>NC_134947.1:6325666-8933470 GCF_051020765.1 Lasioglossum baleicum
CCGCGACCAGCCCTTTTCTCGCGCAGCTTTTCATTTACTTCTGAGCGCCGCGTGCGCCTCTCTGTCGTTCTTCTTTCTCTCCTTTTTCCTTGCTTCTTGCCCGCCTTCCTTTCTCATATCCGCTGTTCCATCTCGTCCAGCGCGCTCGAACGCACCAACTACAATACCAAGCGAGTCGAAAGACACCAAGTCGCGTCGGCCGAAGGAAAGACCCGTCGACCGCAAACTTGAAGAGAGCCGCGTCTCGCCTTCGTTCGACACGCCCTGGACCCGTTAACCCCTCGGGGCTACCACGCAGGATCTCACTTGTCCGTCCCAACGGTCGGCTCGCGTATTCTAACCAATCAATTGTTTTTGTTTTTATTCATTATGAAATTTTTTTCCTTCGGCCGACGCGAATCCAGTAGATTTGTACCCGGAGAACCTGCAGATCCAAGTTTCGATCTTGTAGGATCAATAGTTGAGGAGATATGGTCGCTTAAAGTTGAGCCTTTTTGGCGGCGCGGCGCCCTTACCTGTCAAAAATGCTCAACTTTAAACGACCATATCTCCGCAACTATTCATCCCGCAGGATCGAAACTTCGATCAAATAAAATTGTGACTATATAATTGAGTAATAATAATAAATTCTTTCAAAATTTTACCATTGAATTTTATTTTCGAATTATTCAATCATCTGATACACACAATTTCTATGCAAATAATGTAGTTTTTTTTCAATGCCGCCAAAAATAATAGAGATAATAAAGTGCCAATTTTTACTGGTCCACCCTTATATGTTTTACTCTTATATCTCGGAAACTATGCGCCCTAGCGATAAGACCATTCCATACAAAATTAAAGCTGACAAAATGTGCCACAAGATTGATTCAATTCAGTTTTTCGCTATCTCGCATAGTTTCCGAGATATCCGCGCTCAAAGTTCACTAAACGTGAAAAAGAACTCTTCAGCATAATTAGTGAACTTTGAGCGCGGATATCTCGGAAACTATGCGTCCTAGCGATAAGACCATGCTATACAAAATTAAAGCTGACAAAATGTGCCACAAGATTCGCTTCATTCAGTTTTTCGCTGTTTCGCATAGTTTCCGAGATATGGTCGTTTAAAGTTGAGCGCATTTCCAGTTTCTTGACAGAATGCTCAACTTTCAAAAATGCTCAACTTTAAGCGACCATATCTCCGCAACTATTGATCCTACAGGATCGAAACTTGGATCTGCAGGTTCTCCGGGTACAAATCTACCGGATTACATACCAAATATATCATAATTTCAGTTTTGATAATTTTTTGTGGGACGCATACAACAACAACAACAAGCTAATAAAAGCGTGGTAAAAAATGGTTGAATCTAGCTGACTCTCTTCGACCGTTCGAAGCTACGTAACCTCCTGACACAATTCCGTGAAAGGTTCGAGCATATTTGTCTAAAGAGTTGCACGGTACACGGGAGAACGAGAAACAGTTGAAGGGTGTACAGGTGGATACGAAGAATGGGTTAACTCATTTCCCCCGGTCAACAGGCTAATAAAGTTTTTCGTTCGCAGAAGTTGATTCATCGCTCAACCTGATTTCAGTAGCAGTCGCTGGCGGTCTGCTCCAGTTTCGCCGTAGTTTCGGATGTTTGCGAAAAAGAAACAAGAAAAAAAAAATAAACGAGAACGCTCGACGGCCAAGGTGCGTGGAAGCGGACGCGGCTCGGCTGGCGAACTCCGTGAATAGATTCGCGAAGGAAATCTTTACTCGCCACTAGCGAAAAGTCGACGGCGAAGGGAGGCGATGTGTACATAAGGTCAAGGAGTGCGTCGAGTGACCACGAGTTTCTCGAATCTCGAGTGTCGGTCGATTCGACCGCCATTGACCCTTCTCTTTTTTCGACGTCTCCTTTCAATTTCCTCCCTTTTGCTTCCCCGGGTATTCCCGCCCCCCCTCTCATCGGTGCGCAGCGCAAAAAATAGAAAAGTCAACTTCCACGTTGGTATTTTAAACCTTCATAGTACATTGTGACCCTAACAAGGGAAGGACACAAAATTCACGACTTCGATTTTGATAATTTTTTGCGAGATGATGGTACATGCATCCCTAAATATGTATGCAAAATATTATCTGTAGATACTCAATAGTTTTAAAGATATGAACAATTTAAGTTTCATACCGTGTTGTTACATTGGCAAGTTGTAAGCAGGTTGAACTTTAATTGTTCATAACTTGAAAACTACTGAGTAACTACACCTAATATTTTGCAGACATCATTAGGGATCCATATACCGTCATCTCGCAAAAAATTATCAAAATCGAAGTCGGACACTATACAGGGTGTCTAAAAATTCGTACACCTTCAAATAACCGCAACAGTCAAAAAAGCGACGTAAAATAATTTTTTTTAAAAATGTCGAATGAATTTTGAGACACCCTGTAGGGGTTTTCGAGTTGTCGAGGTTCGACTGTATCTTTCGAAACGTCCGACCGACCATAACACTGAAACAGTAACGGAGTTCTGCCGACAGGGAACGATTTCACTGCAAGACAAACAAGTTAGTCGAACGGCTGCTCGTTCCAGCGGGAAAATCGTTCCCTTACCGAATGATCGGAACCCGACTGGAATCAACCGATCGATCGGCCCAACAACTCTATTCCCGATCGTATCCGTTTACCCGGAGCACCGCGAACCGATCGTAAAACCGATCCAAACGCGATCAAGGAGTGCAACTCTCGCCCACGGGGCACGGCTCGGCGCGCGGCCCAAGCGGATCGCGAAGCGTTAAATCGCGTAGTTATTCATACGCCAGTATTTCGCACGCCGTTGAGCGTGGATTACAGTGCTTCGGACACGATCGTAAGTGCGGAAATTCAAGGAATCGATCGTAATCGCCAGTGTTCGGACACCGACACCTTTCCGCTTCGTGAAACCCTGATAGATTCGTTTTGGGCTGGTCTTTACTTTAACAGACTCAAAATTTCTGCGTTTCTCCTACGAATTATGATGTATTTGGTATGCAATCCAGTAGATTTGTACCCGGAGAACCTGCAGATCGAAGTTTCGATCCTCTAGGATCAATAGTTGAGGAATTATGGTCGCTTAAAGTTGAGCATTTTTGAAAGTTGAGCATTCTGTCAAGAAACTAGAAATGTGCACAACTTTAAACGACCATATCTCGGAAACTATGCGAAACAGCGAAAAACTGAATGAAGTGAATCTTGTGGCACATTTCGTCAGCTTTAATTTTGTAATGCATGGTCTTATCGCTAGGACGCATAGTTTCCGAGATATCCGCGCTCAAAGTTCATTAATAATGCTGAAGAGTTCTTTTTCACGTTTAGTGAACTTTGAGCGCGGATATCTCTGAAACGATGCGAGATAGCGAAAAACTGAATGGAATCAATCTTGTGGCACATTTCGTCAGCTTTAATTTTGTAATGCATGGTCTTATCGCTAGGACGCATAGTTTCCGAGATATCCGCGCTCAAAGTTCATTAATAATGCTGAAGAGTACTTTTTCACGTTTAGTGAACTTTGAGCGCCGATCTCTCGGAAACTATGCGAGATAGCGAAAAACTGAATTGGATCAATCTTGTGGCATATTTTGTCAGCTTCAATTTTGTATGGAATGGTCTTATCGCTAGGACGCATGGTTTCCGAGATATAAGAGTAAAACATATAAGGGTCGCAGATCGAAGTTTCGATCCTCTAGGATCAATAGTTGAGGAGTTATGGTCGCTTAAAGTTGAGCATTTTTGACAGATGGGGCGTCACCACTACAAACTGTAACTATGCTCAACTTTAAGCGACCATATCTCTTCAACTATTGATCCTAGAGGATCGAAACTTCATCTGCATCCGCGCCGGGTCCAAATCTACTGGATTACATACCAAATACATCATAATTCGTAGGAGAAAGGTACTAATTTTGAGTCCGGTAAAGTAAAGTTTACCCGGAAACGCTAGATAACAGATCAATCTAGGCCGCAATCGCCCTCGAAAGTCCTATTTTTACTAATTGATCTGCGTTATTTGTAATTTGACCATAATATTCTGAATGACAGTCTGCAGATCCAAGTTTCGATCCTCTAGGATCAATAGTTGCGGAGATATGGTCGCTTAAAGTTGAGCATTTTTGGCGGCGCCCTTACCTGTCAAAATTCTCAACTTTAAGCGACCATAACTCGTGAACTATTGATCCTAGAGGATCGAAACTTGGATCTGCAGGTTCTCCGTTCACAAATCTACCGGATCACATACCAAATACATCATAAATCTGCTGGACCGCGGTTAAGCGGCGAGCCAATTGTTCTATTTCGAATAAATAAAGCCATCTGCGAATATTAATGCGAGCGACTGTACGCATTTAAATCGTTCGTTCAACTAGAGCTGTTCGTGCAAGAATGGCTAGAGTCTCCATAAACCTTAATGCAGTTCTGGAATAACGTGAACGTAATTTCCTGAGCGGAGAGACATCGGCGGCTGAAAGTTGGTCGTGGTAGTTGCTCGTCGGGGGCCTAAAATCGACGAGCTCTCGAAGTTTCCGTTCCACTTTCATTCACGAAGTCCGTCATTGTTCCCGAACCGTGGCCATCGATGATCGATCGGTTCTCGTTGAGAGAGGAACTGGTCTCGCGTTCGAACGGCAACGTCCTTCGTTTGGACAGAGACTATCCAATCGCCTGAGCCGAGTCTCGAGAAGAATGCAGCCGATGCGAGCAGTTCCGTTGCGTTCTGTACACACCGACTCGTGTACCGATCGTCCAACAGAAGATCTCTTAGGAGATCACTTGCAAAATTCAAAACTGATTTCGTTTTTTCAAGGTACACGAATGTTCCCACTGCCACCTCCTGATGGACGATCAGTAGGTTCTTCTTCCAATAAGATGCTGATCGAAGTTTCGAACCTCTAGGAACAATAGTTGAGGAGATATGGTCGTTTAAAGTTGAGCATTTTTGGTGACGCCCTTACCTGTCAAAAATGCTCAACTAGAAACGACCATAACTCCTGAACTATTGATCCTAGATGATCGAAACTTGGATCTGCAGGTTCTCCGGGTACAAATCTACCGGATTACATACCGAATACATCAAAATTCGCAGGAGAAAGGTACTAATTTTGAATCCGGTAAAGTAAAGATTACCCTACTTTCTTTTGGCTGGTCTTTACTTTAACAGACTCAAAATTTCTGCCATCCTCCTACGAATTATGATGTATTTGGCATGTAATCCAGTAGATTTGTACCCGGCGCGGATGCAGATCAAGTTTCGATCCTCTAGGATCAATAGTTGAGGAGTTATGGTCGCTTAAAGTTGAGCATTTTTGACAGATTGGGGCGTCACTACAAACTGTAAATATGCTGAACTTTAAGCGACCATATCTCCGCAACTATTGATCCTAGAGGATCGAAACTTGATCTACATCCGCGCCGGGTACAAATCTACTGGATTACATACCAAATACATCATAATTCGTAGAAGAATGGCAGAAATTTTGAGTCTGTTAAAGTAAAGACCAGCCAAAAGAAAGTAGGGTAATCTTTACTTTACCGGATTCAAAATTAGTACCTTTCTCCTACGAATTATGATGTATTTGGTATGTAATCGAGTTGTTTTGTACCCGGAGAACCTGCAGATCGAAGTTTCGATCCTCTAGGATCAATAGTTGAGGAGTTATGGTCGCTTAAAGTTGAGCATTTTTGACAGATTGGGGCGTCACTACAAACTGTAAATATGCTCAACTTTAAGCGACCATAACTCCTGAACTATTGATCCTAGATGATCGAAACTTGGATCTGCAGGTTCTCCGGGTACAAATCTACCGGATTACATACCAAACACATCATAATTCGTAGGAGAAAGGCAGAAATTTTGAGTCCGGTAAAGTTTACCCAGGACCGCGTAGAAAAGTTGTACAATGGAACTTTCAGTATTTTTTTCTACAATTCCGATAATTGGCAATTTTTGAAAGAATTTCATTTTACGAGGATGAACGTGGCGCGGTGTTGAATTACCGGAAAATCGACGATAATCGCGCAGGTGGCGCGATCGGGAATCTACGAGCGGAGGGTATTGTTTATTGGAACACAAAATAGGTGTCGGACAGCGGGGAAAACCGAGCGGTGGTCACTGGAACATTATTTTCGGCTCGCGTGCGTTCGTCCATGGATAACCATGGATGCGAGGGCCAGAAGGGACGCGCAGCCATCACGGTCCGATGGCGTTCGCTTGAAATAAGGGGTCCGATTTCGGTGATCCGGCGCGGGAGTACCGTCGAATCCCTCCTGGAATACCGTTATCGTATAAATTCGCGAGCCAACTTCGAAACGCGAAAAACGCGGACAAAAATCATTGCTGAAGCTATTTCTAAGTTTAAATTAATAAAAATGGTATCGTTTTGTAGATTTTGAGGTGCTGAATTCAAATTAACAATCAGATTTTGTTTAATTCCGAACCCATAAATGTTATACAAGGTTTTTTAGAAACGGTTTTCTCGAATCGGGACGTAAATGTTATTAATTGTTTTATTATTAATAATGGTATATTTTTAAGCTTAATTCTGTATAATTTACTTGAAATTTACAATCTACAATTTACAACGTCGACCGATTTCGACGAAATTCTCAGGATATTGCAAAATCGATTTCTTGAAATTCCGCACGTTTACCGAATTTTCTCAAGGTTGAAAAACGTTCGTACCATAATCTCCCTGTTTATCCCATATTCTGCAAAGTTTCAGCTTTAACATAAAAAACATGTCATCGCTCTACCTCATTTCTATCGGAAGTTCTTTGATCTCTTCAGACCTGTAACTACGTTGGCCAGCGAAAATTGTACGCCGTAGAAAAACATTTTAAAACCGACGTTTCCCAACTTTCCGGCCTGAATACCCAACTCTGCTTCGTTCCCGCTACGGATAAATAGACGTACGCGCGTGAATGGTCACAAAACGGTTAAGAGATTTACGTCACGGGTAGAAACGAGTTTTACGCGAGCCGGCGTCGGTTCATCCGCGCGACCGACGACACGTCGAATCACGCTGTTCGACGGATAAACTAATCGACGCTCCAATCTGTTTCTTCCGAACACGCGCATTCGGCCGATAACGCCGAAGTCCATCGATCCATAGAAATCGAACAGGTCCAACGGCTTTTTGAACGACTTAATCGGGTGGCGAAACACCCGTTAGTGTCAACCGGTTCATAAAATTGATTAATTTTAATCACGTTATTCGCGGAAGAGCTCCTTATCTGGCGACTCTGGTTCGAATCCGTGGAAGAGCGTCTCTCGAACGGCTACATGAAGAAACGTTGCTCGGGGATTCTTCCTGAACTTCTGAAGAAACTCTGAGGGCGAGATCGCCGCGGCAAAAGAAGGGTGAATCGGGCGCGCATCGTCGAGCGGAACCGTTCCCCGTTGTGTCGGTGGTTGCAGCGGCGAGCCGCCGATGCACAGTGTGTTTCCATTGTCAGGACTGTTCACGGTAAAAAGAGAGAAACGCACGTCGACGTCACGGTACGTCGAGTAAACTTTCCGAGCACAAAAGCCGGGGGAACCGTCGCGAAAAGCTCCATCGGTGAAAAGTTGCCGCGGATAAGGGGGCCGCGCGACAACCACCGGCATTGTCACACGAATGAAAGAGATCCGTTTACGCGCTGACGTTCGCCGCGGTTTTATTCGAACACCGATAACTGTTTAACCGTTACGAACGACGCTTACCGGTTATCCGGCTGTGAGGCTGTCGCTCTGTCGCTTCGACAGGAGACGGAACGGCGGTCGATCGATATTCCGTGTCCATCTTGGACATCGCAGCCGGTCGCCGCCGCCTTCCCTCGGTCCCGATGTGTATGACTCGCTTCCACTAAAAATATGTACCCTCGACGAAACTCTGCCGTTCGGTTTTCAAATGGTATAGGACAGTGGTTCTTAAACTGTGGTCCGCGGACCAATTTTGACGTTAACAGATTAACCGATATTTTTGCTAAAACATTCTCCTACGAATTATGATGTGTTTGGTATGTAATCCGGTAGATTTTTACCCGGAGAACCAGCAGATCGAAGTTTCGAAGCTCTAGGATCAATAGTTGAGGAGTTATGGTCGCTTAAAGTTGAGTCTTTTTGGCGGCGCGGCGCCCTTATCTGTCAAAAATGCTCAAATTTAAGCGACCATATCTCCGCAACTATTCATCCCGGAGGATCGAAACTTCGATCGGTATATAATTGTGACTATATAATTGATGAATAATTAATAAATTCTTTCAAAATTTAACCATTGAATTTTATTTTCGAATTACGCGATCATCTGATACATACAATTTCTATGCAAATAATGTAGTTTTTTTTTCAATGCCGCCAAGAATAATAGACATAATAAAGTGCCAGTTTTTACTGGTCCACCCTTATATGTTTTACTTTTATATCTCGGAAACTATGCGTCCTAGCGATAAGACCATTCCATACAAAATTGAAGCTGACAAAATGTGCCACAAGATTGATTGGATTCAGTTTTTCGCTATCTCGCATAGTTTCCGAGATATCCGCGCTCAAAGTTCACTAAACGTGAAAAAGAACTCTCCAGCATAATTAGTGAACTTTGAGCGCGGATATCTCGGAAACTATGCGTCCTAGCGATAAGACCATGCTATACAAAATTAAAGCTGACAAAATGTGCCACAAGATTCGCTTCATTCAGTTTTTCGCTGTTTCGCACAGTTTCCGAGATATGGTCGTTTAAAGTTGAGCGCATTTCCAGTTTCTTGACAGAATGCTCAACTTTCAGAAATGCTCAACTTCAAGCGACCATATCTCCGCAACTATTGATCCTACAGGATCGAAACTTGGATCTGCAGGTTCTCCGGGTACAAATCTACCGGATTACATACCAAATACATCATAATTCGTAGGAGAAAGGTACTAATTATGAATCCGGTAAAGTAAAGATTACCCTAATTTCTTTTGGCTGGTCTTTACTATAACAGACTCAAAATTTCTGCCTTTCTCCTACGAATTATGATGTATTTGGTATGTAATCCGGTAGATTTTTACCCGGAGAACCTGCAGATCGAAGTTTCGTAGCTCTAGGATCAATAGTTGAGCAGTTATGGTCGCTTAAAGTTGAGCATATTCACAGTTTCTTCGCGGCGCCCTTATCTGTCAAAATACTCAACTTTAAGCGAACATAACTCCTCAAGTATTGATCCCAGAGAATCGAAACTTGGATCTGCAGGTTCTTCGGTTACAAATCTACCGGATTACACATAGTAGATCGAATCTCTATTTAACATTATATGAATGTGCGTACAATATTTTGTGCTACTAGGGGTATAGTTGAAATTCCAAAAAGTCTGAAAGATCCGAAAAGTTCCTCGCGTGTTATTGGAAAAACCACAATTTTCTTGACATTGTGCTAGTTTAACGAATTCTCTCGAGGTTAAAAAACGTTCGTACCTCAATCTCCATAATTATATCCCATATTCTAACAAAGTTTCAGCTTTCATTTAAAAAGAAATTTCATCGCTCTATCTCATTTCTATCGAATGTTCTTTGAATTCGACACAGATTTCGTCGGTTAACCAAATTCCGAAAACTCTTGACGAGTTGTCCAATCGTCACAGAACGCGATGGTAATTCTGCAAGCGCAAAGTGAGTAACGAAGACATTAGTTGCGGTTGGCCGGTCGACACCCGCTCTCGCTCCACCTCGCTAGATCCTCGAGCTAGAGAAAATTGAAACGTTATGGATCGAGCGAACGAAATCGCGGACAACTGTGCTCGTAGATAGGAGAGACAGGCTTCGGGCAACGGTGGCTGATAATTTCTTGCGTCTACGCAGAGCACTCCGCTTGTCCAGCGGAAACAGGTTCGCTGCCGAGGGAACGCGTCTCGGTCTACCCGTTAATAACTCGATAATATATTGTAGGTACATACTAGAATGCACGGCGTACCCCGCGCGTTGTCTTAACACGCGAAATTATACGACCGGTTGGCCGTGGCCATGCCGCTTGCCGTTGCTCGGACGTACCAACTCGTTTCTTTCCCCAATCGAGGCAACGTCGAGCGTTCGCGTTACGTGCTCGCGCGTTATTATGGTTGTAAAGCGGCTGGAACTTGGCAATTTAGAACCTGGACAATTGTATACTTAGCGGTCTCTACGCGGCCCTAGAAAATTAACCGCGCTTGGAGCTTCGGTAATTATTTCAGGGTGTACTCTCCCTCTCTCTCTCACTCTGCTTCGTCGAGAACATAAAATCCAAACACACGTATCCCATATTTCTATTTTATACACAAAGTGTCCCAGTTCACTTTGCTACCTTTTGGAACAGCGTGGTTCTTTGGTTACTTGAACGCGGCTCTTCCACGAATGTCGTGATTAAAATTAATCAATTTTAGTTTCATTTGATACATAGTAGTCCAGTCAACGAAAACTTGTAGAGGGAAATGGAAGGAACGCCATTCTTAACTTTGGCAGGGGGCACGCAGAAGATCCCTTTTTCGGTTTTCCGCTTATATCTCGGAAACTATGCGTCCTAGCGATAAGACCATTCCATACAAAATTAAAGCTGACGAAATTTGCCACCAGATTGACCCTATTCAGTTTTTCGCTATCTCGCATAGTTTCCGAGATATCCGCGCTCAAAGTTCTCTAATTGTGCTGTGGAGTTCTTTTTCACAGTTAGTGAACTTTGAGCACGGATATCTCGGAAGCTATGCGTCCTAGCGATAAGACCATTCCATACATTATTAAAGCTGACGAAATTTGCCACAAGATTGACCCTATTCAGTTTTTCGCTATCTCGCATAGTTTCCGAGATATCCGCGCTCAAATTTCTCTAATTGTGCTGTGGAGTTCTTTTTCACAGTTAGTGAACTTTGAGCACGGATATCTCGGAAGCTATGCGTCCTAGCGATAAGACCATTCCATACAAAATTAAAGCTGACGAAATTTGCCACCAGATTGACCCTATTCAGTTTTTCGCTATCTCGCATAGTTTCCGAGATATCCGCGCTCAAAGTTCTCTAATTGTGCTGTGGAGTTCTTTTTCACAGTTAGTTAACTTTGAGCGCGGATATCTCGGAAGCTATGCGTCCTAGCGATAAGACTATTCCATACAAAATTAAAGCTGACGAAATTTGCCACAAGATTGACCCTATTCAGTTTTTCGCTATCTCGCATAGTTTCCGAGATATCCGCGCTCAAATTTCTCTAATTGTGCTGTGGAGTTCTTTTTCACAGTTAGTGAACTTTGAGCGCGGATATCTCGGAAGCTATGCGTCCTAGCGATAAGACCATTCCATACATTATTAAAGCTGACGAAATTTGCCACAAGATTGACCCTATTCAGTTTTTCGCTATCTCGCATAGTTTCCGAGATATCCGCGCTCAAAGTTCTCTAATTGTGCTGTGGAGTTCTTTTTCACAGTTAGTGAACTTTGAGCACGGATATCTCGGAAGCTATGCGTCCTAGCGATAAGACCATTCCATACATTATCAAAGCTGACGAAATTTGCCACAAGATTGACCCTATTCAGTTTTTCGCTATCTCGCATAGTTTCCGAGATATCCGCGCTCAAAGTTCTCTAATTGTGCTGTGGAGTTCTTTTTCACAGTTAGTGAACTTTGAGCGCGGATATCTCGGAAGCTATGCGTCCTAGCGATAAGACCATTCCATACATTATTAAAGCTGACGAAATTTGCCACAAGATTGACCCTGTTCAGTTTTTCGCTATCTCGCATAGTTTCCGAGATATCCGCGCTCAAAGTTCACTAATTATGCTGAAGAGTTCTTTTTCACATTTAGTGAACTCTGAGTGCGGATATCTCGGAAACTATGCGTCCTAGCGATAAGACCATTCCATACAAAATTAAAGCTGACGAAATTTGCCACAAGATTGATTTTATTCAGGTTTTCGCTACCGCTCATAGTTTCCGTGATATCCGCGCTCAAAGTTCACCAACTCTTCAGCACAATTAGCGAACTTCGCCCAATGTTTTTTATATCCATAAATAATTACAAGCCGGCCACATTATCACTTCTTCCTCCACGAATAATGAATGGTGTAGTTCGTGGGACCGGATTGGTTTATTGGAAATCTCCGCGACTTCCAGAAATCCCGGCTCCACCCGCGTTCTTTTTGCTCGGAAGAGGGGAGTCTTTTTAGCGGGGCGTCTGTCTTTTTGCGAGTCACGCGTATCGCGATCTTCGCGCGCGCGAGAAAACGAGCATCGTGAGACGAACGACGACGACGCCAGGCGTTACATTTGCCTGCTCGGTAGCTGCGGAAAAAAAGTGGACCGTCCCCGAGAAGAATCCGTTAATCCTGTGCTGGCCGGAGTTTTTACAGAAGCTGCGTGCCGTTTCGCGCGAACATTCGCGAGCATTGGTACATACTGATCGTTAGACAGCGGGGTTTGATGCATTTATCACAAGAATAGGTATAGGTGGAATTTCAAACACAGTAAAAAGATTAGAAGAGAATTTAAAAATACTGTTACATAACAATGTAACCTATTCAACATATTAAGAAGCAACATACATTTTTGTTTCACTCCAGTTTGTTGTGCAAATCAGGTAAATCATTGTATTCTGTATAAAGGTTTCCTTATGTCGATCGTAGATTGTTGCTAACTAGATTTTTTAATGATTTCGGCGCACCGGTTCGATCAAAAAATTGTTATAATATATATATATATAACCATTATTTGCAAATTTTCACAATTGTATCTTTATTTCAACGTTCCGATCTTATTTTCGATCATTCTCGAGAAAATTTTTTAAGAATTGCGCCTGTAAATTAATCATTAATACTATATTTAAAATTGCGTGAATTTAAAACAATGAAATTCTGTATAAAGATTTTATTTTAATCAGTGTCCGTTATGATAAAAATTGTATTATACATATATGTACATATACATAGAAGGATAACACTCCTTTTGAATTATTATCATTAGACAGCGTTGTTTGTGCAAAATAAACATTCTGTATAAGGTATTACATCAGTTTTACATCGATAAAATGAAGAAAAATCATATAAAATAATATTTCAGATCGGAATAGAAGTTCGGTTTTCGAATTAGAAAAGTTCCGACTGCAAACTGTATTTCAACAATACAAATAGGAAGTTCGAAATTTTCCTTCATCGGCCATTTTGGTTCAATCCCTCCCCCCCTCTCTCCCTCTCTCTCTCTGTTCACTTTCATCTCTCATGGTCGCGATCGAAGAGATCGTCGTCAATCTCGAGAAATGCAAGACAAAAGAGATTCGAGGAGTAATTAAAGAGCAGACGGGCGTCCGATACCGGCCGTGTTTCCTACGGCAGACGCGGAAACGCGGTGGTAGAAAAGTCCGTGGGGAGAATGGGGGGTGGGGATGTGGAGGAATGGACGGCGGGGCAGTAAGTAGAAAAGATAGAGAGCCAGACAGAGAGAGAGAGAGAGAGAGGAAGCCTTTGGTACACAGGAAAAGAGGATAACGAAGGGAACAAAAGGAAACGAAAGGGAAAGGAATAGGAAAAGAAGTCGCGACGGTGGAACGGGAAAGAGAGAGAGAGAGAGAAGGAAGCGGAGGGAAATACAAAGAGCAGAAGAAACTGGAGGAACGAGAGCTCGAATCCTCGTGTCCCCTTTTACCCCCGCAAATATTTTGTCTTCGGCTGCGACTGCTTTTTCCGCCGCCGCGTTGCTCTACCTCCCTCTCTCTCTCTCTCGTTTCCACCCTGTTTCTCTCCCTCGTCAATCCCCCCCGCTCCTCTTTGTCTGGCCGTCTGCGTCGACGTCGAATTCATCGTTAATCGTCGAGAGGTTAAGTACCACGGACCGTCGAATCGCAAATGGGAGCGTCGCGTCGGCCGGGAAAGAAACGAAGAGGCATCTTCAAAGTTTGGAGACACGCCGGTGATCCTCTTGATGCGAGATCCGAGCAATGCGCCGCGCGCTGCCTTTATTGCGAGCCCTTCCGCAATAAACTCCCATTGAAATGCACGCCGCCGAGCCGAGCCGAATATTCCCGCCGGATGGCAATGAATTATGCAGAGTTATCGGACAGGACCGAACCACCATACCGGGCACTCTCTCAGGCTGCTGCTTTTCTTCGAGGCTCGTTCGAGATCCGATCCTCTCGTCGATTCCCGTTCGAATTCACCGGGAGAGTGTCCTCTCTTTCTCCCTGAACGATGCCACCGAACCACGGATAACGAAAACAAGGTGAACGGTAATTATATAAATGTAAATCGACGATCCGCCCTCGATTACTCCTCTCATTTGTCTCGGCTCCGGCTCGTTATCGGTGTCTCGCGCATACTTGCTTGTATCCTTCGAGCTGTAACCTGCTTTCCGAGACGGCACCTCTCACATACGAAGTTAATGAGAGATCCGACTGGGGACACGCCGTTTATTATTTCACTTGTTCGCGTCAGTTTCACGGGGAAAACACAAAATGATTTCAGGATTGACGAGACTTTGGGTAAACTGGAGTTTACCTTACTCGAAATTAGTAGATCGAAGTTTCGATCCTCTAGGATCAATGGTTCAGGAGTTATGGTCGCTTGAAGTTGAGCGTTTTTGACGGGTAAGGGCGCCCCGCCGAAAATGATCAACTTTAAGCGACCATATCTCCGCAACTATCGATCGTACAGGATCGAAACTTGGATCTGCAGGTCCTCCGGGTGCAGATCTACTGGATTACATACCAAATACAGCATAATTCGTAGGAGAACGGCAGAAATTCCCAAACAAAGTCCCAGAGTTAGACAATGTGTTCCTTCTATTCAACAGTTTAAAATGGCACACAGAATAAAAAGTATGTAGTGCCATTTAAGTAACTTTTACGCGTTGCTATTGCACGGCGGCGGCGCACAGTGGGGAAAAGTGACCTAACTCGATTAAAAAAGAAATAACTTTCGATAGGAATGAGGTAGAGTGATGAAATTTTTGTTAAACTAAAGCTGAAACATTGCAGAATATGGGAAAAATCAAGAGATTATGGTAAGAACGTTTTTTAACGTTGAGAAAATTCGTTAAACTTGAACGATTTCACGAAAATTGTGGTTTTTCCAATACCACGCGCGGAAAAATTCTTTTTTTAACATGCTGTACTTCAAATCTGGTTTCCAAATTTGTCTACGACCTCAGGATAATTGCAAAATCGATTTCTTGAAATTCTACGTGCTTAACGAATTTTCTCGAGGTTAAAAACCGTTCGTACCGTAATCTCCCTGTTTTCCCCATATTCTGCGAAGTTTCAGCTTTGATTTAACAAAAAAAAATTCATCGCTCTACCTCATTTCTATCGAAAGTTATTTCTTTTTGAATCGAGTTAGGTCACTTTTCCCGACTGTGTGGCGTACGTGGACGGGAAGGGTGGTTCCCGTGCGGCTGCCGCGTTCCGTATTTTTAAGACACGGCCGCGAGAGAGTGGTTAGGCGGCGGTGCGTCTGTCAACGGTAAATTTTGCGAACGCCGGTGAGCGATATCGCGGGCGACGATTAGCGAGCAATTTGTTGGAACGGCGCGTCCGCAGGAGTGCATCGAACACGCTTCATCGCCGGAGGAATCCCTCGCCCGTGAGGATACGCTCTCGGGTCAGGTGGCCACGCGCGTATACGTATATATGCACGTTCGATTCGCGAACTATAGTCACCCTTGGCCAAAGGAATGCGCGGTGGTATAGTTTATGCATTGACCACATTCCTCTCCCATGCCTTGAAACGCTCGCTCTTCTTCCTCCATCTCTTTCATTTAACACACCTACGTTCCTCGGGGCCCCGTCTCCTACATGGTCCCCCGTGCATGCCCCCCCCCTGACCGCTCTTTTACTTTCGGTCCGGAGAGTCGACGGCACGCCTCCCTCCCTTTCACCCAGCCTCCACCCCCTTCTCTCCTCGTCTCTTTATCTTTCTCTTTCAGATTCCCACATCATGCGCTCCGTTTTTCTTTTTCCCCTCTTTTCATTCTTCGTCCTTGCCGAAAAGCTAGGCCGTCGCTTCTCCCGCGAGCTGCCAAGTCGCCCTCCGACGGTGTTTCCGCGTTTTTCCACAGAAAGGGGATGCAATCTTCGCGCGAGGCAACCGACGATCGATAACTCTTCGCCGCGATGGAGTGTGTTTTGTCTGAAAATCGTCTTCATCCTCCGACACCGGCTCGCTAACTTCATCTTCCGAGCACAAAGCTCATCCCCGAACTTCGCGCCGACGTCCTCCATCCCTGACAGCCAGCCTTCCCTGGCTGGTAGCCAGCACGGAATTTATACAAAATGGTTGTTCGTCTCTAAACTTCAATTAGGATCCGAAAGCATGCGACAGAAATTCTGAATAAGACTGTGTTCCTTCCGTTCCGCTCGACAGAAAATTACGAAAAAATTCATGGACATTCTACGTAATGGCACGCACAGCGGTGAATTATTTCAGAATTTTCGGTTGCAAGAATTATACAAAATGGCTGTTTGTCCCTAAACTTCGATTGGGATCCGAAAGCATCAAACAGAGAGATATTCTGAATAAGACTCTGTTCCTTCCGTTCCGCTCGACAGAAAATTACGAAAAAATTCATGGACATTCTACGTAATGGCACGCGCAGCGGTGAATTATTTCAGAATTTTCGGTTGCGAGAATTATACAAAATGGCTGTTTGTCCCTAAACTTCGATTGGGATCCGAAAGCATCAAACAGAGAGATATTCTGAATAAGACTCTGTTCCTTCCGTTCCGCTCGACAGAAAATTACGAAAAAATTCATGGACATTCTACGTAATGGCACGCGCAGCGGTGAATTATTTCAGAATTTTCGGTTGCGAGAATTATACAAAATGGCTGTTTGTCCCTAAACTTCGATTGGGATCCGAAAGCATCAAACAGAGAGATATTCTGAATAAGACTCTGTTTCTTCCGTTCCGCTCGACAGAAAATTACGAAAAAAATCATGGACATTCTACATGTTGGCACGCACAGCGGTGAATTATTTCAGAATTTTTGGTTGCGAGTATTATACAAAATGGCTGTTTTTCCCTAAACTTCGATTGGGATCCGAAAGCATGCGACAGAAATTCTGAATAAGACTCTGTTCCTTCCGTTCCGCTCGGTAGAAAATTACGAAAAAATTCATGGACATTCTAAGTAATGGCACGCACAGCGGTGAATTATTTCAGAATTTTCGGTTGCGAGATCGAGTTTTTAGAAAATCCGGAACCATCAAATTGCCGACTTCGCGACAGAGAAGCTGCACGATAAATCCGCAAGTTTTGCGGACGAGCATCCTATTGAATTTCAAATAGATTGCCGAGGGAATGAGTCGCGCAGACTGGGAACTCGTCCACGAGGATTCCGATCGGGTGAGCAACATCTGCCGCGAATCGTTCGCGAATAATCGGCTGGGAAACGGCCGCCTCCTATCGCGGTACGTTTATCCGCCGATTCATCTCGGAGATCACGGCTCGAATCGATCGATCGATCGAGAAATCGTGCTCACGATCGCGTCGGGTATCGCGCGTGCAACGCATCATCCCACCAGCCGATTGATCTCGATCACGCACGCCAGTTCGATCACCATCCAGCCTGAACCGGACGAGGAGAATGCGAATAGCGAGGACACGCTACAGGCTCGACCATTTTCTCAATGGAAATGTTTTGACGCTGTCGCGACACTTGTAGGTTTGCATTTATTTATGGACTTTTTTCATTGCTGCTGCGATTACGAGCAACAAGTGTCGCGAAGACCTGAATACCTTCTGTGATGATTAATTTTGTTCTTGCGATTGGTTTTGGGTTTGGAAATGGTCACACCCCCGGAAGAAACTCGGAAACCGCAAGTTCTCTGGTATTTCTATTCCCAAATGAATCCAAATGAATGATTTAAAAATAATGTTGTGCTCCTAACACTTGAAACAAGTAAAAAGTTCTTTCCTTTAATAATCGCAGTCACTTGAAAATAAGAAATTGGTGTTTCCAAATTCTCTTCGTCTGTAATCCTCTTTAGATTGGACTCGCCCACCACTTTTGTTAGAAATGCGTTCAAATCTGTGGGTACGGACGAGAATATCTGCGAATGCGAACGGGTTAATTAGCCGCGATAGCCTACGGATAGCCAGCCGGCGCGTATAATAATTCGCGACGAGGGAGCGCTCAAGTTGCTCCCGGTGCAATTATAGACGGAATGATGTCCGTGAATCGTTAATGTTCCAATATCTGGCGGATCGATCGCGGAAACCGCGCGAGAGTTCCAGGCCCGGGGACTCGGACCAAATAAAAGTAGAAGGAGAAGTCGATGGACGAGAAGTAGAGGGAGAGAAAGCGAGCGAGAGAGAGGGACCGTGAGAAGGGTGTGTGCGCCGGGATCCCCTCCATGGTCCCGAGGAATTAATCGGAATTCCGATGCGAATAACACGCTCGGGAAGAAAGTCGAGAGAGCTTGCCTGGTGGCGTCGTAACCGACGAAATTCTGAAAAATTCTTGTCGCAACCCTTGCGACCTCGGCGAGGTTCCAAGGACTTCGGGCGACGCGACGGTGGTAGCGCGTTTGACGACCTGGGGAACCGTGATCGAGAGAGACTCGTTCTCCGATGGCGACGCAGTTTGCGCCGCGGTGAAACAGGCGAGAGTATCTCGACGTCGGGAGTCCATTATAGTCGGCGATGACTCGTCTGGAAGGACGAAACGAGGACACGATAGCGTAGTAGTCGGTGGAAAGTAGAAGGTGGTCGATTTCAGCAAAATGGAAAGGAAGAAGGGCTGAAAGAGGGAAGGAAAGACGCGGAAAGATGGGGAGAGAGACCGGATTCCAGTTTGGTACCGGTTCTCTTTCTCTCTTTCGACTCCGTCCTTCTCTCCTGAACCGACATTCCTTTGCCCGTTTCAACCTGCCTGCCGGTCGCCACCGTTTTAACCTGCAGCCCAACACACTATTACGCCCCTGGCCTAAGGCGCTCCTACATTTAACTACACGCCGAGTGGAACGGTGGAGATAGGTGTGCGAACACAGGCCCGAAACCAACGGAGTTCCTGCCCGACAACGACTCCGAGGAGACCGGCCGTGCTCCGAGTCAATGGGACTTTTGAATTCGCAGTCGCCGCGACTCGTTTATGTTTTAATCGCGCGGCATTCGATCGATCCGACCAGCTCCTATCGACTGGCTAGAACGCTTTCACACGGGGCGAACGCAGTAGCGCGTCGCAACTAGCTGGGGCCTCGGGCAATGTAGAATTTCTAACCCCAAGTAAATAACTTTATGAGAAAAACGTAGAATTTGGATCTTTTGGATCATTTTCCCAAGTTGCCCATAGGGTAATCCGCCACTGTAACGGATCGCGATTCACGCGCAGCTACGTGCACGTGGATAAGTAACGCGCTTACAGTGGAGCAGCGAGGTGAGCTGTGCGGTGAAGAAAAACGGATAAGTAACGAGGAACAAAGAAAATACATATGTACTTTTTTCTTTAGTATGTGTCGGAATGTTGTCACCGAATGTTGGTTCGTTTTCACGCGTAGCATCGCAAGCTCTCTCGCCTTCGCGGGATCTCGGCGAGTTCGAAGGCGGAGAGGAGTCAGCGAGAGAGAACGGCTCGTCGTCCACCAAGTTTAGACAGGACCGTTTCGCACTGCGTTTAACGATCGCGCAACGACGACGACGCCATATCCCAGGCTACGGCATGTCCAAGTCGGCCAACTAGTTTCGCGTTGAAACCAAAGCCGACCAGAGCCTATCCCCGGGCAGCAACTGTCCCTCGCGAAACGTATTCCAACGCGCAACAAACAGCTACTAGCCCAGCAGCTTCAACCTGCTTTCGTAGACTTTTCAGACGGGTCCGCCGAGAAACGAACATGTACGGAGAATTGGCGGACACATTAGCTATTCACATACATCTAGCTATTCATCTACATCAGCCTGTTCAAGGCTAGGATGTGCTCTGTGATTGCAGGAAGAAGTATGTGCGAGAATTTCGGTGGTCCGCGATCATTTACTATCCGGAAAACACAAGCGACTCAGTCTACGAATATAGACGGCACTAAGTGCACTATTTCCCTAACAAACAGTTGTATAAATGAACTTAATTAGGTGTTCATCCCGGCAAGCACATTGCGCCCGAATTCGGCGGTCCAGATATTGCGCCCGACGGAAGGTTAAACAGTCACGGGCTCTCCGGCACCGAATATAAATTCTTTCCCTTAAATATTTGAGAGTGTTCGCGTCTCCGGCATTTGTCTCGGTATGTATGTACCTTCCTCCACAGAGCAGAGAGCGGAATCTTCCCTAGCACGGATCGCGCAATAAAAAATTTATCAGACGCCAACGATTCTCGCTTGATAGCGAGGTTGAACGAGCAGCAGAGCATGGACTGGCGGCGTGTGTACCTTGTCCCGCGGGATGCAAACACGGTTATCCGACACCGACAGCGAAGATTAAACGCGCGCGAGATAGGAGATGGTTTTCGTATTACTTATCATTTATTAGCGGCGCGGCGCGTCGGCTGCATCCGCCACCGAACGATTCGAAAAGCCGAGGGGAAAAAGTCCGCACCCGGGCAGCACCGACCACGACTAATTCAACACGATTCGAGCGCTCTGAACGAACGCGACCCGGTGGAAATGCGACCGTGTGCCATGTGCGTCGGGCGCAACAGCCGGAAGAAATTCTAAATCGAATCGAATTGGACTGCCGCCCGCGTTTTCCGTATTTTCGCCTCTGCCTCGAACCAACCGGTCGTGAAAACTCGCGCGAACTTGGCCCCTTTGCTTTCACCCAGTCGTTTCCTCGACTTCCCTCGAACCGCTCAATCGCTAAAAAATTGACGATTAACCGGCGAAACGCGATTTCCTATCGTTCTTTCAATCTCTACGCTCTTTCTACTTCGTATTTTTGTCGGGTTTTCTTTCTTAATATGTTTAATAGGTTGAAAGTAACGCGTGACAGTGTGTTTAATATCAACACACCTGCTTGTTTTTGCCATAAATCCATAAAATCCGCTGTCTAATTACACTGTCCATCAGCCAACAAGTATTTCGATTCCCACTATGCGATTATTATGGAGTTTTCCGCGCTGATTTCAAATCTGTCCTTAATTTTCCTCCTAGACGTACAGTTTTTGAGAAAATTGAGTTTGAAAGAAAGACATATTTTTGAACAAATATCGTGATGTTGTTATAAAAGATATTGAATTGTTCTTTACAGCTAAAGATTCTGCAGACTTTCCCGAATCCAGTGATATCCAATGCTAATATATTATGATTGTTTAAACATGTTTAAACGAGCATTAAAGACGGAGAGACACCGCTTCTACACCAATTTTTGCGGATATTTTACAATTTCTAAAAAGTTATGCGATTTTTAAGGGTGTCCACTTTAAATTGTCCCTGACTGTATTTCATAGATATAAGATTAGGTATTGCTTAAGAGGCTTGTAATTTATCAGAGTAAAAACGCAGATCCACGAAATTAAATTGTTATTATTCAAACATACTTAACAACTGTCACACGCGTTGTTACAATGTTACGATCAATTTAAAATCTCTGGGGTCTGTAAGGCCCAGCTAACTAACGCAGGGTTAAATTTTGAAATCGACTTTTCTCGGTAATACAGCGTTGCTCGTCTCGGCAGTCCGATCAGCAAAGAATCGACGGGAGTGTAGACAAGTGAAAAGGGGAAAAAGAGAAATATAAATAGAGAGAGAGAGTGGGAGAGAGAACGGAAGGAAGGAACAACGCGTTCTTTCTGCTCCGCCGGCGAAATGAATTTCGCTGGTGTAAGCTCGCACCTACCTCCGGGATCAATTTAAATGGCTATTCGTAGCCGGCTGAATTACATTAATTACGGTGCCGGAGGAAGTGCATTCGCGTTGGTCTCATTGTTATTCCAGGCCGACAAAACTGGCTGATGCCCCCGTGGAAAAACAACGAGCGCCGCGCGGCTCGCTTCCGTCGCGTCGCGTCGGTTTACCGGACTCCACGTTATTTCCAACGTTTGTGGAGAGAAGAAAAATCAGCTCTTGTGCCACGAGACATCGCTCCGGAGGAAACGGATCGTTTTCACAACGTCTCGCGCGCGTCCCACGTCACACAGTGGGACCTTTCGTCCAAATCGGAGACAAAATCAAAGAACATTCGATAGAAATGAGGTAGAGCGATGAAATTTGTTTTAAATTAAAGCTGAAACTTTGCAGAATATGGGAAAAATAGGGAGATTATGGTGAGAACGTTTTTCAACCTTGAGAAAATTCGTTAAACTTGCACAATTTCACGAAAATTTTTGTTGAAAGTGTTTCAAGAAAATTGTGCAAGTTTAACGAATTTTCTCAAGGTTGAAAAACGTTCTCACCATAATCTCCCTATTTTTCCCATATTCTGCAATGTTTCAGCTTGAATTTAAAAAAAATTTCATCGCTCTAGCTCATTTCTATCGAAAGTTCTTTGATTTTCTCTCCGACTGTGCGTCGGCCGAGTTTCGAACGCCACGCCCCACAGTGGGACCTTTCGTCCACATCGGAGACAAAATCAAAGAACTTTCGATGGAAATGAGGTAGAGCGATGAAATTTTTTAAAATTAAAGCTGAAACATTGCAGAATGTGGGAAAAATAGGGGGATTATGGTAAGAACGTTTTTGAACGTTGAGAAAATTCGTTAAACTTGCACAATTTCACGAAAATTTTTGTTGAAAGTGTTTCAAGAAAATTGTGCAAGTTAAACGAATTTTCTCAAGGTTGAAAAACGTTCTCACCATAATCTCCCTATTTTTCCCACATTCTGCAATGTTTCAGATTGAATTTAAAAAAATTTCATCGCTCTAGCTCATTTCTATCGAAAGTTCTTTGATTTTCTCTCCGACTGTGCGTCGGCCGAGTTTCGAACGCCACGTCCCACAGTGGGACCTTTCGTCCACATCGGAGATAAAATCAAAGAACATTCGATAGAAATGAGGTAGAGCGATGAAATTTGTTTTAAATTAAAGCTGAAACTTTGCAGAATATGGGAAAAATAGGGAGATTATGGTGAGAACGTTTTTCAACCTTGAGAAAATTCGTTAAACTTGCACAATTTCACGAAAATTTTTGTTGAAAGTGTTTTAAGAAAATTGTGCAAGTTTAACGAATTTTCTCAAGGTTGAAAAACGTTCTCACCATAATCTCCCTATTTTTCCCATATTCTGCAATGTTTCAGCTTGAATTTAAAAAAAATTTCATCGCTCTAGCTCATTTCTATCGAAAGTTCTTTGATTTTCTCTCCGACTGTGCGTCGGCCGAGTTTCGAACGCCACGTCCCACAGTGGGACCTTTCGTCCAAATCGGAAACAAAATCAAAGAACATTCGATAGAAATGAGGTAGAGCGATGAAATTTGTTTTAAATTAAAGCTGAAACTTTGCAGAATATGGGAAAAATAGGTGGATTACGGTAAGAACGTTTTTTAACGTTGAGAAAATTCGTTAAACTTGCACAATTTTCTTGAAACACTTTCAACAACATTTTCTTGGAATTGTTCAAGTATAACGAATTTTCTGAAGGTTAAAAACCGTTCGTACCGTAATCCACCAATTTTTCCCATATTCTGCAAAGTTTCAGCTTTAATTTGAAAAAAATTTCATCGCTCTGCCTCATTTCTATGGAAAGTTCTTTGATTTTGTCTCCGATTTGGACGAAAGGTCCCCCACTGTGCGTCACGGCGACGATTGTAGACACAGTCACGGAGGGACAGGGGAAATGAAAATCTGTTGGGCATCGCACGCATCGTTTCTTCAAAAAAAAAACAACAAAGATATTTAAGGTGGCAACGTCAGGTGACTCACCCTGTATATCATAATCTCGAGCCCATGAAAAATGTTGAAATAGTTTCGTAAAAATTCGTCGTAAAAATCCCTCGCGGCCATTATGAATAATTTCGTCCGAAACCGTTATGTTTTTTTGTTTGTCGCGGGGTTCACTCCGAAAGAGCAGATAGCCAGCCTTTACCTGGCACATATTTTAAGGAAATTGCGATCGCGATTAAATTCCAATCATCCGTACGGGATCGCCGTGACTCAACGAAAATGACCGGGGGGCGGGGGGGGACACTTATTCGGGATCCCTCGCGTTAATAGGGTTCCGTGGAAATAATTACGAAAGTTTTCGTCGCAGAATTCGACAAGGGTGTGTCCCGTTACGTCTATCGGCGCATAGCTCCGGCGCCACCTAATTAAAGCGCGTCGAATTCCACGCGTAATCGAAGCTTAATCCGATCCCGATGATCCCGAACGCGGAACACGGCACCCGTGAACGTTAACGAAGGGGATTGGCTGCCGCGGCGAACCACCGGGTAATTAGCGAATTTAGTGGCCGACGAGAAATGTCGTCCTCGGTAATAGCTATCGTTGCGCTGTCGAAACCCGGTCGCTGCCAGTGCATCGTAACCTTATCGCTCAATCGGAGGGGTCGCGAGACGAAGCGAGTCTCGCGAGAAGCGACCGAACCGATCCGAACAATTCTAGCGAGTCTTCCGATCCTTTTACATCCTCTACAAGCCTTTATCTAAGAAAATGGGGGAACCGTACGATCTACGAAAAACGAGTACCCCACCGTTTACCGGACTCAAGATTAGTACCTTCCTCCTACGAATTATGATGTATTTGGTATTGTAGTCCAGCAGATTTGTACCTGAAGAACCTGCAGAACCAAGTTTCGATCCTCTAGGATCAATAGTTGAGGAGTTATGGTCGCTTAAAGTTGAGCATTCTTGGCAGATAAGGGCGCCGCCAAGAAACTGGAAATATGCTCAACTTTAAGCGACCATAACTCCTCAACCATTGATCCTACAGGTTCGAAACTTCGATCTGCATCCGCGCCGGGTACAAATCTACTGGACTACATACCAAATACATCATAATTCGTAGGAGAAAGGCAGAAATTTTGAGTCTGTTAAAGTAATGACCAGCCAAAAGAAATTAGGGTAATCTTTACTTTACCGGATTCAAAATTAGTACCTTTCTCCTACGAATTATGATGTATTTGGTATGTAATCGAGTTGTTTTGTACCCGGAGAACCTGCAGATCGAAGTTTCGATCCTCTAGGATCAATAGTTGAGGAGTTATGGTCTCTTAAAGTTGAGCATTTTTGACAGATTGGGGCGTCACTACAAACTGTAAATATGCTCAACTTTAAGCGACCATATCTCCGCAACTATTGATCCTAGAGGATCGAAACTTGATCTCCATCCGCGCCGGGTACAAATCTACTGGACTACATACCAAATACATCATAATTCGTAGGAGAAAGGCAGAAATTTTGAGTCTGTTAAAGTAAAGACCAGCCAAAAGAAAGTAGGGTAATCTTTACTTTACCGGATTCAAAATTAGTACCTTTCTCCTACGAATTATGATGTATTTGGTATGTAATCCAGTAGATTTGTACCCGGCGCGGATGCAGATCAAGTTTCGATCCTCTAGGATCAATAGTTGAGGAGTTATGGTCGCTTAAAGTTGAGCATTTTTGACAGATTGGGGCGTCACTGCAAACTGTAAATATGCTCAACTTTAAGCGACCATATCTCCGCAACTATTGATCCTAGAGGATCGAAACTTGATCTCCATCCGCGCCGGGTACAAATCTACTGGTTTATATACCAAATACATCATAATTCGTAGGAGAAAGGCAGAAATTTTGAGTCTGTTAAAGTAAAGACCAGCCAAAAGAAAAATAAAAAATATCGTCACTTCGATGTCTTAAAAATGTACTTCCCCCAGGGGGATGATTCCTGGTGAATTGTGAAAAGACAATGAATAAAAAATGTGTCGTGGGGGAGGGGGGGAAGTAATGATAAAGAAAAGAAAGTGGATCAACTACCCGACTACCCCCTACAGTTTGGAACGAGCGGCAATGGCGAGCGAGGCGCGGTCGATTGTTTCGTTCGAATGGCATTTCTATAGCTCGTTTCGCCTCGTTTCGTCGGCTCCGTGAAATTGTCTGGCAATATCGTTCCATGGTCGCCTAACAGCGCATCGGACGACAAAGAGGATCGCCTCTCGTCGACGTAACGCCGTCGCGTCGATTCGTGAGAGGCTCTCGCGGTTGCGTCGACTCGGACCGCACGAAAGTGCACTTACGCATCATTTTTCACCCCTTAACGAGCAACAGCGGTCCACTAATATCGCGGGAATGTCGTAAATTTAATGGCCCCGTTCCCGACAGCTTCTCTCTTTACCGGCGGCCATTATTCTCCGGCACGGAGACTTTTAACGTATCAAACGGCGGCTAGGAGTGTCTCGTGTGCACGGGCTCAGCCAGCTCGTAATTTTTTCGGTAGTTCTTTGATAACCTGCGGCGCGCCGAGTATGTATCGGTTTTCGAGAACACGTGAAGGTCGATCTACGCTATTGGGATATTAACTATGCCGTGCGAAATCACGAACTTATGATTTGTAATCGCAGCGGTCGCAGAATGAATTATTTGCTCACTGTCATTGAACTTTTCGTCTCGATTCAGTCACTTTTGTTATTAAATATATCAATTAGCTTGTGCAGAAATATTTTCTGTATACAGGCTGGTCCACCTAAATACGGCCACCTAAATATTGGGTCTATAACTTCAAAACCGGACTTTTTTTTAAGGAAATTTGAGCGTTTTCTAAAGAAAATCTTGTACAATTCTGTCATCTGTTCAAAGTATTGTCCACCGGAAGTTACAACATTTCCCCATCTTTCTGGCAATTTGTGTATGCCGTCCCAGAAAATCGCTCATCTTTTGCATAAAGAATTGAAAATTGAAAAAAAAAAATTCAGATATGTATAATAGCATGATCTTGAAATGAATCCTGATCTTCGAAAATTAAAGTTTTACCTTCAGATCAAGGGTCCATGTCATGTTATTATACATGTCCGAATGTATTTTTCGATCAGTTGCACGATGCACAATAAAACAAAATGTAGTTACGTATCAAAAAACATCGATGAGCTTTATAACACCGAAAAAAAAAATGATGATTTCCTTTAGAAATCCGATCTTGTCCCTTCCTTTTCCTGTTCGAAAGTAAATACTCGGCTTATCGCCGCGACGAAGCTGTAGATATCGGATCTGCCTTATCTAAATGGGCCAAAACCGTTACGACAAATACGATGCGCCCTCGCGATATAATCGAACACCGTCTTCCCGTACTACGTAATCCTCGTGTAACTAGAGAGCTACGTTCGTAAAAAAAAAAACCTCGAAAAAATATGTCAAACCTCTCGTATTTTTCATGGTCGTTCATATCTCTTATTTTCGACTTTTGAGTTTCTTTTACGGCGCACAGTGGGTTGAAACGCGAAAAACGCGGACAAACATCATTTCTGAAGCTATTTCTAAGTTTAAATTAATAAAAATGGTATCGTTTTATAGATTTTGAGGTGCTGAATTCAAATTAACAATCAGATTTCGTTTAATTCCAAACCCATAAAAGTTATGTAAGGTTTTTCAGAAACGGTTTTCTCGAATTGGGACGTACATGTTATTAGTTGTTTTATTATTAATAATGGTATATTTTTAAGCTATTTATAGTATAAATTATAGTATAATTTACTTTATGTTAATCGCCGGACCATATCCCATAGTCATCCTCTTCACTGTTGTCTTCTTCACCGATGTGTATGTATGTGTATGTGATTTCACGTTCGCGGATAGTAACGGATTTACATAAATAGAGGGTTCACGGAGGGACTCGGCCTATGATATTTTTTTTATTGTCAAATCGTATAGTACAATATTAAAAAAGTTATCGTTTTCTTTAGACCGGTCTTAAACTTTTGTCCGCTACTGTATGTTATAGATATACGTTAAGTAAACGTTCAAATACTTCATTATGATTATTTTTAATGTGTTATATATATATGAGAATACAATATGCCTTCAAACTAGTGGGTTACCAAGTCATTTAAACGAAAAAATGATTTCATAAGTTGTGTTCATAAAAAATTAAATTTGTTGCAAAATTCTGAGGTCGTAGACAAATTTTGATACCAGATTTGAAATCAGCGTGAAAAAATCTACTGGAAATGATATATAGCATGATAAGAAAAAATTTTTTCCGTGCGTAGTATTGGAGAAACCACAATTTTCTTGAAATTGTGCACGTTTAACGAATTTTCTCAATGTTAAAAAACGTTCGTACCACAATTTTCATAATTATCCCATATTCTGCAAAGTTTCAGCTTTCATTTAAAAGAAAATTCATAGTTCTATCTCATTTCTATGAAAAGTTCTTTGATTTTGACACAGAATTCATCGGTTTTACCCACTGTGCGGCGCAACCGCGCATTCACCTCGCGCGTCATCGTTTTTGTGAGACAGTATACACATCTGCTGCTACCTGCACGTGAAACCTTTTTAGTTTTATTGTACACATGTCTACCAATAACGTTGTATAAATTTTATTGTGGCGATCGTCGGCGTTCGGTTTATAACTGTATTTGAATAGAGAAAAAGCTTGAAAATTACTCTTTGTTTCATCAATGTTTATAGGTGCTATGTACAACAAAAGCATATCAAATCCATGCTTATTATTTTCGTCTTGAAACACGCTTTCAGCTAAGTACATGCAAAACATCCTTACTCATACGTGTATTAAGTTATAACGTACTAAATGAGACGATATTCTAAAAAATTCAGGAGAAGATAAGCTCATGAATTTTTATTGAACTTTAGCATTTAATTGTAGGATATAGATATGGAATTTTGGAAAATGAAATGTAGAAAATGATGCCTCATTTATCTACTGACAAGTTAATGATACAATTTTACATGCTTCGTTTAGTCAGAAAAATGACTTTTGTCCGCGTTTTTCGTGTTTCAACTAGCGATGGGCATTATCGACTAAATTCAACTATCGACTAATTACTATTTAGCTACTACATACTATCGAATATTTAGTCGATAGTTTTTAGTCGACTGAAATTTCGTTTTAGTGGTTATACGTCTAGATTGCGGGCTATAGTCTATGCCTACGTATAGATCTCATTTCTCACTCACTCTTACAGCATTGTACTGCAGTGCTCACTTAGTATTATAGGCACAGTAAGAGTAAATTGGGGTAAATATACCAGACAATAATTAAATAATTAATAATAATAAAAATAAATTTTTAATAATTCGATATCGCTAATGAGTGAATGTATTTGATAGTAAATCTTATAAAATTTATTCAAAACATCCGCCGTTAAAATTCAACCAATAGCTCGATAGTTTTAAGCGACTGATTCAGTAACTGAATTTAGTCGATAGTTTTCAGTCGTTTACAGGTTATTCTCGTATTTACTCTTATTCTCGATGTTCGCTAGTTAAATGAATAGTAGGACAGTATGGGACAGTACAGAGATATTAAATTTCGTGATTGAATGATTTTGTCTTTATTTAATAATAAATTCATACGCTACGTTATAAATATAAATGTACACAATTTATTTATATCACATATATAGTTTATATTGCATAAATAGCAATAAGATTTTAACATCCAATATGAATGAAAGTATTGAAATATCTATTACATATTTCATTACTTGCATATTTGCACGTCCTGTCATAATTATGTATTTCTAACCTTTTCGTTTCATCGTCTGACACTGACATTTGAAATTTCAAGATGGCGACGTGTAAACAGTCGACTGAAAATAGTAACCCCACCACTACTAAATTCAGTCGATAGTTTAAAAAATCAGTCGACTGAAAATAGTAGTTGAATACTATCGATTTAGTCGATAGTTTTTAGTCGATGGTGCCCATCACTAGTTTCAACCCACAGTGCGGCGCTTCAGTCTTGGCTATTACGGAGACTCGGTTGCAGGATTGATGGGGTTTTTTCGGTAGAGTCGTTGTTGCTGTTGTATGCGTCAAATCTTCTAATCGAATATTTAATTTTTAAAGAGTCACATGCAGGGCTAAATTATTCAAACTTGGCCGCTACCCAACACCTTCTATGGTAATTGGTTTAAAAAGTAACGGGCAAGTTTGAATAATTTAGCCCTCCGTGTGACTGTTTAAAAATTAACTAGCGTTCCTTTTAACTAATTTTTCAAACGCTTTTTTTTCAGTGTTGCAAGAGGTATTTCTAAGCTAACGAACTTGGCCGTATCTTGTTTCATCTCACAACTTTTTACGGCCATAAGAACTTGGCTCCGGTTTACAGAATGTTTTTGTTGGGATCGAACTTTAAACCAAACCGTTTCCCGATCAGCTAGAGACTTGGAACTTTAACCATTAAACTATTAAGTCTTGAATTGCTCTAAATATAAACGAGCAAGTTTATTATAAAATTGAAAATTGAGGGGGAATTTTAAATTGGAATACAAATTAGTAAGTTTAGAGAAAGATTTAATATTAGAATGTAAATTGGTAATTTTATTATGAAATTGAAAATTGAGGGGAAATTTTAAATTCTACTATAAATTAGTTTTCTCCGATATTAACAAAAATTATGGTGCTCTCAAAAGCAGGGCTTGAAACGGGCCCGGAAATAACTGGTTGAAACTGTTTCATTTCGGGCTTGATCGAAACAGTTATGAAGGACCGATATTCTGAATAACTGTTATGAAGGCCCGAAATTTTGGTTGATATCGGTTTCGATTACGGTCCTTCGTACATGGATATCGGTCCTAGCATAACGGTCTAAGACCGATATTTTTTCGGTCCTATATCGGTCTTCATATCGGTTCTAATACTTTGTTGCTCGGCCGATGCTTTAGGCACAGCGACTTCTAAGGGTCGGCCGATGCTTTGTAATCGGTGGCAAAGAGACCGGCACCTTATTGTCGATTGCCGACGCGACTGTTGACTCGACGTCATCGGTGACGCTTTTGCGGGGATACCAATCAGAATGATCTCTGGTAAAACAAAACACATCCTCTTGGACACAAGACTCACCACTCTGCAAGCGAAAACCTAGAGCCTAGAGAGAAGCTCAGCAACTTTCGGAGTTCTCCTGATCTTATTGTCGCTTCATTAGGATTATTTACCATTGCCAATCTTAATTTACTTCTAAACATTACTAGACTGCAAGAAGTTTCACTTTTGCCGCACGTGGTTTTTTTTTTAAATTCAAAAGACTACGTACGTCATGTGGTTGGGCGTACCCTATATGCTTCGGGTTTGAGCCTTTCGAAAATTTCGTTATTTTTGCGGTAGGACACACCGTTCTCGAGATACAGCCATTTTTTATTTAAGACTAGCTCGGCTAACCATCCCCACCACTTCCGTTACGCATTTTCGTATCGCGAATTCCGTGACGCGAATTAGGCCTACACCCTGCCAAATGAAGTTTCACTTCAAAAAATAGTCAATAATGTATACATTTATTGTTATAATAAAACAACTTTGAATTATGACCAAAATATAATCGTTTTTAATGTTGGTAGTCATTTTCGGACCCGTTTCAAGCCCTGATTGCTATAACTTGAAACTTAGAACTTAGAACCGATATGAGGACCGATATAGGACCGAAAAAATAACGGTCCTAGACCGTTATGCTAGGACCGATATCCATGCACGAAGGACCGTAATCGAAAGCGATATCAACCGAAATTTCGGGCCTTCGTAACAGTTATTCAGAATATCGGTCCTTCATAACTGTTTCAAGGACCGAAACCGATATCATAACTGTTTTCAAGGCCTGCTCAAAAGTGTTCGAACATCGCTGTGATTGGCTGTACGTATCCGACGAAAGATTCGCAGTGTTGATTTCCCCCAATTACGCGAAAGGTCTCTCGTTAACAGATGATTATTGCAATCGGTATCGTGAGTAATTTATAAACGGCGATACATCGCGTTGCAGCACGCGATACCGAAGTTACTGGAGTCGCCGGGAACTATATTAAAGCGAGACCGTGTTGCAGAAACAACATATTAGACGACGGTCAGCCACGTACGCGCCTCGGCAGCATTCGCAATCGGCGAGGAACGTGAGCGGGGACGGGGTCGGATTCTCATATTACGGGGGAACAATTAGAATTTCATCGGTTTGCCAGTTCGAGTACGTCGCAAGCGAGGCATGCATAAACTACGACGTGCTCGCTCGTTTTCTGCCAGACCGTTTCCTCCCGAAAGAGAGGAAAAAGTGTGTAGGAACCACGTAATAACAGCTCGGGCTGCATCGGCAAAGATTTAAATGCAGAACCTTCTCTCGTGCACCTCGCCTCGCGGTTGCACGCATTGCATCGTTCCTATGGTCACCGGTGCAACGATGTTCCCTTCTCTCTTCTCTCTCCCTCCCTCTCTCTCTGTCTCTCTCTCTCTTCCCTCTCTCGTCGTTGCCTCGTCTTTCTTTCCGATTCTGCCGGTTCACGGGCCTGGTCTTCGTGGTTGGACCGACTCTGCTAGCAATGGCCTCGACGCGCACCGAACGGCTCGAAATACCTTCGGGCTTCTCAAGATCCGAGGCACAGAGGGAGATATGCACTCTGTTGCACTACCTGGTCAATTCTGTTCGAGTTTGTTGCACTCTCTGTTCGACTCTGTTCGATTTTGTTTGACTCTGCTGCACTCTTATTCGACTCAGTGTCAGGTGCACTCTCTGTTTGACTCTGTTGCACTCTCTGTTCGACTCTGTTCGATTTTGTTTGACTCTGCTGCACTCTTATTCGACTCAGTGTCAGGTGCACTCTCTGTTTGACTCTGTTGCACTCTCTGTTCGACTCTGTTCGATTTTGTTTGACTCTGCTGCACTCTCATTCGACTCATTGTCAGTTGCACTCTCTGTTAGACTCTGTTCTACTTTGCTGCACTCTCTGTTCAACTCTGTTTCACTCTGTTCAACTCTGTTTCACTCTGTTCAACTCTGTTTCACTCTGTTCAACTCTGTTTCACTCTGTTCAACTCTGTTTCACTCTGTTCAACTCTGTTTCACTCTGTTTCACTCTGTTCAACTCTGTTGCACTCTCTGTTCAACTCTGTTAGATTTTCTTTTAGACTCTGTCATACTCTGTTCGATTATGTTCGACTCTGTTGTACTCTGCTCGAGTCTGTTGCACTCTGTTCAAATCTGTTGCAGTCTCTGTTCAACTCTGTTAGATTTTGTTTGACTCTGTTCAACTCCGTTAGATTTTGTTTGACTCTGTTCAACTCTGTTAGATTTTGTTTGACTCTGTTCGACTCTGTTGCACTCTGTTCGAGTCTGTTGCACTCTCTGTTCGACTCTGTTCGCCTCTGTTGCATTCCGTTCGACTCTGTTCGAGTCTGTTGCACTCTCTGTTCAACTCCGTTAGATTTTGTTTGACTCTGTTCAACTCTGTTAGATTTTGTTGGACTCCGTTCGACTCTGTTGCACTCTGTTCGAGTCTGTTGCACTCTCTGTTCGACTCTGTTCGCCTCTGTTGCACTCCGTTCGACTCTGTTCGAGTCTGTTGCACTCTCTGTTCAACTCCGTTAGATTTTGTTTGACTCTGTTCAACTCTGTTAGATTTTGTTTGACTCCGTTCGACTCTGTTGCACTCTGTTCGAGTCTGTTACACTCTCTGTTCGACTCTGTTCGACTCTGTTGCACTCTGTTCGACTCTGTTCGACCCCGTTCCACACTCCGAACGGGGAGGCGGTAAATTCGCGCGGAAACGTGCACGGTTCGATCGATCACCTACGAACGGTCGAAGAAATGTTCTCAACAGCAGCGTCAGAACGAACAACGGACGAACGACGACAGCGATGGTCGCGAATAATCGACGAAAATGATCGGCGCGACGCCGCGGCTGCCACGGTGCCCGTGTCCAGCAATTACGAATACAGTCGCTGGAACGATAAATCGTTCGGAAACGCGGATGGCGGGAGGGGTGAGGGAGGGAGTGAGGGAGAGAGAGAGAGAGTGCAGTGGCCATCGCTGGCGACTGCGCTCGCCGGTGGTCAGGTATGCGAGACTCGCAGACGAAAAAAATCAACCGGGATGAAACAGAAGAAAAAGACGAGTAAAAGAATGGGCGAGGGGGAGGATGAGGACGACAGAGAGAGAGAGAGAGAGAAAGTAGCGGAGAGGGATGGTGAAGGGGGAAGGAGAAGGTGTGCGGGAGCGAGATAGAGCTTCAGCCAAGAGAAAGACAGAGAGAAGGGTGGAGGTTGGACAGAAAAGAAAGGGTGGAAAGGAACGAACTGCATCGCGAACGCAAGAATGAAACGACAAGATCGCCGAGGGAAACGGAGAAGAGAGATCGGGATGCGGTAAGCAGCAGCCTAACCCGAACGACCCATCGAGTCTAAACAATCGGACGATCGCCCTTCGAAATATATATCTCCGGCTCCTGGGAACACGTTTATGCGTGTCCGTTCCCGGTCCTACCTGCTCCCGAGACCCGCTCTCTCTCTCTCTGTTGTTTGCTCGTCCCCGGCTGCTACTCGTTCGATGGACTTTGCTGAAATTCTCAAAGTGGACGCGCCGCGCCGGCCACCGAATCCACGGGAGCTGGACACACCGCTGTCTTGTAAATATGTCTTTCTTCTATTCTTTCCTCTATCCCTGCTCTCTCTCTCTCCCTCTCTCTATTTCGTTTTTTGAAGCACGTTCGCACCTTTTAACGACGTCCGCGACTGCTTCATCGCAGGCTTTCACCTCGGCCGCACGCTGTGCCTTCAGCTCGAGACTTCAGGCTGGATACTTTTCCGGAGCTTCGACTTTTCCGGGCATCAGCAGTTGAATCACATTTTGTTCCAACCCTTAGCAGATTATTTATGTTTCGACCCAAAATCTAGTAAGATTCTAGTTCCTTTCTAGTTACTTCAGTAGGGCACACTTCCCCCTTAAGCCTTGATACTGTGTGGTCCAAGTAGACACGGTTCACTTGGTGGTTATTTCGCGGTGGAGTGAAATATCGCACGTGTACGCCGGTTGTTTGCGTTCGGCAACAATCTAGGGCCAGTGAAGGACAATATGCCGTTTACGAGAGACAGCGTTATGGTTGGTAAGGAGCTGAAAGCACTTTGTTTCAGCTAAGCGCGTACCCAACATCGCAAAAATGTCTCTATCGAGCTGCTTCCACTCGCTACCGACTCCCCTGCTCTCGGGAGTCGTCCGATGATCACGCGATTCCATTCCCCCGGCACGACTCGCGCGTTTTATCCCTGCCGTCTTGTCTACAACAGCAACAACGACAAACGCGATACAGAGGAAACGAAGAAGAACGAAATGATTCGGAACGCGCGGTGCGAATTAAATTTTTCCCCCTCGGCAACGAGAGGGACACTTCGGTCTGGCTTGGATATCTGTCCGCAGAGGATCGCAAGCATCCAACCTAGCGGATCCTGCGGTTTCCCAGCGAGTTCACCTACGTGCCGCCGCCGCGGCCGAAGCTTTCGGCTCCAAATTAAACACTCGGGAACACGGTGCGCGCCGTTTACACCGAAGCCACGTGTAAACTCGAGTGCAATTCGCGAGAGGCGGGTTTCGACGCGCGGGCCCCGCTTGAAACCGCGGACGTCCTTGTTTCCCAGCATGATTACCGGAATGCAGAAGGGACCGGACCAACGTTACCCATCGCAAACTGGTCGACTTTTCGCGAGGATATTCACTGCTCTTTCTCTCACTCTCTGCAAATCACCGGTTGAACCCGTAGTCACCCCCGCGAGACGGCTGCTTCTGACTAATTCGTGGCGGCCATAGCTGTGTTAGGTCGGCGACTATTGGCAGTACAAACAAGTCTCCGCTGTTTGAAGTCAGATAGATAAGACGTCGTGTCGCAAGGTTTGCACACCTGTCAACGAAATAACCTCGAAATATTAGGTTGGGGAAAAAGAAATCCATTATTTCTACGTTATCCCAAGCGGAGAAACGATGGATTTCTTTTTCCCCGACCTAATATTAGCGATCGTGTATCAGCTTTGTATATTTTTTCCATGCGAAAATGTCGAGTTCCGGAGCTAAAGGCTGCATTAAGTGAGAGAGAAATTGTCGTGAGTGGTTTCAAAAGTTTAAGAACGGTGATGAATTCGATGTCGAAGACAAAGAACGTAGTGGAAGGCCGAGAAAGTGTACGAAGACGCACCGATTCGGATCGGCAACAGGTCAGAAAAATTGCGGCGAACTGTTCGCGCGCGGATACATAGTAGAAAGGTCATCTCTCTCTCTCGAACAAAAGGTCTGCTCGATTCCATTAGACGACGCTGGAGAAGCCTCTAATGCCAGGTCCGCGGGGGCGGAAACGGGTAAATTCGCGGAGAGCGATCGTTTAAACAATACCCGCGTATCGCTGCATGTCCTCCTCCGCCTGGGAGAATTACGTTCTCGCGTCTCAAAGTAAATTCCCTCGCTGTTCTTTGCTCACGTTCACGCGTGTATATCCCTGGGAATCGATGTTTTCGAAGCCGTTAGCTTCGCGTCGTCCTGGTAATCGATACTTTAGCTTTCGTCGAGAGACGTTTTGCGCACAGTGGGACCTTTCGTCTCCAAATCGGAGAGAAAATCAAGGAACTTTCGATAGAAATGAGCTAGAGCGATGAAATTTTTTTAAATTCAAACTGAAACACTGCAAGAATATGGGAAAAATAGGGAGATTATGGTAAGAACGTTTTTCAACCTTGAGAAAATTCGTGAAACTTGCACAATTTTCTTGAAACACTTTCAACAAAAATTTTCGTGAAATTGTTCAAGTTTAACGAATTTTCTCAACGTTCAAAAACGTTCTTACCATAATCCCCCTATTTTTCCCACATTCTGCAATGTTTCAGCTTTAATTTTAAAAAATTTCATCGCTCTACCTCATTTCCATCGAAAGTTCTTTGATTTTGTCTCCGATGTGGACGAAAGGTCCCACTGTGGGGCGTGGCGTTCGAAACACGGCCGTCGCACAGTCGGAGAGAAAATCAAAAAACTTTCGATAGAAATGAGCTAGAGCGATGAAATTTTTTTTAAATTCAAGCTGAAACACTGCAGAATATGGGAAAAATAGGGAGATTATGGTGAGAACGTTTTTCAACCTTGAGAAAATTCGTTAAACTTGCACAATTTTCTTGAAACACTTTCAACAAAAATTTTCGTGAAATTGTTCAAGTGTAACGAATTTTCTCAACGTTCAAAAACGTTCTTACCATAATCCCCCTATTTTTCCCACATTCTGCAATGTTTCAGCTTTAATTTAAAAAAATTTCATCGCTCTACCTCATTTCCATCGAAAGTTCTTCGATTTTGTCTCCGATGTGGACGAAAGGTCCCACTGTGGGGCGTGGCGTTCGAAACTCGGCCGTCGCGAGTAAGTAAATCCGAGCCGTGAGCTAGGGAAACCGTGGCCGCATTGCGACACGTAGAAACCATAAGAGAGTCCGGGGATCTTAAGCACGACTTTCGATCCCGGTACGTTAACGTCCGGGCATTATAGACCGGTCGCATTATGTATCGGACGCATTATGCTAATCGGTCGGTGGCATCGTTTCTTTCCAAGAATGGAGGCGGCGGAGTGCCGTGTGTGCACGTGTATGCATCGACCAATGGAGAGCAAACGCGACGATCTTATCGTCGGGAACGAAAGGACTTCCTGATCTCCTGTACGCCAGCACGCTCTACTGGAAACAAAGAGCTCGTTTCGTGGATATCACCGACAAGCCGGGCCCGTTCCATCGTTGCTTCCAGGGATCTACACTCCGAGATCTACACTCGCCGCGGAAAGTATAAAGTTCGTCCAAAAATGGAGGTCTTCGAAAGAGAAAATTCAGGTCGCCAGGCGGATCTAGGCATGGACTTGCTGATTGGACAAGAACACAGTGTGTCCAGACAGGGGTAATCGAAAAGGAATCGGGGGGAATACAAGTACCCCCTCTCTGATGACCAGAGTAATATGTGACACGTTGCGAGCAGTGTCGCCAGAAAGTGACCGAACCGTCTCTCGAGGGGAGTACAAGGTACCTCCTCTCTGATGACCAGAGTAATATGTGACACGTTGCGAGCAGTGTCGCCAGATAGTGACCGAACCGTCACTCGAGGGGAGTACAAGGTACCCCCTCTCTGATGACCAGAGTAATATGTGACACGTTGCGAGCAGTGTCGCCAGATAGTGACCGAACCGTCACTCGAGGGGAGTACAAGGTACCCCCTCTCTGATGACCAGAGTAATATGTGACACGTTGCGAGCAGTGTCGCCAGATAGTGACCGAACCGTCACTCGAGGGGAGTACAAGGTACCCCCTCTCTGATGACCAGAGTAATATGTGACACGTTGCGAGCAGTGTCGCCAGATAGTGACCGAACCGTCACTCGAGGGGAGTACAAGGTACCCCCTCTCTGATGACCAGAGTAATATGTGACACGTTGCGAGCAGTGTCGCCAGAAAGTGACCGAACCGTCACTCGATGGGAATACAAGGTACCCCCTCTCTGATGACCAGAGTAATATGTGACACGTTGCGAGCAGTGTCGCCAGAAAGTGACCGAACCGTCACTCGAGGGGAGTACAAGGTACCTCCTCTCTGATGACCAGAGTAATATGTGACACGTTGCGAGCAGTGTCGCCAGAAAGTGACCGAACCGTCACTCGAGAGGAGTACAAGGTACCCCCTCTCTGATGACCAGAGTAATATGTGACACGTTGCGCGTGCGCGATGGAGACGCAACAACGACTGACATTTCGCAGGTTTTAGGTTATTGCCGCGTATCGTATCGTACCTATTATGTACATGTAACGTACTTAATGAAATGAATCATGCGAGTCGTTCTAAATAGAGACTGTAAACATTCTTTATTGTAAATAAAATTAGTTGTAACATGTGGGAGTTTCAGTCGTGAAGCGAAGTATGAATGCTTACTATATGTACAATTGAAAAAATCTTGGAATCTGTATGTATGTAGTACTGAGTTTACATTCCAGTAAAATCAATAAATCATAATATATTTCAACAATTGTTAACCCTCATACGCTCCTCGAAAATAGTTGCATAAAAGAGACTGGGATAATAAATTCACTCGTTTTTCTTCGACACGATAAATTGACAAATTATGTTTTATTTGTAACGTTACATTTTAAAGAAATACAACCTCACAACATAGACACAAAGTGATCAATAATTACATAGTATGTGAAATAAGTAAATGGGTGAATTTAACGCGGCAATAACCTAAAACCTGCGAAATGTCATGTGATTGTTGCGTCCCCATCGCGCACGCGCAACGTGTCTTCCATTCGCCCCCGCTAAATCCCCGTCGCGCACGCGCAACGTGTCACATATTACTCTGGTCATCAGAGAGGGGGTACATCATTTCACCGTGACTCCCCTCATCTGGCGACACTGGTTGCGAGACGAGACTAGAGTGAGGCAGAGTGAGGCGAATGGAAGACACGTTGCGCGTGCGCGATAGAGACTGAACGATGGAATAGGATAGTGGAAGGGGATAAGGTGGAGAGCCTGGAGGGGGAAAAGATGTTGGTTTCAACATGAATCTGGCCACACTGCAAGAACACGAGTGGAGCCAGCTCGGCATCATCTGAATTATTTTTGTTATTGAAGCTCTTTAGACCCTTGAACGGGTCCGTTCCGCTCTACAATTTTGTGTTACAGTTTCAGAGCTGAATTTATAAATGTATGTATTCAAACATGTCGCGTGCTTCTTCAATCCCAGTGTGCGGCGGTATCGACTACTGGAACTCTTCGACAGCGTCTCGAAGTGTCGCGTTCGCTGATCGAGCAGCAAGTTTCCACGATGATCTTCGCCGAGTTGTCGATCCTCCAGAGGGGAACGTTCTCGGGGAAGTTTTATGAGATCCGCGCGAGCAATCAACAGTGGGACGCGATGGGGGGGGGGGGAGACTACCTGATCGAATCACTGTACAATAATTGTTCCATCACGCCATACTTTTATACACGTTGGAAATGTCAGTGCGTGTGCTCGTTAATTGCAGTTTCCATGCGTCAAAGGACTGCCATTACCGAAACGATCGAGCTGTCGAATTAATTAAATCAATGCTCACCGTTCGAAACTATGATTTCGTCGGTCCGAAAAGGTACTTCGCCGTGGCTCGGGGGCAGGGCACAACAGCGTGAGTTTCGAGGCTCGGCGGAGCAAAAATCACGCGGCGACGAATGATAATATAATCGAGCGTCTGTTCGGGCGCAGGATTTACGAGCGGGCCGGCGACCGCGCGACGAAACGGCGTCCCTTTAATTGATTTAACTCTGGAGTGGCTGACGGTCGTGCTCGAACCAATCGACAGGGTCAAGCGGCACTTTAACGTCGGCGGGCGTCGAGGGTCGTCAATGACGACGCTTTGATATTCGCACCGCGCTCGGCACGCTGCTCCGGGCAGACCGTTTTCGCGAACATGTCGCCAGAATGTATTTTTCATAAAAAAGAAAAATACACGGATTTTGTAAAGCTCCCTATGCACACTCTTCATCCTTATCAGTGGACTGCGGATCTTTATGCATTTATTGGAAAATTGGGTAGATGAAATTGAAAATTGTAGACAAATTTTAGAAATTGATGATGTATATACAGTGGCACACCTCGGTGTACGTCTGCGTTGGAGCACGTACAATTCGGAAAACAGTGTTCCCGCGATTGATGTGACTTTCGGGTATGCGCGTAGAAGGTCCCCTTTTTCGGTTTTCCGCGGATATCTCGGAAACTATACGAGATAGCGGAAAACTGAATTGAATCAATCTTGTGGCAAATTTTGTCAGCTTTAATTTTGTATGGAATAGTCTTATCGCTAGGACGCGTAGTTTCCGAGATATCCGCGCTCAAAGTTCACTAATTGTGAGAAAGAACTCTTCAGCACAATTAGTGAACTTTGAGCGCGGATATCTCGGAAACTATGCGTCCTAGCGATAAGACCATTCCATACAAAATTAAAGCTGATAAAATGTGCCACAAGATTGATTCGATTCAGTTTTTCGATATCTCGCATAGTTTCCGAGATATCCGCGCTCAAAGTTCACTAATTGTGAGAAAGAACTCTTCAGCACAATTAGTGAACTTTGAGCGCGGATATCTCGGAAACTATGCGTCCTAGCGATAAGACCCATCTGTACAAAATTAAAGCTGACAGAATATGTCATAAGATTGACTGGATTCAGTTTTTCGCTAGGACGCACAGTTTCCGAGATGTAAGCGAAAAACCGAAAAAGGGGACCTTCTACGTGCACCCCTGCACCTAGCTCACCTCCTAGGAGTTTACGCGTTTACGACAAAATTGCGAACGTACTACATACTATTTAAAGCAATGGACATCGATGTTGGGTACGTACGATTTACATTTAAAGCAATGAACATCGATGTATCAGTTTCAGCTCGATAGTACAATTAACAGGAGAGTACAATTTTTATCTGGCTCCTATGTCCTGCAATCAATGCGGACATTTTTCTTTATTTTGCAATAAAAACTTGATTCGATGCTCGCTCGCTGTCCACCCACGCGTGCACGTCCGAACAGTCGGTTCGGTAGCTCGTAATAGTCTTAACGATGTTCCGGCGACAGATTGGATCGGGTGACGCGAACGCCTGAAACTTTGAACTTCCGAATAACGAGTGTCACTCAATAAAGTTTATCCCGGGATCACGTCGCGACGTCGTGACCCTTTTCTTTCTCCTTCCTCCGTTCCTGCTTTCCCGAACTGCGATTGTTCCCTCGATGGCAACCCCTCACCCGCAATAAATCGTTTCCATGGCGAACCGACGCACTCGAGATTTATGGTTCTCAATGTTTAAGGAACGACTATCTCGACGCGAAACCGCTGTCGAACGACTGCGATAACAGCTTGGCAGGGACGTATGTATTCCCGCGGCTACGCGATCTTACTGTTTTCCTTCCGGCACGTCTCCGGAACGAGAAATCTTCGTTCTGCGTCGCGACGTCGAACGATTCCGAGTTTATGGAAAGCAGAGTTGGGCAGGAATTAATTACATGAGTAATTAATTACATCTTCAATTACAATTACATAAAACTGTAATTGTAATTGCAATTACTTTCGCTCAACCAGTAATTGTAATTGCGGACCACAATTACAATTACTGGTTCAGCGAAAGTAATTGCAATTCCAATTACAATTACACGTAATTGTAATTGTATTTCTGCAATTCCAATTCCAATGACATGTAATTGTAACTGTAATTGTTAGTAGCAGTTACAAGTAATTGTGGCTGGTAGCTGCAATTCCTTTCGAAACTCCAAACAGACGACGCTCGCGCGTCGCGCGTGAACGTGAACATTCACACGCGACGCGCGAGCGTCGTCTGTTTGGAGTTTGGAATGGAATTGCAATTACTTTCGCTCAACCAGTAATTGTAATTGCGGACCACAATTACAATTACAGTGATTCGTCAAGTAATTGCAATTCCAATTACAATTACATGTAATTGTAATTGTATTTCTGCAATTCCAAATTACAGTAATTGGCAAGTAATTGTAACTGTAATTGAAATTACATTTTGCCCAACTCTGGTGGAAAGGCGAACGCGGCGCACAGTATGCTTTTTCTTGGTGCCCTATCGAATGGCGCATCGTCGATGAAATTCGGTTCAAAGGCATTTTTGACTATCTTATCCGGCTGTACATATTTGGTAGACTTTGTTTAAAATCTTCGTCGCGAGTCCGACTCGTTAAAATACGGCGAGGGGTTAATACCGATACGAGACAAGTAATATTGCAAGATCGGCCGGCCAGAGCACACAATGCAGTGCACGCGGGCGAGGGATTGGGTGGTCATCGATTCGATTAGAGCCGCGGTTATCACAGCCACCGCAAATTAATCGATCGCCTTCGCGCGACCATGATCGACAACGACTCCATTCCTCGGGAGTCATCGAACCAACGTAATTGTGTAGAATCGTGTCGAGCCCGCCGCGAAAGTATCGAGACGCACAGTGCGGCCGCCTGTGGACAAAAGTCGAAAATGCAACTATTTTCCATACCTTATTTGGCTTTACTAATCCCTTCAGATATGTCTCTACTGTATGAAACAAATGCCGGGAATCTCAGATTTCCACAACAAACGGCAGGAATCACGTTTGCATAAGTGGCAGAGAGCTCGTTAGAGAGCTCATCGAAGAATTCACGCGAGACCTGGCCCAATCAATTGCTGATTTCCTATAATCAATAACTTTGTTTTCTGTTCGTTCTTTCAATTTTGAATATGGAAGGTATCGAAGCAGGTGAGGAATATCCATTTGTCCTGTTTCATTAACCGTTAAAATAGTTTCATAGCAATAATAAAACACTAAGTCAGAATCAAGTTTTATAGACGTTAATATCTTCAAATTAGCTTTTCTCGAGTCCAGGTCGAAACATCCTGGGGTTTTGATGGATTTCGATTTCACAACTATTATACTTGACAAATACGTAAACATTTCTTGCTTCAAACTGCTTTGAACGGCTGTGTGCCATTTTTTACCACGCTTACGCGTCAAAACTTGTAATCGAATTTTAAGCCTCTTCGCATAGACCAATCTTACTGAAATTTCATATACACACTTGCTTCCGCGATGGCAATGACAGTAGAAAATAAAATATATAAAAAACTTTTTAAAAACCATTTTTAAACCATTTTTGTACTCATAGCATTTTCTTTCTCCATATACGTCGAAAACAATTATTTATTTTATGAATTAATTTCGTTACAGAGAAAAACGAATTTATTTTCATAAAATAAATGCGGTGCATTGCAATGTTTTTTTTATTTTTCAAGAGTAAAAGTTTATTATTTATGTTTATTTATTACAGACATAATCAGTGACTTTATGTATATATGTTTTATGTATATTTTTTTTCTTTATGTATATATTTTATAATAGTTTTTATTATAGTAATTTCTTTATGAATATAAATATATATACAGGGTGCGCCATTTGTAGGTACCATATGTTAAATGCTTATAAAATAGAGAAAACGTAATTAAATCGAGTCCGGTTTGCGATATTTATTTACTTTGGTTTATACCAATACAAAAAATTCATTTTTTAAATACAACGTCGGGCAAGTAATCACCTTTATGAACGACGCAAAGAAATGCTCGTTTTTGGGCATTTCCCATAACTTTTTGCAACGTTTCGGGCATTATTTCCGTTATTTCCTTACGGATTGCATCTTTCAGCTCCTGGAGGGACCGCGGCGCGCCAACATAAACTTTTGACTTTAAATATCCCCACAGAAAAAAGTCTGGAGCAGTCTGGAGGCGTCAAATCCGGCGAACGTGGAGGCCAATTGTAATCGCCATTTTTCGAGATTAAGCGATTCGGGAACAATCTTCTGAGGAGAGTCATTGTGCTGGTGTTAAGTTATTCATGGTGAATAATGGTATGAAATGAGCTGTCAAATACGCTAGAATATTCTCCGGAATGTTTACGAATAACAATTGTTTTAGCGTTTAACATATGGTACCTACAGACGGCGCACCCTGTATATATATACAATAAATATTTATATATATATCTACTTCATAGGTATAGTCTCTATGGCTTATATTATGTAAATTGGCATACCTTTATTATTGTGAAGTTACCTATATATTCTGTCCATTATTATTGTTATAATGTTTATAAAATATTATTTCAAATTCAAATTCAAAATTAATTTTTGGTCATGTTCCCTCATTTTTGTAGATGATGCATTGAAGAGCAATTTTTCTTAACTGACCCCTGTTTCCATCACTTGGAATATACAGTGTGATCTCAAACGAAAGAAACATACTTTGAGGTCTTATAGGAAATTTCACGCTGATCACAAATATACAATGTATTAAGGGTCACTGAATTGAATTTAACCGTTTTTCACGCAAAAACACTAAAAAAACTTCGAAAAAAACGGTATTTTGAGGAAAAAACTGTTAAATTCTATTCAGGGGCCCCTAGTATATGGTATATACGTGATCAGCGTGAAATTTCCTATAAGAATTCGTCAAGAACAGACTTTTGTCCACTCCGACCATAAGAACGCCGCACTGTGCGACGGGGCTAAACGAACACGGACACGTTGGCGGGGAAGGTTAACACAGGCGAGAGGAAGTCGATGATGTTACGAAGCGATGATAGGAAAAAGGCTGTGTCCCCCTGATGAACTGGCGCCGCTCGCTCGAACACTGCACCGGTTCTCGCGCCACCCCTCTTTCTTCTTCTTCTTCTTCCTCCTCCTCTTCCTCTCTTTCTTGTATTCAGTGACCTCTTTTCTTTTGTCTCCGTTCCGCCACTCCTACGTCACTCTCCGCGATACTTGCTTAAACTCGGTCTAGACGTAATTGTGTCCGTCTGGGCTGCGCGCTAACACCTCCGAGCTCTAGAATTTACCGGCATTCTCGAAAATAATTAAGGTTGCGGACGGAATAATTCGGCTAAACTGTACTCCCCTCGATTTCCTCGATCTGACGAAACTCTGGATGGATAGGCCACTTGGAACGAAATCTTTCGCATCTCGTAGAGCAGACCTGGCCAACCGAAATGGTTTCGCGGGCCACTTTGATGACCGCGTAACGTTACATTGGGCCGCATTTCAGGTAAACCATGCTTTTACAAAAATGTAATACAAATACCAAATGAATAAAACTTTATTGTTATAGCGTCGCATTCTAACAATGACACATGCAAATTTTCATTTACTCAATATTTTTCTAAATATACAACGAGAAACAAAAGTTCCAATATAAATATGAAAATCGGCCGGCGGGCCGCGTGTTGGCCAGCCCTGTTGTAGAGTATGTCCCAAATCATGTCCACAACATGAGAATGATCGACAATTTTACATTCTCATTGAATCGTACGAATTTGTTCATCCAACAAGGATGAAATACTTACATATTTCCACGTGTTTCAATCCGATCGGGGAAATATCGCGCGGCGAAACGTACCCCCGCAGTAACAAGTACAGTTACGGTCTAATTGGCCTGTAATGGGACAGTTGTTAACAGCACGCATCAGAACTCTTCTGTCGAACGCGTTAGCCACCCCCCTCCGGCGACTCCGTCGCGAGCAATCCCATTTCCATTCCCCGTGGAGCGGACTATTTACTTCCTTGCGAAACTCCGGACGCGTGTCTTTTCGAGGGACGAGCGACAATTGCCGCGGCAATTTCAACCGAGGGAAATTGACGGCGCGGCGGCGGCGGCGGCAGAGTGGCGTCGAGCAATCTTCCAATTTCCCTCGTACGAGTCGATACGCCTTCTCTCCCGTTGGATCGCGTCTTCGAGATCGCTCGAGTGTCTGCCGCGTGTCCATTACTCGCACGCAATGTCGTCGGCTTGTCAGCGGATGTGCCCACTTGCCGCTGACGACGTTATCACTCCTAACCCCGTTCTGGCCCACTGGTGGAAAGAGGCCGTCTTGGATACGGTTAACCGGATGTGAGGGCGCCACCACACTCTCGCTCGACCAAGGTCAACCAAGGACCCACAACCCTTAAGGGGGTAGTATAGGCTCGATTTGGAACTAGAAAATACCTAGAATCTTACTAGAAAAATGGCTCGAAACATGGGTTTGCGCGCTGTCGGTTTTCGTCCTTATTTCAGAAAATTTTGGGCTGAGTGAGGGCTTATTCTAAAGAGGAAGGTTAAACACACTGCGCCCTGCTTACGAGGTTAACGAGATTATGTTTATAACTAATAATATGAGGGCCCAAAGTAGAGAAAAAATCTAGGAATAAAACCAGCACATTTCAATGCATTTTTCTGTCTCCAAAAGACTTTATGACTTATGAGATGACCAGGGCGCAGTGCGTTGAATCTTCCTCTTTAGAATGAGCCCTCACCCAGCCCAAACTTTGCTCAAATAAGGACAAAAACCGACAGCGCGCAGACCCACTTTTTCGATCGAAAATCTGGTAAGATTCTAGTTATTTGCTAGATATTTGCTATTTACTAGGATCTTACTAGATTTTGGGTCCGAAACATGGGTCTGCGCGCTGTCGGTTTTTGTCCTTATTTGAGCAAAGTTAGGGCTGGGCGAGGGCTCATTCTAAAGAGGAAGGTTCAACGCACTGCGCCCTGGTCATCTCATAAGTCAAAAAGTCTTTTGGAGACAGAAAAATGCATTGAAATCTGCGGGATTTTCTCCTAGATTTTTTCTCTACTTTGGGCCATCATATTATTAGATATAAACATAATCTCGTTAACCTCGTGAGAAAAGCGCGCTGCGTCTAACCTTCCTCTTTCGAATGAGCCCTCACACAGCCCACAATTTGTTCTAATAGGGTCAAACAATGTCTGGGCGCAAACCCATGTTTCAACCCCTTTAAGGGGGTAGTATAGGCTCTATTTGTAACTAGAAAATTACTAGAATTTTACTAGATTTTGGGTCGAAAATATGGGTTCCGTACTGAACGTTGTTTGACCTTATTTAAGCAAATTGTGGGCTGGGTGAGGGCTCATTCGAAAGAGGAAGGCTAGACGCAGCGCGCTTTTCTCACGAGGTTAACGAGATTATGTTAATAACTAATAATATGAGGGCCCAAAGTAGAGAAAAAATCTAGGAAAAAAACCCGCAGATTTCAATGCATTTTCTGTCTCTAAGAGACTTTTTTGACATATGAGATGAGAAAAGCGCGCTGCGTTGAACCATCCTCTTTAGAATGAGCCCCCACCCAGCTCAAAATATGCTCGTATAAGGTCAAACAACGTTTAGTTCCGAACCCATTCTTTCTAGTAAGATTCTAGTTATTTGCTAGATATTTGCTATTTACTAGAATCTTACTAGGTTTTGGGTCGAAAAAATGGTTTCGGAACTAAACGTTGTTTGACCTTATACGAGCATATTTTGAGCTGGGTGAGGGCTCATTCTAAAGAGGAAGGTTCAACGCAGCGCGCTTTTCTCATCTCATAAGTCAAAAAAGTCTTTCAGAGACAGAAAATGCATTGAAATCTGCCGGTTTTTTTCCTAGATTTTTTCTCTACTTTGGGCCCTCATATTATTAGTTATTAACATAATCTCGTTAACCTCGTGAGAAAAGCGCGCTGCGTCTAATCTTCCTCTATCGAATGAGCCCTCACCCAGCCCACAATTTGCTTAAATAAGGTCAAACAACGTTCAGTACGAAACCAATGTTTCGAGCAATTTTTCTAGTAAGATTCTAGTTCCTTTCTAGTTACAAATCGAGCCTATACTAGCCCCTTAAGGAGCAAATGGCGCGCACGCGAGCGAATCAGCGTGGACCTGAAAATGAAAACAAAGGGTAGCCTGGCGCGGAGCGACACGTCGCGCGTCGATGATCCACGCGTGTATGTGCCCCGTCGCCTATCGTCGGGATTCAATTTCGCTTTGCTGATAACCGCAACGGTCGAATCACGAGATGAGTCGACAAGAGCCGTCCGAGATGTCCAGTTTCCAAGCGGCCGACGACGCCGCGGTTCTCTCGGGCATTCGCATGCTCTTGTTCGCACGGTGAGAACGATGAGATCACTCGGCGTTTGCCCGCTATGAATCATCGTCGGCTGTTTCGGCCAGACCTCGGATGTTTCGCCGAGCCGAGAGGAACACGGCTCTTCTGTTCCGTTACGCTGCGCGACTCGATTACGAATTTCCTTAAAAATGTCAGCCGAATAGCAGAGCAGCCAAGCCGCGAATCAGGAATTGATAGCAGCGACGTGCGCTGCAAATCTCCCGTTATCCTGTGTGCTTTTCGGAAGATCAGATAGGATAAATGTGTACCTTTTTTTTTATGCTTTTACGCGCTAGCCCTGGCTATTCCAGAGAGTGCGGGACTTCCCGTTCAATTGTTTGAAAAGTGGCAATAGTGTCATAGAAGAAAAATTTTGATAACGTGCAGATAGCGTCACACAAGGAGTAGTTAGCGTGGGGATAGAGTCGTAGGAGGGGAATATAGAGTGGGGAGGCGTCACGGAAGAAGTAGGTAGCGTGCGGAAGCGTCACAGAAGAAGTAGGTAGCGTGGGGAAGCGTCACAGAAGAAGTAGGTAGAGTGGGGATAGCGTCGTAGTGGGGAGCAGGTAGAGTGAGGACAGTGTCATAGAAGAAAAATAGATAACGTGCAGTTAGCGTCACAGAAGGAGTAGGTAGCGTCGTAGGAGGGGAATATAGAGTGGGGAGGCGTCACAGAAGAAGTAGGTAGCGTGGGGAAGCGTCACAGAAGAAGTAGGTAGCGTAGGGAAGCGTCGTAGTGGGGGCAAGTAGAGTGAGGACAATGTCATAGAAGAAAAATAGATAACGTGCAGTTAGCGTCGCAGAAGGAGTAGGTAGCGTCGTAGGAGGGGAATATAGAGTGGGGAGGCGTCACAGAAAAAGTAGGTAGCGTGGGGAAGCGTCACAGAAGAAGTAGGTAGAGTGGGGATAGCGTCGTAGTGGGGAGCAGGTAGAGTGAGGACAGTGTCATAGAAGAAAAATAGATAACGTGCAGTTAGCGTCGCAGAAGGAGTAGGTAGCGTCGTAGGAGGGGAATATAGAGTGGGGTGTCGTCACAGAAGAAGTAGGTAGCGTGGGGATAGCGTCGTAGTGGGGGCAAGTAGAGTGAGGACAATGTCATAGAAGAAAAATAGATAACGTGCAGTTAGCGTCGCAGAAGGAGTAGGTAGCGTCGTAGGAGGGAAATATAGAGTGGGGAGGCGTCGCAGAAGAAGTAGGTAGCGTGGGGAAGCGTCATAGAAGAAGTAGGTAGCGTAGGGAAGCGTCGTAGTGGGGGCAAGTAGAGTGAGGACAATGTCATAGAAGAAAAATAGATAACGTGCAGTTAGCGTCACAGAAGGAGTAGGTCGCGTCGTAGGAGGGGAATATAGAGTGGGGAGGCGTCACAGAAGAAGTAGATAGTGTGGGGAAGCGTCACAGAAGAAGTAGGTAGCGTAGGGAAGCGTCGTAGTGGGGGCAAGTAGAGTGAGGACAATGTGATAGAAGAAAAATAGATAACGTGCAGTTAGCGTCGCAGAAGGAGTAGGTAGCGTCGTAGGAGGGGAATATAGAGTGGGGAGGCGTCGCAGAAGAAGTAGGTAGCGTGGGGATAGCGTCGCGGGAGAGGGGGGAAGGTAGAGTGGGGACAGAAGTTTTAATCTAGCGCCTCATCGGCCCGATTCTAGTGCAAAGGGATAAGCAACGAAGCCGAGGGTGAAGCACAGTTTCTCCAATAAAAATGTGAAGGGAAAATGGGCGAAAATCTCGGGGAACGGCTTCCGAGGAGCGTATCGGGGTGAAGACACGCAACCAGGTAGATTAACAACGGTTATGATAAAATTGGTCGGCGTAATCTGGACGAAACGAGACGAAAGGGATGGCGAGGAGAGATGCCACCGCGAGATACACGCGACGACACTCGTACTCGTAGGGGCAAGATGCACGCGACCGTTCCCCGCGTCGGATGTGCACGCTCGTGAAACATCGGCCCCTTTGATATTACGTTAGCTCTCGCGTGCGTGGGTTTGCGCGTTCGTTCGGCCGCAAGAGAACTGCCGTTGCCGAGGAATGCACCTTGCTTCGACCAGGTAGACCGCCTCGCACACAGTTCTCTCTCTCTCTCTCTCTCTCTCTCGAAACCCTTGCTCCGGTTCACACCGACGCGAAACGCTTCCACCGAATTCGTATTTTCCTTCGGCGCAAATTATTTTTAATTACACCATCCGGCTTAGTTACTTTCCAGTAGACTTTTCTCTGTATAGTCATGCACGATTTACTTCCCGCACCGTCCCCCCGCGCAATTTATCGGTGTTTAAAGCTGGGCTGGATCCAGATATTTGGTGACATTTTACTGGAACCCCCTTGAACCATCGCTTGATAACCAGTTGAAGAAGCGACGTAAAAAAGAAAGAACTCTTCAACCATAAGAATCGATGCCCTCATTGAATATTCCGAATATTCAGAAGACATCTTCGATTTAAATTATCTGGAACAGTACTAAAAATAAGTAACGAAAGTTCCTTCGCTGCGAAATGGGTCAGTGGAGTGGGGAGCGCTGGCGAGCGGAGTGGGGATCATTGAACGCGATCACGCACTACTTAGCGTCGCGCTGGGAGGTGTAACGGTTAAATTTAATAGTTTATATCTCCTAAACGCATAGGGGCTTTTCTAAAAAATTCGTTTAAATATTGCATGGTCATCCAGTTCATTGTTCATCTTAATATTAGCGTGGTAAAAAGAGATTTATCGAACCATATTTTAAACGCAGTGTCTCAAGGGAGTGAAAGAACGTGACATGCGGCGTTCCTTCTTGGAACCAGAGAATTCTGCGGTTGGAAATCTCGCGACACGGAACGCATTCGCTGGTCGATCGATTCTTCCCTATGCAGCGGCATCCCTCGGCCACATATCTAGCTCCGGCCGATGGAAACTGTCTCTCCGGTTCCGCCGGGATGAAAGGGAGTCACGAAACACGGTCCATGCAACGTGTGTTCGTATCACCTGCCCCGCAGTTGCCAGCCGCACGGTTTGCAGCTGCACGCTGCTCTCGGCCATGCGCGAGCCGAGCTGAGCGAGCGCGAAAGAGCAAGGCTGGACAACCGACACACAAAGAGAGCGGTCAGGAATCCGGCCGAGGTTTCGGTACGTAACTGGAATGCGAGGAGGAACAAACAGGGAAAAAGAAAGAGGAGGAAGCGACCGGAGGAATCGAGAGATTATTCCGTGCACCTTCTTCCCTCGATCCTGCCCCGGCCCGGTTAACACTTTGCCTACCGGAAGCTTATTAATAGGCTTTTTATCGGCAGCTCCTAGCGATCACCAGGATACTAATCGGACGTTTTTTTCCTGCCCGCCGACAGGCGGCTATTGTAATCCGTTCCGTGGAAGAAGAAACGTGAGATACATCAGCCGTAGCTGTCCGCCCATTCCTAGTACCGAAATGTCAACAATCCGGAGCGATTCTGACGAAACGGAGACTCAACGTGTAACAATTCAGATACCGACGCTGGTGCGTCCGGCAGTTCGAACTCTTAGTACAGTCATGCTCATAAGGGGGTGTAGAGGGAACACAATTTTTAACTTTGGGACTTTGATTGGACTAGTGACGAGGTAAACATACTAAAAGCCCCGTAGAAGGTCCCCTTTTTCAGTTTTCCGCTTATATCTCGGAAACTATGCGTCCTAGCGATAAGACTATTCCATACAAAATTAAAACTGACAAAATGTGCCACAAGATTGATTCTATTCAGGTTTTCGCTATCTCGCATGGTTTCCGAGTTATCCGCGCTCAAAGTTCACTAAAGGTGAAAAAGAACTCTTCAGCACAATTAGTGAACTTTGAGCGCGGATATCTCGGAAACTATGCGAGACTGCGAGAAACTGAATAGGGTCAATTTTATGGCACACTTTGTCAGGTTTAATTTTATATAGAGGGGTCTTATCGCTAGTACGCATAGTTCCCGAGATATAAACGGAAAACCGGAACAGGGGACCTGCAGCCCGCTTACCTGCTAGAAGTGGGGACTTTTAGTATATTTACCTCCTAATTAGTCCAAACAAAGACCCAAAGTTAAAAATTTGTGTTAAAAAATGTTCACAGTTACGGTAGAGATCCTCAAGACAGTTACGGAGAGAATACTGTGCAGCGCGGAGAATACACGAGAACCTGTAGATTTCGAATCGATCTTCAAATGCTTTCGGCTTCCAGGGGGAACAGAATGTGGAATAATTCCCGCGCAGAGAGGAAGAGAGTAACGCAATGATCCGAATCGCGCGGATACGGCGTAATTGGCCGGTACCTGGATCGGGCCGTGCAAATAATTCCTCTCTGCATCGAGTGTCACGCTGTGCAAACTGCGAGGCAGTGTGTTCATCGATACTCGCTCGCGCGCCAGTGCAAATATACGTTTTCATTCGGCAATCGACGAGAAATGCGCGAAGTCACCGTACATTTGCCGAATATGGCAACAGAGTTTAGGGGACGGGACGAAAACGTTTGTCGCAAGCTCTTTTTTGTCTCGAACTTGAAGATTCTCGGCTTTCCACCACTTTTCATCGTCTATAACTCGTAAACCGATCAACCGATTTCAATGAAATTTTCGGAGCGTGTATAATTTATACAAGCTGACCGAACACACCCAAACTTTTCCTTACTGGCCCAGCTAACAAAGTCGTGATAATCAATTTTTACTATATTGTTCTTCACGATTCCGACAAAGTATATTTTCTCAACATATTTTTCAGACGTCATTCACTGAGCTAATTCTTCCAGCCTCGCAGAGAAATTCACAAACGCATCAAATCCACTTATGAGATCTGGATATATGCTCGTTCTATTGGGTCGTTCGGAAAGTTCCCGCCGATTTTTAGGGTAAATTGAAATCGAAAAAAATTGTACTTAGAATTTAGTTTATTCAATTATACATTCACCATTTTGTTCGATGACCTTTTGCCATCTTTTGGTGAGTTTCATTATTCACCTCTCGTAAAACGTTTTCGGTTTATCATCGAAAAACTTTGGCAAGTGCTTTTTGCAGTCCTCCAATGAATTGAAATTGTTTCCGTCAAGCGAATTTTGCAAGGAGCGGAAAAGATGGTAGTCCGAAGGTGCTAAATCGGGACTATATGGTGGGTGCGGTAAGACATCCCAGCCGAACTCCGACAACTTTTGCCGGGTAACCAAAGACACATGTGGTCTAGCGTTGTCTTGGTGAAAGACCACACCTTTACGATTCACAAGTTCTGGGCGCTTCTGATCAATTTCTTTGTTCAAATTCTCCAGCTGACTACAATACTTGGCGGAATTGATGGTTTGGTTTTGCGGTAACAGCTCGTAGTACACAATTCCCTTCCAATCCCATCAGCAACAGAGCATCACTTTCTTGACATGGATGTTAGCCTTTGGAGTGGTTGCTGGCGGCTCATTCGAATGACCCCATGACCGTTTTCGTTTAACATTGCTGTAAAAGATCCAGTTCTCATCGCCCGTTATCATCCGCTTCAAAGTGGATCGGTTTCGTTGCGTTTAAACAACAAATCGCACGTTGAAATCCGGTCCATTAAATTTTTGTTCGTCAATTTGTGCGGTACCCAAACATCGAGGCGGCTAACGAAGCCAAGCCCCACCAAATGCGCATGAATGGTCGAATTGGATACTTTCAGACTCTCTGCCATTTCACGAGTGGTAATTCGTTGATTACTGGTGATTAGGGCCTTGATTTGGTCGTCATCAACCGTGGATGGCCTACCAGAGCGTGGCCGATCTTCGAGATTAAAATCGCCATCTCTAAATTTTGCAAACCAATCGCGCACTGTCCGGTCACTTACAGCATCCTCTCCGTAAACGGCGCATATCTTTTTTGCCACTTGAACGGCATTCTTGCCTTTTTTATAATTAAGAAAACATTAAATGTCGATAATGGAATTTTCTGTCCGCCATGTTTATATCGATGCCAAACAAAAACAATTGAAGCTATGATCATGGGCAATGCATGAAAATATTGGCGAAAGCGCCATCTAATAGAAAATGCATAATAGTAAAGGTTTACAAACATAGTTTAATGTTCCTAGAGTTTTCTGTGCCATCTCTCAGAAATCGGCGGGAACTTTCCGAACGACCCAATAAATAAAGCGATTGTTCGCGATAATGGATCTAATCCAACGAAAATCGTATCGAGACTGTTGCAATGGTCCGATACAATAAGAATGGAGTTATTCGAAAGATGAGACCGCGTGAGCGATCCCCGCAGTATGTAATTGCGAGACAGGTGGTGCCTCGTCGCAAGCGATTCGAAGCACGCGCTCTCGCGCATACCTTTCCTCGGTGTATCGAGTATCGAGTATCGGCGCGTATTAACGCGCGGCCAATTATAATCCACCGAAATCCGATTGCAAGGCTCGTATCGGCCCCGGAGAAGAACATTCTCAATTATTCAGGAATTATCGAGGTCCTCGGTCCTCTTCGATCAATCGATCGGTTCGTTAAACGTTACGCGACGCGGCGCTCTCTTTCCTCGTTCCTCGCCCCGCCCCCCCCCCTTGGAAACCAGACGGAAATTAACCGCACCAGCTCCGGCCATTCGTCGAGCAGACATCGCATTATCCGAGCCTCGAAAGTGCTAAAGTTTCCTCTTTAACGCCGATTCTTGCTAGACGTTACTCTCTCTTTCTCTCTCCTCTGCTTACTCAAACCCCATAATCGTCGTGCGACTGTCGGTTACGTTCGTTCGTCCCGACTATGATATACGGGCTACGTTTAACCATTTCCGGTTGTAGTTAGCTTCGGCATGGGCGCTGGTCGGAATTCGTTTTCATTCAATGAAGATTAATAGCACGGTTTTTTTCTATGTCTATAATGACTGTGGTTCTCTATGCGTTTGTCGAGAAAATTGGTGCCGGTGAAATATATAAAACGGTGAAAGATAATGATAATCGTTACAGTGGAAACTGTGTTACATTGTTTCTAGAGTAATTAGGGTATGGTATGGTATGGACATGATATTTGGTCCCCTCAGGGTTTCAAATTCATTTACCAATCCTCTTCCTTTTTCCACTCTCACCATCGCCTTTTCAGCGGGACCTACTGTTTATGGTGGGTTCCGAACCACCTTTTGCCAACAACACGTGAAAAACACCCCTGGTGGGTCACTTTCCGGTTTTTGACCAGACGGTCACCCATCCTAGTGCCGATCACGTTCCACGTTGTTTAACTTCGGTGATCTAACGAGAACCGGTGCTTTCAACGGGACTACGGTTGTTGGCTCTAGAGTAATTAGGGGAGAAAATCAATTTTTGTTTTACTTCTGCGTGCCACGATCGATGCAGAACATTTTTGAACGAGGTTATTCAAAAGGAGGTTATTCAATTCTTACTTCACCGGACTCGAAATCTCTGCCTTTCTCCTGAAGAATTAGGATGTATTTGGTATGTGAGCCAGTGGATCTGTGCCCGGCGCGGATGCAGACGAAGTTTCGAACTTCCAGGACCAATAGTTGAGGAGATATGGTCGCTTAAAGTTGGGCATATTTATAGTTTGTAGCGACGCCCCAATCTGTCAAAAATGCTCAACTTTAAGCGACCGTATCTCCTCAACTACTGATCCCAGAGGATCGAGACTTCATTTATGTAACAAATTCATCACGATTCGTCGGAGAAAGGTACTAATTTTAGAGTTCGGTAAAATTAAAGTTTACCCACGAATCTTTTACTGTTTCATATTTCGTTCATCTCCGGTTTCTTCATAAATGTATAAAGATTCGCGGTCTAATTATGTCACATATCCAAATAATAAAACTGACGTTTAAGCATTGATTGATATAAATATAAATGGACCTTGTCATTTTTATAAGGGAACATGTAAGCACCTGTTACTTTTAAGGCCTGGCAGAGTAGTGTTGTATAAAGCTCGAGTCTTCGAAGCTTCAGAGCTCAGTCTTGAAGACTAAGTTTCTATAGAAGAAGATTTAGAAGAAGTCTTTAAGACTGAGCTCTGGAGCTTCGAAGACTCGAGCTTTATACAACACTATGGCAGAGATTTAGTGTTCTGCATCAGAGAAAAAAGTTCGGGGAACATGGTTGAACCATGGATATAGGAATATAGGGATGGAGCATGAGCTAGCATTTGGGGCAAGGGGGGTGATTTCTTTTCCGGAGGGGACGAGGTAGAAGCATGGAATCATGGGTAGGAATTGCATCTTTTTCATTGGCTGTGTCCGGCGCAAGCGCAGTACGTCATTATGCATGCGTTACATAATGGTTACCATGAAGTAAGGAGACCTATCTCGATAGCGTATAGAAGAAAAAAGTGGCGACAAAACTTGTTCCCGTATTGGGGAGGTACGCCAAATGGAATGGTATGAACAGAGAATGTCAGTGTCAAAAACGTGTCAAACGATGAAACGGAAAGGTTAGAAATACATGGTTATGTAATGACCGGCGAAGAACTAAGGCTTTAGACCAGGTTAGGTCCATAAGCTGGTAATTATGATACAAAACTTATTAAATACATTCTATCCTTACGAACTAGGTAAACAGTACAAAAATAAAGATATAAAATACAATATTAATGGTAGTATTGGGTTAATAGAAAATACACAGTGATAACAATAACATTATATACAATAGTATTAATAGAGGTTAAAATCTTACAGCTAAAGTTTCTTTGGCAAAGTTATTGCACGTTAATTAATGCGTCGTCTAGTACTAATGAGTGATACGTTAAAATTATGTGCTTCTATGTATAGGATTCTAATGGCAAGCTCTGACTTAAATAAAATTGACATTTATTTTGGTTAGGAAGTAGCTAATTGATTTAAGTGCACTTGTGTCTAGATCTTTCACAAATGAATCAATGTGATATGGACCTCTCCATCCTTATATTTCTAATTTCCTGTGAAAGGATTATCTTTCTTCTGTGTACTTTGGGCAGTCCTATAGGATATGGTTAAGATCTTGCTCTTCATGTCCTCACTAACATTTTTTTCTATAAGTAATACCTAATGTATTGAGCGATGAGGCGAGGTTGTAGTGATTTGTCCTGTATCGACAAACCCATGATGTTGTGAAGCGTTATATATATAAATTACAAAATTCCATTCAAAAGAAATAAATTATATTCTATAAACAAACTACTTTTACATTAATTAAAGTTAATATAATTAAATATATTACAGAGAGAAGAACACACACACACTGTACCAGAGAATAATTTACATATCTATACGGACATACAGATATAATTTTGTATTCAACAAATTTGAAATCAATATGAATACATGTATGTATATTGCTGTAGGGAAAAAGAAGCAACAATATTAAAGGATGCTATACATGTAATATTTATACATAATATAAATAGTTGTAAAAGAAACAAATCCTATTATGTGTAAAAACTTATTGTACTTTTAATTACATTATAAGAAAACTACTTTATTACAACTACTTTTAATTATATTATAAGATACCACCTCTAAAAATAATAAGATTTTGAAAATCTTTTTAAAAAATTTATAACATTCTTTTTCTTCAAATTTTGCGTATTTGAACGTCCTGTCATAACATAACCATATATTTCTAACCTTTCCGTTTCATCGTTTGACACGTTTTTGACACTGACATTCTCTGTTCATGCCATTCCATTTGGCGTACCTCCCCAATACGGGAACAAGTTTTGTCGCCACTTCCAAACTGTACAGATAGATCTCCTTACTCTTACTTCATGATGGTTACATACAGTTACATAACCTTTTAGTGCAGCCCAGCAGTCAGAACTGAGAAATCGAGGAAATCGAGGAGAAATAATGTAACCCTCTCTGATGACCAGAGTAACGTGAGTATTGTGAGAATATGTGACGTTTTCAAAAATATTTATGACGTACTGCGCTTGCGCCGGACACAGCCAATGAAAAAGATGCAATTCCAACCCATAATTCCATGCTTCTACCTCGTCCCCCCCTGAAAATGACTTCCACCCCGCAACGACATGCTCCATCCCTATATTCCTATATCCATGGGTTGAACACGTGCAGCCAAAAATTGGCCGGCATTGTAAAGTCAAGACGACACGTAACAAAACCTCTCTCGTCGCGAGCATCGCGTTGCAAATCGGTCAGCTGCAACGTCATAGCGCGAGCGCGAAGGTTGCAAGGCTGAATTTTTCAGTTGGCCGCGTCTCGTAACAAACCTTTACAACGTTGCAGAGCAACGTTCCAAGATACAAAACGGGGTGCGCTAGGACGAACGTAATTGCTTGTAGATCCCCCGTTCGTTATAGCATCTGTTCGTTCTAGCGTGTACGGTATGGAAACACACGGTAGACTCGCGCGTACCACGGGTTCGTTTAACACGAAAAATTGCGGCGATGTTTGTAGAACGCGGCGGTAAAAAGGACACGAACAAAACACGTTGTGTGAAACGGTGGTTACGGCCGCGTATTTACACATTTTCATACGGTAACGAGGCGAGATCCATAGGTGATCGTTAAAAACATCTACAGCGAGTACGATGAAATTGGTTACGTTGTGAAGGATTACAACGTAATCAAAAAATTTATAAAAAAAACTATTCGCGTGTATCTGCTGTGGGAGTACGTCCACGATCTTTGTAAATAATCGTTTACACGTTTTTACTAGGGCTATAACTTTCCATCGAAGGTCGAAGATTTCGAAGCTTCGAAGCTTCGAATTGCGAAGCTTCGATTTCAGAAACTTCGAAATCTTCGACCTCCGAAGGAAAGTTACAGTCCTACTGAATACGTGAGTTTTGTCAAGCGCCAAGCCTGTCTTGCCTTTCTTTTCATTTAGTCCGCGATATCCGATTTCACCGAACTTAATAAAACTCATTAAAATTTTGTTTGCAAAGTATTATTTTTGAAGTACATTCGTGATATGATCCCGAAATTTATTAATAGAATGCACTCTTTTAAATTTAATTTAATTACGAAAAATCAAAACGGAAAGTTCAGTGTCAGTCACCGGTGACTGAAAGTTAATATTTTTATTTATAAAAAATCGTGACATGGTATGGAACTCATAAGTTACAACTTCATACGTTTCGAAGACTTTGAAATTTCGAGCGCTTGGAAGACTTCGAAGCTTCGGAACTTCGAAACTTCGAAGTCTTCGAAGGATTTTATCATTTATGTTGCCGAGAGAATTTTTTAAAAAAATCTTATTCAAATGAAAATTGTTCCCCAACGTATCAAACGTCCTGTTATTCTGTCCTGTGCTGTACTCCGAGGTGCTTATCGTCGGCGCAGGGAACTGCGGGGGACGAGCGCGAGTTTTCGGGGTAGTTGACCCCTTTTGCGAATCAGCTGTTCGAGCTCTGCGGTTACGGGGGAGATGGGGGCGGAGGCGGCTGGGAGGCACCTCGGCCGGCAGATTTCAAAGCATACCACAGGACAAGAGAGAGAAAGAGTGACGGAGAGTGAGGGAAAGGAGGAGCGGAGTAAAACGCAAGCGGGAGAGACCCCGTTCCCGAAGAACACATTAGCCGATGGAAGGACGAGGATGGAGAGCGGCTGGAGTGGGGAGGGTAGGCGAGAAAAAGGGACGAAAGAGAGAGAGAGAGAGAAAGGGGCGACGGGACGCGCTAGACGCGTGGGAGAGTTCGGCTCCGGCGGGATGGTGCTCAACCTTGCACAGGTGAGCGGAAGTCCAGGCGTGGCGTGGCGAGGTAAAGCGAGCCTCTCTCTCTCTCTCTCCTCTCCTCTCGGCCACTCTTCGCTCCCGGCATCTCCGAGAGTTCCATTAGCTCGTGGGAAATTTGATCTCTCTCGTTTTCCTTTCTGTTCAGGTCGACGAGAGCTCGTTTTGGACAAGCCCCGACGAAGTGGCTCTCCCTCTCTCTCTTTCTCTCTCTCTCTCGTCTCGTTTTTCGGGATGGAAGTCGTCGCGTGCGCGGAATTTTCGTTCTTCTCAAAAAGTCTTTATACCGGGTATTTCACCTAACTTGGCCACCTATCTCGTATAGTTTCCGAGATATCCGCGCTCAAAGTTCACTAATTGTGCTGAAGAATCAGCTAGTCAAATAAGGCAAAAAAACTCGGAAACTATGCGAGATAGCGAAAAACTGAATAGAGTCAATCTTGTGGCACATTTTGTCAGCTTTAATTTTGTATAGAGGGGTCTGATCGCTAGGACGCATAGTTTCCGAGATATCCGCGCTCAAAGTTCACTACTTATGCTGAAGAGTTCTGTTTCACAGTTAGTGAACTTTGAGCGCGGATATCTCGGAAACTATGCGAGATTGCGAAAAACTGAATAGGATCAATCTTGTGGCACATTTTGTCAGCTTTAATTTTGTATAGAGGGGTCTGATCGCTAGGACGCATAGTTTCCGAGTTATCCGCGCTCAGAGTTCACTAAAGGACAAAAAGAACTCTCCAGCACAATTAGTGAACTTTGAGCGCGGATATCTCGGAAACTATGCGAGATTGCGAAAAACTGAATAGGATCAATCTTACGGCTCATTTGGTCAGCTTTAATTTCGTATAGAAGGATCTTATCGCTAGGGCACATAGTTTCGGAGATATAAGCGGAAAACCGAAACACAAATATATTTACCTCTTTACTAGTCCAAAGAAAGTCCCAAAGGTAAAAATCGTATTCCTTCCGTTTCCTTGTACACCTCCCTGATGAACATTCATTGACTGGACTATTATACATCTTTTAATCCGTCTATTGTCTGAAATTGCTCCTATTTTCGTCATAAACGCATAAAATCGACGGTCGCGTTATGCGATTTTCGATGGAACAGAATGGTTCATTGTATTTAGATGAGTTAATTAAATGCGCACAGGGTCCCAGATACAAGATGGGCCTCGTAGGAGGCGAAGTTCGCGGACAGGGGTCGGTAACCTGAATTTCTAATCGCGCGACGAGTGTGTGCAGCAACGAGCTCGTTTTTCATGCGCGCTCGTACGGTCGATCGTTACAGAATAAAAGACGACTGGCCGGAAAGCCCTTAACGCTGCGGTTTATCGTCCTCGACGACGACAACAGGGGAGAAACTCGCGCGGACGATCTGCCTCGAACTCTCTCGTTGCGGCGTACGCGTATTTATAGGCGGACACATTTTTACTCGGCCGACGCGTGGCAGATTTATACGGCTCCTGTTTCACGGTTCGATCCTCGCCGCTCTGCCGCCGTGGCCGCAGGAACTATAATACGGTTTGATTCGAGAGCTGAATAAAATAGTGATTCGTTGCACCGCGCCGCGCCAACGGCACACCCGGGCTTTTCGGGACAACCCGCGCGCCGAATTAATTTCATCGAGTGATCGGTAGAAAACAGAAACTCTGCTTTTTCCTGTTGTTTAGTGGGCTATATCTCCCGCGAATGACAGTCCCGACGCCACTGCGTATGAATTTGTTAGTCGTGTTTGCTACCCGCCCCGGCAGAGGTCGCGTGGAGGTCGTACGAAGGTCAACTTTGTTTTTTTTTCTAATGGATTCGTGTGTGTTTTAATGCGCTCTGTTCGATGCTACTCGTTATTCCCTACGTGAAAGTATTAAATACTTATGTGAAATCACTAGATGCTTATATCTTTTTTTATGTGGACGCGTAGAGGTCGTGCGAAGGTCAACTTTACTCTTTTTTCATTGGCCGGTGTTGTAGAGCATGCGTGTAAAAGGATTTGTCGATTTGCGTGTTCGTTTCGAAGATATTGGTGATTGGATCTCACCTTTTTTCGGAGTTCTACTATTTTTTCTTCGACCGCGTTGTTGTAGAGCATGCGTGTAAAAGAATTTGTCGATTTGCGTGTTCGTTTGGAAGATATTGGTGATTGGATCTCACCTTTTTTCGGAGTTCTACTATTTTCTCTTGGCAGGAAAACTGAGGTCGTTTGGTCCATTTATAAAGAAAAAACTGATGCAAATCAGTTGGAACAATCTAAGTGTGCTGAATCAATTATGAGGGTGGCTGTACGTGTTCAACGAATTGGGACCGCCTGCTGCAATCTGTAGTGGTGTTGCACCCTAGTTGCAATTCAACTCTCCGGCAACTACTTCAGTGCATGGCTACATCGATTATATCAGTTTTCGAGAGATTTACAATACGGGGCGACCGGGAACCGTTATTTCTAAAGTAGTACAGCCGGGAGAGGTGCTGTCGACTTTTGTCAAACTGTTACATGATTGACGTCTAACAAATCTTCGAGTGCCAGACAATGGCCTAACGGTCCCGCTGAGCGTGGGTCCCCTCTTCCAGGTCCAGTTACTTTCCAGTTCGTAATACATTTTGCCACGGTAACAGCGTGACGCGAGATGGCCATTTTGTAAAAGTATATGACCAATATTAATTAAGTTGATTTCATCTTTTAATTACTTCTGTACAATGCTCAAGGTTTATCAGTGTCTGATAGACTTACCGAATAAATAGAACGTAATCATTTTATGGTTAGCTTAGTTCTTCGCGGGAAAAACGTCGAGAAAATCGGTTTTCATTTTTTTTAACAACGACGCACCAAACCAAAAAATTTGAAAAAATTCGTGAACTATACTTATAACAATATACCGCTACTGTAAAAATATAAATGTTGTCACTCTAGAACTTCCGTGTGAAATCTGCATTTTCTCGATTTTTTCGAGGTTTATGATTTTTTACAAGCAGGATTTTCCTTTTTAAAATCCGAAAAAATTAATGAACTATACTTATAACAATATACCGCTACTGTTAAAATATAAATGTTGTCACTCTAGAACTTCCGTGTAAAATCTGTATTCCCTCGATTTTTTCGAGGTTTTTGATTTTTTACAAGCAGGATTTTCATTTTAAAAATCTGAAAAAATTCATGAACTATACTTTATAACAATATACCGCTACAGTAAAAATATAAATGTTGACACTCTAGAACTTCCGTGTGAAATCTGTATTCCCTCGATTTTTTCGAGGTTTTTGATTTTTTACAAGCAGGATTTTCATTTTAAAAATCTGAAAAAATTCATGAACTATACTTATAACCATATACCGCTACTGTAAAAATATAAATGTGGTCACTCTAGAACTTCCGTGTGAAATCTGTATTCCCTCGATTTTTTCGAGGTTTTTGATTTTTTACAAGCAGGATTTTCATTTTAAAAATCTGAAAAAACTCATGAACTATACTTATAACCATATACCGCTACTGTAAAAATATAAATGTTGTCACTCCAGAACTTCCGTGTGAAATCTGTATTTTCTCGATTTTTTCGAGGTTTTTGATTTATTACAAGCAGGATTTTCATTTTAAAAATCTGAAAAAATTCATGAACTATACTTATAACAATATACCGCTACTGTTAAAATATAAATGTTGTCACTCTAGAACTTCCGTGTGAAATCTGCATTTTCTCGATTTTTTCGAGGTTTTTGATTTATTACAAGCAGGATTTTCATTTTAAAAATCTGAAAAAATTCATGAACTATACTTATAACAATATACCGCTACTGTTAAAATATAAATGTTGTCACTCCAGAACTTCCGTGTGAAATCTGTATTTTCTCGATTTTTTCGAGGTTTTTGATTTTTTACAAGCAGGATTTTCATTTTAAAAATCTGAAAAAACTCATGAACTATACTTATAACAATATACCGCTACTGTTAAAATATAAATGTTGTCACTCCAGAACTTCCGTGTGAAATCTGTATTCCCTCGATTTTTTCGAGGTTTTTGATTTATTACAAGCAGGATTTTCATTTTAAAAATCTGAAAAAATTCATGAACTATACTTATAACAATATACCGCTACAGTAAAAATATAAATGTTGTCACTCTAGAACTTCCGTGTGAAATCTGTATTCCCTCGATCTTTTCGAGGTTTTTGATTTATTACAAGCAGGATTTTCATTTTGAAAATCTGAAAAAATTCATGAACTATACTTATAACAATATACCGCTACTGTTAAAATATAAATGTTGTCACTCCAGAACTTCCGTGTGAAATCTGTATTTTCTCGATTTTTTCGAGGTTTTTGATTTTTTACAAGCAGGATTTTCATTTTAAAAATCTGAAAAAATTCATGAACTATACTTATAACAATATACCGCTACTGTAAAAATATAAATGTTGTCACTCTAGAACTTCCGTGTGAAATCTGCATTTTCTCGATTTTTTCGAGGTTTTTGATTTATTACAAGCAGGATTTTCATTTTAAAAATCTGAAAAAATTCATGAACTATACTTATAACAATATACCGCTACTGTAAAAATATAAATGTTGTCACTCCAGAACTTCCGTGTGAAATCTGTATTCCCTCGATTTTTTCGAGGTTTTTGATTTATTACAAGCAGGATTTTCGTTTTGAAAATCTGTAAAAATTCATGAACTATACTTATAACAATATACCGCTACTGTTAAAATATAAATGTGGTCACTCTAGAACTTCCGTGTGAAATCTGCATTTTCTCGATTTTTTCGAGGTTTTTGATTTATTACAAGCAGGATTTTCATTTTAAAAATCTGAAAAAATTCATGAACTATACTTATAACAATATACCGCTACTGTAAAAATATAAATGTTGTCACTCCAGAACTTCCGTGTGAAATCTGTATTCCCTCGATTTTTTCGAGGTTTTTGATTTATTACAAGCAGGATTTTCATTTTGAAAATCTGAAAAAATTCATGAACTATACTTATAACAATATACCGCTACTGTTAAAATATAAATGTGGTCACTCTAGAACTTCCGTGTGAAATCTGTATTCCCTCGATTTTTTCGAGGTTTTTGATTTATTACAAGCAGGATTTTCATTTTAAAAATCTGAAAAAATTCATGAACTATACTTATAACAATATACCGCTACTGTTAAAATATAAATGTTGTCACTCCAGAACTTCCGTGTGAAATCTGTATTTTCTCGATTTTTTCGAGGTTTTTGATTTATTACAAGCAGGATTTTCATTTTGAAAATCTGAAAAAATTCATGAACTATACTTATAACAATATACCGCTACTGTTAAAATATAAATGTGGTCACTCTAGAACTTCCGTGTGAAATCTGTATTCCCTCGATTTTTTCGAGGTTTTTGATTTATTACAAGCAGGATTTTCATTTGAAAAATCTGAAAGCAATTGCAAAGTATGTGTTTGGGTTCTTGACATGTGTCAGACTTTTCTCAGAATTTCTAAACGTCATTAACAAACCGAAGTTCTTATGTGCTGAAAGGAGGTGCGAAACGAGATCGATTGTTTGAAAAATTGAAAAAATGAGGAAGCAGAGTGTCTCCGGTCGAGGAGGTGAGAAGGAACGTCTGGTCCTGGCCAGCGAAACGCACAGACGCATGAACGCGACCGTTCCAAATTACACTTTCAGGTGACGGAGAGCTCGTTACTCGTACACGAGGGTCGAATAAAATAAATATACTCTGGCCAGCAACGGGCGTACGCGTCGGCGTCCGCGTGCGCCTGTTTGCTCGGCGCTAGAGCGCCCAAGATACAGAATGAAATATTAATGCTTGGACCCCATCGGTTCACCGAACCTCGCTGTTCGATCCCCCTTTCGTGCCATACTGGAGCGTCGCGTCGCGCTCGTATGTCGCGACGCTCGAATCCAACCCTGGTTTAGCCATCGCCGATTAAATTAAGATCGCTCTCGCACGTGTTCGACAGAACGGTCCCGCGAAAACGCATCTTCTCGGCAAGATGTTCCGCCGTAAAATATCCAGCCGGCCACAAATCTTTCTTTCCTATCCTCCCAAACGTTCGCCCTACTCAATTCCCATCGCCGCCCCTTGTATTCCCAACACGACTGTATTTTTAAATTCCCGGCGTCCTTTTCATATACATCCGCCGTCTAATGTAACTCGGTAACTGTGGCGGGGGGAGTAGAGGAAAATATTCGCGTGAAAGGCTGATCAAATAAATATTCGAGTTAAATGGTCTTCAAACAAATATTCAAGTTGAATACTGTTCAAACAAATATTCAAGTTGAATACTGTTCAGATAAGTATTCAAGTTAAATACTGTTCAAATAAATATTCAAGTCAAATACTGTTCAAATAAATATTTAAGTTGAATACTGTTCAAATAAATATTCAAGTGAAATACTGTTCAAATAAATATTTAAGTTAAATACTGTTCAAATAAATATTCAAGTCAAATACTGTTCAAATAAATATTTAAGTTAACTACTGTTCAAACAAATATTCAAGTTTAATGCTGTTCACATAAATATTCAAGTCAAATACTGTTCAAATAAATATTTAAGTTAAACACTGTTCAAATAAATATTCAAGTCAAATACTGTTCAAATAAATATTTAAGTTAAATACTGTTCAAATAAATATTCAAGTCAAATACTGTTCAAATAAATATTTAAGTTAACTACTGTTAAAACAAATATTCAAGTTTAATGCTGTTCACATAAATATTCAAGTCAAATACTGTTCAAATAAATATTTAAGTTAACTACTGTTCAAACAAATATTCAAGTTTAATGCTGTTCACATAAATATTCAAGTCAAATACTGTTCAAATAAATATTTAAGTTAAATACTGTTCAAATAAATATTCAAGTCAAATACTGTTCAAATAAATATTCAAGTTAAATGCTGTTCAAACAAGTATTCAAGTCAAATACTGTTCAAACAAATATTCAAGTTGAATACTGTTCAAATAAGTATTCAAGTTAAATACTGTTCAAATAAATATTCAAGTCAAATACTGTTCAAATAAATATTCAAGTTAAATGCTGTTCAAACAAATATTCAAGTCAAATACTGTTCAAACAAATATTCAAGTTGAATACTGTTCAAATAAGTATTCAAGTTAAATACTGTTCAAATAAATATTCAAGATAAATGCTGTTCAAATAAATATTCAAGTCCGAATATTATCACGGTTTTCAATTCCTGGTAACAAGTGAATTACAACTCGAAGGGTAACTCGAATTACAGTTGCAGAAAGGTGAAAAGAGGGTGGAGAGGGTCGCGGCTTGGCAGCGCAAACTTCCCGATCTCCAGCAGCATAGGGGGCCGGATCGAATATCCACACCCACCTTCGAATAAGCGTTTCTCGCCGGTCGGACCCTCGCGCAAAGTTTATAAAGCAGAAAATACGTCTGTGTTTACCGTAGTCGGGCTCCGAGTTTAGATCCGTGCATGAACCGGCACGGGTGCACTGACCAAAAGACAACAACGTCCGTTCTCTAAACATAGCGACCGCCTTCGCCCGTGGACCCCGTCATTTCTTTCTTCCTTTCCTTCTTTCTCCGTGTGCGTCCTGCAGGACTTCGGTTGCCATGTAGAAAATCGCGGACCCAGGACAAACAGCATGAAAATTCCGGAATTTTCCGGCTGAAACCCGTGCTAATGCACGGCTACTGCTGCACGAAAATTTTGAAAAAAATTTAACAGATGTGATAGACCCAGATACATACACTGTAATTAATTCAGATTTTTAAGTAGAAAATCCTGGCTGTGAAAAATCAGAAACTTTTAAAAAATGCACTTGGACCAAATTAAAATTCACCATCCAATAGAGCAGGTCTGAGCAAATAGTGCGGATCGAAAATTTTGAAAAAATTCTGACAGATGTGAAAGGCCCAGATACAGATACTGTAATTAATTCAGATTTTTAAGTAGAAAATCCTGGCTGTGAAAAATCAGAAACTTTTAAAAAATGCACTTGGACCAAATTAAAATTTACCATCCAATAGAGCAGATCTGAGCAAATACTGCGGATCGAAAATTTTGAAAAAATTCTGACAGATGTGAAAGACCCAGATACATACACTGTAATTAATTCAGATTTTTAAGTAGAAAATCCTGGCTGTGAAAAATCAGAAACTTTTAAAAAATGCACTTGGACCAAATTAAAATTTACCATCCAATAGAGCAGGTCTGAGCAAATACTGCGGATCGAAAATTTTGAAAAAATTCTGACAGATGTGAAAGACCCAGATACATACACTGTAATTAATTCAGATTTTTAAGTAGAAAATCCTGGCTGTGAAAAATCAGAAACTTTTAAAAAATGCACTTGGACCAAATTAAAATTCACCATCCAATAGAGCAGGTCTGAGCAAATAGTGCGGATCGAAAATTTTGAAAAAATTCTGACAGATGTGAAAGGCCCAGATACAGATACTGTAATTAATTCAGATTTTTAAGTAGAAAATCCTGGCTGTGAAAAATCAGAAACTTTTAAAAAATGCACTTGGACCAAATTAAAATTTACCATCCAATAGAGCAGGTCTGAGGCAAATACTGCGGATCGAAAATTTTGAAAAAATTCTGACAGATGTGAAAGACCCGGATACATATACTGTAATTAATTCAGATTTTTAATTAGAAAATCCTGGCTGTGAAAAATCAGAAACTTTTAAAAAACGCACTTGGACCAAATTAAAATTTAGCATCCAATAGAGCAGGTCTGAGGCAAATACTGCGGATCGAAAATTTTGAAAAAAATCTAACAGATGTGAAATAGCCGGATACATATACTGTAATTAATTCAGATTTTTAATTAGAAAATCCTGGCTGTGAAAAATCAGAAACTTTTAAAAAACGCACTTGGACCAAATTAAAGGGATAATGCACCATTTGATAGGTCTGAGCAACTACTGCTGAACGAAAATTTTGAAAAAAATCTGACAGATGTGAAATACCCAGATACATATACCGTAATTAATTCAGATTTTTAAGTAGAAAATCCTGGCTGTGAAAAATCAAGAACTTAAATAAAACAGGGACACACTGGGACATTTCATCCGAAAACATGACTGTCTCGGGAAAAGCGGGACGAATAGGAGGAACCGTAGTTTAATGTGATTCTGTAATGAAATTCGTGGTTTTCACCGGAACCTCCAGATGCGGGTGCGATCTCCCACGCCATCTTAGTTGGAACTTGAAGCCATCGGATCCCATAAAATCAGAGTTTCAAAGACGGAGGAGCGTCGTGGCTCTCCAGCCGCGAGGCACTTTCTGGTTCTATGAATATTCAGGGACCCTTTTCGGTTTTCGCGCGTTACTTTGGAGTAGATTTAGTGTCGTTTATGCAGTACTTCGGGCTGTTTGTCCGCGCCTCTAATTCGGAGATGAAAAGAGCGTAAAGCGCAGCTTTAGGGGATGGTCGAATCAGATGAATTGCACCACCGCCACCGCGTAATGCATTTATTCAGTTAAAGGACTACAAAAATGTTGCTCGACTCGAATTATCCACTAAATTTCTTTTACGGCACGCCCAGAGTTCTTCCAAATTATTAAAAAATAATAATTCATTTTTAATGTTCATAAAATAGTTTTTCTCGAATATCTTCTAAACGATTTACCGCGTCGGAAAATATGTTAGACAAAACCTGAGGATCCGGACAGGCTGCGTCTTTTATGTCCTATTACTTTTTTCCGTAAAACAAACGGTTATCGGAAAAAACAGTGAAAAACGTCGGACCGAGATTCAAAACGTTTTTTCTGGAATTTAAAGCATAGTTTCGTTATCTTTTTTTACCACGCTTATATTAGCTTGCCGAGTTGTTGTTGTTGTTGTTGTCGACGAGCTAGAGACTTGAAACTTTAAACATAGAACAGAACTGGATGACAATGCAATATTTAAAAAAATTCATTAAAAAAGCCTATGCGTTTAGGAGATATAAACTATTAAATTTAACCGTTACACCTCGTCGCGTGACGCTCGGTTGTACATGATCGCCACTCGGCGCGCCAGCGCTCCCTACTCCACTATTTTTAAAGAATATATTTTTAAGATTATTTTCTAGGAAATTCCATACACATCTTTTCTTTTCAAGTCTTAAACATTTTTGGATTCCACTTCCTGAAGAGTCAAGGTCTTCTGAAGAAAACTGCGTTTGGAATAATCGAAGTGGGACGGATTTTGTAAACACTAGTTTAGAAATGTCTCGGGCCAGCCAGATTAGAATTTCAGCGGCGAGGCGGTTTTTTTCCGTTCGTTTTCGATCGGGTTCCGAGATTACCGTTCGCGTGGCGGCCGACAGGTGCAAAGACGGCATTTCTTCGGGCAGAACGGTTCCCGTGACGGCGTCCGAGAGAGAGATACGCGGCTACGCATGCGCCGCTAACTAAATTATAATGATTTCCCCACGCGGCGCCGGTTGTTGTTTTACGAGAACCGATTCCTACTCGAATACGTCGCCGCCGCGCCGGCACGTCGTGAATACGAATGAATCTATATTATAGTCGTCGACGACCTCGCAGGCGCCGCACAGTGGTCTAAACAGGCGATTTAGCTGGACAAAATTATTCTAGCATTATTTTAAGACTTAAAGCCGTAGTTAAGTAGGTCATTGGATTCGTCTTGACACCAGCTACAACAATATGTAATAAAAAATACTTAGTGGTGTTTAAAAAATTAACATAAACATATGTTTTTATTAAAAAAAAAAAATTTTTGTAAAATTTTTTTATTGGGATTCATAGATGACCGTGTATCGATTAACTTTTGTTGGAAACATTTTCTTGCCAGATTATCCGAAATGTTCAAAACATCGTGGTGACAATTGGGCATTCGCGTCGAAAAGCTGATAGAACTACTTTTGCATCATTCTATTATTATTCTACTATCGCCTGTTGTCTCTTAATTGGTCGGCGTCTTTAATCGAAAAAAATTTTTTTTTCTAAAAAAAATCATTTTCAAAATTTAAAAAAAATTATAAATTTTCAAAATTGTTTGCATAAATTTTAGGGGCCCGAAAATACGATATCACTTTTACTCCAATCATGTTTTGATATCTTTTTGTCATTCGTGGCTTACGTAGAAGAGAATCATAGAGGTGATTCGAAATATATCGACATTGAATTACTAAAAACTGTCTCAAATTCAAACGTGCAAGTTCGTGCAAATGAAATTGATTTTTTCGGACACTCTAGACTTCTATAAAGATGTTCCAACATGTTCCATCCTAAAGGTATTTAAAGGTTTTTTTTGCGAGACTGTCAAAGTTTGAATGCTAATATACGTTTGAAGTATACTTTCATTTTTAAGCAAATAAACAATATATTCAAGTTTTATTTGAGTTTTGTCCTTTTGGTTCATGCTGGTATCCATCATAGAATGAAAAATTCCACAAATATTTCCACTACTAGATGTTCACAACGAGATATACTAATGAATAGTGAGGTGTCGAACGACGATGAAGAAATACCAAGTTGAAAAATGAGTGGTTCGTGGGGGTATATTTTATTATGGGGTGATAAAAAGGGAAAAACAGCAGTGGTTCATCTTACCTGGCACCTTACCTCTCATTTACCGAAGCGGGAAATTTTCCTGCTGGATTTCCATTTTTTGGGTTTTGCCCAGCTAAAACGCGAAATTTAGTGACATTTTGGTATAACTTCTAAACTATTAAAGATATCGACGTGAAATTTTGGGTGTAGGATATTAACATGTAATCTTTTTTAATAATGTATAATGTGGAATACTTTTCGTTTATGTAATAGTTTTTTTTTACTATTTTTTAAACATATTTACAAATTTAACAACTTTTAGCAAATTTTTTTGAAACGGAATACATTCAGCTTAGTCAATACATTATTTTTCTTTTTTGAGAAATCGCTATTTGAATAAAATTTGTGTCTTGATTTTCCAAAGCCTCCGGAGAAAATTTATCTGATCCTTATAAATTCACAATCTATAGTACCTGTATAATGCACAAAGTGAAATGTAAACAATAATAAAATCTATTGCAAAATTTGCCACCGAACAGACAAACAAACAAACAAACACACAAACAAGAAAACGAGCTAATAAAAACGTGGTAATAAATATAATAAATTCAGATTTGTACGGAACGCCTCCATTCTTAATAAATAATAAATAGCAGAATAATAAAGGAAGAAATGTTGAACACGGAAAATAGTTAACATAATAAATGTCCAACTATTTATGTACTTACCAAATATTAGTGGAACGATATGTTTTATCACGAACGAGATATAACAAACACAAAATATAAACGCAAACACGCAATATAACAAACACAAATTATATAACAAATACAAAATATAAATTACTGTAAACAACGTATGACTCGTGCTGAGTTAAAGTATGTTGCAGTGAGTGTGTGATGATGAACGAAGTGACAACAATATAAGTTTGGAGTAGGCGTGAAATTGACGATCGGGCAAACCAATTCATCGATAGCATTTTTTTCTGAATATTGGTGGGAGAAACGGTCGTATAAGATGATTGTTTAAAACGTATACAACGCGTTCGGAGAATTATACTTAATTCTCCTTGTATATTAATATAAACTGTACTAAACGATGGTATAATACTGAACTAATGCATAAAGTATACTGAGGTACGCACTAAATATAAACTGCACAAAACAAAATTTAAATAAAAAGGTAAAAACATAGTATATAACGCTCAAAAAATTGTAGCATAGCATAAAGATTTGAAGTGTTTCAAGTCTAAAGTGTTTCTTACAATTAGTTGTCACGGAGTCCCGACGATGGATGCGAGAACCAATACGCACAGGCGCACGGACGGCTTTAAACAATAATAACTTTTGATATAGGACGATCTAGGAAATGATTTTTGCATGACTACATAGAGGAAAGTATGCTGAAAATATTCCATTTTGTCAAATTCTATGACCTCTTATGATTCAAAAGATATTCCTTGCGAAGTCTTGATAATTTTACAAATTTTCTTCATTACATTTAGCGTAACATTTTTAATGCATTACAAATACTAATTTTCAATTGACAAAGAGTAATTTACAGCTTAAAGATAAACCTTTCATTTAAAAAAAAATTGGAAGGAAAATATTAAAAAGGATCGTCAGGGCATCTTAAAGAAGTAAAGCAATTTTTTCCATGAGAAAGGCTATATTCAAAACTTCCAACTTTAACTGTTTGTTACACTAATGGTTTTTATTAAATTTTATTAATATTTTCATTTTCGAGGTTGATGGATATTTAGAAAGCAATAAACACTCAACAGATATCTATATGATACAGTTGGTTTTTGGGCAAAATGTCACTAAATTTCGCGTTTTAGACCACTGTGCGCCTGCTCCGGTGTTCCACGGTTTGTCGTACCGTTAATCCGAGGACCCTTCTCTACAAGTTCGTCCAATTTTTCTACATTCATCGTCGACGAGCAAAACGCCGGATGAGGGGTCGATCGCTAGGAAAAGATTCGGAAGATTTGGATAATTAACGCGGGAGCCGAAATGTCGTGTCGGACGACGCGGTGGCGCCGGCTACGAGAGGCTTATTGAAAGCTTCGCTGTTTTATGGGCCACCTGTTAGCCTGGCCGCCATGCCCCGCGCCCCTTCGCCACCTCTTACCCGCTTCTCTCAGGGTTAGCCTCTCTTCGAGTTCATCCGCCAGTTTCGGCAGGTCGAGAGCTGCTGGTTTTTGTCCCCTTCCACCCCTAACGACGCGTCACAGGCACGGTTAACCCCCTTTCACCCATCTCGCATTTAGAAGAAGAGTGCAAGATACGGAAAACGTATTGAACATCGCTCCGAATTCGTTGGTCTTTTGTTAACCCTTTGTACTCGGGAGTTATTTGAATTATTCCAGGGTAAACTTTTTACTTCACCGGACTCAAAATTAGTACCTTTCTCCTACGAATTATGATGATGTATTTGTTATGTAAATGAAGTTTCGATCCTCTAGGATCAATACTTGGGGAGATATAGTCGCTTAAAGTTGAGCATTTTTGAAAGGTAAGGGCGCCGCCAAGAAACTTGAAATATGCTCAACTTTAATCGACCATAACTCCTCAACTATTCATCCTAGAGGATCGAAACTCTTCGATCTGTATTATGTATAATTGTGACTGTATAATCGACTGATAATTCATGAATTCTCTCGAAATTTAACCATTGAATTTTATTTTCAAATTATACAATCATCTGTGATCCCTTTCGGGGCGCAATAAACGGAATGATCTTCGCGTTACAAAGGTTGCAATAAAATGCCGAGAGAGGAATCAGCGCGCTGGATGGCGTAACAGTGTTTTCGCATCTAAAATTATCTACCTAATGGAAGGTTAAATACGCGCGCGGATCGACGTTGAAAGGTAGATGCAGGCTCGGCGGGGTCTCTCGCTGGAGTTAGGGGTAAACAGCGATCAGCTACCGAGGAAGAAAGAAGATGATGACGCGCGCGTTTGCAAGAGAGAATGAGAGCGAGAGGTGGGTGAAATGGAACGGAACATCTCCGGTCATCGGGCGGCTGGTAAAGGTCAGGAAAAGATGGTGTGTATCCGTGGACGAGTAGTTTGTCATGTTCCACGCAGACACCCTCGAAAAGCACGGCAAGGAAACGAGTCTCGGTCTCGTGCAACCAATTCACCGTTCCCCTACGAGTCGCATAGGGTAATGCAATATAACATGTGGAAGAGGGTGTCTCCTAGCAACCCTGTGTCGTCTTCTCACCCCATTCTCTAAGCTTCGCCCTAAAACACCCTAAATCCGCTGCACGCCGCGCGACTCCCGGTCGACCCAAAGCGACGCGCAGCGCCGCGACGCCACGGGACAAGCACGGAACTTTCGTTTGAGTTTTCACACAGCTACAGCCCCCTTCCCCCGCGCGTATGTTGACGCACTCCTCGCCCCCTTCCCCTATCTTTGCTTTTTATCGGCGAATAATCCACCTTTTTCTCCACTTTCGCCGAACACTTTCGTGAACCGCTGTTTCGGATTCTTCGCGGAATTAATATCTGCCCGCCCGAATAGAAACTCAACCTGCCGTCGCGATGCTGTGACAAATTTATACAGCGATTACTGGTGTCATTTATTGGTATGCTTTTTTTTTTGAATTTTATTTTATTCAATGCAATTCGAATCTCCAGGCGGAGATTATTTTGCCTCGAATGTAAACAGAAATATTGGTGTGCTTCTTTTACATATTTACATTATGCTTCTCAATTTACATATACAGGGTGTCCCAAAATTCGTGAAAATCCCGAAAGGGGGTGGTTCCTGAGACCATTTCAAGCGACATTTTCCTTTGCAAAAATGTTATCCGCGGCTTTGTTTAGGAGTTATTAACGAAAAACACGGACCAATCAGAGCGCGACCTAGACGCGAGTTGCCACAGTCGGCCCGGCGCGCCAAATGTCTATTCATGTCTATTGGCCGAGTATGGCAACTCGCGTCTAGGTCGCGCTCTGATTGGTCCGTGTTTCTCGTTAATAACTCCTAAACAAAGCCGCGGATAACATTTTTGCAAAGGAAAATGTCGCTTGAAATGGTCTCAGGAACCACCCCCTTTCGGGATTTTCACGAATTTTGGGACACCCTGTATATATATAAACAATTTATATATATAAATATCTATATATCTATACAATGTATATATATATATATAAATAAAAAATTTTTTAAATCATTACTATATTAAATTTAACCGAGATCATTTTTCTTTTCAAGATACAAAAGACGCGTTTAGGAGATGCCACGTTCACGAGTCGGTTTCGAAGCGTTTTGTCGGGCTCTCGCGCGGCGATTCTATCGATCGGTCGGGCCGCACGGAGAAAAGCGCGCCTATGTCCGTAACAAAGAGCGGAGTCCGCCTAACGCGACACAGTATGGACATACACCGTTGTTGTATAGTGGCGAGTTGGCCACCGGTTACGTTCTACAAGCGGTAACACCGGTGGATCGAAATTAACGATCGCGATAGTTGTGCCAACAGCAGCAGCAGCAGCGCGAAGAAAGGGGAAATCCTGACGCTCTCGCCAGGCTCGAGATTCGACCTACCCCGAATCGCCGAACCCCTGCAAAAGCGCTCTGGCAAACACCATGACCCTCGCGCGTCGAACGCGCGACCAATATACACGGTGTCGCGCCTTACTTTCGATGCGTTTCACCCTCTGAATAATCTGGCACGTGAACGATAATATCGATCATCGTATAACGACGTAACATACTCGTAACCGAGGATTGGATCATCGAGAATAATCTATCACAGTTCGAAAGTGCAGCCAGGGCCCGTCCTAGGGGGGGGGGGGACAGCCCGGACATTTGTCCGGGGCGCGAAAATTTAGGGCCCCCATTTTGGCTGTAACTGTGAGGAAAATATTGATGTGTTAAATACGCAATTAATAGAAAATTTGTGCTTTTATCAAAAAATAAATGCTTTTGTTAGTATTTAAATAAAATGATTTGTGATTTTTATCGAAAAGATAAAAAGAGTAACGTAAAAAGAATACGTACCTTTATTTTAAAAATATATATATATATATATATATTCTTAAGGGGCGGGGGGCTATTTGCCTTTTTGTCCGGGGCGCGAAAATTTAGGGGCGCCATTTTGGCTGCAACTGTGAGGAAAATATTGATGTGTTAAATACGCAATTAACAGAAAATTTGTGCTTTTATCAAAAAATAAATGCTTTTGTTAATATTTAAATAAAATGATTTGTGATTTTTATCGAAAAGATAAAAAGAGTAACGTAAAAAGAATACGTACCTTTATTTCAAAAATATATATATATATTCTTAAGGGGCGGGGGGCAATTTGCCTTTTTCTCCGGGGCGCGAAAATTTAGGGGCGCACATTTTGGCTGCAACTGTGAGGAAAATATTGATGTGTTAAATACGCAATTAATAGAAAATTTGCTTTTATCAAAAAATAAATGCTTTTATTAAAATTTAAATAAAATGATTTGTGATTTTTATCGAAAAGATAAAAAGAGTAACGTAAAAAGAATACGTACCTTTATTTTAAAAATATATATATGTATATATATATATATATATATATATTCTTAAGGGGCGGGGGGTAATTTGCCTTTTTGTCCGGGGCGCGAAAATTTAGGGGCGCCATTTTGGCTGCAACTGTGAGGAAAATATTGATGTGTTAAATACGCAATTAATAGAAAATTTGTGCTTTTATCAAAAAATAAATGCTTTTATTAATATTTAAATAAAATGATTTGTGATTTTTATCGAAAAGATAAAAAGAGTAACGTAAAAAGAATACGTACCGTTATTTTAAAAATATATATATATATTTTTAAGGGGCGGGGCAATTTGCCTTTTTGTCCGGGGCGCGAAAATTTAGGGGCGTCATTTTGGCTGTAACTGTGAGGAAAATATTGATGTGTTAAATACCCAATTAATAGAAAATTTGTTTTATCGAAATAAATGCTTTTATTAAAATTTAAATAAAATGATTTGATTTTTATTGAAGATAGAAATACGTACCTTTATTTTAAAAATATATATATATATATATTCTTAAGGGCCGGTGCAATTTGTCTTTTTGTCCGGGGCGACGTAACCGCTAGAGCGGGCGCTGGTGCAGCAAAGCTTTGACCTAAGGAAAATTTGATTTAAGGAAAAGCGAACGGTTCTCGTGTTTGACCCGTGGTTCCTTTCAGACCTTTGTTCCCCCCTGATGAGTACCATACGACGCAGCGTGATAAAAACATTCGACCTTGAAATTCAAGGTCAAGGTCAATTGTTGCGGCAGGTTTCTTTTCACAAATCTCCACCGATCCAGAGGCGGAGAATCACGGACGAAGAAGTTTTGTAAAATTGGATTAGGGGTGGTTCTCTCTCTCTCTCAAACATGTTTACTCTTTACGGTAATGGAAGCGTAGGGGTTTTTCGTAGATCCTACGAAATCGGTATCGGCGATGGGAAAGGAAAATCCCGCTCGTCGCAGAAATTCGTCCAACACCCTGTGTACGTAGTGTTGTCTCATGTCGTCGCGCAACTGCGACAGGGGCGGCGAAAGAAAGAAGGCAGTTGTGAAGTTTCACGACTCTCCCCCCCGGCTGAAAAACGAAACTCGTTTGCGCTCGATGATCGAAGGAAAGCCCGGCGATGCCGGCGAAACGAACACCGAGGATGCGTCTATCGAGATTCAGGTGTGTCGCTCCGACAGTACACCGTGAATCCATCGCGAGTATATCAACACAGATAGCACCGCGACACGTCTTCAAGTTTACGAATGTAATTTTTCTCATCGAAATGTCGAAGAGTGATCGGAGAAGTTGAGCAGAAAGAGAGAAAAGAGAGCATAAAAAAACTTAAATGCAGTAAAAGTATACATATATAAAAAAATGTCAACTTCATTCTTTTAAATGGAACAAGGTATTTTTTACCACGTTTTTATTAGCTCGCTTTCTTGTTTGTCTGTTTGTTTGTTCGGTGGCAAATTTTGCAATTGATTTTAAACCAAATTCCCGATGAGCTAGAGCAGGGGTCGGCAACCTGCGGCTCGCGAGCCACGTGCGGCTCTGTGGATGTGAAGCTGCGGCTCTTTAGTTCCATACGCAAATATTATTTATTTTATAAAAAAAAAACATTTAAAAATCGTTCTGAACTGATTAACGAGGATTAGGCACCGATTCTATCTCTCAGCCACTTGTACTCGTTTTTCACCGCACCCCTCCCCCGTGACACGAGTCGTCACTGTCGTCAGTCCGTCGGAAGCTCTCGAATGACGCCGTCGTCAGATATTTCTATGTAGGTTTTAATTCGCTTTCGGCGCAAGACAATTTGGCGTCTTCACCAGTGCTTTGGCTGTGACGTATAGTTTGTTGTTTCAAGTAAAAGAGTTAGAAGCGAATTATCTTCTCAAAGTTATGTATGTACATATATACAATATACATATATATTATCTAGTTTGTTGTGAAAAACACTACTTATATATGAATAAACAGATATTTTTTCTTATGAATAAATAGATTAGTTTTTTTTCTATCAAAAAACTTTATTTATGCGAGTACTATTTATTGTTGGCAAGAAAAAATTTTGTGGCTCTTTAAAAACTTTGAAATTTTGTAGATTGTAATTTTTGACTCTTCCGACTCAAAAGGTTGCCGACCCCTGAGCTAGAGGCTTGAAATTTTAAACATAGCTCAGAACTGGATGACAATGCATTATTCAAAAAAAATTCTTTTTTTAAAAGTCTATCCGTTTCGGAGAAATAACAATTAAATTAATACGTCAGTCGATGTAGCTGAACATTCGTTATAAAAAAGCACTAACCCATGTATGTCGAGAAGTTGGTAAGTTCAGGAGAGATATTTCAATTTTTAAATAACTCTAAAACACACCATTACTGTCGTACTAACAATAAGACGTTACACAAGTAAGTAAACGCTTAGAGGTCAGCACAGACTAGTTCATCGAACGTACAACAAAATGGCCGCTACCATGTTGCCAACTATCAAAAACTAATAAGACATGAAAAATATCGGTGTGTTCGCATTAATTCGCAGACTACTGTATGGGTCCGCGCGCGAACAACCGGCTTCGAGATTCGCCGGAGGGAGCGTCGAAATGTTTGCACCGTCCGGAGGAAGAAGTTCCAGGGGGTGGCTCGCGATCAGGGGTGGTGAGCGGCCAGGAGGAAGAGAGAGAGAGAGAGGGGAGAGCAGTCTTGCCGAAATTGAAAACAGGCGGGAAATTAATGGGAGTTCGGATGCGGTTGGCAAATATTTGCGTGGCAAGCGATTCCGGGGGCATTTCCATAAAGGTGAATCTCGGCGGTCGGTCCTCTCCGGTGGCTTGTTTCCCTTGGATCCACTTCGTTCGATTGGAGGAGGGAATTTTCTTCGAAGATAACTCGAGGGTGGAGAATCGAGGAAGGGCTGTGTGGCCAACTTTCCGGCGTTTCACGGACGGCGCGGATGACGATGCGGGGTGGAGGGGGTGTTAAAGTCTTTTAATATTTTCACTGTTTCAAATTGCACTTGCTCGTTTTCGTTACAAATGCATCGAAACCGGAGTCCACTTGTAACAACCTTCAAATTTTAGTCATTGTCGCGGGTTCTCGCGTGTTCGTCCCGCTGCGCGTTAAACAGGTCGTTGGATTCGCCTTTTGGCGTCTTGGTTATAAATATATATTGATATATAGTTAGAAAAATAAATAATTAAGGTGACCACAATTTTACCACGGTTTTATTAGCTCGATTTCTCGTCTGTCTGTTTGTTCGGTGCAAATTGTTGTTTTATTAAAAAAAGAAATTCTGATAAAACGCATCTGAGAAAAGTTTGATCTTCGAACGCTTATCGTAACGAGAGTTTTTAATAACTTTAATTGATATTATCGTTCTCGAATGTAAAGGACAATTTAACCTTCCGTCGGGCGCAACCGATCTGAGAGGCACAGCGCGATCGGTACTCTTAGGTACCTCGAAAACAGTCACCCCCACCCTTGCGGAGGGCCCAAAAGGGCGGTCCTACGAATATAGACCTCACAAAGTGCACTATTTCCCTAACAGCAGTTGTATAAATGAACTTAATTAGGTGTTTATCATGTTTTTTGAAGGTTAAGGAACATTGTACATCCGTTAAAAATCGACATGTATGGGGACTTTGATTTTTTGGCTCCACGAAAACAGCTAGCGCGTCGATCTGGCGCACTGTGCGCTGTGGCGGGGCGCGGCGCTTCGCCGATCAGAGAACCTGACACCACCGCGGTCGTTTGACGAGCCCGTGAAACGTCATTGTTCGCGGGAACGATTACACGAATTGTTTCCAACACGATAAAGCGTGAAACCACCCCTGCGGCGTGCGAGAGCGCGAGGAATAATGGGGTTCGGAAAGGGGCGAATCGGTCCGATCGGTAACCCGGAGTGAAAACCGCACAGTGGCATCCGTCCATTCACCGCCCCGCCAAATATTCCCATGCAGCGGAATAAAGAACCGACCATTGCAGAATGCAATCACACACAGAGATAGAGAGAAAGAGAGAGAGAGAGAGGGAGAGGGAGACCACTGAAGCCGGAAGAAAAACTGCGGGGAAACGAGGCGGGAAACGACGAGACGGGAACCGAGACGGGAACCGAGACGGGGAAACGGTTCGACCACCCCGCCGGGCAAAACTATTTCTCTCTGCGGGTTATTCTTCCGTGCTTTCCATTATGTAGAATGATACCGCGCACCCGTGCGCCCGTACAGAGGGTACCCCCAACGCACGCGTGCTTTTCAACCGTCGGCCATTACGGGATCCTGCCGCGAATCCCCATTAAATATTTACGAGCGAGCCGAATCGGCCCCCGAGTGCCAGCTTCGGAACGTTGCACTCTTCTTCTCCTCGGTGTTTGCGAGACATCGATCGTTGCATCGATCGAAACACGTCCTGCACCATTTCTTTTTACCACGCTTATATTAGCTTGCCGAGCTGTCGTTGTACGCGTCAAATCTTGTAATCGCATTTTAAACCGCTTCCCGATGAGCCACAGGCTTGAAACTTTAAACATAGCTCGGAACTGGATGACAATGCAATATTGAAAAAACAATTTTTAAAAAAGCCTATGCGTTTAGGAGATATAAACAATTACATTTAACCGTTACACGGTAGTACGTGATCACGTTCAGCGATCCCCACTGCGCGCGCCAGCGCTCCCCACTCCAGTACGCGTTCCCACTCCGACTGACCCACTTCGCACCGAAGGAGCTCAGTCGCGTTTCTATATCTTACTATTTCATACCAGTATTACTATATCTTGCGTTCCATTTAAGAAAGACAAAAAGTAGAGAATAAAAAAATATATTATAAATACAACTTTTTAAAAACCACGCTTATATTAAAATGCACTGAAAAGGAGAACATAATTTTATTTGGGCAGCAGTGACTATAAATAAGAGCGCGAAGCGCCCACGAAGATCACGTCAATATAATCACTGATGCCTAAAATATGATTTTCTCCTTTTTAGTGCATTTTTGGAATGACCTTGAAAACATGATGAAAATTTAAAATTGATATGTCTTAAACTCGACTTACTCTTTGTATTTGAAATATTTCGTCCTGTGGAATTTAGTTTTCGAGATATTCCAGGTGGTAAGGATAAACGCCCCACCCTGTATATTGGCATCTTGGATTTTGAAAATTGTCCAACAATTTTTAATTTCGTCTACTCAACTTTGCTGTAAATGAATCCGCAGTCCAATCGTTACATTCGATAGAGGTTCGTGATCGTAAAAACCGGAGATAATCAACCGTGTACACTTACCCCCCACCCTATACCGTACGCCACCCTTGGCTCCACAGACGTCGTCAAGCCCCGCCGTCGAATTCCCGTTTCCTTTAGAAAATTGGCGCATCTGGCTGTCACCGGTGAAGCCTTTTCGACGAGGGGTGATTTCTAATCGAATCGTATAACCCTTCCCGATGTATCCCGGCCCGGGGGTGGCTTTGCCGAGCGTCGAACGAAATCCTCCGGCGGAAACGTTTTCGAATCGTTGCTCGTTTCGATCGTCGAAGATTCCGTCGACGGGAAAGGAAACGTCCCGCAGTCGACTGGAATCGAAAAATCCCCGACTAAAATTCAAATTTTCAACTTCCCCCGAAATCTATGAAACTTCAATCACAGACTCTTCGGCGTATGTACAGTAAGGAGCATAACTGATTCAACACACTTTAAATCAGAATAACTTTTCTATGAATGGACCAAAACGATTTCAATTTCTCTGTAAGGTGGGAAGAACTAGTTTAGTAAATGATGTCAAAAAATATTTTTAAAAAAATAATGACGACCACTAACGAAAATTTGAAAGATGTGTTTGGTCGGCTCGTATAAATGATACGCGCTCTGAAAATTTCATTGAAATCGGTTAATTGGTTTACGAGTTATAATCGATCGAAAGTGGTGAAAATGGCAGTTTTATGAAAAATTGCAATTTCTACCACTTTTCGATTGATCATAACACGTGAACCAATTAACCAATTTCAATGAAATTTTCGGAGCGTGTATAATTTATACGAGTTGACCAAACGCATCTTTAAATTTCCTTTTATATATATATTTTTTTATCTTTAATTCAACGTGAAATATTGCAGAATAGATTTCGTCAGGCTGATTTCAAATCTGTCCGTGTAAAATTTGTCCATCACCTCAGGATTTTACAAAGAATTGAATTTGGTGAACAGTACTGATGAAATCATTTTTTCGTTGAAATTTAACGTCTCGAGCGACGCTAAATATAGATCGAGAACCGGCGTGATCGATTTGTTCGATCCGCGCGCGCTGACGTTGTTCATCCGACGAGTTTCACGGTCGATCGGTCCCGGATTAATTCCGCCGCGGCTGCTTCCACTGTCATTTTCACAGATTATTTTTTCCTTTTTTTTTAGACGAAAGGTCAGTTTCCACACCGTGGGCCGTTATCGATCGTCTTGAAATCCGTGCCATCCGTCCCCAAAAATAGATGCGAAGCGACGCGGATCGACGTGAATATTTAATTCGAAGCTCGACACGATCTGCCGGGTTGAGGGAGATCGATATAATCGGCGAAACGACCGATAATCGCGGAATTTCCGACAATTGAACGAGGATATATGTGTGTGTGTGTGTGTGTGTGAGAGAGGCGGCGACGGAATGTGATTTTCTGCGTGGCGGAAAGTCCCCGGCGAGTTTTCATCCCTTGCCGATAGTCGCTCGGACGCACAGTGCCCGCAATCGCGAAGACCCGGATCAAAATTAGATTTATTGTCCTGGATTGGGAAGTAATTACTGGACTACGCGTTAAGCCTATTTCTAGTACTATTTCCAAAAATTACTGCGTCATATAGGGGATCGCTGAACGCCACACAGTGGGTATATTTGACCTAACTCGATTCAAAATCGAAGAACTTTCGACAGAAACGAGGTAGAGCGATGAATTTTTTTAAAAATTAAAGCTGAAACTTTGCAGAATATGGGAAAAATAGGGAGATTACGGTACGAACGGTTTTTAACCTTGAGGAAATTCGTTGAGCTTGCACAATTTCAAGAAAATGCGGTTTCTCCGTTACCACGGGCGGAAAAATATTTCATTAATTTTTGACGATCAGATTTGAAATCAGCGTGACAAAATCTACGATAGCTATATTCTGCAAAGTTTCAGCTTTAATTTAAAAAAAAAATTCATCGCTCTATCTCATTTCTATCGTAAGTTCTTTGACTTTGAATCGAGTTAGGCCATCACGTACTACCGAGCGTCGCGCGACCAGGTGTAACGATTAATATTAACATTGTTTTTTTTCTCTTGAACGCACAGTTTTTTTTTATAGTTTGTTTTTTAATATCGCATTGTCGTCTAATTCTGAGCTACGTTTAAAGTTTCGAGTTACAAGATTTCGAAATTCGATTACAAGATTTTTTACGCATACAACGACAACTCGGCAAGCTAATATAAGCGTGATAAAAATTGACTTCATCCCTCAACGACTTTGTTGTATCAAAAACAACAATACATTCTTGAATTTTTTGAATCTTTCACGGTTTTATATTTCACCTATTTTACACTGTTCACCTATTTTTCACATATTTTACATTTTACTTGTAACTAAACTGCGGATTTTATGCATTTATAACAAAAATGGATAGGTGCAATTCAAAACAATGGACAAATTTAGAAAATTTAAGAACATCAATATATCAGTTGCAGCTTATGAAGATTATTAAAAAATGAAAGAGAAATTATTACTTGGCCCTTGTTTGTTGTAGTCGACGCAAACAATTTTTATTTTGCATAAAGCTCCGCGGTCTACTTACAGCAATGCAGATTGTTGGATTCGTGTTCACGTCAGCTACAATATTATCAAGTCGAAGATATATACAATATTGACCTTCAAAAATTAAAGGTGACCTTGAATTTTTATAGATTGTATAGACATTTTTTTTAAAATTCATTGTACCATTCATTCTCACTTCTGTTCAAAAGATTTTTTGAACTCGTCATCGAAACTGCCTGAAAGACCATGTTCAATTTTCGACATAGAATATATGTATGCACAGAAGTATGGCGCGCGTGGAAATCAACGCGCAACGGCGCGGCGCGGCTGCGGCGACAAATTAGGCGCGACCCGCTGAAATCGACTCGTTCACGCGCATTTGAAATAATTACTTTCGTTTCGTTTGACAGGGGTTTCCAGCTGGAGCCCGAGAGAGCGAACACGCTCGCTTCCGTTAAATGCGTCACTCGATTCTTTACACTCGAACGAGCCTGTTTCTCTCCCGTCCTCCTCCCCTCGTGCTTTTTCTCTCGGGCGTCACCAGTGCGCGCATCTTTTTGCGCCAGAATAATCCTCGGGGCATTCAACTCGTTTCTCGATTTTTATGAGCTAGCTCGTGAATATATTTGTTTTGGAATTTACGATTCGCAGGCGGGATTTTATAGTCCTCGAAAAAGTCCTGATTCTACACGATTCTGCATGATTCTACACGAGAAAATATAGAAAACATTTTTTCCATTTGTCTCCTCCTCTCCGAGAAATTGGAAATTGGACACACCCTGTACAGGGTGTTTCAAAATCATATGATTATGTGACTTATAGATCGCCACCGATCCTGAGATGGAGAATCACATTTGGGTGTCCCAAAATTCCTTCAACAGCCGGAAATGGGAGGTTCCCGAGATCATTTGAAGCAATATTTTCCTTTGCAAAAATGTTGTCCGCGGCTTTGTTTAGGAGTTATTAACGAAAAACCACGGTCCAATCACAGCGCGACCTAGACGCGAGTTGGCACAGTCAGCCAATAGACTATAGACTAGGTCGCGCTCTGATTGGTCCGTGTTTTTCGTTAATAACTCCTGAACAAAGCCGCGGACAACATTTTTGCAAAGGAAAATATCACTTCAAATGATCTCAGGTACCTCCCATTTCCGGCTGTTGAAGGAATTTTGAAACACCCTGTACATCTAATATTTCCGGAGAGATTTCCGCGGGTTCGCTCCCCGTCGCGAACAAATAATAATACGAAGTTGCTTCTTATTTTTCATTTATTCCGGCATCGGATGTGTGTTTCAGCTGGCGGAGCCCGTACAAACTCGCCTATAAAATTTTCAAAGTTTCTCGAGGAGCGAGTTTTAAACCGGACGGTAGGGAGCGGGGGGGGGTGTGGTCGGTCTGGCGTCTGCTTTCCCGAAGGAAGCCCGAAAGGGGCGGTAACGTTTATTTGTTCCCGAACGAATTGTGATTACGCGAAACTCCGAGGCGGCGCAGCTTCCGTAATTTACGACAGATCCGGCTAATTCGATTCTCCTTCCACCGTTTTCTTTCATCCTAGTTCACCGCCCGTTTCCGGGAAGCCGCGCGCAAATGGCTTTCCCAGCCTCGAGAAGACGGCGGCGAAGGCTGTGTTCGCGGTGCACCCGATGATCTCGAAAAATTGATTCTCGCGTGGCCGACCACCGAACAAAGCCGCCGCCGTCACCTCGTTCTCGTTCGCGGCGACGAAAATTCAATTTGCCCAGGTTAGATGGAAGTCGGCGATCCCACTGGATCACGGGAGGAGGGGATACGTTCTCGCGGAAAGGGTGAAACTCAAAAATTAGAGGGATTAGAAATAACAATAAACGTAAAACTATTTAGGTGGTGTTGCATACGAAATGTCCGACATTAAACACACGCAATTTCGTATGCACATTGTACAAAACCCATCTACAAATCTTTAATTTCTTGATTGTATTACGGTAAAAATGAGGGGCCGCTCTTTACTTTAGACTCAAAATTTCTGCCTTTCCCCTACGAATTATTATGCATTTGGTATGTAATCCAGTAGGTTTCTACCCGGAGAATCTGCAGATCGAAGTTGCGGACCTCTATGATCAATAGTCGAGAAGTTATGGTCTCTTAAAGTTGAGCATTTTCGACAGATTGGGGCGCCGCCAAGTAACTGGACATACGCTCAACTTTAAGCGACCGTATCTCCTAAACTATTGATCCTAGAGGATCGAAACTTTGTCTGCATCCGCGCCGGGTACAAATCTACCGGATTACATACCGTGTAATCTGGTCATTCGCTTTTTTTCATTTACAAGCTTGCTATCTTGATCGTCTGACATAAACTAGCATTTCGCGCGAAATAAAGCAAAATTCTGGAGTCGCGCTGGGGTCGAGAAGCGTCCGGATTTTCGAGTGACTCTTCGCAGTCGCACACGCCGTTACACGCACCCGGGAACGCTGTTCTTGTTAACAGAATACGATAGCGGAATTTTATTCGACGAAGCAGGGGAACCGGGGAAAGAGAGAGGACAGATCTCGAACTCGAGACGAACAAGAGGATCCGAGGACTGCGCGAGACAGCTCGCGACGGTTGCTTGATCCACTCGAGCGCGTTTAAAGAAGAAAGCGATCGCTGGGACCGGCTACGAAACTTTCTGGTACCGTTCTGTGCCGTCTGCTCTGTGCCGTCGTCGTAAACGCAATCTACGGTAGTTTTGAGAATCGGCGGAGCGACGACAGCCAGTGTACACAAAGCCCCCGAGCCCGGGGGATCGGGAGTCGAGTTGTTTCCTTTCATTCACCGGAAATACATCTAACTTCGGCCCGGTGCTATTTTCCAGACACTTTGCATCGGACAATGGGAAGAGAAAATGGAATTTCCTCGGGTGGGGTTCGAGTAAAACCAATCGAGCGCCAGATACATCGGCAAACCTGTCGCTCTCTCACGACCGAATCAATCGCGAATATTTACTTTCGATCGGTCGTAAACATTTTTCCGAGCACGATGGTGCTAGGATGGATTCCCGGTCGTCTTACGCTACAATTTTCTATAAAAATCAAAGAACTTTCGATAGAGATCAGACGGAGGGATGATTTTTTGTTGTTGTTGTCGTTGTTGTATGCGTCAAATATCGTAATCGAATTTTAAACCACTTCCCGATAAGCTAGAGACTTGAAACTTTAAACGTAGCTCAGAACTGGATGACAATGCAATATTAAAAAAACAAATTTAAAAAGAGAACTGTACGTTCAGTGGAAAAAAAATTTTAATGTTAACCGACACCTCGTCGCGCGACCCGAGGTAGTACGTGATCGCGTTCAGCGATCCCTACTCCGCGCGCCAGCGCTCCCCACTCCGACTCATCCCCACTGCACTGACCCATTTCTCACCGAAGGAACTCAGTCGGTGTGGTATTCTGTTCATTCGGTTCCATTTCGGACTCCATCAAGAGACGTCGTCCCTCGGAGTCATCCCTTCATTCTATCTCGCGTATTTCCATATCTTTTCTATATGTATATCTTACTATTTCATACCAGTATTGCTATATATCTTTCTTGCGTTCCATCTAAATAAGACTTTAGATCATTAAATGATCCAATATTTAACAAAACTATTTTAAAAATGCAATATTTAGATTTTTCAAAAAGAAATTTGATAGACTTTCTGGCGGAAGAACGTTGTCTAAGAAATTGCCCGAGGAAACAGGATTAGATCCGAACGAAGCTCGCGATTTAGCGGTACGTCGTGATGAGAGAGGGTGGGGACGGATCGATAACAAAAGTTAAATTCGAGAGCCGCACCCCTGATCGAAAAAAGGAATTATGAGAAACGGTGGCATCGATCTAGAGACGCTACACGGTTCTTGCTACTTACAATTAGTTGCCAGCTTCCACCCCTTATCCGCCAATATTTCCCATAGACGCCGCCGCCGCGCCGTCTAAGCGAGCTAATTTCCAACCAATCGCAACTTCCCGTCAAACTGCCGTACCTCCGGCTCCGATTCGAGAGTCTGCCAGCCAGTCTCCCCCTTTATTTCCATCCCCTCGCGAGCGGCTCGTCCTTTCCAACTTTCAAACGCGGCGTAAAAGTAATCCGTTTCCGCGGGATTGACCGTGTCGCCTGGGCTTTCCCACCCCCGCTGCCACCTCCCCCCATCCCATCCTACCATCCATCCTCATCCCCTTTCATCTGTTCTCTCTTTTCCCGCAGCCACTCGTCCCGACATCGTCAGATCGATGCAAAACGTTCTCGACTGATCGGAAGTGATTTTGTTTTTCTTTTTTATTTAATGCAATTTCAATCTCCAAGTACAGAGATTATTTTGCCGACCAATCGGCAAGTGATTGCCCTCGCTAGCACGTAATAATAATAATACAATCATTCACTCGACGGAAGTTCTTCAACGTTTAACCCGTTGCCGTGCGATTTTCTTCGCCGTTGCAATCAGTGTTGAGCACTAAATAAATTTATTTAAATAAATAATCATTTAAATAGAAATTTAAATAACAAGTTATTTGTTATTCGGATATTCAAATAAAAAGCAGAAATAATTATTTATTATTTGAGCAAGTCTCTAAAATAGAATTATTTAAAATGATAAAGTTTTAATTGTTATTTACAAATACAATTTCAATTATTATTTGTATTGACGAATAATAAATTAAATTGTATTTTTTTTTATGGGCACACAAAAAACGCGCACGTGTTCATTATATTATATATACAAAATACAAGAAATAAGATCCGAATAATAAATAAATAATCAAGTAATTATTTAAATTACATTTTAATTATTTATTTATATATTATATATATATATATTATTTATATAATTTTATTAAATTAATTATTTAAAATAAAATTTGCCCAACACTGGTTACAATGATCAGAACGTCAGAACGTTCGGAAGTTCTCACTTATGACAGAAACGAGTAGGTGCCATTTAAAACAGTGAGAACATTAGAAGAATTTTACTTTCATATTATTTTTGCAGTGTTAAACATTCTGCGAAAGAAAATAAATCTCTATTTCCCCTCAATAAATCCATTAAACTGGATAGAATGTAATAATATAACAATATTTTCATATGTAAATCGTTCAAGATTTAATAAAGATCGATGTCCAATTATAGGTTAGAATTATTCTTGTTAATACAATTAATACAATTAAACTAGATCAAATTTAATATAATAATATTTTGATATGTTCAAGATTCACACAAAATTTAATAAAGTTCGATGTTATAGATATAGTTATATGAAGATTCAATTTGGATTTATAATATATGTCCAATTATAGGTTAGAATTATTCTTGTTAATACAATCAATACAATTAAACTAGATCAAATTTAATATAATAATATTTTGATATGTTCAAGATTCACACAAAATTTAATAAAGTTCGATGTTATAGATATAGTTATATGAAGATTCAATTTGGATTTATAATATATGTCCAATTATAGGTTAGAATTATTCTTGTTAATACAATCAATACAATTAAACTAGATCAAATTTAATATAATAATATTTTGATATGTTCAAGATTCACACACAAATTTTAATAAAGTTCGATGTTATAGATATAGTTATATGTAGATTCAAGTTGGATTTAATATATGTCCAATTATAGGTTAGAATTATTCTTGTTAATACAATTAATACAATCGAACTGGATAGAATTTAATATAATAATATTTTGATATGTTCAAGATTCACACAAGATTTAATAAAGTTCGATGTCCAATTATAGGTTAGAATTATTCTTGTTAATACAATTAATACAATTAAACTAGATCAAATTTAATATAATAATATTTTGATATGTTCAAGATTCAAATTTTAATAAAGTTCGATGTTATAGATATAGTTATATGTAGATTCAATTTGGATTTAATATGTCCAATTATAGGTTAGAATTATTCTTGTCAACAGAATTAAAATACTAATCTAAACGATGATATTGGGGATTTTACGATTACTTCGCACAATCTGAATTTTTCTGGATAAACTCCAGATAAGTCGCTCGAAAGACGGCGCGGCGGATGCGAAAAAGGAGAACTATACGCGAGGGAGACGCATCGCGGAAGCTCGACGAGGCATTTGACGGACTACCATTGAAAGCCCCTTGCACCAGACAACGAGACACGACCCTCGTCGGCGGAGCTTTGCAACGCGCAAAGCCCGAGTAAGCACATACATATACACACGTACCGGCAGAGACAGGAGACTCTAGGCGTCGCGACGCCATGGGACGCGCCGTGGTGCACCGTTTGTTAGCGTCTTGACGTCGCTAAGACGCCGGGATTTCCGTCGCGACAAGCTTCCTTCCGTGTCGAGCTGCATTCACCAGCGACACCCCAACGACAGGATACCGACCTGTTCTTCCCCACCCTCTTCGTGGTTGTCGTCTGCGGCCGTGGCAGGGTCGTTCAAGAGCCCAGCTAGCCGGAGAGTCCCGGGGAAAACGCGAGTGTCGCGATTCGATGAATATCTCCGGCTGATAACCAACGATAGAGGGTACGAGGGACTTACGTATACCGAAAATAATATAAAATACCGGCGTGTGACTGACAAAGAGACCGCACAGCCTGTCCCCCACGGATTTAGTTCAAATACCCCACAATTCATTCATTGAATACACTCAATAGTTCTCGAGATAGTTGCAATTACAGTTTCATAACCTTAAAATGTCAGTTTCGTTCAGTTTCTTACCAAACAGTGGTGTGGCGTTGCAGCAGCGAGCTGAACTTCTACACTCCGCAGGCCCCGGGTTCGAATCTCCTCGCGGTAATTTTTTTAAACATTTTTCTTACATATAAAAATGCATTTTCAATGTTAAATAGATTTTAAATAGTATGAAATACCGGCGTGTGAGACTGACAAGGAGACCGCACAGTCTGCCCTCACGGATTTAGTTAAAATACCCCACAATTCATTCATTGAATACACTCAATAATTCTCGAGATAGTTGCAATTACAGTTTCATAACCTTAAAATGTCAGTTTCTTACCAAACAGTGGTGTGGCGTTGCAGCAGCGAGCTGAATTTCTACACTCCGCAGGCCCCGGGTTCGAATCCCCTCGCGGTAATTTTTTAAACATTTTTCTTACATGTAAAAATGCATTTTCAATGTTAAATAGATTTTAAATAGTATAAAATACCGGCGTGTGAGACTGACAAGGAGACCGCACAGCCTGTCCCTCACGGATTTAGTTAAAATACCCCACAATTCATTCATTGAATACACTCAATAGTTCTCGAGATAGTTGCAATTACAGTTTCATAACCTTAAAATGTCAGTTTCGTTCAGTTTCTTACCAAACAGTGGTGTGGCGTTGCAGCAGCGAGCTGAACTTCTACACTCCGCAGGCCCCGGGTTCGAATCCCCTCGCGGTAATTTTTTTAAACATTTTTCTTACATGTAAAAATGCATTTTCAATGTTAAATAGATTTTAAATAAATATTTTTATTCGATAAAGGACCAATTGAACATTATACGTATTGTATTTGATTTATATATTTATTCTCTACGTGACGTATATTCTTTATATTATGCAAAACTACAGGAAGCGACTATTCATTGTATTTTATCGATTTTGTATTTGTATTTGTATTAATATTTGTTGTTTGTTATGTATTATTTTAATATTATTATTGTTTTATAATTATTATCTTTCGTGTATGTATTAATAGATCTAGTATTTCTTCCATAAAATAATAGATATGATTTTCAATTCGCCCTTTAACGAATAAAAATGTTATATTTAAAATCTATTTAACATTGAAAATGCATTTTTACATGTAAAAAAGAAATAAAAAGAAATTACCACGAGGGGATTCGAACCCGCGGCCTGCGGAGTGTAGCAGTTCAGCTCGCTGCTGCAACCTGCAACGCCACACCACTGTTTGGTAAGAAACTGAACTGAATTGACATTTTAAGGTTATGAAACTTTAATTGCAAACATTATAATACGACTTAGGCCTCGCAGAAAATTTTGAAAACACCTTTTTCCCGACTTTTCCCCTATGAGCATCCCACCCCATTGATCTTTCGAGCAAACCAGCAACATTATTGAACAAAAGCAGGGAGAAAAGTAAAATAGAGAAAACGTATCGTGAGGAGGAAAATATAATACAGGTTCGAAGGAAAGGGAGGAAGAAAACGCGGAGTGAGGAGATCGTTGAGATCCTTGGTTGGGAAAAGATGCAAAGGTTGATTTTCCCTCGCGAGGTAGTGGAGCAAAGAACCGAGGCGGTGCAGCTCGCGCGGGCGGGCGGGCGGCCGTGGAGCTCGTTTTAATCTCGTTTTCCATTCGTTTTTCCAGCAAAGGAACTGAAAATATGCGGCAGCGTGAGGAGCGGCGGAGAGGTCTGTTGCTCCGCGGACATGGAGGTGAGATTGCAGGAGAGGGCACGTAACAAACATGAGAAAAACACCAAAGACGCTCTGCAACGACTGCATCAGATCCTGTCGACGAGAGGGACAAGGTTCCACAGTGAGTACCTCCTTAGACTTTCACGATTTTAATCGCTTTCCCGACCTTTAATCCCGAGAGGAGTATTCGCGTGTGTGAAAACACCCGTAACCCTGTCAACCACTGATTCAAGCTAGTGATGGGCATTATCGACTAAATTCAACTATCGACTAATTACTATTTAGTTACTACATACTATCGAATATTTAGTCGATAGTTTTTAGTCGACTGAAATTTCGTTTTAGTGGTTATACGTCTAGATTGCGGGCTATAGTCTATGCCTACGTATAGATCTCATTTCTCACTCACTCTTACAGCATTGTACTGCAGTGCTCACTTAGTATTATAGGCACAGTAAGAGTAAATTGGGGTAAATATACCAGACAATAATTAAATAATTAATAATAATAAAAATAAATTTTTAATAATTCGAAATCGCTAATGAGTGAATGTATTTGATAGTAAATCTTATAAAATTTATTCAAAACATCCGCCGTTAAAATTCAACCAATAGCTCGATAGTTTAAGCGACTGATTCAGTAACTGAATTTAGTCGATAGTTTTCAGTCGTTTACAGGTTATTCTCGTATTTACTCTTATTCTCGATGTTCGCTTGTTAAATGAATAGTAGGACAGTATGGGACAGTGCAGAGATATTAAATTTCGTGATTGAATGATTTTGTCTTTATTTAATAATAAATTCATACACTACGTTATAAATATAAATGTACACAATTTATTTATATCACATATATAGTTTATATTGCATAAATAGCAATAAGATTTTAACATCCAATATGAATGAAAGTATTGAAATATCTATTACATATTTCATTACTTGCATATTTGCACGTCCTGTCATAATTATGTATTTCTAACCTTTTCGTTTCATCGTCTGACACTGACATTTGAAATTTCAAGATGGCGACGTGTAAACAGTCGACTGAAAATAGCATGAAAATAGTAACCCCACCATTACTAAATTCAGTCGATAGTTTAAAAAATCAGTCGACTGAAAATAGTAGTTGAATACTATCGATTTAGTCGATAGTTTTTAGTCGATGGTGCCCATCACTAATTCAACCTGATTCCATTTGAACCAACCCCTCCTACCCGCGCGACAGACACACACACACACACACGACATTAAACGAAACGCTCGCGTGCTCGAAAATGAAAGGCGGGGCTCCCGGTGATTCCTTATTAAGTAGTTCCACTGTCCGTGGAGTATACACTGCCGCTCAAAAGTATCCGGGAACACTTCCTTTTTCTCTGCAAAACGTAGTTTTAAGTTAATAGGAAAAATAATAAATTTTTAAATGTTTTTTCGGCGCAACGATTCGATCGTTTATTACGAATTATAAAGCAACTTTGCTAATTGTCGCAAACGAAAACGCCGGAAACATTAAAAAGTTTATTATCGGCAAATACGATCGATAGAAGAAACATATTTAATAGGAAAAGTATATTTTGAAAGTGGCCCAAGTTCATTTTCGAGAAAATCAGTAGCAATTTTAATATTTAGATTTCCAGGTTATCTTTTCATTCTGAAGCAAATTGTAACTAATATATTTAAAGTCACAAAGATTTTGTGAAAAGGAAATCAACTGGTTAATAGATTGATACAAAATTTGGGGCAATCTTTACTTTACCAGACTCAAAATTTGTGCCTTCTACTACGAATCACGAAGTATTTGGTATGTAATCCAGTAGATTTGTACCAGATCGAAGTTTCTATCCTCCGGGATCAATAGTTGAGGAGTTATGGTCGCTTAAAGTTGAGCATTTTTGACAGATCGGGGCGTCACTACAAACTGTGTAAATATGCTCAACTTTAAGCGACCATATCTCCGCAACTATTGATCCTAGAGGATCGAAACTTCGATCTGCATCCGCGCCAGTTAAGGGGGTAGTATACCCTCGATTTGTAACTAGAAAGGAACTAGAATCTTACTAGATTTTGGGTCGAAAATATGGGTTTGCGTCCAGACGTTGATTGACCTTATTAGAACAAATTGTGGGCTGTGTGAGGGCTCATTCGAAAGAGGAAGGTTAGACGCAGCGCGCTTTTCTCACGAGGTTAACGAGATAATGTTTATATCTAATAATATGATGGCCCAAAGTAGAGAAAAAATCTAGGAAAAAATCCCGCAGATTTCAATGAATTTTCTGTCTCTAATAGACTTTTTTGGCTTATGAGATGGGAAAGGCGCGCTGCGTTGAACCTTCCTCTTTCGAATGAGCCCTCACACAGCCCACAATTTGTTCTAATAGGGTCAATCAACGTCTGGGCGCAGATCCATGTTTCGACCCATTTTTCTAGTAAGATTCTAGTAAATAGCAAATATCTAGCAAATAACTAGAATCTTACTAGAAAAATGGGTCGAAACATGGATCTGCGCCCAGACGTTGATTGACCCTATTAGAACAAATTGTGGGCTGTGTGAGGGCTCATTCGAAAGAGGCAGGTTCAACGCAGCGCGCCTTTCTCATCTCATAAGCCAAAAAAGTCTATTAGAGACAGAAAATTCATTGAAATCTGCGGGATTTTTTCCTAGATTTTTTCTCTACTTTGGGCCATCATATTATTAGATATAAACATTATCTCGTTAACCTCGTGAGAAAAGCGCGCTGCGTCTAACCTTCCTCTTTCGAATGAGCCCTCACACAGCCCACAATTTGTTCTAATAAGGTCAATCAACGTCTGGACGCAAACCCATATTTTCGACCCAAAATCTAGTAAGATTCTAGTTCCTTTCTAGTTACAAATCGAGGGTATACTACCCCCTTAAGTAGTTGTACGATATAATTCGTATCGACTGTAGACCGTTCAAGAGGAAAGCGCGTGTCGGTGACCGTTCCGGGCATCGCGCGGTGAAAATTACACGAGGCAGCGCGGCACTGTGAAAATCTCCGGTCCCCAACGATTCTCATTAACGAAATTACTCTTTGGCGCGCGACTTCGCGGCAGCACCTGCAACTCACACACACACACACACACGCTCTCACACATATCACACCATTGACGGCGCGGCGTCTCCCCTTCGTTCGAGCCTCGATCTTTCCCCGTGGACTCGTAGCAGGGGGTGCGGGATGCTCTTCAGGTACCCTTTCCACCTTGCAGCCGACCGCCACCGTTTCTCCGACGGTCGACGCGCGCTTCCCTTTGAACCGTAGCTACCTAGCCGCATCTAGCTACCTACGCCCACTTTGCTCTCCACTCGACGCGATGCAAGTACGGCGACACGACCCGCCGACAGACGAAGAGAGAGCAACCGGCTCGGAAAGTGGACGACGAGGAGAGAGGCAGATACCGCTGTGGAACACCGGCTGAAAGGGAAAGAGAGTAAATAGCGAGAAGCAGCCGACAAGGACTGCTTCAGAGGTGGCCCCCTACGATTTCAATGAAAGGGCCTAGCAGACTAAGATTGGTCCAGCGGCCCCCCACCCACAATTTTCATTGATATTATGTGGAAAACAATGGTTTTAGGTTGAAAGATAACCCCCTAAAATTTTAAGTCGCTAACCCTTCGTATAAGGATGATATCAGGGTAAATAGCCTTAACTGTATTATTTTTTTTCTCGGTTGTTAATTAAGTTATCCGGATAAAAAAAGAAACGAAAATACTCGAACTTACCTGCTTCATATCATACATTTTTTCACCATCGTGATCAAATTATTAAGGGTAGCAAAAAATCGTTTAATTGCTTACGGGTGGGAATTGCAAGCAACCCTTCGAGTGATCACTTCGAAAAAATTCAAGAACAATGTTCTGTTGCTTATCTAACGTATAAAAAAAAGTTTCAAGATGGTCGGATTGGTGGAACATAGTTAAATATTGGAAAGCAAATAAAATCACGTCATTATAATGGTATAATGTACAGTACAGTGTTTCGTAACGGGATATTAAGTCCCTTCTTCTTCCTCTTTAGAATGAGCCCTCAACCAGCTCAGAATATGCTCGTATAAGGTCAAACAACGACGTGGCGCAGACCCATTTTTTCGATCCATTTTTCTAGTAAGATTCTAGTCCCTTTCTAGTTACAATCCGAGGCTGTACTATCACGACTTTCTCCGTGCGGCTGGAAAAAGACAGAGCTGAGATCGGAGCAGTAATCATCCAAAAGAGTCTTTGATTAGCCGCCCTTGTACGCCGAGCGACCAGCAGCACCCTGTGTCTCGGTATGGGGCCGACCACGTTTTTTCCCCCGTTGGATTCGTTCAGTCCGACGATGCCCATACGAGCGAGAAAAAGATCCAGTCGATTATCGACCGATCGGCTGTCGGTGGGTTGTCGCCGGAAGGAAAAGCCGTTGAACACTCGAGGCGAAGTTGGGTAAGAATGTCGTCGGCGGCGGCTTTTCCCAAACCCCATCATCCCCATTCCTCGTCTGAATCCCCAATTGCGGTCGCGCGCGCGCGGCACCCTCGACGCGTAACCCCGTGGATCTCTGTGCCCCGAGAGGCCGGTTCTTATCGTCGCTTCAGCCGCGAAGAATGTGATTAAAATTCCTTTTAACGACGCCAGGGAGAACAGAGAGCGCGAGAGAGCCAGCCCCCTCTCTGTGCGACGGGAATCGTCGCCGGTGTTACCGGCTACGTTGACGCACCCAACAAAAAGCTACCAGACTGCGCCGCGCTGCCGCGTCGCGTTCCACTCCGCGCGAAAAGGGGAACCCCAAGTGCTTTGTACGCGCGCCAGCAACCACCGGCGCTGAACTTTGTTGTCAGAGATTTTAATTCGTGCTGCGAACCTGCCCGTCTGTTCTCACAGCGGGTCGCGCCACGATTTTCCCCAGTTTCACCGTGGAAAACTTAACTCGGCGGGGAAAAAAACACAGCCGCTACACGCTGCTGTTACGCGGCCTTCTTCTCTAGGGCATCGTCGACACACTGGGACCAAACGATCCGATCGAACGTCGATTTTCGTGGTTAAAAATTTAGATTTTTCCATGATAATATTCGTGACATATCTAATATAGCGTTTAACGGACAAGCTTCCCTCTTCTTTCTTTTACAGATTTCTTCAAGGTTCTGCTGGCAGACAGCAAGAAAAGCTTCCACGAAATGTTCAAGAAGACTTACGGCATGCTCTACGAACAGAACTCGTACGTCTTCACGGATCTGTTCAAGGAACTGGAGAATTATTACGCCAAGGGGACGGTGAGTTTTCCTTTGTTTTCATTCATTCGCATTATTAGGCTTTCGTTGCTGATAAACTATAAGAAGAAAGGGTTCGATGCATCTCATTGCTGTTGGCAATTGTGGTTACAGATATCGTTCCTTCGGTAAGACAGACTCGAATTTTCGGATACCCCCGTCCACCCCTAATTATAGCATTTTTACGTACCACGCTCTTATATTAGCTTGCCGAGTTGTCGCTGTATGCGACAAATCTTGTAATCGAATTTTAAATCACTTCCCGATGAGCTAGAGGCTTGAAACTTTAAACATAGCTGAGAACTGGATCACAGTGCAATATTGAACAAAAAAATTATAAAAAAGAACTGTGCGTCTAGGAGAAAAAAAGATTTTAATATTAACCGTTACACCTCGCCGCGTCACTCCACTACGCGTTCCATTCAAAAAAGTAGAAAATAAAAAAATACAAAGTATAAAAAGCATAAAGATTCGCAGTCCAGTAATAATGAAGGAGAATTCTTGCTGTTATTAGTCTCGGAAGATCGTCCAGGGCATTTAGTTTCGCGTGTCGAGAACACTCGAGACGAACGAAGTTATTACCGCTGATCGATCGAAAACGGGAAACAAAGAAGGATCGTCCGAGGAGATTATACGAGTTCGTCGATATTTCCACTGTATAGTTTTTCATCCTGGCCAACATTCGAGCGTGCCACGATCGAAGGAATAATCCGGCGGGCGTATTATCGAGTCGGCGCGGCATCGAAACGGGGGGAAGTAAAAAAGAAAACGAGGAAACAAGGAAACGATGAATCCTCGATAAATTCGAATCCTCCTATTCCGCGGGGCGAGACGCGATACATCAGTCTACGTACACATAGGGAATTTCTAGCCGGAATATAACAGAATACAGTAAAGCCGCGTTTACTGTCCGCGATCCAGTGCGCGATCACTGTCCAGTGCCTACCCACTCCACTGTCATGCTGTCCTTCTCCACGTTCGGCTTTATTTTACCACGTTTTTATTAGCTCGCTTTCTTGTCTGTCTGTTTGTTTGTTTGTCCGGTACAAATTTTACAATTGTTTTTAAACTAACTTCCCGATGAGAGCCAGAGATTTGAAATTTTAAACATAGCTCAGACTTTCTTAGCGCCAGCTGTTCGACTGTGCTTATTCATTCTGGCAGAGAACATCGCCGTTTCGTTAGTTTATTCTCAGAAGTTAGTTTATTATTATGTTTGTGTTTCAGGTGAACTTGAACGACGCCATGGACAACTTCTTCAACACGCTCTACCTGAAGATGTTCACGGTCCTGAACAGCCAATACGATTTCGACAATAAGTATCTGGAGTGCGTGGGCGAGAATATGAAAGAGATGAGGCCGTTCGGCGACGTTCCTCAGAAACTGGGCGTCCAGATCAAGAGATCGTTCGTCGCGACGAGGGCGTTTAGCCAGGCCCTGACCGTGGGTGCAGACATCCTGAAAAACATGCAGTCGGTGAGACTCGATCTCTTCTTCTCCTTCTTCTTCCACTTCTTCTCCTTAACCTGTTAATCAAGAATAACAAGTCAACTCGCGACCAGAGTCACCGGATTAAGACTTGTGTGTCCCCACTCTACCTTCCCCTTCTACTACGCTATTGCCCACGCTTCCGTTGCGGGCTGGTCACTTAGTCAGTAGCGCGTTATAACTAGCTGGGGCCTTGGGCAAAGTAGAATTTCGGGGCCCCTAACCCAAACTAAATAACTTTACGAGAAAAACGTAGATCTTGGATCTTGGTTTGTGTTCGGGGCCCCCTTTTGCTTGGGGCCCTATTTATTCAAGTTGCCCATTGGGTAACGCGCCACTGATAGGGACTTTTAACCTGTTCAAGTCCAAACTGACTCACTGGACATATTCTATACAGAACAGTAGCGCGTTATAAACTAGTTGGGCCTTGGGCAAAGTAGAATTTCGGGGCCCCTAACCCCAACTAAATAACTTTACGAGAAAAAAGTAGAATTTCGATCTTGGTTCGTGTTCGGGGCCCCCTTTTGCTTGGGGCCCTATTTATTCAAGTTGCCCATTGGGTAACGCGCCACTGATAGGGCCTTTTAACCTGTTCAAGTCCAAACTGACTCACTGGACATATTCTATACAGAACAGTAGCGCATTATAAACTAGTTGGGCCTTGGGCAAAGTAGAATTTCGGGGCCCCCAATCCCAACTAAATAACTTTATGATTTTACGCCCTACCCCTGGCTATTCCAGAGAGCGTGGACTCTCGAGATAACCAAGTTGGAGGTGGTCAGAGTTAATATCCACTAAAAACCCCACCTTCATAGGGCCAGTAGCGCGTTACAAACTAGATGGGCCTTGGGCAAAGTAGAATTTCGGGGCCCCTAACCCCAACTAAATAACTTTACGAGAAAAAAGTAGAATTTCGATCTTGGTTCGTGATCGGGGACCCCTTTGCTTGGGGCCCTATTTATCCAAGTTGCCCATAGAGTAACGCGCCACTGATAGGGACTCTTAACCCGTTCAGGTCCAAACTGACTCACTGGACATATTCTATACAGAACAGTAGCGCGTTATAACTAGTTGGGGCCTTGGACAAAGTAGAATTTCGGGGCCCCCAATCCCAACTAAATAACTTTATGATTTTACGCCCTACCCCTGGCTATTCCAGAGAGCGTGGACTCTCGAGATAACCAAGTTGGAGGTGGTCAGAGTTAATATCCACTAAAAACTCCACCTTCATAGGGCCAGTAGCGCGTTACAAACTAGTTAGGCCTTGGGCAAAGTAGAATTTCGGGGCCCCTAACCCCAACTAAATAACTTTACGAGAAAAAAGTAGAATTTCGATCTTGGTTCGTGTTCGGGGCCCCCTTTTGCTTGGGGCCCTATTTATTCAAGTTGCCCATTGGGTAACGCGCCACTGATAGGGACTTTTAACCTGTTCAACTCCAAACTGACGCACTGGACATATTCTATACAGAACAGTAGCGCATTATAAACTAGTTGGGCCCTGGGCAAAGTAGAATTTCGGGGCCTCTAACCCCAACTAAATAACTTTACGAGTAAAATGTAGAATTTGGATCTTGGTTTGTCCCCTTTTGCTTGGGGCCCTATTTGCCCAAGTTGCCCATTGGGTAACGCGTCACTTTCTCTACTGTATACCCGTTGGTGACGAGTAATAGTTGTCTCGTGCGACGAGCTATCTTTTCGGCCGGCCGATTCAACAGCTCCAGCTCGTAACGAACCTCGTAACTCGAAAAGGTGCGGCGTATCTCCTTGTCGCGCTCAACCATGGGGACAGCTGGAAAATTGTTTTGTGTTTGCAGTTGAAGCCGTCGACGGACTGTGCAGCTGCATTCACCAGAATGACAGTCTGCCCGTCGTGCAGCGGGATCACCAGAATGACAGTCTGCCCGTCATGCAGTGGGACCACCGGGAACGTGCTAGCGTGCGGCGACATGTGTACCAACGTGATGAAGGGTTGCTTGGCCCAGCACGCGGCTCTGGACGCTGAATGGAATCACTTTGTCGGTGAGTAATTCCCCGTCTATTGTTCCACGGTAATTACGGGCTCGCGCGCCGCGCCGTTCGATATGCGATCGTCGTCTCGTCACACACCACTTGACCACTTTTATTCATCGCGTAAACACGTCCCTGGCACAGCATCCTATTATTATTCTTTAATTTATTCTATTATTATATATGGTGCCATTTGAAAAAGTCAAGGTGACCTTTACTGTTTTACGTAAAAAGCATTCTGTCAGATTTAAGAAACTTTTGTCTAAAAGATTTTGTAATCGCGCTAACCGGAAACGCCTAGATAAAGCTGCAGCATTTTATCCATTGCGATATATGTACATTTGTACATACCAAAAATGTTCCCTATTATTCTAAGATCGTTGGTTACCAAACGGTAGACCGGGGTTCGAATCCCGTCGGGGTGAGAATTGTTTTTCTCCGTTTAATCTCCGTTTAAATTTTCGCGCCACTCGACTTTCGACTTCCGTAACATCAGAAAATCGCAACCCTCAGCAAAGAAGGGTTTCTAGTTTCGTTAGTACTTTCAAGGTCAGTTGAAGGTGATCGATGATTTTTAAATGGCTGTTGTAAAATGGGTTGTTGGAGTAAGTATACACCGAAATGCACGGAACATGCGGAGGAGGAAAGGTCTCTTTTGACCTGCCGTTTATTACACCTTAGGCGTAGCCATATTTTCCGTACTACAGGGCCTAAGAAGGAATGGTCAACTCAGTCCGAGCCAGCCTACCGAGCTAGTAACAGCTCTCACAGTATTCAAAGTTTTCTAACCATCAATGGTTCCAGTGTCAATGTAAAAGTCAGAAAACATTATATTATGTTATATGCGAGTAGTACACATATTGTAACACAACACTGATAGACGGTTATTTCATTGTGTCGTGGAGTTTCAATAAATACTAAATATATAGTAATATTTTATCTCCCAACCTCGTTCTCCCAACATGGGTAAAAGGGATTTTGTTTGCTGATGCGAAGACGAGTTCGATGATGCGGTAGACGATGACCTTCGAATGACCTTGGAGCGATATTGTAAGGTGTCGACACGGTTAATGGGAACGTTGTTCGCTCGCGATCGGATTTCAGAGGCCGTGGACAAGGTGGCGGAGCGGCTACTGGGCCCGTTCAACATCGAGATGCTGGTCCGGCCGATCAATTTGAAAATCTCCGAGGCGATAATGAACTTCCAGGAGACCGGGCAGGACGTGTCGAACCGAGTGTTCGCTGGTTGCGGTCGGCCGAGGCTAGGTAGGAGGAGGCGTAGACGCAGGGACGAGCGCGAACTGGAGCTCGAGTCGCTGAACTTTGATCAGGAAACGTTGACCGAGGATCGTGGCTCCTCAGCCGCAGCCAGCCTGGACAAACTCGTGAAGGAGATTCGCCAGAGAGTCCGGGACTCCCGCCAGTTTTGGGTCTACTTGCCGTACCAACTGTGCAACGCCGACCTTGTGGTCCCGCCCAGCAACACGAACGAATGTTGGAACGGCACGCACATCGACAAGTGAGTCGCACTTGTTCTTAGTGTTCTTACTACATTCGATCGCTCTCGATCCTTCTCCCCTCCCTTTGACTCGACGCGCGTCTCCTTTTTCTTTTTTCACCCCGTATAATGTTACTTATACGGGCCCCCGGCTTCCTTCCCAGTAACTCGTTTTCTTCTCTGACACCTAGGTATACATAGATATTAGGGTTGTTACTATTCCGAAGCTTCGAAGATTCAAATTCACCCTTTTCAAAATCAATTTGAACCTTTTGCAAATCAAGTTTAACCTTTCCAAGGTTTTCTACGCCAAATTCACACTTTTGCAAATCAATTTCAACCCTTTATAGGTTTCGTACTCCAAATTCACCCTAATGCAGACCAATTTGAACCTTTTGCTAATCAATTTGAACCTTTTACAGGTTTTGTACTCGAAATTCACCCTTTTGAAAATTAGTTTCAACCCTTTACAGGGTTCGTACTCCAAATTCACCCTAATGCAAATCAATTTGAACCTTTTGCAAACCAATTTGAACCTTTTACAGGTTTTATACTTCAAATTCACCCATTCGCAAATCAATTTGAACCTTTTGCAAATCAATTTGTACCTTTTGATAATCATTTTGAACCTTTTGCAAACCAAATTTAATCTTTTACAGGTTTCGTACTCAAAATTCATCCTTTTGCAAATCAATTTCAACCCTTTACAAATACAGCATTTTCAAGTAAGGTTTTCAAGAAAAAATCAAATCAAATGTGAATTAATTGTCAAGAAATTCAAATTTTGATTCAGTGCAAAGATGTACATCAAACACTTATTTAAAAGTAATTACCAGTTCGTTAACTTTGTAATGTATGAAAACTGTATGTATTTTTTATTTGATTTTTGTATTTATTGAAGCGTATTGAATATTGAGTCTATATATTTCCCTCGCAGTAATGACTCCGTTCACGCATGTCCAAATAAATATATATGTAATGTAATCTGAATAAGGAAAAAATTAATTTTAAATATTCCTAATGGGTGAAATTGATTTGCAAAAGGTCGTATTTGGAGTAGAAAACCTGTAGCATTTGAAGATCCAAAGTAAATGAAAAAAAATCATACTAAATTCTGTTGAACTTAATACTCCCAACATTGATTGAAACATTTGCTAAAATGCATATTGATTGTCGCGGCTGCAGGTACATATACCCGTTGTCAACGAGCGGCGAGACACAGAGTTTGAATCCGGAGGTGCGCAGTTCGGGCCCGAGGCCAACCATCGTTCGAGATCAGGTGTTCGCGTTGACCACCATTACGAACAGGCTCAAGTCCGCGTACAATGGCCAAGACGTCGATTGGATAGACACAGGTAATCATCATTCGATCATGCATTCGATGGGCATATACAAAATATTATGGTCAAATTGCAAATAACGCAGATCAATTAGTAAAAATAGAACTTTCGACGGCGATTGCGGCCTAGATTGATCTTGAGACACTTTAAACAACATTTTCTTGAAAGGTACCGTTCGTACCGTAATCTCCCTATTTTCCCATATTCTGCAATGTTTCAGCTTTAATTTAAAAAAAAATTCATCCCTCTACCTCATTTCTATCGAAAGTTCTTTGATTTTGAATCGAGTTAGGTCAAATTTATACGTAGATGATATACATATAACGATGTGTTCGAAATTGCAGAGGACACGGACTGGAACGGCTCGGGAAGCGGTTCCGGCGGCGGGATAGACGAGGAGCCGAGACCGAACCCGGATCTAACCCAAACCGACGACGAGGACTTCGAGGAGGGTTCGGGTTACGAGCAGAAGGAGTTGTCGCCGGACTTGCCGAAGCAACCTCCTCCGGCGGTGCACCCGGAACCGGTGCCTCCGAGGTTGGACACGGTTCCGAACACAGGTGGGAAGAGCGACGTCGGGTCTGCGCCGGGTTCTGGGTCCGATTCGAGCGGTGGTTCCGGCGCGGGTACCGGCAGCGGTGGTGGCAGCAGTACAGGAACCGGAAACGGCACCACCACCGCGGACAACGGCGCGAGCAGACAGAAAATGTCCTTGTCGCGAGCTCTGACGACGTACCTCGTTCCCATAGTGGTTATGTGGTTCGGTGGTTGTCTCACCGAGTGGCTGTGATCGTGTGGTTTCCCAGGATAACACGTACCGCGATATGTAAATAATTCCTTCTTGACCGTTACTCGCGTCCTCGATGTGTCACGGGTACTCTGAAAGGGAACAATAATGGTCCCCGGTGGGGCCACCAGCCAAGAGAGAGAACATCAATCGGCTCCGAGGAGGCGTGTACGCCCTGCCTCCTCCGTCGAATTAAATCCGATAGGTCCTTCGGGGACGTTCGCTGATTCCCGAGACAGCGACAAACAGAGCGGCAGGCAGCATCTCTTTCTTGGGATCTCCACGGTGGAACTCTGTACGCGAATCTCGGGGACGCGAGTGCAGAACACGGGATTCGCGATGGCTGCCGGACGGCTAGATTCCAAGGGACTCTAGACGTTCCGCCGCCTTCTTCTATCCTGCGTTGATCCACTGACAACAAATAAGCGTTTCTACAGTCGACGTTTCTGGGCCGTGGCTCACCCCGACCACCGCAAAACCCGTCAAGGACGTTTCAAGGGGTAGACTCCCGTCTCCAGGATTGCGAGGGTGCGCGAGGCGCCTTCTCGTTTCTCGATGATGCAAAGATAAAACGTCCATCTGGGCTAATGCAAGCTATGCCCTTTTTTTAGGGCGGTGGGCGAGTGTCACTTACGCACACCCCCTCCTCAGATGGCGTCTGGAGGGGGTAGTGTGGGACTCGGCTCCCCCTAGATGGAATTTGGGGGAAACGGGACTATATCCACCACGTGGAGCAAGCTAAGTTAGCGGTACGCGTCAGTGTTAGTGGAAAGAGTGGGGCGGACTCGGCAGACAAGCTGGCCGAGGGGCGGAAGGGTAAGGGGCCCGGCGAGACTCGCATATGGCAACCCTGATCCCTACCCATACCCACTAAACAAACCCCCACCGCAACCAAGGCCTCTTGGGCCCGTCGCGTCGCTTCAAAATCGTCCGCGGTTGACGGAGGGTGCGCGGAGTTTTTTTTGTTAAGGGGGAGGCTAAAACCGAGGGCGAACCCCCGTAAACAGCCACCCCCGTGACGTTCAATGGACCGCCCCTCTGCTAAGCAGTTGGTGCCCGAGCCTACGAAGAATCAAGGGCCTCCACTTTTCGCATTGCCCTTAGTTCTTCGTCCCTCGAGGCCCACACCACCACGCCTGTTCTTGTCTTTCATTGCAACGCCCCACCTACCACGGAGTTAACCACTCCTATTTTTAACTTTTAATGCAAATTACGCCCGGTAAAAATAGGACTTTTGAGGGCGACTGCGCGGCCCAGATTGATCTTTTATCTAGCGCTTTCGACTACTGAGAAAGCCCATCTTGCGTGTGCGTTATCGAGAAACGAAAAGGCGCATCCCGCAGCCTTGAAAATTCTGGGAACGAGATTACCGCCTTAACCGCGGCTCGGGAACAATCCTTGATACCCTCCTCATGGCCGAGACCCCAGCTAAGCCTGACGGTCTCGACGATCCACGTGTAAACCACGAGGACCGATTATATCGATCTGACGAAGGACTCGTTGGCTCGTTGGGATCTACGAGCGACCCAGCCCGATTCGAAGATCAGCCTCGTCGATAGCGGAGAGATCGCGCGGCAGATACAGAGCCGAGGGGAAGGAATTCCGTTCGGGTCCGCTGGTATTCCGGTGCGGCACGCGAGAGAGGAGGATAGAGAGGAAAATCCTTATTTTTCTTCGAGGATAAGCTTGTTGAATGGTGTGGTTTGAACAGTTTGTGATTCTATGGTGAAATGTAAATAAAGAAGAACGGGCGCTCACGATAAAGAGACTCGCAGGAGGGAACACGCTCTCGTGGGGACGCGAGACAGACGCTTTCCTCTTCCCGAGGACTCCTCCGCGCGTTCCTAGATGTTGGACTGTCCGAGATGTGTTTCGCGTGCCGATAACCAAACGGTGATTCTTGTAGGTTTCGAATCTGGATACCATTTCTCAACACCGATCTTGCTTTTCCAGAAGTTCACCCTTTCGCACAGTAGTTCATCGCTAATAACTCTAAGGAGTTAAGACGAAGCGCGGGAGACATTTTCCGCAAAGGAGAAAGTTACTTGAAGTCATCTCGGGAATCTTTTCAAGGAGATACAACATTTTTGTGACACCCCGTGTTCTATTGGAAATAATAATTAAGATCGAAACGTTACAATGAGAAATATCTGGAGAGCGAGAAATGCGTTGAGAAACGGCGATCAACGGTCGGCCATGGGAACGCGGAAGAAAGTTAAATTTCGTTGGACAGTGTTCTGAAATCGACGTGTTTCTTTTACGAAGCGCACCGCTCCGCCGCGTTGCGTCGTTCCAGCAACCGGTACTCCGAAGCGCGGTCGAAAATCGACTCCTGTGATAAAATCAAAAAAGTAAAAAAACGGAAAGATGAAGAAGAAGAAGAAGAAGAAGCGCCTTGACATCATCCAGGCAACGTCGAGCCTAAACGCGGGCAGAATAAAGAAACAGAAACAGAGAGAGAGAGAGACATTATTCTACAAATCTAGTGAAATATTCAAATAAATATTACGAATAATTATTTGTAATTATATAATTATATTATTATTATTATTATTATTATTATTGTAAAGCGAAATTAATATAAAGACAAAAAAAATTGTACGTTGCGTTCGAGATATGGTTGCGTGGACGTGGGAGACAGTGTTCCGATATCGTCCAGCATTTTTCGTACGATGGATGGCGGCTAGAGGCGCTGCGCGGAAAAAACAGTAACGTATCTATGATGACAAGGTAGTGGAGCCCTGCACCCTGCGCCTTGACACAGTTATATTGATGCGGAAGTACCGGAACAATCTGTTCCGGACAAAAAAAAACTTCAGGACTACAAAATATACACAAATGCACATGTTATACATTCATTTTTCAGAATCAAATCATACAAATCTTTTCAAATTCTGCGGGGTGCGTAAGGTACCCCATTTTATCGACAAGCTTACGTTACTGAGGCTGCAAGCGGCCATCCATCGTACGAAAAATGCTGCACGATATCGGAACACTGCGTGGGAGAGCGTCGGGATTCACGAGACGCCTCTCGTCCACAAAAGATGTATCGTCTGCCTTTCGCGAAACGAAGAGAAAAATGGCGATTGGACCGGGCCGAGGAGCGAAACGGGTGGACTCGGCGACAGGGAACAGGGTTTTTTCAAATCTCGAAAGCACTATATACGGACCACTTGAACGATTCTCCAGAGATCGGACACACTCCCTGGAATCAGTGTCAGTGATTTTATTTCTCTTTTCATTTTCGTTCGTTCTTTTACATAGGCGTCGACGCAGTCTCTCGCGGAAGGCGAGGATCGACGCGCGAGATCATTTAATCGTTCGCCGCCCTTGAAAATCCGCTTCTAACGCTTCCGGTGCGAGTGTCTGCTCTCGAAATGAACGAGATACAATGTCGACGCTACACGATCTCGCAACGAAAGCGATAAAGGAGAATCATGCCGGGCGCGCGAGTACACTTACGTTTCTTACTATTATTCTTAATAATGTATTTATGTTATTCGCTATTATAAAAGGTAACGAGCAGCAAAGATTCATGTGCAAATCGGTGGCGAGACTGTATTCGTCGGACCTCAAACGAAATTGTTAGTCGATTGCGTAAACCTTTGTTTCTTAGACTAGCCCACTGTAAACGATCGCATCGCATCGGAAAAGAAACTGTATCGTCTCTGCTCTTCGGGGGAAGAGGGTCTGAGCTACAGGGTCTTTCAAAATTATATGTCGCGATCGCTATAGCGTGGTTCTGCACCTCTAGATAGAGGTGAAAAGTTCCTACAAAAATGGACTGCGAAGTTCGCCTTGAACTCGATTCAACTGTTCTCTTAAAAAACGACTTTGACCCTAACAGTCACCCTTTCGAGTGGTGACTTTGAAAATTGCTGTAACATTATTCAAAATATTGCTTACATTATTAAAGAGATGTTGGTGTAGCTTAATCAATTACTATACATTTTTAAAAGTTTCTGCTAAAGTTTCTATAAAATATTCTGCGTCGAACAAATGTTTCAATTTCGAGTTCAGATAGCTCCGAATACAAAGAGTTGCAGATTCGTCAACTGTATACAGAATCGAAACAGAAATCTTTCAAAAATGATATCATTTCGAAATTCCTATCTTTAGTTAATACATAGTTATCGAAAGACTAATACTTTATCCAAATCTGAACCCTTGGCAGTTGAATTGGTGAATCACCACCAAAAACTGCTGCACCATTATTCAAAATATTCTTTACACTATTAAACATGTTGGTATCGAACCAATTACTAAACAGTTACCTATTTCACGAGGTATTCTATCAATTTCGAATCCATAAAATGGGAAAAATTGTACAGAATTAAAATTATTCTAAATCGAAAGAAATTAATTCTCGATTGGATAATAGCTCCGAGTCCATTTTCGTAAAAAATCTCCCCCGAGGTGCAGAATCACATTATAAATACAATGGTCGCGACATATAATTTTGAAACACCCTGTACCAACCGAATTCCGACAAGAATCCAGGATAGTTTCAAATCTCTTCTTCCAAAAAGCGAACGATGCTCTCTCTATATTTTGAATCTTCGCTACGACGATTTAATGGACAGAAGAGATGGCGAACGCGTATGAAGTATGAAGTATCGCGATTGAAAGTGATTCAAGTGTGTGTTGCGCGCGTGCTTGTTTTTTTGTGTGTGTGTATGCGTGTGCGAGTGTGTATCAAAGTCAGGAAGAACGCGTAGCGCTTGCGATCGAGTTGTTCGTAATTGTCCTTTGTTTCTCCGTGTTCGATGACATTCGCGATGCCGATCTAACGTTTAGCGATCAGTGAAAAGAATTCCCAGTACCGGGGCTCTTACTTTACGAAATAGAAATTGTCTGCAAATCGATTGCAAGGAAAGAAACTAAATTGAACGTTATTTCTTCCCTTGACGGTTTGAATAGAGGAGATTCGCTGCGGATCTCTCTTTATGCAATTACGGCTTCTAATAATTTTTTACAGACAGATTTTAATTTATATCAGATCTAAAAAGGCTACTACCATGGAAAATAGTATTCTATTTAATTTCAGCTTCTTAAAATTCGTCTAGAAAAATTGAAAATTGCATAAACATCCGCGGTCTACTCGTCGCCTTCGAAATTTCCGAAACCGAAGCTTCGAAGCTTGAAAATCTTCGAGCTTCGAAGGAAAGTAACAGCCCTAGTACCGCATACACCGAGAGAGAGAGACCACTGTAATCTGCGAGGATTATAATATACCGATTTATAATGCCCGATGCATATTGTGATAAAACCGCGTGGACACCGAGACCTCTAAAATCGCTCTCGCCATTCTCCCAAGGACCTGGACGACGATTCTAACCGGGTTTTTTTGGCGAGTTGACAATTTGGAAAACGTGGGTGGGTGAAACGTGTGTGAACGTACGTGCCATAGAGCGACGTGGCAAGAACAAAGAATATTCCGAAGCACGCCGAGAAGAAGCGACACAGAAACCATACACTTTCACGCGATCGTCTCAACTTTTCGCTCGTATCCGGAGACGTTTCCGTTACGTGTACAGACACCGGAGAATCTCGCCGTTACATCCTTACAGTGTGCTAGCATCTAACCCGAGAATTTTATTTAACGACCGACACCCTATGGAATAAATTGAAATATTCGAAAGAAGCCGCGCCAGTTCCGTTTCTACCCTTTCGAAAAACACCTGCGGACACGCACGCGGCACCAGGTAAGTTGTATCGGATTACCCTTTGCCTTACAATACAAGATTCCGAACAGAATCTAATAAATAGACTACGGATTTTATGCATTTGCAACGAAAACGAACGAGCGCAATTTCAAACAGTGAAAATATCAAAAGATTTTGAGTATTAATACATTATTTTCATCACGTTGCGATTATTAATGTAAAATATACATTTATATTTAGCTCCTGCATCTTGCAATTGATGCACGAAGCTTTTATCTTGCATAAACATCCGGAGTCTACTAATAAATATATTTGTATGCTATTCATTTTCCTTAAACCGAAATCAAATTCTACTTTGGTGTTGTTAATGTACAGCTGTTAGATGTATAATTCTCCTTTTTCAGGAAATAACGAACTACAAGAATGTTCTAATCTCTATAGCCGTAAAATAAAGCAAAGGGCAAAGAATTTACAAAACAAATCTTTTAAATTTTCGCTGTTAGCCCAGCTTAAAAAGTTGTAAGAATCAATTTTTACTCTTGGTTATCAGAATGCCGACCAAACGCATTTTTCCACATATTCGTTAAACGTAATTTACTGAACTAATTCTTCTAGCCTTACAGAGAAATTAAAGTTCGGTTTAGGGAACTGATTTTGCGAGCAGACTGCGGATCTCGATGCAAAATAAAACTGTTTTGCATCGATTCTTAACAATTCTGTTACATTGAAAGCAGCATTACAATATTCTTGAATTTTATGAATCTTCTACTGTTTTATATTTCTGCATAACGTACAAATGCATAGAGATCCGCAGTCTGCTTACGAGTGATCATTTTCGCGGACAAATAGTCCTCTAGATCGCTGTCGATCGATGAGAAAACGAAACTTCCGGTTTAGATATTGGCCACGATGATTTCGATGCTTCTTTGCTGACTCGAACCTCTTCCGCGTGTAGTTAAAAACCTTCGATCTCTTCCCGCCAAGTCCAAGTTAACTTCTGTCTGGGCTTTCGGACAATTTTTTGTACATTTCCCGTCGATGATTCAAGGGCCGCTCGGCTCTCGAACGCGAGTACCACGTCATCTTCTGCAAGGTGAATTCAAGTTATTGGATGAACAACGTGGGAGATAAATGCGTAAATATTAGGTTAGTAATGTTACGTTAAGGGTTGTAACAAAATTAAACGTGATCTGCCACTTTGTAAATAAATTACTACGTATAAACAGATTTCTAAACAACAAAATTTGTTACTTTTGGCCACGATTTCGGTCGAACTCGCTACTGTGCGTTCATCAGCTGTTTGTCCTGCGACGTATATGTCATATACCGGCCGACTACTGTGCGTGTCATAATATTGTTCGAGGAATGACACTTTTTCCTCGCGTAACGGACGTAAATAAATACACATAACAGCGCGAGATGTTCCTTTTACTTATTTCAATAATGACAATAACAGATATAAGACCGTGGCAGGTTAAGTGTTAGAAAAGGGGGGACATTTCTACAAGGTTTTTGCGTTCCGCAAACGATCGCGAGATTTATTTGAATTTTCCAGTTAGAATAACCATTACTCGGGATTCATTTTTCTACATAATGTTAGGTTATCCCACAAGTTTCTTTCGGAATGTGTTCCCTTAATGTTGCTGAATAAATACGAACAATGCGATAATCTTCATTATGTGCATGAATCGAGAACCAACTTCTGATACAGGTCGTTTGATCGTGGCAGGTTTAGTGTTAGAAAAGGGGAGACATTTCTATTTACAAGGTTTTCGCGTTCCGCAAACGATCGCGAGAATTTGAATTTTCGGTTACCTGAATAACCATTACTCGGGATTCATTTTTCTACATAATGTTAGGTTATACTAGGTTTACGGCATGAATAAATATATTAATAATAATGTTGGGTTATCCCAAAAGTTTCTTTCGGAATGTGTTGCTGAATAAATACGAACAATGCGATAATCTTTATTAAGTGCGTGAATCGAGAACCGACTTTTGGGACAACCTAACATTCATTCAGCGATATTAACGCTAAACCTACCGAGCACAAAAAGCGATTAAAATGTTCCAGCTTATAAAAATGACGAGGCTCTATTTATTTATATTTTGTGCAATTTTTATTGCAACATGTGCTTGGACAAATTAATTTATCGAATCAATTTCCATATGTAAAAGCAGCTTCGTAATTTCAATAATTGGTACGGCAAGTAAATTTGCAAATGGCCGTGACGTCACTTACCGAATCAAGGTCCGACCACTGCGATATCAACTTCTGCGGCAGCTTCGTCGCTTGCAGCTTCTTCAGCGCTTCGTCCGGCTTATAATTGCAGCTGTGGAGGGTATCGATGATGTATTCTTCAGTGTCACCGAAGCGAGCGTTCTCCATCGCTTCCATCAGGGGAATTCCCCCGGTCTGTTGCCTGATCATCAAGTAAGAACGAGCCATGAGCAGATAGATCGGAAGCCAGTCGTTCACCTGTTCGTTTGGGATCCAGCTCGACACCTCCGGGAAATCACGGTACTCGTCCTCCAAGCTGGCCTTCGTTCGACACTCGGGAACGACCGCAACATCTCTTTCATACTTCTAAAAAGCTCATCGATTCGCGAAATTCATTAGCTTCCAGCATATAAAATGTCCGATTTCTTTGTTGTTTGTTCTGCTCTTTTAGGAAAACGGGATTTACACTTTGGAGGACACTTTTGACTTGATCACAAAGTAACAACAGTTCGAGCAACAGTATATATTTTTATCCGTTATATCCAAGATTCGAGGGATAAAAACATTGAAAGAAATATCGAATGCACACCTTGTCCCGAGGTTTGGCTCTAAGAACCTCCTTGTCGCACTCCTCCTGCTGCATTGTCGTTGCTGTCAATTTTGTGAACACGTTTCGCGCGGAAAGCACCCCCTTTTTACCTCCAGCTCACTTCAGCTCGACGCACGAAAGGAGGAAGACGATATCATAATCGCCTTATAAAGTCCTGCGATAATCTCTTCTCTAAATAGAGGAAGGGGGTACTCCCCTGCCTCTCCCCTTCCCACCTATTATTCTCCGTTGTTTTGTCCTAGAGCTCCTGTTTACACAGGACTAAAATTAGAGTAACTGTATAGATTACCGATATCGCTCTTTATTTGAATATTATTCCTGATTGATCAGGAAATAAGAGTATGTTTAAGCATTCTATGGAAGAATTATTGCAGGAGAATTGTCAGAAATAATTCATATCTATATACACTTGAACGGATATTCCCGTACAGAGCCGTCGATTTTAGACAATTTAACGTCGGTTTATCTTACTGTCCAGGCCAGTCGGACAGAACCTTGCTCCCTGGTTTTGTATCCAGTATTTTCCAAAAAGGTAACACGATTTAAATAGGAAAAAATGCGTGAAAAGTTGACGTGACAATTGAAGATTCATGTCTTCGAATAGATTAAAGTCTGGGATATTCAAGTTCGATGTACTTTCTTCTTTCTTGATTTCTTTCTGATTATCCAACATGTCGTTCTGCGAGGACGAAAGTTCGTCCTATTTCATTGTTCGAGTCTCACAAATATGTTAGGAATTTTCATTTTAAGCCTCGTTCATAGAATGCTGTATTTCAGATGGGTTGGAGGGAGAGTGGCGCTCGCTAAATAATGAGACAACAAAACTGGAGGTGTCGGTGATCGAACATTGCTGGCTTTTTAATGAACTAGAGACTTACATAAATACGCATTGAAACGAGGAGAAGAATTCTAAGGATAGGGTGGTTCGCTCGAATCGTCTCTACGGTGCTTAAAGACTAGAAAACAAAAGAAAGCCAAGAAAGTTTCTCTTCTCCGACGTTATCTTTCGTTTCATTCGGTAGGTAGCTTTCTTCTTCTTGTCTGTTAGTCTGTTCGCGCTTTCTCGGGATATCCTTTTAAACTGTACAAAGTATTAGGTACGGGGTGGACGAGTCGCACGGTTTGCATACGGATTATTTCGTTTTCAAGCGTATACTGAACTTCGTGATGTCATCGTGAACAACACTGCCAATCTGTGGAACAAGGGAACAGTTCGGCAGCCATTGCTCGAAACAATATCCTTCCCGTAAAGGGGACAAAGACGCTCTAAGGGGGTAGACCCGTTTTTCCAGAATTCAATGCAAAGATGGGGTCTTATATGTACTTAAATCTACTAAAACTCTCAGCGACCCAATTTAAATCGGAATTTGCATTATTCGGAAGCATAAAGCTGCTATTTTCATGAATCTGCGACAGCCACGCGCTGCCGAATAATGCAAATTACGGTTGGTAAACGTAAAAATAGATTTTTGAGTACTGAAAAGCCCCATCGCGTGCATTATTGAGAAACGAGAATCATCCCGCACCTTTGCAATCCTGGGAACGAGAGTCTACCCCCTCTTAGAGCGGACAAAAACATTATACGTCGCACAGCTTTCCCGTTTGTGTCGCTGCTCGCTCGCCCGACAGACGTGTAACAATGTAGGTCAGTTATTGTCGGCCTGGTGAAAGAGAGGGTTGCTGTGAGAAGTACAAAGGCGTCGCGCGCTGCGTCCCGCGGTCAATTATAAATACGCGTGCACATTGTAAATACGGGGATTATCGTAGCAAATCGAGTACACGCGCGATCAAGTGAAAACTTACGAACTAAACGCGTTGTAGGAAAAAACCGAGGTCACTGGTTGCAGTTTATCAGCTTACGTGCTAAGTTCAATAAAAAAAGAAAAGAAGTTGAAATACGCACGACGAACACGATCGAACAACTAATAGACGCGCGTCTCCCCGTTGCTTGTCGCATAATATCCTCAAAACTGAAACGTTTCACTCGCGCGGATCAGAATCGCTGGAAGAGAGACTTAGGCTCCGGTAAATTCATTAAATATAATTCATTAGAAATTCATCGATCTCGAAACGACAAGTAGATTTTCTGTATCCGTTCGTAAGCCACCGGACGCTTATCATCGAGTCAAGATGAAACAATAAAATCCAACTAGATGCTTGAATCCTTTAATTACCATCTTGTTCGAGATTAGTGAGTGTCCGGTGATTTATGGACGGGAGTGTAAATGTATAACTTTGTGACTCCCAACGACTTCACTTGTCGAAATGGGAAGGAAATTATTGTGACGATTAGACGGCGGATCTTTGTGCGAAATAATAATTTTCCAGCTGATTGAACCCTTAGCACTCGAGTGGCGAGCTTGTATCATTATTTAACATAGTGTTTATATTACTAGATACTATTTTATTGTACGAGGTACCAATAAAATAAATAAAACAGAGAACGGAAATATTCTGGCTCGAAAGAAACGATTAATTTTCAAGTTATAACAGTGTTTCACACCCAATTATTGTACGAGGTACAATAAAACAAATAAAACAGAGAACGGAAATATTCTGGGTCGAAAGAAACGATTAATTTTCAAGTTATAACAGTGTTTCGAAATTCTTCGAATGTTTCCACTGCGTCGAATTACACCCGCTGTGATTTTCGTTACAAACGCATAAGATCCACAGTCTAATTATATTACACAGCCGTATCGAGTAATAAATAGAGATCGTAATCATTTCGAATACAAGAAAGAAGATTCTTTTCGTTAGGCAGAAACGAATGCCTACTTCGCTGCGGAGGAACACCGAACGAATGTCAATATGTATTGATACTAGGGCTGTTACTTTCCTTTAGCTGGACGAAGATTTCGAAGCTTCGAGATTCGAACCTCCGTAGTAAATCATTATCAGAGGATTAAACGAAACGGAGTTTCGAAGCTTCGAACTTCGAGATTTCGCTGCCGAGTTATATTTGATACGATTACAGACACTTCTACGTTTCGAGAAAATACGCCACCGCAGCTAAAATTAATTAAGTTATAACTTCGTACGATTCGAAGACTTCGAAGTGCCCTTCGTTCCTTCGAATCCTTCGAAGAGTCGAAGCGTCGGAAAAGTAACAGCCCTGATTGGTACTCGGTCTCGCGAGACACGTCGATACCGAATGAAACGAACGCAATCGATAGTCCGTTCAACTGGATTCGCAAAAGGATAGAAGATCGAGCGAGATGTTAGTCGTTGCTCGACAAAATGCAAAACGTTTGTCAATGTTACATGACGTTCATGTATATGCGCTTATGTATATATAATACAGATTAAGAGAGTACCGAAGGTCGAGATTTCTGTTGAAATTGATGTACGATCGAAGAGATATACATCTAGCGTTTACTTGGTCTGTACAATACGTGTGAACAGGAATACCAACCACGAGTAATGTTTGATTAGCTACAGGGCGGAGAAAGAAAATAGCTATTGTTAACCTGCGTCGATTCTGTGCTTTTTAGTCGGAGTTTGCTCGCGAAACGGTATGATACAGAACACGTGGTAAGTCGTCTTCTATGCCTTTGAACGGAATGCGATTGGCAGTATACGTCGCGCTACCGATTTACAGTAATGTCCGACTGTAAGTCGTGCTGAAAGCTTCACTTTATGTCCCTACGCTGGCCATTCCACTGGGGGGCGTACCCAAAAAGCTCGAGCTGAGCTAAACTACTAATCCAGTTACAAAACTTCGTTATTTTTCATTATTTCTTTATGGGACTTTGACCAATGTAGTCGTGGCATTTTTCTAATAAAAATCATAGCAAATATAATATAATTTCAATGACTTGTGTGTTAACGAACGATGAATGTTTCGGTCGCAAGGAAGAACACTTCCATCGTTCATTACACAAGAAAATATAATTGGAATTATATCGCATTTCGTCTCATTTACATTCGAAAAATGCCCCGAATATGTTGGTCAAAGTTCCATCAAAAAATAATGAAAAATAAAGAAGTTTCGTTATTGAATTAGTTATGTTTACGCTTCTCGTCTGTCCCGCTCACATCTAGATCGCAACACAGAGAAACGACTTTCACAGTCGGACATTATTGCACCTCGCAATCAGTTTGTTTCGCTAAATGCGAAGGTATTCCTGTTCGAGCGAGCGATTCGCCGCTCGTGCTAGAAGATGAAGGAGTTTTTTTGTACATCGGTTGAACGGTCAGGCTCAGTCTCGTCTGCGCCACGTGAACTTCGCTCTTTGAGTAGACGCTTCCACGGCGACCGGCGTCGTATGCGAATAAGGGCAAGACGGTTTCGTGCAGAACGGATGGTACTTGCACTGCTGCGCCGGATGAGAGAACACGCATCCCAGTTTCGTGCAAGCCAGTCCGAATTTGCATTTAGGATGTCTGTAAGCGCACTTGTCTCCAAATTTACAAGCGGGGAACACGCTGTAACGGAACAACGAGAACGATTACATGGGGAAACACTTGAGGAGTAGTAGAATTAATGTAGCGTAATTAACGGACAGCGGATTTTATGCATTTACGTGAAAAATGAGTATGTGTAAAATACGGTTATATTATATTCAACATGTTAAACATATTCGAAAACAAAATTAATATGTATTGCATTCTAGTTTGTCGCAGTCCAGGTAGAAAATTTCTATTTTGCATAGACATCCGCTGTCTAGTAATTAGAAATTGGATCCCGCGTCCTTTTTTAGTCCAGCATTTCTTAATTTTGCGTACGTATGCATAAGAAATCGTCCAAATAGGAAGACTTTGGTTCTTCCGTTGATAGCCGAGCTCCAAAATTATTCTTCGATCACTCTCTTCGCTGTTACAATGAGTTATGTTTTTGATCGAATTTAAATTGAATCTAGAAATGGTTCTTTTAACTTTGAGAAAATTAAATGGGACCGCATACCTGCACATAACGATAGGATGAAGGTACGCGCACTTGTTTCCTAATGTACAGTTTGGCCAATATCTGCACTTCTCTTTCGACTTGTCTATCACTGTCACCGCGCTTTCTGTTGATGGCTTTTTGTCTGAATCTGGAACAGATGTAAACATAGAATTTCTCGCCTCCGCGTTAACAGTACGACACACAGTGCGGACAAATGGCCAAAGTTCGGCACTTCTCTAAATTTGAAGAAGTTAGGACATATTATGACTAGACTTCATTATTTTTCATGGGACTTTGACCAACATATTCGTGGCATTTTTCATATGACAATGAAAATGATATCGATTTACAGTCGGACAGTTTGTCCGCACCGTGCGACATCTCGTTTTCTACTCACGTTTGGCTAACAATGGGTTCGTCAATAGCGTGCTGGTCTTGATTTCCGCGGGACTGGGCGAATGAGATCTGTTATACACTATGGGACTTAATTTCCTTCGTTTCCTCGGTACCTCCTCAGACTTCTCGACATTCTCGGTGTTACAGTTTTCATTATTCTCTTCCGCTCTTTCTTTCCCATTCGCATCCACCTCACCACCGTCCACTTCGGTTACTTGAAAAACAGATGTTTCTGACTCATTCTGGGTATATACATCATTTTGTGTTGTTAAAAGCACAAGTTCATCGTCTTCATTTACCTTCGAACACGATTCACGAAAACAGTGTTAAGACGGCTAAAGTAAGTGAAGCGCTTATAAACTTAACTAACTGGCAGAGCTACAGGTTAATCTACCTCCATTTCCAGTCGTTCCTCGTCGTCGGACGCAGCCTTCTCCTTGATCAGATTGTTGTTGTAACCGTTCAGGGTGACTAAAAATTTTTGGTTGTCGTCGCTCCTTTGGAACAATGACATCACCACCCCCATGTGCTCGTCGGTGACCGATTGTTGTACATCTACAGATCGTACAATACTGAATGTATTAGAGAAAGGATTTTAGGTATTACAACGCGGTATTATTTCGTCCCTGTCTGAAAGCAAACATACTTACAAGGCTTCAATGTCGTCTCGGAAACATCGGTGTTCAACTCGACCTGAATCTTTTCCATCACCAATCTCTTATTGGAATTCAGGTGTACCGATAAATTTTGTCCTACGTCTCGAACTGCGGCTGGCTTGAGGCGCTTCAACGTTTGTTTCTTGTCCTGTAAACAGAAGTTAATATAAATTAATGTATAAAGCAGGGACTTAAGAGTGTCCGAAATCTCTGTAAATGTTTTACAATGATTGATCTTGTATTCTATACACACCAATAGAGACGGTTCCGGATTCTTTTGAGTAACAACGGACTGGTTAGCTTCCGCGACAGCTCGCAACAGCAGAGATTGCGTCGCTCGCTTTTGCGCCGGTTGCAAAGGTTTCAACGGCCTCGGAGTTACGATCACTTTACTGGGTATCTTAGTATCTTCGACGTCCTCCGCGTCGCTGGACTCCTTGCTAGTTTTCTCCGACAGCTTCAATCGTTTCCTTTCAGTCTTCGCCGGAGTCAGTTTATTTACGGCTATTATGTGAGATTTAATGGGACCAGAATTCCCAGCAGATTGATCGTCATCGTCCAACTCTTCTTCCGCCCCCAGGTTCAGGTAATCCTCGTCCTCGCTGCTCTGAGAACGTCTGTTCGTCGAATTGAAACCGCCTTTAACGCCCATCGGTCGGAAATTGCTTTTCAACGGTCCCAATCTTGTTTTTATGTTTTTATTATTACTCAGTGTGTCTCGATCTTGTTCCAACAGTTTACTCTTGAATTCTACGGGGTCTTTGATTCCTAACTGTTTCTGCGACCTATCGATACGCGCGATCCCTAGACGATCCTTAATCGTGCCCGCTGGCTTCCCGATCGGTTTCGATTTCACCGCGGAATTCACCTTATCTCTTAGCTCGATGCTTTTGGTAAGTTTGTCAACCTTAGAGTTGCCCAATCGCGTTTTAACGTCGCTGCTAACTTTATCGGAATCGTTGTGCTTCGATTCGGCTTCGCGGGTCCTCTTCGCGCGTTCGTCCGCCTCGAAATTTCTCCCTCGTTGGAAATTAATGTTGCTACGAACGCCGTCGAACCTATGCTTCTCCAGGCGCTTCTCGTTCTGCCGATATCGACCCTCGTTGTCTGTTTTGTCTCTGTGAACTTCGAATTTCTTTCTAGGAGATACTATACCGAGACGATTCTTCACAGAAACGACCGACGTGATTTTCGGTTTGTTCACACAGGATTTCAATTTCCTCGCGTTGTCCTCCGTTATGCTTTCCTCGTCGTCTTCGATTTTCGAGCGTTTCGCATCGTTCTGTTTCTTCTCCGCGTTCTCTCGATGATTGCTCGCCGTGTCCAAAGGTCTCTTCAACGTCCTGGATGACGAAGTGTCCGCTTTCGGTTCGACTCGAGACTCCGCCAACCTGCTGCTAGAAGTCTCGCTGACCACTGGCTCTTTATTCACGTTTCCTGTTTGACTATCGTTCGACTGTACTTTCTTTAATGCAGTTTGCTCATTCTGTTCCACTCCGACATCTGATTTAACATCGTGATTCGTACTCTTTACAGACTTGTCTGCAACTTTAGCTTGACCCGCGTCCAGCTTTTGACTAGAGACAGACGGTTTCGCAGTCTGTTTATGAAGCAACTTGTCGTCCTTCGTACCCTTATTGGACGACTTGTCCAAAGCTTGGTTAATTCCCTGGTCCTCCAAAAAGGATGTGGTCGACGTCGACGTCTTTTTCTTTTTTCTCTCCTCCTCTTGTTTAACCACGACCGTAGGCACGAACTCCCTTAACGATTTTCTCTTGGCTACCGTGACCTTCTGTAATTTCTTTAACACTTGGTCGTGAAGCCAGTCCACAAATGGAGTTGTACAATTCTCTAGAAACAGGTAGAGATCGTCGTGCATCTGCTGGCGAGACTTCTTATTTACAACCATTACTAAAATATAATCTGGTAATTCTTCATCGTATCTAACTCCTAGTTCTAGTAATTTCGCACGAATGGCACTCTGAAAAAACATAAATAAAACTGCGTGAGATCACAGATCTGTTACGGAATCGAATTTCTCGACGGCGACAAGTTTATTCTGCAGAGAAACGGCTTTCTTACGGTTATCGTTGTCTGCACTTCGTTATACAAATGTTTCATTGAATTGTTGTTGTTTTAGCCAAGCTTAAAGTTCTTTAAACTGAGGCTATGGGAATGCTCAAAAATCGATAGAGTCACGATAATAAATGATCGTCGGATAACTAAAGGGAAATTAATTAACAATCCTTTATGATGTTTCATTCCGAAACGATTCGAAACGATAAGACAGCTAGAAAAGTGTACAATGCCAGAATAAAAGTGTGGATCGTTTACTTACTCGCAATTGATTCGTAACTTCTATACCTCGTATGTCCATGACGGACGATTACATTAAACTTGCTAATAGTGTGGAACAATGAAATGGTTTCGGAGACAAGAAATAGATAATATTAACACCGACGTTCGAGAATAAAAACATCCTCTGCCACGAAGGATCAGAGAGTGCCTCTTTCCAATGAAAAGATCCTTGTGCAATCTAGGTGGGAAACTACGCGGTAAATTTCGTCACTTTAAAAGTAATCGTAAATGTGCGGTTACAACAATTTCATGAAATTGTGCTCATCGTGAAAGAATGTATTCTTTTAAGGTTTAACAAATGAATATTTTACGCTTGCTGCAAATACATTTCTGGATAGCGAATATCGAAATGGTAAACATAAATAGTGTCGGAGACTGATATGGTCAACTATCATACTCCGATAACTCTGGAGACTTCAACTAAAATAGAAATATTTATAATATTCAATGGACATAGCAGCAGTTTGACGAACAGTGAAATATATACATTAAACAAATATAAGAAATCATTTAAATCCTAATTGTAATTTATTTGACCTGAATTAGAAAGTAGCATGGAGTACAAAGGATTCTTATAGATGCGAAACTCTCGCGTTTTTCGAACACTTTATACTACCTGTTCCTATGTAGATTACTTCATCTATCAGATGAATGAATCTATCTATCTGTGTAAATATTTATGAAGATTCGATGAAGATTGTAACTGATTGTAACTGTAATAAATATTTGATTTTATTACTCGTTCATTTTTACTATAGCACTTTGCCCACATCCAACATCTGCATAGACTCTAGTAAACACTGTGTTTTTGCAAGTGTATATTACAACATTGTTGGAGCTTGCATAAATATATCTGTAAATAATTTATAACTGTAACAATTTTCAGTAAATTCTGCCAGAAATTAATTTGTTGTTGTTCGTTTCCTGACACATTATATTTACATTTATTGATGAAAAGTGAAGAGTATTGGTAGAGGCAGAGAGTTGAGATGTTATAACATCTCAATATATTGACAGACAATCGTGGATGGTTAAATATTCAATAAAATAATTAGTGAAGGACTAAAAAAATTGGTGGGAGTATATTGGAGAATCCTCTGTGTCTGTGTTATACAATAAAGATAATTTATTCATGCAAAATGAAAAATATTGGATATTCATTACAGCAGCAAATAATTCGTGCCGCTTTTCCCATAAGACGCAATGTTAATTCCGGCACGAATTATTTGCGGTTCGCAAACGTACTTACAGCGCCATCTAGCGGCAAAACGCTCAAACTGCTAGCCAAATTTAATTCCAAATCAACCACTAGATGGCGCTGTACAACACTGTCCGTACAGCGCCAATTCGTGTAGCGGCAAAACGCTCAAACTGTTAGCCAAATTTAGTTCCAGATGTACCGCTAGATGGCGCGGTTACCGACTGTTACCTCTGTCGGTAACATTTGGCTAGCAGTTTGAGCGTTTTGCCGCTGCACGAATTGGCGCTGTACGGACAGCGTTGAGCAGCGCCATCTAGCGGTGGATTCGGAACTAAATTTGGCTAACAGTTTGGGCGTTTTGCCGCTAGATGGCGCTGTAAGTACGTGTGCGAACCGCAAATAATTCGTGCCGGAATTAACATTGCGTCTTATGGGAAAAACGGCACGAATTATTTGCTGCTGTAATGAATATCCAATATTTTTCATTTTGCATGAATAAATTATCTTTATTGTAAAATACACACACAGAGGATTCTTCAATATACTCCCACGAATTTTTTCAGTCCTTGAATAACAATTTCATTGAATATTTAACCATCCACGGTCACCTGTCAATGTCAATAACGCGCGCTGGTATAAAGGATAGACCTGTCATCCAGTGTATTTTGCGGCCCACTTTTCGGGGGTCACGTAACCCCATTATCATTTTCATTTCACGCGATTTAGACGAATTTACGAGAATCTTCATACAACAAATAAATAAATAAATAAGTCTATATATTTCTGTTCTGAATCGTTGTTTCGCGTGCTCCAGACCTAAATATGTAAACATCAGATTTTATATTCAAATTTCCCTCCCATCGCCATTAATTGAACACATGGCACAGTAGCGCTATGATAACTAATGATAACCAATTAGTTTGAAATTAGTTTTGGCAAAACGTATGCATGATAAATACAAGTTATCGTTTGAAATATTATTGAGAATCATATAACAAAAATAAATGTGTATATCAACGAAATATTGGTTAAAATTAACGATGACAATTAAATGCTGTTGACCGGGTACAGTAATTGCAAGCTATTTAAACAAGTTTTGTTTGATTTCGACAAAAATATGTATCAAACTTGCAATAGTTATGAAGATGAATTCGAACCGAGAACTACTCCGAAACCTGCTTCTAGATTCGACGTGAGTTCTTCCGAAAAAATTGAACTTTCAGTTTTTTACAATTTCCACAGAATTTTCAAAACAATGTCTGCGACTTTCGAAGGTTCCTAATGTTTTTATTTTCAGTGTTTCACGTTACCGTCGGTTCCTGAAGTTTCCTTGATATTTGATAAACCTGCGAGCTGCAAAACCGTGGATCAGAATGTTTTTACTTCGCCGTACGTAGAACCCAGAGGTTTAAAATCCAAAAATAATGTCTCGTCTCCTGTACACGCTGATGGATCTTACGCAGCGTGGAAAGAGCAGAACTATTTAGGGAAGCCACCGACGTCTAAGCAGTTTAATAACAGTATTTCTCCGAAAGTACAGCATTGTCAGAATTATAATACAGAAGAAGTTAACAATAGAGAAAGAAATAATATTTCTAGGAGAAATTTTAATAGTAGCTCGAACTATGAAGAGAAAGAAACGCATAGGGAAAGCAATGGGAACATATATAAACATAATCATAAAACGCGTGGAGATAATTTAGTACATGTCGAACAAAACCATAACGAGAACAGTATTAAAGGGAATCGTATGGATCCTGTGTCGAACGCGCCACATGTTGTTAAAACGTATGTAAATAATTATGATACTAAAGAGAAAGAATATTCTCCGTTGGTATACGAAAGAAAATTAGTAACGCCGACTTTCGAGCAGCAGAAAGTACCATTTACCGACTCAGGAGAGTCGCGAAATTTTCCCATTAATTCGAACGGTTCGAAGAGGAACGAGTTTCCATTACCAACACATTATTTAGGCCAACAATATCCTTATTTTAATGCGAACGCGTATCCTTTTCCACAGCATCATCTTTGTTCTCCTCATAATAATATCGATAGTCAAGAAACGGTAAAGAATTTATTACAAATTATAAACAGCCAAAACGAGCAAATCAAGTCTTTGCAAACGCAAGTGGATAGATTACTGAAAATGCAGGAAGAGAATTTAAGGGAAAGGAAGAATTGTTCTTGTTCGACTCAGGTACAACATGGTCAATTAATGAAAAACGATGAAAACACTGGTTACGATAGAGTTCCGCAGAATTCTAAACAACATCTGCATCGTTACGAACCGAGTAAAGAAATAAGTAATTGCGGCGATGCCGAGAACGTTAATCAGACTGAATTAGTATTAAAAGAAACGCAATCGAGACAAACTTTTATGGAACAGAAAGTTTCTATCGGTGTAATGACCAGCTTCGAATTTACTGTGCAGAATAGTCCTTTCGCTGTGGACATCGAGGACTACGAGAAGAACGAGTGCCAACAAGAGAAAAGTAATTTAAAATTGTGTAATAATGTTAATTTACATGACGCTGGCGTTGCTCACGAACCGCTGAGAAGATACAAGAATTCTTTCAATCGAATACCCAGCGGGCAGCTAGAAAATATAGTCGAAGATTCCGAGAGTTATATGTCGTCTAGTCAACAACAAAGTAGTAATTTAAATGCGAGCATCTCTATGAAAGATTCGGATAAACAGGCCTGTGTGGATACTCGAAGAGAAATAGGTAATCGTAGAACGGAATCTCCCAACGATCAGTTATGTAAAGGTGGCGGCGCAAAGATAAATCAGAGCGAAAGTACTCCGAATCATATAGGAAGAAGTAACAAAGAGGAAGCGAGGAATCGTAGAACTTTAAAAATGCCAGAATCACAGAAAGGTATAGCAGAATATGATACATTGGAAAGGGGAAATCGTAAAACAAATGTTTCTCCCGGTACAGATCAACGTGTCAAGTTGAATACACAGAGAGATATCGATTCCGTAAAGACGAACAACACAGTAAATAGGTCATCGGAATATTATAAGAATCAACGGAAAGCAGACGAGGCTGCTGCTAGACGTGGCAGTTGTATCGAAGATAGTTTGATCTTAAACGGTGGAGATTTAAAGATAACCGAGAGGCCACCTACTCCGGAACCTAGCATTCATGTAGAAATGCAGGAGTATTCCAGCGACGACGATAGCGAGAAGATGAAACGCAGCTCCAAAGTAGGATGGACTTTCTACAATAATGTTCTAGGACAAGTGAATCAGTTGTTGCAGAATTCCGGTGTGATCAATGATCAGCAACAAGATCCAAGAAAGATGAACCAAAATGAACGAGACGAGACCGAAAATAGAGGATTAAGCACTGTCAAAGTTGCTACGCTGGAACAACTGAAGAAACTTGGAATTAGCTTAAGCGAAAATCCAGAGCATAAAGAATCGAATAACAGTAACAAGTACGTCACCTCTGCTTATCGGTGCGGATCTTTATGCAAAATAGAACAGTTTCGCACTGATTGCGGGAAGCAGAAAGAACATAGAAATTGATTTCATCCCTTAACTTCTTGAATTGTTTAAATCTTTTACTGTTTTACATTTCGCCCAACCAATTTCTTCATAAATGCATAAAGATCCGCAATCTACCTATTAGTATATAAAGATAAATTAATCTCGATTGTAATTCGTCTTGTAATGCTTAATGAACTTGATAATTTGTTCGATAGGATGACATTCGATTCTTCGTACTATCCACGGTTGGAACATCAAGCGAACATGACACAGGCTACAAGTGCTGTGAATGAAACGAATACAAGCATGCACATGAAAGCGCTAGCATTGAAATATTTAACCGATGAACAACTTGCTGAATTAGCCATACAAAGACAAGGTTCTGCAGCTGTGAAACATCTTATGCTTAGCAATGTACAAGGCACGAACATGTCTTTCGCTACTATGCGTTATCTGGAAAGATATCAATTACTTCCAGGAAAGAATAATGCTCAAACAGAAGGTAAGGCAATGAATCATCATGATCTTTCATAAACTCAGTCTATGCCAAATTGATTACTTTCTACGTTTAATTTGAGAGATTTCATTAATCGTGTAGTTGCGTTTTAGTATTCGAAAAAAGCAATCGATTTAGTTTTACATTGTGTTCATAATGGAATATAGAATAATATACTAACAGTTGCTTTACTTTCTGCAGACGTCGATAAAATACAAGTAGAAGTGCCTCCGAAATTTGACGAGAAAATTGCAAATACGAAGAAGAGTCCCGCATTACAACGGTTTCCTTTTACTCAGACACCAAGAACAACTTGTCCTAGTAAGATTCTTGATATTTCGACTTTAAAGCAACAGCCGAAACTTTTATAAAAAACGACAATATCGATATATTAAATTGAAAGAGTTTTATATAATATTTCGTTCTCTATTAAATCTGTAAAGATGGTAATATCGTATCGATCATACCGAAATGTATTCATTATTATTGTATGAACATTTAACAGAAACAATGCATTCGTCCATATTTATTTATAAGCAACCAAAGGAGTAAGAACAAATTACATTCGATAAGATATTTTTACTGTATATTTTACAATCCCTCTATTATATTTTAATATTAGACAAAAATTAATTCAGGAATAGAGTATTATAAGAAATCGTTGACAGCGTAAAAACGTTATATACAAAACTGATACAAATACGTTACGTAGTGATGTGTATTATTATTTTATAACTGGAAGTCCTGTATATCAGGAAAATAATAAATTTTTTTATGATTTATAATATAAAGACAATATTTCTTGTTCCTACAAAAAGTGTACGTTCTACACCTTTAGAACCAAAGACATAAAATTGGCATAACTGATTGCGTCATCTTTTTACATGAAAAATGTTACGTTTCATAGATAAAATGTTATTAAAAATTATAAGGCTGAGTTTGAATTTAAAGAAAAATGGTCCTCGAAATGTTAAAAAATTCGTATAAAAATATGAAGAGTTTTAAATAACTTATAACATTTTCCGTTACGATATTTGTATTCTTAAAAAATGATGAAAAGATGTAGCTTTTAAAAGTTTGATTTTTAATGAAAAAATAAACATTTTCATAAAAAAAATAGTACACTAGTAAGTTTTTAACACAACAATAGAATTTAATTTTGTACATTAAATAATAAATTGAATCTCCTATTCTGTTATCCGCAGGAAACGTATTAAAATGGTAATTCAGAAATGTATAACTTAAACTAAAATTTAATCGTATAGCGATCGATTTTGCTTAGACAACTCGGTAATGGTAGAATTCCATAACTAAATGGCTAATATTAATACCTGCACACAGTGTCATAATGTACATCAGCAATGTTACTGGAACTGCAGTCAATATCACATGTGGATTACTTAGTATTTCAATACCTAAAATAAAAAGAAAGAAATAGTTTAATAATATTTGTTTCGATTAAAATAATTGAGTATATTTTACATAAGAGTTCTACTTACTTGTGTATCCCAAAAAGGTAATATAAATATAGTAACCGACAGCTATCAACCAAATTGTGTTTCCAACAAATCGTGATGAGAATGTGTCGTAATTTATAAGACCTACGAGTAAATAAGTATTTATAATGTTACATGAGATTATAAATTATGACGTAGTGAATTGGTATAATTAATAATTATTATGTATCAGTGATCATGCCAAAACAAATAATAGTTGCATACAAGAAGACCTTACCATTATATAAAAATAGTTGTACGATATGAAGTATCACTAACGGTGGAAAAAATGCATTTAAATGAATATCAAACGCATAGCCCCATTCTACATCTTGAGCTCTATCGATTCTTAAATAACGATTTGTGATAAACCTGAAAGTTTGTATTAATTATAATTAATATTAATTAGTATTATAAGTAGTATTATTATTATTAGTAGTAGTAGTAGTAGTAGTATTATTTTTATTATTATTAGTTAATTATCATTAGTATCATAATTAATATTAATTATTTAATGTTAATTAGTATTAATTATAATCGTGTGCATCGTCGATGCAATAATACTTTAACAATATTATATTTAGGATTGATATATACTATAGATTTCAGTAAACTTTACCAGAATGTCGTAGCTACTATTAAGCCAGCCACGAGATAATCGATGAATATCATATAAAACAGAAGCTTTATAAATTGGAAAAATCCCAATCCCAAAACTATTGTGAAACCAATGGAAGATATACATAGACAACACATTAGCAGTACCAAAAATGCAGGATCATCTCTCGCAAATTGAGATTTGGTTTCTAAAATCAAAACGAATCCATTGGTCGCAATGTTATTCGTGCTGGTATCATTGTATAAATTGTAGATGGAAGAACGTACGTTTTCTACTTTGAAAATTCCTATATACTTTCTGCGGCGATACAAACAAAAAGATCATTTGCCATAATGCAAACTCGAAATCCATTTGCTCGAATTTCAATAGTTTCCTCAAATATTTATAACATTTCGTTGCAGCTCCCATGCAATCTTGCCTGTAACACATATTTATATTGTTCAAAAGTGGAAACAAAGTAAACTATGAAAATGTGGTATCGAGGATGTGGAATTGAGGATAAAACCAAGTCCATTTCTGGGCTGCGAAGCAGAAATAAATAAATAGATACCTGTAAGTGACTGGCACTGGTAAACTCGAGCCCAACTCGCTTGGGCCAGGTGAATTACATCTACTTATTGGCGGTGACGTAGAATATTTCATCGTAGAACCTATTTAGAATAAAGAACAACTTGATGAGTAAACACGAATTGTTCGATAGGTTTTTCGAACGTTATAAAAAAAAGGAAAGCAATAACTATGACAAACAGAAATTTACTTTATTTAGACGTTTAATTCCGCGGTAATTAATTCTTTCGAGATTTTAAACTGTTCATGTACAAATTTCGTTTTTATCACAATAACTAATAACATTTGCTGGTTTTATCAGTTCTGTTACTGTCAGATACAGCGTATCGTTTATTATTGTAGGTTATGATTCTGTACTTATCGATCATTGGACTATTTCAATTATAATATTTATTATTCCTTCATTCGGTGAACAATTTGATAGACAATTATTTATAATAGTAACACCGAGATAAGTGCGTGCGAAACATCACTCTCAGCTGTAGAAATCAAGATTACCGAAAGCGCAATGGCCATTGGCTCTATTCTATTCAATTCCATTTAATCGAATTCAACTACATATACATATTTATATGTATAAATACATACATACACGCACACTGGTGTGTGTTATATTTTATCGGAGAATACACCAACACAAACGTTCAAACATTTATTTTATATGTAACACAATGTAGATTACATTTTACATTTGCGACATAGACAGCGGATTTTATGCATTTATACAAAAATGAGTAGGTGCGTAGTGCGTAATTTAAAACAGTAAAAACATTAGAAGAAAGCGGATTTCATGCATTTATGACAAAAACGAATTTAAAACTATAGACTGCGGATCTTTATATGCGTTGATGGCTTCCAAAATGTTCAAAAAATGCTATTTAGGAAATAAAATTACACAGAATTTAGAACGATTTTTATTTATTTCGCATGATTCCACGTTCTGAAAATTTGCCTAGAAAAATTGAAAATTAGACATCCGCAGTCTAGTAATAAAACATTCGAAGAGAATTTGAAAATACTGTTGTATTATTTTTGCACTCGGAGCTATTTAAAATATTTCTATTCCCTATGATTTTTGAAATTTGATTGATATATGAAATTGGTATAATACCTCATACAATACCTAAATGTTTAGTAATTGATTAGATACCGACGTATAAATTATGTCTATTTGTCTAATAAATTTTCTCAGAAAAAACAATCATAGTAAATAGAGTATTTAGGCTATGGTAACGCCAATAAAAGAACGTCAGTTACAAAATGGACACGAGCCAATCAGATTATTATTCGCCTAAATATCACGTACATTGAGAATGCCGAATGAATCTGTTGAAATGAATTGAATATGAACTGGGCCTTATACAAAGCCAAAATACAATTCGCGGTTTGGTAAAGTGTTGAAAAATCAGCGGATATCTCGAACGAAGCACGAGATAGTTAGCGACATGGAGGAGGTCGTACTCGACAGGACCGACGGAACAAGTGTCTGTGTACAAGATGGCGGCGCCCGGGGCCTTAACTGTCGTGAAAATCGCCAGGAAGTAACCCGTAAACGGAAGCCGCGCGGTGTCGCAGCGAGCCGCGGATCCCCGCTCCGAAGGATGTGATCCGAGGAAGAAGAAGAAGAAGGCCGAGTCCGGGCCAGAGGAGCCTTTTTCTACACTGCCACGAGGAAATTCGGATAATCCAACTTCCTCGGGCCAGTATCGTGATCCTCTTCGTGGCCACGCCGACGATGGAGCCCAGGGAACGCTATCAGGAGCTCTGCAGACTTTGCGCATCCTACGACGCCGTCAAGATGGACATCTTCGGTCAAGAGGGCAAGAATAGACAGCTTGTTGACAAGATACAAGCTTGTCTACCGTTTAAGGTTCGTCATCGTCCTTCTACACGACACAACACGCGTCTCCGCTGTCGGACTCCCTTTCACTTCGTGTCAGCTTATACCTTCCAACTTAATTAATCCTCCCTTCTCGATCAAACTGCATTTCAGTTCGTTCGCATTCTTATTTCTTTCTGACAATAACATTTACCCTTTCGATATATCGTTCTTGATTTTATCCTTTGTTCTAATCTTCTCAAACACCGAAGCCACTTCATCATTATCTCCGGATTGCTCATTCTCATTCTTTATTATTACGTTCGTCGCGAAACGAGACGAGACAGTTTTGATAATCGAATTTTATTTAGAAATTTTTCTCGATTACAATTTTACGATAATTTACTCGTGTGCTAGTCTGCTCAATAATTCCGAACGTATCGCTGTCAGATTATCAAAATACTCCCTCAAATGTAATATTCAAAATTATTTTCTCATGTTTATATGTTCTTCTTTCATTTGTTTTGATAGTCGTTGCATCCAAATGTTGCGTACTATTTAATGTGTTTCGTCTTCCTAACGCGTTCTTTCTATGTGCAATTTACGTTTTCTATCGCATTTCGCGTGAAAGTAATTCTCCAATTTTGCCGTATAAGTTACGTCGCTGCTAAATAGATAATATTGCAATAGCTTTCGATTGTAGATGAATATTTAACCCTCTGCACTCGGAGCTATTTTAACTCGAAAATTAAACATTTCTTCCTAGCTAGAATATTTCCATTCCCTATGATTTTTTAAATTTTATTGATATGAAATTGATATAATACCTCATACAACACCTAAATGTTTAGTAATTGATTAGATACCGACGTATTTAATAATGTAAACAATACTGTGAATAATGCTACAGCAATTTTTAGTGGCATCTCATTCGAGTGCTCAGGGTTAATATGTTTACTGTTGAAATGTTTTCCTTTCGTTTGTTTTGATATTCGTTGCATTCATTTAAACTTTGCAGATCAGTAACGCGTTCTTTCTCTGTGCAATTTACTTTATTATCGAGGATTAAACTGTATAAGTTACATCGCTGTTAAATAGATAAATTGTATAAAAGCTTTTGTAGGGGTATAATATTTATTTATGTATATAGCGATTACATGTTAATCGTGCCTTTGTTTATCGTTATCATTAACGTACGAATCTTTAATTACAGATTGCAGAAGATGATCGACTACCAAAATGCCTGTGTTACCGATGCATGTACAATTTGGAAAATTTCTATGATTTTAGAACAGCATGCGTCAATGCGGTGGCCCTCTTGGAAAGATGTTTACCACCGTCGGAAAAAGTAAAATTTATGATATTCTATGAAACGATCGATACGTAATAACGGGAAGATGCGTAACGTCAGCCAATAAAGTAGAAAGTCGAGAGGCGAGACGAAAAATCTAATCGTTCACTTTTATTTAGGTCGAAGGTATCATGACCACCTTGAGATGCTGCGACGACTCAGAGCTCTCGAAGCGAAAAGACAACATACCGATGTTGATCCCGGAAGCCCCTATTGTGAATCCTAACGCTGCCTTAGGCACACCGCCTAGATTAAATTCCGACGAGGAAGCAGATCACGAGTCCGAAGAACTTGTCGATAACAGCGGCACGGATGAAGGTATTAAAAAATTTTAGTTATTCTAGTCTACGCGAATGTTATCCCCTTTGAAATAGTCTCCTACTAGACCTGCGGGTTTTGTGCATTTACAACAAAAATGAGCAGGTGCGATCTAAAACAGCGAAACCATTAAAAGAATGTCAAAGTTCTGTTGTATTATTTTTTCAGCCTGTTAAATATATTTAAAAAACGAAAAAACCTTTCTGTTTTACTCTGGTTTGTTGCAAAATTCAGACAGAAAATGTTTATTTCGCGTAAAGATCCGCATTCTAGATATCACGCACTTCTCGAATTCGATCTTCGGGGTAGCTTTCAGCTCGATCAGCGAGATATGCTTCTAATTATTTGTCGAGCATAAATAGCAAATAAACAATATTATTACTGTTTTACTAAAGCGACTATAGTGGACGAATCCGAGGATCATCGTTCGGAAGAGTATGAAATGGATATGGAAACGAATCCGAGCGACTTTTTGGAGATGACTTCGATAGTCGCCGAAGAGCCAGAAGACACAGAGTCGAAACATCAAGAACATTCTAATAATATTCCAGAGGTCCGTTACTAAATTTGGAAAGAACTTTCCGCTATAATAATGACTGGTAATCGTAAACAATGATTTTTATTACTGCAGCATACATCTCAACAACACGAAGTTTATGTTTGTTCTTTGTGCAATAAAGCATTCAGTTCAAAGGGTCATTTATCTTTGCACGCGCGTATTCATGTCGGGGCTGGTGATGTAATCGGCGAGAAAGTTCTTACGGACGATCACACTTCCTATAAGAGGCCCTATCAGTGCGATCTTTGCCACAAATCTTATTCAACCGCGAAGCATCGTTGGGGTCATGTCTCAACATCTCACAGGTTTGTTGTTACGACTCGTTTAGACCCTTAATCATTTTCTATACCGACCTAGCCTTATATCTCTCATATTTTTACACTTATCTCTTCATCGTTATAGAGGCCACCCGGCAGTGACATGTGGTTATTGTTCCCGGATCTACTCGACTCGAACAAACTTGGAAGAACATATAAAATCACGTCACGCTGGTCTTCCAGCGCCCTTGGAGGTTCCTGTGAACAATACCTACCGACCAGAGAACAGATGCCAGTGTAATGTTTGCGGAAAGATTTGCACGGACGCCGTGGAACTAAATCTCCATGGCAGAGTCTGCATCGGAGAGCAACGATCCGACATTTTGCCCAAGAGCGAGAACAAGGATACTAAAATTGTAGACAGTTGCGAAGGATCAAGCATTGGTAGCGATGAAGATAGCAAAGATTACAGGTAGAGTTGAAATTGTACAATCAGTTGTTTTTACTCGTGTCATCTGTTTCGTTGTCGTCTATTGTTTCCATATTTCTTATTCAGAACTGCGGAAGCAAAATTAGCTAAGAATCCTCAATTAACGATCTTGAAGCAAGCACTGATGAAAGGCGATAGTCTCAAACGGGACTTCGAAGACAAACTTACGACAAATTGTAAACCAAAAAAACTGCCAAAAACAGGTAATTATCGAAATACGACTATGAATCAGTAAGATTTGTATTGCTGTAATGTCCGACTGTAAGTCATGCTGAATGCTGTACGAAGGATGTCGAGTAACTCGAGAAACATTCACGATCGTTTTGTTTAACAGAAAATACAGATGTTCAGAGCGATAAGAAATGGTACTGCGAGTCGTGTCCTCAATTTTTCACCTCGGTCGAAAGCTTGAAAGAACACGAAGCGATTCATGACGCTGATAAGCCGTACATCTGTATTCTATGCAAAAAAGATTTCGTTCTCAAGTCTTCCTTGAGCAGACACATTCAAACGTTACACGGCGTTGATCCGTATCCTATTGTAGAAAGCGATAAATGTTTAAAGAAGATTCTTTCACGGCATTGGAATGAATCGATGGATCTCGACTACGAACGGAAAATTGCAGAATTCCCGTTATCCCCGGAGGTACGTTGTTCTCGGAGTTCAATTTTGATATTCGTCTGTTTGATGTGTTTAATTGTATTTCTCGAAAATTCAAGATGAATGCTGAAAACGAAGAGGACGATCACGAGAGCGGACAGGAGAATCTTATTGAAATTGAAACTGTATTTGTTTGCGAAATCTGTACCCGCGATTTTAATGATCGCGCCTCGCTTTGGCTTCACATTCGAGCCACGCACAAAGAATTCGCAGCGTTCGCGTGCGGTGTTTGTTTGAAAATCTGTGCGGACAATACACAACTTTTGAATCACGTGAATATGTATCATGGTGGATCGAAATTGTTGCTCTCTGAACAAAGAAGGTACTTACAAATTAACTGCACCTGTATCTTGGAGAGAATGTGTATAATTGAATTTATCTACATTTGAATTTCATTGTCATTGTTGATAGGTACAGCTGTACAATTTGTGGCAGACAGCATGACTCTAGAAAGAAATTAATCGCACACGTATCCATACATAACGTAGATCCAAATTATGATCCAGCAACGTTCGTGCAATTGAACAGTAACTATTACGGGGAGAATATCAATGGCAACGAAACTACGGAAACGATGCTCGACTACGAGGAGGAAGGAGACAAAGTAGACTGTTACATTTGTTACAAGTCATTCCCCAACGAAGACCATTTGATACGGCATCAGAGAAATGCGCACAGAGTGAGTATTTCGAAATATACATTTTTGTACATTTAGCTCTACGATATTTATTCCATATTCATTATTCCATACCAAATCAATTTAGTTCCTGTATGAAATATGTTGTAGTCCACGTCAAATTAGGGGAATTTCAAGTCATCATTTGCACCCTTGCAATCCTGGAAACGAGACTAGCCCCTTAAACCCCTAATTTCACATGGGCTACAACATATTTCACTCGGAACAAAATCGTTGATGATGACGTGAAAAAGTAATCTATTCGACACGGTATGACTCATGTGGAATTTCTGTACCTTTACAGTCCGAGCAGCCAATGCTGGCAGGAGACTCCTTAAATCAGTCGAATTTAAACGGTGGTGGTAACAGAGCTCAATACCACTTGTTCTTTGTTTGCGAACTCTGTGGCAGTTCGCATCCCAGTAAATGGGAACGTTGGTTACACGTAAGCTCGTCCCATGCGAACGAGCCAGCGATAAAATGTGATCGCGACGACTGTGGTAAGATTTTCGCTACGAAGTCACTTAGGAACGATCACGTTCAACATCATGCGATTCAAGGCCCCTCGCCGAACACGTGCGAGATCTGTGGTAAACTTTGGGGCAGCAGAGTGGATTATTGGAAGCACGTTATGGGCGTTCATTCGGATACCGTTCCATTAATTTGCGGTGTTTGCCTGAAGGTTTTCCCGAACGTGTTACAATTAAGTAGCCACGTGAAATCGAAACATTGGCCATTAACGAACGGTGATTTCAGTTGTGATATATGCGGAAGACCGTACTCGAACAAATCGAAAATGTCTAGGCATCGAAAGATCCACGGTTTCGAGGAAACCTGCGACAACGGGGTTGAAAGTAACGAGAACAAACCGGACGGGCGAGTCAGGGAAACTGAATTGAGTTGTGAACATTGTACAGACTTGAAGTTCGCCAGTTTAGAGAAGTTGTGTAATCATAGACGAATTGTCCATGGCCTTTTCCCTTGCGATCTCTGTAATAAGTGTTACGGAAGAACGTCACACCTATGGAAACATGTTAACAGAGTCCACAAAGGTCACGAGGACGTTACATGCCCTTACTGCTTGAAAACTAGCGCGTCGAAAGATCATTTGGCTACCCATATCTCGAAAATTCACAGGTACGAACCTGATTCTAGGAAAGACGGAAAAGACACTAGGCAATTTAAAACCGACGAGGTTATTCTACATTATTGCGAGAAATGTAACAAAGGATTTCACAAGCGATACCTGTTGCGTAGACACATGAAAGGATGTCAGAATTACAGGAAGGACCCTGGCGCGTTGCTTACTCGTTGCAGAGCTTGCGAAAGAATCTTCAAGGACCGAGCTAGCTTACAGAAGCATATAGAGAATCATCATAGCACGTACACTTGTCATCTCTGCAATGAAACGATCACCTCGAAATTAGGAATTATGACGCACAACAGAGTGAAGCATATGGATCATCCGGATTTGACTTGTAATTTCGGAGCTTGTAAAAAGTTGTTCAGGACAAAGGAAGATCTGGAATCGCATAAGAAGGATCACAGATATCACACGAATCCTAACGTTTGCGATTTCTGCGGCGACACTGTCGAGAATAAACTGAAATTGAAGATGCACGTGCTGTCTCTTCATCGTAACGAGATCGGAGTGTCTTGCGGAGTGTGTTTAATCCCGATGAAAGATCCGAAGGAGCTCAAGGGTCATGTAGAGGAAGTTCACTCCAGTGTTCTTTCGAAACCTAATACCTGTCAAGTATGCGGCAAACAATACGCTTCGAAATGGAAAGCTTTCGACCATACTAAGAAATGCCATGGCAAGGTATTCCGGACCTGTAAACAATGTTTAGCTGTTTTCACAGAAGACTCCGCTATCAGAGATCATTACGAAACGGTGCATAACGTTCCGAAAGATCAACTCGCGGCGTTCGAATACAGGTTGGACATCGGATCGAAACATGACGATTATGAAATTGAGGTAATTTGATACGTTACGTGATAAAGTAGACTGCGAAAGTGTACAGGGTGTTTCGAAATTATATTTCGCGACCGCTATAGATTTGTTACGAACATGGACCGCAAAATTCACCTTAAATTAAAAACAATTTGAAACAGTAGAAAGGCTCGAGGAATTATATCTAGACGAATATTAGTAAAGTCTTGATCTAAGGAAAACTCTCGGGCTCGCGCTGTTTCTTAGATCCCGTGGTTCTACTATTTATTATTCAATCACATCGTGTTCAGTATCATTTTAAAAAATAAAAAAGATACTGAAAAATAAAGAAGTTTTGCAAATGGATATTTTTATATCCAATATATTTTATATTATTTTATTACAATCGATAAATATATATATATAATTATAACAGCCTGTGTACAGATATTAGAAGAATTTCGAAAACTTCCATTTCTTACGATGGAGAATTTCTATTTCACATAAAGATCCGCAGTCTATCAATAAATATAATATTGGGTCTGATTAAATTATTGTTTATTTCGTAGTCTCCCGACATCATTGTGAAAGAAGAACCAGACGATTTGGAGTACGACGTAGATCTGTGCGACGAGGATTCCAGCGATTCGAAAAGAAGAAGATCGTTGACTGATACATTCGACTGTGAAATGTGTCCCGAGATGTTTGTGAACAGCGACGCCCTTTCGATGCACTATCGCAACATGCATAACACAGATCCGGAAAGAATGTTCAAGAGACTGAAGCAGGAAGAACAAAGAAGAAGCCGCGGAAAACTAAGTTTCGCCTGTAAGAATTGTAAAAAACAATTTTGCACAAAGACGTTGTATTGGAATCATATTGGAACTTGCAGGAGAAACGCTTTGCGAAAAGAAGTAAGATTTTCTTAATCTCTTAACTTATATATTATACAGAGTGAGTCTCGTCTGAAGTCGTCATGTTACGAGACTCACCTTGTATAACAGTTGTAGATGTTCCTATTAATCTACGGACTCTTTTAATATAGGAGGAACTTTCGTCTTCGCAGAACGACATGTTGGATAATCAAGAAGGTGTGCTTGATAACCAGGAAGAAATTTTGAAAAATAATAATCAAATCAAGAAAGAAGAAAGCACATCGAACTTGAATATCCCCGACTTTAATCTATTCGAAGACATAAATCTTCAATTGTCAGGTCAAAGACCTCTTCCGAATCTGATGCCGCTATCTCAGAGGTAAATATTACAGTCGAACGAATCGTATTTCTTTCTATTTGTATTCTGTTTCACCCATCGACGTAAAATTTTAGGGTGAAATCGTCGATGAAATATTCGCGGAAAGATTCGAGAAAAGTGTACGACGAATCAACGAACACGGAATGTGCTTGCGAGGTCTGTGGAAAACAGTGGCCAGCGAAGAAACATTTATGGCAACATTTGATTCGCTTCCATCGAGCAGAAGCTGCGGTCACCTGCGGAGTGTGTCTGAAACTCTGCAAGGACTACGATGATTTAGCAGAACATTTGAAAGCTGCGCACGCTGCGATCCTTTCTTGCGAAGGAAACAATTTCACATGTAAAACTTGTGGCAGGTATTGACGAAGCGCAGAACTTTTTCAATTTCGTTTGTATAGCAGGAATTTCTAACGATCTTGCAACTCGCTGTGGAAAATCAGTAGGTTCGTTCTTAATAATTCTGAATGCACGTGTTTTCTGTAACAGGTATCACAATGCACGCAGTAAGTTGTTGTTACACACGAGCATTCATATCGGACACTCGAGCAATGGCACCACATGTCCGAAATGCTATAAGAATATTACTGATGAAACTGATCATTCTAATACGTGTACTGGAAAAACAGAAGAGGAGCATTTGAAGAACGAGAAGAAGCCAGAAGTATGTGCTTGTGCTTTCTTATACTGGGAGATAATTAAGTGAGCGGCCATTTAAAAGCTAATAGTCCAGTCAATGAATGCTCATAAGGGGGGTGTAGAGGGAAATGGAAGGAACACAATTTTTAACTTTGAGACTAGTTAGGAGATAAACATACTAAAAGTCAGGGGGGCACGTAGAAGGTCCCCTTTTTTGGTTTTTCGCTTATATCTCGGAAACTATGCGTCCTAGCGATAAGACCATTCTATACAAAATTAAAGCTGACGAAATGTGCCACAAGATTGATTGGATTCAGTTTTTTGCTATCTCGCATAGTTTCCGAGATATCCGCGCTCAATGTTCACTAATTATGAAAAAGAAAATAGCCGGGTGAAATTCGCCCCCTGAAATTCGACTGCAATTTTTTTGAAATTCGACTGTTTATATTAGGGCTATTACTTTCCTTTGAAGGTCGAAGATTTCGAAGCTTCGATATTCGTAGTTTCGGTAAACTAATCCTTCTAAAATCTGAAAAAACTCGAGTGGTTCGGTTCAATTCTGAAAAAGCGACTATTAGTTTTTAAAGGGTGTTCATGTGTGATATACGGTAATGATAATTAACTTTCCGTGTAACAGGGAAGCCTGATAACGGACGATGCTATGATAGAAGAAGTGGAAGAAGGGGACTTCGAGTCTGAGGCGGAAGAGGCAGATTCAGCGGAATCAGATAGCGGTAGTAGCACGGAGGTAGAAGAAGACAATGATTCCGAAGGAGAATCCAGAGCCACAGGAGAAATTACGTACAATTCAGATACCGATGATGATTCCGAAGAATTGGGTAATCTAGAAATCGATAAGAATATGCAGCACTTTGCTTTGGAAGGTCTTCAGGAATCCAAAGGTAATGAAGTAAACAGTTAATCGTAACAATTTCGCGCGTGCAACGAAAATCGAAAATGTGAATGAATATTGAAATGTTTCAGAAACAGAGAAGAACGACGTCGATTTGTCCGACGATTACGGTCCTCCTGTGCTTAGCCCTATGATACCTCTCCTAGCTGGAAATATGTCTGGAGAACCGTCGGCTGGCCGGAAACTTGGTTCACTCGGGACGATGGCGAGCAAAGAAATGGGAATGTGTAACTTGGCGGAAATTCAAAATCAATCCTCTCCGAAATCGGTGAATTTCTACGACAAAGGTTTGTCTAACAATGAATCGTTGGATTTCGAATCTGAAGCATTTATAAATCGAAGCGAGGAGGAGTACGAAGACGCGAAAAATGAATACGATGACAATTCGATGGAAGAGAATGAAGACAGCGGGGAGAATGATGGTAACGAAGAAGCGGCGGACAACGAAGAAAACGAGGAAGTCGAGCAGAACGAGGATAACGAAGAGAGTCGCGAAATGGAGGTGAACGAAGACAGCGAAGGAAGCGAATTGTACGAAGAAACTGAAGATAACGAGGACAATGAGTCGAATGAAGAAATCGAAGATAACGAGGACAACGAGGAACAAGAACAGAATTACGAGAACGGCGAGAATGTAGAAAACGAAGAGAGCGAGGATAACGAAGAGAACGAGGAAAAAGTAGAAGGCATGCAATTGGATGATTTAGAGAATGCTGTACTAATGGTGACCGACGGAAATGAAATACTGATACAACAAGACATATTAGAGGATGGAATTGAGAACGTGAATCAAGCGTACGTTTATTCTACGATTGCTTACAGTACTGACGAAGACAGTGACGATGCGGGGAAATGAGTGCCAAATTGTGAATAAGTAACGTGAGAAAACGCAAGGTGAGACAGTTGTTGTATTGTTTTCAGAAATAGGGAATACGTGGAAACGCAGCCGGGGACGACATTAAATGGACACTCTTGAAAATCGCGTAACTTTTTCGAAATTGATCCGAACGACTTGTGCTCTAAGAAAGATATTTATTAAATCGTTTCTTATGAAGGGGTCATTCCATGCCAAATCGATCGTCGATTTTGTTCTAAATGAAATATGTTGTAGTCCATGTGAAATTAGGGGGGGGGGTATAAGTCATCATTTTGCCGGTTTCGAATGTTTTTAGAAATGGCAGGCCTTCAAAGTTTCCAATTTTTGCCCATTTCGACGAAAACGTGCCTCGCTCAAGAATTTTTATCTCGGGAACTGTTTGTCCGATTTAGCTGCATGTTTTTTTGTTTTATTCGGGAAGGATTGGGCTATTACAAAATAATTTTTTCAACCTCGAAAATCAAAAAGTGATCGATTTGGCATGGAATGACCCGAAGGCGTCTGAAAAAGTTACGCGATTTTCAAGAGAGTCCACGTAATATTGCCCCCGTACATCTAGCAGGATTTAAAACAGTTGAGAATGAGATCTGGAGAATTAAATGTTGAAAAACGTGTTTTCAGTAGTATCGAAGAACGCTTAAATTGGATGGTCGGCGAAGTACGCGATACGAAATATATTTATTTGAAATAAAATGGTAATTAGTAGAAAATTTTAGCTTGCAAAGTTGAAATATTTTCTTTCTTTCAAATAATACCCACGTATTCTTAAAATTGATTGAAACTAATCGGGATTTGTATTGATTTATTCTGTATAGAGAGAGAGAACAGGGATGCACTGTTACGTGATATGTACCTTAAAATTTATGGAGATGCATACCGATGTTGCGATAACTTGTAAATATATGTGAAGTTTATAGTAGGAATACCTAGGACTATTAACGAGAGAGTTTAATATAAGGTAAGCTGGGATTAAATGATGAAATTCGTGTATGAGCATGCGGGTGTCTGGAAGGAAGGATCGAGGTATAACTAAAATTGACCAAAGTCAATGTGATGTAACGAAAGAACTAACCCCCCCCCCCCCCCCGAGAGCTCGTAACAGATCTATTCTAAGTTTTTACCAATTTCTGACTTCACGAGCGCGGGTCGAATTCGTCCTGAAATTGTTCGAGATTGTTCGATCGATATCGATATTTGATTTTCCAAAATTTGTTTCTCTATCAATGAATTTCCAAGCGCAAATAGTACAAATATAGCAATATGCAGAATTATCGTAATATTAGGTGAATAATGAACGCTATAATAGTAAACGCGACTTTCACGGATTTCTACGAAATTATAAAGCAAAACCTTTTTGTATCCATATAGTATTGAACGTTCGTTTCACGTATATAATACTGTATTTGTTATAACTGTTATACATATCTATATGTTGAAGCTCTGTTACTATTATGATTAGTAATAATAATGATAATGATAATATATTTTTTATTATTTCGGTATTATATTAATATCGATTCGATTGAATCTGCCGCAAGAAATTTCAAAACCGGAGGATCAAGGAACGGAGACAATTTAGTGTATATAGTAGTTCTGTAAGTAACATTGTGTACAGCTATATTATACTATGCGAAACAACAACAACAACAAGAAAATACAAAAAACATATTTGTATGCGTGTATGAGGAAAGCGTGATTATTGTGTGAGAGAAAGGAAAGGCCACCTTCTATTACCTTTTTTTATCGTTGTATGTTTAAAAACGTTCCAAGGAGAAACTGAAAATTGCTTCTATTTTCCAATAAAAGTGTCGATCAACTACACACACACACACACACCGTAAAATAAATTTATTTCTGATATGTCGAACACTTTTATTCGTTCTATGGAATTCGAATGGACTCAGTTTCTCTACAGATGTCGTTCCACTGTGCTTTATCAACTTTATATACTTATATAGTTTAACATATTGAAGAGTGACATGTTTCTTTCTTTTCTTTTTCTTTCTTTCTTTTTTGTTCTTTCTTGGCCACATTTATTCCGCTAGGATTTACTTTCGCTATTCTAAGACCGTCAACCGGTGTCCGTTAGAAAGACAAAGGAAAACGCAAGTGTAACGTTCTATTCTATTCGATTAAGCTATGCATGGATATATATATATCTTTCTATTAATTGGACACTTTTCTTCTTGTTTCGTTTATTATTTATTGGAGCATATGCTTCCTTTCCGACGCATTAGTATGTAAGAAACGAAAACGGCAATTCGCATTTAACGTTTGTAATAATTAAAATAAAAATGGACTATAAGTTGATTAATTTATTACTTTTTCATTTCGAGATCCCATTGCTTAAAAATTCGACGATTTCAAACTCGGCTGCCCTATGCCTTTTTCATCATTTTAAGGAAAAGTAACGTGTACACTCCCGTCCATAAATCACCGGGCACTTATACTTTAATCTTTAAAGAAAATGGTATTTAAACAATATAACCTTCCAGCTTGATTTTATTGTTTTATTTTGATTCGATCAAAATTAAATATATAGATATATTATTTGAATAAATGTTGGAAAATAGAGATTGAAAAATTCTGGACGATTATTATGAAAATTTAGAAAATATAGGATATTTTTTGGTCATATTTGTGTACCATTTTTAATCCAATTTTTAAATATCCAATGACCCATGGACGGGAGTGTACGTTAGCAACAATCTTTTATACTTTCCCCGAACGTGAAACCATCTTTTAAAAATGAAAAGAGGTACATCTAACAAGGCAATTAAATTAACGACCCCGTGAATTAAAAAAATTATGGAACTTTGCACACAGGTAGAGTAAGTTACGCCTAATACGACTCTATTTATTTCGTGCTACTTGTCGCACCAAAGGGGTGAAATCAGCCCTTAAAAAATTTCAGTATTTCCTTTGTCGTGAAAGTGAAATATCTCAAGAACAACAAATGATATTTAAAAAAGGTTACAACGACAGTTGCATGGTATTATTGTGTCTGCCAAACAGTGCAAAAATTTTTTATAAACTTTGTTTTTAAGAAATTTTACGAAAAAGAACATATTGTAATTTTTTTCGAGGGCTGATTTCTGCGAAAAGTATGAATTGCGAAAAAATTGAATTGTATTAGCAACAACTGACTCTACTTGTGTGCAAAGTTTCAGAATGTTTTGAGAATTTACGGGTTCGATAAAATATTTAATAGTACGTGTTGAACAAATGAAAATATGCGTTTAGTTAGCAATCGTAAGTTTTTTAAATAAGGATTAAACATGTTAAAGCAAACTGTATTGAAAGTATATTACTACTATTATTATTATTATTTTAAGCTTGCGGCGAAATAATTATAATCCAACCAAATTAAGGTTTAAATAAAGTATTCTTTTACAAAATCACAATTATTTGATATTAGAAACACTGTCCACTGAAATTGCATGCTTCTCATTCTTACCTTTATACTAACCTCTATATGTATACTGACGAACTTTTTGTTTAATCTTTTTACTTGCAAATGAAATTCAAATTGAGTGATTTAATTTTCAGAATCAGATCATGTAATTTGAAAAAGAAGTGGGCGAAGAGAAACATTTATATACAGGGTGATGCACCTAAATACACCGAAAATATCTCCGTTGTTTTTAGTCATACAAGAAAATGTTTCAGGCGTTCTTGTGACATCACAATAATTGCCCCACTGAACCAAAAATTTCCTGCCGGAAACATTTTCTTGTATTACTAGAAACAACAGAGATATTTCCTGTGTAAGGTGCATCGCTCTGTATGTATATTATATTTTTCTGTGTAATTCGGCGTAAATATTTCCAATTATCCAATTTGTTCTCAAGTGGAAATAACACAACAAAACAAAGTGGACAGAGAGTATATATATCGCTTCTATCCTTTGTAAACTGTAATGTTACCTTTCAGCAGAGAGGATTTCCAGTTCTTCCTTCGGATGTTCTCGCTTTGAAACGGTATAGGTTCCAGGAGGACGATTAAGACGTAGCGGCAGGCGTTAAGCCGACATCAAACCGAGGTTAATTGCTTTTTCAAAAAGTCGTCGATGCGTGACTGGGAACCGTCCGTAGGGCCGCCTTTCAAGAAACCGAACAATTGTGGAAGAATCCCGTCCTCTCAGAATTCTGAACCATAAGACCCTCTGTAAAATTCTTCTATTAGCTTGGAGGGAACGTTATCTTTCGTATTTTAAACAAAACATTTGAATCAATTTATAAAAATATATATACGTTCAATATATGATTTCTATTATTTGTAACAACTTTGCAACATGTGTTTTTCATTTACGAGCAAAATTATACCTGCTCATTTAAAATACGACAAAAAATCATGAAAAAAAGAGCTGACAAAAAATTTGCTATATTCACGTGAAAGCTCTCTTGAAAATAGGCTGTATCTGATAAAAACATTTACGATCGGACTGCTAAATAATAACAGAGTATAAAATATCGGAGAAAGAATCTAAATGGGCGTTCTATAAATTCTGTATAAAACAGAAATCGACAACGAACGTGAGAAGTCCTCTCTCTCGGAAGGCTGCGAAGTGTTGGTTGTAAAGACAGTCGACAAAAAATTTGCTATAATAACAGAGTGTAGAGATATAAAATATGTAATAACGTGGCTCGCAATTTCTCGTTACAGTTTTGTTTCAAATTGTTGTTTGAAACTGTTGAAAAAATAGAATGTATAAACGGGCGTTATACATATATAAATTCTGTATAAAACAGAAATGTCGACAACGAACGTGAGAAGTCCTCTCTCTCGGAAGGCTGCGAAGTGTTGGTTGTAGTGAAAGAAGGAGGGTTTCGAGAAATCGGACGATTGCTTTATTAAGACGTCAGGAGGTACAGGATAGGCTGGGCCTGCGGACGTTATTGCCTCAACCGGGTTCTCGCTTGGGACAATTGCTTCGAGAAGATCAAAAAGACCATCGAGAGAAACTGACAGCGAGAGCAAGAGAGAAAGAGGGAGAGAGAGTGAGAAACAGAGTGAGAACAAAAACCGCCATACTGGCCCTTCGCGTGCAGCACACAAAGTTAAGATTCTGGCCGGAGAGGTGTTCGTAAAGTTTCACTAACATATTTAATCTACAATCGACCGATGATTATTAAACTGGGGATGTTTATGCATTTTCCAATTTTTGTAGACAAATTTTAAGGAAGTAGATTGGAATAAAATCCTATTTTTCATGGGAATAGCCTTTGTAGATCTGGAACAAATAAAAATCGTACTAAATTCTATCAAATTTTAGGTTATAACATTTGTTGAAAATTTTCACAAGCCATAAATGCATTGGTCACACACAATTATGCGTGTAACTGTATATCCGATACATTTTGCACCCGGTACTGATAGTTTTAAAGATTAGTTTGAAACGTTCGGATAGAGTTCTCGAGTGATTTTATATTCCGACAAAGTACAACAGATTGGACGTGCGTTATCGTTCGTATATCTCGGTTTCGTATCTTACGATCTATTTCCTTTATTCCGTCCTAGATGGTCCTCGTTCTTTCATCGCAGTTTGTCGATCTACATCCCCCATCGCATTTCCTGTAGAACAGGAAACTAATTTTCATGATCATCTCCGTTCAAGCACTTTCTCACATTTCATATTAAAAAGCCCGAGCCGGCCCGAGGCACAGTTGCATGTTTGCGTATCCGAAAAATTCGCGAGGAGATTGGTAAACATACTGATGAGAACCATCAACAGATTGTTGCCTCGTTTCAGCAAATCCATCACAGTCCTGAATGGACCATCAGTCCCGAGCAAACGAGGCTCAAAGGCATTTATCTAGGATATCCTAAGCAAACCGAGACACGCGCTCTTGTGGACTTGTTAATCGAAAAACAAACAGTCCCCGCCTGTGTCTCTCGGCCGGTTGTTTGACTAGAATGGCTAATGAAACAGTATTTAAACAAGAACTAAACCAAGGAGCGTTGAATGGTTTATTGTGTCTCGAACGTGTTGAGCGATAGCTGAACAGCAACGCCTTGGGTAACTGTACCGATTACTGCGTGTACAAAATTCTGAGGGCTTAATATTTTTTATTAAAAAAGCAAGAGAAGTTCCGTTATATATATATATTTTATATTATTATATTATAGATATATTTTTATTGTTTCGAAGTAGGTATATATGTATAAACTACAATAAAACTTTTCCTTTTATGCAATAAAATACAATAAAATAATTCCCTCATGCAATAAAATAAAAAATAATCCCCTATGCAATTTTTATTGTGTCGAAGTAGGTATATAAATAATAATAAAACTCTCCCTTGTGCAATTTAAAACAATATAAAGAATCGTACGAGCAACTTTAATGAAGAATATTTTCTCAAATCTTGAGATTATAAAAATATGAGAATGATTGACAAATTTGTACAAATTGTTCAGGGGAAAATCCTTGTTTTCACGTATTCGAATCTCACCGGGAGAAAATACCGCAGTAAAACGTACACCCTTGTAGTAATGTGTACAGTGGACAAGAGAGAAACGCGTTTTGCAATTTCACATCGTTCGGGTACTTGTTGTTCTGCTCGCGGAACCGATTAAACCAGTTCAATTTGTACTGAAATCAACTAATCTCGGCCGCGTTGTTCTCCTCCTTCTCCGGTCCACGGGAGTGAAATTAAGTTGAGAATCACAGGGACCAGCTGAATGTGTTGGTGGTAGGGAATAGACGTAGTAAGAGGCCTGAAAGGGAGCCCGATGGAAGGCCGACACGGGAAGAAGGAGAAACGTAAGAAAGAACGGAACGCATCTAAATGCCGGACTGTTCGACGTCGCTCTGAGAAGGGTACGGATGAGGCCGGGGGAGAAGGGGATAGTGTTGGAACCAGGCTGGTGTCTCAATCAGCCAAGCAGGTTGGGGCACCTTGGACCCCTGTGGGTGGAGGATAGTGCTAGTAATGGAAGTGAAACGAGTTCGCGGCAAAAACAAGAGTGTCCCGAGATTAATTTGCCGCGGCGCTTTTCTTTTTCTCTCATAAATTATGCAGAACCGTGTACACTGTACACAAATATCGACCAATGCCGATCGGAGTTCTTCCGAGAACCTGATGGAATATTTCAATGATACAAAATACAAACAATTAACTCCGTTACAGCTGGACAGTGGATTTGATGCATTTATGACAAAAAGTGTAGGTGTAATGTGGAACAGTAGAAACATTAAGGAATCTAATAAGACCGTTATATTATTTTCAACCTATTAAACTTTACTGTTTTAAATTATATCTACTCATTTTTGTCATAAATAAAAACGGAAATATCTCGTGACGCACTGAAGCTACGAAACAAAATTTGTGCACAAAAATTGATCGGTATGAAGAGAATAACCATATGGTGTAATTTTTTAGGCCCCGAATGGCGGGGAAGGAAATTTCGAAGTCAAATTAATTTTTTTAGATGGAATCATATATTTTTTTGTCATAACACGATATTAGAAGCAGTTACGAGTTAGAAGTTACAATTTATAATATAATTTCTTGAGCAATAGACCAAAGGCAAACACGGAAGGATGTGTAATTTAGAATAAATGAAATAAGAAGGAATATAGAGCAGAAATAGGAGTACATATATTTAAAGTGTAGTCAAGCGTGTTTGTTTTCCTCTGCGGTATGGAAACGAGTGAGTGAGAAAGTAGTAAAATCAAGTCCATTTCTGAGCTGCGAAGCCGAAATAAATTATTGCTATAATATAATTTCTAATGTTTCAACAAAAAAATGTTTGACAAAAAAAAATATATGGTTCCTTTCCAAAATTCATATAATACGAGATGTCGCAAATGATTCGATGATTTTTCACTGCTCGGAATCATTGTGTTCACTATTTCACGATCTTATATCCACGAAAATCTTCTCTAGACTGTTCCCGGAACAGTCATTGGTCCATTATTGCCGTAAAAAGTTTATAAATCGACGCGGGAAATGTACACACAAAAATCCGGCACGAACTTATGGGATGACTAAATAGTTTCGATCGTAACTCGGTGCTATCAGTAGTCCTCTCAGTCCCGGGCCAGTGGCAGATGGTGGGGGGAAGAGAGCGGCGCGCGCAGCTTCTCGACGCAGCGGGCAGGCCGTCACAACTCAATCTAGTATCTCGGTGACCGTGCGCTTGTGAGTAAGTTTCTCTTTTCTTTTCTTCTCGTACAGTGTTGTTAGAATTCTTGACACGAAACCACAGTTTTCAGTCGTGCTTGCAAAACTAGGATCCTAAACTTCATACTTCTCGGCTATTAGAACAATGTGATTGTTCGCAAGGTTTGTATCTCAACTTTTCTCTTACAACACTATTTCTCCTTTTAGTTAGACACAATCCAACTTGTCGATGCATGTTTACATACCATCTGCTTGTCCTAACGCAATTGCATACGCTGATCGTATACATTTTAGTGTACAAAGTTTTTATGCACGTACGAAAAATCGTGAACCATAAAAAGTTGCTATTATTCTCCGATCGAATAATTATCGAAAATCGCAGGTCTAAACAGCGGATTTGGTGCATTTATGAGAAAAAGGGGTGGGTGTAATTTAAAACCGTGAAAACATTAGAAGAGTTTGAAAACACTGTTATATTATTTTCAACGTATTAAACACATTACGAAAGAAAATCAATTTCTATTTTATTCCGGTCTGTTGTAATTCAAGTAGCACATTTTTATTTTGCATAAAGATTCGCTGTCTATCCATGACACTTTAAAGATCCTAAGTCGGAAGAGAAATGTTTAATTTTCCTGTTGAAATTGATCCAAGTGCAAAGGGTTAAAAACAGTGGAATCTGATTTGCTGAAAAGTGCATTATACGGTTACGCTTATCAAATCGAGTGCGCTTCGTAGAAACACTTTGTTAGAGGTTGACGAAAAAAGTGCCGTCGAAATAAATTGAATTACATCGACGCGACGGAACGGCGTTAATAGAGTATTAACTCGGTGATTTGTATCACTCCTTTCTTGATTGTGGCAGGCATGTTAATTTTTAAATACTCGCATATAGCATTTACAATCTCAAAACATTGTTTGAAGCTTAAACAAAGGTGCCGTCTACACTAGCAAATATTCATCTGGCATTGAAGTAGTTATTTCATTGAATATAAATTGATTTTTGTTGGACTCGTATAAAGTTCCATATGTAAACAGTTATGTAGAAAGTGGAGTGCGAGTAACTGAAGGTTGATCACGTTGTCATAACGAATGCATTTATACCTAAACACTCGACGTAAACATACGGCACGCGTATTTTCCATTTGTATCTCGTTATACTTGGCAATGGAATTTTGTAGAATTTTTTGTATCTCTAAATTGTTATTTAGATCGAATTCTGTTCAATCCTCCGTCCGTTTCTTGAAACGATACTATTTATACAGGCACATTATACAGTGTTTGTTTAGTTTAACACTAGATCTACCACGCCAGTCAAAATGACTGGTCTTTAGAAAAAATGCTTAGTTATGTATATATATATACTTTTTGAATGAATACTCAATTATAATTTCACACAGTGTAATTTTAATATTATTGTAGTATAATAAAGAGTACAGTTAACAAATAACATAAGTAGTAATTTCATTTATATAAATTTCATTTTAATTCTTACAATTGGTCAAACACTATGGTATACATGGGTATACAATACAGTATACAGAATGACCGCGTGAAACGACATCGATGTCTATACATATATGTCTATGTTACGTTACATCACGGCTATGTTTATGTTTATGTTTTGGCGCCAGATAAGACGGAGGGTGCGCGATAACATTTCCAAACAAAAATATCGATAAATCTTTCTAAATACATATCTAATTAACGACTTCAGGTTCGGGAAACGAATTATAGAAGTACCAGTCGAAATGACTGCTGTTGGTACAAGTAGCCATGATACAAAATTATTTTGATTCCGTTTAAATAAAACAAAAATAAAATTCATTATATTATACCTTTAGTTATCGCTGTAAAAGTTATCACACCATTGCGAAAAAAAGAAATGTAACACGAAATAGGAATTTCGGAATGAAATTGTAAAATTAGTCATTTTGACTGACGTGGTAGATCTAGTGTTAAAGTGTGTGTGATCACTAGACTGCGGATTTTATGCGTTTATGACATTTATGATTAGTTTCAGCTTAATAAGACAATTAAAAGAAGAAAGAATTTTTTATTTGGTTCCTTCGGCTTGTAATCGATGCAAACATTTTTTATTTTGCATAAAGATCCGCAGTCTAGTGATCAGTAATCAAGAAATGGAAACCAAACTGAATGCTATTTCTTCCCTTAATGATTTTAAGGAGATACATGACATCTTCAATTTTTATAATTTTCCAACAATTTTGAATTTCATCCGCTCGATCTCGAAACATTGAATTTAGTGTTCCAAACATAAACAAAGGTGTCGACCGCGCCAGCAAATATTTATTTGGCGCTAAAGTAGTTATTTCGTGGAATAATAAATGTTGGAGAGATGTAAAGTTCCATGTAAAAGCTGTTACGCGGAAAGTGGAGTGCGAGTAATAAAATGTTAATCGAGTTTGTCGTCTTTATAGACTTCGTTTTATAAAGTTTATCGTTTTCCCGCACGAAACTAACTCGCTGTTTGACGGAACGAGCTCGCGTAGCTGAGATCAACGCAGATTCAATATTTTTAAATGGACGAATGGAATTGCTTCGGACTGATTCAATGTTCGCCCACGTTTGCTCGACATAAGATTTGAACTGGTGAGCAAAGCGAAGTTGACGACCACTGAAGGTCTATAGGGCTGGCCATCTGTCCCTCGTTGCCACGTCTGCGACGTCTTGGTGGTCCATTTTGGGGCTGGTGCGCAACAGCATCGGCACTAGCGCTGGCAATGAAGCGCTCTCAGGTAGAATCTGCCCCCCTCTTTCTCTCACTGTATCGTGTGCGCGCTGGCGCACGTGCTCTCTTTCACCCCTTCTCTTCACTGCCTCCTTGCTTTTTTACTGGTATCACTAGAGGAGCAGTAGAGAGTAGACCTGGAGAATGGTGAACCGTGTGTTGTTTCTGGTAGAAATTCTAACGGCGATGCCGATGTATATTTCTCGTTCACCGGTCACCGCGCTCGTCCATAATCGTTGAAACACCGTTCAGATCTCACAAATTCTATCTTCCAGAATATTCTTGTTGTGCTGGACCTCGATAATCGAAACTAGTTAAAACAACCCTCTTTTAATAATTAGACAGCAAATTTTTATGCAAATTAAACATTTTCTAGCTGAATTGCAACGAACTCGAGCGAAATAGAAATCTATTTTCTTTCTTAATAATTTCAATAGGTTGAAAATAAATATTTTTCTTCTTAAGATATTAATATAAAAAGAGTTTTAGAGCTCGACGATCACCGCAATTTTTATCATAATGGAAACTAGTTGAAACAACTCTCTTTTAATAATTAGACAGCAGATTTTTATGCAAACTAAAAATTTTCTAAACGAACTGGAGTCAAATAGAAATCTATTTTCTTTCTTAATAATTTCAATAGGTTGAAAATAAATATTTTTCTTCTTAAAATATTAATATAAGAAGAGTTTTAGAGCTCGACGACGACCGCAATTTTTATCATAATGGAAACTAGTTGAAATAACCCTTTTTCATATGTATAATATAATTAGACAACGGATCTTTATACAGAATAAAATTTTTTATGTCTATTAGGTTGACAGTGTTAGGGGACAGTATTTCGAAATTCTTCCAATGTGTTTACTGTTCGAAATAACACCTGCTTATTTATTCTTGTCGTAAATGCATAAAATCCGTTGTCTAACTAACGATTATAGATTTACAAAGAAATATTTAGTTCGATAAAAGACGTAATGGTGTACGTTTAGTCATTTTTGGATAATTCAACATAACGACTTGAAGAGTTTTTTAGTGACATCTTAGTTCTTAAGTTCGCACGTGAAACTCTTTTTATATTAACGGGAATGACAAACGAAGATCCGATTTATTTTAAGAATATCATGGTATGCCCCCCTATGCTACACATCTGTTGCATGCATCCACAAGCACTTCGCAGCGCGACAGAACGCTCGAGTTACATTTACATCGGATACAGACTCTTCTCGGAACACGTTCATGCTACGAGCTGTAAATAAACATGTAAACACGATAACAATCCGGTAAATTTCGATAACGCGCTTTATGAAAATGTTTTAACCGAAATTATATACGATATCATTTCTATACATTAGCGTACATGTAGAGGGTGATACATCTAAGACTTACACCGAAAATATCTTGGTCGTTTTTAGGAATACAAGAAAATGTTTGGTTCAGTGGGGCAATTATTGTGACAGAGAAATTTTTTTCTCTAGGTCACGTATTCCGATATTTCAAGGTCATCGTTGTTTTTTTTTTTAATGGATCGACGTATTCTGATTAGTGTAACCTTTTTATTATTTTCTATTTTCTTATTTTCGGCAATAAATCGTGAAAATCTGCAATTTCTACCATCTTTAAACGTCTGTAGCTCATTGCAAAGTCGACCGATTTTGACGAAATTTTCAGAATATGTTTAATTAACACGGATCTACAAAACGTATTTTCTAAATTTTCAATATAGTCCCACATAAAAAAGTTAAAAATTCAACTTTTAGTATTTTTTTCAACAATTCCGATCAATTGCAATGTTTGAAAAAATTTCTTTTCACATCCTTTAGTAAACTAATCGCTCTAGCTGCCCAAAAAAGTTCAAATCGTATAGTACAATATTAAAAAAGTTATCGTCTTCTTTAGAGTGGTCTTAAACTTTTGTCCGCTACTGTATGTATAATTACATTAATATATATGTATAATTGGTGAATCGAATTATAACGATTACTTTGAAAAATGGGTGTACCATGAAATGTAAGGCAAAGGAAGATCTCGAAAAGCTTGCGAATGTTCTGTACAGGTGACAACGGTAATCTTGAATATTTGCGCGACACGTTTAAAATTTGAATGTTCCAGAAGGATGTCACACTGGTGCGATCGTTCGGCCATAGTCCTAACGGGTATGCTGTTGTTGAGTATGATAATGTGGAATACGGCAAGGAGCACAATAATGAGGTGCGAAGACGCGAAACTGAGGTGTGCTTACAGAACAGGCTGTGGTTCTGCTCTGCAACACTATCTTACAGGCTGCGCGCCCGTTCTCCAAGGCGATGACTGTTCCGAGACATGCCAACATGCCCTCATTGCTTTGACAAGCACCGACGAGGGCAAAGAACTTATGACAGTACATATTTCTTTATTTATTTCGACTTTCGTTCCGTTATACACGTGTATGTACTTCTGCTCCCAGTCAGCTGTAAACCTTGCTTCGAGCAAATCTTTATCAATATTTGCAGTCGTACTTTACGAGTAAAAGGCGGCCATTTCGGAGCCAAAACCATGCAGTAGAATTTGGTCCCTATTTACTATGAATTTGCGAGTTGATACGGAGATGGCTCTCGGTATTTGAAGGCAAAGTTTGCAGGCGCAACTCCATGCCAAATCTACGCCAAGCCTTTCCCTCGTGTAGAGGGCGCGTCGGTCGCTCTGAGCAGTGGCGGCTCCAGTCAAGTGAAGGCCCTAAGCGGTAGTTTTGGGGCCCTCAAACTCAAGTTAGAAATAGAAGTTGCAAGAAAACTCCCGCAAACCTATTAACAAAAGAGAAAAGTAATGAAATATACCGCTACACGTTAAAGTTATTTTAAAATTCGGGGCCCCACGCGGCCGCATAGTCCGCTTACCGTAATTCCGCCTGCAAACTTTGCACTGCTTTGCACTCAAATACCGAGCCTAATTTCCGAGTCGGAAACAGTTGGGTCGGAATTTGCAGGGAAGTTTTGCTGACGAATACATGGCAAATCAGGAGCAGATTGCTTACTGGGCTGTTTCCTCGACAAATATATGTTAGAAGCTTTTTATAATTTAATTCTGCAACGATTTTAACGATATATTAATTCGATATCTAATTTATTATATATTTATTATAAAAATTTTCAATAAATTACAATTGATTATTATTTGCGCAGTGCGAATGCGAAAATGACTTATGTCTACAATCGAAGCAGAGGGTTGAAATCTGCAGATCTTCCGTGCAAATGGCAATGAACAGGACCAGGGTGTCCTGCAGAGTCGCAACTTGGATTTGTAACGCGGATGCCCTCTGTCAGACTGCCCTTTCCTACTATAATAGATTTTGCAAGAGCATGTTCCAAGGACGAAAGTGTACAAAACGGTAAACATTATTCTTTTCAATACTAACCGTACCCACGACCGGTGTCACATTTTTTTACTTTATAATTGTTGAAGTTTTGCAAGGATAATTCCATTAGAATTGATTAAAAAATTGCAAGAAATTTAAATTAATTCAGTGTTCAGTCATTTTTATATAAAACGATATATAGCAGTCGCGTTTTGTGCTCGTGAAAAGTATCGAAAATTAATCAGCTGGTGTAAAACAACGTAAGAAATATTCGATCTACAAATTATTGAACAAATTTTAGGTGTAAAAATTCAATAAATATCCTTACAAGGCAAGAGAAAGCAGCGAAATTAAATACATGTCAGTGCGATGGTTTCGAAGATTATGACTGTAAAGGAATCCATAGGAATATGAATCTACTTTGTTTTGGTAAAATACACCATGGTTATCGTGACGTTAATATCGAAGATGACAGAAGGAATGAGTTCCTAAGACCAAACATGACTCTAAGAGGAGATGCTGTTCAAATATTAGTTGATAGAAGACTATTTCTACTTTCCCTACTTATTTATCATATACTTAAAGCAAGGCAAGGTAAGAGCAAGATTACAGAAAAACTTATGTAATTTAATTATTAACTTTTAATTACTCGCGTAGCGTACTTACAACCTCGAAACCTTCAAGTGTTTCAAGTTTCAAGCATAAACAAATAAAGGTGTCGACTATCGGACGCTCTCAAAAAAGCGATAACTTTTTTAATATTTGACTATTTGACGATTTGAACTTTTTTTATAAGATAGAGAAATTAGTTTACTACAGGATGTGAAAAGAAATTTTTTCAAAAATTGCAACTGGACGAAATTGCAGAGAAAATGCTAAAAGTTGCATTTCACAACTTTCAACAATTTTCTCTGCAATTCCAACAATTCGCAACTTTTTAAAAAAATTTTTTCACGTTGCGTAGCATACCAATTGTTCCTACTTCTGAAAAAAGTTAAAATCTTATGGTCCAATATTAAAAAAAGTTATCGTCTTTTTTAGAGCGTCCGAATATTAATGCGAGTCACCGTATGCATTTCGTATCAAATTGTAGTTATTTTATCGAATAAAAATTGATTTGTGCTCGGCGAGTAACTGGAGGTTAAGATACACTTGTTTTCTTGACAAAAGAAGATTTCTTTTTCAGACTGACGATCGAAAGAAATGCATAAGGATCTCCGGAAGAGCAGTATTTCACGAAACCCATGACCAAAGATCTTCGTCAATCTTTTCACCATCAATATTCGATCAAGTTTTATATATTTATATCGGTTAACGAATCACTATTTCCTTCTATAAATTTTCAGCAGCTTTATCATATAAATGTAAAACTGCACTTTCTACACTAAAATTTCTTTGCGAGAACTTTCTATGCAATTTGTACAAAGAAAAACATCAAGAAGGTGGGCGGAGGGTAGTCTTGTACAGTAAGAGTATTGTATATTGATTGTATTATAGTAAATATAACTGGATCATTCGTTATAGATGTTTAATTGTAAGAATTCTATTTATAAAAATATGTAATCATGTAAATATCCATGTAACGAAAAAATGATTTTTCTATTTAATAATTTAAATATTGTTTACATTACGAAATATGTCGAATCAATTGCTAAACATTTAGGTATTGAAAAAATCATAGGGAATGGAAATATTCTAGCTAGGAAGAAATCTTTAATTTTCAAGTTAAGATAGCTCCGACTGTTGCGAAGGATTAATACTTAAAACTGCTTTTAATTGAAACTCTGACCGAAATCTTCGTTTCCTTCTTAAACAGTGTTTCTCGATCGCAAAAGTAAAAATAAAACATTCCCAATTGAATTTTCACTGGAAAATATTGAAATACTTCAAAGTTAGAATTATTTAATCGTAATGTACAAATAAAATGCGAGTTATATGCGTTTCAAGTATATATATACAGTGATAAATATTACGTCACTGAGAATTCTAAATAGTAGTTACATATTTTATAAGTATATAGCGATCTCTAAAGAATATATTTGCAAGAACATTAGTGTAATTCATTTTATTCTTTACTTCCTTATTTCTTAACAGAAGACACACCTATTTCAAAAATTCCAACTCGTTTTATAGTTTACCGATCGTTGCGAAGTTCTCGCAAAATTCTTGCTGTCGAACGTAATACAAAATATAAGAAAGTGTGGCGATAACTTCATGATAAATTGCTTTATTAGTTGAATGCATTTGAAAGATGAACATCCTAAGGAAATCCATCGTCGTCCTCCTCTGCCATTTCTTTAGCAAGTTCCAAATCTTGTTGTTCCCTTTCTCTACGTTCTTCGGCCGATTCAAGGTCTTTTCCATACGACTTTGGTGGATATCTCATGGCTTTAACGCTCTGATTGTGCAAGTCTAAGCAGAATGTAATTCTCTGGTGGAACGCGAGCAACGGCTCTTTAGTACAATAAATATCGGTAGTCTCTTTGCTACGCATGTATCCGTTCTCCAATTCTAAAGTAGCTTCGATCACTCCGTCCCTAATAGCTTTAGCTACAATAAATTCAGCGTCGACGCTCGAATCTAAGCCTAGTTTCATTGCGATGTATGCAGGAGAAATTCTCGAATAGGAGAGTCCGATCGATCTAATCGCAGTCTTAATAACGTTGTGTCTCAATCTGAGGATCAGAGTAAATGTATGATCTGCTCTGAACTGTGGACCGAAGTTTTCTAAAACCTCTCCAAAACGTTGGAGATTTCCTAAACGCACAGCTTGCGTTAATTGAAAATACGGAGCCAATGCGCGACGCATCGCTGCTTGCCGGAAAGTTTGCCGTTCGGGAATATCTCCAAGTAGAAGTTCTACCGTCACAGCTAGTTTCTGAACTGTTTGACGGAAACCAACTGCGGTGCTTTGAGGAGCTTTTCTGAGAGCCTGCGAAAATGATTAAGTACAAATTATATATTGTATTTTAAGGTGAGGTAAAACCCTTTTGTTTCGAATAAGACTACAACATACCTGAACCAAGTACTTGTGGGCAGCAGAGTACTCTAATCTAGCTGCTTTGATACGTCCTAAATAATACAAGAATCTGGCCCATTCGTTGTTGCTAGCAGACTCGGGGAACGTCGACTTGAGTACAAGCTTGTCTGCTTGATCGTACAGATTATAATGCAAGTAATTCCTTAATAAGCAATTAATCAATACCGCCTGTCCTTCGAAATCGTTTCTCAACGTCGCTGTCCTTAATCTCAGGTGCAACAGTCCTCGAATTTTATCCAATCTTCCGACTAGCTCGTACGCTCTCGAATAATAGAAATAACATTTCGCGGCGATCAAATCGATGGTACGCCTATTCTGTGCAATGATCTTTTGTAACAATTCCTCGGAACATTGAACCGCTTGCTCATATCTTCCAGTATCTATTAAACGCATGAGAACCAGCAGAAGAATGTAAGCATCGATTTCCGGCAAGGAACTCAAAGCTGTAGGGCGTAGTTTCTGAGTTTCTTCTACTTCGGTAGATTCTTCTAATCTGGATAGCAATGCCTCGCGTTCCGAACATGGTTTCAAGTAAAAACTCACGATGGTCGAATGCAAAACATTGAAGTTTAATCTGCGACGTGTGTTAGGTAACGAACGTAACACTCTCAGAATGAAACGAGGCTCTTTGCTCTGCACCGCTTTCTCTATCTGACGAGCATGCTCACGAATATCGTGAATCGTTTGGAGATCAATATCCTTCTTATCAATCACGTCTCCGTCACCGTTCTGAGATTCTGACGGAATTATGTCCACGTCCATAGCTTCAGGATTCTTCGCTGCAACGGGCACTCCCATTTTGAACCAATCTGGAAAAATATGTCTCTACATGCACACAGTAATACGTTTGAATACACAAAGAAAACTGTATTCCCAATGTTGTTATAGACAAAAACATTCTTTAGTCGATACAAACTGGAATTCTGGTAAGCGAAAAATTCTTTGTTCCAAAATTTAAAATGTCACGTTTTTTTGATTCAAGAATTTTATGTGTGACATTTTTTATATATTTATCGTTTAAAAAGAGTAGCAATTAAAGTTTACCTGTCTTGCAAAGTTTTATAGGACAAGACTTCTCTGAATAACTACAATTTTACGTTTTCATCCCACCAATTCACAGTCATGCATACTAACCTTAGACTATATATTCTTATAGAGCCGGCATGGGTAGAGGATATGTGTGCATAGGACGCAGTGCTCCACAGTGCTCCAAGATAATTCAGAATGGTGGATAGCGATATAAAAGCGAGGTACACAAGCATATTTATATGCATTATTTCGTAAACATTTGGAGAAACGGTACAAACTTGTTGTATAAAGAATTGTAAGGAACGACAAAACCGTGATACGCTTTATGAAACACGGAATACCTGTTCACAATCTATTGTTGCTTCGACCAATAAGCAAACTTTGCCTATTGCAACGATCAATCAGATTTGCATTCCTCCAAGCTCACTTTCCAGCTGTTTCCAGCCGTGAAAAACGCGTATCACGATGCTTCAGAGCTATTTTCATGATTCGTTACTTTCCGTCAGAGAGACTGGAAATTCACTCGCAAAAAATAACCGAGTTTCCCCTCTAATCAAACTCCGTGATAATAGGTGGCTCCATAGAACCGCCACGTCTGTGTTATGTGCCGATTTTATACGGCACACCGGTTTATCAGAAGTATCGAAAGACAATAATAATAGAACAAGTTGAAGGGAACTATTACGGTAACAAGTATGATTCGCTATAATTTGATTACATTAATATGGAGCCTCGGATTGTTTCTCGGTTTTTCTATCCAAACTCTTACCGCTACCGATGTCATCGACTCGGAGCTGGTTCTGAAAAATGTGGAGAAACATATTGACTTACAATCTCAACTAACGAAAATCACAACCAGACTCGTTCTAGAAAATGAGAGCAAAGATCGACACATACGTAATTTCCTATTCTCATTGGAGCCTAAACAGAAAAATAGTCTGAGCTATATCGCTGCGTACAGAGAACCGGTACGGGTTGAGTTAAAATTGGCTGAAGTTAAGGTAAATGCGCATCCAGATAAAACCTTTTATAAGATCGAATTGAAAGATCCTCTTTCTCCTGGGAGAACTATGTCCGTCGAAGTCGAAATGGTATTAAGTCACGAACTGGTACCTCATCCTAAAGAGATCACACAAAAGGAGAAACAACTGGTAAAGTACACAGGAAACATTTATCTGTACTCTCCGTACACCGTAGCGAAGCAAACAACAACGGTATCATTGCCTTCGCGCAACGTAGAAAGCTACACTAAATTCAAACCAGTCTCACAGAGCGATTCGATGATCACTTACGGTCCGTACGAAAAGCTTCCTTCGTTTTCGTACGAGCCGTTGAACATTCATTTCGAAAACAACAATAAATTCCTGACCGTCGTCAGACTGGAAAGAAGCATCGAGATATCTCATTGGGGAAACATCGCGGTGGAAGAACACACTGATTTGTTGCACACCGGAGCCTTGCTGAAAGGCTCGTTCTCCCGTTACGATTACGCCAGGGAGACCAAATCGGGCCAGGCCAGTATTCAGAGTTTCGATACTGTTCTACCCGCAGCTGCTTCCGATATTTATTACAGAGACGAGATCGGTAATATCTCCACGTCGCATACTCGCATTAAGAAAGATTCCGTCGAGCTGAATCTTCGTCCACGTTTTCCGCTGTTCGGCGGTTGGAAAACTCGATACATCGTGGGTTATAACGTACCCAGTTACGAGTACCTGTTCCACTCCGGAGATCAATACGTGTTGGAGATGAGACTTTTAGATCACGTATTCGACGACATGGTGGTAGACGAATTGGTTGTGAAGATTATACTGCCAGAAGGCTCGAAGAATATTGAATTCAATCTTCCGTATGCTGCAACGCGTTTACCTGATTCTCTTTACTACACGTATTTAGACACTACCGGACGTCCAGTCATTTCTATTACGAAGAAGAACTTGGTGGAGAATCATATTCAGGATTTTAAGCTGAAATATACATTCCCGCGTATATTGATGTTGCAAGAACCTTTACTAGTAGCAGCTGCGCTGTATCTACTCTTCTTATTGGTGATCACTTACGTGAGACTCGATTTCTCGATAGACAAGGATGAGTTCTCCGAGAGTAAATTGAAGATAGCTGGACAATGCGAGAAAATCTTAGCTGTTCAAGATCGACGCGTAACTTCTTACAACGAGCTGGATTATCATCTGGGAAATCTGAAAACGAACAAGGACGCGAACGCGTTCTTGTCTGTTGTCAAAGGCATCAATAAAGAATACAAAAACGCCACGAACGCTATCGCAGAGATTGCTCAACGATTGAAAGGGGAATCCGGTGATATATACGATCGTGTACAGGAATTACAGAAGCACGACAAAGCGTTGAAAGAGCTTTACAATCAACAACAAGCGCTTTACGTAGATAAATTAGTACCAGGGAAAATTGGGCGTCAACAGTTTGTAGAAGCGGAAGCGGTTATCGCGAGGAAGAAGGAGGAATGTATCGAGAAAATTAATTCTATCGTGAAGTCTTTGCAGTAATGAAATTCACGAACAGTCGAGAAACCGAGAATAATTTGAAGTACTAACTGTAATCTTTTTCTATTCTAAGTTAAAGCAAAGTCCTTTCTGTATGATAAGTTAAGATTTGTAATAAAGAGATATAAAAGAAATATTACTGTCTACTTGTATTTAGTTAGAGAAATATACGCAGAAATTATTAATCATATTTATTATGAATTTTCGATAAATATAAATATACACTACCGCTGAAAAGTATCCGGACACTTGCGAAATGTGTAATTAGGATTGCAAGGGTGCGGGATATGCGCCTTTTCATTTCACGATAATGCATGCGATGGGGTTTTTCAGTAGTCAATCTAGGCCGCGATCGCCCTCAAAAGCCCTACTTTTACGTTTACGAGACGCAATTTGCATTATTCGGCAGCATGTAGCTGTCGCAGATTTATAAAAAAAAGCTAATATAAATACATGCGCAGCTTTATGCTTCCAAATAATGCAAATTACACCTCGTAGATTTAAATATAGTGATCGAAAGTTGAATTTCGATTTAAATTGGGTTGCTGAGATTTCAATTTGGATTTAGATTTACATGTAGCGATTGAAAGTTGAATTTTTCGATTTAATTTGACTTTATACATAATAATAATAATTACAAGTGACAAAATTCTTCTAAATGTTTTTTGTGTAGAGTAAAAGGAATAAGTGTCCGCATACCTTTCAGTGGTAGTGTTACATATGTATCGTTATAATCTCGTATAGTTCACGAGAAACCGATCGAAAATTGCTAGAAAAAAGTATTTTCAAATCACAACTTTCCCTCTCGGATAATGTCCGAGTACGTATTTCGCGAATCCATGTGTCAGTGTAGAACGCCGGTTAAATGAGACACCTGCTAACCTTTTAGACAGTGCTCGGAAAACTGTCACTTTGTTCGTACGTCGAATGATTGCAGCTAGAATGAGTAATTTACGGAAATTTATAGGTAACCGTATTCTTTCTTCGACGTTCGTTCTACGTGCTTGCAAATCGATTTGTTTAAATAAAAGCTGGACGGTCGATTTTTTGTTGTTCGTTTAAAATACATCCGCTGAAGGTTATACGCTCGCTGTATTTAAATATATGTGCTATCAATCGTTCGTTTTGATGTAGATATCGGAGCAAATTTGACGGACCCAATGTTTCAAGGAATTTACCACGGATCTCAGAAGCATCAGCCAGATTTGAATAAAGTTTTAGAACGAAGTTGGAGCAACGATCTCTCGAAAATTATAATCACTGCCGGTAATATAGAGGAAAGTAGAAAAGCTATTGAAATCGCAAGAACAGATGGTACGATATTACTGCGTTAAATATTTTTCAAATAACAATACCATCGTGCACGAATTAGTTAAGGAAGCATCGTTACAGTCGTGTCTCTCTATCATGGGCAGATCTGTAGTTCGGTACATAAGAATTCTGTTTTCTCTAATGAAAATCAATCATTACGATACAATTAATCATTTGTACACCTTGCAGGCTTTACAACTGTGAGGCTAGTCTTGTAATATACGTCTATTGTTTGTTTGTCTCGTATTAAATCACACGTACGAAGAAACCGCCGAAAGAGAGATGCGACAGTTGCTGTGATTCTGTCTCACATAACTACAACGATGAAATGCATGTCGATGGAAATGTCTAGGTATACATTGAATTTAAATCCTGATCTTCTAAAAATTTATTGTCACTTTCATTGCAGAACGATTATTCTCAACAGTCGGTTGCCATCCGACGCGTTGCAACGAGTTCGAAGAAAGTGGAAATCCAGAAGCTTATCTGAAGTCGTTATCGGATCTAGCCGTAGATAATAAGGATAAGGTTATTGCCATCGGTGAAATGGGATTGGATTACGATAGGCTACAGTTTTGTTCGAAGGATGTGCAAAAGAAGTATTTCGAGATGCAGCTATCTTTATGTTCCGCTTTGAAATTACCAATGTTTCTACACTGCCGGAATGCCAGTGAAGATTTTGTGAAAATCTTAAGGAAACATAAAGATATGTTAACGGCTGGTGTCGTGCACTCTTTCGATGGTAATCCGGAAGAAGCGAATTCTATATTACAAATGGGATTGTATATCGGCATTAATGGATGGTACGTCGAATAAGTTCTACAATTCTAATGTTTGACGCAAGCACAGCTGACTTTAATCGTATTCGTAGCTCTCTTAAAACAGAAGAAAATCTTTTCGCTGTAACAACAATTCCGTCGGATAGGTTGATGATTGAAACCGACTGTCCGTGGTGCGAAATAAGACCGATCCATGCTTCCGCGAAAGATGTTATTACTAATTTTGTATCGGTGAAAAAAGAGAAGTGGCAACCGGATCGTATGGTTAAAGGAAGGAACGAACCGTGCACCATAGTGTAAATAAATGTCAACTTATCATTGGAGAATAAATGAAAAATAACGAATTACTAATTTCGTTCTCGTTTTCGTTTGCAGGCAAATTTTGGAAGTGCTCGCACGGATCAGAGACGAGGAGGAAGAATATCTATGCAATCAAATATACAAAAACACGATGAAGGTCTTCTTTCCTCACGAATTATAATTGTAACCGAAATCCACGACCACTCTGTGCACAAAAGAAACGTAAGAAAAAAAAGAAAAAACACACATAAAAAGGAATTTTTACCAAATTCATTTCTTAGAAGAAAGGAAATGAAAATACTCATTTTTACATACATTGTTCTACCTATGTGACTGGAGTCACATAATCATCTCCATTAGTTGCATTATTAGCACTATTATATTTATAATATTATAATAATAATTATTACTATTCCTATATTTTACCGATATTATTCTATTACTCCCATGAACATCTCGTTATTGTTACTCCTCTCTATTTTTGTATCCGATAACGTACAGTAATATTTTACATATCTATTAAAGATATTAATCGTGCTGCCCACTCCTACATTAATTTTCTCCAAGGATACGAAAAAAAAGAGTGACTTTATTTAACGTATTCTTCGATTCGTATATAAATTTGTTATAATCACCGTTGAATCCACGTTAAATGGTAACATAAAAGAGAAATAAACGTAGAAGGCAATAGGTTGAAATTTAATCCTAAATCGAGTGATCTATATATTACTTTAATAATCATAATGTTGTTTGACATAAAGATTAACTTAAGAAAAAAGGACTAACACCTCGATCGAATTTCCAGCATTTCAAAATGTCTCGATTCATTGGAATTATATGATACATCGTCGAATATCACAGGTGAAATGGCCGTCACAATATACATGTGGAAATATACAACATTTCAATATTGGAATGATAAAATTAAATGCTGAGAGTGGGAGAAGAATTACCGAGCGAATCGGTTGTAACATCCAAAGAATTTCGTTCACGGAACTTTAGATAATGTTTGCACTTTCTCGTACACCCAGTCGTAAGTTTGACTTGCTAATGTCTGGGTGGTATCGATAGCTTGCGAAGCGTAACTTTGTAAATTTTCTGGGCTCAACTTCCCGCTGAAACAAGCAGAATAACAAAGTCATGTTCGGTTCGCGTTCGCTATATTAAAAGCAACGTCGCTACTTACACAAATACATTATGCTCCAACCACTTGAGCGTTGTACTCGAGTGTTCCATGAATTTCTCTGCGCATATGCAGGAATAAACTTTCACCAGTTCCAATCCTTGATTACTTCGTAAATGTATCTCGTCTAACATTCCCGGAACGTAATGTTCGATCTACCGAACACGTAAAACGTTTATTATATTACGTACGAACACCTTCGATTGGGATTCGAATGCTTACCGTTTGACGTACCACAGGGCCTTTAGTTTCGGCGTACGCCAGCACATTGCCGTACGCTCTGATAGAAACGTTCTTCACTACGATGTAAACATCTCCCGCTAATTTCATATAAGGTTTACATGTTTCGACGGTTGCTTTGTAATACTCCGGCGAACTAGCTTCGATGAATTCTAGCGTTTTGGTAGAATAATCTTGTACTATGATCCAAGCTTTCTGTCCATGTTCGTATACTCCACTCCTGTTTAGCAGCTTATCCGTGCTAGATTCTAAATAATCGCGGTAATTGTTTACCATCGAATGAAATAATTACTAAACTCGTAAACAGAAAGCTAACAATTCATTTTCGAATATTACCTTTGTAACTACCATGTTGATAAACATCGTAACCTACAAAAGCACCAGTCAGAAGCAATAACAAAATAATTCCCTTCCTCCAGGGAAACTTCTTATTGGACGTTGCTGTCATTTTTAAAAGTAAAGCCTGCAATACAAAGATAGAAATCATCAGAACCATTCTTTTCGGATACTTTCCGGATATAAATGACCAGTATAACTAAATAAATACACATCATCGTGAAGTTTTAGGGGTAAAGGTCAAACGTTGTGGTCGTCGATACTCACACAATGAATTGCGATTATTTTGATTAACGGTTTTCATAGGCATGCCTTACCTCTACAATCGATGCAGCAAGAAAATAATCTTCTAAATTATTCTGTTTTCACGGTTCCGAATGTATATTTACTTATAAAAAAAAAGATTCGATGACGACGAAGAATGAGCGATGAATGTCGTCACTGAATGGTGTTGGGGGGACAATATGCGATCGATAGTACACTTCCGAAAAAACAAGCTTACCTAACCTAATCCTTACGCGAGAGATTTGAATTTATCCGAATCGATCAAACTTTATCTGTCGCGCGTTATCGAGAACGGTCGAATCAATGTTTCGACCGGTATCGTCGATGTGTACATATACGCAGCGTATTCGTTTCGCAATGATCCTCTTCGAACACAAACTCGACCAGTCAACCAAATAGCAATTCATGTGTCGCGCACCGTTCAAATACTATACATAGATACATTTGCGCACACGTATATGCGTAGAACTTGTCGAGCCGAGCGGCGCGGGTCATTTCAAACGAGCTTGAACAGAAAGAATTCTATACGCAGCGATACCGCGCAATATCAACCCCTTGCCGTATTTTAACGAGTCAGACTCGTCCCGAAGATTTTAAACAAAGCCCAACGAATATGAATGTTACGCGTTTCTTTCTAGATGAAATAAAATTCGTCTCGTTTGCAATCAATATTTAAACATTCAAATAAACGTAGCCATACATTCTTTTACTTTTTACGACATTTCTCGGGAGTCTACACATCGCACATGCAATATAATATATATCTGTGGTTGCAAGAAAAAACGCGCCGCATGTCACAACTTCAAAAAGTTTGAGTTTACGCATATTGACTGAACTTTTAGAGTACAGAGTTTATGTATTTACCAGAAGAAAGCAGTCGCGAAAACAAATTCGAAAAGCTCAGAAAAATAATGCAATTTAACCGATGTCCTATGTCAACGAATTAGTGATCAAAACTTTAAACGGCAATATACAGTGTTCCTTCGGACGATGTGACTTTCGTCTGTGTGGAGTTCAGAGCATTTTTCGAATTAAATTTATACGAAATATGATATAATTCCAATTATATTTACTTGTGTATTGAACGGTGAAAGTTTTCGACGAAAAGAAGGACGCTATGCTCGTGTCTCATAAAAGAATGAAAAGTAAAGAAGTTTTGGCCCTTCGCGGGGTATGCCCTGTTCCGAACATATACTTTCAACTTGAATTAAAACGCGACAGTGTTATTATGATTGTTATTATTACGATCATGGTTACATAAACATACTTTATACAATATTCATTACACTTTAAATGGAAACCTACCTTGCTTACTTTACTGCAGGCATTGGCGAGACTTTCTTCTTTCCCTTTTCTCCATTTCTCATCGGTGCTGCTGAACAGTGTGCATGTCTCTTCCATGCATTTTTGTTTCAGAGTTGTACGTAAGCTACTCCATTTCACATCTGGAGAATAGAATCGCATTATATATTTGTCACTGAATGATTATTTAACTTATAACTGAACTGCGGATCTTTATGCATTCACGTAATGTTGTTTTTAATGTAACAAAGTCATTAAGGGATGAAATCAATTTTTATTTTATTCCTGCCTCCCGCAATCAATGCGGAACATTTTTATATTGCACAAAGATCCGCAGTCTACTTCTAACGATAAACCTTACCAATGTATGTCAATAGAAGTTGAGATTGATATAAATTTTTGGCGTAAAGTGATCTCCAAACAGGAAAACAAAGAGGATCAGTCACCAAACAAGCGACAAGAGCTTTAATTAATTCGTCTCTATAATTCGCGTGCACTTTCGGTGTGATTTTTCCCATCAACAGTTCGAACAGCTTTGTATAACTTATGTTTTTATTCTTAAATAATATTAACTGAAACAAACGTATATAAATGATGTAAATGTTATTATATTAATATGTATAAACGTGTATTAATGCTTACTCTCAATCTTTCAATGCTATTGTTAACTTCTCTGCCCACGCTGGCAGGGATATTAAGCTTTCCGGAACATGTATCGTCGATAATATCAAAATAGAGTTCTGGTTTAAGATCGTGTACGTTCTCGTGCCCGAAAACAAGATCGTTCAGAATTTGTGCCACGTAACTAGAATAACTCTTTGTTTCTAACATAGGAGACATTACTTCGTGCCATAGTTTTAATCCTACGATCAAGTCTTTTCTGCCAGCTTGACACAGAGCCCATAATAAAGACAATCCAATTGTTTTTCTATTCTGGTAAGAATTTCTCACGGTAATCAGTTTACCGATACTGGCGACGATCATTTCGGGATTAGTATTCGCTAAAAGTTGTAAAAATATTTTGTGACCAACAACAGGCGATCCTTTCACCATATCGGTGGCCATCGCTGTCAAAGTATTCTCGTAAAACACTTGCGCCGTCTGTTTCCCTGCCATTTCGATGGCTTTATCTAAAATAGAGAAGACTGGTTTAGGTACTATGCTCAACGGATAGTCTTTAGGTTTCCCTGAGAAGATCGCGTCTTCTTTGTCAACAGGTATTTTTAGATTAAGAAATGCAGCAAGATCTTTCAGCCATATCAACGGAGCGTCTGGAAATCTAATTTGACCGTTGGTCAAAACGTTCGAGAGCTCGTCCACGTCGATCTATGAAAAATAAATGTCTCGTATAAAGGGATTAATCTAGAATTATATAAAAGAGTAAATATATATTTATATAGGATTAATACCATATTCAACGCGTCTTTTATCGATTTCGGAGGCTTCTCTTTTGGCTCTTGCTTCTTTTTCTCAACATGTTGTTGCTGTTTCTGTTGTTTCTTTTTCTCTTCGTTCTCTTTCGTTTTATTCTCTTTCTCTTTCGACGGTTTCTTGTTCTCTTTGTTATTATCCAAATTATCGTATAACGTCTTCACTTGACTCAAAGGTACTGAAAGAAGCGAACACTTTTTTCAAACATTTTTTTAAGCTGTAACGTATGTATTTCGGTATACGAAGAAGCCTGTGCGCGTTAAGTTATCGTTAATGCTAAATTACTAATTGACAGTGAAGTTTTTAAGTAATAATATTCTGTAGAAATAGCGCAACGTATTGTTAGCCGAGGTTAAAAATAGTAACTTACAAAAATCTTCGACTTTCGGAGCGTTCTCGATAAATTTCTTTTTCTCGGCCTTCGTAAGCTTATTGGTCTTTCCATTGCTTTTATCCTTTTTGTTTCTTGCAACTAATTCCCAACCGCCAGACGACATGGTGCAACAAATGCAGTAAACAAATAGACACTTAACAATACTACTAAAAAGGCACTGAAGTGTTTGTTGGCAGTTGTGTTGTCGACCGAACACTGTACGTGGTCGCGCATGCGTGTTTAACAATTTGCCACGCGCTAACTTTTGCCTATGCGAAAGCAATTTTCAATTCTATATGACACGTATTACATTGTGCCGTGTATAACTTGTTCCAATTACTAAAGAATATCAGGAACTATTGGAATGCGTACTGTATGAATATGGCGACAAGATGGGTGGACCTAATTTAATATTTCAACACGATAATGCAGCAATACATCGTGCAAAAACAATTAAGAACTATTTTGAGAGGGTAAAAGTTGAAGTTTTACCCTGGCCATCAAGGAATCTGGACTTAAATCCGATTGAAAATCTTTGGGGAATATTAGCAGGAAAGTTATACGACAATGGGAAACAGTATAGCACTGTTTCAGAATTGGAAAATGGGATTAGAGAGGCGTGGTCTGAAATTAAAATTAGAAACACTACAAAAATTAATTTACAACTAAGTATTGAATTTTTATTTTTTTAAATTTTTTATGTAAAAATACATAATGAACATACATTATACATTATTTGGGTCACTGCAGTGCGACTTTTTTTAGCATATATAACATCAATGATATCTAGGAAATCCGAGTCGATGACAATCGACGAGTTAACTCGTCCTCGGCGGATTAAAATATGAAAATCAGCGGTCCGTTCAACGACGAAACGCAAAACACAGCTTAGAAACGTTGCAAGAACGTTTCTAAATCTATCAATACGCGATTACAAGCGAATCTAATATCACAAGAAACTCGCAGAAGAACCGCAAAACGCGAACGCAGAACAAACATTGCCCCGTGGGGGATGATTCTGGCTTTTACAGTGATCTATAGATCTAAAAATAATCTTCTACTACCCTCATTCTCAGGAGGGTACTCATTACAAAGATTATAAACATTAAAAGTCTCTTTTCTTAAGAGTAGATAATATATTGCCCCAACTTTTTCTATCACAAAGTCAATGATAAGTAGAAAATTACCCCGTACGGCAAGTCAACGGCGCTCCTAAGGGCCGAAACCTCTCTTACTACCATTACTAAGAAAATTATTCTTCTCGTCCCGGAAACTAGTCTCCTTTTAGCAAAATTACAATTCGATTTCTTCAGTAGTGAATAACAAATTGCCCTGGAGGGAATGTAAAATTCTATTTCTCAAGCAACAATGAATAAATATATCGCCATTTTGGTTTTGTTAAGGTACAGAAATTACGAACTACACAAACGTTCTAATTATTGAAACCGTAAAATAAATCGAACAGGCTGAAAACAGTATAACAGTACTTCTAAATTCTCCTAATGTTTTTAATAAACGCATCAAATCCGCTGTCTAATTCGTTATCCGTAAGAAAACTATTTTCCTTTTATCGCTAAAACTTGCTAACCCGGAACGTGGTTCCAATCACAGACTTCCTCCTGGACGCTCTCGTGATCCTGTTCTTACCAACTTCGTTTGCACTCTCGTACTGTGCGTCTTCGGACCAGTTGCTATCTGTGGTCGTGCAGCCGGCCGGTGATTTATCGGATTTATCCGAGTACCCAGAATCGATGACGACGGTCTCGTCGATCTTGAAGATGTTCCTGGACAGTGCAGGATTTTTTCTGAACGTTGCTCCCCATGGAACGGAATGCGCGTTTTCGTTCTCACTGTCGCTCCTGATAGGGCTGACGCACGGAGATGAATCGCCATTTGTCGAGAGTCTCGACATCATGCTCAGAAGGGAACTAGTCCTGGGTAGTTTGCACCTGGCCACCGGAATCCAATAAACGGAGTCGTCTTCTTGACAATGTTTCTGCTCCGAAGCCTTGCCTTGGTCCAAAGACATATCGAAGTCGATGGTTTTGCGACTGTCATCGCTTTCCACCAAAACTGGAGACCTTCCTTCAGAGTCGCTGTTCTCGGTGTCGTTGGAATACACTGCCGTCGAGGAGGATTTCGCATCCGACTCGCTAGCACTTCCTAAATCGACTTCATTTCTGATCGTCGAAGTGAACGATTCCTGAATAGTCTCATCCAAGAGTGACGAGTTCCCTTTCTCCAAAGCGTCCACCACGGCCTTCACATAATTCTGCTGTGCTCCAGGAACGTTGTTCTGCTCTCGCAACAGGGCTTCCTTGATAGCCCTCGCTGTCATAGCTGTGATGATCTCTCGGACCACGCTCTTCTCTTTAGGAGGCTGTTTGCTCCTCACCAAGTTTTCCAGCTCCATCGACTTCCTCCTCGAGGTCAGGAACCTGGTGCTCGGAGAGTTTACCTGATCCGGATCCTGGCCAGTGTCCTTCCTCTTCGAGGACTCTTCAACGTTCTTTATCTCGCAAGACCCCCATGACGTTCTTCTCGAGTTGAAGAATTTAGTAGCGGGAGAGTCTGCATTATTTCTCTCCATCTCATTCCTCTGTTGCGCCAGCATCCTTGAAGCCTCTTGAAACTCCTTCAACTCCTCAGGAACTATCGACATCCTTCTGGAGTTATGGGTCCTGGCGCAGGGAGACTTCGCATCCTTCTCCAGCCGCACCGGGGTCTTCGGAGACTCTGCAAGATCCTTCGACTCCGCAGGAACCATCGATTTCTTCCATTTCAGGTGGGATCGCTTCACAGGAGTTCTCTCGCTGATATTAATGTTCTCCACCTTCTTCACGATCTCTCGAACCAAAGTTGATGAATTAGGAGAGTCCACTGGCTCGAAGAGGATCGGTTCGATTGACCGGATGTTCTTGTCTAACCAGTTTCTCAGTTTCTGTCTACCTTTACATGTCTCTTCGTAGCTGACCGATAGTGGTTTATCACACTCTGATTTCAAAGTCGAACTTCTATATTCCATACTATGCGAGGCCTTGTTAGAGTTATCGCGCATCGATGCGTCCTTCCAGCTGTCCTCGAAGATTGAGAGTTTCCTCAGAATGTTCTCCGAAGGCAGTCTTTTTCCTTTCGGAGATTCTTCAAGGATCGTTGACGAGAGGAGACTACCCGGAGAGAATTTTGGTGTCGAAGCTGTGCGGACTCTGCGCGCGCGCGGTTGCTCTTCTCTCTCGCTCTCTCTCGTGTTAGGCGAGCTTGTCTTCTGCGGAGTTATTTGAGCGTAGATTGGCTTTGGAGGTTGGATGTTGTATTCCGCGCGCGGTTGCTCTTCTCTCTCGCTCTCTCTCTTGTTAGCCGAGCTTGTCTTCTGCGGAGTTATTTGAGCGTAGATCGGCTCTGGAGGTTGGATGTTGTCTTCCGGTTGCTCTCTCTTTATCTCTCTCTTGTTAGGCGAGCTTGTCTTCTGCGGAGTGATTTCAGAGTCTTCTGCAGACTTGGACAAGTCGTTTTTGGTCTTCTTGGCAGTTTTCCCACGTTTTATTATCACGTATGTACCGTAATTCGATGCGTCAATTTCATCCTCGTCATCTTGACGCGGTAGCTCTAAAGGAGAAGGCTTTCGACTGAGCACGATGTTGATGTTGCTCACCTTTCGAGACGGAGACATTTTTGGGAAAGTCTTGCTGATGTCACGTCTTGGTGTTATGTGTGGGATACTTGTGTCCATCTTTTCTGTCGTTATTGATGGAGCTTTCTGCTGTTTCGAGTTTGGAGATTTTTGGTGGCGTTGAATCTTGTAGGTGCCTGTAGACGGATTGCTCGGTTCTGGCTTTTCCTGCGATCTGCGTGCTGGTGCGTCTGTAAACGATGGCAGAAGTTTGTTAGTAAAGAAACTCAAATCGATCTGACAAATGTGGCGATAATTGTGGAAGTGGTTTAAGTCACATAATTCTTTTAAATCGAAATTCAAATTCAATTTTCCAACATTATATTTAAATCCCAATTCAAATTCAACTTTTAATCATTATATTTACATACGAATTCAAATTTAACTTTCAGCGACCCAATTTGAATCGAACTTTCAACTCTATAAATTCAAATTCAACTCTCAGCGATCGAATCTAAATCGAAATTCAACTTCCAATCATTATATTTAAATCTCAATTCAAATTCAACTTTTAATCATTATATTTACATACGAATTCAAATTTAACTTTCAGCGATCCAATCTAAATCGAAATTCAACTTCCAATCATTATATTTAAATCCCAATTCAAATTCAACTTTTAATCATTATATTTACATACGAATTCAAATTCAACTATCAGCGACCCAATTTAAATCGAACTTTCAACTCTATATAGTTTTATTAATTAGATTAGATGGCGATAGATACCTGATATAGTTAACGTGCTCAAATTCGTCACTGAAGTTCTTTTCCAATCAGGATCCTTCCAAGATGGTGGGCGACGATCAAACGGAGTGCTGTTTAAAATTTTCGGCGGGCTCGAGCGTTTATTCAGGTACCACTCCGGAATCGAGAGACTCTGTAGAGATCGCTGAAACTTCAATTCTGCTTCTGTCAATTGTCTCCCCTGTAGAAAAAGAGTAAACATTAGAATGCCGTTCCGTTTTATATAATCAACTGAAGAAAATCTTACTCTTCAAATCACGAATGAGAACTTTATTTTATTAAATAGCAATCTTACGAGTTCGAGTATAAAATAAAAACAAGTTATTTTAATAAGATGCATTAATTGATCGAAACGATAGCGCCGAAGGCATCTTTAAATTAGATATTCAACATTTACGATCGATAATTGGGATTATTTTAATCAGAACAATGCCTGAGAAGGCAGTGTCACTGTTTGTTTCTTTGCCATGTAACTCTCGAATACGTTGAACCTCGCGAGTATTATGTTTTCATACAGGTGTGATAGTCACAGGTAAACATAATCAGTATAACGATCATCTAGAATTTACGAAAACACTTATTTTTCAAGTTAGCCGGAAATCATTTCACTTAGAAATCACGCTAAATTTTGTTATAATAAACATAGTATATCGAACATTTAACTTTTAATTACTCGCGTACAATAATTTCAGCCTCAAAACTTTAAATTTAGTGTTACAAGCGTGAACAAAGGTGTCGACTACTACACTGATAAATATTCATTTTGCGCATTGAAGCAGCTATTTTATTTAATACAGAAATTATGTAGAAAGTGAAGTGCGAGAGTAACTGAATGCAAATGCTACAAGATCGTAGAACTAATCCCGTAAAAATGAGTTGATTTATTGTTAGAAAGGAAAATATAAAAATACCACGAGTATCAAGGTGAAAATCAACAAACAAATGTAGCAGTCCATTTACAATGTAGTTAGACTGCAGATCTCTATGCGAAATAGAAACTTTCTATCTGAATTGCAGCAAGCTCTGGTGTGAAATAAATATTTAATATCTTGTTGAATATATTTAACAGGTTAAAACTAGTGTAGCAGTACGTTCAAATCATTCAAATTTGTTTACAATGAGAAATTACCCATTTTATGCATTTATAACGAAAATGGACACGTACAATTTAAAGCAGCGGACGAATTAAGAAGATTTGAAGACATTAGCGTATTAATTTGAGCTAAATAAGACAATTAAAAGAAGAAAGGAACTTCTATTTGGCTTCTGTGTCTTGCAATCAATGCAAACATTTTTTATTTTGCATAAAGATCCGCAGTCTAATAATAAGTATTTAAACAAACACTTACGTGTTGGTCGCAGGTCAGCATGTTGTTTCTAATCCACGTCACCGGCACAGACATTTCCGTAACAAATTCGAAGTCAAGCACAATGCAACAAACGGGATAATTATCACAACTTCGGAGTTCTATTTGTTAAATTATGAACGGCACGATGCTAAACTAAACGCGTGTTTACAAATAGAGTCGTCAGATCGCCTCCGTGATGTTGCTGTTTTGAAAATCAACAGAGCCACAACTTTGCCAGGTAAGTACGGATAACTAGTCGACTGATGAACGTTCCACAAATTTCGTGCCGCAAATGAACCGATCAACCCTGACGGGCCTCATTATATACCCTTCAAGGGTAGCTACCCCCACCACGCGCACTCTGCTCGCAAGGATTCTCATCACTGACTGTGCACAGCATTAGGCTACTCGCCGCGTAATTCATTTTTCCATTACAATATTCGCTCTTCTGTCAATGTTTCGGTTTCGGGATTTTTCCTACGGTGACAGCAATCTTGGCAACTGAAAAATAACGATGAAATTAAACAATTAAAAAATAAGTAGAGGTCGCATAATGCCGCAGCTTTGTCGATTCATTCCCCCAAGTTTTAAGAGCAGGCATAACATTTTCAATATTGAACTGTACGATTTGAACTTCTTTGCGAAGCTAGAGCAATTAGTTCACTGCAGGATGTGAAAAGATATTTTTCCAGAAATTGCAGTTGGGCCGGAATTGTAGAGAAAAATACTAAAAGTTGCATTTCACAACTTTTTTATGTGGGCCTATATTGAAGATTTAAAAGATAGTTATAATAATTAACCCTTTGCAGCTGTTTTAACTCGAAAATGAAACATCTCGTTCTAGGTAGAATAATTTCGTTCTATACGATTCTTTTCATTTGATGGATATGAAATTGATATACACTCCGAGACAGAAAGATAGCACATCGTCTATTTTTCCTCATTTGGTACATTGAACTAAAGAAAATGAATATTTTCATATGTCAACACATTCTGACATGGCTGTACGTGCAATGTGCTGAGTATCATCCACCATATTTACTTCAATAGAATTTTCGAAATGAAAACGTAAATCAAAGTGTGATGATATCGGCGCACAGGTTCGATCAATGATAAAACACAAGCAATTTTGCAAATTAATTAAACACCCAACGTTTCGATCCTGATGTGGATCATTTTCAAGAGTAAAAGTTTGCGTCTGAAAAATAATGATCGAACATTGATCGAACCTGTGCGCCGATATCATCGCACTTTGATTAGCAAAATTACGATCGACAAACATATGGAATTTATGAAAACGTAAATATTGGGGCACAAAAGCGGGACAAAATGATAGCACAAATAACAGTTTTACATTTTTCAGTTGTACAGAAGTTATCGAAGAGCAAACATTCATTGCAAAACGTAATTGATAAAGTGGGTACTAGCTTCTTTCGTGCTTGTTTAATAAAACAACATACTTAAGTGTAAAGAATGGGTCGTGGAAAAACACTAAGCGTATGTGAAAATACAATATTGAAGTCAAAGGAAGAACAAGATTGAATTACACAAATATCAAAAACTGTAAATAGATGCCGAAAAGTTATTATGAGCTTGTTAAAAAATCCTGACAATTACGGGAAACAGAAATGTTCTGGGCGCCCACAAAGTTTAACTGCCCGTGAAAAACGTGCAACATTGAGAACAGCACCAAATTCGAGGATGACTGCGAGACAAATCGCCGAAATTGTTGGCGTAAACACTAACGGGAAGAACGTACGTTGTGTCTTACAAAAATGCAAGCACTTAGTGCGAAGAGATTTGCGAAAGAAACCTTGGTTAAAGATGGAGCAGAAAGCGTTCCGCTTACAATTTGCCGAAAAACATATAAATATGAGGACAAAGCGGCGAAGAGTCATATCCACTGACGAAAAAAGATTTAATTTTGATGGTCCAGGCGGCGTGGGCTATTACTATCATGATTTGAATGAAGAACAGCAATCTTTAAGCCGTCGCCAAATGGGAGGCGGCTGTGTGATATAATTTGGGCCGATACTGGATATTGGAGTAAAACAGAAATCTTTATAAAAGGACAAATGAATAGTGAACGGTATATTGAAATGATAAATGAACAAGTAAACACCTATGCTACAAGAATTGCTGCAAATAAACACATTTTACAAGAAGATAACGTCGCAGTCCATGCAGCGTGAGCGGTCAAGAAAATACTTTTCTTCAAAAATTATTCGTGTTTTGGAGTCGTCAGCAAGATCTCCAACCTCGACATTATTGAAAATTGTTGGGGACATCTTACCAGAACTGTGTACCAAAATGGCAGACAATTCCAAAGTATTAACGATTTAAAGTGGAGCATTTTGGACGAATGGGAGAATATTAGCCGAAACAGTATTAAAAAATTGTATAAATATTTACCAAACCGAATGATTAAAGTCGTTAGCTGTACAGGAGGTCCTACAAAATATTGAGCATTGATTTGTATCGATTAATTCTATATTATGTATATTTCAAGTTTCTCATTAACTGTGCTATCATTTTGTACCTCTATATTTCGTTAATAACACTGTCTAACAACAAATTTGTTCCACAACTATGTTGGATGGTTCTTATAGAGTTTTTCGCGCTGATTCCGAATCTGTTTTTAATTTTTTTCCTATACGCACAAAAAAAAACATATTTTTCAACTTTAAACAAATATTGTGATGTTATTATAAAAGATATTGAATTGTTCTTTGCAGCAAAAGATTCTGTAGACTTTCCTGAATACAGTGATATCCAATATTAATACATTATGATTGTTTAAACGTGTTTAAAAAATGATTAAAGACGGAGAGACACCACTTTTGCACTAATTTTTGAGGATATTTTTCAATTTATCTTAAAAAATAAGGGTTCAGCGGATAATCGAACTATACCATGCGATAGAGCAGACTTTTATCTTGAGAAATCACTCTTAAAGTTTGCAACGTCGACGTTTTTTTAATGGTGAGCGTCACTGGCGGCAACTCATGTCGGGCGAAGATATTTTGCTTTCTGGTTCGAAAAAAACGTCGACGATCCAAACTTGACAGGGTGGCTTCTCAAGATAAAAGTCTGCTCTATCGCGTGATATAGTTCGATTTTCCGCTGGACCCTTATTTTTTGAAATAAATTGAAAAATATCCTCAAGAATTGGTGCAAAAGTGGTGTCTCTCCGTATTTAATCATTGTTTAAACATGTTTAAACAATCATAATGTATTAATATTGGATATCACTGTATTCGGGAAAGTCTACGGAATTTTTCGCCAGAAAGAACAATTCAATATCTTTTATAATAACATCAGAATATTTGTTCGAAGTTGAAAAATATGTCTTTTCTTAAAACTCAATTTTCTCAAAAACTGTACGCCTAGGGAAAAAATTAAAAGCAGTTTCGGAATCAGCGCGAAAAACTCTATAAGAAGGGCCCAACAGTAATTAGAAAACATAAAAAAAGTTGAAATTTGTTGGACAGTGTAATTCTACTCCAGTCAATAAAAATAGATAAGTTAATGAAGCTTCGTCTCATTTCATTCATATATGTTAAGAAATACACACTAAAAATATATGTGTATAAAGAAATGGAATTTCTAATGTTTCATAAACAGAAATTACATTTATTTCAAAGTGTGCTATATCTTCGTCCCGGAGTGTAATACCTCATACAATAATTAAAGGTTTAGTAATTGATTAGCTACCAACATGTTTAAGAATGTAAACAATATTTTGAATAATGGTACAGCAATTTGTCGTGGTGATTTCGAGTCACCACTGGAGTGCTAAGAGTTAAAGACGGTAGCAATTGCAGGATATTACAACAATGACAAATATTATAAAGCGGAAACGCTAACGTTACCGTTAACGCGTCAGAGGGAATAGCTGCAAGCTGCAAGTACAATTGTATAGAATTTCGGGGAAAACCTGGAAGAGGGAGGGTTGCCGGAGGATTAATTATGGCGTGGAAGAACCGACGCGACGGTGCCCGTAAGGATAATCACGGTCGCTTAGAGTGGCCGGAGTATGGCAGGGTAAAACGACCGGCGACATTGAAGACACTATAAATCCTCGGAAGCGTCTATACCTGTCTGTCTGACCTTTCCTTGCCTTATTGCACGTTTGTTTCCATCCGAGTTGCCGTTTCGATCAACTTGAAACGCTCCCTAAACGCGAAACTGTTGACAGGAACCACAGTTTGTTACTGCGAGCGAGATATGTATAATTATTTTACCATGCATGCGATTTATCATAGACAAACACTCGAGTTCATTGTGCTCGCTTAATTGGATGATCATGCGCGCAAAATGTTGCTCGGTCGCATAAAACAGAAGAGAAACTTCGGAAAGGGGCAGATTCTGACGCTAAAAACTTTATAGGTTTTTGCGAAAATAATTTCACTCTTTAGCGAATCAATTTCACGCCCATTAAGAATATATAAAATTGATTTTATTTATTTATTTCGATTAAATTATACGTAGGTCTGAATGCTCAATGGTGAAATTGATTTGCGAAAGGGTGAAATTGACTTGCAAAATGGCGACTTCGGAGTGCGGAACCTGTATAAAAACGAGAATGGGGGTTAAACGAGAAGAGAGAAGCTGGAAAGAGGGGTCCCACGATCGGGGAAAATCGATGTTGGTCGCGTTAACGAAGAAAGTGGAATGAAGATTAGAGTTGGAGTGAAAGGGAGGGCGTGAAGAAAATGGTCGGGTGGCAAGCTCTTCCTCGTAGCGGGCCCGGAATTCGGAACGTTACCCGCGTGTGTGGAGGGGAGGGCTGGACGCGGGGCAAGATCCAGTGGTCTCATTTGACGTCGAGTCTCGCGCGAAGTACGCTTCTCAATGAGAGAAGATCGTTAGTACACACCGGGGCGAAAAGATAGCACAATCTGAAATTAATGTACAAAATTTCTGTTTATGAAACATTAGAAATTCAATTTTTTTAAAAACATATTTTCAGTGTGTCTTTCTGAACATGTATGAATTAAATGAAACGAGGCTTCATTAACTTATCTATTTTTATTGAATGGAGTAGAATTACACTGATTCCGAATCTGTTTTCAATTTTTTCCCTATACGCACAGTTTTTTCAGGAACAAGGCTTTGAAAAAAAAAACATATTTTTCAACTTCAAACAAATATTCTGATGTTATTATAAAAGATATTGAATTGTTCTTTACAGCTAAAGATTCCGTAGACTTTCCCGAATACATTGATATCCAATATTAATACATTATGATTGTTTAAACATATTTAAACAATGATTAAATACGGAGAGACACCACTTTTGCACCAATTCTTGAGGATATTTTTCAATTTATTTCAAAATAAGGGTCCAGCGGTAAATCGAACTATACCACGCGATAGAGCAGACTTTTATCTTGAGAAGCCACCCTGTCAAGTTTAGATCGTCGACGTTTTTTTCGAACCAGAAAGCAAAATATCTTCGCCCGACATGAGTTGCCGCCAGTGACGCTCACCATTGGTACGGCCGTTCGCGCGCCGCGCCGTATCCCGTCACTGGCATTTTGCTTTTTGTTCGAAAAAAACGTCGACGTTGCAAACTTTAAAGAGTGGTTTCTCAAGATAAAAGTCTGCTCTATCGCATGGTATAGTTCGATTATCCGCTGAACCCTTATTTTTTGAGATAAATTGAAAAATATCCTCAAAAATTGGTGCAAAAGTGGTGTCTCTCCGTCTTTAATCATTGTTTAAACACGTTTAAACAATCATAATGTATTAATATTGGATATCACTGTATTCAGGAAAGTCTACAGAATCTTTTGCTGCAAAGAACAATTCAATATCTTTTGTAATAACATCACAATATTTGTTTAAAGTTGAAAAATATGTTTTTTTTTCAAAGCTTGTTCCTGAAAAACTGTGCGTATAGGAAAAAAATTAAAAACAGATTCGAAATCGGCGCGAAAAACTCTATATGGTAGATAATATTCAGTACATTGTGTACGTACAGGCATGTCAGAATATGTTGACATATTAAAATATTCATTTTCTTCAGTTTAATGTACCAAATAAGGAAAAATAGATGTTGTGCTATCTTTTTGTCCCGGAGTGTATAATACATCACGATTTTCGCGACCTGGTTCGATCTCGCGTCCCTGGACAGGTGCTAAAAGCTGCCGGACCCACGTCTACAGGCCCAAGATATTAGAATGGCAACGCGATCGGGCCCGATTTACGATCGTTGACCACGGCGAAGCGAAAAGAACGTAACGGGACAGCGGACAAAGGGGGTTCGGAACGGGCGAACACGGACCCCTCGATGGTTTTATGGTAAGGGTGGAATTCTGGAGACTGATTGCGCGCCCAGGTAACCAATTGGGCCCAATTGCACCGCTCTGTACGGTGGAAGTTTGAATGCGTTGGGGGGCTCGGGGTTTTATGGAGTATACCTGCACGTATTGCATTGAAATGTTGCTTGCGCATCTTCGAGCGAGTCGATGGGAAATTGAATTTGTCTTGTGCTGTAAACGAAGAGAATTGATTTCGTAAAATATTCAGAAATGATAAAAATTGTTCGAACCAATTGCACAACTTCATGTGCAAAAATGTATAGCCTACAATCCCCAATATAGAAATAATGGATTTATCGTTCCCTGCTTCTTCGAAGCGGCCTACCTGTCGATGAATTTCAAATTCAGGGGTCCTTTTGGCATGTACATAGAGTTGATATGGTAATCCAGCTTCTCGTAATGATATTCAGTCTTATAACGCTGGAGAATCTGGAACAAGATCAATTTGATAACAATCGAACATGAAGATATACTTAAAAGAAGAACGTGTATTCAATTTCATTAAAAAGCAGCTCTTTTCTCACTTGGAAAATTAAATATAATCCGATACTGAACTAAACGAATCGCACGATGCAGTTATTTAGTTATTTAGTAGCCAGTTAAAAAAAATTTGTTACATGCACACACCTTCGAGTCGTCTCTCCCGCTCTTTTTCGTTTTCTGTAGCTTTAGACGTTGGTTTCCCTCGGGTCTCAATTATCCATCGGGTCTTAATTTGTCCGGGCTGTTTGTCTCTCGATCAAGCCGGTTCGTCGAGATCCTGGTACTGTATGTACTTTGGAAATGAAATGGATGATTATGTGAAAATTTGCTTGTCAAACGAACATTCCGGGAAAAGGTTCAGGTAATTTCGTGCAGGAGTTCCATTGTGGGGAAGCACAGCGCGCGCAATAAACAGAGTCCGAAAATCCAGGGTTGTTTTGGTAACTACCCAGGATTTATTGGCCCTCGCGACGGTCAAAGTAATTGCCCAGTTTTATTGACGTTTTATTACTTCGTCGCGTACCCTGGCATAAAGCAGCGACAGTAATTTTGAATATCGTGAAACGGTTCGAATTTCTTTTATTGCTGTTCTTGGAAATTCTGAAAATGTCAACAAATATACACGATCAGTGTCTGTACGTTTACTATACGTCAGTCAGTCAGTCAGATCTGCTTCGAGCTGATATCGATTGCAGCCTGCACTCGATGCTCGAAGCTGAGTGTGCTTTTCATCTACTTAATTCGGAAATAGATCTATGATATTCTGCTTGTACAGTGTCCTGTCCAATTCAAAGAAAATTCCGAGAATTTTGCTTACTGACAACGCGCGTTGATGATGGAGACGTGCCTAGGTGAACTAAAGGTCCGCATTACAGCCAGGTATACGTCGGATTATCGCGGCACCTAGGTAGCAGATTAAGGGAGTAGACTCCTTTTTCCAGCATTGCAAGAGTGCGGGATTCACATTCTCATTTCTCGATGTAATACTAAAATGGGGGTTTTCAGTAGTCAAAAACGCTAGATAAAAAATCGATCTAGGGCGCTGTCGCCCTCAAAAGTCCCATTTTTTCGTTTACGAGGCGTAATTTGCATTATTCGGAAGCATACAACTGCGCGTGTAGCTATTCCCATAGCTACATGCTGCCGAATAATGCAAATTACGCCTCGTAAACGAAAAAAGATAGAAAAACTCCATTTTTGTATTATCGAGAAATGAGAACGCGAATCCCGCACCCCTGCAATCCTGGAAACGAGTCTTAAGACACCCCAACAAGCCTAATCCTCCCCGGTAATAAACGGCGATTCTCGGTTTATTGTTCCTGAGCATTTACAGTGACCACCGAGGACGCTAACGGGAACTGTACTTAACGAGCACACTGTAATACAACTCCGAAATTCTGTTCCCCTCTTCACCACAACTCCTTTTCCCTTTCCTCTTCTTTCCACCAAAAGAATGAGGTATTATAATACCTAAAATGCAGCACAGAACAAAGCAAATGGCCTGAACGTGTTAACCGAAGTTTTTCAGTATAAAGAGTTGTTTTGTAGGTGAAAGATTTTCGGAGATTTTAAGGTCACCTTCATTTTTTATTTTTTAATAGACGATGTTCGATTTTCCAAGATTTATATTAATTGATTTCAATTTTTTCAGCATTAAGATAATAGGTATAATTACCTTGCTAAAATGACCACCACCATTTCCAATTCAGCAAATCGTCGTCTCAAACACATCCTCCTCCCATAACCAAACGGAAGTGATGCGAAACTATGACGAACACCATCAGCTTGCAAGCTTCGTTCCGGAAGGAATTCGCTGCTTCGTGGAAAGTATGTACTTGTCCAGATTGCTTATCACGTAATGCTGGAAAACCACTTGGACCTAATTGCATAGACAAGGTCGTTAATTGAGGAGAAACCTCCTCGCTTGTTCGTCGTTGTGTTGCTTTCAATTACATTGTGTTTCTCCTACTAAAACCTGAATTATGTTATCATCACTGTTCGAGTCTCCAGTGGAATACAGATTTGATTTGTCCAAGCGAATATATTGTTGAAAGTTCATTTTATGTTTGCGGAAAGAATTGTTTCTTACTCCTTTTGGCACTTGGTATCCACCGATAACTGTGTCCTTGGTCATGCAGCGACCATTCCCAATAACGACCGGATACATTCTAGTAACCAATAAGAAAATCATAACAACGTTATTATATATATAATTCATTATTTGATTTGATTTATAGAAACCTATTCAACTACTGCAGAACGAACGAAACTACTCTCCACTCTTAAATTCTCTTTGAAATTGTGCCCACCCATTTCTGCCATAAGTGCATATAAAAGCCGCTGTCCGGTAATAAATAATTTGTCTAAATGCTCGAACCTTTGGGTTGCTTTGATGCAGTCCTTCAGGTACTTCAACTGATCCAAGTGTTTCCCTTCGAGCTGCATATCCTTACTCGGTAGCGTACTGCATATGTACTTCATTATACATATGCTAAGTCTTGTGTATCTGAATGCAGGGCCAGCTGATAAAGCACCGATGTCACAGAATTCGATGTCACCAGTAAGCACGTCGTTAAATATAATTATCGATGCGTTATATTTTTGTGGTGTTGACATATATAATACTATGTAACCAGGTGCAGTGAGAGAACAGTGGCCAATTTAGTATAAAGAAGGATCTTTGTCATTATCCTTTGCTTGCTGTATCCTTGCAAGACAGTCAGTTGCAGTTGCAAGCAGTTGCAAGTGCGGTTCAGTGCGGTTGCGGTTCATGCGTTCATGCGGTTGCGGTGTACTTCGAACGATCACGAAAATCACGAATCACTGTGATAAATCACTGTGATTGAGAACGATCGTGATCGAATTACGAGTGATCAACATAAAAGTAGCAGTTCACGCCATCCTGCGCCATCCCTATGAGCATTCTCATTTCCTGTGTGGCGTAATCTAAGTAAACGGAGAACAAAAATAGTAAATAACAAAAAATAAATCATAAATGATCATAAATTGTAAACAAAAATAGATTTCCTGGCTTTATATTTCAAATTTCGCTCTATTGAATCTAACTTCCTGCTTCCTGCGTAGCCAATCTCTGCCGGAGTGAAACATGGGCAACTTTTCACATAGCAGCACGCCTTCTTGCACTATTTGGTTTATGGTTTCACTCATAAGACATTTACTGTATTAGAGTCTGCGCAAAATGATAGGATTTTCGCTCAATGCGCACATATGCCTCCACGTAAGTGACAGACAGTAGACAACATAACATCTTCAACAATTGTGAATACGTTTCGAATCTATACTGAACACAATACAATACAATATTGAAGAAGAAACGTTATAAAAATGGTGTCGGTCTTAAATACAGTAGACACCGGTCACGAGGATATGATCCATGATGCGGAAATGGATTATTATGGTTTGAGGTTAGCAACTTGTTCGAGTGATAATTCGGTAAAAATTTTTGATTTAAAGAACGGATCGCAAAGTTTAGTGGCTGATCTGAAGGGTCACGTTGGTCCTGTCTGGCAAGTTGCTTGGGCGCATCCTAAATTTGGAAATCTTTTAGCATCTTGCAGTTACGATCGGTATGTTACCATTTTTTTTCATCCTTGAACCTTTAACCCTTTGCACTCGGTGCTATTTCAACTATAAAATTAAACATTTCTTCCGACCTGGAATAATTACATTCTATGTATGTCATTTTTGTCATTTTACGGATATGAAGTTGATATAACACCTCATACAGTACTTAAATGTTTAGTAATCGATTAGATGCCAACATATTTAACAATCTAAACAATATTTTGAATAATGATATAGCAATTTTTAGTGGTGACTCTGAGTCGCCACTCGAGTGCTAAGGGTTCACACTTATCATTTTCAAATAATTCTTTATTGTTTATCACCATAGGAAAGTAATCATCTGGAAGGAGTTAGGGGAATGGACTAAAATTTACGAACATACTGGACACGACTCTTCTGTGAACTCGGTAGCTTGGGCACCGCACGAGTTCGGGTTAATCCTTGCTTGCGGTAGCTCCGACGGTTCACTTTCTATTCTCACTAATAACGGGGACACATGGGACACGCAAAAGATTACAAATGCTCATACCATTGGATGTAATGCCGTGAGCTGGTGTCCTGCTATTGAACCTAGTTTCGACGCCACGGGAACCCAAAGGAACGGACCGATCAAAAGATTAGCTACAGGAGGATGCGATAACTTTGTGAAAATTTGGAAAGAAGAAGGCGATAGGTGGATCGAAGAAGATAAATTAGAAGCACATAGCGATTGGGTAAATGCTTGATTGTACATATCTTGAGTTAGCTCAGAGGTCGGCAAAGAACTGGTCACTTCGACCGATTTTCGAGGGTTACGCCTTCTTCGATGTTTCGAGGGCAACACCCGTATTAATAGATTCTTTTTTCTCAGTAGCCCCTGTAAGCATATTCCACTGTGTCGCATTTCATCGCCAAAATTGTATTTAGATGTGGAGAAACTTCTTCGCGAACGTTTAGACGTGCTTGGTAAATCAGAAATATCGAACGAAACATTGGAAAGCTTCTTCTCTATTGTCTGCGATGCGATCAGCGACGTCCAACCTTTCATTCGATATTTTTGATTTACCAAGCACGTCTAAAAGTCCACGAAGAAGTTTTTACACATCTGATAAAAAATTAATAACTATTTTTCAAAATTATTTCACAAAATTATCGTGCGACATAGTGGTATAGGCCTGCAGGGGATACCACTGACAAAAAAGAACGCATTGACAATAGTTAATCGCCCTGATATGGCTCGAAAACTGGAAAAGGAGGCGTAGCACTCGAAAATCGAACGAAGTGTGCAGCTCCTTGCCGACCTCTGAGTCGGTCAGGTTGATTCTATGGCTGAAAATAAATATAAAATCTAGAATAACGAAACTGCGGAGGGGCTACGCGTCTTAACACTTTACCTACCGGAAGCCTATGTAATAGGATTTTCAATAATCGTGCTGTACCAGAATGAAGCATAGAAATTTTCTTTTACTTTGGAATCTTAAATGAAGCTATTAGATGACTTTTATTGAGAGTGACTTGTTAGTTCACAATGAAAATTGCTGTTGCTATCGAAGGTTCCATTAAAAAGTATTCAGCCATGATTCTTTCAAAATTGTGCAATAATCACCGGTCGGTAATGTGTTAATAAATAACCGATGTCACGGATTTCACTAGAAGATGCTGTTGCGACCGTGCTTGTACATGGTACAATGTCATGGCTTGTTTACTGTCAGAATACGATTATTACCGACTCGTATCAAATTGGAACGTTATATGCTCAAGTTGATAGTTTCTCTGAAACAAGGAATGAAAAGTACACAGATATGATTTTTGCATTGTAAACAAGCCCTGACATTGTACCATGTAAGTACGAACACGATTGCAACAGCATCTTGCAGCTAAATCCGTCACATCTGTTATTTATTAAGGACGCGTGTACTCGACTGACATTTAAATTTAGTTGCCTTGAAAACGAAGCCTGCCACGCGATTTCGTTATTCTTGATTTTCGTCTTATTTCCAGCCATAGAACCAACCTGATCTAATTTGCACCATGAATTATAGAACATCCGGCACAGTAAGCAAATTTTCGAGTTCCTTGAATCTTTGAATGTAGGTACGAGACGTAGCATGGGCACCTGCGGTCGGACCATCTAAAGCTGCCCTAGCTTCTTGTTCGCAAGATCGTCGTGTAATTATATGGACCTCGAACGATTATTCCAGTTGGACACCGACTATGCTGAATGTTTTCGATGATGTTATATGGAATCTGAGTTGGTCATTGACTGGTGGTATACTAGCAGTTAGCGGTGGAGATAATAAGGTGTCTCTTTGGCGTGAAAACACAGAAGGACAGTGGACCTGTATTTCTGAGACGAATAAAGGCCAAGGGAACCTAAACAATACTGACCAGCGTACACTGTAATATCAGAGAATACGATATAGGATTATTTTGTACCGATAAGCATTATAAATTAAAGTAATTGTTCCATATTAATAGCAATCTTGTTCCTTACGTCTACACTCTTTATCGCATACCTATGTGCAAGGAATTAGTTAATACATACTTCATATACAATGTATAAGTTATAAAAATATACACCTATACATCCGTTGATCGAGATTCAAAATGTTTCTAGAATTTACACATTGAAAAATAAATTACTGTATAGAGAATTGTAACATATTTCTTTTATACAGTAAAATTCTTTTGTTCGACGCCTCGTTTTCGAGAAAAAGCTATGTGTGCTTCAAATCTTAAGAAAGATGAACCCAGATGAAACTTGCTCTGTAAACGGGGAGGAAAGAAAAAGAAGAAAAAATAAATTATTGTACGTATGTGATTAATCTTGCGTATATAAAGAAGCGGTGAAAACAATGTCTCTCTTAATAGCTGTAGAAGCTTCTTCCATTTTCTCTTTCAAAACAGGATCACCGATAGTCATAGCTGCGTTTTTAACATCTCTCAACGTTTCGTTTAATTGTTGTATACATCGTACTATAATTCCTTCTTGTACATCTGTTTTCTCCATTATTTCAGCGAACGACTTCGACTGTGCCCAATCGTACACCACCTCCACTAAACCGAAATTCAGTGGTTGCAACGTCGCTAATTGATAGTGCAGCTCTAAAGCTTCCAATTGGGTGTATATTTGTTTTATTTCTTCGCAACCCTAAATCAGAAAAATAAAAACAAAATTCGAATTTTCAGAAAGAAAGAAGAAAGGAAGAATCGCAAGCTTCGTTATGAAACTATAAGGAATATCATACCTTCTTTAAAGTTGGCGGAACATTCAGTTCGACGTTCGTTCGTTGGTGGAATATTAAAGTGGACAAAAGAGCTGCTATTTCAGCTGGTTGAAGCACCGTTAAAACATTTTTAAGAATGAGTTCTGTAATCAGTAACTCGTTACTTCCCATTTGCAGAGCAACTCGACCTTTTAGTGCAACTGAAAAAGATATACGTTTCCAAGATTAATAATCATTTCTTTACAATAATAATGAATTCCCAGAGTATTATACCTCTTTCGTCGTTGTCTATGTACCCTAATTCTTTGAGCAGAGCAACAGCGTTCGTATACTCGGGATAAAGACTTAATTCTTCATCGCTGAGTCTCAGTTGGAGCGTTTTCCTTTTGTTTTCCAATTCGATCCGTTCGAACACGGACTCAAATTGTTCTTCGAAATTTGACATTTTTATACAGTTCATGTTGTAAACCCTTTGTTTCAACTGAAACAAGTGTTGCATTTTCATGTCCACGTCGTAATTCAATTTCATTTCCACATACGGTTTCAAAATAGAGGGATCACGCGCTGCATTCAAAGACAGCGTCATCAACTCTTGCATTGCAGTTTCGTATACTGGACCAGGCGGTTCGTTCCTGCAAATTATGATCAATTTAAATACACTCCTCAAAAGAATTAAGGGGTCACTTGTGCGAACCCGATAAAATTGGTCCCACTTTACGTGATCATAATTCCGTCAAAAATTGCCGTATCGAGTGTTTAACGATATCGATACGGCAATTTTTGACGGAGTTATGATCACGTAAAGTGGGACCAATTTTTCGGGTTCGCACAAGTGATCCCTTAATTCTTTTGAGGAGTATATATCCTCTTTCGGTACTAACTATACCAAGAATGTAGAAGTTAAATAATTAATCCTCTGTCAATTTCGATAAATTTCTTCGATCTTAGATACAGCTCTAGATGTAATTAAAAGTCCAAAATTAATGACCCTAATCGAACTTAATACTAAAGAAACATTTTAAGGCTTACGCAAATTGCCGAGAAATGCTAGAATGTAAAATTCGATAGAACAAAAGCTGTTCTCACTAAAGACGGGATTTTAAAAGATTCCATTTTCTTCAAATTTGTCTATAAAAACTGGAAATTGCATAAACATCCGCAGTCTAGAGATTACTTAAGAAAGGAAGGTATTATTTTGGCTAGTAATATTATTTGGAAACGTGAAAATATGAGAACAAGGAGGATACAAATGATCTACGAATGTTTCCTACCTAAATCTCGGAAGTTGCCTCCTCTCCCAATTCGACAAGACCATGGTGCAATCCACCTTGAGCTTTCGACTAGTTACCTCCAATATGTTCCACACGGGTATGGTCAATACTTCGCTGGCTGCGACTCCGATGGGCACGTATAATTTAGTTTTGGTCAGAGCAATAATATCGTGCCACCGTGAGTTTTTCAGTTTAGAAACTTCCAACGACTTGTCATCGACAGATTTCGATGCTTCCGAATCTTTAAGGACCAACACCCTGTACTGTCTAATGCTTTTACTCAGAACGGAGGCCAGCAGCAAAGCTAGTTTATTATAATGATTCTCAAACGATATCAGTAAAATCCTGCCGGGTGTTAAACTTTTCCCCTCTTTCTTCTGTGTTTCGAATACTATGGGCTTCAAGTACTTCAAGTATTCTATATAATCGATAGCGACTTTCTGGAAGTCGCAGAGCTTCCGCTGCATCTCGGTTAATGGTGGTAACTTGGACAGTTCGTCTTCCACTCTTTGCAATTGGGCTTTGTAAGAGTTCTGTTGTATGGCTAGCGGAGATTCCTTAAAGGATCTACGCATCATAGCTTCAACGGACACCGACTCGTTTACTCTTCTCAAATTCAACACCATGGAGTACGTCACTTTGAATTTGGACTCTAACTTCTGAGCTTGACCGCACATCATGGCGTTCAGCTCGTTATAATGTGGCACCGACATTCTACACATGACTATAACCATTCCTGCCGTGTCGTGGCCTCTACGTCCTGCGCGCCCAGCCATTTGTATGTATTCCGTAGCGTGGAGTATTCGAAAGTTCGTACCGTCGAACTTTTTAATCGAGTCGAAAACCACCGTACGCGCTGGCATGTTTACGCCCATTGCGAATGTTTCCGTTGCGAACAGTAACTACAATTCACCAAAAAAAAAAAAAAGAAATGACAGTGAACGACTTGGAAGAATTCTAGCCACGCTAATAGTGAAATCTTAAAGTATAACGAACCTTCACAATTCCATTTTGAAAAAGCATTTCCACTATTTCCTTCAAAATCGGCAATATACCACTGTGATGGATGCCAATACCATTTTGCAACAGCTCTTGCATCATAAGAACTTGCGGTAACTGTCTGTCGCTCCCTTTCAAATGTTTTATATTATTTTGGAAGAATGTTCTGATAGCGTACTTCTCGCTTTCTGTTGTTAGATCAACGTTCTTCAACAGAACAGCGCTTATGTCGCACCGTTTCCGTGATAACATGAAAACAACCACTGGCAACATATTCTGCAATTTAATGGAAAATATATTGTATCGGCGCATAATGAAATAACTGATCATTAGACCGCGGATCTTTCTGCAATTATGGCTTTTGAAAATTTTCGAAACAATGCTGGGATGTAAAACACGACAGAATATTATTTGATTCGAGTTTCTTAAAATTCGTCGTCTATAAAATTTGCGAATTGCATAAACATCCGCCGTCTACTAATCATTGAACGAACACAGTTTAACCATACTTGGCTTTTGAGATGACTTATGAAAGCGTTCCATAACTCTTGCTTCGGAGCGGACGTGTGATTGGCGGCTGCTCTTTTCGCATCTTTATCTTTGCCTTTCGATTCCTTTGTACTTACTGCTTTGTTCCATCTGTAGACGTACGCGTAAAATATGAATACACGAAATACAGTATTCTTTCGGATGATGTATCCCCACTACTAGGGGATTCCCCTTTGGGCGGTCGATCGCGTAGAATACTAATACAATGATAAATTTTAGTTGTTTCGTTATAAAACCTTTACCAACGGAGTCGTGAAATTTTTCTGATTAAAACGACGAGACCAAACACGATAGAATTTCGATTATATTCACTTGTTTAATAAGCGATGAAAGAGACGCGCAGAGTCGTAGCAGCTGGCGTAGATCAAAAGTTCAGCGATCAAAATTCGCTTCTAGGACGGATCTATGAGCTCTTTGTCGTTTACGCGCTGTCCGTCTCTATTTTCGGCACACGTCAAAGAAAGTAGTACCTCTACGCTCTCTGAGACTCCATACCCCGAGGTTGTCACATCATCCGAAGGTTATAATCGTAAATAATAATGTAAAAACAGTTATAATCGTTACCCATCTAATAAAAATTGGCCACGTTCATCCAACACTAAAAATTTATCGTTTCTTGTTCTGCCATCGGTTCCGGTGTACAAGTAATGTTCAAGCGGCACTGGTCTCTTGAGCGTGCTTATCACATACATCTTCTTTTTCTTGATACGACCAACCCAGTCAGCGAACACTAACGGATTTGGAACAGTCGCAGACAACATTACTATGTTAACTGTTTTCGGTAAAAGAATGACGCTCTCTTCCCAAACGTGACCACGCTGAAACAAGAAGAAAGTGAATCGAATTTGTCTACTAAACGAAAAAGATTCTTTTAAAGTCTATATATATATATACCTACGTCGTCGTCATTAATATAATGTACTTCATCGAATATAACAAACTCTAAATCCCTTAAAACTTCAGACGCACAATACAACATAGCTTGTAAAATTTCTGTGGTCATGATGAGACACGAAGCGTTCAAGTTAATCTGTAACTCTCCGGTTAATAATCCAACGCTTTCGAATTTTCTCTTGAACTCTCTGTATTTCTGATTTGATAGCGCCTTTATAGGAGATGTGTAGATCACCCTGAAAAACAATTGAAATTCATACAGATAATATAAACCAGGGACTTAATGACCGGTATTATGCCACGAGGCTGTACTGAAACCGAAATCGTTAAAATACCGGTGTATTTCGGATTTTTCAATGCAAAGGATGCCTCAAATGAAAAGAAAATCCGAAGTTATTACCGGTAAATATATGCAAATATACCGGTATTCCGATATGTCGGTTTCTTTAACAGTTAGGAAGAAATAACCGAAAAATACCGGTATAAATCTAAACGACGAAACAGCTAAATAATACCTCGTCATATGCTTCTGACTTAAAGCAATGGCGTATTCCGCTACCGTTGTTTTTCCAGCCGATGTATGTGCTGCAACGAACACGTTGCAGCTCTCCTCTAACTTCAGAATCGCTTGTTTCTGGAAGATATCCAATTCATAAGGAAAACTCATCGCTAGCTCGGGAATACGTTTCTCAAAATCAGTTACTGGAAGGGACACATCTAACTGCTCCGCCCACTCTGACTTCATAGTCTCCACAGGTTTCTCGGAGATTTTCAAAACAGGAATATTTGTTTCCTCTAGCAACGGAACAACGTCATCGAACGATGGTTCTTGTACATTCGAAGGTTCTTTAATCTCTTCTTCTCTCGTTTCCTTGGAATCTGGTAACCATAATCCCAAAACATTTCGCTCTTCGTTTACAATAGACATTAGATTAATTTTATCCGCTACCTCTTCGATTTGATTTTTCTCTGATTTCGATAATTCTTCCTCTTGAGTACTAGCTTCTTTCGGAGTGCAATTGTCACTCTTGAACTCCATACCGACGCTAAACCCTTTTGCCAAAGTTCTTAAATTATTTTCAAAGTCGATTTCTTCCATCGACGAGTCTTCTAACATTTCAGGCTCGTCGAATCCGCCAGGAAAAAATGGGATGTTGCTGGTATTTCCTGTATAAAATGTATATATTGAATTTAAGGGGGTAGGCTTGTTCCCCAGATCGCAAAGATTAGATTTTTCAGTAGTAAAGATTGGAACACTGCATTAAAATTACTAGCAAAGAATATAAATTTATAGCTGCGACAGTTATATGCTGCCGAATAATGCAAATTACACCTCATAAACGTAAAAATAGGACTTTTGAGGGCGACTGTGGCCTAGATTGATTTTTATCTAGCACTCTTGACTACTGAAAAAGCTCATCTTTGCATAATCGAGAAATGAGAAGGCGCATCCCATACCCTTGCAACGCACTCTTCTTTAATTTTGTAACATCAGATGACTGCATAAGTTCATGCCCGATTTGAAAATAAAATTTTAAAGAATACAGCTTTATTAACCAATTATATTATAATTTTTGTTTTCATACTCCGCCGTGCAGTACAGTTTGCAACATCTATGAAAATCGCGGGCACGAACTTATGCAATCTTCTAATATTTTCAACGAAGCTACGATACTAAATATTTCTCGATTACCTCTGATACATTCCGAAGCAGGTCCCGGTGCACGAGTCATAGACATAGAATTTTTTGAAGTTTCTCCAGCCGATTTCAAAGCAACTTCGTACATTTTTTCTCGTTTTCCACTTATGGGATCGCAATCGAATTTTAAGGTACTGCTGACCGGTGCTATGTCGAAGTCCAGAAGGGAGAGAATATTCGGTTGTCTTGGCCAATAACATTGTGCATTGTCGAGTTGATATATTGGAAAGTTATCCAAACAGACAACATATTCTCTCAGCTCAGTTTTGATGTCGGGCCAAATAGGTGGCAATTCCGGTGAAAACTATAAGAGGAAAAATAAATACGCTTACGTTGCACTGATGTTATCAATTAAAAATTATATAATTAATAGTAAATACCTCTGTACTTATATTATCCATTATAACTCTATAACTATTCTATATACATTCTGTATAGTTATTTGCATAAAATAGTTAATTTGCTATAAACTATATAAGATTAGGTTCTTCGAACCTATTTACTTGTTTACGATAACAATTCGATTTGATTTGAAGTTGTCATTAGTTTTGTGTCTGTGGCTCTGTCCCTGTCTACACTATATAAAAATTAATTTACCATATAGCGACGTAGTTTAGGGGAAAGAAATTATTAATTCTTTGTAGTCTCGTATTATGCTATTTAAGATTCAATTAAACGCAATGTATTTCTCGAATTTTTGGCCCGTTATCATTGCGGAAAAGCTGAATCGCGATGAGATATTTGGAGATATTTAAGAATAATAGAGACATTTTGTAGTACTGTCATATTTTGTTGGCAACGTATTTGAATACTTTGTACACCCACTGTATTTACACACCGCCGCGACGCGAGAAACAATATAATTCCGGATAAATACTATGTCTTCATTTATAAAACGTATGAACAATTTATTCGAATATATATAGAGTACGTACAGGCATGTTATTAATTATATATTTACATTTGATATTCGACTCCTGGACTAATTATTATAGACAACTCTTACTCGTCAACTTCCGTCTTCATCTGTGTGCATTTCAACAGCAGGCGGAGTTTCCAGCTTCCCGTCATATTCTTCGAAAAGTTTGTATAATCGTTTACGCATTTGTTTATCGTACTCTATATCACCTGGAAAGAAATGTTAACATGGAGTCGAGCGAATTAAATGAAATCCTACTTTTAATGGGAACACAGCGCTGTACAATTCTAAAGTTGTAAGAATCTGCGATTTAAATGAATTGCAAACCCTAAATTCAAAGATTTTTACATCTTACAATGCTTGTAAACAAATAACTTATTATTTGTACGCCCATTGTGTACAAAGTATTTGAATAACTCTTTCAGAATTCGACCCAACAGTTTGAGTTTTTCTCAGACGTTAGAAGGATTTGTTTATCAGCTAATGTGTAAATAATTTTTTTTGAAATTGTTATTGCGAAGAAAAAAGTAAAGAGTACAAACTTTGTACGCGCCCATTGTAGTTTCGAATATTTCACAGTAGATGGTACGCCCGTTTGTTTATGGATACGCGCTTCAAAACTGCTCGCTGTCATTCACGATTTTCAGTGACCGAACTGCCTGGACGTAAAATCGATTGTCGTAATTATGGAGAAGCTTGAGAAGCCGCAGATCATTTGTCACATAGAGAAATCGGTAAACTATTCTTTATTCGATGCCAAATGGATACCTTGCAGTGCGAAGTTTGTGGTTATGGGCTCTCGACCGCGTGGTAGCGGTATCATACAAATCTACGAAGTTTCCAGCGGAGAATTGAAACACGTGAAAGATATCGAAAGATCGCAGCCAGTCAAATGCGGAACTTTCAAAGCCTCTACCTTAAAGGATCGATGTTTGGCGACTGGCGATTTTCAGGTAACATAGAAACTCTTATATGACTCAAATTGACTCGGAAGGCTACTTACCGTACTGGAGAACACTGTTGCAGCGAATTGAAGTTCTCATCGTATACATGCTTTCAAAAGTAGTTTCCATTACGAAGAAGAATTAGACAAGTATTTAACACGCTCCGTGCCAAGCCCTGTATGCGCTTTCTTCTATACAGCATCTTTTATAACGTCACCTTCTTTCAGCAGAAGTATAATCTATAGCAGGGAGTTCCGGCTTGTAGCTTGTGAGTCATGCGCTGCACCTTCCCCCACTCTTACACTGTATTGTCACGGTAGGACAGGGTTTCCCAAACATTTTCTCTGATTGAGCACTTTAAGGGTCTTTGAATTTTGATGGAGCTCCTTGTGTAATTTGAAGGGTAGGTAACTAGACTGCGCATCTTTATGCAAAATAAAAATTGTCTGCATCGATTGCAAGAAACAGAAACCGAACTGAATGTTTTAATAGAGGAAAAATCATACATCTTCAATTTTTTAAATTTTCCAACGATTTTCAATTCCATCAACTCAATTTTCCTATTAGTGCACAAAGATCCACAGTCTAGTAATGACGCATAATCAATAAATCTTGAAAAAGTAAAAAAAACTTGTTCCTTGTTGCGTGACGTTTTGTGGCGGCAACATGAATGTCGTGAATTATTCATATGTAAAATTATTATAGTCAAAATGTAGAAAAAAGCTTTGTTCTTAATATTTTTTCATGGAGCACTTGCTACCTTCCACGAAGCACAGTTTGAGAAACTCTGCTGTAGAACTTTGTCCTTGTTCCTGTGCCGCTATGCCACACACTCTACGATTGTACGTGGTAACAGGAAGTGGTTTGACTAATGGTGGGGACCTTGCAGTTTTCGGAAGGGAACTAGGTGGAGCTCCCTGCTCTACAGTATTAAACTTGTTATAAAATGAGTTTTTAGCGCATATATGTCTGCCACTGGTGGTGTGCACGGCCTGAATGGAAAGTTTAATACGTACCATTGATGGTACATTTGGCACGGAACGTGTTCAGGTGGAAGTCGGCGACTGGAGAGAATTATGCAAGGAACTATTGGGTTGGCAAATAAGTTCGTTCGGTTTTTGTGATTTATTTCACTGTAAAAAACCGAACGAACTTATTTGTCAACGCAATAGAATCTGACTAGATTTTGGATCGAAACATGGGTTTGCGGGCCTCGGATTTTTATCCTTATACGAGCATATTTTGAGCTGCACAACGGTTCATTTGATAGAGGAAGGTTCAGCGCAGCTCGCTGTGCCCCATCATATCAGTCAAACAAGTCTTTTAGAGACAGAAACATACACTGGAATCTGCGGGTGTTTTTCTCGATTTCTTTTCTACTTGGGACACTCATATTATTAGATATAAACATTATTTCGTTAAATCATTTGTTGAGCGGGCTGTATTTAACCTTCCTCTTTAGAATGAGCCCTCACCCAGCCCAAAATCTTCCCTGCAATAATTATTCCCTGCAGTCGCCGACTTCCACCTTAAGGGTGTAGTCTCGTTTCCAGGATTGTAAAGGTAAACTAGTGAAGAATATAAATTTATAGCTGCGACTGCTACATGCTACCTGCAAATCCAAATCACTTTTGAGGAAGACAGCGGCCTAGATTCATCTTTTATCTTGCGCTTTTGACTACTGAAAAATCCCACCTTTGCATTATCGAGAAATGAGAAGCCTTGCAATCCAGGAAACGAGACTACCCCCTTGACGAGTCACGATTCCTGCATTCGGAAGACATCTTAAAGTCATCTTTATTAGGGTAAACTCAATATCTACAACTTAGAAGATCCTTCGATACCGATTTACACAGCCAATGCTCATAACGAGATTATAAACAGCATTGACGGTGTGGGTGGACAAAGTATCGGATGCGGGGCACCTGAATTGGTAACTGGTTCCAGGGATGGAAGTGTTAAAGTCTGGGATCCTAGGCAAAAAGGCCAACCAGTGGCCGTTATGGAACCTAAAGAAGGAGAAGCTCGTAGAGATTGTTGGACAGTCACCTTTGGAAACTCTTATAATTCCGAAGAAAGAGTTGTAGCTGCTGGTTACGACAACGGGGATATAAAAATGTTCAATTTAAGAACAATGTCCCTTCAATGGGAAAGCAATCTGAAGAACGGTGTGTGCAGCATCGAATTCGATAGAAAAGATATTCCGATAAATAAATTGGTAGCCACTACTTTGGAATCGAAATTCTACCTATTCGATTTAAAAACACAGCATCCTAAGAAGGGGTTTGCCTACCTCAGCGAGAAGGTACGTTTCAATTCACGCGAGAGAACAACTCACAAGTGTAATTCGATCTGATATATTGAACAATTTCAGGCTCATAATTCAACGGTATGGCTTGTCAGGCATCTGCCACAAAATAGGGAAATATTTGTCACTTGCGGCGGAAGCGGAAGTCTTTGCCTTTGGAAATAGTACGTATATAGTTGGTAGCTTTCTTTTCATTATACGAGACGTTGTCGTTGAATATTTTGCTCTTTAATTCTAGCAATTATCCAGAAAATAGGAAACTGAAAGATGCAGAGGGAATAGAGCACGGAGTTGTTGGTAATCTGGACCTCCTGCAAAATGTTACTCTTTCAACACAGCCAGTAAGCTCTTTAGACTGGAGTCCGGACAAGCAAGGACTCGCTGTTTGCACAGCGTTCGATCAATGTTTGAGAGTTATTATAACCACCAAACTCAATACCTATTGAATAAACGGGTCGAGAATCAGCTGCAAACCTGTGCGCGAAGGGGATTTTTCTGTTTCTACAACAATCTATCGTTGCTTTACAGTATATTATCCATCCGAGAGCCGAAGAACAATATTCAGAGAGCACTTTATCATTGAAGATACACCTGTGATTGTACATAATATTAGTTATCTTAATTTATATTTTATCGATTGATAAGTAAAGTAATAAATGTCTTTATACAAATACACATTTATGCATTACTTGTCGAAGTATACAATTGATTTGTTCAAGTAGATAAGTTTCTAATTTGTTTCTATCGACGTTCGGAGTTCACTTTATCGTAGCTTGGCGATCGTGCAGTTTCACAGGGACTGCGAGAGATAGCAGCACTATTGCCTTCAACGGCCATCGATTTTTCTTCATTTTCTATGTTGCTTGCGGTTGGATGCGTTGCGCAACCTCGCACGGGCGGTCAGATAAAAGCGAATTATATGTCATTGGGCCAATCTATTTAGGATCAGACCCTTATTAAGTGGCAGCCATTCTGTAGAACGACGCGTTATGCAATGGGCTGCCATGTTGGGGCTCTACGCGAGCCCACGCCAAGTGCACTTATGCCACATTGCTCGAGGTAGCGTTCAGCTGTACAAGGTCAGAAATACCGCGAGTTTAATTACATAAATTAGTTGTTGACTCTTCCCCTCCTGCCTGCCACTACGTTACGCATTTTTCATCTCCTGCTCTCCTATCCTTAGCAAAATCGTATTCTATTTGGATATCGTTCTTTAGTCTTCGGCCGCGTTCTCCAAAATGGCGTCCGGCTGCAACTCTTTCCAGCTGAACTATTTTTAACGAATGTTTACCTCTAATAATATCAATACACATCTAATGATACCTTACTCGAGTTTATTATATCTCTTTTAATGATTAATACTGTTTTACTGCCAGTACCGAAACGATGACTATTTAAAAGATAGCTTATCGCAAAAAATTGAATAACATTCTCATTTCAGTCGATATATAGTCCGCAATGCAGTCGACCGACTGTCTTGGAAATTTTCCATTTCACGTGACAGGTAACAACTTCCGAGTTAAATAGCCGCGAGGTTGCAATACGTCGTAAACGTAATCCAATTACGAAACATACTTCCGTAATAGTCTTTCTGACTATTCATCTTCATCTTAGAAAAATTTAAATCATTTCCCAGATAGCACAACAACGTCTTAAAGACGTCAGCAGTTGGACATTCAGACGTCTTAAAGATGTCCCGAATGTCCAACCAACGTCTCCTGAACGTCGTGTTAGAAAACGGTACGTCTTAAAGACGTTCAGGAGACGTTCGTATGACATTCGAGACGTTTTTAAGATGTCCTTAAGAAGTCTTCAGGTCCATAAATGTTAATTAAATTAAAAGAAGGGATGAGTAAAAATAGATTTCGACAAAAACGAGTTTAAAGTTAAACCTAGCTTTATTAGAAGAACGCATGTGGAATTGACATAAAAAGTGTAATAAAAATAACAATTGCAATTAAAATCACTATAAAAATAATAAAAATTGAAGTTGAAATGGAAAAATTGAAATTGAAGTTGAAGAGTTGGAATTGAAATTGAAAATTGACGTTGAAATTGAAGAGTTGATATTGAAAAATTGAAGTTGAACAGGTGATACTGAAATTGAAGTTGAAATGGAGAAGATAACGTTGAAATTGAAGTTGAAGAGTTGAAATTGAAGAGTTGGAATTTAAGTTGAAATTGAAGCTGAAGAGTTTAAATTTAACAGTTGATATTGAAATTGAAGTTGAAATGGAAAAATTGAAATTGAAGAGTTGGAATTGAAATTGAAAAATTGACGTTACAATTGAAGAGTTGAAATTGAAGCAAAAACACTAACTCGAACAAATAATACCAATGCTAGTACATACTGCTGGATTATGGGTATATAAAAACCAGGCTGTTTATAGTCTTAAAGACGTCTTGTTAGGACGTAAGACTTTTATACTTGAAATAGATGTAAAATGGATGTCTTTTAAATAAGACGTCGTGTGCTATCTGGGTTAGACCAATTTGAAAAAAGTTATGCATTTCCTAAGCTCTCATCTTTAAACTTTAGTAGCTTATCGCAACATCAACCGATTTCGACGAAACTTTCAATATGCATACAAGTTACCGAAAAAACATAATTTAAAAATTTTTTTATGATTCCTACCAATTGCAATGAGAGAACCAAAATCTTTGTTTGCTCGTTCTCCAGAAGTTGGCTTAACTAAAAGTAGTTGGTTTAACATCTTCAAGAAGTTCAAGTTGTTTGGACCGATTATAAAAAAGTTACGCGATTTTTAAGAGCGTCCATTTAATATTGCTCCCGACTGTATATATTAGATTGAAGAACTAAATCCTTAGTCCCGCGGGATTACAAACCCTAATTAGGATAGTTGTTGCCCTTTCTCTCTCGCTATTCTTCGTTTCTAGGATAGTGTTTGTAGAGATTTGCATTGTCTTTTGTCCTTACGATACTTACTTCCTTCGCTTTTTGAACGCGAGTGTGTAGTCTCAGTTATTTCCTACCTCCAAGTTCTCAATCTTCAGAAAAATCTGCATTCAGCTACTCCTATTGTATGAATTAAACTTGAAATAAATAAGGATCACAGGTAAAAGGGTATCGAGTGCAAAAATATCTTTATTAGGATCCTATAATAAATCCTATAATAGGATTTTCCTAAGTCACGTAGCGAACGTATGACGCAGTTAAAATGCTAGTTTCTTCATCAGCAGGTACATATGTTGATCGATCTCGAAACCGTGTAGGTTGTTTGCATCACCCTGTAACCTCATCAGCAGTCCTCCGAATGACACGTAGGCAGATCTGCAACAAAAGGAAAAAACAGCTCTAAGTCACACCGAACTCGGCAAGGACGTCCATTGTTCCGCTACGAGAACCACATCGATACGAAAGTCGATGGATTGATTAACTGTTTATAACGTGTAATTATGGTTGCCTCGCCGCCATTGCATTAATTTAGCGAACGAAAATAGGCTTCTAAACGGAGTTGTGTTGGTCAACTTCTTCATCCTTTCTAGTACGAGTGTGGAACTTAAATCCAATCAATAGATTGCGGATCTTTATGCAAAATAGGAATACTTTGCAACGACTGTGGGCAGCAGGAGTTAAATACAAAGTCACTTCATCGCTTTTTAGATTTTTCTAATCTTTCACTCTTGTGTATTTTACATTTTACCCAATCAATTTCTTCATAAATGCATAAATATCCGCAGTCTAATAATCAATTTCTCCAGGTTCTCCGCTTGTTCTAAAAGTCTCAGCGCGATCAGCATTGATCCAGCGTCGATCGTCGATCAGCGATCGTCATATAATTGCAGTGCCGATAGCGGTCGTGTATAAAATCAGCCACACAACCAGCTAACCACACTGCCAACATGCCAATCGCAAAAATCTCCTCCCAAGAGTCGCTGGTTCCTCTTCAGCTTCTTCTTCAGTTCTTCGTTACGGCGCAATAGGTGGTCTTCAAGTTCCGAAAATCTATTTAAGCGAATTACTGCTACACGGTGGCGTGTTACCCTATGGGCAACTTGGGCCCCAAGCAAAAGGGGGCCCGACACACAAACCAAGATCCAAATTCTACGTTTTTCTCATAAAGTTATTTAGTTGGGGCCCCGAAATTCTACTTTGTCCAAGGCCCCAACTAGTTATAATGCGCTACTGGGGCTGACCATTGTGAACTGGGAGTACTTTTCTTTAGTTTATCTAGCATATAGTGTAATTGATCTAGTAGTTACCCATTTTAAGCGTTGCTATTATGAATGTAACACTTTCTGAATGTTTCAGATTAAGAGAGAGACATGTAGCTACACATTAGTAACGAACGGGCTGACCAGTGGCGCGTTACCCTATGGGCAACTTAAATGCCCGGGGCCCCAAGCAAAAGGGGGCCTCGAAATTCTACTTTGCCCAAGGCCCCAACTAGTTATAACGCGCTACTGCTCCTACAACTTTCAGGTTCCGCAATGGCGCGGATATTTTCCAAAGAATTCGAACAGAAAGTGAATCGCTAAAATTTGCCGCGTCCAGGTGTCTTCAAGTTCCGCAATGGCGCGGATATTTCCCGAAGAGTTCGAATAGAATGCGAAATGTTCCGCAATTGTTAAAATTTTCCGCGTCTAGGGTAAAGGTACCGGTTACCGTGTCCCACCCGGTATTATTTTATTTTGAAAAATAAAATTGATGTTTCAAAGCATTTTTTTAATTAGCATATAGGAAACATCAGTCGAAAACCTTATTCCCTGAGACAACGCGGTCTTTCGTTTTCGATTGTAGAAAACGCTAAGAAACTGTGTCACGCCAGAGGATAATAAAATGACGATTTCATTGTGCTACTGTTAATTTGTTACCGCAAGTTTTTTTTTTGCTATTGAACAAAATCGTCCAGAAAAATCAGTCGGAACATTGTCGTGCGACGAATTAAAACAAAGGTGTTCCATTTCTTTTTCGACTTTGCCCGAGCATCTCGTCGGCCTTCCGCTTATAAATAAACTCGGCGCGGACGCTTTGCATTCGAGAGTGCGCGGCGCGAGTTGCGCGTTTTGAAAAATATGCCGAACGCACGAGGATAGAGACTAGTATTCTAAATATCATGTTTTTTTGATACGTAGATTGCGATCGTTGCTTGTCAAGGGTCTTCTTGATTTTTCATTATGAAGATGTCAATTAGCATACAAATTTGCAGTACAATAGCAATAATGATGGCGGACACTGTCGGTGAGACACTTGTATCGGCTCGCTTTGATGTTTATTTAACAAATTATTTCGCGTCGGAGGTCCTTTTGATTGAGAATTGCGGATCTTTGTGCATTTACGATTTATAAAAATGTTCAAGAAATGCGGGGTATCAAATTCAACAGAACTTGGTAGGATTTTTATTTATTTTCGACCTGCAAATGTTGTTACTAGTCTCCGGATCTTTATGCAAAATAAAAATGCTCTGCATTGATTGTGGCGCAAGCAGGGATAAAATAAAAATTGATTTCATCCCTTAATGACTTTGTTACACTTTGTTAAATTTTTCAAATCCTTCACTATTTTATACTTCACCTTTATAAATGTTTCTTTATAAATGCATAAAGATCCGCTGTCTAGTAATAAGCACAAGTAATATACTTATACGCGTATTTAGGAAGTTGCTATCGATTGACCTTGCTCCCGAATTGCCGACTATTCCCTAGCCGATTATTTTTAACCGATGTGTATTCTAGGTGTTCGCTTTGCTCATCTATTGGCCCCTGTCCCCTGTGTTCTCACCTAGGGCCTCGGCTGCAATTAAGTCCAGTTCTATATTAAACTGCTTGCTCGTCAATATCTGAAGCTTTCGATGCGACATTGGCAATGAAAGCTGTACTCAACTTGTCCTGTACCTCGCAATAAACTTTCAACCAACCGCTATCGTTAAACGTTATGTTCTCGATTGTTTTTTTTTTAGGTATTCAACTCCTTGCCGCATTTCAACGAGACAGACTCTCCTGACGATGTTATGCTTTTCTTTTACGACGAGATCAAATTTGATTCGTTCCCGATCAATATTCAAGCATTCAAATAAAGGTAGCCGTACAAAAAATATACATTTTCTGTCCTCTTCTACCACATTTTTCGGGATCAAGACGTGTTCTAGTCACTGAAACTGTAAAGAAAATGATACGGCAAGGGGTTAACGAACACTAGTAGCTAAAACTAAAGGCTGGTTTCGTTTAACCAAATTCAAGCTGAAGAATGGAACGCGTGGGCTTGCGAAAGATATCGTTATACCTGTTCTCAAAATTGATTTGTCAGCCAGTGCTCGGATTTACTTACTCGCGACGGCCGAGTTTCGAAGGCTACGCCCCCTTGACCCGGCCGCACGTCTCTAGGGGGCGTGGCCTTCGAAATTCAGCCGTCGAGGGGCCGTAACCTTTGAAAATCAGCTGTCGAGGGGGCGTAACCTTCGAAAATCAGCTGTCGGGGGGGCGTAATCTTCGAAACTCAGCCGTCGAGGGTGCGTAGCCTTCGAAACTCTGCCGTCGAGGGGACGTAGCCTTCGAAACTGAGCCGTCGAGGGGGCGTAGCCTTTGAAAATCAGCTGTCGAGGGGCCGTAGCCTTCGAAAATCAGCTGTCGAGGGGGCGTAACCTTCGAAACTGAGCCGTCGAGGGGGCGTAGCCTTCGAAACTGAGCCGTCGAGGGGGCGTAGCCTTCGAAACTGAGCAGTCAAGGGGGCGTAGCCTTCGAAACTGAGCAATCAAGGGGGCGTAGCCTTCGAAACTCTGCCGTCGAGGGTGCGTAGCCTTTGAAACTCGGCCATCGAGGGCGCGTAGCCTTCGAAACTCGGCCGTCGCGAGTAAGTAACTCCGAGCGCTGCGATAGACGATCGAGAACGCTTCGGTGACAATGTCGGCGGTCGAGAAAAATGCTAATCGAAGCGTGAACTCTCGAATATGAAGAAGAAATTGCTGACGAGCTGCGAGGAGCCACGTCTGTAAAGGTGGAATTTATCTCCTAACCGCGTCTGGACGCAGCGTTTTGCGATCCATACTCCGTTCGTTGTTTAGAAGCGGACGCATGTGTTCAGAAACAAGTGATCACTTCTGATGAAGTTTGGCGAATAGAGTAGAAAGTCCAGACACACTTAGGAGACCCAACCGTAAGGTGACGCGCAGTGCTGCGATTCGAGGTGCCAGCTGGACAAAACCTTCTTTATGATGACTAGACTGCGGATCTCTATGCAAAATCAAACTTGTCTGCAGCGATTGCAATAAATAGAAACCGAATTGAATGTTATCTCTTCGCATAAACGCATAAAGACCCGCAGTCTAATGATTACCGATACACAGTGGGTAGATATTGGAAATCAGTGGCGCACCCAGGGGGGCAGCCAGGGGGCCAAGTCCCCCACCAAGAAAAAATGTTCAGCTTCCAAAATTAAAATCGCGGAATAGCCCCGGGTACCGTTGATAGATATTTTGGCTTAAAAAAAAGGTCATCACGCAAAACCTAGGGCAGGGTTCAACTCGCCCCCCCCCCAAGATTACATCCTGGGTGCGCCACTGTTGGAAATATTAACCCGCATTGACTTTTCTGCTGCTTCGCATAACGTACTTATACACGATTTCGGCGAAACATATACAGTCCATTAAGATGATTGTCTTCCCGGAAATACCTCCGAACTTCCAAAAATTCGGATCGTGAAACAACGATCGCTGTCACTAAAAATATAAATGTTGTCAATTTCCGCAAATTTCCGCATTTTAAAATTTGTACGAAAGGAAAGTTTAAACTCTGGTTCTCTGATGCTACCAACAAAAATTTGTCCGTTTATTGCCTACGTCAGCGCTTGGATTTACTTACTCGCGACGGCCGAGTTTCGAAGGCTACGCCCCCACGACCCGGCCGCGCGTCTCAGGCGCGTTCCGTACTCGCTATTCGTGGCGTCTTGGAGCACTATGGCTGTCACGGGGAGCGAGACGCGCGGCCGGGTCGAGGGGGCGTAGCCCTCGAAACTCGGTCGTCGCGGGTAAGTAAATCCGAGCGCTGGCCTACGTTGAGCTTGTTAAATATTGCATACGAATCCTTCAGAATATACATAAACCTTTTGCCGTTAGAGTTTCCACTACAAAAATTTACTTTAGTATATAGAAAAGTAAGTGGAAAACGTATTTCAAAAATATCGATTTAATTAATTAGTAGACTGCGGATTTTTATGCGAAGTGAACATTTTTATACGTCAATTGCAATATATAGGAGCTTTATTTTGCTCATTAACCATTTTAATACGGTGAAAATAGTATATCGACATTGTTGAACTCTTTCAATCTGTTTATTGCTTAGAATTACGCCTACTCATTTTTGTCATAAATGCATAAAAAATCCGCAGTCCACCTCCTTGCAAAATGTATGGAAATGTGAATTGAGAATTTGCTCACAGAGTTCTGTTGACAAAAAGGACTGGGAATTTTACTTCATATAGTTTTGTCCAGCTGATCATAACAGCACCGATATCGCGACAACGCTGTGTGACGGTACGAAATGAAATGATGGGAGGTGGGAGAATGCACAGCATGAGTTTTATTGGCATTACAATTACAACGAGCAGTGATCGAAGACGACGACGACAACAAGGCAAGTGATCGTGTCACGGCGAGAGAAGGCGTGGCTTACGTACTAACGCTGTTTACGATGTTCGAAATGCGATTACGAGAGCGGATTCGTCGGCGAAGGGTCCGCGAACAATCGCGGAAAGAGTAGCCGAAGATCGCGCGCCCGTTACATGATCGTTGAGAATCTGCTGCGACGGTATATATGCAGAGGAATGATGATAAATTGCGTGTAAACGCGATCATTACGATACTTCGATCGAAGTGGGACACGCGTGTCTTACATAACGCGACGACTGAAGCGTGCCAGGCAAGGAAAGGGCCACAACCAGCCATAAATCGCTCGCGAATGTTGTGTACGGTGCTCCAGTGATTCCTGCCGGGGGGAGCCGAAAGTCGCCGAGCGTAAAATCGGCAAGAATAGTTCGCGGTTTATCCGCGTCGAATGATTCCCGTGGGCAGCAAGAATCATTATCGCGGTGTACGTGTCGTAATGATTCCTGCCGTCGATGATCTCACCGGATCGTGCGGCAAGGATCATTTGAAACTAGGGCTGTTACTTTCCCAAAGCTCCGAAGTTTCGCATCGCCGACGCTTACATTGTAAGTCAGCGCTCGGATTTACTTACTCGCGACGGCCGAGTTTCGAAGGCTACGCCCCCTCGAGCCGGCCGCGCGTCTCGCTCCACGTGGCGGTCGTAGTTTGGAGCTCCTCAGGCCGGGTCAAGGGGGCGTAGCCTTCGAAACTCAGCCTTCGAGGGGGCGTGGCCTTCGAAACTCGGCCGTGGAGGGGGCGTAGCCTTCGCAACTCTGCCGTCGCGAGCAAGTAAATCCGAGCGCTGTGTAAAATTCAACTTTTTTCTCGTCTCTTATCCGTTAACTGGGAGCGAATCGAAGCTTCAAAGTCTCGAAGGAAAGTAATACAGCCCAATCGGAACGCGCGCGTCGATGAAAACCGTAAGAAAAGCCGCGGAAAACGCGCACACGCTCAGTCGATCGCTTTGTCGCGCAGCCTGTTCGCGGGATTCTGAAACGACAGGACACGCACCGTGGAAATCCGCGAGACGATTTTTGCGGGGCGCGACGAGATTCTTTCCCAGCTGGCACGACGGATAGATTTATTGCGACATGCCGCCGCGCGCGCGGTCCGCAAACAGGTTCCCTGCGCACGAACGCGAATTATTCACCGAGAAAATTCACATCGACACCAACACATAGAATTTCGGCCGACACGCGCCGACATTATTTATATACAGGGTGAATAAGGGTGAGTCCATAATTTTTTGATCATCTATGGTGCGTGGCTAAGGCCTTTTTTTAATGGACCTTTACGCAGCAATTGCAATCGCAATTGCGAGCCAACAACAAGCTTGTGCAGCCAACTGTGTACGCATCTACTTCTTTCAAAAATTTGTTAAAGTTCTTTGTTGCTAATATATTAATCTATACGGTCACCGTTGAAAATTGCTGCACCATTGTTCACGATATTGTTTACGTTATTAAGTATGTTGATATCTAATCAAATAGACAGCGGGTTCCATGCATTCATGGAAAATGAGTAGATGTAATTTAAAATAGTAAGAAACAATAGAAGAATTTAATAAATACTGTTATATTATTTCCAATCATATAAACATATTAAGAAAGAAAACGAATTTCAGTCCAGATTGTTGCAATTCGCGTAGAACATTTTTATTTTGCATAAAAAAAATGGCAACTTTAAATTCATCGAGATTGTCTGTAATTTTCAGTACAATGAATTGAATGATTCTCCATAAATGAATTTTTACAATTTAAATATTACCGCATATAAAATATTGCTTTATAAACATCGTTTAAAAATAGAAAACATTTTTATTTTGCATAAAGATCCGCTTGTGTCTACTATGTATATAATGGAATTATTCTGGGTCACAAGAAACGTTTAATTGTCAAGTGAAAATATAGCCCGGACTGCAAACGGTGAAATTTGTTCAATTCGTGTGAATATGTTCAATGCAAAAGGTTTTAAATAATCGACACAAGCTCGGTTGGCTACACGAGGGTTAATTATTTCCTTCGGACTGATTATATACAAGATTTTTCAGCTCCTTTCAATGATTGAAACGGCCCAATGGGTTTCCGGTAGATAAAGCGTTAATTAAAGTCTGCCGCGTCGCAAGGTCCGACAATGATTATGGTAACCAGATGGAAAATGTCTTTATGGGATGGAGTCCGCAGTCTTCGACCGTCTTCGTGGTTCTATCTCGAATCTCGTGACGTTGGGGTAGCCATCGAGTCCACGCAACGACGAGTGCGCCGGCCATTTTGAACGGTTGTTGCGTTCCATGCTCGTCCGAACAAAAATAGAGGCACGCAACAAGACTTTATTACCATTTTCACAACGACGAACTACATTCGGAGTAACTGCGAAGCTATAATAACCGAAACAATGATGAAAATTGTTATAAACATGTCCAACGTGCCAGCGTGAATTCTTTTTATTGTGCCAATTAGAGAGTTTCGCGATTCCAACGGGCGGACACTGTACAACGGTCCAGTTTTAGATTGTAATTTCGCAATCTGAATCTACGATCCAATTTTAACTTGGCGGCTAGTACGTTGGGAAGCCTCGAGACGCCGTGCATCTTGGCACGGTGGCTAAGTTTTCTGCGCCATTTTTAATCGTGGACTACTACCTGATTGCCAAATATATCGCTTGGCGCTTTTCTATGGAGAATACGTCGCTCCGTTTCGACAATACAGCGAATAAACGTATTCCGTACTGTATTAGTCTATGCGTATTAGTCTATGGGCAACTTGGGCAGATGCCCGGGGCCCCAAGCAAAAGGGGGCTCCGAACACAAACTAAGATCCAAATTCCACATTTTTCTCGTAAAGTTATTTAGTTGGGGTTAGGGGCCCCGAAATTCTACTTTGCCCAAGGCCCCAACTAGTTATAACTCGCTACTGACAGTGGCGAATTACCCTGTGGGCAACTTGGGCAAATGCCAAGGCCCCAAGCAAAAGGGGCCCCAAATAAAATCCAAGATCCAAATTCTACGTTTTTCTCGTAAAGTTATTTAGTTGAGGTTAGGAGCCCCGAAATTCTACTTTGCCCAAGGCCCCAACTAGTTATAACGCGCTACTGACAGTGGCGAATTACCCTGTGGGCAACTTGGGCAAATGCCAAGGCCCCAAGCAAAAGGGGCCCCGAAATTCTACTTTGCCCAAGGCCCCAACTAGTTATAACGCGCTACTGACAGTGGTGAATTACCCTGTGGGCAACTTGGGCAAATGCCAAGGCCCCAAGCAAAAGGGGCCCCAAATAAAAACCAAGATCCAAATTCTACGTTTTTCTCGTAAAGTTATTTAGTTTGGGTTAGGGGCCCCGAAATTCTATTTTGCCCAAGGCTCCAACTAGTTATAACGCGCTACTGTCCGTATAAATAAGTAGTAGCCCATACTTCGAACCGGTTACATTTTTGTCATCGACTGACATGATGCATTCGATATGTCGAGCTCTGTTCTTCTTCGCCTAAAATAATAAATAGACCACGGATGTTTATGCAATTTCCAATTTTTCCAGGCAAATCTTAAGAAAGTGGAATCATGTAAAATCTTATTTGCAGTTTTACATAGTTGTAGTCTCTTTGTAGTTCTGAAATAAATAAAAATTGTACCAAATTCGGTGAAATTTTACATTCTACCATTTTTTGAAAATTTTCAAAAGCTACAAATGCGTAAACATCAGCAGTCTAATAATAAATATCTAGTCACTGCGGATCGGTAAATAAAAACGCTGTCGTGCTACTTTCAACTGATTCGAATGATTAATACAATCTACGGACATATCATGTAGCTTGCAATTAAACAGTTTTATTTTACTTAAGAATCCGCAGTCTACCGATCGCGCGTCTTTTCGAGGTCAATTGAATAATTAGACCTGCAGGGGCGAGCAACGGTGTCAGTCGATTAGGCGTTCGTAACAATTCGTGCAACGCATAGCCAACACTAAACCTACCCAGCATTCAAGGTAAATATTGCCTGACAAAAATGGCATCTCATAGATTGAATGATTCTCCATGAATGAAAAATTCATTAAATGAATAACTTTAAATCCATCGGGATTGTCTGTAATTTTCAGTACAATGAATTGAATGATTCTCCATAAATGAATTTTTATAATTTAAATATTACGCCATGTAAAATATTGCTTTATAAAAATGGCAACTTTAAATTCATCGAGATTGTCTGCAATTTTCAGTACAGTGAATTGAATGATTCTCCATAAATGAATTTTTATAATTTAAATATTACCGCATATAAAATGTCTCACAAAAATGGCATCTCTAAATTTATCCAGATTGTCTGTAATTTTCAGTACAATGAATTGAATGATTCTCTCCATAAATGAATGTTTGTAATTTCAATATTACTGTATATAAAATATTGCTTTATAAAAATGGTAACTCTGAATTCATCGAGATTGTCTGTAATTTTCAGTACAATGAATTGAATGATTCTCCATACATGAATCTTTATAATCTAAATATTACTGTATATAAAATATTGCTTTATAAAAATGGTAACTCTGAATTCATCGAGATTGTCTGTAATTTTCAGTACAATGAATTGAATGATTCTCCATAAATGAATCTTTATAATCTAAATATTACTGTATATAAAATATTGCTTTATAAAAATGGTAACTCTGAATTCATCGAGATTGCCTGTAATTTTCAGTACAATAGACTCACTGATTTTCAACACAATAGATCGAATGATTCTCCAAACCTGAATCTTCACAATTTCAATAATCATAAAAAAAATAAAACCAATCGTACGACTATTGATTGTAGGTTCAGTGTTGAGGCAGGAAACGCGACCGCGTCCGTTTGAATCGTAACATTATTGGCTATCGTTATATAAAAGAACGAGTCCCCGGGTAGATCCCGCGAATAAACAGTATCAATATTGTAACAGACGATCGTGTAACGTCGTGCGCGCACCGACGACGTTACACGATACCGGAACTGAACACGATACACTCTGGCTCTCGTGAGCAACGCAATACTTGGTTCTTTACTCGCGACATGTCTCCCCGATTCCGCGAGCGTGACGTGACGTGACGCGACGTAACGTGACATTGTATCCCCATAATGTTTTCAATGACACCGCGTCGGTATACTCTGATCGACGTGTGGAATTTTCTGCTGGGATGACACACAGACGAGGATAAAGACGCGATCTTATTGACACACGCAATCTGCACCCTCGTTGTTCATCGCGGTATCGTCGTTCCATGAGTACTACCCCCCCTCACCTCCCTCCTCCACCAATCCGCTTTTATACGATCACGGTCACGCTTTTTTTTCCGATCCGACCAATATTTTCTACAGTACGATGATCATGTCTTTACTTATAATGTAATGTCTGAATTTGTATAGGGGGAGTCTCGCGTTTCAACCCTTCGAGTCAGCCTGCCTGTGGATCTTAACCCTTTGCAAATTGCTGTACCATTATTCGGACTATAAACATTCAAGCAGTGGCGCATTACCCCATGGGCAACTTGGGCAAATGCCCTTTTCTTTCTTTGTTTCAGGGCGGTGGAGGAATGTCACTTACGCACACTCCCTCCTCCGACGACGTCTGGAGGGGGTAGTGTGGGACTCGGCTCCCCCTAGATGGAATTTGGGGGATACGGGACTATAGAGATTATATCCCTTAAATTTTGTAAAGTTGTTTGGAAATAACCCGTGTGGGTATTTAAAATACTCGGACGGTAGTCAGGAATACGTTTCTATATAGAGGGAGTTTCAAAAACAAAGAAAAAATTTTTGAGTGCAGATCACCTGAGTAAATCCTCCAGGGTATGTCTGAGGCTATAATAACTCGAAATCCGTTTTTTTCGGTTAACTTGGTAATTAACCCCCCTTTATTAATCAAGAATCTTATTCCTAGTGAAATTCCCCGTTGATAGAGTACCCACACGGGGGTCCTTCAGAAACAATAAATTTTTTCAAAATATGAAAGCCTTGTACTAAAATATATTGTTTCCGGAGGACCCCCGTGCGGGTACTCTATCATCGGGGAATTTCACTAGGAATAAGATTCTGGATTAATAAAGGGGGGTTAATTACCAAGTTAACCGAAAAAACGGATTTCGAGTTATTATAGCCTCGAGCACACCCTGGAGGATTTACTCAGGTGATTAGGCATAAATAATTTAGGTTAGCGAATAGGTTTAAGCGGTAAAATAAGTGCGAGCGTAATTTTATCTTAAGAGCGTGTGAGATCATCGTGCGAACGGTAGTGTAAGTAGCCAGCGGGCTAAGGTAATACTGATTAAATTTTGTTTCTGTAAAGTTGTTGTTGAGACGTTACTGTTATATAAGGTGCCCTTCTTGGGCCCGTCGCCACAAAATCAGTTCTTCGCATTACAACGCCCCACCTACCACGGAGTTAACCACTCCTGTTCTTGGTTTTAACTTGGGCAAATGCCCGGGGCCCCAAGCAAAAGGGGGCACAAACTAAGATCCAAATTCTACGTGTTCCTCATAAAGTTATTTATAGTTGGGGTTAGGGGCCCCGAAATTCTACTTTGCCCAAGGCCCCAACTAGTTGTAACGCGCTACTGCATTCAAGTATTGTATTGTAATTGGAAAAATCACACAGAATGGAATTGTTCCACGAAGAAATGTTTAATTTTCTAGTTAAACTGGCTCGAGTGCAATGGGTCGATTATGCATCTTGCACACGAGATCTACCGAGCCCGTCGAGATTTTTTTCAGCACATGTTTCCATAATAACCCAATGAAATAATAATTCTTACGCAAACCTGATATGGAAGGGCTGATAATAATTTATTGGGTTGGCGAGAAAGTAATTTTTCGGTATTCCAAGGCGAAATGAAATCGAATTTCTTTATCCAAGCGATGAACTTTAATCAATATTTATTCGTTTCGGCGAAAGATCATCGCGAACGGGAAGGGAAAATATCTTATTCGTTAAAATTCATTGCTCGAATAAAAAAGATAGACTCTATTTCACCTTAAAATACCGAAATTACTTTCTTGCCAACACAATTATAATGTTCCGCAAGGATTTAAAGTATATCCCACGAGAGAGTAACCGCGTTTCGCGCAGCTTGGAAGATGGTGGGGGCGCAGCGAGCCTATCATCTCTCGCTCCACTACCCACTCCCCACTTTCTCGAACCAATGAGGGCGAAGATTCGGAAAGACGAACGAAAACTGGTCTTTCCGCGGGGTTACCCTCTCGTGGGATATACTTCGGAAACAGTTTACGCAATGCAAGCTACATGTAAATAACAATATTGTACTTGCTGGATAAAGAGCTCGGTTTAAAGCAACAATAAATAAATAAATAGATTATAAGGGAATATAAATCGGTCCCTACGGAGGTTCGGTAGTTCCAGCGTGTCAGTTCGAATGGAAAGCATTGTAGACGCGTGTGAAAGATGCGCGCTCGACCCAGATAAGAAATTCGGCCGCGTAATCGGTCGCTCGAAGGGTTAAAAAAAGTGGGGTCTCGACGCTATCTCTGCTCTTTTCCGAACGAAAGGACAGAGCGCGGCAGTGATGCCAGAATGAGCTCCAAACGGCGCTCATGTACTCTCCCTCCTTACCCTTTCCACTATACCATTCCAGCACCGTGCGCAGGCGCACACTCCACGGTCCCCATCGTGCACGTGCAACGTTGTCTCCCATTCGCCCCACTTATTCCCCGTCATCAGAGAGGGGGTACATCATTTCACCGTGACTCCCCTCATCTGGCATCACTGGAGCGCGGTGAAATGGAGAACGTTGTGTGTCCATTTCACAAGCGCCCGACCGAATATCACCTTTTGGGTCTGACTTTTTTTTTCTGTTTATTTTGATTGTCGTGTCGCACCGCCGAAAAGTAGCAGCAGCTCGGTGACCGTTACTGGTGGCGGCGACAGGAGAGATGTCGTACCAGATAGTGCATTTACAGTATTCACGGCCCGTGTAAACGCGCATCTGGCACGAGCCCCAACTGCCCTGTAATCTCATATTGGCTCGCTTCCGTTTGCTCTCGTTCGTGCTCTCTACCGTCTCGTTTGATCACTTTTATCTTTCTCTTTCTCTCTCTCACACACATACACACTTTCTCTTTCGCGCACTGTCTCTCATCTTGCCTTCCTTCGCTGTACTTTCGTTACTCTTACTCTCCCAAGCTCCCTTGTAACCCCTCAACCGCACGGTGATCACGTGTCCCACTGAAATCGAACACGTCGTCCGTTTCTTCGATTTAGGTAATCGATCATATTTTTTGATTTTTAACTTTAATTTAATCTTAATTATTCAATTTCAATTCGTTATTATTATTGGCAGGTCGTGATTGAATTACGCACACGATGAATGGGTCACGCGCCCCGTAGAAATCTCTCGAACACGTCCGTCTCCTCGATTTAGGTAATCACATTTATTGTTTGTTAAATTTTATTCAATTTCGAACCATCCTTCGAAAGATATCCTTTTATTATTGAACCGAAAACTTCTTTAGGCGGCATCGCGTATACAATTGCAGCGAACGAGTCTGATCCGTCACGCTCCGAGGTGAAACGCCAATCGCCCCATACGGAAGTTTTTCTGTTTTTAAATTACTATTCTTAGTACACGATCGATGGAAAACTTTCTTGGACATGTAAATACCGGGGTGATCTGTGTTCAACAATTTGTATTTTCTTTCAGCATTTTTACCCGCAACTTCAGCGCGCGCTCTACGAACATTTTACAAGGGATGATTAAACCTGACCCCAACACGTCACCGTTGTTTATCGATTTTAACCGTATATATTTTTAGTGTAGCATTTATGTTAGCGTGAAAAGTGGTAGTCCGACCGATTCCGTGGATTTAACGCTGTACGAAGTGTGTTTCAGTTCGGCGAGGAGCCTGATTGACAGAGAAACGCGGCCGGGGCAAATTGGTTTTCATCTGGACGTCCCCCGTGTGTGTTTTATTCGCGAGCTCGCGTTCAACGACAATAGGGAAAGAACGAAACAAAGAACGCGGCCATTTTCGCGTTACCGGGCTGCAATGGCTCGAGCACGCCGGACTAATTACTTCGCGCCTTCCAATACCGAGTGGTCTTTATTTTTTTTCAACTACGTCGACGTCCATAGTCAAAGAGCGATACAGTTTCCGACCTGTCGAGTTTTCCCTCCGAATTTCAATTAAGCCGTCGATACCAGCTTAAGCATTTCAACGATTTCGCTGCGAGCTGTACGATAGTGGCCATGGGAACCGCGCCATTTTGAAAATGCCAATGGGCGCATCAAACTATCGAAAAGGCTACCCTAGAACAATTTCCCTCGTACGCAAGCAACAATCTAACCTTGGGTTTCTAATTTATTGTAAAATCGTGTTTTTGTTTTAAGAAATGTCGGACTATCCTCCCGGAGAATGTTTCAACAAAAAAGATATATCAGTAACGTAATTTCCTTTCCGGAACAGCTCGGAATAATTAAGGAAATATGGAATAGCAATTAGTGATTCATTAGACTGAGGATTCTACGCATTTATGACGGAAATTAATACAAATGAAATACCTTCACCGGTTCCACATGTTTTTTCACAATTATATAATCACATTATATAAATTAAATCAAACATTTTTTATTTTACAATTATTGAAATAATAAAACTGACTTCATAAGGAGCCGCCTAAGGCTAGATAAAATCAATCTTGTCACTTCATCTATTTATTATGTTTATTATTTATAAAAAATAGTATAAAAACTCAAACATACTATTACGTTATTTTCAACCTAATGAACGTAATAGGTAAGGAAATAGATTTCTATTTCAGCCAAGTTTCTTGCAATTCGGTTAAGAAATGTTTATTTTGCAGAAAAATCCGCAGTCTAATAATTACAGTAGATTGGGGAACAATATTGGAGGAACAATTAATGTGTGTACAAATAATTGTAATGTAAATTTTCAGTACAATGAATTAAATGATTCTTCATAAACGAATTTTTATAATTTCAATATTACTGCATATAAAATATCGCTTTATAAAAATTGCAACTTTAAATTCATCGAGATTGTCTGTAATTTTCAGTGCAATGAATTGAATGGTTCTCCATTAATGAATTTTTATAATTTAAATATTACTGCATATTAAATATTGCTTTATAAAAATGAGAACTTTAAATTCATCGAGATTGTCTGTAATTTTCAGTGCAATGAATTGAATGATTCTCCATAAACGAATTTTTATAATTTAAATATTACTGCATATAAAATATTGCCTGATAAAAATGGCAACTTTAAATTCATCGAGATTGTCTTTAATTTTCAGTACAATGAATTGTTATGATTTTCCAAAAATGAATTTTTAAATAAAATAAATTTCTATTTCAGCCCAGCTTCCTGCAATTCGGTTAGGAAATTGTTTATTTTGCAGAAAAATCCGCAGTCCAATAATTATAATAAATTGGGGAACAATATCCGCCCGGAGACGTTGTTGGTCTTAGCAAAAGGGTGTTACGATAGTTTAGCGTGTATGAAATAATTGTAATGTAAATTTTAATGTAAATAAACAAATTTTTGGGAATGCACGGGGGATGAAATGTATCGAGATAGTCCAATAGTGGAATGGAGAAGCGTTTCGACGCGTTTGAAGATCTCGCGACGATTCGAGATGCGATATTCGCTATTGGCTGACTGTTCAAGTAGCCGTGTCAGAGTGGAAAACTGAAAATCGCGTTGAGAGTAAGGGGTTGAAGAGCGGAACGAGGAGAAGAGTCGTTTCTAATAATAGATAAACTGTCCTCGGTGCCGCGACGCCCTGGCGTCGAGACGCGCTCGTTAGTTACACTGAATGTAACACCTTACCGCGTGCAATTAAAACCGTTGTTCGAGAAAAAACATATATTCCACACGATTCCGGAATTATTCTAATTGATTTCCGAGTCGTAAACCGGAAAATTACTCGATCCACTTTGGGAACACGACTTTACGCGTGACGTTTGATTCGAGCCACGTGACGTCACGCGAATACACGACGCACAGTGATTCAACTTAACACTTTGTCGAAAATTAATGAAATTTTATGTCAACAGCTTCATGAATGTACAGACTAATTTTTAGTATAAATATAAACTGCTACTTATCTTTTGAGAGAGGTTTGAAGACGTGCAAAAATACAAGTATTGGAATGGACCGCGCTTCTTCAACAAATTACCGTTGCTCGTCTCATCATACTTTTTTACGAGTAATAATTAAACAACGGATTTTATGCATTTATGACAAAAATGAATAGGAACAATTTAAAACGGTACAAACATTCGCGAAGAATTTTCAAATACTATTCTATTATTTTCAACATATTAAACATATTAAGATAAAAAATAAATTCCTGTCTCTCTCCAGTTTGTTGGAATTCAGGTAAAAATTTATTATTTTGCATGAAGATCTGCTGCCTAGTAATAATAAATACGGGGATACTAATTTTCAAGGAAATCCGACAATTTTTTTAATTACAACACCTGCCATATTGAATCCGCCATTTTGTTGCGAAATTTTTACATCAGATTCATAATCAGCGACTCAAGAAGTATGGAAATACTAATTTTCAAGGAATTTCGACAATTTTTACAGTAACACACCTGCCATATTGAATCCGCCATTTTCTTTTTGCAATTTCGACAACACATTCATATTCAGCGACCCAAAAAGTAGGACAATATCAGATTTCAAGGAAATTCGACAAATTTTAGAATAACACACCTGCCATATTGAATCCACTATTTTCTGTTTTGCAATTTTGACAACACATTCATAATCAGCTACCCAAAAAGTATGACAATATCAGATTTCAAGGAAATTCGACCATTTTTAGAATAACACACCTGCCATATTGAATCCATTATTTTCCTTTTTGCAATTTTGATAACACATCCATAATCAGCTACCAAAAAAGTATGACAATATTAGATTTCAAGGAAATTCGACCATTTTGAGAGTAACACACCTGCCATATTGAATCCGCCATTTTCTTTTTGCAATTTCGACAACACATTCATATTCAGCGACCCAAAAAGTAGGACAATATCAGATTTCAAGGAAATTCGACAAATTTTAGAATAACACACCTGCCATATTGAATCCACTATTTTCTGTTTTGCAATTTCGACAACACATTCATATTCAGCGACCCAAAAAGTAGGACAATATCAGATTTCAAGGAAATTCGACAAATTTTAGAATAACACACCTGCCATATTGAATCCATTATTTTCTTTTTTGCAATTTTGACAACACATTCATAATCAGCTACCCAAAAAGTATGACAATATTAGATTTCAAGGAAATTCGACCATTTTGAGAGTAACACACCTGCCATATTGAATCCATTGTTTTCTGTTTTGCAATTTTGACAACACATTCATAATCAGCTACCCGAAAGAGTGGGGACACTAATTTTCAAGGAAACGCAATAATTTTTTGAATAACTCATCTGCCATAGTGATTCCGTAATTTTGTTTTGTAATTTTGACGTTATATTCGTAATCAGTGACTCAAAAAGTATGGAAATACTAATTTTCAAGGAAATTCGACCAATTTTAGAATAACACACCTGCCATATTGAATCCAGCATTTTCGTGTTTGCAATTTTGACAACACATTCATACTCAACGAACCAAAAAGTATGACAATATCAGATCTCACGGAAATTCGTCATAATAAAAGCACACCTGCCATATTGAATCCACCGTTTTCCTTTTTGCAATTTCGACAACACATTCATAATCAGCGAACCAAAAGACTACTAATTGTCAAGGAAACCCAATAATATTTTTGGAGTTTTGTATTTCAATAAAATTGTTTTGAACCACTGTGCGTCGGTGCCACGTGCAGTTCGTTCCCATCGCGAAAGAAATTCTCGTCCCCTTCAATGAAATTTTATTAAAATTACACGTTGCAAGATCCGGAGCGGTTTTACGGTCGCGTATTCACGTTTAAATCACACAGGATTACCGTGGTTTCGACTCGTCGAGAACACATGGATTTATACTTTGACGGCACCAGGGGACTATGAAAATCCGTGAACACGGTGTTACCGAGAGATGCATTTCGCGGTGCGTCCGAAACGACGACGTAAATAAGCACAGGTTGTTTCACAATCGAGAGTGTCTGGCCAGGTGACAAGGTTTCCGAATATAACCCTACTTCACGTCGAATATTCCGTTCGTGAATAATTCCCGTTGCGATAGAAGCGGTCGGGAGAGGAAACCACTGGAAGATCCGCCGTGAAGATGAAGATTCCGTTGACACCACTTTATCTCGATCGAACATACCGAAGATATTTCCGAGAGCCGATAGTTACCGATCTGATTACTATCCAATTATCTTCGGTTACGGTCACGCGTCCAATTAACCTGTCGTCCGACACAGCACGCGCGAAAAATCCGAATGCTTCGCGGACCGTGTTTTCGCAGTGGAGCACACATCCTCGCGGAGAATCTACGTTACCGACGGGGCAAGTGCAATTCACGCGCGTTACGCAACCGTTCGAGATGCTCGCCTGTTTCCCTCGGGAGAGGCTACGTATCGATTAATAAACTCGAGACAATTATAGCCGGGTTACGTAATCGCGAGATGTCGATCCCGAGATAAAGATCGAGACGACGTGCGGAACGCAAACCCGAACAGGAACAGAGACAGAAAATAACAAAACGACACAACACAACAAGAAAGAGAAACAACAAGAGTAGGCGCGCGGTCTCTCGTGACACCCACCAACCTAACCAACACAACGAGGCGGACAGCACATAACTGCAACTCATGTTCCGTCTAGCGGGGGAGGGGGGCAGAGCGCGCGTCGCTAACGCTTGTTACACAATTACGACCTTGAAGACAGAGGCGTGTGCAGGAATACGTTCGACGAAATCAATTTGGAATCTCACGGTCTTCCCTCTACGTTATACACACTCGCGCTCCTCCGTTTGTCCTCTGTTGCGCGGCACACAGAAATCACGCTCGATACAATCTCGATATAACCGGTGTGTAAATACAGCAGACGACCTGCAATATTTCTTAATCGATTCGAGAGATGTATTTCACTGTGGTCGTGCGCGTGGATCGTTTTACGATCGACCTTGAAACTGCGCCGACACTATAAGATCATCACCGCGATAGAATGCGGATGAATACGATGCGAAATCAAGTTCGAACAAAAAAGGGAGAGAGAGAGCTACGTTTCTCTCTCTTACTTTTTCTACACTTTCGGACACGTGTACCGACCGTCGGTAAAGAAGATTAACGATCAGAAACTTCGATCGATTATAACACCCATGGATATAAACACACTACAGAATCGGAACACATGCACCACGAATTATGTACCACTCTTCGCTGCCCTGAGAGAAAGAGAGACAGAGAGTGAGTGAGTGAGAGAGAGAGAGAGAGAGAGAGAGTTATGTACGCGAGTACACACGTGATACGTGATGCGCGACGACTAGACGACGACTAGAGGCTCGTTGCTGTTGCGAGCCACCAACCAACTATGAGACACTCCAAACGGCGCTGCACTCTCTCGGCTCTCTGTTACACAATCTCCGGCGTATATATCGGGTCCTTCTCGCGGACCGGAGGACGGTTTTGGACCCAGCACACGCGGCCACCACCGAATTCCATCGATCACTGCAACGATCTACAACCCCGGTGTCCAACTTCTAGCCCACCCCCACCCCTAGCAGCATTTATCGTTGGCGTTTTATTCGGCCATTTTTATTCAAGTTTCATAATACGCTGGAAGTGTTAAGGGGCCCCTAGACGATCAACAATGTTGTCAAAATGTAGGTTGACAATTATATTGAAGCTCCCGAATTAACATTGAATTAATTAATTGACAATGCGCCTCGTCGATATTATTGAAAGGGGTATTAACAATGTTATTGACTTTATTCTGATATTCTCTTCTACGGTTACTATTACAGTATGTATATCCTAAATAATATGTGAATTATGGATTTTCCAGGTACAAATTCGGGAAAAAAGGGATAAACTTAATTACCCACGTCGGGACTCGAACCCGGAGTAATAAACTGATGCCCTACCGCGAACCTGTAGAGGTGACTTGCACGCAGAGGTTATGATCTGGGCCAGGGCTGGGCAAAATATGGCCCGCCCCGCTAAAAACAGGTGAATATAGTAATATTCTATAATAGAGTAATCTAAGCTGTGTGTGTGTTTGTTTTTAGTTATTAGGTAAATGTTGGTAAACATTGTTTGTCCAATGGTAGCATTAGTCAGAAATGCCCTTGAACCGCTATTATATCGACGATGGGTCATTCTATAGGACATCCAGAAAAACATACTGTGCAAAGTTTCAACCCTGTATCTCGATCCGGAGGGTAGTTATGGGGTAAAATCGAAAAATCAGTTTTCGGCCTATTTTCCCTAGTTAATGATATTCAGAAATTCTGAACAAAAATCTGACACATGTCAAGAACCCAAATGCATACTTTGCAATTGGTTTCGGATTTTTCAAGTGAAAATCCAGCTCGTAAAAAATCAAAAACCTCAAAAAAAAATCGAAAAAATGCAGATTTCACACGGAAGTTCTATAGTGACAACGTTTATATTTTTACAGTAGCTATATATTGTTATAGGTATTGCCCATGAATTTTTTAAGATTTTTTGGTTTGGTGCGCCATTGTTAAAAAAAATAAAAACCGATTTTTTTCGACGTTTTTTCCGCGAAGAACTAAGCTAACCTTAAAATTGTTACGTTCTATTTATTCTGTAAGTCTATCGGGCATTGATAAACCTTGAACATTGTACAGAAGTAATTAAAAAATGAAATCAACTTAATTAATATTTCTACTTGTTCAATAATTCAACTTGTTAATTGACGAATTGTAATGATTGCAGGCTCCACGTTGGATATTCGGTGGTAAATTGACATAAATTTTCGTCGTTGGCCAACCACGAATGCAACTAGGGGCCACCACGAAATTCCATCGATCGAAAGAACGATCTACAACCACGATATCGAACTTCGAGGCAGTCCACGAACTTTCTAACAATTGGAAGTCAAACGGAAATTTTCACGTTACAGCTATCGAATCTTTACTGCTCGATCACGATATGCTCCGAGTCGTAGATCGTTTCGAGAAACGAATCAGAGGCGACTGTCGATAGGGTAGGAAGAAAACGGAGGATCGAAGCTACCGCTGACCGAACCTCTATTTATAACAACTGCGGAGATGGACCGATGGCGAGCAACCGGAACGTTATTAATAGCAATCTGCTCTTGTTGTGGTTTAGCGAAGATCTGTTTCACTCGGACACGGTCGGTAATCGGTAGTGATGGTTTCAACCCCTATGTTCCGCCATAATCGATTGGAACGAACATTCAGAAATCTCTTTCACACGACACCTTGATCATCAAAGTAATATCGACTTAAATATGAAAACGGAATGACCACAGCAATATAACCATTAAAAATGTTACAACCATACTTGCAAGAAGGTTCCTAGCTTAAATGTTGAGTACCTCTTCTAGAACAATAATCCTAATTCACAGTGTCGAACAACACTGAAAGGAATCAGCAGATATTATAAATATGAAAAGAGAATGACCACAGCAATAGCAATTCAACATTTCGCAACCATACTTGCGACAATAGGTTCGTACCAAAAATTCCGAGTACCTCTTCTAGGTCAATAACACTGTCCAACAGCCAAAAAGTATTTCGATTCCGAATCTGTCCTCAATTTTTCCCCTAGACGTACAGTTTTTGAGAAAATTGAGTTTTAAGAATTCTGATGTTATTATAAAAGATATTGAATTGTTCTTTACAGCAAAAGATTCCGTAGACTTTCCCGAATACAGTGATGTCCAATATTAATACATTATGATTGTTTAAACATGTTTAGTCTACGGAATCTTTTGCTGTAAAGAACAATTCACTATCTTTTACAATAACATCACAATATTTGTTTAAAGTTGAGAAATATGTTATTCTTTCAAAGCCATGTTTCTCAAAAACTGTGCGTATAGGAGAAAAATTAAGGACAGCTAACGGAATCAGCGCAAAGAACTCTATAAGAAGGACCAAACGGTATATTAAAATCATAATTAAAGTTGAAATTAAAACACTAAAAGGCTTAAGCAGATATTATAATGTGAAATGGATAGAAACAGTTGAACAGAGGAAAAATCAACCGGATCGAGAAGATCTGTTTTCGTCAGCGAGTAAACATTGGAAACGTATATCCGCAACGTCGCAGCCTGGTTATTTGCATAGAAACTGTTACGCTCTAGCGACGGCTATACACTGTCCGGCAATAACGCAGGAATGATTAGATCAATATGTGGAATGGAAATGACGGAGCCAGTTCGCGGGGAAGAGTGGGCCGGTGTCAGGATAAACTCGAGCCGAAGACAATTTAGGAACCACTGTGCTAGAAACTAGCAGCCGATGCGCGTGCCAAATCGGGCCTCCCATAATGCGTGTCGACGGCGTCCGAAGATAGAAAACAAATGGAAGAAAACACACGCGGACTGCAATCTCGCTGTTGTTCTACCGTGCGCGCGATGGCGTCGATCTGGGGTCGTTGTAATTATTTCATTTTCTTCTATCACGAATCCTCTCCTACGTCTTCGTCGTGCTAACGCTGAAGCTACCCCACTTGAAATAATAAAAATGATTCTACATATATCTTTCGTGGAGCGGCGTGTTACAATAGGAGCCGCACAATCAGCAAAAGAGAATTGAATTTGCTAATGATTTTAGCTAAAATAACACGGAGAGCTTCAAACTGATTGCAACAAATTTCTTGTCACCTTCAGCTCGTTATAGGCCTACCATTTTTGTTAGATGGGTGTTGAAAAGGTGGTCTTTCGGGGGATGCTGGGACCGCGACATTTTTTACACGTATACACGAAGAAGAAGACGAAGAAAATAACAAGAGAGAAGTAGTTGCACGACCTCGATGGGCGAACTTTAACGTTTATTCGCATCGAGGAGACAGCTCGACGATGGAAATAAAACTTGTTCGACATTATCCGGAATAAATTCCGAGAAACGGAAATTGTCAGTTGAGCGATGCGTCTCGAAAGCCGACGCTAATCTGTATTTGAGTTATCGGAGAAACCGGATATTCCGGAGGAGGAAGAACGATTTATCGGTCGTCGGGCGGTACGGATGACTCGGGGCGCTCGTAAATCCTCGAAGAAGATGGCAGAACGATACGAGGGACGAAAATGGGAGGGACGAGGGCGAGAAAAATCCACTGACCACCGGTGGGCCGAGTGGTTTCCGAACGAGGTAGAAGCCACGACGAGGACGTCGGTGGTTGTAATTGGACCACTTTGCCGTTGAACGAGCTCGACGATCGATTCTGCCTTCCATGTGCGATGGCATAATGCCGAGGATACGAGCGAATGGCTATCTTCTGACCGATGACGTTGTTCTGATGCAGTGCAACGAGATTCGGGAACACACAACTCAGTCTATGAAGGGACTGCAATCGTTAAGGACACATTGACGATCTTTTACCGAGATCCGAGATGATGGTGCAGCTTCGTGGCTTCAGCGAGGAGATACTCGAGTAAGAACTCGTTGCCATCATTCGGACAATTCCTGTTTCAGTCGTGTACAAGCAAAATCAACGGCGCATAAATCGTCTCGCGAAGAGACTGCAGCCTTTAAGGATACATCGACTCCTCTACCGCAATGATCTTTCTCCGAGATCGAGATGAGACGGTGTAGCTCCCCGAGGTTTCAGCGAGGAGGAGATCATGGAAATATTTTAACGAATTTACGAAAAATATTTGTAAGAACTCGCGCTGCCATCTTTCGGATAACCCGTCGATTCCTGTTTCAGTCGTTTACAAGCAAAATGAACGGCGCACAAATCTTCACGGACACATCGACGATATTTTTCTGAGATCGAGAATGATCGTAGCTTCGAGGTATCGAGGAGATCTTGGAAAGCAACGCCGGACGAGCGCCGGAGATCGAGAGGACACTAATTCCGCGAGATATCAGCTACGAACGTGTAGGACGTTGAGGGAGGAATTTCCGGGGGGAGAGTCGACTGTCAAAGGGCTAACGAATAGCCGAGTGGTTTTCGGTAGTGAGTTACGAGACACCACGGTTACCCAACAGGCTGTTTCCGAGTGTGAAGAGTGTTCGGCGTAGATATCGGTCCGTGTATAGCAACCCGAAACCAGTCCTCGAACACGAGGCCGCGGAGGAAACCACAGATTCGACGCTGGTGCACCGAAAGATCTCGACAAGCTTGGCGATCGACGGTTCTCGGGTTGCAACACGGTGGACAAGATCACGAGAGAGAGACGAGAACCCGTTCGTAACCGCCGCCGACGACGACGACGACACTGTTATCGGAGTTTATCGAAAGTGACTGCGAGGGTAACGCGACGTCGAGACCCGGAAAAATAATGTCCGATTGGTTGGACCTCGCGATGAGAACTAGCGGTCTCACGACTAGGCGAACGGCACCACAATTGCGCTAGTAAAGCGTGGACGGGCGGCGCGGGCCACGGCGGCGGCGGTGCTGCTAACGGTTACACAACGATGGCCGAAAAACCGGTGCCAAGCTGCGTGGCGCTGGGCCACGGCGAGTACGTAAATGCGTGTGTGTCCAGCTAACCTCGAAACAGAGGTGGCACAAACTGGCACACACGAACAAGCACCGATGCAAACGTACACAAGAGCCAAGGGATTCAGACAGAGAGACAGAACGGGTGGTGCGGTGGTACAATCTCTCTCTCACTCTCTCTCTCTCGTCGTCTGCTCCGTGTCCCAAAACATACATGGCTTGGGGTTGCGAAAAAGCCCAGGGTTATTTGGAACCCGTTCGACTACGACCGTCTGGGAACAGAACTCCCAGCCGCGCACGTGGGACGCGCGACCTTACGCGGGAGGCTCGGGTCGGGCCAAGACGAGAATCGAGGGCGAGAGATGCTTGGAACCAATTGTCGCATCCGTTGCCATAAACCAGACCACCGGTTTCACGATTTGCTCGCGCGAGATACATTTTTTCTACCTGTTTCGATTGATTCGAGAGATCAAGGTGCAACCGGACTTTATTTTAGGCTGCTGTTAAATAGGAAACGGCGGATTCTTCAGTGCTAGTGTGGCGGGGCTCGAGATATACCTTCTTGTTAGGTTACTTCATCTTGGTTAGCAAGAAATACTTTATCTTGTTCGTCAAGAAGTACGAGATACACAGGGAGGGACATTTTTCTCCCTGCTTTGATTTATTCGAGAGATCAAGGTCCACGGAAGATTCAACTACCGATTCTTGCAACCGGACTTTATTTTAGGCTGCTGTTAAATAGGAAACGGCGGATTCTTCAGTGCTAGTGTGGCGGGGCTCGAGATATACCTTCTTGTTAGGTTACTTCATCTTGGTTAGCAAGAAATACTTTATCTTGTTCGTCAAGAAGTACGAGATACACAGGGAGGGACATTTTTCTCCCTGCTTTGATTTATTCGAGAGATCAAGGTCCACCGATTCTTGCAATCGGACTTTATTTTAGGCTGCTGTTAAATAGGAAACGGCGGATTCTTCAATGCTAGTGTGGCGGGGCTCGAGATATACTTCTTGTTAGGTTACTTCACTTTGGTCAATCGAGAAATACTTCATCTTAGTTATCAAGAAATACTTCATCTTGGTTATCAAGAAATACTTTATCTTGTTCGTCAAGAAGTACGAGAAATAGGAGATACACAGCGAGGGACATTTTTCTCCCTGCTTTGATTTATTCGAGAGATCAAGGTCCACCGATTCTTGCAATCGGGCCTTATTTTAGGCTGCTGTTAAATAGGAAACGGCGGATTCTACAGTGCTAGTGTGGCGGGGCTCGAGATATACTTCTTGTTAGGTTACTTCACTTTGGTCAATCGAGAAATACTTCATCTTAGTTATCAAGAATACTTCATCTTGGTTATCAAGAAATACTTTATCTTGTTCGTCAAGAAGTACGAGAAATAGGAGATACACAGCGAGGGACATTTTTCTCCCTGCTTTGATTTATTCGAGAGATCAAGGTCCACCGATTCTTGCAATCGGGCTTTATTTTAGGCTGCTGTTAAATAGGAAACGGCGGGTTTTTCAATGCTAGTGCGGCGGGGCTTGAGATATACTTCTTGTTACGTTACTTCACCTTGGTCAATCGAGAAATATCACTATAGTCTGCAGGCCTTTCATGTCCTATTTTCATCTTGTTTGTTAAATACTTCGTCTTGTTCATCAAGATCACTATAGACTCTATAGTACAAGATCTATGTATAGTATATACTATAGTATCACTATAGTCTGCAGGGCTTTCATGTCCTATTTGTTCTTGTTTGTTAAGTACTTAAATACTTCATCTTGTTCATGAAGAACTACTTCATCTTGTTCATCAACAAATACCTCATCATAGTCCTACTTTCAGTAGATATCTAATTTTACTTTTAAATATATATTGTTTATTTCGACGTCAGCATACCTATCAGCATATTTTGAAATAAAATGGCGCCCAGTACGAAAAGCGGTTTCGAGACAATTTTCGAGACAATGGTTCACTCGGTCTCCTTTTTTCGCCGTTAACACCGTGACCGAGTTTTCGATAGAAATTGAATTTTTGCATCGTTGCCCCGGACGATAAACGTCGTTTCGCCGTCCTTCGTGGCCCCGTCAACTGAATTTTTAACGTGCGGTCATTAAAGTTTCCGATAACGTTTATCTACCGCGCGCAGTCGGCGAACTTGAAGATGCTCCGATCGATCCGAGAGACATACATTTTATACGTGTACATAAATGTACCTATTACTGCGGCATTTATTCCCCAATCAGATTAAAATGCATTAAAAGAAATATTTTGCCTCGAATGAATTTGTACGTAAACGTACCTATTACTGCGGCATTTATTCCCAATCAGATTAAAATGCGTCAAAAGAAATATTTTGCCTCGAATGAATTTGTACAATTCAACAAGAATTTATATTTTTATAATGTCAGGATTAGAAAAAGATTCTTCTTAAAAGAATATTTTACATATTTTTCCATCTATCTCGATCATCAAAGGACTGTTGTTCACATGATTGCGCACTCTTTATATTGCAAGAAAACATTAATTACAACACCGCAGTAATCGGTACGGTTACCCTGCACCCATTCAAAGCCGTCAATTTTCGAAAATTTACGGGATAAGAAATGTCTTATAGGTTATTACAGTTCAAGTATTTTAAAATGTTCGATACCCCTGGCCCACCTGTCAGTGGGAGGAGTGGGGGAAGCAAAGGCGGGCTCCGCAGCACAGCTGGGCCAGGAGCGGAAGGGTAAGGGGCCTGGCGGGACTCGCAGATGACAACCCTGGTCACGACTGCGGATTTTAATGTAATTTTCAATTTTTTTAGACGAATTTTAAAAAGGTGGAATAAAATAGAATCTCATTTTCCGTGGTTGTAGCCTTTTTAGATCTGAAATAAATTGAAGTCGTACTAAATTCTGTCATATTTTATACCCTAGCAATTTTGAAAATTTTCAGAAGCCATAATTTCATAAAGATCCGCAGTCTAGGTATGACATTAATTGCAACAGCTGTGTGCTAGGTCTGACGAAGCGTCTTCAAGTTCCACACGATTAAAGGTAAACGATCGAGAAACAAACTTCACCTTTATTAAAGGTAAACAATGGTCGAAGGTGAATATCGTTCGATTTTAAATATTTATACGCGGCAGAGAACTAGTTTAATAAAGTTGTCTGGGAATATTTATTGATATCGTTATTTGACAGAAAAAAATTGTTACTGTTGTAAATGCATTTGATTCCACGCTATTATTGCGACCACGCAATTATTAGACGAAACGAATAGAACTGATAATGGAGGTAATTTACGACTCGCTGTTCTGGCAAAGCAAGCAATGCACTTCCGAACAGTTGCATCATACGATAATAAAAACCAATATTGAAAGAGCGATCGGAAAAACGAAACTTGACGTAACTGGCTTTGCAGCTCCGTATTAAATAGCTCTTCATTAGTCTGTATCAGCGATGAATACGTGTAGGCACCACGAGCCAATCTGTTATTTCACAAATCAACGTAAATTGAACGCAACAAGTCTTTGAAAATTACGGGTTTCGGATCGATTATTGTCAACGGGAATGTTACACAAGTTTTAACGAGTCGTTCCTGTATGGAAATAATTTTTTATCGAGATCTTTTTACAGGCCACCTTTTAACAATTATTCGGAGGAAGATTGAGAACAGTGGGACGTGACCATGTTCAAGAGTTTCAAGGATCGAGCAAACACGAACGAGTTTTTCAGAAAGAAGTGGCCTTTGTCCTTTCGATTTCAGTTCTCAATTCTGAGTCTAAAAGGAGTCGATGTTTCTTGGAATTTTTCCGTAACGTTGTCGAATGAATAAATTATCGTGCACTGGGTATATGGTTACTATTAAATCGATAATCTATCGATTATGTTTCCTTCAATGCATGTGGTCCCGACAGAAATGGACGAAATTTGTTCATTTGATATTTCCGTTTTTCACCAGTCTTGGAGCAATTTTACTAATAAATTGATTCTGAATTTAAATTGGATCGTAGTCGAATCGAATAAAGTCAATTCATTTCAGACGAAATCATCGAGATACGAAGTTGAAAATAAATTCGGAAAATTCAATTTTGAATATTTTTGTTAGTTTGGCCAATCTTAAAGTAATTTTAATAATCGATTAATTTTGAATTTAAATTGAGAGGAGTTTCAAGCTTTTATTAAATTGCACCGTAGTCGAATCGAATTAGAGTCAATTTTTTTGATTCGCAAATATCGAGATACGAAGCTAAAAATAAATTTGAACATTTCAATTTTGAATATTATTGTTAGTTTGATTAATCTTGGAGTAATTTTAATAATCGATTAATTTTGAATTTAAATTGAGAGGAGTTTCAAGCTTTTATTAAATTGCACCGTAGTCGAATCGAATTAGAGTCAATTTTTTTGAATCGCAAATATCGAGATACGAAACTAAAAATAAATTTGACCATTTCAATTTTGAATATTTTTGTTAGTTTGACCAATCTTAAAGTAATTTTAATAATTAACTAATTTTGAATTTATATTGCGAGGAATTTCAAGTTTTTTAAAACATTGCATCGTAGTCGAATCGAATTAGAGTCAATTTTTTTGATTCGCAAATATCGAGATACGAAGTTAAAAATAAATTTGAAAATTTCAATTTTGAATATTATTGTTAGTTTGATTAATCTTGGAGTAATTTTAATAATCGATTAATTTTGAATTTAAATTGAGAGGAGGATATGTGAAATTTTCTATTAATTGGGTATTTAACACATCAATATTTTTCTCACACTTATAGCCAAAATGGCGTCCCTAAATGCCCGGGTTGCCCCGCCCCCTAGAGCGAGCCCTGGGTAGGTTTATCGTTAAAATGTATAAAATATAAATGTACCGCCCGGTGTGCTAAAACCGAGAAGATTGTTATTCCGCCTCGAAAAAATAGGTTGGAAATGCAGAATAAAATGGTGTCGTAAGATAAAGCGTTGCGTCGGAGATAAATCGATGCTACTGAATAGTCAATGTCCGTGTATGACTTACCGTTTCTACTAACTGCGAGCTACGAAAGTTTCGAGAGGCAGCGATCATCTCGCGAACCGGTCGCCGCACGTTAGAAAAACGGATGTATGTAGTGGGATTAGATTCGCGACATATTTTCGACGTAATTTTACGTCAGCGACCGCGTGATTGGACGACGCGAAACGTTTATATTATCTTCGCAAACCGGAATACGAGAACCGAATAATCTGCATAAATAGATTCGCTGTGCGGCGACACGTTATCTCTCTCTCGAATAGCGAAATTGTTTAGTTGAGAGACTTTGAACAACTTTAGAAATTGTTTAGTTGAGAGACTTTGAACAACTTTAGAACGTCAAAATTATTGACAAAGAACAAAACTTACACGTCAAAGGTTATTATTGGAAACCATTCGTATGATTAAACATCGCAGCGTAAACCTTAGGTATGTGACCAGTGCTTCGATTGGGGATACCTTTCCTCGCGCATGCGCGGCGATTTCAGCCTCAGTAACGTAACCTTCTCGATAAAATGGGGTTCCTTGAGCACCCCGCAGAATTTAAAAAAATTTATACGTTTTGAGTAATTTATTTAGTAAGGATTATAACTTGTCAAATTTTCAAAAAATTTGTAGCGTTTTTTCAAGGTTTAAATAGGGTTCGAAGTGGAATTTTATGAATTCTCCATAAGAAGACGTCTTAATTCTATAATTATTTATTAAACGGTGCAGTGAATTGAACCCAAACTTTGGTAATTGCATTAATTTAGTAAGAAATATATCATGTAGAATTTTTAAAAAATTTGTTGCGTGTCTTCAAGGTTTAAATAAGGTTTGAAGTGGAATTTTATGAATTCTCCATAAGAAGACGTCTTAATTCTATAATTATTAAACGGTGCAGTGAATTGAACCCAAACTTTGGTAATTGCATTCATTTAGTAAGAAATATATCTTGTAGAATTTTCAAAAAACTTGTTGCGTGTCTTCAAGATTTAAATAGGGTTTGAAGTGGAATTTTATGAATTCTCCATAAGAAGACGTCTTAATTCTATAATTCCTAAACGGTGCAGTGAATTGAACCCAAACTTTGGTATAATTGCATTCATTTAGTAAGAATTATATCTTGTCAAATTTTCAAAAGATTTCTTGCGTTTTTATATATGTACCTCCAGAACATCCTTAACGCGTAGACCCTGTATACTTTATTGCGACGTGATTGGTGGACGCTTTACAATAATTGATGGAGAGTTGGGATCGGCGCGAACCACCGTGCGGCTCCTGCGTTCTATTTCTTTCGCGACGTGGATGGGCTCGACGTGTCCCGGGATCGATATATAGGTCACTATCGGGACCGATCGATCCGCGGGATAGGCATCGAATCGCGTCGAACAACGCCGGTCCCGCTTTTACCAGTTTCCGTGGGCGACCTTCACGTGAAATATAATTAGCGGTAATTATTGAATGCGCGGCGCGCACCGACGTCCCTGAATTTCGATCGATCCTCTCGGGAGAGAGAAGTGGGAGAGAGAGAGAGAGAGAGAAAGAGGGAGAGTAAAGCCGGCGCAAACGCTGACTGGTATTTGCCACACACGTGTGCTTTTACTTTTAACATCCGCGCGACGTATCCCACACCCATCTTCGGTTCGATTAAATCGAGCACCAGTCGACCAACACGAACCAATCCGTTGCCAGGTGTACCAATCAGTTGTCCACCATTTCTTTTCACCTGTTAACCCTCCGGACACCTGGCTGTCACCTATTTTCAACCGCGTCGACGCGATACGTGTTGCTCGCGCAATCGCCCCTCCTCCGATTTCAAAAATTCATTTTTCAACCGATGTATCTCGATTATTTCAAACCTGCCAGGCAGAGATTGTAGCATTGGAAGTGTTTCATAAAAGGCGAGAGCTGGTACGGAATCGATGCAATAAATCTCTGCTCCGATATGTTTTATTGGGTTAGCTCGATTTCGTGGACTTCGAAGGGCTGCTGGGAAATGATTGACGCACTGCGAAACTAGAACGACGATTGGAGCGTTAAATTTTTCGGGAAATATCTTGGGAACTGTTTTAACTGGGTCACTGTTGAAACGGTGAAAACGTTAGAAGCATTATATAATTAAGAAAGAATATCTGTTTCACTCCAGTTTGTTGGAATTCAGGTGGGAAATGTTCGTTTTGCGTGAAGAGCTGTCTAATTCTGAGGAAATTGCGGATTTTATGCATTTATCACGAAAATCAGATGTAATTTAACACAGCAGAAACATTAGAAGCATTCAAGAATAATTGTTACATTATCTGCAACCTATTAAACATATTAAAAAATGATATCTTTCTAAGCAGACTGTGGTTTTTATGCATTTATAACAAAAATTAGATGTAATTTGAAACAGTAGAAACATTGGATGCATTCAAGAATAATTGTTACATTATCTGCAACCTATTAAACATATTACGAAAGAATATCTTTCTAAGCAGACTGCGGATTTTATGCATTTATACCAAAAATCAGATGTAATTTAAAACAGTAGAAGCATTCAAAAATATTGTAGAGAATTTCAGATATATTACAGTAAAGTCTTGATCTAAGAAAGACCCTTGGGGGTCCGTGCCGTTTCTTAGACCCTACGGTTCTACGTTCTTTTCTTTGTACTTTTCTACGCTCGGCGAAGTCGCAACGAAATAGCAGAACTACAGGATCTAAGAAACAGCAGGTATCCGATGGTTTTTTTTCTTAAATCAATGCTTTACTGTACATGGTCATTATTAGACTGTGGTTTTTATGCATTTATAACAAAAATTAGATGTAATTTGAAACAGTAGAAACATTGGATGCATTCAAGAATAATTGTTACATTATCTGCAACCTATTAAACATATTAAGGAAGAATATCTTTCTAAGCAGACTGCGGATTTTATGCATTTATAACAAAGATCAGATGTAATTTAATGCTGTTGTATTATTTACAACCTATTAAACATCACGGAAGAATATAAATTTCTGTTTCACTCCACAGTTTGTCGCAATTCATGTAGAAAATGTTTACTTTGACTTATGAGAAAAAAATGAAGAGACCAGAAGGAAAACAGTAGAAACGTTTCAACAAGTTAGAAATGCTTCTGTATAAATGATTTCTATCATCAATCCTCATCTAACAACTAATGCTGACATCTTTTATTTCACAGAAAAATCCGCAGTTGTATGTTTCAAATAATACAGTCCTCAAATGCTTGAAATATCCGTACACCTGATGAATTAGGCTGCGTTTATAGTTCCTGACTCGCGTGCTTTTCGTCTCGCGTGCTTTTGGTCTCGCGAGACAGCGGGTCAGAAATTTCGAGCGGGGTCGACGGGCCCACTGTGCGAGGCACGAAAAAAGGTCTCTACGGCTTCACGGTTCGTTTAGGTAAACTACCGATAGCTTTCCTTTAAGGCGGTAGGGTATCTTCGGAGACCTTTTTTTGTGCCACGCACAGCGGGGGGCACAGTGGGCCCGTCGACCCCGCTCGAAATTTCTGACCCGCTGTCTCGCGAGACCAAAAGCACGCGAGACGAAAAGCACGCGAGTCAGGAACTATAAACGCAGCCTTACTTGGAAGTAGTTTTATTCACGATCTTCTTTTTAAACGGATTTCTGTGGATTCGTGATGTTTGCCCGTAGAATGACGAACATGTATGCTGCGCTTCGTAAACTGTTTGTCAGGGAGTTGATACTGGTCAATATTTGGGGTATCGAATTTCGCCGACTGAAGCAACAAGCGTCGTCCACGGAAACGCGTAACAACGTATGGGCTGGACTTAATCGTTAGGGTACTCTTCTAAATTTAGCATCGATTTAACAGGACAACATTTCTTTCAGTAACAGATCGACTGACAAACAAATTTAAAAAGCGTTATCAATTAAACTCATCGATAGCGTACTCTCTAAATTCAGCATCATCTTCGATCGATTGTTAAGTATTTGAAAGGATCGACTAAAAATGACGAATTTGCATTTATCGACCGAGTACGACGTAACATTGAGTTTCAAGACTTCTGGCAAATAAATAATCATCGTACACCGGAATCGTTATTGTTCGCGGCCGAACTCGGATTCCATTAATCGAATTCTCCTTCGACTTTGATTTCACGATAGCGAATTATCGCGCAGCCGAAGAGAGCAGATCTAGATCTGAAAGTAATCTAATCAAATAATCATACGTGCTTAGCATGGCGTCAGCGGGGCTCGTTGATATTCAGCTGCGTAATCGACGCGCCATGTTTTCGCGTCGAGTTCCCGACGTAGGTGAAATAGTAAAGAAATCCGAGGAACCATATGCCAAGGAAGGACTTGCTCCGTTGCCATAACGCGGAACCCTGAACTCGAGGATTTTTCGTTCTGGCAGCCACGGAGTCGCTATTAATAAAGGGATGGAGAGTGTGGTCCAAGTGTGCGGTCGAAGGTGATCGAAAGAAATGTCACAGGTGTACAAATAAGTTCGGTGCCTTTGCATATATGTATTCAGTTGTGATCGCATTGCAAATGAAAATTTTCGATGCCTTTGGCCGCTTTGGTGTTTTAAAGCATCAGCCTTGCCCTGCTAAACGCACCACACAAATTAACGTTAATTGGTACATAACCTGAAGAGACAATGCTTCGCGCCATGGCGTTTAAGAGACAGCACATTCGACACAGTATTCTTTTTGCATTTGGCAAAAATGCTGTGATCTGTAGAACATGCAAGAAGCGGTTCCAAAGATTTCGTAATTTTGAAGAAACCTTGAAGAAAATCCTTGTCAAACGCGACAGAAACTTGGTGTAACTCTACAAGCAATTTCCTTTTCCTATTTTTATAAATAAAGATGAAAAGTATGCTCAAAAGGCACGGAACTTACTTGTACACCTTATACACGTATAAAACTCGAGCACGAAGGATCAGAAGAAGAAGAAGAAGAAGAAGAAGAAGAAGAGGAAGAAGGTGTTGGGAGCGTGACAGGGCGTTGAGGAGGAGGGTGTCACTGTGTCAAGAAGAAAAAGGTTAGGGGTGGGGGATGGATTGAACCTCCCTTGGCAGGTGTACGGAACCTGGGCCGACTTAAACTTAGAACACCTCTACTGGCAGGCTGGTCCACGTCCTCTCGCTGCCACGGTGTGTCCCGTGTGCCGCTGCCATCACACACATACACGCACACCCACGTCTATTCGAACGTGCCACACGTTCGCGTTTGATCCCGCACACGGTGAAACGGCGCGCGGAACGAGAGCAACACGCAGCGGTCGACGGGAAATGGACGACTAAAGTGATCGAGGCACACGCAACGAGCGACGCGGAAACCCGACCTGCGATTATCTGTCGCCGCGACAACGACGACGGACCGACGTAGTCGAACAAAATCACCGAGCAACAACGATCGAACGGCAGCGGGACACTGGCGAACGCGCGCGCCGAGGGGCAGAGGGAGGAGAGCGGATGGAAAGGATCCTGCCGCGTCTGGACGCCGTGTAAACGCGCCTTAAAGTATCTCTCGCGGTTGGATCCTCCATCCTTCGTCCTCCCTCCTTCTCTTCCTCCTCCCCCGCCGGCCACCCCCCTCCTCTCTCACGCTTGCTCGCGCGCGCGTCACAAAAGCGGAGAACGTATCGCGCGGAAAAGCGCACCTGCGCGCTCCTGCGTCGTCGTTTTCTCGGTCGCGGCCCGTTTGTCCCTGTCCTCCCACCTTCTCCCTCCCCCCAACCAACTCTTTCCCCGCCACTCCTGCCCCCCCGCAATGTCCTTCTCTCACCTACGCCTCTTGCCAGTCTGTCTCTCTCGCTGGAGGGGCGAATGCTAGCCACCTTCTACCTCCTCTTTCAATTCCTCCTCCTCCTCCTCTTCTCTCTCTCTCTCTATCGAGAGAACTACACTACCTCCGCCCTGCGATCCTCTTCAACGATCCTACATCCACGACGACCCTGTAACACCACCCACCCACCTAGCGTGCATTGTCGAGAGTCGATTATTGCTGGGAGAGGACCGGGAACCGACCCTTCCACACCAGATCCAAGGGACACCAATATGGCCGATCGAATTCGACCAAATGGTCGCTGCTTCTGGGATTATGTAAACCCACAGACATATCGTAAGGGACGACATTGTTTCTTCTACTCCCTGGCTACCTTTCCAGGGCAACCAGCCTGGGTACTCTTAGGGGATCAAGGTTTGCACAGGAACATATACAGGAAGAATAGTGTTCTAGCTACTGGTTTGATGGTTAGATGACTGGGAATTGCTTCTTCTACTACCCAGGTAGCTTTCCAGGGCAACCAGCCTGGCTACTGTTAGGAGATCAAGGTTTGGACGGCAACATATCCAGGAAGAGTAGTGTTTTAGCTACTGGTATGATGGTTAGATGACTGGAAATTGCTTCTTCTACTACCCAGGTAGCTTTCCAGGGCAACCAGCCTGGCTACTGTTAGGAGATCAAGGTTTGGACGGCAACATATCCAGGAAGAGTAGTGTTTTAGCTACTGGTTTGATGGTTAGATGACTGGGAATTGATTCTTCTACTACCCAGGTAGCTTACCAGGGCAACCAGCCTGGGTACTCTTAGGGGATCAAGGTTTGCACAGGAACATATACAGGAAGAGTAGTGTTTTAGCTACTGGTTTGATGGTTAGATGACTGGGAATTGCTTCTTCTACTACCCAGGTAGCTTTCCAGGGCAACCAGCCTGGGTACTGTTAGGGAATCAAGGTTTGGACGGCAACATATCCAGGAAGAGTAGTGTTTTAGCTACTGGTTTGATGGTTAGATGACTGGGAATTGATTCTTCTACTACCCAGGTAGCTTACCAGGGCAACCAGCCTGGGTACTCTTAGGGGATCAAGGTTTGCACAGGAACATATACAGGAAGAGTAGTGTTTTAGCTACTGGTTTGATGGTTAGATGACTGGGAATTGCTTCTTCTACTACCCAGGTAGCTTTCCAGGGCAACCAGCCTGGGTACTGTTAGGGAATCAAGGTTTGGACGGCAACATATCCAGGAAGAGTAGTGTTTTAGCTACTGGTTTGATGGTTAGATGACTGGGAATTGATTCTTCTACTACCCAGGTAGCTTTCCAGGGCAACCAGCCTGGGTACTGTTAGGGAATCAAGGTTTGCACAGGAACATATACAGGAAGAGTAGTGTTTTAGCTACTGGTTTGATGGTTAGATGTCCGGAAATTGTTTCTTCTACTACCCAGGTAGCTTTCCAGGGCAACCAGCCTGGCTACTGTTAGGGGATCAAGGTTTGCACAGGAACATATACAGGAAGAGTAGTGTTTTAGCTACTGGTTTGATGGTTAGATGACTGGGAATTGATTCTTCTACTACCCAGGTAGCTTTCCAGAGCAACCAGCCTGGGTACTGTTAGGGGATCAAGGTTTGCACAGGAAGAATAGTGTTTTAGCTACTGGTTTGATGGTCAGATGTCTGGAAATTATTTCTGCCCTGGTCTACCCAGCCTGGCTGCTGTTAGGGGATGAACGTTTGTACAGGAACACATACACGAAGAGTCATATAGTCTTTTAGTTATCAGCTAAAGTTTGACGGTTAGTTATCTGGAAAAAGTTGCTCCAGTCACTAGTCGAATTATCGTCTTTTGTCAGAAGTATGCACATTGGACAATGCAAGCGCACTTCGTGAGCCGTAATCGGTTTCCAAAATCATCTGGAAGGTTACTCAAATAGTTTTTCCCAGGTGTATCGGACCCTTTTCGGAAGAAGTAAGTCTTGAATCGAACGCGGCGCGAGCGATCGAGCCTGTTTGGTCGATAGCGCGTGTCCTCGTATTTTCTGGTCGGAGCAACTGTACCGTCAAACAGCCTTCGGTTCCACCTGGAACCATCGGTTCAACGATTCTTTCCCCACACGGTTCGTGTGGGTTTCGCCGATAGGCCCGCGGCCCGAAGGCGGCACGAAGCTCTCGTGGCACAAATCTAAAATTAGACACTGCCAATCGCCGAGGCACGATCTATATATTATCGGGACAATCGATTGTCTCCGGAGAGAGAGAGAGAGAAGCCGAGTTCCCGAAGCCATCGGTCTACACGATATTAATCGACCGGCGGCGTTGCGACGATATTAATAGTTCGATTAGGAAGGACCAACGCGAGGGGCGACTCGCTCGTCAGAGGTGGACAGTGTCAGCGAAGAGAAGGTTAATGCAATTCCTTGTCAATTACGTAAACCGCAGACGAGGCAGTTCGCAGATAGAGAACCGTGCTTTTTTTTTCTTCGAAACACGGATCGCTCTTCGAGAGCAATGCCAAGGAGAGAGAGAGACAGATAGAGATTCTGTTATAAAGCAGGCATTGTTTCACGCGTGTAAAGTTGCATCGCGAGCTTTGGCTCGGAGACAAACGTGAGCTGCGCAGTTGGCTCGCCCGCCCATATAAAAAGGACCCACAGCGACCGCAAATCGTCAACGTGACCGTAACGACTCGCGTCGAGAGCTAGCTAAAATTAATAGCTAAATCCCAGCTAAATTCGATATTTGACGTTCCTACAATCGTCGTTGAATTTCATGCTATTTCCTCAGCCTCTCGAGCTATAGCACCTTCACTGATTAACGAGGACAAAATTCGCCTTTACTTCGTATTCATTGCTCTAATCAATCGGAGAATATAACATTTGTAATTAGACTCCGGATCTTCGTGAAAAATAAATAGTTCGTGCGTCAATAGGAAACACGGGAGCTAAATGTATAGATTTATATTTTTCGCTAGTAATTTTTTAACGCAGTGAAAATAATTGAACTCGTCCCATCGATAACTAGAGGTGTGCGAGACGGTACGGGAATTCCCGAAAATTGGTGGAAGGAAAATTCAGAAAGATATCCTATATTATCAGTTGCTGCAAAACGTTACATCGCTATACCAAGTACACAAACAACTAGCGAAAGGCTGTTTTCAACAACTGGAAATATTGTTACCATCAAAAGAACCAAGGTATTGGCAACACATCTAGAGAAATTAATTTTTTTACACAGGAGGAGGAGCAATGGCGCGAGAATCATGGTTCGCGAAGGCTTGGCCGCGTCCTGTCTGACCACGAATCGAACTTTTCTACTTGGTAACCGAGCGAGCCGAGGATGCACGAAAGGGTACGAGGCGAGTCGAAGCAACACGTGGCCCCGGGAATCAAGACGATCGCTGCCCCACTCCTGCCGTCCTGCTACAGCACAGTCGATTATTCTAGCTTACGAAAGTCCGGAAGAACGCTACACGCCTCGCGCGCCGTCACGTCGTCTCAATGTCACGGCTCTAGCACGCGCGATTATCGCGTTGCATCGACGCGGAAACAAAAGCCAATGCGAGTCGCATGAAATACCCGTGCCTCTATTCTATAATTGTACCTCGACGTATCGCTTCCGTTTTTCGAGATGTCGGCACCGCGATAAGAAACCGAATCTACACTTTCTGTCGACGTTGCCCTGCGGACTTGCGTTTTGTAATGAATGTTTTAACTAGGATCACGGTTTTGGACGTGTGTCGAGGATACACGTGGTATTATACGTGTATTCGAGTTCAAGGGTACACGTGTGTCGATGTAAGGTGTGACGTTATCTTCTGCCGGAAAATATAAACGCTTTTTTCTTTCTTCATCAATACATACAGTTAATTGATTAAGGTTTATTCACAGAAATTCTGCTGTTTAGTCCAGTCAATGAATGCTCATAAGGGGCGTGTAGAGGGAAATGGAAGGAACACAATTTTTAACTTTGGGACTTTGCTTGGACTAGTTACGAGGTAAACGTGCAGGGATGCACCGAGAAGGCACCCTTTTTCGGTTTTCCGCTTGTATCTCGGAAACTATTCGTCCTAGCGATAAGACCACTCTATACAAAATTAAAGCTGACAAAATGTGCCATAAGATTGACTCCATTCGGTTTTTCGATATCTCGTATAGTTTCCGAGTTCTTTGCATTATTTGACTAGATAACTCTTCAGCACAATTAGTGAACTTTGAGCGCGGATATCTCGGAAACTATGTGAGATAGCGAAAAACTCAATGCAATAAAAATTGTGGCAGATTTTGTCAGCTTTAATTTTGTATAGAATGGTCTTATCGCTAGGACGCACAGTTTCCGAGTTTTCACGGATGTGAAAATGGGAAATGTGGGTAACTTTAGTTTTAACCTTAAAAAGTGCCCAAGGCTTCCAAATGGGAACGATAGAACTTGATGAGGTAGCACGTTCTATCACCTCGAACGATCATGCGAGCGAACGCACACGCAGTTCATCAAGATAGGCAGTTGGTGTAGGTACCGAAGTGGGAGCCAATCGGATTATACCAGTGATATATCCACTGGACAGCAGCAATTTTATAGGAGTTGAAATTTCGCGATCAATTTAAATGACCCACATTCGGCGCGGCGAGATACGATCTACCGGGTGCCAGAGAATTTTACGATCCGCGCGTTTTGCCTTCGAACATCATCTCCACTAAACTGAAGGGTCTTCCAATAAGAGCGATATAGATCTTTCAATTGTCACAGCCGCCAATCAGACAGCGGACATTTATGCGAATATTTCGCAATACGCCTAAAACAAATTTATATAACCAAATTACATATTGATAAAACAGTAGAAACATTGCCAGACTTCATATAATTTGCCTAAATTTTTGAATTAACATATTATGTTAACCTTTAATTTTCTCGAAACAAGAGAAAATGGTACAAGGCTATTTGCAGCCCGTAAATATATATTATTTTAGTTAGCCTGGAAAAAATGTATACGATCAAATTACATATTGATAAATAAGTAGAAATATTGCCAGACTTGACATAATTAATTTATACATATTTTTAAATTTACTAATATGCTAACCTTTAATTTTCTCGAAACAAGAGAAAATGGACTTACACCACTTTCAAAATAAACGGTCCAAATGTTCTCCATCTTCAAAAACGAATGATCCATCGAAGTGATGTTCGAGAGATCCGTCGTATCGAATTGTGTCAACAGAGTTCCAGGTGGGAATGCTCTGTGGACCCTTTCCGCGGCACTCAAGTCGCAATTATTCGACACAGCGTAGATGGGACACGCGCGTGAGTAACTCTCAGCGTTCTCGAGTACAGGACAGACAGGTCGAGTAATTGGATCGAGCAGCCGCGCTGCTATTGGCAGCCGAGTAACCGGCCTGTTTCCAACCCCCATCCAGGAAGTGGCAAGGGCTCGAGATCCTATGAAGCTCTGCTTAACTTGACCTTAATTTCGCGGGATACAATCAGATTGCCGTTTATCAGTTCCTGGGAATTCCGACAGGTTCGCTTCTTGACGAAAGGGCCGTCGCATTAGGGGATCGCTATTTTTACCGACCCCTCTAATCGGGTCTTCAATGAGCTCTGAATTAAATCAGCGACGTTAAGGTGGTACAGTAAATTTTCGATAGACGCGAAAATCTTTTCACGATAGATGCGAAAAGAAATATCCCCTCCAACTTAATACACTGATCTCGGCTCGGTATATCGGCGTGAACAGGGGGTGTAAGCTGAAATGGAAATAGTTGGTCCAGTATATGTAGTTCGACCCTAGTACTGAGGTGGCGTTGGTGTCGCTGCAGTTTTTGCGATACATATACCAAAATTTTCAATGCTTTTATAAGATCGTCGGTGGGCCAATCAGCTAAAGAGTTGGACTACCAAGCGGTAGACCGAGGTTCGAATCCTGTTGGGGTAAACAGTTTTTTTTACAACCGTCTACCGCTTTATATCTATATATACTGCCATTAGTTCGGCCCTACTACTGAGGTGGCGCTGAAATACTGGCCACTTCTTTAACACGGCAGCTTGCACCCCCTGGTTCATAGGCCCGCGCGTGGTCTCGCTTTACACGCGCTGCCCTTCTCTACGTTCGGCTCGGCCTTTGAAACATTGAAGCTCGAAAAAAGTAGGACCACGATCGAAAGATGCGAAGAAATCTCACCCCGATGCGTTCGCATTTTGTTTGATTAATTATACTCCATTCGTCAGGAACGCAAACTTGTGCGTCCAGGAGCACAGCAGGAAGTTACGACGAATGGAGTATGGATCTTTCAGGTTCGCTTAGGGATCCCACCTTTATGGGGGTCATAGAAGACCAGCAATAATAGGATTAATTCGAAATTTAATTAAATATTCTTGAGATGGAAGCAAAGATGAACATCGTTGATCAGAGGCAGTGTAGCCAGATGATAATGCGCCACGCGCAGTTCATGTGGTCTGGGTTAGGTACGCGCCTGAGCTGCTTCGAGGATTAGGGCCGTCACGGGGAGCGAGACGAAAGAAAGCGTAGCTAGTGGAAAACTGGCTGAAAAGCGACTGTCGTTGCCGACCACTGGTCTAGATTGATCTTTTCTCCTCTTAAGGGGGAACTATACCCTCGATTTGTAACTAGAAAATAACTATTTATCAATGTTATAAACCTCTGTGCAAAAAAAAAGTTTGGTAACATTGATAAACACGCAACTGCCTATTGAACACGAGATGGAGTTGCTTGCTATTTCCATATTCTATTCAGGTCGTCGCGAATGCCGCTATACAGGGCAGGTGGCACTAATATTAGTGTCACCGATGAGAATATCTAACTCGTCTGTGTCAGTTTTGCTATGATTCCACGTTGATAGCAGTGCAGCAGTGAAATGTTGCACAATATCGCAGCACTGATTGACAGTCCTCCTGACTAGGCGCCATCTCGTCTAAACGAACTGAACTAAAATTGGCTCTAGACTGGCTCTGCATCCGGGAGGACCTCTGTCTTCATGGGGAAATCTATGCTAATGTGAATGAAATCACGCGCCTGGATTTTTTGACCTTATACGAGCATATTTTGAGCTGCACAAGGGTTCATTTGATAGAGGAGGGTTCATTACAGGGCGCTCTTCTCGTCATATCAGTCAAAAAAGTCTCTTTGAGACAGAAAAATACATTGAAATCTGCGGTTATTTTTCTAGATTTTTTCTCTACATTGGGCACTCAAATTATTAGATATAAACATAATCTCGTTAAATCATGAGAAGAGCGCCCTGTATTTAACCTTCCTCTACAGAATGAGTCCTCACCCAGCTCAAAATATGCTCAAATAACGACAAAAAATCCAGGCGCGCAAACCCATGTTTCGACCAAAAATCTAGTAAGATTCTAGTTATTTTCTAGTTACAATCCGAGGGTATAGTTCCCCCTTAAGAAAACGATTCCCAGAGTTATTATCATTTGCCCCGCTGTAATAGCCCAGAACCATTAGATCTTGCAAAGTGACACGTGCTCGCGACGCTGTCCAGCCTGTTAAGCTAATTTCATCCCGAAGAATTTGCATGAAGAGCAATCCGAAACAAAGAGCCGTTACCGTTAGAGTAGTTGGTCGTTTACTTTCGCAAAATCCTTTCATCGCGAACACTTTCGACGCTCTGTGTGTTCTACGGCGGAAACGGTCGGTGCTTGTTTGAATTGGCGATAATAAAAAGAGAAATCCTCACCAAACACAGGTCGGCTAATTTCGGCGGAGACAAAGGAGGTGTTAACAACCGGGCCACTCTTCTCACAATGTTCATGGTTCCGCTTCGCGACTCCGCGCATAATTTCCTTTAATCCGTCACCCTTTGATCTCCTCGTCCTTGCCGTTATGGCGGAAAGCTCTCGCGTTATGACGTCAGTCGTTCCCCTCTCGCGTCCTCCTGTAATCCCGGCCGGGAAACGGGGTAGGGATAGGGACACGGGGGTGGAAAGTGGCACCTTCCAGTCAATAGCAGCAGCCGTCGAGACACTCGAACGTTTTCCGTGTTCGAGGGGCAACTTTCAACCTCCGGAAACGGCTCGCTCTCTCTCTTCTTCGTTCGGATGTATTCACCGAAGTTCTATGACATACTTCTCTTCCCTTTTCTAGTTCTCGCGATGAAGCAAATTGAAGATTCGCATGCAAATCCGAATTACCCTTCGCGACATCTTCCGCATCGAGATTCGAAGATCGGAGATAAAGGCCGACGTAACTGCGGAAGGATCTCGTTAGACACGTTCCCTTGCATCCCTTCGAGGACTCCGGGGACGTGGACACGTTTTCGGGGAGGGAATACTACGTGATCGTGAAAATTCCTGCTCGATTACCGTGGTAACAGTCGAAGGATAGACTCGAACGTTAGGACAAAATGTAGACCTATGATGATAGACTTATACGTTAGGACCATGTGGATATAATGCATGATCATGAAGGCACACGATCATAGACTCAAACGTTAGGGCAATGTAGACACGTGATCAGAGATTCAAACGTTGGGACAATGAAGACAAACGATCCTAGACTCAAACGTTAGCATAATGTAGACACACGATCGTAGACTCCAAAGATAGGACCTTGTAGACACAAACATATACTCAAACGTTAGGGCTATGTAGGCACGTGATCATAGCCTCATACGTTAGGACGATGTAGACACATGATCATAGACTCAAACGTTAGGATAATGTAGACACATGATCATAGACTCAAACGTTGGGATAATGTAGACACATGATCATAGACTCAAACGTTAGGATAATGTAGACACACGATCGTAGACTCCAATGTTAGGACCATGTAGACACATGATCATAGACTCAGACGTTAGGACCATGTAGACACATGATCGTAGACTCAAACGTTAGGGCAATGTAGACACGTGATCAGAGATTCAAACGTTGGGACAATGAAGACACACGATCCTAGACTCAAACGTTAGCATAATGTAGACACACGATCGTAGACTCCAAAGATAGGACCTTGTAGACACAAACATATACTCAAACGTTAGGGCTATGTAGACACGTGATCATAGACTCATACGTTAGGACGATGTAGACACATGATCATAGACTCAAACGTTAGGATAATGTAGACACATGATCATAGCCTCATACGTTAGGACGATGTAGAAACATGATCATAGACTCAAACGTTAGGATAATGTAGACACATGATCATAGACTCAAACGTTAGGATAATGTAGACACACGATCGTAGTCTCCAATGTTAGGACCATGTAGACACACGTTCGTAGACTCAAACGTTAGGGCAATGTAGACACATGATCATAGACTCGGACGTTAGGACCATGTAGACACATGATCATAGACTGAAACGTTAGGACCATGTAGACACGTGATGATAGACCTTTGTGCACGATAAAAATTGTCGTCTTTGTTTGCCGACTTCAAACCAACACGTTATTTTTAAATTCTTTTGATCTGTCCATTGCTTTAAATCGCACTTAATTGTTTTTGTGATAAATTTCATAAAATTCACAGACTAATAATGATCGTGTGGTAGTAACTTCAGAAATTTCGTTGTTTTAAAGGTGACAGGATCATGTGGTAGTAACATCAGAAATTTCGTTGCTTTAAAGGTGACAGTGTTGTCGGTTTAATTGTAACGACGTCGTTACATCAGCGTAAAAATGGCGCGATGTTTATCAACAAGGTGGCATTATTTGCCACCAATTGCCACTAATTGTTTAATAGAGTTTGTCACAGAAGAAAGGTCGCATGGAACGTGCGAATACGACAATCGTGCACGAGAACGCGAAAGAGGAAGCGGCGTGACACTATCGATCGTTGATAATCAGCTTCTACTTCTTGAAGGACGTCTTTATACTAACCAGGAGTTCGACCTTGCCGCGCATTAAGGGCACCATAGTTCGCTCGGCGGGAATAGGGCCAAGGACACGTCCTCCATGGCCCCGTTCGCTTGAATAAATGACAAAATATTGACAATTTGTTCACTCTGTCGGAAGTTTAAGCGCCCCATTGTATGTAGACCGACCAATTCATTTACTGACCAATCTTGTCGATCGCGTTCCCTCATTTTCGAGCAATTAACACGTCCGTACACCGCGTACAAATCCGACGAAAATTAACTAATTGATTTCACTACAGTGAAGTGTCGTCCCCGATGTAGGTTGAATGGTCAATCCTCAAATCTGGATGGACAACTACTAGACCTGAAAATGTCGGGACCCGTGGTTACCCGACATGAACTACGAACAAGACTATGAACGCGAGTATGAACAAGACTATGAACGAGAGTACGAACAAGACTATGAACGAGAGTACGAACAAGACTATGAACGAGAGTACGAACAAGACTATGAACGAGAGTACGAACAAGACTATGAACGAGAGTACGAACAAGACTATGAACGAGAGTACGAACAAGACTATGAACCAAACTACGAACAGGACTATGAACAAGACTATGAACCAAACTACGAAGAGGACTATGAACAAGACTATGAAGAAGACTATGAACAAGACTATGAACAAGACAGGTATACAGATAAAATAGTTCAACCTGACAATCGACTGTACGAAATGCTACTGGATGCACAAGTGCTAGAGGTGTGCTCAGAGGTGTACTAAGACTATGAACAAGACTATGAACAAGACTATGAACCTAACTACGAACAAGACTATGAAGAAGATTGTGAACAAGACTGTGAACAAGACTATGAACGAGACAGGTATACAGATAAAATAGTTCAACCTGACAATCGACTGTACGAAATGCTACTGGATGCACAAGTACTAGAGGTGTGCTCAGAGGTGTACTAAGACTATGAACAAGACTATGAACAAGACTATGAAGAAGACTATGAACCTAACTACGAACAAGACTATGAAGAAGATTGTGAACAAGACTGTGAACAAGACAGGTATACAGATAAAATAGTTCAACCTGACAATCGACTGTACGAAATGCTACTGGATGCACAAGTACTAGAGGTGTGCTAAGACTATGAACAAGACTGTGAACAAGACTATGAACAAGACTGTGAACAAGACTATGAACAAGACTATGAAGAAGACTGTGAACAAGACTGTAAACAAGACTATGAACAAGACTATGAAGAAGACTGTGAACAAGACTACGAAGAAGACTATGAACAAGTCTATGAACAAGACTACGAACAAAGCTATGAACAAGACTATGAACAAGACTGTGAACAAGACTATGAACAAGACTGTGAACAAGACTATGAACAAGACTATGAAGAAGACTGTGAACAAGACTATGAACAAGACTGTGAACAAGACTATGAACAAGACTATGAAGAAGACTGTGAACAAGACTACGAAGAAGACTATGAACAAGACTATGAACAAGACTACGAACAAAGCTATGAACAAGAGAGATATACAGAAAAGCAGTTGAACTGTATGGATTGATACTGATTCAGACCCAAGCGAATCTGTTCGGCGAGTAATTCGCCGATAGATGAGAATCGAGAGAAAAGAGGAGCCAAAGAAGAAATCAATTTGCCTGGGGCAGAACGAAGGAGAGCAATTGGTAATTACCGCGCGTTTCCCCGTTCCCCTCAATTTATCCCGACGTCCCTTATTCCGTCTGCTCCAGAGCGTAACCCATTTCTTCCCACCATCCGCGGCACCCACGCTTTCAGAAAGCCCTGAAACCTCCCCCCTACTCCGTGAGCCGAGCGCAGGGGTAGACTGTCTCTACACAGAGTGGCCGAGATAGAGGGAGAGGGAGAGAGGATTCATGCACGAGCGACCGTCAGGGGTTGACCTAATTTCGCGCGGCGTAGGTCAGCCTCTCTCTGGCTGTCTGACCTTTTCCCAGGAGAGTTCCTGGCGAGGCGAGGGTTGAGCGTGCACCGGCCAAGAGAGATCAAGTGGAGGGACGTTAGGCGTCGTGATGCACGTGTGCGACCCTCGTATATGGGTGTAGAGCGGGAGGGGGGAGGAAACTGCGAGAACAACGGGATTACGGACGCGTGGAAGCTTCGCACTTTAAGGGGGTAGACTGGTTTCTAGGATTGCAAGGGTGCGGGATGCTCCTTCTTAACAAAGATGAGCTTTTTCCAGTAGTGTCTAGCCATTGAGAAATGAGAAACGACTTTATCCCCTTAAGGTTCCCGCTGGGAGCTCGCTGGCCACCGTTCAGCCGGAGGAAAGTCTCGTTTCATTTAAAATCGACATGATCGAGCTGTTTTGAAAGGTGGTAGAGCAAGGTAGGAATGACTCAACGGAGTCACGGTCCACAACTCGGATTCGAAAATCAAATGCCATAAAATGCCGACGCTGGTCGACATCAACTATTCCCACGCGCGCAAGAAAACCGGAAAGCCGGGATTGATCGGTCCCGATTTGGATTTTAGGATTCGATTATGTACTCCGCGTTACTACCACGCACTTGTGCACTCTCTTCCTCCGGTGTCGTTATCCCGACATTAGATAAAGAAGAAGTGAGACACTACTACGGTAGAGAATTCAGACAGTGATTGTCGAATTCGCTGCGAGAGATTGGAATTTTAATTCACAGAGTTATACGAGATTAAGAGAGTATGCAGCTTAATGAGTTTCTCCATACCGGGAGTTCCACGCTCGGCGAAATTGCGTCCCCGCTCTTGACTGAACCGTTCATGCCAAATATTTCCGAGCACATTTCACCGTTTCGCGTACGTGTAACTGCAGGAAATTGTGTGTCGTCTTAGCGCCGCTTCGTGGAGTCCTCTATCCGATGCATGGCCATTGAGAAACTGTAGCTTTGAGGTTGGTTGCGATTTTTCGAAGCAAGGATATGATCATATCGATTCAAAGGAGCTACGAAACTGATTGGACAGAGAGGATTCAGGGGAACAATAGGTGGACCAGGCTACGTCCTGGCGAAGGCTGCTACGTGGGCGTAGGTGGTGGAGGTTCGCCAGGCAGGTGCTAGGCGACCGTGAGGGGATAAATGAAACTGGGTCACCCCTGGGAACAGTCGAGCCTGGGGCTCGTGTCCGGGTACAACTGGCCAGAAGCTGGCCTGCCCGTGCTATTTACAAAGGAGCCTCCCTGGAAAATCCTTGCAGCCAGCTCGTCCACTAGCCAGAGCCAATCCACGCTCATCCAACGCGGTCCCAGGGAAACATGTACTCTTGGTACGTCATCCACGTCTATTCGCCGTTAATTCACGGCGAATCATTAATCGCTCGAACATGGAACATTATCTGCGGCTTGGTGGCTCCAAGTTATTGTCTCGAACGGTGCAATGAATCAGCCTTTCTTACAGTTTTTTACTTTTATGGAAGGAACACTGTTTCCCAAATTGCAAGTTTAGCTTTAGGTTATATCACTGAACCTGATTGGAATCCTTGTTTCTTTTTTTGACACAAGGACATGGTTTTACCTTATCGCAGGTGAAGCAATAGTTTAGGGCAGATAATACAGGAACTAAGGGGTACAGGGGATGTAACTAGGGACACAGGGATCTGACCCTAGGAACACAAAGACTGACTCTAGGGACCTGATACTAGGAACACAGTTTTACCTTCTCGCAGGTCAAGCAATATTTTAGGGACAGATGAAACAGGAACTAAGGGGCACAGAGACCTGACCCTAGGAACACAATTTTACCTTCTCGCAGGAGAAGCAATATTTTAGGGACACATAACACGGAGACTAAGGGACACAGAGAACCGACACTAGGAATACAGGGACCTGATCCTAGGGACACGGGTTTACTTCCTCGCAGGTGAAGCAATATTTTAGGGACAGATGAAACAGGAACTAAGGGGCACAGAGACCTGACCCTAGGAACACAATTTTACCTTCTCGCAGGAGAAGCAATATTTTAGGGACAGATAACACGGAGACTAAGGGACACAACTAGGGACACAGAGACCTGACACTAGGAATACAGGGATCTGATCCTAGGGACACGGTTTTACTTCCTCGCAGGTGAAGAAATATTTTAGGGACAGATGCAACAGGAACTAAGAGGCACAGAGACCTGACCCTAGGAACACAGGGGCCTGACACCAGGAACACGATTTTACCTTCTCGCAGGAGAAGCAATATTTTAGGGACACATAACACGGAAACTAAGGGACACAACTAGGGACACAGAGACCTGACACTAAGAATACAGGGACCTGATCCTAGGGACACGGTTTTACTTCCTCGCAGGTGAAGCAATATTTTAGGGACAAACATCACATGAATTTAGAGACACCGATCCTAGGGACACAGTTTTACTTTCTCGCAGGTGAAGCAATATTTTAGGGACAGACATCACATGAATTTAGAGACACTGATCCTAGGGACACGGTTTTACCTTATCGCAGGTGAAGCAATATTCTAGGACCAGATCGATGAGAAATAATGGCGTCGTCGAGAGATATTCTGTTCTCGTCACTACACGAGTTCGCGGTTAACGTGGAAAGGGTCGATCGAACGCAATCGCAAGCATGGTCGGCGACTTCCAAAAGGAAATTAGTGTCTCAGAGGATGCGATGAATCAGCCTTTCTTACGTTTTTTAACTTTTATGAAGGGAAGACCGTTTCGGAAATTGCAAGTTTTGCAATAACATCGCTGAAGCTGATTGGAATCAATATTCCAGGAACAGATAACACAGGGACATAAAGCAGACGTCCGACTCTGTGAATTGCAAGTGCGACACACATCTTCATAGCTACTTTGTAACTTTTAAAGGAAGATCGTTTCCCAACGGTTTTTTTAATGCTAATGGAAGAGGACATCATTGATTTCTCGCAGGTAAAAGGGGTGATTCGATGAGAACTTATTGCACCACGAAGAAGAAATATTCTGCTGAAGAATCCGCGATTCTTGTCACGATACGAATTCGTGGTTAACGTGGCAAGGGTCGATCGAACGCAATCGCAAGCATGGTCGGCGACCTCCAAAAAGAAATTAGTGTCTCAGAGGATGCAATGAATCAGCCTTTCTTACGTTTTTTAACTTTTATGAAGGGAAGACCGTTTCGGAAATTGCAAGTTTTGCAATAACATCGCTGAAGCTGATTGGAATCAATATTCCAGGAACAGATAACACAGGGGCATAAAGCAGACGTCCGACTCTGTGAATTGCAAGTGCGACACACATCTTCATAGCTACTTTGTAACTTTTAAAGGAAGATCGTTTCCCAACGGGTTTTTTAATGCTAATGGAAGAGGACATCGTTGATTTCTCGCAGGTTAAAGGGGTGATTCGATGAGAACTTATTGCACCACGAAGAAGAAATATTCTGCTGAAGAATCCGCGATTCTTGTCACGATACGAATTCGTGGTTAACGTGGCAAGGGTCGATCGAACGCAATCGCAAGCATGGTCGGCGACTTCTGAGAGGACAAAGGGAGAATTTACATGTGGTCGGGGTATCTGGAGCTCTCTGTCGCGGCGAAGGGGTTCTCTATCAAACGACAAAAGGAAATATTAATAAACGCGATGTCGAGGTTATATGTCGCGGCGAGAAGGGAACCATGGATATCGCGGATTGGATCATGGTGCTTGCGTGCAACGCGATCGCGTAGGACTTCGAGAGGAAGATATCTCTCGTCAAATATCATCCACGCGCCTGTTGACCCACATTGTTTTTAACGGATATATAACACGTGATTCGATTAGCGGGACAATCCCGCATCGAACAATCCTGATCGACGGGTATCATTTTCACCGTTCTGGAGGAGTTATTACAGTGACGTACAGTGCCCGCTCGTAAAATACGAGCGCGCGGTCGTAACTTTTTCATCATTTCGTACACGTAAATTGTCGATTCCCGTCGACACATATAATTTTATGTGTAACGTTAAAAACGCGTAATCGCTAATTACCGGGACTGTAATTATTGTTAACGTAAGAGCTCTCGTAACCGGGCAAATAAGACGTTAATGCTCGCGGCGCTTTTCCGGTATGATTGAAACGATGTGTTTAATTAAGCTAATTCCGTCGCCTTTGTGTTCAAAATTCTACAATCGCAATACTGCGCGTGTCTGTTCAAAGGACGTTGCTAATTGCAAGGAAGACTGACAATTTCGGAGGCGATGTTATTATACTTATTGGTGCAATGGTTGTTGCTATTTCAGGCTACACACAGACACGCGGTTACGTAACCTATTTGTGTCCACATTATCCGAGTCAGCAATTGAAAATACGAAACAGTCGATACGGGCATATCGATCTATATCTATTAATTATACAATAGCCGGTATCCTTGGATAGCAAATGGAGACGGCCAAGTTGAAAATGCGGCGAGTAGAAAAATCGTGTTGTTCGTTTGATCTCGCGCAACAAAACGTGATAAATTACAAAAACGAGAGGAATTAATTTATTTAGACTTTGCGCGGTCGTTAGTGTGTGACACGTGCTGTAATGAACGGTGTAAAAAGGTGTAATTCGAAACTATAATTGATCGGTTTGTAAGAAGAGCAAGCTGGTTTAAACGCGGACGAGTCATAGGAAGCTAAAAAGGATCAGCTGTTCGGTCGGTATACAGCCGGGACTGGATTGCATAATGCTTGCATTACGTGACGATGCATTCCCTTCCTCCTTCCGCTCTTCCGACTGTCTATGTGTAGACTGTGTATAAAGCCTCTAAAGTACAAGGCTACGAGATGCCCAGTAGCGTATAGAACGCTGCCGTCGAACGGCTGTTGTAACAGTTTAACGAGCCGAGTTAACTCCCAATCGTTTCCCTTGCTCTTCGCCCCTATTCGGCCCTAGTTTCAATAGTAATGCCAACATTGACAATATTATTGACGATATAAGTATGTAATAATAAGTAGACTGCGGATCTTTATGCAAAATAAAAATTGTCCGGATCGATTTCAAGAAGAAGAAATTAAATTAAGAATGTTATTTCTTTCCTTAATGATTTTACAATAATAGAAATCATATTATATATCGATATTTTCAATTTTCCAACAATTTTCAATTTTTAAAATTTTTCGACAATTCTCAATTTTATAAATTTTCCAGCAATTTTCAATTTTATAAATTTTCCAACAATTTTCAATTTTATAAATTTTCCAACAATTTTCAATTTTTTAAATTTTCCAACAATTTTCAATTTTTGTAATGTTCCAACAATTTTAGATTTTTTGAATTTTCCAACAGTTTTCAATGTTTGTAATTTTCCAAGAATTTTCAATTTCTGTAATTTTCCAAGAATTTTCAATTTTTTAAATTTTCCAACAATTTTCAATTTTTGTAATTTTCCAACAATTCTCAATTTCATCTACTCGATTTTGCTATCAATTGCATAAAGATCTGCAGTCTAATAATAAGTATACAATATTTCTCCTCGCCCATTTGTAATCGCTCCAACAATTACAGAAGAATGTCTCATCGGTAGCAACTTCGACGATAATTGCTCCACCGGTTTGTTGAAAACTTTAAAACTCACCTTTGAAAAATAAACTTTTGAAACTTTGTTCGGCTGTGTTTCCGTTTACGTCCGTTGTCAGAATTGGACGAAATTTTGGGAATAGTTTCTTTCTTGACTAAAATGATGATTGTCGGAAGGATTTTTGGCGACTCGAAAAAAATCTTTTATCATTTCAATGTTAGTCCCTACCTTACCGACAAAATTTTTGTACTATTTTAATGTCACTCTAGAGTCTAAGTAGGGGTGGCATTAATTTGTGAATTTTTATGGCGCCCTGAGATCAACAAAGCTGGTGATGATCCATTTTTGCAATTAATTAAAGATATTAAATATGTATATTCTGGAAATTAATATAAAATGTTTTCAAAATTCGAATTGTAACTATGCCCTTTGTTCATCGAGTATACAGGGTGTTCACATATTCCGAATTTGAATAAAGTACAGTCAACTTGTATAATTAAATTGAACGAGGAATATTTTATTGTTTAAAAATTTTTAATAAATGTTTTTATTCAATAAAAAAATTTTTATTTAAAAAAATATTGATAATATTTTAATTAAGTAATTTTAATATAACAACTCCAAGAAAATATTACAAAATTTCTCTGAATGTCCATCCCTTACTCGCTAATATATTAACTAACATATTAAAAGTTGTATAATGGAAATTTCTGCAAACACGTTAAATACAGAAAGGTTTTAAATAATCTATACATTTTGGTCGACCACATAAGGATTAACGAATCAAATTACACAACAATGTTTTATTTACAAAATGATTTTCTTTTTTTATCCCCATCGCAGTTTCCGTACTTATCGACGCCTGTGCGTCGCGTTTCCTGGCTCGAACTTCTCGATGCCGTAAATATATCCGCGTGCGACTCGCCGGAAAATTTAACCGTCACGTCACTGAACGCAACGTTGCGAGCAAACTCACGTTAGGGGCGGGCAGCGCGTAAAAATGTCGTGACTAGACCCGTCGGGGGGGTGGGAGTGATTGCGTAACACTCGGTTGCAATGACGGGAGAGAATTGTAGCACGCGTTTTTGGCAGAGAAAAAGCTTTTCATTCTGCGCCCCGACAGACCTCGTGTATTATTGGCGTCCGAGCACAGGTGCGCGTGTACAGGGTGTTCGCGTTATTATCGGCCTGCTTTTTTCTTCTCGAAAATGGTAAATAGAACGGAACGATGCTGTAGCGCGCGCATAAAGCGGACAGACTTTCAACTGGAAGAAGGGGAGGGGATGTACACTCCCCCTCGTAAGTCTTAGATTTGATCACTAGAGTTGATCTTTCATCAACTTGATAATTCCTATACTCGATCATCCTTCAACTTGATCAACCTACAACTTGATCTCCATTCAACTTGATCAACATTGACTTGATCAACCTACAACTTGATCAACATTGAACTTGATCAACCTACAACTTGATCTTCATTCAACTTGATCAACATTGTACTTGATCATCCTTCAACTTGATGATCATTAGACTTGATCTTCCCTCAATTTGATCAACCCTAGACTTGATAATGATTCACCTTGATCAACCGTAGACTTGATGATACCTCAACATAATCACCATTCAACTTGATCATCCTGCTATTTGATAATTCTTGACTTGATCTTCGTTCAATTTGATAATTCCTAGACTCGATCATCCTTCAACTTGATGATCACTAGACTTGATCTTCCATCAACTTGATAATTCCTATACTCGATCATCCTTCAACTTGATCAACCTACAACTTGATCTTCATTCAACTTGATCAACATTGAACTTGATCAACCTACAACTTGATCTTCATTCAACTTGATCAACATTGAACTTGATCAACCTACAACTTGATCTTCATTCAAATTGATCAACATTGAACTTGATCAACCTACAACTTGATCAACATTGAACTTGATCATCCTTCAACTTGATGATCATTAGACTTGATCTTCCCTCAATTTGATCAACCCTAGACTTGATAATGATTCACCTTGATCAACCGTAGTTGATGGTACCTCAACATGATCACCATTCAACTTGATCATCCTGCGATTTGATAATTCTTGACTTGATCTTCGTTCAATTTGATAATTCCTAGACTCGATCATCCTTCAACTTGATGATCACTAGACTTGATCTTCCATCAACTTGATAATTCCTATACTCGATCATCCTTCAACTTGATCAACCTACAACTTGATCTTCATTCAACTTGATCAACATTGAACTTGATCAACCTACAACTTGATCTTCATTCAACTTGATCAACATTGAACTTGATCATCCTTCAACTTGATGATCATTAGACTTGATCTTCCCTCAATTTGATCAACCCTAGACTTGATAATGATTCACCTTGATCAACCGTAGTTGATGGTACCTCAACATGATCACCATTCAACTTGATCATCCTGCGATTTGATAATTCTTGACTTGATCTTCGTTTAATTTGATAATTCCTAGAGTCGATCATCGTTCAATTTGATGATCACTAGACTTGATGTTCCCTCAACTTTATCATCCCTAGCCTTGATGATATCTCAACATGATCAACATTCAACTTGATCAACATTGAACTTGATCATCATTCAACTTGATCATCCTTCAACATGATCATCCTTCAACTTGATCATCCATCAACTTGATCATCCATCAACATGATTATCCATCAACTTGATCATCCTTCAACATGATCATCCTTCAACTTGATCATCCATCAACTTGATCATCCTGCAACATGATCATCCTTCAACTTGATCATCCTTCGATTGTACACTCCCGCTCATAAGTCTTAGGACAACTCTTGTTTTTAGTAAAGCTCTGGTATTTCGTATAGATTTTGAACCTTCAACTGTATTAACTACATAATATAAATATAATTATAATGATCCAAAACACGCGTGAAAAATATGTAAAAACTATTTGGATCAACTTCAATGTAAGAATTCATTAAAAATTATGAAATGGCCACCCCAATCACCAGATTTGAACCCTATAGAAAAATTATGATATGAACTGAATAGATAGATAAAAAACTTTTGCCCTACATTGAAAACACATTTGTGGAACATTTTGGAACGATCCTTCAACTTCATAATTCCTAGACTCGATCTTCCTTCAATTTGATAATTAGACTTGACCTTCCTTCAATTAGATAATTCCTGGACTTGATCTTCCTTCTACCTCCCCTCTACCGCCCCTCTCGCTTTTCCGTCAAAGAAAATAGATTTGTACCGCTTTAGTCATTCGGATGCTTCCAACTTCAGTCTCTAATCGTACAGCAGATAGAATTTAGCCCAGGCGATCGTTAGGTAAGACTTCGAGAGCCTGGGACCAGTCTGACAAAGCCGGATTACCGGGAGGAAAAATAGATGAAGATGAAGGACGTATTAGACGACGATTAAGCTAAACGGTTGCGAAGAGGATCGTTAGCGAACCTCGCGGAGGCACAGTACTGCGATGTTGAGCAATTATAGGAATTATGGTATCGCGTCATAATTATTGGAATTGCGTCTGGGACAGTAGCGCGATATAACTAGTTGGGGCCTTGTGCAAAATAGAATTTCGGGGCCCCTAACCCCAACTAAATAACTCTACGAGAAAACCGTAGAATTTGGATCTTGGATCCTGGTTTTTATTTGGGGCCCCTTCTGCTTGGGGCCTTGGCATTTGCCCAAGTTGCCCACAGGGTAATTCGCCACTGTCAGTAGCGCGTTATAACTAGTTGGGGCCTTGGGCAAAGTAGAATTTCGGGGCCCCTAACCCCAACTAAATAACTTTACGAGAAAAATGTAGAATTTGGATCCTGGTTTTTATTTGGGGCCCCTTTTGCTTTGGGCCTTGGCATTTGCCCAAGTTGCCCACAGGGTAATTCGCCACTGTCAGTAGCGCGTTATAACTAGTTGGGGCCTTGGCCAAAGTAGAATTTCGGGGCCCCTAACCCCAACTAAATAACTTTACGAGAAAAACGTAGAATTTGGATCTTGGTTTTTATTTGGGGCCCCTTTTGCTTGGGGCCTTGGCATTTGCCCAAGTTGCCCACAGGGTAATTCGCCACTGTTAGTAGCGCGTTATAACTAGTTGGGGCCTTGGGCAAAGTGGAATTTTGGGGCCCCTAACCCCAACTAAATAACTTTACGAGAAAAATGTAGAATTTGGATCTTGGTTTTTATTTGGGGCCCCTTTTGTTTGGGGCCTTGGCATTTGCCCAAGTTGCCCACAGGGTAATTCGCCACTGTCAGTAGCGCGTTATAACTAGTTGGGGCCTTGGGCAAAGTAGAATTTCGGGGCCCCTAACCCCAACTAAATAACTTTACGAGAAAAACGTAGAATTTGGATCTTGGTTTTTATTTGGGGCCCCTTTTGCTTGGGGCCTTGGCATTTGCCCAAGTTGCCCACAGGGTAATTCGCCACTGTCAGTAGCGCGTTATAACTAGTTGGGGCCTTGGGCAAAGTGGAATTTTGGGGCCCCTAACCCCAACTAAATAACTTTACGAGAAAAATGTAGAATTTGGATCTTGGTTTTTATTTGGGGCCCCTTTTGTTTGGGGCCTTGGCATTTGCCCAAGTTGCCCACAGGGTAATTCGCCACTGTCAGTAGCGCGTTATAACTAGTTGGGGCCTTGGGCAAAGTGGAATTTTGGGGCCCCTAACCCCAACTAAATAACTTTACGAGAAAAATGTAGAATTTGGATCTTGGTTTTTATTTGGGGCCCCTTTTGTTTGGTGCCTTGGCATTTGCCCAAGTTGCCCACAGGGTAATTCGCCACTGTCAGTAGCGCGTTATAACTAGTTGGGGCCTTGGGCAAAGTAGAATTTCGGGGCCCCTAACCCCAACTAAATAACTTTACGAGAAAAACGTAGAATTTGGATCTTGGTTTTTATTTGGGGCCCCTTTTGCTTGGGGCCTTGGCATTTGCCCAAGTTGCCCACAGGGTAATTCGCCACTGTCAGTAGCGCGTTATAACTAGTTGGGGCCTTGGGCAAAGTAGAATTTCGGGGCCCCTAACCCCAACTAAATAACTTTACGAGAAAAACGTAGAATTTGGATCTTGGTTTTTATTTGGGGCCCCTTTTGCTTGGGGCCTTGGCATTTGCCCAAGTTGCCCACAGGGTAATTCACCACTGTCAGTAGCGCGTTATAACTAGTTGGGGCCTTGGGCAAAGTGGAATTTCGGGACCCCTAGCCCCAACTTTATGAGAAATACGTAGAATTTGCATATTGGATCTTGATTTGTGTCCGGGACCCCTTTTGCTGTGGGGCCCCGGGCATTTGCCCAAGTTGCCCATAGGGTAACGCGTCACTGGTCTGGGATCCATATTTTCCGTCCCGGTGCCGTGTTGCGGATTGTCTTGTTAATTATTAGTTAGGTTGCCGCGGATACTTCTCACGTTAAAACCGCAGTACCGGTCGCCTTGCTACTATTCCAAGCACCCCGCTGCTGGTTTATCGCAAGCCGAGAGGCTCGTTGCTCCATCGCTTGGGTGGAAACGCTGCATAACGTTTCACGGATTACTTTCTTCCGGACTGGGGAACCTTTAATCGCAATAATGGACAAGCCTGGACTAGCTGCAGAAAATTATTTCTCCTCTCGTGGTTTTAATCGATAGAACACAAGTCGGCTTTGTATTACAATTCGTATGTTCGTTGAAAGTGTTAACGAACAGATCCATATGAAAAATGACACAACTCTACCCTTTAGAATTTGATATTAGGTTGGGGAAAAATAAATCCATCATCTCTCCGCTTGAGATAACGTAAAAATAATGGATTTCTTTTTCCCGAATCTAATATTTTCCGTGAAGTATTAAGAAAAGTAATCGTGAAGAAGAATTGTAAATATCCACAGTTTATAATAGTTAACTTCTGGAAAATGCTTTCCACGTGTCTGAGAGAGCGTCTCTTCCGCAGAGCTTCAAGGATCAGCTGATTCACAGAGGCGTCAGCTGATTTTGACAGACCGGACGACCTTGTGCGCATCCTATCGCGTTCGCGCGGCACCAACTTGAATGACACGAGTGCGCTCGCATATCCGTAAAAAGCGACGGACACTTATCCGTATCCCACTTGAGAAACTATGTATTTCGAGAAAGAGGAAACTACGCGAAGATATAATCAGCAAACGTGTAGCTTAATCAGCAAACGTGTAGCTCAAGTGTTAAAAACAACGATAAGATTCGCAGCATGAGGAAATCTGTTTGTATGTTTACCGACTGATCATAATTTTCGTGAATGCTGAAGTCTGCAGTCGAAGTTGAGCATGATCGCGACCTTCGTGGACCTTTGAAGATACCTCAAAAGCGTTTTACCAGCCTGTTATGTTCTCGAAATGTACAGAAATATAAGAACAGCAAATGGCAAGAATAATTAATTGCGCGCGTTATGGACGGTAATTAGTAGACTGCGGATTTTATGCATTTATGACGAAAATGGGTACGTACGATTTCGAACAGTGGAGGTGTTCAAAAGCTTTAAGGCCACCGTGTATTAGTTTCACCTTCAAAAGATCATCGAAAGAAGAATGATTGCAAGACACAGGAGCCAACTAAAACTTTCAAACAGTTTTCATTTTGCATACAGATCCGCAGTATTACTAATTATTGCCAGCAGCCCGGCAGTTTTCCATGGAGAAAGGTCCTCCGTGTGTCAATTATTCTAGTTAAATGGGAATGGGTTTTGGTCAGAGAAAGCGGACGTTGAAATATTAAAATGGGACACGTAAGGATGCCCAGCGGATGCGGCCATGGCGCCTCGTGCGTGCGCGTTGTTCCGCTCGTCAGAGGATTAGCTATATCTATCCTGGGGCCACTAGCGACCCCGATCAATAATTCATTTCCCAGCTGTCACGCCCTTGTTTGGTGAATTCGCATCATCAAAACAGGCGTACGCGGTATGAGCAACGCTGAATCGCTGGTAGATCCTGTCTTTGATGCCTCGGATATCACGCGGGTGCGCTGACGTCGCCATTTTTCTGGGAATCAGCAGGTCAGCAGTCAACAATCGGACGTGGAAACATTCTCGATTTTTCTATGCTTCGGAAAAACGGAATTGCTGACCAAATTAATCGTATTGATACACCCAACCATTGATACAGCAACGACATTTTTTCTATAGACTTGAGGATCACTGGACTTGACCTTCCCTCAACTTGGATGATCGCTAGACTTGATGATCACTGGACTTGATCTTCCCTCAAGTTGATGATCACTGGATTTGATCTTCCCTCAACTTGGATGACCACTAGACTTTTGATCGTCCCTAAACTTGATGGTCATTGGACATCACACCTCAATATGATGACCATTCAACTTGATCTTCCTTCAATTTGATGATCACTAGACTAGATCTTCCCAGAACTTTATAATCACCACACTTGAATATGTTTCAACTTGATCTTCCTTCAATTTGATAATTCCTAGACTTGACCTACCTTCAACTTGATAATTCCTAGACTTGATCATCCTTCAACTTAATCTTCCTTCAACTTGATCATCATTCATCTTGATCATCCTTCAACTTGATCTTCATTCAATCTGATAATTCCTAGACTTGACCTTTCTTCATTTTGATCATCCTTCAACTTGATCTTCATTCAATTTGATAATTCCTAGACTTGATCTTCCTTCAATATGATGATTCCTAGACTTGATGATCCCTCAACTTGATCATCCTTCAGCTTGATGATCCTTAGACTTCATCATTCTTCAACTTGGTCTTCCTTCAACTTGATCATCCTTCAATTTGACAATTCCCGGACTTGACCTTCATTCAATTTCATAATTCCTAGACTTGATCATCCTTCAACTTGATCATCATTCATCTTGATCATCCTTCAACTTGATCTTCATTCAATCTGATAATTCCTAGACTTGACCTACCTTCAACTTGATAATTCCTAGACTTGATCATCCTCCAACTTGATCATCATTCATCTTGATCATCCTTCAACTTGATCTTCATTCAATCTGATAATTCCTAGACTTGATCTTTCTTCATTCTGATCATCCTTCAACTTGATCTTCATTCAATTTGATAATTCCTAGACTTGACCTACCTTCAACTTGATAATTCCTAGACTTGATTATCCTTCAACTTAATCTTCCTTCAACTTGATCATCATTCATCTTGATCATCCTTCAACTTGATCTTCATTCAATCTGATAATTCCTAGACTTGACCTTTCTTCATTTTTATCATTCTTCAACTTGATCTTCATTCAATTTGATAATTCCTAGACTTGACCATACTTCAACTTGATCTTCCTTCAATATGATGATTCCTAGACTTGATGATCCCTCAACTTGATCATCCTTCAGCTTGATGATCCTTAGACTTGATCATTCTTCAACATGATCATCCTTGAACTTGGTCTTCCTTCAACTTGGCCTTCCTTCAACTTGGTCTTCCTTCAATTTGACAATTCCCGGACTTGACCTTCATTCAATTTCATAATTCCTAGACTTGATCATCCCTCAACTTGATCTTCCTTCAATTTGATTATCGTTCAACATGATCATCCTTCAACGTGATGATCCTTAGACTTGATCATCCTTCAACGTGAACAGCCCTAGACTTCATCATCCGGATTCTGGAATGAAATTGTCTCCATTTGTCCCGCGAGTGAAGACGTAAACAGACTCCCATTAGTCTTTTCATCGTGATTCAGCGAAGAAGATTCCGGGTAGCTTCTCCTGTTGTGCGGATCGCAAACGTGGCCTCGCCTGAGAGTTTTCGCTTTGAATGGATCGTTTCTGCAGTCCCTCGAGTGTCGTCGCAAGCTATTGTTCTTCCGCAAAATTACAGGTGGCAGCAGGTGTAACTCTTTCTCTCAACGGGTTGCTAACGCCCTCAGAAAACTGAGTAACCACCAGCTGTGTTCACCCACTTCATTACCTACTGAGTGAACGCAGAGTGGCTCCCTGTCCTCCGAGAGCTCGTTCCGGTTTCTTTCCGTTCCGTTTTTACCGACCGGGGCAGTGGAATGGTGGGCGCATGCGCCTCTTCTAGTCGAAAAGTAGAGGGATACTTGTCTCTTCCTCGACGCGACATTGCACGCTTATTTTAACATTTAATTGGTCGAGCTAGTTGTTTTAAATTTTACTGAGTTCATCAAACAGTATACACCTATTTTTTTTTCTTTTTGATAAGAATGAGTACACGTTGACCTTGGCCGGTGCTGTCGAGTCAGCGATGCCCTTTTCAACCCCTTTCCCTATAGAATGTCGCCCCCAGACTCGTGATCAAGATTCTGAACAGAGTCTAATGAATATGCATGCTATTAATTATTAAGGTGTAGTCGACATACAGCCTTCGCAAAAGATAAGGCGCAAAATAAATATAAACTTTATTCTTTTTCTATGTAATTCTGAACAGAGTCTAATAAATATGTATGTTGTTAAATTCTTTAGCTATTAATTATTCAGTTGTACCCGATATGTAGTCTTTGGAAAAGATAAGGCACAAAATAAATATAAACTTTCTTTTTTTCTATGACATTCAGAACAGAGTCTAATAAATATGTACGTTATTAAATTCTTTAGCTATTAATTATTAAGTTGTACCCGATATGTAGTCTTTGGAAAAGTTAAGGCACAAAATAAATATAAACTTTCTTTTTTTCTATGACATTCAGAACAGAGTCTAATAAATATGTATGTTATTAAATTCTTTAGCTATTAATTATTAAGTTGTACCCGATATGTAGTCTTTGGAAAAGTTAAGGCACAAAATAAATATAAACTTTCTTTTTTTCTATGAAATTCTGAACGGAGTCTAGCAAATATGTACGCTATCAATTTCTTTAGCTATTAATTATTAAGTTGTACCCGATATGTAGCCTTTGGAAAACATAAGGCACAAAATAAATATAAACTTTCTTTTTTTCTATGACATTCAGAACAGAGTCTAATAAATATGTATGTTATTAAATTCTTTAGCTATTAATTATTAAGTTGTAGCTGATATGTGCCCTTTGAGAAAACTAAGAGTCTTATAATAAATTGTGTGAACAGTAAAATAAATGTATTAGCGTGAGGGGGGTTATTTCCAAAATCGACTGCGGACTTTGGGCATTTCTAACAAGATTCAGTTGCAACTTAAAACAACAGAAAAGTTGAGAATGGTAGCTTTTTCGCTTGCTGCGAAAATATTTTCCTCCAAAGTTTGAAAAAAAAAAAATGGTGATTTTGTTGCTTGTTAATTCCAGAATTCGATTATGGCGATTAGATAAAACAGTTGAAAATACAGATAAGAAGCTGCAGATTCGTCCAAGCCAAGCACGATGATTAATCTCACGAGCGAGCGAGATCTTTGGCTCGATAGGAACCGGCGAGGCATGATAAAGTATCGTTTAGCAAACATGTGTACACCGAGATAGCGAGACAAAGATTACTTGCAACAAAGGGATCGATATGCGAGAAGGCGGCTATCGGATAGAAACGAGTATCGACGTTCGGTCGACGTGAACCGCGAGCGCCGAAAACTCGCAATATACGGAACGATAAATTGCCGATCTGCCAGGGCATAATCGATTTTGCAATCATTGTCCGACAGAAGTGTCTAGCGGACCAATTAATTCTACAACGAGAAGAGCTAGCAGGTGGCGTTGAATGCTAGGCAACAACGGTGGGGGTTGCAGAGAATCATTATAATTAATAGACTGCGGATTTGATGCATTCATGACGAAAATGGCCACGTAAACCAGTGGACATGTTAAAAAATATTTACGGACATAACTAAAGGAAGAATACAATGTTTATTTTGCTCCTGTGTCCTGCAATCAATGCGAATATTTCTTATTTTAATTATTTTTTACACTAAAAAGGAGAAAATAATTTTTTCAGACACATTAGTGGCTATAAATAAAAGCGTGGAGCGCTAAACTATATTGACATAATCTTCGTGAGCGCTCCACGCTTTTATTTATAGTCGGTAATGTCTAAAAAAAATTATTTTCTCCACGCGTAGTGGAGTAGGGAGCGCTGGCGCGCGGAGTGGGGATCGCTGAACGCGATCACGTACTAGCGAGCGTCGCGCGACGAGGTGTGACGGTTAATATTAAACATTTTTTTCCTCCTGAATGCACAGTTTTTTAAAAATTTGTTTTTTTAATATTGCATTGTCATCCAGTTCTGAGCTATGTTTACAGTTTCAAGTCTCTAGCACATCGGGAAGTGGTTTAAAATTCGATTGCAAAGATTTGACTGATACAACAACAACAATGACAACTCGGCAAGCTAATATAAGCGTGGAAAAAAGATCCGCAGTTTAATAATTATAATTAGTCAGCAGATCTGTATGCAAAATAAACATTTTCCATACTAGAATTGTAACAATTAAAAGCGGTGAGCCATGTTAAAAATATTTAAGGACATCAATGTGTTAGTTTCAACTTAGCAGTATGATTAAAAGAATACAATTTTTACATTCTTCATTCTGCATACAGATCCGCAGTCGAATGATTATACAGCGGATCTTTTTGCAAAATAAAAATGTCCCACCTGAATCGTAACAAACTGGAGTGAAATGAAAATGTATTATCTCTCGTAATGCGTGCAATGAAATAATTCACCGACCCAATTTTTTTCATAAATGAATAAAATCCGAATAATTAACCGCGGCAATAAATCATCACGGGTATCACGAAAAAAGATTCCGGTCGTTACTGTTTATAAACACGACCAGTTCCTCGTGGAGTAATTTTTTTTGTAGCAAGAAATATGCATACATATCCGACAGCTTTAATTGAAGCTCGTCGATGACTAATTGTTGCTAATCTCCCGGTCTGAACCGTGTTCTATTCTCGTTTCGAAGACGGTTTAGAAAGGAAAACGGTATTAGTGGAAAAATACGGGAAGATGAACGCGCGCGCGTGCATGAGAGAACAATTACATAATCTCGCTCGCGCGACGCGTCGAGTTTACGCCGCTTTATCTTATCGAGCGTTGCTGCACTCTGCCATCCGCAAACGCGCGACAATAGCGAGCGCAAACAATGCAGGTGGGAGCATCTCGTTCGCAGCACCGACCTGCACTGATCAAACATCAAAGCGGCCTCTGCAGACCCGCACAACGACGCCAGGCGTCGAGTTTCAAGGTTACACGATAAATCGGTCGAGTCAGGGTCTCCCCTCCTCCACAATGCAGCTCTCCCTCTCTCGTTCTTTCTTCTTCTTCTTTCCCCTAACAAGTGGATGCAACTGCACCAGTACATCATTTTTCAATCTTGGCGGTTGGTTTCTTTGTTATCTGACCTTGAGAATGTTGAGTAAAAAGCTTAGATGCTTCTCTCCTTCATAATGCAGCTCTTCCTCTCTGTTTTTTGCTCCCCCCCCCTAATAAATGGATGCAACTGCACCAGTGCATCATTTTCCAATTTTAAGCGGTTGCTAAATTTCTTTGTTGCTTGACCTTGACAATTTTTTTAGTAAAAAAACCTCCCCTCCCCACAATGCATCTCTCCCTCTCTCGCTCTTTTCTTCGCCCCCCTAATGATCCATCAGTACATAATTTTTCAATTTAATTTTGTTTATACTAACAAGTGGATGCAACTGTACCAGTGCATCATTTTTCAATCTTGGCGGTTGGTTTCTTTGTTATCTGACCTTGAGAATGTTGAGTAAAAAGCTTAGATGCTTCTCTCCTTCATAATGCAGCTCTTCCTCTCTGTTTTCTGCTCCCCCCTACTAATAAGTGGATGCAACTGCACCAGGTGCATCATTTTTCAATTTTGGCGGTTGCTAAATTTCTTTGTTGCTTGACCTTGACAATTTTTAGTGAAATGCTGGGACCATCCTCCCCTCCACAATGCAACTTACTCTCTCCCCCTCTCTATTCTTCTTCTCCCCCCTAACAAGTGGATGCAACTGCACCAGTGCATAATTTTTTAATTTTGGTGGTTGCTAAATTTCTTTGTTGCTTGACCTGAGAATTTTTAGTAAAAAGCTTAGACTCTCCTCTCCTCCACAATGCAGCTCCCTCTTATTCTTTCTTCCCCCCCCCCCCCTAACAAGTGGATGCAACTGCACCAGTGCATCATTTTTCAATTTTGGCGGTTGCTAAATTTCTTTGTGGCTTGACCTTGACAATTTTTAGTAATAAACTTGGACCATCCTCCCCTCCACAATGCAGCTTACTCTCTCCCCCTCCCTTTTTTTTCTTCTCCCCCCTAACAAGTAGATGCAACTGCACCAGTGCATCATTTTTCAATTTTAGCGGTTGCTAAATTTCTTTGTTGCTTGCCCTTGACAATTTTTAGTAATAAACTTGGACCATGCTTCCCTCCACAATGCAGCTCATTCTCTCTTCTGCTCCCCCCAAATGATTCATAATTTTTCAATTTTTGTCGGTAAAAGTTGCCAAGTGTGGTCGGTAAATTTCTTTGTTATCTAACTTGGATAATTTTGAATGAAAAGGCTTGGACCATCTGGCACAAATGAATTACCAGATCGAATGCAAATAATAATTATTTAACACTAGAACTACCGAGCACTAAACGCAATCGGCATACATTGCCTGATAATTAGACAGCGGATTTTATGCGTTTATAACAAAAAATGAGTAGGTGTAATTTAAAATAGTAGAAGCATTAGTAGAAATAAAAATTCGGTTATATTATTTTCAACCTATTTACCATATGAACAAAGAAGATAAATTTCTATTTCACTCCAGTTTGTTATGATTCGGGTAGAACATTTTCATTTTGCATAAAGAAAAGTCTGCTTATAATTGCGACAAAATTGCATTTTTGTTTAAATATGTACTTCGGTAGAGAAGCTCCCCCAAAATTATTTCTGACAAAAACATATTTATAATTTGAACCCTCGGCACTCGAATGGCGATTCTGAGGCGCCACTAAAAATTGCTATACCATTATTCAAAATATTGTTTACATTTATAAATTGTAGAAGGTATTATAAAATTTTAAAAATTGTAGGGAATGGAAATGTTTAATTCTCAAGTTAAAATTGCTCCAAGTACAAAGGGTTAATATTGTTAAAAAAAAAAAAACAAATCAGGAGCAAGCCATTTTGACTCATCCGGTAGTTCTAGTGTTAAACCATATATTATTATATATTATTTAAAGCAGACGACTGTGGGAAATTTATTGTGCAGAGCAACAACGTTAAATTTGATTGCCTTACGATAATGACAAAATTGCATAATGCATACTCCAACAGAGAAGTTCGCTAAAAGAATTTCTAAGAAAAACGTATTTATAATTTCAACACTGCTAATGGAACAAATCAGGAGCAATTAATTTTGACTCATCCGGTATGGTTCCAGTGTCAAATCATATTTATACTAAACTAGAGAGGAGCTGTTGCTCGCGAGCTTCGCGAGTAGGGTAATCGAAATTAAGGGGGAACTATACCCTCGATTTGTAACTAGAAAATAACTATTTATCAATGTTATAAACCTCTGTGCAAAAAAGAAGTTTGGTAACATTGATAAACACGCAACTGCCTATTGAACACGAGATGGAGTTGCTTGTTATTTCCATATTCTATTCAGCTCGTCGCGAATGCCGCTATACAGGGCAGGTGACACTAATATTAGTGCCACCGATGAGAATATCTAACTCATCTGTGTCAGTTTTGCTATGATTCCACGATGACAGCAGTGCAGCAGTGAAATGTTGCACAATATCACAGCACTGATTGACAGTCCTCCTGACTAGGCGCCATCTCGTCTAAACGAGCTGCACTAAAATTGGCTCTAGACTGGCTCTGCATCCGGGAGGACCTTTGTCTTCATGGGGAAATCTATGCTAATGTGAATGAAATCACGCGCCTGGATTTTTTGACCTTATACGAGCATATTTTGAGCTGCACAAAGGTTCATTTGATAGAGGAGGGTTCATTACAGGGCGCTCTTCTCGTCATATCAGTCAAAAAAGTCTCTTTGAGACAGAAAAATACATTGAAATCTGCGGTTATTTTTCCAGATTTTTTCTCTACTTTGGGCACTCATATTATTAGATATAAACATAATCTCGTTAAATCATGAGAAGAGCGCCCTGTATTTAACCTTCCTCTACAGAATGAGTCCTCACCCAGCTCAAAATATGCTCAAATAACGACAAAAAATCCAGGCGTGCAAACCCATGTTTCGACCAAAAATCTAGTAAGATTCTAGTTATTTTTTAGTTGCAATCCGAGGGTATAGTTTCCCCTTAACTAACTGGCGAATGTTTATAATGTCGATAATGCAAACAGACGTCGATAATGTAAATTTCTATTGAAATATTGATTAAAAGCACTTTGTATTGTATCGAATTGTATTCAATTGTATTGAAATATGATTCTAAAAGCACTTTTAGTTTTTCCCGAATTTTCCATTTCTCCGTGATACTTTTCCAATTTTTTTGAATCGAGAAACCTGATTCGGACTACAACGAACATTAAAAAAATAAAATTAGCCAAATCGGTCCAGCCGTTCTCCCGTGATGTCGTGACCAACGCGAACAGCATTTTATTTTTATTATAATAGAAGATCATTTTTATTATATAGATTTGATTTTTATTATATAGATTATATTTAAAGCAGACGACCGTGGGAAGTTTATTCTGCAGCGACAACGTTACCTTGGATCGTTAGTCTCGCATTTCAACGAATCTTAAATTCCAAGAAACACTGCCGAGTCCACGGTGTTTGTTTGGCTTTGTTTTGCTAGCTTCTTGTTTACGTTTCGTACATTCTCCGATAACACGTACACATGCGGTATCTTCGTCGCAGGAGAATGTGTTTCATACACACCGAGCATTCGAAAGATTCACGCGAGTCTTCATTGAGCAGTGGAAGCGGGCCAATCAGAGATTCACAGGAGAAAGAGCACAACGCGATTACGCAGTTCGACGCGTGCGGATGACGTCACTGCGTGACGCGCGTACGAGCACGCACCAGATACGCGCGCCGCGATTACGGTGGATCGTAACAGAATAAAATAGTGTTGGGAATGTGTGGCACACGCATTCCGAACGTCACACACCCCGAAAATGTTCGTCGATACTTCCGGGTGGAGCACGGTAGAACAGACTGCGGATTTTATGCCGCGGTACCCGGGTCTATCTTGACCCAGATTTTCTTCAAATACCCATTAATTCGAACGAATAAAATGCTACATTAGGAATATCAATCGGACTACAAGAAGCATCCGGAAAATTATTTGTTAAAAAATTTGATGAAGATTTTTGAACAAAGTCTAACAAATACGAATGTTACGCGTTTCTTTTTAGGCGAAATAGAATTTGATTCGTTTGCAATCTCGATATCGAAGCATTGCAACAAATGTAGCCGAACAAAAAATATAAATTGACCCTAGGTTTTTCAATGGCTATTGAACCATTCGAAAGCTGACCAAGAAAAACCCCTCCGAGTAAAGTTTCAGCCCTCTAGCTTGCCCGTGAGGGTAGTTACAGTTTACAGTTTTCTGCGCATTTTCCGGTCTTTACTGCGTTCTAAAATTCTGAAAAAAAATGTGACATATTCTGGATCCCACGGCGCATTTTCGAGAATTTTTCCCGATTTTTCTGTTGCGAACTGTGGTCGTGAAAAATGAAAAACCCCCAAAAAATCGGAAAAATATTTGTTTACATTAAAGATCGGAAAATGGCAAGCCAAACGGCTGAAATTTTACTCGGAGGGGTTTTTCTTGGGTCAACTATCGAATGATTCAATAGCCATTGAAAAACCCTTAAGTTTTCCATTTTTGGGAATGAAGACGTTTTAATTACTGTAACCCATGAAAATAATGGCGAGAAGAGAATGTATGTTGCAATTTTAACGTTGCATAAAAATCCGCAATCTGGTACCGGTTTATTTATAGTCTCTTTCAGATTGACTGTCATCTTCAACTAGTTTGCTAATAATGAAGTCATGCCGATTGCTCATAAGGTTAAATCTTGATCTCAACGTAACAACGATGTATTACGTCGCTCCTCGACGAATTTTACACGGTGCAAGTGTTAATATTAGGTCGTTCGAAATGTTGACCTTGACAGCAAATGCGAAGATGAAGGTCGTCGGAGCTGAGTCAATATTTACCAGATAAAGTCGTAGAAATTCGTGCAACTCAATTATTCTGAACTGAAAAATCACAGAAAAGATCATAGAATAAAATGCCATGTATCGAGGTTATTCTGCGAGATATGACGAGAGATTCCACGAGATATGACTTTCCGAACGACGTAATATTACTAACAACGATTGCGTCGCGCGTTTATCATGAATTTTTGTGAACAACGAAGAAGCGAGGAAAATTTTATTTTGTCACGAGTACCACCGTCGATTGTAGAAAAATAAAATGGTACTTACAGTCTGCTGCTGGGCTCGTTGCTGGCTTCGTCACCCTCGATTCGATAAACCTTGCCGGACATCACGTACTCGAAACTGTCAGCCCTGGAGCCACCTTCCTGTTCCGTGGCGTTCCACTCCCCTCCATCGGGATATCCGTCCTCCCTCAAGGTCGTGGCAAGCACCAGGCGAAATTTATCACCTGCAACCAAAATGGAGGACAACCACCGTGAAGACAGCTGTGCCAAGGAAAATCGGTTTCATCGATTCGGGGACAAGTGTCGATGCGGCGAACACTGCGACGGAAACGGAGAAAAGCTAACGTTCGAAAATAAACCGCGACGCAGCCGCATCGAAAATAAATTGGGGGCGTTGCAGGCCAGCTACGTTTAACGAGATCCACGGTTGATCGCGTAAACCAGTGGATCCGTCCTGTCGGCTGGTTCCGCGAATACAGAGGTGGGCATTATTCGGCGAAACAAACATTTCGAATACTATTTAATATTTTAGATTTTATTTTGCTCCTAGATAATAGTATTTTAAATAAGATATACAATTTCGTAAATAAAATATTTCTATTTGAACCATCTGAACCTCAAGATAAAAGATTTCTGTTTCAACAATTTGATCCACAAAATAAAATATTTCTATTTCAACAATTTGATCCTCAAAATAAAATATCTCGCTTTCTGCATTGTTATAATACTCCGAGATAAACATAACCATACAGTTTATCTTATCGTTGAGAAACGATTTACATCTATAAATGTATTGAATTCGAACCATACTCGGCGATAATACTTAAAATTGAAAATAAAGACAAAATACAAATATTTCTAATATTATTCAAATAAAATAATATTTTCAAAAAAATTACTGCCTCAAATAAATTATATTATTTTCAAAGGTCACCGCATCAAATAATATATTTTATTTTCAAAAATTACTGTATTGAATAAAATATTTTATTTTCGAAGTTGTACACATACTTGAAAAAATAAATAGGATTGTTTACTATTTACTATTTAAATTACTATTTTCCCCAGCTCTGCGCGAACACGTCGCCGCAAAAATCAGCCACATCATTCACGTAGGAAATTTCAATTTTGCAGATAAGTTCAGACGCATTCGCTAGAATCTCTAATTCAGAGATAAGATTAGGATGATTAATTATCAATTTAGTCGATAGCGTAGTTTCTGTTCTATGTATGTATTGCTTTTTGACTTATCGTGTCGTCGAATTTACATTTTTATTTTATCGGCGAATTTTAATTGAATAATGCCAAGCACATTTCTGCTTGGACCCAACACATGACGTTCGAAATTAATATATACATTCTTATGCAGTTTTTTTTTTTCTTTTTATTGAGAGCTTAAGTCGTGCATTTTTTTATGAAATAACTGGATGAATTATGAAACAGTGAAGTATATAAAAAAATCCAAGAATATTGTTCTTAACATGAGAAGATTATATCGTGATTATTAGACTGCGGCTTTTTATGTGTTTGTGAGGAAACTAACTAAAAAATCCAAGAATATTGTTCTTAACATGAGAAGATTATATTGTGATTATTAGACTGCGGATTTTTATGCATTCACGAAGAAATTGACTGGATGAAACATAAAAGAAATTCTTTTGAAAACCATGCTTATATTAAAATGCACTAAGAAAAGGAAAATAATTTTTTTAGACATTAGCGACTATAAATAAAAGCGCTAAACTATATTGACGTAATCTTCGTGGGCGCTCCACGCTTTTATTTATAGTGACTAATGTCTAAAAAAATGATTTCCTCCTTTTTAGTGCATTTTAATTTAATATAAGCGTGGTTAAAATGGAATGCAAGATATAGTAATACTGGTATGAAATAGTAAAATATACATATAGAAACGCAAGATACGGAAATACGCGAGATGGAATGAGGGGATGACTCCGAGAGGCGGCGTCTCTTGATGGAGTCGGAAATGGTACTGAATGAACGGAACGCCATAACCACACTGAGCTCCTTCGGTGCGAAATGGGTCATGGAGTGGGGATGAGTCGGAGTGGGAACGCGTAGTGGAGTAGGGAGCGCTGGCGCCCGGAGTGGGGATCCCTAAACGCGATGACGTACTACTGAGCTTCGCTCGACGAGGTGTGGCAGTTAATATTAAAATTCTTTTCTCCTAAACGCACAGTTTTTTAAAAAAAATTGTTTCTTAATATTGCATTGTCATCCAGTTCTGAGCAATGATTAAAGTTTCAAGTCTCTAGCTCATCGGGAAGTGGTTTCAAATTCGATCACAAGATTTTACGCATACAACAACAATAATAACAACACAAACTCGGCAAGTAATATGTAGAAAGAATCCAAGAATATTGTCACGGTGTTTTCAACGTAGAAAGACTGCGAAGGAGTGAAACGAATTTTTATTGACTCACTTTAGTTTCCGCGATCGATGCAAGATATTTTACCACGTTTTTATTAGCTCGTTTTCTTGTCTGTCTGTTTGTTCGGTGCAAACTTTTTACTTTGAAACCGCTGCGTGACAATAGAAAACCGAGGAGCATTAGCAAGTTTTCGGTTGTGTCGCGTCATGCACACGTATCGCGGAAGTGTCGCGATACGCAGCGCGGAACGAAGCACGAAGACTGTCGTAAGTCGCGGGTCGATTATCCGCAGCCACCGTTGATTATGCAACAGCGCGACGTAAGGTAATTAAAATGCAAGAACTGTTACGACCAAATGTAAACCGAGCGAACAAGAGCGATCGAACTTGAAAAGAGCATCTTAGACAAACATGCAAATCCAATCCAAACTATAAAAATCCGTTTCCCTTTGTCGAGTGCCTCGAGCATGCTACGACAATGGCTGGCTTGTTTGAAACAATTCACGTTGAAACACGAAGAAGGAAGAATTTATTTATAGATGCTATCAAAGTCGGCATTTCCATTCGGAAGATGATAAATGGATTCTACGACGAAGACATAAAACGCGGAACACGAAAAGGGCTTCCGGAAAGAGATTAGCCTGGTCGGTTAAAATGACGAAATACAATGGGAACGCTGCCAACCAGAGACGCGGAAGAGCATCTAGCAAATCCGTGGAAAGGTACCAATGTTTGTAACGAACCCGCAATATGGTACCCCCACTCCAATCTCCGACGACACTGTGTCCCGGTGACCTTTCCTTCGGAAAATATTGGGTTACCGAGAATGAGTAAACTAAATTGTTTCTCGTTTGAAACCTTTCGTTCCGCAATTCTTTTATCGTATCGTTATAACTAGACTGCGGATTTGATGCATTTATAACAAAAATTGGTACGTACAATTTAAAGCAGTGCACATATATTTAAAAAATTTAAGAACATCAACGTGTTAGTTTCAGTTGAATAAAATAATTAAAACAAGAAAGAAATTTTTACGTAACCTCTGTGTCTTGGAATCGACGTAGAAACATTTAATTTTGCATAAAGATCCGCAGTCTAGTTATAACCTGGTCCAGCGAGATTTGCGATTAATTTGATAGAAAACACTCGCGCTTAAAAACATATATAAATTTGAAAAGGCTACGAACTTCACAATACACTTCACATTCTCCATTTAGTTCGATGATCCTCCGCCATCGTTAAAAGACTGATAATCCAATCGCGATGTCAGGTCACCATCGCACAGTGTTTCGATTCCTCGATTCTAGGTAGACAAAATGGTAAATTTGATCAACTTCAGATATCTTCGCTGACGTTCTATTTTGTTCACGAACATTAATTTATTCGATATATAACGTAATATTTCCATTGCACGTGGTTATTACGACGATAATACGGTGCTAAAGTTTTGCCTGTGCGAAATACTATAAATAAGCTAATTCTTCTTCATCGTATAACTTGTTCGTTTGTTGTTTAAATTATTATGTAAAAAAATGGAGCGCGTAAGCGAAGGTAAGTATTTCATTTTTACATATCGGTATAATTTTATTTTGCCGTGTAAATCATATACAACAGGTTAACTGATAATATTATTTAAGAAGATGTCAAATAATATAACTTAGTTTTCCCGGACTCGGCCGGACTTGGTTCTTTGATATAGTTTTGATGAATACTTATTTCAAAACAATGATACTAAATATCGTTGACCCGTTTTGCCCCGTTTGTCATTTATATCATTTTTTAGAAAAGACATGGAGTATGCCACTATTTCACGTCGTATTGAAATTGACGATAGAAAATTTACAGAATATGTACTTCAGACTGCGAGAATTACATATGACAATTATAATTTATAATAATTTAGAATATCCACCTTTGTCATGCACATTCCTTATTATAATTTTGTAATTTTGCATTATATTTTTGTAGAACTTTATCTAATTTTTAAATACGAGTTTTTTCCATTTCGTGTATTGTTTATTCACGTATTTAAACGAAAACTATAAAATATTTAATTTATGTTATTTTCACAAACGTTACAATTAACTGTTATATTTGTCCATCTTAAATAAATGATATAATTCGTATTAAATTCATGAATTGTTTTTATACACTTGTCATGATGTCCGAGAAATAAAGCGCTTATTGCTACAAGAGAACACGAAAATTTGAATTTTCTCCACCTAGAATCGAGGAATCGATCACTGTGGCATCGTTTCACGTTAAAACACCGCGACGACTTTCCTGCCAGCCGAATATTTCCGTAAAACGCGAGCAGCACTGCGTCTCGAACGTGCCAATTGGCCGCGACGACCTTGATACGCGGTGCTCCGCTCAAAACTAACAAGAGTCCTCCGCGCAAGACTCGGAGAACAAGGGTCAAGGTTGAATCCAGGCTACGCGGAGGATAGATATACATAGCACGGTGATCGATAGCGGCCCTGGCAATGCCGAGAGCGGAGGAAAGAAATACGGAACGGACTGAAACGAACTCGGCCGCGGATCCGCGTAGCCAATTGATGGTATTGCGATGCGTAGGGTCACACAGGCTTACGTCATAATAGTGCTAGAACGATTATAGATTATCTAGTTGAGCGATGCGCGACCGTATCCCCGGGCACATTAACGGGCTCACGTGATTTACAACGGCAACCTTGACAGTGACGGGCTCTCTCGCGTATACCGGTCATTTGCTCGGTTGAGGCGCATTTACGCTCCGCGATAAACCGTACGCGCGTCCCAGTGCCAGTTACGGAACAGGCGGCGTGAACGTGTAACGTTAAACAAGACTAGCGACGCGCTGATAACGATAATACAGCGTAGAAAGAATTCGAATTAAAACGATCCAGTTCGTCCAGACGGTGTCATTTGTTCGGTTGCGGCGCATTTACGTTCCGCGGCGAACCGTACGAGTGCAAGTTGCGAAGAAGCAGCGTATAACGTTGAATAAGACTGATAATATAATTGTACAGAGTAGAAGGAGACCGATCACACAAAATGATAAAAATGTAATGATATTGCACCTGGTGTGTAGTCGTCCAGGAACGTCGACCATCCGGGGGCAGAGAGCTTTAACAACTGTCCCGGGACTACCGAAAACCGCCATCTTGTCTCGTGACGTCAAGCACGATCGCGGGGAGAGACCGAGCGAGCGAGCGAGAGAGAGAGAGATAGGACGAGGATAGTTTATATCCATTCTTCGCATGATGCGCATCCGCATTCGCGGCGCAGGACGTCCCGTTCTCGTCCTCCTCTCGGGTGTATATGTTCCACGCACCTGTCACGACCTTGCCTCTCCGCACAGGCGGTTCCCGCGACGCGACACGATAACGCACGAACCTCCCCGACCGACTGGGCGCATCGGTTTCGTACTCCAATTGTCACACTTTTTCTTTTTGTTTCTCATTTCCTCCGATGAGACACGCACGACGACCAGTCCAGTCCCGGCCCCGAGAGTTCTCGATGTTAGTTAACGGGGTTAGTAGGGTTAGTTGACAAGAGGGAGAGAGGGAAGACGGAAGAGAGCAGAGTACGTGCGAGGGAGGAAAAAGCCCAAGGTTAAACGCGAAAGCGTCGTGCGGGATTCGACGCGACGGAACGGTAGACGTGCCGATCAGAGAGAACACGAAGAGAGAACACACACACACACGAGACTACATTCTTCTTCTCTCGGCGAACGACGAGTAATATCGCGCAGAGACCGACACGGTTGCGAGCCGTGGCCGTTTTGACCTTGGCATTGAACTTATGGGAGCTGCTGGCTGAGGCAGGAGGGCGGAGCGGGACCGCCGCTCGAGGGTGGGGATGATTCTCCGTAGAATGTGGCACGGGCTGAACCACCGCGCGGTGGGAGAAAGATTGCGTCATCTCGCGCAAGCCTGTGCGCGCCGCGCGTCAATACAACCGGACTGCCTGGCCCTACCGACTAACCTTCGCTCTCACCTCTCCCACCCCCGGCTCTTCCCCTCCGCCGCTTTTCCTCTTCCTCCTCCTCTCTCTTGCTCGAGAGAGAGAGATCAAGTTTCCTTCCTGCAAATTCGATCTTCCTTCTAGCCACCGCACGAAATATTCTCTCGTAAAAGCTTCTTCTATAGAGAATCACGATGCACGAGTGACCTTAAGGGACCTATTTTGCGCAACAATGCCTATTGCGCAACATGATTGATCGTGATCGACTAATTAATACAATGTGGATTTGCGTGAACATCATGCTGCGCGATTATTGTTGCGCAATATGCACGATCGTGAATAGGCCCCTTTAATAATGATCGGGATGTGTAGCTCCTCTCGCGCTTCAGCGAAAGTAGGGTACCAGGGTGCGCGGAAGACGCCCGGGATCAAATCGGAGATGCGGATGTAAAATGCAGCTGTTCAACTTGACCCGAAGCACACCGTGCTGCTAGGAATTGTGAAACTACCGTGTCGCTAAAAGCGATTCAAATGTTTCAGCTGATAAAAATGACTAGGTTCTAGGTCGATTTTGTGCAATTTTCAGTCCTGTGTGTGCTGGTAAATCATGTACAGTGGTCCCCCGCGATTGTTGCGAGAACTTCGGGGTATCGGGTCTCGGGAAACGAAATGGTAACTACGTTGTTTTACGCGTGTGCGCCCGAACATAGATTTCTTGGATAACTTTGCCAAGTGTAAACGACGATACTGGGTAAACAACAACGGTGCTAAGCGGGAAATTGTTGTATTGTATTAATGTTAGCCAATACTTGGGAATGATACATCGAGCATCATGAAACCCCAATTTGAACAGCCTAATACCTTAATTTCTTTGACCAAGGGGGAACCCAGTCAGTAGTGGGGATCAAAAAGTCACATCATCCGCATACCCGAGAGTCACATCAATCGCGGGAACACTGTAACACTTCATAATTTCAATAATTGTTCATTGTAGAGCTATTCTAATGCGGAAACCGAAGACGAGGCTCTGCTAATTTCGATTTTGTGCAATTTTTAGTCCAATATGCGGTTGGATAACAGATTTTATCGAATCAATTCCCACTTTATAATTTCAATAATAATGTAGAGTTATCCTAATTCGGAAACCGAAGACGAGGCTCTGCTAATTCCGATTTTGTGCAATTTTTAGTCCAACATGCGGTTGGATAACAGATTTTATCGAATCAATTCCCACTTTATAATTTCAATAATAATGTAGAGTTATCCTAATTCGAAAACCGAAGACGAGGCTCTGCTAATTTCGATTTTGTGCAATTTTTAGTCCAATATGCGGTTGGATAACAGATTTTATCGAATCAATTCCCACTTTATAATTTCAATAATAATGTAGAGTTATCCTAATTCGGAAACCGAAGACGAGGCTCTGCTAATTTCGATTTTGTGCAATTTTTAGTCCAACATGCGGTTGGATAACAGATTTTATCGAATCAATTCCCACTTTATAATTTCAATAATAATGTAGAGTTATCCTAATTCGGAAACCGAAGACGAGGCTCTGCTAATTTCGATTTTGTGCAATTTTTAGACCAATATGCGGTTGGATAACAGATTTTATCGAATCAATTCCCACTTTATAATTTCAATAATAATGTAGAGTTATCCTAATTCGAAAACCGAAGACGAGGCTCTGCTAATTTCGATTTTGTGCAATTTTTAGTCCAATATGCGGTTGGATAACAGATTTTATCGAATCAATTCCCACTTTATAATTTCAATAATAATGTAGAGTTATCCTAATTCGGAAACCGAAGACGAGGCTCTGCTAATTTCGATTTTGTGCAATTTTTAGTCCAACATGCGGTTGGATAACAGATTTTATCGAATCAATTCCCACTTTATAATTTCAAAAATTGTAGAGCTAATTCGGAACCGAATTTTTTCTTGCCGATTTTGAATGTTGTCGATATTAAACTGATGTAATACCTCGTACAATACTTTCAGTGGTTTATTAAAATATTGAATGCAAATTTAATAATGCAACAAATATTTTGAACAATGGTATAAAGTTACCACTCCAGTGCTAAGGGTTAATAGTGAACGAAACATCATTAATCGCTTGTAGCTCGTGTGTGTGTTAATCGATTTTGACGAAATTTTCAGCATGTGTATAACTAACATAGATCTACAAAACATATATTTTAAATTTTCTTTAAGTGCCCTAATAAAAAAAGGTTTAAAAAATGACTTTTTTATTTTTGCATGTAACTTTGTAAATTATAACTTTTTGTAAAATCTTTTTTGCATATCATTTCATAAACCAGTGCTTCTAATTGATTACAAAAAATCAGGTCGTTTCTTACAATTATAAAAAAGTTATTCTGTTTTAAAGGGCGTTCGAATACTTTCGTGAGCCACTTGTAGTTCACGTTAAAATAGTTCAACTATTGATTAGACTTTGCGAACAGCAAAATCGTCAGGACCATTGTCAAACCTTGGAGATGATTCACAATCGACGACAGAACCGCACGAGAAAGCAAATGGCGATTACTACCGCGCGGAAAATCTACGTAAAATCTGCACTGGCAACGTTCGGTGGCTTTAATCCGAAAAACTCGAGATGCAATTCAATTATCACCGATTTCGAGCGAGTAATCCCGAGCTCTCACCGGAAGCGGACGGTAACTGCGTTTGGCGGGGTACGTATTTGAAACGCGCGTTGAAAGTCGCGCAAGGGAACGCGAAACAGGAGAAACTGTTTTAACGAAAATAGGAGGCAAGGGAACAGGACACGAATCTGTAAACATAGAGAAAGCGGGTTGGAGGAGGTGGATCAACGATGCAGTGCGCCCCACCCCCAACCCCGAGTGGGTGTGACGCACCCCTCCCCCTCTACAGCGACCGAATCAACGGGATACATCCAGAATTGTCCGTGGGGCGAGTTAAAACGACGATATTCCAGGGGGTTGGTAGGGGGTTGCTTTGCTGCAGCGTGACGTGGCCTTGGGCACACTTACCACCCCCCTCCCCGATTCTTTCCACGATTCTTTCTCCACCTCTTTTACGAGCTGACGTAGGACGAAAACGGAGGATTGCGATGTTGCGAGATTTTTAGTGCTGCTACGTTTCAACGTTTACAATTTACAAAGCTTCGCAGAGGGCAAACGGTGGAGAATAAAATGCCGGAATTAGCCATTCTGTACCTGAACCAAGAGTAATTAGGATGTTCTGGAGGTATATGAAAACGCAAGAAAATTTTCTTGTAAAATTAATATTTTATAAATTATAATTTTCTTGTAAAAATAATTCTTACTAAATTGATGCAATTACCAAAGTTTTGGTTAGATTCACCGTTTAAGAATTATTGCAACTTAAGGTTCGCACATTTTAACACGTTTTATGGAGAATTCATAAAATTCCACTTCAAACCCTATTTAAACCTTGAAAAAACGCTACACATTTTTTGAAAATTTGACAAGTTATAATTCCTACTAAATTAATGCAATTACCAAAGTTTTGGTTCGATTCACCGTTTAAGAATTATAACAACTTAAGGTTCGCACATTTTAACACGTTTTATGGAGAATTCATAAAATTCCACTTCAAACCCTATTTAAACCTTGAAAAAACGCTACACATTTTTTGAAAATTTGACAAGTTATAATTCCTACTAAATTAATGCAATTACCAAAGTTTTGGTTCTATTCACCGTTTAAGAATTATAACAACTTAAGGTTCGCACATTTTAACACGTCTTCTTATGGAGAATTCATAAAAAATTCCACTTCGAACCCTATTTAAACTTTGAAAAAACGCTACAAATTGTTTGAAAATTTGACAAGTTATAATTCCTACTAAATTAATGCAATTACCAAAGTTTTGGTTCGATTCACCGTTTAAGAATGATTGCAACTTAAAAAGTTTGCACACATTAACACGTCCTCTTATGGAGAATTCATAAAAAATTCCACTTCGAACCCCATTTAAACTTTGAAAAAACGCAACAAATTTTTTGAAAATTTGACAAGATATAATTCCTACTAAATTAATGCAATTACCAAAGTTTTGCTTCGATTCACCGTTTAAGAATGATTGCAACTTAAAAAGTTTGCACACATTAACACGTCCTCTTATGGAGAATTCATAAAAAATTCCACTTCGAACCCTATTTAAACCTTGAAAAAACGCAACAAATTGTTTGAAAATTTGACAAGTTATAATTCCTACTAAATTAATGCCATTACCAAAGTTTTGGTTCGATTCACCGTTTAAGAATTATAGAGCAACTTAAAGTTTGTGCATTTTAACACGTCTTATGGAGAATTCATAACATTCCACTTCGAACCCTATTTAAACCTTGAAAAAACGCAACTAGAAACTCCAGTTTTTGTTTTATTATAGAGGGTGGACATTTTATCTGAAGACATTGAAATATCTCGAGAAGCATGGATCGGATCAAAACAAGCGGGTAATGAAAGTTGTTCGTCGCGAAAAGGGGTACATCCAATGACACCCCCACCGCCACTCCCTGGGGGTGGGAGAGTGGGGGAAGATAAAAAAACTTAAATGGGAACCCCCACCATTTTTCTTTGCAGAGATTTGGATTCTCCAGAAAATAATACACGAATTTGACCTAGGAGTTTTTGCATTTTGGTGCACAGATGGCGCTGTAATGGACGAAAATCGGAATGGGTAAAAAATCGTTGAAAATTGGGGATATCTCGAGAAATACACATCAGATCAGAAAAAATACAAGTAGACGTATTGGATATTTTTAAAAATGCTATTCAATAACACCATAATTGACCCCCCACCCCCCACCTCCTGAGGGTGGGAGAGGGAATTATTTCAAAATCTTCAATGGGAAACCCTTTTTTATAGCAAAACCTAGGTTCTCCATTGATTTGGTATTATTGGTGTAATTTCTTTCACAGATGTCGCTGCAATCGAAAGCAGTTGGAAAAATTCATTGGTTTGTTTATCAATCCTTGGATCATTGGATGTCCCCCTTCGCGACGAACAACTTTCATTACCCACTTGTTTTGATCCAATGCATAGTTCTCGAGATATTTCAGTGTCTTCAGATAAAATGACCACCCTGTATTATACAGTGACTCCCATTAATATTCGGACGCTCTAAAAAACGCGATAATCTTTTTAAATATTGGTCTATACGATTCAAACTTTTTTCGGAAGCTAGAGCACTTAGTTCACTACAGGATGTGAAAAGAAATTTTTTCGAAAATTGCAATTGGTCGGAATTGTAGAGAAAATACTAAAAGATCCATTTCACAACTTTTTCATGTGGGCCTATATCGAAAATTTAAAAAATACGTTTTGTAGATCTGTTTCAATTAAACATAACCTGACAATTTTGTCAAAATCGGTCAACGTTGCAACGAGCTACAAGCGTTTAGGTAAAAATTGCAGATTTTCACGATTTTCGGCCTATATAACAGCATTAAATCTAAGAATTCTTAGTTTCACTTATTTTTACTATTACTTTTTACTTATATACTTTTAGTTTTCTCCAAACTCTCAGGAGGTGGGAGTGGGGGGTCAATTATAGATTGTTCGGCGAGGAAAATAGTGTGTGAAAGTCGCGGAACGCATTTGGCACGGGCGAAAGTGCGGGGTTTCTGTTTTCCTAGTTCAGCGAATTTTCGAGAGCTCTCCCGTGGTGCATGCCAAAACCATCGACAAGCCAAGATTGCTTTTCTGTATCGCGAGAGGCGTGCGCGATCGAAACGATCGATGCTCGACGGTCGAGGGGCGCCCTTTGGCGAACGTGACACGTGTTTCACGCTTACAGACACACACGTGCTCTCTCGGGCTACAGTCTTTTTATTCCCGTCGTCCTTCCGCTTCTCGGCTAGACGTCGGAAGGGCAACCTCGCTACGTAATGGACACTGGCGGAACGTGTTCCGCTCCGGGAGCAAGTCGCTTCAACTTTATAACTACCTCAAGGTGACTTCCATTGCTCTTCTCGCAACGCAGAAAGAGATAGAGAGAGAGAGAGGGAGCTTCGCGGGACACGCGCCGTTCTCAATTTCGGGGTTGCAAAGCCATGCTGAATGCGCCTTCAAGTGACCATTCTTTAGCCGCCACCCTTCACTCGCGGAAAAAAGAGTTACATACTCGTCTATTCAGAATGCACGCTCGGGGCTGAACTTGTTATTAAACTGCGCGCACTTAATGGCTCGGAACTTCAAGGTAACGGACAAACTTGAATAGGCTTTCACGCGACTTCGTTAACTCGATTTATATTCAGATTTTACCGTACACACGTCGGTCCCTCGGTTGTCGGAATTTGCCTCTAACGATTTTTCTGTTTCTCTCAAAACTGCCAGGCTACTTGGGGAATTTCCAGGTACACAACTGCGTCGTTCCGTCAGCTGCTGTTCAAATTTACTTGACAAAATTTCTCTGCTTTTCTCGAATTGTCACAGATTACGTACTTCGGCAATTTCAAAGTACCGGGCACACATTGGTCCCCCGGTTCAAAGGGCCTAGCAGACTAAGATTGGTCCAGCGGCCCCACCAACAACTTTTATTGATATTGTGCGGAGAACAATGGTTTTAGGTCGAAAGATAACCCCCTAAAATTTTAAGTCGCTAACCCTTCGTATAAGGATGATATCAGGGTAGATACCCTTAACTGTATCATTTTTTTTCTCGGTTGTTAATTAAGATATTCGGATTAAAAGAAAAAAACGAAAATACTCGAACTTACCTCCTTCATATCATACATTTTCTTCACCATCGTGATCAAATTGTTAAGGGTAGAAAAAAATCATTTCATTTTTTAGGGGTGGGAATTGCAAGCAACCCTTCGAGTGACCACTTCCAAAAAATTCAAGAACAACGTTCTGTTGCTTATCTAACGTATAAAAAAAGTTTCAAGATGGTCGGATTGGTGGAACATAGTTAAATATTGAGAAACAAATAAAATTACGTCATTATAATACAGTGTTTCTCTTGTCCCTTCTTGATCAATTATTTCTTTTTAAATGCGACGCATAACATTACATAAGTAGTATATAGTTTTATATGCGATTATATTATACATATACAGGGTGTCTCAGACCACCCCTACCACCGATTTATAATCTAGAAAATAGATTATTTTAAAAAATTCAAAGTGTTTCTTTTATAAATCAGATGCGTTCTATCAAATGGTGATATTTTTAACTTCCGGTTTCGGCCGGAAATAGGTTTCACATAGAATCCGATTCCGTAATAAAAAATATCATGTTCCATTTGATAAATGTAACTTCCGGTCTCAATCACCTTTTATCCGAATATCTTAATTAAAAACCGAGAAAAAAAATGATACAGTTAAGGGTATTTACCCTCATATTATCCTTATACGAAGGGTTAGCGACCTAAAATTTTAGGGGGTTATCTTTCAACCTAATCTATCTATCTTAGTCTGCTAGGCCCTTTACTCGACATTTCTCCTCGAAACATATAACCGAGAAATCTAAGATGTAAATGTTAACTCATCAATTCGAATAAAAAACCATCGCAAAGTAACTGTTTTTACCTTGTTATTTTATCGATTTTTTATCACTGTGTCAATTTGACATCGAGAGACAGATTCAGTTTGTGAAATGAGGGACGGATGAGGGTTAAACTGCTGTGACTTTGTTAAAATTTATCCAAATTCGATGATAAAGCAACCATTTTCAAGCTGGAGATTTCTGCTTTTTGCACTGTATACCGTTTTCACTAAAATGGATGTTCCGAGAGCAAAAGCTGCCCATAAAGAGGAGCATATCAAATTGTAAAGTTTTTAGCTATTCTCCAATCAAGTACTGCGGCCATATTTTCATAGATCAACTATAAAACACGGAGTTGGACGTAGTAACAACCAATTTGCATCTTAATCATAAAACTTCAAAGAACACAATGGCACAGAAACGAACACCGGGACTCACCCTGAAGTCGAACAAAATCATTACCAAACTCTTAGAATCATCAAAAAGTGACTGAATCGTTGGTTGTCTTTAAATATTAATAACTACAAAAATATATATAGTACAAAAGTGAGATTCTCTTAAAAGCATGTCTTATACTTAACTAAACGAACATATATAAAACAAAAATCTATTTAATTTATGTAAATAAGTTAAGGATGTTCTGGAGGTATACATATAAAAACGCAACAAAATTTTTGAAAATTTCACAAGGTATAATTCTTACTAAATTAATGCAATTACCAAAGTTTGGGTTCGATTCACTGCACCGTTTAAGAATTATAGCAACTTAAAGTTTGCACATTTTAACACGTCTTCTTATGGAAAATTCATAAAATTCCACTTCAAACCCAATTTAAACCTTGAAAAAACGCAACTAGAAACTGCAGTTTTTTTGTATATGTAGTAAAAATTATGTAATTAATTATGTTCAAAATTTATTAGGATTCACTAAACAGTTACAGAGTAAAAAAGTTATAAACTGCTACAAAACGTCAAATTTATCGTGTCGTCTCTCACTAGCATGGAAACGCGACAAGCGTAGACCACTCAATATAGCTACAGAGGGTACAGTATTCGCAAAAGTTTAATGCAAAATATACTCATGAATGGCTTTCATTGCCATGTATTGATGGATTTCGAATTTCTTGTACTTTTGTCTCGCATTGTACCTCCAGAACATCCTTAACAATTACTAATAGGTGAATTCGTTGAGAAATGAAAGCGCGTTAACAGAATTCCGAACTTCCGACAAATTTCAGTGCTTTATGGATTCATGAATGGTAGATTGTTCCTCAGATATTCAACTAACTCGAGCAACAATAATTTTACGGGACGTTCGACCGGAAATTACAACGTCCCTCGGGTGCGCGCGAAAGAGAAGGGGCGGGCGCCGTGAAAAATGTGCCTCGGTTTTAATTCGTAAGATTATTTTTCTCCGGTTTGGCGAGACTGTTAACTGTAACACTACGAACCAACCCCCTAGCTCTGCAAAATTTACACTGCAAGCTGTGTATCGATCAAGTACACACGGTGCAACTCGCGAGACAGGCGCCATGTAAACAAACACACACGGGAGTCGTGACAGCGCCGCTGCGATATGGCAAACAACATTTTCATGCAATGCAAGCCGACCGTCGACGGCGAAAAGACAGTTTAATTACTTTCCTCTTACGACGAGTCACGGTCATGAATTTCTAATCGGACACGCGGATCCCGTTTATGGATCGTTTCTCTACGGGAGAAATGGCGGCGAGAAATCCGGGGACACGTTGTTGATCATCACCTCGTGACACAAGGTCGACACCGCGCCATCTTGAAGAAGCCGAAACGCGATCGTTGCAGCTGTGCTATCAAAACATACAGTCAGCGGCAATAATAAGTGGACACTAGGGTGGTCCTTAGCTATACCTGGTGAAATTTTTTTGTGAGATTTTTTCGCTCCCCCCTAAAATTGTGCCTTTAGGTAAGAAAATAATTCCTGCAAAAGATGAAGTTGATCGGATAAGGGAAAACCCTGTCTCATCGACGTTCAAGTTGCGAAAAACATGAAATTTCATAGGAATGGGAATATTTGAACAAAAGACTTGATTATAACTAAACGTTCTTCTTGTGTCAAAATATTGATTATAATAGTACCAAAATGTAATATTTTCAATATAACAATTAACTAATTATCATATTTTTGTAAATATATGTGTCAAATTTTACGTATTTTATTGAAAATACCAATTCTTTTAGTTATATTCTTATACTAATTTAAAAAGTAGAGAAATCAACATTCGACATAAATATGTTATATTTAATCAGAGCGTAATATTTTTAAAAGAGATATTTTAAAAGAGAAAAAAAGAGAGATACAAAATTAAAAAAGAACAGGAACAAGAAATCAATAATAATTTACACGAAAGAAAAGAGATAATTACACAACAAATTAAGGGCAGAATGTAATATACAATAATAAATTATTAATAATATATTCATATGTGCATCATTAAAGATTTAATTAAGTTCGATGTTATAGATCAGGCATGGGCAAATTTTTGCTCGATCAGAGGCATTCTCAAGCAATACCCCCACTCCTCCCGGTCGCGCGTCTCGCTCCCCGTAGCGGCCATAGTGCTTGGAGCACTATAGTGTCTGTTGCAGATTATATGTAAATTCAATTTGTCCCGGTGTATGGTTTACTTCTGTCCAGGTACTAGCTTAGATTGGATTTAATATGTCCAACTACAGGTTTGAATTATTCTTGTTAATACAATTAAGATATTAACCTAAACAATGATTTTTTTATTTTAAATTACTTTACAAACTCCGAACTGTATGTTAAAACTCTTAAAACATTATTTTTGTTTATTTAAAGTGATAAAATTTAAAATAGAAAAACATGCTGTCCAGGCATAGGGCACTTCACCTTGCTTAAGTTTTTTGTTAAAAAAAAATTTTCAGACGCAGTTTTCTTCTTTCTTGAGAATGATCCACATAGACACATTTGCTTTTTTTGTAATTATATGATCGAACCGCTGCGCCGAGAACACTATTACATCATTTGTTTAATAATCATACGATCGACAATAGGAAGAATATTTACGTTTTTATTATCTCGCTGTGTTGTCTGTCTGTTCGGTACAAACATTGCAATTGATTTTAAACGAACTTCCCGATGAGCTAGAGACTTGAAATTTTAAACATAGCTCAGAACTGGACGACACATTAATGATGACATTTCTATGATATTTTAATATCATCGACAACAGTTTCAGATTATGTACTTCGAGATATTTAGTTTACGAAGCTCGTGAAGTGGGATCAGCACGTAAAACGAGACGTTGAAGATATTTTTCGAACCCGAAGTGACGGGCGCGGCTGTATCGCCGCCTAAAATGAGCCGTTCATCTTGTTGACAGGGCCTAATGAGTACCAGATGATGATCCTCTCCTAAATACTCGCCGAACTATATATTTTTCAAGGTCCAGAAATCGTCGCTAGCTAGAGTTCGGAGGCGGACGATATTCGCGAACTATTTTTTCGTTTACGTAACACGGTTCTAATTAAAGAAACGGCCTTTCCGGGAACGTCGTCTGACTGACAATTTAATTGCCCGGTAATAAAACCGAAATACAATACGACAGTCGCAATTGTATAATTTCTGAATAAAATTCGACACATCTTCGTATCGATGGTTGCAGCGTTATGTGCAAACAGCTGACTTTAAAATACAAGTCAGAATTGCAATTTTTTAATTAAATTCGAAACTTCTGCTCATCGATGGTTGCAGCTTTATATTACAAACAGCGGATTTCAAAATAAAAAAGCCAGGATATTGCAATTGTACAATTCTCAATTAAATTCGACATTTCTCGGCATCGATGAATCCAGCGTAATGCACAAACAGCTGAATTTTAAATACAAGTCAGAATTTCAATTTTTTAATTAAATTCAATACTTCTTTGCGTCCGTGGTTCTAGCGTTATGTACAAAGAGCTGTTTTTAAAATACAAGTCACAATTGCAATTGTAAAATTCGTTATTAAATTCGAAACTTGTGCGCTTTGATGGTTTTTTTTTCTAACGTTATATACAAACAGCTGATTTTAAAATGCAACAAGTGAGAATTGCAATTTTTTAAATATATTCGAAACTTCTGCTCATCGATGGTTGCAGCGTTATCAACAACCAGCTGTTTTTAAAATACAAGTCACAATTGCAATTGCATAATTCTTAATTAAATTCGAAACATCTTTGCACCGACTGTTGCAGCGTTATGCACAAACAGCTGATTTCAAAATAGAAGCCAAAATATTGCAATTGTAAAATTCTCAATTAAATTCGACATTTCTCGGGGCATCGATGGTTCCAGCGTTATGGACAAACAGCTGATTTTAAAATACAAGTTAGAATTGCAATTTTTTAAATAAATTCGAAACTTCTTCTCATCGATGGTTGCAGCTTTATGTACAAACAGCGGATTTCAAAATAAAAAAGCCAGGATATTGCAATTGTACAATTCTCAATTAAATTCGACATTTCTCGGCATCGATGAATCCAGCGTTATGCACAAACAGCTGAATTTTAAATACAAGTCAGAATTTCAATTTTTTAATTAAATTCAATACTTCTTTGCATCCGTGGTTCTAGCGTTATGTACAAAGAGCTGTTTTTAAAATACAAGTCACAATTGCAATTGTAAAATTCGTTATTAAATTCGAAACTTGTGCGCTTTGATGGTTTTTTTTTTCTAACGTTATATACAAACAGCTGATTTTAAAATGCAACAAGTGAGAATTGCAATTTTTTAAATATATTCGAAACTTCTGCTCATCGATGGTTGCAGCGTTATCAAAAACCAGCTGTTTTTAAAATACAAGTCACAATTGCAATTGCATAATTCTTAATTAAATTCGAAACATCTTTGCACCGACTGTTGCAGCGTTATGCACAAACAGCTGATTTTAAAATAAAAAAGCCAGGATATTGCAATTGTACAATTCTCAATTAAATTCGACATTTCTCGGCATCGATGAATCCAGCGTTATGCACAAACAGCTGATTTTAAAATACAAGTTAGAATCGCAATTTTTTAAATAAATTCGAAACTTCTTCTCATCGATGGTTGCAGCTTTATGTACAAACAGCGGATTTCAAAATAAAAAAGCCAGGATATTGCAATTGTACAATTCTCAATTAAATTCGACATTTCTCGGCATCGATGAATCCAGCGTTATGCACAAACAGCTGAATTTTAAATACAAGTCAGAATTGCAATTTTTTAAATAAATTCGAAACTTCTGCTCATCGATGGTTGCAGCTTTATGTACGAACAGCGGATTTAAAAATAAAAAATCACAATCGCCATTGTAAAATTCTCAATATTATCGATGGTTCCAGCGTTATGCACAAACGCTGGTGTTAAAATACAAGTCAGAATTGCAATTTTCTAATTAAATTCGATACTTTTTCACATCCGTGGTTCTAGCGTTATGCGCAAACAGCTGATTTTAAAATATCGGGTTGGCAAGAAAGTAATGTCGGTATTTTAAGGTGAAATGAAACCGAATTTCTTTATTCAAACGATGAACTTTAATCAATAATATATTTTCTTATTTATTCTTTTTTGCAGAAGGTCATCGAACAAAAGGGAAAATATCGTATTCATTAAAATTCATTGAACGTATACAAAAATTGGGCTCCATTTCACCTTAAAATACCGAAATTACTTTCTCGCCAACCCAACACAACAAGTCAGAATTGCAATTGTAAAATTCGTAATTAAATTCGAAACTTGTGCGCTTTGATTTTTCTAGCGTTATGCACAAACAGCTGATTTTAAAATACAACAAGTCAGAATTGCAATTGTAACGTTCTTAATTAAATTCGAAACATCTCCGCACCGATGGTTGCAGCGTTATGCACAAACAGCTGAATATAAAATACAAGTCAGAATTGCAATTTTTTAATTAAATTCGACACTTCTGCTCATCAATGGTTGCAGCGTTATTTACAAACAGTTGATTTCAAAATAAAAGTCAGGATATTGCAATTGTACAATTCTCAATTAAATTCGACATTTCTCGGCATCGATGGTTCCAGCGTTATGGACAAACAGCTGAATTTTAAATACAAGTCAGAATTGCAATTTTTTAAATAAATTCGAAACTTCTGCTCATCGATGGTTGCAGCTTTAGGTACGAACAGCGGATTTAAAAATAAAAAATCACGATCGCCATTGTAAAATTCTCAATATTATCGATGGTTCCAGCGTTATGCACAAACGCTGGTGTTAAAATACAAGTCAGAATTGCAATTTTCTAATTAAATTCGATACTTTTTCACATCCGTGGTTCTAGCGTTATGCGCAAACAGCTGAATTTAAAATATCGGGTTGGCAAGAAAGTAATGTCGGTATTTTAAGGTGAAATGAAACCGAATTTCTTTATCCAAACGATGAACTTTAATCAATAATATATTTTCTTATTTATTCTTTTTTGCAAAAGATCATCGAACAAAAGGGAAAATATCGTATTCATTAAAATTCATTGCTCGTATAAAAAAATTGGGCTCCATTTCACCTTAAAATACCGAAATTACTTTCTCGCCAACCCAACACAACAAGTCAGAATTGCAATTGTAAAATTCGTAATTAAATTCGAAACTTGTGCGCTTTGATTTTTCTAGCGTTATGCACAAACAGCTGATTTTAAAATACAAGTCACAATTGCAATTTTTTAATTAAATTCGACACTTCTGCTCATCAATGGTTGCAGCGTTATTTACAAACAGTTGATTTCAAAATAAAAGTCAGGATATTGCAATTGTAAAATTCTCAATTAAATTCGACATTTCTCAGCATCGATGATTCCAGCGTTATCAACAACCAGCTGATTTTAAAATACAAGTCAGAATTGCAATTGTAAAATTCGTAATTAAATTCGAAACATCTCCGCACCGATGGTTGCAGCGTTATGCACGAACAGCTGAATATAAAATACAAGTCAGAATTGCAATTTTTTAATTAAATTCGACACTTCTGCTCATCAATGGTTGCAGCGTTATTTACAAACAGTTGATTTCAAAATAAAAGTCAGGACATTGCAATTGTAAAATTCTCAATTAAATTCGACATTTCTCGGCATCGATGATTCCAGCGTTATCAACAACCAGCTGATTTTAAAATACAAGTCAGAATTGCAATTGTAAAATTCGTAATTAAATTCGATACTTCTTCGCACCCCTGGTTCTAGCGTTACGTACACAAACAGCTGATTTTAAAATACAAGTCAGAATTGCAATTGCAAAATTATTAATTAATTTCGAAACATCTTTGCACCGATTGTTGCAGCGTTACGCACAAACAGCTGATTTTAAAATACAAGTCAGAATTGCAATTGTAAAGTTCTTAATTAAATTCGACACTTCACTCCGGAGGATAAAAATGGTTAGCACCGGTTGCAGGATACTGGAACCAAATGAATATCCGTTTCAAATTCATTTAATCCTTGCACCGTTCTATACATAATATTTCAAATTCTGATCTCTACACCGAGAAAAAAAAAGTAGTTACTTCAATAGCACGCGTGTCATTGTAATTTTTTTACTTCGATAAATAGCAATGTACTCTTTTCAATAGTATGAAATTTAGAAGCAAATTGTGATGTATTTGAATTGTCTATCATGAAATGATGGAAAATATTATTCGATTCAATACCGTACATTATTATTCGTAATATTTCTCTTTTTCCTTCGATCAGATATGTTGTTAAAAAAATTTGAGAAATGTATTGGATTTATACTGGAATTGGTTTCAGGCCATATCGTATTTTTTTGAAAACATTGATGGTCAAGCTATACGCTTATACGATTGGCGGAAATGAGTTTTGCTATTGAAATTCAATAGTATTAAATATTAAAATAAGTTCATATGATCACTATTCAATAGTACATCTTATTGAATCAACATATATATTGTTTTTTGTTTCGACAGGATTTTTTTCTCACAATCAGTGTACTGCATAGAATCCTCATTGTGTATAAAAGGTTTGAAAGATGCGATCTCTGCGTAGATAATTGGAGAGAAAGTTCTCGGTATGAATAAATAAACACTCACCGAGATCCATGGGGTAGAGCCAGCTGTTGATGTCGAGGATCAGGTCCATCTTGAAGGACTCGGACTCGCAATGGAGCCTGCTCACTGCATCCCATCATGATCGATCCGCGCGCGCCACCGGAGGAACCGGAAAAACAAGCAAATGGAAGACGTGATCGTTAGACGTCGTCTTTCGGAAAGATGTATCTGGCGGAAAGTAGACTGGCGGCGGTTTGTTCGCGTGGCCGAAAAAAAGAGGAGAATGAAAAACAAAGAAGTAGGAAGAGGTGGTGAAGGAGGAGGAGGAGGAGGAGGAGGAGGAAGAAGGCCGTGGGTCACGTGGTGCAACGTGACTCATAGATCGTCGTAAGGTGCCCCAATCGCGCGTGTTCGATTGGAGGCGGGGAGGAGAAAATGTGAATTTTTTTACAGGCCTCCACGAAACACGACGCAGCCGTGCTACTTGACGGTCGGCCACCGGCTGCTTGACGTCACTGTCAGTCGGCCAATCGCATTTCATTCGCGCTACGAATTTATCGCCGTGTCGACACTCGCGGAACTCACCCACACTCGCCGCTCGAGAGCTCGCACGTTCGGAAATGCGCACTCGTTCGCATACAGGGTGATCGGGAAACGGTGATCGAACTGTGTTCGACGAGAATTCCGATTTTGTTCTAATCTTAAGAACATTTATTATTAGACTGCGAATGTTTTTATGCAATTTTCAATTTTTCTAGGCAATTTTCCAGAAAGTGGAATCACGTAAAATGTTATTTCCAGTGGTAGTCGCCTTTGTAGATCAGTGTTGGGCAAATTTTATTTTAAATAATAAATAAACGTGTGATTTTAATTGCAAATAGTAACTAATCTTTTTATTTAAATAGATTCTCATTTCCTATTTGCAAATAAAAGATTTAGTATTTGGATTGAAGTGGAAATCAAATAGTTTTTGGTCTTCTCTTACTTTTTGTATTTTTTTATACAATGAATACGTGCGCGTTTTTTGTCTGCTAGAGCAACCTCTTCAGGTATACTAGCTGCCTATAAAAAAATACAATTTAATTTATTATTTGTCGATACAAATAATAATTGAAATTGTACTTGCAAATAACAATTAACTGTATTATTTTAAATAATTCATTACTAGACTGCGAATGTTTATGCAATTTTCAATTTTTCTAAGCAATTTTCAGAAAGTGGAAACACGTAAAATGTTATTTTCGGTGGTATATCAGTGTTGGGCAAATTTTATTTTAAATAATAAATAAACGTGTGATTTTAATTGCAAATAATAACCAAATTTTTTATTTAAATATAGATTCTCATTTCCTATTTGCAAATAAAAGATTATTTAGTATTTGAATTGAAGTGGGGAAATCAAATAAATAGTTTTTGGTCTACTCTTAGTTTTTGTATTTTTTTTATACAATGAACACGTGCGCGTTTTTTGTATGCTAGAGCAACCTCTTCAGGTATACTAGCTGCCTATAAAAAAATACAATTTGATTTATTATTTGTTGATACAAATAATAATTGAAATTGTACTTGCAAATAACAATTAACTGTATTATTTTAAATAATTCATTACTAGACTGCGAATGTTTTTATGCAATTTTCAATTTTTCTAGGCAATTTTCAGAAAGTGGAATCACGTAAAATGTTATTTCCAGTGGTAGTCGCCTTTGTAGATCAGTGTTGGGCAAATTTTATTTTAAATAATAAATAAACGTGTGATTTTAATTGCAAATAATAACTAAACTTTTTATTTAAATATAGATTCTCATTTCCTATATTTGCAAATAAAAGATTATTTAGTATTTGGATTGAAGTGGAAATCGAATAAATAGTTTTTGGTCTTCTCTTACTTTTTGTATTTTTTTATACAAAGAACACGTGCCTAGCTGCCTATAAAAAAATACAATTTAATTTATTATTTGTCGATACAAATAATAATTGAAATTGCACTTGTAAATAACAATTAACTGTATTATTTTAAATAATTTATTTAGACTTGCTCAAATAATAAATTATTGTTGCTTTTTATTTGAATATCCAAATAACAACTAACTTGTTATTCAAATTGTTATTTAAATAAATTTATTTATTGCCCAACACAGTCTGAGATTAGTAAAAATCGTACTAAATTCTGTGGAATGTTATTTTCTAAAATTTCTCGAAAATTATTTCAAGCCATAAATGCAGTCTATTCATTGTATTCCCATATAATATGGTAGGAGGGTTTAATCAGAATTAAGGGGGTGCATTTCTCGATAATGCATGCGACGGGCTTTTTCAGTAGTCAAAAGCGTTAGATAAGAGATCAATCTTGGCTGCAGACGCCCCCAAATTTCCTATTTGTATGTTTACGAGGCGTAATTTGCATTATTCGGAAGCATAAAGTTGCGCAAGTAGCTATTTTCATAAAGTTGATTCAAATGACGCCTCGCAAACGACGTTTCGAGGGCGACTGCGGCCGAGAGTGATCTTTTATCTAGCGCATTTGACTAATAAAAAATCTCATCTTTCAATCCCGCACCCTTGCAATCCTGGAAACGAGTCTACCCCCTAAGAAGGCAATCATTATGACGATTATTACTAGACAGCGGATCTTTATGCAAAAAGAACATTTTCCAGCTGATTCGCAAACAACTGGAGTGAAATAGAAATTTATTTTCATTGCAAGGGTGCAAGTCGCGTCGTCGCATTTCTCGATAATGCTAAAAAATCCTATTTTAAGGCTGCGCGAGTAGCTATTTTCATAAAGCTGCGACAGCAACATGCTGCCGAATATAATGCAAATTACGCCTTCCAAACGTGAAAATAGGACTTTTGAGGGCGACTGCGGCCTAAGTGATCTTATATCTAGTGCCTGTAACTACTAAAAACCCCATCTTTCAATCCCGCACCCTTGCAATCCTGGAAACGAGTCTACCCCCTAAGAAGGCAATCATTATGACGATTATTACTAGACAGCGGATCTTTATGCAAAAAGAACATTTTCCAGCTGATTCGCAAACAACTGGAGTGAAATAGAAATTTACTTTCATTGCAAGGGTGCAAGTCGCGTCGTCGCATTTCTCGATAATGCTAAAAAATCCTATTTTAAGGCTGCGCGAGTAGCTATTTTCATAAAGCTGCGACAGCAACATGCTGCCGAATATAATGCAAATTACACCTTCCAAACGTGAAAATAGGACTTTTGAGGGCGACTGCGGCCTAAGTGATCTTATATCTAGTGCCTGTAACTACTAAAAACCCCATCTTTCAATCCCGCACCCTTGCAATCCTGGAAACGAGTCTACCCCCTAAGAAGGCAATCATTATGACGATTATTACTAGACAGCGGATCTTTATGCAAAAAGAACATTTTCCAGCTGATTCGCAAACAACTGGAGTGAAATAGAAATTTATTTTCATTGCAAGGGTGCAAGTCGCGTCGTCGCATTTCTCGATAATGCTAAAAAATCCTATTTTAAGGCTGCGCGAGTAGCTATTTTCATAAAGCTGCGACAGCAACATGCTGCCGAATATAATGCAAATTACGCCTTCCAAACGTGAAAATAGGACTTTTGAGGGCGACTGCGGCCTAAGTGATCTTATATCTAGTGCCTGTAACTACTAAAAACCCCATCTTTCAATCCCGCACCCTTGCAATCCTGGAAACGAGTCTACCCCCTAAGAAGGCAATCATTATGACGATTATTACTAGACAGCGGATCTTTATGCAAAAAGAACATTTTCCAGCTGATTCGCAAACAACTGGAGTGAAATAGAAATTTACTTTCATTGCAAGGGTGCAAGTCGCGTCGTCGCATTTCTCGATAATGCTAAAAAATCCTATTTTAAGGCTGCGCGAGTAGCTATTTTCATAAAGCTGCGACAGCAACATGCTGCCGAATATAATGCAAATTACACCTTCCAAACGTGAAAATAGGACTTTTGAGGGCGACTGCGGCCTAAGTGATCTTATATCTAGTGCCTGTAACTACTAAAAACCCCATCATTGAATCCCGCAACCCTTGCAATCCTGGATACGAGTCTACCCCCTTAGGAACACTCGTTATATTCAAATTTAATATAGGAGGAGGATTAAATCACAGTAAAACCACTGAATGGAAACTCCGTGAGTAAGCTAACGTCGACTAGATGAATAAATATCGCAGGTCGATTGACACGGTATAATTAAGACCTCGCATATTGTGCATTTATAGAACAATATAAATACAACGCCGCGTCGAGATTTTGTACCTCGCCGCAAGCTTTAGAAATCGATTTACTAATAGTTCAGTATAATTCGTCGTTCTATGATAACGCCAAATGATCTGCACCAGGAACTTTTCTACAACCGGTCAAAATGACCCGTTCCAGATTTTTTATTTTACAATCATTGATACAGTGAAAATCAGGGACCCTAACTGTTATAACCGGAAAGGAAAAAAGTCATGGAATAACAAGTATTTCATCGACTAAAATCGTGTTGGTTACAAGATAAGGATTATAAGTAGACTTGCGGATCTTTATGCAAAATAAAAAATGTTTACATTATTTACAAGGCACAGGTGCCAAATAGAAAATTGTTTCATCATGTAATCAGCTTATTAAATTGAATCTAATACACTGATGTCCTTAAATCTTTTTAATGTGACCACTGCTTTAAATTGTGCGTAGCCATTTTTATCACGAATGCATAAAATCCGCAGTCTAACGATAATAATTGCCTAAGAACTGACATTCAACAATTGAATTGTTATTATATTTTTTATTGTTAGTACTATGTTTCGCTTCAATCGCACTTTCTCTGCGAGTCCACCCCATAATTGCTTCAAGAGAATACTAATTCCAGAAATAAAAATTTTCCACCGGAGTGTCCACAAACTGGAGCAACATACAAATTTATTTTCTGTCTCAATATGTTCAGCTGGTGGAAAATAATACACACAACAGTATATTTAAATTCTTCTAATGTCTTCGCCGATTTAAATCACACCTACTCAATTTTCCCACAAATGCATAAAATCCGCAGTCTAACGATAATTGCCTAATAATTGAAATTCAACAATTGAATTGCTATTCTTTTTTTTATTGTTAGTTCTATGTTTCGCTTCAATCGCATTTTTTCTGCGAGTCCACCCCATAATTGCTTCAAGAGAATACTAATTCTAGAAATAAAAATTTTCCACAGGAGTTTCCACAAACTGGAGCGACATACAAATTTATTTTCTGTCTCAATATGTTCAGCTGGTGGAAAATAATATAACAGTATATTTAAATTCTTCTAACACTATCGCTGTTTTAAATCACACCTATTAAATTTTCCCACAAATGCATAAAATCCGCAGTCTAATGATAATTGCCTAAGAATTGGAATTCAACAATTGAATTGTTATTTTGTTTATTGTTAGTTCTATGTTTCGCTTCTATATAATTTTAGAAATAAAAATTATCCACCGGAATTTCCACAAACTGGAGCGACATACAAATTTATTTTCTGTCTCAATATGTTCAGCTGGTGGAAAATAATGTAACAGTATATATAAATTCTTCCAACATTATCGCTGTATCAAATTACACCTACTCATCGTTCCCATAAATGCATAAAACCGCTGTCTGATAATCACAAACGAGTTAATAATCAGAACAATTACAACGGCTGCTTTGTGCGCGCGTTGGAAAAAATTACGCGAACTTGATTTCGCAATGGTAGAACGTACCCATATGGCGATCGTTCGGGAGTCGCAAAGGCCAAGGGGCGAGCCTAATTTGTATGTATCGCATTGCCTACATCGAATTCGCGTGAATTAATCAAGTGTCTTTCGCCGTGACTCAGTGTACTGCCGGTGAAATATGCATGGCTGCTTTTTCGAGTCGTTCTAGCAGGGATATTCCCGAGGTAAATCTCGCGGAGAAAGCGATCCACATACGATATCTAATAATAAAAAAGAAAATCATGTCTCTCCTGTTGAACCGTGAACGTAAATCGTTTTTTTCACCCCACTGTTTTGCGAAAGAGCCCCTGTATTTGTTTGATCGGCAGTGCGCTCGACGTGGCCCGAGTAACGGGCGGGCTTCAAGCCGTAAATGTTAAAGTGGCCGACAGTTATTCCCCTCGTAGCTTCATCCAGGAAAAAGCTGCGCTTTCGATAAACATGTCTCTGTAGCCAGAAGGAGGTCTCTAGAATCGTGTTGCGCAACGAGAATTATTTCCTGTTATGGGATCGATCAAATAATTCGCTGATCCAATTATAATCCTTGTACCCAAGGCAACGAGAGAGAGGGAGAGAGAGAAGGCTCTTCGAAACCGAAAATCTAGGCAACGGGGCGGAAAGTAGGGGAGGGAAACGGGGAGAAGAGACAATGCAGCGCAAATACGCGCGGCGTAGTTGTGCCGCCGTATTTACACGGCTAATTCGCGTTTTCCGGTTGCGCAATCGTTCCTCGAAAATGTAAGAAGGAAGAGAGAGAGAGAGCCGCGTCCAATATGAATGCAGCGAAGCGGAATACGAAATCGCGACGAGGAAAATCGTTATCCCGGATGTCCCGCGGCATTCCAGACAACAAACTTGCCGCGAGAGAATCGGTGCCTCGTGTCTACCGTTCGCCAGTCACACAGCCTAGGCCGTGTTTCGTCTCGGTGATATCGAGAAACGAGGGAAATTATTTCTCATATTGAGAATACAACGATCGCGACAGTGATTTCCGATTTTAAAGTCGACTGTTCTAGCTTCACGTAAAATTGCAATTGTAATTTCTTAATTGAACTCGACACTTCTGCGCGGAGAAAACGAGGGAAAGTATTTCGATTCCGTTCGATTACTCACGGGAATCACAGCGGCGGCCGTAGGACGTCGATGGACGAGGGCGTTTAGTCGAGCCAGTGATCGTGAAGGTTCCTGCGACCGCTCCATCTTCTCAGCTGACATTCCTCGAAAACGTCCTTCCCCGGTTCCCGGATCCCGTCGTCCTCCTCTTCCTGCTCCATACTGGTTTTCCATCGATCCAACATGCGTAACAAGTCGATGAATCTGTTCTCGAGCAATCGTTTCTCCGCGTCGTCCGCCAGTTTCGACTCCATGACGTTTCTCCGGTAGCCGAGAAATAAGTCCAAAGTATGGAGAAGTAGCCCGACCGGATGACGGTCAAAGGATCCAGTGGAGAGTGATCACGGATTCCGGGTGCTGGCACACAGCGGACTGATTCGTTCTCCTCGTTGCTGACGTTGCTGCCAGCTGCTCGACTACTGTGTGCCCGATGAAGAGAGAGACCGACGACGACCTTTACGGTCGCCCGGTGGTGCGAGTTCTCCAACGAAACGCACGGAACCTGCCTCCATCCCCCACTACGTCGACTCTCACCACCCGTGACCCCTACTCCACCCCGTTGATAGCTCTACGCCAGCAGCTACCCTCCTCTGTCGCTCTTCGGGGCCGATCAGCAAAGCTCTGCCTTCTCCTTCGCTACCCCGAAATCCTCTCCCCACAACCGTGTTCCTCCACCTGTCGCACTCCAGCTCCCTCTGTGTTTTCGTTCCTCTCCTTCCCCCCGATCGGGAAAAGGTCAAGAGGGTGGCTTTCGTCGCGGCGGCTGCTGGTCCTGGCGAGCCTCCCGGTACAACCCATGTAGCCCGAGATATTTCTCCATCGGTGTTGTCCTTCACCGCGGTGAGGCGTTGCGCAACAACACCGGAAACAAATCTCTTTAACTTGCTTCTCCTGTCACAATTTCGGTTCTTTGATCGAGTGGCTGTCGCGGCTCGTCCAGCACCGCAGGATGACAATACTTCGCGAACGTGTGATGGTGCTTGCCCGACGAATTGCGAGGAACCCAGCCTCCATTCTCCCTCCCACCCTTTACCCTTCAGCTGCCCTCTCACCTTCACCGCTTCGAGAATACTCCTCTCGTCCCCCCTCTCGTCCCTTGAAATTTTCTTGCGCGTGACCGATGGGGGATGACACATTTCCCAGACTCCCGTTTCCGGCCTCTGTGTTATCCCGGTTCCTCTCGACCACCCCAAGGACATCCTCTGTCCTAGCTAAACCTTATCTCCCGGATGCCGATACTCCATTTTCGAGAGACGTGATAGGTACCAAGTGTCTATCTGTTGACCAAACGTGTACCTCGTGGACGGTTGCACGACGTACTGATCCCCTCCTGACGTTGCTACCAGCTGGTTAGACTCGTTAAAGGACACCGAAGAAAACGGGGAGGAAGAAACCAGCCGGAGCGAAAGAGACGACAACGGGTGACCTTTATGCCCGAGCCAGTAGTTCTCCAGCGAAACGCACGGGGACCTGCGGTTCTCTCTCACTCTCTGTCCCGCGCGCTCTGCGGTGTTCCTCTTCAGTTTCGCTCCAACAGTCCTGTCCTTCTCCGACCACCCTCTCTCGCTGGCAAACGTCGCCGCGTCTCTTTGTTCGGCTAACCAGCTTCTGTCCCACTCCCGCGGAAACCGCCCACGCTCGCGATCCATCCCCTTCTACACTCCCTCACCGCGCCTCTGACCTTGTCTACCTCGGAACCATTAGGAGAGGGGGTGACAATCCCTGATGCACCCCGGCGAGCAGAAAGGGATGGCAATAGATTTACCCCCACCTCACCTGGGCGGCGCTCGACAACCCTCTGACCTCCCTATCCTCCTCTCTAGTTGTTTCTCTCCGCCATCGCTCCTTCTCTCTTTCTGCGGCAGGTACACACAAGCTGATACGACGCTTCTCTCCTGCCCTCCAACCGGGTTCTTTGTCGAACCACCAATTCTCTTTCTCTTCGGAGTGGACAATGTTCCCTCTTTGTCTTTATTTGTTCTTCTTCGTTTTATAGGTGATGTTTCCTTCAGGCGCAAAGGTTATTTTGCATTCCGGCGGTTCTGCTGTTCGTAAACGGTGCTCCTCTGCTTTGTGTAGTTCGAATTGATGTTGGAACGGAAATTGTTTAACAGGAGGTGCACACCTCCACCGAGTTTGAGAGATCGAAACTGATCAGCGCGAGACGACCGTGGAACCAGAACGCAATACCGCCGCGAACCCAACCCAGCGGAGGAGGACTTTACAGATAATCCATCTGAGAAACAGGATAGCTGACCGCCTCCCCCCCGGCAAGGTCGAAAACACGTCGCCATCCTCGAGGCAGCATCCGAAGCATCGCGTCGGCCCGTTAAAAACTTCCAATCAATATCAATATCGACTCTCCACTACCCCCGAAGCACCCATGACCAATATCCCGGAGGAAAGATCCCTCTCCCCCGGCGGGCTGTCCTCGCCGCGACAACACGTACCCTCGACCGAGAGAGGGCGGACAAAAAGAGGAAAAAAGAAGAGGAACGGAGGGAGGAAGAAAGAATCGTAGTTTAAAAGAAGACCGTGTTACAGCAGGCTACGAAAATAAAAATCGGTGAGAGAGGGAGGGAAGGAAGGAAAAAGGAAGGAAGAAAAGAGGAAAGAGCCTTGACGCGATAGAGGAAGAAGCAAGAGGTCGGGTGAAGGATGGTCGGAGAGACAAGGACGGAGGCCGAAGGGATGGCGAAGAGGGTTGAGGAGTTCGGTACGAGGGCTTCCCAACTGCGCAGTGTCGCTATCCGCTATCGACCGGTTCGCAAGCGCTATAAATACTGGGCACCGGGCTCTCGCCACCCCTGGCGCACACCCCCGGTCACCCACGCGCGTCCCCGTCCACCCTCTCCTCTCCTTTCTGCTGCTCCTCGTCCACCAACACTTGTACGCCTGCAGCGATCCCCCTCCCTCGTCCTCTCGCGTAATCCTCTTGCCTCGCGAGCTGGCTAGCGGGAGCGCGCGCGCGCACACACACACGTTCAAGTCCATACCACCCCGCGGCAGAGGGGTGGGAAACCTTGACCTTCAAAAGAGCCACGGAGGGCGAGGGTGGTAGCCGCCACCTCCCGGTGACGCATCTCTCGCCCCCCAACCCCTCGACCGACCACCCCCTCCCGGCCTTGCTCGCTCTTTCCCGGTTCTTCCGTGTCGGAGCTTTTAATTCTGGCGTGCGGGAATACGCGGGCTCGCGTGTACACCCTTTTTCTTGCCCCGATACGCACCCCCCCCCCGCCTTTTTATTGCTCCGTATGCTTCTTCAGCTTTCTTTTTTATCCGTGTTTTCGTTTAAACTCTATGCGTTTTCATGGGTTTCTCCTTCCCCGACCGATTCAGGGGTTTTCGTTTCATCGATACGGTCGATGTGGAATCGATTGCGCGAGGACGACGCGTGTTTTAATTAGTCCGAGCGTAATTTTGACGGCTTTCGGGCTTCACATCGATCCGTCCCGTCCCGGATTAGGGGGTTTGTATTATTGATGGACGTATTAGGGGTAGCAGCTGAATGATTTTTGAACGAGCCATAATTCCCTGTAAGCCGAACGCGACCATCTCGATGGTAGATAGACTGTGGCTCTTGTTTCTGGGCCGAACAGGTTCTACCGGTAATAATTCATTCTGTTTTCCGGTTTCGAGGATTCTCAATGAGGAATTAGCTTCGTAGGCTTCCTCATTACAATTAGGCGCTCGAGTTATGACTGGGGTACTTAGCAGGAGAACCCGAAACATCGGGAACCCGATGAAGAGGAAGAGTCGGGTCGGGTCGGGTTCCAACGTTCTTGTTTTTACGTTTACGAGGCGTAATTTTTGCATTATTCGACAGCATGCTGTCGCAGTTTTGTGAAAATAGCTACATGTTTCCGAATAATGCAAATTACGCCTCCTAAACGTAGAAATAGGACTTTCGACGGAAATTGCGGTCTAGAGGGATCTTCTATCCAGCAGTTTTGACTACTGAGAAACCCTATCTTTGCATTATCGAGAAATGAGAAAGCGCATCCCGCACACTTGCAATCCTGAAGACGAGAGTCTACCCCCTTAAAATCATTAAGGGAGGTACAATGGGAGACAAAAGTACAAGAAATTCGAAATTCATCAATATATTGGCAATGAAAGCCATTCATCAGTATATTTTGCATTGAAAAAATTGATTAATTTAAAAAGCTTTCGTTTAATTAGTGAATTCTATGTTATACTTATTTTTATTTATCTTTATTATTTATCTATTATCAAGATAATAAACACAGTTCTTTCAAATAATTCTAAAATAAAATAACAAGTTATTCGAAAAATTCTAAAATAACAAGTTATTCGAACAATTCTAAAATAACATGTTATTCGAATATTGTGAAATAATACACCATGCAATTTCAAATAATTCTAAAATAAAATAACATGTTCCAAATAATTCTAAAATAAAATAACATGTTCTTTCAAATCATTCTAAAAAATAACACGTTCTAAATAATTCTAAAATAAAATAACATATTCTTTCAAATAATTCTATAAAATAACATGTTTCAAATAATTCTAAATAATAACATGTTGTTTCAAATAATTCTAAAATAAAATAGCATGTTCTTTCAAATAATTCTAAAAAATAACATGTTGTTTCAAATAATTCTAAAATAAAATAACATGTTCTTTCAAATAATTCTAAAAAATAACATGTTGTTTCAAATAATTCTAAAATAAAGTAACATATTCTCTTTCAAATAATTCTAAAAAATAACATGTTTCAAATAATTCTAAAATAAGATAACATGTTTTTCAAATAATTCTAAAAAATAACATGTTCCAAATAATTCTAAAATAAAATACCATGTTCTTTCAACTAATTCTAAAAACTAACATGGTGTTCCAAATAGTTTTAAAATAAAATAACATGTGTCCTTTCAAATAATTCTAAAAACTAACATGGTGTTCCAAATAGCTCTAAAATAAAATAACATGTTCTTTCAAATAATTCTAAAAAATAACATGTTGTTTCAAATAATTCTAAAATAAAGTAACATATTCTCTTTCAAATAATTCTAAAAAATAACATGTTTCAAATAATTCTAAAATAAGATAACATGTTTTTCAAATAATTCTAAAAAATAACATGTTCCAAATAATTCTAAAATAAAATACCATGTTCTTTCAACTAATTCTAAAAACTAACATGGTGTTCCAAATAGCTCTAAAATAAAATAACATGTTCTTTTAAATAATTCTAAAAAATAACATGTTATTCTAAATAATTCTAAAATAAAATAACATGTCCTTTCAAATAATTCTAAAATAAAATAACATGTTCTTTCAAATAATTCTATAAAATAACATGTTGTTTCAAATAATTCTAAAATAAAATAAGTTATTCTCGAACAATTCTAAAATAACAAGTTATTCGAACAGTTCTAAACTAACATGTTATTCGAATATTGTGAAGTAAAATACCATGCAATTTCAAATAATTCTAGAAAATAACATATTGTTCCAAATAATTCTAAAATAAAATAACATGTTACTTGAGACGATATTTCAAACAATGTGATCTCCAAGACTGTCGCTAACGTGTTGAGAATCGTTCTAGACTTGCAGAACAGCCGTCCCACAGGATAGACAGCGAATCGATAGGTCATCTTTAAAAGAGACTGCATATTCTCGAAACACACATTAATAGATCCGAACACGGAGCTCGTTGCGATCGATTTAATAAAAGAACTGGGCGTGCATCGAGCCGAACACTCGTCAGCCGAATCAACGATCAGCGAAGCCACTCTCGATGAACCGAAGGTCGCGCGGCACGTAACGAATCGCGACGTACTTCCTCCTCTTCAGGGTCGATTCGAATCGCAAGCCCCCGCGCCAAGGACGCTCCAAAGTTTTTTTAATTAGAGGCTACGACTTTCGCCGATAATTAAATATTAATGGCAAGGCAAAAAAGAAACACACGGAGCAAAGGTGAACCGAGAGACTGGTCTAGGAGAGAGAGTTCCCCAATAAAAATCTCTTCAGCCCTTGGCGGACCTCTCGGCCGCGCACCTGTCGGCGCACAAACTCTTCATTTGAAGTTTTAATAAAGCTCGATGGGCCAGCGAGGGAATTAAAAGAATCTTTGGCCGCGAAGGTTCACAGACTCGCTTAATTGCCACTAGAACGTTGGTTTACATCGACGTGGAAATAGGGTCTGTACATAATGCGACGACGAAAAACGACGAATTCGTCGCGTCCGTATAAAATTTTTCCACCGTAACTGTCGCGGCTCGATTCCGTTCAGCGAACGCGATTACATACAATGGAAAAATGCGCATAAATTAACCGAGAGAGAGAGAACTTTCTGCACATCGCGTGCGTAATTTCGAGAGCAGAAATTGAACGGAACCGGGCTGCTCTCCCAGCGAATTGCGTCGATGTTGAAAATATTCACCGCTGCGATGGCACACAGGGTCGAACATGTCGCGAATAGGGTGGCTCTTATTCACCCTTGTCGACAATTTTTGTTCCGAATAATTAAAAAAGAAAAATCTGCGCAACGTTTCTGTGGAAACGTGCCCCAAATAAGTTATCCATTCAAAATTAATGCTCATGAAATCGTTTTTCTCGGATATCTTCTAAACTATTTACCGCGTCGAGAAACATGGTAAACAAAATCTGTAGATCTGGACAGACCGCGGCTTGTATGTCCTATTACGTTTTTTCGTAAAACGAACGGTTTTCGAGAAAATTGAGAGAAACGACGGACCAAGATTCCAAAATTTCGATCTGAAATTTGACAATACATGTGTGGTTTCATTATCTTTTATCCATAATTTATTAACTTCCCGATTTTATAGGGAAGTTATTGTAATGACCCCGAAAATCGCAAATCGATTTTTTTAGCAGATCTTCACGTTTCATGGTCATTGCAGTCATTTTAGACTATTTTCAGCAAAATGTTCGTATGTGTGTGTGTGTGTGTGTGTGTGCGTATGTCCGTTTCTATATAATCAAATTTTTCGTTAACGTTTTCAGAAAAAGTAACAACGCGATCAGGATGATGAATGATGCAATCGATATGCCCCGCTGTAATTTAGAGCTGATTAGATTTTGGTCCATTTTGGTCAAGTAGTTTTTTTCGAAAGAAGTTTATTCAACAATGCAATTTATACGAGAGAACGGAAAGTTTCCACCGAAGAAACAAACGTAATTACACAAAAAAATTTTTTTTGTACCTTATGATGATGTTTCCGCTTACAATAATCGAAAATTATCCCAATGCAAGAGTGAGTTAATCATCTCTACTCCCGAGAATACAGTTTCAAAGAATATCGATGAAAGTACAATAAAAAATTTATATTACAATCTTTAAAAAAACAATCAGTTCAAAACGAACTATTAACTGAGATTAAATTGAAAATTAATATAAACTATATGATAATTATTAATAACATTGATGTTGAAAACGGATTGGTTAATGGAGCACACATGCGGAATATTAAAATTTATTACTTTTCAAGAAAATACTAAAATTCCGTCTATATTGTGGTTAGATTTTCAATTGGCCAGAGTAGGAGTGAAAGTAAGAACTCGTTATCGTGATTATACGAAAAATGCAAATATTCATCAAAATTTAACACCAATAATAAAAATCTGGAATCAAGTAAATATGCCGAGTGAGGAAAAATATCAAATCACACGTAGTCAATTTCCAGTGGTTCCTGCTGAAGCGATTACGATTCATAAAAGTCAGGGACAAACATACGAGAAAGTATGTTTGGATTTTAAAAAATCAGAAAGGCGAACTTTACAAATGTTGTATGTAGCACTGAGCAGAGTTTCAAAATTGAGCAGTTTATATATTTTGGGACAATTTAAATTAACAGTATCGAAGAAATCCAAGATCAATACTGCAAACCCGGATAATGAGAAGTTGTATCGTTTGCGAAAAACTAATTAAGACAATTTATTTTGCAACATTAGTATGCTATAACAAGGAACCAAGCGAGCAACGAGCCTGCGATGTTCGTTTAATGCGACGCCACATAGCAAACATTTTGATAAGTACAAAACTATTGAATTTACCTGAAAACGTATAATCTTCTTAAAATGTACACTTAATAATGATAATAATATACTACAACTAACTAATCGGGAAGTTCTTTGTGTGACACTTGGAGAGTCACACACCAAATAACATCCGTAACACCCCTCTAGTTTATTTTTAATTTCAGATTATTTTGCAGAATTCCATACACATTTCTTTTATGCCAAACTGCGTTTAGAAAATTCCAGGGACCCTAACTGTTATAACGAAAAAGAAAAAAAGTCATGGAATAACAAGTATTTCATCGACTAAAATCGTATTGGTTACAAATAAGGATTATAATTTTAGAATAACTGTTATTTTTTGCAAATTCCTTTTTTTAATTTTAATTTTTACCGATTCTAGTCCGCCTAATAACAAGAAAACTTCGAGCGGTCGGTACTGCACAACTCTCCCCTAAGTAAACTAATTGCTCTAGCTCCCGAAAAAAGTTTGATTCGTATAGTCCAATATGAAAATATCATAGTTATCGCTTTTTTTAGAGCGTCCGAATATTAATGGAGTCACTGTATATCCACGGGCGAATCCACCGACCGAAAACGGTGTGCGGACCACGTCGTTAATACCTCATCGAGGGACAATCGGTATGAATAATCCCGTGGCGCTTGAGAGTTCGCTGCTGACCGCGATTTCGCATAAATCTCATTTCTGGTGAAGCAGAAAGGCTTGCACGAAAATAAATTCGTCCGTCGGACAGGCCCGACCATTCGTAAAAGATACAAAGAGACCGGAATCGGCGAAACGAGATAGAAGCAGAGAGAGAGAGAGAGAGGGAGAGCTCGTGCGAAAAGAGAGGACCAAAACGTTCGTTCACGTTTTTTCCCCCGTTCCCTCCGCCGCTCCGTTGAGACAAAGGGGTACTCTGAGAGAAAGAGGATGTAGCAAGGGTGAACACGACGATGGGCGTTCCAATGTCACGGTATTTCGAAGCGTTGCGCAATCCCCCCGGTTCTCGTGCGATCGCGTCGCCGACTGCTTCTTCTTCTTCTTCCTCGGTTTGTCAGCTGGTCTCAAGGTCGACTGGTAAACCAGACCGGTCCGCCGAAGCAATCTCCTATTCGAGGAGGCCGGGACCCTCGCGCGCCAAACACTTCCAGATTAGAAGAACGATCTTGCGAGGTCTACCGAAACGGGTTCTCTCCGCCATCAACGAATCCCAATATTTTCTCGCGACTTTCGTTTGGTACGAGATTGACACTACAGTGGCCGAAATTTCTATAAAGTCACTGCGTTTTGTGCCCGTGCGAAATCAATACGGGCCGGTTTATGTATTTCTTTAAGAAATACAACAACAAAAAATACGTCGTATTTTTGTCCAGAAGAATTTCAAAGTTGTTGCACACGTATTGTTGTTACTGGGAGCACCAATTCTGCTCGAAATTGTGCTGCATTTTTCCTTTCCTTAGCTGCAGACCTCATTAATATTGAATGTTGTCTCTTTGACTATTTTTTATTACTACCTTTAAGATGATTTTTTCCGTAATTTTCACGTAAATTGATATTGTTAGGATATACCGATGTGCGCTGTATGCGAGTGCTGCCCCCATAGGGTATTGTGTGAAAACATTCGTTCGCAGCGTGTGGGCTCTCGTCGTGTCGTGTACGCATCAGGTATAGAGAAGTTACATCAAATATATATTCACAGATATTTATCCTGCAAAGTGTGTGTTATTTCAACCTTACTGCCACGATCCATCCCTGACAGATATAATTATTAATCACGATATATGACCGATTAGTTTTCTTAGCAATTGCGTGCTTAGAGCAGCCCATATCTTTATAAGCATCGATTGGTTGATCGAATGAATAATCTAATAACGTAACAATTATTTCACATTACTGATACAATGCTAAGTGTTAATAGGTCGCAACAATAATGTTCTTAAATATATTTAATAATGTAATAATAGTGTTTTTACTGTTTCAAATTACACCAACTCGTTTTTGTCATAAAGGCGAAACTCGTTTACAGCGTTTCACCTCGGAGCGTGACGGATCAGACTCGTTCGCTGCATAAAGCCGCTTCGATTGTGTGCCAACTTTGCGCGATACTTTTTCACGGTTTTATATCTACCCAGTTAATTTCTTCAGAAATGCAATGAGTCGCAGTGTTCATTAATTATACGCGAACTGAGGGTATCGATAAAATCATTTGAAAATATACTTCGCTGCTCGAAGAAGTTTTCTTCCAACCTAGAATATTTCCTTTCTACACCATTTTTTTCATTTTATGAACATTAAACTGATGAAATTTATCCACGCAGTACTCAAACGCGTAATAATTTATTTGATATGAAATAATCTAATAACGTAACAATTATTTCATATTACTGATACAATGCTAAGTGTTAATAGGTCGCAACAATAATGTTTTTAAATATATTTAATAATGTAATAATAGTGTTTTTACTGTTTCAAATTACACCAACTCGTTTTTGTCATAAAGGCGAAACTCGTTTACAGCGTTTCACCTCGGAGCGTGACGGATCAGACTCGTTCGCTGCATAAAGCCGCTTCGATGGTGTGCCAACTTTGCGCGATACTTTTTCACGGTTTCATATCTACCCAGTTAATTTCTTCAGAAATGCAATTAGTCGCAGTGTTCATTAATTATTCGCGAACTGGGGGTATCGATAAAATCATTTGAAAATATACTTCGCTGCTCGAAGAAGTTTTCTTCTAACCTAGAATATTTCGATTCTACACCATTTTTTTTCATTTTATGAACATTAAACTCATGTAATTTATCCACGCAATACTCAAACGCGTAATAATTTATTTGATGTGAAATAATCTAATAACGTAACAATTATTTCATATTACTGATACAATGCTAAGTGTTAATAGATCGCAACAATAATGTTTTTAAATATGTTTAATAATGTAATAACAATGTTTCTACTGTTTCAAATTACACCAACTCGTTTTAGTCATAAAGGCGAAACTCGTTTACAGCGTTTCACCTCGGAGCGTGACGGATCAGACTCGTTCGCTGCATAAAGCCGCTTCGATTGTGTGCCAACTTTGCGCGATACTTTTTCACGGTTTCATATCTACCCAGTTAATTTCTTCAGAAATGCAATGAGTCGCAGTGTTCATTAATTATTCGCGAACTGGGGGTATCGATAAAATCATTTGAAAATATACTTCGCTGCTCGAAGAAGTTTTCTTCTAACCTAGAATATTTCGATTCTACACCATTTTTTTTCATTTTATGAACATTAAACTCATGTAATTTATCCACGCAATACTCAAACGCGTAATAATTTATTTGATGTGAAATAATCTAATAACGTAACAATTATTTCATATTACTGATACAATGCTAAGTGTTAATAGATCGCAACAATAATGTTTTTAAATATGTTTAATAATGTAATAACAATGTTTCTACTGTTTCAAATTACACCAACTCGTTTTAGTCATAAAGGCGAAACTCGTTTACAGCGTTTCACCTCGGAGCGTGACGGATCAGACTCGTTCGCTGCATAAAGCCGCTTCGATTGTGTGCCAACTTTGCGCGATACTTTTTCACGGTTTCATATCTACCCAGTTAATTTCTTCAGAAATGCAATGAGTCGCAGTGTTCATTAATTATTCGCGAACTGGGGGTATCGATAAAATCATTTAAAAATATACTTCGCTGCACACACGAAGAAGTTTTCTTCCGAAAAGTCGATTGAACTGTGACAGTAAAATCAGAAAAAAATCCAGGACGCATGATTAATCGATTCCGATGATAAATAAAATGCGTTCGAAATTCCCTCTCGCGTTTGCTACAATGTTAATGAATTTTCCCCGTTCCCTGATACCGCCGCGCCGGTTCAGGCGGTGTCACGCGGAAAAACGCGGCCGGCCGGCCGTTTTAATTACTGCCCGACCAGATATAAACTAGCCATCAAGAACTGAAACGGCGGAACTGTTGTGGAGTTCGGAAGAAATGAATTTCGAGATTGTCCGGCTCGTAATGTCCCACGGTCCGAGGGCAAGCGGTAACCAAACGCGTTATTAACTTCTCCTCTCGGAAAAAGTGCGCGAGAACGGCTGTTCGGTTGGTCGAAACGTTTAGTTAATTTGTCGGGCTCCGCTTCTTTTTTTTTTTCTTTTTCCAAGCGAGCCGGGTTCTATCCATTCCGCTTGTTCAAGGGAATTAATTGTCGGTAACGCGGCACCGGGATTCTCGAAAGTGGCACCGTTTCACCGAAGAATGTGCTCCGGCGTCGGCGTACGAGAAATTATTACGGTTGAAGAGTGAGAGAGAGAGAGAGAGAGAGAGAGATCCGCAAAAAAATTTCATTAGACCTGACCGCGGCGGAATTATAGAGGAGTCGCGGGAAACGATAAGCGTTTCATTTGTCCGGCTGTCGAAGGGCTTTAGGCCGAATAGCTGTTCTGACCAGGACCAAACTTTCGGAAACGCTGATCCAGCGTACACCTCGCCATTCCCGATTTCTAAATTTTCCGCAAGTCGTACAATTTTTGCTGTCCGACGTAGTTAACGTGTTCATCGATAATTAAGCAAACTTATGTGCCAGTCAGAGTTGTGCAGAATTACAATTGAATTACTCCAAACTTATAATTACAAAATTATTCAATTATGTTGTAATTTATAATTCAGATCTTCATTCAATTAAATTGCAATGTAATTCGTAATTGCGCAGTGGAGTACAATTATAAAATACATTGTAATTCTACGAGGTGTAACGGTTAATATTAAAAATCGTTTTTTCTCCTAAACGCAGAGTTCTTTTAAAAAATTTGGTTTTTAATATTTCATTGTCATCCAGTTCTGAGCTATGTTTAAACTTTCAAGTCTCTAGCTCATTGGGAAGTGGTTTAAAAATTCGATTACAAGATTTGACGCATACAACGACAACTCGGCAAGCTAATATAAAGCGTGGTAAAATAGAATTTTATTTCGATTCAAAGGAAATGAATAGCATACATATTTATTAGACTCTATTCAGAATCTTCATAAACAGTCTGACTCGATATTGCCAGGCAAGGGGTTAACGTGTTTCTTCCGCTTCGCATTCACAGACAACTCAATTTTATGTTTATGAAGATGTTTTCTTATGCGACGACAACCAAGCAATCTCAGTGACAAGATGTACGAACAAACGAGTGTTCGTTAAGATTAATTTAAAACTTGCTGACAATTGCCATCAGCTTTTCTTGTGCGTGTGCAATATGTTTGCCACCTACGTAGAAAATGTTAAGAAGTCTGTCGTATTTTATATTTTGCTTGTAAATGAATTGACAGGTTATCTGAGAGATGTAATCTCTGAGAGAGGTAATTATATCATCGAATAATATTAAACATATAATTTTATAGTTTTCTTTCAAATACGACAGGACTTTCCCTTCAACCTAATATTATTCTACAAGAATGTCCGTACGAGGCGTTTAATCTCAAAATGAGTTCAAGTTAATCATTGCATAATGAGGAATTAAGAAAAGATTATAAAATTGTATTACTATTATTCTATTCGATGATTTTATTCGAGGTACCAGAATTTATGAGATGGAAGAAGAAACGAGTAGGTCAGGAACCACGTCCTTCCTCTGTGTCGTTTAAGATTGTACTTCTCGCAAATTAATTAATATAAACATATATTTCTATAAATTGATTCAAATGTTTCCTTCCAAACAAGACAGAATTTCAACGTAATATTATTTTACAAGAATGTCTGTACGAGGCGTTTGATCTCAAAATGAGTTCAAGTTAATCATTGCATAATGAGGAATTAAGAAAAGATTATAAAATTATATTACTATTATTCTATTCGATGATTTTATTCGAGGTACCAGAATTTATGAGATGGAAGAAGAAACGAGTGGGTCAGGATCCACGTCCTTTCTCTGTGTGTCGTTTAAGATTGTACTTCTCGCAAATTAATTAATATAAACATATATTTCTATAAATTGATTCAAATGTTTTCTTCCAAACAAGACAGAACTTCAACGTAATATTATTTTACAAGAATGTCTGTACAAGATGTTTAATCTCAAAATGAGTTCAAGTTAATCATTTTATAATGAGGAATTAAGAAAAGATTATAAAATTGTATTACTATTATTCTATTCGATGATTTTATTCGAGGTACCAGAATTTATGAGATGGAAGAAGAAACGAGTGGGTCAGGAACCACGTCCTTCCTCTGTGTCGTTTAAGATTGTACTTCTCGCAAATTAATTAATATAAACATATATTTCTATATAAATTGATTCAAACGTTTTCTTCCAAACAAGACAGAACTTCAACGTAATATTATTTTACAAGAATGTCTGTACGAGGCGTTTGATCTAAAAATGAGTTCAAGTTAATCATTGCATAATGAGGAATTAAGAAAAGATTATAAAATTGTATTACTATTATTCTATTCGATGATTTTATTCGAGGTACCAGAATTTATGAGATGGAAGAAGAAACGAGTGGGTCAGGATCCACGTCCTTTCTCTGTGTGTCGTTTAAGATTGTACTTTTTTCGCAAAGAATTAATTAATATAAAAATATATTTCGATAGAAATATTGATTCAAACGTTTTCTTCAAACACGCCAAAACTTCGCAACCTAATAAATGAAAGGGATCTTTCGTGCGGGTAGAAAAGCACACCCGGTACATTGCAATGCGGCCACGTACGCTTGGTTAGTCGAACAATATTTCTACACCGGAAATATTTACGAACCACTCTAATAAACGTTGCCATACGTATATCGTAGCGAATTAATTATTTTCAGGATTTACTCCGTAGTAGTCGTCTCTCCCCTTCGCCCTCGTCACAATCGAGCGCAGCAGGTTAACTATCGATTATCGTGTTCCCGTGTCCGGCGTCGGTTATACTCGTAACTTCACTCGGCCATCACTTTCTGCCAATCGAAACACGATCAAAACCGGTTCTTAAATCTCTCGATCATTACAAAGTATGTAAGTACCTGTCCTCGGCTGTTCCATCTGCCATTTCGTACGAACGTGTCCCGAGAGGTACAATCTCACGTGGACGGCGACGGTTGGGTCTGATTCGACCCGAATTCGCGTACATTAATTTATCGGTGTAAGATAAGCTTCGTATGTATACAGGGTGAGGCGCAAATTAGTCCCCACGATTTTTCAGCCCCTTCGGATGGTCGAACAGAAAAATGTTTCTTACCAAAGTTAATCAGTATTTAACCGACAGGAAATTGCAATTTTTTAAAATAAAAAAAAATCTATTTTCAACAAAAAAATCAAGGTCGCTGTCATATCTTTTAATGGTACTGGGTATTTTTAACTTCATAATATTGTGGGCGACGTCAAAACGAATTCAACGACCTACTATACGATGACTTTCAGATGACCTTGAAAGAAAATATCGCCATGAATCAATTGCCAGAATATTTGAAATATTTCGGCGGTACGTAATAGCAAAAAAACATGGGAAAAAAAACATGTAAACGTTTAACATTTCTGTTTTCAATGTGGCTCCGTATAAATTTGGTTTTTTGTGAGTTAAGTTCTGAAGCAATGTTCACGTTCATTTGTTTACCTATAAATGCGAGGCGTTGCTATTACGTACCGCCGAAATATTTCAAATATGTATTCTGGCAATTGATTCATGGCGATATTTTCTTTCAAGGTCATCTGGAAGTCATCGTATAGTAGGTCGTTGAATTCGTTTTGACGTCGCCTACAATATTATGAAGTTAAAAATACCCGGTACCATTAAAAGATATGACAGCGACCTTGATTTTTTTTTGTTGAAAATAGATTTTTTTTTATTTTAAAAAATTGCAACTTCTTGTCGGTTAAATACTGATTAACATTGGTAAGAAACATTTTTCTGTCCGACCATCCGAAGGGGCTGAAAAATCGTGGGGACTAATTTGCGCCTCACCCTGTATATTTAAATGCTTTTATCAAACTCCACAGTTCGTGAAATCATTTCGTAAACCAATGCTTCTAATTGATTATAAAAAATCAGGTCGTTTGGCACGATTATAAAAGAGTTATTTGTTTTTAGAAAGGTGTACGAATACTTTGTACACCCACTGTAACTGCTTGTTTCAGTGTAATAACGCGAAAAATTACTTAATATACACGCCCACGGTAAAGCGAACAAGTGTAACTCTCCTCCTCACAGCAAAAACGTCGAAAAAATTCGGTTTTTACTGTTTTCGACAATGATGCAGCCGAACAAAAAATCTGAAGAAAATTGACGACACTGCCTGTTACAGTACTTTATCAGAGAACCAAACAGCAGAATAGCATGTTTACATATTTTTGAGAAAAAAATATTTTTCCGATCTTTTTTACAGGTTTTCATTTTTTACGACCACAGTTCGCAAGAAAAAAATCTGAAAAAATTCTCAAAAATGCGCCTTAGGAACCGGAACGTGTCACATTTTTTTCCAGAATTTTAGAACGCACTTGAGACCGGAAAATGCGCCGGAAAGGGCAAAATCTATTTTACCCTGTAACTACCCTCACGGGCAAGCTAGAGGGCTGACATTTTACTCAGAGGGGTTTTTCTTGGTCAGCTTTCGAATGGTTCAATAGCCATTGAAAAAGCTGTAAGGGCAGTTTTGACTATCTTGATCAAGTAGGCCCTTTCGGAAAGAGTTCGAAAATGGAAAAAGTGTTCGGTGGCCAAAGAGGAGGACGGGCAACCATCGTCGGTAAAGTTGCCAGAAACGTCCCGCCTTCCGAGGATTAATTAATCGGGCGTGATTCGACGGGCGCCGATAGAGCAACGCGCGCCGATCCGTTCGCATAGCCTCTATGCCCGGGTAGCCCGTAGCAAAGAGTATGTCAATAACAGAACATCGACTGCCCTAAAGGAGAACGCGCGCGCGTTGGTTAACAATGACGGTGCTGACTAGCTTTGTGCGGTCGCGGCCGAAAGGTCAAAAGATCGTCTGGGGGATTATGGCGTTACGGTGGAGTTGCTCCATAAACAGGCGTGCGCGGTTAACGCATCGAACGAAAATTCTTCACCGGAGATCGAGCAACCAACATTTTTGCATTAGTAAACGAGGGATTTTTATCGATTGAAATTTTTGTTTGAAACAAACTTTAGTAATGTTTTTCGGCGCTCAGGTTCGATCAAATTCTACACTAAATATACACTCCCGGACAAAAAGATAGCACATCGTCTATTTTTTCTCATTTGGTAGAATAAACCGAAGAAAATTAGTATTTTAGTATGTCAACATATTCTGACATGCCTCTATATGTAATGTACTGAATATCATCGACAATATTTACTTCAACAGAACTCTAGAAATGAAAACGTAAATATTGTGGTTCGCAAGTGGGACAAAATGATAGCACGTGTAGTAAATCTACGCTTTCCAGTTACACCGAAGCTCGCGAATTGCGAACAACAACCTCGGAACATAATTAATAAAGTCCGTGATATTACCTCGTGTTGTATATTTGTTTTAAAAAAGGCGAAATATTATGAAAAATGGGTCGCGGAAAGAGATTGAACGCGTGTGAGATTCACACTATAATAAAATTGGAAGAAGAACAATATTCAGTGACAAAAATAGCAAAAATCATGAATAGAAGTCGAAAAGTAATAATGAATTTCTTGAAAACTCCGGAAAACTATGGTAAAAAGAAGAGTTCTGGACGTCCGCAAAGTCTAAGCGCCCGGGAACGTCGTGCAATACTAAGAGCAGCATCGAATTCTAAGATGACTGCAAGGCAAATTGCACGGTGTTCGTGTGGACACCAATATAAGGAATGGTAGACGTGTTTTACAAAAATGCAAATACATACAACGAAGAAAATTAAAGAAAAAGCCTTGGTTAACTGTGCAACATAAGAACAATCGGTTACACTTTGCGGAAAAGAATATTCATATGCGAAAGAAATGGCGAAGAATAATATTTACGGATGAAAAGAGGTTTAACTTAGATGGACCTGATGGTCTGAGTTACTATTTTCACGATATGCGAAAAGAGGAACAGTTTTTGAGTCGTCGACAAATGGGAGGTGGTAGTGTGATGATTTGGTGCGGTATCGGGTACTATGGTAAGATGGAAATCAAATTTATAACAGGAAAAATGAATAGCAAAATGTATTTGGAAATGATTAAGGAACAAATAAACACGTACGCGACCAGAATTGCTGGAGAGAAGTATACTTTTCAGCAGGATAATGCCGCAGTACACACAGCAAAAGTAGTAAAAGAGTACTTTTTTCGAGAAAAAATTCGTGTTTTAGATTGGCCAGCAAGATCACCCGACCTCAACATTATTGAAAATTGTTGGGGAAATCTTGCCCGAGCTGTATATAGAAATGGCAGACAATTTGGAGATATTGCCGAATTAAAAAAATGTATTCAAGATGAGTGGGAGCAATTAGAGCAAAAAACCATTAAAAAACTCTATGAATCTTTGCCAAAGAGAATGATGGCTGTTATTAAATGTGAAGGAGGGGCCACAAAATATTAAGCATTAATTATCATTCGTTGATTTACTGTTATACATAATTTTCAGTTAAATGTGCTATCATTTTGTCACACCATATATCCTTAAAAATTCTTTTCTTTTTAAATAAAATTGTATACACTGGCGAAATTCAATTCAATTTCATTTGTGTCTGTTTATATCGATATTTTGCAAGAATGCGTAAAAATAAAATCTTGGTTGTAATGTTAAATAAATAAATATTACGTTAATTTTAAAAAGTGCTATCTTTTTGTCCGGGAGTGTAGCTATGTTGTAGGGCATAAAACGTTTCGATTCGGATCTGAATCAGTTAACGTTTTCGTTTCAGGGTTTGAATACGTCCAAATGCCAAGGGCTATTCCATTGGAGGAAAACATAGGTGGTGTGTTCCGTCCTAGACCCGCTAGAGGATTTTTGCATTAGGCTCGCTTCGCCCTAGGGCTGTTACTTTTCCGAAACTTCGAAGATTCGAAGGAGCGAAGGGAACTTCGAAGTTTCGAAACGGTTTTCGAAGGTTACGCCCCCTCGACATGGTCGCACGTCTCGCTTCGAAATTGCGAAAATAACGGATTTTCGAAAATGAGCGTCTTCATTCGCGCAAATTCAATTTCAGATCAAACTTGCAGAGTCCAACTCTTTTTCGCCTCTTATCCGTTAACTGGAAACGAATTGGCGAAATCAAAGCTTCGAAGTTTCGATGTTTTTGAAATCGAAGCTTCGAAATCTTCGACCTTCGAAGGAAAGTAACAGCCCCACTTCGCACCCCATCGCTGCGAGAATATCCGGTGCGCGTGCACCCGTGCGCGAGACAAGTAGAAACGGTGCGAAATGATCAGACGCGGCGCACAGTGGCACCTTTCGTCCAAATCGGAGACAAAATCAAAGAACTTTCGATAGAAATGAGGTAGAGCGATGAAATTTTTTTTAAATTAAAGCTGAAACTTTGCAGAATATGGGAAAAATAGGGAGATTACTGTACGAACGTTTCTTAACCTTGAGAAAATTCGTTAAACATGTAGAATTTCAAGAAATCGATTTTGCAATATCATGAGGTCGTAGACAAATTTTGAGACCAGATTTGAAATCAGCGTGGAAAAATCTACGGGAAAGGAAGTACAGCGTGTTCGAAAAAAAATTTTTCCGCGCGTGGTATTGGAAAAACCACAATTTTCTCGAAATTGTGCAAGTTTAACGAATTTTTTCAAGGTTAAAAAACGTTCTCTCTCTCTCTCTCTTTCCATAATCTCTCATAATCTCCCTAGGATGAAATCAGTATCGACTCGCATCGTTGCTGATCGAAACCTTTAATATTTCAGTTATGCGTCGAATAAAGTCGCAGCGAATTTTCGATGAATTTTTCGCGGAACAACTTTGCCGAGGTTTCATGCGAAAACAATATTTCATTCGTTTTTCGTTAAAGGAGAATAAGTAGCTATGCTTAACACTTACACGGGTCGGCCGAGTATTAGTGCCCGTTTATGAAACTCACGCTAACGGCCCGGCCGGTCGAGTATTACTAGCCGTTTATGAAACTTACGTTGACGGACGGTCGGTTATTAATACCTGTTTGGAGCGCGGCACGAATTTTAATTACCTGCGGCTTGTAATTACGTAAATACGTATGAAAATTCGAACTAAGTATAGATCCTGGTTGCCGCTGTAATGACACTCGGCAAGAACACTGACACAACTCGAAGAATAACGATTTTGAAACAATAACGACGTGCTAGAAAAACGTCATATACACTACCGGCGAAAAGTTTGGAATTACTTGCAGATTTTTGTAAAAATCGAATGTATATCGATAAATTTTGAAATGATTCATTAGTCCACTCAACGAGAAGTTGTAGAGGGAAATGGAAGGAACACAATTTTTAACTTTGGGTCTTTGTTTGGACTAGTTATAAAAGCATACTAAAAGTCCCTACTCCTAGGAGATAAGCAGGGAGGCATGTAGAAGGTCCGCCTTTTCGGTTTTCCGCTTATATCTCGGAAACTATGCGTCCTAGCGATAAGACCATTCCATACAAAATTAAAGCTGTCAAAATGTGCCACAAGATTGATTCGATTCAGTTTTTCGCTATCTCGCATAGTTTCCGAGATATCCGCGCTCAAAGTTCACTTTGGTATTATTTGTTCGAGTTTGTGCTTTTGCTTCAATTTCAATTTCAACACTTCAATTTCAACTTTAATTTCAACACTCCAATTTCAACTTCACTTTTTTAGTTTCCACTCCCATTTTTCAGTTTCAACATCAATTTCTCAATTTCAACTTTACTTTTAACATCGATTGTTCAATTTCAACTTCAATTTTTCAAATTCCACTTCACTTTCAACTTCACACTTTTTCGATTTCCACTTCCATTTTTGATTTTCAACATCAATTTCTCAATTTCAACATCAGTTTCTCAATTTCAACATCAATCTCTCAATTTCAATTTCAATTTTTCAGTTTCAACATTAATTTCTCAAATTGAACTTCAATCTTTCAATTTCAATTTCAAATGCACGCAGAAGGTCCCCCTTTTCGGTTTTCCGCTTATATCTCGGAAACTATCCGTCCTAGCGATAAGACCATTCCATACAAAATTAAAGCTGACAAAATATGCCACAAGATTGATTCGATTCAGTTTTTCGCTATCTCGCATAGTTTCCGAGATATCCGCGCTCAAAGTTCACTTTAGTATTATTTGTCCGAGTTTGTGCTTTTGCTTCAATTTCAATTTCAACACTTCAATTTCAACTTTAATTTCAACACTGCAATTTCAACTTCACTTTTTTAGTTTCCACTCCCATTTTTCAGTTTCAACATCAATTTCTCAATTTCAACTTTACTTTTAACATCGATTGTTCAATTTCAACTTCAATTTTTCAAATTCCACTTCACTTTCAACTTCACACTTTTTCGATTTCCACTTCCATTTTTGATTTTCAACATCAATTTCTCAATTTCAACATCAGTTTCTCAATTTCAACATCAATCTCTCAATTTCAATTTCAATTTTTCAGTTTCAACATTAATTTCTCAAATTGAACTTCAATCTTTCAATTTCAATTTCAAATGCACGTACAAGGTCCCCCCTTTTCGGTTTTCCGCTTAAATCTCGGAAACTATCCGTCCTAGCGGTAAGACCATTCCATACAAAATTAAAGCTGACAAAATATGCCACAAGATTGATTCGATTCAGTTTTTCGCTATCTCGCATAGTTTCCGAGATATCCGCGCTCAAAGTTCACTTTGGTATTATTTGTTCGAGTTTGTGCTTTTGCTTCAATTTCAATTTCAACACTTCAATTTCAACTTTAATTTCAACACTCCAATTTCAACTTCACTTTTTTAGTTTCCACTCCCATTTTTCAGTTTCAACATCAATTTCTCAATTTCAACTTTACTTTTAACATCGATTGTTCAATTTCAACTTCAATTTTTCAAATTCCACTTCACTTTCAACTTCACACTTTTTCGATTTCCACTTCCATTTTTGATTTTCAACATCAATTTCTCAATTTCAACATCAGTTTCTCAATTTCAACATCAATCTCTCAATTTCAATTTCAATTTTTCAGTTTCAACATTAATTTCTCAAATTGAACTTCAATCTTTCAATTTCAATTTCAAATGCACGCAGAAGGTCCCCCTTTTCGGTTTTCCGCTTATATCTCGGAAACTATCCGTCCTAGCGATAAGACCATTCCATACAAAATTAAAGCTGACAAAATATGCCACAAGATTGATTCGATTCAGTTTTTCGCTATCTCGCATAGTTTCCGAGATATCCGCGCTCAAAGTTCACTTTAGTATTATTTGTCCGAGTTTGTGCTTTTGCTTCAATTTCAATTTCAACACTTCAATTTCAACTTTAATTTCAACACTGCAATTTCAACTTCACTTTTTTAGTTTCCACTCCCATTTTTCAGTTTCAACATCAATTTCTCAATTTCAACTTTACTTTTAACATCGATTGTTCAATTTCAACTTCAATTTTTCAAATTCCACTTCACTTTCAACTTCACACTTTTTCGATTTCCACTTCCATTTTTGATTTTCAACATCAATTTCTCAATTTCAACATCAGTTTCTCAATTTCAACATCAATCTCTCAATTTCAATTTCAATTTTTCAGTTTCAACATTAATTTCTCAAATTGAACTTCAATCTTTCAATTTCAATTTCAAATGCACGTACAAGGTCCCCCCTTTTCGGTTTTCCGCTTAAATCTCGGAAACTATCCGTCCTAGCGGTAAGACCATTCCATACAAAATTAAAGCTGACAAAATATGCCACAAGATTGATTCGATTCAGTTTTTCGCTATCTCGCATAGTTTCCGAGATATCCGCGCTCAAAGTTCACTTTGGTATTATTTGTTCGAGTTTGTGCTTTTGCTTCAATTTCAATTTCAACACTTCAATTTCAACTTTAATTTCAACACTCCAATTTCAACTTCACTTTTTTAGTTTCCACTCCCATTTTTCAGTTTCAACATCAATTTCTCAATTTCAACTTTACTTTTAACATCGATTGTTCAATTTCAACTTCAATTTTTCAAATTCCACTTCACTTTCAACTTCACACTTTTTCGATTTCCACTTCCATTTTTGATTTTCAACATCAATTTCTCAATTTCAACATCAGTTTCTCAATTTCAACATCAATCTCTCAATTTCAATTTTTCAGTTTCAACATTAATTTCTCAAATTGAACTTCAATTTTTCAATTTCAATTTCAAATGCACGTAGAAGGTCCCCCTTTTCGGTTTTCCGCTTATATCTCGGAAACTATTCGTCCTAGCGATAAGACCATTCTATACAAAATTAAGGCTGACAAAATGTGCCATAAGATTGATTCTATTCAGTTTTTCGCTATCTCGCATAGTTTACGAGATATCCGCGCTCAAAGTTCAGTAATTGTGCTGAAGAGCAGTTAGTCAAATAAAGCAAAAATTTCTTTTTCACGATTTCCGAGAAATTTCATTCGAAAATAGCAAAGTTTCTTTCAAAAGACGAACGTATAGACTACTCCAAATGCAACGATAAATATTTTTAGCGTATCGAGATGATCAAAATCTAGCAAAATCACCTAATCGATTTTTTCCAACGCTATATTTTCGAGAATATCATTTTATAGAGTAATCCTATTTACTTCCGAAAATATCTTCCCGAAAGATTACAGATGCCTGTATAAGAAATTTTATAATTTTCTTAAAATCGTTATTGTGAGAGTACTGCATTTTTCAGTTATGTAATAGATTTGTGTAGATTTACCCCCCTGTAGTATTAACGTGTATTTATGAATCACAGTATTTCTTAAATTTCCAATATTTACCCACACAAAGAAGTTGAGAAGTACAACTTTGGTATTTTCTCTAAAATTCGAAAAATCGTATGCTTTTCTAAAAATCATTATCGTGAGAATACATTTGCATTTTTTAGCTATATCACTATTTATGGGGCGCGATAAGATCTTATTAAAAAATGTGGACAGAAGATATAAGTCGAAACTCCCGATGAATCATAAAAGAATAATCGTGATTCGGTACACGTGCGTTTCACAGGAGTTGAACCGTGCACGCAGAACTCGGTTGATTTACGCTTATTCCCCTAATCGCGTTAACGGGGACACCTAGGCGACTACCGTCCTCCTCGGTAGCCAGATCAGGGGGGATACAGCCCGCTAACTACGCAATTTTCTTCAACACACTCGTCGGCTGATTTTGCGTCGCAGTTCGCGTGTAACACGCGGTCCCTTGTGTTCGCTGTACCTACAACGTAACTGCGAACACGTCACGTCACATCACGTCACGGAAACGTTATGCTCGTTCGGGAAATGAGACGAACCGTTCTTTCGCTCATCGAAACCGAATCTCGCGTTTATCACGTCGATACACGACAGAGTTTGGCATTAATCGATTGAAATTTTAATCATCATTCATTGACTAATGTGTACGATTAAAGAACGAAATCGTCGACAAATCGACGATTGATTCAATCGATTGATGAAGTTAATCTTTAATCGTTGATTAAATTAAGAAATCGTGGAAAAATCGGCGATTGATTCAATCGATTGATGAAGTTAATCGTCAACCGTTGATTAAATGAAGAAATCGTCGAAAAATCGGCGATTGATTCAATCGATTGATGAAGTTAATCGTCAATCGCTGATTAAATGAAGAAATCGTCGAAAAATCGGCGATTGATTCAATCGATTGATGAAGTTAATCGTCAATCGTTGATTAAAGAACGAAATCGTCAAAAAATCGGCGATTAATTCAATCGATTGATGAAGTTAATCTTTAATCGTTGATTAAATGAAGAAATCGTCGAAAAATCGGAGATTGATTCAATCGATTGATGAAGTTAATCGTTAATCGTTGATTAAATGAAGAAATCGTCGAAAAATCGGCGATTGATTCAATCGATTGATGAAGTTAATCGTCAACCGTTGATTAAATGAAGAAATCGTCGAAAAATCGGCGATTGATTCAATCGATTGATGAAGTTAATCGTCAACCGTTGATTAAATGAAGAAATCGTCGAAAAATCGGCGATTGATTCAATCGATTGATGAAGTTAATCGTCAATCGTTGATTAAATGAAGAAATCGTCAAAAAATCGGCCATTGATTCAATCGATTGATGAAGTTAATCGTCAATCGTTGATTAAATGAAGAAACTTTTAAAAAATCGGGCATTGATTCAATCGATTGATGAAGTTAATCGTCAATCGTTGATTAAATGAAGAAACCTTTGAAAAATCGGCCATTGATTCAATCGATTGATGAAGTTAATCGTCAATCGTTGATTAAATGAAGAAATCGTCGAAAAATCGGCGATTGATTCAATCGATTGATGAAGTTAATCTTTAATCGTTGATTAAATGAAGAAACCGTCAAAAAATCGGCGATTGATTCAATCGATTGATGAAGTTAATCGTCAACCGTTGATTAAATGAAGAAATCATCGAAAAATCGGCGATTGATTCAATCGATTGATGAAGTTAATCGTCAATCGTTGATTAAATGAAGAAACCTATGAAAAATCGGCCATTGATCCAATCGATTGATGAAGTTAATCGCCAATCGTTGGTCTCTTAATGGAGTCCGAAACTGTCGAAAATGAAACTGAATGAACGGAACACGACACTGACCGAGCTCCTTCGGTGCGTAATGGGTCAGTGGAGTGGGGATGAGTCGGAGTGGGAACGCGTAGTGGAGTAGGGAGCGTTGACAAGCGGAGTGGGGATCGCTGAACGCGATCACGTACAACCGAGTGTCGCGCGACGAGGTGTGACGGTTAATATTACCATTTTTTTTTCTCCTGAACGCACAGTTTTTAAAAAAATTTGTTTTTTAATATTGCATTGTCATCCAGTTCTGAGCTATGTTGAAAGTTTCAAGTCTCTAGCTCATCGAGAAGTGGTTTAAAGTTCGATTACAAGATTTGATAAAAATAAATTTGTTTCAATATTTCGCCGACCTTTCGTGAGTAAGGGAAACTGCTACTGTCACCTTTGCGGTGAACTCTTTCATGTAACCCAAACAACAGGAGTATTCGCAGTGATAATAATAATATGGGTGCGAAAAACGTGAGGGACCGAAAAGAATTGACGCTGTTAAGTATGCGTAATACCCAAATGGGAACCATGGCAGCTTATGAGTTAACTAGGCAATTTTCTCAGAACGCACACCTACGCAGCCATTGAGAGATAAAAGCGATCCGTGTGTCCTCGTAGAAGTGAAAAACATTTAATATGGATATCGGTATATTTTCACCGGATATTCAGATTACAAAAAAATGCGTTGTTAATACGCGAACGATATGGCAATCATTAGCAACGACGTGTCAACCGGCGAATGGCGAAAAGTCTGATAATCAAATAAAAGAATGAACTGGGTCATTTCCGATGCATGATAAGTTTTATTGCTGACTGCAACTCTGAAACGTTCAAATAAAAATGCTGTAACCTTGCATTAATTCGATAACATCAAAAGAAATAAATATTTACGTTCTATTTCGGAAAAAACGTTTTTACTTCGTGTATGATTTACGTAAAATCAACTCTTCAGGTAAGTACTGTGCAGTATCATCGAAATGCTTCTATGTATAAGCGAAATCCGTGAAAAAATTTGTTCAAAAAATTTAATTCGTTTTTATACCGATATTACCAATTTCGTTCATGACCTAGAGATTGTGACAAAATTTTATATCTCGCCTAGCGTGCCAGACTAATAACACTAAATCAAGAATAAATAGAACGTAACCAATTTTAAGGTTGGCTTAGTTCTTCGTTTAAACATGTCTAAACAATCATAGCGGATTAATATTTGATATCGCTGTATTCGGGAAAGTCTACGGAATCTTTTGCTATGAAGAACAATTCAGTATCTTTTATAATAACACCACAATATTTGTTTAAAGTTGAAAAATATAATATGTTTTTTTTTTCAAGGATCCGGACAGTTATCGAGGAGGATCCATTTTGTTGGACACTAATAACTGTTACTTGTAACCAAAAAGTATAAAAATCGTTTTTTCCTAATTACTTTGTTCTCCGAATTTTTTCCTGTATATTTTCTGTACATTATCTTAAATTTCAATACTAATAATCCACTGTTGATTAATGATTTTTATCGTAGAAAATTTTAGAACAACTGTCATTTTTGGTAGGTATATTGTTAAGAGGTCAGCCACCTTGTCTAGCGTTATAGAATATTTTTATTACCAACCGTACACACCTAAACACCGTAGAAAGTTGGCACAATTTTTCTAGCCTGGAGACCACGGCAGATTGTAATTCGATATCTTTTTGACTTTCTCGACGAATGGTTGTTCATCGTAACGCAATATATTTGTGTTAATTGAATTCGCTGTGCTTTCTGTTTCTAATTAATTCACAGATTTACTGGTAGAAACATGTTCGACAGCAGCGTTGGAATAGGAAAGATCGAACGTTCGATCCGATCGTCAGAGATTTCATCATGCGCGCCGGTGTCGATCATACACCATTGTGCGAACTGCTTTAAGGGGGCCGGCGCGGCCGTGCAAGAGTGTGTGGGCACACGTACACATCGCTAAATTCGCATATACGTATATGCAATTACAAGGTTTACGACATTTCGAAATTACGCTTCAGCATTGCAAGGAGTAGTTCAGAATTGGTCAATTATGATTCCTAGAAGTCAGATACAGGTCCGTATGGTGCCCAAAATGCATATTTTTACGTTATAGAGGAATAATTTGTAATATTCGGCGGAGACAAACAACAATTCGGCCTGTCACAAACGACAATACAGCACCTCGAGGTTCCGAAATTTTGCACTAGTAGCATGACAATCTGGTTCCGAAAAGTTTGACGGTTGGACGTTACAAATGTTCCTATAGAATATGGCTGATAATGCAGGTCGATATTATATTGTCCATCGGTAATACAGTGTCCATCGTCCATGCAAACACTAAATTTATTGAATAAAAACACTGGTGCGCGAAGCGGCTATCTTCTGACGTCTTGCTTACTTCAGTTGCCTCGTGACAGGCCAATACCAGTGGTGTTGGACAGGCAATATCTGCCGAATATTATGAATTACTCTAATAACGGTATAACGGTATAACATACGACCTGCATTATCAGCCATATTCTATAGGAACATTTGTAACGTCCAACCGTCAAACTTTTCGGAACCAGATTGTCATGCTACTAGTGCAAAATTTCGGAACCTCGAGGTGCTGTATTGTCGTTTGTGACAGGCCGAATTGTTGTTTGTCTCCGCCGAATATTACAAATTATTCCTCTATAACGTAAAAATTTGCATTTTGGGCACCATACGGACCTGTATCTGACTTCTAGGAATCATAATTGACCAATTCTGAACTACTCCTTGCAATGCTGAAGCGTAATTTCGAAATGTCGTAAACCTTGTAATTGCATATACGTATATGCGAATTTAGCGATGTGTGCGTGTGCCCACACACTCTTGCACGGCCGCGCCGGCCCCCTTAAAACGTTTTCACGTTTCGGAAAGGTTATTCAACTATCGGATAAGACGCGATACAATCCGTCGCATTAGCATTTTTACGTGGCTACGTCGACGGAACTCGCCGGGCTTCGAATTCGTACGATTCATCATAATTGTACCGTTATCCCCCGGTGTCGCCATTTCTATTCTGCAAATACTTTCACCCGCCGATGCGCACGAAAAACTGTCACAACTCCTGTTTCGTTCATTCACAAGAAAAGTGAACAAATACAATATTCCAGAACAAGTGTAATAGTAAATAAATAAATTCTGTACTACTTTATAACTGAACAGTGGATTCTATCAATTAACAATTAGTGCACGAAGTATTCGTACACCTTTTAAAAAAGAATAAATTTTTCAAAATTGGACTCAGCAGCTTGAGTTTTTTTGAGACGTTAGAACGGTTAGTTTACTAGCTAATGTGTACATAATTTTTTTTTGTAATTCTTATTGGTCGCAATTACGAAGGGAACAGTAGACCACGATTGTTTAATTTTTTATCTGTGCCCGTAATGAAAATTTAAAACATGTATTTTGTAAATCTAAGTAAGTTGTAATATATGTACAAAGTTTCATTGAAATTGGTTGACGGATGACAAAGCTATGGGCATTGTAAGATGTAAAAATCTTTGAATTTTTCTATTTTCAATCGATTATACAGGATCATCCGTTTTTAAACGGCCAAACGTTAACCAGCTGTAGAGGACCCCAAATGGAACAACTTTTACCTCTATCACATTTTTTGTTTCGGCCTTGATTTCGAGATAATTGCAAAAAACCATCATTTTCTGAGTTTACATAAAATTAAATATCTCAAGACTTCGATGATGAATCTTGATGGTTTTTCCTTTGTTTGGTTTAAAATAAGTAGGGGCATCTTTTTTATTGAATAAACTTTTTTGCATGACCTTCGGATCATGGTTTTTTTGGCGTGGGACACACCGTGCAGCCTGAAAGAAATAAGTTGGAAAGTGGCGGTTTGCCCCACGCCGAAAAAAACATGATCCGAAGGTCATACAAAAAAGTTTATTTAATAAAAAAGATCAAACAAATGTCTACTTCACTCCAGAACGTTGGAACTCGGGTGGAAAATTTTTAATGATCCACTGTCTATTTATAACTAATGTACGTGGCAATTAACCCAGTATCTAAAAGACAACAAACTATTTTACAACTCTAAGTTGGTTATATACGATAAAAAAAAATTGTGGCAATTTTCGGTGACTTTCGAATGGCGCTGTTTGAAATTTTATTTTTAATTCTTCGGAGTGTTTCTTTTTACCACGTTTTCTTTTGTTTTGTACCTCATGAAATCACAGCAAGTATGAATTATTACATTCGAAGAAAAACGTCACAATTGTGTGTTTGTTTTCGATAACTATCATTGTGGAAAATATAAATGTACATTAATTTCTATAAATCATTAGGTTTCATTTGTTTTTGCTCGCTGCCGCAGTTAGTTAAACTATCGAAAGACTTCGTAGAGCATTTCTCCAAAATTTATATTTCTCAATTTATTTTTCTTGAGCGATGTTACCAAGAAATTATAAAACTACTGAATGTACCTCATGACATCACAGAACGTATCAATCATATACATTCTTGAAGAAAAATGTCCCAATTGTCTTAGTTTTCTCTAATTATCATTATAGAAACTATAAACGTACATCAATTTCTATAATTATCATTAAATACGAAGATCTCTCCTCTAAAATTTGTGTATGTTCAATATATTTTTTATTGCATTTCCCTTGAGCAATATTACCAAGAAATTATAAAACTACTGAATGTACCTCATGACATCACAGAACGTATCAATCATATACATACTTGAAGAAAAATGTCCCAATTGTCTTAGTTTTCTATAATCATCATTATAGAAACTATAAACGTACATCAATTTCTATAATTATCATTAAATACGAAGATCTCTCCTCTAAAATTTGTGTATGTTCAATTTATTTTTTATTGCATTTCCCTTGAGCAATATTACCAAGAAATTATAAAACTACTGAATGTACCTCATGACAACACAGAAAGTATAGATCATATACATATTTGAAGAAAAATGTCCCAATTGTCTTAGTTTTCTCTAATTATCATTATAGAAAATATAAACGCACATCAATTTCTATAATTATCATTAAATACGAAGATCTCTCCTCTAACATTTCTGTGTGTTCAATTTATTTTTTTATTGCATTTCCCTTGAGCAATATTACTAAGAAACTATAAAACTACTGAATGTACCTCATGACATCACAGAAAGTATCGATCATATACATACTTGAAGAAAAATGTCCCAATTGTCTTAGTTTTCTCTAATTATCATTATAGAAACTATAAACGTACATCAATTTCTATAATTATCATTAAATACGAAGATCTCTCCTCTAAAATTTGTGTATGTTCAATATATTTTTTATTGCATTTCCCTTGAGCAATATTACCAAGAAACTATAAACCTACTGAATGTACCTCATGACATCACAGAAAGTATTGTAGATCATATACATATTTGAAGAAAGATGTCCCAATTGTCTTAGTTTTCTCTAATTATCATTATAGAAACTATAAACGCACATCAATTTCTATAATTATCATTAAATACGAAGATCTCTCCTCTAAAATTTGTGTATGTTCAATATATTTTTTATTGCATTTCCCTTGAGCGATATTATCAAGAATCTATAAAACTACTGAAATGAAAGAAAAACTCGAACGTACACGAAGAAGCAAGAAGACATCTCCGCGATCCCCGCAGCAAGATCTTTGCCGCGCGGATCGATACGGCGATCGAGAGTAACCGTTAGCTCGAACGCGGATGCCAGCAGCGGACACGCGCGAATTCAAGTTCCATCCGGCACCGTTTCGCGCGAAAAATACCAGGGGTAGCCGGATATACCGGGACCCCAAAAATTCGCAACACGGTGTAGCCGGAAGAATCAAAAACCCAAAGTGGAAGTGCAGGAACTGTAGGGTCGGGTGAGGAACCTGAGAATTGACTAGGCTAGGAAGCCAAAGCCGAATTGACCGGGTCACCCCTAAAAATACCAAGTGTCCTACCTCGTGGCCTTGATCCGTGGTCTTGCTAGACAGGTTCTCCGTTGTTCCAGCCAGAATTGATGTTCCGGAATCCCGGGGTTTTCACGCACACACGCACGCAGACGCGGCACGAGGACGACGACGACGACGCAGTGATGCCGAAGAGGCGGCTCGATCCGGCGCCGGTTCGATGTGGTTCGAAGAGTCTCGAAAATCCATCGAGACTCGGGTCGCGTCTCGCACGGGCATGATCGACGAGAGATCGATGGAGGAACGACCGAACGGTACACCGCGAAGAGCGGAGGAAAAGCTGGCTCCCGATTCGCGGTCGCGGGAAGGTTGCCGGCTGCCGCCTTGGCACTGACAGTGGCCCTCGCGCCTAGCAACACCGAACGCCACCAAACTGTCGACTCGAAGGCAGCCGGCACCGCCACACCGTGCCCCCCTTTTTCATCCTCATGTCCCTCTCCTGCTCTAACCGTTTCTTTCTCAGTCGACTCGTTCCACCGTAAGGTTGTCCTTCTTTCACCGCCCGTTTCATCCTCCTCTGACCGTCCCTCCTATGTCCATTTTCTTCTTTGTTATCCGCCGGCGTTCTTACTCCTTCGATCTCTCTCGCTCTCTTCATTCCGTTTCGAAGCCGAGCGCGGCACTCGGAAATGTTTCGCTGCCATACCGCCGCCGCCGCAGTCCCGATCGCGATTTTTTACGTTTATCCTTGTCTCGTTTACATCACCGCTGCCATGCCGGGGGCTCTCGCTTTGCCCGCGCAATTGCTAGCGAAACCGACCCGCCGCGGACAGTAGCCGGGCGAAGGCCGGTTACCGGCGCGCCGCAACAAATACGCCACCCCCATTGGTCGGCCCGTCGATACTCGACCAATCACATGGCTCCGGCGGTCGTCAAGTGGTACCCGCGCTCTCTCAGACACGAGCGCGCTTGATGCAGCCGCGAGAACCGAGCCGAGAGAGCTTATACTACTTCAAATATTAGGTTGTTGCATACGAAATGACCGATTTTTAGCAATTACACATTAAACAAACGCAATTTTCTACACAACGTATTTGGTGTCTATGTAGAAATACTTACACTTCTATGTAGACATTTCAAGTTTCTTGATTGTATTACGGTAAAAATAAGATATCGTGGTCTCATACACGTTTGCCATTTACAAGATTGCTATCTTGATTTTGTGGTTCGTTTTTACCATCGACGATTGGTAAGTTCATTAATCCTTTACTATCAATAGACTGCGGATCTTTATGCATTTATGAAGAAATTGGTTGAGCGAAATATAAAACAGTAAAAGATTTGAGAAATTCAAGAATATTGTAATTTGCTTTTAATGTAAGAAAGTGGTTAAGGGATAAAATCAATTTTTATGTTATTACTGCTTCTCACAATCAATGCAACACATTTTTATTTTGCATAAAGATGCGCAGTCTAGCTGTCAATAATTAATAGTAAAAACGTTTTTACCAAAAATCATGTAAAAGTTATTTTTCACATTTTAAAATCGTTCATACGCAACAACCTAATTATGCACAATTGCTACTATCGGAAGCGAATAAAAATGTTCGAACAATAAGTATGCTCGATTATTATTTTTTCGTCTGATAGAGTTCGTGAAAATTGCAGATACTACGGACAATAGCTACTATCGGAAGCAAATAAAAATGGTCAAACAATATTCTCGAGCACCCAGTTAAAATTGTCGTTACTAAATGAACCACTCGGTTTAAAGCAATAATAAATAAAATAAATAAATGTTTGACTATTATTTCCTGTGATAGAGCTCGCTAGAACTTCAAATATTATGGACAGTAGCTACAATCAGAATAAAAATGGTCAAACAATATTCTCGAGCACCCAGTTAAAATTGTCGTTACTATATATATAAATAAACCACTCGGTTTAAAGCAATAATAAATAAAATAAATAAATATTCGACTATTATTTCCTGTGTTCGCTAAAACTTCAAATATTATGGACAATAGCTACAATCAGAATAAAAATGGTCAAACAATATTCTCGAGCAGCCAGTTAAAATTGTAGTTACTAAATGAACCACTCGGTTTAAAGTTTAAAGCAATAATAAATAAAATAAATATTTGACTATTATTTTCTGTGATAGAGTTTGCTGAAATTTCAAATATTATGGACAATAGCTACAATCGGAATAAAAATGGTCAAACAATATTCTCGAGCAGCCAGTTAAAATTGTAGTTACTAAATGAACCACTCGGTTTAAAGTTTAAAGCAATAATAAATAAAATAAATATTTAACTATTATTTTCTGTGATAGAGTTTGCTGAAATTTCAAATATTATGGACAATAGCTACAATCGGAATAAAAATGGTCAAACAATATTCTCGAGCACCCAGTTAAAATTGTAGTTGCTAAATGAACCACTCGGTTTAAAGTTTAAAGCAATAATAAATAAAATAAATATTTGACTATTATTTTCTGTGATAGAGTTTGCTGAAATTTCAAATATTATGGACAATAGCTACAATCGGAATAAAAATGGTCAAACAATATTCTCGAGCAGCCAGTTAAAATTGTAGTTACTAAATGAACCACTCGGTTTAAAGTTTAAAGCAATAATAAATAAAATAAATATTTGACTATTATTTTCTGTGATAGAGTTTGCTGAAATTTCAAATATTATGGACAATAGCTACAATCGGAATAAAAATGGTCAAACAATATTCTCGAGCAGCCAGTTAAAATTGTAGTTACTAAATGAACCACTCGGTTTAAAGTTTAAAGCAATAATAAATAAAATAAATATTTGACTATTATTTTCTGTGATAGAGTTTGCTGAAATTTCAAATATTATGGACAATAGGTACAATCAGAATAAAAATGGTCAAACAATATTCTCGAGCAGCCAGTTAAAATTGTAGTTACTAAATGAACCACTCGGTTTAAAGTTTAAAGCAATAATAAATAAAATAAATATTTGACTATTATTTTCTGTGATAGAGTTTGCTGAAATTTCAAATATTATGGACAATAGCTACAATCGGAATAAAAATGGTCAAACAATATTCTCGAGCAGCCAGTTAAAATTTTAATTGCGAAATGAACCACTCGGTTTAAAGTTTAAAGCAATAATAAATAAAATAAATATTTGACTATTATTTTCTGTGATAGAGTTTGCTGAAATTTCAAATATTATGGACAATAGCTACAATCGGAATAAAAATGGTCAAACAATATTCTCGAGCAGCCAGTTAAAATTTTAATTGCGAAATGAACCACTCGGTTTAAAGTTTAAAGCAATGATAAATAAAATAAATATTTGACTATTATTTTCTGTGATAGAGTTTGCTGAAATTTCAAATATTATGGACAATAGCTACAATCGGAATAAAAATGGTCAAACAATATTCTCGAGCAGCCAGTTAAAATTGTAGTTACTATATGAACCACTCGGTTTAAAGCAATAATAAATAAAATAAATATTTGACTATTATTTTCTGTGATAGAGTTTGCTGAAATTTCAAATATTATGGACAATAGCTACAATCAGAATAAAAATGGTCAAACAATATTCTCGAGCACCCAGTTAAAATTGTAGTTACTAAATGAACCACTCGGTTTAAAGTAATAATAAATCAGATAAATATATATTTGACTATTATTTCCTCTGATAGGAGTTCGCTAAAAATTCAGATATAATGGACAATCATAAAATAAATAATATTAGCTATAATCTGTATAAAAATATTCTGCTTACAATATTCGCAAGCACGAAGTTAAATAATTCACTATTATTTCACCTGATAGAATTCGCTAATACTACAACTATTATGCACAATACATAGGTGCAATCGGAAGCGAATATTCTGATCCACTAAATAATATCGACCATTATATTTTCCTGTGTAAAGTCGTGGTTATTTAGGTGTCGTTTCTCGTGAATCAGTCTACGTTGCAGCGGAGCGTTCAGGAATACGACAAATTCAATACAGTATTCCCTTATAGTTTTTTGCAAATATCTCGAAAACTAAAAGCGACCCCCCTATATTGGAACAGGAAAAAGTTGTTCAAAATGTCAATATCTATAACATATTTAAATTTCATCAAAATCAGAGAGAGCAGTACCTTTCTATATAATTACCTTAAATTTATATAACATGAAATATTTTTCAGATGTGCTATCATTTTGTCTGTATTCATTTGGGTATTTGTATTTTTACGACGAGAATTCGTTGACGAAAAGTCAATAAAAGCTATGTTTATATATTAGTAGAAGGTAGTCTTTCTGTGTATCATTTGCACATTTCCTGTACCATAATTATAACGCGAGAAATTAAAGATAGCACGCTATCTTTTTCTTTGGGAGTGTTGGCGCGCTATAACCGGACCCTACAAATTCCCAATTTCCAATCACCTGGCGAAAAATTCAATGACCTAACGAATGAACGATTAGGCGGCGGCGGCGGCCATTTTGGTCCAGCGTTGTTCGGTGGAAATAGGTCGCGGAGAAAGGAGGCGGCTCGATGGGGCGAGCTATGCCAATAAGGAGAATAACAGGGATCACGCGGGGTTTCGGTACGTGCCGTGCATCTGCTGCGCAACGGTGCGCTCCGTTCGTCGTCGGTTGATTAGCTCCGGCGTCATTTATCAGATTAAATGGATAATGCGAGCCGGCGTCTGACGTAACCCATACGCGCGCGCGGGCGCTCCAAAGAGCAGCCGTTTCTCAAAGATTCTTTATTACCCGCGGACGTTACCTTACGCAACCGAGCGCCAACTGGAAATTGGACGTCGAACAATCGGCCGCGTTAACGAGTTCATTGTGTTTCCGGCCGAAACACGGAACGGGGAGCGCGACGCGACGTTGCGCAACCGGCAGAAACGGATTCCAGGAAGCCACGTGAAAACTGACAATTTGTCGGCCGCCGATCGTTATACATGTAGATCGCCGCGCGACGATTCCGAGGGGATGATCATAGGCGGCGGACACCGCGAGAACGAGATCTTCCGGGATCCCAGAATCGCTCTATCAATCGTGCTAGCGAGATGAAAAATCGTGCTACTAACCGCAGCAACAATTATTTGATTGTAATTATTAGATCATTAGAAATAGAATTCAAAGCAGTGGACGTATTATATTAAATACACTGTCCAACAAATTTCGACTTTGTTTATGTTTCCAGTATACTGTTGGGTGGATCTTATACAGTTTTTTGCGCTGATTCAGAATATGCCCTCAATTTTTCTCCTACACTCTAGTCCAGTCAATGAATGGTTATAAGGGAGGCGCGTAGAGGGAAATGGAAGTAACGCAATTTTTAACTTTGGGACTTTGTTTGGACCAGTTAGAAGGTTTTCACCTTTTTCGGTTTTCCGCTTATATCTCGGGAACTATGTGTCCTAGCGATAAGACCATTCCATACAAAATTAAAGCTGACAAAATGTGCCACAGGATTGATTCTATTCAGTTTTTCAGGGAGCCAGACGCGCAGCCTTCAAAACTCGGCAGTCGCGAGTAAGTAAATCCGAGCGCTGGCTTAGCATATCATCTTCTATTCAGCTCCTGTCTCTTGTAATTGACGCAGACAATGTTCGTTTTGCGAAATGTCTCATAAAGGGTGTCGGAGAAAGAAAGGTGAACAAATTATAGACCTTGTAGACTTGAACCTTGTTGAAGATTTACGGAGAATTTAGGATTCAATGAAAGTCTCTAGAAGAACGCTCTTTACGACTTTTCCCAGGATTCCTGAAGAGCCTAAGCACTCTAGAGTTCTCTGAAGTACAAACGACTCTTTCTAAATTTAATGTGCAATTAAACAGCATGAAGCCTCATGAAGAATTGCTGAAGCTACTTGGCAGGGTTTCGAAGTCCCCAGGGGCTGCTGAATGCTGTCTATGTCCCCTGCAAAGCCTAGGGGACACCTGAACGCCACCGAGTAGCCTGGACGATTGCGACTGGGTCTCGATAAGCAGTTCGAGTCGAGTAAAAACTGAGTCGAACCGTATATGCATGATTCTTAGGCAGAAGGAGGAATCCATTAGGTTCGCGAGAGCGATCTGCTTGAGTTGTTCGAGGAAATTGCTCGAATTACCGCGGCACCACGGCAACGACAAGGTGACCCACTGTTAGAAACGATCTTTTCACATTGTGTAACTTCAGATTTCAAGCTTCACCTCCTCCTGGACTTCTTCCCCCGCTTGGGACCCAATTACAAAGTATCCTGGGAGCCTGTTAGCCATTCGTTGCTCCGATTAGAGATTACGTTGGCGCGGTCCAGTTGACGTGAAATCGGAAAGCCTGATTGATCTCGAGGTAAAGCGACGCCTCTCGGTAAACATTTTATATACGAGTATCTTCAAGTGGTCCATTTACATACTGATACGTTATCGCGGTGAGCACACTTCACGGTATCAACACTGTACACACACCGACCATCGATGAACAAATATTGAGAAAGAGGACGTGCCTCATTTGTGTTGATTAATGAGTGCAGAAATTCTGCGCATCAGATAACCCACGTGTGAGCGAACCAAGTTATTGTTTATTTAACGAGCGTACATTTGCGCCGGTTTAGAAACCAACATGGCCGTCGATGGCCAGGAAGAATTTCGCGGGTGCGAGAACAACAGATCTTTTCAACCCTTCAACCTTCGTTTCGAACGAGCGACACAATTCAAGACAAATTATTAGGCTGGAGGGAAAGTTCTGTCGCATTTGAAAGAAGCAGGTAATTTTGCTTGTAAATGAAAGACGCGTGTTGCTAGTGAGTCATTGGGATACAGGAATAGACACGTTATCTGAACTGTGACACGAGTTGTTACAAATATTGGAAATTATATAGCTGAATGATATTCAAGATATATTTTTATAAATTCCATTCCGTACAAAATTAAAGCTGACAAAATGTGCCATAAGATTGACTGGATTCAGTTTTTCGCTATCTCGTATAGTTTCCGAGATATCCGCGCTCAAAGTTCACTAATTGTGCTGAATTGAGTGGCTAGTCAAATAAGGCAAAAATTTCTTTTTCACAATTAGTGAACTTTGAGCGCGAATATCTCGAAAACCATGCGAGATAGCGAAAAACTGAATCGAATCAATCTTGTGGCACATTTTGTCAGCTTTAATTTTGTATGGAATAGTCTTATCGCTAGGATGCATAGTTTCCAAGATATCAGTGCTCAAAGTTCACGAATTGTGAAAAAGAAATTTTTGCCTTATTTGACTAACTACTCTTCAGCACAATTACTGAACTTTGAGCGCGAATATCCCGAAAACCATGCGAGATAGCGAAAAACTGAATCGAATCAATCTTGTGGCACATTTTGTCAGCTTTAATTTTGTATAGAATGGTCTTGTCACTAGGACGCATAGTTTCCGAGATATAAGTGGAAAACCGAAAAAGGGGAGCCTCTACGTGCCCCTGCGTGACTTTTAGTATGTTTACCTCCTAAGTAGTCCAAACAAAGTCCCAAAGTTAAAAATTGTGTTCCTTTCATTTCCCTCTACACCCCTCTTATGAGCATTCATTGACTGGACTACGAGTATACTTAGGAGTATGTACTATTTCTACTTTTCAAAGTACTTATAGAGGGTTCGAATTCAAGCAAAGTTCGAACCTGTACTGTATGCGAGTAATCGAAAGTTAAGTTGCGGAAGAAAATGTTGTAGACGAGCACGAAAGATCGGAAATAGGAGAGGATCGCTGGCGGAAGAAGACGGACAGAGCCAGCGGGAAGATTAAGTGCAGCATAATGAAACAACGTCTGGTAAGAAAATTAGTTGAGAATGGACGTGAAGCGAATCTTATCGGCCTCTATCGAAACCTTCCATAAATATTGCCGGCACGAATTTATCCGACTCGTTAAAGATGTAAAAACCTTTCACGGTGCAGTTGCCGGCCAAGGTCGTGGCCTTAATCGCGTATTGGCCACCCGGCCTCCCCCTCCCCCCACTGTATACAGATATACTCTCCAACTTAAAGTTTCTGGAACTAGCGCGGCGGTAGTATCGACTTCGAGGAGCTCTCTAGATAAACGATACGGCAGTGCGGAGGCTGAGACACGTTTTCTGACAATAGCTGAATAAACGAGTTCGAAAACTTTCGTGTCTGACCTTAAATCGATCGATAAACGACCAATCTGAATCTCCGAGGAGATTTATCCCACGGGATCACTGGGGAAACAAGCATTCGTCGCGCAAATGTCTACATTAACACTTTACCTACCGGAAGCCTCGATAATTGTGCTGCGCCAAAGGAAAGTATAGAAATTGTCTTTTGCGTTGCAATCTTACAGGGCGACAAGAAATAACGGAGTTAAACATTTCTTATTATAATTCTGTCAAATCGACGAATTTTGAAAAACCAAATGATAACAACCATAACATAGACATTTAGTTTTCATAGATTCAAGAAGTTTCGAAGTGGCCACCCTTTGAGCCGATTCAGAGGCTCAAACGTGTTTTGAAATTTTCGGCTATGGGCCGCAGCTCTTCTGGCGTCATTCGGTCCCACACCCGGCGCAGTGACTTTATAGAAATTTCGGCGAGTGTAGGGAGCCAATTTTTAATGGTTTTGGATGCAATGTCCATCATAGATCTACGCGTTTACTGTAGAATTTCATATCGCAGTGGTCACACACAAAAATTGTGATTAGAATATAACGTATCCGGTGTGTTCTATGGCGTCGCAAGAAAGTTGGCCCACATACGATGATTTAATCCCGACTATCCTTCGGATGATCGGCGACCTTCGCTCCGACCTGTACCAGTGGACCTGTCCCAAGGCCTTCGTGTCGCTGTTCTACTCATACAAAGGATGATACCCGATCGCGTTGGTCTTATCTTTCTTACCGCACGACCTGCTCGCTGAAATATACTTTGGATCTCGTCGGAGTTCAACCTTAATCCCTGCTAACTTGGACATTGCGAGAGAAAAATAATGTTCCCAGGGAAAAATGATCGGAGACATCATGTTTTCCACAAATTTCGTAGATTTTGTTTATGTTTTGTTAATAAATTTTGATGCTATGATTAAAAATGATTACCTCATTAAGTAAAATCGGTTTCTTTATTATATATACAGGGTAGTCCACCTAAATGTCTCCTTTATTTGTGATGACATAACAAAGGAGATCTTTCGGTGTGGGCCACCCTGTATAATATTAGACTGAAGAACTAAATCCTTAGTCCTGCAGGATATTGAAATAAATCCCGCATCTATCCCCGGGATTGCAAACCCCAGCGAAGAATTGCATCATCCTAATTTCCTGCTTCTGTTAATTCAAGTTAGTGTTACGAGAACACCTTCAGCTTCTGTATGGGTCCAGCCAGAAGAGAACTATTACAGCGGAAGTATACATAGAGCATAGAACAACTAGGTCACCGTCGAGCCCTAAAACTGTATTATGTTAAATGAAAGCGCGATGGCATCCGCAACCTAAATTGATTTTCTTCCGACAGGCGAGCGCGGCAGCCGCGGGGGTTGGAGGTCACGTTAAGCCCCGTTCCCACCGTTCGATGCTGCTTAATCGAATAAGCGTTTGATCAACCGGTGCCTGAATGACCAGTCAATCAGCGTTTTATTTGCGAGCCCTTTCCCGAGCTGTCCGGTGTTTCCAGGTTGTTGCGACTTTTTATGAAACGCTGAAAATGCGATGGCGCGAGCAGCGACATACGTCACGGTTCGTTTGCGAAGAACCGTGCACCAATCATGGCTTTCCGAAACGATGGGAAGCTAATCGTGCAACATGCGTAGGTTCGGACGACGGGGGTGAGAATGATATTGTTAATTCGTTCCATGAATCCTGCCTCTTGTTTCTGACGGGCGTGTTCCGTTGGCGCGATGATTCCGATAGAATCCATCAATCCAGTTCTGACATATGATAACGACTTCGCTCACGATTTCCTGCGTACAACTAATTACTCGAAATAGCCCGTTGTCGGTGGATTTCATTCGCGAGATGTACCCGCGAGACATAATCATGCGCATCTAGCCCGAAAACGTTCTACCATCGCACAATGGTCCCAAATCCCGAAAACACGGCCAGAACCTCAAAAAGTTTGTAATTCTAGGGTTGGGTGAAGTGATGTTATGACCACTGAATGCCACCAAGGAAAAAGGTAAGAAGTTTATGGTACGGTTCTGCAGTCAGTTCAAAGTTAGCCTTCGTTTGATGAGCATTTGTCGCGCGCATTATGTAGTAGGAAATTGAACGCCCCCCTTCTAAAGTGCATAACTTTCAAAATAGTGCATCAATTTCAATTCTGTAAAATGCATGGCTGTTCCTGAAAGTAAGTAGAATCTTTACCTGTTTTTGTATCTCAAAAATTGTTAGTCATTACGTTACACGATGGCAATATTCTTTGGAGAACGTAGAAGGTGAAACTTGATCAAATTCCTTTCCTGTCGTGTTGCTAATACATTTATCTTTCAAAGTTTATAAAAACCAATCTCCGATAGTCTCCTAGTTGGTCATACGAGGGTAAACTTTGTTTCATTTCTATGGATTTTAAAATGCGATTTTACAACTTTTAGTAATGAAAAACGATTCGGACGATTAAATCTTATGTACATAATTTACAATTATACTAACTCTTGATATACAAAGTGCAATTTTGTTTGTCATTTATACATTTTTACCTATCAACCTCTCAAAACACATTTAATGCGAATTGTTGTCTAAATTTTAATCGGCAATTTTCAGTGACCCCAAAAGGATCATTTTCCAAGCAGACCTAACCATTTTTTAATCTATATGTCCGCCATATTGGACCCGCCATTTTGTTTTTTGGAATTTAAACTTCATATTCGTAATCAGCGACCCCGAAAACCCCCGGGAGTACGAATTTTTAGGTGCATTCAAATACGTTTAGAGGTTTTGGCCGGTTTTTCACGATTTGGGACCATTGTGCGCTGGGATAAATGGACAATATGAGATAATATCAAATCATTTCGACGAAAAAAAAACGGTTTCATTAGTTTCGTTCACCAAATTCGATTTTCTGCAAAATCCTCAGGTGGTAGACAAATTTGTGGTGCGTGTGGTGGCAGAAATGACGCACAGCATGTCAAGAAAAAAGTCTATCCGGACATGGCATTGGATAAAGCACAATTTTCTTAAGATTCTGCAAGTTTAAAAACGTTCGTACCATAGTGTTTCTGTTCTTCCCATATTCTGCAATATTTCAGCTTCAATTAAAAGAAAAAATCATCGCTCCATCTCATTACTATTAAAAGTTCTTCGATTTTGACACAGAATTCATCGTAACAGTTCTAGTAGCCAGTTCTGAGACCTCCTGAGATACTTGGGTAGCCGGGTACTCGGCTGTCTCATGAGATGCCCGGTTATTTTTGCTCTATCCGGGTATCTCACGGGTACTCGACTAAAGGTACATACTAGCTCTAGTTCGAATCGTTAACTAGCAGTTAGAGCAGCCAACCGAGTGTTTGACGAAGGAGTAACGAAGGTACTAATGGAATTCAAACTTGGGTCGAGACACTTCCGATGGCTCCAGGCCAGCTGCGAACTCTTCCTGCTCCAAATTCCCGAGAAGAGGGTCGAGCGGCTAGGTGTGAAAGAGATCCTTGTGATCACCGACATAAAAATGTCACCGTTCCTCGTCGTATCTCTCCCGAGAACGAGCATGCCCCAGTAAAAGTGCGCGAGTACCTTTCTCCGTCCGTAACTGCTGCTCGAGACAGATGCATCGAACTAGCCTGGACCGAGAGAAGACCAACACGGAAACCAAGAAGACAAGGGAGAAGTAACTCATCCCACCCGACAGAGAAACTACTGCTTGATTTTCGATCTCTATCGCCCCACTATCACCATGAAAATAGTTTACTTTCTGCATTGTTATAATTAGACTGCGGGTTTTATGCATTTATGACAAACATGGGTAAGCACCACTTAAAGCAGTGGACACATTAAAAAGATTTAAAGACATCACAGTGTTGGATTCAGGTTAATTAGATAATTAAACGAAGAAAGAAATGTTTGTTTCGCTCTTGTGTCTTGCAATCATTGCAAACAATTTTTATTTTGCAAAAAGATTCGCAGTCTAGTTATAATACTCTGTATACACTCATAAATGTATTCAATTCGAACCATCATTTTCAGCAATAATATTGAAAGTTGAAATGGGGAAAATAAAGACGAACTACAAATATTTTCTTCAAGACAGCTTTTGGCTGGGAAGTTTTGATGCATCCACCGTGCCGTCCTGATATTGGACCACCAGGCTACCATTAGTTTCGGTCTCTACAGAACTCTCTTAAGGGGGTAGTATAGGCTAGGATTGTAATTAGAAAATAACTAGAATCTTACTAGAAAAATGGCTCGAAACATGGGTTTGCGCCCAGAAGATGTTTGACCTTATTTGAGCAAATTGTGGGCTGGGTGAGGGCTCATTCTGAAGAGGAAGGTTAGATGCAGTGCGCTCCAGTCATCTCATAAGTCAAAAAAGTCTTTTAGAGACATAATAATGCATTGAAACCTGCGGGTTTTTTCCCTAGATTTTTTTCTCTACTTTGGGCCCTCATATTATTAGTTATAAACATAATCTCGTTAACCTCGTGACCAGAGCGCAGTGCGTCTAACCCTCCCCTTTAGAATAAGACCTCACTCAGTCCAAAATTTGCTGAAATAAGGACATTAAGCGACAGCGCGCAAACCCATGTTTCGAGCCATTTTTCTAGTAAGATTCTAGTTCCTTTCTAGTTACGAATCGAGCCTATACTAGTAGTAGTAAGTGCGTTTGCCGGGGAAGGGCGGGTCGGCCGCCCCTCGCTTCACAATTGGCGCTGCCGGCACTCGGCCCTTTTGTGGGTTGCAGGTATCCACGTTTTTCAGCTGTCCCCTCTGTTTTATTCGGCCCGGGCCATTTTCAGAGTCGTCGACTTACTAGACGGGTCGGTCATCATTGATGAGCGGGCCATGCTACCTAATTTTTTGTCAGTTTTTGAGCTGTTTTACGGCTCGGTGTGAACGTCGGGCCCCCTCACCTTCAGACCTGCAGGGTGTCTCGCCTGCCCTCTCAGACTCCCCCCACTTCGCCATAATTTTCATGTCGAATGTGTCAAGTTTTTGAAGCCCGTCCCTACTCTGTTTCCGGATAGTCCAGAAACCTGCCCACACCCTCCCCTAGGGCTAATCCCTCCGCCTGTGCTGTGAGTCTATTGGAAGAGTTCAAGATGCAAGGGACCGCGTATTGTTTGACCATTGGGAGGAAGTTACTACTACTTGGGATCCGATCCGACTTTATCGAAATCACGGCTGGGCCGAGATATCAATTCCATACGGTCTTCTCTTGCCGAGCCTATTTCGCGCTGGGGTTGAGAAGGAAGGGTTCACCAACTTCGCCGAAATCTGTCTCCTGAGAGATTTGATATCGGGTTCATCGAGATCTTCCTTCTTGGGTGGGCTTGACACATCCTAGAAAGTATGGCTGATTGTTTGGATGTGACCATCATCCTCGGTTCTGGTCGGTGTTCAGCAATTAGCTCCGTCCACCCGGCCTTTCCCTTAAAGGTTTCTTAATTCCGTTTGCGTTTCTTGATTCCATTTTTTAGTAGGGTCCAGCCCAGTTTCCACAGTGGTACCATTTGTTCGCTGACCACCCCCTTTTCCTTACTCTATCCCCCAAACAGGGGAGATAGAGCAGCGGCGGGTACCTTTATGAGGCGGGATGGCCAAGAGCCTATACTAGCCCCTTAAAGGTGAGCGCATACTAGATGGTCGCGGGAAGGCCGCGGGAAGGTCAAAGCCGCCGATGGACGTCCACGCGGGAAGAAATCTCTAGCGGGCTGACGGCTCCACAGCAGGGAGCAGGGCTCCCTGAAAGAAAGGTCCCTTTCCCTAAAAGAGGTGGGGAGCCCACGGAGACCTTTTTTTCTGCCACGCACAGCAGGTAGCCCTGCTCCCTTGCCGCATGGACGTCCATCGGCGGCTTTGGGCGTCCATCGGCGGCTTTGGCCTTCCCGCGACCATCTAGTATGCGCTCACCTTAATGGTGCGAAGTCGACTTCAAAAGAGGCCTGTGAGGATCACGCGTCGCAGTTTCTCGCCCAGAAATCACAGAAGTTCTGTACAATGAGACGGGATTATAGTTTTACCCCAAAAATGGCAAAAGGTGGTCGATCAAAAAACGGCATATACTTCATTTGAAATATGGAAAAAACTTGATTCATTGCTGCATTAAAATACGAGGAAACTTTGTCCCAATATGTATCGTAGAATTATAAAAATTCGTGACGTTGCATCAGGACGTTCAGCGTCCGTCGTTCGTCCTTACACGATAGATCGTGAGGACGTAGTCCGTACTACGTCCTTTGGGTCGGGTGGGGTGAGAAGCTGCAGAAGAAGTTCTCTATTACGCTGCAATTGCAGGAGTGCATGGTGGGAAGAAGAAGCGCGACGGAGATGGCGTCGGACGGATGGTAACGCGGGGCGGAAAGAGAGGGAGCAAACAACCAGCGGAGAAGAGTGAAAGAGAGAGAGATAGAGAGAGGGAAAGACCGCACCGGCTTCCTCCTGAGATGACATCTCCCCGCGACCTTGGAACCGAGACTGACCTTGACCGTGTCAACCCCCACCAGCAGCCGCCCTAGCGCGTCCCGGGCGCTCTCCCTTCCCCCAACACCCAGCGACCTCACCACGCTATAGAGAGTCGGTGTCGTATTACGCGAATGCGATGTTGCTCGGTGCTGGTGCTGCTGCTGCGGCTGCGGGCATCGTTGCTGCATCGACCGGTCGCAGCAGACTGCCAGCCCTCCCCTCTCGTCCTCCACCCCTCGAACCCCCGAACAAGTCGCGGTATCTCGTTTGCTCCCTGCTGTCGCCACACCCTTCCAACGACCGCGACAGGAACGAGCTGCTGGGCGAATCGCGTCCCACCGCCCTTTTATTCCACATACCCATATAAACGCGCGGTCTATCTCCCGTGGGTTCGGTGAAAGTCCACAGGAATCGCATAAATAATGGCCACGAGCATCTACGGAGACCGCCGAAGCTACGCGACGATTCATCACGGACCCGGTGTGTCGATACAGACCCGCTGTCTTCATTGATGCTACACTGCGGTGCATAACTATAGCACCGTTTAAATTTTTACCCGTTTCAGAATTCAGACTGAAAGTGCGAAAAAATTAATTGTAAAAATCGAAAGGGTATGAAAAATATTGGTTTAAATTAATTTTTATCTAAATTCTCCTCTTGTACAAAACGATACAAAGAATAGTATGAATTTCACTGTTGCGTAACAATAGCACCACATCAATAAAAACAATGATAAACGATTTTAATATCTTGTAGGACTACCTTTTTTTTTAAATTAACTCGAAAACTCTATCTGGTACGCCATCAATAAGTTTCCGAAAAATATCTCTGCTGATTTTTTTACTAATATCGATTACGGCGCTTTTTAATTCGGAAACGTTTCCGTATTGCCGATTTTCTGCGTAAACGTTCCTGACAATTATGCCCCAGATATTCTCCATGGGATTTTGGTCGGGTGAACATGCTGGCCATTTAATATTGTTAATATCGTTTGCTTCGAACCATGCCATCACTTTTCGACGTGAAACGTCCAATTTGTAGTACTATTTTCTTGTAGAAAGGGTAGCAAATTGTTTTCCAAGATACCAATATATTCATCACTATTCATTTTCTTCGATGGGAAAGCTAATTGTTAACATGCCATCACTGTGAAAAGCCCCCCCCCAAACCATAAGACTTCCTCCAACGAAATTTCTTTTCGTGAAATACCGTGGTTCCTTGCGGAGATCTCGCCAGTAGGAATTGTACCCATCAGGTCCATCAAGGTTGAATTTTTTTTCTTCCGAAAAGATAGTCTAATTGTCAATAAAAGAAATTACAATAAGCTGTGTTTAGAAGATTTTCAGAAATTAACTTACGTTATGCCAGTTCCGATGCATGTTTGCTCGAGCGTATTGAAGTCTTGCAATCTTATGGCGCGGTAGAAGTTTGGGTGCAGACTTTAATTTTTGTCTCACGATGTTTCCATTTGCTTGTAAAGCTCGATGTATAGTCCACTGTGAAACATCAAGATTACGTTCTTTTTTAATTTGGTTACAACTTTTTAATGTGTTGCTGGCCGTTTTCACAATTATTCGTTCCGTACGTGGACTCAATTTCTTCTTTGGTCCACTCTTCTTTGGTTTTATTCTTCCCATAGTTATCTTAGTCACGTAAAAAGTTTATAACAACTTTATGTGACCTTCCTAGCCTACGAGCAATTTCGCGCATGCTAAAATCTATTTCCTGCAGGGCTAAAATTTTACCCCTCTCTTCTTCCGTTAAATATGTACCACGCGGCATTTTTCAAGATACAAATTTTTATATTTACTGTGGAAAATTCTTTTTGAATTATGAATGCTCATAAGGGAGGTGTAGAGGGAAATGGAAGGAACACAATATTTAACTTTGGGACTTTGTTTGGACTAGTTAGGAGGTAAACATACTAAAAGTCCCTACTCCTAGGAGGTGAGCGGGCTACAGAGGGGCACGTAGAAGTCACCTTTTTCGGTTTTCCGCTTATATCTCGGAAACTACGAGTTCTAGCGATAATACCTTTCCATACAAAATTAAAGCTGACAAAATGTGCTACAACATTGATTCCATTCAATTTTTCACTATCTCGCATTGTTTCCGAGATATCCGCGCTCGAAGTTCACTAATTTTTCAGCACGATTAATGAACATTGAGCGCGGAAATCTCGGAAACTATGCGTCCTAGCGATAAGACCTTTCCATACAAAATTAAAGCTGCTAAAATGTGCCACAAGATTGATTCGATTCAGTTTTTCGCTATCTCGCATAGTTTCCGAGATATCCGCGGTCAAAGTTCACTAATTGTGAAATTAGCTTGAAAAATTGACGTTGAAATTGAAGAATTGAAGTTGAAATGGAAAACATTGAGGTTGAAAATGAAGTTGAAGAGTTGAAATTGAAGTTGAAATGGAAAATTTGATGTTGAAATTGAAATTGAAGAGTTGAAATTAACGAATTGAAATTGAAATGGAAAATTTGATGTTGAAATTGAAGAGTTGATATTGAAATTGAAGTTGATATTAACGGAATGAATTTGAAATATTGAAGTTGAAATGGAAGAGTAGAAATTGAAGTTGCAATGGAAGAATAGAAATTGAAGTTGAAATGGAAGAGTTGAAACTGAAGTTGAAATTAGAAAATTGAAGTTGAAGAGTTGATATTGAAGTTGAAATGGAAACATTGACATTGACATTGAAATTGATGTTAGCGTTTACTTACTTGTGTAACGTCTTAGTACGACAGTAATGGTGTTTTAGAGTTATTTAAATTGAAATATCTCGTGAACTACTGACTGTTCGACATACATAGGTTAGTACTTTTTTATAACGAATGTCCAGTTGCATCGATTGATGTATTAAAAAATACCTCACTCCATTTAAAAACATATCGATAACCTTGAAGTCTCATTTAAAAAAATGACCTCGAAAATTTTTTGCCTTACACCGTTAAATGTGGCCGTTCAAACAGTGTAACTCTGTCCTAAGAAGTTTTATTGTACAACGGAAAGTAACGGAGATATTTAAGTGTTCCGTTTCTTCGAACTCACCCTGTATACTGAAGCCATAGTCATACTTTCTGTAAAGACAATTTTTTTATCAAACGTTCCAGTGAGCCGCAATCGTGCACGCCAGCAGATCAACATTTCTAAAACGATTTACACGAGGCTGCAAAAAACCCCATAAAAAATCATTTACAAAATTAATACAAAATTTTTTTCTTGTATTCGCAGACTGGAAGATACGTGTCAAGAAAATTACAGACTCGAAAAATGTTTTTTCATTATTTTATCAGTGCCATAAAAATGATTAAAATTTTCGACCGGGAAAGTGTAATGTGTGTAAGGTCTAGTGTAAACTAGAATTTGTTGAAATCGTGACATAATAGTTAAAGGTTGATTTTGTCCTCTGTAGGATATCGATACGCGTCAAGGACAAAATTGTGTGCACTGAGCAGTTGGAAAAAGTGGCTTCGCCGTGGTAACCAGCCTAATCCATTCTTGAAACCGCTCCATCCAGCTTCCACTTTTTCCCACCCCTCCGCTGCATCCTCTTCCCCGCTAACCGAGATCCTGTTTTCTCTGTCGCTCGCCTAGCTCCACTAACACCCATCCGCATGGAACGCTGCTGTTCCAGCGGAACCCTTTTCCCGGCGGTAATGTAGGTGAAAATACATATAGGATGACGCGATCCGCGCGCAGCTCTTTCTCTTTCGAATTACACCGCTCCGGTTCGAGATGATCGATGGCCGTCGCAGATTCGTGTTAACCCACCCGCCATTTAATTTTTATTCGCCATTTTGCATTCTCGTTTTTCGTCCTCCCGGCTCCTAACTAGGGCTGTTACTTTTCCGAAGCTTCGACTCGTCGAAGTACCGAAGAATAAGGGAAACAAAAACTGGGGCAAGATTTTTAACATACAGGGTGCGCCGTCTGTAGGTACCATATGTTAAACGCTAAAACAATTGTTATTCGTAAACATTCCGGAGAATATTCTAGCGTATTTGACAGCTCATTTCATACCATTATTCACCATGAATAACTTAACACCAGCACAATGACTCTCCTCAGAAGATTGTTCCCGAATCGCTTAATCTCGAAAAATGGCGATTACAATTGGCCTCCACGTTCGCCGGATTTGACGCCTCCAGACTGCTCCAGACTTTTTTCTGTGGGGATATTTAAAGTCAAAAGTTTATGTTGGCGCGCCGCGGTCCCTCCAGGAGCTGAAAGATGCAATCCGTAAGGAAATAACGGAAATAATGCCCGAAACGTTGCAAAAAGTTATGGGAAATGCCCAAAAACGAGCATTTCTTTGCGTCGTTCATAAAGGTGATTACTTGCCCGACGTTGTATTTAAAAAATGAATTTTTTGTATTGGTATAAACCAAAGTAAATAAATATCGCAAACCGAACTCGATTTAATTACGTTTTCACTATTTTATAAGCATTTAACATATGGTACCTACAAATGGCGCACCCTGTACATTGGTTAGTACTTTTTTATAACGAGTGTCCAGCTCCGTCGATTGATGTATTAAAAAATACCTCATTCCATTTAAAAAAAAAAATGAAGGTGACCTTCATATCTCTAAAAAAAATTACATAAAAACAAAAAATTTTTTGCTATCGTATGAGCCCCATTTTACCATTCAACTTTGTCCTGAGGACATTTAATGCGTCTTTGAAAACAACAAAGATATTTAAGGTGGTCAAGTTAGGTGAAAAATACTCTGTATACGACTGTTATAATTTTATGTTATTGTCTCTTCATTCTAAATTTACAAAATTACGTGTCAAATATGTTATAAGTAGACTGCGGACGTTCATGCAATTTTCAATTTTTATATAGGCAAATTTAGTGGAATCACGTGAAATGCTATATTTTCAGTTGTGGTATACTTTGTAGACCTGAAATAAATAAAAGCCTGTACTAAATTCTGTGGAATTTTATGTTCTAGCATTTCTCGAAGCCATAAATGCATAAAATGATGCATGTATTCGCTAATGACCTCGCTGTTAATGCGACCACGTTAAAATAAACTGGAAAGGAACTTGGGTTTTCAAATGAAGCATCGAAGGTAAAAATAAGTTATTTCTTCGTATGTTTATTCGACAACACGAGAAGTTACCTCGAAAATGGCAAAAACTAATAGAACAGAATGGAAAATATTTCATTGAATAAATTTACAAATAAATATCTGAACTTTTACAATTTACAATATTACAATTATTCACATTATAATGATGCTTTAATCTATTTATTGGGTTGGAACGAAAGTTCGTAGCGTTTGCTTAAATCAAAATTTAAAGCTGATGTTATTGAATAAATCTACGTATAAATATCTTAATTTTAATTTACAAACGCCACGAACACTTTCGTTCCAACCCAATAAATAGATTAAAGCATCATTATGATTTGACCAATTGTGAAATAAAAAAACCAGAGACCGTTCATTCGACGAGCGGTGGCAGGTCCAGCGTTAATAAAGTAATCACTTTAAATGTAATTATTAGAACAATTCTGTGGTTGTTCTTCATTGTGAGAAGAAATTCTTGTTTGAACAAGCTTTCCGTGCGCAAGCCGCAAAAGCTTCGCCATATGGCTGCGGTGACGCCATTATTCTGGCATGCGTATCAATGTTTAAACGACCTTGATGCGTAATCGTATCAATGTTTAAACTTCCATCTACGATGATAAAACAAATGGAAATTAGAAAAGGATTATTAAAGAGATAGAAAGAGAAACGGTTCTCGTTTAGCTTCGACAACGGTCGTTCGCGTTTCAATATATATTTTTCTTTTGTCGACGAACGTTTGCAATGTTTAGAGGCCGAGGTATATCTTTGAAATCCAATTTGCCGCGTTTCACGTGGAAATTTCAATCTCGCATAAAACACCCCGGGATCATGGTCACGTTCGAATATTCAAATACGTCGATAAAAATACGGCCACCATTTTTCGTGAAATGCAAAGCAGTCGAGACGATAAGCGAACACGATAACTAGAACAATGCACATTGTTGAGTGTGACAACACACGTGACAACGGTTGCGACGAAATCCCCGTCGTCGTGTCACCTATTCGCAATTTTCGAGCTGGTTGTCGAGCCGAATCCATCGATTTGCACGGTGAACAAGAAAAAAAGAAGTGGGCTAACAGATCTGCAGTCACAGTTCAAGGTGACGAGAAGAATGGGGTTTGCACTGCCACAAAGCGCTGCCTTTCAAATTAATGTCAAACACACTCGACCCTACAGGCTTTTTTGTCAACGAACGTGATCGCGACAGATTCCCGTCGAATCTTCCCGACGCATCCAAGCACTTCGAAAAATTCACCCTTTTGCAAGTCGAATTCCCTACGCAAATCAATTTCACCTTTTTGCAAATCAATTCTGCCCTTTTACAAATCAATCTCAACCTTTTGCAAATCAAGTTCACCCATTAAGATTATTTAAAATTAACTATTTGTTTATTTAGATTAAATTATAGATTTTCGTAGATGTGTCGCAAACTGTACTGCATTTTCCAATTGTAGTATTCTTTCAAATATACCATTCGATTTTATTTTCAAATCGGGCACGAACTCGTGCAATCATCTGATATTTATTTAAACACACGTGAATGCTGTCATCACTGCGAAGGATTCAATCAGAAAACGGCTACAATAAATATTTTTTACATATCTATACACAGTTTTCATACATTACAAAGTTAATGACTTGGTAATTAGTAATTACTAATTACTAGACTGCGGATCTTTATGCAAAAAAAATTTTCGCATTGATTGCAGGACACAGGAGCCAAATAAAAATTGTATTCTTCTTTTAATTATTCTACTAAGCTGAAACTAATACATTGACATCCTTAAATATTTCTAACACGTCCACTGATTTAAATTGTACGTGCCCATTTTTGTCATAAATGCATAAAATCCGCAGTCTATTAATTACTTTTAAAATTTTGAATCTCTCAACAATTCATTTGTGAATTTGATTTGCAGAAGGGTGAATTTGCAGTGAAAAACCTGTAAACGAACCTAGTATTTTTCCCCGATTAGACTAAAACACGTAAAAATAAATATTTCGCCCCGAATAAATTTGTACAATTCAATGAGAATGTATTCTCGTTGATTAATCATTCCCACAATTTTTATAACCTCAACCTTCATTGTATAAATGTTTAAAATTTAAAACTCCGAATTGTTCTGCATTGTAACACACTTATCGAATCGTATAAAATTAAAGAAGACAATGTTGAATTTCACATATATTTTCCCACGTGGTTACGAAAATAAAAATAGCATCAAATGCAGCATCTGAAAGTTAATTTGTAATTGTATCACTAGAGACAGCGGATCTTTATGCAAAACAAAATTTCTTTATGCGAACTACAACAAATTCAGTGAAATAGAAATTTATTTGAAAATGAAAATAATATAACAGTATCTTCAAATATTTCTAATTCTTTCACTGTTTTAAATCACACCTACTGATTATTCCCATAAATGCATAAAATCCGCAATCTAGGTATCACCAATTGCTCTAAATAAATTATTCTTTACACATTTGAAGAGCTTCACTTTTAAATATGTTCCTTCCAAACGTATATTAAAATAGATTAAAACATATATGTAGAAAGCAACAAGGAATGATTTGCAATATGGCTTGTATTATACAAAATATATTGCACACCATGACTATCGATAATTATCGGAAACTATCGATGGTGCCGACTATCGCGGCATTACGTATATTGTCGTATATTAAAAATCACATAGGAATGTTCCTAATACTAATTTTTAAATATTCCATTAGCTTTTTTCTGTACGAAACGTTACTGTCTCGAATAATTTGCTAATGGAAAGAGCACATAACAGTCGCTTGCAATGAAAGTAAAAAGAATGAAAAATGTTAGAGGCGATGTTTATCTTATTCGACCTTCAAATTTCCCGCCATCGAAGAAGCACAGTCGGTCAAGAAATGAGTAACACCGTTTCGCACGTCAAAGTAACAGTACAGCTTTTTCATCAATGGAAAGCTATCGAGCGCTCGACACAGTAAACAATGCTAATCATTAACATACTTCCATAACATGTCCGCGTGTAGAACGCAGTATTTACATCAATCTGTCACACCATGTGCTTCCCGGTAACTTCCGCGAGAGAACGTCCATGGCACGTCGCGATTGGAACGGTTAGGATGTTTGCAATAACGGAAACTATTTCGACACAACACAGTTCACGAATATACGAAGATGTAAAGAACGTTTCAGACTCACCCCTGTCGAATTTCTTGCCTTCTGGATCGATGTCTTTCACGTTGAAAATATCCTCGAACAGCACGCCCGCCATTTTAGACAACTGTGACGATCAGTGACGATGTCTCCACCTCGCGGCCAATATTTCACTCGCGGATAGGAACGTAATTTTGGATCGCTACGACACAGTAATGTAGGTTAGTAATTTGGTAAATTACGCTGTGATTTATGAACCATGAAATATGCATATATATACCATTCAAATTGCATTCCACGAAAATTATTTTCGAACGGTGGTCGACATTTCAAATTCTTGTGTATGTACTTTAATGTATTCGTAAATAGGTTTGTACATTTATATATTCGTATTTTCGTGTATTTATTATTAGATTTGATGCATTTATGACACAAATCAGTAGGAAAACGTAAACATACGAAGACGAAGTGTGTTCATTTCAATGAATTGAAATTATTTACACAACAGATAAATATATCTTTATTCATCTTCATTTCCATGCAAATGATGTATAAACATTTTATTTTGTATTGAGACCCGTTGTCCATTTATTATATATTCGTATATGTAGATACGTTATTATTATAATTAGGAATACGTCTTCTCTAAATTTTTTTGATCCAAGCAATGAACTTTAATGAATTTTCCCTTTTGTTCGATAATCCTTTGCCAAAAAGAATAAACAAGAGAATAGCTCGTCGCTTGAATAAAGAAATTCGGTTTTATTTCACCGAATACCGAAATTACTTTCTTGCCAACCCAACATGTTAGCTCGGACACACGTTGCAAGGCTATTTATAATTTAAACGTGAATGACTAAACAATTTTTTTATGCTAATAACGACACATCAATACAATTAGGAACTAACGATGTTTATTAGATTGACAACTCGTATAACCTTGAAATTCTGTCTTCCATCGAGTTCGACAGAGGGAGTCACCGTGCAGGTTCATGGTTTTTACGCAGCACAATTATTCTTTTACGCAGCAGTACGCAGCTTGAGGGGGTTTCTGTACCATACCATGACACACGTATAGCCATAAGTACCGACATTATGACGCATATATTGATATATAACGCGTTACGTAATATTAGGGATTTCATATTGTTGCGTAACCACCGAGAAATCTGCATAAAGTTGGAGAGGTCGAAAACAGAAACAATTCGGCGATGATCGAAATAATTCATTTCACTCTGGGAGTTATTAATAGACTGCGGAAGTTTATGCAATTTTTGTAGACGAATTTTAACAAAACGGAATAAAATGAAATCTTATTTTCCGTCGTAGTAGCCTTTTTAGATCTGAAATAAATTAAAATCGTACTAAATTCTGTCGAATTTTTGATACTCCAGCATTTTTTGAACATTTTTATAAATGCATAAAGATCCGCAGTCTAGTTATTAACCTCGAATTACTCTGAATTACTCGCACAAAGTAACAGAAGTTTGTAATCCTACATTTTTCCAAGTGTACCAGACTCATTGATAAATGTTTCTAAATTTATGCGATTATGCATTGCGGGATATTTATTGGCATATATCTTTTATACATACGTCAGATTTCCTCTCTGCCTATGTGTTTTGTGCATACCAAAGCGGTTTTTGTGATGATACATTTTTTAAAATGGCCAGTGGTGCTATCTATGGAAAATAATTAAACCACGGACGAGGTATAGGAGTAGACGCAGTAGATCAATCACCCAATGTACTTTTCTGTCTCGCGTTCGAAAAGCCCTTACCATTTTCGTGTCACATCCTACCGTACCGACGAGAACTGATATTCTATAATGGCGCTGTTACCGATAGAATTATGAATTTCATTTCCGCGGGAGAAAATCCATTGATCGAAAAACCATATTGATTGCCCAGATCGATACTACTTGATGCTTTCGAGAATCGAAATCAAGACGCAGCTTCCTGTCCATTCCTGTCGTACTTTCAACTTCAACAATCAGCAGAGTGCGGAGTCCTCAGTGGTCTTCTGTACCGACACGATGCTGTCGGTGGCCTTTCTGCTTCATGCTCCAGCCACAATTTATCCTAGAGGGCGTAAGTAAACGGCAAAATTTTTGAAATTGAAATTAACTTTCTCTCTTATAATATGTTGAATAGGTTGAACATAATATAAAAGTATTTTGGAATTCGTCGTACATGATTTTAATATCCTAAATTACACCTGCTTATTTTTGTCATAAATGCATAAAATTCGATGTGTACAATTACTAAGGGAGGAAACAACATTCTATATTTGGTTTCTATATGTTGTTTAATTACGTATGTCTAATTTTTATTATAAAATCGAAACGAAACGGTTGAATTTATCGTCCTCTAATTATTACGTCTCTGTATATAATGAAGATATGCAGTTTGAACGTTTGGCAACAGGAAAAAAAGAGAATCAGAACATATTAATTTATACGTCGCAATCTCAAGAATGCAAACGTCAAAGTGTGAAATTTCTCGGATGTGAACGGTCGAATAAGAAAATAGACCGAGTGAAAAATTTACCCATTTTGGGTCGTATTTCGATGCTACCAAAAGATGCGGCAATCTATGAAACACAGATCATACCTCGATCCTGAAGGTAGCTTAAGCTGGACATTTCGAAAGTCCAGATATTAACATTTTTGAGATCACTATTTTTACCTTGTGTGGTGTGTTTCTACTTCTGCAACCACATCTTCGAAGACGGTAAATAAACCAGCATTATTTCATTTCTTCGCACAATCATTTCTCTTTCTACAGTGCTATTATTGCAACACATTCGATAATTCCTGTATTTTTTAATTTATGATCACACGAGATCACATTTAATTTGTTCGATATGGCGGACAGGTTAATAGGGGACATTCTAGTGTAACATTCTTCCTTGAATCTTTATCATTCTGTCGAAATTTGTTACTTTATCTTTTAAATGACCCTGCATCCAAAGATTAAAGTCTCCCTTTTAGAATGACCTTGAGTTCTATGACTCGAGTCATCGGATCATGTCCTTCCTCGAACAATAGTGCGGACAAATTTGAAAAGTTGTGCATAATTTGTCGATAGACAAGCCCGCGCCTCGTGCATCATTCCTCAAGAATGCGAAAAGGTGTAATCACTTCCGAGACGAAGAATATTTCGACCGCGGGGACTTTTCTGACGTCGGCCACCCAATAAGAATTCGAGAAGCAAAATCCGCGCACTTCCGGCCCACGGATTGGAGTTCGTGCACCGAGTTGATCTCGCGCGATTCCAGAACCGTTCGGGCCAGTAAACATAATATCGAACGTTCTGCCCTTTTCAAAAAAGGTGTTAAAACCCTAGCCGATATAACCGGCCGGTTCTTTATTCGCATCTTTGAAATTTCGTTGTAGGTACGGCTCGATTAAGGTGTGCTGAGGGCACGTTTCGCGTGCACAACATATACGGCGATGGGAATTGTATGTTTCGAGCGATCAGCTACATTTTATGGCGAAACGAAGACGAACACCGACACCTCCGCTCCATGGTGCGCTCTTCTTTTCCCAATACAATTGACACTTTTTTTTTATTGTAAAGATGAGTGGAAAAAATACATTTATGTACATCCCCGGATGGGGGTAGTGTGGGACTCGAGGGAACAGGTGTTGGGTTCCCCCCCATACCCACTAAAACCAGGGCCTTTGGGCCCTATTCTCCCATTCAACCAATGTGCCCGACGAAGGACAGTAGTTTCGAGCTGGTACCACTCATGTTCTTGTCTCTTAAATCAGTTTGGCCCCTAGTGCATGTTTTCACAGTTTCCAGCCATGTTCCGCAGGGATGCGTGGGTACCTGAAGTTACTTGAATTAACGAATTATTTGATTTTAATCCCATCTGTTCTAAATTTATATTGATTCTCAAATTCTTTCTTTTCATCGCAATATTTTCTCCAAGTTAAAAATGTTAAACTGTTGGTTAAAATGTTGGCTTTTGTCCCATAAGTTGTTTCGATGGGGTCACACTTATGAGATTCACGCGACGCAGTTCACGTTATATTTAATCGTTCAATTCACGACATAGTAAGACCTCGATTATCCGAACCGAGCTTCTGCAACACAATAGATTTTTGCATAAATATCGTGTACATCTCGCACATCGAGACATTATTGTACTGTTCTACCAGAACGTTATTGAATACTAGGAACATTAATTTGCTAGACTGCGGATCTTTATGCAAAATAAAAAAATGTTCGCATAGATTGCAGCACACGTGTCCTTAAATATTTTTAACGTGTCCACTGGTTTAAATGGTACGTGTCCATTTTTGTCATAAACGCATCAAATCCGCAGTCTACATGACACGAATGATATCGTTATATAAATGATTTGCTGTGGTCCAACAGGTGGTCCAACATATCAAGGACAACTGGTATGAATATGGACCATTCGTGATGGCCGAGTGGAACATATCGGACCGCCAAGCCTATTGCGATTACATGAGCATGGTCGGCACATTTGCCAGTGAACTGGAGTGCACAGTAGCCACAAAAATCAATTACACGAACCTGTCGATTTATCGAGAGATCAAGGACAGATGTCAACTGAAACGGGTGTTCCATAACCATGAGAGCTCCCAGTATGAAACCGTGAGGCTTCTGTTCACCGGAAACTCCGACAGCGGCCATTACGATGTGCTGATACACGATTGAACTACGGCCCCCGTCTCATCGATGGGACCGAAATCATTTGATCAAACTTACATGTGACCGTGTCTATATCGTCCCCTTTCGTTTTTCGAATAAATTGTCCCGTTTTCTTCGTACGAGTGTGTTCTTCCAGAAACACGACAATTCATTTCAAACTGTCCTGCACCGACAACCATTTCGTGTCATTTTGTGGCTCCTGGCATGTCTGCAAAATGGAGTACTTATAAAGTAGGAATTCACGTTATCGAAAAGTAGTTTTCATCGATGTCGGTATTTCAGATCTTGAGACATGAAAACTCGTATGGTTATCGGTCTCCTCCTCTTCCTATATCTCGTCACCGACGAGAGCCAGCCCCTGTGTTATTCAGCGTGACAGTAACCGGGCGTGACGGGCGCGGGGATAACGTGAAAGTTACAGTGATCTGATATACCACATCGCTAAAAGTTCTAAATAGTGCCAAAATAGTGTCAAAACATCGTCTGAAATATGGCGGAGAATGTAACGTTTAATAATAATCGATATGGTTTCGTGATAATTCGCATTCACACCGATACATCGCGACGAGAATCTCCTCAGTGGTCTTCTTTACCGACAAAATGCCGTCGATGGCCTTCTGTTTCTCAGGATGGAGCCAGAATATATCCTAGAGGGCGTAAGAAATACCGACAGTCCTCCTGGATTATCGACGCCATCCTGCAATATCGACGTTATCCTGTATCGACATCCGCTACATTATCGACATCCGCCACTGACCATTTTCTATAGAGTCGGTAATTCAGAACAGCAAACAGAAAAATGCATTGCATGCATATTTATTCAAATTATTGATCATCTTTCTCCACAAAAATCCCTCGAGGTCCCCAAAAGAAATGTTCCCTAGAATTTTGTATTCCATGCCACGTTTACCACTGAGGGTACACGTTAAACTTCAGACTGCGTGTAGCACCCCAGATAGCACAGAGACATCTTAAAGTACGCCTAAAAGTTGCCTGACGCAAGACGTAACTACGTCTTTAAGTCGTACGTTACGTCTGTGGCACATCGTTTTCACGTCTTTTTCACGTACTTTGTACGAATTTAACAGGTCTTTGTTCCAAAACTGTGCGACTTAAAGTCGTCTCTCACAGGTCTTTTTGATCTCTTTAAGATGTACGTAAAGACGCAAAAAAAGTTGCCTTTTTTGACATCTTTTACGCATCTTTTCGGAGGTCTTTCAGGCATCTTTTATGCATCTTTTACACGTCCTTTCAGGCATCTTTTATGCATCTTCTACACGTCCTTTCAGGGGTCTTTCAGGCATCTTTTAAGCGTCTTTTTACGCGTCTTCCGGGCATCTTTTTGGCATCTTTTATGCATCTTTTTCAGACGCACAGAATCTTCAAATTTAAGAAAAATTTATAGCAAAAATTAGAATCTATATTGTATACAGGGTGAATTCGATAAAGCAGGACACCTAAATATCTCCGTTACTTTTCGTTGTACAAAAAAACTTCGTAGGACAAAGTTACACTGTTTGAAGGGCCACATATAACGGTGTAAGGGGAAAAAAAATTTCAAGGTCATTTTTATGAGATTTCAAGGTTATCGATGTTTTTTCTAAATGGAATGATATATTTTCGTTAAGGTAATGTTGTACCTGACAAAATAACAAATTCATGCATGTAACACAATATGACCTTCAAATGACCTTCAACCCAGAAAAATGGTATTTTTCCCGCCCCTTTTTAAGCACTAAACACCGCGCTGAACAAAATGACCTTTTTTTTTCTTTTTTTTTTAGCAAATTTTTTAGCAAAATTGTCTGGCAAGGGTAGTCTGAAATTTTCTATTAATTGAATATTTAAAACGTCATTATTTTTGTCACACTTACAGCCAAAGCCAAAATGGCGCCCCTAAATTTTGGCGCCCCGGGCAAATGCCCGGGTTGTCCCCCCCCCCCCCTAGACCGGGCCCTGAACACAATGTCCATCGTCCCACGTGTTCCTCTGGGAAACTTTCATTTTTTTGCGGTCGGCCGACACAGAAAAATGAGAAATAATTCTGATAACTTTGTTCCTCGAAACTGGCGACGAAAGTGTGAAGAGGGTTCGCGGAAACGCAATCGCGCGGCCGTTTCGCCATTGGTTTCGTCCTTCAAACAAAAGATCCGCCCACCGCACCGCACCGCATCGCACCGCAGCGGTGGCAAGAACCGGAGAAAAACAAAAATAGAGCGTTAAAGGTACACGAAGCGTTTTATCACGATAATATTGATTTTTCCACCGATCCGTTACAACATAGTGATCCGGCGCGGCGGTAAAAGTGGGGACTCACTCTCACTGTTCGCCGGCTAAGGTGGCTTCGGCTGTCCCGTCGTTTTTAAAACGCTCGACACCGCTAGTTCGTTTCTCCTCGTTTGCGAAGCTTGCCAGACAGAGTAACAGCCGATCGGTGGCGGTGAAAAGGGAGCGATCGGGGAAACACGTGTGCGAAGGGCTCCGAGATGACAGCCGTGATCGAAACCATGGAGAATTCCTTCAGGAATCTGACCTGCAACGAGGCCTACGTGCCCTCCGCCGTCGAACACATAGAAAGTAAGTCGTTCTCGTCTTTTTACTTTCACCTCGGCGATACTTACGCATTAAAATCGTGAAATTCGCTCGGGCTTCGCTGCAGGACCTTCAACGAAATAAATGTTTACCGCAACGGTTGCGACAATCGAAACGATCCACCAACATTCCCGAAATCCGTTCGTCTTTCGTTTCAAATCTCGGTTGAAAATTCAATATCTTGGAATTTCTGTTCACCACGTGAAATTTTCAACGAATTTTACCTAACTCTTTCTCATTATATGTGGAATAGTACACTCGACTGCGAATAAATAAATTTATTTTCTTCCTTGACATACGTTTAATAAGTTGAAAATAACGTGACAGTATTTTTAGATCCTTCAACTGTTTTTGTTTTAATTGTTTAATTGAAAGAAAAAGTTAAATTAAATTCACTTCTAGTTTCTACACAGTTCCTTTGTTCTTCTCGAGCTTCGATCGTTGCTACGGTAGCCTATTGCACAATTCTACACGACGAACCATATGAACATTTACAGATTTTCTCTTACAAGGCAAGGACCCCAATTATCCGACTTCGATTTTGATAATCTTTTGTGAGACGATGGTATATGGATCCCTAATGATGTCTGCGAAATATTGGGTGTAGTTACTCGATAGTTTTAAAGATATGAACGATTGAACTTTCACGCAATCTGCTTACACGGCTAATCTTACAAGGTATGAAAGTTTAATTGTTTATATCTTCAAAACTATTGAGTAAGTACACCTGATATTTTGCAGACGTCATCAGGGATTCATACAGTGGGTGTACAAAGTATTCGTACACCTTTTAAAAACTAATAGCTTTTTTATAATTGCACCAAACGACCTGATTGTTTAGAATCAATTAGAAGCATTGGTTTACGAAATGATGTGCAAAAAAGATTTTTCAGAAATTATAATTTACAAGGTTACATGCAAAAATAAAGAAGGGACTTTCTAAAACTTTTTCATTAGAGCCACCCGTTAAAGAAAATTTAAAATATATGTTTTGTAGATCTATAGTAGTTACACACATGCTGAAAATTTCATCAAAATCGATTATCATACACACGAGCTACAAGCGATTAAAAATTGTGAAAATCGTAGTTTTACACGACTTTTGATCAATTTCTGCTTCAAATCCACAGAATCGTACATCTTTCGATGCGCGTTATTTTTTCCTACGTCAACCGATTTAGATGAAATTTTCAGCATGTGTATAACTGACATAGATCTACACAAAACATATATTTTAAATTTTCATTAAGAGCCCAAATAAAAAAGTTTCAAAAAATGCCTTTTCTATTTTTGCCTGTAACGTTGTGCATTATAATTTTTGGAAAATCGTTTTTTTGCGTATCACTTCGTAAACCAATGCTTCTAATTGATTATAAAAAATCAGGATGTTGGGTACAATTATAAAAGAGTTATTAGTTTTTAAAAGGTGTACGAATACTTTGTACACCCACTGTATACCATCGTCTCACATAAAATTATCAAAATCGAAGTCGGACCTTGTGCGGATCTTGTGCACACAGACATAAACTGCAGAAGATGATAAAATATTGATGAATCTCTCGTAAGAAGCTGTAATTGCGCGGAGAATGTATTATAACGATTACGTGCGAGCGCGTCGGTCGACGTGGAGGTAGAAAGTACAGTGGGAAACATTCTGGGGCAGCATTCAACGGGTACCGTTTCACGAATGGTCCTTGACCAACGCGCGTTTTCCCCGCTGTCTAGCGAGGATGATGGCGCGACAAGCGAGACGTTATTATCATAGCGAAATAATGGAAAACAAATAAAATTGTTTGATGCTGGTGATTTTATCCGATCACTGATAACGGACACGTACAATCTGTCTGTCAACGACCGCTTCACGTGCTCCGATCTACGGAGCATGCGCAGTAGCGACCGCGTCGGTGAAAGTCCTTAGCCCGAGGAGTTCGTACTGTTCGACGCGAAACGCGTTAGCTTCCTCGAAAAACAATAATTGCGCAACCTGGAAGTAACAGCTCCGCGGGCGTCTAGCACTATGTTCCGGATCAGAGATCGAAGAAATTGTATACAGTAGATTCTTGTATAACGCGATGGAAAAAATTGTTTAAGATTAGTGTTTATCTATGTCTTATGTGGCAGTGAGAGTACTGTCGTCTTACGCAATGTTTTGTACATGTACTGTAGTATTTTTAGAGGTTTTGCAATCTACATTCGCAATCTTGCAAGGCAAATCCAATTTTTGCAAATCAATTTCAACCTTTTACGAATGTTTTGTAAGGAAACAAATTTTTTTAAATCAACTAAAATGCATATTACTGGTTTTGCACTCCAGATTCCCACCCTTCTGCAAGTTAAATACACCCTTCCGCAAATCAATTTCAACCTTTTAATGATAAAGTGTTTTTAAGTATATTTTTGTAAAAAAATATCAAATTAAATGCAAATTACAAGTTTTACAGTCGAAATTCACCCCTCTCTGCAAATCAAATAAACCCTTATGCGAATCAATTTCAACCTTTTAAAAAGACTGTACTTGTAAGTATGTTTATGTGAGAAAATATCAAATCAAATGCAAATTACAGGACTTGCACTTCAAATTCACCCCTTTGTGCAAGTTAAATACACCCTTTCGCAAATCAATTTCAACCTTTTACGAATGACGTATTTTTATGTACGGTTTTGTAAGGAAACAAATTTTTTTAAATCAACTAAAATGCATATTACTGGTTTTGCACTCCAGATTTCCACCCTTCTGCAAGTTAAATACACCCTTCCGCAAATCAATTTCAACCTTTTAATAATAAAGTATTTTTAAGTATATTTTCGTAAAAAAATATCAAATTAAATGCAAATTACAAGTTTTACAGTCGAAATTCACCCCTCTCTGCAAATCAAATAAACCCGTATGCGAATCAATTTCAACCTTTTAAAAAGACAGTACTTGTAAGTATGTTTATGTAAGAAAATATCAAATCAAATGCAAATTACAGGACTTGCACTTCAAATTCACCCCTTTGTGCAAGTTAAATACACCCTTTCGCAAATCAATTTCAACCTTTTACGAATGACGTATTTTTATGTACGGTTTTGTAAAGAAACAATTTTTTTTAAATCAAATAAAATGCATATTACTGGTTTTGCACTCCAGATTCCCACTCTTCTGCAAGTTAAATACACCCTTCCGCAAATCAATTTCAACCTTTTAATAATAAAGTGTTTTTAAGTATATTTTTGTAAAAAAATATCAAATTAAATGCAAATTACAAGTTTTACAGTCGAAATTCACCCCTCTCTGCAAATCAAATAAACCCTTATGCGAATCAATTTCAACCTTTTAAAAAGACTGTACTTGTAAGTATGTTTATGTGAGAAAATATCAAATCAAATGCAAATTACAGGACTTGCACTTCAAATTCACCCCTTTGTGCAAGTTAAATACACCCTTTCGCAAATCAATTTCAACCTTTTACGAATGACGTATTCTTATGTACGGTTTTGTAAAGAAACAATTTTTTTTAAATCAAATAAAATGCATATTACTGGTTTTGCACTCCAGATTCCCACTCTTCTGCAAGTTAAATACACCCTTCCGCAAATCAATTTCAACCTTTTAATAATAAAGTGTTTTTAAGTATATTTTTGTAAAAAAATATCAAATTAAATGCAAATTACAAGTTTTACAGTCGAAATTCACCCCTCTCTGCAAATCAAATAAACCCTTATGCGAATCAATTTCAACCTTTTAAAAAGACAGTACTTGTAAGTATGTTTATGTGAGAAAATATCAAATCAAATGCAAATTACAGGACTTGCACTTCAAATTCACCCCTTTGTGCAAGTTAAATACACCCTTTTGCAAATCAATTTCAATCTTTTACAAATAAAGTATTTTTAAGTATGTTTATGTAAAAAAATATCAAATCAAATGCAAATTACAGGTTTTGCACTCCAAATTCACCCTTTGCAAATCAATTTCAATCTTTTACAAATAAAGTATTTTTAAGTATGTTTATGTAAGAAAATATCAAATCAAACGCTAATTACTGGACTTGCACTTCAAGTTCACCCTTTTCTACAGGTTAAATACACCCTTTGGAAATCAATTTCAATCTTTTACAAATACAGTATTTTTAAGTATGTTTTCGTAAAAAAATATCAAATCAAATGCAAATTACAGGTTTTGCACTCCAAATTCACCCTTTGCAAATCAATTTCACGGCGCAATAATTACTACACATTTAAGTATTGTATGAGGCATTAAAATCCTACACAGTCGAATTGCTTCTGAAGAATGGTGACTCCTCGGCACCAGGATAAATTGCCATGCTATGATACACACAAAACAGTTTGAATATTATTAAATTCGTTTATATTCTATAAATTGTAGATAGCTCAACTGTTGTACTTGAAAAAAGTGTACGATATAAAAAAGATTGCATAGAATAAGAACTAAAAAAAAGGATTACAAGAAATGCTTTGATTTGCGGATGAACCCTTAGCACTCGAGGGGTGACTCAGAAGCACCACAAAATACATGCTGTACCATAATTTACAATATTGTTTACATTGTTAAATATGCTGGTATCTAATCACTAAACATAGAACCTGATAATTTTCAAATTAAAATAACTCGGCTGCAAAGGGTTGAAATTGAAGTTGAAATTGGAAAGCTGAAATGGAAAAATTGAAGTTGAAATTTTAGTGGAAATTGAAAAGTTGAAATTGATGAGTTGAAATTATAGTTGAAATTGAATATTTGATGTCGAAATTGAAGTTGAAATAGATATTGAAGAGTTGAAATTGAAATTGAAGTTGAAATGGAAAAATTGATGTTGAAATGGTAACATTGTTGTTTAGTTGAAATAGAAATTGAAATGGAAAAATTGTAGTTGAAATTGAAGTTGAAATTGTAGGTGAAATTGAAGAGTTGAAGTTGAAATGGATACTGAAGAGTTGAAATTGAAGTTGAAATTGCAAAATTGAAGTTGAAATCGTAATTAAAATTGCAGTTGAAATGGAGGAGTTGAAATTGAAATTGAAATCGTAATTGAAATTACAGTTGAAATGGAGGAGTTGAAATTGAAATTGAAGTTGAAATGGAAAAATTGTAGTTGAAATTGAAGTTGAAATTGCAGTTCAAATTGAAGACTTGAAGTTGAAATTGTAGTTGAAATTGAAGTTCAAATTGTAGTTAAAATTGAAGACTTGAAGTTGAAATTGAAGTTGAAATTGCAGTTCAAATTGAAGACTTGAAATTGAAATTGTAGTTAAAATTGAAGTTCAAATTGTAGTTAAAATTGAAGACTTGAAGTTGAAATTGAAGTTGAAATGGCAATTCAAGAGTTGAAATTGAAAAATTGAAGTTGAAATGGAAAAATTAATGTTGAAATTGAAGTTGAAATTGTAGTTAAAATGGAAGACTTGAAGTTGAAATGGAAATTGAAGAGTTGAAATTTAAAAATTGAAGTTGAAATGGGAAAATTGAAGTTGTAATTGAAGTTGAAATTGAAGAGTTGAAATTGAAGTAGAAGCAAAACCACTAACTCGAACAAATAATACCAATGCTAGTACTGCTAGATTATGGCTATATAAAACCACACTGTTTACGGTCTTAAAGACGTCTTGTTAGGACGTAAGACCTTCAAACTTGGAATAAACGTAAAATGGACGTCTCTATGACGTCGTGTGTTATCTGGGGTTGGTCAATAATAATTACTACTGGGAAATATTCTGTTGGTTATTCGCGCGCAAACTGAAAATCGAAATTCGACGTAATTTTTCGACGCGGTCCCCAATTAAACAGAGCCCTTGAAACTTTTAAAATGGCCCCGTGTATTTGCATGAAGGATAGGCTCGCGAAGATGGTAGCCGGGGCTTCCACTTCGGAAAGAAAATAAAAACGCCGCCATAGAATAAATGAATATGATAGGGCGGCGTCGCCGGCAGATTTAAATTGCCGAATTAAACTCTTCCTCGTTTTGTCGAACGGCCACCACGATATTTTTGCAACAGTGTAACACGTCTCCCCCCACCCCGATCCTCGCGGGACAGAATCAATTCGCGGCAATGAATTTTTAACGAGGGTGAATTTTGTCCTCGGGGAAAAGTTGGACAAGGCAATCTTCTTTTGCAACGTGAACGAAGCGCCTCTCGGTAATGCAACTGCGCCGCGCCGGGGACGCGAATGCATTGAATAACTTATCGAGCGAATTTTTTGTTGCGCCTTTTCCGATCCTGTCGCGCGGCAGATGTCCGCGACGGCGCGGCGCGGCGCGGCGGCTGAACGAATTCTTTGCGCGAGCACTTTTTAACAAAGTCGACTTTGCTTGTCGCGCGACGCCGCGTTCATCTTCCTCTTGTCGCTGAATTTATGCGGCAGCTCCGACGACATTTTCGGAATTAAACGAGCAAAGAAATTTGCGAAATTATAGCTTTACTTCTGCTCGGTTTATGCTAAAGAAATTATCGCGTGATTGATCAAAATTGGAAACCGTGGGACAATGTGAACACGTGTAGAGACAAATTAGTTAACTAAATTTGCCTCTTTCTAACATGATAAGAAACAAATTGTTTAAGATCTTAACCCTTAGCAATCGTGGGGTAACTCAGAGTCACCACTAAAAATGTAACACAAAAAGTGTACATTATTAAATTTGTTTCTAATGAACAATTACTAAACATCTCAGTGTATTGTATAAGGTATGATACAATTATAATAAGTCTTATATAGAAAAAAATTCATTCTCTAAATTACTAAACATTTAAGTATTGTATAAGGTATTATACAATTATAATAAATGTTATAATTTCATATCCATTAAATGAAAAAATCAACGGAATTACTCTAGGTCAGAAGAAATGTGTAATTTTCAAGTTAGAATAGCTCCGACTGCAAATTCTAATTCCCAGCCCCATTTAAAAGGAGAAGGTTGTTGTATATTTTGTTGCACCGCGTTCTTGTAATAACTGAATTTCACCATCCACGTGATGCAAGCATCCTGCCAAAGAAACGATTTCGTAACGTGAATAGTGGACCTTGCAGTTAAAATCATCCCCGGCATATCATTTGCAATTTGATGGACAATGACGTTTTTTTTTTTGAAATTTTCGATCCTTTCGTAGACTTTACAATTTAGTAATAGAGAAGACAAGGTTGTAGTTAAAAGTTACCGTAATGATTCATGGATTTACGTGTTCAGTAGATCGACTCAGATCAGAAACAAACGATTTCTACATTGAATGAAGCGGTAATTTTCATTTGTTCATTCTCATCAAAAACAAGCTTGACGATACGTATTGCTAATCTGAATGTCAATCATCGAATCTACAGTAATATTCGGACGCTTTTAAAATGCGACTTGGAGATTTTTAGAGAAAAATATTTTTGAAATTTTTTATATGAAGTGTCTATAAATAAAATCGCATATATTGTGCAAGTCAAGTGTGAAAACACCATCGGCAGCTGCAATCTCTAGCTAATATTTATGAAATAGAGAGCAGTTACGTTCACACTCGATTTTTTTTTCTTTGCAATCAACCATCCGTATCGACGCGACGCTTCCGCAATTTACTTCGCTCGGTAGGTACATGCTTCTGCGAACGATAGCCAGAATTCAAATAAACAATACAGACAAGACAAATGTTATTCTAATGCTGTTTGAAATCACGTTGTTATCTCGATCTCGTGTTTGAATTTGAATGCGCGATCAAGTCACTGCACTAGCCAATCATTATTATCTACTGAACCTTCGCAACAAAATTTTTCACGTTAAGTTTTGGTCATCCATCAAACGAATCTCTTTTTCTTTCACACTTAAGTGGACTATTGTTGAAGCTAATTAGACAGCGGATTATATGTAACGTGGAGTGGAGTAAGTGTTCCCTAGTTCTTGCAAAGATGGACTTTAAACTGATGTATTTTCAGTCTGGTATGTAAAAACTTAACGCTTGTGGTATCAAACTCCTGCGACAGTTATTACTAGACTGCGGATCTTTATGCGTTTACAGGAACATTGAGTAGATGAAATTCAAAATTGTTGAAAAGTTTTGAAGATGTTAATACATGATTTCACCCCCATCAAAATCATCAAGGGAAGAACTAACGTTTAATTCAGTATCTATTTTTTGCAATCGATGCAGACAATTTTTATTTTTCATAAAGATCCGCAGTCTAGTTATCACTGATGAATTAGTATTATGTAGAGGATTCTAATTTTGCTTGAAAATTGTCATTTTGATAGGATATTGTACAAGGTGTCACAAAATTATATGTCGTGGACACCATAGCGCGATTCTACACCCCCGATTTATTCGAAAATGACGCAAGAAACCCCCCGCAAAATTGACCTTGAACGTATTGTCTAAATTTGCAATATAGGCCCACATAAAAAAGTTAAAAATTCAACTTTTAGTATTTTTTCAACAATTCCGATCAATAATTGCAATTTTTAAAAAAAAATTTCTTTTCACATCCTTTAGTAAACTAATTGCTCTAGCTTCCCAAAAACGTTCAAATCGTATAGTACAATATTAAAGAAGTTATCGTCTTCTTTATAGCGGTCTTGAACTTTCGTCCGCTACTGTATTTCTGTGAAAAATGCATAAAATCCGCAGCCTACTGTCATTGCGTTTATTTTTTCCAGGTTTGGGTTCGTTTGGGATAGGATTGTTGACTTCGGGTGTAGTGCTGTCTACTTTGACACTATACTTCGCCGTGGACGCTTGCCACAATGTCTTCTACCAAAAGGAATCGAGGTTTTACAAAACCAGTAGCATCATGATCCTGTTGGTGTATCCTGTCGCCAGTGTCTGCTGTCTAACAGCGACAGGAATACCGAGGTATGCCACAAGTTTCTAATAAAATGAATTTTAGTATTTTTTAGTACAAACCTTTCGACACAAAGAATCGAATAGACGAGATAACTTTCGATGACAGTAATTCGGGTTAATCCATCGATATTGAAACTAAGACTTGTCGATCCCACGATCGATCTAGGTCGTTCGGTAATTTTTTAATGGATCACAGCAAATAATATCTCAAGGCTGTAAAACGTAGAATTTTCTTACACGTGTAACGTCCATGATGAATCATGAAAGTAAATATTTTATCGATCGTTTCGCGTGGCACGTGTCTGCCATAAACATGTTCAAATTTATAGTCTTCCCGTCAGCTATAACATTATGAAATCAAACATTGCATTTCAACATTGAAAAAATCAAAATGATTTTTATTTTTCGTCGAGAAAAGCTTTTTACCGAAATTTTATGTGCAGAAGTTTGTAGATGTTTAATTTAAAATACTGTTTTCAACTTTTGTTCGAAACATTTTCTCCTCCGATTACCGGAAACCCTTGAAAAATTGTGGTGAAAAAATTATTTTTGCGTGTAACATTCTGTTAAAACGATGTGATTTATTATTTTGGAAGTTTTTGATAAGTGAATACATATCTTAATGCTCATTTTAATTTTTTATTTTTACTTAAATTGGTTATAAATCTTGAATCTCTGAAAATCTGGGACTAATTCATTTTGCACTATGGTCACAAACCTTTTATCGAATGTAATGATACCAGAAATAGCACCGGATATCACAGAAACAAGTACGGCAAGAAAACTTGCAGAATGATTGATTACGTTCAAATATTAATACCTATACTAATTTGAAAATTTAAAAAATACGTTTTGTAGATCTGTTTCAATTAAACATATCCTGAAAATTTCATCGAAATCGGTTGACGTTGTAATTAGGTACAAACTTGTGAATACGGCAGAGATTGCAGTTTTTCACGATTTGCGACCTATACCAGCAGTAAATCTAAGAATTCTTACATCTTCCAATGTCTGTCATTTTTCCCCGCATCAACCGATTTCGATGAAACTTTCGCAATGCATATAACCCACACAGATCTACAAAACATATTTTTCAAAATTTCAATATAGGCCCGCATAAAAAAGTTGTAAAATGCAACATTTACTATTTCCTCTACAATTCCGGTAAAATGCAATTTTTGACAAAATTTCTTCTCACATCCTGTAGTAAACTAATTGCTCTAGCTTTCCAAAAAGAAAGTTCAAATCGCATAGTCGAATATTTGAAAAGTTACGGTGTTTTTAAGAGTGTCCGAATATTAGTGGGAGTCACTGTATACAGGGTGTCCCAAAATTCGTGAAAATGCCGAAAGGGGGTGGTTCCTGAGACCATTTCAAGCAACATTTTCCTTTGCAAAAATGTTATCCGCGGCTTTGTTTAGGAGTTATTAACGAAAAACACGGACCAATCAGAGCGCGACCTAGACATGAGTTGCCACAGTCGGCCAATAGACAGTTGGCGCGCAGGGCCGACTTTGCCAACTCGCGTCTAGGTCGCGCTCTGATTGGTCCGTGTTTTTCGTTAATAACTCCTAAACAAAGCCGCGGATAACATTTTTGCAAAGGAAAATGTTGCTTGAAATGGTCTCAGGAACCACACCCTTTCGGGATTTTCACGAATTTTGGGACACCCTGTATAAATTCGCGAGCCTAATCAAATTCGACACGAGCAGAGTGTCGACGAGAACATTGTTGCGGACCACAGGGCGACCGATCGGCAAAGTGGTGGTAATTGACGAGGATTCGAGATGACGGAACAAATTCCGAAACTCGCGTCGGCGAAACGAGACCTGCCTACAGAGATTAATTTTGTAGAGCGAAGGTTCACATGCAACAACCCCGGGTAATACAAAAAGTCGATAAGGCGTGTCCGGGCTGAACACGGGAGGTAACGAAGCGTTGGCAATGAAGTAAACCAGAAAATCCACTTAAGGGGCCTCGAGAAAAAGCGGAAACGCGATCGAATGACGCGCGGGGCCCCGAGACAAAGGGACGGACGGGGTCCGTTGAGACAGTTTTTAACGATCTCGAAAACAGCCGAAGAAACTTGGGGTCCTGCGGCCCTTAATGATCTTGATTTCCCGAGATAGCCGGTGGTTCTTTGGCCCGTGTCACACCTGCACACCTTCTTGTGGAAAATTCGATCGGTTCCGCCGATAAACTCGAAGGGGCGGCGGTATACTGACAGGGAAATTCCATCGCTGTTAGAACCCATTAATATTTTCGACGTGTCCCATCGTCGGCCGTTCCCGATCTAAATATTCTGGACGCGCAACTAGAGAACTGGCCTCACCTGGAGCAACTCCGTTTTACAGCTTCCGTGCATACAAATACGGCCGAAGATGCACAGACAACGATTGGTCAATCCTTCGCACACCGAGCTATTTTAACTGGAAAATTAAACATTTCAGTAATAATACAGGGTGTTTACCTACAGGTGGGAGAAAATTTAAGGGGTGGTTCTCGACGATAATATAAGACGAAAATGAAGAACAGAAAAATTGCGATTTCGGCTTCGTTATTTAGTTATTAACAATTAAAAATCCGCCTAAAATGGTGCAACACTTCTAACAAAAGTATACGTTGCGTACGTCAGACAGGCGCGCGACAGTCTCGTATCAAGTGACAAAAATATAAAAAAAAAGAAAACAAATATAGAAAAGTACCGCCCTCTCCGATTTTGAGGAAATTTAAATATGTTATGCAGCAACACATTCTGAACAGCTTTTTCCTTTTCCAATATAGGGTGGTGCCTTTTAGTTTTCGAGATATTTGCAAAAAACTATCGCGAATACTGTACTGAATTTTTCGTATTCCTGAACGCTCCGCTGCAACGTAGACTGTTTCGGTGCGGCGTTTGTTTACATTTTGACGCTGTAGAGATAAGAGAGAAAACAGGGGGGGGCGGAAAGGGCCAGCCTGACACCACACACACCCACCCAGTGCTTAACACGCACCCACAAGGCGTAATTAGCATTATTCGGAAGCATAAAGCTGCGCATGTAGCCATTTTCATAAAGCTGCGACACCTACAGGCTGCCGAATATCGCAAATTACGCCTTGTAAACGAAAAAATAGGACTTTTGAGGGCGATAGCGTCCTAGATTGATGTGTTATCTAGCGTGTTTGACTGTTGCAAATCCCATTTTACCACGTTTTTATTAGCTCGCTTTCTTGTCTATTTTTTAAACTAACTCCCCGATGAGCTAGGGACTTGAAATTTTAAACATAGCCCAGAACTGGATAACAATCCAATATTTAAAAACAAATTTTTTAAAAAAGCTTATGCGACTAGGAGATATAAACTATTGAATTTAACCGTCACACCTCTCCGCGCGACGCTCGGTAGTACGTGATCGCGTTCAGCGATCCCCACTCCGCGCGCCAGCGCTCCCTACTCCACTACGCGTTCCCAATCTGACTAATCTGATTAAAAATTCACGATCACACATTTTCAGGACGTTTTAACACTTTACTTACCGGAAGCCTATCAATAGGATTTTCGATAATTGTGCTGTACCAAAAGGAAGCATAGAAATTTGCTTTTACATTGCAATCTTAAATGAAACAGTTAGTTCACAATGAAAATTGCTGTTGCTATTGAAGGTTCCATTAAAAAGTGTTGAGCCATGTACCATAGATTCTTCAAAATTATGCAATAATTATGCAGTAGTCGGTAATGTGTTAAAAACGTGGTATTTTTTCAAATTTATTTTTATTTATTTGTATTATAATTATCGAGGAACGAGAAGGCGCATTCCGAACCCTTGCAAACATGAACAAACGATTAAGGACAATTTCTACCGACACAAACAAAAAAACATTGTAACAATTGTACTTATACAGTCCGGGAAATTTAGAAATCCCGCGTATTTTTTTTTCATCAAGCCTCGAATAGCGGCGTAGGCAACCTCGCGTACACAATCACAGGACAATTAACCGGCGACTAAAATTGCCGGTTTCTTTAGGTCATCACGGCACACAAAACCGTGCGTGCGCGTCCTTATGGATACCATTAATACGCGGGCAACAGTCCCGACGCGGACGTTCCGGGACTTTTTAACTGATGAGAACACAAAACGGACATTATGCAATTTGGACTGCTCGGTGTGTGTAATCAACCTCTGAAGATTACAATTCTGGGAGGCACGAAATGGTCGCCGAGCAGCCTCATGCGCGCAATCATCGTGCAATCAACTCCTCGAGATTAAAATCCCCCGGATTTTTCGGGTCATCAAGCGCCAGGAGAGAATGGTCACCGCGCGAATTTACTTACGGAATCATCCCGTGTAATCTGTCTTTGGGAATCAACATTCAGGGACCGGATTCGGGAAACCTGATCGTCAACAAATGATTTGGATTTCCTAATTAAACATTTAAACGGATCTTTTATCTAGCGCTTTTGACTACTGAACAACTTATCGAGTAATGAGAAGGCGCACCCTGTACCCTTGAAATCCTGGAAACGAGACTGCGCCCTTAAATTTGAAAAATAGAAGATATAAGAATGATAATTAAAATTTCGGAAACATAGGATATTTTGGTGAAATTTGATTTAGATCAGATTTGATCCTTGTGCAAGAACAGAGTGTTTTTTTTTCTAAATTTTCTGCGGCATTCATATTCCTCTTGTACTATTTTTCAGGACCCAGTTGCTGTCGGAGGCGGTCACGCAAATTTTCCTAATGACGTCATTGTACCGGCTCTATCTGTTGCTGGTCTACATCGGCCGTAAAAGAGTGACGACGTCGCCGCCATTAAGACTGAGGGTTGGCCCCTGTTGCTGCTGGCCCTGCCTGCCCTTTCCGGAACTCGAAATGACCGACGCCAATTTGTCCTGGCTCAGGCTCCTAGTCCTACAGCTTCCTATTATTCAGGTTGTTTCTTCTTTTCCGCTGACTTCACCCTCTCAACCTCCAAGTCGAGCCGTTGCCTCCACTAACAATAAGACTTTTCGCTCATTAACTCCCTGAAGACTTTCACGGGAAACAGCAGTTTGTGTGTTCTTCTCCCGAAATTTCTCTTAACCCTCGTACGCTCCTGACGGCGCAACCGTTCTTCTTTATTCACCCACAACCAACTTTCTTCAACTCTTTGTACTCCGACCTTTTGTTCCCAACAACTACCTGCGATTTGAAACGTACTTTGAAAGATAGTTTGTCTGCTCGATTGGTAATCGTTAGACAGCGGATTTTATGCATTTATGAGAAAAATGAGTAGGTTCGATTTTAGACAGTATGAAATAATTAGAAGAATTCAGAAATACTTTTTTTTACAGATTTTGCACTCCGAACTCACCCTTTCGCAAGTCAAATACACGTTTGTAACTTGTGTACTTTTGCAAATCGATTTTACCCATTAAGAATATTTAATGTTAATTATTGTATGTATGTTGAGATTAAATTATACAGGGTGAGTCCGAAGAAAGACAACACTTAAATATCTCCGTCACTTTTCGTTGTACAAAAAAACTTCTTAAGACAAAGTTATATTGTTTGAAGGGCCATATGTAACAGTGTAAGGGAAAAAATGTTCGAGGTGATTTTTTTACGAGATTTCAAGGTCATCGATACATTTTTAAATGGAATGTGGTATTTTTTAATACATCAATCGATGCAACTGGACATTCGTTATAAAAATGTACTAACCTAGGTATGTCGAAAAGTTAGTAGTTCACGAGATATTTCAATTTGAATAACTCTAAAACACCATTACTGTCGTACTAATTGTAAGACGTTACACTAGTAAGTAAACACTAACATCAATTTCAATTTCAATGTCAATTTTTCAATTTCAACTTCAATTATTCAATTTCAATTCGTTAATTTCAACTCTTCAATTTCAACGTCAATTTTTCTATTTCAACTTCAATTTCAATATCAACCCTTCAACTTCAACTCTTCAATTTTTCCATTTCAACTTCAATTTTTCAATTTCACTACGTTAATTTAAACTCTTCAATTTCAACGTCAATTTTTCAATTTCAACTTCAAGTTTTCAATTTTTCAATTTCAACTCTTCAATTTCAATCTCAACCCTTCAACTTCAACTCTTCAATTTCAAGTTTTCCATTTCAACGTCAATTTTTCAATTTCAACTTCACTTTTTCAATTTGTTAATTTCAAATCTTCAATTTCATTTTCAACGTCAATTTTTCAATTTCAATATTAATTTTTCCATTTCAACGTCAATTTTTCAATTTCAACTTCAGTTTTTCAATTTCAATTCGTTAATTTCAAATCTTCAATTGCATATTCAACGTCAATTTTTCAATTTCAACTTCAGTTATTCAATTTCAATTCGTTAATTTCAACTCTTCAATTTCAATTTCAACGTCAATTTTTCCATTTCAACTTTCATTTCAACTTCAATTTTAACTCTCCCACTTCAACTTCAATTTCTACTCTTCCATTTCAACTTCAATTTTTCAATTTCATTTCGTTAATTTCAACGTCGATTTTTCAATTTCAATTCGTTAATTTAACCTCTTCAATTCAATTTCAATATTAATTTTTCCATTTCAACGTCGATTTTTCAATTTCAATTCGTTAATTTAACCTCTTCAATTCAATTTCAATATTAATTTTTCCATTTCAACTTCAATTTCAATATCAACTCTTCAACTTCATTTTCAATTTCAATTTTTTCCATTTCAACTTTAATTTGAACTTCAATTTTAATTCTCCCATTTCAACTTCAATTTTTCAATTTCAACTTCAGTTTTTCAATTTCAATTCGTTAATTTCAAATCTTCAATTGCATATTCAACGTCAATTTTTCAATTTCAACTTCAGTTATTCAATTTTAATTCGTTAATTTCAACTCTTCAATTTCAATTTCAACGTCAATTTTTCCATTTCAACTTTCATTTCAACTTCAATTTTAACTCTCCCACTTCAACTTCAATTTCTACTCTTCCATTTCAACTTGAATTTTTCAATTTCATTTCGTTAATTTCAACGTCGATTTTTCAATTTCAATTCGTTAATTTAACCCCTTCAATTCAATTTCAATATTAATTTTTCCATTTCAACGTCGATTTTTCAATTTCAATTCGTTAATTTAACCTCTTCAATTCAATTTCAATATTAATTTTTCCATTTCAACTTCAATTTCAATATCAACTCTTCAACTTCATTTTCAATTTCAATTTTTTCCATTTCAACTTTAATTTGAACTTCAATTTTAATTCTCCCATTTCAACTTCAATTTTTCAATTTCAACTTCAGTTTTTCAATTTCAATTCGTTAATTTCAAATCTTCAATTTCATATTCAACGTCAATTTTTCAATTTCAACTTCAGTTATTCAATTTCAATTCGTTAATTTCAACTCTTCAATTTCAATTTCAACGTCAATTTTTCCATTTCAACTTTCATTTCAACTTTCATTTCAACTTCAATTTTAACTCTCCCACTTCAACTTCAATTTCTACTCTTCCATTTCAACTTCAATTTTTCAATTTCATTTCGTTAATTTCAACGTCGATTTTTCAATTTCAATTCGTTAATTTAACCTCTTCAATTCAATTTCAATATTAATTTTTCCATTTCAACGTCGACTTTTCAATTTCAATTCGTTAATTTAACCTCTTCAATTCAATTTCAATATTAATTTTTCCATTTCAACTTCAATTTCAATATCAACTCTTCAACTTCATTTTCAATTTCAATTTTTTCCATTTCAACTTTAATTTGAACTTCAATTTTAATTCTCCCATTTCAACTTCAATTTTTCAATTTCACTTCGTTAATTTAAACTTGACTTGACTCCACCAAACTTTAACACGAGATATTTCAATTTAAATAACTCTAAAACACCATTACTATCGTTTATAACAAGGTCATAACATGACCTTGAAACGACCTTGATCTTCGAAAATTAAACTTTTACCTTCAGATCAAATAATGCTAAAATATAATTCCACGAACAAAATAGAATCGGTCGAATCAAAATGAATATGATTGTTCGAGAACGATGTTGAAAACGGTTGAAATTCTTTTCAGACACTGATCTACTGCATATTCCTGTTCATGTCGATCGAGGAGCCTAGCCTGATGACGGAATACGGCGTTTGGTTGCAGCCGTTCTGTGTCACCAGCATACTTCTCGGAATATATGGGCTGACCATTACCGTGAAGAGTCTGCAGGAAGTTGCTCCAGGTAAAAATCGTGTATGCTTAATTAAGAGGAAGGATCTGACTGCATAATCAGGTCCTGATATCTGCGAGCCGCCGCGTCGAGACCCGCGCGCCGCCGCCGTACCAAATTATTCAAAACACGCGACCGCAAAGCAATTTTCTGCGTTTCCCTTCGCCGCCGTGCCGCGAGTCCGTTCCCCATCGATCCTCCATTATCGATCCTTTGAACACGATTGAAATCATTGCGAGATTTATCGAACTCTTTCTCAACATCATTTCAATTGCGGGGAATGATCGAAATCACCTGTAACCCTCGTGCGCACTCCGGTTATTCATGTCTTCATCATGCGAGCAGGCTTTTGCGTGACAGGAGAACGTTTATGAAAATTTATAAAATTCGAATTCGATATGAGAAATGTAATTTATACAATTTTCACTATTCAATACGAGAAATATGCAACTGAAGACTGGAATTAAAAAAGGCTGCAAGTGCAAACATGGAAATTTTGAGGGAAATTCATGTAAACTATTCATTTTGGAGACACGCGAAGAAATTACGATTTGTAGTTGATGAAACTTGAAAACGATATATCGCTGCTTCGGAAGTATAATGACGCTACTGTAAAATTTTCGGGTCCCATGGAAATTCACCGACAACATTTCATTAATTTTTTATTAATTAATTAATTAATTCAAGAACACTCCGTCTCATATTTCGTTTTTCCACCGATTTTCGTTCAATCCACATTCATTAATTAATGGGACCCAAAATTTTGTGAAATTGACTTTATTATGTTGACGGGCTCAAAAATGCATTTACTACTTCACGGGTGTACAAATAGAAGAAATAATGTATAATATTCAAATGTTCTCGGCGCAACGGTTCGATCAGTTTATAGGAAAAAAGCAAAATTTGCACGTTAGTTTGGAACTTTCAACGTTTCGATCTTAATTCAGATCATTTTCAAGAAAGTAGAAAAACTGCGTCTGAAAAATATATTTTCACAATGTAACAACCAGAAACTTTAAAATATCTGCGTAACCAGAATGTAAAAATGTAACAAGATACTGCAATAATTTACTTACATTGCTTTATAAAGATTGTAAACATGAAAACAGCATGTGCTAAGACAATTTCAATTCCGTGTTTATAATCTTTATAAAGCAATGTAAGTAAATTATTGCAGTATCTTGTTACATTTTTACATTCTGGTTACGCAGATATTTTAAAGTTTCTGGTTTTTACATTGTGAAAATATATTTTTCAGACGCAGTATTTCTGCTTTCTTGAAAATGATCTGAATTAAGATCGAAACGTTGAAAGTTCCAAACTAACGTGCAAATTTTGCTTTTTTCCTATAAACTGATCGAACCGTTGCGCCGAGAACATTTGAATATTATACATTTCACTACCTTGCGATCGATATTTCAAACAGCATTTAGAAAAAATAATATTGCAGCCTTATTCTTCAGACCTTTAACTACAACGAACAACAAACATTTTATGCCATACGCAAAAATTTAGAAATCGAATTTTTTCCACTTTTTCCGGCGCGGCGTTGTGGCGAGCGTACAAATTCGATTCCGTTGGTTAAACATTCCGGGGAACATGATTCCGAGGCGGAGAAAGTAAGAACAGAGTACCGGGGAACCGAACGCCTAGCGATTATCCCAGAGGACCACACAAGTAACGCGGGACAGGAAGCAATTTCCATGGTCGTGGAAAGCCCCCATTGTCCCTCGCCCCCATAGTGTTAATGGATATATACGTTTCTGACCTGCGGTCATTTTCACAGAGGCGAAACTGCACCGCAGAGCCGCGGTATCCCAGATGGTGCTGCTGTTCTCGAAGCTGCAGGCGTTCATTGTGAAGAGTTTGCCGCAAACGGGCCTGTTTCCATGCAATCCGCCAATTACGCCGCAGATCTACGCGAATGGTAATCCTTCCCGTTTCTTTCCGTGACTCGAAGAAAAGAATAACAATCATAATGATAATAATAATAATAATAATAACAGGCGACGAGTCGCGAACTTTCTTTTCAGTCTTCGCACGCCTTTTCGTATTTTAATAAGACCCATTGTCAACCGCTCGCGCGTAATACTCGGCCGAGATCCATTGATCAACCTGTGGTTTAGCTCACGAAGATTCTTTTCAATTCTTCTTCTTCTTCTTCTTCTTCTTCCTCGCCGAGGTTCGATTTCAAAGCGATCTCGCTTTCCGCCACGAACACCGACATTCCTTTTCGCTAGCAAAAACTCTCATTGTCAGTGTAGCTCTACACTTTAACTTTCAATGACGCCGGACTTCTAGTCATTTGAAATTTGCCAAGGTCGAAATCTCGAATCTCGAATATTCAAATTAAGATTCTGTTTTTTCATTGTTAACGTCTCCAAGGCTCGACAGCTTTACTGTGATTTTTGTTTCTGTCTTTTTTGGTTATTCTATTTTCACGAAACCTGCTTTTCGTAACTAACAGACGCTATAGTGGTATAGCGCATGTAAAAAGTAATGGTTATACCTGTTAGTTGGACCCCCCACGAGCTGAGTAGAGAAACCAAGATGTTTGCAATGCAATAAAGAAACATTTGACCTCGAAATTCAAGTTGCAAAATATGAAAGACGAGCTTATTTGTTGTTATACATAAGTAGACCGCTGATATTTATGCAAAAACAAAATTGTCTGTATCGATTGCAAGGAATAGAAACCAAACAGAATGTTATTTCTTCCCTGAATTATTTTAATAGATGAGAAATCGTATATTGACATGTTCAGTTTTTAAAATTTTCCTACAATTTTCAATTTCATCTACTCAATTTTGCTATAAATGCATAAAGATGCATGCAAAATAAAAATTGTCTGTATCGATTGCAAGGAATAGAAACCAAACAGAATGTTATTTCTTCCCTCAATAATTTTGATAGGTGAGACATCATATGTTGATATCTTTAATTTTTTCAATTTTCCTACAATTTTCAATTTCATCTACTCAATTTTTCTATAAATGCATAAAGATGCATGCAAAATAAAAATTGTCTGTATCGATTGCAAGGAATAGAAACCAAACAGAAAGCTATTTCTTCCCTCAATTATTTTAATAGATAAGACATCGTATATTGACATGTTCAGTTTTTAAAATTTTCCTAAAATTTTCAATTTCATTTACTCAGTTTTACTATAAATGCATAAAGATGCATGCAAAATAAAAATTATCTGTGTCGATTACAAGGAATAGAGACCAAACAGAATGTTATTTCTTCCCTGAATTATTTTAATAGATGAGAAATCGTATATTGACATCTTCAGTTTTTAAAATTTTCCTACAATTTTCAATTTCATCTACTCAGTTTTGCTATAAATGCATAAAGATGCATGCAAAATCAAAATTGCCTGTATCGATTGCAAGGAATAGAAACCAAACAGAATGTTATTTCTTCCCTCATTTATTTTAATAGATGAGACATCGTATATTGACATCTTCAGTTTTTAAAATTTTCCTACAATTTTCAATTTCATCTACTCAGTTTTGCTATAAATGCATAAAGATGCATGCAAAATCAAAATTGTCTGTATCGATTGCAAGGAATAGAAATCAAACAGAATGTTATTTCTTCCCTCAATAATTTTGATATCGATATTGATATCGATATTTGAAATCGTATATTAACACCTTCAGTTTTTTAAATTTTCCTACAATTTTCAATTTCATCTAAGGTGGAGTGGTGTAAGTGCGCCCTAGTTTTTGCAAAGTTGGACTTTAAGCTGATGTATTTTCGGTCTGGTATGTAAAAACTTGGTATCAAAATCTTGCCACAGTTATTACTGATGAATTAGTATTATGTAGGATTCCACTTTTCCTTGAAAATTATCATTCTGAATATTGGATATCGTACAAAGTGTCAACTGTGACGCACTTGTCCCGAAAATGGGGCAAGTCCGTCTCTGAGAGTTAAAAATGCTTTCAAACCTTGTTCCAAGTGGTACGGGGCAAGAAAAGAATTATTATCAAGCCTGCTACAAAATCCTTTTTATTGCATTAAATATATTGTTTAGTTTTATAGTTACCCATACAGCACGGACTTACCCCACCGTGATAGTACGCACTTGCCCCGTGTAGTAATATTTACGGGGCAAGTGCATCTTAGTCTTTTTCAATAAATTTAGACTCAATAAATTTTAAAAAATACAATAGAAACGGTTTATTTAATGTAAACCTGCATCAATATTTGTTGTACTTACTTATCATAACAACACAGAGAATATATTAATAACTTGTAAACTATTGCACGTTCAGGGTAACCTCAAAGTTGTACGTGAACCTCGCACGTGACTGGCATTGGTTGATTTAAACTAGGAAAACACCTTTATTCTTGGGCGACATCTATGTAGAATAGTTCATACTAACTTATACTACATTAATAAATACAAGCTGGAGAAATTTAGTTCCTATTATAATAAAAATATACCAATTCACGGACTTGCCCCGTAGACGGACTTACCCCACTGCACCTTACTGGATTTAAACACAGCACTTTAGATTAGCGATTGCGGTCTTTTCTTCATGTATTGTAATATTAATTGTACTCGTCCTTCCATAAATTCGCGAGCCTTTATTAAAGGCTAGAGAAATTTCGTTCGTATTATAATAAAAATAACCAATTCACGGACTTGCCCCGTAGACGGACTTACCCCACTCCACCTTACTGGATTTAAACACAGCACTTTACATTGGCGATAGCGGTCTTTTCTTCATGTATTGTAATATTAATTGTACTCGTCCATCCATAAATTCGCGAGCCTTTATTAAAGGCTAGAGAAATTTCGTTCGTATTATAATAAAAATAACCAATTCACGGACTTGCCCCGTAGACGGACTTACCCCACTCCACCTTACTGGATTTAAACACAGCACTTTAGATTGGCGATAGCGGTCTTTTCTTCATGTATTGTAATATTAATTGTACTCGTCCATCCATAAATTCGCGAGACTTTATTAAAGGCTAGAGAAATTTCGTTCGTATTTTAATAAAAATAACCAATTCACGGACTTGCCCCGTAGACGGACTTACCCCACTCCACCTTACTGGATTTAAACACAGCACTTTAGATTGGCGATAGCGGTCATTTGTTCATGTATTGTAATATTAATTGTACTCGTCCATCCATAAATTCGCGAGACTTTATTAAAGGCTAGAGAAATTTAGTTCCTATTATAATAAAAATAACCAATTCACGGACTTGCCCCGTAGACGGACTTACCCCACTCCACCTTACTGGATTTAAACACAGCACTTTAGATTGGCGATAGCGGTCTTTTCTTCATGTATTGTAATATTAATTGTACTCGTCCATCCATAAATTCGCGAGACTTTATTAAAGGCTAGAGAAATTTCGTTCGTATTTTAATAAAAATAACCAATTCACGGACTTGCCCCGTAGACGGACTTACCCCACTCCACCTTACTGTATTTAAACACAGCACTTTAGATTGGCGATAGCGGTCATTTGTTCATGTATTGTAATATTAATTGTACTCGTCCATCCATAAATTCGCGAGCCTTTATTAAAGGCTAGAGAAATTTCGTTCGTATTATAATAAAAATAACCAATTCACGGACTTGCCCCGTAGACGGACTTACCCCACTCCACCTTACTGGATTTAAACACAGCACTTTAGATTGGCGATAGCGGTCATTTGTTCATGTATTGTAATATTAATTGTACTCGTCCATCCATAAATTCGCGAGCCTTTATTAAAGGCTAGAGAAATTTCGTTCGTATTATAATAAAAATAACCAATTCACGGACTTGCCCCGTAGACGGACTTACCCCACTCCACCTTACTGGATTTAAACACAGCACTTTAGATTGGCGATAGCGGTCTTTTCTTCATGTATTGTAATATTAATTGTACTCGTCCATCCATAAATTCGCGAGACTTTATTAAAGGCTAGAGAAATTTCGTTCGTATTATAATAAAAATAACCAATTCACGGACTTGCCCCGCAGACGGACTTACCCCACTCCACCTTATTAGATGAAACTAGAGCCCCTTGAAATTTTCTAGCCGAACTGATCCCTTCAAATGTTGACCGGTTGACCCAGCCGTATGTATTATGTTCACGTTCCAATTTGAAATTCCGTGCACTTGTGAACCGAGTCTAGCACGTGAAACATCAGGCTCGCCCTATAACATTTCCATACGAGCTGAGATAAAGCGAACAAGAACTGTTACTTTCTCCCGAACGATTTCAGTAACCTACAATGCCCTGATGTTAATCGAGATGCTGTTGCTCTGCTACGTTGCGAGGTACGTTTATTACGTGGACCTGGAAAGGGAGGAGAACACGTCCACCGAGGCGACAGATCGGCCCAGAGACAAGACTACGGAACAAGCGGGCGCAACGAATAACAACGAGGCCAGCAAGCAACCATCGTCGGTCACCGCTACGGATTTCGCTTCTAAGTTCGCCGTCGCGTCCAGTGTCCAATTAACAATCGCTCAGAACAACGAGAATCAGATTTAAGACCGAGAGATCAACGAATATCGATCTTCGAGGATCGAGCCGATTCCTAAAGGACGGTGCTGGAAATGGGCGAGTTTTCGCAGTAAACAATCACTTTTACAACATTCCACCACATCCTTAGGCTCGTCGAGATAGATCCGGAAATGTTGTTGTACAGGGTGGTCATTTTATCCGAAGACATTGAAATATCTCGAGAACCATGCATCGGATAAAAACAAGCGAACCACCTCTTGGGGGTGTGGCTGGGGGAAGATAAAAAACTTAAGCGGGAACCCCCATTTTTCATTGCAGATTTGGATTCTCCAGAAAAAAATACGCAAATTTGACCTAGGAGTTTTTGCATTTTGGTTCACATTTTGGTTTACGTGGCGCTGTAATGGACAGAAATCAAAAATGGGTAAGAAATCGTTTAAAATTTGGGATATCTCGAGAAATACACATCAGAGCAGAAAAATAAAAGTAGACGTATTTGATATTTTTAAGAATGCTATTCAATAACACCATAATTGACCCCCCCCTCCTCCACCCCCACCTCCTGAGGGTGGGAGAGAAAATTATTTCAATATCTTCAATGGGAAACCCTTTTGTATAGCAAATCTTGGTTCTTCAAAAATTGATTTGATATTATTGGTGTAATTTCTTTCACAGATGTCGCTGCAATCGAAAGCAGTTGGAAACATTCATTGGTTTGTTTATCAATCCTTGGATCATTGGATGTCCCCCTTCGCGACGAACAACTTTCATTACCCACTTGTTTTGATCCAATGCATAGTTCTCGAGATATTTCAATGTCTTCAGATAAAATGACCACCCTGTATTATACATTGACTCCCATTAATATTCGGACGCTCTAAAAAACGCGATAATCTTTTTAAATATTGGTCTATACGATTCAAACTTTTTTCGGAAGCTAGAGCACTTAGTTCACTACAGGATGTGAAAAGAAATTTTTTCGAAAATTGCAATTGGTCGGAATTGTAGAGAAAATACTAAAAGATCCATTTCACAACTTTTTCATGTGGGCCTATATTGAAAATTTAAAAAATACGTTTCGTAGATCTGTTTCAATTAAACATATCCTGGCAATTTTGTCAAAATCGGTCGACGTTGCAACGAGCTACAAGCGTTTACGTAAAAATTGCAGATTTTCACGATTTTCGGCCTATATAACAGCATTAAATCTAAGAATTCTTACATCTTTCAATGACTGTCATTTTTCCCCGCATCAACCGATCTCGATGAAACTTTCGCAATGCATATAACCCACACAGATCTACAAAACATATTTTTCAAAATTTCAATATAGGCCCGCATAAAAAGGTTGTAAAATGCAACATTTAGTATTTCCTCTACAATTCCGGTCAAATGCAATTTTTGACAAAATTTCTTCTCACATCCTGTAGTAAACTAATTGCTCTAGCTTTCCAAAAAAAAGTTCAAATCGCATAGTCGAATATTTGAAAAGTTACGGTGTTTTTAAGAGTGTCCGAATATTAGTGGGAGTCACTGTATGTAGTTATGCTAGAGTGACACGAAATAATTGATGACAGGCGTATCACTCGAGAATTCACCTATTTTGTAAGCCAGTCTCTTTACTCGAGAGATACGATTTATTAATATGTACATATTTTACGTGTCGAGGAAAGTTTGGAAGAGTGAACGCAGTTGCATTTTGTAGTTGTATACTATCTCCCGACAGCTTGTAACTTGTAAGGACTGATTAGGGAATCGTGGGGGACTTTGTTACCGTGCTTGTTACAAGTATCCAAGCGCGCTTCCATTACGCGTGTTATCTACATAGTTATTCGTAAGTGTGTATGCGTGCGTGTGTGTGTGTGTGTGTTATTGTAGAAATACTTCATACAATTAAGTGACTTATTTGATCGTATTCGGATTTGTCGACGCAAACTGTATATGGTTTCTACAGCTATCAGTAACTGTCGTCGAATTAATATGATTAATAACACTGTCCAACAGCCAAAAAGTATTTCGATTCCCACTATGCGATTCTTGTAGAGTTTTCCGCGCTGATTCCGAATCTGGTTTTAATTTTTTTCCTATACGTCCAGTTTTTGAGAAAATGGAGATTAAAAAAAAAGACATATTTTTCAACTTTAAACAAATATTGCGATGTTATTATAAAAGATATTGAATTGTTCTTTACAGCAAAAGATTCTGTAGACTTTCCCGAATACAGTGATATCCAATATGAATACATTATGATTGTTTAAACATGTTTAAACAATGATTAAAGACGGAGATGCACCACTTTTGCACCAATTTTTGCGGATATTTTCGAATTTATCTCAAAAAATAAGGGTCCAGCGAAAAATTGAACTATACCACGCGAAAGAGCAGACTTTCATCTTGAGAAACCCCCGTGTGAACTTTGCATGGTCGACGTTTTTTTCGAACCAGAAAGCAAAATATCTTCGCGCGACATGAGTTTCCGCCAGTGGCGCTCGGGACGGGATACGGCGCAGCGACGGGATACGGAGCGGCGAACGACCGTTCTGGTGGTGAGCGCCACTGGTGACAACTCATGTCGGGCGAAGATATTTTGCTTTCTAGTTCGAAGAAAACGTCGACCATGCAAACTTCACAGGGGGTTTCTCAAGATAAAAGTCTGCTCTTTCGCGTGGTATAGTTCAATTTTTCGCTGGACCCTTATTTTTTGAGATAAATTCGAAAATATCCGCAAAAATTGGTGCAAAAGTGGTGCATCTCCGTCTTTAATCATTGTTTAAACATGTTTAAACAATCATAATGTATTAATATTGGATATCACTGTATTCGGGAAAGTCTACAGAATCTTTTGCTGTAAAGAACAATTCAATATCTTTTATAATAACATCGCAATGTATGTTTAAAGTTGAAAAATATGTCTTTTTTTTAAACTCTATTTTCTCAAAAACTGGACGTATAGGAAAAAAATTAAAACCAGATTCGAAATCTCTACAAGAATCGCATAGTGGGAATCGAAATACTTTTAAAAAGTTGAAATTTGTTGGACAGTGTAACTAGTAGACTGCGGACCTTTATGCAAAATAAAAACACCCCTCTAGTTTTGTTATAATTTTAGTGTCATTTTCTACCTTATTGTAATCTATTGTAATCTACCAGTTTGAGCTTTTTGCCACCACCTCGAATGGTGCTATAGGAACGTTTGAAGAGAGCAGATGATTCTTTCCGGAATTTACACGGTTCCTTATGGGAAAAAAGCGGCATATTTCATTTTCTCCATACATAACCTATTTCGTTTTTTTTTTTAATACAACCCCTTTAAGGTGTAAAATTTCAAACTTTGATATAATTATTCCTTTGAGTGTTTGTTATGGTGGACCTATGTACCAAATTTCAAGCTTGTAGGTCAATGGGAAGTACCCAAAAGGTTTTGACGATCTGTCAGTCAGCCAGTCAGTGACAAATTTAGCGATTTTTGAGGTCCCATATCTCGGAGCCTACTAGTGTTGGAAGATTAATGTTTTGTCAATATTGAGACATGATAGCATTTAACAAGTGTACGAAATTACATCTCTCCATCTGGCTCCAGTGTCGAGTTATAAGCCTCTAAAAAACGGCCAAGTTGTTTCGTGTAAAAGGAGGTAGTGCAAGAACTTGGCTGGTGCACTACCACCTAGATGATGGGAGATTGTTCCTCAGACATTCAACTAACTCACAAGCCACAAAAATTGTACAATTTACAGTGGGTGTACAAAGTATTCGTACACCTTTTAAGGGGGCCGTCTCCTAGCAGATGACGGTCGCGCGTGAACACTCACACACCGCTAGAGTACACTCACACACCGCTAGACCACGTATATGTACGCGAGAATTGCTAGGATCAGGGAAATGGGTTCTGATTTCTCGATAATGCAAAGACGGGGGTTTTTATTAGTCAAAATCGCTAGATAAAAGATCAATCTAGCGCGCTGTTTGCTTCAAAAGTCGTTCTTTTACGTTTCCGAGCAATGATTTTGCAATATTCGGCTGCATGTTGCCCGTCGCATGTTGCCCGTCAGATGGCGCTACAGTCACGCCGGCGTACTAGCCTCTCCAACGGGCAACATGCAGCCGAATATTGCAAAATCATTGCTCGGAAACGTAAAAGAACGACTTTTGAAGCAAACAGCGCGCTAGATTGATCTTTTATCTAGCGATTTTCACTAATAAAAACCCCCGTCTTTGCATTATCGAGAAATCAGAACCCATTTCCCTGATCCTAGCAATTCTCGCGTACGTATACGTGGTCTAGCGGTGTGTGAGTGTACTCTAGCGGTGTGTGAGTGTTCACGCGCGACCGTCATCTGCTAGGAGACGGCCCCCTTAAGAACTAATAACTTCTTTATAATTATATCAAACGACCTCATTTTTTTATCATCAATTAGAAGCATTGGTTTACGAAGTGACATGCAAAAAAGATTTTCCAAAAATTATAATTCACAAGGTTACATGCAAAAATAAAAAAAGGCATTTTTTGAAACTCTTTTATTTGGGTCCCTAATGAAAATTTAAAATATGTGTTTTGTAGATCTATAATAGTTATACATATGCTGAATATTTCGACGAAATCGGTTGACGTAGGAAAAAAATGACACGCATCGAAAGATGTACGATTCTGCGGATTTGAAGCAGAAATTGATCAAAAGTCGTGTAAAACTACGATTTTCACCATTTTTAACCGCTTATAGCTCGCACGTATGTTAATCGATTTCGATGAAATGTTCAGCATGTGTATAACTAACATAGATCCACAAAATATATATTTTAAATTTTCTTTAAGGGCTCCAATAAAAAAGTTTTAAAAAATCCCTTTTTTATTTTTGCATGTAACCTTGTATATTAAAAATTTCTGGAACATCTTTTTTGCATATCATTTCGTAAACCAATGCTTCTAATTGATTAGAAAAAATCAGGTCGTTTGGTACAATTATAAAAAAGTTATTAGCTCTTAAAAGGTGTACGAATACTTTGTACACCCACTGTATGTAAAATTTTTAAAATTGAATTTTGACCGCTGAAATCGGGCAAATACCCCACTGTGCACCGCCTCGATACGAGAATCCCGAGGTCCTGTTTATAAATAATTTATTGTGTGCGTTGCGTATTAACCGGTAAGGGATGTTGACACACGTGCAGCTGGCCGGAATTCCACGCGAGGATGCAACGTAGAACGGTAGCGGAGCGGACACGCTCGCGTTAAGTCAAAAAATCAACATTAAAGCGGCGGGCGTGCTTTAAAAAGCCGTTTGCCGGCCGAATGAATACTTTGACGCAGATGCCCGCGAAGCCGACGGCCCACGAGCATGAGCCATAAGCCCGAGGTGCATGACTTCACCTTTTCATCACGGCCAAGAAAAAAACGGGCCACGGTTCCGTGGATTTCGGACGAGTCGCTCGGGGCGACCGAGGAAAATGGGCTTCGAAGGTCTCCGCTGATCGAACTCTTTCAGCTATTTTGTCGCCGCAAATCACATAGGGGCATGCTGTCTCTTCTTCGAATCGCTTTCCGTGATCCCAGTAAACGAAAAACCTAGATCCTATTATAATTTAACGATGTAACAGGCTCCGGAGCAGATGGTGTTGGAGGATCGCGATTCGCGAGTATCGTTTAAACAGTTTTTCCAATGGTTTGGGGCCTGTAATTTTGAAATTTAAATAAACATGTGCAAAGTTTCATTGAAATCGGTTAACGCATAAAAATTATTGTGTTTGGGGTTGCGATTCATTTAAGGGGGCCGTCTCCTAGCAGATGACGGTCGCGCGTGAACACTCACACACCGCTAGACCACGTATACGTACGCGAGAATTGCTAGGATCAGGGAAATGGGTTCTGATTTCTCGATAATGCAAAGACGGGGGTTTACTTCTGTCCAGGTACTAGCTTAGATTGGATTTAATATGTCCAACTACAGGTTTGAATTATTCTTGTTAATACAATTAAGATATTAACCTAAACAATGATTTTTTAATTTTAAATTACTTTACAAACTCTGAACTGTGTATGTTAAAACTCTTAAAAAATTATTTTTGTTTATTTAAAGTGATGAAATTGAACATAGAAAAACATGCTGTCCACACCGAGAAAAAAAGTACTTACTTCAATAACACGCGTGTTATTGTAATCTTTTTACTTCGATGAATATCAATGTATTCTTTTCAATAGTATGAAATTGAGAAGTAAATCGTGATGTATTTGAATTTGTCTACATATCATGAAACGATTGAAAATATTATTCGATTCAATACCGTACATTGTTATTCGTAATATTTCTCTTTTTCCTTCAATCAGATATGTTGTTAAAAAAATTTGAGAAATGTATTGGATTTATACTGGATTTGGTTTGAGGCCATATCTTATTTTTTTGAAAACATTGGTGTCAAGCTATTCGCTTGTATGATTGGCGGAAATGAGTTTTGCCATTGAAATTCAATAGTATTAAATATTAAAATAAGTTCATATGATATTGGCACTATTCAATAGTACATCTTATTGAATCAACATATATTTTCTTTCTTTCGACAGGATTTTTTTCTCAGTGCAGGCATAGGGCACTTCACCTTATTTGCTGTTGGCGTCCTCGATATCAGGCAGCCGAGGACAGTCGAATCATTGCGACGCTGCAGGTCTGGCACGACCGCCCCCGAGTCCCATCAAGGTCGAACAAAAAGTCATCGCTTCGCCTAACCCATTATTTTAAGGTGATTACGCGCTGACGATAATTACACGTCAGAGGAGGCTCCTCTAGTTGCAACGTAAGGACACGGTTTTTCTGAGCGGATCCGCCTCGAGAGCGTGGCATCGTATCAGCCGGAGAGGAACGAAGTGCCTCTCGAACAGCTCGAGGGTCCATCCAGCCCCTATTTCAGTTTCGTAAGAGGCTGCAAGTCATTTGGTTGAGCACCCACTGTGATTTGTCAGGCTCCACGAGGATGCGATAATGCGGCCTGACGGCTGCTGAATCCACGGAACGTATGGTTGTCTTCATCGTTGCAGTGACAGCTACCGCTCCCGCGTCCTTCCCGGAGACTTTGATGCGCGGTAGGGACTGCGGTAGGCCGGGCCGACCAACTTATTCTTACTTACAATTAGTGCAATTTCTGCTAGTATACAGGCTGTCCAAAAATTCGCGAACCTCCCGAAACGGGCTGGTTCCTGAGACCATTTCAAGCGACATTTTCCTTTGCAAAAATGTTAGACGCGGCTTTGTTTAGGAGTTGTTAACGAAAAACACGGACCAATCAGAGACCAATAGACAGTTGGCGCGTCTTTTTCGTTAATAACTCCTAAACAAAGCTGCCGGTAACATTTTTGCAAAGGAAAATGTCGCTTGAAATGGTCTCAGCTACCACCCCCTTTTCGGGAAGTTCACGAATTTTGGGACACCCTGTGTATAGTGAAGCACGAAAGTATTTGAACGCACTTTGTCGAATCGCTTGTATGAAATACTGTGCTGTTTTTGGTAAGATAAAAATATAGAGTATACTTGACCCAACAAAAACATCATGTAACCAAGTTCCTATGGCCGTGAAAAGTTGCGAGATCAAACGAAATACGGCCAAGCTCGTTAGCTTAGAAATACCTGTTGCGATACAGAAAAAAGCGTTTGTAAAAATTAGTTTAAAAGAACGCTGTTTAATTGTTAAAGAGTTACGTGGAGGGGGCTAAATTATTGAAACTTCGACACTTATTATGACCATTGGTTTAAAAAGTTTTTCCTCTGACAACCACAGAATTATTTTGGAGGCCCCCGGGTGGGAGGGCCGGATGGGTGGAGGGGCGGCGGGTGTACCGAAACATCTCGAGTGTTCGACTCAAAATACAACGGCGTGGCGGTGAGGGGCGGGGGTGGTGAAACAAACCCTGTAACTCGAAGACGTTTCTGGCCTGGCCGAAGCGTCGATGTCGGGAAGAATTATCACCGGTCGAGGATCAGGAAGTGTCCTCTTACGTCGGCCGTTGGCACGCCGATTTTTCTCGTTCCACGATCCCGGGCGACGATCGATTGTCACCAGGGTGTTTTCGGAGGGCCCGTATTAATATTCGAATAACGTGTCCAGACATATTAAGTGTCTTTGTCTCGGCTGGCTCCGCCACTGGTCGGAAGATGAACGTCCCCGAGATAAGGAATTTCCACGAAGAGAACATCTTCCCCTCGACTTTATTATTCGTCGACCGTGCCGTCCTCCCTAGCATGCCGCCCCGCGCTATGGTCTGGAAACCCGCTTTTTGTGTAGCCGAAAGTATTCCAGCGTTACTTCAAAGTTAACACTAATCCTACAAAGAGCCTTAACACCTCGCGGGGTATTTCAACGAGTCAGACTCGTGATGAAGATTTTAAACAAAGTGTAACGTATATGAATGTCAAGCCTTTCTTCTCCAATGAAATCTTTGATTCGCTTGTGTAGCAAGTAACAGTTCGAGTTGTCAGGACAACATATTTATTTGCACATGAATTTACAATAATTGAATTATAGAAGAAAAGAATATCTGTATATATCGAATGTTTTAACGAGATATCGCCTACAGTCCTTCGTGGCTTGTATCTCGCTCACTCTCACACACACACACGAGCAGTCCTTCGCCGTGACAACAATGATACGTTCAGTTCAAATCCTCAACTCTATCTCTGCTCTTCTCGACTACACCTGTCTATACAGGGTGTTTACCTACAGGTGGGAGAAAATTTAAGGGGCGGTTCTCGACGATAATATAAGACGAAAATGAAGAATAAAAAAATTGCGATTTCGGCTTCGTTATTTAGTTATTAACAATTAAAAATCCGCCTAAAATGCTGCAACACTTCTAACAAAAGTATACGTTGCGTACGTCAGACAGGCGCGCGACAGTCTCGTATCAAGTGACAAACGCATGCATACCTTGGTTCTCATTTGGGGCCCCAGCGAGGTGAAAATGTTTAAAAAATCGGTGGACGACATTGAACCTACCTACTCGTTAAAATCCACAAGGGCATTTCTAATATCCGCCCTATGGAATTATCGAGTAGAAGGGGTCAATGCCGTTTCACTTTTAAATTCTTCTCACAAATATCCACAAATCCTTATCCTGCACTATAATTGTTCATAACACCGTACTTAGTATACTGGAATAAACGCTCTAGCACTATTTACAATATCATACACACGCACTACGTAGTGATGGGCATTATCGACTAAATTCAACTATCGACTAATTACTAGTTACTACATACTATCGAATATTTAGTCGATAGTTTTTAGTCGACTGAAATTTCGTTTTAGTGGTTATACGTCTAGATTGCGGGCTATAGTCTATGCCTACGTATAGATCTTATTTCTCACTCACTCTTACAGCATTGTACTGCAGTGCTCACTTAGTATTATAGGCACAGTAAGAGTAAATTGGGGTAAATATACCAGACAATAATTAAATAATTAATAATAATAAAAATAATTTTTAATAATTCGATATCGCTAATGAGTGAATGTATTTGATAGTAAATCTTATAAAATTTGTTCAAAACATCCGCCGTTAAACTTCAACCAATAGCTCGATAGTTTAAGCGACTGATTCAGTAACTGAATTTAGTCGATAGTTTTCAGTCGTTTACAGGTTATTCTCGTATTTACTCTTATTCTCGATGTTCGCTTGTTAAATGAATATTAGGACAGTATGGGACAGTGCAGAGATATTAAATTTCGTGATTGAATGATTTTGTCTTTATTTAATAATAAATTCATACACTACGTTATAAATATAAATGTACACAATTTATTTATATCACATATATAGTTTATATTGCATAAATAGCAATAAGATTTTAACATCCAATATGAATTAAAGTATTGAAATATCTATTACATATTTCATTACTTGCATATTTGCACGTCCTGTCATAATTATGTATTTCTAACCTTTTCGTTTCATCGTCTGACACTGACATTTGAAATTTCAAGATGGCGACGTGTAAACAGTCGACTGAAAATAGTAACCCCACCACTACTAAATTCAGTCGATAGTTTAAAAAATCAGTCGACTGAAATAGTAGTTGAATACCATTGATTTAGTCGATAGTTTTTAGTCGATGCTGCCCATCACTAGCACTACGAGTTTACAGAGTCATGCGATTTCTGCGAACGGAAATCTTCGACGCGTGCGAGAAGAATCGTCCGTACAACCTAGTATCCGTATGCACACTGATTCAAGACAGCTAATGTAGTCAATGCACACACATGAGATATTTCGCGGTCACAGACAGAATGAGAAAGAATCACGAAATTCGTGAAAACAGGATAGACAATGTGTTGGTATAGCAACGCGCGATGTTTGGGCGGTAGTTTGCTGTAGATCTTCATTTGTTTTATCGATCTGACATCGACCTCATCAGCTGTCTTGAATCAGTGTGCATACGGATGCTAGCTTGTACGGACGATTCTTCTCGCACGCTTCGGAGATATCCGTTCGGAGAAATCACACACGACCTCAAGATGTCCGTTTCGTCTGTGAGCGAGTCTCTCGCGACGTAGATCAAGTTCAATAAAGTGCAGTGTTTCAACATTAAAGGATTATACCAGTTCTTTGCATTCTCCTCATTCCCCTCAGTAAACTTGTACTCTCTGTAAACTCGTAGTGCGTGTGTATGATATTGTAAATAGTGTTAGAGCGTTTATTCCAGTATATTAGGTACGGTGTTATGAACAATTATAGTGCAGGATAAGGATTTGTGGATATGTGTGAGAAGAATTTAAAAGTGAAAGGGCATTGACCCCTTCTACTCGATAATTCCATAGGGCGGATATTAGAAATGCCCTTGTGGATTTTAACGGGTAGGTAGGTTCAATGTCGTCCACCGATTTTTTAAACATTTTCACCTCGCTGGGGCCCCAAATGAGAACCAAGGTATGCATGCGTTTGTCACTTGATACGAGACTGTCGCGCGCCTGTCTGACGTACGCAACGTATACTTTTGTTAGAAGTGTTGCAGCATTTTAGGCGGATTTTTAATTGTTAATAACTAAATAACGAAGCCGAAATCGCAATTTTTTTATTCTTCATTTTCGTCTTATATTATCGTCGAGAACCACCCCTTAAATTTTCTCCCACCTGTAGGTAAACACCCTGTATAAACATCGTTCACGATTCGCGTCTTCCGCATTAGCCTACAGGGGGCAGCGGCCACCAGTCGCGAATAACACACCGAATTACTAATCATTACATAGCAGAGTTGGGCAGGATTTAATTACATGAGTAATTAATTACATCTTCAATTACAATTACATGTAACTGTAATTGTAATTGCAATTACTTTCGCTCAACCAGTAATTGTAATTGCGGACCACAATTACAATTACTGGTTCAGCGAAAGTAATTGCAATTCCAATTACAATTACATGTAATTGTAATTGTATTTCTGCAATTCCAATTCCAATGACATGTAATTGTAACTGTAATTGTTAGTAGCAGTTACAAGTAATTGTGGCTGGTAGCTGCAATTACTTGTAAGTCTTGTAACTGCTACTAACAATTACAGTTACAATTACATGTAATTGGAATTGGAATTGCAATTACTTTCGCTCAACCAGTAATTGTAATTGCGGACCACAATTACAATTACAGTGATTCGTCAAGTAATTGCAATTCCAATTACAATTACATGTAATTGTAATTGTATTTCTGCAATTCCAAATTACAGTAATTGGCAAGTAATTGTAACTGTAATTGAAATTACATTTTGCCCAACTCTGTTACATAGTTCGCGCCTACACTTGCAATCAATATAGTTCAGTTGCCAGGTCGAAAAAAGGGCGTCTACCTGGAAAGTATTCACGAACTTAATGAAATCTTGACACGTCATTTAGGGGTACTCTGGGGAGTCGAATCTGAGTTTTCGACCTCGAGGACCTTGTGCTAACTTGGGGAGGGGGAAAAAACCACGATTTTTGTTACCTGTTTTTGGTATTTCGCCGATAACTCAAAAACTATGGGTCGTACGAACTTTTTCTTACATTTTTGTAAAGAGCATTAAATTTCCTTCAAATTTCACTGTTCCAACGTATTTTTTGACCCAATAGGTACCGAGAGACAGCCGTTCAAAATTAGGAAATGTTTTAAAGAAGGGCTACACCCGGTTTTGGTGGTGAAATGTCCCCGGACGGGATTTTCATCGAACTTGGGCCATTCGATAGCCTACCCAAAAATACCCCTCTCAGCCCCATATCTCATCTATAAGAACAGACAAGAATTATAATCTCGGCGCAACGGTTCGATCAATTAAACAACTAAAGCAATTTTACAAATTAATTTTACACTTTCTACGTTTCGATCCTAATTTGGATCATCCTCAAGAAAAGCGGAAAAACTGCGTCTGGAAATATACCAATTGAAATAAAAACAGTTGGAAAAAACATTGAAAGATTGACTCACTTGTTTTATGGAATCGAAGGATCGAAACGTAGAAAGTGTAAAATTAATTTGTAAAATTGCTTTAGTTGTTTAATTGATCGAACCGTTGCGCCGAGATTATAATTCTTGTCTGTTTTTAAACATCATTACGATCGATAACTTTAATAACATTTACTCATCTACAAGGGTAGAGAAAAATCGAAAAACCAGTTTTTGACCCATTTTTCCCTATTTATTGGCAGTTGAAAATTCTGAAAAAAATCTGACACATTTTGGATACCAAGCCACATAGTAACGTTTAATATCACATAATATATTTTTATGATTCAGAAAATATAAGTATAACCTGTATAAATTGTTGTCATAAATGCATAGAATCCGCTGTTTATTCATAACGCGCCGATGCATAAAGTCAACCAGTTTCCGCGTTTTCGCCCGGTAAATCGTAACTGGCGCGAAACCACTCGGCATTCATGAGTTCGAACGAACCATTCCCGAACAGATAAGACGATAGAAGAGCGCGACGTTCCTGGAAAGACGACTTGTTCTTACCACCCGGCACCCTGCTAAGCTCTCGCAATCCTCTTACCAGCTTCCCGAACTTCTGGACACGTGTTCGAACAGCCTGAAGTGGCTTTTCCTGAAGCTCTTCATTTCATTATACGGGTACAGCTTCGTTGCCGTGCTCGGGAACTAACTTTGTCCGCGGTTTCGACGTGTCTTTCCTTCTGCTCAATGTACCCTAATTACACGGCGACGTTCTGCTGATAATATCATTTTTCTGAAGAATTTTGTCCGCACACAGTGCGGGGGACAGTGAAGTTCGATAAATATTTATTTTAACACGATCACTTGTTTCATTAACGATTCGCAAAGATCGGCAAGGAATTGAAGATTTATACTAGACCGAGGCTAGAAAAATGCACTTTAAGTTAGGCCCCTTATAATTGTCTGTGGGCACGATAGAACTTCGAAGTTTGAAAAAAGAGATTCCGCAAATTATCAGCGAAAAATAGAAAATGTTTAAATTGCATTCTCTCTGTGTTTCCGATCGAATGTTTGAGCGTGCGAAGTCTCAAATCGAGGCTAGCAAAATGCACTTTAAGATAGGCCCCTTATAATTGTCTGTGGGCACGATAGAACTTCGAAGTTTGAAAAAAGAGATTCCGCAAATTATCAGCGAAAAATAGAAAATGTTTAAATTGCATTCTCTGTGTGTTTCCGATCGAATTTTTGAGCGTCCGAAGTCTCAAATCGAGGCTAGCAAAATGCACTTTAAGTTAGGCCCCTTATAATTGTCTGTGGGCACGATAGAACTTCGAAGTTTGAAAAAAGAGATTCCGCAAATTATCAGCGAAAAATAGAAAATGTTTAAATTGCATTCTCTGTGTGTTTCCGATCGAATTTTTGAGCGTCCGAAGTCTCAAATCGAGGCTAGCAAAATGCACTTTAAGCTAGGCCCCTTATAATTGTCTGTGGGCACGATAGAACTTCGAAGTTTGAAAAAAGAGATTCCGCAAATTATCGGCGAAAAATAGAAAATGTTTAAATTGCATTCTCTGTGTGTTTCCGATCGAATTTTTGAGCGTCCGAAGTCTCAAATCGAGGCTAGCAAAATGCACTTTAAGTGAGGCCCCTTATAATTGTCTGTGGGCACGATAGAACTTCGAAGTTTGAAAAAAGAGATTCCGCAAATTATCAGCGAAAAATAGAAAATGTTTAAATTGCATTCTCTGTGTGTTTCCGATCGAATTTTTGAGCGTCCGAAGTCTCAAATCGAGGCTAGCAAAATGCACTTTAAGATAGGCCTCTTATAATCTTTGTGTCCACGAAATAATTTTGATGTTTAAGAAAAACATTCCGCAGAAATCAGAGAAAACTCGAAAATGTTTAAATTGTATTGTCTATGTGTTGCCAATCGAATGTTTTCTCAAAACAAGGTTCGCGGTCTCAAATGGAGGCTAGAAAAATGCACTTTAAGTTAGTCTCCTTATAATTGTCTGTCACCTGGACATAATTTCGCAATTTTAAAAAAAGTTTCAACAAAAATCGGCGGAAAAACGAAGATTTTTAAATTGTATTTTCTATATGTTCCCAATTGAATTTTTGAAAATCCGAGGTCTGTAAAGAAAGCTAGAAGAATGCACTTTAAGTTATGCCCCTTGTAATTGTCTGCCACCAGGAAATATTTTCGCAGTTTTAAATAAAGATTCCGCAAAACTCGTCGGAAAATCGAGCATTATTGAATTGTATTTTCTATGTGTTCCCAATCGAATTTTTTAGCATCCGAGGTCTCAAAACAAAGCTAGAAGAATGCACTTTAAGATAGGCCTCTTATAATTTTTGTGTCCACGAAATAATTTTGATGTTTAAGAAAAACATTCCGCAGAAATCAGAGAAAACTCGAAAATGTTTAAATTGTATTGTCTATGTGTTGCCAATCGAATGTTTTCTCAAAACAAGGTTCGAGGTCTCAAATCGAGGCTAGAAAAATGCACTTTAAGTTAGTCTCCTTATAATTGTCTGTCACCTGGACATAATTTCGCAGTTTTAAAAAAAGTTTCAACAAAAATCAGCGGAAAAACGAAGATTTTTAAATTGTATTTTCTATATGTTCCCAATTGAATTTTTGAGAATCCGAGGTCTCTAAACAAAGCTAGAAGAATGCACTTTAAGTTATGCCCCTTGTAATTGTCTGCCACCAGGAAATATTTTCGCAATTTTAAATAAAGATTCCGCAAAAATCGTCGGAAAATCGAGCATTATTGAATTGTATTTTCTATGTGTTCCCAATCGAATTTTTTAGCATCCGAGGTCTCAAAACAAAGCTAGAAGAATGCACTTTAAGTTAGGCCCCTTTTAATTGCCTTTCACCAGGAAACAATATCGCATTTTGAGAAATTGATTCCCCAAAAATCGGCGAAAAATCGAAAACTTTTAAATTGTATTTTCTACGTGTTCCCGATGGTATTTTTGATCGTCCGAGATCTCAAATCGAGGCTAGGAAAATGCACTTTAAATTAGGCCCCTTATAATCGTCTATGAAAAAAATTGGTGAAAAATCGAAACCTTTTAAATTGTACCTTCTATGTGTTCCCTATCGAGTTTTTGAGAATCTGAGATCTCGAAACAAAGCTAGAGGAATGCACTTTAACATTGGCGCTCGTATAATTATCTTCATGGTAACGTTCTAACATCTCAAGCAAATCCAGGTCTCTTGTTCCAATATTAAAAAACAATGTCCCTTAAAAAGTGTACCAATTATATTTCGATTCGCTTTATACCTCATCTAAGGTACAATACACCAGATTGCAACTATAGGTAGCCTAAAAGATGGTACAACCTTGTCTTCCGCGAAAGCCACACAACCCATTCAGCCTTCATCACTCAGATCCAGGAAAGACAAGAATCCCTCTGCTTCCTCGCTGACCCAATTGTTACAGCAAACAATTTACAGCTTGTCTAAATGCTGCACAAATTGGAACGTCCTACTCGACCGTTCTACAGCATCGGTCGACAGTCTCGTTCATTACCGGCAACGTGGCATAAAGAATGAAAAATCTCGATTAAGCCTTGCCTGGGTTCCCGTGTGAAGCGGACAGGCTCGTCCCCGAGGCAAGGTAATGGCATAATAAAATAACAGACGCTCGACCAACCACGAAAACTCCTTTTTGAGAAGAAAGCGGCAGCGTAACGAGCGTGAAGGGTGCCTGCCACACCGGTCGTGTGTGCGTGCGTGCGATTCCAAGGGATTTCGTTCACCCCTTAAACCGATCTCGCCACGAGGGTCGAAGGAAACTGTTCAATTCTATTACGCGCTCGAACCTCGATCGTGATCACGTCCTCCGAAGAAAAAGGATCCGAAAGGGAGAAGGGACGAGTGAGCGGGATACGAGCAAGACAAAAGTGTAGAGATGGGAAAGAGAGGGGAGGGAAAGAGAGACGGTTTCGTAGGGCCCGATGGGCCAGGTCGCAGGTAGACAGCGGACCCTCGAATTGCTCAAAAAAAAATGAGGGGCCACGCGGTATACTTCTGGCCGTCGTGTAACGTCCCCTTCGCCTTTCAGATAACCGTTTACGGTGTCCTCTCCTCGGTCTATGGTCTCCGGCACACGGTGATCGATTCCTCGATTCTAGGTGGACAAAATGGTAAATTTGATCAACTTCAGATATCTTCGCTGCCGTTCTATTTTGTTCACGAACATTAATTTATTCGATATATAACGCAATATTTCGATTGCACGTGGTCATTACGACGATAATACGGTGCTAAAGTTTTGCCTGTGCGAAATACTATAAATAAGCTAATTCTTCTTCATCGTATAACTTGTTTGTTTGTTGTTTAAATTATTATCTAAAAAATGGAGCGTGTAAGCGAAGGTAAGTATTTCATTTTTACATATCGGTATAATTTTATTTTGCCGTGTATAAATCATATACGACCGGTTAACTAATAATATTATTTAAGAAGAGGTCGAATTGTATAACTTCTTTTGCCGGACTCGGCCGGACTTGGTTCTTTGATAGTTTTGAAGAATACTTATTTCAAACCAATGATACTAAATATCGTTCACCCGTTTTCGCCCGTTAGTCATTTATATCATTTTTTAGAAAAGACATGGAGTATACCACTATTTCATGTGGTATTGAAATTGACGATAGAAAGTTTAAAGAATATGCACTTCAGACTGCGAGAATTACATATGACAATTATAATTTATAATAATTTAGAATATCCACCTTTGTCGTGCACATTCCTTATTATAATTTTGTAATTTTGTATTATATTTTTGTAGAACTTTATCTAATTGTTAAATATGAGTTAAGATTAATTCTTTCCATTTTGTGTATTGTTTATTCACGCATTTAAACAAAAACTATAAAATATTTAATTTTTGTTATTTTCACAAACGTTACAATTAACTGTTATATTTGTCCATCTTAAATAAATGATATAATTCGTTTAAGTTCGTGTAGTGTTTATACACTTGTCATGATTTCTGAGAAATAAAGCGTTATTACTGCAAGAGAACACAAAAATTTGAATTTTGTCCACCTAGAATCGAGGAATCGATCACTGTGCGGCAGCCGAAAAAAAAGGAACATCCCTGGATGGAAATCGCGATTGCGTCCGGTCCGACCGATCCTAATGATTTTGTCCGGCCGCGAAATCGCCACCAGTTCATTTGGTAAATAAATGAGTTGTTTCGTATCGGTATTTAATGCATCTTTATTCATTTTGAAACGTTTAGCGATCAAGAGAATGTAAACTCTCGTTTCGAGGATCGCAAGGGTGCGCGTTGCCCCTTCTTACGTCTCGATAATGCAAAGATGGGCTTTTTCAGTAGTTAAAAGCGCTAGATATAAGATCAATCTAGGCCGCGATCGCCCCCAAAAGTTCTACTTTTCCGTTCACTAAATAGCTACAGTCAAAGTTGGGCAAAAACTTTTATTTGAATAAAATTTGTTGTCCCCCCATTAATATTCAGGTGCTCAAAAAAGATGATAACTTTTTAAATATTGGACTATCTGAACTTTTTTTAGAAGTTAGAGCAATTAGTTTGCTACAGGATGCGATGAAGAATTTCTTCAAAAATTGCAATTCATCGGGATTGTAGAAAAAAAGGGTGTAATTCCGAAAAGGACATACCTCCGGTTCATTTATACTCCGGGTTCTTACGTATTTTGACGTGCCAATTACGAATATGATAGTGGAAATTGGCGCAAATTTTATTTTCATACCGGAAACCATGAAAAAACCATAAAAATCATAGTTTTTTCCATTTACTTCCGTAAATAATGGTAATTTTGAAAAGTACTTCAAATAAAAGTTGTAGGTCTCATCGAAATACACATTTTATCTCGTATTGATTTTTGTCATAAAGACAATAGTTTTTGAGAAAAACGGTAGGTAATTATGAAAAATATCTATGTAGAATAGAACACAAACACACACACACACGGGGTCATTACTATATTATTATATTATTGTTTATTATATTATTATATTATTATTTGTTATATTATTATATTATTATTTATTATATTATTATATTATTATTTTAGTTATATGGAGTTTTGAACATTTAATATCGTTTTTCTAAAAAACTATCGTTTTTATGACAAAAATTAATACGACATAAAATGTGTATTTCGATGAGACCTACAACTTTTATTTGAAGTATTTTTCAAAATTACCATTATTTACGGAAATAAATGGCAAAAAAATATGATTCTTATGGTTTTATCATGGTTCCCACTATGAAAATAAAATTTGCGCCAATTTTCAATCAGCACGTCAACATACGTAAGAATCAAGAGTATGAAAAAATCGGAGGTATGTCCTTTTCGAAAGTTTATCCGAAAGAAATGCTAAAAGTTGCATTTCACAATTTTCTTGTGTGTGCCTATATTGAAAATTTGAAAAATACGTTTTACAGATCTGTGAAAGATCAATTTAGCTCGCAGTCGCCTTCAAAATTCCTCGAGAACGAACTCTCTGTTGGGATCATTGTAATCGTTAGGCTAAGGACGTTAATAACGCGCCACAAGAAGAATCGTCAATTTAATGAATTTAATGAATTTATAATTTCAAATTAGTGTTCAAATTAGGATCGAGCATTTCGTTTAAAAAACGCCAAGTGTGTAATCGTGACGGAACTGAGTCGATCGCAAGTAAAACAGATAGAACCGTTTGAAAAATTTAAAAATACTGTTCCATTGTTTCGAACTCGCAATTATCGAGTAATGAACAATTTGCCAACTCTTTTTACAAACATTGAGAGGTACGTTTCGAGATTTTGCCTCGGTTTCGACGATTCGGGGTCGGACAGCTAATATTTGAATAGAATCTCGCCGACTCACACTTCAAATATTTTGTTCGCCGGTCGGCCGTGTCATCCTTAAGCAAATAAGTTGCCCGATTATTTAGAAAATCGTTCTGCCGCTTTCGAGACGGCGGGTACCGCTTATCCAAGGTAATCCGAAATTGGAAGTTAGCGGAGCATGGACGGGGAACCGTGCGGCTTCGGTTTGTTCACGACGATGCCTTGCGACACTCCAGATAACGTTAATCCTGATTAAATGACCGCCGAGACCGCGAGGAGGAGAACCCAGGATTGATTTAAGTCCGACCTGAAATCGTCGGAAAGTCGCGGACACGTTCCGGGGATCAGTTCGCGGGGAACGTTTATAATCTTAATTGAATCGGACGCGTGTGTAAGCTCCTTTTACGGTTAAGGGACGTCCGTTGACGCCTATGGTGTTCCAGTTAGGTGGAGGTCGCGCCGAAACAACCCATTAACTATAAACCTAATACTCTAGAGCTAATTTTTGCAATGATCTTTCCTGTCTTCTTTGTTGGATCGTGATAAGAGAAAATGGTTTGCAATTTAATCATCAACAATAAGTATATTTATTAAATGAAATTGTACTCTCTACACGTGCTCGCTTTGAGGTTATGTGCTCTCTTACTCTGTACGCTAGGGTGGTCCTTATTTTTCGACCATGAAATTTTCGGCTCTCCCCCGCCCCCCCCCAATATTGTTCCTTTTCATGAAAAAATGATATGTCCAAAGTTTTAGTATACTGAAAATTCAAGTTGAACATTTTATACCTCCAACAATATCATAATTCCTTACATGCATTCAAGTACAAGTGTACTATGTACGAATTAAGATTATTTCACATTAATTAGACTGTCTAATTTCTATCCGCCACCGAGGTCCTTTTCGTTTATTTTTATGTTTATTTCGTTCCGTACCCAGTGTTATCGAGAGTTTCTTGAATTGGTAATAATTTTTCTTAACGGAACCGTTCAAAAGTTTTCTTTTCGAGCATCAGGAGCATTTCATCATCCCCGGTGAATGGCGAAAGCTATATATTCTTTAAAAAGATTCTTATTTAGAGATCAATTTACATTGACGAAGAAAATGGAATACGTCAAATTTGCATTTTTGTCAGTAAATTGTATTTAAAAGCATGGATCCAAGCTCCAATTGCTGCAGAAGCTCCAAGTCAAGACCATGATTTTTAAAAAAATCTATACGCATATGTAGTGCCATCAATGACGATGTAAGTCTCGTAGCAATACAGAAATTTTGCAATCATTTGTGGTATCTTACACCCGAAACTGTAGCGCTAGCCTTTTTTGACCCCAAAATTCCCCGCACGATGTAAAGCAACAAATGATTGTAGCTGTAAAAGCTGAAAATACCGTTTGTGATCATGATATTGAAAGATTGGTAGTTGATTCAGCTAATGTCAATAAATACGTTGGTAGCAACGTTGCAGCCTTTATGTCGAAACAAACTGTAAATTTTTTTAAAAGATTTTCGATTTCCGTAGATTTTATAAATAAGGATCCCTCAGAATGGGAAAGTGATCCTAGTTATAACGCAGGCTTAATTATAGTAAATAATTTAGCTGTAGTTAATGATTCGGTTCGAACGAGGCGTTAAACTTATGCAAGAATTTAACGATGTAGTGTCGCGAAATGAAAAAGAAGAACGATTTTTAATGCAAACTGTGTCAGACTACAGAAAGCGCTATCCAGACGCAAAAAAGACTACATTAATGAAATCTCTGTAAAATGTCTTTAGTTGTATTTGTTGTATTAAATGTATTTGTTGACTTGTATATTTTATGAAAAAAAAACTTTTAAAAAAAAAAATTAAACCGACTTCGAAAAAAAGCACTAAAAAGTATAAAATAATTTCCATTTAATATATGTGAATACACACGAACTTAAATACAATACAATCTTTTCGAAGGCGGCGCAAAATTGAACATTTTCGACACTGGAAATTACGAAAATCCTTAAATTGTTCTAAATACTAATATATCTATATTTAAGTAATAATATATTTGCGCCGCCTCCGGAAAGATTGTATTGTATTTAAGTTCGTGTGTATTCACATATATTAAATGGAAATTATTTTATACTTTTTAGTGCGTTTTTTCGAAGTCGGTTCAATTTTTTTTTTATTTCACACTTTTTTTTTATCTCTGTTATTATCTCTGTCAGCCGTCACATTCCAAATCGTAATTTATAAATATCTGAAAGCGGCAATCGATAGCGGTAACAACGTCGCGTCCTTACTGTTCCTAATGTCCATAGACATATAGAGATAGACTGCGCCGTCTTATGGGCGAGTTGAAGCCCACAATGGCGGCGCGCGGTACAAAGAGTGAGAGAGAGAGCATTAGTCGGGGTCCATAGCGCTCTCTTTCTATATGATGTGTCGACACATCAATTAGAAAGAGAGCGCTATGGACCCCGGCTAATGCTCTCTCTCTCTTGCACGCCGCCATTGTGGGCTTCAGCGCTTCGTACAGGCCGCGCAGTCTATCTCTATATGTCTATGCTAATGTCTAACATTCAGCGGAGTTCACTACGGTTTCACCACCCTACATTTTCGCAAATAAAATCGTAATTAATAAAGAAATGTAAAATTTTTTTGCACGGGACCATCCCGGGAACATACTCGACAAGATGCAACAGGTTTCGTTCCGATTGGTCCATCCATCTCGACGTAATCGGTGAACACACATAGAAAAAAAAGCGAAAAAAGCGAAAATAAAGGCACATACAGATCGAATTGAGTAACCTCCTCCTTTTTCGAAGTCGGTTAAAAAAGTATTTAAACTCAATACCTCGATACCTCTTAGTTTCTTTTCTTCGCCTTTACATATATGGTGTAATATTCACCACATCCGGTTAAAAATATTCTGCTCTGATTGAATATAACATATTTATGTCGAATGTGTTAATTTCTCTACTTTTTAAATTAGTATAAGAATACAACTAAAAGAATTGGCATTTTCAATAAAATACGTAAAATTTGACACATATATTTACAAAAATATGATAATTAGTTAATTGTTATATTGAAAATATCACATTCCGGTACTATTATAATCAATATTTTGTCACAAGAAGAACGTTTAGTTATAATCAAAAGTCTTTTGTTCAAATATTCCCATTCCTATGAAATTTCATGTTTTTCGCAACTTCAACGTCGATGAGAGGCAGGGTTTCCCCTTATCCGATGGATAGGGGAACCACCCTGGGTGGGTGTGTGTGGTGTTAGGCCGGCTCTTTCCATCCTCCCGTTTTCTACCTCATCTCTACAGAGTCAAAATGTAAACAAACGCCGCACCGAAACAGGTTTACGTTGCATCGGAGCGTGCAGGAATACGAAAAATTCAATACAGTATTCGCGATAGTTTTTTGCAAATATCTCGAGAACTAAAAGCGACCCCCCCCCCTATATTGGAAAAGGAAAAAGTTGTTCAAAATGGCAATATCTATAACATATTTAAATTTTATCAAAATCGGAGTGGGCAGTACATTTCTGTATAATCACCTTTAAATATTTTGGTAAGCTCTGTGTGTGTGTCCTGTGCAGAGTTGGGCAGGAATTAATTACATGAGTAATTAATTACATCTTCAATTACAATTACATGTGACTGTAATTGTAATTGCAATTACTTTCGCTCAACCAGTAATTGTAATTGCGGACCACAATTGCAATTACTGGTTCAGCGAAAGTAATTGCAATTCCAATTACAATTACATGTAATTGTAATTGTATTTCTGCAATTCCAATTCCAATGACATGTAATTGTAACTGTAATTGTTAGTAGCAGTTACAAGTAATTGTGGCTGGTAGCTGCAATTCCTTGTAAGTCTTGTAACTGCTACTAACAATTACAGTTACAATTACATGTAATTGGAATTGGAATTGCAATTACAATTACATGTAATTGTAATTGTATTTCTGCAATTCCAATTCCAATGACATGTAATTGTAACTGTAATTGTTAGTAGCAGTTACAAGTAATTGTGGCTGGTAGCTGCAATTACGTGTAAGTCTTGTAACTGCTACTAACAATTACAGTTACAATTACATGTAATTGTAATTGTATTTCTGCAATTCCAATTCCAATGACATGTAATTGTAACTGTAATTGTTAGTAGCAGTTACAAGTAATTGTGGCTGGTAGCTGCAATTACTTGTAAGTCTTGTAACTGCTACTAACAATTACAGTTACAATTACATGTAATTGGAATTGGAATTGCAATTACTTTCGCTCAACCAGTAATTGTAATTGCGGACCACAATTACAATTACAGTGATTCGTCAAGTAATTGCAATTCCAATTACAATTACATGTAATTGTAATTGTATTTCTGCAATTCCAATTCCAATGACATGTAATTGTAACTGTAATTGTTAGTAGCAGTTACAAGTAATTGTGGCTGGTAGCTGCAATTACTTGTAAGTCTTGTAACTGCTACTAACAATTACAGTTACAATTACATGTAATTGGAATTGGAATTGCAATTAGTTTCGCTCAACCAGTAATTGTAATTGCGGACCAAAATTACAATTACTGGTTCAGCGAAAGTAATTGCAATTCCAATTACAATTACGTGTAATTGTAATTGTATTTCTGCAATTTCAATTCCAATGACATGTAATTGTAACTGTAATTGTTAGTAGCAGTTACAAGTAATTGTGGCTGGTAGCTGCAATTACTTGTAAGTCTTGTAACTGCTACTAACAATTACAGTTACAATTACATGTAATTGGAATTGGAATTGCAATTACTTTCGCTCAACCAGTAATTGTAATTGCGGACCACAATTACAATTACAGTGATTCGTCAAGTAATTGCAATTCCAATTGCAATTACATGTAATTGTAATTGTATTTCTGCAATTCCAAATTACAGTAATTGGCAAGTAATTGTAACTGTAATTGAAATTACATTTTGCCCAACTCTGAGTCCTGTGTGATTTAGACAGTGTCGTGGACGAGGAAGTCCAGCTAGTTCGGGAATCGTCGTTAAACAGTTGGAACCGAGGAGTAAGTTAGGAATCGCGGCGTCGTGATTCCCAGATTGTTGATTAGTAATCTTTTCCGTGGAGCTAATTAAGGCGGCGGACTCACGGGATCCGCCGTCTAAATTGTTTTCTATGTCGGGCCTTCTCTCCCTTCGCCCCCTCGACTAGATAGCCTTGGGGATCCTTTTTACCGGAGCGTGGAGAGAGGACGGGTAAAGAAAAAAGGACGCGACAAGATATTTCGCGACCTAATGAGCCGGTTTAGCGACTCTTAACATAATTATCTTTATGATTTATAATAAACGTTCACTCGTTAGGCCGGGATTTTTTCGTCGTTGTGGCTTCGGCTCCGAGAGAAATTTTACGATTTCCTCGGAGACTTCCCTCGGAATTAATAGGGCACTGATGGATCGCTGACTAATTAATTATCGTCTCTCTGCCGTCTCGTCGCGCGACGGAAATAATTGCTCGCGCGAGGACCTTATACATAGAACTCGAGAGATAACGGCGCGTTGTTGTTTGCTTGCTGTTTAATAAATTTCCATAATGGATATTAGGACCAACAATGAAAAACTCAAGAGGGTGGGATAGAGCGGAGCAACTTCGACGCTTTTCATTACACTATAATAAATTACTTAAATAGATACTAGTACCAACAATTAAAAACTTGAAACAGGGTGGGAAAGAGAGGAGCAACTTTGACGCGATTCATTGCAATTTAATAAATTACTTAAATAAATATCGGGACGAAAAATTCGAGGGAAAGAGAGAAGCAACCTCGGTGCGTTTCTTTGCAATTTCATAAATGATTTGAATAGATATTAGGACCAACAATGAAAAACTTGAGAGAGAGAGAGAGAGAGAGAGAGAGAGAGAGGGGGGAGAGGAAAAGAGAGGGACAACTTTGACGCTTTTCTTTGCAATTTAATAAATTACTTCAATAAATATTAGGGCGAACAATGAAAAATTCTAGGGAAAGGGTGGGGCAACTTTGACGCTTATCTTTGAAATTTAATAAATTACTTAAATAAATATCGGGACGAAAAATTCGAGGGAAAGAGAGAAGCAACCTCGGTGCGTTTCTTTGCAATTTCATAAATGATTTGAATAGATATTAGGACCAACAATGAAAAACTTGAGAGAGAGAGAGAGGGGGGGACAGAGGGAAAGAGCGGAGCAACTTCGACGCTTTTCATTACACTATAACAAATAACTTAAATAGATATTAGTACCAACAATTAAAAACTTGAAACAGGATGGGAAAGAGAGGAGCAACTTTGACGCGATTCATTGCAATTTAATAAATTACTTAAATAGATATTAGGACCAACAATGAAAAACTTGAGAGAGAGAGAGAGAGAGAGAGGGGGGAGAGGAAAAGAGAGGGACAACTTTGACGCTTTTCTTTGCAATTTAATAAATTACTTCAATAAATATTAGGACGAACAATGAAAAATTCTAGGGAAAGAGTGGGGCAACTTTGACGCTTATCTTTGAAATTTAATAAATTACTTAAATAAATATCGGGACGAAAAATTCGAGGGAAAGAGAGAAGCAACCTCGGTGCGTTTCTTTGCAATTTCATAAATGATTTGAATAGATATTAGGACCAACAATGAAAAACTTGAGAGAGAGAGAGAGGGGGGGACAGAGGGAAAGAGCAGAGCAACTTCGACGCTTTTCATTACACTATAACAAATAACTTAAATAGATATTAGTACCAACAATTAAAAACTTGAAACAGGGTGGGAAAGAGAGGAGCAACTTTGACGCGATTCATTGCAATTTAATAAATTACTTAAATAGATATTAGGACCAACAATGAAAAACTTGAGAGAGAGAGAGAGAGAGAGAGGGGGGAGAGGAAAAGAGAGGGACAACTTTGACGCTTTTCTTTGCAATTTAATAAATTACTTCAATAAATATTAGGACGAACAATGAAAAATTCTAGGGAAAGGGTGGGGCAACTTTGACGCTTATCTTTGAAATTTAATAAATTACTTAAATAAATATCGGGACGAAAAATTCGAGGGAAAGAGAGAAGCAACCTCGGTGCGTTTCTTTGCAATTTCATAAATGATTTGAATAGATATTAGGACCAACAATGAAAAACTTGAGAGAGAGAGAGAGGGGGGGACAGAGGGAAAGAGCAGAGCAACTTCGACGCTTTTCATTACACTATAACAAATAACTTAAATAGATATTAGTACCAACAATTAAAAACTTGAAACAGGGTGGGAAAGAGAGGAGCAACTTTGACGCGATTCATTGCAATTTAATAAATTACTTAAATAGATATTAGGACCAACAATGAAAAACTTGAGAGAGAGAGAGAGAGAGAGAGAGAGGGGGGAGAGGTAAAGAGAGGGACAACTTTGACGCTTTTCTTTGCAATTTAATAAATTACTTCAATAAATATTAGGACGAACAATGAAAAATTCTAGGGAAAGGGTGGGGCAACTTTGACGCTTATCTTTGAAATTTAATAAATTACTTAAATAAATATCGGGACGAAAAATTCGAGGGAAAGAGAGAAGCAACCTCGGTGCGTTTCTTTGCAATTTCATAAATGATTTGAATAGATATTAGGACCAACAATGAAAAACTTGAGAGAGAGAGAGAGGGGGGGACAGAGGGAAAGAGCAGAGCAACTTCGACGCTTTTCATTACACTATAACAAATAACTTAAATAGATATTAGTACCAACAATTAAAAACTTGAAACAGGGTGGGAAAGAGAGGAGCAACTTTGACGCGATTCATTGCAATTTAATAAATTACTTAAATAGATATTAGGACCAACAATGAAAAACTTGAGAGAGAGAGAGAGAGAGAGAGAGAGGGGGGAGAGGTAAAGAGAGGGACAACTTTGACGCTTTTCTTTGCAATTTAATAAATTACTTCAATAAATATTAGGACGAACAATGAAAAATTCTAGGGAAAGGGTGGGGCAACTTTGACGCTTATCTTTGAAATTTAATAAATTACTTAAATAAATATCGGGACGAAAAATTCGAGGGAAAGAGAGAAGCAACCTCGGTGCGTTTCTTTGCAATTTCATAAATGATTTGAATAGATATTAGGACCAACAATGAAAAACTTGAGAGAGAGAGAGAGGGGGGGACAGAGGGAAAGAGCGGAGCAACTTCGACGCTTTTCATTACACTATAACAAATAACTTAAATAGATATTAGTACCAACAATTAAAAACTTGAAACAGGGTGGGAAAGAGAGGAGCAACTTTGACGCGATTCAATGCAATTTAATAAATTACTTAAATAGATATTAGGACCAACAATGAAAAACTTGAGGGAAAGAGAGGAGCAACTTTGACGCGATTCATTGCAATTTAATAAATTGCTTAAATAGATATTAGGACCAACAATTAAAAACTTGAAACAGGGTGGGAAATAGAGGAGCAACTTTGACGCGATTCATTGCAATTTAATAAATTACTTAAATAGATATTAGGACCAACAATGAAAAACTTGAGGGAAAGAGAGGAGCAACTTTGACGCTTATCTTTGAAATTTAATAAATTACTTAAATAAATATCGGGACGAAAAATTCGAGGGAAAGGGAGGGGCAACTTTGACGCGTTTCATTGCAATTTAATAAATTACTTAAATAGATATTAGGACCAACAATGAAAAACTTGAGGGAAAGAGAGGGGCAACTTTGACGCTATCTTTGCAATTTAATAAATTGCTTAAATAGATATTAGGACCAACAATGAAAAACTTGAGAGAGAGAGGGGGGAGAGGAAAAGAGAGGGACAACTTTGACGCTTTTCTTTGCAATTTAATAAATTACTTCAATAAATATTAGGACGGACAATGAAAAATTCTAGGGAAGGGGAGGAGCAACTTTGACGCGTTTCATTGCAATTTAATAAATTACTTAAATAGATATTAGGACCAATAATGAAAAACTTGAGGGAAAGAGAGGGACAACTTTGACGCTATCTTTGCAATTTAATGAATTGCTTAAATAGATATTAGGACCAACAATGAAAAACTTGAGGGAAAGAGAGGGGCAACTTTGACGCTTATCTTTGCAATTTAATAAATTACTTAAATAAATATTAGGACGAACCATGAAAAATTCGAGGGAAAGAGAGAAGCAACCTCGGTGCGTTTCTTTGCAATTTCATAAATGATTTGAATAGATATTAGGACCAACAATGAAAAACTTGAGAGAGAGAGAGAGGGGGGGACAGAGGGAAAGAGCGGAGCAACTTCGACGCTTTTCATTACACTATAATAAATTACTTAAATAGATATTAGTACCAACAATTAAAAACTTGAAACAGGGTGGGAAAGAGAGGAGCAACTTTGACGCGATTCATTGCAATTTAATAAATTACTTAAATAGATATTAGGACGAACAATGAAAAACTTGAGGGAAAGAGAGGAGCAACTTTGACGCTATCTTTGCAATTTAATAAATTGCTTAAACAGATATTAGGACCAACAATGAAAAACTTGAGGGAAAGGGAGGGGCAACTTTGACGCTTATCTTTGAAATTTAATAAATTGCTTAAATAAATATCAGGACGAAAAATTCGAGAGAAAGGGAGGGGCAACTTTGACGCATTTCTTTGCAATTGAATAAATTATTTGAATAGATTATCAGGACGAAAACAATGAAAAATTCATCCTCGGGAATAATGGAGAAGCTCGCGTTCCATATTTTTCCATAAACTATCCACAGTCATATTGTTAATTAAACTGCGAGGGAGAAAACCGCGCCGCATCCCTTTGTTTTATTACGATTCTAATTCGTTGGGTACACAAAGGGTGTGCGCAGCTTCCCGGCGAATATCCTGAGGCCAGCGTGGCAGGTCGAATTTACAGCAGCAACAATACAGCATTATTTGCAGAAGGAGGCAGACAGGGATTCCAAAAATTATTACAAAGAACACCGTTTGTTTTCTTTCCAGTGTCTCGGCGGCTTCGACACCGGCCGGCTCCTAAAACTCCCATAAACACGCGCAGTAAAAAGATATTGCCTCGGGTGGAAAAAAAAAGAGGACGCGCGGCTTCACGGTGTTACCGAGAAGAACGCCGAAGACCGACGGTCTTGTTCCGTGATCGCTTTGATGGGCCCATGATCGGCGTCGGGACGGCAGGAAAAAATTGTCGCGAGCCTGCGCTTCGTCGGAAAGCAATTTTCCTATCGCCTCCTCCACCTTCTGGATCTCAGCTGCCGGAAAACTCGAACGGCCTCCTGCGGATCCACGAGCCGAGCGCGTGGCCATCTGTCCCGCCAGCGAGAAATCGGAAAACGGTTTTCAAGATCACCGACATATGGCACGCGGGCCCGAATTTATCTTGAAGAAGAAATACCTACGCCTCCGAGGCGCGGCCCAAACTGCTCGAAATGTTGCGGAGGTGGAGACCCAGGAGGCATGGTCCTCTTGCCGCCGCAGCGATGGACTCGACCGACTTTCAGGTGCAGAGTCGTCAACCACTTGTCTCCCCACTCGGCCCTTCCCGTTCTACCGCGCTGCTCCCCCACGATTTTAACGAAACTCTGGTGAATATATACAGTGACGGGCATAAGCTTAAGGGGCTAGTATAGGCTCGATTTGTAACTAGAAAATAACTAGAATCTTACTAGAAAAAGGGGTTGAAACATGGGTTTCGTACTGAACGTTGTTTGACCTTATTTAAGCAGATTTTGGGCTGGGTGAGGGCTCATTTTCAACGTCAATTTTTCAATTTCAATTTCAACTCTTCAATTTAAATAACTCTAAAACACCGTTACTGTCGTACTAAGACGTTAGCGTTTACTGGCTAGTGTAAATTGTAGAGTTGAAATTGAAATTGAAGATTTGAAATTAACGAATTGAAATTGAAAAAGTGAAGTTGAAATTGAAAAATTGACGTTGAAATTGAAAACTTGAAATTGAAGAGTTGAAGTTGAAGGGTTGAGATTGAAGTTGAAGGGTTGATATTGAAATTGAACAGTTGAAATTGAAGTTGAATACTTGAAATTGAAGAGTTGAAGTTGAAGGGTTGAGATTGAAGTTGAAGGGTTGATATTGAAATTGAACAGTTGAAATTGAAGTTGAATACTTGAAATTGAAGAGTTGAAGTTGAAGGGTTGAGATTGAAGTTGAAGGGTTGATATTGAAATTGAACAGTTGAAATTGAAGTTGAAGGGTTGATATTGAAATTGAACAGTTGAAATTGAAGTTGAAAACTTGAAATTGAAGAGTTGAAGTTGAAGGGTTGAGATTGAAATGGAAAAGTTGAAATTGAAGTTGAAGGGTTGATATCGAAATTGAAGTTGAAACTGAAAAATTGACGTTGAAATTGAAGAGTTTCAGTTAACGAATTGATATTGAAAAATTGACGTTGAAAATGAAATTGAAGATTTGAAATTAACGAATTGAAATTGAAAAAGTTAAGTTGAGATTGAAAAATTGACGTTGAAATTGAAAACTTGAAATTGAAGAGTTGAAGTTGAAGGGTTGAGATTGAAGTTGAAGGGTTAATATTGAAATTGAACAGTTGAAATTGAAGTTGAAAACTTGAAATTGAAGAGTTGAAGTTGAAGGGTTGAGATTGAAGTTGAAGGGTTGATATTGAAATTGAACAGTTGAAATTGAAGTTGAAAACTTGAAATTGAAGAGTTGAAGTTGAAGGGTTGAGATTGAAATGGAAAAGTTGAAATTGAATTGAAGGGTTGATATCGAAATTGAAGTTGAAACGGAAAAATTGACGTTGAAATTGAAGAGTTTCAGTTAACGAATTGATATTGAAAAATTGACGTTGAAATTGAAGAGTTGAAATTAACGAATTGAAATTGAATAATTGCAGTTGAAATTGAAATTGATGTTAGCGTTTACTTACTTGTGTAAGGTCTTAGTACGACAGTAATGGTGTGTTAGAGTTATTCAAATGGAAATATCTCGTGAACTACTAACTTTTCGAAATACATAGGTTAGTACTTTTTTATAACGAATGTCCAGCTGCATCGATTGATGTATTAAAAAATACCTCATACCATTTAAAAAAGTATCGATTACCTTGAAATCTCATAAAAAAATGACCTCGAAAATTTTTTCCCTTACACCGTTACATGTGGCCCTTCAAACAGTGTAACTTTGTCCTGAGATGCTTTTTTGGACAACGAAAAGTAACGGAGATATTTAAGTGTTCGGTTTCTTCGGACTCACCCTGTATACATACAGTCAGGGACAATGTAAAGTGGACACCCTTAAAAATCGCATAACTTTTTAGAAATTGGACCAAAGGACTTGAATTTTTTTAAGATGTTAGACCGGCTAGTTCGCTAGAGAATAAGTAAACAAAAATTTAATACGATTGCTAATTGGTAGGAATTATACAAAATTTTTAAAAATGATGTTTCGTCAACTTTTTAAACATCATTTTTAAAAATTTTGTATAATTCCTACCAATTGCAATTGTATTAAATTTTTGTTTACTTATTCTCTAGCGAACAAGCCGGTCTAACATCTTTAAAAAATTCAAGTCCTCCGGTCCAATTTCTAAAAAGTTATGCGATTTTTAAGGGTGTCCACTTTAAATTGTCCCTGACCGTATAGTTTTTACAGGAAAATGGACAGTGGGAATAGTGGTATGGTTCTCGTAGAAACATTTGAAACAAATAAGTTCTGTATCGATATTTCGAGTGGCTGATACAGTTCCATCCCCTTAAATGCTTTTGCGTGTCGATTAATTATTGTTCCGTTCGGAACAAGGCCCCACTCATTAGGCGATATCTCGAACTAAAGAGAGCCTGAGATAAGTAAATTGAATGCTTGTGGCGCAGCCTCGTTAGCACGTTCGAATGAACGATGGAAACGGAATGATCGGACTTTCCTCTTGTGTTTCATCCCGCGGATCGGACACACGTTTGATACGCAGCCTGTAATTAATAGTTGACGTGATCTGATACCATTATCCGTGTGTCCTGCCGCGCATCGAAATCGAAGCAAACCGGTCCAATGGTGATCGCTCTCACCCCATACCGAGACTATACGAACACCTATACCTGACTGACAATTGGGAAATTTGGAGCGGAGCTTGCCCTTCGAACTCCTGGCTTCGTATGATCGATTAGGTACGTTCGGGGAGGGGCGTCATTCGGAACTATTGTGAGAATGATGGATCGGCTTCAGGTATACCTTATGTTTCCGTATATACTATGAGAGAAGATATTTTTCAAGAACACGGAGATCGTTCGGATGGTTCATTAACCAGCTGCCTACGCTAGTAGAATCCATTTGTAAAATTGTGTTATTAACAGTAAACCTACCACGAGCGGTTAAATAACCGATTCTAGATTTTTTTTTCTGCAATTAAGGTGCAGTCAATTGATCATTTTTATTATAATATGAGCGAAATTGTTCTCTAGCTTGTATTTATTAATGTAGCATAAGTTAACATGAACTATTCGACATAGATGTCGCCGAAGGATAAAGGTGTTTATTAAATCAACCAATGCGAAACAGTCACGTGCTAGGTACACGTGCAGCTTTGAGGTTACCCCGAACACGTGCAATAGTTTACAAGTTATTCATATATTCTGTGTTGTTATTTTAGGTTATAGAACAACAAATATTGATGTAGGTTTACATTAGATAAACCGTTTTTATATTGTATTTTGTAAAACTTATTTAGAAAAACACTAAGAGATGATCTTGCCCCGTAAATATTACTACACGGGGCAAGTGCGTACTATCACGGTGGGGTAAGTCCGTGCTGTATGGGTAACTATAAAACTAAACAATATATTTAATGCAATAAAAAGGATCTTGTAGCAGGCTTGATAATAATTCTTTTCTTGTCCCGTACCACTTGGAACAAGGTTTGAAAGCATTTTTAACTCTCAGAGACGGACTTGCCCCATTTTCGGGACAAGTGCGTCCTAGTTGACACTTTGTACAATATCCAATATTCAGAATGATAATTTTCAAGGAAAAGTGGAATCCCACATAATACTAATTCATCAGTACAATACATGAACAAAAGACCGTTATCGCCAATCTAAAATGCTGTGTTTAAATCCAGTAAGATGGAGTGGGGTAAGTCCGTCTACGGGGCAACTCCGTTAATTGGTTATCTTTATTATAATAGGAACTAAATTTCTCCAGCTTGTATTTATTAATGTAGTATAAGTTAGTATTCACTATTCTACATAGATGTCGCCCAAGAATAAAGGTGTTTTCCTCGCTTAAATCAACCAATGCCAGTCACGTGCGCGGTACACGTACAACTTTGAGGTTATCTGGAACGTGCAATAGCTTACAAGTTATTAATATATTCTGCGTTGCTATTTCAGGTAAGTACAACAAATATTGATGTAGGTTTACATTAGATAAACCGTTTTTATATTGTATTTTGTAAAACTTATTGAGAAAAACACTAAGAGATGATCCTGCCCCGTAAATATTACTACACGGGGCAAGTGCGTACTATCACGGTGGGGTAAGTCCGTCTACGGGGCAAGTCCGTGAATTGGTTATCTTTATTATAATAGGAACTAAATTTCTCCAGCTTGTATTTATTAATGTAGTATAAGTTAGTATGAACTATTCTACATAGATGTCGCCCAAGAATAAAGGTGTTTTCCTCGCTTAAATCAACCAATGCCAGTCACGTGCGCGGTACACGTACAACTTTGAGGTTATCTAGAACGTGCAATAGCTTACAAGTTATTAATATATTCTGCGTTGCTACTTTAGGTAAGTACAACAAATATTGATGTAGGTTTACATTAGATAAACCGTTTTTATATTGTATTTTGTAAAACATATTGAGAAAAACACTAAGAGATGATCTTGCCCCGTAAATATTACTACACGGGGCAAGTGCGTACTATCACGGTGGGGTAAGTCCGTCTACGGGGCAAGTCCGTGAATTGGTTATCTTTATTATAATAGGAACTAAATTTCTCCAGCTTGTATTTATTAATGTAGTATAAGTTAGTATGAACTATTCTACATAGATGTCGCCCAAGAATAAAGGTGTTTTCCTCGCTTAAATCAACCAATGCCAGTCACGTGCGCGGTACACGTACAGCTTTGAGGTTATCTAGAACGTGCAATAGCTTACAAGTTATTAATATATTCTGCGTTACTATTTCAGGTAAGTACAACAAATATTGATGTAGGTTTACATTAGATAAACCGTTTTTATATTGTATTTTGTAAGACTTATTGAGAAAAACACTAAGAGATGATCTTGCCCCGTAAATATTACTACACGGGGCAAGTGCGTACTATTACGGTGGGGTAAGTCCGTCTACGGGGCAAGTCCGTGAATTGGTTATCTTTATTATAATAGGAACTAAATTTCTCCAGCTTGTATTTATTAATGTAGTATAAGTTAGTATGAACTATTCTACATAGATGTCGCCCAAGAATAAAGGTGTTTTCCTCGCTTAAATCAACCAATGCCAGTCACGTGCGCGGTACACGTACAACTTTGAGGTTATCTAGAACGTGCAATAGCTTACAAGTTATTAATATATTCTGCGTTGCTACTTTAGGTAAGTACAACAAATATTGATGTAGGTTTACATTAGATAAACCGTTTTTATATTGTATTTTGTAAAACATATTGAGAAAAACACTAAGAGATGATCTTGCCCCGTAAATATTACTACACGGGGCAAGTGCGTACTATCACGGTGGGGTAAGTCCGTCTACGGGGCAAGTCCGTGAATTGGTTATCTTTATTATAATAGGAACTAAATTTCTCCAGCTTGTATTTATTAATGTAGTATAAGTTAGTATGAACTATTCTACATAGATGTCGCCCAAGAATAAAGGTGTTTTCCTCGCTTAAATCAACCAATGCCAGTCACGTGCGCGGTACACGTACAGCTTTGAGGTTATCTAGAACGTGCAATAGCTTACAAGTTATTAATATATTCTGCGTTACTATTTCAGGTAAGTACAACAAATATTGATGTAGGTTTACATTAGATAAACCGTTTTTATATTGTATTTTGTAAGACTTATTGAGAAAAACACTAAGAGATGATCTTGCCCCGTAAATATTACTACACGGGGCAAGTGCGTACTATTACGGTGGGGTAAGTCCGTCTACGGGGCAAGTCCGTGAATTGGTTATCTTTATTATAATAGGAACTAAATTTCTCCAGCTTGTATTTATTAATGTAGTATAAGTTAGTATGAACTATTCTACATAGATGTCGCCCAAGAATAAAGGTGTTTTCCTCGCTTAAATCAACCAATGCCAGTCACGTGCACGGTACACGTACAGCTTTGAGGTTATCTAGAACGTGCAATAGCTTACAAGTTATTAATATAATCTGCGTTGCTATTTCAGGTAAGTACAACAAATATTGATGTAGGTTTACATTAGATAAACCGTTTTTATATTGTATTTTGTAAAACTTATTGAGAAAAACACTAAGAGATGATCCTGCCCCGTAAATATTACTACACGGGGCAAGTGCGTACTATCACGGTGGGGTAAGTCCGTACTGTATTATGGGTAACTATATAAAAAGCATTTTGTAGCAGGCTTGATAATAATTCTTTTCTTGCTCCGTACCACTTGAAACAAGGTTGGAAAGCATTTTTCAAAACTTTGTTTTAATATCACTGTATCGCCTTTTATATTTCAGCGTAAAAGTTTAATGTAATTCGATACTGTTAGTTCCAGTCCAATGTACTTCAATGTACACGAGTGCAGTTCAATATAGTTTAACGTACTTCAATGTTGTTCAATGTATAAAATATACAATTTGGCGTGAAAAATTGCACAGCTCGATCAGAGCTCATTGTTTCAAAATATTTTTTAGACCTCATTTACTAAACTAATTCTTCTAGCTTTACAGAGAAATTGAAGTCGTTCGGTCCATCCATAAAAAAGTTATTCTGATTTCAAGTGTGTTGAATCAGTTATGCTCCTTACTGTACATACTGTTTTACCCTGAAACGAATTCCTAGCTGATGGCTCAAATTTCGTGGTTTTTCCGGAGTCCAGAATTTGACGAGAACCAGGATGCCAGACTCCAGGAAGCCGCGACACGTTTCTAGGACTGTGGAGATTGAAAAGAGTGGACCGTCTACGATCTATCATCTGGACAAGAGCAGAAGCGTCGGTGCTGGTCAAAGTGGCCGTGAATTTTCGCCATTCGGGCCGGTTCTACCTCGGTGTTCGGGCCGGCTATTCTACCATGCGACCATATGGTTGCCGACGGCGGGGCCCCATTATTTCCTACAGGATCCGAGTGCCGAGCCACGCAGGACGTGAAGGGGGAGGGGGAAAGGGAAGTTAGCTGGGCCCACCACGAAATTGCCCGAAAATTGGCCGCCGCTCTCGACCCGCCTCATTTTTTCCCGGATAATTTCATAATTTTAATTTGAATTTCAATGCAATGCTCGCGCCCTGCCAATCACCGTGGAACAACGTCTCTTCGTGACTCTCCCGGTCTGTTCTCCTTCGAGTTAACCCTTCAAGCCACGAGACTCGCGCGGATCCTTTTGCGCTTGTCTCCGATGCGAGGAAACCGGCGCGACATCCTCGCGAAACGTCCACCTTCACGTCGAGCGGATAACGGGCCCCGATGTTATTATGGTAATCGGGATCGACGGATAAATTGATTAGCACTCTGATCGAGCTCTGCAATTTTTCACGCCAAATTGTATATTTTATACATTGAACGACATTGAAGTACGTTAAACTATATTGAACTGCACTCGTCTACATTGAATTACATTGAACTAAAATGAAGAAAAATGAACTGTATTGAACTGCATTGAATTACATTGAACTAAAATGAACTACATTAAACTAAAATGAACTAAAATGAACAGAAATGAACTGCATTGAATTACATTGAAGTACATTGAACTAAAATGAAGAAAAATGAACTGTATTGAACTGCATTGAATTACATTGAATTACATTAAACTAAAACGAACTACATTAAACTAAAATGAACTAAAATGAACAGAAATGAACTGCATTGAATTACATTGAAGTACATTGAACTAAAATGAAGAAAAATGAATTGTATTGAACTGCATTGAATTACATTGAATTACATTAAACTAAAACGAACTACATTAAACTAAAATGAACTAAAATGAACAGAAATGAACTGCATTGAATTACATTGGAGTACATTGTACTAAAATGAACTAAAATGAACTAAAATGAACAGAAATGAACTGCATTGAATTACATTGAAGTACATTGAACTAAAATGAAGTTAAATGAACTACATTGAACTGCATTGAATTACATTGAATTACATTGAACTAAAATGAACTACATTAAACTAAAATGAACTAAAATGAACAGAAATGAACTACATTGAACTTCATTGAACTAAAATGAACTAAAATGAACTACATTAAACTAAAACGAACTACATTAAACTAAAACGAACTACATTAAACTAAAATGAACTAAAATGAACAGAAATGAACTGCATTGAATTACATTGAAGTACATTGAACTAAAATGAAGAAAAATGAACTGTATTGAACTGCATTGAATTACATTGAATTACATTAAACTAAAACGAACTACATTAAACTAAAATGAACTAAAATGAACTAAAATGAACAGAAATGAACTGCATTGAATTACATTGAAGTACATTGAACTAAAATGAACTAAAATGAAGTTAAATGAACTACATTGAACTGCATTGAATTACATTGAATTACATTGAACTAAAATGAACTACATTAAACTAAAATGAACTAAAATGAACAGAAATGAACTACATTGAACTTCATTGAACTAAAATGAACTAAAATGAACTACATTAAACTAAAACGAACTACATTAAACTAAAATGAACTAAAATGAACAGAAATGAACTGCATTGAATTACATTGAAGTACATTGAACTAAAATGAAGAAAAATGAACTGTATTGAACTGCATTGAATTACATTGAATTACATTAAACTAAAACGAACTACATTAAACTAAAATGAACTAAAATGAACTAAAATGAACAGAAATGAACTGCATTGAATTACATTGAAGTACATTGAACTAAAATGAACTAAAATGAAGTTAAATGAACTACATTGAACTGCATTGAATTACATTGAATTACATTGAACTAAAATGAACTACATTAAACTAAAATGAACTAAAATGAACAGAAATGAACTGCATTGAATTACATTGAAGTACATTGAACTAAAATGAACTAAAATGAAGTTAAATGAACTACATTGAACTGCATTGAACTACATTGAATTACATTGAATTACATGGAATTACATTGAATTACATTGAATTACATTGAATTACATTGAATTACATTGAATTACATTGAATTACACTGAATTACATTGAATTACATTGAATTACATTGAATTACATTGAACTACATTAAACTAAAATGAACAGAAATGAACTACATTGAGTTACATTGAAGTACAACGAACTACATTGAACTACACTGATGTACATTGATCCAAAATGAACTACATTGAATTACATTAAACTACATTGAACTAAAATGAACTAAAATGAATGTATATCGAATTGCATTGAAGTACATTGAACTAAAATGAACTAAAATGAATGTATATCGAATTGCATTGAAGTACATTGAACTAAAATGAACTAAAATGAATGTATATCGAATTGCATTGAAGTACATGGAACTAAAATGAACAACATTGAACGACATTGTAACAAAACGCTGGTCAAAAATATTTCTCAAGACATCCACTCGAGTCTTTCGCTGTTAGATATTCTATTATCCGCAAGGTAAGACACGGATCGAATTAAGAACAAAAGGAAGAAAGGCAAGAATCTCGATTGAATCTCGATCGTTACAGCTGTCTCCCATCCGCTGTTCTATTTAACTGTCTTTCCATCCCGTTTCCCCATTTGACTTTCGTTCCTTGTCTATATAAAATATGCTAAACGCCCGCGGAGCTATGGCGCCCCCACGGAGCACTCCGCCAACGCTGTTATTTACGAATTATGAATGTTGTAACACAGAGCATAATGATCGCGACGAGACCCGGGCCAATTTTCGCCGCTTATAAGCACCGTATCCTTAATGCGGCTCGGACCTCCGCGCCACACCGCACCTTGGCCCTCGTCCCAGGCTTGCCCTAGGAATTCTTAGGATCGATAGTCCTTTCTCGCTGGCAAACGAGTTCCTTTACGATGTTCGTGTGATGGACGATCGTGGTTTAAATTAATTCCGTGCGAGGCGGGGAATCGATTTCGGCAATGTTCAAATCGAGATCCGAAGCTGTTATGTACCCCTAATGTTTTCGACCTCATCATTCCCGAGATCAATTTTATACATCTGTAATAACATGGTAATCGCCGGACCGGATTTGATTCTTTTGTAGCGTGGAAGAATGTGTCTGAGATCCATGAAAAGATTCACGGGGCTCCGACATCTTTTCGTGATACAGGAGAGATCATTTCCAAAATTATCATACGCCAAATAGAAACACAAAGAAAATTTGATGTTAGTGTCACGTCCGGCGGTTCAGCCATCATTAATAATTAATATAATCAATGATATATAACACATACCTTTTTGAATTTCTTACTGTGCTTAAACTAATAATGTTGTACGAGAAACTAAGTATTAAATATTATTGTTAATAATTGTCACGTCCGGTGGTTCAGCCATCATTAATATAATTAATATAATCAATGATATATAACACATACTTTTTTGAATTTCTTACTATGCTTAAACTAATAATGTTGTACGAGAAACTAAGTATTAAATATTATTGTTAATAATCAATGTCAAAACTATCGTATATTATACCACATTGATTATTAACAATAATATTTAATATTTAGTTTCTCGTACAACATTATTAGTTTAAGCATAGTAAGAAATTCAAAAAGGTATGTGTTATATATCATTGATTATATTAATTATTAATGATGGCTGAATCACCGGACGTGACAATAGTAATAAGTAGACTGCGGATTTTATGCATTTATAACAAAAATGGGCACGTACAATTTAAAGCAGTGGACGTATTTAAAAAATATAAGAACATCAACGTATTAGAGTTTCAGTTCGATAAAATAATTAAATCAAGAAAGACATTTTTATGTAACCTCTGTGTCTTGGAATCGACGTAGACATTTTTTAATTTGCATAAAGTTCCGCAGTCTAGTAATAAGCGTCATCATCTAAAAAGGATGTTAGTAGCAGAGTAGGGCAATAATCAACTAATATTTAAAAATGACTAATAGTCTTTTTGAAGTCATAGCAAAATAGTCATTAGTCAAAACATTTTTTAATTAGGGTTATTTGAAATTAAAAAACACATGTTTTTCTTTTTCCCAGATAAATTATCTACCGTGTAGCATAGGATTTTTTTGATACGATATCCCAATTACTTATAACAGTTGTTTAAAAATTGAATTTTCATTTTCATTTTCCTCGCGTTCGTACAAAAATGGTTTCCTCTTAAAATCCCTGTGCTACACGATAGATTATTTATCTAGGAACAAGAAAATCATGAGTTTTTAAATTTCAGATAAGCCTGGGCATCACAATCCGTGACACCATCTACACGTGTTTTGACGGAGGAGCTATGCAAGAAAACGGATAACTCGGCCATTTTTAAAAATTTTTTAATGAAATTTTTACAGAATAACCATCAATGTATGCCTTAACCATGTGCAAGAATAAAAAAATTGTCACATTCATACTTTTGGAGAAAAAAATTCGTAAACTTTGATGTGATTTCGGCCGCCTCAGGGTGGCGTAAGCCCTTAAACTGATTAAAGAAGCAAACAAATTTCTAGTTAGTTACAGTAAGGGCAGAAAATGATTCGGTCGAAATAATATACAGTGAGGAGCATAACTGATTCCACACACACTTTAAATCAGAATAACTTTTATATGAATGGTCCAAACGACTTCAATCTCTCTGTAAGGCTAGAAGAATTAGTTAAAAAAATGCATTTGGCCGGAATTATGAAAACCAATACTAAAAATTGATTTTCACAACTTATTTAGCTGACCCAATAGCGAAAATTAAAAAAATTTCATTGAAATTGGTTAATCGGTTTACGAGTTATAATCGATCAAAAATGGTAAAACTTGCCACCTTATGGTACACTATAAATTACCAATTTTGATCGTTGATAATTCGCAAACCAATTAACCAATTTCGATGAAATTTTCAGAGCGCGTATAATTTATTCCAGATGACCAGACACATCTCTTGATTTTTCGTTATTGGCCCAGCTAAAAAAGTTGTAAAAATCAATTATTACTATCTTTTTTCAACATATCTTTCTAATTCTTCCAGCCTTGCGGAGAAATTGAAGTCGTTTCGTCCATTCGTAGAAAGGTTGTTCTGATTTAAAGATGTCCCTCACTGTAGTTCGGCGAGATAGAAGAAGAAGAAGAGGAGAACGCAAAATCGAAGGCAACCCTAATATCAGAAAGTGATCAAGGAGCGGCGACGATCGTAGAACAGCCGGTGATGATAGTCACGGGCTCGATTTTCGCTATTCGAGCGATTAGGCGTCGTCGGCCGTTTCACGAGATTGTCGAACTGGGTCATTATAATTTAAACGTGGTCATCAGGCCAGCTGCTTTCCGGGGCCGAATTTCTCGAGTATCGTCCCGGGCAACCCGTTGATTACAGAAAAAAATCGGTGACCATCGCTTAATACGGCGACCCGTCTCGGGGCAATCAGGCCCCGTGATCCTGGCCGTGGTTTTTGCAGCTTTCGCGTGCTTTTTACGAGCTGCCTTAGCGAAACACTCCTTTCGGCGGCAATTACCGGCCAGAACGAACACACGCTTGCGGTTGTTCCGCGCGGCGACGCGGGCCCAAACGACCGGGGCCCGGGCCCTGGGCCCCATTGAAAGCCGAACGAGCCGAACACGCGTGGAACCATGTGCATGCGAGATTATCGGACGATATTCTTTCTCCGTGGGCCATTGTGTCCGGCAAAAAGTGACCGCGGGTGCGCGAGCTGCACCGGCTACGTGGCAAAAAAAGAATTAATACACCGAAGGAACAGGGGCTGGCCTGGTGCTTTTCGTAACATTCGCGCTCTGAATACGCGTTCTCATCCCCCTCCACACAACCCCATCCCCCTCTCCCTCTTTTTTTCCGCGCGCTTTGCTTTATGGGGCTCGTCCCCGGCGAACATATTAGATTTTGGCTGACGTATGAAATATCTCTGTGGTTGTCGGGGAAAGCGCCGTACGTCACAATTCCAAATAATTTTACTATAGAGCATAGGATTTTTTTACGTACAGTGGGTGTACAAAGTATTGGCACACCTTTTAAAAAATAATAACTTCTTTATAATTGTACCAAACGCGACCTGATTTTTTATAATCAATTAGAAGCATTGGTTTACGAAATGATATGCGAGAAAGATTTTCCAAATAATTGTGATTTACAAGGTTAAATGCAGAAATAAAAAAGGCATTTTTTGAAACTTTTCTGTTTGGGCCATTAATAAAAATTTGAAATATATATTTTGTAGATCTATGTTAGCTATAGACGTACTGAAAATTTCATCGAAATCGGTTGACGCAGGAAAAAACGACAATCATCGAAAGATTAACGATTCTCTTTATTTTAAGCAGAAACTGATCAAAAGTCGTGTGAAACTTCGATTTTCACCATTTTTAACCGCTTGTAGCTCGCGTGTATGTTAATCGATTTCAATGAAATTTTCAGTACGTCTATAACTAACATAGATCTACAAAATATATATTTTAAATTTTCATTAAGGACCCAAATAAAAGAATTTTAAAAATTGCAGTTTTTTATTTCTGCACGTAACCTTGTAAATTATAATTTCTGGAAAATTTTTCTTGCTTATCATTTCGTAAACCAATGCTTCTAATTGATTAGAAAAAATCAGGTCGTTTGGTACGATTATAAAAAAGTTATTAGTTTTTACAAGGTGTACGAACACTTTGTACACGCACTGTATTTACCAGAAAAAAAGCCATGGAAACAAATTCGAAAGGTTCAAAAGATTAATGCAATTTAAGAGAGTGGACTCCTTTTACCAGGATTGCAAAGGTGCATTTCTCGATAATACAAAAATGGGATTTTTCGGTGGTCAAAAATGCTAGATAAAAGATCCAGGCGATATTTTCGTTAGCTGTTTTCATAGCTACATGTTGCCGAATTTTATTTAGAGTAAATTTACGAATTTATATTTTAATTTAAAATTTCCCCTCAATTCTAAATTTTATAATAGATTTACTAATCTATATTTCAATTTAATAACTCTAACATTAAATTCTATAATAAATTTACGAAAATTTATATTTTAATTTAAAATTTCCCCTCAATTCTAAATTTTATATTATATTGAATAATCTATATTTCAATTTAATAACCCTAACCTTTTAAATTCTATAATAAATTTACTAAATTATATTGTAATTTTTAAAATTTTGCCTCAATTCTAAATTTTATAATATATTTAATAATCTATATTTCAATTTAATAACCCTAACCTTAAATTCTATAATAAATTTACTAAATTATATTGTAATTTAAAATTTCCCCTCAATTCTAAATTTTATAATAAATTTACCAATCTATAGATTGGTTGGATGAAATATATTTCAATTTAACAACCCTAACCTTAAATTCTATAATAAAACTAAATTATATTTTAATTTAAAATTTCCCCTCAATTCTAAATTTTATAATAAATTTACCAATCTATAGATTGGTTGGATGAAATATATTTCAATTTAACAACCCTAACCTTAAATTCTATAATAATACTAAATTATATTTTAATTTAAAATTTCCCCTCAATTCTAAATTTTATAATAAATTTACCAATCTATATTTCAATTTAACAACCCTAACCTTAAATTCTATAATAAATTTACTAAATTATATTTTAATTTAAAATTTCCCTAACACGTGCGTTACTAAAGACATCTATACAATCGTGTCTTATGAAATCAGTTTTATTTTTTTCTAATTGTAAAAAAATATATAAAAGGAACTTTCTAAAAACCACGCTTATATTAAAATGCACTAAAAAGGAGAAAATAATTTTTTCCTGGTTCTTCATAAAATACCGAATCCAGTTAAATGATTAATAATATTTGTCCCTAAAATTTTCAGCAATTAGTTCAAAATTTCTTCTGTTATAAAATTAGTGTCGGAATAGATAGAAAAATTTCATATAAATTTAAATAAAATCATGATATCAGTGACTAACAAAATAAAAGCGTATTGTCTCTTGAATTGCTTGCTTTACAACAAAAAATGAAAATTAAACAGGATAGAATTTAATATAAAGTAATATTATGATATTTGAATGATTATAGATTTAATAAAGTTCGATGTTAAGGTACTAGCTTAATTGGATTTAATATGTCCAACTATTAGGTTAGAATTATTCTTGTTAATACAATTAAAATATTAATTGGAACAATGATTTTGGGATTTTAAATGAATTGACAAAAAATCTGAATTTTGTGTTAAAACTCTTAAAAGATTATTTTTGTTTATCTAAACCAGGCCTGGCCAACCAAAATGGTTTCACGGGCCACTTTGATGACGCGAACGTTACAGCGGGCTGCACTTTTAGGTAAACATGCTTTCAAAAAATGTGATACAAGTACAAAATGAATAAAACTTTATTGTTATACGTCGCATTATGACACAATGGCACATGAAAATGTTCATTTACTTAATATTTTCGTATACATACAACGAGAAACAAAAGTTTCAATAGAAACATAAAATCGCCCGGCGGGCCGCGTGTTGGCCAGGCCTGATCTAAACTGATAAAATTAAAGGTAGCAAAAAATGCTGTCCTTAAGCCATTTCACCTTACTTTCTTGCCAACCCAATACTTTGTATACACCCACTACAATTTACAATAAATACTGTTCCGAAGAGAAGTATTACCCAAAACTCTCACCTCCCGCGACCTTCGACAAGCAGCTTTCCAACACCTGAAGATTTCTAAAATGCTAATTGAAGGAAGCACAGCAGGAAGCGAGTAAGGGTTTCCGGTTTGCGGTGCGCCAGAAGGGTCCTAGTCGTTCGACAAAGGTCTCTCCCTGGCTGAGGCTGCAAAAGGGCCGCAGTTTCCACCGCGAACCGAAAGTCAGCCGCAGTAAATTAGGTAATTGCTACCGTCCCGTCGACGAGGAAAAACCCGTCGTGAATTGAAAGTCGGTGTCGCAAGGACGTTGCCGGTACGTCTCGATCCCATGATGCCTCTCATCCCTCTGAAGGCGAGGGAAAGCGTTTTGATTTACAAGGAGCAAACTGTCCGCGAAGTCACCGCAACGCCCGGCGCTTCTTCTTCTGCTTCGAAGTCAGCCCCGAAAATTCCGATTCCGGAGTTAGTGGCGTCGTAAAACCGAGCGGCAACGTCCGCTTTCACGTGATTTACGATGTTCGCGGGGGAAAAAAAAGATCTTCGCCCGTGCCGAGGACCCCTTAATTGCTCGGGCAGAGCACGCGACTTTCCAGCAGCCAAGGTCGACGAATCAACGAAGAGTCTAACCTAACGAGTACGAAACATCGATTTTTATCGCAGAAATTGATAACGTAACTCTTCGAAAATATTTTCTTAAAACTGTTTAATGATACTCGGAGAAATGGAGCAAGTAAACACTATTTAATCTTGTTTAAATATTTCGTTGAAAATGGCGCTGTTTTATCAATTTTTCTTTAAACTTTTTCAATTTAAAAAATTACTATCATAATTTTCTTCTGTGAATCCTGCCGAAACTATTTAACTCTTTGCACTTCCTCCGATCTAGAATATTTCCATTCCCTACGATTTTTGAAATTCAACGTCAATTTTTCAATTTCAACATCAATTTCAATATCACCTCTTCAACTTGATTTTCAATTTTTCCATTTCAACTTTAATTTCAATATCAACTCTTCAACTTCATTTTCAATTTCAATTTTTCCATTTCAACTTCAATGTTAACTCTCCCATTTCAACTTTAATTTTTCAATTTCACTTCGTTAATTGCAACTCTTCAATTTCAACGTCAATTTTTCAATTTCAACTTGAATTTCAACTTCAATTTTTCAATTTCAAATTTTCAATTTCAACTCTTCAATTTCATTTTTTCAATTTCAAGTCTTCGATTTCAATTTTTCAATTTCAACTCTTCAATTTCAATTTTTCAATTTCAACATCAATTTTTCCATTTCAACTTCAATTTCAATATCACCTCTTCAACTTGATTTTCAATTTTTCCTTTTCAACTTTAATTTCAATATCAACTCTTCAACTTCATTTTCAATTTCAATTTTTCCATTTCAACTTCAATGTTAACTCTCCCATTTCAACTTTAATTTTTCAATTTCACTTCGTTAATTGTAACTCTTCAATTACAACGTCAATTTTTCAATTTCAACTTTAATTTCAACTTCAATTTTTCAATTTCAACTCTTTAATTTCAATTTTTCAATTTCAAGTCTTCGATTTCAATTTTTCAATTTCATCTCTTCAATTTCAATATCAACCCTTCAACTACAACTCTCAATTTCAACTTCAATTTTAATTAATTGCTCGGATAGAGCACGCGACTTTCCAGCAACCAAGGTCGACGAATCAACGAAGAGTCTAACCTAACGAGTCCGAAACATCGATTTTTATCGCAGAAATTGATAACGTAACTCTTCGAAAATATTTTCTTAAAAATGTTTAATGATACTCCGAGAAATGGAGAAAGTAAACACTATTTAATCGGTTGGTTTGATTTCTATTAATGTTCTTCAATGTCCAATATTGTTTAAATACTTCGTTGAAAATGGCACTGTTTTTTCAATTTTTCTTTAAATCTTTTCAATTTAAAAAATTACTAATTGTCTTCTGTGAATCCTGCAGAAACTATTTGACCCTTTGCACTTCTACCGATCTAGAATATTTCCATTCCCTACGATTTTTGAAATTCAACGTCAATTTTTCAATTTCAACATCAATTTTTCCATTTCAACTTCAATTTCAATATCACCTCTTCAACTTGATTTTCAATTTTTCCTTTTCAACTTTAATTTCAATATCAACTCTTGAACTTCATTTTCAATTTCAATTTTTCCATTTCAACTTCAATGTTAACTCTCCCATTTCAACTTTAATTTTTCAATTTCACTTCGTTAATTGCAACTCTTCAATTACAACGTCAATTTTTCAATTTCAACTTTAATTTCAACTTCAATTTTTCAATTTTAATTAATTGCTCGGATAGAGCACGCGACTTTCCAGCAGCCAAGGTCGACGAATCAACGAAGAGTCTAACCTAACGAGTCCGAAACATCGATTTTTATCGCAGAAATTGATAACGTAACTCTTCGAAAATATTTTCTTAAAACTGTTTAATGATACTCCGAGAAATGGAGAAAGTAAACACTATTTAATCGGTTGGTTTGATTTCTATTAATGTTCTTCAATGTCCAATATTGTTTAAATACTTCGTTGAAAATGGCACTGTTTTTTCAATTTTTCCTTAAATCTTTTCAATTTGAAAAATTACTAATTTTCTTCTGTGAATCCTGCCGAAACTATTTAACCCTTTGCACTTCTTCCGATCTAGACTATTTCCATTCCCTACGATTTTTTTGAAATATTATGGATATGAAATTGGAATAATATCTCGTACAATACCTAAATGTTAAGTAATTGATTATATCGATCGATATATTTAACCCTTTGCACTCGGAGCTGTTTTAACTGGAAAATTAAACATTTCTTCCGATCTAGACTATTTCCATTCCCTACGATTTTTTTGAAATTCAACGTCATTTTTTTAATTTCAACGTCAATTTTTCAATTTCAATTCGTTAATTTAAACTCTTCAATTTCAATTTCAACATCAATTTTTCCATTTCAACTTCAATGGTTTCCATTTCAACTTTAATTTCAACTTCAATTTTAACTCTCCCATTTCAACCTCAATTTTTTTAATTCACTTCGTTAATTTAAACTCTTCAATTTCAACGTCAATTTTAATTTCAATTTCAATTTCAATATCACCCTTCAACTTCAATTTTTCAATTTCAACTCTTCGATTTCAATTTTTCAATTTCAACTCTTCAATTTCAATTCTTCAATTTCAACTCTTCAATTTCAATTTTTCAATTTCATCTCTTCAATTTCAATATCAACCCTTCAACTTCAACTCTCAATTTCAACTTCAATTTTAATTAATTGCTCGGATAGAGCACGCGACTTTCCAGCAACCAAGGTCGACGAATCAACGAAGAGTCTAACCCAACGAGTCCGAAACATCGATTTTTATCGCAGAAATTGATAACGTAACTCTTCGAAAATATTTTCTTAAAAATGTTTAATGATACTCCGAGAAATGGAGAAAGTAAACACTATTTAATCGGTTGGTTTGATTTCTATTAATGTTCTTCAATGTCCAATATTGTTTAAATACTTCGTTGAAAATGGCGCTGTTTTTTCAATTTTTCCTTAAATCTTTTCAATTTGAAAAATTACTAATTTTCTTCTGTGAATCCTGCAGAAACTATTTAACCCTTTGCACTTCTTCCGATCTAGACTATTTCCATTCCCTACGATTTTTGAAATATTATGGATATGAAATTGGTATAATATCTCGTACAATACCTAAATGTTAAGTAATTGATTATATCGATCGATATATTTAACCCTTTGCACTCGGAGCTGTTTTAACTGGAAAATTAAACATTTCTTCCGATCTAGAATATTTCCATTCCCTACGATTTTTGAAATTTTATGGATATGAAATTGGTATAATACCTCACACAATACCTAAATGTTTAGTAATTGATTAGATACCGATATATTTAATAATGTAAACAATATTTTGAATAATGATACAACAATTTTTAGTGGTGCCTCAGAAGGGACAACCGAGTGCAAAGGGTTAATAATGTAAACAATATTTGAAAATGGTACAGAAATTTTTAGTGGTGCCTCTCTCCGAGTCAGTGTTGCTAGATGGTACGGGAAAACTCGCGCATGCGCGGCGAATCCAGGAACGTATCTGCGTTCTACAGTCCGTAGCTTGTGGGGTAAGTTTTCTTTAGAGCGGTCTTAAACTTTTGTCCGTTACTGTATATATACAATTAGAATATATTTATATATTACATGTACATACACATTAAATTTTAATATAACATACGCATGTTAAACGTTATGTTTGAAAATCGAGAAGAAAAGATTGTGCGAAGCTATGCGGGGCAACCAAGGTGCCCGATTTCGTACTTCAGTGACGCTGGAATCGTCGCGCATGCGCGAGTTTTCCCGTACCATCTAGCAACACTGCTCCGAGTGACCATTCGAGTGCTAAGGGTTAATATTTCTTTTCAGCAGCGCCGAGGTCCCTCCGAAACGACAAAAGGGTGGGGGGCATCGTTAATTTGACGACCAAGGGAGCGGAGAATTGATACGTCCTCGTTGGGTGTCGATGTGTCAGCCCCGTTGATTTTTCCATTGATAAAGAACCATTGGCGGTCTCGGAAAGGGTGCGGCTTTCAACAACGAACGCGTTCACGGTGAAATGTTCTTTACGACCGAGTGCTGTAATAAAATGGGAGTACCGTTCTCGGTTGATGAGCCGCGACTTACGAAAATCTGAATGCGGCTTTTGTGGGAACGTGGCTAATCTCGATCAGTGGGAAATTACTTTTTCAGTGATTCTTTGATTGATGTTCAGTATCAGTTTCAATCAGGGACCCTAACTCTGTTACAACCAAAACTTGAAAAGTTGTGGGAGAAGAGTTAACTCTTTGCACTCGGAACTACACTCGTCGAAATTTCTATAAAGTCATCGTCATTTTTTCATAGATATTTTTAAAATATTACAATTTCTGTTGCTTTATCGTATCTGGCCTTGTGCTTTGTTTACACTCGGATAGAAGGACCGCGCACTCGAGACCGCATTGTTTACTATTTACGTTTTTTTTTATTTATTTCTGCGTGGTGCAGAACACAAGTGCGAAGTTTCTATAAAGTCACTTAGTGTTTCTCTGGATTCTGAGCAGAGAGAACTACGGAAAACTGCGAATATTCTAAAAGTATTAGTTTTAGAACTCATAGCAATTCTGTTTTTTATAATTTGATTCGCGTGTAGTAGAATGCCGAGAGGAAAAGTACTAACAATTGAAGAAAAAGCCACACATACAAAAAGACCACATGACAATCGCACTGACTGATGTCGATATCAAATTTATTTAAAAGAAAATTTATATGTGTAAATTAAAATTAAAGATAGGATCGTAAGCTCTTCGTGCCTCAAAGTGACATGAACCTGTCAACTGTAATAGTATTTCTTGATCAAAACGCATGGGAACATTTACGTTCTAAAATCGGACATTTCACATGCAACAACTTAATAAAATAACGATTTTATTGTGCTACAGCATAAAAGATATTAATTCGTTGTTACTTTCTCGTGTCCACTAAATAGGACCAAAACTTCTTTAATATTTCTTTTGCTGTTTTACCAAAATCAGAAAGATATATGACGATACAGAAAAAAGGTAGACAATCAATCATTTATCACGAATAATGCAAAACAAATTACAGAGTGCCTTCAAGTAAATAAAAAAACTTGCGAGTCGTCGCTAAATATCCGGTAAAAAGAGTTCGAAACGCCCCGTAACTCCGAAAACGATTCTTATCCGTTGTCTAAATGCCAATTTAGGACTGTAACTGTTCAGTGAATAATTTCCAATGTTCCCATGGCAGTGCGAGGAAGAATCCTGAAGATAAGGAAGCAGTCCGGTGAGTAACGCGGACTGACGAAGACTTTGGTTGAAGGAATATTTGATTACGCGATGAAAAGCAGCAGCGGTAGCAGCGGGGAAGCAAGGAAAGGAAAGATTGTCTACGACGAAGAACATTAGGTTCGTGGACAGGGAGCCATAAAGCCAGACGAGACGGCCAGATACGGGAGAAGGCAGCACCAGTGGTCGGGGGTGTTATAAATTTCGGTTTCGAGAATTTGTCAGGGTAACATATTGGTGGATACCTAGCCCCTGGAGAGGTAAGGTAGAAGGCTAAGTGCTCAATAGCGATTTGGGGATCCTCTGGTTACCACCTGTCCTCCCGGGGGACTCGTTTGAAGGAATCTCTTTCTCGGGCATCCTCTTCTTCTCCTCCTCCTCCTCTGCCTCCTCTTATTCTGCTTCACAGGCCTCGCCACGGGGAAAGCTGGACTAATGCTGGTCCGGTGACAATGAAAATTTGTCGCCAGCACATTTGACGCGAAAACTGGCTTTCAAAGCTGCCACACAACCGCCCGCCGCCTGTGCTGCCTGCCACCCGTGCAAACGACACAACCAGCCAGCCGAAATTTTCTGCTTTGTCGCCCCCGTTCACCGACCGAACCGATTTTCAGCGGCTCGTAAAAAAAAAAGCAAGGGGAGAGACGGAAAGGTGGTGCGCGAGAGAGGTGTCCTTTCATGATAATTCCTGGCAATTTCGCGGTACGATTGAAATTGGCTGACGCCTGTCGATGCTGATCCCTCCTGAAATGGAAGCCTCCGTTCTGGCTTCGGCGGTCTCCGACCATCACACGGTCGACATAATTAGGAGAACCGTTTCTTGCGAGTTCGCCGCCGATTCGCTGCGTCAACTTTATTCAGTTATCCCGACAAAAGCGTTCTGCTAATATTTCTGGAAATGTTCATGTATTTGTGGGAAATTGATTAAAGGATGAAAGGACACTAATACGCTTTTAATTAATCGTCGATTCTGCTAATATTTCTGGAAATGTTCACGTGTTTGTGGAAAATTGATTGCGGATGAAAAGGACACTAATACGCTTTTAATTATTCGTCGATTCAATTTTTAATTCATTATCGATAATCGTGTGGCAACGTTTGTGCTTTATTTTTTAGTGCGAAACAAATGTTTTTCGAATTCTGAATGTTTACATACGTATTTCTTCATGTTTAGATTTCGTAATTGACCGAACAATTGCATGAGATTTGTATGCGACGACTTGACAACAGATCTGTATGTAAAGTAACAAATCTTTACGTCAATTTCAACGTCAATTTTGCAATTTCAACTTCAATTTCAACTCTTCCATTTCAACTCCAATTTCTATTCTTCCATTTCAACTTCAATTTCAATTTCAACTTCAATTTTTCAATTTCGATTCGTTAATTTCAACTCTTCCATTTCAATTTTAACATCAGATTTTCCATTTCAATTTCAATCCGTTAATTTCAACTCTTCAATTTCAATTTCAACATCAAATTTTCCATTTCGACTTCAATTTCAATATCAACTCTTCAACTTCATTTTCAACTTTAATTTCAACTTCAATTTTAACTCTCCCATTTCAAGTTCAATTTCAACTCTTCCATTTCAACTTCAATTCTTTAATTTCATTTCGTTAATTGCAACTCTTCAATTTCAATTTCAACATCAAATTTTCCATTTCGACTTCAATTTCAATATCAACTCTTCGACTTCATTTTCAACTTCAATTTTTCCATTTCAACTTTAATTCCAACTTGAATTTTAACTCTCCCATTTCAACTCCAATTTCTATTCTTCCATTTCAACTTCAATTTCAATTTCAACTTCAATTTTTCAATTTCGATTCGTTAATTTCAACTCTTCAATTTCAATTTTAACATCAGATTTTCTATTTCAATTTCAATTCGTTAATTTTAACTCTTCAATTTCAATTTCAACATCAAATTTTCCATTTCGACTTCAATTTCAATATCAACTCTTCAACTTCAATTTTTCCATTTCAACTTTAATTTCAACTTCAATTTCAACTCTTCCATTTCAACTCCAATTTCTATTCTTCCATTTCAACTTCAATTTCAATTTCAACTTCAATTTCAACTTCAATTTCGATTCGTTAATATCAACTCTTCAATTTCAATTTTAACATCAGATTTTCCATTTCAATTTCAATCCGTTAATTTCAACTCTTCAATTTCAATTTCAACATCAAATTTTCCATTTCGACTTCAATTTCAATATCAACTCTTCAACTTCATTTTCAACTTTAATTTCAACTTCAATTTTAACTCTCCCATTTCAAGTTCAATTTCAACTCTTCCATTTCAACTTCAATTCTTCAATTTCATTTCGTTAATTGCAACTCTTCAATTTCAATTTCAACTTCAATTCTTCAATTTCATTTCGTTAATTTCAAATCTTCGATTTCATTTTCAACATCAATTTTTCAATTTCAATGTCAACTCTTCAATTTACACTAGCAAGTAAACGCTAACGTCTTAGTACGACAGTAATAGTGTTTCAGAGTTATTTAAATTGAAATATCTCCTGAACTACTAACTGTTCGACATACATGGGTTCGTACATTTTTATAACGAATTTCTAGCTGCATCGATTGATGTATTAAAAAATACCTCATTCCGTTAAAAAAATATCAATGACCTTGAAATCTCATTAAAAAATGACCTCGAAAATTTTTTCCCTTACACCGTTACATGTGTCCCTTCAAACAGTATAACTTTGTCCTAAGAAGTTTTTTTGTACAACGAAAAATAACGGAGATATTTAGGTGTTCTGTTTCTTCGGACTCACCCTGTATCAATAAATGCTTTTTATATTAATGTAAAATATGTGTTAAGTATATTATATGTATTATAAGGCTGCTCTTTACTTTATCGGACTCAAAATTTGTGCCTATAAATTTCTCCTATAAATTATGATGTATTTGGTATGTAATTTTTACGTAAAAAGTATTTTTTCAGATTGAAGAATATGCGAATATGCAGCTCACCAAGTACCGAGAAACTTTTGTCTAAAACATTTTTAATTGCACTACTGGAAATGCCTAAAAAATGGTGACATAACTTAACGGACACACCCTGTATACATGTACATAGTATACAGCAGATAATGGGATGCACGAAACTGGTTTCCGATATTTTCGCATGCGATGTTTTCCATAATTACCTCGGAACTGTATAGGTCCTCGGGAGAGACGAGTGCGCAGGATGACGTCCTGGAATAATATTTGTGAAAAATAGTCCCTCGGACACACGCGGGGATTAAGCCGAAGCAAGCCGAGCGAAACGAAGCGTAATATTTTTCCAGGACAGATAAGCTCCCTGGGTTCAACTTCGCGCGCCCCGCCGTTTGACAATCCGATCAGCAAACTCCTTTTGTTATGCGCCGGGACCTTTATCCTACGCGAGCCTCGTTCGCACCTCGGAGATCTACAGCAAACTTTGAATAACCGGACGACTCGAAAATGTTTGAGCTGAAACGATCAGCTGAATCGGAGATCAAGTACTGAACAAACGTTCGCAGAATTCGTAATTAAATGGCGCGAGGCGCGACGCACAGTGGGACCTTTCGTCCAAATCGGAGGCAAAATCAAAGAACTTTCGATAGAAATGAGGTAGAGCGATGAAATTTTTTTAAAATAAAAGCTGAAACTTTGCAGAATATGGGAAAAATAGGGAGATTATGGTACGAACGTTTTTTAACCTTGAGAAAAATCGTTGAACATGTAGAATTTCAAGAAATCGATTTTGCAATATCCTGAGGTGGTAGACAAATTTTGAGACCAGATTTGAAATCAGCGTAAAAAAATCTACGGGAAATGAAGTACAGCATGTTCAGAAAAAATTTTTTCCGCGCGTGGTATTGGAAAAACCACAATTTTCTTGAAATTGTGCAAGTTTAACGAATTTTCTGAACGTCAAAAAACGTTCTTACCATAATCTCCCTATTTTTCCCATATTCAGCAAAGTTTCAGCTTTCATTTAAAAAAAATTTCATCGCTCTACCCCATTTCTATCGAAAGTTCTTTGATTTTGTCTCCGATTTGGACGAAAGGTCCCACTGTGCGGCGCACTATGGGCCAAACCGACGAAATCTGTGTCAAAATCAAAGAACGTTCGATAGAAATGAGGTAGAGCGATGAAATTCTTTTTTTAAATTAAAGCTAAAACTTGGCAGAATATGGGAAAAATAGGGAGATTATTGTACGAATGTTTTATAACCTCGAGAGAGGATTCGTTAAACTTTCACAATTTCAAGAAAATTGCAGTTTTTTCAATACCACAAAAATTTCTTTTTAACATGCTACACCTCATTTCCCGTAGATTTGTTCACGCTGATTTCAAATCTGGTCTCAAAATTTTTCTACGATCTCAGGATATTGCAAAATCGATTTCTTGAAATTCTACATGTTCACCGAATTTTCTCAAGGTTAAAAAACATTCGTACCATAATCTCCCTATTTTTCCCATATTTTACAAAGTTTCAGCTTTAATCTAAAAAAAATTTCATCGCTCTACCCCATTTCTATCGAAAGTTCTTTGATTTTGTCTCCGATTTGGACGATAGGTCCCACTGTGCGGCGCACTATGGGCCAAACCGACGAAATCTGTGTCAAAATCAAAGAACTTTTGATAGAAATGAGATAGGGCGATGAAATTTGTTGTTTTTTTTTTTTAATGAAAGCTGAAACTTTGCAGAATATGGGATAATTATGGAGATTGTGGTACGAACGTTTTTTAACCTTGAAAGAATTCGTTGAACTTGCACAATTTCAAGAAAGTTGTGGTTTTTCCAATACCACGCGGGGAAAAAATTTTTTTTTTAACATGCGACACATCATTTCCCGTAGATTTTTTCACGCTGATTTGAAGTAAACGTTCAAATACTTCATTACGATTATTTTTAATGTGTTTTATATATGAGAATACAATATTCCTTCAAACTAGTGGATTACCAAATCATTTCAACGAAAAAACGATTTCATAAGTTGTGTTCACAAAAATCGATTTCTTGCAAAATCCTGAGGTCGTAGACAAATTTTGAGACCAGATTTGAAATCACCGTGAAAAATCTACAGGAAATGAGGTGTAGCATGTTAAAAAAAAATTTTTGCCGCACGTGGTATTGAAAAAAATGCAATTTTCTTGAAATTATGGAAGTTTAACGAATTTTCTCAAGGTTATAAAACGTCCGTGCCATAATCTCCCTATTTTTCCCATATTCTGCCAAGTTTCAGCTTCAATTAAAAAAAATTTCATCGTTCAACTTCGATAAATAATCTGTCCTCGAGGAAACAGTCTTTCATGGAGAAAAATCAAAGGATGCGAATACGAAGATATAATAAAAATGTTCGGATTGTTACCAAGGTCTTTTGAAAGTCATCGATGATTTTTAAATGGCGTCTTATATTTTTCACTTCATTCATTAATTATACAAATGTGTAATTATTTTATTCGAATAAAATTAAATGTTCTTCCTTTACACTTAAAACCGAATTAACCCTTAGCACTCGAATGACGACTGAGGCGCCAGTGAAAATTCGTCGAAATATTGTTTACATTATTAAATTTATTCGTGTTTAATCAATTGCTAAACATTTAAGTACTGCACGGGGTATTATACCAGTTTCATACACATACAATGAAGAAATCATATAATACAGTGGTGTACAAAGTATTCGTGCACATTTTAAAAACGAATAACTTTTTCAAAATTTGACCCAACAGCTCGAGTTTCCTTCTCGAGACGTTAGAATGATTTAGTTTGCTAGCCAATGTGTAAATAACTTTTTTTTGTTTTTAATTGTTGGTGGTCGCAATTGTGTAAAGAAAAAGGTAAAGGAACATTGGAAACATGTATTTTGTAAATCTAAGTCAGTTGTATACATGTACAGAGTTTCATTGAAATCGGTTGGCGCGTAAAAAAGCTATGGGCATTCTAAGATGTAAAAATCTTTGAATTTTTGCTGTTTCCAATCAACCATATTTCATAAGAACCTCGATCGATCTCGATGAAACTTTGTGCACGTATATAACTGACTTAGACTTACAAAACGCGTGTTCGAAATTTTCGTTACAGGCGCAGATAAAAAAGATTAGTCCTGACGACTGAAAAAACAAAACTGAAGCTGTTGTGTCGAATTTTTGAAAGAGTTATTCGTTTCTAAATTCTGTACGAATACTTCGTGCGCCCACTGTAGAATGATAATATATTCTAGGGCAGAGAGGAGATGTTTGATTTTCTAGTTAAAATAGCTGCGAGAGTGTAAAGGGTTCAGTTTTACAGTGCTTCAGGAAATGAGAAATGGGCGAGGATCGAAGAAAAATGTGCGAAAGAGATACGCAAGATTGCGATTAAACCCACAAGGTTCCATCTGGAAATGGCTCCTCAGGTGTCGCAATCTCTCCCGATGCGGAGGATGAAATGCCGAAGACGCAACCCACGACCACGAGCCTTTTCAGCTAGACAACTGTTACTCGCGTTTCCTTTTTTCGATTCGTAGCTCGGGAACACGGCGTCTTTTCGGAGACTCGACGACAGCGGCGGTCGGCGGATAAGATCTACAGCGTGGATCGCGCAGTGTTTCACGAACGCGGCGACGAGTCCGAGGTTCGATCGCGAGAGGATGAAGCGTGCTCGCCGGTCCTGTTCGTCCCTGACGAACGCAATCTGACGGAAAATCGAGACTCACGTAATCCCACGAGTCGGGGATTAACGGCTGTTAAACAACGCGGAGGCTAGACCAGCCGCGGGAATACGAGAACGAATCGTGCGTGAGATGTTGCGCGGCGATAGCGCGGTGAAAGAAGACGGGGACAACCTTTCTTCAGGGAACGAGGAATGCTCGGGGTGACGACCACACGGATTACTGATCCTAGGAAAACACCTCGCACCTATTGCGTCGCCAGAAATCTCTAGTAGAGGATTTCGGTTCTCGACTGGACAGTTTCGACCTGGAACATCGGCACCTTCGGGCCGACCCGCACAATGCTCCTGGTTAGCGAGATCTTGGGAAACGTCCGTGTTATTGACCGTAATGCGACGCAAAATTGTTTGCTCGGGAACTGCAAACGATGGGAATCGTTGTTGCAGCTTCATAGTATTGTTGGGCAGATCTTTGTAGTGGCGTTGGGAGGGTATAATTGTCCGAAATATTTACGTGGGCACCAGTTCCGGCATTCAAATGGTTTGGAACGTTTATCTGGAGCGAATACGTTGAACCCTGATCGCTGGACCTTTTTTATAATCGTATAATTTTATTAAGAGAGGATTTGTTAAGGCACTTCTTGTAGCACATCAATCTTTCCATTGTTCCTGGCGCAGTAGCTGTTCATTTAATTAATTCTACGGTAACTGAATGAACGAATGACGACTTTCGGACGTAATACGTTAATCCCTGATCGAAGGACCATTTTTATAATCATATAATGTTTTATCAACCACTTGGAATATTTTTATTAAGGCACCTCTCTCTTGAGACACATTAATCTATCCATTGTTCCCGACCTAGTAGCTGTTCATTTAATTAATTCTACAGAAACTGAATAAACTGAATGAATGAATGGCGACTTTTGGACCTAATACGTTAATCCCCGATCGAAGGACCATTTTTATAATTATATAATGATTTAACAACTTTTTGGAAGATTTTTATTGAGGCACCTCTCTTGAGACACATTAATCTATCCATTGTTCCCGACGCAGTAGCTGTTCATTTAATTAATTCTATAGAAACTGAATGGACGAATGGCGACTTTCGGACCTAATACGTTAATCCCTGATCGAAGGACCATTTTTATAATCATATAATGTTTTATCAACCACTTGGAATATTTTTATTAAGGCACCTCTCTCTTGAGACACATTAATCTATCCATTGTTCCCGACCTAGTAGCTGTTCATTTAATTAATTCTACAGAAACTGAATAAACTGAATGAATGAATGGCGACTTTTGGACCTAATACGTTAATCCCCGATCGAAGGACCATTTTTATAATTATATAATGATTTAACAACTTTTTGGAAGATTTTTATTGAGACACCTCTCTTGAGACACATTAATCTATCCATTGTTCCCGACGCAGTAGCTGTTCATTTAATTAATTCTACAGAAACTGAATGGACGAATGGCGATTTTCGGACCTAATTCGTTAATCCCTGATCGAGGGACCACTTTTATAATCGTATAATTATTTATCAATTTTTTGAAATATATTTTTCAAGGCACTTCTTCTAAACACGTTAATCTTGCCATTTGTTTCGGATGCAGTGGCTATTCACTTAATTAATTCGCCAGAAACTGATTGAATGAATAGTAATTTTGATACTCTGTGTCAACCATAATTATTTATCAATTTTATGGGACATATTTATTAAGGCACTTCTTGTACATACATGAACCGTTCCAATGTTTCTGATGCGGTAACTGTTCATGTAATTAATTCGCTAGAAACTGAATGAATGAGGGTCGGAGGGTTAAATTATTATATATGAATGGGTTTCACGGTACACACTACTTGGTGTTGATCAAGCAATTCAGCGTATACCGTTCTAATTATGCACGTAATCATTCCCGTGTTACACAAACATAATGGCGAAACTACGTACAGAAAACACTAAAATAAAATTGGATTTTTCAATGGTCATTTCAACTATGTCGTACAGTAAATAAATGACTCTAGTTCTATAATCCTCGTGCGTCGATGAAATATAAAACAATAATCTATGAAAATGATTACTTAAATGAAAATAAATGTTTAAAAAATACCGCGTTTTTAAAACGGACTAAAATGTATAAAATAAATTTTTTTAAAATACCACCTTTAGAAACGGATTAAAAAGTATAAAATAATTTAAATAAAAATACCACGTTTAAGAAACGGATTAAAAAGTATAAAATAATTTAAATAAAAATACCACGTTTAAGAAACGGATTAAAAAGTATAAAATAATTTAAATAAAAATACCACGTTTAAGAAACGGATTAAAAAGTATAAAATAATTTAAATAAAAATACCACGTTTAAGAAACGGATTAAAAATTATAAAATAATTTAAATAAAAATACCACGTTTAAGAAACGGATTAAAAAGTATAAAATAATTTAAATAAAAATACCACGTTTAAGAAACGGATTAAAAAGTATAAAATAATTTAAATAAAAATACCACGTTTAAGAAACGGATTAAAAAGTATAAAATAATTTAAATAAAAATACCACGTTTAAGAAACGGATTAAAAAGTATAAAATAATTTAAATAAAAATACCACGTTTAAGAAACGGATTAAAAACTATAAAATAATTTATATAAAAATAGATTTTTAAAAACATATCGTCTAAAAAACGGACTGAAAAGTATAAAATAATTTTTCCCAGCCCCATACAGGTAGTCCTGAAAATTTGTGATTGTGAATATCTAATAGGATTAGTCAGATTGGGAACGCGTAGTGGAGTAGGGAGTGATGTCGCGCGGAGTGGGGATCGCTGAACGCGATCACGTACTACTGTATATCTCCTGAACGCATAGGCTTTTTAAAAATATTGCATTGTCATCCAGTTCTGAGCTATGATTAAAATTTCAAGTCTCTAGCTCATCGGGAAGTTAGTTTAATATCAATTGCAAAATTTGTACCGAACAGACAGATAAGAAAGCGAGCTAATAAAAGCGTGGTAAAATACGAGTAAGAGCAGGAAGATGACGAAAGAAATCATGGTACTGGTAAAGATGCGAGTAAATCAGCAATATTTACGACTTCGGTGGAATATTGTCTGCCAGGGGTGGAGATTGAACGGTGCACGAGGGCGAGAGGAAAATTGAGAAAACGGGATTCCGGCTGATTAGCATTCACGGGACCAAAAATGCTGGTTCTCCCGCGCGATACGTGAGCTTATTCGCGGGGCGATCGTATCAAAACAACGGGAACTATAAACCTTTGACGTTTCCATTACACAGCGCGATACCACACCCCCGGAGTCGACGGGAAGATCGATCTCATCATCCGGAACGTGTACCGAATTTTCTCCGACGACGATGGGAATACAGAAACGGCCGATGTTCATCCGGGATCGTCGATCCCTCTCGGGATTCTCCCTCGATCTCTCTCCGCGGTGTGAAAGCTTTAAATGAGTTTCTGAAATCACGTGCGACGCGTGCCGGATATATTTACCATGGGCGACGCATCCGCAACGGTAATCGGTGATAAATATTTGATTCGAGGGGACGCAAAAGTAACTAGTAGACGAGGACGTCGTCGTCGTAGTATGTCCTAGGACAGTCGAATTGAATTTTCTCGCCGGATGTTGATCTTCGTGCAATATGGTCACGTTTCCCGTGGAATATTTCGCTGGTGTCTGAAAGGGAACCCTAACTTTACCGAACCCCATTCGAGTTCATTCGCAACACTAACTGTATTGAACACATTCGGACCGACTAGTTTCCATGCTGTGCAAATTACGGGAGCGTTCTCGCTGGAATCTGCTTTTTCCTCGCAAAACACGAATAACTTTTGAAGAAAATTAATCCCTGATCGAAGGACCATTTTTTTATAATTATATAATGATTTAACAACTTTTTGGAAGATTTTTATTGAGACATCTCTCTTGAGACACTTAATCTATCCATTGTTCCCAACGCAATAGCTGTTCATTTAATTAATTCTACAGAAACTGAATGAACGAATGGCAACTTTTGGACCAAATACGTTAATCCCTGATCGAAGGACCATTTTTATAATCATATAATGATTTATCAACTTTTTGCAAGATTTTTATTGAGACACCTCTCTTGAGACACTTAATCTATCCATTGTTCCCAACGCAGTAGCGCTGTTCATTTAATTAATTCTACAAAAACTGAATGAACGAATGGCAACTTTTGGACCAAATACGTTAATCCCTGATCGAAGGACCATTTTTATAATCATATAATGATTTATCAACTTTTTCGATGATCTTTATTGAGACACATTAACTTATCCATTGATCCCGACACATTAGCTGTTCATTTAATTAATGCGCCAGAAACTGAATGAACGAATGGCGACTTTTGGACCAAATACGTTAATCCCTGATCGAAGGACCATTTTTATAATCATATAATGATTTATCAACTTTTTGCAAGATTTTTATTGAGACACCTCTCTTGAGACACTTAATCTATCCATTGTTCCCAACGCAGTAGCGCTGTTCATTTAATTAATTCTACAAAAACTGAATGAACGAATGGCAACTTTTGGACCAAATACGTTAATCCCTGATCGAAGGACCATTTTTATAATCATATAATGATTTATCAACTTTTTCGATGACCTTTATTGAGACACATTAACTTATCCATTGCTCCCGACACATTAGCTGTTCATTTAATTAATGCGCCAGAAACTGAATGAACGAATGGCGACTTTTGGACCAAATACGTTAATCCCTGATCGAAGGACCATTTTTATAATCATATAATGATTTATCAACTTTTTCGATGATCTTTATTGAGACACATTAACTTATCCATTGATCCCGACACATTAGCTGTTCATTTAATTAATGCGCCAGAAACTGAATGAACGAATGGCGACTTTTGGACCAAATACGTTAATCCCTGATCGAAGGACCATTTTTATAATCATATAATGATTTATCAACTTTTTCGATGATCTTTATTGAGACACATTAACTTATCCATTGCTCCCGACACATTAGCTGTTCATTTAATTAATGCGCCAGAAACTGAATGAACGAATGGCGACTTTTGGACGTAATACGTTGATCCCTGATCGGTGGACCTTTTTTGTAGTCGTACAATTATTTGTCAAATTTGTGGAACGTATTTGTTAAGGCGCTGTTTGTAGCATATCAATCTTTCCATTGTTCCTTGCGCAGTAGCTGTTCATTTAATTAATTCTACAGAAACAGGATGAACGAATGGCGACTTTTGGACCAAATACGTTAATCCCTGATCGAAGGATCATTTTTATAATTATATAATGATTTAACAACTTTATGGAAGATTTTTATTGAGACACATTAATCTATCCATTGTACTCAACGTAGTAGCTGTTCATTTAATTAATTCTACAGAAACTGAATGAACGAATGACGACTTTCGGGCCTGATACGTTAATCCCTGATCGAAGGACACAATTTCTATAATCATATAATTACAGTGGGTGTACAAAATATTCGTACACTTTTTAAAAACTAATAACTGTTTTATTACTGTACCAAACGACCTGATTTTTTCTAATCAATTAGAAGCATTGGTTTACGAAATGATATGCGAAAAAGATTTTCAAAAAATTATAATTTACAAGGTTAAATGCAAAAATTAAATAGGCATTTTCTAAAACTTTTTTATTTGGGTCCTTAATGAAAATTTAAAATATATGTTTTGTAGATCTATGTTAGTTACACACGTGCTGAACATTTCATTGAAATCGATTAACATACACACGAGCCGCAAGCGGTTAAAAATGGTGAAAATCGTAGTTTTACACGACTTTTGATCAGTTTCTGCTTAAAATCCACAGAATCGTACATCTTTCAATGCCTGTTGTTTTCTCCTGCGTCAATCGATTTCGATGAAATTTTCAACATGTTTATAAAGAACATAGATCTAGAAAACAAACAAGAAAGTTTTAAAAACTGCCTTTCTTATTTATGCATGCAACCTTGTAAATTGTAATTTCCGGAAAATATGTTTCGCGTTTCAGTTCGTAAACTAATGCTTCCGATTGATTGTAAACAATCAGATCGTTTGGTACAATTTTAAAGAAGTCAATAATTTTTAAAAGGTCTACGAATACTTTTGTACACCCACTGTATTAATCACTTTTCTGCAACGTATTTACATTCCGAAAATTCGATTCATTGCGTAGAGTACGATTATGTGAAGGGATCAAACGAGAAACGCCCAGAAAAATAGGAGAAACTTCCGGAATCGAGTAGCACCCCCGAAACGTAATCCAGCATTGATCGAAAAAAAGATTGTTATTAGAATACACATCCGGGGTTGGATAATCCCGTGCGCCGGAGCGTGCTGAAAGGAAGCAGATAATCGCTTCTCGGGTGGAGAAAAATGGTTCGTTTTCCGAGCTGCGACGGGATGTCCAGGAAAAATTTGTGCGCAATTAGTCGGCGCCGCACAGTGGTCTAAAACGCGAAATTTAGTGACATTTTGGTATAACTTCTAAGTTATTAAAGATATCGACGTGAAATTTGGGGTGTAGGATATTAACATGTAATCTTTTTTAATAATGTATAATGTGGTATACTTTTCGTTTATGTCATAGTTTTTTTTACTATTTTTTAAACATATTTACAAATTTAACAACCTTTAGCAAATTTTTTTGAAACGGAATACATTCAGCTTAGTCAATATATTATTTTTCTAAATTTTTGAGAAATCGCTATTTGAATAAAATTGGTTTCTTGATTTTCCAAAGCCTCCGGAGAAAATCTATCTGATCCTTATAAATTCACAATCTATAGTACCTGTATAATGCACAAAGTGAAATGTAAACAATAATAAAATCTATTGCAAAATTTGCCACCGAACAGACAAACAAACAAACAAGAAAGCGAGCTAATAAAAACGTGGTAATAAATATAATAAATTCAGATTTGTACGGAACGCCTCCATTCTTAATAAATAACAAATAGCAGAATAATAAAGGAAGAAATGTTGAACACGGAAAATAGTTAACGTAATAAATGTTCAACTATTTATGTACTTACCAAATATTAGTGGAACGATATGTTTTATCGCGAACGAGATATAACAAACACAAAATATAAATATAAACGCAATATAACAAACACAAATTATATAACAAATACAAAATATAAATTACTGTAAACAACGTATGACTCGTGCTGAGTTAAAGTATGTTGCAGTGAGTGTGTGATGATGAACGAAGTGACAACAATATAAATTTGGAATAGGCGTGAAATTGACGATCGGGCAAACCAATTCATCGATAGCATTTTTTTCTGAATATTGATGGGAGAAACGGTCGTATAAGATGATTGTTTAAAACGTATACAACGCGTTCGGAGAATTATACTTAATTCTCCTTGTATATTAATATAAACTGTACTAAACAATGGTATAATACTGAACTAATGCATAAAGTATACTGAGGTACGCACTAAATATAAACTGCACAAAACAAAATTTAAATAAAAAGGAAAAAACATAGTATATAACGCTCAAAAAATTGTAGCATAGCATAAAGATTTGAAGTGTTTCAAGTATAAAGTGTTTCTTAGTTGTCACGCAGTCCCGACGATAGATGCGAGAACCAATACGCACAGCCGCACGGACGGCTTTAATCAATAATAACTTTTGATATAGGACGATCTAGGAAATGATTTTTGCATGACTACATAGAGGAAAGTATGCGGAAAATATTCCCTTTTGTCAAATTCTATGACCTCTTATGACTCAAAAGATATTCCTTGCGAAGCCTTGATAATTTTGCAAATTTTCTTCATTACATTTAGCGTAAGATTTTTAATGCATCACAAATACTAATTTTCAATTGACAAATAGTAATTTACAGCGTAAAGATAAACCTTTCATTTAAAAAAAAATTGGAAGGAAAATATTAAAAAGGATCGTCAGGGCATCTTAAAGAAGAAAAGCAATTTTTTCCATGAGAAAGGCTATCTTCAAAACTTCCAACTTTAACTGTTTGTTACACTAATGGTTTGTAATGGTTTTTATTAAATTTTATTAATATTTTCATTTTCGAGGTTGATGGATATTTAGAAAGCAATAAACACTCAAGAGATATCTATATGATGGAGTTGGTTTTTGGGCAAAATGTCACTAAATTTCGCGTTTTAGACCACTGTGCGCCGGCCCCGTTGGGTCCTGTGCCCCATCTGCGGTACCTGTCGGTCGCGTGAGACAGTAGGGGGTTGCGAGGGGAGGGGAAGGATATAGGTGAACGATGGAAGAGGATCTCGGGGAATCGGTGTCGGATGATCGCGATCCGGGGGATACGCATTATCAAAGGTCTCGTAGCACGATCCAATATGGTTTTCATCCGGCAGGTACACGATCTCGCCCCACCCACCGTCTTCGGCGGGCAGCGCAAAATAAAAAGGAGCAGAAGTGGAACACAGGCGAAGGAAGAGGCGGAGATGGCGGGAGTGCGCCCGAGGTTCGATAAAGAAACGGTGGAACGAGGACCGAGATAGAAGGGAAGAAAAGGAGGCGGAGACGCATTCGCCGGAAGTCGGTTCGTGCTCCCTAGGTGAGCGCCGCGCTCGATACACGCGTCACAATGCACAGGATGTGTACAAATAAGGGTATTTGTCTCGTAGTACCGATTGTGGGGTGAAATATACGGTGACGTTAAACGGGCCGAGTTGCATCCCCCGGGTTCCTTGTGACCCGGCCGAAGCGCGAGACCCCCCTCTCTCTCTCTCTTTCTCTCTCGTGGAACCCGGTGATCCGCGCCCGTTTGTGCCCGCTAGCAATAGAAAAGAGGCCCACGAATAGAGCACAGGCCATTCATCTACTAGGCAACGTTTAGGGGTGGCGCTCCGAGCGACGGATCGCTCCCTCAATGGAGAGTGACATTTTATTGTGCCCCGGGGCTTTTCTCACACCTGGACCGGCCGACCAAACGATCGGACGCGTTCCTCGCGTGGCGATGATTTTACTCTATTCCAACGGCTCTGTTGCACTCTGTAGCACTCCGTACCAGGCCCCCGTTCATCGATCGTGAAATTGCTTTTAATGGCTCACCGGCTCCTTTGACCACCGTCGACACCATCGAGCCACACCGTCCACAGCGTTTCACGAGAACTTGCTGGGAAACAATTCTTCTCTAAACTATTTTTCTGGGGAACATTCCTGTTCGGGATTGAGAGTCAGCCGATCTGTCCTGCATTAATGTGTCCGCAGCTCGGAGATCAGGAGGCTATCCTCCTCTTCGTTTAGGAGGCTATAGAGCTGTTGATGATTCATTCGTTATTTTTCTTTTTGCCAGGAATCGCTGCTAGGTTACTACCAGTTGCTGAAGAATGCTTCTTGTCCTTCAAAATATCAGCACAATTTAAGGATAGCGTGTCTAGAATTGCAGGAGCCCAAATTAAATAGCATTTTAATCTCTATGTAGCCAACCAAAATGTATAGATTATTGAAAACCTCTTATATTTAACACATTTTTGTAGATTTCACATTTCTGTTGAACATTCCTATTTGGACTTGAAGACTCGGCGAATCCTACATTAGTGATCTATCCTCCTCTTCGTTTAGGAGGCTATAGAGCTGTTGATGATTCATTCGTTATTTTTCTTTTTGCCAGGAATCGTTGCTAAGTTTTCAACAGCTGCTGAAGAATGCTTCTTGTCCTTTTCGAAATATCAGCGCAATTTAAGGATAGTGTGTTTAAAATTGCAGAGGATGTATACAGATCAAATTAAATAGCATTTTTAACTCTTATGTAGCCAACCAAAATATGTAGATTATTAAAAACCTCTTGTATTTAACATATTTTTGCAGATTTCACATTTCTGTGAAACATTCCTATTCGGACTTGAAGAGTCATCGGATCTTTCCTGGATTAATGTGTCCGCAACTCGGAGGCTATCCTCCTCTTCGTTTAGGAGGCTATAGAGCTGTTGACGATTCATTCGTTATTTTTCTTTTTGCCAGGAATCGCTGCTAGGTTTCTACCAGTTGCTGAACAATGCTTCTTGTCCTTCGAAATATCAGCACAATTTAAGGATAGCGTGTCTAGAATTGCGGGAGCTCAAATTAAATAGCATTTGAATCTCTATGTAGCCAACCAAAATGTATAGATTATTGAAAACCTCTTGTATTTAACATATTTTTGTAGATTTCACATTTCTGTTGAACATTCCTATTTGGACTTGAGGAATCGGCGAATCCTACATTAGTGATCTATCCTCCTCTTCGTTTAGGAGGCTATAGAGCTGTTGATGATTCATTCGTTATTTTTCTTTTTGCCAGGAATCGTTGCTAAGTTTTCAACAGCTGCTGAAGAATGCTTCTTGTCCTTTTCGAAATATCAGCGCAATTTAAGGATAGTGTGTTTAAAATTGCAGAGGATGTATACAGATCAAATTAAATAGCATTTTTAACTCTTATGTAGCCAACCAAAATATGTAGATTATTAAAAACCTCTTGTATTTAACATATTTTTGCAGATTTCACATTTCTGTGAAACATTCCTATTCGGACTTGAAGAGTCATCGGATCTTTCCTGAATTAATGTGTCCGCAGCTCGGAGATCAGGAGGCTATCCTCCTCTTCGTTTAGGAGGCTATAGAACTGTTGATGATTCATTCGTTATTTTTCTTTTTGCCAGGAATCGCTGCTAGGTTTCTACCAGTTGCTGAACAATGCTTCTTGTCCTTCGAAATATCAGCACAATTTAAGGATAGCGTGTCTAGAATTGCGGGAGCTCAAATTAAATAGCATTTGAATCTCTATGTAGCCAACCAAAATGTATAGATTATTGAAAACCTCTTGTATTTAACATATTTTTGTAGATTTCACATTTCTGTTGAACATTCCTATTTGGACTTGAGGAATCGGCGAATCCTACATTAGTGATCTATCCTCCTCTTCGTTTAGGAGGCTATAGAGCTGTTGATGATTCATTCGTTATTTTTCTTTTTGCCAGGAATCGTTGCTAAGTTTTCAACAGCTGCTGAAGAATGCTTCTTGTCCTTTTCGAAATATCAGCGCAATTTAAGGATAGTGTGTTTAAAATTGCAGAGGATGTATACAGATCAAATTAAATAGCATTTTTAACTCTTATGTAGCCACCCAAAATATGTAGATTATTAAAAACCTCTTGTATTTAACATATTTCTGCACATTTCACATTTCTGTGAAACATTCCTATTCGGACTTGAAGAGTCATCGGATCTTTCCTGGATTAATGTGTCCGCAACTCGGAGGCTATCCTCCTCTTCGTTTAGGAGGCTATAGAGCTGTTGATGATTCATTCGTTATTTTTCTTTTTGCCAGGAATCGCTGCTAGGTTTCTACCAGTTGCTGAAGAATGCTTCTTGTCCCTCGAAATATCAGCACAATTCAAGGATATTATGTTTAAAATTGCAGGAGATGTATACAGATCCAATTAAGTAGCATATAAACCCTTATGTAGCAAACCAAAATGTGTAGATTATTAAAAAGTCTCGTATTTAACATGTTTGCACATTTCACATCTCTGTGAAACATTGCTGTTTGGGATTGAAGAGTCATCGGATCTGTCCTGGATTAATGTGTCCGCAACTCGGAGCTTATAGGAGGCTATCCTCCTCTTCGTGGGTGCCGCGTTTGCTCGCACCGGACCGGAAACAACAACGCGTCGACGATTCACAAGTCGATGAAAACAATGGTTAAATTGGACGAATTACGCTTTGAATTGCTTCCCCACTCACCGTACTCTCCAGAATTTGGCCCCCAGCGACTAATGGCTGTTTGCAGACATGAAAAAGATGCTCGAGGGAAAGAAATTCGGCTCGAATGAAGAAGTGATTGCCGAAACTGAGGCTTATTTTGAGAGCAAAGACAAATCGTTTTACATAAAGGGCATCGAAAAGTTAGAGGAGCGTTGGAATGAATGCGTCACTCTTGGAGGAGAGTATGCTGACGAATAAAGTGGAATTTCTAAAAAAGAAATTTGTTTTTTTTCTTAGTTAGAACGGAGGCTTTTTGAGTGATCTGTTAAAAGCGTGGTAAAAAGGAGGTTCTTGTCTGGAGAGTGTATTAAAGAAATATTTTCCGTGGAGTTTGAACGGGCGATTAACCGGCCGTATTAAAAGTTGGTAATCCCGTTGGATTGTCTCCGGTTGATGTACAATGTGCAAAGTTGTGCACAATTAACGACGCTGGAAAACATACATATATATATATGTATATATGTATATATAACATACATATATATAAACATACATATATATATATGTATATATGTATATATGTATGTGTGTACCCGTTTTTATCCGGACGGTTCTAGTTCCGGCTCCGGGCGGTATAATAATCGCGCGCAAGTGCATAACGAGAAACTTGAGCTGAAAATTTCCGACTCGCCCGGCAACAATCCTCCGCAATTATCGAAACCGTTTCCCCTCGAGCGCAAACCTCGCGATTAACGTTGGTCCTAATTTCCTCGGCATGCTCGGCACACAATCTGTCGTCGCGAATATTATCTACGCCGTAGTTAAAATCCACCCTCGCATTACGACCCGCGTACTGTTTCACTATAATTATCCACGTGCCGTATGGTCCCCGGCATATGGTCCAGAACGTCTTATGAGCTCCGACGAGACGTGGTATACCTTTTGCGACGGGTGGGGAGAGACGTGGAGAGAAGGAGAACCAGAGGGAGAAAGAAAAAGAGAGAGAGAGAGAGAGAGAGAGAGGGAGAGAGAAGAAAAAAAAAGGACGAAGAGGAAGATTGCCCCGAAATTGACTGCTCGCGGGACAAATTAAATTTCGTCTCCGGTCGATCGTGAAATCGTGTCGCTTTGTGACGCACCGATGCTCGCGCTCCTTCACGTCCCTCTCGTAATTTCCGGAGAAAATATGGGAATCGAGGGACAAGATTTCGTCGGTGGTCTCCTTTGAGATCGCCTCTGTCGTTCCGCGTACAGCTCAAATGCAATTTGAACCCGTAAAAATTCCAATTACGCTTTTTATACCGCTCCCCGGGGGGGGGGGGGGGAATGGGTCTTGTTAGCGAACGTGATTTACAGATTCGTATGACTTTCTCTGGTAACCCGCTAACCCGGTAACCTGGTGCGACCTCCGAAATCCCACAAAATTGAAATTCCGAACGCACTATTATTCTTTACAGTTTTATTTTCTAACATCTTAGACGAAAATCATGTCGCAGGGACATCGTGGATTTTACATAGGGAATTTCCATCGTAAACTAGCATACACTCCGCGACAGAAAGTTAGCACATCGTCTATTTCTCCTCATTTGGTACATTAAACTGAAGATCTATGAAACTTTCACAGTGCATCTAATTAACAAAGATCCACAAACCGTATTTCTTAAATTTTCAATGTAGGCCCACAGAAAAAAGTTAAAAATTCAATTTTTAGTATTTTTTTCAACAATTCCGATTAATTGCAATTTTTGAAAAAATTTCTTTTCACATCCTTTAGTAAACTAAGGTAAAGGCACCAGTAGTTGACCAGGTACCAGTAGTTGACCATTTTATAGAAAAACGTAAAAAATAAGGTTTTTATAAGCTGTGCACTTTTGATGAAAGTGAATCTCGGATGCCATGCTATCTGTTGGTTGAATTTCAAAACAATTACATGCGAAGTGAAGTATGCATAGTCACAATGGACGTCTGAATTCATTAAGGTTTGTAATATGCCGATATATCTCTATTTCCTTAACGTTTCTGTTAAGAACAGCTGTACGGTTCAGGTAAAAAAATCCATACGTTGTGAACTTTTCGCAAACAAATTATTTGCTGTTTATATTCTCACAGAGTTTTATAAGTGATAAATGCATTGTTTTTGTTATTCTAACTTGGAAAACAATAGTATATTAGGTGGTCAAATACTGAATATTGTTTTTGAACAATTTTCAGAAGTTGACAGACGTGGTCAGTTACAGACGTGACTCATTTAAATTTTTTTACAATTTATAATGTATCCATTTTACATCTACGATTGTTAGGACTACAAAATATAATTCCAAATTTTGTAGCATGCTGTGTTTTAGAGGATGACCACATGGTCAACTATTGATTGCATTCACGGTCAAGTATTGACCAATGTCCACTTTTTTAACACTTTACCGACCGATAGCCTATTAATCGGCTTCAAGAGGAAAACGAAGAAAACGAACTGTTGAATAATAATAAATGGCCTGCCTGGTTGCCTGTTGAAAAAGTTGTGAACGAACACGCAACATTTTTATATGAAGGAAAACATTTCCCTGAAAAAATTCTTCGCGTAATTAACTAAAACTAAAGCGGCTATTTCATCCATGGAAATGTATGGGCGATTATGGAAGTGGCCAGAGAAGCCTGATGTGCTGGACTACGAGTGGAAGGCTGTACTTTCTCATATCAATGAGCCTACGAAATCGAGCGGAACTCGCAACTCTACTCTGTTCCTGAATTGAACTTTTTATGGAATTGATTTGTTTTATTTCTTATTTCATTCTTTAATTGTAATTTGTGCTGGTAATTGTTGAAACTAAATTATAGTAAAATGATTCCCAACATTATTGCTTTAACACTCTTTCTAGTATAAGTGGTCAACTACTAACGAACAGAAGGTCAATTACTAGATTTTTCATTTTCAAGAGTGGTCAACTTCTGAAGCAATTACTGAATTTTTAAATATGTTTCTTAAATTTGTATAAGTAAACTTTTTTTGAAAAGTGGCCTTGGTACATAATCTAGAAGACTTGAAGAGTGTCTTCAGGCATCGACTCTCGCTATTTGATGACAGAGCAAGTGGTTACTATTGTTCGCGTGGAAAACTTCTCTTAACTGGTCAACTACTGGTGCCTTTACCTTAATTGCTTTAGCTTCCCAAAAAAGTTCAAATCGTATAGTACAATATTAAAAAAGTTATCGTCTTCTTTAGAGCGGTATTAAACTTTTGTCCGCTACTGTAAATATTGTCCCACAAGCGGGACAAAATGATAGCGCAAATAGCAGTTTTACATTTTTGTCAATTGTGCAGAAGTTACTGAAGAGCAGACATTCATTGCAAAACGTAATTGATGAAGTGGGTACTAGCTTCTTTCGTGCTTATTTAATGTAACAACATACTGAAGTGTTGGGTCAAAGTAAAGAATGGGTCGTGAAAAAAAAAACTAAGTGTATGTGAAATATATACGATATTGAAGTTAAAGGAAGAATAAGATTGAATTACAGAAACAACTATTAAGATATAAAGATTGAGTAACCAGTGACTGCAAAGCAATTTTAAGATTGATTGCTAAAAACATTGAGTAATATTTATGAATTCTTTTCGAAGGATCTATTAAACTTCTGGCATTAGGATTTTGCACACACGTTTATGCGCATCTGGAGTACATAAATTAATTTTTTTTCAAGTAAAAACAATCAAAATCGCATAAGTTATAGATCCAAAATAAAATATGGAAGTATCTTAATCAGTATATAAATGTTGCTTGTAGTCTCAACGAAAATAACTAAAAAATCTTGACGATTTACAAAATGACAGCGTATAAAATTCAGACCACCGATTTTTAAAAATATTTTCAGCTTTAGTACGTTAAAAGATACAAAAAGCACTCGAGATGTCGTGGCAACAGAAAATGTAGTTTCAAGAAAAACGCGTTTAAAGATTCATCTATCAATTGTATGAAAATGTGTATACCTACCGGCCGTAGAATGGACCTTCCTCTTCAAGAATTGTGGTTCGGCCAAATTCTCCTTTCTGTCAGAAATTCTGACATTCTTTGCCAGTTCGGACAAACGACGGTCCGAACGGATTATCCTCTTTTCGTCTCGAGAGCTTGCAAATATCTCTGCTTGGTAACCAACAGCTAATCTCAGACTCAGGAATGCGCGCAGTACATAGAATTCTTGATTAAATATACTCACTTGAAATTTTATCAAAATCGGTAGTTAATGAAAAAAACTACAGGCATTGAAAAATGCAAAAATCCTTAGATTTATTTCAGTTTATGGACTGCAAATTGTGAAAAATTGCAGTTATCAGAATCTTTAATGCTTCTTTTTAAATTAAGTATGTGGTAAGGAAATAAATACAGATTTTATATGTGAATGTCAACATTAAAATTCAAATTTTTCCAATTTATAATTGACAAGACGAGTTGGCACAGATAATATGTTCTTTTAAGCTAAATAAAATTCGGAAATATTGAATTAGTTATATATTGTTTTTTAGTTATATATTGTTTAGTTATATATCGAATTAGTTAAATATTGAAGTAGTGGGTAGTATTCCAATTTTTCAGTTTCTTGAATTTTGAGGATTGATGTTAGAAAAAAGATTTCAAAGATAAAAATTAAAAAGGTTAGAAAAAGTGGTCGGTAGTATTCCAATTTTCCAGTTCGTTGGAAATTGAGGCTTAATGTTAGAAAAAAGATTCTAAAGACAAAAATTGAAAAACTCAGAAGAAGTATTGGTTAGTATTCCAATTTTTCAGTTTGTTAAAAATTGAGGTTTGATACAAAAAATTTGTTTCAAGAGATAAAAATTGAAGAGGTCAGAAGAAGTAGTGGGTAGTTTTTCAATTTTTCAGTTTCTTAAAAATTGAGGTTTGATACTAAAAAAATGTTTCCAAAAATAAAAATTGAAGAGGTCAGAAGAAGTGGTTAGTATTCCAATTTTTTAGTTTATTAAAAATTGAGGTTTCATACTAAAAACTTGTTTCTTGAGATAAAAATTGAATGGCTGTAAGAAGTAGAGGATGGAATTCCAATTTTTCAGTTTGTTGAAAATTATGGTTTGATACTAATTGAGTTTAGTATCATTACACAAAGGTTCCAAAGGTAAAAGTTGAAAAAGTCAGAAGAAGTATTGGTTAATATTCCAATTTTTTAGTTTGTTAAAAATTAAGGTTTCATACTAAAAAATTGTTTCTTGAGATAAAAATTGAATGGCTGTAAGAAGTAGGGGATGGAATTCCAATTTTTCAGTTTGTTGAAAATTAAGGTTTGATACTAATTGAGTTTAGTATCATTACAAAGGTTCCAAAGGTAAAAGTAGAAAAAGTCAGAAGAAGTATTGGTTAATATTCCACTTTTTCGGTTTGTTGAATTTTGAGACCTGATGTTAAAAAAGATTCCGAAAATAAAAATCGAAAAGGTTAGAAGAAATAATGTGTAGTATTTCAATTTTTGAGTTTGTTTAATTTTGAGGCCTGGTGTTAAAAAATGGTTCGAAAAATAAAAATCGACGAGGTTAGAAGAAGTACTGTGTAGTATTCCAATTTTTCAGTTTCTTAAAAATTGAGGTTTGATACTAAAAAAATGTTGCCAAAAATAAAAATTGAAGAGGTCAGAAGAAGTGGTTAGTATTCCAATTTTTTAGTTTGTTGAATTTTGATGCTTGTTGTTAAAAGAAAGGTTCCAAGAATACAGTGAAAAGATTAGAAGAAGGAGCTGGTATTCCAATTTGTGAGTTCGTTAAAAATTAAGGTTTCATACTAAAAAATTGTTTCTTGAGATAAAAATTGAATGGCTGTAAGAAGTAGGGGATGGAATTCCAATTTTTCAGTTTGTTGAAAATTAAGGTTTGATACTAATTGAGTTTAGTATCATTACACAAAGGTTCCAAAGGTAAAAGTTGAAAAAGTCAGAAGAAGTATTGGTTAATATTCCACTTTTTCGGTTTGTTGAATTTTGAGACCTGATGTTAAAAAAGATTCCGAAAATAAAAATCGAAAAGGTTAGAAGAAATAATGTGTAGTATTTCAATTTTTGAGTTTGTTTAATTTTGAGGCCTGGTGTTAAAAAAAGGTTGGAAAAATAAAAATCGACGAGGCTAGAAGAAGTAGTAGGTAGTTTTTCAATTTTTCAGTTTCTTAAAAATTGAGGTTTGATACTAAAAAAATGTTTCCAAAAATAAAAATTGAAGAGGTCAGAAGAAGTGGTTAGTATTCCAATTTTTTAGTTTGTTAAAAATTGAGGTTTCATACTAAAAAATTGTTTCTTGAGATAAAAATTGAATGGCTGTAAGAAGTAGGGGATGGAATTCCAATTTTTCAGTTTGTTGAAAATTAAGGTTTGATACTAATTGAGTTTAGTATCATTACACAAAGGTTCCAAAGGTAAAAGTTGAAAAAGTCAGAAGAAGTATTGGTTAATATTCCACTTTTTCGGTTTGTTGAATTTTGAGACCTGATGTTAAAAAAGATTCCGAAAATAAAAATCGAAAAGGTTAGAAGAAGTAGTGTGTAGTATTCCAATTTTTCAGTTCGTTAAAAATTGAGGTTTGACACTAAAAAAAAGGGTCCTAAACATAAAAATCGAGAAACTCAGAAGAAGGTTAGTATTCTCAATCTTTCACTTCATTGAAAATTCAGATTTCCCATTATCAACATCTACATAAAACTTCAACTTTTACCAAATTATAACTGACAAGATGCGTTTGCACTGTATAAAATCCTTTTAAAAGTGTCGTGACATTACTGTGGTTCACCGTACTTTTCCAGCAGGCTTGAAAATCATATTTCGCATAAACAGGCAAGTTTCCATACTTTTGAAAAAACGGGAAGAGTGAAATTCGTGTGAATTGAGGGTGGCCTGTCCGCTTGAATGCTTCGGGAAAAAATCAGCAACTCTTTCGGGGCGGTGTGGCTGGCCTACATCTCCGTCAGAGAAATAATTCGGGCAGAAGGACGGTGATGCAGCGTGGCCGACCATATGCCGAGGGACGGTTCCAGCCCACGGATAATTACAAGGGATGCTACGCTGCCTTCAGGGGGTAGGGGGCGAGCTAAAATCGAATGGTGGGGCGCGTGGCTACATAAGGAAGGTACCGACCTCCGAAGGGTCGCAGTCGGCTCGAAATTTCGGAGATACCGGATCTCACGTTTCTGCTCCTCGTCCTCGTACCACGCGCTCGCCACACCACACCGTTGTTTACACCAATGCGGACTATTCCCTGAGTCACATCGTTCGCACGGACAATCATCGTGTGTTTCGCCAGTGCAGAATTCTTCAGAAAAGTGAACCAGTGTTGTGCACGATTTCGAAAAGCATTCTGCGGAGGAAAGTGTAACTCTGCTTTCGGCATGGAGATCTCGAGGATCCTGTTTTTCACCTGGTGCGTCGGGATCGCCGCGAGCTTCGATCTAGGACCGATCGTCAGGATCGCTCAGTGCAGATCCCAGTGCTTGAGGAAGCATACCGCTGATGGAAATTGCGACTGGTACTCGGGACATCAGCAGACCACTTGCGGCGTCGTAAGTGTCCCGCCAAATTTCTCGCTAGATCCAGCCCGATCCCTTCGATCGACCCCCCGCCCCCCCAGCGGTTCCTTTCATTGTTAGAAACACATCGAACGATTCAGAGGATGAAACTGTGAAGGATTTTCACGAAAAAGTTCGTTGATCTCGGTGATGCACTTGCCTCTAGAACTCTGCCAGCATCTTTTCAAATTTGAAATCCCTCAAAGAAATCTGACCAGGATTACCAGGAGACTTTCATGAAATTTCTATTAAATCGTTTCGGGATCGGCGCGCTAAATTCAGGAGTGAACGACCTCTCGAAAAATCGACCAGCAGGGAACAACTCTGGCCGGGCGCATTTCTCCGGAACATCTTGAACCGACTATTCCGCAAGCCCGCGTTTCCCTCCACCGTGTTTTCCCCCGCGGCGGAACGAGAACCGGCTGCGTCCCGTCACTGATTTTCGTCGCGCCGCGTGCACCCAGCGCGACATTTCTAACTTTAACGTGACCCTCTTTCCCGTTCGCTCTCCTCTCGCTCCGCTCCACAAACAAACCCGTGAATCCTCGCATGAACGCTCTCCGACGCACGAATTCTCCTCTGGGGAAAAGCGAGAACAGTCACCCCGTGGGCACAGTCGGGACAATAAACAAAACGTGTGTCACGCAAATATCCCGGAAAAGAGAAGATTCTTGGGGAAAAGTTCTCTCGGGGTCACGTAGCGAGAGAGAGAGAGTAGGCGACGTTTCGATCGTCTGGAAATCGGATAGGGCCGCGTGTTCCTCTTTCACTCTCTTGCTCTTTCGGTCGGCGATAAATCACCGGTGTCGGTTTTATGGGGCGCCGTGGAAAATCATGGTGGTCCCCGCGCGCCCTGCTCCACCCTCGTCCGCCACCCCATCCCCAGGTCGACGCAGATGGACAGATGGGAATCACGATTAACGTGCACGCACGATGATGGGTGTGTGCGTGCGGCATGGCACCGCGTGCATGCGCTCGGGGCGTTGCTCATTTGCTGTATGCCGAACCGGGGGGGTGTCCATTAATTTCGGGGGAAATCGATGCCATCTTGCGCGACGGTACACCCACGGGGAGCGAAGGCGTCGAGTCGCGAAGCGGGTTGAAGCGGGCACGAGCAACCTGGAGGGGAAGGGTTTGAAGCGAGTCGGAACAACCTCAAGCGGGTGGAAGGAGGGTGGAAACGAGTATGAGCAACATAAACGGGATTCGAAGCGAGTTGAAGCAACCTGAAGGGCGTTTGAAGCGAGCAGGAGCAACCTGAAAGGGGTTCCAAGCGAATAGAGGCAACCTAATGGGGGTTTTAAGCGATTAGATGCAACCTGAACGGTGTTTAAAGCGAGTAAAAGCAACCTAAAGGTGGTTATGAAGTGAGTAGAAGCAACCTGAAGGAGGTTAAAAGCGAGTAGAAGCAACCTAAAGGGAGTTTGAAGCGAGTAAACGCATTTTTAAGGGCGTTTTGCTGTGAGTACTAGGAACCTGATAGGGGTTTCGAGCGAGTAGAGGCAACATAAAGGGGGCTTGAAGCTAGTAGAAACAATCTAAGGGAGGTTTTGGAGCAAGTAGAAGCAATCTAAGGAGGTTTTGGAGCGAGTACTAGCCACCTGAACGGGTTTGAAATAAAAGCAATCTAAAGGGCGTTTTGCAGTGAGTAGAAGCAACCTGAAGGGGGTTAAAAGCGAGCAGAAGCAACCTGAAGGGGGTTTTGAAGCGAGTAAAAGCAATCTAAATGGCGTTTTGCAGCAGAGTTGGGCAGGAATTAATTACATAAGTAATTAATTACATCTTCAATTACAATTACATGTAACTGTAATTGTAATTGCAATTACTTTCGCTCAACCAGTAATTGTAATTGCGGACCACAATTACAATTACTGGTTCAGCGAAAGTAATTGCAATTCCAATTACAATTACATGTAATTGTAATTGTATTTCTGCAATTCCAATTCCAATGACATGTAATTGTAACTGTAATTGTTAGTAGCAGTTACAAGTAATTGTGGCTGGTAGCTGCAATTCCTTTCCAAACTCCAAACAGACGACGCTCGCGCGTCGCGCGTGAACGTGAACATTCACACGCGACGCGCGAGCGTCGTCTGTTTGGAGTTTGGAAAGGAATTGCAGCTACCAGCTACAATTACTTGTAAGTCTTGTAACTGCTACTAACAATTACAGTTACAATTACATGTAATTGGAATTGGAATTGCAATTACTTTCGCTCAACCAGTAATTGTAATTGCGGACCACAATTACAATTACAGTGATTCGTCAAGTAATTGCAATTCCAATTACAATTACATGTAATTGTAATTGTATTTCTGCAATTCCAAATTACAGTAATTGGCAAGTAATTGTAACTGTAATTGAAATTACATTTTGCCCAACTCTGTTTTGCAGTGAGTAGAAGCAACCTGAAGGGGGTTTGAAGCGAGTAAAAGCAATCTAAAGGGCGTTTTGCAGTGAGTAGAAGCAACCTGAGAGGGGTTTCAAGCTAGTAGAAGCAACCTAAAGCGGGTTTTGAAGTGAGTAGAAGCAACCCGAAAGGGTTAAAAGCGAGCAGAAGCAACCTGAACGGAGTTTAAACCGAGTAGAGGCAACCTCAAAGGGGTTTCAAGCGAGTAGAAGCAACCTAAAGGGGGTTTTGGAGTGAGTAAAAGCAACCTGAACGGAGTTTCAAGCGAGTAGAGGTAACCCGAAAAGGGTTTCAAGCGAGTAGAAGCAACCTAAAGGGGGTTTCAAGCGAGTAGAAACAATCTAAGGGGGTTTTTGGAGCGAGTAGAAGCAATCTACGGAATCTGAAGGGGTTTGAAGCGAGTAAAAGCAATCTAAAGGGCGTTTTGCAGTGAGTAGAAGTAATCTGAAGGGGGTTAAAAGCGAGCAGAAGCAACCCGAATGGAGTTTCAAGCGAGTAGAGGCAACCTGAAAGGGTTTCAAGCGAGTAGAAGCAATCTAAAGGGCGTTTTGCAGTGAGTAGAAGCAACCTGAAGAGGGTTTGAAGCGAGTAAAAGCAATCTAAAGGGCGTTTTGCAGTCAGTGGACGCAACCTGAACGGAGTTTCAAGCGAGTAGAGGCAACCTGAAAGGGTTTCAAGCGAGTAGAAGCAATCTAAAGGGCGTTTTGCAGTGAGTAGAAGCAACGTGAAGAGGGTTTGAAGCGAGTAAAAGCAATCTAAAGGGCGTTTTGCAGTCAGTGGACGCAACCTGAACGGAGTTTCAAGCGAGTAGAGGCAACCTGAAAGGGGTTTGAAGCGAGTAAAAGCAATCTAAAGGGCGTTTTGCAGTGAGTAGAAGTAACCTGAAGGTGGTTAAAAGCGAGCAGAAGCAATCGGAATGCAGTTTCAAGCGAGTAGAGGCAACCTGAAAGGGTTTCAAGCGAGTAGAAGCAATCTAAAGGGCGTTTTGCAATCAGTAGAAGCAACCTGAACGAAGTTTCAAGTGAGTAGAGGCAACCTGAAAGGGGTTTGAAGCGAGTAAAAGCAATCTAAAGGGCGTTTTGCAGTCAGTGGACGCAACCTGAACGGAGTTTCAAGCGAGTAGAGGCAACCTGAAAGGGTTTCAAGCGAGTAGAAGCAATCTAAAGGGCGTTTTGCAGTGAGTAGAAGCAACGTGAAGAGGGTTTGAAGCGAGTAAAAGCAATCTAAAGGGCGTTTTGCAGTCAGTGGACGCAACCTGAACGGAGTTTCAAGCGAGTAGAGGCAACCTGAAAGGGGTTTGAAGCGAGTAAAAGCAATCTAAAGGGCGTTTTGCAGTGAGTAGAAGTAACCTGAAGGTGGTTAAAAGCGAGCAGAAGCAATCGGAATGCAGTTTCAAGCGAGTAGAGGCAACCTGAAAGGGTTTCAAGCGAGTAGAAGCAATCTAAAGGGCGTTTTGCAATCAGTAGAAGCAACCTGAACGAAGTTTCAAGTGAGTAGAGGCAACCTGAAAGGGGTTTGAAGCGAGTAAAAGCAATCTAAAGGGCGTTTTGCAGTGAGTAGAAGTAACCTGAAGGTGGTTAAAAGCGAGCAGAAGCAATCGGAATGCAGTTTCAAGCGAGTAGAGGCAACCTGAAAGGGTTTCAAGCGAGTAGAAGCAATCTAAAGGGCATTTTGCAATCAGTAGAAGCAACCTGAACGAAGTTTCAAGCGAGTAGAGGCAACCTGAAAGGGGTTTGAAGCGAGTAAAAGCAATCTAAAGGGCGTTGTGAAGTGAGTAGTAGCAACCTAAAGTGGGTTTGAACTGAATAGAAGCAATCTAAATGGGGTTTGATCCGAGTAGAAGCAATCTGAAGTGAGTAGAAGCAGTCTAAATGGAGTTTGATCCGAGAAGAAGCAATCTGAAGCAGATTGAAGCTGAAGTGGGTTTGATCTGAGTAGAAGCAACCCAAAGGGAGTTCAGGCGAGTAAAAGCAACTTAAAGGGGGTTTGATGGGAGTAAGAAGCGAGTCGCGAGCCCGAATGCATTCCGCGCGCGCGGACTATTATCGAGGCGGGGGATCGGTCCCGATGATCCATTCAAATTTATGCCCGGGGAATAGAACGGAAAGAGGCGATGGAGCGAGAAAGGTAGAGGGGTGGGGTGGTCCTCGAGACTCGTTTCCCCAGGACGCATTAGAATAACGATTCTCTGAGGAGGCGGACGCGCGCGCGGAGGTGGCTTAACGAAGGTCGCGACGGGGAACCCCCTTCGAAGGGAACGACGAACTTACGCCCGGGTAATGGCGATTATTCCTGGGGTGGGGTGCATCATTGCGCTCGCCTCGAACCGCCCTTTTCGCGGACGTAATTGTTTCATTATCCTTTGAACAATCGGGCGTAAACGGGACGGGGCGGGATCGGGACTGATTGCTGTCGAGGAGACACGGTAAATTGTTTCCGAAGCGTGTTTCTTTCACGTCCAGCCGCGCGCGATGAGGTCTACTCGGGGGGAAGATAATGGCGGAGACGAGAATTTTGTGGACGCGCCATCCGCTTATAATGAATTCCGAGATCTCGCTTATCTAGTCTTCGAGACACGTTACGAATGAACGTGTTTTATGGTTGTTTTCCTTAGAATTTAGTATCTGTATTTTCGGTTCGCGATAGGATCTGCGAGGGTTTGCGGGACTGTCATCCTTTTGTGCGACATGTAGTGAAATTGTTCTATTCGTGATTCACGACTGAGTATTTCTTTGACGATAATTCCGAAGCGATAGCAATCTTTTTCGTAAACGAACGAACTACCCTCAGAAATTTAATTCAATTTTTTAAAAGGACATTCTTATGTTTCTTCTTTTTGCTAGAACGTGATTGTGGAACGTCTGGATGTGTATGTGTGTTGTGTGAGTGAAGAAAGGTCGATCACATAAAGACAGTTGTTCTCGGAGACATTGAGTAATTTGCTGTGTAGTCCACAATTGACCTTACATTTTTTTAATATAGAGCAATCGGTAAGAATGATGAAATGAGCAAGCGGAACGAGCTGTTTCACTCTATTAAATGAGTTGCTTCGCTTCTACCTAATTTTTGTAGTCGTAGACAGTCAAGGGTGTTATAGATGTTGCTGTAATATGTCGATCGATTAGGCTTCTCCATATTTCTCGTGGCTGTTTTCTCATTCCAGAGAGTAAACAAATGCTGGACCGCGAAACATTAAAAATGGGATACTTTTTATTTTATGTAATACAATTTAATAGTTTAATCATGATTTATAATTCCCTTTCTTTTATTTAAGATTTACAATTTTATGTAATATGAATTTAGGATGTGATCGAGGTCACAGTAATTGGATAATAAAAATATGCAGAGTACATATTTTACAGTCAAAATTGAATATATAACCGAAGCAAGAAATATCTTCATTGTCTCTTTGAATTTTATATATATAATAATTCGAGTTTCTAATATAATTTGCTAGAAGGCGACGCAAAATATTTATCGTACGTTCACATTTAATTCAAATCAAAATTTGATCTCTCACTTAGAAAGCAAGATAAAAGAGAAATATTCATCGCTGACACAAAAGTAAACAATTTACTAAATTCACTTACGTTGTTCGCAATTTTTACGACATTATTATGTACTCGATGATTAAAACTCTGAATTCATTCATTTGACTAAACCGCGTTCAGCATTAAATTAACCACATCCCTTGTAATAAAAATATCTTTACCCCGTTGACCACCTCACCCTTGCCGAGAGAAAAACATCGTCGCTCGTTAGACAGCCCTTCGAAGGGTCGGGAAAGAAGTGTGAAGCACCTGTGAACTCGAAATTGCAGCATGCATGTAATTATAGATCGACGATTGCTGCGAGGAGGCCGGCCGAGCATTTTCCTAGAAAATATCGCGATCGATTAACAACGCAGAGGTAGCATTCGATTATATCAGAGATCGTATAATCGTGATCGTTCCACGGTGATCGTAATCAAGGAGTCTCGGGATTCAATAGGCATCGTTCAAAGAGAAAGAGAGAGGGAGAAAGAACGTCGCCAGTGTTGGTCGTTCCATCAAATTTCATCGAGTACGACGATGATCGTACCGTTATCGAATTACGATCAGCGAAGGGTCGTAAAAACGACGTCCCCTCGTCCGGGAAATCAATGGCCGGGCTGTCGTAAAGTGAAATAAACTGGATAAAAGGGGATCGCGGTGGTCTGGACTCCTTCATTGCCAGCACTGACGCATGGATCCACCGGCTTTTAATTCCGGGAATGTAGGCTACCGCAGGAAATCGTCTCCGAGATTGCTCCGCAAGCCTAACTTCCCACTGTATACTCATTTTTTCACTTGGCGATTATGCTAACTACGTCGTGGACCCTGCTGCACGACGCTTTTCCAATCAACAATTATAAAAATTCTGCGAGATCAAAGTAATTTATCGAATAAACCTGAATTACTGGGCTGCGGATCTTGCGCGTTTATGACGGAAATGAATAAGTGGAAAGATGATAGAATACTGTCGCTGACGTATTAATATTGTTGCGAGAGAAAATATATTTTTATTTGGGGAGAAAATATTATATTTTTATTTCAAGAGAAAAATCGTTTTGATTTCAATTCGTGCAGCTGACTTACTCATTGTCAGACAATTTTGATTTTACGTCGGGATCTGTTGTTTACTGGGCTGCGAACCTTAACGCATTTTTGATAGAAATGGCTGTAATTTCAGACAGTCTACAGATTAAAACAGTTTAAGGCAATCAACACGTTTCTTACAACTTAAAGAGACCCTTAAAAAGAGAGAAAACAAATCCTACTTGGTTCTCATATTTTGCAAACAATTTATATTTTGTATAAAGTCTAAATACGTTGATGGTTTAATATTGCAGGGGTTTAATATTAGGAGGATTGATAATTGTGAGGGTTTAATATTTTGTGAGGGTTCAATATATTTTTGGGGGGTTTAACATTAGGAGGGTTCAATATTGGTAGAGTTTAATATTGTGAGAGTTTAATATTGTAAGGGTTTCATATTTTTTAGGAGGGTTTAATATTGTGAGGATTTAATATTTTGGAAGGGTTTAAAATATTGTGAGGGTTTAACATTTTTGGGAGGATTTAATATTTTGTGAGGGTTTAATATTGTGAGGATTTAATATTTTGGAAGGGTTGAATATTGTGAGGGATTAATATTGGAAGAGTTTAATATTGTGAGGGTATAATATTTGGAGGGTTTAATATTGTGAGGATTTAATATTTTGGAAGATTTTAAAATATTGTGAGGGTTTAATATTGTGATGGTTTAATATTTGTAGGGTTTAATATGTGGAGGGTATAATATTGGAAGGGTTTAATATTGTGAGGGATTAATATTTTGGAAGAGTTTAATATTGTGAGGGTTTAATATTGCGAGGGCTTAATATAGTGAGTGTTTAATATTGCGAGGGTTTAATATTGTGAGGATTTAATATTTTGGAAGGGTTTAAAATATTGTGACGGTTTAATATTGTGATGGTTTAATATTTGGAGGGTTTAATATTGTGAGGGATTAATATTTTGGTAGAGTTTAATGTTGTGAGGGTTTAATATTGCGAGGGCTTAATATAGTGAGTGTTTAATATTGCGAGGAGTCGAAGTTGGAAGGATTCAAAATTGCGGGGAGTCGAAATTTTTTGGAAGGATTCAAGATAGCGAGGATTCAAAATTCTGAGGATTCAGAATTATAAGGATTCATGATAGCGTGGATTCAAGATTGCGAGGATTCAAAATGTGCGAGCATTCAAAATAGCGACGATTGAAAATAGCGAGGATTCAGGAGACATAATTGTACGTGTGTGAACACATGTAGGTGCTGCAGTAAGCAATGCAGTAAATTACTGTTAGTCGCGTAGCCCTGGATCTGCTGAACCCGGTGTAATGGGTGTTCCTTTCGTAATCGTTTCGAGTTCCGTGAATGGTACATGGGGTCGATGAGTCACCCGGTACATTAGACGGGAATATTTTCATACGGCATGCTCCGCTTCTAAGTCGATCTACGCGGGCCCGCCAAAAAACCGTCGGAAAAAGGGAGCCGGGTGCCTGGAGGGGAATTATCGCGAAGCTGTTAGACGCTGATGTTGCTTTTTTGGAGACGTCATTAGCGCGAAAGAAGGGACCTACGGCGATTCTACGAAGCAGCCGGGCTTAGAAGGAACGCGCCGTGATGAAGGATAATCGGGAAGAGAGAAAGGAAAAGAGAGAGAGAGAGAGAGAGAAAGATCGTCGAGAGTAGGGTAGGGCTGGCGGCGGGCTGGAGGGAGAGGGGGCTCTCTAAGAGAAGGGAAGAAAAAAGAATCTAGAAACAGGGCTCCACGAGAGACGGTACCCCAATAAATATGAAGACAACAACGACGGTGCCTGTTATGCCTGAAACAGGTTGGAGCTAATTCGGCCTCGCCCCCCTTCGTCTTCCTTCTCTGTCCGTCTTCCTTTTTTCTCCTCTTTCTGGCCTTCACCCTTTTTCCTCCCTTGGTCCACCTCCTCCTCCCCGTCCCCCACCGCTCATAGCCGCTTAAATCGCTGGATTCAACGGTCCCGCCGATGGTTCTTATTCTCCCTTTCCTTCTTCGCGTTCCTCGAGCCGCGCGTCCCTCTTCATCACCCCCCAAACCCCTCATGCTTGCCGTTCCCTTGCCCCCACCCCACTCCTCCCCCTCCCAACTGACTCGCCTCGACGTCCCGTGTACCGTCGTCCTTTTTACTCGTGCGTCCCGTGTGCGTGCAAGAGCTTTTTGTTCAACGATGAAACCCACCCTCCCTCTGGCCACGCTCGATTCTTTCATGTGTTCATTTCTTTTCTTTTTTTTCTTCTTCTTACTTTTCTCTACTCCCGTGTTACAGTGCTGGCAATACTGCGAGGCCCTCGAGAACCGGTGGGAGAAGACCAGGACCATTTGCGAGGGCGACCAGTATCTACATGTAAGTAAATTTACGGGTGAACCAGGCTTTTGGATTAGGGGAGGCTGTACGTACCAGTCCGCGGGACCCACCCACCCCCGCGGAACCCCTTTCGAACCGCTTGTAACCGAGATGGGAAACACGGGAAACGGGACCCGAGGAAATTTGTGGATCGACGCCCCACTGTGGGACAAACCGACGAACTCTGTGTCAACATCAACGAACTTTCGATAGAAACGAGATAGAGCGATGATTCTTTTTTTATATTGAAGCTGAAATGTTGCAGTAAGAATATTCCGTGCGAACGTTATTTTACTTTATTTATATTAATTATAAATTACCGAACTAGTCGGTTATCGAATCATTTAAACGAGAAAATGATTTCATTAGCTTTTTTCCACAGAAATCGATCTTTTGCAAGATCCTGAGGCGGTAGACAAATTTTACAAACAGATTTGAAATCAGCATGTTGAAGTTCTGCAAGTTTAAGACAGATTTTCAAGGTTAAATAGCGTTCGTACAATAATAAAATCATCGGTCTATCTCGTTTCTATCGAAAGTTCTTCGATTTCGAGAAAATTCATCGAAGAGAATTTACCATCAAATATGGTAAAAATTGACCAATTTTTTGCGAAATTTTTTCATCTGAAAAACATTGCAATTTTTCCATAAAAATTTTTATACATGGTCTGACACACCTTGAACATATGAGAAAATTTAATGAAAAAAAAAGGTTAATTTTTTTAAACGAATTTAAAGACGCACAAATTGGATTTTGCCATTTTCATCTGGGCCTAATGGTTTCGAAGATGTTCAATAAAATAGAATTTTCGTTACTTTCACTCTCTTAACACGAATGGCAGCTAGAAAAATACGCTTAATACTAAATTAGCTATAAAATTTGAATCCGGACATATCCGGAATCAAACTTTGTTGGCTTATAATCACAAATCTTTACCGAATGTAATGGTACCAAAAAGAGCACTCAATATCGCTTTATACTATAACAAAATTGTCAATAAAGTTTTGTAATTTTTAAAAAGCTTACAGAATGATTGGTAATATTCAAATATTAATAACTATACTAATTTAGATGATAACAAAATAAAATCTACGCGAAAGTGCTCTGTATACCTACCTGAACAACTTTTGTAATACAAGAAATTACAGAATTTTCCTTCAAACGCTTGAAAATCGCCAATGATCAGACGCTGTCTTAGAAACTGTTTAAGAACGCCAAGCGCGCCTTAAAATCTCTCGACTTTCGATGAAGTTTACTACTTCACGGGTGTACAAATAGAAAAAATAATATTGCAGCCTTATTCTGCAGACCTTTAACTACCACGAACAACAAAAATTTTATGCCCCATACGCAAAAATTTAGAAATCGAATTTTTTCCACTTTTTCGTGCCAAATACCCCACTGTGCGTCGCACAGTGGGTAAAATCGACGTTCTAGCTGTTCACGCCTATTTCACCATTATTTAAATACATAAAGGCCACATTAAATAGGTCGTTGGATTCGTCTTGCCGTCAGCTATAGCATTATCGAATAAAAAATATATAGTCATAAATAAATAATGAAGGTGACCACAATTTTTTATTGAAAAAAAATTTTTTTTGAAATTTTTTGTATTGATATTTGTAAAAGACTGTGTACTGATTACTTTTCGTGGGAAACATTTTTTTGTCACACCACCGGAAATGTCTGAAAACTCGTGTGAATAATGAATAATATTTGAAAACTGGGTGTTCACGCCTATTTCACCATTATTTCAATACATAAATAGGTCGTTGGATTCGTCTTGCCGTCAGCTATAACATTATCGAATAAAAACTATATAGTTATAAATAAATAATGAAGGTGACCACAATTTTTTATTGAAAAAAAATTTTTTTGGAAATTTTTTGTATTGATATTTGTAAAAGACTGTGTACTGATTACTTTTCGTGGGAAACATTTTTTTGTCACACCACCGGAAATGTCTGAAAACTCGTGTGAATAATGAATAATTTGGCCACGATTTCGATCGAGCTCACCACTGTGCGCGTGTCACGCGACGCTTTAAACTATCTTAACATCGGATAATGGATTATACTGGAACTAAATTTTGCACGATCTTTTAGAGGAGATCTTGCCGAAAATGTTCCACTTTGTCAGAACATGGACATCTCCGGACATTTTAACTTATCCCTTGTCAAAGGTGAAAACCTTCGACAATTTTCCTTAGTTGATTAAATATTTTTTTTTTATAATAAATTATGAACAATGATGTTTAGTTCCTGGTGCGTTCTCAGCATAGATATATATTCTTCATATAAAAAAAAATTGGTCACTTAATCTTCAGTAGGTTTTCCAGGACATCATTACGAAGACAAGGAATTTTTTCGGTGATAAATCGTATCTGAAAAAGTTTGATCTTTGAATGTTTATTGTAACGAGAGTTTTTAATAGCTTTAATTAATATTATCGTTTTCGAATGTAATAGACATTTAAGAAACATTGTGCATTCGTTGAAAATCGATATGAGGACTATATATTATATACTATATAACTATACATATAATTATACTATATACTATATACTATATAATTATACTATATATTATAACTATATATTTTTTATTCGATAATGTTATAGCTGACGGCAAGACGAATCCAACGACCTATTTATGTATTGAAATAATGGTGAAATAGGCGAGAACACCCAGTTTTCAAATATTATTCATTATTCACACGAGTTTTCAGACATTTCCGGTGGTGTGACAAAAAAATGTTTCCCGCGAAAAGTAATCAGTACACAGTCTTTCACAAATATCAATACAAAAAATTTCCAAAAAAATTTTTTTTCAATAAAAAATTGTGGTCACCTTCATTATTTATTTATAACTATATATTTTTTATTCGATAATGTTATAGCTGACGGCAAGACGAATCCAATGTCCTATTTAATGTGGCCTTTATGTATTGAAATAATGGTGAAATAGGCGTGAACAGCTAGAACGTCGATTTTACCCACTGTGCGTCGTACCGCTCAGGTGCTGTTGCGACGCAAGCTCCGCGGAACGAAACTCGACATGCTTCTCGGATTCCGTGGGCTGTTCGGTCAGGTAAATCGAGTTAAAGTTCTCCGTGTCGGATCCTGCGGCGCGTAGCGAACCCGGCGGAAAATTCGAATCGATGAAGCGCGAGAAAAATCCCTTAACTTCGAGCATTTGAAAGAGCGAAGTTGCCGGAGGGGTACAAAGTGTAATCGTTGAAGATCCCCGACCGGTTCAGAAAGAAGAAAGGCCTTTTTCAAATGTAGGGAGAGTTCCCGACGTAAGGGAAAATCCTGAGAAACAGCTACCTGTCGATTTTCACGGAAGGTCGACCTGCCCGGTTCTTACCGTGGAACATTCGAGTATAGACTCTCTCGATGTATCGACCCTCCGGAGATAGGAATCTTTCTCAAATATTTGGGCAGCTACTAGCTTTACGGCGAATGTTTGGATTGAAGCACCGGGAGGAACGCTCCCTTCGGTTCTCTCTCAGTCCCTAGCCGCGATTCCCGTTCGATAACGAAATGTCTCTTTTAGAGAAGATCGTTAATTATGCGTCACTAATGTACCCTTCGAACGACTGATAATGGCAAGAGATAACGCGGGAACTACTGAAACTTTTTTCGGAAAATAAAAGCGAAATTGCAGCGGACTCCTTGATCGGATAAGCACGGAAAAACAAAGTACATAGGATTCCGTTGTGAGCATCCCCTTTTCTAAATGTCTCGAGGAAAAAGTTTTATAATCGAAAGAAAACTTTGTCGTGTATGTGTAGCGGTCTCTGTAGGCCGCGATAAGATTGAAATTGTTTCGATCAAGTTTATCGATTCGGAACCTTTTTATTAGGATTTTTTAAAGGCATTTTTTACAATGCTTGGTGCAACTTTTGTGCATTGGTTTTTGCGAAGTATTGTTTATTTTACGCGATAATGTATTCGACATTTACGTACACAACTTTTATTCTTTCAGGCCTATTTCAGTATCGGGCTTCAGGCCAGTAATAGTAAATAATCATATTTATTTTAAAGTATGCGTACAACTTTAAAAATAAAATATTTTATTTCATGTAATAAGTTTTTAAAGTAGTATTTCAAAATAGTCTTTGAAGAGTATTAAACATATTTACATTTTGTGTCTTGAAATATTTTATTATCTTTATTTTACATATTTCGCTGAAAATAATATGGTTCATATTTCATACATTTATGAGAATTGTTTCCCAAAGCATGACCCATTTAATTTCACAAGCCAGATTATTATTATAAAATATTTTATTCTCCGCTTCAGGTCGTTAAATAGAAATATTTTTTTTTGTGATTTAGAATCAGAAGATATAAATATTTTATTTCGTCGTTTTGATTGTCGATATAAAACAATATTGTATATTCTATTGGAAATACTATTCATTTAAGTCAAATACAAATCGAAAATATGTAATAGTATTTAAATATTTACAAAAAATATTAAATATTTAAGAAAACGTTCCAAAGATACAAATTATAAAGGTTAGAATTAGTAGGGGATAGTATTACAATTTTTCAGTTTGTTGAAAATTGAGATTTGATACTAATTGAGTTAGAGTATCATACAAAGGTTCGAAAGATAAAAATTGGAAAGGTTAGAAGAACCAGGAGATGGTATACCAATTTTTAGTTTGTTAAAAGTTCAGGTTTGCTACTAAAAAAAGGCTCCAAGGATAAAAATTGAAGGCCTGGAAGAAGTAGGGTATTGGAATTCCAAGTTTCCGTTTGTTGAAAATTGAGGTTTGATACTAATTGAGTTAGTATCATAGAAAGGTTCCAAAGATAAAAACTGAAAAGGTCAGAAGAACTAGGAGATGGTATTGCAATTTTTCAGTGAGTTAAAAATTGAGGTTTGATGCAAAAAATTGTTTCCAGAGATAAAAATAGGAAAGCTAGAAGAAGTAGGAGATGGTATTCCAATATTTCAGTCTGTTAAAAATTGAGGTTTGTTGCTAGAAAAAGGCTCTAAGGATAAAATTTGAAAGGCTACAGGATGTAGGAGATGGTATACCAATTTTTTCAGTTTGTTAAAAATTGAGGTTTGATGCTAATTGAGTTAGTATTATTACAAAGGTTCCAAAGATAAAAATTGGAAAGGCTAGAATAACTAGGAGATTGTAGTCCCATTGTTCAGTTTGTTGAAAATTGAGGTTTCATCCTAAAAAATTGAAAGGCTACAAGATGTAGAAGATGGTATACAATTTTTTCAGTTTGTTAAAAATTGAGGTTAAGTTTGATGCTAATTGGGTTAGTATTCTTACAAAGGTTCCAAAGATAAAAATTGAAAAGGCAAGAATGACTGTGTTCGAATTGTTCAGTTTGTTAAAAATTGAGGTTTGATGCTAATTGAGTTAGTATTATTACAAGGGTTCCAAAGATAAAAATTGAGAAGGCAAGAATGACTGTGTTCCAATTGTTCAGTTTGTTAAAAATTGAGGTTTGATCCTAAAAAAGGATCCAAAGATATAAATTGAAAGGCTACAAGATATAGGAGATGGTATGCCAATTTTTGAGTTTGTTAAAAATTGAGGTTTGATGCTAATTGAGTTAGTATTATTACAAAGGTTTCAAAGATAAAAATTGAAAAGGCAAGAATGACTGTGTTCGTATTGTTCAGTTTGTTAAAAATTGAGGTTGGATCCTAAAAAAAGGCTGCAAGGATAAAAATTGAAAGGCTAGAAGAAGTAGGGAATTCCAATATTTCAGTTTGTTGAAAATAGAGGTTTGATACTAATTAAGTTAGTATCATACAAAGGTTCCAAAGATAAAAATTGAAAAGGTCAGAAGAACTAGGAGATTGTATTCCAATTAAGTTTGTTGAAAATAGTAGTTTGATCCTAAAAAAACATCCAAGGATAAAAATCGGGAGGCTAGCTGGAGGATGTAGGAGATGGTATACAATTTTTTCAGTTTGTTAAAAATTGAGGTTAAGTTTGATGCTAATTGGGTTAGTATTCTTACAAAGGTTCCAAAGATAAAAATTGAAAAGGCAAGAATGACTGTGTTCGAATTGTTCAGTTTGTTAAAAATTGAGGTTTGATGCTAATTGAGTTAGTATTATTACAAGGGTTCCAAAGATAAAAATTGAGAAGGCAAGAATGACTGTGTTCCAATTGTTCAGTTTGTTAAAAATTGAGGTTTGATCCTAAAAAAAAGGATCCAAAGATATAAATTGAAAGGCTACAAGATATAGGAGATGGTATGCCAATTTTTGAGTTTGTTAAAAATTGAGGTTTGATGCTAATTGAGTTAGTATTATTACAAAGGTTTCAAAGATAAAAATTGAAAAGGCAAGAATGATTGTGTTCGTATTGTTCAGTTTGTTAAAAATTGAGGTTGGATCCTAAAAAAAGGCTGCAAGGATAAAAATTGAAAGGCTAGAAGAAGTAGGGAATTCCAATATTTCAGTTTGTTGAAAATAGAGGTTTGATACTAATTAAGTTAGTATCATACAAAGGTTCCAAAGATAAAAATTGAAAAGGTCAGAAGAACTAGGAGATTGTATTCCAATTAAGTTTGTTGAAAATAGTAGTTTGATCCTAAAAAAACATCCAAGGATAAAAATCGGGAGGCTAGCTGGAGGATGTAGGAGATGGTATACCAATTTTGTCAGTTTGTTGAAAATTGAGGTTTGATCCTAAAAAAAAGGCTTCAATCATAAAAATGTAAAAGATTAGAAGAAGTAGGAGCTTGTATTCCAATTGTTCAGTTTGTTGAAAATTGAGGTTTGATCCTAAAAAAGGCTCCGAGGATAAAAATGTAAAAGATTAGAAGAAGTAGGAGATTGTATACCAAATCTCCAGTTCGTTAAAAATTGAGATTTGATCCTAAAAAAAAAGGTTCCAAAGATAAAAATTGAGAAGTACAGAAACCGTACGGTAGACCAACTATCTGTAAAATCTGAATAAGATCGAAAGTAGCTAAATGTAAACGGTCTGTTTATAACGACCCCGGTGTATTGTATTTCGGTACGGAGCCATCTCGTCGTATCTGCAAAGCATCGTCGGGGATCCTGATTCGATCTTCATTTTTCAGTGTCCAGCCTGTCAGACGGCCTGCACGTTCCGGAAGACGAGGGTGGAGGAGAAGTATCTGCCATCGATGCTCTCTGCGCCTAAAAAATCGCCGATCAGCCTGGACAAATTCGACATCGCGGTGGTGATGCGTAAGCTGTACAAACAATGGAGGGTGGACGGTTACTACCCAGGAGAGCGGGTGCCGAATTTGCGACCGGACACGTGGATCATCGTGGCGATGGAGGACGGAGTGAAGCACTACAGTTGGCAGGAGTGGGTGCCGAAGTTGGAGTCGTTGAAGGAGGGTCCTCTGTACGAGGCGACGATTTCTTGGAAGGACGTGCAGACGCAGTTGCAGAAGCAGAGGGCCCTGGAGCAGGTCAGGTTCAACAATCGTGTGAGGCAGTTCTTCCTGGAGAAGTACGGGGAGAAGGTGTTGGCCGAGTGGCGGAGCCAGGAGGACTCGAAGATCTCCGAGGACATTTTCCGGAGGTTCTTCTTCAGGAGGAAGGACGATCGATCGGACGACTCGCTGGAAGCTGACAACACGCCGTCCACCAGCAGCGCGTACAACGATCACGTGGACAGGGATCAATCGGGGAACAGAGAGACCTACGTGGTCTCCTGGGAGCCGGAGACTGGAGGTCTGATGGGGAACCAAGTGGCCGACACCAATTCCGCGCAGATCTCTCTGCTCCCTGGCACCAAGTACCTCGTCAGGATCGCGTCGAACGACGGACCAGGCAGCTTCCCCATCGAGGTCGACACCAGGCCCACCTCGGTCCAAGCTGAGAAGATCGAGACGAACTTCATGCCCGATCTCTATCCGTGGGACATCCTCGCCGCTTCCGTCTCCGCCGCCATTCTCGTAGTCATCGTCGGCATGCTGAAGGTGTGCAGGAAGACCAAGGCTGACGAGGTGGAAGAAGTTTGATCGCCGACGCTGATCCTGTTTCGTCGACGATTATTCACTCAGGGATAAGCTCTCGCGGAGCTAACTTTGACGATCCAGAGGATCGTGGATCTCTTCGCGACTGTCGTTGTACAAACTGTTGAATTTGTCGCCCTGGAAAGGGTCGCGGGATTTGCTCGAACAATGTTGAAGCAATGTTACGAACGAGTTGTCGCGCGACTTTTCCGATGGGGTCGATTCGACGAAGAGTGTAAATTAATCACGATGTAAAATATCGATCTCGAGGCACGCGAGCGCCGTAGAAAAATGGCGGGCGGCTGTAAATGAACGGGAGACCGTGGCAACGTTGCTGGAGAAGTGTACAAAGAACCTCGTTAGAGATAAGAAGTAATAGTCGCGTCACTCGCCGAAGCAGAAACTGTACAGACTCTCACGGACGATATTTTTCTACGTAATAAGAGTAGTAGCTAACTTCTTGCTCAAACGCGCAACGAACAGACTGTAAAAGAGTTCCTATCGCCGAGAAAGACGAACACGACGCCGCAGTAAAGAGCGGCGCCCAACCTCTGTATTTATTTGTAAATAGTAGCCTCGAAGCTTGTACATAGTCCTTCGATGATCAAATAAAGTACCTCCGATAACAACGTCTCTTGTCGATACAGCGGGCAGCAATGCTCTTCCAAACAAGACACTCTCATCCAGTAGCGCGTTACGACTGGTTGGGGCCTTGGGCAAAGTAGAATTTCCATAGATTTCAAAGTAGAAAAACGGAGAATTTGGATCTTGGATCTTGCTTTGTGTTCGGGGCCCCCTTTTTGCTTGGAGCCCCATTTGCCCAAGTTGCCCATAGAGTAACGCGCCACTGCGCTCTCATCACTAGATTGCGGGTCTTTATGCATTTATAGGAGAACTGACTCATCTTTGAAGGAATTTTCAAAATCGAGGATGTCAATATACAACTACTAAACATTCCTTCCGATCTGGAATATTTCCATTCTTTATCAATACACCTAAATGTTTAGTAATAGATTAGATACCGATATATTCAATAATGTAAACGATATTGTGAATGATGAAGCAATTTTTAGTGGTGCCTCTCAGGGAAGAAATAACACTCAATTGAGTTTCCATTTCTTGCGAACGACGCGGACAATTTTTATTTTGCATGAAGATCCGCGGTCTACTCATCACGCCGTTTCCCAAAAAATCGTCCAGTCCGAGCGAGATTCACCTTTGATCCCCCTACGTTCTTGTGAACCTCTTAAATCCCTCTTTTGTCGAAGAAAGTCGTCACGGTCCGCCAATGAAACTGGATGACGAGGGTCCCCCCACGCTTTTCATTCAAAACCGAAAGGGTCTGCGTCGAATAGATTTCCACCGAAATTTAAGAGGATTCGTTGCCGGAATCCTTCGGATCCACGTGAAAGGATACTCTGTAGCACACACAAATTGATTTCGTGGAAAATCAAACTTACATTCGGGTTACAGCTCGGTCTCGAATTCCAAACTTAGGGGAGCGCTTACACGGGAAGGACCCCAAGCGTTCGACTTCGATTTTGATAATCTTTTGTTAGACGATGGTACATGGATCCCTGATGATGTCTGCAAAATATCAGGTGTAGTTACTCAATAGTTTTAAAGATATAAACAATTGAACTTTCACGCAATCTGAAAACTTGAGCTGCATGGTGTATCAACAAGCTATGAAGGTTTAATTGATTATATCTTTAAAACTATTGAGTAACTGCACCTAATATTTTGCAGACATCGTCGGGGATCCATATACTATTGTTTCACAAAAAATTATCAAAATCGAAGTCGGACTACCGCAAGTATCTGTCTTCTACAAGACACGTATACAGGGTCTTCATAAAATTCAATATCTACAAGGTGGGGCAATAATGCTATGGGGTTAGGTTCATTTCTTTGTTCATTACCTTCACTTCTTTGATTGGAAAGACCTACTTCTTGTTTCACAAGTCGGTAGATCGCCATTTTTCGAATATGTATAATTGTCACAGATCTACAAAATGTATATTTGATATTTTCAATATTGGTTCATATGAAAAGGTAGAAAACAACAGCTTTTATTATTTTTAAATTCTTTTCACGTCTTGTAGTGAACTAATTGCTAACAGCCCTGGACAAATCGGTATCGCAGGGGGCCTCCGTCTAGGGAACCGTTTTATCGGGAGCACCGTGGTCGACGACACGTGAGAAAGCTTCTTCGTGACTCGACTTCAAGAACACCGTACCCGATATCTCTTTCGGAGCGCTCATTACTCCGATTATTGTTCACGATGACAATAGAAACTCGACGCTGAAGAGGAAGACGCGACGTCGATGTTCCTGTCACAAACTTGTGTCACTTACCTCATTATCCACCGGCTGAAACAAAATTCCTCTGCAGAGGACTATCGTTTACTTTTCTATTTTTATTTTTATTGTTATATTACTTAACAAACTTCTTTAGATTTATTTCAGTTGTAGGCTGAAAATCGTGAAAAAGCCTGCAATTTTTCGCCATCTTTGAACGTTTGTAGCTTATCGAGGATGTGTAGATGAAAAATATGTATAATTGACCACAGAGTTGGGCAAAACTTTTATTTAAATAAACATTTCTGCCCAACTCCGATTGACACAGATCTACAAAATGTATTTTTGAAATTTTCAACATAGGCCCCACATCGAAAAGTTGTAAACAACAACTTCTAGTATTTTTTCTCTGGTTCCAAACAATTGGAATCTTTTCAAAAATTCTTTCCGCTTGTAGTAAACTAATTGCTATCACTTCTCGAAAAATATCTGGTAAGTCGTGTGATCTGGTATTAAAATAGTTATCGTCATTTTAAAAGTCCTAATATGCTGCCCAGGTAGCACACGACGTCTTAAAGACATCCATTTTACGTCTATTTTAGGTCTGAAAGTCTTACGTCTCCTAAAAAGATGTCTTTAAGACCATAAACAGTGTGGTTTTTATACAACCATAATCTAGCAGTAAGTAATACCATTGGCATTATTTGTTCGAGTTGGTGTTTTTGCTTCAATTTCAATTTCCATATCAATTTCAATTCCATTTTCAATTCTAATCTCAATTTCAATATCAATCCTTCAACTTCAATTTCAACTTCAATTGTTCCATTTCAATTTTAATATCAACTTCAATTTTAACTCTCCCATTTCAAGTCTTCCATTTCAACTTCAATTTCTACTCTTCCATTTCAACTTCAATTTTTCAATTTCATTTCGTTAATTTCAACTTCAATTTCAATATCCACCCTTCAATTTCAATATCAACTCGTAAATTTCAACTCTTCAATTTCAATTTTTCAATTTCAACTTCAATTTTTCAACTTTAGTTCGTTAAGTTCAACTCTTCAATTTCAATTTCAACATCAATATTTCCATTTCAACTCCAATTTCAATATCAACCCTTCAACTTCATTTTCAACTTCAATTTTTCCATTTCAATTTTAATATCAACTTCAATTTTAACTCTCCCATTTCAAGTCTTCCATTTCAACTTCAATTTTACAATTTTAATATCAACTTCAATTTTAACTCTCCCATTTCAACTTCAATTTCTACTCTTCCATTTCAACTTCAATATATCAATTGCATTTCGTTAATTTCGACTTCAATTTCAATATCAACCCTTCAATTTCAATTTCAATTTGTAAATTTCAACTCTTCAATTTCAATTTCAACATCAATATTTCCATTTCAACTCCAATTTCAATATCAACCCTTCAACTTCATTTTCAATTTCAATTTTTCCATTTCAATTTTAATGTCAACTTCAATTTTAACTCTCCCATTTCAAGTCTTCCATTTCAACTTCAATTTTTCAATTTCATTTCGTTAATTTCAACTTCAATTTCAATATCAACACTTCAATTTCAATTTCAACTCGTCAATTTCAACTCTTCAATTTCAATTTTTCAATTTCAACTTTAATTTCAACTTCAATTTTAACTCTTCCATTTCAACTTCAATTTCAAGTGTTCCATTTCAAGTTCAATTTCTACTCTTCTATTTCAACTTCAATTTTTCTATTCCATTTCGTTAATTTCAACTCTTCAATTTACACTAGCAAGTAAACGCTAACGTCTTAGTACGACAGTAATGGTGTTTTAGACTTATTTAAATCGAAATATCTCCTGAACTACTAACTTTTCCACGTACATAGGTTTACAGCTGCATCGATTGATGTATTAAAAAATACCTCATTCCATTAAAAAAAAATGAAGGTGACCTTCACATCTCTAAAAACAATTACATAAAAACAAAAATGTTATTGGTATCATATGAGCCTCATTTTACCATTCAACTTCGTCCGTCAGACATTTGACGTATCTTTAAAAGCAACAACGATATTTGAGGTGGCAACGTTAGGTGACTCACCCTGTATACACGATGACTTACCGAGCATTACCGAGTACAAACAACATATGTCACTAACAATTGAGTAAAGAACATGGCGGCTGTGACAAATGGAAGATCAATCGCCTATTTTGAGGAAGACCCTTTATATAGTCTAAGGTAAGAACGAAGAACTGTTATTCGATTATCGGAACCGGTAAAACCGATGGCCTATCACGCCGCGGGGAATTCTGCCGAATTCCATCGATGAAGGAGCTTACGTTATCCTCCCGAGAAAGTTCCAGGAACGGCCATTTCCTTTCCACGGTCGCGGTGGACGCAACGGGAGGAGGACTCGCCAGCTCTCGGCTTCGTATCCCGAAGAGGTGCATTGAACTTTCCCGAGCGAATAATAAACTCGTCGTGAGTCGACAAAAAACCCGCCGGCGGTTAAGTGTGTGGCGTTGTGGTTGTGTGACGTTGTGATTGTGTAGCCGTACACTGGTTTCACGGCACACACACACAGCCACACGCACGATCGCCGGGCCGGCCGCGATGAAAAAGTGTGCCGTGACCTCGAACAAGGTCCCGTTATCCAAGGCGAAGCCTTGGACGCGGTCGTCCTCAGTCTTGACTCGGTAGTCAAGCAAAGATGATACTGCTGGTCGCCTGTCTCAGCCTCCTAATTGGTCCCGGTGAACTGGGCATGCTGAACAATGGCCCTTCCGTCGGCGTGACAGCTGTTCTCGGACTCGGTGCGCTTCCTTTTGGATTAGCCGCTGGACCCAGGTACTGCCAATTACATTTTACATACGATTCTTCACGTGCGCCCAACGATAAACGAACCCTACAGTCTACAGATCTCCTTCGAACCGTCCTCACCGTCCTCGAACCCCGTTCACGCAAACTCCCTCGCCTTTTCGTTCGTTTCACGCCGAAACAGCTTTCTAGCGCGGGTATATTTTCTTTGAACAGTTGCTCTACGTCATATCAACGTAAACGTCATCCAGAAACAGTTATTGAAACTCCTAATTTGCTTATTAATCCTTGGATTGTGAACAGTTTTGCTAGAGAACCCACGTCGAATCAGTTTTCTAGCGGAGGTATTTCCTTTGAACAGTTGCTCTACGTCATATCGACGTAAACGTCATCCAGAAACAGTTATTGAAACTCCTTATTTGCTTATTAATCCTTGGATTGTGAACAGTTTTGCTAGAGAACCCACGTCGAATCAGTTTTCTAGCGGAGGTATTTTCTTTGAACAGTTGCTCTACGTCATATCAACGTAAACGTCATCCAGAAACAGTTATCGAAACTCCTTACTTGCTTATTAATCCTTGGACTGTAAAGAGTTTTACTAGAGAACCCACGTCGAATCAGTTTTCTAGCGAGGGTGTTTTCTTTGAACAGTTGCTCTACGTCATATCAACGTAAACGTCATCCAGAAACAGTTATTGAAACTCCTTATTTGCTTATTAATCCTTGGACTGTAAAGAGTTTTACTAGAGAACCCACGCCGAATCAGTTTTCTAGCGAGGGTGTTTTCTTTGAACAGTTGCTCTACGTCATATCAACGTAAACGTCATCCAGAAACAGTTATTGAAACTCCTTATTTGCTTATTAATCCTTGGATTGTGAACAGTTTTGCTAGAGAACCCACGTCGAATCAGTTTTCTAGCGAGGGTGTTTTCTTTGAACAGTGGCTCCACGTCACATCAACGTAAACGTCATTTAGAGACAGTCGTCGAAACTGCTTGTTTGCTTATTAACTCTTGGGTCTGTGTAAACAGCTTTACTAGAGAAGAGAAAATGTCGGGTCGGGTGGAGAAACTGATTAGGGATTGAAACTGGTTCAAGGAAATTTTGGAATGTATTGAGAATGCCGACATTTTGAAGAACCAGCCCGACCCGTCCCGATCATCGATTACCGGACATTTTCACGTCTGATGCAGTCCATGAAATTATAAAGATGCTTTCATAAGAAATGATTTAATAAATGTCACATGTCACAATAAAAACCGCGCAAAGTCTAAAATCGGCAATTTTATGCTCCCGGATTTCTTTAAAAATCGAGTTTGCAACCAAAAATTCTGAAATAATTCAGTATCTTGTATGCTAATGGGTAGAATGTTCATGAATTTTTTCGTAATTTTTTATTGACTAGAAGATGAGAAATAGAGCATAATTCAACAGTAGTCTAACACAGATAATGAGGTTGGGGTCCCTATCACAATTTTATGCTTCCGGATTTTTTATAAAATCGAGTTTGCAACCAAAAATTCTGAAATAATTCAGGATCGTGTGTGCTAATGGGTAGAATGTTCATGAATTTTTTCGTAATTTTTTATTCACCAGAAGATGAGAAATAGAGCATAATTCAACAATAGTCTAATACAGATAATGAGGTTGGGGACCCTATCACAATTTTATGCTTCCGGATTTTTTACAAAATCGAGTTTGCAACCAAAAATTCTGAAATAATTCAGGATCGTGTGTGCTATTGGGTAGAATGTTCTTGAATTTTCTCTTAATTTTTAATTGAGCAGAACATGAGAAATAGAGCACAACTCATTAAACTGTGCTCACCTTTTAATCCTTGTGGTAGGTACATACTTGAAACTTGTAACAGATCAATTTAGTTTGGGATCATGTATCCCAACTTTAATACTGATACCGGAAAAAACTAAAAAATGTTCGTATTAATTTCGGAAAAATGGAGGTTCCCGTTTGGAAGGGTTCAACAGTAAAATTTTCGTCTAGACATGAACGACCGCCACGGAGGGTTGAAGCAGCTTTCGATGACACCTACGCTCGCCACGTTCAAAGCTTTCCAATTTAAAGCAGCTTCCGACGACACCTACGGCCACCTTGATCAAAGAGAGAGAGAGAAAGAAGAGAGAGAGAGAGAGAGCTTTCTAATTTAACTTCGTCTGTCGCGTGGCCGGAGTAATTACCCTGATTGTTAATCTATTCTGTCCGTCACCATATCCAATTATCTAGTGTTCCACTATCCCGCGTACTTTAATCCGGAGCATCCTCCAATTAACTAAATCCGTATCCAATTATTCCGATCATGAGCGCGGAATCTACCAGTTGATCTTCCCGCGGGCACGTCGGTGGAATAATTAGCAAATACAGTACTCCTTTGGATGATGCGACTCTCGTCTATGGCGTCTATGCGGATAATGTTACTTTTTTGTCCCCACTACCCAGATAGCACAAAGACGTCTTAAAGACGTCTGGTGTCGGACATTCAAGACTTCCTACAGATGTCGTATTACTCTATACTACTGTTGTTGCTTGACGCGTCTACCCCAATAACCAAAAATCCAGTATCTGACGTCTGTGAGCGCATTTGTAACTTGTTCTGCCGTCCGTTGGACCAGGGCATGGGCTGAACGAAGCCAGAATGCTGGCAGCTGGACCCTGAATCTGCCTTTGTTTAAGAGGGCAGCACAATCGCATTCATGTGCCTAGTGCCGAATGTCGCTATACAGGGCAGCACCGTCGCACAGTGGGACCTTTCGTCCAAATCGGAGACAAAATCAAAGAACTTTCGATAGAAATGAGGTAGAGCGATGAAATTTTTTAAAAATTAAAGATGAATCTTTGCAGAATATGGGAAAAATAGGGAGATTATAGTAAGAACGTTTTTTAACCTTGAGAAAATTCGTTAAACCTGCACAATTTCGAGAAAATTGTGATTTGACATGCTGTACTTCATTTTCCGTAGATTTTTTCCCGCTGATTTCAAATCTGGTCTCAAAATTTGTCTACGACCTCAGGATATTGCAAAATCGATTTCTTGAAATTCTACACGTTTAACGAATTTTCTCAAGGTTAAAAACCGTTCGTACAGTAATCTCCCTATTTTTCCCATATTCTGCAAAGTTTCAGCTTTAATTAAAAAAAAATTTCATCGCTCTACCTCATTTCTATCGAGAGTTCTTTGATTTTGAATCGAGTCTGGTCCAAATCTACCACTGTGCGCCGACGCGACGAACAGTCGGCCAAACCGACGAAATCTGTGCTAAAATCAAAATTACATGTAATTGTAATTGGTAATTGCAATTACTTGACGAATCACTGTAATTGTAATTGTGGTCCGCAATTACAATTACTGGTTGAGCGAAAGTAATTGTGGTGCGCAATTGCAATTACTGGTTGAGCGAAAGTAATTGCAATTCCAATTACACAATTACATGTAATTGTAATTGTATTTCTGTAATTCCAAATTACAGTAATTGGTAAGTAATTGTAATTGTAATTGAAATTACATTTTGCCCAACTCTGCGCTAAACCACGTATACGTACGCGAGGATTGCAAGGGTCCGAGATTCCACTTCTGATTTCTCGATAATGCAAAGTTGGGGTTTTTTAGTAGTCAAGATCGCTAGATAAAAGATCAATCTAGGCCATTGTTTGCCTCAGAAGTCCTTTTACGTTTCCGAGCAATGGTTTTGCAATATTTGGCTGCATGTTGCCCGTCGCATGTTGCCCGTCAGATGGCGCTGCAGTCACGCCGGCGTAGTAGCCTCTTCGACGGGCAACATGCAGCCGAATATTGCAAAACTATTGCTCGGAAACGTAAAAGAATGACTTTTGAGGCAAACAATGGCCTAGATTGATCTTTCATCTAGCGATTTTGACTACTAAAAAACCCCGTCCTTGTATTATCGAGAAATCAGAAGTTGAATCCCGGACCCTTGCAATCCTCGCGTACGTATACATGGTCTAGCGGTGTGAGAGTACCCTAGCGGAGTGTGAATGTTCACGCGCGAGCGTCGTCTGTTTGGAAAGGAATTGCAACTAACAATTACGATTACTTGTAATTCCATTAAAATTACTTGGGAATTGCAGAAATAAAATTACAATTACATGTAATTGGAATTGGAATTGCAATTACTTTCGGTCAATCAGTAATTGTGAAAGAAGTAATTGCAATTACTTAACACAATTACAGTAATTGTAATTGAGTCTAACAATTACTTCAGTGTAATTGTTCTTTTAAACCACTAATTTTTATGTTTTCGACCATTTCACCGTTTTCTTATTGTAATTATAGTCCACTTTTGCACATGTAATTGAAGATGTAATTAATTACTCGTGTGATTAATTCCTGCCCAACTCTGGTCACAGGTACGTCCCGAAATGGAAAAAACAAGCCTGCGAAATACCAGCATCTCAGCACCCGAACTCGCACTACGTCTGCGACGAGGCCGGCGAAGTAAAATGCTTGCCAGGTAAGAAAACAAATGGGGTGGTGGTGGGGGGGGGGTTGGACAGGAGCGGAGAGAAGGAGTGAAAAGCGCAATAAGAAACTAATGATACGGACATTCCACTTTGTACGCCGCGTGTGTTCGTTTCTGATTCCTCTTCTTCTTGTTCTTCGTCTTCTTATATTCTTTCCTCGTCTCTTTTTCTTGTTCACTTTAGGATGGACCGGCGATTTGTGCGACGTGCCAATCTGTCGGAAGGGCTGCGACCCTCTTCAGGGTTTCTGCCGTCGACCCAGCGAATGTCGCTGCAAATTGGGCTTCTATGGCGAGCTCTGCGACAAGTGTGTGGCTCTGCCGGGATGTCAGCACGGCAGGTAACTTGTCATTTCGATTCTTTTTTTCACGCGCGCAACAACTCCGGAACCAAAACGAGGAACACAGAGGAACCCGACCCGCAAACGAAATCGTTTTGTTGATTGATCGACGAGGCAATCAGCGGCATTGGTCGAGACCGAGCCCGTGAAACGAGAATCAATGCGAGATCAATACGAGAAACGAATTTCCGTTCTGTACGTGCCGCGAGCGAACCCCGAGATATTTTCACAAACGTTCATCAACGCTTGCAACTTGCTCGCTGATAATTAGAATGTACTTTCGGATACGTCGACGTGCGTTGTCATCGACAATGTATCGTCGATTTGAAACGTGCCTGCGAACCGTGTCGCAGAAGAGTTTCAACGAGTAAGCTGAGAATCTGTAAACAAATGTGCATAAACATGTGTGCACGTTCATGTAAAATGTACATTAACATGTATGCACGTTCATGTCAAATGTACATTAACATGTATGCACGTTCATGTCAAATGTATTATACATTAACATGTATGCACGTTCATGTCAAATGTACATTAACATGTATGCACGTTCATGTCAAATGTACATTAACATGTATGCAAGTTCATGTCAAATGTACACGATCATCTATGCACGTTCATGTAAAATGTACATTAACATGTATGCACGTTCATGTAAAATGTACATTAACATGTATGCACGTTCACGTCAAATGTACACGATCATCTATGCACGTTCATGTAAAATGTACATGAACATCTATGCACGTTCATGTAAAATGTATACGATCATCTATGCACGTTCATGTCAAATGTACACGATCATCTATGCACGTTCATGTCAAATGTACATTAACATGTATGCACGTTCATGTCAAATATACATTAACATGTATGCACGTTCATGTCAAATGTACACGATCATCTATGCACGTTCATGTCAAATGTACATTAACATGTATGCACGTTCATGTAAAATGTACACGATCATCTATGCACGTTCATGTAAAATGTACATTAACATGTATGCACGTTCATGTAAAATGTACATTAACATGTATGCACGTTCATGTCAAATGTACACGATCATCTATGCACGTTCATGTAAAATGTACATGAACATCTATGCACGTTCATGTAAAATGTATACGATCATCTATGCACGTTCATGTCAAATGTACACGATCATCTATGCACGTTCATGTCAAATGTACATTAACATGTATGCACGTTCATGTCAAATATACATTAACATGTATGCACGTTCATGTCAAATGTACACGATCATCTATGCACGTTCATGTCAAATGTACATTAACATGTATGCACGTTCATGTCAAATGTACACGATCATCTATGCACGTTCATGTAAAATGTACATGAACATCTATGCACGTTCATGTAAAATGTATACGATCATCTATGCACGTTCATGTAAAATATACATTAACATGTGTGCACGTTCATGTAAAATGTACACGATCATCTATGCACGTTCATGTAAAATGTACATGAACATGTATGCACGTTCATGTAAAATGTACATTAACACGTATGCACACCACCGGAAAAAGATTGGACCACTTGCTGATTTTTGTAAAATCGAATACATCGATAAATTTTGAAATGATCCATCGTTACATAATAATATCAAATATTAACTAGTTGAATAGTATTTCTAAACAGATTTAAGCATTTTCTTATGTCCACAATGCTCTAGTGTAGTTTATACACGCAGTGTAAGACAATGTTCGGAATGCACATTGCTGAAGAGACATCTTTGGCAACTTCTACGAGAAGCATGGAAAAATATAGAATTGCTATTAAAAATAACGGCGGTTTTTTAATGAAAGAGCTATTTAAAGAAAAATACGCATTCCTTGATAAAAAAAAAAAAAAGTAAATTAAAAACTCTAGCTGTTGGACTAAATTTTGAAAAAGATTTGCTGAAAACGCATGTTGCCATTTAAAAATCGTCGATGACCTTCGCAAGACGTCGAAAGCGAGAACGATCGGATGAAGAAGAAGGTGAAACGGAAGAAGTTAGAAATCAATACACATACATAAATGCGTGAGATGGAGGATGAACGTTCGGCGATAGGCGAGATAGGGTTTCCTGAAAGCGACCGCAGATTGGTTCGGCCGGCTAAAGGCAGCTAGTTAAAGAGGCTGGGTCGGTTGATTGCGGTCGGTCTTGGAAAAACGCGTCTAGCATCGCCTAACGCGAATCGGACACTGATTTCACCTTGGCCATTGGCGAGCCTAATTTCCCGGTAACACGAAACGTTTGTTCCCGCGTCGGTGTGGTATCTCGTGTACGTCCATCGGGAACAGTAATCCGTGCTCGCCGGATATACTGACGTAGTGGATTTTCACTTTCAGCTGTAACGTGAGCTTCGAGTGTTCCTGCGACCCAGGATGGAAAGGTATGTTCTGCTCGGAGCCGATTTGCGGGGCCGATTGTCTGGCCAGCCAGGGGTACTGCGAGAAGCCCGGCGAGTGCAGGTACGAGTAAAGAGTCCGGACCGCGTAATGGCGGAGTAATGAGCGGTTATCGGACCCGGTAGCGGCGGATCGAACCAATGAAACCACCCGTTTGCTCGACCCTCGTTCCATTAACGTTCGCAGCCCGGTAATTTCGGACGGGCGTGCATGCCCGACCCCTAAAACGATGCTTTTCCGCCGACAGGGGTACCGGCCCGGCCCGGCCCGCTCGGGACTCGTCCCGCACACCGATTTCAATGAACGCCGCGGGTAGATACAGAAAATGACTTGATCCGCGTCATTCCGGTTCTAATTGGATAATCGATCGTTTCGCTCGCCTGCTACATTCTGCGGAGGGTCTCGTTAAATCGGGAATCCTTAAGGCGGGATCTCCTTTGCGCGGCTGGACGCAGCGTTTTGTTGTACCAACACCTTTTATACTCAATTTGTCATACTTCATTAGAACTGCGTCTAGACACAGATGAAAGAAGAGGATGTATTTAAAAAATTGTTGAATAGGATGCATTCGAAAAGAAATTGTTGACCTCTCGACCCTGAAATTAAACATTGGAATTTTATTTCCACCGCACACGATCAACGAACCCACAATTCGTTTGTTACGGTCTGCTGAAATCTCAAAGGAATGAAAACCGGTAGCAGACTCGCTAATTGAGTCAATTTGTGTCGGTGATCTTTGTCAGGTGTCGTCTGGGTTGGCAAGGACCGAAGTGCAAACAGTGCGCCGTTCTACCAGGATGTGTACACGGGACATGTGAAGGACCTCTCGAATGTCGTTGCGAACCTGGATGGACTGGTCTCCTTTGCCAGACACGTAAGCGAATTTCGTTCTTCCACACTGCGCTAACTAAATTCGAGATCCTTATACCAAAATCCTATATTTCCACAGATCACTTCATAAGAAGCAAACTCACGAGAACGTACAATATTTCTTATGAAAGGGTACAGCCGAATGAAAATTGAGTTTTGGTTGGACCATTCGATAGGGCTCTCAAAGAAATCCTTCTGTGACAAGTTTTAAATCGGTACCCCTACCACAAGGTTGTTGTAGGGTCAGCACGGTTTAATGAATTAAATTTCTTCTGTTCTGATCAACAAAAAATTACGATAAAATTCATGAACATTCTACCCATTAGCACACACGATCCTGAATTATTTCAGAATTTTTGGTTGCAAACTCGATTTTGTAAAAAATCCGGAAGCATAAAATTGTGATAGGGTCCCCAACCTCATTATCTGTGTTAGACTACTGTTGGATTATGCTCTATTTCTCATCTTCTGGTCAATAAAAAATTACGAAGAAATTCATAAACATTCTACCCAGTAGCATATACGACAGTGAATTATTTCAGAATTTTTGGTTGCGAAATCAATGTTTAAAAAATTAGGAGAGATAAAATTGTGTTGGGGTCCCCAATCTCACTATCTAGGTTAGACTCTACATAATTTATGCTCTATATCTTCTGTTCTTCTGAACAAAAAATTATGAAAAAATTCATAAACATTCTACCTAGTAGCATATACGACAGTGAATTATTCCAGAATTTTTGGTTGCAAAATCAATTTTTAAAAAATCCGGAAGCATAAAATTGCGACGGGGTCCCCAACCTCACTATCTGGGCTAAACTACGCATGAATTATGCTTTACTTCTTCTGTACTGTTCAACCAAAAATTACGATAAAATTCATCAACATTCTACTTAGTAGCACACACGACAGCGAATTATTTTAGAATTTTTGGTTGCAAAATCAATGTTTAAAAAATGCGGAAGCATAAAATTATGATAGGATCCCCAACTTCACTATCTGCGCTAGACTACACATGTATTGTGCTCTATTTTTTCTGTACTGTTCAACAAAAAATTACGATAAAATTCATAGACATTCTACCTAGTAGCATACACGACAGTGAATTATTACAGAATTTTTGGTTGCGAAATCAATGTTTAAAAAATCCGGAAGCTTAAGATTGCGATAGGATTCCCAACCTCGCTATCTGGACTAGACTACACTATAGCTTGGTGACGTCACTCAGGTTCTGACTATAGCAAGCCCCCCACTATTTTACCATGAAGTCCTTTAATCTGGTAACGCTGCTCGTGAACCCTAACCCAGGCCAATCAGCTCACAGAAGTGAATCAGGGTCGTCAGCCTGAGGTACTCTGGATCATCTAAGCTTGATTATGATGTTTTGCAGCACTTTGCTCGCAAGGATGCAGTCGCGAGCACGGCGGCTGTCGTCGTCCAGGCACGTGTAGGTGTCGAGTGGGGTGGACAGGTCCGAACTGCACCGAATGCGTCTCGTACCCTGGCTGCGTCCACGGGTCTTGCAAGCGTCCATGGGAGTGTCGTTGCGAGCCAGGATGGTCCGGTGATCTGTGCAACGAGAAGCTGACTTACTGCGACGAGCATCCGGGAACTTGTCGCAACAATGCGACTTGTATCAGCATGACGAAGGAGGACGGCAACTACAGGTGACACCTTGCACAATCCGCTTTGACATCGACGCAGCTACTGCGCGTGCAAATCGATCACTTTTTGTCGTCACCCTCGTCGATTTTGTTCTAAATGAAATATATTGTAGTCCATGTGAGATTAGGGGGGGTTTAAGTCATCATTTTACAAAATTTGCAATTTTCGCCCATTTTGGCAGAAACGAGCCTCACTTAGGAATTTTTATCTCGGGGACTGTTGGTTCGATTGAGCTACACCTCTTTTTTTGTTTTATTCGGAAAAGATCGGGCTATTATGAAATAATTTTTTATTTGGATTTTATTTCTCTGGCTAACTCTACTACTCTGCAACGAATTTCTACTTACTCTTTCATTTCTGGCTAACTCGTGGTCAACGACACCTTTTTAATTGTAACCTCAATTATACAGACCAAGAGTGGTTGCTAATATTGTTCTCGAGGTATAAATAGGATTATTTAGTCGTATACGGTCTGCTGATATTGTTCTGATACCAGCAGTATAGACAACTGATCATAAGGGCCCATTTTGAAGGGGTAACTCCAGGGAACATAACCATGTGCTCTCCAAAATTTAAATCACTCTGGCCCCTGATCGAAAAAAACGTGAAAAAAGAATTTCTTTACATTCTTCGACATTATAAAGTTAATTATCGAGGTTGAGAAAATTATTTTATAATAGCCCAATCGTTTCTGTATGAAACAAAAGAAAATGTAGCTCAATCGGATCAACAGTTCCCGAGATAAAAATTCGTAAGCGAGGCCCGGTTTCGCAAAAATGGCGAAAATTGCAAATTTCGAAGGTCTGTCATTTCTAAAAAAATTCGAAACCGGTAAAATAATTACCCCCCCCCCCCTCTAGTTTCACATGGAGTACAACATATTTCATTTAGAACAAAATGCACGAGGGTGACGACGGAAAGTGATCGATTCGGCATGGAATGACCCAGACGCTAACTAGACGCTAATTAAACGCGATTGCAGATGCGTCTGTCCCCTCGGCTACATGGGACGCCAGTGCCAGATCAAGACGATGGTCCCGTCGACGGATCTGCTGCCACCGACGCCAGAGACGACCGACGTGGAAGCGAAGCCGCAGATGATTCTACTGAAACCCGATATGACCGTGGGCTCGCAGGCTCTCGACAAGAACAAGGACACCACGAAGGAGGAGGACGAGCAAACCGCCGAGCCGCTTGGACCGATCGTTATCACCGATCCACCGTCCACTATCGATCCCGCGGCCACCGTAGGAAAATGGCCAACCGAGGCTCCCACGGAGCCACCGATCAACGAAAACGAGGCGTAAACACGGAGCAGCCTCTCCCAGGCTTCTTCTTGACTGTTATTTATTTTATTTATTTATTTATTGACGCTAAGCGGATATAATCACTCTCTCATTCAGTAATGCTAAGATAGGATAAGCGATGTAGCAGGAACATCCTGCAAGGCTCATGCGAGATAAATAAATGCAGTCGAAGTATCATTGTGACCACGTTGCTAAGAACCCAATTCGCCGGAATTGAAATTAAACTACAGTAAAGTCGCGATCTAGCTCCCCAAAGATCACCGCGATCACTGTCCCCTTTTCTACGTTTGGTATCCTCTGTAGTTTCCCTACACGATCTCTGTCCCTGCTCGGAACAGGCGATGGGAGCTAGATCCAGGGGGTCCAAGCTGGCGTGTTAAAAATTTAACCAGTATTTCAGCGCCGCCTATGATCTGGGAACGGAACTAATAACAGTATATATAGATATAAACGCTACTCACTCATGCATGCTCATACACAGATACTCGCTTGACTCACACAACTCTATATGTCGTAGCTGTATTGAGCTGTATACAATAATACTTAAAGTGAAAAGGGAAATTAAAGGGAAAAGTAAATTTATGCAGGTTCAAATGAAATTAAATGTTTATTGTAAATTTGGTATGCATAAACTATTTTGGTACACGTTTACGTTTACATTTACGTGTATAATAATTACATGCATTGTTAAATAGAGGATGTTGTGACGGTTCAACATTTTGTAATTTTCCAGTTAATAACTGGTTTACATGGTGTATGTACATATTTAAAATAATCTGTTCTCGAATTTTCTGTCCGAAGGAAATTTATGTAAACTGGTGTAATTGCCGGGGCAATTATGAACCATGCACCGTCTTACAACCATAGCTATTTTTTTATTCACTTTTAACAATTTTACGAAACGATATAAAGCCAAAAGCACGTGGACGCGTGGACCAGAGACGCTAATCAACACTAATGGACGCCAATCAACGCTCATGGACTGTCATGGACGCTACATGTGATGCGCGTGGATCATCTGCGCATGCAACACCAACGCCGCCTGACATTCGGGATACGCAACTTACTGGTTAAACTATTCCCATTACAGCTTGGACCCCCTGGCTAGATCGCGACTTTACTATATTTCGGTTCAGTTTACAATTAACGACGAATCGAATTATTACCGATTGCCGTTGCACTTGGATTCAGGTATTAATTTGGGATGGGCGGGCACCAGAAGTCGAAATTGGATCGGGTAAATTTCGACTTCAGGTACCCAAAATTTCCTAATTATACTTGGGCCTCAAATAAGAAGGTACTTGTTCTGCGCATGTTGTTGCGCGTCAGCCATGAGATTCATGGCGTCAGCTAATGATCGCGTGGTCGGCGGAGTACGAGTAGGGGGATTGGCCAATGAACGAGTTCCGTTAGAGTCATATGCGCAGTAGAGTCTTAAATTCGTCGGCTAGTAAGTACCTTCTTATTTGGGCTCAAGTATACATGGAACTTTATATCACTTCAACATAAATAAATTGTTATACGATAGGATAACTAGCTTAATGAAAATAAATCTTTGCTAGTGTAGTCGACACCTTTGTGTGTGTTCACGGTTGAAATATTAAATTTATTTATAGTTCTGGGATTGTAAATGTCAGAGTCATTGAAAACAGAAACCGAGGCTCGGGTATTTACTCGACATTTTTTCGAGGGGGTAGACTCATTTCTCCAGGATTGCAAGGGGGTGGGATGCGCGTTCTCATTTCTCAATAATGCAAAGCTGGGGATTTTCAGTAGTCAAAAGCGCTAGATACAAAATAAATCCAGCCAGCAATCGCCCTCGAAAGTAATTTGCATTTTTCGGCAGCATGTAGCTGTCGCAGCTTTATAATGCAAATTACGCTGCCGAATAATCCAAATTACACCGAATTTCGATCTAAATTGGGTTGCTGACAGCTGAATTTGAATTTAGATTTAAATATAATGATTGAAAGTTGAATTTCGAGTTAAATTGGCTTGCTGACAGTTGAATTTTGAGTTAAACTGGGTTGCTGAGATTTGAATTTGAGGTTAGATTTTAATATAGTGACTGAAAATTGACTTTCGAGTTAAATTGGGTTGCTGACAGTTGAATTTAGATTTAAATATAATGATTGAAAGTTGAATTTTGAGTTAAATTGGATTGCTGACTGTTGATTTTGAATTTAGATTTAAATATAATGATTGGAAGTTGAATTTCGAGTTAAATTGGGTTGCTGAGATTTGAATTTGAGGTTAGATCTTAATATAGTGACTGAAAGTTGACTTTCGAGTAAAATTGGGTTGCTGACTGTTGAATTTGAGGTTAGATCTTAATATAGTGACTGAAAGTTGCCTTTCGAGTTAAATTGGGTTGCTGACAGTTGAATTTGAGGTTAGATCTTAATATAGTGACTGAAAGTTGCCTTTCGAGTAAAATTGGGTTGCTGACTGTTGAATTTAGATTTAAATATAATGATTGAAAGTTGAATTTTGAGTTAAATTGGGTTGCTGACAGTTGAATTTGAGGTTAGATCTTAATATAGTGACTGAAAGTTGACTTTCGAGTTAAATTGGGTTGCTGACTGTTGAATTTGAATTTAAATATAATGATTGGAAGTTGAATTTCGAGTTAAATTGGGTTGCTGACAGTTTTATTTGAATTTAGATTTAAATGTAATGATTGAAAGTTGAATTTTGAATTAAATTGGGTTGCTGAGATTTGAATTTGAGGTTAGATTTAAATATAGTAACTGGAAGTTGAATTCGCGGCCTAGATCGATCTTTTATCTAGCGCCTTTGACTACTGGAAAACCCCATCTTTGCATTATTGAGAAATGAGAAGGTGCATTCCACACCCTTGCAATCCTGGAAAAACGAGTCTATCCCCTTAAATTTGAAAAATTATAATTTAAAATTTAGAAAACATAGAGTATTTTGGTCAGATTTGATCTTTATGCAAAAACAGAGTATGTTTTTTCTAAATTTTAATGAGCGATTTCGAATAGGATCTGGAGCCGGGCGCCCTGGATTTTCGAGAAAGCGACCCGTCCTGCTATCTCGGAGCCAATTATTGCTCCTAGTGGCCAGACGGGACACAAATGGTACGTACTCTTGGAGAACCTCTGATACCCGGACACCCTCCGGTATGAACGCGTATATAAACATTCTCGCGGGGCGTTCTGCTCGAACGGGCACGTGTATTCGATGTTACACGATGCATATTGCACGCTCGCATGTGTCGTTTTTCCATCGGCGCATACGGGGCCAGATCAACTGCCCACGTAATCGACCGGCCGAGTCTCGTACTCTTTACGTAATCATGGCATTTTTACCAACGACGCGTGCGTCACTCCTATATCGACGCGGTGACAAGCTTTAACCCCATGAATGACCGATTAATGCTCGTCGAGAGCAGGAGCAGAGGCGATTAACTTCAATAATCAAAGCGAGGATAATACGGGAAGGATCGCAAAGATACTTCACGACATCAAAGTAATCGTCACTGCGTATTTTTATGCAAAGCAAATAGAGTCTGTGCTCGTCGCAAGACACAGGAACTACGCAGGCTTTTCTTAATAATTTTATTCGGCATTATCATTATTTATTTAATAGTACAACAGTACAGTACAAAAAGTAATTTTAATAATTGTACTGTAAACTAACGTCTCCTAACATCTCCAACAGATTCAAGCCATTTAATGTTATTTCAGACGTTCAAGCGACGTTCAAGCGACGCGACGCACAGTGATCGATTCCTCGATTCTAGGTGGACAAAATTCAAATTTTTGTGTTCTCTTGTAATAATGACGCTTTATTTCTCAGAAATCATGACAAGTGTATAAAAACTACATGAATTTAAACGAATTATATCATTTATTTAAAATGGACAAATATAACAATTAATGGTAACGTCTGTGAAAATAACATAAATTAAATATTTTATAGTTTTCGTTTAAATACGTGAATAAACAACACACAAAATGGAACGAATTAATCTTAACTCATATTTAAAAATTAGATAAAGTTCTACAAAAATATAATACAAAATTACAAAATTATAATAAGGAATGTGCACGACAAAGGTGGATATTCTAAATTATTATAAATTATAATTGTCATATGTAATTCTCGCAGTCTGAAGTACATATTCTGTAAACTTTCTATCGTCAATTTCAATACCACATGAAATAGTGGCATACTCCATGTCTTCTCTAAAAAATGATATAAATGACAAACGGGGCAAAACGGGTCAACGATATTTAGTATCATTGTTTTGAAATAAGTATTCATCAAAACTATATCAAAGAACCAAGTCCGGCCGAGTCCGGCAAAAGAAGTTATACAATTTGACCTCTTCTTAAATAATATTATTAGTTAACCTGTCGTATATGATTTACACGGCAAAATAAAATTATACCGATATGTAAAAATGAAATACTTACCTTCGCTTACGCGCTCCATTTTTTACATAATAACACTGTCCAACACCAAATTTGATTTCAATATACTGTTGGGTCCTTCTTATAGAGTTTTTTGCGCTGATTCCGAATCTGGTTTTAATTTTTTTCCTATACGTCCAGTTTTTGAGAAAATGGAGTTTTAAAAAAAGACATATTTTTCAACTTTAAACAAATATTGCGATGTTATTATAAAAGATATTGAATTGTTGTTTACAGTAAAAGATTCTGTAGACTTTCCTGAATACAGTGATATCCAATATTAATACATTATGATTGTTTAAACATGTTTAAACAATGATTAAAGACGGAGATGCACCACTTTTGCACCAATTTTTGCGGATATTTTCGAATTTATCTCAAAAAATAAGGGTTCAGCGAAAAATTGAACTATACCACGCGAAAGAGCAGACTTTTATCTTGAGAAACCCCCCTGTGAAGTTTGCATGGTCGACGTTTTTACCGAACCAGAAAGCAAAATATCTTCGCCCGACATGCGTTGACGCCAGTGGTGCTCTTCCACTAGCGCGGTCGTTCGTCGGGATACGGCGCGGCGCGCTGCGGTGAAACGGCGCGTGGCTATAAGCGCGCAATTATGTCAGCTTACTTAAATGTAATATTTTATTAAATGTTATATTATTGTTATTTATTATTTATTAGTATATTTATTCTGTATAAATTATTTTATGTATTTTTTAATGTTAGTCTCTCGTTTATAGTATATTTAATACAAAAAATACCTTTTGTAACAAAAAAATAATTTATTCACACACTACACTATTACACTATTTACAATGCTAATATATATGTGTACACTATTCAGATATAATACACTATATCGATTTAATATGGAGCAAACTATTTTAATTATGTATTTAAGTCAATAAAAATAGTCCCGTTTATATTGTGTTTGGACTTATTTTACTCGGAAGAATCTCGAGTGTTCATTGGCACTATAATTACAATACATAGATAAGACGACAATTACTGAAAATAAAATTTTTCAGTCACCGCATTGCAGACTTTCCTTACATTGTATGTATTCCGTTGTCCGTAGACCGTCATTTATTTCAAAATATGTATCGTGTTGGTTCTTAAGAAAACTGATGCCAGAGTTCAGTTTCGGCTTTGTGTTTGTTGAAATCAGTCGTGTCAAGCATTTCAAATCTGCATTGCTACGTATAAAACTTCATAAAAAACATTTATAGTTATTTATAGTATTTTAGTTGTTGTGTATATAATATATGTATTTTAGTAGTGTATTATATCTGAATAGTGTACACATATATATTAGCATTGTAAATAGTGTAATAGTGTAGTGTGTGAATAAATTATTTTTTTGTTACAAAAGGTATTTTTTGTATTAAATATACTATAAACGAGAGACTAACATTAAAAAATACATAAAATAATTTATACAGAATAAATATACTAATAAATAATAAATAACAATAATATAACATTTAATAAAATATTACATTTAAGTAAGCTGACATAATTGCGCGCTTATAGCCACGCGCCGTTTCACCGCAGCGCGCCGCGCCGTATCCCGACGAACGACCGCGCTAGTGGAAGAGCACCACTGGCGTCAACGCATGTCGGGCGAAGATATTTTGCTTTCTGGTTCGGTAAAAACGTCGACCATGCAAACTTCACAGGGGGGTTTCTCAAGATAAAAGTCTGCTCTTTCGCGTGGTATAGTTCAATTTTTCGCTGAACCCTTATTTTTTGAGATAAATTCGAAAATATCCGCAAAAATTGGTGCAAAAGTGGTGCATCTCCGTCTTTAATCATTGTTTAAACATGTTTAAACAATCATAATGTATTAATATTGGATATCACTGTATTCGGGAAAGTCTACAGAATTGTTTGCTGTAAACAACAATTCAATATCTTTTATAATAACATCACAATATTTGTTTAAAGTTGAAAAATATGTTTTTTTTTTCAAAGCCATGATTTTCAAAAACTGGACGTATAGGAAAAAAATTAAAACCAGATTCGGAATCAGCGCAAAAAACTCTATAAGAAGGACCCAACAGTATATTGAAATCACAAAAAAAGTTGAAATTTGTTGGACAGTGTAATTTAAGCAACAAACAAATAAGTTATACGATGAAGAAGAATTAGCTTATTTATAGTATTTCGCACAAGCAAAACTTTAGCACCGTATTATCGTCGTAATAACCACGTGCAATCGAAATATTACGTTATACATCGAATAAATTAATGTTCGTGAACAAAATAGAACGGCAATTTACCATTTTGTCCACCTAGAATCGAGGAATCGATCACTGTGCGACGCACAGTGGGGTATTTCGCTGAAAAACGGGAATAAAATATTGTAGCGTTATTTATGGGCTCACGGTCACAAATAAGTAGGTCGTTGGATTCGTCTTGACGCCAGCTATAAGATTATGAAATAAAAATTGTACTTTAACATTTAAAAAATCAAAATAATTCGGGCTGTTCGCCCGATTCTCTACGAGATCTTACGAGGATCTTTGTTTACATTGTTGCTGCAAAGAAGCCTTCGATTCAATCGTTTCCTTGCAGTATTCAGTCAAAACAGTTCCATCATAAGTAGAGTGCTGAGCGAACTATTGAGAGCATCTATTATATTCTCTTATGTTATATTTTAGTTTTCCGTTAGACCGCGAGAGTTTGCGGTGCAGGTGTACTACGCGTACGCTGCGACTTTCCATGCTCATTTCTACTTAAATTAGTTGTAACTCTCGAATTCGGAAAAATTCGGAAGATTTTTTTGTTGGACTATGATCGCAAAGCTTTATAGAATGTAATGGTACCAGAAGGAGTGCTCAATTCAGCTCAATTGTATACCAAAATCGTCAATAAAGTTTTGAAATCGAAAAAAAAACTTACAGAATGATTGGTAATGTTGAAATATTAATAGCAATACGAATTTCGATGATAACAGAATAAAATCTGTGAAGAGTTTGTACACCTATCTCAACTCAGTACACAGTAATCAAAGCATTCCATTATCACTACTTTTCAAGAGTTCGGATAATCTGACGACAAAATGGTTCCAATAAAAGTTGAACAGTATTGAAACATGTACAAAATTATATATTTAAAATTTAAAAAAAAATTTTTCTCGCCAAAAAATAAGAATTATTTTGATTTTTTAAACGTTAAAGTACAATTTTTATTTCATAATCTTATAGCTGGCGTCAAGACGAATCCAACGACCTACTTATTTGTGACCGTGAGCCCATAAATAACGGTACAATATTTTATTCCCGTTTTTCAGCGAAATACCCCACTGTGCGACGCACAGTGGTCCAAACGGCCGATTTAGGAGTGCAAAAGTCTAAACGCTTCTAATAATCGATAATTCTGTGTTACATGTATTCTATACACATTAGATAAGTATAAAGAAGGCTAATTGAGTTCCGTAAGTTTTTTGAAATATCTTTTTTTCTTAAAATATAGCAAAGAGGAAGCAACATATTTCAATTTATAATGCCAGTTTTAATGTACAGTGTTAGAAAAGAAAAACTTGTGCACAATTCTTCATTTTTTACAAAAGTATAATTTTCAGAAATGAAATCTACGACAACAACAATAATAATACATATAAAAAACACAATAATAATAAAAATAAAAACAAAACAATATTTATATCTAGTTATACTATTATATTTACATCTAATTAGATATAATTATATAACCTAACACAATCCAAGCTGTTAACGATCTCTTCGACACAATAAGAATGGGAAACATTCATGTGGAAGGCCCATAATAATAGAAAATCAATCTCTTTTTGTTTACGCTCTCTACGACTCGCAAAAAGAACTGCCAATCGGCCCTCCAACAACAATGCCACAACACCAGGCATTCTTTGCACATTATTGCCTAATACGTCTATTAATCGTCTATTATATATTATTATAATAGTACGTCTATTATATATGTACGTCCTACGCGTACTCGTCATCGAACTGTACCAGAAAAAATAAAATAATTTACTAATCTGCATTTTTCTACAAATAAATTTGATGAAACCATAAACTACATATTTCATTCCTAATATTCATGCAAAAATTAACGCGAATACGGGCGAGTATCGTTAGTATTTCCTACCAACTTAAGAAATGAATTTCTTAAAACCTCTTCGTTCCACGCGCACTCGTCATCGAACTGTATCAGAGAAAATAAAATGACTTGCTAATCTGCAATTTCCTGCTAATAAATTTGATGAAACCATAAACTACATATTCCATTCCTAATATTGATGCAAAAATTAGCGCGAATACGGGCGAATATCATTAATATTTCCTACAACAAACTTAAAAAATAAATTTCTTAATACTTCCTTGAGGAACATTACTTAAACATTTCCGAAAAGTTGTTTTATATTTTTTTTCATATCTTCCCAATGCTTCTGAACACGGCTATTATAATTAGAAATCAATATGATCGTTCTAGACAATAAATAAGAGTTGAAAAGGATGTCCTTTATATCGATGTACTTGTCATACTGCTACTTTCAACCTATGCCACACTTAACAATAATTGACTTGAGAAGTAATATTGTCGATTTCAGCTTCTACAGACATATGTGTTGATGTAAGAAACAGTATTAAATGCCTACTTCATGTTTGGTTTTTTGACTTTTGCACTCCTAAATCGGCAGTTTGGACCACTGTGCGACGTCCAGAACGAACAGTGTACTGTCGACGTCGGAACAACTCAAAGTTCATTTAATGAGGCAATGAAGACATAATACCCGTTCCTGAACACACTTGACATACACGTTGGACACATGTACACTCGTACCAGACACGTAGTAATTATAAAGCGTACATTGCATATACACATACTAATCGCAAACACTGATCGCACGCGAGGTACAAGTCCTATCATGGATTATTTGAATACCAGTGGTACACCTTTCATTGAAAGTACAATGAAACTGCGATCGAAAATCGCAGATCAACTTTTGACGGGTCATTATAAAACGGAGAAGGATAAAAAGGAAGATCACGTTGAAATAAATATGGAAAAAATTGTTTAAACGCCGTAGAGTTGTTTAAAAATCGCATTATTCCAAAAAGAGCATTTTTCAGTGTCCCATTCCTTTTTATACGAGAGAAGGAACTTTGGTAAAAATTCTCACGCGTTATTTTAAAAACTGTGTTCTTTGTACACTGGTCCGTTGCAGAACTTCATAAATCGAGAATTTCTAATTTTTTAGAGTAGTGTTACGAATAGATGAACATCGATTACAAACCATTATCGCATATAAATTAGGTTTCTTTTATCCTATCATAAATTAAAGAGTTCTTTAAAAAATATAGCTCGGGTCGATCGATCGATTCCCAATAAAAATTCACCTATTTTCTATTTCGAATATAAAAACCGGATTGTTGTTCGCATGAGTTCGTTCGGAACATTAAAATTACGAAGACATGTATTTTCTATTTGAAATATAAAAACCGAATTGTAGTTCGATGTGTTCGTTCGGAACATTAAAATTAGGAAGAAATGTATTTTTTATTTCAGATATAAAAACCGATTGAAGTTGAAATTGAAGAGTTGAAATTGAAGTTGAGGAGTTGAAATCAAAGTTGAAATTGAAGAATTGAAATTGAAGTTGAGATTGAAGAGTTGAAGTTGGAGTTGAAATTGAAAAATTCAAGTTGGAATTGAAGTTGAAATTGAACATTTAAGTTGAAATGGGAATTGAAGTTAAAATTGTTGTTGAAATTGAAAAATTCAGTTGACATTGAAGTTAAAATTGAGGAGTTGAAATTAAAGTTGAGATTGTAGAGTTGCAGGTGGAGTTGAAATTGAAAAATTCAAGTTGAAATTGAAGTTGAAAAATTCAAGTTTCAGTTGAAGTTGAATAATTCAAGTTGAGATTGACGTTGAATAATTCAAGTTGAAATGGGAATTAAAGTAAAAATTGTTGTTGAAATTGAAAAATTGAAGTTGAACTTGAAATTAAAGAGTTGAAATTGAAGTTGAAATTGAAAAATTCATGTTGGAATTGAAGTTGGAATTGAACATTGAAGTTGAAATGGGAATGGAAGTTAAACTTGAAAAATTGAAGTTGAAATTGATGTTGGAATTGAAAAATGGAAGTTGAAGTTAAAATTGAGGAGTTGAAATTGAAGTTGAGGTTGCAGAGTTGAAGTTGGAGTTGAAATTGAAAAATTCAAGTTCAAATTGTAGCTGAAAAATTCAAGTTTCAATTGAAGTTGAATAATTCAAGTTGAAATTGACGTTGAATAATTCAAGTTGAAATGGGAATTGAAGTAACAATTGTTGTTGAAATTGAGAAATTGAAGCTGGACTTGAAATTAAAGAGTTGAAATTGAAGTTGAAATTGCAGAGTTGAAGTTGGAGTTGAAATGGAAAAATTCATGTTGGAATTGAAGTTGAAATTGAACATTGAAGTTGAAATGGGAATTGAAGTTACAATTGTTGTTGAAATGGAAAAATTAAAGTTGAAATTGAAGTTGGAATTGAAAAATTGAAAAATGGAATTTGAAGTTAAAATTGAGGAGTTGGAATTGAAGTTGAAAAATTCCAATTGAAATTGAAGTTGAAAAATTCGAGTTTCAATTGAAGTTGAATAATTTAAGTTGAAATTGAAGAGTTGATATTAAAGAGTAGAAATTGAAGTTAAAATTGAAAAATTCATGTTGGAATTGAAGTTGAAATGGGAATTGAAGTTAAAATTGTTGTTGAAATTGAAAAATTCAAGTTGAAATTGAAGTTGTAATTGAAAAATTAAAAATGGAAGTTGAAATTAAAATTGAGGAGTTGGAATTGAAGTTGAAAAATTCCAATTGAAATTGAAAAATTCGAGTTTCAATTGAAGTTGAAAAATTCGAGTTTCAATTGAAGTTGAAATTGAAGAGTTGAAATTAAAGAGTAAAAATTGAAGTGAAAATTGAAAGTGAAGTTGAAAGTGTAATTGAAATTGATGCAAAAACACTAACTCGGACAAATAATACCAACGCTATTGCTGCTAGATTATGGGTATATAAAAAGCACACTGTTTAAGGTCTTAAAGACGTCTTCTTAGAACGTAAGATATTCAGACTTGAAATATACGTAAAATGGACGTCTTTATGACGTCGTGTGCTATCTTTGCGAATTTTAGTTCGCATGAGTTCGTTCGGAACATTAAAATTTCGAAGAAATGTATTTTTTATTTCAAATATAAAATCCGAATTAGTTCGATGTGTTCGGGACCATTAAAATGAATACAACTTAAAATTAAGCAGAACCTGGATGAAAACCACGGGAGGATATATTGCCCAACCGTTTTCGAGGAGCGTGCCGAGGGTTAAAATAAAGTCGAGAGACTCATTCACAGACAGGTTGGCGTGTCTGTGCAGGCTGGACGTAGATTATGAAGCTACATTCTCCGGACCAGTTTTCCCGCGGAAGACAGTATCGATCGAAGTGTAACGTACGATCGGGTTACTTCCTTCATGAGAAAGATCGATCTTTTAAATTTCATCGTGCTTTGTTTCCGGTTCCGGGTCCTTTCCCTCGCGTACGAGACCGCGCGACCGTACCACACGATAGATATTTATTTCTGCGTCATTTCCGCGTGTCTGGCCCAGAAACGAACATATTTTAACCCCTTGCTCATCATTAAGCAACGGATTTTATGCATTTACGACAAAAATGTAAATTAGAACAATAGAAACATTAGAAGAACTTAAAAATACCATTATATTATTTTTATATGTATATTAGATTGTCCCAAAAGCGTTTCTTTCGGAATGTGTTCCTTTAATGTTACTAAATAAATACGAACAATGCGATAATCTTTATGTTAACGTTTCAGCACAAGTATACAGAAAATTTCAATGGATTTGGTTAATTGGTTTACGAATTATAAACGATCAAAAGTGGTAAAATTGACAGTTGTAGGCTGAAAATCCAGAAAAACTGCAATTTTTCCCACCTTTGATCGTTCATAATTCGTAAACCAATTAACCAATTGTAACAAAATTTTCAGAATGTACGTATAGTCTATACGAGTTTACAAAACACACATCTTTGAAATTAAATTAAAAAAACATCTTCGAAATTCTTCTAGCCTTGCAGAGAAATTGAAGTCGTTTGGGGACCGTTCATAAAAAATATTATTCTGATTTAAAGTGATTAGTTGTGCGCGCAAATTTTAATTGCTACCGAGAAGGGTAAAATGCCGGCGCTCCAGCTAACCGTTAATACGAAGTGATACGAAATTAAATCGCGTATTCATGCGACGTAAACGCTCGAGAAACGAGGCTAATAAGAGCTGAGGACGAACGTCAACGATTCAAACAGGGTCACAATGGGCAATTACGTTAGCCAGCGTAAGTTCTGCTACAACTTGCGCCTCTTTAATTGGGCATTTTCTTGAGATTATACTCGCGTCCAGAGTGCCGCGACGTTTATGCATCGAGAAACTGAAGTTTTCCCGTTCCGTGGGTATACAGATATAATTTCAATGGAAATGCTACATAGCTCGCGGTCGGATGTGAAATCTAGGTCAAGCAGCTATGATACATTAATAACGTTACCGAGTATGATAACACCCGTGCGCGATCGTTCGTCTATGAAATAACTTCAACGGTGACGCAAAAAATTAATTGGGTGCTAAGGTTTTCGATATTACAGACTTTTACCTCGACCGACTGGTACGAGCTTTCGAAAACTATAATTCGAGAGTTTCTAATTTCATCATTTGTGCATTTCAAATTGAAATCGACCGGTGAAATTTAAATATCGTCGTCGGGACTCGAATATGAGCGTTGCAACGCGAGCACCGAGAAACGTGTGTATGCATTTCGATCGCATGCATCAGAATTTCATTTGGCCGGTGCAGCTGAAACGCGACTGCGGCCATTTCGTACTGTCAAAAGGAAAATTCAATTTGACAGCTGAAAATGAAAAACGACTGTCGGAAGAGATCAACGTTAGATATTTCGTTCGCATAATAATAATGTGGTCGAGATATTGATGCCGAACAAAATGCACAAAATATTCGTACACCTTTTAAACACCAATAACTTTTTTTATAATTTGTACCAAACGACCTGACTTTTTTTTTTATAATCAATTAGAAGCATTGGTTTACGAAATGATATGCAAGAAAGATTTTCCAAAACTTATAATTTACAAGGCTGCATGCAAAAATAAAAAAGGCATTTTCTAGAACTTCTTTATTTGGCCCCTCAAAGACGATTTAAAATACATGTTTTGTAGATCTATGTTATTTATACACATGCTGAAAGTTTCATCGAAATCGATTAACATTCACACGAGACACAAGCGATTGAAAATGGTAAAAATCGCAGTTTTACACGTTTCTGCCTAAAATCCTAAGAATCGTACATTCTTTCGATGCGTGTCGTTTCTGTCTGCGTCAACCGATTTCGATGAAATTTTCAGTACGCGTATAACTGACACAGATCTACAAAACATATATTTAAAATTTTCATTCAGGGCCCAAATAAAAAAGTTTTAAAAAATGCCTTTTTCATTTTTGCATGTAACTTTGTAAAATCTTTTTTGCATACCATTTCGTAAACCAATTCTTATACAAAATCAGATCGTTTGGTACAATTATACAAAAGTTATTCTGTCCTAAAGGGCGTACGGATACTTTTCACAACCACTGTATGTATTTTCTCTTTCTCAGTTTGTAATATCAATTTACTGGGACATTATTCGTGATAGAAGAAACCGAAAGAAATCTCGAATTTTCCGGCACGATTTCGCAGGTTTTTCCAAGAAGCGACAAGTGTCCACGTGTCGGGGAGCGTTCGTGTGAGTGAGGTGTACACGGGGAACAAGGAAAAGCGGCGAGATCGTGTTCGGTCGGAAGGAAGGGGTTCTCACGAGCGATTTCCCTTTCAATCGGTTCGCCCTTCGCCGTTCTCGCGATCAAGAAAATTCCAGATCCGCAATTGCACAAATGTTGTCGGTTGTCGGTTCGCTTTCGAGCGGCCCGGTCGCTGGAATGAAAATCAAGCGGCTCGGTTACTCGGGGGGGGGGGGGGGCGGAGAAGGGCCACGAGGGCCGGAAGGGAAAGGGCGAACTTCCCCTTTGGAGTCGGTGCTGCTCCGGGCGTCCCGTTCAAACGTTCCGGTAAATAGAGGGCATCCGTTGAATGATCAAAGCGCGACGTGTAATTACGTTCCACAGGGCGACGTAGGTGTGCGGCCACGAGCGCGTGCACAAGCCTCGGCGAATGGTTCACTCGCTCGCTCGCTCGCTCTGCGAGGCGATGCCAAGCTGAATTTTAAATTTCACCTCGACCCGCGCGCGCGAGACCACGCTCTTGCGATATCACCGCTGGAATGATAAATATTATAATAACACGCTGGGAAGACTGTCCCCGGTATCACCGCGGCCTCTGTGTTTACTCGGTTGCACGGTTTTCAACGCGCACCGTCACACAGTGGTCTAAAACGCGAAATTTAGTGACATTTTGGTATAACTTCTAAGCTATTAAAGATATCGACGTGAAATTTGGGGTGTAGGATATTAACATGTAATCTTTTTTGATCATGTATAATGTGGTATACTTTTCGTTTATGTAATAGTTTTTTTTACTATTTTTTTTTAAGCATATTTACAAATTCAACAACTTTTAGCAAATTTTTTTGAAACGGAATACATTCAGCTTAGTCAATATGTTATTTTTCTAAATTTTTGAGAAATCGCTGTTTGAATAAAATTTGTTTCTTGAGTTTCCAAAGCCTCCGGAGAAAATTTATCTGATCCTTATATAAATTCACAATCTATAGTACCTGTATAATGCGCAAAGTGAAATGTAAACAATAATAAAATCTATTGCAAAATTTGCCACCGAACAGACAAACAAACAAACAAACAAACAAGAAGGCGAGCTAATAAACGCCTCCATTCTTAATAAATAACAAATAGCAGAATAATAAAGGAAGAAATGTTCAACACGGAAAATAGTTAACGTAATAAATGTCCAACTATTTATGTACTTACCAAATATTAGTGGAACGATATGTTTTATCACGAACTAGATATAACAAACACAAAATATAAACGCAAACACGCAATATGAATATAAACGCAATATAACAAACACACAAATTATATAACAAATACAAAATATAAATTACTGTAAACAACGTATGACTCGTGCCGAGTTAAAGTATGTTGCAGTGAGTGTGTGATGATGAACGAAGTGACAACAATATAAGTTTGGAGTAGGCGTGAAATTGACGATCGGGCAAACCAATTCATCGATAGCATTTTTTTCTGAATATTGGTGGGAGAAACGGTCGTATAAGATGATTGTTTAAAACGTATACAACGCGTTCGGAGAATTATACTTAATTCTCCTTGTATATTAATATAAACTGTACTAAACGATGGTATAATACTGAACTAATGCATAAAGTATACTGAGGTACGCACTAAATATAAACTGCACAAAACAAAATTTAAATAAAAAGGAAAAAACATAGTATATAACGCTCAAAAAATTGTAGCATAGCATAAAGATTTGAAGTGTTTCAAGTATAAAGTGTTTCTTAGTTGTCACGGAGTCCCGACGATAGATGCGAGAACCAATACGCACAGCCGCACGGACGGCTTTAAACAATAATAACTTTTGATATAGGACGATCTAGGAAATGATTTTTGCATGACTACATAGCGGAAAGTATGCTGAAAATATTCCATTTTGTCAAATTCTATGACCTCTTATGACTCAAAAGATATTCCTTGCGAAGTCTTGATAATTTTGCAAATTTTCTTCATTACATTTAGCGTAACATTTTTAATGCATTACAAATACTAATCTTCAATTGACAAATAGTAATTTACAGCTTAGAGATAAACCTTTCGTTTAAAAAAAAAATTGGAAGGAAAATATTAAAAAGGATCGTCAGGGCATCTTAAAGAAGAAAAGCAATTGTTTCCATGAGAAAGGCTATCTTCAAAACTTCCAACTTTAACTGTTTGTTACATTAATGGTTTTTATGAAATTTTATTAATATTTTCATTTTCGAGGTTGATGGATATTTAGAAAGCAATAAACACTCAACAGATATCTATATGATACAGTTGGTTTTTGGGCAAAATGTCACTAAATTTCGCGTTTTAGACCACTGTGCGTCATCGTGATTCATTACACACTGAACGGGAATCCTGAAATATGTGTGCGATCGTAGTCCGTGTTATAAAATTGCTGGATCGCGTACGATCGCACCGAAGGCGACAGTCAGTTTAACCCTCAGCACTCGATACTAAACAATGGCTGCACTAAACACCCTCCCACAGTTTTCATTTTAAAGTGTGATGATATCGGCGCACAGGTTCGATCAATGATGAAACACAGCAATTTTGCAATTTTACATATGGCGAAACATTGTCAAACAACGGTAGTTGCTCTTGGAAAAGATCCACATCAGGACCGAAACGTTGAGTGTTTAATTAATTTGCAAAATTGCTGTGTTTCATCATTGATCGAACCTGTGCGCCGATATCATCACACTTTGATTACCAAAATTACGATCAATAATCGTATTTAATTTTTTGCTTTCTCATTTTAGTTTCAAATTACAGTTAATGTCTCTATCAACGCAAAAGCGTCGGGGTGATTCGTTTGCGTCGAGCGTAGACGGTGTGCTATTTGTTTGATCCTGTACATACATCAGAAAATACATCAGTTCTGTTTTATTTCGGAAACTATGTTCCGCAGAAGTTGTCTTTATTGATTTAGTACTGTGTTAAATTTGATTTTGTTCGCGATCTTTTGTAAAATTCATTGTCACCCCTTGAGCAACTTTCGTAGCTTTTTAATGCAGCCTCTATAAAGTTAATTTTCTCTAAGTTTTTGCGCATTTATGGAAAAAATGAGTAGGTGAAACTTAGCCCTTTGCACTCGGAGCTATTTTAACTGGAAAATAAACATTTCTACCGATCTAGAATATTTCCATTCCCTATAATTTTTTTGAAATTTTTCATATTCTAACCCTTTGCTGTACCATTATTCAAAATACATTATTAAATATGTTTTTTTTTGTAGTTTTACATTTAATCATGTATTTTGAAAAATCCATAAACATATATTCAATAATGAATTTCGAAAAATACAGAAAGATATATTTAATAATGTATTTTGAGAAATACAAAAAGATATATTTAATAATGCATTCTGAATAATGGTACAGCAAAGGGTTAAAATATGAAAAATATTAGAAAAACGTAAGAACGAATATATTTAATATACATTATAGAATATATTTAATAATATATCTTTCTGTATTTTTTTTTCAACATACGTTATTAAATAATTTCATATCCATCAAATTTCAAAAAAAAATCATAGGGAATGGAAATATTCTAGATCGGTAGAAATGTTTATTTTCCAGTTAAAATAGCTCCGAGTGCAAAGGGCTGAGAGAGTTTCACCTACTAATTTTTTCCATGAAGTGCATAAAATCTTAGAGAAAATTAACTTTATAGAGGCTGCATTAAAAAGCTACGAAAGTTGCTCAAGGGGTGACAATGAATTTTACAGAAGATCGCAACAATTCAAATCATTTGCACCGGGAATAAATTTGTATTTAGCACCGTTTGCTTGCAAATAATATTTAATTTGAAGATTTGCAATTATGATCGATAATGTCCCAGCTACGGAGACACGAGTAGAAACCAATCGCGGTCTGTAGGAACCATTTTTACGAGGTTAGGACGAACCTAATCCTCCTTTCTAACGTTAATGAAAATGATGTCAAGACTGATTTCATTATCGATCATTATGCTCGATCGGACGTGATGCAGCAAGGAATGCTAATTTTATTTTAATTTTCATCTTTTTCTTCTGCGTTTGAATTCGACGTTGCTCTTATTGGAACGCACAGACAGGAACGCGCGTGAACTCTCGTCGACGCGCGGCAAAAACACGAGCAAGTATGAAATACTGGTTCGCGAATTTTTATTTGCGGGCTGCCTTTGTTCTACTGCCTCGTTGCAACGTCCGATCGAGTGGGTGGATAGTAAAGTTTAGATTTCACCCGGTGATAACGCGAGGAAAGCTCGAAGACTCGACGGGTTGCGCGTGTTTCTCGTTTTCTGATGTAACCCGTAGTACGTACGTCAGGAACTGGATCATTCCGATCGGAAACCAGTCCACCGATCTACGTTACTGATCAACTAGATCACTAGATGATCTTTGAAATCTAGCTGGTCGATGTCGCCGAGGTCGGGACATTTCGAAAATATGGTATATTTTCGTATATTCTGGTAAATTAAGGGGCTAGTATAGGCTCTATTTGTAACTAGAAAATTACTAGAATTTTACTAGAAAAATGGCTCGAAACGTGGGTTTGCGCGCTGTCGGTTTTCGTCCTTATTTCAGAAAATTTTGGGCTGAGTGAGGGCTTATTCTAAAGAGGAAGGTTAGACGCACTGCGCTCTGGTCACGAGGTTAACGAGATTATATTTATAACTAATAATATGAGGGCCCAAAGCAGAGAAAAAATCTAGGAAAAAAACCAGCAGATTTCAATGCACTTTTCTGTCTCCAAAAGACTGTTTGACTTATGAGATGACCAGGGCGCAGTGCGTTGAACCTTCCTCTTTAGAATGAGCCCTCACCCAGCCCTAACTTTGCTCAAATAAGGACAAAAACCGACAGCGCGCAAACCCACTTTTTCGATCGAAAATCTGGTAAGATTCTAGTTATTTGCTATATATTTGCTATTTACTAGGATCTTACTAGATTTTGGGTCCGAAACATGGGTCTGCGCGCTGTCGGTTTTTGTCCTTATTTGAGCAAAGTTTGGGCTGGGTGAGGGCTCATTCTAAAGAGGAAGGTTCAACGCACTGCGCCCTGGTCATCTCATAAGTCAAAAAGTCTTTTGGAGACAGAAAAATGCATTGAAATGTGCTGGTTTTTTTCCTAGATTTTTTCTCTGCTTTGGGCCCTCATATTATTAGTTATAAACATAATCTCGTTAACCTCGTAACCAGGGCGCAGTGTTTAGAATAAGCCCTCACTCAGCCCAAAATTTTCTGAAATAAGGACGAAAACCGACAGCGCGCAAACCCATGTTTCGAGCCATTTTTCTAGTAAGATTCTAGTAATTTTCTAGTTACAAATCGAGCCTATACTAGCCCCTTAAACCCAACAACAACATTCTGTATACAGGAGCCAAGTTCTTATGGCCGTAAAAAGTTGTGAGATCAAACAAAATACGGCCAAGTTGGTTAGCTTAGGAATACCTCTTGCAATACTGAAAAAAGCGTTTGTAAAAATTAGTTTAAAAGAACGCCATTTAATTTCTAATGAATTACATGGCGGGCTAAATTATTCAAACTTGGCCGCTACCTAACACCTTTTATGGTCATTGGTTTAAAAAGTAACGGCCTTTCCCTTTTTAAAGGGAATCCCCTTGCCCTTCATTTTTTAATTGGGCATCTTAAAATTTATTGAGAAAAACACCGAGATGCACTTGCCCCGTAAATATTACTACACGGGGCAAGTGCGTACTATCACGGTGGGGTAAGTCCGTACTGTATGGGTAACTGTAAAACTAAACAATATATTTAATGCAATAAAAAGCATTTTGTAGCAAGCTTGATAATAATTCTTTTCTTATTGAAATTTCTAATGAAAGACATAATCTTTAACTGTGTCACGAATAATGTCTGCAGCGCTGCAAATGATTATAGAAAACTCATATGAATCCAGTGCAGCTGGGGATCTTCATTTAGAAATTTATTGTTTTAATGGAAAATCGTCGATCACGATTTTTTTTAAGTAAATCGCTGAAGAGCGATCGACTAATAGGAAAGAGAAATTAAGAATGCGAAAGGAATATGAAGCAGATAAATGGTCGATCGTTAAACTCGTGAACGAGCATAAGGTATAAAACTCTACCGGAGGTAACCACGAAACACGTAGCAGAAATGCAACACCCGCTCACTTAATGTAATCGAACGATGTAAAAAAATACATATTAAAAAAAAATGTATTAGGTTCACGGTTTCCTGCTTTCTAAATTAACACTTTCGCTGCTGACTTTTCTTGACATTAGCTCGCGGCGAGTTGAACGTGAAACATATTTTGCAACCACGCGTCTGAATCTATTATACAATAATGAACAGTCGAAATGCTAACAAATTTCAATGGTTGCTTATTTGAATCGTGGCGCGTCACTGTCGAAGATTATGAAACGTCTTCAAACTAAATTTTCGAATTGAATCAATCATGAATCTCCGTGCTAAGGGATAAATGAATTTCTCGATAATGAATAAACAGAAATATGCAAGTTCAATTTCAGATTTCATTACTGGCTTTTTTATATTCAGAATCCGGACGGCGAAGTCGTCTGCCATTAGTCCCTATTAAGGAGGGTTGGATGCATGATTGCAGGGCTGAATCAACGTCATTTAAATTTTCGGATAGTTTTACGGGCGACCGTCCTTCGTTAGCGTCGACTAATTTTACGACTGACTCAGCATCGTTGGATTGCTGGTACGATCCTTCTTTGATCGTGGCTAATGAAGCACGTCCGGAGATCGGCCTATCTTTTAGCATGCTCTGATAATCGTCCTTCCGAGAACGTCGGACTGCGTCGTCATCGGCCGACGATTTACGCCATTTCTGAAACTGCGCCTATCATTCTATTAAACGAGCGGAACGGAAAACCCTTTTTTTTAACGACTGTTTCGCTTTCGATCCTAGAAAACGTCGAGAGGGTGGTTCGCCGAGCTCTGTTAGGTCCTCGATGCGACGCACAGTGCGCCAAACCGATGAAATCTGTGTCAAAATCAAAGAACTTTCGATGGATATGAGATAGAGCGATGAAATTTTTAAAAAATGAAAGCTGAAACTTTGCAGAATATGGGATAATTATGGAGATTGTGGTACGAACGTTTTTCAACCTTGAAAGAATTCGTTAAACTTGCACAATTTCAAGAAAATTGTGGTGTTTCCAATACCACGCGGGGAAAATTTTTTTTTTTTAACGTGCAACACATCATTTCCCGTAGATTTTTTCACGTAGATTTCTACAATTATATTGTATCTCATTTACACATCTGATTATGTGATTGAATTATGTAATTCAGTTACGACGTAATTGAATTACTATATAACGGAAATAAAATGTAATTGAATTACTATATAATTGAAATACAACGTAATTGAATTACTATCATATATAATTGAAATACTATGTAATTGAATTGCTATATAATTGAAATACAATGTAATTGAATTACTATATAATTGAAATACAATGTAATTGAATTACTATATAATTGAAATACAATGTAATTCAATTGCGTAATTGATTTAGAATGTAATTGAATTAGCACAACTCTGAACTACTATAATATACTAAAATATACTAGAATATGGTGAAACACAATAGAATATAGTAGAATATACTAAAATGTACTAGAATTTAATCTATTAAAGTAGAATGTAGAGGAATATGATAAAATACAAAATTGAATATACAAGAATATCCTATATTTTAGAATACACTAGAAGGCATTTGAACATTCCAAAATATACTAGACTGTACAACACACACACACAATATACGAGAACATACTAGAATATTCTAAAATGTACTAGAATTTACTATACAGGGTGTCCCAAAATTCCTTCAACAGCCGAAAATGGGAGGTTCCCGAGACCATTTAAAGCAATATTTTCCTTTGTAAAAATGTTATACGCGGCTTTGTTTAGGAGTTATTAACGAAAAACACGGACCAATCACAGCGCGACCTAGACGCGAGTTGGCACAGTAGACATGGCGTGCCAACTGTCTATTGGCCGACTGTGTCAACTCGCGTCTAGGTCGCGCTGTGATTGGTCCGTGTTTCTCGTTAATAACTCCTAAACAAAGCCGCGTATAACATTTTTACAAAGGAAAATATTGCTTGAAATGGTTTCAGGAACCTCCCATTTTCGGCTGTTGAAGGAATTTTGGGACACCCTGTATATTAGAATGTACTAGAATAGACTAAAATATACTGGAATATATAAGAATACTGGACAGACAAAAATAAGTTGAATTCTACATTTCCGCGATTAGAATTTTATTTAATATTGAAACATTTTTTGCGAGTTTCTATTGGAGCTCATAGCCCGTTTGGTACATGCGAAATTAACCCCTTGCCGTACGATTATCTTCATGGTTGCAATAATTAGAACTTCCTTTATATGAACCGTGCAGGTTGCTTAATTCATGACGCAGCAAAGCTATGTTTCGATAACTCCAGCTATGAACCAACAAGTCGCGGTATAACGTAATCGGCTTTACCGAACCATTTACGAGCGACTGGTTATTTCATTAGTTCAGGCCGACCGCCATTTATGTTTGCACACCTGTAATTATACACTGTTCGTCGATACGAAGAGAATTTGCATTACAATTCGTTGGAACTAGGCAGAACTTGTTCGATTCGGTAGTCTGTGGAAACATCTCTCGATACCAAGCTACTTAAAGGGGCCGTCTCCTAGCAGATGACGGTCGAGCGTGAACACTCACACACCGCTAGAGTACACTCACACACCGCTAGACCACGTATACGTACGCGAGAATTGCTAGGATCAGGGAAATGCGTTCTGATTTCTCGATAATGCAAAGACGGGGGTTTTTATTAGTCAAAATCGCTAGATAAAAGATCAATCTAGCGCGCTGTTTGCTTCAAAAGTCGTTCTTTTACGTTTCCGAGCAATGATTTTGCAATATTCGGCTGCATGTTGCCCGTCGGAGAGGCTAGTACGCCGGCGTGACTGTAGCGCCATCTGACGGGCAACATGCAGCCGAATATTGCAACATCATTGCTCGGAAACGTAAAAGAACGACTTTTGAAGCAAACAGCGCGCTAGATTGATCTTTTATCTAGCGATTTTGACTAATAAAAACCCCCGTCTTTGCATTATCGAGAAATCAGAACCCATTTCCCTGATCCTAGCAATTCTCGCGTACGTATGCGTGGTCTAGCGGTGTGTGAGTGTACTCTAGCGGTGTGTGAGTGTTCACGCGCGACCGTCATCTGCTAGGAGACGGCCCCCTTAAGAGTATGTATGGCAAGCCTAAGTGATTAACAGACAGCGGATTCTATGCATTTGTGACAAAAATGAATAGGTGCATTCGAAAAGACAGCACAAATATTAGAAACTCAATTACTAAATACTATTATTAACCCTTAGACTCTGAGACTCTGAGGCGCCACTAAATATTGCAGTACATACCATTATTCAAAATATTGTTCACATTACTAAATATGTTAGTATCTAATCAATTACTAAACATTTAAGTATTGTGTGAGATATTACATCAATTTTATATTCGCACAAAGAAAAGAATTAATATACAGGGTGGTCCACGCAGTTGTTTCAAGTCATATAGCATTTACGAAAAAATGCCAAAGGAGAAAGAGATAAATGGTTCGAAGAGCACTACATCTGTAGGCGTTTAAAAATTTTTTAGATGCAGCAGTGCATGTGCAATTAACAATAGAAATGCATATTCTTTTTCGCACAGATCGATTCTACCGTTCATTCTACGTAAAAAATGATTAGGGTACCATGGCAAAAAATTATTAGATCTCGAGATATTTTCAAAAAATGTCTTTATTGAAGAAGATGCTCAAACGCGCTTCTCCATTACATTCTAAACGTTTCTTATAACGTTTTTTCATTGTTTCCATAACTGCGTTTAAATTAGCTGCAGTTATTGCTGCACATTCCAGTATGATTCTTTCTCTCAGATTCCCTACAGAATCTATGGGATTTGAATAAATTCTATCTTTCAAATAACCCCACAGAAAAAAGTCAAGGGGACTTAAATCAGGTGAACGGGCTGGCCAACGTATTGATGTATAGACGCAGTTATGTTTTATACGGTTTTTTGCTTAAGGGGTACGACTTGAGCAACCTTACCCTAATCATTCTCCAGGAACGAACGAATAAATGGGAATCAATCGAATGTTCATAAGAAAATTTTGGTAAATATTCATAACAAAGATATCTCTGTGAATAGCCCCTTAATCGACGTGTTCTCATAGGCGTCGTTCAATTATGCAGCGTTTTCAAAACGTGTGTAAAATGGTATGCATCAACGGGTGTGAATTTCCCGACAATGAGAAGTCGAAAAGCTGATGTCATTCACCGATCAATCCAGCACTGACGAAGCATTTACTCGAGACAACCCGTTATCGAGATTACCCGATCTGATTATCTCATTGTCGACAGTATCGGCACGACACAGGTCGTAGAACTAGTGCCATAATGGATTTACGTAACTCCGTGCCGGCTATCTGGTCCAAGCATCTGCGAGCCGCCGTTGGCTCCGTCGCTTGCAATCCATAATGCACATCGTATGCACGCACCGATACGTACGGATGTAATGTACTATGGTAAGTAGCACGATTGCGTTTCCCCTCAGGGTCGTCTAAGGCAAACGCTGCGCGTATCGTCCGCGAGAATCGTTCTCCCACGATATTCAACTTTTTCTTCTGCCGAATTGCGACACCGCACAGTGCGGACAAATGGCCTAATATTCGGCACTTTTCCCTAAATTTTGTTATTAAGGGGGCCGTCTCCTAGCAGATGACGGTCGCGCGTGAACACTAGCACACCGCTAGAGTACACTCACACACCGCTAGACCACGTATACGTACGCGAGAATTGCTAGGATCAGGGAAATGCGTTCTGATTTCTCGATAATGCAAAGACGGGAGTTTTTATTCGTCAAAATCGCTAGATAAAAGATCAATCTAGCGCGCTGTTTGCTTCAAAAGTCGTTCTTTTACATTTCCGAGCAATGATTTTGCAATATTCGGCTGCATGTTGCCCGTTAGATGGCGGCGTTAGTCACGCCGGCGTACTAACCTCTCCGACGGGCAACATGCAGCCGAATATTGCAAAATCATTGCTCGGAAATGTAAAAGAACGACTTTTGAAGCAAACAGCGCGCTAGATTGATCTTTTATCTAGCGATTTTGACTAATAAAAACCCCCGTCTTTGCATTATCGAGAAATCAGAACGCATTTCCCTGATCCTAGCAATTCTCGCGTACGTATACGTGGTCTAGCGGTGTGTGAGTGTACTCTAGCGGTTTGCGAGTGTTCACGCGCGACCGTCATCTGCTAGGAGACGGCCCCCTTAATGTATATATAGGTAATTTTTTTTACAGAAAATGATATTTACCAATATAATTAATAAATTTATTAAGAAATTAACAATTTTTATTGAAACAAAAATATATTTTTAAAAACTAACAAATTTAAAACGAAATTAATAATAAATGAACCATATTTAATATTGATAATAATAAACTTAGACAAATTATAATAGTATAAACAAAATTAACAAACTTAACAAAACGCTATTCGCTATCCGAGTCATCCTCGGTACTTTGAATGTGATCCAAAATGAATCATTCAATCCCGTGATCTTGCACATTTCTGATTAAATATTGATCAATTTCAGTAAAATCGCAACATTTGCTTTTTGTTGTCGTTTCTCGAGATATTTCAATCTCTTCAGATAAATCGTCCACCCTGTATAATTATTGCAAAATTTTATTATGCATAAAAATGATTATTACATGATTATTAATAACAATTTCCACCCTAATACGCATTTTTTGCAAAAGAAATGTATTTCATATCGTGATATACACGAATATTGAATTTTTCTGTGGCGGACAAATGGCAAAATTTTGTACAAAAATCCAAATTTGTTTACGAATGTATATGTATTGGTAATTATTCGCAGAAAATGAAATTTAACGATATAACTAATAAATTTAAAAAGAAATTAACGAATTTTCCACAATACAACATAAGGGCAAGGTACGGGCACTTATTAAAAAGTTTATAAAATTAAGAGTAGCAGTTAGTTGCAGGCTAAACTATGAAATTCTTAAACTACAACAAGTAATATATCCGAATATGTCAAAATCTCAGGATATTTTTTGCCTTTCCCGAAATATGTTAATTTGAAGTTTTATATGCAAGTAATAAATAAAACCACCGTTGAAAATTTATACAAAAAATAAATCTACTTTATTAAATGTAAAAAGAATGCATATACCTTGGTGAGCATTTTCCATTATACAGAATTATTATTGCAACACTGATTTACAATTAATGTAATATTATTTGATTTTTTGGACTCTAGAGAGTGAGACACATGGTAAAATTTTTTATAAAAATCTAAATTTGGATTGCACATAACCTAAAAAATAGTTCCTCAAATAAAAATACCTAAGTACAGTTAAAATGAAGAAGGATTGCACGTAACCTAAAAAATAGTTCCTCAGATAAAAATACCCAAGTACAGTTAAAATGAAGAAGGATTGCACATAACCTAAAAAATAGTTCCTCAGATAAAAATACCCAAGTACAGTTAAAATGAAGAAGGATTGCACATAACCTAAAAAATAGTTCCTCAGATAAAAATACCCAAGTACAGTTAAAATGAAGAAGGATTGCACATAACCTAAAAAATAGTACCTCAAATAAAAATACCTAAGTACAGTTCAAATGAAGAAGGATTGCACGTAACCTAAAAAATAGTTCCTCAGATAAAAATACCTAAGTACAGATAAAATGAAGAAGGATTGCACATAACCTAAAAAATAGTTCCTCAGATAAAAATACCTAAGTGCAGATAAAATGAAGAAGGATTGCGTATAACCTAAAAAATAGTTCCTCAAATAAAAATACCCAAGTACAGATAAAATGAAGAAGGATTGCACGTAACCTAAAAAATAGTTCCTCAGATAAAAATACCCAAGTACAGTTAAAATGAAGAAGGAATGCACATAACCTAAAAAATAGTTCCTCAGAAAAACTACCTGAGTACAGTCTGATTCGAAGATGTCCAAGTGTTGACTGTTTGCATTCGGAGGACGTGTACATGAAATGTGTGCATCGTTGAATTCGAATGAAAAGATTCTAGCTGAGAAGAACGACATGGGTTCAAGTGAAAATAGCTTGGAGAGTCCGAGAGAGGTTAGATCCTAAAGTCACATATAGTCCATCACGTTGGATGCGCCAACGTTGGGAACAATTTCAGGGAAAAGCAAACGTCCATGGAATGGTGGACGAGGGTGCAAGGGTGCATTTTCCATCTTACCGGAACGCTTCCCTTCGATCATGTATTATTCAAGCGTTGAGAAAAGTTTTCAGCTGGGTGCTCGGTAGTTTCGGCCGGTAGCACACCGATACATCGTTTCTCCATTCTCCGTAGCAGCGAGCTGGACGCATAAATCTTCGTCAGGGAACGCCACGGTGGCGTTCGAACGATGCAATCTCCGGCTCGCCTTGCATTCGTACAAGTAACAGGCTTCCTGAGACAGTTTGCCGCGCTTCGGACACCGCTTATCCCGCGAATGACTATCGTTTGCGGATGCCTGGTCCCACGGTTTGCATACGTGCACCCCTAGCAGCGTTTATGGTTGGCCAACGGTGGCCAATGGTTGGGATTAGGGATGCGATCAAGTTCAATATATTAGCTTGTCCCAAAAGTTTCTTTCTCAATGCGTACATTTAATTATTGTCACATCACACAAGTATATACAGATAACGTGATCATCTGTTTATTAATATTTCAGTACTTGTAGTCCAGTCAACGAAAAGTTGTAGAGGGAAATGGAAGGGACACAATTTTTAACTTTGGGTCTTTGTTTGGACTAGTTAGGAGGTAAACATATTAAAAGTCCCCACTCCTAGGAGGTGAGCGGGCTACAGGGGGCACGTAGAAGTCACCTTTCTCGGTTTTCCGCTTATATCTCGGAAACTGTGTGTCCTAGCGATAATACCATTCCATACAAAATTGAAGCTGACAAAATGTGCTATAAGATTGATTCCATTCAGTTTTTCGCTATCTCGCATAGTTTCCGAGATATCCGCGCTCAAAGTTCGTCAAATAAGGCAAAAATTTCTTTTTCACAATTAGTCAACTTTGAGCACGGATATCTCGGAAACTATGCGAGATAGCGAAAAACTGAATCGAATCAATCTTATGGCACGTTTTGTCAGCTTTAATTTTGTATAGAATGATCTTATCGCTGGGACACATAGTTTCCGAGATATAAACGGAAAACCGAAAAAGGGGACCTTCTACGTGCCCCCTTGTACACCGCTCACCTCCTAGGAGTAGGGACTTTTAGTATGTTTACCTCCGAACTAGTCCAAACAAAGTCCCAAAGGTAAAAAAATTGTGTTCCTTCCAATTCCCGCTACACCCCCCTTACGAGCATTCATTGACTGGACTGTTGGTAATGAAACGGAATGAGTTAGGTCTGGGTTAACCTAACCTAATACTTGTGTGATGCAGTGCCGCCACTGCACTTATTTCTATTGTTCGAAGTATTTATAGAGAGTTCAAATTCAATCAAAGTTCGAACCTGTTTCCGGGGTGCTTGATCACATCCCTACCAACCATAAATGCTACTAGGGCCTCTCCGTTTTGCGCCGCGCGATTAACTTGCACGGGTCGCTTCTGTCCCTTGGCCTGCAACGCTCTGCAACGCTTTGCAACGCTTTGCACCGTTCCGCAACGCAGAGTGGCCGGTTGCCGCATACCCTTCACCGGATTCCGATCGGATGCAGTTCGTGCGGGATATCGTTACGTGGGATCACGATCGCTTTGTCCAGATATCGCGGCCAATAATGATCTTAAAAGGAAAAAGAATGTAATTGGCTTCCGTTGAACCGGCCCCCGGACCGATACGTGCCCGTTAGGGCATTGTTCGCGTACTGATCAGACCCCGCCGCCGTGTTCCCAGCTAAAGTTACTGCACGACCCGATATTAGGGGTGTCGGGATACTCCCCCGATTTTTTACTAGCCGGCGAGCGCCCTAATGAATCGCAGAAAGAGATATAAGACAGGCCTGACGTTTGGGGAGAGGATCGCGGGGATCTTGTTCCCCGATCCGATCTGCTGATCCCTCTGTCGAGACTAGGTATACAGGGCGGACAACTAAACGCGACCATTTCCATTATTTTTCCTGTTAACCCCCAGTGCTGTAATTTATTTCACTGCGGTGAAGCTAGAACTCGTTGAAATAATTCCGAGAAGGAACAAGGATGTTTATATTTATATAAGACAGATGTAGTAGTTTATAATACATTGCCAAGGCATTCAAGACGAGGCATGTTAACAAAGAGGAGCCAGTAACTCGCTGACTGTAAACCGAGCCACACGCACATTTAATAAACAACTTTTATCAAAAGCCCTACACAGAGGACAATGTTGCACGGTGGGTACATACAACATTTTTATGGTTAAAATATTTTCAAGAAATTTTTAGGTGACCTTCAATGCCTCGCCTGGAATAGTCAGCAATACCAGATTGAGGGATTTCTGGGGTAAATAGTGGGGGAAATGATATAGTCGGAGCCTGAGTGACGTCACGACGCTATAGTGTAGGTCAGGCGTGGGCACGGGTGGGGCCCCTCAAACGCCTGCTTCCCCCACCAACGGCACGAGGCCTGCGCACTGCTTGCCACGGACGAAGCGCGTCTTTCCTTCATAGTAACGACGGATGCTGGTGGGGGACAGTGGGGACGGTCTTACCTCAATTGAGGCAAAAATGCCCACTCCTGATGTAGGTAGTCCAGGCATGTCTAGAAGTTGCTCGATCGGAGGCAGTCTCAAGGAATACCCGTGGAATACCCCCACTTCTCCGGACCGCGCGTCTCGCTCCCCTTGGCGAGTATTCCTTGGGAATTCCTCCGATCGAGCAACTTCTGGACATGCCTGAGGTAGTCCAACCTTAGTCCAATCTATCACGATACTACAGTCCAGATTCCAAGTTATAATGACCCCTAATCGTAACCATTCCGAACCCTTCCACGTCAGATCTGATCCAAATTCGGCCACCCCGAGCCTCTCGGGCAACTCCGGGCCAAGGGTCTTTCCGGAAAAGAGTAAGTGGCAGTTTTTCTCGGTGTGGATGATGCGTCACGAATGCTACGTAGGAGTAAATGCGCACAGTAGGACCCTGCGTGCATTTTTACACCGAGCCGGACTTGAGCGGGTTGCAAGTCCCCAGAGATGGGTTTTTTTAGTGGGTAGTGGGTTTTGGAACCGACCATCTGTGCCGCCGAGTCCCACATATTTTATGTTAGTGCGTAAATGAATTTTTTTCCATCTGTATAAAATATACTTAAAATAAACGGTCGGGCCAAGGGTCTCTAGCCAGATTGTACTAACCTGGAGGGTCCCAATGGATGATGCTCACGTTCATTTCCAACTGTTTCATTTTGTTCAGGGAACAATCTTGACTTCAGCGTATCTTACTCGATAGTCGAATAAAGTGTTGCGTGCGCAACGAGGACAGACCACATCCAACGATGTTTCCATTCGATTCCCTCGTTCAAACATGGATGTGTCTGTGAAATCGATGGTAGGTGGCGATACGAACTTCTGCGCGGCGTAGATGACTGTATAATTAATACCGTATGTAAATAGCCAGCGCGCGAATGGATGTGAAAATCTTTTTTCGTAAAAAAAGGTGTCGGACGTCACCGCCGTACAATTTGAATTCTAAATGGGTTCAGGCTGCAAAGAGAAGAGACGGAATTGTGTGCGTTTTTAACACCCTCTCTCCCGGTTCTCGATTTTTATTCACACTTTTAGATTGAGAAATTAGAGGTTGTTATTTGTGAGCGTGTCTTAGAAATGTAGACTAAACTAGGACATCCTAAACAAGATCAGTGGTATACTGATAAGTCACGTTCCGAGCAATACCGGTTACCATGGTCTGATAAGACTTAACACGTGACCTTAGTTTGCTGCTCGTTTGCATCTAAATCAATGTCAACCCTGATTATTTGTTTTATTATTCTTTAAGCTCTTGCAGACGAGTACCTGTCGAGGCCAAATGAAAATCGATTTGGGGTGACTGATTTGGATAGCATTTTCTGCTATTTTCTTTGGGTCACGTGTGCGACGAGCTTAATAGGGTAACTGTACCGATTACTGCGGTGTCGTGCTTCGATCTCGTACTTTACTGTAATATTATTCCTCTCATTTATCGAAATAATAATATAAAATATTATCATTATTTTTTTCGAAGTCATTTTCATTATTTCAATAATTGTAAGGTAATTATAAGTAAGTTCGATTATTTTCGTTTTCTTTTCGTCTTAATATTAACAACCGAGAAAGAAAAATGTTTTGTTTTCAAATTTTGGGGGATTATCTTTCAACCTAAAAGTATTATTTTGCACACGATATCAATACAGGTTCTGCACTCCAAATTCACCCTTTGGCAAATCAATTTCAACCTTTTGCAAATCAATTTCACCCTTTGGCAAATCAATTTCAACCTTTTGCAAATCAATTTCAACCTTTTGCAAATCAATTTCAACCTTTTGCAAATCAATTTCACCCTTTGGAAAATCAATTTCAACCTTCTACAAAGAAAGTATTAATCGTTAAGAAATTCAAAATTTTATCTGTAGCAAAGATGAACAATACTTACTTAAAAATAATTACTAGACCGCGGATTTTATGCATTTATGACAAAAACAGTCAAATAAAACAAATGCCACAATACACATCCGAAAAAAACCAATGAAACCGTAAAATAAATCGTAGGGCAAGGGATTTATCAGATTCGGAATAAATACATACAATAAAACCTACAACCGCAGTCAGTGGCGCACCCAGGGGCGGGGGGAGTCAGGGGGCCAAGTCCCCCCTACCCCAAGGAAAAAATATTTAGCTTCCAAAATTAAAATCGCGGAATAGCCTTGGATACCGCTGATAGATATTTTGGCTAAAAAAATGGACATCACGCAAAACCTAGGGCTGGGTTCAACTCGCCCCCCGCCCCCAACATTACATCCTGAGAGCGCCACTGACCGCAGTAATAGGTACACCACAGAGTTGAGCAATTATCGATTAAAATTTTAATCATGATTGATTAATGTGTACAATTAAAAAAAGAAATCGTCGAAAAATCGGTGATTGATTCAATCAATTGATGAAGTTAATCGTCAATCGTTGATTAAATGAGGAAATCGTCGAAAAATCGGCGATTGATTCAATCAATTGATGAAGTTAATCGTCAATCGTTGATTAAATGAAGAAATCGTCGAAAAATCGGTGATTGATTCAATCGATTGATGAAGTTAATCGTCAATCGTCGAAAAATCGGCGATTGATTCAATCGATTGATTAAGTTAATCGTCAATCGTTGATTAAATGAAGAAATCGTCAAAAAATTCGCGATTGATTCAATCGATTGATGAAGTTAATCGTCAATCGTTGATTAAATGAAGAAATCGTCAAAAAATTCGCGATTGATTCAATCGATTGATGAAGTTAATCGTCAATCGTTGATTAAATGAAGAAACCGTCGAAAAATCGGCGATTGATTCAATCGATTGATGAAGTTAATCGTCAATCGTTGATTAAATGAAGAAATCGTCAAAAAATTCGCGATTGATTCAATCGATTGATGAAGTTAATCGTCAATCGTTGATTAAATGAAGAAATCGTTGAAAAATCGGTGATTGATTCAATCAATTGATGAAGTTAATCGTCAATCGTTGATTAAATTTTTGGCCAACTCTGAGGTACACTTACCCTAGCACAGTTCCCATTGATAACAGCGTCGACAGTCGATCTCGATCTCGATCGTCCGCAGCGTAACGCGCGAGGAATGCGCGCGACATTGCGCACGTATAAGAGTGCAGCATTCACATTCATGTTCCTGACCTCCGATAAGCTGAATGTAGGTCGAGCATTATCACGGGGTACAGTAACCTGAATAGTCAACGGCAACGCCACACGTTCTAGGCGAACGTGGACGCATTGATAGGGTCGACCCTGAATCAATCCACGGGGGAGACCATGAATATTTCATAGGGGCTCCTCCTGTCCCTATTCGTCCCTTTCTCCATGATCGAACGATTGCTATAACATCGTCGGAAACGACTGCCAATGACAGATCGACCGATCCCGATCAAATCGTTTAATGGAACCGCTCATTCCGTAAAAACTCAATAACCTCGGTCCGATTTCGAAATCGGTTCTTGAAAACTCGATCCGACTTTCTATTCGCGGATACACGATTTACGATCCTAAAGATCGAACGTTCCTAAGCTGTCACGTGATTTATACGACGGAACCGTGTGCACTGACATTTCGAATGGGGGACCAATGATCCTAAATTGGCGACACTATATTCCTACGCTAGTGCGGAACACTCTGCGACTACTGAAAACGGTACCTGAAGACCTGCGCCCGCATACCGAGCTGACGTTTACCGTGCATATTGATTCACATCAAGATTCTAACGGTAAAAAATGATATTACCTCTGTGGTAATTTTATATGCTGTACTAGGAAGTCCGTTTGAACGATGTGGGCGACTTTGGGGAGATGAAAGTACAATAAAAAAATATATAAAGAAAACTTTTTAAAAGCACGCTTATATTAAAATGCACTAAAAAGGAGAAAATAATTTTTTTTAGGCATTAGTCACTATAAATAAAAGCGTGGAGAGCTAAACTACAGTGGATAACAAAAGTATAAGTTAATGCTCATATTTTCAATGATGAGATCACGATAACAGTAATATTTATTCACTTATAAAAATTACACAAGTTGATTACGTAGTTAATGATAATGTTGAAAACAAAATTTATCACGATAATCACAGTGATCTGAAGATTTATCAAGATATTGATCTTTCTATACTAAATATACAAAATTTGGTATGTGCCAAAAGTAAGTTGAAGTATCGTTTAATAACACTGTCCAACACCAAATTTGTTTCACAATTACATCGTGATGGCGGTACTTATAGAGTTTTATGCGCTGATTGCGAATCTGCCCTTAATTTTTCTCCTAGACGAACAGTTTTTGAGAAACAAGACTTCGAAAAACAAAAAAATATTTTTCAACTTTAAACAAATATTGTGATGGTATTATAAAAAATACGGAATTGTTCTTCGCAGCAAAAGATTCTGTAGACTTTCCCGAATACAGTGATATCTAATACCAATACATTATGAATGTTTAAACATGTTCAGGATATTTTTGAATTTATCTCAAAAAATAAGGGTCCAGCGGAAAATCGAACTATACCACGCGATAGAGCAGACTTTTATCTTGAGAAATCACTCTTTGAAATTTGCTACATCCACGTTTTTTCCGGAACCAGAAAGCAAAATATCGTCACCCGGCATGAGTTGGCCAATTTATGTTGAGATCGCGCTAGTGGTGAGCGCCACTGGCGGCAACTTATTGTTAATGTTGTAATGGCGATGATATTTCGCTTTTATATATTTTTTTAAAATATATTTTCAGAATCATATTGTTACACCCCCCTCTTTCTTCGGGGTAGCGAGCGAGCTAGCGAGACTGTTTATTGTTCTAGATTCTTCTGCGGTACAAAGTGATACATGGGTACATGTATGCGGCTTCTTATTTATTAATATACAGGGTGTCCCAAAATTCCTTCAACAGCCGGAAATGGGAGGTTCCTGACATCATTTGAAGCAATATTTTCCTTTGCAAAAATGTTATAGGCGGTGTTCAGGAACCCGGGACTATTTGAGGTTTGGAACTGAACTGTATGGATAGGTGTTTTGTCGGATCGGGTTTGAACACTGAAGGGAGTTCGGAAAGGGAAATCGTATGGAAATTGTGAGCGAAGTGATCTTGGAATGAAGCCTATCAGACACAACGGTGTGTTGATCCGGTAAAACTTTCGTTTATTGCAACAATCGCGAAACGAAACTGGATACAATCACGACGTATTTGCACGATCGACGGTAAACGAAACAAGATAGGATGACCGGCAACGTAATGATTGCGTACAAAGAATAATGGGCGCGATTGCGTAACGTCTGGATCGGTTGAGCGTTCGAAAGATTCTCCTCGACCGGGTAAACCGCATGATTAACGGTGGTTCTCGGTAATCACGTGATCATGCTTCACGAGCGCGATACCGGGAATCGCCAAAAACACGGACGTCGCGTACCGCGGATTGGCAGGAGCGCAAATCCTGGGTACGGGTAACGCGGGGGGCTATCGAGGACTGTATCGCTCGACTTCTACATCTTAAAACTAACTTATTCTAAGCTGAATCCTAAACAGGCGGCTTTGTTTAGGAGTTATTAACAAAAAACACGGACCAATCACAGCGCGACCTAGACGCGAGTTGGCACAGTCGGCCAATGGGCAGTTGGCGCGCCGAGCCGATTTTGCCAACTCGCGTCTAGGTCGCGCTCTGATTGGTCCGTGTTTTTCGTTAATAACTCCTAAACAAAGCCACGGATAACATTTTTGCAAAGGAAAATGTCGCTTCAAATGACGTCACGAACCTGCCATTTCCGGCTGTTGAAGGAATTTTGGGACACCCTGTATGTTACGAAATGTTAATATACAATAGGTTTCTATGTTTGTTTGTTTGGTTCCCTTGTGTTTGCTGCTGGTGTTGTGCGGTGTGGTTCGGGGGCTGGACGCTGTCGGCACCGTCTTAGGGTCCTCTGGCGAGTGAACAATAGCACCCACCTTTCTGTGCTGGTGTTCACCCAGAACTCTCGCGCCATGATGAACCGGTGCGGTACCTCTACTCGTTGGCCCGTTGGTAGCGTGTACCATGTTGTTGCGCATGGCTTATATTCGCCATTATACGCTAAGGGCGGTAAGGTGTCTGCGGTCGCGTTCTCTTCGGTGGTCGGGCGGTTTTGGCTCTCCGGCTGGTCGTTCTGTCCGGTGAGGTCTATAGTGATCGGTTGGGGCGTGGGGTTTGGTGGCTTCTGGACAGGTTTGATTTGTAATTCCTGCAGGCCCTTCCAGATTGCTATTGGTATCTGTACCGATACCCTTGGTCGGCTGGCGGGTGAGGGGCCCGGTTGGTTCGGTGTTAGTGCTGATCCCCTCCGCTTCTCTGTTCGACGGTGTTGCCTGGTTTTTGTAGTTGGTGGCAAGGTCACTCCGTCTGGCCACCAGTTCAGAGTTTCGGGAAGGTTCCCCGGGAGTCCGAATTCGAGCTCATGGCCCGCCATCCGACGATGCTCGGAGTTGGCCGTTGGTCCCACTGCTTCCTCTGGGGTGGGGATGAATGTTTGTTCCGGGTCGCCCTTCAGCCAACTTACGGGGCGAATGACGGGGTTGTTGGCTACCCCAATTTGTCGCCTGGAGGTGGCGATTGAATGTGGTCGGGTTGTCTTCCGGCTCGTAATTTCCTCCCACATTTGCGCCGTTGCCTTTTTTGGCGCCTTTGGAGTTGCTGGTCGGTCCCTCCGAGGTGCGTGTGTGGGTGTCGGGGGGGCGGTGGTGGGCTCTGGCGACGGAGTGTCGGGAGTTGCTTCGGTGGGGTGGTACTCGGTCCTCCGGGGCTCTGTGTCGAGCTCTGGCGTCTTTGATAGGGATGGTGTATGTACGTCGTCTTCCTCGGTGTCGCTGAACAGCCCTACTAGTCCTTCGTAGAAATCGTTATCCATGTTCCTGCAAGCATACGAAATTGGAGGGTTTTTTCTGGGGCGTCCGCGGCGGCGGGGTTCGGAGAGATTGGGGTTCGTTGGGGTGTTTCTGGTGGGAGGAATTGGATCGGGTGTGGTTTCCTCGCCCGTAGGGGAGGTTTCTGGTGTCAGATCGGCGTTTGCTTCGGGTTTCAGGTCTTGGACGTGGATGTGCCGGGTCCATTTGCCTTCGGTGTCACGTAGGTCGACGATATGACTGGGGATACGACGCGCTCGACCGTATATGGCCCGCTGTATTTGGGTGCGAGCTTTGCGGCGATGCCCGCCCCTCCGTCTGAAAGAGTGTGCTCTTTTTTCCAGACTCTGTCTCCTATTGTGAGCCTCCAGTTCCGGTGTCTCAAGTTGTAATACTTGGCTTGTCGGCCGAATGCTTGGGCCAGGTGTAATTTTGCTAGTTCCTGTGCCTCGTGGAGGTTCTTCCACCGGGCTTGCGGTCTGCCGGGGGCGGTCCCTGCTGCTGTTTGTCCGGGTGCCCGGAGTTTGCGGCCTTGGTTCAGGTAGGTTGGACTATACTCGGTTGATTCGTGCCATGCAGTGTTTATGGCGAATCTGACTTCGTCCACTTTCTCGTCCCATCGGTCGTGTCGGTCTCCAGTGTACTGGGCGAGCATAGTCTTGACCACTTTATTGGCCCTTTGTACCGGGTTGCATTGAGGAGAGTACGGTGGTGTCCGCCGGTGTTCGATGCGTGTAACAGGCTGGTGAACGGTTCCCCGATAAATTGTCGCCCGTTGTCGGAGATTATTATCTACGGGGCCCCGTGTCGGAGGATAATGTCTTTCTGTATTGAAGCGGCTACGGCGGCACTGGTTGCCTTTCGTAGGGGTGTCAGTTCGACCCATTTGGTAAATCGGTCTAGTGACACGAGCAACCATATATGTCCCCGGCGGGACCGTGGTAGTGGGCCGATGAGGTCAACGGAAACCGTGTGCCAAGGTTGCGTCCCAGGATTGGCGTGCAGTTGTCCTGGCAGTTAGTGCACCCTCGTACGTACCGAGCGGTTTCTCGAAACATGCCCGGCCAGTAGAACCTCTGAGCGAGCCGGACAATTGTTTTTGCCACTCCTAATTAGTGTCCGGACGTGGGGTCGTCGTGGTATTACTGGAGGAGCGCTTCCCGTTCGTTGATGGGTACGCATAATTTCCAGGCGGATCCGGGTTCGGGCTCGTTATAATCGAGCTGGTGTAGTATGTGGCGGTGTAGCTTCCCGTCACGTATCTGGTATTCTGGTTCGGATGCAGGGTTCTTTCGGACGACGGCGATCTTTTTTTCATACCACGTGTCGGTGCGTTGTTTCGGTCGGCTCAGGCTTACGCCTGGAGCAGGTTCGGTTCGGGACAGCGCGTCCGCTGCGTGGTTCAGTTTCCCGGGTTGGTATTTGACGGAAAAATCGAACTGTTGCAGTTCCAGGGCCCATCGGGCGAGTCGGCCGGTCGGATTATCAATCTGGCGGAGCCATCGCAGTGCCTGGTGATCGGTGATTACCGTGAAATGAAAGCTCTCCAGATATGGCTTCATTTTTCGGATGCCCCAGACTACCGCGAGGCATTCTTTCTCCGTAGCGCTGTAATTATGCTCGGTTGCGTTCAGCGTGTGGCTGGCGTAGGCGATGACCCTTTCGTTGTCCTTTGGCCCTTGGGTTAGGACGATTCCGAGTCCGTGGTCGCTGGCATCCGTTTGCAGGGTAAACGGCTCGTTGAAGTCCGGGCAGGCAAGTATCGGGGCGGCAATCAGTTTCTCTTTCATTTTCTGGAAGGCGTCTTCCTCTACTTCCGTCCATCTCCATTTCGCGTTTTTCCGTGTGAGCTGGGTTAGCGGTCCCATGAGTTTCGCGAAGTTTGGGATAAATCGTCGGTACCAGGATGCCATACCGTGGAACTTCCGTATTTCCCGTATTGTCTTCGGCGTGGCGAGTTGGGCGATTGCGCTGGTTTTCTCGGGGTCGGTCCGGATGCCCTGTTGGTCGACTATATGGCCTAGATAGCGTAGGCTGTCGACGCAGAAGCGGCATTTGTCGGGGTTTAATCGGAGGCCGGCGGTACGCAGACGGTGAAATACTTCCTGGAGGTGTCTTAAATGCTTCTCGAATGTTCTGCTGACAATGATAATGTCGTCGAGGTATGCGAACGCATAGGGTTCGAGCTCGGGACCGATGATCTGGTCAAGCAATCGTTGGAAAGTGGCCGGTGCGGAGTGTAGTCCGAATGACATGACGGCGAACTGGAACAATCCTTTACCTGGTACGGTAAAGGCGGTGAGCGACCGGCTGGAGTGTTCTAGCGGAATTTGCCAATACCCGTTCTTCAGGTCGAGGGTGGCTAGGACCTTGCTCCTCGTAGTTTGTCGAGGGTGGCCTGTATGTGCGGCAGCTTAATTTGCGGAAATCGACACAAAATCGTGGTTTGCCGTCTTTCTTCTTGACCACCACTACGGGAGAGCTCCATGGGCTGCTGGATGGCTCAACTACCCCTTTCTTCAGCATTTTTTCCACCTCTTCGTTGATTACGGCTTGCATGGTTGGATTCCGGGGTCGGTATCACTGCTTAATGGGTGTCTCGTCCATAAGCTTGATTCGGTGTCGGATAAGAGTGGTGCGCCTCGGGACGGTCTCGAATTTCTGCATTTCGGCGTCCAGGAAAGCCTCGAGTTGGGCTTGATCGGTTTCCTGCGGTTTCCGGAGGCCTACTTGGAGGCAGGGTTCGGCCACACAGTCGGCAGGCCAGGAGGTGGTTTCAGTTCCAGTTGCATGGCTGCTATTGCCTGGATTCCGAGTAGTACGGGTGGTACCATATTTGGCAGGACGGTGAATTCCTGGGACCAGGTTTGTCACATGGTCGAAAACGGGAGCCGGATGATGCCGGCGGGTTGAGCGTCTGATCCGTCGGCTAGCGCGATCATGCCGGTCTGGGAGGCAGTGTCGAGGCTCTTTTCTTGAGCCCGCTCTCTGACCTCCTTCAAGGAGGTCAAGGAGGTTAGTGCAGGTCTGTTACAATATATTAATTTTTTTTCGTTGTTTTAAGTCGCATCAACTGCCAGGTTATTAGCGACATCATGAAATAAGTCGGAGTATACTACAGTATTCGTTTGACAAGTTGGGTTTCCTCGCTGAAATTCAGCAGGACGTATATTCTATTATCGTGAAGACTGTCAATCAACATTGTCGGCATACTTATTAACTTTCCGGGAGTATTTCGATGGTGACGCAACGGCCACAACGGTTACGCAGATCGGCTGTTGCGCGAAAACGATAAAACGACTATCGAGCTCGCAGATAAGTCTTCAGCTTTCCTGCATAATCGCGATCCGATCGGGAACTGGAACGAGCCAGATCATTAGGCCGGTTAATGATTTTAATCTCGACGTCGCGAAATAACCGTATAGGCGTGACTGATTTGCATGCATATCCCGTGTCGCCTTGCATACCGACAGTAATTAGTTGCGATAGATTCGGGCCATGGAAAATTGATTCGAGAACCAGCGTCGAACAGTCCAAGACGATGAAGACGTTGCTGCTACATCGTAAAGCGAAATTACTACACACACACACACACACACACACAAGTATATTAATTCTCTAAATTAATTAACACTAACCGTACAACGACCGGTTTCACTTTTCTCACGTTTTAATTATTGAAATTATCAGACTGTGGATCTTTATGCATTTATGAAGAAACTGATTGGGTGAAATATAAAACGGTAAAGGATTCGAAAAATTTGAGAATGTCGTAATGTTGTTTTACGAAGTCATTAAGGGATGAAATCAATTTTTATTTTATTCCTGCTTCCCCCACTGCTTCGTAGAATATTATCAAACACATTGACTCGCTCGTGTCCATATTATGATCTTATCATTTTTGTGAAAGTTTTAGGTAAACTATATGTTTATAGAGTGCACGGATTTTCTCAGCAGAGTTGATTCCGTAAGTAAGTACGTTCACGGTGTCTTTCGAACGTTGCCGGATGATTTATTTGCCCGAAGGACGAGCATTATCGAGCTCTTCGAACGGTGACGCGAAAAAGCTGAAACAGATAGGCGAGCTTCGCAAGATACCCATTCCAGAATGAAGCAACGTGTACTATGTAATACACGTTTTACGAGGCCATTAAGGCTTTTAACGGAGCCTGGAAACAGCCGAGTAATAGGCAATAAATAGTAGGTGCACGGTAAATATCGGTTAATCGGTCGGACATGCCACGGAAAATCGTAAAGCTCTTCGGTCGGAATGCAAAAACTGGGAAAACCGTCGCGCCGATACTTTCGTTCTTCTCGTAGCGGTTTGACCGTTCATTATTTTCTCGATGATTTTCTATGATTCCATCATTGAAACAATTGGCTTGTGATAGCTGAAATATGATATAAATATTCTTGATTCAATTTTGTCGAGATGTCTTGCAAATATTGCATCGAGAGTTGTTCCTGATCTTGTCGTCGCTTCATTAGGATTATTTACCATATCCAATTTTAATTTACTTCTAAACATTATAGTCCAGTCAACGAAAAGTTGTAGAGAAAAATGGAAGGAACACAATTTTTAACTTTGAGTCTTCGTTTGGCTAGTGAGGAGGTAAACATACCAAAAGTCCCAACTTCTAGAAGGTGAGCGGGGTGCAGGGGGGCACGTAGAAGGTCCCCTTTTTCGGTTTTCCGCGTATATCTCGGAAACTATGCGTCCTAGCGATAAGACCATTCCATACAATATTATAGCTGACAGAATGTGCCACAAGATTGATTCGATTCAGTTTTTCGCTATCTCGCATAGTTTCCGAGATATCCACGCTTAAAGTTCACTAACTCTTCAGCACAATTAGTGAACCTTTAGCACAGATATATCGGAAACTATGCGTCCTAGCGATAAGACCATTCCATACAAAATTAAAGCTGACAAAATGTGCTATAAGATTGATTCGATTCAGTTCTTCGCTATCTCGCATAGTTTCCGGGATATCCGTGCTCAAAGTTGACTAATTGTGAAAAAGAAATTTTTGCCTTATTTGACGAACTTTGAGCGCGGATATCTCGGAAACTATGCGAGATAGCGAAAAACTGAACGCAATCAATCTTATAGCATATTTTGTCAGCTTTAATTTTGTATGGAATGGTATTATTGCTAGGACACATAGTTTCCGAGATATAAGCGGAAAACCGAAAAAGGGGACGTTCTATGTGCCCTCCTGTAGCCCGCTCACCTCCTATAGGGAGTAGGGACTTTTAGTATGTTTACCTCCTAACTAGTCCAAACAAAGTCCCAAAGTTAAAAATTGTTTTCCTTCCATTTCCCTCTACACCCCCCTTACGAGCATTCATTGACTGGACTATTACTAGACTGCAAGAAGTTGCTCAGAAGAGTATTTCTCTTCTGGATGAGTGGAAGGTGTTGATGTAACAAACATCTCTTCACCAACAATTTTCTTTGTTATAAACAATGTTGCGGCAAGTTTCTCTTAGCTGTAGATTCACCCCTAGAACGGATGACCATTACTTTTTATACACCCTGTACACGCAGCTCGCATTCTGTCGGCATTGTGTGTAGCAGCCGGACACGTGTCTCCGAGCGGTCTGTTTGTCTCGTGGCGCATTGATCAACGTCAGAAATGATAGAGCGCGGCTATCGGAGGTTGTTGATCGATCGATCGTGGCACGCGACCTTTATCAGCAGCGCGCCGATAGTTCGATAGAGGTTGAAACCAGTTGACTAGACGTCAACCACGTTGGCTAGACGAGAGGGTCACCAGTCGCGTTTGCGGCGCCAGCAACGAACAATAGCAAGGCTAACCGCGGCAACGCGTTAATTCCAACCGGCCGTGGCAGAGAACTTCTTGCGGTAGGTCACAGACCATGAAGATTAGTTATACAAGCCACGAAGAGGCGCCGCGGGCGTTCCGTGCCGACGGTAATTCCCGTTTCGCTGGATTACATGATCTCGGCTCGCCGGCGGATACGTGTCTCGGCCGAGCCAATGCAAAAACGCGATGTAGTAAATCCTCGGACTTGATGCGTCGCTCTTCAAGATCAGTGCTAACTATCGCGCGCGACTGCGCCTTTGCCCATTAGCTATCTCCTCGTTGCCAATAATTAACCCCCTGCCGCATAATCACGAGTCTAACCCCCTGTCAAGTTTTCAGACGGTCTGCTAAATATGATAATTATTCTTTTCTTCTAGGGGCACTGTCTCGTATAAACCCGTAAACATATTGATCTTTTTTTTTTAAGTACAAAACCGTAACGATCTTGTGTAAACATTGACCAAGAAGCAGAGACGGGCCACATTTGGCGAAATAAATATTTCAATCTTCGAGTAGGGGAAGAGGTTGGGTTGTGAGACAGTCGTTTTTATCCATCGCGCAATCGCGATATTTCGAATCTGTCTGCCGTCAAATTTTTGTTTCGACGTCCGCTAGTTTTTGTGCAAGCACCGAGGTGTACAGACGTGTTGCTTATATTAAAAACATTATTTTGTTGAGTGGATCAATTGAAAAAGGTGAGTGTGATGCACTTTCATTTAGTGTTTTCCTTACATTTTACGATGCAATATTGAGTTTTGCGCATATGCGACAAAAACACATTGTTTTTTTTCTGTCACATTCGGAATGGCATCATGGTTGGATTATGAGACACCATAGTGGTTGGGTTGTGAGACACTAGTTTTTTTTTACTAGAAACGAACTAGAACGGTCAGATATCGTTGTTTGTGTTAGAATCAAGTGTTTATTTGTCATTTAACGTTTGTTTTGGTTTATTTTTTGAATTTATAGTCGTGTCAACTCCAAGAAAATCGCCCGCAAACAAAGAAATTAATTTTAATGCCGTGCTTAGTGCCGTTAAAGATTATTTGCTGGAGAAGAAAGGCATAAGAAAGGCTGCCAAAGAATATGGCGTTGATAAGAGGACATTAAAGCGTTTTGCGAAGAAAGTTGACAGCCATTTTGACGATATTTCCACAGTTTGCGATGAAGAATTCATGGAATTTTTGCGCATATCTCGTTTTTCACATGGAAACATTGTGACAGCGACTTGGATGACAAAGAGGAAGATGATTATTGAATCCTTCCATTCATTATATTTTTTTTTTTACTTTTCTTCGCCATTCTTTGCTTTTTTTCAATTTTTTGCCATTCTTTTTAACTCCTTTGGTCACTTAATGTCTTTAAAATAAATAAAAATTCATTTTTGCATAAAGTACATGGGTTTTACTTTATATTTTACCACTTTTAGTTGATTTTTCCGAGTGTCTCACAACCCAACCACTTTTTTCAGGAAGCCAAAAAACAAGTCCTCGGAAAATTGCCCATAAAATTTTACTTGTTGATCAAATCGCGAAACTTTTTATATTTAGAAGTTGCGTATTTCCTTCACCTTTCCGACGGTATATAAAACTCTTTGATATCTTCATCAAGCAAAAAGTTACAGACCAAAAACAAAACCCGTCTCATAACCCAACCTCTTCCCTTACTGTTTAATATTTCAGATTTTATTCGGTTTGAAAGAAATAGCATTTCGAAGAGGATACACAGGGTGAGATAACTCGTAAGTTATTTGTTGTACGAAAAAATGTTTCGAACAAAAGTTGCATTGGTGTTCCGAGGGGAATACAGTGCTCTAATCTGTGTTTTATTACTTTGCTTTTTATCCAGATATGAGGGTCACCTTCAGTTTTTTAAACGGAATGTCTAATACATTTTCTCAAATTAGGATAAATTATGAAATTCTGCGGAAAAAGGTATTGCACAGTGGAACTTAAAATGAATAATTACGAGTTATCAGATCAACGAAACACCCTGTATATAAAATCCGATCTAAAAGTTGTATCAAATTTTCTCTCGAATAATTGAATTATGAATCACCAATATAGTATTACAGGTATCATAAAAGCGTCGAGTGCTCAAGCCAATAATTATCTCCCGATAACATCAAAGGTCATTGGCAAATGCCCCGCGGCTTTGATCGGCTAGAGTGAATTCTAAAAGAACCAGTCACTCGAGATCGTTCAACTATAGCATATATTGTTGCATAGTAGTAGACACATGCTACACGGACTTCGAGACAACTATCACAGAGAATAATGACTATAGTATATTACAAAAGCATTAACATCCGAAACTAACTATATTATTTACCGATAACGTCATGGATGACTGCTACCCGAGTTAATTCCGAGAAAAATTGATCTAAGAAAGTGGTCTAAGCCAAAATTTTAATTTACATTATGTTAAACTAAATTAATTCGTCTAAGTTTTACGATATTATCAAATTATTATATTGTCAAAAATGAACCGTTAGATAGTGCTTATTATTTGAACATTAAATGGAATTCAATTAGTTTTAATATCCTTTTCCTGTAAATATCTTGGCACAAGAAAACTACGGCTCTGGACCACTTTCATAATTATGGGCAAATTTAACAGATTCTGCAATCGCGGCACGTGTTCCAAATAGGCGAACCGATCGACTCGATATGTATGCCAAGGAAATGAAATAAGTAATGATCGTGACATCATTTTGCGAGCACCGTGGAAACCAATACAAATCATCTTTCTCTATGGGAATCTTGACCAAGACACTGCGCCGTTAACGCGCCGATAAGAAGTCAACGTGGAGCCGTTGGCCCGTGAGTAATCGGCGATAGTATCTGCGTTACAAGCACTTCTAATTGGCCGCGATATCGTTACTGGCGCAACTTGCTATAAGTAATATTAAGCATCCGTTTCGCACGCGTACCGCGCCCTACCACGCTGCCAAATGTCCTACAGCCTATTGAAATGGGTGTGTACTGCACAATTTCTCACGTATCGTGACCCATACTGCACATGCTTATGCTATTCAATTCCCATCCGGAAAGATAGAACAAACAATTTTCTTCGATTGTGCTTTTTTAAAAGTGTTACACCCAGAAAATGTTTCCATGCAAACGGTTCAATGAATTATTATTATTTCTCCTGTTCTGCTCGATAAATAATTACGAAAAAATTCATGAGCATTCTATCTACTGGCATACACGACAGTGAATTATTTCAGAATTTTTGGTTGCGAAACCGATTTTTCAAAAAATCCGGAAGCATGAAATTGGAATAGAATCCCCAATCTCACTATCTGGGCTAGACTATACACGAATTTTGCTCTATTTCTGCTGTTCCGTTCGATAAAAAATTACTAAAAAATTCATGAACATTCTACCTAATGGCGCACAAGACAATTAATTTTTTCAGAATTTTTGGTTGCATAATCTATTTTTAAAAAAATCCGGAAACATGAAATTGGAATAGAATCCCCAATCTCACTATCTGGGCTAGACTACACATGAATTATACTCTATTTCTTCTATTTTGTTCGATAACAAATTACGAAAAAATTCATGAGCATTCTACCTAATGGCATACACGACAGTGAATTTTTTCAGAATTTTTGGTTGCATAATCTATTTTTAAAAAAATCCGGAAACATGAAATTGGAATAGAATCCCCAACCTCACTATGTGGGCTATACTACACATGAATTATATTCTATTTCTCCTGTTCTGTTCGATAAAAAGTTACGAAAAAATTCATGAGCATTCTACCTAATGGTATACACGACAGTGAATTTTTTCAGAATTTTTGGTTGCAAAACTGATTTCACAAAATATCCCGAACTATAAAATTGTACATTTTAAATTGAAGTTTTCAGAGTACCACGTTTATATTATTATGTATGTGGAATTTCATCGTGTTTATTAATGAGCATTTTTTTCAGATTTTTATAATTATGCAAACATCTCCAAAAATTCGAAAACTTTTTTCTATTGTATTTTTTACAAGTGCAAAAATTTTCTCAAGAGAAGCGATGTCCTTTGATACTATTGTTTAGAAGCGTAGCATCTCGTCACAAGACCGAGCCGAAGACAACATCAAATTGCAAAACAACCGTAGAAGAATAGAAAATAGGAAAGTTTTCATCCATGTCACATGCAAGGATTAAAAAAAAATACATAAACCCTTGGTTTTTTTGCAAAAGTATCCACAATCTAGAGATCACAGTTTACGAGACAAAATTTGACGAAGTGACTTTTCATATTAGTTAATTAACAATTCTATAATTAGTGTTCGCCACTAAATTTTTTTGAACTTTCACCAACCGATCCTTGACCAACTTGTCTCGCAGTTAGAACCAGTTCCGCGAAAATTTTTCAAGTCTTGCCTGATGCAACATTGCAGTACTATGCATTGGCATGACGTCGCATACATATGGTAGTTCCGTGAATTTAGTTCGAAACGAATTTTTAATGTCATATTAGACCATCAATTATAGAATAATAATACTCGTATTCGTGTTCAATCACGATAGCCGTCCTAAAAGGACCTAAAAGTAGTCCTATTTTTAAATTCATCCGTCGTTGAAATTGAAATTTGTTATTACTAGACTGCGGATCTTTGTGCGTTTATGAAGAAATTGAATGTATGAAATATAAACGAGTAAACAATTTGATAAATTCAAGAATGCTCTAATGTTGTTTGTAATGTAGCAAAGTCGTTAAGGAATGATGCAAATTTTTATGTTATTCCTGCTTTCCGCAATAAATGCAAAACAATTTTATTTTGCATAAAGATACGGAGTCTAGTTATTATTAATCAAATTTTGTATGTACATACCATTGGTTGTGTATGGCAGGTGTTCAACTACGTCTTATAGTGTGAACGGTGACATGTTTCATTAGCGAGCGATCTCCACAAGGTACACTAAAAACAGTGAGTTCCACTGCAAAAACAACAAAAATTAGCAATCATTAACGATAGCATTTACCGGGCGCCTTCGATTCGGTTCGAACAACGTGAAGTGATCGTCGACAAACGCCTCTCGCGTCAGCGAAGCATTCTTGAATCGATTCTGAATCATAGCGACACAAATCGATATCGAAATACTATTCATATCAATAATGCATTCTGAATGACATATTAAAATATCAAATGTAATGCTGTAATTTTTATGGCCCTTTAGAACCGATTTCTAGGTTAGGTTTCTTAGCACCATCGATATAGCAATAGTATCTCATGATGAGACACTGCATATAAACTTTTAGATCGACATATTTATTTATTTACTAATAATAATTATTCCCTTTTCATTTCAAGGCAACAGAAGCGTCGATAGAGATACGACAATCCGTTTTCCAATCGTCCACTTCTAACCTCGAACTCGAATATCACAGAATCGATTGAAAATAATTGTAAATCACTTCGAAAAATTCGTATCTTTAGAAAATCGATTCAGAATCGCCCAGGAACCGTGAATACAATTAAAGTATTGCATTTTATGTCCGATTGACATAATCGGAATTCGCGATATAGTCATGCAGAGTGCATACGGATAAATGTTAATATATATTTCGATGGATTTTCAAAGAATCGATTTTTCAAGGTTAGATTGTTATCGTTGTGTTCTAGAATCGGTGTTTTGCAAGAGTCACCCATCCCTAATGAACACTGTATGACTTACACTACACTGTACAAATGATTGCCATAATGATCAATAGAATTTACCGGGCGCCTTCAAAATGCCTTCAATTCACTTCGAACATCGTGAAGTGAGCGTCACAAGCGCCTCTCGCGTCAGCGGATCGAACTAAATCAAGCGCCACTTGGCGCCAACAATATACAATTCAAATGAAATTCTGAAAGCGCCAACAGTAACAAAAGGTTTAAATATTTCTAGCGTACATCTCGTAAATTGACGAGAGGATATTTCTTAATCCTTGCGCGCTTCTTGGAGTCACAATTGATCCATTTTTCAATTCTAGACATTTTCGATTTTTCTATACATTATAAAATGTATTTTCTTGAAATGTGTAATCATTAGACTGTGAGATTCATGTGTTTATAGGAAAAAGAATTGATGCGATTTTAAAACGGTGGAAATATTAAATGGATTTAAAAGTGTCAATACATTATTTCGACCTTTCAACGCTTTAAAAAATGTGACTGCAGCTAGTGCTACTTGCACTTAAAGCAGACAATTTTTATTTCACATGAAGATCCGCAGTTTGGTAATTACAAATAGAACGTACAGGGTGAACATTATAAAGCGTCGAATAAGGTGAAGTGCCCTAAGTCTGGACAGTCCAAAAGTGATACCTAAATCTGGACAATTGAATTTTTATAGTGAAATCAGTAATTAAGAGATTAAATAATTAGATTATATATTCTGAGGCCTCTCTCTCTCTCTTAGCTACAAGTAGGTGTGAATATTATTTCATTATCAGAAATGTTTCAGATGGAAGTTGTTCAGTACCGAGGGGGACATCATGAGGTGGGACTTTTATTTTTGCCGGTGGATATTCCAAGGTGAGGTGAAGGTCAACTTTCTTTTTCTAAATGGAATGTCCCATTTTTTATAACATAGATCGATAGAGTATCAAATTCTGAATATAAAAGTGTTGACCTTCATATGTCCTAAACCTAATAGTTAACGAGATATTATCCAAAGGGGAAAGAAAATTGTTTCGATAATATCTCGTTAACTATTAGATTTTGGATGTATGGAGGTCAATACATTTTTAGTCAGAATTTGATACTCTATCGATCTATGTTATAAAAAATGGGGCATTCCATTTAAAGAAAGAAAGTTGACCTTCACCTCACCTTGGAATATCCACCGGCAAAAATAAAAGTCCCACCTCGTGATGTCCCCCTCGGTACTGAACAACTTTCATCTGACACATTCTTGCGTATAATCAATATTTTTGGAGATATTCGACTCTTCATAATGTTCACCCTGTATAACTGATCAATATAAATCACAAACCAAAAGATGGTTAAAGGGTAAAGAGAGAAGTATTAAATACGCATAAGGAGCGACACAGCTTTCTGGAAGACTGAATAAATTTCTCTGAAGCGTTATTTTCTGGTTTGAGTCGATATGTTTATATATATACAGGGTGTCCCAAAATTCGTGAAAATCCCGAAAGGGGGTGGTTCCCGAGACCATTTCAAGCGACATTTTCCTTTGCAAAAATGTTATCCGCGGCTTTGTTTAGGAGTTATTAACGAAAAACACGGACCAATCAGAGCGCGACCTAGACGCGAGTTGCCACAGTCGGCCAATAGACAGTTTGCGCGCCGGTCCGACTGTGGCAACTCGCGTCTAGGTCGCGCTCTGATTGGTCCGTGTTTTTCGTTAATAACTCCTAAACAAAGCCGCGGATAACATTTTTGCAAAGGAAAATGTCGCTTGAAATGGTCTCAGAAACCACCCCCTTTCAGGATTTTCACGAATTTTGGGACACCCTGTATATAAAAGCGAAGTCCTGACTCACCTATCAACGCCCAGGCTAAACCCTCGGACTTAGAAAGCTGAAATTTTGCACTGAGGTTTCCCTTATGATATATAAAAGGGATAAGAAAGGATATTTCGAAATTCAATCCCCAAGGGGGTGAAAAGGGGTTGCAACGTTTGTATGAGGAATATTTTGTTCGTGGTCGGATTTACTTCGTACTTGGTCTTAAAGCTCTTTGATATAATTAATCAAACACCTATTTCGGCATTTTAAAAAATTCAACCCCTAAGGGGGTGAAAAGGGGTTGCAACGTGTTTGTATGAGGAATATTTTGTTCGTGGTCGGATTTACTTCGTACTTGGTCTTAATGCTCTTTGATATAATTAATCAAACACCTATTTCGGCATTTTAAAAAATTCAACCCCTAAGGGGGTGAAAAGGGGTTGCAACGTTTGTATGAGGAATATTTTGTTCGTGGTCGGATTTACTTCGTACTTGGTCTTAATGCTCTTTGATATAATTAATCAAACACCTATTTCGGCATTTTAAAAAATTCAACCCCTAAGGGGGTGAAAAGGGGTTGCAACGTTTGTATGAGGAATATTTTGTTCGTGGTCGGATTTACTTCATACTTGGTCTTAATGCTCTTTGATATAATTAATCAAACACCTATTTCGGCATTTTAAAAAATTGATCCCTAAGAGGGTGAAAAGGGGTTTTGAAATCTAAGATTGCGGCATGACATAAAATTAAAACTCTATAGGGGTGAATGGGGGGTTAAAAGGTTTTATATGGAGAAACAATATCAATTTCCGAGGGCATTAAACGGTTTTCTGTGCGAGCGAAGCCGCGGGCAAAAGCTAGTGTATTATAAATTCACCCGAATCTGAATCTCGTCGTAGCAGTTGCACGGCGCGCGTTCGCTGTTGCAACTTTGCAATTTATCCGGTGATCTGTGCGAGCCGAGCGGTATTATTTAGCATCGTAAGAAAAAAAAGATGAGAAACAGGAAAAGGGCGAAGGAGCAATGATTATTTCGGTGGGCCGAATAAGCTTGCGCGTAACGAACGACCGAGAAGCCCCGATCCAGTCTTACCCGCATGTTACGCCGCCTTACGTAAGGCGGATCTTGATAGCAACTCGGCACAGTTACCGTTTTCACCGGCGCGTACCGCCGGCAGAAAGTGAGAGCTGCAAAAGGATCAACAGGAATTCATCCTTTTATTCTCCGGGTCCGCCTGTCGCCTTCCTGTTCTTTGTCCCGAGCTATTAAGTCCGCCGACATACAACGACACTTCGGTTCCCGATCATGAACACTCAATTACGGTATACTGTTTGTTGCTCCTACAGACATTCGGCCACTTGCGAAACCATTGCTCTACATACCTGATACGTGATTACCGAATTTCCACGTGAACTATTTTACGCACTCGTCACACTGAGAATTAACGGGAGAGCGAGACAGTACAGACATCAGAACTTCAAAATATCTTCATTGTATTCCCTAGGTATTAACCCTTTGCACTCGAAAAACTCTGAGGCGCCACCCAGATAGCACACGACGTGTTATAGACGTCCATTTTACGTCTATTTTTCGGTCTGAAAGTCTTACGTCCTACACAGACGTCTTTCAGACCATAAACAGTGTGGTTTTTATATGCCCGTAATCTAGCACTGGTATTATTAGCTAGCATTACTAGCACTAGCATTGGTGTTATTTGTTCAAGTTAGTGTTTTTAATAAGCAATTTCAATCTCAACTCTTCAGCTTCAACTCCAAATTCAAGTTTAACTTCAATTTCAACTTCAACTTCACTTTCAATTCCACTCTTCAATTTTTTACTTACAATTTCAACTCTTCAATTTCAACTTCAATTTCAACTCTTCAATTTCAACGTCAATTTCAACTCCTCAGTTTCAACTCCACTTTCAACCTTAACTTCAATTTCAACTTCAACTTCACGTTCAGTTTCAACTCTTCAATTTTTTAATTAGAATTTCAACGTCAACTTCAACTCCTCAGTTTCAACTCCACTATGCAGTTTAACTTCAATTTCAACTTCAACTTCACTTTCAATTTCAACTCTTCAATTTTTTAATTACAATTTCAACGTTTATTTCAACTCCAGTTTCAACTCCACTTTCAAGTTTAACTTCAATTTCAACTTCAACTTCACTTTCAATTTCAACTCTTCAATTTTTTAATTAAAATTTCAACGTTTATTTCAACTCCTCAGTTTCAACTCCACTTTCACGTTTAACTTCAATTTCAACTTCAACTTCACTTTCAATTTCAACTCTTCAATTTTTTAATTACAATTTCAACTCTTCAATTTTAACGTTTATTTCAACTCCACTTTCATGTTTAACTTCAATTTCAACTTCAATTTCAACTCTTCAATTTTTTGATTACAATTTCAACTCTTCAATTTCAACGTTTATTTCAACTCCTCAGTTTCAACTCCACTTTCACGTTTAACTTCAATTTCAACTCTTCAATTTTTTAATTACAATTTCAACTCTTCAATTTCAACGTTTAATTCAACTCCTCAGTTTCAACTCCACTTTCACGTTTAACTTCAATTTCAACTCTTCAATTTTTTAATTACAATTTCAACTCTTCAATTTCAACGTTTATTTCAACTCCTCAGTTTCAACTCCACTTTCACGTTTAACTTCAATTTCAACTTCACCTTCACTTTCAATTTCAACTCTTCAATTTTTTAATTACAATTTCAACTCTTCAATTTCAACGTTAATTTCAACTCCTCAGTTTCAACTCCACTTTCACGTTTAACTTCAATTTCAACTTCCTTCACTTTCAATTTCAGCTTCAAATTCAATTTCTACTCTTCAACTTCAATATCAATTTCTACTCTCCAATTTCAATTTATCAATTTCAGCTTTGATTGAAATTGTAGTTCGAATTGAATTTGTAATTGAAATTGGAATTGAAATGGAAATTGGAGTTCTAATTGGAATTGAAATTGAAGTTGTGAATTGAGATTTGAATTGAAATTGAAGTTGAACTTGAAAAATTGAAGAGTTGTAATTGAAGCTGAAATTGAAGAGTTGTAATTGAAATTGAAATTGAAGTTGAAATTGAAATTGAAATTGATGTAGGAGTTGATGTTGGAATTGAAATTGAAGATGAAATGGAAAAATTGATGTTAAAATTGAAGTTGCAATTGTAGTTGAAATTGAAGAGTTGGAATTGAAGTTGAAGAGTTGATATTGATATTGAAGCTGAAATGGAAAAAATGGAACTGAAGAGTTGAAATTGAAATGGAAATTGGAGGTGGAATTGAAATTGTGATTGAAATTGAAACTGGACTCGAAATGGAAATTAGAATTGCAATTGGAATTGAGATTGGAATGGAAACTGGAACTACAACAAAGTTGTATGAAAATATAAAACAGTTACAATTCCAGGATGTCAATCCCAGTCCTATGGCAGACAACTAAAATTCGTTCACGAGAATTGGAATAATTAATAATAATAATAATAATGTTCTCCACTGAGAAACCACTTAACACACCTACTTTTCCAAGCAGATGTTTTTCTCCGTACAAAAATATCTAAATACAGTACAATCCCGTTCAAAGTTCATGCATGAGAATTGCTGCGAGTTCCAGTTCGTGAAGAGAAAGACGTCCACATTTTCCTGACGATGGAGCACAATGTTGTCCGGAAGATAAACCCAAATAGAAGTAAAATTGCAATGAAAATCAAGTATCAGAGCAGTGAGATTCTAGATCCGCAATTAATCTCAGTCATCGATGAAAGATTAAAAGTACAGTGCAACTTGTGAACTCGGAACAGCAAATCGTTGAAAGACTTCCAACAGAAAGGCGCGACACGGTAACGAACGAATGTATAACGTTTGCTTATGCTTTTATAATTGCGCCGCGATCGTTAATGTTGCACCAATTACAAAACTGGTTGAAAACGGAGGGTCAACAATGCAAATTTAGTGGAATTATAATAATATGGGATCAAAGGTGACAGGAAAAATGCTGTTCCACCAAGTAGCTATAAAATCGGGAAATGTAAATTGTGGTCGCGACCAGCTTTGCAAATTATACCTGGTGCAACGACATTTTCATGGAAATAGCAACTTTCTTGTTAAAGAGGACTTGCCGCAATAATGAATCCGTTTTATATCCTCGATATTAGAAAGCACCCAAAATCCAGTCGATTAATTGCTCGTTGAAAATCTAGTTTAACTTGCTTCGTATTTCATACAGAACTGTTTCACTTTTATGGTGCCAAAACGTGGAAGAACAAAAAAATATATGAAAAGAAACTTTTCAAAAACCACGCTTATATGAAAATCCATTGAAAAGAAGAAAATAATTTTGTTCCTGGTCCTCCCAAAAATCAACGCGCGCGGCAGCGCTTTTTAGCCATATTGCCACCGCCACTGCCGCTCTCCCCGGTAACCGAGGTCAACCAAAATTTTTATTTGAGCTAGATATAATATCAACCAACTCTCATGTAAAAAGCAACTTTCTACCTAGCTTGGAACCTGAGATAAAAATACCCCAAAAACGCATAATTCTTGGAATATATATAGGAGGATGATGAGGAGGAGGATCATGTTAATTCTAACCCACTTTCAGACAAGCTAGAAACTTGAAATTTTGAAATCAGGTGTCTTTTACATCCAAACCAACAGGAAAAATCGAAAATCCCAAAAAAAATTGTGGGGCATACCCTATATGCTTTGGGTTAAAGCCTTTCGAAAATTTCGTTATTTTTGCGATAGGACGCACCGTTCCCGAGATACAGCCACGTGCGTGTTTTAAGTGAGATGCATCATGCTATTTTCTGCAAATTAACTTCCGTCTATGAATCCTCCGAATATCTGGTCATTTCTTACAAAAATAACATGATATCCAAACCAAAACACTTCGTGTAAAGGTTGACCAAGTTCCCCGGCCCATCCACTTCAGTGATATGAAGGATGGACCAAGTTCCTCTCGCCTATCAAAGTTGTGATATGATGGATGGACCAAGTTCCTCTTGCCTATAAGGGCTGTGATATCGGGAAGGACCAATTCTCAGAGGCCAATGATTGTTGCACTTATCTAATTCAAACTTTACAACCTAGGGAACTTGGCGTCTGCGCTGCCACTACTATTTTGACTTGCATGAGAAAAATTTATATCCGGATACGGCGCAGAAGGAGACGATTCTGCAGGAGACGAAGCAACGGCAGATTTAAAAAAATTCATAAGATTTTTGCTTGAGCACTTGGGAATCCAGATATAAATTTTTCTCATACAAGTCAAAATACTATTGCCAGCGCAGACGCCAAGTTCCCTAGGTTGTAAAGTTTGAATTAGGTAAGTGCAACAATCATTGGCCTCTGGGAATTGGTCCTTCCCGATATCACAGCTTATAACTTCACTTTCAATTCCACTCTTCAATTTTTTAATTACAATTTCAACTTCAATTTCAATTTCAACTCTTCAATTTCAACTCCTCAGTTTCAACTCCACTTTCAAGCTTAACTTCAACTTCAACTTCACTTTCAATTCTACTCTTCAATTTTTTAATTAGAATTTCAACTTCAATTTCAACGTCAATTTCAACTCCTCAGTTTCAACTCTACTTTGAAGTTTAACTTCAACTTCACTTTCACTTTCAATTTCAACGTCAATTTCAACTCCTCAGTTTCAACTCTACTTTGAAGTTTAACTTCAACTTCACTTTCAATTTCAACTCTTCAATTTTTTAATTACAATTTCAATTTCAACTCTTCAATTTCAACTCCACTTTCAAGCTTAACTTCAATTTCAACTTCAACTTCACTTTGAATTCTACTCTTCAATTTTTTAATTACAATGTCAACTTCAATTTCAATGTCAATTTCAACTCCTCAGTTTCAACTCTACTTTCAAGTTTAACTTCAACTTCACTTTCAATTTCAACTCTTCAATTTTTTAATTACAATTTCAACTTTTCAATTTCAATTTCAACTCCTCAGTTTCAACTCCACTTTCAAGCTTAACTTCAATTTCAACTTTAACATCACTTTCAATTTAAACTCTTCAATTTTTTAATTAGAATTTTTTTAGTCTTTTTTAAATGGAACGCAAGATACAGTGATACTGCTATGAAATAGTAAGATATAGAAGCGCAATGTATCTCAAAATAATATACTTTGTTACAACGATAAGGGTAACAATCGGAATAATAAATGCAGCGAACTTAAAAATCGTCTTCCAGCTATTCAGATTTAATTTGACAAGTTATGCTATGAAATGTGCAACGTCGCTGATCTTTTTATATGTATATTCGAAATGTTCACAGGATGTCGTCTAACTGGTGGCGCAAACAAAAAAGGGAAACGATGCTACAGAAACAAGTGGAGAGAGTCCGGAACATATTTTGTTGAGGTTGTTGAGTTCTGGACCCCTGCTAGCCGACAGGCAAACAAAATTATGGCATTTCGAAAGAAGGAAAAAATTGAAGTGGACCTTGAGAAACTTTGTGAAAAAAAATGAAACGTCATCACCTTGAAAGTGCCTCGAACCCGTGCGATTTATGGAGAAAAGGTCGACGAAGAGTGATAAAAGGAAGCGGTCCGCCCTGTAGATGACACGGAGGTTTCATATATTTTCGTCACAGCTTTTTGCCGAACAATAGAGCGGTCGTAAAGTCGCTAACAAAGTGGCCGCGTTTTCATTTGTTGCAATTTGCACCTCGCGGTTCTAGCGTAGAGCGGGTTGACGGATGAGGAACACCGTTCCACACGGTTACTCAAACGATACGATCTTTCCCGATCGAAATCGCGTCGAGGGGAAGCTGGAGGCACGGCTCTGGAGAGGCCAATACGATTGACGTCAATGTGGCCTGCCCGGTATTGAAATCGCGAACCCGTTTTCTAGATCGATGGGTGAACTAGGTACTCTACATGGAGGCAGAGAAAATATTCGCTCGCTCGTACATTGCGGATTTTATGCGCTTATTACAGAAATCAGCACGAACAAACACGAAACATATTTTTATCGATTCCTTTCGATCTACAGTACAGTGGCCGAAATTTCTATAAAGTCACTGTGTTTTGTGCGAAATCAATACGGGCCGGTTTATGTACTTCTTTAAGGCCTGGTTTACGTTGTATTTTTGCCCAGAAGAATTTAAAAGTTGTTGCACACGTCTTGTTGTTACTGGGAGCTCCAATTCAGCTCGAAATTGTGCTGCATTTTTCCTTTCCTTAGCTGCAGACCTCATTAATATTGAATGTTGTCTCTTTGACTATTTTTTATTACTACCTTTAAGATGATTTTTTCCCGTAATTTTCACGTAAATTGATGTAATTATTAATCACGGTATATGACCGATTAGTTTTTTTAGCAATTGCGCGATTAGAGCAGCCCATATCTTTACAAGCATCGATTGATGCTGTTTCTTCACTTGTTAGTACTTTTCCTCTCGGCATTCTCATACACGTGAATCAAATTATAACAAACAGGATTTCTGTGAGTTCTAAAACTGATGCTTTTAGAATATTCGCAGTTTTCCGTAGTTCTCTGCTCAGAATATAGAGAAACACTAAGTGACTTTATAGAAACATCGCACTTGTGTTCTGCACCACACAGAAAAAAATCAAAACCAGGATCAAGATCAATCAACATCAAAATCAAAATCAAGACCAGATACGATAAATCAACAAAAATGGTGATATTTTAAAAATATTTATGAAAAAGAAGATGACCTTATAGAAATTTCGACCACTGTATTGTCACCAGAAACGCATAAGCCTCGGGAGGATCTGTATGCGTTTAGGGGTCACAACTAGAAAACTACTAAAAAATTTAAAAAAAAAAAAATTAAACCGACTTCGAAAAAACGCACTAAAAAGTATAAAATAATTTCCATTTAACTTATGTGAATACACGCGAACTTAAATACAATACAATCTTTTCGGAGGCGGCGAAAAATTGAAAATTTTCTAAATTACAGATGTTAACTTGGAAAAATCTATGTATAGGTGGGAAGAGAATTTTCGTAATTTCCAGTGTCGAAAATTTTCAATTTTGCGCCGCCTCCGAAAAGATTGTATTGTATTTAAGTTCATGTGTATACTCACATAAACTAAATGGAAATTATTTTCTACTTTTTAGTGCGTTTTTTCGAAGTCGGTTTAATTTTTTTTTATAAACTTTTTTTATTTCACACTTTTTATCTCTGTCAGCCGTCACATTCCAAATCGTAATTTATAAATATGTGAAAGCCGCAATCGATAACGGTAACGACGCACAGTGCGGACAAATGGCCTAATATTCGGCACTTTTCTATAAATTTGGTTATTAATGTATATATAGGTAATTTTTTTACAGAAAATGATATTAACAATATTAATCCAATCCCGTGATCTTGCACATTTCTGATTAAATATTGATCAATTTCAGTAAAATCGCAAGATTTGCTTTGTGTTGTCGTTTCTCGTGATATTTCAATCTCTTCAGATAAATCGTCCACCCTGTATAATTATTGCAAAATTGTATTATCCATAAAAATGATTATTATATGATTATTAATAACAATTTCCATCCTAATACGCATTTTTTGCAAAAGAAATGTATTTCATATCGTGATATACACGAATATTGAATTTTTCTGTGGCGGACAAATGGCAAAATTTTGTACAAAAATCCAAATTTGTTTACGAATGTGTATGAATTGGTAATTATTCGCAAAAAATGAAATTTAACGATATAACTAATAAATTTAAAAAGAAATTAACGAATTTTCCACAATACAACATAAAGGCAAGGTACGAGCACTTATTAAAAAGTTTATAAAATTAAGAGTAGCAGTTAGTTGCAGGCTAAACTATGAAATTCTTAAACTACAACAAGTAATATATCCGAATATATCAAAATCTCAGGATATTTTTTGCCTTTCTCGAGATATGTTAATTTGAAGTTTTATATGCAAGTAATAAATAAAACCACCGTTGAAAATTTATACAAAAAATAAATCTACTTTATTAGATGTAAAAAGAATGCATATATCTTGGTGAGCATTTTCCATTATACAGAATTATTATTGCAACACTGATTTACAATTAATGTAATATTATTTGATTTTTGGGACTCTAAAGAGTGCAACACATGGTAAAATTTTTTATAAAAATCTAAATTTGGTTACTAATGTAAATGCAATAGTGATTATTCACAAAAAAAATGTAACAATAAAATTAATAAATTAAAAAAAAAAAATTAACAATATTTATGCATAAAAATTATTGTTATATGATTAATAATATCAATTACCACCTAATAAAACGTTTTGCCAAAGGAATTTATCGTACATCGTGATATACACGTGTAGTGAGATATGCCACGTTTGTCCGCACTGTGCGACGCGACGTCGCGTCGTTACTGTTCCACAATCCTAAATTTGAAAAACCTTTCAAATGGAATTGGAATTGAAATAGGAATTGAAACTGGAATTGAAATTAGAATTGAAACTGCAATTGAAATTGGAGTTGGAATTGAAAATCCTCAAAGTTCATTGAATAATTATTCCTATCTACTGATACTGATCGCTATAAATATATATATATTTTTTAATAAATTCCTTTTTTGTTTATTTCTTTCCTTGGTACAGTATCCTCGTGAAATTTTTGTGATGTCCACTTACGCGTTGAAACTTTGATTCACTTACTGCCAACATCTTCTGCATTTCTTTGTGTACATAAACGTGTTTGTCACCATCTTCTTGATTTACTTCGTTTATTTTTCGCGGGACTGGAATTATTCGGCTCGATCGGATAGAGACGAAACGAAATATGTAGACGAGTTTAATCATTGACCTACAGTCGCTTTCGAGGAGGGAATAAAGGAGAAAACGGATTGCGTGGGCCAGGTTGCAGCCCGGGGCCAATTATAAATGCAGCACGCGGTGCGTGCGAAGTGTTTTCAATAGCCGAAGCGGAATTGAACGGTAACAATCGTGAGTCAGAGCCGGGTCAGGAATTTTCTAATAAGGAACGTGTCTTTATCGGTCCCGGTAGTAACTTGGGATTACATAGTTGCCGAAGATTCGATAAATTGATCGAATACCTTCGAACCTCGGCGAGAGCACGGTAAGCTGCGTAAAAACCTCGTAAAGTAAATCAACTTACGGGAACGCGGCGCATATAGTAATTAAATGACGTTAGAAGCAGCATTGAAGCGAGACTATTACGCAAGCGCAGGACTACGATCTCGTTAAACGTTCAGAAATATTTTTGCAGCTGTGAACCGCTGACGTAACAACGATCCTTCGGGGAGTAACGAACCCGTAAACGGGATCGACGGAATAATCATTCAGCCCGTAGAAATTGCAGCGTTCATTTTTCAGACAACCTTCCATTTTATACCGTAGCTACTGACTCTAGAAATTCTCCACTACAACCTTATTTATTACCACGCTTATATTAACTTGTTATTACCACGCTTATATTAGCTCGCCGAGTTGTCGTTGTTGCTGTTTCATGCGTCAAATATTGTAATCGAAGTTAAATCACTTCCCGATGAGCTGGAGACTTGAAACTTGAAACATAGCTCAGAACTGGATAACAGTGTAACATTAAAAAAACATTTTGAAAAAGAAACTGTACGTTCAGGAGAAAAAAAACAATTTTAATATTAACCGTTACAATAAAAATTTTCGATTCGAATTGCAAGTGGGCTGAAATAAAAATGGAAGGGATAGGATTCTAATTTTCAAGCAAAATTAGAATCCTGCATAATACTAATTCATCACTGATGTGAATAATGTAAATTACCCCTCGTGAACGTAAAAATAGGACTTCTGAGAGCGATTGCCGTCTAGATCGATCTTTTATCTAGCGCTTTTGACTACTGAAAAAGTTTACATTATCGAGAAACGAGAGTCTAACCCAGGCATGTCAAACTCTTTTATCACCAAGGGCCTAATTAAGTATTATAGGCTGCTCTTCACTTCACCAGACTCAAAATTTGTGCCTTTTTCCTATAAATTATGACGTATTCGGTAAGTGATTCAGGCTGGAGCTATGTACATCAAATACTTATTTAAAAGTAATTATTAGACTGCGGATTTTATGCATTTATGACAGAAATGTACATGTACAATTTAAAGAAGTGGACATGTTAAAAATATTTAAGGACATCAACGTATTAGTTTCGTCTTAATAGGATAATTAAAAGAAGAATACAATTTTTATTCGGCTCCTGTGTCCTGCAATCAATGCAAACATTTTTTATTTTGCATAAAGATCCGCAGTCTAGTAATTATCAATTCATTAACTTTGTGACGTGCGAAAACTGTGTGTAGATATGTATATATTCATTGTAGCCATTTTCTGATTAATAAATTTTAGAAATGAAACTACATATTTATTGAAGCGTATCGAGTGTCGAATCTTTCCTCGCAGTGATGACACACCGTTCACGTGTGTCTAAATAAATCTATAATTTAATCGAAATAAGAGAGTAAATAATTAATTTTAAATATTCTTAATGGGTGAAAAATTGATTCGCAAAAGGGTGAAATTGACTTGCTAAAGGGTGAATTTGGAGTGTAAAACCTATAAATTGTCAACAACAGTTTCAAATTTGTTGACATGCCGGGTCTACCCCTCTAAAAAAATGATTTTAGTCGGTTCTCTGTCAACATTGTTCGAGTTTGAAAGGTTTGAGAAAGAGAACTATCCAACTACGGAAGAAATAAATACGTGAGTACATACAGAGTCGTCAGATTAAGACCTGTGTCCCCACTCTGCCTTCTCCTTCCACTCCTTCTACGGTCACGTGACGCGTTTCGTCTCTGTTCGGCACTGTCAGAGAGAGAGAGAGAGAGAGAGAGAGAGAGAGAGGGGGTAACTGTTCCCCCTCAATGCGTGCCCCTCCCCTCATTCAACTCTACCCCGAAAGTTCGTTTCGTTTTCGGTGAATGCGTTCAATGAGAATTCAAATGAACTTTTTTAAAAGGCGAATGGAATGGGTGACTAAGAGGAATGTTTTTCCACGTGTTACGTAACAATATTAAACGTGTACATAGCGAAGGAGTGGGGACAATCCGATTTGTCCAGCTGGCGAGCATTGACGTCGTTATTTGCCGATGGCGTCGATTGGCGTTCGCGAAAAAACAAAAAAAAGAATCGGAGACCTCCGTCGCTGTCGAGTCGAAGCTTAGAAAGCGTGACGTAACGCGAAGTCTACACCTGCCCGTTTGATTAAGAACGAAACGGGTGGCTCGCGGTGTTATCGGTCGCGATCTAGCAGATCGCCGTTTCACAAGCGTATTTCTTTGACGCGAACGAAACGCAAATCAGAGTCGATTACGGCTGCCACTGTCAACCAGTCAGCCGTCGCGATGGTGGTTCTACGAATGATCACGATTATCATTCCCCTCGCGCGGTTTTTGCTCGTTTACCGAGGACACGCTTCTTGCCCGTGTACCGTACTCCTTTCCATTATGATCGCGTTTCGTTCATTATTTTATCATTTTATCCTTCGACCGTCCGCTTTTTCCGCCCATTGCCAACGTCACAGACCGCATGAATCGCATTGAGCAATCCTCCTCTTACCCTTCTCAAGGTTATCCATTCCTCTTTCCTGCTACGTCGACCGCGATCGCGTTATATCGCGCCGATTTATCGGGTGACATCAAATTGCTGTTACAACAACACAGATTTCTTATTTCACAATTGTTGATATAATAAAAATGATTGTATAGATACCTTTAGTAGAGCAATTTATTCTAGTAAGGTGGAGTGGGGTAAATGCGCCCTAATTTTTGCGAAGTTACACTTTAAACTGATGTATTTTCAGTCTGGTATGTAAAACACTTAACGTTCTTGGTATCAAACTCTTGCCACAGTTAATACTGATGAATAGACTGCGGAAGTTTATGCACGATAAAAATGCAAAATGCATATGACATTTATGCACGAAAAACATGCAAATACGCTCGAAACATATGCAAATTTTTCCCGATATTAATTATGTGTTACATTAAGTGTTAGGTACAATATTGAGTATTAATTTTTCAATTTCAATTCGTTACTTTCAAATCTTGAATTTCATTTTCCACGTCAATTTCTCAATTTCAATATCAACTCTTCAATTTACACTAGCAAGTAAACGCTAACGTCTTAGTACGAGAGTAATGGTGTTTTAGAGTTATTTAATTCTACTATGTACTACCAAGTGTTGCGCAACGGGGTGTAACGGTTAATATTATAATTTTTTTTCTCCTGAACGCACAGTTTTGTTTAAAAATTTGTTTTTTAATATTGCATTGTCATCCAGTTCTGAGCTATGTTTAAAGTTTCAAGTCTCTAGCTCATCGGGAAGTGGTTTAACTTCGATTACAAGATGTGACGCATACAACAACAACAACTCGGCGAGCTAATATAAGCGTGGTAATAACAAGTTAATATAAGCGTGGTAATAAATAAGGTTGTAGTGGAGAATTTCTAGAGTCAGTAGCTACGGTATAAAATGGAAGGTTGTCTGAAAAATGAACGCAGCAATTTCTACGGGCTGAATGATTATTCCGTCATACTTATTCCATGAAAATCGAGTACAGAAAGGTGGGTACTGGGATGAAAGAATGAACAAAATTCAAAATTCGGTCTGGTATTACAGAATACAAATTTATTATATATATATATTATCGGGATAATAAAGAACGTACATATCTGATGCTGATCTGCATAAGACTATTTTAAAATTTTTTAAATCTTTCACCGTTTTATATTTCACCAAGCCAAAATTTCTTCGTAAATGCATAAAAATCGGCAGTCTAATAATGACCTTGAATTAAACCTTAAAAACTGGTAGAAATTCGGAGAGATCGGGAATAATAACAACCATACGTTTATCTCTATCTCCAATCTAAAAGATGTTCTTCCGCACTGGCAATTTTTATGTTGCGTTTAGTTTGAATGACCGTGCGCTAACAAACGGGTCGCGCGACCTGTCGATAATGAAATTGTCGGGTTTCAACATTGGTGACGGTGGCTAGACCCGACCGGACCACTTTGTCTTGCGGCTTTCAGGGTGGCTGCCACTAATTCGATTAAAAACACGCTCATGATCGGCATTGTAGTCGAACGAGTCTCGAAATCCGCTTCCATGAGTCACGCCAGCAGTTCCGCGGGCGTAACGTGTGATTTTTCCTAGCGCGGTTCTGGTTCGGAGTGCTAAATAAGGATCGATGGACTACCAGTCCATTCGGGGCGCTGATTGAATCGTTCTTTATGATGTAATATCGATTAAAAGTCGAACCCAGTCAATTCGAGCTTGATTAGTCATTTCGCACCATCGTCGTCTATGGAATCGATCCGGTCCATTGGGCGATCGTTCAACGATCAATTACCCGAGACGAATTTAAGCAAACCAGATTTACGTCGATCAAGATTTATGCCTGATCATCGAAACCGCGTCATTAATACTAACTATTCATCGTTAAAATATTTTAAATATAAATTATTAAATGTAGGATCGGTTTTCGAACGAGTTGGTTTCCAATAATGTGCGGGTTACAATGCCACAACGAGAGTTGAGCATTATTCGATTACAATTTTAATCGTGATTGATTGATTAATGTGTACGATTAACAAAAGAAATCATCGGAACATCGACGATTGATTCGATCGATTTCGAGACAACCACAATTTTCTTGAGATTGTACATGTTTAACGAATTTTATCAAGGTTGAAAAACGTTCGTACCATAATCTCCCTATTTTTCCCATATTCCACAAAGTTTCAGCTTCAATTTAAGAAAATTGATTTCTAATGGTGAGCGCCACTGACGGCAACTCGTGTCGGGCGAAGATATTTTGCTTTTCAGTTAAAAAAACCGTCGACGTTGCAAACTTTAAAGCGTGGATTCTCCAGATAAAAGTCTGCTCTATCGCGTGATATAGTTCGATTTTACGCTGGACCCTTATTTGTTAAGATAAACTGCAAAATATCCTCAACAATTGGTGCAAAAGTGGTGTCTCTCCATCTTTAACGATTGTTTAAACATGTTTAAACATTCATAATGTATTATTATTGGATACCACTGTATTCGAGAAAGTCTACAGAATCTGTTGCTGCAAAGAAACATGCAATATCTTTTATAATAACATCACAATATTTGTTTAAAGTTGAAAAATATGTTTTTTCTTCAATATCAAGTTTCTCAAAAACTGTGCGTCTAGGGAAAAAATTAAAGGCACATTCCGAATCAGCGCAACAAAATTCTATAAGAATCATCCAACAGTAATTGTTGAACTTTGGTGTCGGACAGTGTACATCGAATCGGAAATTTTCTTAAATTAAATTAAATTAAATTTGCTGTTTTAATCTGTTATTAATCGGGAACTTTTTCCGTGTACCATTTTGTTTATTTTCTCGTTTCTCTGATATAATAAATGGAAGCTTATGTTATTTTGTTGTTTTTCATTCTTCGATAAGCCCCGTTTCATTTCCCATCAGTTTTGACTCCGTAAAGTAATATTTTATATTTATAAATTGTAATTGTTTTTTCTAAAATCCGTATCAATGCCTCTGATCGGAAACATTATGCCACGGGTTGTAATATGTTGTGCTACAATAATTTGTAACATATTTCTAATAAACATTTTCGTAATATGCGTAACAGATATTCTTAAAACATATTTTCTACAGTTATCATTGTATCTCTTCTTGTTTAACTTTTCAATCTTGTAAAATTAACTTGTAAGTACGAGCGAAAATCAATGTTAACTCTTCAATTTCAACGTCAATTTCAACTCCTTATTTTCAACTCCACTTTCAAGTTTAACTTAAATTTCAACTTCAACTTCACTTTCAATTTCAACTCTTCAATTTTTTAATTACAATTTCAACTCTTCAGTTTTTTAATTACAACTTCAACTCTTCAATTTCAATTTGTCAATTTCAGCTTCAGCTTCAATTCAAATCTTCAACTTCAACATCAATTTCAACTCTTCAATTTCAACATCAATTTCAACTCTTCAATTTCAACGTCAATTTCAACTCCACTTTCAAGTTTAACTTAAATTTCAACTTCAACTTCACTTTCAATATCAACTCTTCAATTTTTTAATTACAATTTCAACTCTTCAGTTTTTTAATTACAACTTCAACTCTTCAATTTCAATTTGTCAATTTCAGCTTCAGCTTCAATTCAAGTCTTCAACTTCAACATCAATTTCAACTCTTCAATTTCAACGTCAATTTCAACTTCTTTCAAGTTTAACTTAAATTTCAACTTCAACTTCACTTTCAATTTCAACTCTTCAATTTTTTAATTACAATTTCAACTCTTCAGTTTTTTAATTACAACTTCAACTCTTCAATTCCAATTTGTCAATTTCAGCTTCAATTTCAATTTCAAATCTTCAACTTCAACATCAATTTCAATTTCAACTCTTCAATTTTTTAATTACAATTTCAACTGTTTAGTTTTTTAATTACAACTTCAACTCTTCAATTTCAATTTGTCAATTTCAGCTTCAATTTCAATTTCAAGTATTCAACTTCAACATTAATTTCAACTCTTCAATTTCAATTTTTCAATTTCAGCTTTGAAATTGAAATTGTAGTTCGAATTGAATTTGTAATTGAAATTGGAATTGAAACTGAGATTGAAATATAGATTGTAATTGAAATTGAAGTTGAAATTGAGATTGGAATTGAAATTGAAGTTGAAATTGAGATTGGAATTGAAATTCAAGTTGAACTTGAAGAATAGAAGAGTTGCAATTGAAGTTGAAATTGAAATTGGAGTTGTAATTGATATTGGAATTTAAATTGAAGATGAAATGGAAAGATTGATGTTCAAATTGAAGTTGCAATTGTAGTTGAAATTGAAGTTCAATGTTAATAAATAGTACATTCCAATTAAAGTAGTACAGTCAATTTAAAGGGACAGTCGAACGAGCGACATCTAGTATGCCCACTCTTTGAAATCGTCCTGGTCTAGTTAACCTGTTATTATAAATTGCGGCAACTATTTCACACCATTCATTACAAATTCCAGGAAGTCAGTTTATATATAGATATTGCAGAGCGAAAATGGAATAGCGGTGAAGGGGGTGTGCGTAGGTGAACGATCTCACCACAATGGGTGTTGATGATCGCCAGAAATTTATTGGAGAAGTCTGCAATAAATTCGTGGCGTAACTAACCGGTGAGTCTACGTCCAAATTTCTACTTTCGTGGACGATTTTCTAAATATTTTCTAAAATTCTTCGTGGCGAACTTACCTGTAGCGAACAATTATTATTGTTCCCTAATGTAAATAGGCTTCTGATGTTCTTGAAGTACGTCGAACAGGATCGATTAAAATTAATGTACAGTGGTCGAAATTTCTATAAAGTCATCTTCATTTTCATAGATATTTTAAAAATATCACAAGCCGGACAAGTTGACAATCGGAGAGAGGGACTGCCCCCTCTACACCGCTTTGTTTACTATTTACGTTTCTTTTAATTCTTTTTGTGTGTAGTCTTAATCGTATTTTTAATATAATTTAAAAAAAATGAAGGTTAGACTAAATATTAAAATAGAAATAATAAAAAAGCAATTGTATTTCAACTTTATCCGTGTAAAACGAAAATGACATTATAGAAATTTCGCAGTTTGTTCTGTGTAGAATTATATTTTTGTTATCATTTATCACAATAAATGTTATACTTACGTTACGAAATTGGTGTGTATGCTTTCCTTATGGCAAGTGCATCTTAGTGTTTTTCTCAATAAATTTTAAAAAATACAATAAAAACGGTTTGTTTAATGTAAACCTGCGTCAATATTTGTTGTACTTCCCTAAAATAACAACACAGAATATATTAATAACTTGTAAACTACTGCACGTTCAGGGTAATCTCAAAGTTGTACGCGTATCTCGCACGTGACTGTTTGACATTGGTTGATTTGAGCGAGGGAAACTTATACTGCATTAATAAATACAAGCCAGAGAAACTAGATGAAAATATTATTCACTTCACGTACGCAACTAGCAGGATAAGCACAGATACATTGAGAGCAACAATTAAAAACCATAATATTTAAAATCTGATTTAATGTAGCTGTCACGCTGGGTGCAATTAAATTCAACAAAAATATTTTCCTAAATGCAAACAGTAAGGTGGTGCGGGGTAAGTGCGTTCTAGTTTTTGCGAAGTTGGACTTTAAACTGATGTATTTTCAGTCTGGTATGTAAAAACTTAACGTTCTTGGTATCAAACTCTTGCCACACAGTTATTACTGATGAATTAATATTATGTAGGTTACTAATTTTACTTGAAAATTATCATTCTGATAGGATATAGTACAAAGTGTCAACTAGGACGCACTTGCCCCGAAAATGGGGCAAGTCCGTCTCTGAGAGTTCAAAATGCTTTCGAACCTTGTTTCAAGTGCTACGGACCAAGAAAAGAATGATTAAAAAGCCTGCTATAAAATGCTTCTTATTGCATTAAATTATATCGTTTAGTTTTATAGTTATCCATTTTTAAGCAAACAAGTACTTTCATGCTGAAATATGAAAGGGGATAGAGTGATATTAAAACAAAGTTTAAAAACGCTTTCGAACCTTGTTTCAAATGGTACGGAGCAAGAAAAGAATTATTATCAAGCCTGATACAAAATGCTTTTTATATAGTTACCCATAATACAGTACGGACTTACCCCACATTGATAGTACGCACTTGCCCCGTGTAGTAACATGTACGGGGCAAGATCATCTTAGTGCTTTTCTCAATGAATTTTTAAAAAAGTACAATAAAAACGGATTATTTAATGTAAACCTACATCAATATTTGTTGTACTTCCCTAAAATAACAACACAGAATATATTAATAACTTGTAAACTACTGCACGTTCAGGGTAACCTCAAAGTTGTACGTGTACCTCGCACGTGACTGTTCGGCATTGGTTGATTTAAGCGACGAAAACACCTTTATTCTTGGGCGACATCCATGTAGAATTATTCATGCGAACTTATACTACATTAATAAACACAAGCTAGAGAAATTTCGTTCGTATTACAATAAAAATAACCAATTAACGGACTTGCCCCGTAGACGGACTTACCCCACTCCGCCTTATAGAAATTTCGGTGAGTGCATAAATGCGGATTTTATGAAAAGAAGAAACTTTGTTGCAGAGTTATAAGCAGACTGCGGATCTTTATGCATTTATAACAAAATTGAGAAGATGAAATTCAAAATTGTCGAAAAATTTTAACAATTGAAGATGTCAATATATAATTTCTCCTGTATTAAAATCATTTAGAGAAGAAACAACATTTTCAAGTTAGTTTCTATTTCTTCCAATCGATGCAGACAATGTTTATTTTGCACAAAGATCCGCAATCTAGTTATAAGCAAATAAATATTGTAGTACAACAGGTTGAAGTAGGGATTTAAAAATAATTCGTGATCATTTTTTATTGTATCATATTATTTTAAAACTGCTTATAAACGAGCGTAACTGTTAACATATGTATAACGTAACTGTTTAAACGTCGCATAACATTGTGGTCCTCTTTTTATTGAGAATAAGGTCTAGGCACCCCCTGTATAAGGGTGAAAAGACATTAGAAGAATTTTAATATTATTCCCGACTTTTTAAGACGATTAAAAGAGAGAATGCACTTCTCGCGATTAACTTGTATAATTTTTCATTTTGATTTTGAACCGTGAAAAAAATGTTTTAAAAAAAAATTAAACCGACTTCGAAAAAACGCACTAAAAAGTATAAAATAATTTCCATTTAATTGATGTGAATACACACGAACTTAAATACAATACAATCTTTTCGGAGGCGGTGCAAAATTGAAAATTTTCGACACTGGAAATTACGAAAATCCTTAAATATACTCTTCTACATATTAATGTATCTTCTCTTCCCACCTACTGAATTCCAAGCCCACCGTATTCCAATGAAATCATAATCAGCAACATCTGTCGTTTGGATAATTTTCCATTTTGCGCCGCCTCCGAAAAGATTGTATTGTATTTAAGTTCGTGTGTATATTCACATAAATTAAATCGAAATTATTTTATACTTTTTAGTGCGTTTTTTCAAAGTCGGTTTAATTTTTTTTTATAAACTTTTTTTATTTCACAATTTTTATCTCTGTCAGCCGTCACATTCCAAATCGTAATTTATAAATATGTGAAAGCCGCAATCGATAACGGTAACGACGTCGCGTCGCGTCGTTACTGTTCCTAATATCTAACATTCAGCGGAGTTCACAACGGCATCACCACCCTACATTTTCGCAAATAAAATCGTAATTAATAAAAAAATGTAAAATTTCTTTTGCACGGGACCATCCCGGGAACATACTCTACAAGATGCGAAAGGTTTCGTTCCAATTGGTCCATCCATCTCGGCGTAATCGGTGAACATACATAGAAAAAAAAGCGAAAAAAAAGGCACATACAGATCGAATTGAGTAACCTCCTCCTTTTTCGAAGTCGGTTAAAAACAAAATGAAACGACCACAATCCTAAATTTTAAAACCCTTTCAAATGGAATTGAAATTGGAACTGAAATTAAAATTGGAATTGAAATTGAAATTGGAATTGAAATTGGAATTGAAATAGGAATTGAAATTGGAATTCAAACTGGAATTGAAATTAGAAGCGAAAAAAAGGCACATACAGATCGAATTGAGTAACCTCCTCCTTCTTCGAAGTCGGTTAAAAACAAAATGAAACGACCACAATCCTAAATTTTAAAACCCTTTCAAATGGAATTGAAACTGAAATTGGAACTGAAATTAAAATTGGAATTGAAATAGGAATTGGAATTGGAATTCAAACTGGAATTGAAACTGAAATTGGAACTGAAATTAAAATTGGAATTGGAATTGGAATTCAAACTGGAATTGAAATTAGAAGCGAAAAAAAGGCACATACAGATCGAATTGAGTAACCTCCTCCTTTTACGAAGTAGGTTAAAAACAAAATGAAACGACCACAATCCAAAATTTTAAAACCCTTTCAAATGGAATTGAAATTGAAATTGGAACTGAAATTAAAATTGGAATTGGAATTGAAATTGGAATTGAAATTGGAATTGAAATTGGAATTGAAATAGGAATTGAAATTGGAATTCAAACTGGAATTGAAATTAGAAGCGAAAAAAAGGCACATACAGATCGAATTGAGTAACCTCCTCCTTCTTCGAAGTCGGTTAAAAACAAAATGAAACGACCACAATCCTAAATTTTAAAACCCTTTCAAATGGAATTGAAATTGGAACTGAAATTAAAATTGGAATTGAAATTGGAATTGAAATAGAAATTGAAATTGGAATTCAAACTGGAATTGAAATTAGAAGCGATAAAAAGGCACTACAGATAGAATTGAGTAATCTCCTCCTTTTTCGAAGTCGTTTAAAAACAAAATGAAACGACCACAATCCTAAATTTTAAAACCCTTTCAAATGGAATTGAAACTGAAATTGGAACTGAAATTAAAATTGGAATTGAAATAGGAATTGGAATTGGAATTCAAACTGGAATTGAAATTAGAAGCGAAAAAAAGGCACATACAGACCGAATTGAGTAACCTCCTCCTTCTTCGAAGTAGGTTAAAAACAAAATGAAACGACCACAATCCTAAATTTTAAAACCCTTTCAAATGGAATTGAAACTGAAATTGGAACTGAAATTAAAATTGGAATTGAAATAGGAATTGGAATTGGAATTCAAACTGGAATTGAAACTAGAAGCGAAAAAAAAGGCACATACAGATCGAATTGAGTAACCTCCTCCTTTTACGAAGTCGGTTAAAAAATGACTGTAACTCACTATGAAGTATTCGGCGTATTTCACGAATGAAAGGAGAAACGCTTCCCCGTGCAATGTATCAGTTATGTCGGAAGAACGATGATCGAAATCGATCGAGTGGCACGTAATCTCTGTGCGAAAAAGTCGAAAAGAAAATTTGGAACTATCTGAGACAGGTTCGTAAAGATTTCCCGACGTAGGTATCCCGCTTTCCCGAGCCGTTAGCGTCGATGCGAAATCTTTACGCGATTCGTTGCATAATGTGGTCGCGATACCTCGCGCGCACCTGACGCGGCATGAAACCAGCGCCTGATTATGTTCCTTTGATTAGCCATGAAATATTACGTGCAGCGATAATGCCGAGTATATCGAACTCGGTGCTTGAAGAAATTCAAATTTATCAATTAATATCACGTGATGACGCAATCGATACTTCCCTACTCATGCTTTTACGAATTTATTTCTAGAAACTCTCGCCATATAATATTACGCATACGGAATTATGTATGAACCAATAAAATTAAAAACATATTGCAATTGATTATAAATTTTCATAGAACGGAGTCGTAATGGTGGTAGGAGCTTTCCCCGACCTAGGTTACAAGGACGATCAAGATTGTTTGACAATTATGTTATTTTTTATTCGATAGTCGATCATTTCCGATCAACACGTCGTGATGGAAAGGATGTCGTTAGCTCGTTCGTAAATCTGTGAACGTAGTTCAAGGGGAAACACAGATGTTTATGCATTTATGAACGAATTAGTGATGTATAAAACAGTAAATTATTAGAACAATCTAACGATATTGGTACGTTGTTTTCAATGCACCAAAATTATTACGGGATGAAATTATCTTTTGTTTTGATTTTTGTTTCTCACAATCGAAGCAGAACATTTTGATCTACTAATCAGGTTGGGGATTTTTATGCATTTATGATGAAATTAGTCGAGTGAAATATAAAAGAGTAAAACATTAGAACAATTTAACAATTTCAGTATATTGTTTTCAGCGCAACAAAATGATTGAGGGATGAAACTATCTTTTATTCGATTCCTGGTTCTCCTAATCGATGCATGTTTACTCACTAATTAATAGACTGCGGATTTTTATGCATTTATGATGAAATGAACCGAGTGAAATTTTAAACAATAAATTATTAGAACAATCTAGCAAGTGCATCAAAATTACGGGATAAAATTATTTTTTATTTTATTAATTGATTCTTGTTCCTCATAATCAACGCAAAACATTTTGATCTATTAATCAGTAGTCGAATGAAATATAAAACAGAATCTAAGAACAATTTAAAAATATTGTTATATTGTTTTCAGTGCATCGAAATGACTAAGGGATGAAATTATCTTTTATTCGATTCCTGGTCCTCTTAATCGACGCAGAACATTTTTACCTACTAATCAGTAGATCTTTATACATTCATGGCTTACGACAATATTGAAAAAAATATTAAACTATGAAGTTCGATAGAATTTAGTATGATTGTTATATATTTTTAATCTACTAAGATTATATCGCAATTGGAAAGGGGATTTTATGTGACTCCACTTTCTCAAAAATTTTCTACAAAAATTGAAAAGTGCATAAACATCTAAAACTACTGATCAGTTTGAGAACACTGGCTATGGGAAAACATATTCTCCATTTCTGGTTGAGATACTACTTGAAAACCACTTTGTCAATCGCGTTGCCACTGTCGGCTACGTATACATTTTTAAACGAAGTACACTGACAGAACGGTTCTTAAGATTCTCACTGAAAACTGGTTCGAAAAGTACTACATACTCAATAGTATAACAAATAGTATCACAAAATTGTCAATCAAGTTTTACAATCGTAAGAAAACTTACAGAATGATTACTAGACAGTTGATTTGATGCATTCGTGGCAAGAATGAGTAGGTGTAATTTCAATCAGTGAAAACATTAGAAAAATTAAAAAATACTGTTAAATTATTATTTTTATTATTTTTATTTTGTTATTTGTATTTTTATTTTTATCTTTATTTGAATATTATTATTGTTTTCAGCCTATTATATTATATTATATTAATATATCATTTATGTTAACGCTAAACCTACCACGAGGGGTGAAATGACCCATTTTAGATTGTTTATTTGACAATTATTGAGATTGTAAAGGGTGTTTCCATGGGAATTGATTGAATACATTTCCTGGCTCCAGTCTATATTATACATACGCAGTGAAGATCGCACAAAATATAAATAAATGTAATCTTGCAATTTTTATAATACCATACACATTAGTCACTTTTAATGGTCGGCTGGTTTAGTGTTAAACATATCCAGCAAGAGAATAAATTTCTCTGTCACTCCAGTTTGTTGCAATTAAGCTAGAAAGTCTAATAACGATACTAATTCAGATGATAACGAAGCGAAATCAGTGCGAAACTGCGGAAGTACACCCACTCGAAGAGTATTCTGCAGCGCAAGAATTTACACAATCTCCTTGAAACACTTGAAAATCGCTAATGAACGCAGCGTGCTATAAAATCCGTTGACCTTCGATAACCGTGAATAAAAAACGAACTGAAGCCTCATTCCTCGGACCATGCACCACGTCGGACAGCAAAAATATGATGCGACTCGCGGAAAAACTTTGAAATCGCGTTTCTCCCCCGAATTTTTCGGGTGAAAGACCGCACTGTGCGACGAGAGAAGGATCTGCGAGGACTTATGAAATGGCGGAACGGTTCGATCGCGAATCGTTGCGGAATACTGATCGATTCCCATGGTGTGATCCGCGCGATCTATGGCGCGAGAGGAGCCGGGCTATGCCGCGTGTCTATGGAGGTCTCACGATCGCGTTGCTCCTCTCGAAATGCCGCGATCGATCCTCGTTAAAGTCGCGGTGGCTGTGTGCTCGAAGTGCCACGGTGGCCCGACGAAACGCGTGCACAGAAACGCGCACATTCACGAAACACGTACATACGTATATCGTGTCTGCATATCTCTGCATAGAGTGGCCGGCGCTCTATTTACCAGCCCCAGCAGCCGGCCGGCGCACGTTTAGAGTGTTATACAACCTCATGTGCAACGTTATGTATTATAATGTGTAACGGTATACGTGGTATGTGGCTCGGGTAAATAGTGTACGGTAGGTGTGGCGATAGAACACCGAACGGCCATTGGCTTCCCGTTGGCGGGGTGCACGCGCGAAATGAAAGTGAACTCTCTATATAAAGGGTGGTTTTCCTCCAATGCGACAGAACCAATTTAATTTACCAAGTCAACGCACGCTTGCCAAAGTATTAGCCCCGACGGTCAAGATGAGGGCCCTGGTACGTTTAACTTAAGCCATCATCCGAGTAGTCGCCGTCGCGAACGCGTTCTCACGTTATCCGTGTGCTCTAACGAACGATCCAGTGATCCCCGGACGTCCCGGATGTCCCGTAACCCACCGCGATACTCTCTGTGAACGATCAAGTGACGTCCGATGGACAATCTCTTACTTTTTTACCGAGAAACGTTTACCCTCCACTGTGTAACGCTCGCCGTTTTACTTTATCCAGGCTGATTTTATATATTTTTTTTTTTCGTAATCGGTTGCTAACTGGAGAGAATTTACTCTTATTGCGATTTTATATTTTCTTGAGTTTTTATTTTATGTTTTCTTCACTTTTTCATTCTCACTATTCGTTCGGGCTTGATCACATTCCGGTTTGGTCTAACATAACCTCGAATCGATTAAGTAATCAATTTATTTATCGCGATTTTATATTTTTGCGGTTTCTTGAATTTCAATCATTGTGTCGATTTTTTGTCTGTTGAGTCTCTCTTTAAAATTGATCAAATTCGGGTTGTAAATCTCGAATCGGTTAACTGAAGAGTCTATTTATTGCAATTTTATAGCGATTTTAACTTCAATCATGATGCATATATTTTTTTAACACACGTCAACTTACGACTCTTTGTTCAGACACGATTAAATGTGGGTTGTGGAGGATTAACAAAATCTGGAATCGATTAACTGAAGAGTCTATTTATTGCAATTTTATAGCGATTTCAACTTCAATCATGATGCATATATTTTTTTAACACACGTCAACTTGCGACTCTTTGTTCAGACACGATCAAATGTGGGTTGTGGAGGATTAACAAAATCTGGAATCGATTAACTGAAGAGTCTATTTATTGCAATTTTATAGCGATTTCAACTTCAATCATGTTGCATATATTTTTTTAACCCTCGTCAACTTGCGACTCTTTGTTCAGACACGATCAAATATGGGTTGTGGAGGATTAACATATCGAATAGTCAGAATGAAGATGTATACTCACAAGCATCATATAATTGTCGCGACTTGCTCCCCACGTTGTTGAGCAAAGACTGGAAGAAGATTCCCCGGCAGTAAATCTAGAAAACTGTAAAGATTAGAGAAAATGCATTCGTCATAAATTCGTTCAGGTATTAATTAATTGCTTCTGATTTAAAGTTATGCATAATGATGATCGCCGTGGTGCTGGCCGAAGAAAAAGCGGTGAAGAAGCGTGGTCTTCTCGATCTCGGCATTGGCGGAGGACTTGGCTGGTCCGGTGGTCTGGGTCTCGGTGGTTTAGGACTCGGTGGTGAAGGACTCGGCTTAGGTGGTGATTTGGGACACGGCAAAGTCATCATTCAAGAAAAAGCTGTCGCTGTTCCAGTCGCTGTCCCGAAACCGTACCCAGTCGCTGTCGACCGACCAGTCGCTGTTAGGGTGAGGAAAACGTATATGAAAATTACCTCGAGCGTACTCTTACAAAACTCGACATGCTCTACTAACTGTGAACTCCTTTACCCCCACTCCTGTCAACAATCCGCGACGTTTCCAGAAATTCTGTAAATGTTGATCGGTTCGCGTTCGATCGAAACTTGAATCTTGAGCAACGAGTTCGAGGTCGGAATCAATCGATTGCGTGCTCAACGTCGTCGATTCTCAATCATTTATACTTGATAAACAAGCCCGCACCTTGCTCGATCATTTCCATTCAATTATAGCTAAGAATTTGTTATTGCACTATTGCATCAATCAAATTTTACCTGTTTCGATGTAGCTTTCTAAAGATTCTAAATATTTTGATACAATTCTCGTACCATTATTAGACTGTCAACTTTTTAAGGAAACACCTGCATCAATCAAATTTTATTTATTGTGACGAGGTGCTTGCATTTAAAAAGAATTGTTGAAATTATCTGCACCTAGCGTGATAGCTGCTTGGTTATTCTTATTGTCTAGATTAAACAAGACTCTAAATATTTTGGCACAATTCTCGTACCATTATTAGACTGTCAACTTTTTAAGGAAACACCTGCATCAATCAAATTTCATTTATTTTGATGTAACTGTTGAATTCAATTGCACCTAGCTGCGTTGATATTATTTTATTGTTCAGACTAAATCAAATTTTTAATATTTTCCTATAATTCTTGTACCATTAATTTTCTATTCAACGCATCTGTGCTCATCCTGCTAGCTATGAATTTGTTACGATAGAGTGGGGTAAGTCCGTCTACGGGGCAAGTCCGTTAATTGATTATTTTTATTATAATATGAACGAAATTTCTCTGGCTTGTATTTATTAATGCAGTATAAGTTTCCCTCGCTCAAATCAACCAATGCCAAACAGTCACGTGCGAGATACGCGTACAACTTTGAGATTACCCTGAACGTGTAATAGTTTAGAAGTTATTAATATATTCTGTGTTGTTATTTTAGGGAAGTACAATAAATATTGATGTAGGTTTACATTAAATAAACCGTTTTTATTGTACTTTTTTAAAAATTCATTGAGAAAAACACTAAGATGATCTTGCCCCGTACATGTTACTACACGGGGCAAGTGCGTACTATCAATGTGGGGTAAGTCCGTACTGTATTATGGGTAACTATATAAAAAGCATTTTGTAGCAGGCTTGATAATAATTCTTTTCTTGCTCCGTACCATTTGAAACAAGGTTCGAAAGCATTTTTAAACTTTGTTTTAATATCACTGTATCCCCTTTCATATTTCAGCATGAAAGTACTTGTTTGCTTAAAAATGGATAACTATAAAACTAAACGATATAATTTAATGCAATAAGAAGCATTTTATAGCAGGCCTTTTTAATCATTCTTTTCTTGCTCCGTAGCACTTGAAACAAGGTTCGAAAGCATTTTGAACTCTCAGAGACGGACTTGCCCCATTTTCGGGGCAAGTGCGTCCTAGTTGACACTTCGTACAATATCCTATCAGAATGATAATTTTCAAGTAAAATTAGTAACCTACATAATATTAATTCATCAGTAATAACTGTGTGGCAAGAGTTTGATACCAAGAACGTTAAGTTCTTACATACCAGACTGAAGATACATCAGTTTAAAGTTCAACTTCGCAAAAACTAGAACGCACTTACCCCGCACCACCTTACTGTTTGCATTTAGGAAAATATTTTTGTTGAATTTAATTGCGCCCAGCGTGACAGCTACATTAAATCAGATTTTAAATATTATGGTTTTTAATTGTTGCTCTCAATGTATCTGTGCTTATCCTGCTAGCTGCGTACGTGAAGTGAATAATATTTTCATCTAGTGTACAGGAAATATTCTAGGAAAGGAACGTTTTCTATATTCTGATTAACGAATCTGTGGAAATGGTTGATCCTGGAAATTATTAAGTTTACCTGTCGATTTCACGTTAGATGAAGAACATCCTGATGAAATTGAACCGTTGCAGTGCTGCGAGGAAAAGAGAAATATGGTCGACCGTTTCTATGGAAGAATGGGTTGGAAATCAATGTTTGTTGTTTGCTTCAGGTGCCAGTCGCTGTGCCACATCCCGTCCCGGTACCGGTTGAGGTCCCCAAGCCGTACCCAGTGATCCAGACCCAGACCGTCCATGTTCCAGTCGACAGGCCATACCCAGTTCAGGTTCCAGTTAAGGTGCCCGTGCCCGTGCCCGCCCCGTACCCCGTCAAGGTGAGTCCAAGCGATCGATACTCTCGATTTCGTTGGTAATTCCGTTAATTAGTTGTGGTCCACGCTGATCCCCATCACGATACGCTTCCTTTCTCTCTCTCTCTCTCTCGTGTCGTATCCGATAGCAGCGTGGTTTTTGTTCCCGCCGTTTATCTTAATCGCATCGAAACAAGAATCTCAGTCAACAAGACGCCAATGAATTTCGTAAAAGCGGGAATCGTATCGATTTTCAATCTACGACATCACAGAAAATTTCTATATAATGAGATCGTGGCGAAAAAGTATGAAAAATAGTGTCTCAATCTGATTTAACAACTTGAACTTATTTATTTATTTATTTATTTATTTATTTATTTATTTATTTATTTATTTATTTATTTATTTATTTATTTATTTATTTATTTATTTATTTATTTATTTATTTATTTATTTATTTATTTATTTATTTATTTATTTATTTATTTATTTATTTATCGACTTTTTACGATGCATCGCTCACGTTTTCGGATTTTGTAGGTTTTTTTATATATATAACGGAATTTTTTTTTTTTTTTTCAACTTCTTTCGTGGTATTAGTACGCGCGGAATATCTAGACTTTATTAATATTATTTGGAGTTGAGGCCAGGCGTCAATTTTTTGAGTTTTTACTTTGCAAAATTTTAATTTTTCAACTTTTCCATTTCTCCAATTTTGCAACTTTTCAATTTTTATTTTTCAACCATTCAATTTTGAAACTTTTCAATCTTACTAATTTTGCAACTTCTCAACTATTCAATATTTCCAATTTTGCAACTTTTCAATTTTTCCAATTTTGAAACTTTCCAATTTTACCAATTTTGAAACTTCTCAACTATACAATATTTCTAATTTTGTAACTTTTCAACTTATCAATTTTTCCAATTTTGAAACTTTTCAATTTTTCCAATTATTAAACTTTTCAATTTTACCAATTTTGCAACTTCTCAACTATTCAATTTTTCCAATTTTGAAACTTTTCAACTTTTCAACTTTTCCAATTTTGCAACTATTCAATATTTCCAATTTTGCAACTTTTCAATTTTTCCAATTTTGAAACTTCTCAACTATACAATATTTCTAATTTTGTAACTTTTCAACTTATCAATTTTTCCAATTTTGAAACTTTTTAATTTTACTAATTTTGCAACTTCTCAACTATTCAATATTTCCAATTTTGCAACTTTCCAACTTTTCCAATTTTGAAACTTTTCAATTTTTCCAATTTTACCAATTTTGCAACTTCTCAACTATTCAATATTTCCAATTTTGCAACTATTCCATATTTCCAATTTTGCAACTATTCAATATTTCCAATTTTGCAACTTCTCAATTTTTCCAATTTTGCAACCTCAATTTTACCAATTTTCCAATTTTTAAACTTTTCAATTTTAACAATTTTTAAACTTTTCAAATCGTTAACTTTTTAAGTTTATTTTATTGCAGTTGCTATAGGGTTAGTTAACGAGTTGATATAACGATTGTATTATGCAGATTAAGTTAATTTTTTTCTGTGTGTTAGTACGTGTAGAATATTCTTTATTGCTATTATTTGAAGTTGATGCCTATCGTCAACTTTTTCATCTTTCAACTTTTCAACTTTTCAACTGTTCAACTGTCTAGCTTGTTATGTTGATTTTATTGCGGTTGCTGGAGGGGGTTAGTTAACGAGTTGATGTGACGATTGTGTTATGCAGATTAAACAAACTTCATTCTGTGTATTAGTACGCGTAGAATATTCTTTATTGTTATTATTTGAAGTTGATGCCTATCGTCAACTTTTCCATCTTCCAACTTTTCTATTTTTCAACTCTTTTCGGCTCTTCAACTTATCTTATTTTATTGCGGTTGGTGGAGAGTTAGTTAACGAGTTGATGTGACGATTGTGTTATGCAGATTAAACAAACTTCATTCTGTGTATTAGTACGCGTAGAATATTCTTTATTGTTATTATTTGAAGTTGATGCCTATCGTCAACTTTTCCATCTTCCAACTTTTCTATTTTTCAACTCTTTTCGGCTCTTCAACTTATCTTATTTTATTGCGGTTGGTGGAGAGTTAGTTAACGAGTTGATGTGACGATTGTGTTATGCAGATTAAACAAACTTCATTCTATGTATTAGTACGTGTAGAATATTCTTTATTGTTATTATTTGAAGTTGATGCCTATCGTCAACTTTTTCATCTTTCAACTTTTCAACTTTTCAACTGTTCAACTCTTTCGACTCTTTAACTGATCAAGTTTACTTTATTGCGGTTGCTGGAGAGTTAGTTAACCAGTTGATGTAACGAGTTGATGTTATGCAGATTAACTGACAGTTTTTTTCTTTTCGTTTACAGGTAGCGGTCCCACATGCCGTCCCGGTTGCGGTTCCACACCCAGTTCCAGTCGCGGTTCCTCAGCCAATCCTCGTTAAACAGTCGGTTCCCGTTATTGTTAAAGGTGATCACTATGGTCACTTCTAGATGAATTTTCCCTTCAACATGCCACCACCAAGCCCCCCTCCCCCACCCTCTCCTCACCTAACCGCCCTAGAGCATCGCAAAAGACATCGTGACGAGCGCTGTACCAAAACACGTACTACTGCTACCGTAGCAACTACGAATCATGAAATAAATTGATTTTATAAATGTTTTTTAAACAAACGTCTGTTATTCTGTTCACCCAGATTCTACGTAATTCCCTCCATTAAAAAATTCATTTCACTTACCATCAGTTTCCAAGGTACCCTAATAGCGAATCACACTTGTCACGTCCGCTGGTTTAACCATCGATAATAATTAATCACAATCATGTATAATATATTATTTCTGAATTTCTTTTTATACCCATACTTACTTTAATAATGTTATATGTAAAATTAAATATTAAACATTATTGTTGACAACTAATCGTATATTATATCATAATGCGAGCGGCAGAATCAATAGAATTAAGGAGGCCGTCTCCTAGCAGATGACGGTCGCGCGTGAACACTCACACACCGCCAGAATACACTCACACACCGCTAGACAACGTATACGTACGCGAGAATTGCTAGGATCAGGGAAATGCGTTCTGATTTCTCGATAATGCAAAGACGGGGGGTTTTATTAGTCAAAATCGCTAGATAAAAGATGAATCTAGCGCGCTGTTTGCTTCAAAAGTCGTTCTTTTACGTTTCCGAGCAATGATTTTGCAATATTCGGCTGCATGTTGCCCGTCGCATGTTGCCCGTCAGATGGCGCTGCAGTCACGCCGGCGTACTAGCCTCTCCGACGGGCAACATGCAGCCGAATATTGCAAAATCATTGCTCGGAAACGTAAAAGAACGACTTTTGAAGCAAACAGCGCGCTAGATTGATCTTTTATCTAGCGATTTTGACTAATAAAAACCCCCGTCTTTGCATTATCGAGAAATCAGAACGCATTTCCCTGATCCTAGCAATTCTCGCGTACGTATACGTGGTCTAGCGGTGTGTGAGTGTACTCTAGCGGTGTGTGAGTGTTCACGCGCGACCGTCATCTGCTAGGAGACGGCCCCCTTAAGGAAAATCTATAAGATATATTTCGCTGTGTTCTAAATTTATTCAATGATATTCCAAATTAAAGTCGAGTTTAGTTTTAAAATAAATCATATGAGTTACACAACAATTCCATACATTCAACTGATTCAACTGCGAAATATAATATATCTTATAGATTTTCCTTAATTCTATTGACTCTACCGCTCGCAATATGATATAATATAATACATATACGACAGTTCAATATTAGTTGTCAACAATAATATTTAATATTTAATTTTACATATAACATTATTAAAGTAAGTATGTGTATAAAAAGAAATTCAGAAATAATATATTGTACATGATTGTGATTAATTATTATCGATGGTTAAACCACCGGACGTGACACACTAATTACACCATAACAATCTTTCTCGTTCGAATAATTTAATCGTTCGAATATGAATTTATTGTTGTTAAATGCCATGCGTAAATTAAAATAGAAAATATCTACACATTTTTGAGATTAAATTATTGTAAGCTATGTTTAATATACAAAGACCTTCGTAATTGCAGACACAGTGTTTTAGAAAAGTACCAAATATAATTAGATTTTATACTTCAATTACTTACATTTATAATAAGAATTGGTTTTAATTAAAAAATTGTACTGCAAGAAGAGTTAGTTAGTCATAAATGTCAATGAATAAACAAGATTTGCCTAAAAATCCTAAAGTTTGTGTCAAGAATGAAGTTGAAATTGGAAAATTGAAGTTGAACTTGACAAAACTAAAGTTAAAATGGAAAAATTGATGTTGGAATTAAAGTTGAAATTGTGAAATTGATGTTGAAAACTGAAAAAGTGAAGTGGAATTTGAAAAATTGGTGTCGAAATTGAAAAATTGATATTGACAATGAAAAATTGAAGTTGAAATTGAAAAATTAAAGTCGAAATTGAAAAATTAAAGTTGAAATGGAAATAGTGATGTTGGAATTGAAGTAGAAATTAAGAAATTGATGTTGAAAGCTGAAAAATGGAAGCGGAAATTGAAAAAGTGAAGTGGAATTTGAAAAATTGATGTTGAAATTGAAAAAATTAAAGTTGAAATTGAAAAATTGATGTTGGAATTAAAGTTGAAATTGAGAAATTGATGTTGAAAACTGAAAAAGTGAAGTTGAAATTGAAAAATTGATGTTGAAATTAAAAATTGATATTGACAATGAAAAATTGAAGTTGAAAGTGAAGTTGAAATTGAAAAATTGATGTTGAAATTGAAAAAATTAAAGTTGAAATTGAAAAATTGATGTTGGAATTAAAGTTGAAATTGAGAAATTGATGTTGAAAACTGAAAAAGTGAAGTTGAAATTGAAAAATTGATGTTGAAATTGAAAAATTGATATTGAAATTGAAAAATTGATATTGGCAATGAAAAATTGAAGTTGAAAGTGAAGTTGAAATTGAAAAATTGATATTGACAATGAAAAGTTGAAGTTGAAATTGAAAAATTGATATTGACAATGAAAAGTTGAAGTTGAAATTGAAAAATTAAAGTTGAAATTCAAATTGAAGAGAAAATCGAAAAATTGAGGTTGAAATTGGAAAACTGAAGTTGAACTTGAAAAAATTAAAGTTGAAATGGAAAAATTGATGTTGGAATTAAAGTTGAAATTGAGAAATTGATGTTGAAAACTGAAAAATGGAAGCGGAAATTGAAAAAGTGCAGTGGAAAATTTGGAGTCATTGAAAAAATCTCTGTACCAGGAGTGGGACCGAATGACGCCAGAAGAGCTGCGGCCCATTGCCGAAAATTTCAAGACACGTTTGAGCCTCTGTATCGGCGCAAATGGTGGCCATTTCGAAACTTCTTAAATATATGAATACTAAAGGTCCACGTTATGGTTGTTATTATTTGGTATTTCAAAATTCGTCATTTTTACAGAATTATAATAAGAAATGATTAACTCCGTTATTTCTTGTCACCCTGTAGAACCTAACGGATGTGAGTTTAGGACGAGATCGGGTTCAAATTTTCGAACGGCATTGCTCGCGTGCGGGTTGCGGCAATACGTTTCCGTCACCGAAACCCGAATCCGGCTGGAACAATCGACTGAGAAGCACGCCATAACCGGCCAGGAATTCGTTTCGCCGGCTTTCCAGGAAAATCCAACCGCGAGCCCTTTGTCTAGCCGTGATAAAAAGCCTTCGTCTATATATAGATAAAGGGAAGTGGGGAAACTCGAAGGAAAGTTCACGGCGTGACCCGCATTCTCGCTACTCCGTGAGATCCTGAGGAGCTCTCGGCACGTCGGGTTGCTCCTCGGATCGCGCGAAATCGCAGTCAAGGTTCCGCGGGACGCAAATCGCGAACCTCGTGGGTAGTTTCTACGCTATACAATGAGGGATCAGATAGCGGCCCGTAAAAATATTGTAATAGCTTGTCGCGCGGCGAGGATGTGTCGAAACGTTTCGTTCGCACATAATTACTACCGCAGGTTCCCGAGTCCACCTGATCGGGACAATATTTTGCACGAGACACGTAGTCCAGTCGCCAGGTACTTTTACCTGGAAAGTATTCCGAACTTAATGAAATTTTGTCACGTCATTTGGGGGTACTCTGTAGGGATGCCGATTATTAATCGATTATTTAAAAAATCGATCATTTTCACAAAATAAATCGATTTTTAGAATCGATTCTTCAATATCCGATTTTTACAAATAATCGATTCTAAAATTGTAAAAATAATCGATTTTTATGGCAAATTGTATGACTGTACGTGGAGACCGTGGAGTATGTTTATGCGGAGACTGTATAAAGAGAATAAGAGCATCAAAAGTAACTATATAAGTGTTCCTTCCTAAAACACGACAATTCTATTGCACATAATGATTCTAACGAAACTCGTTCATTGGTTAATTCTCTACTCGTACTCGGCCGACCACGCGACCATTGGTTGACGCGCAACGACATATATATGTATATATGTATCATTGCCCTTCGAAGATTGGTTATTAGACTGAATCTTTATACAAAATAAAAATTTTCTACACCGATTGCAAGAAATAGAAACTAAATTGAATGTTACCTCTTCCCGTAATGATCTTAATATATGCATAGAGGAGAAATTATATATTGATATCTTCAATTTTAAAAATTTTTCAACTTCTTCGATTTTCATATACTCAATTTTGCTATAAATGCATAAAGATCCGCAGTATAATAATTATTATTACTTTATTTCTTTAATAAAAATGTCCAACAAAATTTTGATCTTCGTTTTTTTATCATTTTCAGGCATTTCTAAAAAAAAAATCGATTATTCAAAACATCGATTATTTGGAAACGATTTTTTAGTGGATCGATTCTTAAGCTTCGATTATAATCGATTCAGAAAAATCGATCTTTTTGAAAATAATCGGCATCCCTAGTACTCTGGGGAGTCGAATCTGAGTTTTCGACCTCGAGGACCCTGTGCTAACGTGGGGAGGGGGAAAAAACCACGATTTTTCTTACCTGTTTTTGGTATTTCGTCTATAACTCAAGAACTATGGCTCCTATGATCTTTTCCTTTTCATTTTTGAAAAGAGCATTAAATTTCCTTCAAATTTCACTGCTCCAACGTATTTTTTGACCCAATAGGTACCGAGAGACGGGCGTTCGAAATTAGGAAATGTTTCTCAAAATGATATTTTGAGCCACACAATGTAACTTAATGAAATTTTGTCACGTCATTTAGGGGTACTCTGGGGAGTCGAATCTGAGTTTTTTCGACCTCGAGGAACCTGTGATAACAATTATTGAAAATCCTATTAATAGGCTTCCGGTAGGTAAAGTGTTAAAATGCACTAAAAAGGAGAAAATAATTTTTCTAGACATTTTAGTCACTATAAATAAAAGCGTGGAGCGCTAAACTATATTGACGTAATCTTCGTGGGCGCTCCATGCTTTTATTTATAGTCACTAATGCCTAAAAAGAAGTATTTTCTCCTTTTTAGTACATTTAAATATAAGCGTGGTTTTTAAAAAGTCTTTTTTATGTATATCCTTTTTATTTTTTACTGTCTGCTACTAATTTTTTATTTTCTACGACAAATTTGAAGAAAGTGGTTCCAAATATAATTCTATTTGCATTGGTAATATGTAGCATTTGTAGATCCAAGATAAATAAAAATCGTACTAGATCCTATTGAATTTAATCTACAATATATATAAAAGCGAAGTCCTGACTCACCTATCAACGCCCAGGCTAAACCCTTGGACTTAGAAAGCTGAAATTTTGCACAGAGGTTTCCCTTATGATCTATACAAGGGATAAGAAAGGATATTTCGAAATTCAATCCCCAAGGGGGTGAAAAGGGGTTGCAACGTTTGTATGAGGAATATTTTGTTCGTGGTCGGATTTACTTCATACTTGGTCTTAATGCTCTTTGATATAATTAATCAAACACCTGTATCGGCATTTTAAAAAATTGGACCCCCGAGGGGGTGAAAAGGGGTTGCAACGTTTGTATGAGGAATATTTTGTTCGTGGTCGGATTTACTTCATACTTGGTCTTAATGCTCTTTGATATAATTAATCAAACACCTATTTCGGCATTTTAAAAAATTGAACCCCTAAGTTGGTGAAAAGGGGTTGCAACGTTTGTATGAGGAATATTTTGTTCGTGGTCGGATTTACTTCATACTTGGTCTTAATGCTCTTTGATATAATTAATCAAACACCTGTATCGGCATTTTAAAAAATTGGACCCCCAAGGGGGTGAAAAGGGGTTGCAACGTTTGTATGAGGAATATTTTGTTCGTGGTCGGATTTACTTCATACTTGGTCTTAATGCTCTTTGATATAATTAATCAAACACCTGTATCGGCATTTTAAAAAATTGGACCCCCGAGGGGGTGAAAAGGGGTTGCAACGTTTGTATGAGGAATATTTTGTTCGTGGTCGGATTTACTTCATACTTGGTCTTAATGCTCTTTGATATAATTAATCAAACACCTATTTCGGCATTTTAAAAAATTGAACCCCTAAGTTGGTGAAAAGGGGTTGCAACGTTTGTATGAGGAATATTTTGTTCGTGGTCGGATTTACTTCATACTTGGTCTTAATGCTCTTTGATATAATTAATCAAACACCTGTATCGGCATTTTAAAAAATTGGACCCCCAAGGGGGTGAAAAGGGGTTGCAACGTTTGTATGAAGAATATTTTGTTCGTGGTCGGATTTACTTCATACTTGGTCTTAATGCTCTTTGATATAATTAATCAAACACCTATTTCGGCATTTTAAAAAATTGATCCCCTAAGGGGGTGAAAAGGGATTTTGAAATCTAAGATTGCGGCATGACATAACATTAAAACTCTATAGGGGTGAATGGGGGTTAAAAGGTTTTATATGGAGAAACAATATCAATTTCCGAGGGCATTAAACGGTTTTCTGTGCGAGCGAAGCCGCGGGCAAAAGCTAGTACTCGAATATTTTCTGAAAATGTTTATAAGCCATAAATGCATAAAGATCCGCAGTCTACTTAATTATAATCCTTCTGCAATTGTGCTCAATTTCTGGGATAGAAATTCAGTACAAAATAGAATTTTTAATTCTAGAATTTTCTGTTCGCGTTTTACTAATTAGCGTCGTTGTTTCCACGCGGCATAAAACTTGTTCAAAAGTGGTCCACACGACCCCGGCTTTCGTAGACGACAATGAAAATGATGAAAACATTTTTACAACTCTCTGATCGGTGCCCGTGTTTTTACCTGCAAAGTGAACCGAGAAAATTTTGGAATAGTAAATTTGTTTTTATTGTCCCCTTCCTCACAAGTAAGGTGTGATATATTCGATTGTAAACCATGTGGTCACTAATGACCTCGCCATTAATGCGACCTTATTAAAATGAACTATAAATAAATAAATTTTTCAATAAATCGATCCAGTAAGTTTCGAGACATCGTGGCCTCGTGTTTCGAAAATAGTTTCCAGAAGAGCTCGTCTTTTTGTTGGAATTCCAAGGAACGCTTTCTAGACACTAGTCTGTTTTTGCGAAAAAAAAGAGCAAAATCCGGAACTCTGAGATTTTATAGTTTCTAGGTAGACCTGTTAAATCGATCCCTAAAATCAATTCGGTTCCGAATATATGTCGTTTCGCCGCTGCATCCGGTTTTGGTGTTTCGGCACGGCGGAGACGTGTTGCCAGTTGTGGCAAGGTCAGCAATTAAGGATCATGTTAATTAGCTGATCCTGTAAGATGATTGGAATGCGGCGGCGGATAATGACGGTCGTTGCATAGCACTTTCGAGAAATTAATAATCGGTTGTGCACGCCAAGTCGAGAGTGAATGGAGATGGATAGTAAAGCACGAGTTGCGTGGCGCCCGAGCTCGCCCGAAGATGGGGTTGATTGTTTATTGTAATTATCTCGCGCTGTGAATGAGAGGATGTGATGGGAATCATTGAATTGTACAGGGCGTGTCAGAATTTGTGGACGTTACCTCAACGATGGATTAGGTGATGAAATGTAATTAAAAAAGGAAAGCTGAGATGCGCGTATACTTGATATACGCAATGAATCACAGTAATATTCGGACATTTTTAAAAGGACAATTGCAGTGACTCTCAATTATATTCGGACGCTGTTAACACTAAAACTATCGAGCACTGAACGCGATTAAAATGTTTGTAGCTGACGAAATTGATCAAGGCTTTATTTATTTAGATTTCGTGCAGTTTTTATTGCAATATGTGCTCGGATAGTTTCCAATGCAATTTCCATGCAAGCAACGTGATAATTTCAATAATTGCAAAATTGAAAAAAGTAAGATCGGTCATTTGACCGGTAATGGTAGGTTTAGTTTTAAAAACGATCACTTTTCTAAGCCTTTTTTAATTCCAATCTTCAACTTTTTCACTGACGAATCGATACAACAATCAATTAATTAAACAATTGATGAAAAATATATTTTTTTCTCGAAGTCTTGTTTCTCAAGAACTGTTCGTCTGGGAGAAAAATTAAGGGCAGATTCGGAATCAGAGCATAAAACTCTATAAGTACCACCGTCACAATGTAATTGTGAAACAAATTTGGTGCTGGACAGTGTTATTAAACGATACTTTAACTTACTTCTGGCACACCAAATTTTGTACATTTAGTATAGAAAGATCAATATCTTGATAAATCTTCATAAATAAATTTTGTTTTCAACATTACCATTAATTCATGCCTAATTTAATGTATAACTAGTCCGTGTTTAATTTCTTAAAAAATTCCCATGTTTTGTACAATTTAAAATTAGTCGGTAAATGAAATTGCATAATTATCGATTATGAAAGTGGTGTAAGTCCAATTGACAGAGGTAGGTGGCGTAGCAGATGGTTGCCGGTCAGATCAGTAGCCTGTTATTCTACATTCGTTTTATATTACGTGTCATATTACGTGTCAAGAGTTACTAGTTTAGGTTAATTATTCTATTTTTTCCTAAAATGGATAACTTCATATTAACATCAGATAGTGATATAGGTAAGAACAAATGGTAAATCAATATTATTTTATGACAATTGAAAATATTTATTTTATTTAATTTTAAATAAATTCACACAGAAATAAAGCCCATGAATTTAGACAGAAGAATAATCTCCGATTCAGAGGATGAAGATAATTCCGCTATGAACAACAAATTAATGAATAGTAAAAAGAGAGAAAGAATAATAGAGAACTTAGATTCTGCAGAACAAAATAAAGGAAAATATATGCAACAAATATACAAAATTAAGCGATGTCTAATTTTGAAAGTGATGCAAGTCTATTTGCAGCCCGTAAGTATACATCAGTGTAGTAAAAATTTATATAACCAAATTACATATTGATATGTAGAAACATACATATTGATAACAGTAGAAACATTGCCAGACTTCATATTATTTGCATAAATTTTTTAATTAACATATTATATGTTAACCTTTAATTTTCTCGAAACAAGAGAAAGTGGTATAAGTCTATTTGCAGCCCGTAAATATATATTATTTTAGTTAGCCTGAAAAAAATGATCAAATGATGATGTATATGATCAAATTACATATTTTTAAATTGACTAACATGCTAACCTTTAATTTTCTCGAAACAAGAGAAAATGAACTTACACCACTTTCAACATAAACGGTCCAAATATGTAATAAACTTGTTTATTTTTATAAGTGCATAAATATTACTGTTATCACGATTTCATTATTGAAAATATGAGTATTAACTTACTTTTGTTATGCACTGTAAATACATCAAATCCTCAGTCTAATAATAAGGATCGTAAGTTTGCAGGTGTTCAGAAATGAACAATCAAGGAATGTCGTTCACCGATGATCGTAACCGATTGCCGAAATCCGTCGCATCAAATCGACCCAGAAAATGGACTGTCCGATCGACAGCGTGAATATCGCTAGTAAATAACGGGGACTGTCTGCGTGCCGCATTATCTGCGGCTCGTGTAATGGCCACGAGGCACTCTAACTTTCTTCGGTAGGCGAGAGATTATTCAACGAGTCGCGCGCCTAATTGAAAAACGGACGGCACGATGTCGCCGAAAAGCGAGAGATTATACAATAAGCAACGAGGCTAGTCTGACCACGCGTGAATAATTACGTAAAGCCTACAGTGACTCCCACTAATATTCGGACACTCTTAAAAACACCATAACCTTTTCAATATTGAGCTATGCGACTTGAACTTTTTTGGGAAGCTAAAGCAATTTTCGATTACTACAGGACGTGAAAAGGAATTTTTTCAAAAATTGCATTTCGCCGGAATTGTAGAGAAAATATTTAAAGTTGCATTTTACAACTTTCTTGTACAGGCCTGTATTGAAATTTTCAGCAATACGTTTTGTAGATCTGTGTAAATTATATGCACTGTGGAAGTTTCATAGAAATCGGTTGATGCGGGGAAAAAACGACAGGCATTGGAAGATGTAAGAGATCCTTAGGATTACTGCAGTTGGAGGCCGAAAATCGTGAAAAACTGCAATTTTTACCATCTTTTCAGAATATGTTTAATTGATACGGATCGACGAAACGTGTTTTCTAAATTTTCCACATAAGCCCACATAAAAAAAGTTGAAAAGTACAACTTTTAGTATTTTCTCTGCAATTCCGACAACTTGCAGTTTTTTTCCAAAATTTTTGTCACGTTCTGTTGCAAACCAATTGTTCTACACTCGCCGAAATGTCTATAAAGTCATCGTCATTTTTTCATATAGATATTTTTAAAATATTACAATTTCTGTTGCTTTATCGTATCTGGCCTTGTGCTTTGTTTACACTCGGATAGAAGGACCGCGCACTCAAGACCGCATTGTTTACTATTTACGTTTTTTTTTATTTATTTCTGCGTGGTGCAGAACACAAGTTCGAAGTTTCTATAAAGTCACTTAGTGTTTCTCTGGATACTGAGCAGAGAACTACGGGAAATTGCGAATATTCTAAAAGTATTAGTTTTAGAACTCATAGCAATTCTGTTTTTTTTATAATTTGATTCGCGTGTAGTACAATGCCGAGAGGAAAAGTACTAACAATTGAAGAAAAAGCATCGATCGATGCTTATAAAAAAAAAATATCGGCTGCTCTAATCGCGCAATTGCTAAGAAAATTAGTCGGTCATAGACTGTGATTAATAATTATATCAATTTACGTGAAAATTACGGAAAAAATCATTTTAAAGGTGGTAATAAAAAATTGTCAAAGAGACAACAATTCATTGTTAATGAGGTCTGCGGCTAAGGAAACGAAAAATGCAGCACAATTGCGAGCTGAATTGGAGCTCCCAGTAACAACAAGACGTGTGCAACAACTTTTAAATTCTTCTGGGCAATTTGTGTGGACACAAATGCAACGTAAACCAGGCCTTAAAGAAACACATAAACAGGCCCGTCTTGATTTCGCACGGGCACACATATCCTGGACGAAAGAGTGGGAGTCTGTCATTTTTTCAGATGAGAAAAAATTTATTTGGATGGGCCTGATGGCTGTAAATATTATTGGCATGATCTGAGAAATGAGAAAAGTGTGACAATGAGTCGTAACTTTGGCGGTGGTTCCCTAATGATATGGGCTGCGTTCAAAGCTGACAAAAGAACTGCAATCTGTTTCACAAATCACAAAATGAATTCGGAAAATTATACGGATTTGTTAAACATGGTTCTAATACCCTTTACAGAAAATATTGAAGATGACAATTTTATTTATCAGCATGATAATGCCGCAGTGCACGCGTCGAAGCACAAAAGTAGTGGCTTCTTGAAAGAAATATCAATGTTTTGCCATGGCCTGCTTGTTCCCCGGACATAAATCCTATTGAAAATGTTTTGGGTATCATTGCGCGACAAGTTTATAAAAACTGCAAACAATACAACTCCATTAGCGAACTAAGGGATGCGGTGACTGAAGCATAGGCGTCTGTTAAAACAGAAACGCTACAAAAGTTAGTTTCGTCAATGCCCAATCGCATTTTTAATGTAATTAAAAAAAAATGGAGGTTACACTAAATATTAAAATAGATATAATAAAACAACAATTGTTGATTTCAACATTATCCGTATAAAACGAAAATGCAATTATAGAAATTTCGCAGTCTGTTCTGTGTAAAATTATATTTTTGTTCTCTTTTATCAATAAATGTTATACTTATGTTTTGAAATCGGTGTGTATGCTTTCTTTATGTAATCCCGAAATGCTACCAAACACAAATTTTTCATTGGTAATGATGGAATTCATTACAAAACACAGTGACTTTATAGAAATTTCGGCGAGTGTAACTTCTCCAAAAATTTCAAGTCGTATATTCCAGTATTAAAAAAGTTATGGTGTTTCTAAGAGTGTCCGAATATTAGTGGGAGTCACTGTACGTTTAAACGATTTAAAGGCCACGATGTGCGATGTATCACGATGGGCGTGCATATTTCAGATCAACATTACTCTCGTTCGATTAGGTTTGCACGCTTCCACGTCGAAGGGGATCGAGTTTACCTCGTCCGAACGAAAAGGTGTTCTTTTCGGCAGAAATATGGAGATTAAAGCCGATCGACGGACACGATCCGCCACGAATCTCGCGTAAATCTCTCCGCCGCGCCGCGTTGTGCTGGTTGCAGTGGCGATTGACCCTGACAAATTTTTTACTCGTTTATCTTGCACTCCGTTCGCCCCCGGGTCCGTTCGGCCCCGTGATTTACGGTCTTAGGTGTGCAATAATTTGCCCGATGTTTGCTCGAGAGGAAACAATATTTCACACGATCATTTGAACGCTGGCGACTCTCTTTTGCGGCCTTGCCAATTTTTCATATCCTCTTTAGTTCCTTAAATTATTACTCAATTTCTATACCACTATAATTTGCCCAACGTTTGCTCAAGAGAATACAATATTTCAAACAATCACTTAAATACTGGCGACTCTATTCTGCCGGGTTTAACAGATTGAAAATAATCGAACATTATTTTTTAATTCTTCTGATGTGTTTACTGTTTTAAATGACACCTACTCATTTCTTTCCATAAATGCGTAAAATATGCTATCCTCGGCTCCCGAGGAATGCCATAAAATGTCCTCTTTTTGCAGGCAGCTCCTTAAATTATTACTGAATGACGATCAATAAAGTATTTTATTGATTGGCGACCCTATGAATAAAACGAGCCTCTATTGCCACGTCCGATTAAGTTTGGCAGCTGCATGCAAACAATCCGTAAAATAAATAATGTTAATAAATAAATTTGTTCAAATTCCCTACGTGTGTTCAGTTTTGAATTTCTCCGTGCAGAAAACTCAGCGTGACCATGTCCAACTGTGTTCCGTGTTGCGTTACATAATTTATGACTGCAAAGGAGATCAGACAACGTGTGTTCAGTGGCCTTTACATATCCGTGTCGAAAATACACCGAATTAGGAAATAGAAACCACTCCACATATTGAAATTTCTAAACGCGAGATCGAAACTTCCGACGTCCTCCGTTTCGCCATCTATCGCCCGATGCTGCTATCTTCATCCTCGTAATAGAAACTATTTTGGAAAACAAATGTAGTAGCTTGTCGAGGTGTTAATTTACGCTGGCAATAAATTCGGCGGAACGTCTTCTTTGATCGAGCAGCTGTTACGTTGTGAAACGCGCGCGAAGAAACATCCGTTTCCCGAAGGCGAGAGAGACGCGTATATAAATTGGAAATTTGCGGAACGATTTCGATCCGGCTGTTTCTCCTGGATCGGTTACGATCGAGAATGTGAAAACAGACCAGCCGTGATGAAAGAGTAACAAATCTCTGTACGACTGATTACCACACGAGAATATCGTGTGACAGGGCTCTGGTTTAAATTTTAAGGCCGACAAGGTTCCACGTAACGTTCACGCCCGCGACGTTCAAAACACACAGGTGGGTCCCAAAATGGGTCATAAGAGTGGCTATAATATTGGTTACAAGGTTAGTTACAATATTAGTAGCAAGATTGGTCACAAAATTGGTTGCATTATTGGTCACAATATCGGTTACATTATTAGTCACAAGATTGGTTAGATTATTGATCACAAGATTGGTTACATTATTGATCACAATATTGGTTAAAATATTGTTTACAAGATTGTTTACAATATTGGTCACGAGAATGGTTATAATTAGTTTAAAATTTAAGAGCAACAAGGCTCCACGTGGCGTCCGCGCCCGCGACGTTTAAAACAAACAGGTGGGTCCCCAAATGGGTCATAAGATTGGTTATAATATTGGTTACAAGGTTAGTTACAATATTAGGTACAAGATTGGTCACAAAATTGGTGATAATATTGGTTACAAAATTAGTTACAATATTGTTTACAAGACTGGTCACAAAATTGTTCATAGTATTGGTTGCATTATTGGTCACAATATCGGTTACATTATTAATCACAAGATTGGTTAGATCATTGATCACAAGATTGGTTACATTATTGATCACAATATTGGTTAAAATATTGGTTACAAAACTGGTCATAATATTGGTTGCATTATTGGTCACAAGATTGGTTACATTATTGATCACAATATTGGTTACAAGATTGTTTACATTATTGATCACAATATTGGTCACTGGATTGGTTACAATACTGGTTACAAGATTGGTCACGAGAATGGTTATAATTAGTTTAAATTTTAAGAGCAACAAGGTTCCACGTGGCGTCCGCGCCCGCGACGTTCAAAACTAACAGGTGGGTCCCTGTGAAAAATGATTTCGCCCGGAACCGGCTCGGCGCGGACTACACTTTAACGAACACGACGACCATTACAAAATGCCGTAGAACCAACGACCATAGCAAATTGAACACGTATTCACCGCGATCGACCGAATCAATAAGACTCTCTAACTACATTGAAGGACACTTAAAGAATCACGAAAGATGATCACAAATTGCAGAATATAAATTACGTCCAGCTGTGTGTACTTCACTTAGCTGAAGGTCTGTGTAAGCTCGAAATTGTAAGCAAAAATTGTTTTTTCAACGCTAATGCAATGAAATAAGGCTGGGAGTTTTCTGCAGATTGGTTACAAGTTTTGAGTTGGTAACAAGATTGGTCACAAAATTGGTCATAAAATTGGTTAGAATATTGGTTACAAGATTGGTCACCAATTGGGTACTAATATTGGTTACAATATTGGTCACATGATTGGCCATAATATTGCTTACAATATTTGTCACAAGACTGGTCATCAGGTTGCTTACAATATTGGCCACAAGATTGGTTACATTATTGGTCACAAGATTGCTTATAATATTGGCCACGAGATCGGTTATAATATTGGTCACAAGATTGCTTACAATCTTAGTCACGAGATTGGTTATAATATTGGTCGCCAAAGGGGTCATAAGATTGGTTACATTATTGGTCACAAGATTGCTTACAATATTGGTGACGAGATTGGTTATAATATTGGTCACAGGATTGCTTACAATATTGGTCACGAGATTGGTTGCATTATTGATCACATGATAGGTTATAATATTGGTTACAAGGTTAGTTACAATGTTAGTTACAAGATTGGTCATAAAATTGGTTATAATATTGGTTACAAAATTAGTTACAATATTGGTTACAAGATTGGTCACATTACTGGTCACAATATCGGTTACATCATTGATCACAAGATTGGTTACATCATTGATCACAAGGTTGGTTACATTATTGATCACAAGGTTGGTCAAAAAATTGGCTAAAATATTGGTTCCAAGGTTAGTTACAATGTTAGTTACAAGATTGGTCATAAAATTGGTTATAATATTGGTTACAAAATTAGTTACAATATTGGTTACAAGATTGGTCACATTACTGGTCACAATATCGGTTACATCATTGATCACAAGTTTGGTTACATCATTGATCACAAGATTGGTTACATTATTGATCACAATATTGGTCACAAGATTGGCTAAAATATTGGTTACAATATTGGTCACAAGAATGGTTATAATCAGTTTAAATTTTAAGAGCAACAAGGTTCCACGTGGCGTCCGCGCCCGCGACGTTCAAAACTAACAGGTGGGTCTCCGTGAAAAATGATTTCGCCCGGAAACGGCTTGTCGCGGACGACACTTTAACGAACACGGCAACCATTACAAAATGCCGTAGAACCAACGACCATAGCAAATTGAACACGTATTCACCGCGATCGATCGAATCAATAAGACTCTCGTGACCCGTCCGCTGACTTCGGTAGTCATCAATAACCGTAAACGTGCTACCTTTGTCATTCAATCACGAATTATAACTCCTTTAAATTCTAAACACCTGTCGTTTGTCCTAGAGTATCCTAGGAATTTTTGAAAAATCCTCAGAAATCAATCTTGATTTTCTTTGACAAACTGTGTCTAATGTCAGTGAAGATGAATTGTCCTATTGAGTCCTGTGAAGTAAAAGGTAGCCTCTTCATTTGTGAAAAAAACTACAAACGACATCTGTTTTGTAGTTTGCAAATTTTTATGTAAATTAGAATAGAAGTTCAATTCCTTGTCCAATGATAAGTACAACCACATTATTAGAATCAGAACATGTACGACACAGCTGCAACCGAACTTATTTACGAACTAAAAATACAGTAAATACAGTAAAGCCTTGATCTAAGAAACACGCTCGGGTCCGTGCTGTTTCCTACATCCTGTAGTTCTACTATTTTTCATTGAATTATATCGTGTTTAGTGTCATTTTAAACAGAAAAAATCCAAAAATAAGTTGACGAAAGTCCCATAAAAAAATAAAGAAGAATAAAGAAGTTCTGTAATTGCAAACAAAAATTTTTAACATTTAAGTTAAATGGCCGGTCCTTCGATTTAAACTTATTGAAATTAAGAACACGTTTGTATGAAAATTTTCTGTGGCAAACTGTGCCTAATGTCAGTGAAGATGAATTGTTCTATTTTCGGCAAAAAGCAGCCTCCTTCATTCGTTAAAAGTGAAAAGACGATTTCTGGTTAATCAATACGTATATTGTTGATGGATGGACGACGGATTTTTATGCAAAATAGAAATTTAATAAACATTCAATCCCTTGTCCAGTTGACAGGTATAAATACATTATTATAATCAGAACATGTACGACACACCTGCAACCGAAGAACTAAAAATACAGTAAATACAGTAAAGCCTTGATCTAAGAAACACCCTCGGGTCCGTGCTGTTTCCTACATCCTGTAGTTCTACAATTTTTCATTAAAGTATATCGTGTTTAGTATCATTTTAAACAGAAAAATGCCAGGAATAAGTTGACGAAAGTCCCATGAAAAAGTAATGAAAAATAAAGAAGTTTTTTAATTGCAAACAAGTATTAACATTTAGGTTGAATGGCTGGTCCTTCATGTTACAATTATTGAAATTAACCTTCAGTTACTCGCACTCCACTCTCTAGAGAACTGTCTACATGGAACTTTATACGACTCCAACATAAATAAATTTTTATTGAATAAAAATTGAATAGAAAACTTCAACGCGAAATAAATTTAATGTTTTAAGATTGTAAGTATTACAATACTATATTAAAAGTTAACAAGCGTTCCTAAGAAAAATGTTTAACCATATGTTAGAATTTTCTGATTTTTAGACAGTTTTTAGGCAACAGAAAATAAATAAAGAAAATCGTTCGACGTTTAATGAGAGCTTCTATTCAAATTCGTCCATTCTGATTAATTTTCGATTTTCGGAGTCGTCGAACGTCCGGTTTCGACAACACTCGCGACGCTGCCTTTCATTTGGAGGAACACTTATAGAAGAGGGTTATGTATTCCGGAATTTCATGTCGATTGCCTAATTGTATCCTCCTGGTGGCACTGGATTCCGGAGCGTCGCGATTCGGCGACACAAAATCGACTTTCTTTCTGAACAGAGCACGGTCCCGACGTGAAATCCGGCTATTGCCATTCCAGCGTGTAATAACGTACCCGATCATGCTAATTTTCATGACAATAAACGACATGCACGGTGTCGTAGATCGTGGCGATACCCGGGCCAACGTAATTCGTACGTGAAACTTTTCGTCCGTTTTCTACACGCGAACGAGCTACACGCGATAGATGGTGTCATGACTGTTTGGCTTCGAGCAAATTGCTCTCCTCTCGAGTGCAGAATGGTTAATAAAGGTGTACCACGCGGCGAGATACAATGTAATCGGACTGTTACGACAACGGTGCCGTTTATTTAACAGTCCTTCTGGTTTTTATGCCGATTCTCGGTGTGGCACGCGCGCCACTTGAACTTTCGAACTCCCGCTTCTGTTTCGGCAACCAATCCCCCCGACGATTTACCAGAATTAAATAGGTTGTTTGGGCTCTTTGGCTCTTTGGGTTGGCACGAGAAAATATATTTTAGGAAATTGTTTATATTTTTCTACCAGTCATAGTTGTGCTAATTCAATTACGCAATTGAATTACAAATTATTCTATATTCCATTGATTACGTCGTAACTGAATTACATGATTCAAACCTTTCAATTAATTCAATTATTAAGTATTTTAATCGGATGTGTAATTGAAATACAATATAATTGAAATGCAATATGATTGAAATGCAATATAATTGAAATGCAATATAATTGAAATGCAATATAATTGAAATGCAATATAATTGAAATGCAATATAATTAAAATACAATATATTTTAAATACAATATAATTGAAATACAATATAGTGGAAATACAATATAGTGGAAATGCAATATAATTGAAATGCAATATGATTGAAATGCAATATAATTGAAATGCAATATAATTGAAATGCAATATGATTGAAATGCAATATAATTGAAATGCAATATAATTGAAATTCAATATAATTGAAATCCAATATAATTGAAATGCAATATGATTGAAATGCAATATAATTGAAATGCAATATAATTGAAATGCAATAGAATTAAAATACAATATATTTTAAATACAATATAGTGGAAATGCAATATAATTGAAATGCAATATAATTGAAATGAAATATTATATAATTGAAATGCAATATAATTGAAATACAATATAATTGAAACACAATATAATTGAAATCCAATATAATTGAAATACAATATAATTGAAATGCAATATAATTGAAATACAATAGAATTAAAATACAGTTCTCCAAATTATAGCCCAGAACTTTGAAGAGGTGCGGTATATTTTTATGTTCCGTTCATAATACGTAACGCTATATTTCATGTTTATGGTTGAAATTTTAAAAATATGTACCGCAGAAGTTATTTCTGTTCAGATATTATAAACTTATAAATAATAAAACCCTTCTGTTTGAAACCTTCACATGGATTTTTCAACCTCTTCTTACCTATCACTTTGTTATTCTTTAATTTTTAATTGTAATTTAATTACATCGTAATTCGCAATTAATGTAATTTAATTACAATCTATTTTATAATTGTACTCCGATTGCAGTTACGAATTAAATTGCAATTTAATTCAATCTATTTTATAATTGTACTCCAATTGCAATTACGAATTACATTGTAATTTAATTGAGCGAAGATCTGAATTATAAATTACAATATGACTGAATTACAATGTAATTCAATTACTTTGTAATTATAATTCCTCGAATAATACAATTGTAATTCTGCACAACTCTGCTACCAGTGAATTGGGGAAGATATAATATATTTAGATATAGTCGATGGAAATAGGCTTCTGTAAAAGGGTAGCAAATTAAGGGTTGTTTTCAATGAACTATTTCATGTATTTAGGATTACGAAGTACCCGTTTCTGTATAAATTTACTAGCCTCGCTTCATTTGTGTTCGCGATCGATGCGAGACAAGTGCTCGTTGGATCACCCGGTAGATTTCACGATTTATGTATCGACTATCGACAATAATCGACTGTCCCATCGAGGTACGCGCCTCGCAATTCGAACATGGAATTTTTATCGATTTCGCTGCACCACACCGCCGCGGTTTCGAAATCGAGAGGAACGAGCCCATCTCGAGCGCGTAGCAAACGATGCGTGGAGGAGGTTCGTGCGTTGAAAAGAAGGGAAAAAGGACAAAGACAGTTTCCGCTGTCGAAACTGACCGAGAGACGATTTATGCAACGCACAACGTGCGTGATACGCACCGTGTATATCCCAATCCGCGGTTTTCGCGCCGCTTCGTTCAGTCCCAAATCAACTTTCTGCCCGATACATAATTCGCGATTACGCGAAAGCGATCGAACGACGCAATTTCGCGCATTGATCGGGTGAAAACGATCCCCAACACTTTTGATTGGCCATTCGGATAGACGATAACGGGGAAATCATAACTGCATCGGGAATTCCGTGCTTCGTTGCAAACGGAATAAACAAATTGCGGAATATCTTCGAAATTCGCGCTTTCGTCGATTTAAACGATTCCGGAGGCTCGGAGAAATTTTTCAATCAATTTATCAAATCCTGAATTCCGTAATTTGTTCATCGAAAGTCGCGCTTTCGTCAATTTAAACGAATCTGGAGGCTCGACGAAATTTTTCGATCAATTTACCAGCTCAAATTTTTTACAGTCGTATTGATTTCTTCAGTTTTAACAATTTCGAGCGGAACATCTTGGAAATTCGCACTTTCGTCGATTTAAACGACTCTAAAGGCTCGGCAAAAAATTTTCGATCGATTTATCAAATCCTGTATTCCGTAATTTGTTCAAATTTCTTATAGTCGCATCGATTTTTTGAGTTTTAGAAATTTCGAGCGGAACATCTTGGAAATTCGCGCTTTCGTCGATTTAAACGATTCTGGAGGCTCGACGAAATTTTTCGAGCAATTTATCAAATCCTTCATTTCGTATTTATTCCATTTTATTTTTACATTCGAATCGATTTCTTCAGTTTTAACAATTTCGAGCGGAACATCTTGGAAATTCGCACTTTCGTCGATTTAAACGACTCTAAAGGCTCGGCAAAAATTTTTCGATCGATTTATCAAATCCTGTATTCCGTAATTTGTTCAAATTTCTTATAGTCGCATTGATTTTTTGAGTTTTAGAAATTTCGAGCGGAACATCTTGGAAATTCGCGCTTTCGTCGATTTAAACGATTCTGGAGGCTCGACGAAATTTTTCGAGCAAATTTATCAAATCCTTCATTTCGTATTTATTCCATTTTTTTTCACATTCGAATCGATTTCTTGAGTTTTAGCAATTTCGAGCGGGACATCTTGGAAATTCGCACTTTCGTCAATTTAAACGACTCTGGAGGCTCGAAGAAATTTTTCGAGCAATTTAACAAACCCTGTATTCCCTGATTTTCTCAAATTTTTTACACTCGCATCGATTTCCTGAGTTTTAGCAATTTCAAGCGGAATATCTTTCGTCAACTTGAACGACTCTGGGGGATCGACGAAATTTTTCGAACAATTTATCAAATCCTGCATTCCGTAATTTGTTCAAATTTTTTTTACAATCGCATTGATTTATTAGATTTTAGCAATTTCAAGTCTACTATGCTGTTATTGTTGAGAACCGTCTCAAGGGAGACAAAATAAACAAATTTATTCAGTTCTCAAGGAAAAACAAGGACAACTTTAAAGAAGAAAAAACGGAAAATATAATTTTGTCGACAAAAAAATGTTTACATGACTGTGAATATATGTATATACGAATTACAACATTTTTGAGACACCCTGTATGTGTAATTGGGTGTGAATTGATAACAGTAAAAGAATTTTTTACGTATAATTTTAATTCCATTGGATAAGGTACAAGCACCAGTTACCGAATATTTAGTGACGACTTGGAAGGTTTTTCTATTAATTTGAAGTCATTCTGTAATTTATTATTGCACTATTTCTGATAAAAGATCGATTATCAACCCTTTTTCTGTATCGTCAAATTTTTCTGGACGATTTTGTTAAAAAGCAAAAGAAATATTATCGTAATTTTGGTCCTATTTACCGGACGTAAGAAATTTGTGTTGACAAATTAGTTAATTAATTTCTCTTTATAATCGGAAACGAGAAAAATTGCGTTGTCTCGGGGAATAAAGTTGTCAACTAATCTTTTCTATATCTTAAACAAAAATTATATACAATGCACTGCTATAAAGTGTATCAGCCCTTCGTGGTCGCTAATACCTACACTAGTGGAATTAATTCTGGACACTTTGAATAAAAATAATCTATAGTTCATATTTCTGCAGAAAATGTATATGTATTCTGCTATGCTAAACTGATACCGCAATATTTTCATTGTAATCTACAATATAATATTTATACTTAATATTTTCACATGATTTGGTTTGTAAATGTTAAAAAATTTTAATTTTAAAAAGTCTAAACTGTGTTGTTATTGTGGTAGGAAGCATGGGTCCATTGTAACAACCAATCAAGAATGCTTTGACGGTCATTACAAACAGTTTCATTGTTGTTTCAGTCAGACATTGTATTTTCAGAATCGAGGACCTCAATCAAGTTTTTAAACGTGTGAATAACAACTGAAACAGTTTCTAATACCTCGAAACGTGTTGAAATTGTTATTATCATTGAAAACAATTATTAGAATATAAAATATAAATAATTATTACATATATTATATATATTATATACAGGGTGTCTCAAAATTAGGTCCGGAGCCGAAAATGGGAGGTTCCTGAGATCATTTCAAGCGACATTTTCCTTTGCAAAAATGTCGTCCGCGGCTTCGTTAACGAGTTATTAACGAAAAACACGGACCAATCAGAGCGCGAGCTAGACGCGTGCAGCCCGGCGCGCCGGCAGCCGAGTGTCGGTGGCACGCCGCGATGTCGTAACGAACAAAAGTTTCTCGATGATGTGAATCCTCGCCAATTTCGATAAGCTTTGGATATGTTGTCAATACCATGATTTTGAACAACATTTCCCTTTACAGTTTCTGTCGATCGGCTTTAGTTTACGACATTATTGTAAAAATTTGTAATTGTAAATCGATCGATGTACTATTTCCTGTCCGATTTCGATAAGCTTTGGATATGTTGTCAAGACCATGATTCTGAACAACATTTCCCTTGACGGTTTTTGTCGATCGGCTTTAGTTTACGATATTATTGTAAAAATTTGTAATTGTAAATCGATCGATGTACATACTATCTCCTCGCCGATGTCGATGAGCTTCATTTCAAAGGAAAAAGATATTTAAAACATCGAATTTATAACATATTTCAAAGTCATCGAAATCGGTGAGGACCTACATCATCGGCAACTTTACCCGAACGATAGAAGAAGCACAAACTTATTGAATCAAAAACTCACTTATTCAGCCGTAAATCCATTTGACTACCACATACAACCACCACACTTTTACATAATTGTTGAACTCGTACCACACTTTTATAACTCGTATCGATATCGAACGAAATTACTTACTCCGACGCGGAAAGAGTTCGATGCTCTTCGCGATGCCGCGCGAAACTGTGCTCTCCCAGCGTACAATGTATTCGATGAAGGCGTCGTTTAAAACAAATGAAATCGTTCCCAAGGAGATATTGATTTTTCGAGAATCACATGATTCTCGAAAACACCGATTCGAAGATTATGTAAAAGTGTGGTGGTTGTATGTGGTAGTCAAATGGATTTACGGCTGAATAAGTGAGTTTTTGATTCAATAAGTTTGTGCTTCTTCTATCGTTCGGGTAAAGTTGCCGATGATGTGGGTCCTCACCGATTTCGATGACTTTGAAATATGTTATAAATTCGATGTTTTAAATATCTTTTTCCTTTGAAATGAAGCTCATCGACATCGGCGAGGAGATAGTATGTACATCGATCGATTTACAATTACAAATTTTTACAATAATATCGTAAACTAAAGCCGATCGACAGAAACTGTAAAGGGAAATGTTGTTCAGAATCATGGTATTGACAACATATCCAAAGCTTATCGAAATCGGATAGGAAATAGTACATCGAACTATTTACAATTACAAATTTCTACAATAATATCGTAAACTAAAGCCGATCGACAGAAACTGTAAAGGGAAATGTTGTTCAGAATCATGGTATTGACAACATATCCAAAGATTATCGAAATCGGATAGGAAATAGTACATCGATCGATTTACAATTACAAATTTTTACAATAATGTCGTAAACTAAAGCCGATCGACAGAAACTGTAAAGGGAAATGTTGTTCAGAATCATGGTATTGACAACATATCCAAAGCTTATCGAAATTGGTGAGGATTCACATCATCGAGAAACTTTTGTTCGTTACGACATCGCGGCGTGCCACCGACACTCGGCTGCCGGCGCGCCGGGCTGCACGCGTCTAGCTCGCGCTCTGATTGGTCCGTGTTTTTCGTTAATAACTCGTTAACGAAGCCGCAGACGACATTTTTTCAAAGGAAAATGTCGCTTGAAATGATCTCAGGAACCTCCCATTTTCGGCTCCGGACCTAATTTTGAGACACCCTGTATATTATATATTATATATATTATATATATTATATATATTATATATATTATATATATTATATATATTATATATATTATATATATTATATATATTATATATATTATATATATTATATATATTATATATATTATATATATTATATATATTATATATATTATATATATTATATATATTATATATATTATATATATTATATATATTATATATATATATTATATATAGTAAATATAATATTTGGATAAATGCGAAATCTAAGTAAAAATTTAAAAGTGTCCAGGATTAATTCCACCAGTGTAGCTCTTGACGCGACCTTAATAAATATAAATAAAGAAAAAAATGGCCGAGAATCGACGCTGAAATTTCCCCTGATTTCCGTCCGGCAAAGGACAAGCGCGGCGGCGAACAAAGGACGAAAATATATGAACCTGTCTGTGGAACCAGTCGCCGATCATTCACTGCCCCGCCCGAAATGGCCGCGGAGCTGGATGCTGATCGGTAGCGGACGAGTTTACGAGCGACATGAACTTGAGCGTCCCCGTCAACCTTCGCTCCCTTTCGCAGTTCTCCGTATTGCGAAGGTTGCTCGCTTTTCTGCGCGCGTGTTCCGTTTTTTTTTTTTCTCTTTATCCGTTCCGCTTTTTTTTTCCTCGAGTGAAGGTGCATACGTACGAAGTATAACGTGCAGCTACTTAGAAGAAACTCGCGACTCTCGCGCACGGAACAAACGCTAATTGTGCGCGTCGTTCGCGGCCTTGTAACACTAAACAGCGGCCGGAGCTCTCTTCCGAGGGCGGTTAGAAAAATCAATTGGATCCCGATCAAGATAATGAGTCACCGATCAACGGGAAATAACAATCCCGGCCTTAATAAGGACAAGGTGAACCGGGAGGGAGTCTCGAATCTGATCAGGGTCGCCGGTAGGGATGGGATCAAGTTCAATATGTACTCGCGAATCCGAGTCCAATCTCAATAACCAAGTTTCATTTCATGAATTTCGATTACTACTTAAAAGCAATAATGTTTCAATGATTAATATTAAAAAAAATTTGAAAAAGAAACTGTACGTTCAGGAGTAAAAAATTATTTTAATATTAACCGTTACAATAAAAACTTTCGACTCGAATTGCAACTAAGTGGGCTGAAATAAAAATGGAACGGATAGGATTCTAATTTTCAAGCAAAATTAGCATCCTGCATAATACTAATTCATCAGTATTGATTATGTTTGAAAAGTATTCGTTTCATACAAACTGATATCGAACCTCGGAATGAGTACTTACAAGTTTCAAAAAGATACTTGCAAGTACTTCGATGTTGAAAGGAATCTTTCGCAAGTAGTACTCGAATCTTGGAGATCAAAACTGCACAGTGGGTTTTAAGCAGTTTATTTATTAAATTTGCAACTATTTCGGAATGGTATTTCATTTACAATATTTGGTTTTAGCAAGTTTCTTCTTTTTTACCACGCTTGTATTAGCTTGCCGAGTTGTTGTTGTATGCGTCAAATCTTGTAATCGAATTTTAAACCACTTCCCGATGAGCTAGAGACTTGAAACTTTAAACATAGCTCAGAACTGGGTGACAATGCAATATTAAAAAACAAATTTTAAAAAAAAACTGTGCGTTCAGGAGAAAAAAATTATAATATTAACCGTTACACCCCGTCGCGCGACACTTGGTAGTACATAGTAGAATTAAATGACTCTAAAACACCATTACTGTCGTATTAAGACGTTAGCGTTTACTTGCTAGTGTAAATTGAAGATTTGAAATTGAAATTGAAAGATTGACGTTGAAAATGAAATTGAAGGTTTGAAATTAACGAATTGAAAATGAAAAATTGAAGTTGAAATTGAAAAATTGACGCTAAAATTGAAAAATTGAAATTGAAATTGAAAAATTGAAATTGAAGAGCTGAAGTTGAAGTTGAAGGGTTGATGTTGAAATTGAAAAATTGAAGTTGAAGGGTTGATTTTGAAATTGAAAATTTGACGTTGAAATTAAAGAGTTAAAATTAACGAAGTGAAATTGAAAACTTGAACTTGAAATGGAAGAGAGTTAAAATTGAAGTTGAAATTAATGTTAAAATGGAAAAATTGACGTTGAAAATGAAGTTGAAGAGTTGATATTGAAATTGAATTTAAAATGGAAAATTGGATGTTGAAATTGAAATTGAAGAGTTGAAATTAACGAATTAAAATTGAAAAATTGAAGTTGAAATTGAAAATTGACGTTAAAATTGAAGAGTTGAAATTAACGAAATGAAATTAAAGTTCAAATGGAATAGTTGAAATTGAAGTTGAAATGAGAGAGTTAAAATTGAAGTTGAAATTAAAGTTGAAATGGAAAAATTGAAATTGTAAATGAAATTGAAGAGTTGATATTGAAATTGAAGTTGAAATGAAAAAATTGATGTTGAAATTGAAATTGAAGAGTTGATATTAACGAATTGAAGTTGAAATTGAAAAATTGAAATTGAAATTGAAGATTTGAAATTAACGAATTGAAATTGACAAATTGAAGTTGAAATTAAAAAATTGACGTTGAAATTGAAAAATTGAAATTGACGAGCTGAAGTTGAAGTTGAAGGGTTGATGTTGAAATTGACGTTGAAATTGAAATTAAAGAGTTGAAATTAACGAATTAAAATTGAAAAATTGAAGTTGAAATTGCAATTGAAAAATTGATGTTGAAATTGCAATTGAAAAATTGATGTTGAAATTGAAGAGTTGAATTTAACGAATTGAAATTGAAAAATTGAAGTTGAAATTGATAAATTGGAATTGAACAGTTGAAATTGACGAGTTGAAATTGAAATTGAAGTTGAAGGGTCTCCAAGTCACCACGCTTTCGTTCATAGTCACTAATATCTAAAACATTATTTTCTCCTTTTTAGTGCATTTTAATATAAGCGTGGTTTTCAAAAAGTTATTTTTTATATCTTTTTGTCGGAGTACTTACAGATAGTTCGAATTCAATCGATCAAAGTTCGAACCTGTTTGCGAGGTACTTGATCACATCTCTAGTCTCCGGTCTCTCGACATGCTTGCGACTCCCTACGACGAAGGGGGTTAGTTCGCCTCTAGGATTGGTCGGCCGAACAATAAAAACATTTCGCGAATCCCTTTGCCCACCCCATGAATGTCCTCTTCTTCTTCCACTTTCTTTTTTCATCGAGGGGCCCGTTGAGTGGCTCCTCTGCTCGCTCGCCCGTAATAAGCAACCGTTTCTCGGAACGAACGTCCTACCGACGTTATTCAAAGTGTCAGATGCAAAATTTGAAATTCACTGCGCCCGTCGAGGACTATTAATTATAGACACTACATGCACCCGACCGAACAGATCAGCTGTCGGTATTCTGAGGGTCTGTCTATGGACTTTTGGGTTCTCTCCGTTGACTAAAGGGATTGCAAGTTTTCGATCCCGCAATTTCTTAAATAAGTGATACGGAATCCCGCAAATTTTGGGCTGGGTGAGGGCTCATTCGAAAGAGGAAGGTCCACCGCAGAGGGCTCTGGTCATCATGTAACAAGATTATGTTTATATCTAATAATATGAGTGTCCAAAGTAGGGAAAAAATCGAGAAAAATCCCGCAGATTTCAATGTATTTTTCTGTCTCGAAAAGCCTTTTCTGACTGATGTAATGACCAGAGCCCCCTGCGGTGAACCTTCCTCTTTCGAATGAGCCCTCACCCAGCCCAAAATTTGCTCGTGTAAGGACATTAAGCGAAAAATCGCAAACCCATGTTTCGACCCAAAATCTAGTAAGATTCTAGTTATTTGCTAGTTTTGTCACGTGACTATCCTACCGCCTTAAATCCACGAAAGTATTTGAACGCACTTCAAAACAGCATAACTTTTTTATTAAATTGATTTACCAAATGACATGCAAAGAAGATTTTGAAAAAATTGCAGTTGCTGAGAATTACATGAGAAAGTGAAAGAGGCACCATTTATAACCTTTTTTTATTAGAGCTTGTAATGGAAATTTAAAATATGCGTCTCGTAGATGTACGTTTGTTATACACATGTTGGACATTTTTTCGACGCATCGAAAGATGTAAGAGTCTGTGGATTTTAAGCAGAAGCTGACCAAAAGTTTCGAGAAACTATTTATAATTTTCACCACATTGTAGCTCTTGGGTATGTTAATCGATTCTGATGAAATTTTCAGGCTTCGTTCTTGAATTATTAATGTAATTAAGGAAGTTAACTGAAGGTAAGAATTGTTTAGAACGAATCAGGTATACATAAACGAGCTGTCTGTAAACATCGTTTTAATTAAAATAAAATCCGAAAAATGTTCAAATTATAAAACAAGATTTTCTTTTAGGCTTCATTTTTTAATTATTAATGTAATTAAGGAAGTTAACTGTAGATAAGAATTGTTTAGAACGAATTAGGTATACATAAACGAGATGTCTGTAAACATTGTTTTAATTAAAATAAACTCCGAAAAATGTTCAAATTGTTTTATAATTTCCTTTTGTACAACTTTGAAAATATGATCGTAAAAAGATTGCTCCTCAAATCATTACAAAGATGGACGAAATTTCTATTTTACCATTTTTATTCTGCACGTAAAAGAAATTTTCGGTCGCCTATAATCTTTATTTGTAACCGATACGATTTTAATCGTCGAAATTCTTGTTATCCCATGACCTTTTTTCTCTTTGCTCATAACTAGACCGCTGATTTTATGAATTTGTGACAAAAATGAGTAAGTATAATTTAAGAAAGTAAAACAATTAGAAAAATTTGAAAATACTCTTACATTATATTGAATCTATTCTATTTTATACATATTGAATCTGTTAAGAAACATATTAAGAAAGAAAATAAACTTCCATTTCGCTCCAGTTTGTTGCAATCCGGGTACAACATTTTTATTCTGCATAAAGATCCGCTGTCTACTGATAACAGCTACGGTCCCTGTTATTACAAAACAAGCGAACTAAGCGATTTTTCGAAATCCTCAAAAATAGGTCGCATGCAATGTGTTAAAACCAACTTGCTCTTTCCTGGGATAATTCGACACATGTTTAAAACATGAAGTTAAATCTACATATGGGCATAAAATCGAACGAAATGTCACGTCTCGAGCGATCCGAAGAAATTATTAGTAAAAATTGATTTCTACAACTTCTTTAGCTTGGCCAACAACGAAAATTCCAAAGATGTGTTTGGCAAACTCGATCGAAAGTGGTAAAAATTGCAATTTTTCATGATCAGGTTGCGGATCTTTATGCATTTATGACTTGTAAAAATTTTCAACAAATGCTGGAGTATTAAATTCAACAGAATTTAGTACAATTTTTATTTATTTTGGATCTACAAATGCTATTACCAATGAAAATATAATTTCATTTGGTACCATTTTCTTAAAATTTGTCTACAAAATTTGAGAATTGCGAAAAACAATAGTAAAAATTGATTTCTACAATTTATTTAGCTGGGCCAACAACAAAAATTCCAAAGATGTGTTTTGCAAACTCGATCGAAAGTGGTATAAATTGCAATTTTTCATGATCAGGTTGCGGATCTTTATGCATTTATGACTTGTAAAAATTTTCAACAAATGCTGGAGTATTAAATTCAACAGAATTTAGTACGATTTTTATTTATTTTGGATCTCGAATGCTATTACCAATGAAAATATAATTTCATTTGGTACCTCCGTAATCTAGTGATCAGTTATGTTCCTAATTGTATACAGTCTTTTCAAACAAATTTCTGATCGCGTCATACAGAAGCCCACTGTGTTTGAAAATCCGGAATATATATAGTTAAACAGAGAGTAGAATAATGTCTTCCTTTTCAGATTCAAATTGTATTAATAATAAAAAAACAAAAGCAGAGAGTTTATGATATGTATTATAGTGTTTCCGGAGTACTTACGAGGATACACACACAGTGTTGGGCAATAAATAAATTTATTTAAATAAATACTTATTTAAATAAAAATTTAAATAACAAGTTATTTATTATTTGAGCAAATCTAAATGAATTATTTAAAATAATACAGTTAATTGTTATGTACAAATACAATTTCAATTATTATTTGTATTGACAAATAATAAATTAAATTGTATTTTTTTATAGGCCGCTAGAAAAGATTGCAGCTAGAAAAACTATTTATTTGATTTCCACCTAAATCCAAATAATAAATAACCTTTTATTTGCAAATGAGATATAATATTTTATTTACATAAAAAGAGTTTAGCTGTTATTCGCAATTAAAATCACACGTTTTTTTATTATTTAAAATAAAATTTGCCCAACACCGGGCACACGCTTGTATATTTCAAAGATCTCCTGCGTAAACACTGCTTCGACTCTCCAATAAAATATACTTTACAAGTTGTAAATTGAGAGCTTGAGACGAAATATAATAAATATAATATAATTAAAGTTGAAATGGAAAAATTGAAATTGAAAATGAAGTTGAAGAGTTGATATTGAAATTGAAATTGAAATGGAAAATTTGATGTTGGAATTGAAGTTGAAGTGTTGAAATTAACGAATTAAAATTGATAATAATAATAAAAATAATCTTTTATTTGCAAATAAGAAATAATATTTTATTTACATAAAAAGAGTTTAGCTGTTATTCGCAATTAAAATCACACGTTTTTTTATTATTTAAAATAAAATTTGCCCAACACCGGGCACACGCTTGTATATTTCAAAGATCTCCTGCGTAAACACTGCTTCGACTCTCCAATAAAATACACTTTACAAGTTGTAAATTGAGAGCTTGAGACGAAATATAAGGCCTTAGTGTGCGCATATTAGCATTCCAAGAAAAGGAATAAGTATAGAAGGAAGATCCGCGTGAGATATTCTACACCCTTTCGTCGAAAATAAAGGACGAAAACGTTTCCGAGCCGTTCGAACGTCATTTTTAACATTTTATGATTCCCTTCTCGCTGTCGATGGTAGTTTCGCTGTTTTCGGCTGCATCGACGCCGAAAAAGCAGTTGCTCACGTCACTATATTAGCATAACGATTTAGTTGCGATATCAAAAACAAGCCGATACACCCGACGACGAATATGTTTCAACGCTCGAACGATATTTCGAGAGATCACCTCATTAGGAAATACGAATTAAAGGAAAAAAATAGCTGGATGTTTATTCAAGTGTTAAGCTACGTCCATATCGAAGCAACATCGAGAGACTTGTCGGGATAGTTCTTGGTTTATTCGGTAAAAGTAATAGTTACTCGTTGTGGATAGAGCTTTACCGAGTTATCTCGATTCGTCCGGTTAGTTTTTGTATTTGCGACCTTCCTTCGGTTCATTTTTAGCTTCCCATTTCGGAACAGGTGGTCGGCTTCCGAGCAAGGCTGTGTGAAATCGCTGGAATTCTGGCCCGTTTATGCAACGCCGAAAAAATCGGCACGTTTCTTTCGAACGTTTCTGGTATTTCAGGAAACATGTAATTAGCCGAAATCGGGGAATACGGGGTAGTCCAATTCTCCAGGTCCCTTTATACGATTTAAGGTAACGCTCGCAACAATACTTTCTCCGTTTCGTGTGTGCGAACACTAATCTCCTACAGCAGTTTCGAAATTTGTGTTAAAATCAGTCGGCTAAGAGTGTCGATAAAAAAAAAGACTACCTCGTGATCAGAATATTTAAAATTCTGATAAATTTTTTACGAAAATGCACGAAACATTTTACTTATTGATTTTAGTTGTAGTCCGCGACAGGTACGATTAGATTTGATAATAAAAAAACATTGTTTGCGAGGCTCGTCCATCGCACGATTATTAATATTCGATGCCATCCTATTTTTCTTTTCTTTTCCTGTTTCGCAGTCAATATGATTATAGTACGTTCATATATTATAGCAATATTCACACTGATACTAATATATGTATAGTATATATTTAATATTAATTAATATTAATACATATATATTGTATGTTTAATATATTCATTTATACTAATATATAATATACATATATTCAATATTCATTCATACTAATATATGTATAGTATATATTTTATATTCATCAATACTAATATATATTATATATTTAATATTCGTCAATACACTAATATGTATAGTACATTAGTATCATTATAGTAAACAATAATTATTCATAAAAATACTCTCGTTTGCTACGAAAACAATGCATAAATTAAATAAAAGATTAATAATAAATAAATTAGATAAATCAGATAAAACTAAATAAAATTTAAAAATGTTCACGCTTACTGGAAGAAAAACGAGTATACGGAAGCATAATTGTATAATGTAATCAGTGGACTGTGGAACTTTATGCAAAATAAAAATTGTCTGCATCGATTGCAAGAAATGGAAACTAAATCGAATGTTATTTCTTCCCTTAATGAGAGATCATATATCGACGTCTTGAATTTTTTAGATTTTCCAACAATTTTGAATTTCATCTATTCAATTTTGCTATAAATGCATAAAGATTCACAGGCTGGTAATTGACAGTAGTGCTGGGCAAAATAGCATTTGAAATAGAAAATAGTTTATTTTATTTTTAAAGCATACCTGTAATCGTGCAAATAAATTATTTTACTTATAAGAAAAAGTTCCTGAAATACTATTGAAAAATGGTATATTTAAATTTATATTTAAATGTATATAATTTTAATTAATAATATATATAATATATTATTAAAATATATATTATAATTCATATAATATTTAAAAATAGTATTTTATTTGAAACATATTGAAAATAGTGAGACTTTTTTTGCAGGACTACGTAAAATAGTATTTCCAATAGTAAACAGTAACATTTCTAATTTGTTGTTACGTGCAATGTTATTAGGACATTGTCGTCTGTTTATCAACATACAGGAAGAGGTCCAAACCGTATCAGGATAGCAAAGACTAACAATAAGATAAGACTAGGATAACAAAGATTTTAACGCTTAAATTATAACCTATAATTAGACTGCGGATGTTTATGCAATTTGCCATTTTTCCGGACGAATTTGAAGAGAACCTCGAATAAAATAAAATCATATTTTCCTTTCTAGAACTGAAAAAAACTAAAATTGTACTAAATTCTGTCATGTTCTATATCCTAGCATTTTTTTTAATTTTCAAGAGCCTTAAATACATAAAGATCCATAATATCAACTCTTTGCTCAACTTATTTTCATTGTAAGGAAACATTGAAATATTTTATTTCATGTACCTGGTTAGCAAAATAAAAATATTTTGTTTGCCGCGATTCTCCGTTCTATTTAAAGTAGTATTTTATTTGAACCACATTAAAGTATACTATTGGGCAGAGCTGGGGAAAATAGTATTTTAAATAGTAAATACTAAATAATCCTATTTATTTTGAAGTATGCGTACAACTTCGAAAATAAAATATTTTAATTGATGTAGATAGTAACTTTTGAAAATAAAATAATTTACTTAAGAGAGGCAGTAACTTTTGAAAATAGTATTGTATTTGAAGAATACATTGCAAATATTTGTATTTTCTCTTTATTTTTAATTTTAATTATAAATATTATCGCTGAGAATAATAGAATGTTTTATATTAAATAGAAATAGAGAAATATAAATATTCTATTTTGAGGTTCAGATTGTTCAAATAGAAATATTTTATTTTCGAAATTGTATATCTCATTTAAAATACTATTTTCTTTCGGCAAAATAAAATCTAAAATATTACGTGAAGTATTCGTTTCTCTGCTATTGGGTTATAAATAAAGAAAATACTGTTGGGTTGGAACGAGAGTTCTAAGCGCGTTTGTAAATTAAAATTGAAAGCTAAAATTCATATGTGTATTCATAGATTGATTCAATAACACATTTTCCATTCTGTTCTATTTACTTTTTGACATTTTCGAGATAACTTCTCGTGTCATTGAATAAATCTATGAACAAATACCTGAATTTGATCTTCGATTCTTAATTTGAAAACGCTACGAACGTTCTTTCCAACCGAATACATTTCAAATAGCATTTGAAATATTTTCTCTCGAAATTTCGCCGAGGTCTGATTCCAGTGGACTGCGATTTACTCACAAAGCACGGTGGACATCGGTCGAAATCCCGAGGCGATCCTGACGTCACTAGATGCACATATCGAACAGAGTCAATTAGCGAGTGGAAAAAGGCACCCTGACGCAGACGAGTGGATGACTAGCAGCAGACTGAGGTGCAAGGATCCCGAAGTATTAATCAACAGTGGGGGGGGATATAATTTATCTTTCGCAAGAAAAAAGAGCGTGGCGAGCTTTGCCTTGGTTCGGTTTTCGGGGACCCCTGCGCGCTCCCCACGCCCAATTTCTTTTCACCGTTTCTCGGGGCCCGCCACTTGTCTACCACCTCCGACCTGTTCAAGGGTTCGTCCGGCTGTATAAAAGCAGAGGATCTTCTTGGTATCTCATCAGTCGCAAAACAACGACGAACCAACTCCACTAACGCAGCACCATGAACGCCAAGGTGAGCACAGCGTTTGTACCTCTTCGACTAGCGGAACGGTCCTGCGGATCAGTCTTTGCCGAGGATCAGGACCGGCCGCTGGTACCATTTTCTATCTCGAAGGGTTTTCAACCCTTTCGATAAAAGTGTATATAGTTCGACCAGTTTCTGCTTCAACTCGCAAACTTATTTTTTCTTTTATAAAACCAACGATCGGCTCTCGGTACCATTTTTGTGACGTTTTCGGTTCTTGTGTTGAATTATTTGCTTATGCTTCGTTTGGAATAGTAGTTACTATTTTTCAATCTGATATTATCGATTTTTCTACTGAATAGTATTTTTGTGAATTCGTAAAGACGAGTAGTCCGGTTTATTTGACTAAATTACTGCTACGTTGGCTTGAACAAATGGTAACAAACATGTTTGAGAAATAGTTTTGTTGAAACTGGTTCGAGAAATGAATTTCTGAAGTGAACATTATCGTTTAGTACCGGTTCTAACAGTTCACAATAAGCTAAATTATAAAAGATCAGCATATTCAATATCACTGTTCTTTAAGTAAAAATATGATTGTTTTAAAAATTATTGTTTTAACACTACCATAGCAAGAATTGCTACAGTTTCCCTTTATTTGTGACAAATACCGAACTCAAAAATCTGTACCATTTCTATTCTGAAATTTAAATTCAGTGTCACTTATTCTCTAAGTAAAAATATCATTGTTTTAAAAATTATTGTTTTAACGCTACCATAGCAATAATTGCTACAGTTTTTCCTTTATTTGTGGCAAATATCGAACTCAAAAATCTGTACTATGTCTATTCTGAAATTTAAATATTTGTTTCACATAATCGTGTTCTAAAAGATTTCTTAACCTTTTCACAATTCAATTCGACATTTTTCGGAACACAGTCGTTAATTAAACCAGTATATATATTTTATAATAAATAAAGATCGCGTACATAACAGTTTATACATCAGTGAACAGCAAATAACAATCAGTAAATGAAATTAAAAGGAAAGAAAATTTTTTCAATGGCATATTTGGTCTTTTAGAAATGTTTTCAATATCTGGTGCCTTGTGTGAAATAGCTACTCTCGTTTCCACTTCTATATTTGTTTCCTTTCTTATTATTATTCTTTACTCTCTTATTATTATTCGTTTCCCCTCTTATTATTTTTTTAATATTGAAAAACCAAGCTCAAGGGAAACATTGAAAATGGTAATAAAATTTTAAGCGTTTTAATTCTTCGCTGATTTCCAAGTTCTGAGGTAGGCAAAATGGCGTCGTTAACATTACACCTACTATGGTAAAATGGTTGGTTTTATGTTTTCCAATTATCGAAATTATAAAAATTCATTTCAGGACAATAGTGGAACAAATTTTCTTGTCCTAGCATTTGTTATATTAAAAATTTCAGACGAGCTCAATACATTTCTTTGCCATTTTTATAAGGCGACATTTTCTAGATACGGTTTATTTCATTTCATTAATTTCAATTCACTTATGGAAAATAGTAGAATACATTTCTTTGTCCAAGCATTTGTTATACTAAAAATTGCAGACAAGCTCAATAAATTTAATCAAATTTGCCATTTTTATAAGGCGACATTTACCAGATACTGTCTATTTCATTTCATTAATTTCAATTCATTTATGGAAAATAGTATTATAGAATAAATTTCTTTGTTCAAGCATTTGTTATATTAAAAATTGCAGACGAGCTCAATAAATTTCATCGAAGTTGCCATTTTTATAAGGCGATATTTACTATATAGATACTGTCTATTTTATTTATTTCATTCATTTCAATTCACTTATGGAAAACAGTAGAATAAATTTCTTTGTTCAAGCATTTGTATTAAAAATTGCAGCCATCTCAAAAATTTCATCAAGTTTGCCATTTTTATATGGCAACATTTTCTAGATACTGTTGACTTCATTTCATTAATATCAATGCATTCATGGATAATAGCGGAACAAACTTCTTTGTCCAAGCATTTGTTATATTAAAAATTGCAGACTGGCTCAATAAATTCCATCAAATTTACCATTTTTATAAGACAACATTTACTGTCAGATTCCGTTACGTCCTGGGACACTATCCCCGAGGATCGTAGCAAAGGCTGGTCATTAAAAAATATCCGTAAAATTCTGTTGCAGCTTTTATTAGTCGTCGCCTTCGCGGCAGTAGCTTTCGCCGCCGATGAGCCCGCGAAACCCGAAACCGCCGAGGAGAAGCCGAAGGAAAAGCGTGGAGTGTACGGCCTGGGCTATGGCGGATACAGCGGATACAGCGGATACGGTGGATACGGTGGATACAACGGATACAGCGGATACGGATTGGACTCTGGTTTGGGACTGTCCGCGTACTCCAGCTATCCTTCCATCGGCATCAGCCACGGTGTTTCGACGGTGTTGACCAAGGAAGTGCCCGTTGCCGTGCCTCATCCAGTCGCAGTCCCTGTTGAGAAGCACGTCCCAGTAGCAGTCAAGGTACAGAAACGTTTGTCTGAACGTGAAAATGCGCCGGGTAAAGGTCTTTGCCCACTAGACGCCTCCTCTGCCTACCTGCGCCATCGCTCCGTCCCCGTTTTGGGTTTCTTCTGTGTATTTCAATGGGATTGCGCCTGCTATACCTGCAATGGCGCCATATACCTGCAGGCGCAGGTATAGTAGGCGCAGTCCCATTGAAATACACAGAAGAAACCCAAAACGGGGACGGAGCGATGGCGCAGGTAGGCAGAGGAGGCGTCTAGTGGGAAAAGACCCTAAGAGAGTGAACGGGCCACTTTCGATCTCGTCGGAATCGTGTCGCGTGAAATCGTTAATGACCTAATCCTTCCCCCGAGCTCCGTGCTCCACGGAGAAGCGAAACGAAACCTGATGTGCGAGAATATGGGAACCGTGTCTCGGTCTATGTATATGTAGAATCACGCTCTGTTTATCGCCGAGTATCCGTTCGCGATCGTCGCACGCCGCAGCCGTGCCTTCGTCATCATCGATCGCTAATTAGCGTTCCAATGCGAACGGGTGTGCGATTTCGTAAGACGGGATCGTTACAGCACGCGCGCTGTGTTTTCTAGGAAATCTCTCTGAACCGCGGTCAACACCGTGAGAAATCAGTGTCTTTCATTGAAATGTCCAATGCTTCTCGATATTACGATCTCTTACCTCACATAGCTAGTTGTGGCGTCGATCATTCACGTGGAGGTCGTAGAGTCAGCGATCTAGAATACCCCGTTTGAATTATTTCGAGGATTAGAACGTGCTTTTTATAATAAATAGATTTCTGAATCCTGTTTGTTCGACGAGAAAATATCTCGCCTTGTAAAGAGACGGGGTAAATGGAATTGGAAAGTCAATTTTGTTACTGAATTTATTAATTGGAACATGTTGGCCAGGCTTAGACCAAGTTTGTAAATTTTTTAAGTATTTTTAAATAATCATTAATATATTTGTGCAATAATAAATTTTATTCTGCATAAACATCCACGTCTAGTGAAAGCACTTCCATCATTCTGGAGGTACGTGTAGTTGTCCGGACCATAGACCATTGCGAAGTGGAATAGCCCTTTTATTATCAAAGACTTGCATTTATGCAATTACAAACAAATTCGAATTTTAAACGATCTAGTGATTCTTGACCGACCCTGTATAAATGGCACTTTGTGCCTTGTGCCTTGTACTAGTATACTGTATGGAAACCTGAGGGACCATCGAAGTTATTCAGACGGATTTTAGAAAATTAGGACATGACGTCCCAAGCAGACCTGTTTAGCAGATAGCCAGGGAAAAACCTCAAATTTTTCCAAATTTCCATGTGATGTATTTGGTTCGTGTCGAGATTCCACAATGCTTATAAGTACACTCAAGTGTCAGTCGCTATTCCCATCAACACCTGAACGTGGGACCTCGGGATTTGCGCTTGCCTCTCTACTATCAGATTTTTAGCTTCCCTTCGCACGAGAAGAATATGTGACAGCAGTTGACTAGCAGCGGTAGTAGGAGTAATGTGACGTCACGTGTAGACCTCCTCGTGCAAGAGAGTCGCTAGAGGAGAGCCACATTTAGTGATAGAGGGAGAAGCGTTAAGCTACACATCCCCTCTCCTTTGACGTGAAGTGATCTACCTAGTTGAATGTACCAATAACCTAATGTAAAGTTAGAATCCGAAGGGTAGAGTAGCACAGCCAGCCTGGATATTGTTTACAGGAATCAGGAGGATCATTTAACGCAGTCGATCGTGTCGTTTAGGTACCCAGTGCTAGGTATAGGTACTCGGTTGTACATCTTCCCTCTGCTTTCAGATGAAGTGACCTATCTGATTAAAAGTATCAATAAGTAGAGTTAGGATCAGAAGGGCAGAATAGCACAGCAACCAAAGAATCAAGAATCACAGGAGGATCATCTAACGCCGTCGATTGTGTTGTTTAGGTAGCCAGTGCTAGGTATAGGTATCTCAGTTGCACATATGCTCTTTCCTTCCTTCAGTTGGAGTGACCTACCTAGTTAAATGTACCAGTAACCTAATATAGAATTAGGATCCGAAGGACAGAGTAGTAGATCCAGCCTGGACATTGTTTACAGGAATCAGGAGGATCATCTAACGCCGTCGATCGTGTCGTTTAGGTACCCAGTGCTAGGCATAGGTACTCAGTTGCACATCTTCCCTCTGTTTTCAGTTGAAGTGACCTATCTGATTAAATGTACCAATAAGTAGAGTTAGGATCAGAAGGGCAGAATAGCACAGCAAGCAAAAAAGGATCAAGAATCAGGAGGACCCTCTAACGGTTGCGGATTATGTTGTTTAGGTACCCAGTACTATGTATAGGTACTCAGTTGCACATCTTGCCTCTGCTTTCAGTTGAAGTGACCTATCTGATTAAATGTACCAATAAGTAGAGTTAGGATCAGAAGGGCAGAATAGCACAGCAACCAAAGGATCAAGAATCAGGAGGACCCTCTAACGGTTGCGGATTATGTTGTTTAGGTACCCAGTACTATGTATAGGTACTCAGTTGCACATCTTCCCTCTGCTTTCAGTTGAAGTGACCTATCTGATTAAATGTACCAATAAGTAGAGTTAGGATCAGAAGGGCAGAATAGCACAGCAACCAAAGAATCAAGAATCAGGAGGACCATCTAACGCCGTCGATTGTGTTGTTTAGGTACCCAGTGCTAGGTATAGGTACTCGGTTGTACATCTTCCCTCTCCTTTCAGTTGAAGTGACCTATCTGATTAAATGTACCAATAAGTAGAGTTAGGATCAGCAGGGCAGAATAGCACAGCAACCAAAAAAGGATCAAGAATCAGGAGGACCCTCTAACGGTTGCGGATTATGTTGTTTAGGTACCCAGTACTATGTATAGGTACTCAGTTGCACATCTTCCCTCTGCTTTCAGTTGAAGTGACCTATCTGATTAAATGTACCAATAAGTAGAGTTAGGATCAGCAGGGCAGAATAGCACAGCAACCAAAGGATCAAGAATCAGGAGGACCCTCTAACGGTTGCGGATTGTGTTGTAGGTACCAGTCGCAGTGCCGGTCGACCGCCCGTACCCCGTGCACGTCCCGAAGCCGTACCCAGTTGAGGTGACGAAGCACGTCCCAGTGCCCGTGGACAGGCCAGTGCCGTACCCAGTCAGCGTACCAGTGAAGGTTGCAGTGCCAGCTCCGTACCCCGTGAAGGTTGCCCAGCCCATCGCCGTCCCCTACGTGAAGCACGTCCCAGTCCCAGTGGCGCAGCCGGTCGTCGTTGAGAAGCAGTACCCCGGCTGGTCGTCTGGCTACTCGTCTGGCTACTCCTCCTGGTAAACGGCAAACAACTTGATCGCGAACTGTTCTCGAGGGAGCCAATCTGAGGGGGGCCAGGAGCAGCGCAACACATCGCGGCGAAACGACGGACGGACGGATCGTCAAGACCACCGACAGAGAAAGTTCCTGAAACGACGCCACGCAATCCTCATTGAGAGCAAGAGCGACCTTCGCCGACGATCCGACCGACCGCCCGCCGGACACCATCACGTTCACCCTTCACTCGCCTCTCTTTCCGCCTGTTCTTTTTCTTACCTCGTCTGATCTCTTGGTCAGTCACTCACGGACAACCCGCGCCATCCCAAGATTGGCTCCCCTTGAGCGACGGGGCTAACGGATCAGCCCCGAACAACACCCGGCCCTCGCCACCGGTGTCCTCGAGAAACCGATCGCACCGACCTCCGACGAGAGCCGTGAAAACCAATTGGATCGAGCGTCTCGCTACTGTGACATTAGTCGTAATTTTTTTCTACCGGCGTAATTGTTTGATATGTGTTTTTTTTTGTTGTACGTAACTCGACGCGCGTCTTACAACACTGAAATAAAGATATCTTTTTTCGTACGAAAATAACTGGTTTACCTTTACTCCCGCCTGATTTATCCGCCGACGAAAATTGGAGCAACGTTGCGAAACCTTCACCGCAACCTTCCCACCGTTATCCTTGAACACTTTCGGGGGGGGGGGGGGGGCGGCTACCGTGAGACGGATCACTTCACTGCACCGAGAAGTAGCAAGACATTGAAACGAAATCGGGTCAATGCAGGTTACACACCTTTCGTACGTCTCCTTCGGCTTTGCCGGTATTTCGGAGGAGGGCACAGTGGTCCGACCGGACGACCTAGCAGATCGTGAAGATTTTAATATTGTTTGGAAGTTTTTAAAGGCTAACAAGGTAAGTCTTCGGAGTCGTTTTGTCGTCGTAAAAATTAAAGGCCACCTTGATTTTTTACAGAATAAACATACTTTAACTTTTGTTTACTGCATTTAAGGAATATAGTGGAATAAATTTCCTTGTCCAAACATTTGTTATATTAAAAATTGCAGACGAGCTCAATAAATTTTTATAAGGTAACATTTACCAGATACTCTGTGTTCATTTCATTCATTTCAATTCATTTATGGAAATAAGTGGAATAACTTTCCTTGTCCAAGCATTTGTTACATTAAAAATTGCAGACAAGCGCAATAAATTTCATCAAATTTGCCATTTTTATAAGACGACGTTTGATAGATCCTGATTATTTTATTTAATTAATTACAATTCATTTATGGAAAATAGTGGAATAAATTTCCTTGTCCAAGCATTTGTTACATTAAAAATTGCAGACAAGCGCAATAAATTTCAACAATTTTTCCATTTTTATAAGGCAACATTTACCAGATACTGTTCATTTAATTTCAGTCATTCAATTCATTTATGAAAAGTAGTGAAATAAATTTCCTTGTCCAAGAATTTATTATATTAAAAATTACAGATCATTTAACTTTTGTTTAAAACTTTATTACGTCTCAATATTGGAACTGCATTTAAGGAATAAAATGAAATAAATTATAATATCTTGTTCAAATATTTGTTATATTGAAAATTACAGACTAGCTCAATAAATGTAATTAGACCTGCCATTTTTATAGGGCAACATTTATACCACAGATACTGTTCATTTCCTTAATTTCAATTCATTTATGGAAAAACTGGAATAAATCTCAAAACTCCTCGTCTCATTTATTATATTAAAAATTACAGATCAGTAAATTTAACTTTTGTTTAAAACATTATTTTATCTCAATATCGAAATAACCTAAAAAATCATGTTCAGTTTTCAAATAAACAATCCATAATGGTATTCATAAAATGTTGATTTTTAAATGTTCAAATTATAATTTTTATTCACTTTTATTAATATCGACGTTCTCTAAGATTGCCACCGAACAAACAAACACACAAACAAGAAAGCGAGCTAATAAAAACGTGGTAACAATATGGTTTCTGTGAGGGTGTCGGCTCATTTTTCAAATAAACAATAATCCATAACAGTATTCATGAATGTTGATTTTTAAATGCTTGTCCAAATTATAATTTTTATTCAATTTTATTATTGTAATATCGAGGTTCTCTAAAACAATATGGTTCCTGTAAGAGAGAGTGTTGGCTCATTTTTTAAATAAACAACAATCCATAATAGTATTGATAAAATGTTGATTTTTAAATGCTTGTTCAAATTATAATTTTTATTCAATTTTATTATTGTAATATCGAGGTTCTCTAAAACAATATGGTTCCTGTAAGAGAGAGTGTTGGCTCATTTTTTAAATAAACAACAATCCATAACAGTATTCATGAATGTTGATTTTTAAATGCTTGTTCAAATTATAATTTTTATTCAATTATATTATTGTAATATTGAGGTTCTCTAAAACAATATGGTTCCTGTAACAGAGAGTGTTGGCTCATTTTTCATATAAACAACAATCCTCAATGGTATTCATAAAATGTTGTTTATTAAATGCTTGTTCCAATTATAATTTTTATTCAATTTTATTATTGTAATATCGACGTTCTCTAAAACAATATGGTTCCTGTAAGAGAGAGTGTTGGCTCATTTTTTAAATAAACAACAATCCATAATAGTATTCATAAAATGTTGATTTTTAAATGCTTGTTCAAATTATAATTTTTATTCAATTTTTATTATTGTAATATCGAGGTTCTCTAAAACAATATGGTTCCTGTAAGAGAGAGTGTTGGCTCATTTTTTAAATAAACAACAATCCATAATAGTATTCTTAAAATGTTGATTTTTAAATGCTTGTTCAAATTCTAATTTTTATTCAATTATATTATTGTAATATCGAGGTTCTCTAAAATAATATGGTTCCTGTAAGAGAGAGTGTTGGCTCATTTTTCATATAAACAACAATCCTCAATAGTATTTATAAAATGTTGATTATTAAATGCTTGTTCCAATTATAATTTTTATTCAATTTTATTATTGTAATATCGACGTTCTCTAAAACAATATGGTTCCTGTAAGAGAGAGTGTTGGCTCATTTTTTAAATAAACAACAATCCATAATAGTATTCTTAAAATGTTGATTTTTAAATGCTTGTTCAAATTCTAATTTTTATTCAATTATATTATTGTAATATCGAGGTTCTCTAAAACAATATGGTTCCTGTAAGAGAGAGTGTTGGCTCATTTTTTAAATAAACAACAATCCATAACTGTATTCATGAATGTTGATTTTTAAATGCTTGTTCCAATTATAATTTTTATTCAATTTTATTATTGTAATATCGACGTTCTCTAAAACAATATGGTTCCTGTAAGAGAGAGTGTTGGCTCATTTTTTAAATAAACAACAATCCATAATAGTATTCATAAAATGTTGATTTTTAAATGCTTGTTCCAATTATAATTTTTATTCAATTATATTATTGTAATATCGACGTTCTCTAAAACAATATGGTTCCTGTAACAGAGTGTGTTGGCTCATTTTTCAATTAACAACAATCCACAATGGTATTCATAAAATGTTGATTATTAAATGCTTGTTCAAATGATAGTTATTATTCAATTTCATTAATATCGACGTTCTCCGCATTATTAAATATTAGAAAAGTAATATTGATGCATTAATTATCGATATACAATTTTGAGAGGATGTAGAATTCATCTACGATGATATAATTTCTGTACACCCTGTATGTGTAGAGTTAAACTGTAACAAAGTGGTCCGATTGAAATTAATATGCGGAGGCAGGTAAAAGTGCACTTTCATGGAACGAGGAACGGGAACCGCATTTTCTTTTTCAATGTATTTTCTAGAGCCTGTTATAGATACTTGCCGCCGCGTGCCACCCCGTTTCCTACTTCCCATAGCGGGAACGTTAACCGCAATTTTCCTGATCGCGCATAGATCAGAAATAACGTCGAGGATCGAATATAGATCACGCAGACATTGAACCAGTCGCGTGACTCATCGAATTGTGGCAGGACAATCCGCTTTCCATTTCATCGGACCGTGAAAGATCGTTCTCGACGCAACAGCATCGCTTTTGCTCCTTGTGAACGACGTCAATCCGTGCAGCCACGTTGAAAAACCGGCGGACGGACGTAAAGAGGATCGTAAAAAAATTGCTCGAGCGATACACAAGTGTTAATTTTTATTAAAAAAAGAGTCGATAACCAGAAGAAACTTCATTAACCAACAAAAACACATTACAAACAAAAACTTAACGACTTAACGGTACAGAGTACAATCGGTGGAAGCGTCGCGGACAACGTAGTCAATTTTTTCCCGGAGTTCCGCTCGCTACCTCACGCAAAACTCGAACACAATAGTAAACATTATACTCGGGACTGGACTGCGGATGTTTATGGAATTTGCAATTTTTGTAGACAAATTTCCAGAGAATCTTCAGATAAAAAATCAATTAAAATCGTACTAAATTCTGTCAAATTTTATATCCTAGCTTTTCCGACAATTTTCAGCAGTCATGATTGCATAAAGATCCGCAGTCCACTCGGGAAATCCACGAATTCTTAAACATAGAAGCTCCCTACGGCGTAGATTTAACAGAATAAACGCCATAACACGAAACATCAACAGGAATAAAAAAATCCTCCCACTATCCAATGTAACAAAAAATAATACTTTCGAAAGGTTTCAACTCGAGGAGTCGAAATGAACCACAAGATACTGTGCCTGAAAGGTGGCTACAGCCTGGTACATTTTCCTCGGAAGGGATTTCAATAATCAGCAACATGGCGGTTGAGAATGCCAACGCCCTCTTTCTCCACCAACTATACCGACGTACACTATGGAAAACAGCGCGTTCCATTTGTCTCGGGAAGACTATTCCGATCTATTTCGAGAAGTAGTAGGTCTCGAGCACCATTATGCATTAGAAAATTCAAGTATCATTAAATGAGATTCGTCGAAAACTGTGTCAGAAGTCAAAACTTCTTGTACACACCATACTGAATTTTCTAACAATATTAATTTCTGCTTGATTACGTTCCGATGAAATTTCTGTACACTAACGAATATCAACATTTTCTACAACATTTGTCTCGAATAATATACTAAAAAGTATGTGGACAAATTTATACAAACATTCAGAAAGGTCCTAGGATGATACTTGATGATGTGACTAAACACTATACCACTTAAGGGTTGAAGACGTTCAAGTCACACTTAAACCCTTCCCACCCTGTTTACCCTGTTATACGAGCCATATCCGTGGCTCCGAAGTAAGCACGAAGGACCATCCACAATTTGATTCGTAGACATCGTCAACTTGACCAACCGCAATATCTAATCAGACCCCGATCATCCCCTCCAGCTACCATCTTTTTCAGCCACGTGCAGTACTATACACGATCCAAGGAGACGAGCTAGCCAAAGTACACAAAACACCAGCGTGCGTCCTTTGCTATCTGTCTGGGACATGCAACCTCAACACCCAAGTGGTGTTCGTTTACCTTTAATCTGGGTTTACAGCGGTCCAATCCAGCCCTGGATCGTGAACAATATTTTCAATAGAGTGTCGTCGTTCCAGCAAACAATGCAGTCGTCACACAGTCCACTTGTCGATTTAGTGTCTACCCCCACTATCGAGAAGACAAGATCTAGGTATGTAGTAGATACTCAACGAGGATCCAGTCGTCCGACAATGTACCCAGACAGTCAAACAGTCATCAGATAATCTACTCAGACAATCAGACAGTCTATTCAGACAATCAGACAGTCTACTCAGACAATCAGACAGGCATGTGACAGTCTACTCAGACAATTAGACAGTCAGACAGTCTACTTAGACAGTCGAACAGTCAGACAGTCATAAGATAATCTACTTAGACAATCAGACAGTCTATTCAGACACTCAGACAGTCTACTCAGACAGTTAGACGGTCAGACAGACAGACAGTCTACTTAGACAGTCGAACAGTCAGACAGTCATAAGATAATCTACTCAGACAGTCACCTAGCCTACTCAGACGATCAGACAGTCATGAGACAGTCTACTCACACAGTTAGACAGTCAGACAGTCATCAGATAATCTACTCAGACAGTCGAACAGTCAGACAGTCATAAGATAATCTACTTAGACAATCAGACAGTCTATTCAGACACTCAGACAGTGTACTCAGACAGTTAGACGGTCAGACAGTCAGACAGTCTAGTTAGACAGTCGAACAGTCAGACAATCATAAGATAATCTACTCAGACAGTCATCTAGCCTACTCAGACGATCAGACAGTCATGAGACAGTCTACTCAGACAGTTAGACAGTCAGACAGTCATCAGATAATCTACTCAGACAGTCATCTAGCCTACTCAGACGATCAGACAGTCATGAGACAGTCTACTCAGACAGTCAGACAGTCAGACAGTCATCAGATAATCTACTCAGACAGTCGAACAGTCAGACCGTCGTCAGATAATCTACTCAGACAGTCATCTAGTCTACCCAGACAATCAGACAGTCATGAGACAGTCTACTCAGACAGTCAAACAGTCAGATAGTCATAAAATAATCTACTCAGACAGTCATCTAGTCTACTCAGGCAATCAGACAGTCATGAGACAGTCTACTCACATAGTCATCAGACAGTCATCATGTCTGATTGTCTGACTGTCGTCCACGATCCTGAACAATTTCCAGTGGCACGTAATTAGCTGGATCCATTGACTGGGCTACTGTAAAACCAGGTTAATCTGTTCAGACAATCAGACAGTCTACGATCCTGAACAATTTCCAGTGGCACGTAAGTAGCTGGATCCATCGACTGGCCTACTGTAGAACCAGCTTTGGCGACTCGACTGATAGGACGAAGTCTAGGAAGTCTTGAAGTCTTCTTCAACGTGGTGTGGGAACCCAGTGTATAGTCTTCGAGGCAAATGGAACGCACTAGTTTTGGCAACGTATTATTCAGGTTGTTCAGTGGTTGTAGTCGGGCTGGGAAGGCTGGAAGTGTCCATGGACTCCCGAATGATCTTGATCGTATCCATGACCCTGGTCGGTCACCGTGTAAGAGCTGTAGCTTCCGGATTCGTGTCCCACATGGTCAGATCCCGAATCGTAGCCACCGGAAACACCGCCCTCGGACTCGCTGTGAGCCTGATAAGGTATGGGGTGCGGTACCGGGTAGAAGACCGGCTTGCTAATGGCCACCGGCTGAGGAACAGGAACCGGCTGTGGAATCGGAACCGCCTTCGGCACCACCACCGGCACTTGCTGGTGGATCTCGATCGGGACTGGCCTCGACACCTCGATCGGCACCGTTTCCTGGACTTTCACTAGCTTCGGGTACGGAATCGCGATCGGATGGTTCACCGGCACCGGGACGGGTATGTGATGGGGCACCTAGAGAGAAAGGGATATTCTAGATCAGCGGGGAACGAGATCCACAAGTGTCTCGCGATCGATCTCGTCGAAGAGAAACCGTCGCTTCTGTCACGCAGCTGGGGACAGGGCGGAGCTGCTCGTTATTGGGTCGAGTTGCAAGCTGACTAGGATTTCATGCGTTTAAATAATCCATCAAATTTAAGTCGTATTTAAAATGCATCAAAAAATATGAATTTGAGTATGTCAATATATTATTTTCAGCTGTACCAAGATTATCTTTTAAAGAATAGAAAGGTTCTACAGTTCCCGAGGTAATTTGAAGCGACATTTACCTTTGCGAAAATGGCCGCCGCAACTTTGCTTAGGAGTTATTAACGAATAATTATTTCATATTCTGCAGTTTCAGCTTTCATTTTAAAAAAATTTCGTCGCTCTATCTCATTTCTATCGAAAGTTCTTTGATTTTGACACAGATTTCGTCGGTTTGGCCCATAGTGCGGCGCACAGTGGTCCGAAATCCCGAAAACACGGCCATAACCTCAAAAATGCACTTCCTCCTAGGAGTTTGTAATTCTAGGCTTGGGTAAAGTGATGTTATGACCACTGAATGTGCCACCAAGGAAAAAGGTAAAAAGTTTATGGTACGGTTCTGCAGTCAGTTCAAAGTTCAAAGTTAGCCTACGTTTGATGAGCATTTGTCGCGCGCATTAGTAGGGAATTGAACGCCCGCTTCTAAAGTGCATAACTTTCAAAATAGTGCACCAATTTCAATTCTGCAAAATGGATGCTTTTCCTGGAACTAAGTAGAATGTTTACCTGTTTTTGTATCACAAAAATTGTCAGTCATTACGTTACACGATGGCAATGTTCTTTGGAGAACGTAGAAGGTAAAACTTGATGCGCGTATCGTAGAAACGTAGACATAAGTTAAAAGTCCCACGAAAATTCCTTTTCTGACGTGTTGCTAATACATTTATCTTTCAAAATTTATAAAAACCAACCCCCAATAGTCTCCAAAAGATCATTTTCCAAGCAGACCTAACATTTTTTAATGTATATGTCCGCCATATTGGATCCGCCATTTTGTTTTTTGGAATTTAAACTTCGTATTTGTAATCAGCGACCCCGGAAACCCCCGAGTACGAATTTTTGGGTGCATTCAAGTACGTTTAGAGGTTTCGGCCGGTTTTTCGCGATTTGGGACCATTGTGCGGCGCGCCAACTGTCTATTGGCCGACTGTGCCGACTCGCGTCTAGGTCGCGCTCTGATTGGTCCGTGTTTTTCGTTAATAACTCCTAAACAAAGCCGCGGCGGTCATTTTTGCTGAGGAAAATGTCGCTTCAAATGACCTCAGGGACCTCCCATTTCCGGGAAGCGAAGGAGTTTTCGGACACCCAGTATATGGTTGCTGTTTCTCACTATTTATGAGAACAATTTTTATTTTGCGTAAAGATGAGTGTTCCTTATCAATAGACAGCGGTATCTTTATGCAAAATCAAAAACGTCCGCGTCGATTGTTGGACACAGAATCCGAATAAAAATTCTTCTTCCGATTGTCCTATTAAGCTGAAACTAAAATACATCGACGTCCTTAAATATTTTTAACACGTCTTATTTCGTAAATGCATAAAATCCGCAGTTTAATAATTAATATTCCTTAATGAATTTGAACAACTACTATACTATAATTCAAAAGTCTTTGTGTCTCATAAATTGTGAAACGTTCTCAGGTGTAAGTAAACAAACAGAACGGAGGGAGGTCACATTCTAGTTTTTTGAGACTCGATGAAACACTAAAACAATATGGTTCCGGTAACAGTGACGTGTAGAATACAATGCAATGAAATATAAATATGACCTTGAGATTCAAGGTCAAGGAGAATTTTGAGAGGACTTTTTCTTAATGATGTAGAAGATGTAGAATACGCCTATGGCAACCAAGACCAAAAATTTCTTTACATCCTGTACAAAAGCCAGATTAACAAGCCTCCGAATTCAATCAGTTAATAAAATTGCTGGTAATTATGCTATCGCGTGTCCGGCAGGATGTTGCAAAAATTATACCGCCGAGGCGGTTCAACTCTGTGCCCCCTGTCAAAACGATACCCTCCGGCTTGACGAGGATGAAGTTTAGGTGAACGTTTCGGAGTGAAGTTTCTTTTCTCGGGAATGGAAAAAGTACAGGTTGTTACGTTTGAATTAATTCACGAGCCGCTCTTCAAAAATCTGATGTGGAATGTATATGAGAAACACCGAGCAATATTTCGGTGAGAAAATTTCAGAGAATTGTGAACTAAAAATTTTCTTGTCAAAATATATTCTAGGTTTTACTGTTTTCATTCCTTATACGATGCTCGGGATAAATATTTATCGATCTTTCTGTATCTAGGCACTGTCTCATTTGGTTGGGTTCCAGGTTGTAAAATGTGTTTCACTGAAGTACGAAATTATAAATGGAACACAATTCGTTGATTGAGAGTATTTGAATGTTAGTGTAGCCAGTTAGTGTATTCTATGGAAAATTAATATTGAATGTAGTAAAACGTGTACACCATCCTTCCTAATTTTTATTTTTATTTGAAATTTTCCCTCAATTACAAACTCCATATGAATTACAATTTAATATTTTAATCTGAAATTCCCTTCAATTTCAAATTTTATATGATTTACAATTTTAATATTTTAATTTGAAATCCCAATTTCACCTCAATTTTAAATCTTATATGATTTACAATGAATTTAATATTTTAATTTAGAATTTCCCTTCAATATATCAAATTTTATATAAATTACAATAAATTTAATATTTTAATTTAAAATTTCCCTTTAATTTTAAATCTTATATGATTTACAATGAATTTAATATTTTAATTTAGAATTCCCCTCAATATCAAATTTTATATAAATTACAATAAATTTAATATTTTAATTTTAAATTTTATATGAATTACAATGAATTTATTATTTTAATTTCAAATTTCCCTTCAATTTTGGATTTTATATAATTTACAATGAATTTAATATTTTAATTTGAAATTTCCCTTCAATTTTAGATTTTATATAATTTACAATGAATTTAATATTTTAATTTGAAATTTCCCCTCAATTTTTCAAATTTTATATGAATCACAATAAATTTAATATTATAATTTGAAATTTCCCTTCAATTTTAAATTTTATATGAATTACAATGAATTTATTATTTTAATTTAAAATTTCCCTTCAATTTTAGATTTTATATAATTTACAATGAATTTAATATTTTAATTTGAAATTTCCCCACAATTTAAAATTTTATATAATTTACAATGAATTTAATATTTTAATTTGAAATTTTCTCTCAATTTTAAATTTTATATGAATTACAATCAAATTGATATTTTAATTTAAAATTTCCCTTCAATTTTAAATCTTATATGATTTACAATGAATTTAATATTTTAATTTAGAATTTCCCTTGAATTGTTAAATTTTATGTATGATTTACAGTGAATTTAATATGTATACTAAGTAAGTTAAGTATATGTTTAATAAATAAAACGTGTTCACTCTCAATGGGTTAGCAATTATTGCACTGTGGATGTTCATGAAAATTTTCCGTAAAGTTTTATACTTCTAAATCGTAAATGTTTTCTCTAAAATCCGTATCAATGCCTCCGATCGGAAACATTATGCCACAGATTGTATGATGAAAACAATAGACCAGAGTGAACTGAATATTCGAGGGGATATTGTATCTAGTAAACTGCGGATTTAATGCATTCATAAAAAAGCTGAGTAGATGAAATTTAAAACGGTGACGAAGAGATAATAAATAATATAAGGATGTCGATAAGTATATTTAGTTTATATAATTATAGTTTTATTTACGATAAGTATATTTTAGTAAGTATATTTATAACAAGTATGTTGCAACTTTAGAAAACGTTTAAACGAAGTGGAATATTGTCAATAGGGTCTGCAGTCTAATAATTAGTAGGCAGATGTAATGAAGTCAAAATCTGAATGTGAGGATAGAAGTAGTAGTTAAGGGACGTACCTTGACGGGATACGGCACTGGCACCTTGACGACGGCGGTCTTGGTGACCTTGATAATTTTCGTCGGTATCTCCTTCAGGTGTACCGATTGCGAGATCAGCTTCGGCTCACTATGGAGGCCATGGCCTTCCAGGGAGGAGAAATAAGAGGCCCTTGCGGCGGCCACGGCCAGCGCGAACAGAAACTGCAAAGTTGCAATCACGATTGAAAGCTACTGAACCCGCTCGAAATTACAGGGCGAGGGAACCTTCGACTCGGTCACGCTACGAACCCTTTCCTGGGAACGTGGAATCGAGTCACGATACTGTCGTCTCCTTACGGCGGTAGGATACCTTCGGATTGTAACTAGAAAAGGACTAGAATCTTACTAGATTTTGGGTAGACATATGGGTTTGCGCGCTTCGGTTGTTTGACCTTATTGGAGCAGATTTTGGGCTGGGTGAGGGCTCATTCTAAAGAGAAAGGTTAGGTGCAGTGCGCTCTGGTAATGATTTTAACGAGATTATGTTTATATCTAATAATATGAGGGCCCAAAGTAGAGAAAAAATCTAGAGAAAAACCCGCAGATTTCAATGCATTTTTCTGTCTCTAAAAGTCTTTTTTGACTTATATGACGACCAGAGCGCACTGTGATGAACCTTCCTCTTTAGAACGAGCCCTCACCCAGCACAAAATTTGCTCGTATAAGGACATTAAGTGAAAAATCGCAAACACATGTTTCGACCCAAAATCTAGAAGATTCTAGTCCCTTTCTAGTTACAATCCGGAGGTATCGTACCGCCTTAAGGTGGCAGTACACCCTCGGATTGTATCTAGAAAATAACTAGAATCTTACTAGATTTTGGGTCGACATATGGGTTTGCGCGCTTCGGTTGTTTGTCCTTACTGGAGCAGATTTTGGGCTGGGTGAGGGCTCATTCTAAAGAGGAAGGATAGATGCACAGCGCTCCAGTCATGAGGTTAACGAGATTATGTTTATAACTAATAATATGAGGGCCCAAAGTAGAGAAAAAATCTAGAGAAAAACCCGCAAGTTTCAATGCATTTTTCTGTCTCTAAAAGACTGTGTTGACTTATATGATGACCAGAGCGCACTGTGATGAACCTTCCTCTTTAGAACGAGCCCTCACCCAGCACAAAATTTGCTCGTATAAGGACATTAAGTGAAAAATCGCAAACCCATGTTTCGACCCAAAATCTGGAAGATTCTAGTCCCTTTCTAGTTGCAATCCGGAGGTATCGTACCGCCTTAAGGTGGCAGTACACCCTCGGATTGTAACTAGAAAATAACTAGAATCTTACTAGATTTTCGGTCGACATATGGGTTTGCGCGCTTCGGTTGTTTGTCCTTACTGGAGCAGATTTTGGGCTGGGTGAGGGCTCATTCTAAAGAGGAAGGTTAGGTGCAGTGCGCTCTGGTAATGATTTTAACGAGATTATGTTTATATCTAATAATATGAGGGCCCAAAGTAGAGAAAAAATTTAGAGAAAAACCCGCAAGTTTCAATGCATTTTTCTGTCTCTAAAAGACATTTTTTACTTATATGATGACTAGAGCGCACTGTGATGAACCTTCCTCTTTAGAACGAGCCCTCACCCAGCACAAAATTTGCTCGTATAAGGACATTAAATGAAAAATCGCAAACCCATGTTTCGACCCAAAATCTAGAAGATTCTAGTCCCTTTCTAGTTACAATCCGGAGGTATCGTACCGCCTTAAGGTGGTAGTACACCCTCGGATTGTAACTAGAAAATAACTAGTATCTTACTAGAAAAATGGGTCGAAACATGGGTTTGCGCCCAGAAGTTGTTTGACCTTATACGAGCATATTTTGAGCTGGGTGAGGGCTCATTCTAAAGAGGAAGGATAGATCACAGCGCTCCAGTCATGAGGTTAACGAGATTATGTTTATAACTAATAATATGAGGGCCCAAAGTATAGAAAAAATCTAGAGAAAAACCCGCATGTTTCAATGCATTTTTCTGTCTCTAAAAGACTTTTTTGACTTATATGATGACCAGAGCGCACTGTGATGAACCTTCCTCTTTAGAACGAGCCCTCACCCAGCACAAAATTTGCTCGTATAAGGACATTAAGTGAAAAATCGCAAACCCATGTTTCGACCCAAAATCTAGAAGATTCTAGTCCCTTTCTAGTTACAATCCGAAAGTATCCTACCGCCTTAAGGCCTTCTCATTTCTCGATAATGCAGAGATGGGGTTTCTCAGTACTCGAAAGCGCTGGATTAAAGATTAATCTAGGCCACAGTCGCCCTCAAATATCCTATTTTTACGTTTACGAGGCACAATTTCCATTATTCGGAAGCAAAGTAGCAATTTTCATAAAGCTACGACAGCTACATGCTGCCGAATAATGCAAATTACGTCTCGCGAACGTAAAAGTGGGACTTTTGAGGATCTTTGGCTACAGAATGATGCTATTTTTGAGTGCAGAAAAGCCCCATTTTTGCCCAGTTTCCCCATCAACCCTGGAAACGAGTCTACTCCCCTTAACCGTATCCCTGGTAGCACTTATGGTTGGCAGTTTGCTAGGCCCGTTGCAACATTGATTGGCAAATGTGAGAAAGATTTCGAAGGCAACGTTAGAAATGTCGCCCTTTTGTCTTCTCTTTCACGGTTACTTTTACGGTATATCATAAATAATAAATGTATTATTTATAAAAATGGGGGACAAAAGGAAAAATCACCCTTTTGCAAATCAATATTTCAACCTTTCACAATTAAAGCACCGTTAAGTAAGTTTTTAATTCACCAGCTTATGTCCGTAAATAAGAAAACGAAAAATCAATTTGGAATATAATAATTAGACTGCGGATCTTTATGCAAAATAAACAATGTTCGCATTGATTGCAGAACACAGGAGCCAAATAAGAATTGTATTCTTCTTTTAATTATCCTACTAACAAGGGAACATATTCAGATGCGAAAATCTGATTTTGATGAAACTTATGGGAGTTTGTGGTTCCTTGAAAAGTATTTGACACGTATTTTTTTTTTATCGGCAACCATCCACTTTGAAGGGGTGAAAACAGCCCTCAATGTTGGGGGTCGAAACCATATTTTTTGAGATATCTCGGAAACCAGAGGTCGAAAAAATTTGAATGTTTTTTTAAATTGTGTGTCTTTCAATGGGAAATGTATTCGCGCAAGAAAAGTTTAACAAAAGTTTTTTGTAACAAACAATATATTAAAAATTTGATTTTTTTCTGTTAAACTTTTGTTAAACTCTTGTTAAAATTTTCTTGCGCGAATACATTTCCCATTGAAAACCACACAATTTAAACCAAAATTCAAATTTATTCGACCTCTGGTTTCCGAGATATCTCAAAAAATATGCTTTTGACCCCCAACCCTGAGGGCTGTTTCCTCCCTTCAAAGTGGATGGTTGCCGATAAAAAAAATACGTATCAAAATAATTTGTCAAAGAACTATAAACTCCCACAAGTTTGTAAGTTGAAACTACATTGATACGTTGACGTCCTTAAATATTTTCAACACATCCACTGCTTTAAATTGTACGTGCCCATTTTTGTCATAAACGTATGAAATCCGCAGTCTAATAATAATTAACAAGTTTTCTAACGATAGGTGAGACATGCTGCATGTAAAAGTTGCTAAACAGTGGTTGGGCCAACGTATTACACGCAAATTTCTTGTTAATTAACCAATTATAACAATTGCAGGCGCACAAATGCTGCAAGGTAGACGTAGGAATGACTAACCAGCAAACGGAACAACTTTCTCCCGCGTCCCTTTCGGTATAATGCGCGATCAAGACGATCTACCATGAATTTTCGATCGATATACTTTCCCCAAAAAAGTGCAACCGCTCTACTTTCATTCGACCGTGTTCAAACCCGCCACTTTATCGGAGACTCGGTTCGAGGTTTGCTACCAGGATTTTCCACTACGCGTAGTGGGGTATTTCGCTGAAAAACGGGAATAAAATATTGTAGCGTTATTTATGGGCTCACGGTCACAAATAAGTAGGTCGTTGGATTCGTCTTGACGCGTACGCTGCGACTTTCCATGCTGATTTCTACTTAAATTAGTTATAACTCTCGAATTCGGAAAAATTCGGAAGATTTTTTTGTTGGACTATGATCGCAAAGCTTTATAGAGTGTAATGGTACCAGATGGAGTGCTCAATTCAGCTCAATTGTATACCAAAATCGTCAATAAAGTTTTGAAATCGAAAAAAAACTTACAGAATGATTGGTAATGTTGAAATATTAATAACAATACTAATTTAGATGATAACAGAATAAAATCTGTGAAGAGTTTGTACACCTATCTCAACTCAGTACATAGTAATCAAAGCATTCCATTATCACTACTTTTCAAGAGTTCGGATAATCTGACGACAAAATGGTTCCAATAAAAGTTGAACAGTATTGAAACATGTACAAAATTACATATTTCAAATTTAGAAAAAAAAATTTTTTTCGCACAAAAAATAAGAATTATTTTGATTTTTTAAATGTTAAGGGGGCCGTCTCCTAGCAGATGACGGTCGAGCGTGAACACTCACACACCGCTAGAGTACACTCACACACCGCTAGACCACGTATACGTACGCGAGAATTGCTAGGATCAGGGAAATGCCTTCTGATTTCTCGATAATGCAAAGACGGGGGTTTTTATTAGTCAAAATCGCTAGATGAAAGATCAATCTAGTTCGCTGTTTGCTTCAAAAGTCGTTCTTTTACGTTTCCGAGCAATGATTTTGCAATATTCGGCTGCATGTTGCCCGTCGGAGAGGCTAGTACGCCGGCGTGACTGTAGCGCCATCTGACGGGCAACATGCGACGGGCAACATGCAGCCGAATATTGCAACATCATTGCTCGGAAACGTAAAAGAACGACTTTTGAAGCAAACAGCGCGCTAGATTGATCTTTTATCTAGCGATTTTGACTAATAAAAACCCCCGTCTTTGCATTATCGAGAAATCAGAACCCATTTCCCTGATCCTAGCAATTCTCGCGTACGTATACGTGGTCTAGCGGTGTGTGAGTGTTCACGCTCGACCGTCATCTGCTAGGAGACGGCCCCCTTACAGTACAATTTTTATTTCATAAGCTTATAGCTGGCGTCAAGACGAATCCAACGACCTACTTATCTGTGACCGTGAGCCCATAAATAACGCTACAACATTTTATTCCCGTTTTTCAGCGAAATACCCCACTGTGCTACGGTTACACCTCCACGAGACGGAAAGCAGAAAAGTGAAAGGGATTTCGATCCAGTTCTTTTTCTGCGACACACTTCTCTTCCGGTTTCTCCGCGGACGATCCTCGAGTGAAGGGCTCCCCCTGAACGATGATCAACTTACAACTCGCAACATCGTGATCCGGTTCGGAAACTTGTAAGCAGATAGGACGCTTCCGATGAGACGAGACACACTGACAATTGCAGTGCCGGCAGTTGCTTATATACGAGGACCTTCACCGTCACCGATTCACGAAGAAAGCACTCTCTTTCCGATTGGCTTGCGTTCTCCTATCTTGTCTCCGGTGCTCCCCTTTTTTTGCTCTTCTCGCGGCGGGCTCCCGGAGTTCGACGACCGACCACGCGGCCCCGTCATCTCCACGCTCGATTTCAACTGTAATTCGAAAAGGATCCTCCTACCAGCCGCATCCCACGGACGCTGAACCGCGAGCGCAGTTCTTCTTCGACGTTTCGAATCGCGTCGCGCATTGCGTCATCACCGAGCGCATCCTCATTCAGCTGCTCTCTCAGTGTTCCGGATGATGCTCGAATGACGTTGGTACAATAAGAATTGCGGTTTTCATTGAACTCGTCTTGACATCTGCACTTGAACTTGTCTCACTGGAGTACTTGAGATCGTTTCATTGAACTCGTCTTCACAACAACACTACGAAGTTGAAAACGTGTGGTGCCATTTAGAAATCATCGATGACATTCAGGAGACCTTGAATATTATGAGTTTATTCTTTTTTACTGCGCATTGGGGTGGACCTGCAACAAACATTTTGAAGTTATTATTGTTTCATCATTTCGATTTTTTAGTTCAAGGTGCTTTGAAGGTCATGGTGAACCACAGAGAAATCGTCTTGACATCAGCTACAACACTACGAAGTTGAAAATGTGTGGTGCCTTTTAGAAATAGATGATATTGAATCATGAAAAATCGATGTCATCGATGACATTCAGAAAACCTTGAAAATTATGAGTTTATTCTTTTTACTGTGCATTGGGGTCGACCTACAACACACATTTTTGAAGTTATCATTGCTTTATCATAGATTTTCTAGTTCAAGGTCCTCTGAAGGTCATGGTGAACCACATCATTGAAGTCGTCTTGACATCAGCTCCAACACTACGAAGTTGAAAATGTGTGGTGCCTTTTAGAAATAGATGATATTGAATCATGAAAAATCGATGTCATCGATGACATTCAGAAAACCTTGAAAATTATGAGTTTATTCTTTTTTACTGCGCATTGGGGTCGACCTACAACACACATTTTTGAAGTTATCATTGCTTTATCATAGATTTTCTAGTTCAAGGTCCTCTGAAGGTCATGGTGAACCACAGAGAAGTCGTTTTGACATCAGTTACAACACTACGAAGTTGAAAACGTGTGGTGCCTTTTAGAAATCATTGATGACATTCAGAAGACCCTGATAATTATGAGTTTATTCTTTTTACTGTGCATTAGGGTGGACCTGAAACACACATTTTTGAAGTCATCATTGATTTATCATTTCGATTTTCTAGTTCAAGGTCCTCTGAAGGTCATGGTGAACCACATCATTGAAGTCGTCTTGACATCAGCTGAAACACTACGAAGTTGAAAATGTGTGGTGCCTTTTAGAAATAGATGATATTGAATCATGAAAAATCGATGTCATCGATGACATTCAGAAAACCTTGAGAATTATGAGTTTATTCTTTTTACTGTGCATTGGGGTGGACCTACAACACACATTTTTGAAGTTATCATTGATTTATCATTTCAATTTTCTAGTTCAAGGTCCTTTGAAGGTCATTGTGAACCACATCATTGAAGTCGTCTTCACGTCACCTACTACGATATAAAATTGAAAATATGTGTTGTCATTTTAAAAATCATCTCAATGACCTTCGAAAGACCTTGGAAACGACAGCAATCAGAATATCTTTTGCTTTCTTTAACAGTGCAACTGTGCTCTCCAAAATTCACTATATCTTAAAAATTGTTGATTATACGTGTAAGAAAACCTGTCGCCATTTTTGCATTGAAATCATATCCACTGAAAATGTTGACATTTGAAAAAAAACGCAATGTTTTTGTAGCAGGGAAATTAAAAAAGATTTTTTCTAATGCGGACACAGTCCCGAGTGTCCCCTTTACGCATCTGTTTTTAAAAAGGTGATCATTTGAAAATTTGGCGAAATTAAAATGATTGAAACGGCTGAAATTTTGGTGACATTTTACTATAAGATGATTATGATATATTTATTGTATACATAATACAGAATTCATTATATGATCAATTTTCGAGAGAGATCACTAAAATTAATTAAAAAATTATTCCTGTCTACCCAATAATTATCGTACTAAATATATACTTTTCGTAAGAATTTCATAATTAATCGTTTACATTTTTCGCGTTGAAATAATATTTAAAATTGTTTGTTACTGATTTCGTACTTTAAAAATTATTTGAAGGGCTGGATCGAGAAATTTGGTGACGTTTTACTGTAACTCTTGAACTATGAGAAATATCGTGATGAAATTTGCACTAAAATTCATTAATCCATCATTCGACAATTGTTGTAATAAACATATATGTTCTGTAATAATTTTATAATTAATCGTTTACATTTTTCGCCTTGAAATAATATTTAAAATTGTTTATTACTTTTCACAGATAATTTGAATCATCGATGTCTTCATTTTTCTTGACGTTTATTCTTCATATTATGAACATGTATACAATAAAAAAATTTTTCTAAAAACCACGCTTATATTAAAATGCACTAAAAAGAGGAAAATAATTTTTTTAGACATTAGTGACTATAAATAAAAGCGCTAAACTATATTGACGTGATCTTCGTGGGCGCTCCACGCTTTTATTTATAGTCACTAATGTCTAAAAAAATTATTTTTTTCTTCTTAGTGCATTTTAACATAAGCGTGGTTTTTAAAACCTTTTTATTTTCTACTTTTTAGTCTTTTTTAAATGGACGGCAAGATATAGTAATACTGGTATGAAATAGTAAGATACAGAAATGCAAGATATGGAAATGCGCGAGATAAAATGAGCGGATGACTCCGAGAGACGATGACGTCTCTTGATGGAGTTCGAAATGGAAGTGAATGAACGGAACACCACACTGACTGAGCTCCTTCGGTGCGAAATGGGTCAGTGGAGTGGGGATGAGTCGGAGTGGGAACGCGTAGTGGAGTAGGGAGCTCTGGCGCGCGGAGTGGGGATCGCTGAACGCGATCACGTACTATCGAGCGTCGCGCGACGAGGTGTGACGGTTAATATAAACATTTTTATTTTCTCCTAGACGCACAGTTTTTTTTCTTAATTTTCTTTTTTAATATTGCATTGTCATTCAGTTCTGAGCTACGTTTAAAGTTTCAAGTCGCTAGCTCATCGGGAAGTGATTTAAAATTCGATTACAAGATTTGACGCATACAACAACGACAACGACAACTCGGCAAGCTAATATAAACGTGGTAATAGTAATAAAATGGATGCGCATCATGTAACAGGACAAGAAAGTAGCTCCGAACAGGCGTTCTACAATCAAAGCCGTGAATGAATCAACGAGCTTGCGTGTATCTAAATACATGACCGGATAGTTATAGTGATTCCATCGAGATTCATTAACCGTGTGCACGATATAATTATCGCGTGCACGAGATAATTATAATCCCCTGATTCATCCTGGTTCCCCAAACCTGCGGATCGTACAGCGTCCAACCATACGCAATAAACCATCATGCAATAAATACGTTAAGTTACGTAACTAATAACTAAATAACATCGTGTTCACTGCGATGGCACTCGATCTTAAACGATTCAATCCTAAACAGTTATCTCGTAGACAGAACGAGTCAGTCAAGGATTCAATCGAGTTCGCCTAAGTGCACACGTGTCGTTGTAATTTACTCCGGGAACTCCCTCATCTTGCACCCACGAGATCACGACAGCTGCACTTTCTCCGGTAATCGCGTTGGCTCCAGCTCGGTCGTTACGAGCCCGCTGAAAGTCATGAAAGCGAACCTTTTTGGAACATTTTCAACGATACACGGCTTTACTGTAACTCTGGCTGTTCGGATTTTGCAAATTCACATTGTTGGAAAGAAATGGAGGAATCTTCGGTTGGAAAATCGATTTAACTCCTCGTGTGGTGTGCTTCAGGAAACTGGAAAATTTGTTCTTCTTGTTTTTGTAAGCCTAGCCAAGGTCTAGTACTTCGCTAAACAATATATTCGTTTATCTGATAACAGAAATATCTTGTGACGTACTGAAGTTACGAAAAAAATTTGTTCACAAACGTTGTCCGGTATGAAGGTCACAATCATATAGTCTAATTTTTTTTAGGACTAGGAACGGTGGGGACGGGGGATTTCAAAGTCAAATTAAGTTTTTAAATGGAATTTCCTGTTTTTTTTATACCATAGATCGATAGAGCATCAAATTCTGAGTATAAGAGTGTTGACCTTCATGTGTCCTAAACCTAAATAGTTTGCGAGATATTATAATATAATAATAATATTGATATAATAATATAATATCTCGTTAACTATTAGATTTAGGTCATTCACCTCCATAGGTGAATACATTTTTACTCAGAATTCGACAGTCTATCGATTCATGATACAGAAAGTAGGTGTTTCCATTTTTAAAAATCAAGGTGACCTTGAAATCTCCTCTATGCCTCCACCCCGGCAGAAAATATTTATGTCACAATATGCCCCCCCCCCCCTCTATACCGTTTAAGTTTTGTATACAGGGTAGGGAAATAACTATGTCCACCTTGAATATATCCGTTATTTGTAATAATATAGAAAAATGTTATATAGAGGAGGCCATATTGTAACACAAACATTTCCTGCATGGGTGGAGGCATAGAGGAGATATTTCGATTTTTTAAAATGGAACGTCCTTTTTTTATACCATAGATTGATAGATTATCACATTTTAAGTATAAAAGTGTTGACCCTCATATTGGAATTGAAATTGAAATTGAAATTGGAATTGGCATTCAAATTGAAACTGGAATTGCAATTGGAAGTGAAATTGGAATTGGAATTGAAATTGAAATTTAAACTGGAATCGAAATTAAAATTGGAATTGGAATTGAAATTGTGATTGAAATTGGGACTAGAATTGGAATTGGAATTGGAATTGAAATTTAAACTGGAATTGGAATTGAAATTGGAATTGGAATTGAAATTGGAATTGGAAGTGAAATTGAAACTGGAGTTGAAATTGGAATTGGAATTGAAACTGGACTTGAAATTGGAATTGGAATTGAAATTTAAACTGAAATTGAAATTAAAATTGGACTTGGAATTGAAATTGTGATTGAAATTGGAACTGAAATTGGAATTAGAATTGGAATTGGAAGTGAAATTGGAATTGGAAGTGAAATTGAAACTGGAGTTGAAATTGGAATTGGAATTGAAACTGGACTTGAAATTCGAATTGGAATTGGAATTGGAATTGGAATTGGCATTGAAATTGGAATTGGAATGGGAAGTGAAATTGGAATTGGCATTGAAATTGAAACTGGAATTGGAATTGGAATTGGAATTGGAATTGGAATTGGAATTGGAATTGGAATTGGAATTGGAATTGGAATTGGAATTGGAATTGGAATTGGAATTGGAATTGGAATTGGAATTGGAATTGGAATTGGAATTGGAATTGGTATCGTAATTGGAATTGGAATTGAATTTGAAAGTGGAATTGAAATTGGAAGTGGCATTGAAATTGAAACAGAATTTGGAATTGGAATTGAAATTGAAATTGAAATTGGCATTGAAATTGAAACTGGAATTGCAATTGAAATTGAAACTGGAATTGAAATTGGAAGTGGCATTGAATTAAAACAGAATTTTCAGTTGGAATTGAAATTGGAAATGGAATTGAAATTGGAAATGGAATTGAAATTGGAAATGGAATTGAAATTGAAGCAAAAACACAATAATGAAAAAACAATATACCTAACAGTATTATTAAGTGGTTCTGATGTTTTTCGTTATAAATGCATTGAATATTTTTAGTGGATTCGGTTTAAAATCTTCTCGTCACGAGCCTGCCTTATAATGGAGGTGTGGAGAAGGGTTGAAGAACAATCACGTTTAATAAATATGCTAAATATAACGATTTCCGAAGATCTCCTGTGTTCTCGTGTGTGACGCGTGAAAGACTTTCACCATTTTTCGGATGTTCATCGCACTGCGCCGGGTGAACCGCTGCAGGAAGTATGTAATACTTCCGAGCCATAATAAAAATGGTGAGAGCAATCGGACACTTTGAAATGCGAGCCGAAAGAGACGATTCGCGAGCGAGGGAGAGAACGGTGAAAGGATTACCACGGACAGACTGAAAGAATGTCCAAAGTAAGAGGACTAATCTGGATCATCTGGCTCTTTCCACTCTGAAGCCACTACGTGCTCGTTCGCATACTCTCTCATGGAGAAACGGATCTCTTTTGTTACCTACCACCACAAAAATTACTGGAATTTAGTGGAATTTTTGTACGATATGGAGCCCAAAGAGAACATTTGACTTTCATTGAATTTTTGTTGAATTTAATTCAATTCTCAATATTTGAGTTTAGTTTGTAACATATAATAATATAAAGGTATGTAGACTGTGTATATAACTTTTCATGAAAAATTGTAATGTTTCAGAAAAAAGTTTTGCAAAGAGAAGCTAATTTTTAAAATTACCTGTCATCGCAAAATTCACCCATTTTAGTGCAATCCGATTTTAGTGGAATTTTTGTACGATATGGAACTCAAAAGAACATTTAACTTTCATTGAATTTTTGTTGAATTTAATTCAATTCTCAATATTTGAGTTCAGTTTGTAACATATAATAATATAAAGGTATGTAGACTGTGTATATAACTTTTCATGAAAAATTGTAATGTTTCAGAAAAAAGTTTTGCAAAGAGAAGCTAATTTTTACAATTACCTGTCATCGCAAAATTCACCCATTTTAGTGCAATCCGATTTTAGTGGAATTTTTGTACGATATGGAACTCAAAAGAACATTTAACTGTCATTGAATTTTTGTTGAATTTAATTCAATTCAATATTTGAGTTTAGTTTGTAACATATAATAATATAAAGGTATGTATACTGTGTATATAACTTTTCATGAAAAATTGTAATGTTTCAGAAAAAAGTTTTGCAAAGAGAAGCTAATTTTTACAATTACCTGTCATCGCAAAATTCACCCATTTTAGTGCAATCCGATTTTAGTGGAATTTTTGTACGATATGGAACTCAAAAGAACATTTGACTTTCATTGAATTTTCGTTGAATTTAATTCAATTCAATATTTGAGTTTAGTTTGTAACATATAATAATATAAAGGTATGTAGACTGTGTATACAACTTTTCATGAAAAATTGTAGTGTTTAAAAAGATAATCTTGCAAACTGAAACTAATTTTTATCATATTTTTTAAACAAATCATTCTTTTAAAAATTAGTTCAGACTTAAAGGATCGTCATTCAAAGCCGTACAAATAGGACTTTGAAATATTAGTAGAATATATTTTTCAGCCCCAAAGCCGAAGGCTATTTTCACCCCCTAAACACGAATGCCGCCAGCTAAAAACAATACGTGTCACAGATTGTTTTGAGTTTCCTATCATACAAAAATTCCATTAAAACCAGTGTGTTACAATCTGAAATAGCAGAGTATAAACTCTTCTAGAGGGTAACAATCCTAATAAAATTGTGTCGATTAATATGACCGACGCTTGAAACAGTGATAACTAGACTGCGGATCTTTATGCGTTTACAAAGAAATTGGTTGGCCGAACTATAAAAAAGTGAAAGATTTAAACAATTCAAGAATGTTGTAGTGTTGCTTTTAATGTAACAAAGTCGTTAAGGGATGAAATCAATTTTTATGTTATTCCTGGTTCCCGCAATCAATGCAAAACATTTTTATTTTGCATAAAGATCCGCAGTCTAGTGATAACTGGACACAGAAAGGGAACGTCAGCTTTACGCAAAAATGGACGTACGTCGAGCATCGTTCCACTGGATATTGGGTTGGCAAGAAAGTAACTTCGGTATTTTAATGTGAAATAGAACCCAATTTTTTCATTCAAGCTTTCATTCAGACTTAATGAACGAGATATTTTCCCTTTTGTTCGATGATCTTTTTAAAAAAGAATAATTAAGAAAATATTTTATTGATTAAAGTTCATCGTTTGAATAAAGAAATTCGGTTTTATCATTTATTATTATTATTATTTTATTATTATCGGTTTTATATTATTATTTCACCTAAAAATATCGAAATTACTTTCTTATAAGTAACACAATAGAATGTTATGTTCTCACGTCCCGAGAGGATCGGTTTCCGAGAGGCGCAGCCGATTTTATTGACGTATCTTTAAAAACAACAAAGATATTCAAGGTGGTCAAGTTAGCTGGGACACACTGTATACAAATTGTATTGTATCGTATTGATTTTAATGGTGCATTATGAATGCTGTTTGTGAAGATAAGTTGCATAGTTTTTAGTGCCAAATGTTCATTATTAACTGGTAACTATGTATGCAAAAGAGGACGTAAAAGTGAAGGCGTAAATTTTAAAGATGTAGAGTGGAAGTTATGGATCACGGAAAATCACGCCCTGAAACTTGTTTAAGCATCTACTTTATACTATTATCTTGCAAATGACACAAAAATGAACGGCAGATTTTGACAGATTTGTTCGTAAAACTATTTTTTGTAATGCAGAGTAGGTATTCTGTGAGCTTTGAAAGGGTAATTGAAAACATTCACAATGTTTTCAAGGTCGCTGATTACGATTCTGAACTTAGAATTTTGAAAAACAAAATGGCGGGCGGGTATTCGAAAAAGATGATTCGATTGCTATAACAATTGGTAGTACGATGTTTTTTGGATCTCTGATTACGATTCTGAACTTAGAATTTCGAAAAATAAAATGGTTCCGATCCCATATGGCGGACGGGTATTTGAAACAATTATTCGCTTTCTGTAAGAATTGGTAACACGATGTTTTCTGAATCTCTGATTACGATTCTGAAATTAAAATTTCGAAAAACAAAATGGCCGATGCCATATGGCGGACGGGTATTGGACTCGATTTTTACAAAAATAGGTAAAAATCAAATTTATTTATTTTTATTTTTCTTTTGGTCCATCAAATTTTTCAATTCAAATTCGTAATCAGAGATCCAGAAAACATCGTATGTATTACCAATTTTTATAGAAATCGAATCATTTTTTCAAATACTCGTCCGCCATATTGGATCCGCCATTTTGTATTTCGAAATTGTAAGTTCCGAATCGTAATCAAAGATCCAAAAAACATCGTATTACCAATTTTTATAGAAATCGAATCATTTTTTCAAATACTCGTCCGCCATATTGGATCCGCCATTTTGTATTTCGAAATTGTAAGTTCCGAATCGTAATCAGAGATCCAAAAAACATCGTATTACCAATTTTTATAGAAATCAAATCATTTTTTCAAATACTCGTCCGCCACATTGGATCCGCCATTCTGTATTTCGAAATTGTAAGTTCCGAATCGTAATCAGAGATCCAAAAAACATCGTATTACCAATTTTTATAGAAATCGTATCATTTTTTCAAATACTCGTCCACCATATTGGATCCGTCATTTTGTATTTCGAAATTGTAAGTTCCGAATCGTAATCAGAGATCCAAAAAACATCGTATTACCAATTTTTATAGAAATCGAATCATTTTTTCAAATACTCGTCCGCCATATTGGATCCGCCATTTTGTATTTCGAAATTGTAAGTTCCGAATCGTAATCAGAGATCCAGAAAACATCGTATTACCAATTTTTATAGAAATCGAATCATTTTTTCAAATACTCGTCCGCCATATTGGATCCGCCATTTTGTATTTCGAAATTGTAAGTTCCGAATCGTAATCAGAGATCCAAAAAACATCGTATTACCAATTTTTATAGAAATCGAATCATATTTTCAAATACTCGTCCGCCATATTGGATCCGCCATTTTGTATTTCGAAATTGTAAGTTCCGAATCGTAATCAGAGATCCAAAAAACATCGTATTACCAATTTTTATAGAAATCGAATCATTTTTTCAAATACTCGTCCGCCATATTGGATCCGCCATTTTGTATTTCGAAATTGTAAGTTCCGAATCGTAATCAGAGATCCAAAAAACATCGTATTACCAATTTTTATAGAAATCGTATCATTTTTTCAAATACTCGTCCACCATATTGGATCCGCCATTTTGTATTTCGAAATTGTAAGTTCCGAATCGTAATCAGAGATCCAAAAAACATCGTATTACCAATTTTTATAGAAATCGAATCATTTTTTCAAATACTCGTCCGCCATATTGGATCCGCCATTTTGTATTTCGAAATTGTAAGTTCCGAATCGTAATCAGAGATCCAAAAAACATCGTATTACCAATTTTTATAGAAATCGAATCATTTTTTCAAATACTCGTCGGCCATATTGGATCCGCCATTTTGTATTTCGAAATTGTAAGTTCCGAATCGTAATCAGAGATCCAAAAAACATCGTATTACCAATTTTTATAGAAATCGAATCATTTTTTCAAATACTCGTCCGCCATATTGGATCCGCCATTTTGTATTTCGAAATTGTAAGTTCCGAATCGTAATCAGAGATCCAGAAAACATCGTATGTATTACCAATTTTTATAGAAATCGAATCATTTTTTCAAATACTCGTCCGCCATATTGGATCCGCCATTTTGTATTTCGAAATTGTAAGTTCCGAATCGTAATCAGAGATCCAAAAAACATCGTATTACCAATTTTTATAGAAATCGAATCATTTTTTCAAATACTCGTCCGCCATATTGGATCCGCCATTTTGTATTTCGAAATTGTAAGTTCAGATTCGTAATCAGCGACCTTGAAAACATTAGATCACAAATTTTCAATCTAATCCAGGATCGTCTTGAGGTTTTGGCCAGGTTTTCGGGTTTTGGGACCACTGTGGCGTCGTCGAGGTCCCATCGCGTCGTAAGGGCAGTAAAAACCGGTTCGTTACAAAAGCAAAAGTAAAATCGTTATTTGCCCAGTCCTCTTTCTCCTCTCACTTTTGATGGAAGCTGGCAATCCCGTACCAAAACGTACGCCGATTGATCCTTCGTGCAGAACGGTAATAAGATTACGCCGGGAACCGTTTCCGCATATCCGGCTATAATATCATTTTCATCTACCTCACATCGAAAATAAGAAAAATTGCAATTACCTCGAATTAAATTTTCATCGATCCTGTAACGCAGCCAGGAAATTAACATCGTTTTTAGAGTGGCGCGTTTTGCATCGGCACACAGGTACTGTCACGTTTTCATGGTTCCTCGGCATTTCTTCCTAACACAGGATTGATAAGCTTCTACCTCAGAACCAACAAAAAAGAACAACTAGCAATTTTGTAGAATTAAATTTTCGTCGATCCTGTAATGCGCATTTTGCATTGGCACACAGGTCTTTCCGCCTTTCATTTATTCACTGGCATTTCTTCCTAACGAAGGATTGATAAGCATCCACCTCAGAACCAAAAAGAAAAGAAGAAATAGCAATTTTCAAGAATTAAGTTTTCATCAATCTTGTAGCGCAGCCAGGAAATTTATATCGGAAATTTAGAGCGGCGCATTTTGCATCAGCACACAGGCCCTGTCACTTTTTAATGATTGACTGGCGTTTTTTCTTAACGAAGTATTGACAAGCTTCTACCTCAGACTAAAAAAAAGTAAAAGAAAAAACAGCAATTACCTCGAATTAAATTTTCATCGATCCTGTAACGCAGCCAGGAAATTAACATCGTTTTTAGAGTGGCGCATATTTTATCGGCACACAGGTACTATCTTGTTTTCATGGTTCACTAGCATTTCTTCCTAACAAAGGATTGATAAGCATCCGCCTCAGAACCAAAGAAAAAACGAGAAAATGGCGATCTTCTAGAAATAAATTTTCATCGATCCTGTAACGCAGCCAGGAAATTAACATCGTTCTTAGAGTTGCGCATATTGCATCGGCACACAGGTACTATCTTGTTTTCATGGTTCACTAGCATTTCTTCCTAACAAAGGATTGATAAGCATCCGCCTCAGAACCAAAGAAAAAACGAGAAAATGGCGATCTTCTAGAAATAAATTTTCATCGAACCAGTAACGCAGCCAGGAAATTAACATCGTTTTTACAGTTGCGCATATTGCATCGGCACACAGGTACTATCTTGTTTTCATGGTTCACTAGCATTTCTTCCTAACAAAGGATTGATAAGCATCCGCCTCAGAACCAAAGAAAAAACGAGAAAATGGCGATCTTCTAGAAATAAATTTTCATCGAACCTGTAACGCAGCCAGGAAATTAACATCGTTTTTACAGTTGCGCATATTGCATCGGCACACAGGTACTATCTTGTTTTCATGGTTCACTAGCATTTCTTCCTAACAAAGGATTGATAAGCATCCGCCTCAGAACCAAAGAAAAAACGAGAAAATGGCGATCTTCTAGAAATAAATTTTCATCGAACCTGTAACGCAGCCAGGAAATTAACATCGTTTTTACAGTTGCGCATATTGCATCGGCACACAGGTACTATCTTGTTGTCATGGTTCACTAGAATTTCTTCCTAACAAAGGATTGATAAGCATCCGCCTCAGAACCAAAGAAAAAACGAGAAAATGGCGATCTTCTAGAAATAAATTTTCATCGAACCTGTAACGCAGCCAGGAAATGAATACCGTGATTTAGAGTGACGCATTTTGCATACGTGAGGACTAGGGATTGCAATACCGGTATAACGGTGTACCGAATACCGGTATTTCGTGCTATTTTGCAATTTCGTGAAACCGGTATTTGCTAAGGTAAAATACCGGTATTTTCGGTATTAGCTATAAATAATAAATATTTTTTTGGGGAATCTACTCTTATTTGAAATACGTTCGCCGCTGAAATCTGGATTTAGAAACTTCTGATTCTGATTTCGAAGAGAGTGACAATGAAGAAAATAATGATACAATTGTGTTGAAAGTACCTCATTTGAATATAACGAAGATAATAGTGACGAGGACGAAATATTAACTTACCAAGGATTGCTTCCTAGAATTAAGAAAATTCGAAAAGTTGTTAAAATATTTAAACGTTCCCCTTCTAAAAATGCCGTTTTCCAAAAAGATATATACTTACTGAAATAAAGAAAGAACTTACGCTAATATTAGATTCTAAAACACGCTGGAACAGTTTGTTATTAATTTTTTGAAATTAAAAAATCCAATTCGGAAAGCATTAATTGACTTAAATTTACAAATTAATTTTTCCGATATAGTGAATTCGATTTAATATCAAAAACTGTATCAGCTCTGATTCCAATAAAGCTGGCTGTGGAAGCATTATGTCGGAAGGATTCCAACGTATTAACGGCGAATGCAGCAATAAATTTTATGTTGCAATCGCTTAAAGATCAGGACACGCCACTGTCTGAGGAATTAGACAGTGCATTGAAAATTCGTATACAGGAAAGGCATAGTGAACTAGAAAATATTTTAAGGTATTTACATAATTATAACACGACTTTAAAAAAGAGAACGGAAACGAAGAAAAGTAGCTAACAAGGTGAAATTTAATTAAGTTCGTCGTCAATTTTCACGAAAACATTTATGAAAACCAAACACAAACCTATCCAGACGAATTCGTTGAAGATGATGTTGATGTTAATATCGAAAAAGAATTGTCTCCCGAGAAGAAATTACAATTAGCTATGAATAAAAAAAAATTGCCACGAACAATAATACAAAAAATAGATTTGTCCAAAACCGTCAGACGAGAGACCGAGTTGTCAGAAGATGAAGGACATCGAGGCAAATATTTAGAGAAAGTATATCGCTCATTATTAACAGTACCACCAACCAGCGTGGATGCGGAAAGAGCATTTTCAACTGCAGATAATTTGTGCAGAAAAATACGTTCAAGGCTTAATGACAGTTCAATAGATGCATTATGTTTTTTACAATCACATTTCGAAAGTATGAAGTCGATAAATTAGTTAATGTTTAATTCTATTAAACAACTGTGTTTTTGTACCTTCATGAAAATTCCTAACACGGTATTAATACCGGTACAACGTTTATAAAAAAATACCGAATACCGGTATTGTATTTTTAGTCCGGTATTGCAATCCCTAGTGAGGTCCTTTCACGTTTTAATGGTTCACTGACATTTCTTCCTAACAAAGGATCGATAAGCATCTACGGTAAAAGTTGCTAATTCCTATTTTGCTGATTTCGCGGGAGAAAGGCAGAACGAGGCAAAACGCGCAAATAAAAGGAGACCGCTGTGAGAGGAAAGGCCCGCGAGTTTAACAAACCTGAGAAGGTTGATCCCAATCCATTCACGCTCGATCTCGTCTAGGAACAACACAATGTAGCTTTCGTCCCTTTCATTCGTCAATGATTTTTCTTCCTGTCCTCGCCAATTACTTGTTTAGACGTTGCTCCAACGTGGAGACGCCTGGTTGGATCAGATGCGCGGGCGATACGGAACTTTTACTTGTGTAGAAAGGACAGTTTGCTCTTGTAAGAAGACGTGGCACGAAATGGGTCACGAATTTCATACCGAAAGCGTGGACGATTCGATAGCAGGTGCCAATCGATCGTGACGAGTGCTCCTTTGGGACACACCGGTACAAAAAGAATGTATCTTCAACAATTATTGTTCAAACATTTTTCTTACTCTTCAATATACAGGGTCTGTCCGGAAAGTAATGCGACCACATTTTTTTCTTTCTAAATCTATTGAACATATAGGTACAAACCTTTAAATTCCTTCAAAGTAGGATCCTTGGGCGTCGACACATTTTTTCCAGCACGATTTCCATGCTTCGTATGCTCGTCGCAGCCTCGTCGAGCACTTCCGCCCAAAACTTTTCCGTAGATTACGGGGAAAACAGTAAACGGTACTTCTTAGTTGGATCACAACACTTCCTCAACCCCCGTACAGTCCTGACTTGTCTCCCGCCGACTTCTTCTTGTTTCCAAAAACTAAAAATGTGCTAAAAGGATGCCATTTTGAAAGCGTGGACGATTCGATAGCAGGTGCCAATCGATCGTGACGAGTGCTCCTTTGGGACACACGGGTACAAAAGAATGTATCTTCAACAATTATTCTTCAAAGATTTTTCTTACTCTTCAATATACAGGGTCTGTCCGGAAAGTAATGCGACCACATTTTTTTCTTTCTAAATCTATTGAACATATAGGTACAAACCTTTAAATTCCTTCAAAGTAGGATCCTTGGGCGTCGACACATTTTTTCCAGCACGATTTCCATGCTTCGTATGCTCGTCGCAGCCTCGTCGAGCACTTCCGCCCAAAACTTTTCCGTAGATTACGGGGAAAACAGTAAACGGTACTTCTTAGTTGGATCACAACACTTCCTCAACCCCCGTACAGTCCTGACTTGTCTCCCGCCGACTTCTTCTTGTTTCCAAAAACTAAAAATGTGCTAAAAGGATGCCATTTTGAAAGCGTGGAACGCGTCAAAGAGGCTGTGACGAGGGTATTACGAGAGGTTCCAAAAAACGCCTTCCAAGGATCCTACTTTGAAGAAATTTAAAGGTTTGTACCCATATGTTTAATAGATTTTTTGAAAAAAATGTGGTTGCATTACTTTCCGGACAGACCCCGTACAGTATTCATTACTTAGTCGTTTGTGAAACTAAACTTGATGCAAAATAAAATTTGTCTACCCGAATTGCAATAATCTGAAGTGAAATATAAATTTATTTTCTTTCTTAATATGTTTATTAGGTTGAAAATAATATTGTACAACAGTATTCTTAAACTCTTCTAATGTTTTTACTGTTTTAAATTACACCTACTCATGTTGGTCATAAATACATAAAATCAGCGTTCAAGACTTTAAAAGAAATATTTTAATTTGCCTAAAACAATATTTGAATTTATTGGGAGAAGACAGGCACCCTATATTTCGAGTTCTATTACTAGACAACGGACTTTTATGCAAATAAACATTTTCTACTTGGATAACAACAATCTCAGGTGAAATACAAATTTATTTTCTTTTTTACTATATTCAACGAGTTGTGAAAATAATGTAATAAATACATAAATACATACTGAAATGCATAAAATCCGCTTTCAAGACTTTAAAAAAATATTTATTGCACATTTTGTTGAGAAATGTCTCAATTTTTCTTTTAAAAAAGTATTTGACTTTATTGAGAGAACACAGTCACCCTGTAGATCGAGTTAGATTAGTAGCAACGGATCTTTATGCAAATAAAAATGTTCTACCTGAATTGCAACAATCTCGAGTGAAATAACATTTATTTTCTTTCTTACTATGTTCACAATAAGTTGAAAATAATATAACATTCTTCATAAATGGCTTCAGAAAATTTTCAGAAAATGCCAGAATATGTCCTTCGACGGAATTTAGTCAAAATTTTATATATTTCAGATCTACAAACGCGCTGCTACCACTGAAAATAATATTTCATTTGCGTCCCCCTTCCTAAAAATTGCAAATTGCGTCAACTTCCGCAGTCTAGCGATAACAGTAAAGTAGAGACTATCCTAGAATTTTTTCCGATTTTTTGGAGGATCAAAATTATATACAGGGTGTCCCAAAATGGGTTTCCTTGAAATGGATGATTCCTGAGATGATTTCAAGTAACTTTTTCCTTTGTGAAAATCTTCTCCGCGGCTTTGTTCGAGAATTATTAACGAGAAACGTGGACCAATCAGAGCACGGTTGACGCCCACGCCCACTCCCTCTGATTGGTCTGTGTTTTTCCTTAATAACTCCTCAACAAAGCGTCGGACAACATTTTCGTAAAGGAGAAAGTTACTTGAAATGACCTCAGGTATCAGTCCTTTCAAGGAAGTACAAATTTTTGGGACAACAATAATAAATATACAATGATAATAATTATAAACGTTTAGATTCTCAGCCAGTGGGAGACAAGGAAAGTGAAGTTTGCATATATTTTTAAAGGAACTTGTATGTCGAGGGAAAATGATTCGAGGCGTGTGAGTGAATTCCGTGAAATGCACTTGCATTTGCATATAAGCTAGACAAGATAATTAGAGCGGAAGCCACGGACCTTTCCTTCCGGAAACTCGCCAATGAGGCGTTTCTTATAACATCGGCTCAGAAATAGACTAGCATAATACGCTCCGGTCTAATGATCCGACGATTTGACCACGGTGCAGGCGTACCGGCGCTAGTCAGCAATTTATGGAACATTCACTCTCACCGCAAAGTCGATTTTTCTCGCAAAGGCGAAGGAGTGCACTGGGCCATATAAGGTGAAGTGCCCTAAGTCTGGACAGTCCAAAAGTGATACCTAAATCTGGACAATTGAATTTTCATACTAAAATCAGTCATTAAGATATTAAATAATTATATTATATATTCTAAGGGGGGCCTCTCTCTCTCTCTCTTAGCTACAAGTAGGTGTGAATATTATTTCATTGTGACATCAATTGAAATTTAAAAATAAATTCAAAGTTCATCTGAAAACAGTATACAAAATAGTCTATTTACATGCGAATCATGTGCATTTATAGTTCGAACTTTTGTTGGAAAAAAAGATATAATTTAAGCCCTCGGACAAAAAATAATTATCACGCATAATAATATTGATATTTTAAAATAAATTGGCAATCAAACTTAACGTAAATAATAATTATTAATCCAAATATTAGATGTCCAGGATTAGGATTGTTTTCAAATATAAGTACTCCATACTGAGACGCGATGACAGTAGCTGTCCCACTCTAAGCTTATACACAATGTGCTTACGCCTGAAGCCGGACACGCGTTTCTGAATAAAATCAAAACGCATTGTTTGCAAATTATTTAACTAAATGTACGTATAAGTAGTCTTCTATTAGCTTGTATAACGAATGTAGAAAATGTGTTCCGGCTGTGACGTTAGTAATACTTAATTTTTATGTCATAAATCTATCAGTATTAATACCTAACCTCAAAAATTAATTATTCATGTCGATATAGTCCTTAAATAATGTTTTTTTCAGTTTGTAAACTTGCTTTAAACATTAAATTTGATAATGGCCATCACTAGAAACAAAACTTTTGATTCCAGTCGAAAAAAATAATTAATAAGTATCATAAAAAAACAGATTAAAGTAAGAGAAAGCCAAAAGTGTACATAAAATCTAAGGATATTATTCAAAATGACAGATTGAAGGAAAATAGAAGATTGAATTAAAATAAAAAACTGAAGAGAAATCAAGAATCTCATTCTGTTGAATCCATCGTACAAGTACAAGCTCTCAATACAGTAGGCCAGTTTAAGATTCCAAAAAGCACGCAATCTAGAATGAAAATTCTAAGTTCGGTGGATGCTAACAAAGGACCACCAACTGTACTGTCGAAGACAGAAGAAAGATCTTGAAAAAAGGCGCAAGAAAAAAAATTATAGAAGAAGAACATTTGTCAAAAAAGCAGGAAAAAGAGAGATACAAAATTTAAGAAGAACAGGAACAAGAAATCAATAATAATTTACACGAAAGAAAAAAGATAATTACACAACAAATTAAGGGCAGAATGTAATATACAATAATAATATATTCATATGTGCATTATATTAAAGATTTAATACAGTTCGATGTTATAGATCAGGCATGGGCAAATTTTTGATCGATCGGAGGCATTCTCAAGGAATACCCCCACTCCTCCCGGTCGCGCGTCTCGCTCCCCGTAGCGGCCAAAGTGCTTGAAGCACTATAGTGTCTGTTGCAGATTATATGTAAATTCAATTTGTCCCGGTGTAGGGTTTACTTCTGTCCAGGTACTAGCTTAGATTGGATTTAATATGTCCAACTACGCCACCACCAGGTTTGAATTATTCTTGTTAATACAATTAAGATATAAACCTAAACAATGATTTTTTTATTTTAAATTACTTTACAAACTCTGAACTGTATGTTAAAACTCTTAAAAAATTATTTTTCTCTTATTTAAAGTGATAAAATTTAAAATAGAAAAACATGCTGTCCAGGCATAGGGCACTTCACATTATTCATAATTGGGAACTCACGTCTTCGTAATTGGTTACAATCGATTTAAGAAGATAAATAACATGGTTTCATCTAAGACTTCGAATTCGATTTACCGATGCTAATTGTACCCATTGTAATTCACTATTTGCAAAACTAATCATTTATAGAGCTGCAAACCGTGCAGGAATATGTTTCTTTGTCACCAATGATTCGCTAAATATAAATAACATTGTCAGAACACGTTAGAATGCAATCAGAGTATGAGTAAAATCCATTTGAAGTTTATTTAGCATGAAAAATCAATTGATCTTTGAATTCTTGTCTCGGCCCCTTAAATAGGCAATCTTCTAATTGCCTAATCGCAGGCTAGAGCGCAAATCGCAATCACACAGTTTCGTTTGGTTTTATTAACTTTTGCCATTGTTTGCCACCAATGATTCGCTAAATATAAATAACATTGTTAGAACACGTTAGAATGCAATCAGAGTATGAGTAAAATCCATTTGAAGTTTATTTAGCATGAAAAATCAATTGATCTTTGAATTCTTGTCTCGGCCCCTTAAGTAGGCACTCTTCTAATTGCCTAATCGCAGGCTAGAGCGCAAATCGCAATCACACAGTTTCGTTTGGTTTTATTAACTTTTGCCATTGTTTGCCACCAATGATTCGCTAAATATAAATAACATTGTCAGAACCCGTTAGAATACAATCAGAGTATGAGTAAAATCCATTTAAAGTTTATTTAGCATGAAAAATCAATTGATCTTTGAATTCTTGTCTCGGCCCCTTAAGTAGGCAATCTTCTAATTGCCTAATCGCAGGCTAGAGCGCAAATCGCAATCACACAGTTTCATTTGGTTTTATTAACTTTTGCCATTGTTTGCCAGCAATGATTCGCTAAATATAAATAACATTGTCAGAACACGTTAGAATGCAATCAGAGTATGAGTAAAATCCATTTGAAGTTTATTTAGCATGAAAAATCAATCGATCTTTGAATTCTTGTCTCGGCCCCTTAAGTAGGCACTCTTCTAATTGCCTAATCGCAGGCTAGAGCGCAAATCGCAATCACACAGTTTCGTTTGGTTTTATTAACTTTTGCCATTGTTTGCCACCAATGATTCGCTAAATATAAATAACATTGTCAGAACCCGTTAGAATACAATCAGAGTATGAGTAAAATCCATTTAAAGTTTATTTAGCATGAAAAATCAATTGATCTTTGAATTCTTGTCTCGGCCCCTTAAGTAGGCAATCTTCTACTCGCCTGTACCACCTGTAGCCTGATCGCAGGCTAGAGCGTAAATCGCAATCGTACAGAGTTTCATTTAGTTTTGCACAGATTGAGCCACCGTGTCGGACTCCGTTAGAACTTTCTTTGACGATAATAAAGTAAACACAAATGCACTTAAAATACAATATTAAATTTATGAATTTATGATACACAGTTATTGTAAGTATAGATATTCATTTAATTGTTTTCCACCTGTTGTCAAACATTGTAATACTTTCTTTCTTTCCAATGAGATACATTGTTAAACCCAATAGAGGATATAAAAATGAAAGTTCACATTTTTTATAGGTAACAGTGAAAATTTTTAATATAACTCGTCTCAATTTCTAACTTGTAACTCTTTGAAAGAAAGCTATCCCGGGAAACGTCGAATTGGAATAAACGTTCCGATGAGAATAATCATTTTCAGTTTTAATTAGTAATTCTCTATGCCTTGGAAGTATTTAAAGATCTAGTACAATGTTAATCTAGACTAATTATAAACAGACTGCGGATCTTTATTAGTTCTTCATTATAGTATTTTTTTTTATTTATTACTCTTTATTAGAGTAGATGAATGTTGAGGGAAGAAATGACATTCAATTAACGCAAACAAATAAAAATTAAAAATAAAATAAAAACAATTATATAAATCTAGACTAACTAGGGGAAGAAATAACATTCAATTTGGTTTCTACTTCTTGCAATCGACGCAGACAATTTTTATTTTGCATGAAGGTCCGCAGTCTAATGATAACGTTCTGATGAGAATAATCTTTTCAGTTCTAATATCATTTACCCTTTATGCCTTGGAAGTATTTAAAAATCTAGTACAATTATATAAATCTAGACTAATTATAAGTAAACTGCGGATCTTTATGCATTTATAGCAAGATTGAGTAGATGAATGATTTCTCCTCAATTAAATAACATTCAATTCGGTTTCGACTTCTTGCAATCGAGGCAGAGAATTTTTGTTCTGCTCTACCAGCTGTTTTACACTCTTGTTCTGTAACTCATAAATGTCACACGTGATCCCAGCCTTCGAACGGCAGCTTTTTAATGTAAATTGATACAAAGAACTGGCTTCAGAGGAGTGTTTCTCGTTCAATCCTGTTAATTACCACTCTAAAAATTTGTTCAACCTCAACCTCATTATGCAACTTAAAATCCACTGAATTTCTAAATCGACGCCTTCTTATGCAATTATCTCCGAATCAACAAAAGATAATATTCTTGAGTTATTCATCGGTCAAACGTATCCTTCAGGAATGTAACAACGCGTTTAAATGTGATAAAAATGCTAGCAGTTTCGAGACGATTCTCGTTGGCCAAGGTTACAGATCTATAGCTACTGGAAGATCGAGAAGTATTATCGAATCCTGAGCGAAATCATTCTCCAAACACCTGCAGTCGCGAATAAATCCTCATTTATAGCTTATAATCTTCTGTACTAAAAGAAGGAAGAGTCAATTACATGACAGCTAATCAATTATTTTATCGAGGCATGAGAACATACATAGTTTTTATAGTAATGCATTATAATCGAAGATTCCTGAACATTCCTGAAGATCAATCGAATCGCATACTGCACAATCTACACCGTCATTGCCTATTCTTTCCATTCATTCAATTTCATTTAGGAGGAACAGTGACACAACTCGAGAATTATGTCAGTTCTATCTTTCAGCTGGTTCATATTTCTTGTAACAAGAACAATGTCAGTTTGATCGAGGCATCCATAATATCATTTTGTACAGCCTAATCGACTTCACTTCTAAGAATGTTTTTTTGTACTGTTTCGAATTTTATCATTTTTTAAAAATTCGTTACTGTGAGAATATTGCAATTTTTTCGTCGTGTTACTATTTATGAATCGCCCTATATAATTGCCACAGATCTGCGAAACGTATTTTGAAGAAGTTGTAAAGTATGATACAATTCTAAAAAAAATTCGTTTTTTCACCTAATGTATAGTAAACTAGTTGTTCGAACTTCCAAAAATATTTTCCTCAAAGATTAGATGTACTATTTCGAATTTTATCATTTTTTAGAAATGGTTATTGTGAGAATGCTGCAATCTTTCGTCGTGTCACTATTTATTAATTACACTGTATAATTGCCACAGATCTGCGAAACGTAATTTACACATTTTCAATATACATAAAGAAGTTGTAAAGTACAATTTTAAAAAAATTTTTTATTCACATAATGTATAGTAAACTAGTTGTTCGCACTTCCAAAAATATTATCCTGAAAGCTTAGTTTTGTATCGTTTCGAATTTTTATCAATTTTTAAAAATTGTTATTGCGAGAATACTGCAATTTTTTCATTGTGTCACTATTTATGAATCAGCCTGTATAATTGACACAGATCCGCAAAATATATTTTGTAAATTTTCAACATACGTAAACAAGTTGTAAAGTACAATTTTCAGTATTTTCTCTGCAATCCCGACTATTAGCAATTACTTCAAAAATTTTTTCTCATAATGTATAGCAAATTAGTTGTTCGAACTTCCAAAAATATTATCCTGAAAGCTTAGTTTTGTATCGTTTCGAATTTTTATCAATTTTTAAAAATCGTTATTGCGAGAATACTGCATTTTTTTCATTGTGTCACTATTTATGAATCAGCCTGTATAATTGCCACAGATCCGCAAAATATATTTTGTAAATTTTCAACATACGTAAACAAGTTGTAAAGTACAATTTTCAGTATTTTCTCTGCAATCCCGACTAATAGCAATTACTTCAAAAATTTTTTCTCATAATGTATAGCAAATTAGTTGTTCGAACTTCCAAAAATATTATCCTGAAAGCTTAGTTTTGTATCGTTTCGAATTTTTATCAATTTTAAAAAATTGTTATTGCGAGAATACTGCAATTTTTTCATTGTGTCACTATTTATGAATCAGCCTGTATAATTGACACAGATCCGCAAAATATATTTTGTAAATTTTCAACATACGTAAACAAGTTGTAAAGTACAATTTTCAGTATTTTCTCTGCAATCCCGACTATTAGCAATTACTTCAAAAATTTTTTCTCATAATGTATAGCAAATTAGTTGTTCGAACTTCCAAAAATATTATCCTGAAAGCTTAGTTTTGTATCGTTTCGAATTTTTATCAATTTTAAAAAATTGTTATTGCGAGAATACTGCAATTTTTTCATTGTGTCACTATTTATGAATCAGCCTGTATAATTGCCACAGATCCGCAAAATGTATTTTGCAAATTTTCAACATACGTAAACAAGTTGTAAAGTACAATTTACAGTATTTTCTCTGCAATCCCGACTAATAGCAATTACTTCAAAAAATTTTTCTCGTAATGTATAGCGAACTAGTTCGAACTTCCAAAAATATTTTCCTGAAAAATTAGTTTGTACTATTTGGAATTTTATCATTTTTAAAAAATCGTTTTTGCGAGAATACCGCAATTTTTTCATTGTGTCACTATTTATGAATCAGCCTGTATAATTGCCACAGATCCGCAAAATGTATTTTGCAAATTTTCAACGTACACGAAGAAGTTGTAAAGTACAATTTACAGTATTTTCTCTGCAATCCTGACTAATAGCAATTACTTCAAAAATTTTTTCTCATAATGTATAGGGAACTATGTAGTTCGAACTTCCAAAAATATTTTCCTGAAAAATTAGTTTGTACTATTTGGAATTTTATCATTTTTTAAAAATCGTTTTTGCGAGAATACCGTAATTTTTTCATTGTGTCACTATTTACGAATCATCCTGTACAATTGCCACAGAACCGCAAAATGTATTTTGCAAATTTTCAACGTACACGAAGAAGTTGTAAAGTACAATTTTCAGTATTTTCTCTGCAATCCCGACTAATAGCAATTACTTCAAAAATTTTTTCTCATAATGTATAGCGAACTAGTTGTTCGAACTTCCAAAAATATTTTTCTGTCTCTATTTATGAATCAGCCTGTATAATTGCCACAGATCTGCAACGTGTATTTTGTAATTTTCAATGTACATAAAGAAGTTGTAAATTATAACTTTCATTGTTTCCTCTGCAATCTGGAATTTTTTCAAAATTTCTAGTGGTTCTATTTAAATAGTCTCTTCTCATTTAAAAAGTTATCGTTTCTCCGAGACTTTTCCGAATTATAGTGGGAGTCACTGTATGCAGAATATAGAATTTACATGCAAAATTACTTTTCCGAAAGTTGAGAGGTCTATTTCGATGAAAATTGTACAATTTTTTAAAAATCGTTATTCTGAGAACACTGCAACTTTTTTCTAGTGTCACAAATTCATTATGTCTTTAACGCACATTATGAAAAAAAAAGCTAAACGTTCAAATATCTGGCAAGTCCCAATAAAATTACGTCTGCAGTGTTCAAATCAGTTCAATAAATCGAAATATTATGCAGGATCACTCTCGATGGATCGAATCTTTTAATAGGTCAATGCTGGAGGATTCTCCTTCATTTACAATTCAAATCAACATACTTGTCTCTAGTCGTCTGCAGACACGTTTGCAGAGATGCGACGCGTGTTTTACCTTATCACCTCGTTAAACAACAGCCAAACAAGGGAATAAATAAATAACGAAACGAAGTTGTTGCACGTGGTCGTGTTGAGGCGTGAATTTACGGAGAAAGTTTCAAGAAGCTCCATTTTAATGCAGTACAATCACGTTTCTACTGTTCTCACGGGGACGCAGACTCTTTGGGAAATTCGATTTGAATGACATTTTCGGCCACTTTCTATTATTGCACACGTTTCCTATCTTTCGTCACGCATTCGATGCTTCCGCTTACCAAACACTTAAAGTGTTCGACATTGCTCTATCTCATTCATCAGCGGATTCATTATGCACAATAAATCTTGTCTACATCAATCGAAATTGGAACTGATACCAAGTAGAAATTTCTTTCGTTCATTAACAATCCCTGACATTTCAATTGCATTAATGAAGAAAAAGACTTCACAAAATACATCGATACCCTAAAATCCTTTCAAATTTCACCTACTCAATCTTGCCATAAATGCGTGAAACTCAACTCTGTCTATTCAACACGTAAAACGTTTTAAACGACGCCACAGTGGGGTATTCCGCTGAAAAACGGGAATAAAATATTGTAGCGTTATTTATGGGCTCAGGGTCATAAATAAGTAGGTCGTTGGATTCGTCTTGATGCCAGCTATAACATTGTGAAATAAAACATGTACTTTAACATTAAAAAACCAAAATATTTTTCATTTTTTGTAGAAAAAAATTTTTTCTTCGGAATTTTCAATATAGAATTTTGTACATGTTTTTGTACTGTTCAACTTTTATTCGAAACATTTTGTCGTTAGATTATCCGATACTCTTGAAAAGTAGTGATAATGAAATGCTTTGAGTACGATGTACAGAGTTCAGGTAGCGTGTACAGGGCAATACCAGATTTTATTCTGTTATCATCTTAATTAATATTGTTATTAATATTTGAACATTACCAATCATTCCGTAAGTTTTTTTTCGATTTCGAAACGAAAGTCGCCACTTCCGACGCTCGTTTCTACTTAAATTAGTTATAACTCTCCAATCCGGAAAAATCCGGAAGGAATTTTTGTTGGACTATGATCGCAAAGCTTTATAGAATGTAATGGTACAAGAAGGAGTGTTCAATTCAGTTCAATAGTATACCAAAATCGTCAATAAAGTTTTGAAATCGATCAAAAACTTACAGAATGATTAGTAATGTTGAAATATTAATGACAATACTAATTTAGATGATAACAGAGTAAAATCTGTGAAGAGTTTGTACACCTATCTCAACTCTGTACATCATCGTAATCAAAGCATCGTCGTAATCATTATCACTACTTTTCAAGGGTTCGGATAATCGGACGACAAAATGGTTCCAATAAAAGTTGAACAGTATTGAAACATGTACAAAACTATATATTTAAAATTTCAATAGAATTTTGTTTCCGACAAAAAATAAAAATTAATTTGATTTTTTAAATGTTAAAGTACATTTTTTATTTCGTAATCTCATAGCTGGCGTCAAGACGAATCCAACGACCTACTTTTTCATGTCCCTGAGCCCATAAATAACACTACAATATTTTATTCCCGTTTTTCGGGCAAATACACCACTGTGCGTCGTCCAGTTCGGGACGTCTTGAAGATGTAAAATTCAGAAGTTCAAACGACGTCTTATGTCGGACGTTCAAACGACGTCTTATGTCGGACGTTCAAATGACGCACGACATCCAGTTGGGGACGTCTTATTTCAGACGTTCAAATGACGCACGACATCCCGTTGGGGATGTCTTCGAGACGTTTAAGAGGCGTACAGTTCAGATTTTCGAACGACGTCCAGTCGGGTAAATGTTGAATACGTCTCAAAGACATTCAGTTTAGGTCATAAGACTAACCTAAAATATACGCAAAATGGACATCTCCAAGACTTCGTGTGCTACCTGGATTTTAAAAGACAAAATAGCAAAAAATGTTTCTATTGTGCTTCTCGACAAATACAACAAACAAGATGTCAGTTGTAACGAAACAGTGCAAGTTCATTTAAATTTAGATCCACTAAAAACAATAATAATCCAGTCAACGAAAAGTTGTCGAGGAAAATGGAAGGAACACAATTTTTAGCTTTGGGTCTTTGTTTGGACTAGTTAGGAGGTAAACATACTAAGAGTCCGGTATTCCGCTTATATCTCGGATACTATGCGTCGTAGCGGTAATACCAATCTATACAAAATTAAAGCTGACAAAATGTGCCACAAGATTGATTCCATTCAGTTTTTCGCTATCTCGCATAGTTTCCGAGATATCCGAGATCAAAGTTCACTAATTGTGCTGAAGAGTTCTTTCTTACAATTAGTGAACTTTGAGCGCGGATATCTCGGAAACTATCAGTCCGAGCGATAAGACCATTCCATACAAAATTAAAGCTGACAAAATGTGCCACAAGATTGATACGATTCAGATTTTCGCTATCTCGCATAGTTCTCGAGATACACGCGCTCAAATTTCACTAATTGTGCTGAAGAGTTCTTTGTCACAATTAGTGAACTTTGAGCGCGGATATCTCGGAAACTATCAGTCCTAGCGATAAGACCATTCCATACAAAATTAAAGCTGACAAAATGTGCCACAAGATTGATACGATTCAGATTTTCACTATCTCGCATAGTTCCCAAGATACACGCGCTCAAAGTTCACTAATTGTGCTGAAGAGTTCTTTCTCACAATTAGTGAACTTTGAGCGTGGATATCTCGGAAACTATCCGTCCCAGCGATAAGACCATTCCATACAGAATTAAAGATGACAAAATGTGCCATAAGATTGATCCGATTCTGTTTTTTGCTACCTCGCGTAGTTTCCGAGGTATCCGCGCTCAAAGTTCATTAATTGTGCTGAAGAGTTATCTAGTCAAATAAGGCAAAAAACTCGGAAACTATGCGAGATAGCGAAAAATTGAATCGAATCAATTTTGTGGCATATTTTGTCAGCTTTAATTTTGTATGGAATGGTCTCATCGCTAGGACGCATAGTTTCCGAGATATAAGCGGAAAACCGAAAAAGGGGACCTTCTGCGTGGCCCCCTGCAGCCCTCTTAGGAGTGGGGACTCTTAGTATGTTTACCTCCTAACTAGTTCAAGCAAAGTCCAAACTTAAAAATTGTGTTCCTTCCATTTCCCTCTGCATTCCCCTTATGAGCATTCATTGACTGGACTACAAATGAACAATACAACTTTCTATGTGGTCCACAACTCTTACAATTAGACGGGCAATTTTTATGCGAAATAACGATTGTTTGTTGTTTGTTTTTAAGGATTGTTTCAAAAATTTTTTTGCTCTCTTTAGAGACAGCATTGAAGCTTCTCAGTTCTTCCAGTCTGTCTCTTCAAATTGTGCCTGCTCGTTAAAATCTGCAGTCTGCTTATTAATTGTTATTGCGAAGAAAGGCGGCGGCCTGCTCATCAGGAAGGAAGACGATTGCGTAAGCATCGGAAAGGCGAAGCATCCGGATGTCGCCCGTGTCATCGAGGGCAAAACCCGATCAGCATTCAGCGGGCCCATTAATGCGTGGACACCGAGATTCCTCGTTATCCGAATCTTTTAAAAGCTTCCCGGTCTGGTAACAAAGCCGGATAATGGGCGCACGTACCAAGGGACGTCTGGCCAGGTAGGGGAGAGAGAGTCCGAACAGAATTGAAAAAAGAGAGGATGAACGTGTCCGAGGGAAAAAGAGTTGTCCGGTGGATTTGCATAAATCATCCTCGTCCCTCCGTGCTGGAATCGGGAGTAAAACGCACGAAGGTGGGACCAGTGACAGAGGGGCACCAATACCAATACGAGAAGAACGAACGGAAGATTTCTGATGTGTTCGACGTGGTCCCGGCACGAACACCGACACAGAGGACACACACCGCGGGCCTTCTATTTCGGAAACGTTCGGAGCATCTTCAGGAGGCCTTCGGGAGGAGTCAATTAAAAATCTAGTTCTCCCAATGCCAACGGTTGGGAAATAAAATGGAGGGAGCATCGGCCGTGTATAAAAGGTCGAAATATCTTTCGGATGATACTCAAATCCTCATCCAATCATCACCCGCTCAACATGAGGCTCCTGCTGATCGCTCTGGTAAGGATCCCTTCGATCACCGCCATTTTCGAACTGTTTCGACCAACGACACTCTTCTAAACTTCTCTGTATATTATCTCTGTCATCGGCAGACTGCACGTCTGGCTTCTCTTCGTGAAAAGTTACAATTTTCTGCATCGACTGCGAGAAACTCTGATGTTTGTACTTTTTTCAAATTTTTCTATCTGTTATCAATGCATACAATTCGGTGTCTGATTATCAGTTCACAAAGTATCAATCTTTTCTGCACCGATCGCGAGAAACAACGAGTAAATAACAATTTTCTTTGCACCTTCCACAGTCGTGATACGTGAGAAACAATATAGGGCAGTGATCTTTAATTTTTCTAATCGTTGTAGCTTTTTCAATATTTACTTTTCTTATCAATACATAATATTCGAAGTCTCATTATCTAATAGTCCAGTCAATGAATGCTCATAAGGGGGGTGTAGCGGGAAATGGAAGGAACACAATTTTTAACTGTGTGTCTTTGTTTGGACTACTAAAAGTCCCTACTCCTAGGAGGTGAGCAGGGGGCACGTAGAAGGTCCGCTTTTCCGGTTTTTCGCTTATATCTCGGAAACTATGCGTCCTAGCGATAAGACCATTCCATACAAAATTAAAGCTGACGAAATTTGCCATAGGATTGATTGTATTCAGATTTTTGATATCTCGCATAGTTTCCGAGATATCCGCGCTCAAAGTTCACTAATTGCGAAAAAGAAAAATTTTTGCCTTATTTGACTAGATAACTCTTCAGCACAATTAGTGAGCTTTGAGCGATTATATCTCGGAAACTATGCGTCCTAGCGATAAGACCATTCTATATAAAATTAAAGCTGACAAAACGGGCCATAAGATTGATTCTAGTCAGTTTTTCGATATCTCGCATAGTTTCCGAGATATCCGCGCTCAAAGTTCACTAATTGTGAGAAAGAATGCTTCAGCACAATTAGTGAACTTTAAGCGCGGATATCTCGGAAACTATGAGAGATAGCGAAAAACTGAATGGAATCAATCTTGTGGCACATTTTGTCAGCTTTAATTTTGTATAGATTGGTATTACCGCTAGGACGCATAGTTTCCGAGATATAGGCGGAATACCGGACTCTTAGTATGTTTACCTCCTAACTAGTCCAAACAAAGACCCAAAGCTAAAAATTGTGTTCCTTCCATTTTCCTCGACAACTTTTCGTTGACTGGACTATAAATGTATCACAAAAGAAGATTTTTAAGATACGTGGAAAATCTGATTAATCATCTCACATATAAACCCACTTTGCGTAACACAACAATCTAAAACGTATTTATGAAAATGGTGTTAAAATCGTGTTTGTAAAATACTTGACCCTGCTCTTTGTGTAGACGAGCTACAGACCGCATCCTCGCCGAACAGGATTCATTGAAACGTTACGTAACTCGATAACTATTTCAGACCTGTCTGGGAGCTGCCATAGCAGCGCCCCAACTGAAGCAGAAGAGGGACATCTTGCCAGGCGATCCACGGTACGGAACCGATTACCATCATCATCACCATCATCACGCAAAGACCATAGTCGAATCAACGAAATCCACCGATGGTTACTCTTACGACATCCCGGAAACCCCGTTGCAGTTACCGCAGGAAATTTATGGACCCCCTCACTATCAGCAAGAGATAACCGTGAACAATGACTATTTGCCACCGGCACTTGTCACACCGGGCCCGAGCTATGGCGAACCCATCGGTGTCAACGTAATTATCCTTTCTCTGTCTAATCTATATAAATAAAAATGTAAATGTTTGTTTGTTCAAAATCTAACAACTCCGAAACGGCTGAACGTAGAAAGCTGGGGTTTGAGCCATTAGACGCAGCGTTCCTTCAGGAAGGTTCTGGGATAATCCGCATTCGAAAAAGTCCATTCGTTCAAAAGCTGTGACGTCATTAGTGACCAGAGACAACTTTTTCGCCTTATTTTGGGCACGTTTCTGCTTATAACTTTAGACTGGTAGCACCTATATTCAATTCAAGGCACTCATTGGATTCAGCTCGCCGAGTACTTTCAAATGGCCACTGATCCGATTCTCTAGGTTGCATAGTTTAGGAGTTATAACACAAAAAGTGTGCGTTTTTCTTAAACTTTTTGGTTTACCGACTTTTTAAGCAGCTGTAGCTTTTCAACGGTAGGTTTTAGGAAAAATCTAATCATCAGCTTGGCGATTGGAAATTTAATTCTCTACAACTTTCATATTTTACATTTTTTTCTCTGACGCGATCTAAGGGGTCATGCAGAAAACGATATAAACTCGTTCAATGTCTACCGGCATGGAAACAGTTCACTTTAACAATTTTCAAATGTAATTTTCTCTGTTATAGCAAACGCAAAAGTTATCTCTTGAAAAAGATCCACATCAGGATCGAAACGTAGAGTTTCTAATTAATTTGCAAAGTTGCTGTGTTTCATCGCTGATCGAACCTGTGCGCCGAGATCGTCACAATTTGATTGAACTCGAAAAATGTTGATAGTTTTGCTTCAAGGTATTGTCGGCCGTAACCTTTGAACCGTTTGTCGGAAATAGATTTTGGGCAGACAGGCTTACTTGCCGCGCGAAAGTCTACAAAATGAGTCGAACAGTTTTACAGAAGACGGTAAAATATGGTAAAAATGGTATATAATAAAATCGCAACGCGCGGCTGGGTACAAAATTTCTAAAAAATTTGTCTCATCTTTTTTATTTCAAGTACAGCATTTTGTGAGTGCTTCCAGAGCAATCGTGATTTGTTGCTGTGAGTGTAAACATTGCAGTCAGTAAAAGATGGTAGCTCACTTGTTCGCTACATTCGAGTCAAGTAAATATTAAAATGTAATATGTGAGAGGCAGTTCTGCGAATCAAATTTAAATGGATTAAAATTTTTGCAGATCATTCTATGTTAAGTTAAGTGAACTAGCCTCTCGGTGCACTTTGGTTATAACTGGACTGCGAATTTTTATGCGTCTATGAAGAAATTAGCTGGGTGAAATATAAAACGGTGAAAAATTAGAGAAGTTATGTTGTTATCAGGTGTAAAAAATTATTAGGGGATGAAATAAATTTGTATTTAACTCCTGCTGACACCACAATCGCTGCACAAACATCCATAGTCTATTTATAACCAACTAAAGTGATCTGTAACCAGACAATGAGACTGAGAGATTAGTTAAACTTGCCTTTCAGTGCACATTATTTATAACCAACTCTGTAGTCTGTGACCAGACAATGAAATTGAGTAATTAATTGAACTTGCCTTTCAGTGCACATTATTTATAATTCAACTATCTCATTTGTAGACAATGGAGTGAAGAAATTAATTGTTGGTTCTAGGCTCCTCTGGAGATAGCCCCGGAAGAACCGGCCATTGTGGACGTGAGGACAGTGTTGTCGAGCACTCCGTTGCCTCTTCCACTTGAACATGTCCAGGTACACTTCCATCCTAAGTCGAAACCGATTACATATTATAACGCTAACCGTACCGGGTGCAAAATGTGTCGGATACATATTATTTTATAAAAATTACACGACTGAATTTATTTATAATAGTACGTGCTCGAGAGAGAGAGAGAGAGAGAGAGAGAGAGAGAGAGAGAATGAAGAAGTTAATTGAATAATTTCTAACGGAAGCACATCTTTATAATTTCAATAATTAAAAATGGACGCGATAACTTGACCGACCGAGCTCAATCTTCCAGGGTCTAGAAACGTGAAAGCTTTTATTTTTTCACTAAGAAGACGGTAAAACCATGAATCGGATTCCCACAGTTAACAAAAACGTTCATAAATTTCCAGCCTGTGACCCTGTCCCCCCTGACGACATCCTACGGCACGCCCGTGGTCGACCATGTGAAGGTAAATTAATATATTCATCCGAAAAAAGTATATATATATTCAGATGTTTTATAACGTCCGAGCATAAACTTCTTTTTCAGACCGCTGTGAAAACCTTCGAGGCTCCAGTGAAAACGGTCAAAACCGAGATTCATGGTCACGCTACGTTGGACGTGGCCAAGCCCGTGTTGAAGGTCAAAGAACCTCTTGTCCAAGGTGAGAACATTTTTTTTATTTCTTTTTCCTCGAACACAAGTGGCATACATGTGAAAACTAGCGAGATCTCCGAATATCGTACATATCGTTGCGTAACGTTTCGATTTCGAAACGTTGTCAATAGATTTCGTGCTGTGTCCATCGACGATGGCTTGTCAAACAGCAGTGTTGCTGTAATTTATGCGCCCAGAGTGTTCGGCCCTGAGAAACGTCTCTCTTGTTGTACGCTTACGTAAAATTCCAAACTGTGAGAACATTAGAACGATTCGGGACTATTGCTATCTCAGTTTCCATCTTATAAATCTATTCAATGAAGTACTGATCGTCCATCGGAAGATGGCAGTGATAAGCTTGGGGATCAGGGTTGCCACTGCGAGTCCCGCCAGGCCCCTTAGGGTGAGCGCATACTAGAGGGTCTCGAGAAGGCCGCGGAGCTTTGCTCTCCGTCTACCTGCTAGAGATTTGTTGCCGCATGGACTCCTTGCTTCCTTCCTCCAAGGCCCCTGCCTTCTCGAAACGATCCGCGGCCTTCCCGCGACCATCTAGTATGCGCTCACCTTTATCCTTTCGCCGCTCGCCCAGCTGTGCTGCGGAGCCCGCCTTTGCTTCCCCCACTCTTCCCACTAACGCTGACGCGTACCACGTGGAGCAAGCTAACGAGTGTGGGCGGGGCACAGGTGGCAACCCTGTTGGGGATCACGTGACATCCCCACTCCGCGCTACACGTCTTCCCCTATTGGCCGAATCGCTTGACGCAGAGACAGCAAATGCTCCCGCCAGAACCTAAGCGCAAGAGTGGGGGATTTACGAGCCACTGTTGAATTCACTGCCACCTAATGGACGATCAATACATTCTTATCCATCTCCTACATTTTTGTAATCGATCCAGAAAGTTAATATTCTGCATAAGGATCAGCAGTCTTCTTATAAGTCAGTAGCGGCTCGAGTCACGTGGAGGCCCCAAGCGGTAAAAATTTTGGGGCCCTCAAACTCGAGTTAGAAATGGAAGTGTTACAAGAAAACTCTCACAAACTTATTAACAAAAATGAAAAGTAATGAAAAATTTCATACCGTTACGCGTTAAATAAATTTATTTAAAATTCGGGGCCCTATGATGTCCCGGGGCCCCACGCGGCCGCTTAGTCCGCTTACCGTTAGATCCGCCACTGTTATAAGTAGATTGCGAGACACAGGAATGTGAAGCCCTTACAGGTGGTTCGGACCCTACCTGAATAAGCTGTAGGTCCTGTTGAAATGATAAAAATAGGAAAAGAGCCCGACCTGATATGCAACCCCTTCCTTTCCAACCTGACAATACCAATGGACACAATTTCAGGAACTCACGTCGTCACCGGAGTCCAAAGCGTCCCAACAGTGGCCACCACCGTGACGAAGAACTACGTCAGCGGTAGCCTGATCAACAAGAGTGTGCCAACACTGCACTCCACAGTGGGCCTGGTCCCCACGTTCAACGCCGTATCCCACACCCCCTCGGTGTTCGACCATTCGACAGCACTGACTGGAGCCCACGTAGACTTCTCTGGATTTGGAACAGACCTGACATCGCTCCACGGATTGAAGTCGCTCAACACCGACACAACCTTCACCTCAGGATTGTCTTCCGCCCACATTGGAGGACCCCTAACCTCGTTCAAGAGCATCCCGACCGTCCACCCCGTCCAGTATCAAACCTACGGTGTCCCCCACACCAACTTCCAGCTCCCAGAATCTCTCACTCACATCGAGCAACATGTTGCACCAGCTGTCAAGACGTTCGAGACAGTGACACCAGCGCCCTTCCTGCACTCAGTTAAATCCGTCCAGCCACAGGTGCACCCCGTGCAGACTCTCCATACTTATCAGGCCCCACTCAAGTCTGTAGAGACCCTGACTCATGTCCATCAACCTCTGCACCAGACTCTGACTCACGTCGCACCAGTAAACACCGTGAAGACTCTGGATACGTTGACTTATGCTCGCCAGCCTCTGCAGCAGACTGTGACTCACGTCAAGCCAGTTCACACTGTGAAGACCGTGGACACATTGACTCATCAACCTCTGCACCAGACCTTCACCCACGTCGAACCAGTACACTCCGTGAAGACGCTGGATACGTTGACTCATGTTCATCAGCCTCTGCACCAGACCCTGACCCACGTCGAGCCAGTGCACTCTGTGAAGACTCTGGATACGTTGACTCATCAACCTCTGCACTCTTATCAGCCTGTGCACACTGCACACTTATCCCTGCCCACCATTCAGCCACATACCTCAGTGAAATCCGTCCACCATGTCCAGCCAGTCACGTCGATCAAATCCGTGAAGACTCTGACACCGGTGCACCACCTGGAATCGGTGCACACCCACCCAATCGAGTCTGTAGAAACTCTTCATCACGCAGTCGATACCGTGGACGTCCTTCCAGCTGTCCAACGAACGCACACTTACGCGCCAACCGTATACCAGAAGAACGTGAACGTCCACGTGCAGAAGGACGCCTTCAGCGACTTCTTCTCCAACCTTGGAGCCAACTTGCCGACCCTGCCATCCTTGCCCCAACTACCGTCGCTGCCATCTCTGCCGTCGTTCCAGTTCCCCACGCTGCAAACGTCCACCGCTAAACCATTAGAAGTACCCACCGTGGTGAACACCTACGTGTCCGAGGACCATGCTAGGGACTCCATCACGGTAGACAACCCACTCTTCCGCGGTGACAACCATGTCTTCGCGCAGCACGTCACACCCTCCAAGGAGTACCTGCAACCCACCGACGCGAACGGCGGGTACGTCTATTGAGATCAATAGATCCGGACAATTCAGGGACCAATCAGTTCACACGGAGCTGTTGGGACCCGAAGAAGTGATTTTTGAGGAACTCGCGTCTCCTCCATAGAGTCTCTAGCGATTAGAACCGGTTGGAGGTCGTGAGAGTTCGGTGTGTATATGATAAGAATGAATGTTTCAACACACTTTGTAAGTAAATAAAATTTTTTTATTCCAAATGTTCGGTCAATCGATCACAATCCTGTCTGTGGATCAGGGGTGGGCATTTCTGTCTGTAGTAAGATATTGTGCAAGATTTCTCGCGCATGCTCAGAGATTTTAGCCTCGGTGAAGTATAATTCTCGGTAAAATGGGGTACCTTGAACACCCCGTAAAATATCGGTACTTCCGAATGTAATTGTCCCAGGGGCCATTCCATGCCAAATCGATCACTTTTTCGCAGGCGCCATCTTCGATTTTGTGTTCTAAATGAAATATCTTGTAGTCCATGTGAAATTAGGGGAGGGTTTAAGTCATCAATTTGCCGGTTGCGAATTTTTTTTAGAAATGGCAGGCCTTCAAAGTTTTCAATGTTTGCCCTTTTCAGCGAACACGGGCCTCCCTTACGGCGTACTTTACCAGCTCATTGTGACGCCAATTTTAATGATACCATCTTTTTCGAGGGCTCATTTTAAAGGGGAAACTTCAAGGAATATAAACATATATTTTTCAAAATTTAAATCACTCCGGCCCCTCATCGATAAAAACGTAAAAAAAGAATTTGTTTAAATTTTTCGACATTATAAAGTCGATTTTCGTGGTTGAAAAAATTATTTTGTAATAGCCCAATCCTTTCTGAATGAAACATAAAAAAATGTAGCTCAATCGGACAAACAGTTCCCGAGATAAAAATTCGTCAGGGAGGCCCGTTTTCGCCGATATGGACAAAAATTGAAAACTTTGAAGGCCTGCCATTTGTAAAAAAATTCGAAACCGGCAAAATGATGACTTAAACCTCCCCTAATTCGACATGGACTATGACATATTTCATTTAGAACAAAATCGACAATGGTGCCTGCAAAAAGTGATCGATTTTGCATGGAATGACCTTCAGGGCTCCACTATCTCGTCATCATAATAATAATAAATAAATAAATAAATAAATTTTGCACAATATCTCACAAGTGGTTTCTGTCCCGATTCAGACGAGACCGTCCCCACCATAGCGCCCACTGGCCCCCACTAGCGTCCGCCGTTACCTCGGAAGGGGACGCGCTACGCCCCACAGTGGCACAAATCGATAAATTCTGTGTTAAAATTAAAAAAACTTTTGATAGAAATGAGATAGAGCGATGATATTTTTTTAAATTAAAGCTGAAATATTGCAGAATGTGAGAAAAATAGAGAGATTATGGTATGAAGTCTTTTAACTTTGAAAATCTGTGTTAAACTTGCAGAATTTCATGAAAAAGTTGGGTTGATTTCAAATCTGGCAGTAGAATGTATCATCGTGAACAATGCCAGGTCTTAAAGAGAGGTTGGTGGGGGAAGCAGGCGTTTGAGGGGCCCCTACCCGGTGCCCATCACTAGTGTAGACTTACAGAGAGCTAATTTGCGAGGTGTTGGGGGATACTGACGACAAATAAAGAATATACAACTTCCTTAAATTTAATTAAATCGCAATTGGTTCGAGGGGTTAGGTCACTTATCCTCTCATCAGACGACTTAACAGTTTCGTAACAGTAGAAACTTTTCTAAGGCACTCAATTGTTGATAGACTGCGGATTTTAATGTAAAAATCAAAATTTTCTTTTTCTCCTTCTTTTAATAATTACTAGACTGCGGATCTTTATGCATTTATGGCCTCTGAAAATTTTCGAAAAAGCGTGGAATATAGAATTTGGCCGAATTCAGTACAATTTTTATTTTGTTAGGATCTGCAAAGGCTACTACCACTTAAAATTAGTTTACAAAAATTGAAAATTGCATAAAAATTCGCAATCTAATAATTATAGTGATACGACGATATTACGGCCTAACAGTACAAGAATATTCTTGGTATTCTGATGGACATTCAGCACACAAGCCGCAGTCTAGCGATTGATAGTCGCAATCATAGAACTCGTCTATTGTTTATTCGAGTTCTACGAGTAAGATGGAATTAGCACTCGGAAAACGAGAGCTATTTCGATGGCCCACTACCATAATTGACATTTCTTCGGTGGGTTCATGTTCGATCCCACAGGACATTGCCAAGCCTTGCTGAACTCCTCGGAATTCTTCAGCACACCATGAAGTCTGACGTGCCCCGGGCAATGGGAATCCAGCAGTATCCACTCGAGAGCCTTCGACGTGTAGGTTTCGCACCACAACTGAAACAAATTGCAACTTACTCGCTGACATTAAACACTGTCAATAGTCCAGTCAATGAATGCTCATAAGGGGGGTGTAGAAATGGAAGGAACAAAATTTTTAACTTTGGGACTTTGTTTGGACTAGTTAGGAGGTAAACATACTAAAAGTCCGGTTTTCCGCTTATATCTCGGAAACTATGCGTCCTAGCGATGAGACCATTCAATACAAAATTAAAGCTGATAAAATGTGCCATAAGATTGATTCTATTCAGTTTTTCGCTATCTCGCATAGTTTCCGAGATATAAGCGCTCAGAGTTCACTAATTGTGAGAAAGAACTCTTCAGCACAATTAGTGCACTTTGAGCGCGGATATCTCGGAAACTATGCGAGATATCGAAAAACTGAATCGAATCAATCTTGTGGCACATTTTATCAGCTTTAATTTTGTATGGAATGGTCTTATCGCTAGGACGCATAGTTTCCGAGATATCCGCGCTCAAAGTTCACTAATTGTGAGAAAGAACTCTTCAGCACAATTAGTGAACTTTGAGCGCGGATATCTCGGAAACTATGCGAGATTTCGGAAAACTGAATGAAGTCAATCTTATGCCACATTTTGTCAGCTTTAATTTTGTATAGAATGGCGTTATCGCTAGGACGCATAGTTTCCGAGATATCCGCGCTCAAAGTTCACTAATTGTGAGAAAGAACTCTTCAGCACAATTAGTGAACTTTGAGCGCGGATATCTCGGAAACTATGCGAGATATCGAAAAACTGAATCCAATCAATCTTGTGGCACATTTTATCAGCTTTAATTTTGTATGGAACGGTCTTATCGCTATGACGCATAGTTTCCGAGATATAAGCGGAAAATCGGAAAAGGGGACCTTAGGACCTATCTAGAAGTAGGGACTTTTAGTATGTTTACCTCCCAACTAGTCCAAACAAAGTCCCAAAGTTAAAAATTGTGTTCCTTCTATTTCCCTCTACAACGTTTCGTTTTCTGGACTACAACCAGAAGCGACTAGAAAAATTCAGTAAATAGGTTCCATCAAATATTCATGAACGGATAATGAATGTTTCGCGTGTCATCGTAAATAACACATTAATATGTTGTCGTTTAGATATAACCGATACAAAAATAACCTGTTTCGCGTGAATTATAATTTTAGATTTGTCGCTGCGTGCAAAAAAAAAGCTGTTGAAATGATCACAGTTTTAGTGACTTTCCTTCGCTCACGGCTTACGTAATGTTGTTTCTGATAATATTAGCTCGTCACGCTGACATGCCTTGTTAAGTACAGTCGGTGATCAGCTGATTAGTGTCACTCGCATAAATTGACAAATTCGAAACAATCAATTTTTCTATTTGACTGCACGATTTTTATTATTTTGTCATGAATAATTGATCCGATGTTCAAACATTGAAATGCAGTTAGGAACACTATGGGCAACGTTATCCGTCACCATGTGAAATTAATTTGTGCACGTTTCGTTATGCAAATGCGAATCACACACTTCTTGTACGGTGAATTTATTGGACACATATTCAAAATCATCAGAAAAATATAAAAATAAAAAATACATCTAAGGATTGCTCGCAAAGATAGAAGAAACAGATCGAGAGAAAAGTTGTACTGTTACGGGAGGCAAATATGATGATACAAAGACATCTTCTGATTGTTTTCGTCTTCACGGTTTTTCGAAGGTCATCGATAATTTTTAAATGGCACCATATATTTTTAACTTGACCGTTTTGTAACTGATGTCAAGACTGGAATTATAAGAGTATTATAAAAATATTATATGTGTTTATTACTACTGCAAATTTCATCCCGATAAATAATTTTCAGTTCGTCAATTTTCAAATGCCCGCCTTTTTAAAAACAGGTCCTTAAAGGGGGCACCTGGAGCCATGTCCTCATTCTTTCAAATATTTAAAAATCTCCCTGCTACGAATACATTGGATTCGAGTAAAATAATTGCTAAATATATGGCGGGAAAAACATTTTTTTCCAATGACAACATTCTCAGTGGTTACTCTTATGTTTTCGCTGTGAGCTCCTAAAAAGTTTGTTGGTTCTGGTCTTACAATTTCATGAGAAAAGGGTGACACGTATTTTTGCACGTCTGTGAAAGCAACAGGTTTCAAGATATGGAAAATGCTAGAGAGAAAAGTTGTAATTTTTAAGAAGGCAAACATTATGATATAAAAAGATGTTCTGATTGTCGTTGTTTCCAAGGTCTTTTGAAGGTCATTGATGATTTCTAAAAGGCATCACACCTTTCCAATTTCATAGTGTCATAGCTGAACTCGAGGCAAGTTCAATGAGGTACACCTTCAGGATGTGGTGACCTTCAAATAACCTTGAACTAGAAAATCTATGATAAAGCAAAGATAATTTCAAAATGTGTGTTACAGTAGTGTAGGGATCCGACCGTAAAAATTTTCTCGTCCGTGTGAAAAGTACCTTCTTCAGGCGATCACCAGCGACCATCGTCGGGAATTTTAGAAAGCGGGTCCGTAAATCTATCGAATCGAAAGGAGGCAATTTCGAGCATTTGTTGTAAATGTTTTTGGCTCATTTCATTGTGAATGAATGAATAAAACTTATTATTCGGTCAAGTGTGTGGATTCATTCGTTTGTGCGGTATTTTTATGCTGCTGAAATGCTTTAAAAAATTCCGGGAACTTTTCAGTCACCCTGTATTCACAAATCCGCGATTTCAGATTTGGCGAAACTGTCATCGTAGAGAGAGGGGTATCTATTTAATGGTTGTTTCTAAAAGTTGGTCTACGATTTGCATAAGCATTCGGCAGTCTAATTGCGAATATCGACGGAACCGATCTTTCGGATCGACCGAGAGCGTTGGATCCTCGGCTAAAAGCTTTCGTCGGGAGAGCATCAACGATTCAGGCTCGAACAGCGAATCTCCATCAACGGCTCGGCCATATTGAGTAATCCGGAACGAGAGCCGTATCTTACGTGCGCGAAACCGAGGAAAACGAGCTGCTCGTGAGTGAGATGAGTGAATCCCGGAAGTAGGGGCTCTTGACCGTGCCTGGCCTTCCATCTTTCGTAAGCGATCACTGCCTCCCTGAGGCCACCATTATCCGCTATGTTCTCGCCCAATGTTCGCTCGCCGTCGATGTAATCGTCTACCTACGGAGAACAAATTCGTCATCGACCTCTCGACACCCAGACAAATCGATTCCGATCGATCGCTCGAACGAGAAACACTTTAAGTATGTATCTCTCCAGAGCGATCGTCGAAAATATAATTGTTACATTGTTATAATCATCTTACGGTGTTATATGGTCTTCATATAAAATAACGTTGTTGGAATTGTCCGTTTAGATTAAATAAAAATGATACACAAATGAAATAAAAGAAGGGAAGAGTAAACATAAATTTCGACAAAAACCAATTTAAAGGGCAAGAAAGTAATTTCAGTATTTTAACACTTTACCTACCGGAAGCCTATTAATAGGATTTTCAATAATTGTGCTCGTAACATAGAAATCTTCTGTTACAATGCAATCTTAAATGAAACTATTAGATTATTGAGGGCGACTTGTTAGTTCACAATGAAAATTGCTGTTGCTATTGAAGGTTCCATTAAAAAGTGTTTAGCCGTGTAGCAAAGATTTTTCAAAATTATGCAATAATCACCGGTCGGTAATGTGTTAAGGTGAAGCAAGACATTTTTTTAAATCCATCAGATAGAATTTGACGTTGGGGGACTTGCCTCCTCTTCGTAGTAAGTGTTATAATGTTTTACAAAGCATTCGGTCTTCGCTGTGTACTCGAAGATAGTCTCGTTGGTCCACCATTGTCTCACGTTGCCGACACTGTCGTAGTGTCTGCCATTATTGTCGAAGCCGTGCGTCAGTTCGTGGCCAAGTACTGTGCCAATAGCGCCATAGTTTAACGCTCTGCAGTCAAACACACAATTTTGTAGCAGGGTCGTATCAGGGTGGCTCTTATTTTCGATATTATCAAGTTTTTCTAACAACCCGCAGAATTGTTCTAATTAATTCAAGAAAAAATCCATGGAAAGTTTGGACCCGGACCGTTAAAAATTAAAACAATTAATTAAATGCTGATAAATTCGTTTTTCTCGAATATCTCCTAAATTATTAGCTGTATCGAAAAATATGTTAAACAAAACCTGTAGATCTAAACCGATTGCGTCTTTTATGTCCTGTTACCTTTTTTCATAAAACAAACAGTTTTCGAAAAAATTGAGAAATTAATTGGAACGATCTTGGGGCGTGCCAGAAAAAAATTGTCTCGAAATAAGAGCCACCCTAATGTCATATGCAATATGCCACAATGATTTTTGTCGATATTTGTCGACTCTTTAAATATTGACGATGTTTGGTTTTTTATATCTGGACTGTCTGTGAATCGATAAAAATCATTAGAGCAGCGTGGTATATCAATGAAGAATTGATCTTACTCTAGACCCAGTTCGTAAAATGGGAATTGAAGGATTCCAGCTGGTATAGCTGCATGCATATTAGAGAGGAGGTAAATTCGCTTGTTTATGATGATGAGATATATGTATTTCAGTTCAATTACTTTGAGCAACAGGCTATGCAAATCGATGTTAATACGTACTTATGTGATTGTACTGGTACGTGTGGAACGCGTTCACGTCTGTCGGGTCAGTCGCCCAGCTAAAAAATCAAAAGACATACTTGAAAGGAAGAAAGAAACGAAGACAAAGACCTAAGAAAAATGACAATTTTTAAAAAAATTTCTTATTCATTGTTTATCGATATTTATGTAACTGTGTGTGAGTAATCTGTGAACCAAAATAAAGGATAAGGTGGAGTGGGGTAAGTCCGTCTAAGGGGCAAGTCCGTTAATTGATTATTTTTATCATAATATGAACGAAATTTCTCTAGCTTGTATTTATTAATGTAGTATAAGTTAGTATGAACTATTCTACATAGATGTCGCCCAAGAATAAAGGTGTTTTCCTCGCTTACACGCACAACTTTGAGGTTACCCTGAACGTGCAATAGTTTCCAAGTTATTAATATATTCTGTGTTGTCATTTTAGGTAAGTTCAGCAAATATCGAGGTAGGTTTACATTAAATAAACCGTTGTTATTGTATTTTTTTTTAAATTCATTGAGAAAAGCACTAAGAAAGCCGTAAATATTACTACACGGGGCAAGTGCGTACTATCACGGTGGGGTAAGTCCGTACTGTATGAGTAACTGTAAAACTAAACAATATATTTAATGCAATAAAAAGCATTTTGTAGCAGGCTTGTTAATAATTCTTTTCTTGCCTCGTAGCACTTGAAACAAGGTCCGAAAGCATTTTTAAACTTTGTTTTAATATCACTGTATCCCCTTTCATATTTCAGCATAAAAGTACATGTTTGTTTAAAAATGCATACCTATAAAACTAAACAATATAATTTAATGCAATGAAAAGCATTTTTTAGCAGGTTTGTTAATCATTCTTTTCTTGCCCCGTAACACTTGAAACAAGGTTCGAAAGCATTTTGAACTCTCAGAGACGGACTTGCCCCATTTTCGGGGCAAGTGCGTCCTAGTTGACACTTTGTACAATATCTTATCAAAATGATAATTTTCAAGCAAAATTAGAATCCTACGTAATACTAATTTCATCAGTAATAACTGTGGCGAGAGTTTGATACCAAGGACGTGAAGTTTTTACATACCAGAACTGAAACTTTGCAAAAACTAGGGCGGACTTACCCCACTCCACTTGACGAATTTTTGGAATTTTTTTTATTATTTATATATATAAAAAGACAGTCCTGACTCACTCACTCACTGATCAACGCCCAAAGCTAAACCCTTGGACCTAGAAAGCTGAAATTTTGCACAGAAGTTTCCTTTATAATCTATACAAGAGATAAGAAAGGATATTTCCAAATTCAACCCCCAGGGGGCTGTGAAAAGGGGTTGCAACGTTTGTATGAGGAATATTTTGTTCGTGGTCGGATTTACTTCATACTTAGTCTTAATGCTCTTGATATAATTAATCAAACACCTGTTTCGGCATTTTAAAAACTTCAACCCCTAAGGGTGTGAAAAGTGGTTGCAACGTTTGTATGAGGAATATTTTGTTCGTGGTCGGATTTACTTCATACTTAGTCTTAATGCTCTTGATATAATTAATCAAACACCTGTTTCGGCATTTTAAAAACTTCAACCCCTAAGGGTGTGAAAAGTGGTTGCAACGTTTGTATGAGGAATATTTTGTTTGTGGTCGGATTTACTTCATACTTGATCTTAATGCTCTTTAATATAATTAATCAAACACCTATTTCGGCATTTTAAAAAATTCAACCCCCGAGGGGATGAAAAGGGGAAACATGACATAAAATTAAAACTCTATAGGGGTGAATGGGGGTTAAAAGGTTTTATGGAGAAACAATATCAATTTGCGAGGGAATTAAACGGTTTCCTGTGCGAGCGAACCCGCGGGCGAAAGCTAGTTTAACAATAATTATTAAATACATGTCCGGGAATTGTCTCAGAAAAAGTTGGCAACCGTAACCTTAACCCTTCTGTCAATAATCGGGTGTTTGGGTACCCACTTTCAATTTCTTTTTAAAACATCTTGAATATTCTCGTTAACAAATAGCAAGATCATTGTAGATTTTTATACTCTTCAAAGATCACTAGACTGCGGATCTTCATGGAAAATAAAAATTGTTCGTATCGATTGTATGAAACACAAGTCAAATAAAATGGTAATTCTTCCTATAATCATTTCAACAAGGTAGAAATAATACATAAACATTCTTGGATTCATTTAATCCTTTTACTGGTTTAAATTGCATCGACTCGTTTTTGTAATAAATGCATAAAATCCACAGTCTAATGATCACCGATTAATTCGTATTTGACAACTTGACAACAGCTTGAATATCATAGAAAATTCTATCGGCATAAAGGTTAATAAAAGATGGCATAGTTCAACTTACTATGACACGTTGTTATAATTAATTTGATGAAGACACTCCAGCTCGGAGACGGACATCAGTCGAATGATCTGGAGCATATTGTTCAAGCAGTCTGTCTCCGAGAGCTCTATCTGAAAACAAGTTAATTTTCTTCACCGTGCTGCATTCAACAAAATATTAGTTTGTCGCATACGAAATGTCGGATTTTTAACAGTAACCTTGGACAAATGTAATCTTATTCGATATAAACTTATGGATCGTAGTAAGCATTATCCTAATCACCATATTCTGTCAATAAATTTCAAATCTCTTAATTATTCACAAGATTGTCATTGGTATTTTGAAGTCATCGCCGTCGACGAATAGAGTGTTAATTCACCAAGACACATTTTGACCAAACTTTGCATAATGCTATCGTAAATACGTAATTTTTTCAATAGTATAAAAAGGATACTTATCAATCACATTAATTTACATTGAAATAAACTTTATTTAAAAGCAAAATTGGATATCACGATAAAAATTGAAGGCATGACCATGAAGATTACCTTTGTACCTTAAAATACTCAACAATCACATTGATTGACCTTGAAATCAAGTTTTTTTAAAGGACAATTAGATATTTCTAAGTAAAAATTGACTAGACACTTTGAAGATCACCTTTGTACCCGAAAATTCTCATCAATCACGTTGATTGACATTGGAATAACCTTTAATTAAAATGAGAATTGGATATTTACATAAAAATTGAAAGTACAACCTCGAAGATCACCTTTGTACACTAAAATACTGAACAATCACATTAATTTACATTGAAATAATTTATTTAAAAGCAAAATTGGATATCACGATAAAAATTGAAGGCATGACCATGAAGATTACCTTTGTACCTTAAAATACTCATCAATCACATTGATTGACATTGAAGTAAAGTTTTTTTCGAGGACAATTAGATATTTCTAAATAAAAATTGACTAGAGACTTTGAAGATCACCTTTGTACCCTAAAATACTCATCAATCACGTTGATTCACATTGGAATAACCTTTAATTAAAATGAGAATTGGATATTTACATAAAAATTGAAAGTACAACCTCGAAGATCAACTTTGTACCTTAGAATACTCATCAATCGCATTGATTGACATTGAAATAAACTTTAACAATAAAATAGAAACAGCAGGACTTTGAAGATCACCTTTGTACACTAAAATACTGAACAATCACATTTATTGACATTGAAATAATTTATTTAAAAGCAGGATTGGATCCCTAAATAAAAATTGTAAGCACGACTTTGAAGATCACCTTTGTACTGTAGAATACTCATCAACCACATTGATTACCTAACCCAGACCTTTATTTAAAAGTAAAATTGAATATCTAAATAAAAATTGATAGTACGACCATGAAGATTAACTTTGTACCTTAGAATACTCATCAATCGCATTGATTGACATTGAAATAAACTTTAACAATAAAATAGAAACGGCACGACTTTGAAGATCATCTTTGTACACTAAAATACTGAACAATCACATTTATTGACATTGAAATAATTTATTTAAAAGCAGGATTGGATCCCTAAATAAAAATTGTAAGCACGACCTTGAAGATCACCTTCGTACTGTAGAATACTCATCAATCACATTGATTACCTAACCCAGACCTTTATTTGAAAGTAAAATTGGATATCTAAATAAAAATTGATAGTACGACCATGAAGATTAACTTTGTACCTTAGAATACTCATCAATCGCATTGATTGACATTGAAACAACTTTTAAAAATAAAATTTAAAAGGCACGGCCTTGGAGATCAGCTTTGTACCCTAAAGTGATGCACAATGAACCTGTAAATTCATTCATCTGCATTCTAAAATCGGACATCTCGTATGCACCGACCTAATTAGCATGATATTAATAATTAACCGTCCCTTACGCCTTCGTAATATTCATTGAGTTCCTCTTGATCGAACAGCCAGTCAGGGTATCCAATCTGCGACTGCATCTTCCGATTTTTCTCCAACGTGGCTGCTTTTGTTTGCTCGTCCATCCAGTCTGTTTTCGAAATCAGCGAGGAGAACGCTGCCTTTATGTCTCCGAGCATCTCGAACACCTTTTTACCCTTTTCTTCGTGGAAGGACGGCTCCACGTATAACCAGGAGACGGCCATCCCTAAATTATTACGGACCGTGTTCAGAGAATCCTCGAATTCCCCAATAAAATGCCAACGATACTGGCCAGCAGCGTTTCGATCCTCGCAGCCTTGATTTATATTCTAGAATTACGAGAATCTTCACTGACCCATTAGCTCGTTCACCGCGCCCGCGCAGACGATCGATCTCGACACGCCGATCTCGACGCCGGTCACCTCTTTCACATATTTCTGCCAGATGACTCTCAGGTCCTCCGAAGAGTGAGGAACCACGATGTCGACTATCACCCACCAAATGTACGTTTCTGAAATGTATCAAAATAAAGGACCATCAGAGCTAAAGTTCTGGACTTCACAATGGACATCACCCAGCTTTGACGCGACGATTTTAATGAAATTTATACAGGATTTGAGGGCGAGTCACCTGAATAACTTTTTAATTTATATTTTCCATCTATTTTTATATTTATGTCCTTAAATGGCGTTTCTGAAATGTATCAAAGTAAAGGACCATCAGAGCTGAAGATCTGAACTTCACAATGGACATCACCCAGCTTCAACGCGACGATTTTAATGAAATTTATACAAGATATGAGGACAAGTCAAGTGAATAACTTTTTAATTTATATTTTTAATCTATTTTTATATTTATGTCCTTCAATGACGTTTCTGAAATGTATCAAAGTAAAGGACCATCAAAGTTAAAGTTCTGGACTTCACAATGGATATCACCCAGCTTTAACGCGACGATTTTAATGAAATTTATACAGGATTTGAGGGCAAGTCATCTGAATAACTTTTTAATTTATATTTTTAATCTATTTTTATATTTATGTCCTTCAATGACGTTTCTGAAATGTATCAAAGTAAAGGACCATCAAAGTTAAAGTTCTGGACTTCACAATGGACATCACCCAGCTTTAACGCGACGATTTTAATGAAATTTATACAGGATTTGAGGGCAAGTCATCTGAATAACTTTTTAATTTATATTTTTAATCTATTTTTATATTTATGTCCTTAAATGACGTTTCTGAAATGTATCAAAGTGAAGGACCATCAGAGCTGAAGATCTGGACTTCACAATGGACATCACCCGGCTTTGACGCGACGATTTTAATGAAATTTATACAGGATTTGAGGGCAAGTCATCTGAATAACTTTTTAATTTATATTTTTAATCTATTTTTATATTTATGTCCTTAAATGGCGTTTCTGAAATGTATCAATGTAAAGAACCATCAAAGTTAAAGTTCTGGACTTCACAATGGACATCACCCAGCTTTAACGCGACGATTTTAATGAAATTTATACAGGATTTAAGAGCGAGTCACCTGAATAACTTTTTAATTTATATTTTCCATCTATTTTTATATTTATGTCCTTAAATGGCGTTTCTGAAATGTATCGAAGTAAAGGACCATCAAAGTTAAAGTTCTGGACTTCACAATGGACATCACCCAGCTTTGACGCGACGATTTTAATGAAATTTATACAGGATATGAGGACAAGTCACCTGAATAACTTTTTAATTTATATTTTTCATCTATTTTTATATATATGTCCTTAAATGACGTTTCTGAAATGTATCAAAGTGAAGAACCATCAGAGCTGAAGATCTGAACTTCACAATGGACATCACCCAGCTTTGACGCGACGATTTTAATGAAATTTATACAGGATTTGAGGGCAAGTCATCTGAATAACTTTTTAATTTATATTTTTAATCTATTTTTATATTTATGTCCTTAAATGACGTTTCTGAAATGTATCAAAGTGAAGGACCATCAGAGCTGAAGATCTGGACTTCACAATGGACATCACCCGGCTTTGACGCGACGATTTTAATGAAATTTATACAGGATATGAGGACAAGTCAACTGAATAACTTTTTAATTTATATTTTTAATCTATTTTTATATTTATGTCCTTAAATGGTGTTTCTGAAATGTATCAAAGTGAAGGACCATCAGAGCTAAAGTTCTGGGTTTCACAATGGACATCACCCAGCTTCAACGCGACGATTTTAATAAAATTTATACAGGATTTGAGGACAAGTCACCTGAATAACTTTTTAATTTATATTCTTAATCTATTTTTATATTTATATCCTTAAATGACGTTTCTGAAATGTATCAAAGTGAAGAACCATCAGAGCTGAAGATCTGAACTTCACAATGGACATCACCCAGCTTTGACGCGACGATTTTAATGAAATTTATACAGGATATGAGGACAAGTCACCTGAATAACTTTTTAATTTATATTTTTCATCTATTTTTATATATATGTCCTTAAATGGCGTTTCTGAAATGTATCAAAGTAAAGGACCATCAGAGCTAAAGTTCTGGGTTTCACAATGGACATCACAACAAGTGTGACGCGCCGATTTTAATCAAATTTATACAGGACATACAGGGTGAATCACCTGAATAACTTTTTAATTGATGATTCCATCCTTTTTTACGTTTGTGATGAAATGTATCAAAGTAAAGGGCCATCAGAGCTGAAGGTCTGGATTTCACAATGGACATCACTAGACTGCGGATGTGTATGCAATTTTCAATTTTTACAGACAAATTTTAAGAAAGTGACATGAAATAAAATCCTACTTTCAATGGGAACAGCCTTTGTAGATCCGAAACAAATAAAAATCTCACTAAATCCTATCGAATTTTATGCTCCAGCACATTTTTTGTAAATTTTTATAAGCCGCAGATGTATAAAGATCCGCAGACATCACCCAACTGTGGCACGACGTTAAACAAAATGAAGGTTGCCTTGACAATAATAAAAAAAAATTTTCGACCTTTTTTTTATTCCAATGTATAGCCAATCGAAAACTGATCCACGTTTGTTTAAAATATTTGACACCCTGTATTTGAATATGTCGGATCTCCCAGAAAATCTGAGGAACGGACCACAAGTTTGCGATGTGTGACAGATCTCAGGAACAAACAGATTCACCTAATTCCTCCTGTTCGAAGGTGGCGAGCATAAGTGCGGCGTTCTTGAGGAACTCCAAGTCGCCGACGAGGAGCTTGTCCTTCCCGTCCAAATCGATCGTGTCGACGTCCTTGAAGACCATCTCGATGAAAGGCCGCCACAATGGTTCCGGCGTGATGGTCGAATTAATTTCTACGATGTAGGCGTCCGTCAGCTTCTGTAGTTCGTCGACCGTCATGTAGTCAGCGTCGGTGGGGTCGTCATCCCATATAGTCTGATTACTTTCCAAACGAGATAACTAGGGCAAACAATAATTCGCATGATGAACCGCCATGCCTGTCAGTCCGTTTTGTGGTACAGTAAATCCTCTATAGGCGCAACAATTTCTATACGATAGATGCGACCAAGAATATCCCCCCCAACTTAGTACAGGATAAACAACAGTGCTAAACTTTAGTCCATCAGAGTCCATAACTGTGTCGCGCATCTCGGAAGTCGGTGAGGTGGCGCTGGGTGGTGGGCTGTACATAAGCTGTACATTGGGAAGGGGGCGGATGGAGTGGGAGATGCGCAAGAACGAACGAAAACCGGTTCGTCCGCAATTATGGACTCTGATGGAACCGACTTTAGGCGGGAAATTGTTGTATTGTACTAATGCTATTCCATACCTGAGAATGATACATCAAGTATCATAAAACCCCAATTTAAACGGGTCCCATGGAAATCACCGACACAGATTTCTCCGACACGGTTTTCACCGACAACATTTCATTAATTTTTTATTAATTAATTAATTAATTAATGTGGATTGAATGAAAATCAGTGGAAAAACGAAATATGAAACCGAGTGTTCTTGAATTAATTAATTAATAAATAAAAAATTAATGAAATGTGTTGTCGGTGAAAACCGTGTCGGAGAAATCTGTGTCGATAATTTCCATGGGACCCATTTAAACACCCTAATACCTTAATTTCTTTGTATCACGATCGACGGCCCGAAGGGGAACCCGCGCGTGGTCTCTATTTACACCAGAGTTCGGCGAAATGTAATTTCAATTACAATTACGATTACTTACCAATTACTGTAATTTGGAATTGCAATTACTTTCGCTCAATCAGTAATTGTGAAAGAAGTAATTGCGATTACTTAACACAATTACAGTAATTGTAATTGAGTCTAACAATTACTTCAGTGTAATTGTTCTTTTAAACCACTAATTTTATATGTTTTGGACCATTTCACCGTTTTCTTATTGTAATTATAGTCCACTTTTGCACATGTAATTGAAGATGTAATTAATTACTCGTGTAATTAATTCCTGCCCAACTCTGATTTACACGCGCTGTCCTTCTCTACATTCGGCTCGGCCTTCGGAGATGAAAAATAGCTACCCTATACGATAGATGCGACCAAATCCCCCACCCCCCGAGGCTGTCGCGTCTATAGAGGATTTACTGTATCATACAAAGATAGGTATACTCAGTAGTAGAGATAGCGTTCAAAATCACTCACGGTGATTTATTACAGTGATCGCAAAATCACGATCACGCTCGTGATTGTTTCACGATCACGACTGTGATTTTAACTTTTTCATCTCGAGTCATAGTACTTCTTCATCTTTGAGTTAAAAAATGGTATTATTTATGTAATTAGTAGAAAGGTATAGACAATTTCTTATTTAAATACCAATACCAGACAAAATATGTATACGTTACTTAATAATGATAACTCGATTATTTCGCGATCACGACTTTGATCCTAACCCTAACTTTTCTATATAACCCTAAATATATTTACTAATTTTTTATATTTTTGATTCAATGTAAACTGTACTATTTGTGTTAAATTTTTATACATTTGTATATCTTTTGTACTACAATGTAAAACATTCCTTAAAGTTTAAAGTTTGACAAAATTTTACAACTGAACTTTCTTTTACAATTCATAGTCATTATATATAGTTACTACTAATATTATTAATTTATTTAATATTCTTCATTGTTTAATACACTTTTTGCCTTTATGCGATATAACTTATATTTTTGTTTTTATTTTTTGTTATGTAAAATGTCCCGAGAACATAGACTTCTATATACATTTTAGAGTGACCAAGAACAGTTATGTTTCTATGCTCTCCACCAATCAGTAGCGATCACGAAAAATCACGAATCACTGTGAAAAAACGCCGTGATTTAGAACGAACGTGATCGAATCACAAGTGATTCGGAACGAGCAGTTCATCTCATTTCTACTCAGTAGCAGGGTTGCCATCTTCCGCCCGGCTGTGCTGCGGAGCCCGCCTTTGCTTCCCCCACTCTTCCGCCTGTGTTAGCGAGTAGGGAAAGTAACGGATGTTTTTTTGTTCCACGCGACACCACGGACGGCTTGACTTGGGTCACGCGTATGCGTGAAAGACCGTATGGTGTTTTTGGAACACTCGTTAGCTTGCTCCACGTGGTACGCGTCAGCGTTAGTGGGTAGAGTGGGGGAAGCAAAGGCGGGCTGCGCAACACAGCTGGGCGAGGGGCGGAAGAGTAAGGGGCCTGGCAGAAACTCGCAGATGGCAACCCTGCTCAGTAGCGCGTTATAACTAGTTGGGCCCTTGGGCAAAGTAGAATTCCGGGGCCCCTAAGCCCAACTAAATAACTTTGTGAGGAAAACGTAGAATTTGGATCTTGGATCTCGGTTTGTGTGTTCGGGCCCCCTTTTGCTTGGGGCCCCGGGCATTTGCCCAAGTTGCCCATCGGGTAACGCGCCACTGGCTATACTGAAGATATTCTAATTTGAAAAAATGCGGAACTTGGAACTGAAAGATGTTCCATGTGAAAGGGAAATAACTTTCATTGGTCCACTAAGAATTACTTAATTCCATCCAAATGCTCTCCGTTACAAACCATAAATTCTGTGAAATATTACCGAGGTTCAGCAGGGTTGACAAAAGAAAATTAGCAATTCTCTTCGATCGAAAATCATATTCGGGAAACATTCATTTTAAAATGCTCGTTTTAATCGTAATGTATCGACATGTGCGGCATTGTTAAACATTTAGAAAGTACTGTACATGCGTTAAGTAACTCACTGCGTAGACGGCGTTGGATATCTCGTGAAGGATGAGGACCACAGACTTGAGCATGATTTCGTCGAGTTCGTCGAGGAATCCGGCGATTTCATCGTCCGCGGGGCAGGAGTCCGCAGTGCCATTGTTGATGACATGCCTGATGACGTCGGTCATGTAAGTCAGTTCTGCTTTCTCGTATTTGCTCGGCTCATCGTCATCGTCGTCCTCATAATCGTCATACTCATCTTCCGTGTCGTCCTTCAGCTTCCGTAAACGCGATCTGATCGAGTGCAACCGCTTCTCCAGCTCTCTGTCGCTGTTCAACCATAAACACGACGCACGTTCAGAATTCTCAGCCGCCGGAAGCACGCGATTAGGACTCCACAAATAGCCACCGGCACGGCTATTCAAATCATTTCACGTGATCAAGGACGCGAGGCGTATCCTTTTTATGCCAGCTTCAAGGACTGTTTTCCCCGGGGGACACGCAAACAATCGTTCGTATAAACCGTGATCGATAATGATTCGGATCACTCGGTGTTTAGCGCACCGAGATATACATCTATTTCCAATATTTACTCCATCGATCTCGAGGGGAGCGGCTATTGCCTGTAGATGCTGTGATAGACCGCACGTGATATCGATCACGCTACTTTGACAAACTAAACGCAAATAGAACTAACCGGCGCGAGCAATTGCGGTGTCGTAGCTCCTCGATGTTCTTGTCACTTTACTTAAACTTCGGGGAATATAACCATATTTTCGCAAAATTTAAATCACTCTGGCCCCTCATCGCGAAAAACGTGAAAAAAGAGTTTGTTTACATTTTTCGACATTATAAAGTTAATTATCGAGGTTGAAAAGATTATTTTATGATAGCCCAATCCTCTTCGAGTAAAACAAAAAAAATTGTAGCTCAATCGGACAAACAGTTCCCGAGATAAAAATTCCTCAGTGAGACCCGTTTTCGCCGAAATGGACAAAAATTGCAAATTTCGAAGGCCTGTCATTTCTAAAAGACGCAATTTCAAATTACTAATCTTGAAAAAGATCCAAACTTGGGATCGAAACGTTGATGATTTTTGAATAAATTAGCAAAAGTGCTTTGATTGTTATAAAGGATCGAACCGTAACGCCGAAAATATTTAAAGATTTACCAATAAATACGATCGATAGACAAAAAAATATTTCTAAAAGAATTCGAAACCGGCAAAATGATGACTTAAACCCCCCGCCCCCTAATTTCACGTGGACTACAACATATTTCATTTAGAACAAAATCGACGAGAGTGACGTCGATTAATGACCCAGGATAACCCAAACATATTGTACTTCCTCGAAAGAACACCCTTTCAAGGGGCTGCAACATTCTTGACACTCTGTATACTCGAAATTGCTGTTTCGTTTCGAACGACCCGCTAGGAATGCGCATCCCGGAAATGGGAGGTTCCTGAGACTATTTGAAGCGACATTTTCCTTTGCAAAAATGTTATCCGCGGCTTTGTTTAGGAGTTATTAACGAAAAACACGGACCAATCAGAGAGCGACCTAGACGCGAGTTGTCTATTGGCCGACTGTGCCAACTCGCGTCTAGGTCGCGCTCTGATTGGTCCGTGTTTCTCGTTAATAACTCCTAAACAAAGCCGCGGATAACATTTTTGCAAAAGTAAGTATCGCTTCAAATGGTCTCAGGAACCTCCCATTTCCGGGATGTGCAGGAATTTTGGGACACCCTGTATAGAAGATTTACTGTACATACACACAGACATAATAGACGCGCAGGAGATTAAGTGTTCAAATTGATCTAACTCTGTCTCTTTTCACACTCTGTCGAAACTTTAAAGTGGGCGGTAGTATACCCTCGGATTGTAACTAGAAAGGGACTAGAATATTACTAGATTTTGGGTCGAAACGTGGGTTTGCGCGCCTCGACTTTTTGTCCTTATTTGAGCTTATTTTGGGCTGGGTGAGGACTCATTCTGTAGAGGAAGGTTAAATACAGGTCGCTCTTCTCATGATTTAACGAGATTATGTTTATATCTAATAATGTGAGTGCCCAAAGTAAAGACAAAATCGAGAAAAATAACCGCAGATTTCAATGTATTTTTCTGTCTCAAAGAGACTTTTTTGACTGATATGATGAGAAGAGCGACTCGTGATGAACCTTCCTCTATCAAATGGGCCTTTGTGCAGCTCAAAATATGCTCGTATAAGGACAAAAAATCGAGGCGCGTGATTTCATTCACATTAGCATAGATTTCCCCATGAAGACAGAGGTCCTCCCGGATGCAGAGCCAGTCTAGGGCCAATTTTAGTTCAGTTCGTTTAGACGAGATGGCGCCTAATCAGGAAGACTGTCAATCAGTGCTGCGATATTGTGCAACATTTCACTGCTGCACTGCTGTCATCGTGGAATCATAGCAAAACTGACACAGATAAGTTAGATATTACCATCGGTGGCACTAATATTAGTGCGAGCTGCCCTGTGTAACGGCATTCGCGACGAGCTGAATAGAATTTGGAAATAGCAAGCAACTCCATCTCGTGTTCATTAGGCAGTTGCGTGTTTATCAATGTTACCAAACTTTTTTTTTGCACAGAGGTTTATAACATTGATAAATAGTTATTTTCTAGTTACAAATCGAGGGTATAGTTCCCCCTTAATGTCCTTGTACGAGCAAATTTTGGGCTGGGTGAGGGCTCATTCGAAAGAGAAATATGTAATCATATGAGGGCCCAAAGTAGGGAAAAAATCGAGAAAAAAATCCCGCAGATTTCAACGTATTTCTCTGTCTCTAAAAGCCTTTTTTGGCCTTTAAGGACATTAAGCGAAACCGCGCAAACCCATATTTTCGACCCAAAGTCTAGTAAGATGCTAGTTCCTTTCTAAATAACTAGAACCTCACTAGATTTTGGGACGAAACATGGGCTTGCGAAGTTCGGCTTAATGTCCTTGTACGAGCAAATTTTGGGCTGGGTGAGGGCTCATTCGAAAGAGGAAGGTTCACCGCATGGTGCTCTGGTCATCCCATCAGTCAAAAAGGGCTTTTAGAGACAGAAAAATACATTGAAATCTGTGGGATTTTTTCTTGATTTTTTCCCTACTTTGGACACTCATATTATTACATATAAACATAATCTCGTTAACCTCATGACCAGAGCCCCATGCGGTGAACCTTCCTCTTCCGAATGAGCCCTCAATCAGCCCAAAATTTGCTCGTATAAGGACATTAAGCGAAACCTCGCAAAGTTTACGACGCAAACCCATGTTTCGATTCATTTTGCTAGTAAGATTCTAGTTATTTTCTAGTTACAATCCTAGTGAATCCTAGGCTATACTGCCCCCTTGAGGGGGTAGTATACCCTCGATTTGTAACTAGAAAGGGACTAGAATCTTACTAGAAAAATGGCTCGAAACATGGGTTTCGTAGTTTTCACTTAGTGTCCTTATTTGAACAGATTTTGGGCTGGGTGAGGGCTCATTGTAAAGAGGAAGGTTCATCGCAGTGCGCTTTGGTCATGATTTTAACGAGATTATGTTTATATCTAATAATATGAAGGCCCAAAGTAGAGAAAAAATCTAGAAAAAAACCCTTAGATTTCAATGCATTTTTCTGTCTCTAAAAGACTTTTTTGACTTATATGATGGCCGGAGCACACTGCGATGAACCTTCCTCTTTAGAATGAGCCCTCACCCGGCCCAAAATCTGCTCAAATAAGATCAAACAACCGAAGCGCGCAAACCCATATTTCGACATGGTTTCGACCCAAAATCTAGTAAGATTCTACTCCCTTTCTAGTTACAATCCGAGGGTATACTACCGCCTTATCGAATAAAAGTGAACCAGATTGTACTTGGGCAGAGGGTTGCTCATGATGGGAGTGTCCAGCAGCATGATGTTCTTCGTGGTGTTCCGTGGATCAGGAATCACGTCGAACCCGAAGAAGATGTCCCTTCCAAGAATTTTCTTCACTCTAGCCATCTGCTTGATGTAACCACTCGTCTTGTTGGTAAACAAGGCTGGTTCCACGGGTAAATTGAGCTTCTCGAGCAGCTCGAACAGCGGCGCGAGTCCCAACTCGTTCAGGGCGTCTGGAAAAATTAGAACCCACTTCAGTAATTCTTTAATCGGTGCCCAACAGCCGTGTTCTACGCGGACGGCGATGGTGTAGGGACACTATTTTTTTATGACTGCGTTCTATCTATTAAACTGTATTTTAAATATTGTGCGATTAATTAACGAGGACTGTAAGATAAAGAATAAATTTCTGAACTAAATACCAACGTCCACGCAGCTGTTGTACAAGATCTTAGCCTGGCTAACGGCCCAGGGTGCATTGCTTGCGGTACTATTGTCCTTGAGAAGTTCCCGAATCTTTCTATAAACTCGATCTCTTCGTTCCTCGAACCACGAATTCGTTATACCATGGTCTGGCACAGGATGTTCTTCAGGCCACTTTCCACAAACGTATCTACGAAATACACAATTACAACAATACAGTTAGAATAATTACAATGATACAGTTACAACAAAAACGTTTAGACAAGTACATTAATAACAGTAAAAATATACAGGGTGGTTCACGCAACTTGCACACCTATATAACATCCAAAGTATGCGTTGCACGAAAAAGCTTTGTATACAGAAGTTGCATGGTCTGAAGGGGTACATTATGTAGTGTATTTATTTTTTTTACAGGTGGAAGCGTTTCGGAGATTTGAAGGTCGACTTTGTTTTTTTTAAACGGAATACTATAATATATTTTTTCATAACAAAATATGGAAAAATGTCGAATTGTGAGTAAACAATTGACCTTCATTAGCCCTGAAAATTTTACTCGTTAATTATTAGTAGAATGCGGATCTTTATGCATTTATAGGAAAATTGAATAGATGAAATTCAAAATTGTTGGAAAATTGTCAAAATCGAAGATGTCAATGTATGATTCTTCCTCTATTAAAATCGTTAAGGGAAGAAATAACATTCAGTTTGGTTTCTATTTCTTGCAATCGATTCAGACAATTTTTATTTTGCATAAAGATCTGCAGTCTAATTATTAGGTTTAGGGCTAATAAAGGTCAATACTTTCTTTAGCCAGAGTTCGACATTCTTCCATATTTTGGTATAAAAAATATAGTATTCCATTTAGAAAAAACAAAGTCGAACTTCAAATCTCCGAAACGCTACCATCTGTAAAAAAAATAAATACATAACATAATGTACCCCTTCAGACCATGCAACTTATGTATACAAAACTATTTCGTGCAACGCATATTTTGGAAGTTATGTAGGTGTGCAAGTTGCGTGAACCACCCTGTATAATACAAATAATTGACGTCTAAGGGTGGATTTATAGTGGAGCTGCGAGCATCGATGATAGCGGCGCGGCGCGGTGAGAAGAAACCAACATTCGTGACAACATTTCGACACATACTAATGAAAAAGTACGTATGTATTTTCTTTGTTTTTCTTTTCTTTTTCACCGCACAGCTCACCTCGCTGCTCCACTATAAATCCAGCCTAAGGATTTCTTAATTTTTCAATTGTAATAGCACACACACGAATCAATCCCAATAATGGAATTCAATCATATATGTTAGTATTGTTTAAAGGAAGATTCGTAAGTTTCTTTTTGACGTATCGCAGACATTGGGAATTGTATTAACCCTTTGCACTCCTTTGTATAGTGTGACTTGACATCAGAGCAAGAAAATGGACACTTCGTTAAAAAGTTAAAATAATCATTCATAACTTGTATGTACAAAACATCTTCATATTGTCATCCCTTATTTATCAAATAATGAGTCACTAATATTTTATTTTGTTAAATAGTATACATAAATATAGTAATATACATAAATTTTTGTATGCGTTAGAAATAAAGTGCCCCAATTCTTAAAACCAACTCTGGACACTCGTACAAAAGGCATAAAGGACTCTATACCGGATGAAATAATAAAAATATTAGTAATAAATGCGAAAGTTGAATTTTTCGACGAAAAGAACATTTAGATTTAAAAGTTATTCATTTATTTCTGTTCGAATATTGTTTAATTATCTATGCGTAGCCGTTAATTTTATACTTATGAAATGGAAAACTGATTAGGAATGAAATTATGAATTTAAACGCTAAAGCGCTAAACATTTTTTGTTCTTATTTTTTTTGCTTAATTTTCAAGTGTCCATGCTTCCATACTTCCATTCTTTAATTTCTTATTTTTTAGTTAAAACGAATATAAATTACAACAAAGTTTGAGTAATATTGAACACAATTAGTAAACGAAATTGTTTAAATTAAGTAGCGTCAAGGAACTTTTGAGTAAACTGAACTTTGAACTTTTGGTTCTTTGAAGTAAATTTCAAATAAAACACTTAAAATAGTAAGGAGTTGTTGGCAATAAAATTCAAAAATAACTCCGAGTACAAAGGGTTATAATTTGCGTCTATAAGTCGTCTACTATTTTATGCGAATGGAAACATAAAGTGCATTCTACAGCGTGTATGTGTAAGATCGATAAATGATTGGACACACGTGTACTCACTTATAAAAATCGTCGCAAGGATCTACGGACGTGTCCATAGATTCCTTCAAACTAGCCGCTAAAGAAACAAAAGTCTCATAGAATACTGTCCTCCATTTAATATTTCATGATCGTATCTTCGTAAAATGTGAAATATATTAATTACCGATATGCAAAGAATATATTTTACACATTACAATATAGTTTCGTTAATAATAATAGTAAGAAAATATTTTAGACTCACCCATACGGACACACGTCTGAGATTCGCAAAGCTTCGCCGGTTTGCGGGTGAAATCTGCAAGAACCCAACAAAAAAATCACTGAGCATCTGTTCGAAATTACTAAAATCATTATTTTATATATAGAAATATTTTTAATCGAACTAAATTAAATGGAAATTGTTTGGAATCAGAATGAAAGTACAGAAATGCGATTCAAAAATTGTTCAAAATTACTAAAATTGTTTTTATCTGGTATATTTTATTTATAGAAATATTTTTAATCGAACTAAATTAAAGGGAAATTGTTTGAAATCAGAATAAAAATACAGGACTGCGATTCAAATTGTTCAAAATTACTAAACTAATGTTCTTCTTATTCTATATTTTATTTGTAGAAACATTTCTAATCACACTAAATCAAAGTGAATTTTTTTCGAATCGGAATGAGAATTGAGGAATGCAATTAATCTTGTTATAAAATTACTAAACTAATTTTCTTCTTCTATATTTTACTAATAGAAACATTTTCAATCGAACTAAATTAAAGGGAAATTGTTTGAAAGCAAAATGAGATTATTCAGGACTGCGATTCAAATTGTTAAAAATTACTAAACTATCTTCTTATTCTATATTTTATATGTAGAAACATTTTTAATCACACTAAATCAAAGGGAAATCAAAATTAGGAGTTCAAAATGACTAAACTAATTTTCTTCTTCTATATTTTACTAATAGAAACATTTTCAATCGAACTAAATTAAAGGGAAATTGTTTGAAAGCAAAATAATTATTCAGGACTGCGATTCAAATTGTTTAAAATGACTAAACTAATTTTCTTCTTCTATGGTTTATTTATAGAAAGATTTTCAATCGAACTAAATTAAAGGGAAATTGTTTGAAAACAAAATGATTACTCAGGAATGCGATTCCAATTGTTTAAAATGACTAAACTAATTTTCTTCTTCTATGGTTTATTTATAGAAACATTTTTAATCGAACTAAATTAAAGGGAAACTGTTTCGAATCGGATTGAGAATTGAGGTATGCGATTCAAATGGTTTTTATATAGATATGATCACAACATTTTATCTACCTTAATTCCTAAATTAATTATAAATGCGTTCTCAACAGCGCGCATTACAGCCTGTTAAGATCAATCAAAACGGGCTATGATGAAGTATTACGAAGATTCCAATCTCCGCAGGTTTAATAAACTGACTCAGCAAAAGCTAATTTAATCACACGGGTCTATCAAATTACTAATACGCCATTTTTGCCTCAAACAAGGCAGATTCCATTGGCTATGCAATTAATTCAAGCAGGCATAAAGGCAACAATATAGCTATGCAAATTTATGCAAAATCTTTTTCGAAAATTGCATAAAGAATGAGGCGAAACATTGCGAACAGCAACTTTCGTATTTAGACGATGCTTTGCTTCATTTTAGAAATTGAAATTACCAAAAATGCAGAAACCAACGCTGCATGCATTTAAACAATCTTTAAACCGAACAAATTTTGAATGCACTAATTTAATCAATAGATTAATTAATAAATCACACTATTAAGTTTACACTCAGTTAAAAAAAATGCAGAAACCAATGCTGCATTCATTTAAACAATGTTTAAACCGAACAAATTTGGAATGCACTAATTTAATCAATAGATTAATTAATAAATCACACTATTAAGTTTACACATAGTTTAAAAAATGCAGAAACCAATGCTGCATTCATTTAAACAATCTTTGAACCGAACAAATTTTGAATGCACTAATTTAATCAATAGATTAATTAATAAATCACACTATTAAGTTTACACATAGTTAAAAAAATGCAGAAACCAACGCTGCATTCATTTAAACGATCTTTAAACCGAACAAATTTTGAATGCACTAATTTAATTAATATAATAGATTAATTAATAAATCACACTATTAAGTTTACACATAGTTTAAAAAAATGCAGAAACCAATGCTGCATTCATTTAAACAATGTTTAAACCGAACAAATTTTGAATGCACTAATTTAATCAATAGATTAATTAATAAATCACACTATTAAGTTTACACATAGTTTAAAAAATGCAGAAACCAATGCTGCATTCATTTAAACAATCTTTAAACCGAACAAATTTTTAATGCACTAATTTAATCAATAGATTAATTAATAAATCACACTATTAAGTTTACACATAGTTTTAAAAATGCAGAAACCAATGCTGCATTCATTTAAACAATCTTTGAACCGAATAAATTTTGAATGCACTGATTTAATCAATAGATTAATTAATAAATCACACTATTAAGTTTGCACATAGTTAAAAAAAATGCAGAAACCGACGCTGCATTCATTTAAACAATTCTTAAACGAAACAATATTCAATTGCCATTGCGTTGATCTATTGATTAATTTATAAATCGTAATATTGAATTCATAGTTTAAATGCAATAATTCGGATTTAATGACCAATGGAAAATGAACAAGCACAATTTAATTTGCCAGTTGCTACTTAAAATTCATTCGCAATTATTCACCGCGAAACAGGTACTTACTTAATGCAGGTACTTACACAATATAGAAATCGTTAGTGCAGCTATGAGACAGAGAGCCGTGAACAGAAGAAAGAGAATTATCACGCAATTCGGAACGTATCTCCGCCTCTTGAAGCTGAAAAGGGGAACAGATCGAATTGTCAGTTTTGATCGACAGGCGTAAATCTCTCGATCACTTACTAGGCACCTCTGGATCTTATCGGCACCAGGTTGGCGTTGCTGGCGATCGTGTAAATCGATTGCGCTTCATCCTCTGAGAACGAGAAGAGGAAAATGAAAAAACGATAATAATGGCTCAACGTTTTAAAGTTTCTTATTAAACGAACATTATCTGCAACATACAGTCGGTGTACAAAGTATTCGTACACATTGAAAAAACGAATTACTTTTTCAAAATTAGACCCGAACAGCTTGAGTTTCTTTTCAAACGTTAGAAGGATTAGTTTAGACTAGCTAATGTGTTAATAATTTTTTTTTAACCCTCATCCGACCCTCATTTCGCAAACTGAATCTGTCCCTCGGTGTCAAATTGATACAGTGGTAAAAGATCGATGAATTAACAAGGTAAACAGTTATTTTTCGATGTTTTTTTTATTCAAATCGATGAGTTAACATTTACATCTTAGGTTTTTCGATTATTTGTGTCGCATTAATAAAATAAAAGTGACGAAATTTTGGGCAAATTTACCTACAAAAATAACAGAATAGTATAATTTATTTCAGGAAAACTGTGTCAAATTGACACGAGGGACGGATGAGGGTTAAATTCTTATTGGTCGCAATTGCGAAGGAAATAGTAAAGCTAACGATTTTCAAATTTTTTATCTGTACCTGTAATGAAAACTTAGAAGGTACCTTTGGCAGGTCTAATTGCAAGTGTCCGATGATTTATGGACGTATGAAATCGACTTTTTCCCGAATTATCGGCCGAAATGCCTCGCTGTGCACCGATTTCTCATTTGTTGCAGTGCACGCGAACGCATCTGGGAGATCTGTCAGAACGACAGACCGTGAAAGGTGAAGTTCCCTATGCCTGGACAGCATGTTTTCCTATTTTAAATTTTATCACTTTAAATAAGAGAAAAAGAATTTTTTAAGAGTTTTAACATACAGTTCAGAGTTTGTAAAGTAATTTAAAATAGAAAAATCATTGCTTAGGTTAATATCTTAATTGTATTAACAAGAATAATTCAAACCTGGTAGTTGGACATATTAAATCCAATCTAAGCTAGTACCTGGACAGAAGTGAAGCCTACACCGGGACAAATTGAATTTACATATAATCTGCAACAGACACTACCGGGAGGAGTGGGGGTATTCCTTGAGAATGCCTCCGATCGAGCAAAAATTTGCCCATGCCTGATCTATAACATCGAACTTTATTAAATCTTTAATATGATGCACATATGAATATATTATTATTGTATATTACATTCAGCCCTTAATTTGTCGTGTAATTATCTTTTTTCTTTCGTGTAAATTATTATTGATTTCTTGTTCCTGTTCTTCTTAAATTTTGTATCTCTCTCTTTCCTGCTTTTTTGACAAATGTTCTTCTTCTATAATTTTTTTTCTTGCGCCTTCTTTCAAGATCTTTCTTCTGTCTTCGACAGTACAGTTGGTGGTCCCTTGTTAGCATCCACTGAACTTAAATTTTTCATTTTAGAATGCGTGCTTTTTGGAATCTTAAACTGACCTACTGTATTGAGAGCTTGTACTTGTACGATGGATTCAACAGAATGAGATTCTTGATTTCTCTTCAATTTTTTATTTTTATTCAATCTTCTATTTTCCTTCAATCTGTCATTTTGAATAATATCCTTAGATTTTATGTACACCTTTGGCTTTCCCTTACTTTAATCTGTTTTTTTTATGATACTTATTAATTACTTTTTTCGACTGGAATCAAAAGTTTTGTTTCTAGTGACGGCCATTATCAAATTTAATGTTTAAAGCAAGTTTACAAACTGAAAAAAAAAATTTTTAAGGACTATATCGACATGAATAATTAATTTTTGAAGTCAGGTATTAATACTGATAGATTTATGACATAAAAATTAAGTATTATTAACGTCACAGCCGGAACACATTTTCTACATTCGTTATACAAGCTACTAGAAGACTACTTATACGTACATTTAGTTAAATAATTTGCAAACAATGCGTTGATTTTATTCAGAAACGCGTGTCCGGCTTCAGGCGTAAGCATATTGCGTATAAGCTTAGAGTGGGACAGCTACTGTCATCGCGTCTCAGTATGGAGTACTTATATTTGAAAACAATCCTAATCTTGGACATCTAATATTTCGATTAACAATTATTATTTACGTTAAGTTTGATTGCCAATTTATTTTAAAATATCAATATTATTATGCGTGATAATTATTTTTTGTCCGAGGGCTTAAATTATATATTTTTTCATTGCACAATGATTCGCATGTAAATAGACTATTATGTATACTGTTTTCAGATGAACGTTGAATTTATTTTTAAATTTCAATTGATGTCATAATGAAATAATATTCACACCTACTTGTAGCTAAGAGAGAGAGAGGCCTCAGAATATATAATGGAATTATTTAATCTGTTAATTACTGCTTTTACTATGAAAATTCAATTGTCCAGATTTAGATATCACTTTTGGACTGTCCAGACTTAGGGCACTTCACCTTAATCCGAAGTGGCGCCGACCATAAAGGCATGAATGACGGTACATCTTGATTACAGGAAGAAACAAAAGGAGGACAGGTATATACCCGCTGGCCGGCAGCGCTAAGCGAAGTTGAAGTTCCTGAATGACGGTTCCGGAAGTGGAACTCGACGGTCGCAACGAACGTTTGAATTTGTCGGAAGTGTGTACCCCGGCAGGTTATAGCGAACGAAGAGGAACGCGACGCGCCGACCAGGAAGAAGCGAATGAAAAGTATAAATATACTCACTGCGCTCGTTCATGCTGAATGGCCCACTGACCGGATCGAACTGACGACACTGAACAACCTCGAGGGACAACGAGCCATCCATACGTTCACATTTTCCTGGTTCGCCAGTGGTTCTCGTCACGACGTCCCACAGCTCGTCAATTTTCGCCGGGCCCGTCGTCGTCGTCGTTACGTTCACCCCGGCAGCCATGTGTCGCGCCCCATTAGAACGGCAAGTCGCGCTGATTATACCATCGTGAAGTTTTAATGAAGCCCCGCCTCGGACCTGTTGGCAAGTTTCGCGGTTCAACGGGAAAATTTTCTGCGTACAATAGGAAACTTCGCCCCTCCCTTAATCGCCGCGACGACGGGAAGTTACCGCGAATTCCGAAATTAACGCAGATACCGCCTCGCGAAAGCGTGTAATTCATGCGAGGTCGCTGGGGATCGAGGATAGAGAACGCGCCGACGATCAAAGGAAACACCACAGTGGGTAATCATGTTGTTACTGCAAAAAAATAACTCGGAATCTACGGTTACGAGCATAACTGATCACTAGACTGCGGATCTTTACGTAAAATAAATATATTCTGGATCAATTTTAGAAAACACAGGCCAAGGAAACAGTTCTTTCCTTCTTTCTAATTTTAATGGCTTGAAAATTGATGTGTTTATACATTTTCTCTTCGCCTCTAATGTTGTTTAAATTAGACTTACTCATTTTTGTTATAATCCGCGGTCTAGTGATCACACAGACGTTAAATCGGAATCACCTTTTCATGAATGGACCGAACGACTTCAATTTCTCTGTAAGGCTAGAAGAATTAGTTCAGTAAATGACGTCTAATAAATATGTTGGAAAATGCATTTGGTCGAAATTATGAGAAACAATAGTGAAAATTGATTTTTACAACCTTATTAGCTGGGTCAATAACGAAAATTTCAAAGATGCGTTTATGTACTCGCAATAAATGAAAATTTTATTGAAATTGCTTAATTGGTTTACGAATTATAAACGTTCAAATGTACAAATGGCAGTTGCAGGCCAAAAATCATGAATAGACCACGGATGTTAATGCAATTTTCAATTTTTCTAGACAAATTTTAAGTTAAAAAATTAAATGACATCTAATATAAATATGTTGAAAAAATGCATTTGGTCGGAATTGCAAAAAACAATAGTAAACATTGATTTATACAAGTTTTTTAGCTGGGTCAATATCGAAAATTTCAAAGATGCGTTTATGTACTCGCAATAAATGATCTATGTACGTTCTGAAAATTTTACTGAAATTGGTTAATTGGTTTTTAAGAATTATAAACGATCAAAAGTGGTAAAAATGGCAATGTTTCATGATTTCCGGCCTACAACTGCCATTTTTACCACTTTTCATTCTGTATCATTTTCAATGCATTAATATTGTTTGTAATTGTCTCATATTTTTACAATTTATGCAGGCACTGAAAATTCATAGGACGTCCTTCAAACACGAAAAACTTTGCTAAAATTGAAACACCTATAATGTGCATAAAAATGATTGAAAAACTATTATTGGTCGAAATTACGACGAAAAAATATTAAGATCACAATTTTTCACTTCGTCTGTCCCTACTATGAAAATTTGAAATATGCCTGTCGTAGATCTGACAAATTATAGTACACAAAGCAAAAAATTAAAAATGGCAAAAACTCTGAGAAAATGCAAAATTCAAAGATTTTTACAGTTTTCAACACCTATGACTTTTTTATTTTATGTTTTCTTCACAATCCCGACGAACATAAAAAAATGTACACATTATCTGCTAAACTAATTCTTACAACATTTTTAAAGAAACTAAAGTTTTTGGTGCAATTTTTAAAAAATTGCTGTTGCTCAAAATTGTGAAGAAAACAATAAGGGTCACAATTTTTAACTATTTCATTTGTGAAGATGAAAATTGAAATCCCACAACGAAAATTTAAAATATGCCTTTCGTAGAGATCTAATTATAAGCAAATTATACAGGGTGTCCCACAAATGTCGGAAAACCATGAAAGAGGTGGTTCCTGAGGTCTAATGCCTGGGGTTAATTGAAGAAGTACTTATTAAATTCCCTAATAGACACAGTACAGCTCTAAGCTTCCTCGTGAAAGACGAAGAGCACCGGAAGAGCTGATTTGAGTCGACCACATTCTCGACGATAAAAGGAAAAAGCGGATAATGAAATCATTACAGTGTCAATGATCCATAAAATAGTAAGAGGAGTCTAGCGTAACAAGGTATAAATCGTTAATCTATGAAAACTAAGGAGTAGTTATATTTCAATAAACTTTTAACAACAAATCTACCACCACCGTTCAAAATGACCAGTTCCAGATTTATTATTTCACATTTATGGAAATAATAAAAATGATTTTATAAGAATTAATTCTATAAATATCTTTAGTAGAGCACATATTATAATAGGAGCCGCACAAAGTCTAAATAGAATCAATTTTGTCATTTTTATATGGGAACATGTACCAGATTTATTATTTATTTATTCTTCTACAATTATTGAAGTAATAAAAATGATTGGGTAAACTTTAATTTACCGGACTCGAAATTTGTGCTTTCCTCCTATAAATTATGATGTGTTTGGTATGTAATCCAGTAGATTTGTACCCGGGGCGGATGCAGATCGAAGTTTAAAATCTGTAGGATCAATGGTTCAGGAGTTATGCTTGCTTAAAGTTGAGCAATCTGCAGTGTTTGAGCAGAACCGCCGCACAGTGGGACCTTTCGTCCAATTCGGAGACAAAATCAAAGAACTTTCGATAGAAATGAGGTAGAGCGATGAAATTTTTTTAAAATTAAAGCTGAAACTTTGCAGAATATGGGAAAAATAGGGAGATTATGGTACGAACGTTTTTTAACCTTGAGAAAATTCGTTGAACATGTAGAATTTCAAGAAATCGATTTTGGAATATCCTGAGGTCGTAGACAAATTTTGAGACCAGATTTGAAATCAGCGTAAAAAAATCTACGGGAAATGAAGTACAGCACGTTCAGAAAAAATTTTTTCCGCGCGTGGTATTGGAAAAACCACAATTCTCTTGAAATTGTGCAAGTTTAACGAATTTTCTGAACGTTAAAAAACGTTCTTACCATAATCTCCCTATTTTTCCCATATTCAGCAAAGTTTCAGCTTTAATTTATAAAAAATTTCATCGCTCTACCTCATTTCTATCGAAAGTTCTTTGATTTTGTCTCCGATTTGGACGGAAGGTCCCACTGTGCGGCGCACTATGGGCCAAACCGACGAAATCTGTGTCAAAATCAAAGAACTTTCGATAGAAATGAGGTAGAGCGATGAAATTTTTTTAAAATTAAAGCTGAAACTTTGCAGAATATGAGAAAAATAGGGAGATTATGGTGCGAACGTTTTTTAACCTTGAGAAAATTCGTTGAACATGTAGAATTTCAAGAAATCGATTTTGCTATATCTTGAGGTCGTAGACAAATTTTGAGACCAGATTTGAAATCAGCGTAAAAAAATCTACGGGAAATGAAGTACAGCATGTTCAGAAAAAATTTTTTCCGCGCGTGGTATTGGAAAAACCATAATTTTCTTGAAATTGTGCAAGTTTAACGAATTTTCTGAACGTTAAAAAACGTTCTTACCATAATCTCCCTATTTTTCCCACATTCAGCAAAGTTTCAGCTTTAATTTATAAAAAATTTCATCGCTCTACCTCATTTCTATCGAAAGTTCTTTGATTTTGTCTCCGATTTGGACGAAAGGTCCCACTGTGCGCCGGTCCTTGCCGCCCCCACCGACCTAATCACCAACCAACTAATTAATTGTTCTGCTCGGTAAGCGGCGCGCGACCGTCACTACAAACCAATATGGCGGCGCCCTTACATGTATAAAACACTGCAGATTGCTCAACTTTAAGCAAGCATAACTCCTGAACCATTAATCCTACGTAAGGATCGAAACTTCGATCTGCATCCGCCCCGGGTACAAATCTACTGGATTACATTCCAAATACGTCATAATTGATAGGAGAGAGGCAGAAATTTTGAGTCAAATGATTTTATAAGAATTAATTCTATAAATATCTCTGTAGTAGATCGCATATTATAATAGGAGCCGCACAAAGTCTAAATAAAATCAATGTTGCCTTTTTTATTTTTACTTTCATTTACTTTTAAGTCGCTCGAGAGGTTCAGTGTTAATAATCCAAGACGTAATTAGGTTCCCTAATCAACACAATACAGTAGCAGCTCGTAAAAGATTAAGAGCACCGGAAGAGCTCTTTCGAATCGACCTTCGAGGCAATCGACTCGTGCAGAGTTGATCATTAAAACATGCCGTGAAAGCAGTGATCGATATAACCGTTGTCCACAATTTAAAGAAAGTTCCCTTCCGTTCGGACGAACAGTCTAGACGCATAGTCTAGACCTAGACCATAATGCGTAATATGTATAAATGACGATATTGCAGGAAATGGATTTCCGCGAACCCTCGGGCAGTATGTATGTACATTAGCGTATGAAAGCCGCCATTTGCATAAGTAAAATTCCGACGAAGCGATTGCACGTTCGACACAGCTGCAGTAGTTGTTATTTTTCCTGAAAAACGCAACGTATAGCAACGCTCGAACGTCTTCTACAGAGTTCTACTACGTTACACAAGATTAACGATAAAGGAATCCACTCATCTGCTTGGGAAACGTTACGGCTACGCGGAGAAAGCGGAAAACAAACTGTGCGAAATGTGCGAATCGCCATTAGATCGCGTAATCAGCGAAGAGCATCTCGGGAAACAAAGCGGTTCGAAAAAAAACCTGTAACAGAACATCAATGTGTGATAATGCTTTGTTGCTGGCCATGAATTTTTACGAATATGTAAGTCGAGAGCGAAATTAAAGTCGCTTCGAGTCACGTGATAGCTCGAAAGTCTCAGGACACCCTTTAAATAACATTTTTAAAATTGCGCCAAAGACTTGAATTTCTTTTTAGATGTCGTAAGAACTGGTTTACTAGATAATGCGTAAAAAATCTCTCTTTTATTGCTATTCATTTGGAATTGTGACAACAGAACTTTGTAAAACAGGCATAGGCATTGAACAATATAAAAATCTTTGAATTTCGCATTTTCTCACGATTTCTCGTCAATTTTTTGTTTTTAGCGCGCTTATATTAGCTTGCCGAGTTGTCGTTGTATGCGTCAAATCTTGTAATTGAATTTTAAACCACTTCCCAATGAGCTAGAGACTTGAAACTTTAAACATATAGCTCAGAACTGGATAACACAATGCAATATTAAAAAATTAATTTAAAAAAAAAAACTGTGCGTTCAGGAGAAGAAAAATTAAATATTAACCGTCACACCTCGTTGCGCAACACTCGGTAGTACGTGATCGCGTTCAGCGATCCCCACTCCGCGCGCCAGCGCTCCCTACTCCACTACGCGTTCCCACTCCGACTCATCCCAACTCCACTGACCCATCTCGCACCGAAGGAGCTCGGTCAGTGTGGTGTTCCGTTCATTCAGTTCCAGTCCGGACAATTTAGGATTCCGAAAATTTTCTTTTATTAAAATACATGCTCTTATTAAACCTTAAATAAAATGATTTGATTTTTATTGAAGGTAAAAAATATGTACTTTTATGTATTTATATATATATTCTTAAGGGGCGGAAATTTGTCTTTTTGTCCGAGGCGACGAACAGTGGGTAAATTTGACCAAACTCGATTCAAAATCAAAGAACTTTCGACACAAATGAGGTAGAGCGATGAATTTTTTTTAAATTAAAGCTGAAACTTTGCAGAATATGGAAAAATAGAGAGATTACGGTACGAACGGTTTTCAATCTTGAGAAAATTCGTTAAACTTTCACAATTTCAAGAATATGTGGTTTCTCCGTTACTACGCGCCAGAAAAATTTGTTTAATTTTTGCTATGTATCATTTCCCATAGTTTTTTTAACGCTGATTTCAAATCTGGTCTCAAAATTTTTGTACGACCCCAGGATTTTGCAAGAAATCAATTTTTGTGAATATATAGCTATTTTTTCCGCGCGTAGTAACGGAGAAACCACATGTTCTTGAAATTGTGAAAGTTTAACGAATTTTCTCAAGGTTAAAAACCGTTCGTACCGTAATCTCCCTATTTTTCCCATATTCTGCAAAGTTGCAGCTTTAATTTTAAAAAAATTCATCGCTCTACCTCATTTCTATCGAAAGTTCTTTGATTTTGAATCGAGTTAGGTCAAATTTACCCACTGTGGCGACGTAACCGCTAGAGCGGGCGCTGCACAGATGAAGAAGTTGAAAATTGTAACTCCTATTTTTTTCTTCGTAATTTCGACCAATAGTAATTCTTCAATATTTTTTTAAGGACGTTACGGGTGGTTCAATTTTAGAACAGTTACTCGTTTGTGAAAGGTGTCCCATGAATTTTGAGCAGGGGTGCGCGTAACAAAATAAAAACCGCTTGGATAAATTGTAAATACAGGGTGTCCCAGCTAACTTGACCACCTTAAATATCTTTGTTGTTTTTCAAGATACGTCAAATGTCTGAAGGACAAAGTCGAATGGTAAAATGAGGCTCATACAATAAGATACCAACAAAATCTTGTTTTTCATGTAATTTTTTTAGAGATATGAAGGTCGCCTTCATTCTTTTTAAATGGAATGAGGTATTTTTTAATACATCAATCGATGCAGCTGGACATTCGTTATAAAAAAGTACTAACCTATGTATGTCGACAAGTTAGTAGTTCAGGAGATATTTCAATTTAAATAACTCTAAAATACCATTACTGTCGTACTAAGACGTTACATACAGTGGGTGTACAAAGTATTCGTACACCTTTTAAGAACTAATAACTTTTTTATAATTGTACCAAACGACCTGATTTTTTATAATCAATTAGAAGCATTGGTTTACGAAATGTTATGAAAAAAAGATGTTCCAGAAATTTTTAATTTACAAGGTTACATGCAAAAATAAAAAAGGGATTTTTTAAAACTTTTTTATTGGAGCCCTTAAAGAAAATTTAAAATGTACGTTTTGTAGATCTATAATACTTACACACATGCTGGAAATTTCATCGAAATCGATTAACATACACGCGAGCTACAGGCGGTTAAAAATGGTGAAAATCGTAGTTTTACACGACTTTTGATCAATTTCTGCTTCAAATCCACAGAATCGTACATCTTTCACTGCGTGTCATTTTTTCCTACGTCAACCGATTTCGTTGAAATTTTCAGCATATGTATAACTATTACAGATCTACAAAACATATATTTTAAATTTTCATTAGGGACCCAAATAAAAGAGTTTCAAAAAATGCCTTTTTTATTTTTGCATGTAACCTTGTAAATTATAATTTTTGGAAAATCTTTTTTGCATATCACTTCGTAAACCAATGCTTCTAATCGATTATAAAAAAATGAGGTCGTTTGATACAATTATAAAGAAGTTATTGGTTTTTAAAAGGTGTACGAACACTTTGTACACCCACTGTAAGTAAGTAAACACAAACGTCTAGTAAAAGACAGTAATATTATAGTATTTCAGAGTTATTTAAATTGTAATATCTACTGAAGTACTATCTTTTCGACATACATTGGTTAGTACTTTTTTATAACGAATGTCCAGCTGCATCGATTGATATATTAAAGAATACCTCATTCCATTTAAAAAAGAATGAAGGTGACCTTCGTATCCCTAAAAAAATTTACATGAAAAAAAAAATTTTGTTGGTATCTTATGAGCCCCATTTTACCATTCAACTTTGTCCTTCAGACATTTGACGTATCTTTAAAAACAACAAAGATATTCAAGGTGGTCAAGTTAGCTGGGACACCCTGTATATGCGGCAATTAGAAACAATGTTAATGCATTCAGAATGACACATATCGATATTCTGAAATTCCTTTAATTCTTCCACCGGTTTAAATGTCACCTCTGAATATTTTCGTATATCCCCAATAAATCTCAAGATATGTGTATCATTAGACTGTCTTGGAAAGCTTTTGATGAATGATTTCTTTTTATGAAATGTTTAAGATAACTGTTGTTTATGGTCTATGTTTTAAGACGTTCGATAAAATCCGTTCGGTAATCAACGAAAATGGGTGTCCAAAGGGGTGGCTGATCGATCGACGCCATTATCGCAGGATGACCAGCAGAATAGTCGAATAAATATAATCGAGGTCTTCCGTGAAAATAGGTTGACAGCGTTGGCATCGCGAGTCAATTTAGTCGCGATACAAATTGTTACAAAAGCTAAATAAAACTGCGTGGCAAGAGCGGCGTTGCAAATGTTCCAGTAATTACATCGCATAAATTAACATTCCTGAATCGGCAATTTTCAGCGTTCACTTCGAGAAATGACCGGCGGGTTATGAATTTGCAAGTCTCCCTTTCGATTCTTGCATTCTGCGAATGCTTCATTATAGAACATTGAAATTCCCAAAAATGCAGAAACCGACGTTGCATTCATTTAAACAATATTTAACATAGAGTCGGGCATTAATCGATTAAAATTTTAGTCAAGTCTGATTGATTAATGTGTACGATTAAAAGGAGAAATCATCGAAAAATCGGCGATTGATTCAATCGATTGATGAAGTTAATCGTCAATCGTTGATTAAAAGAAGAGATCATCGAAAAATCGGAGACTGATTCAATCGATACGGTCAGACAGAGAGCAGAGATGGAGAATTGGGAGAAACATATCTCAACAAACACTCAGTTTACAATTTTCTCAGTATTCACACAGTTTTGATTCCGTATTTCATTTCGAAGTTTCAGCGGTTAATCATTAATCAATTATCCGATTGACGATTACAATTGAAAGGAAAGTAATGTTAACCGCAATTAACGACTAAACTAGGCGGTTAATTCTTAATTGCGATTAACGATTGAAGTAGAAACTTATTCGTCAATAGTTGATTAAATGTTTGCCTAACTCTGATTTAACATAGAATTTCTTCAGATTTTTCGGAGTGTGGTCACATAGTTGAAATGGAATGTTTATGTTTAGAATAATTATAATGATTATTGTCACTGTTTATAGGCGAAGAATTTCTGGGTGATTGGAAGCTGAGCGGTCAAACACTTTCTGGAACCACAAAAAAGGCAATAACTTCTTAGAATACGGAATCGAGCGCATTATAGATGGTAATTATGAGCGTGTTAGGTAACAGGTATAAGAAATCCACGTTTTTCCAGTCGGTTTCTGTTTGATATATTGTTTATTCTAATGATCGGGTGTGTTAGGTTCCGTTCGGTCTTAGGAATGGAATCGAAAGGCATAATGTCACAGAGAATTCTAGTTCTCAACGAAATGGCCCGCAGCGATTCCCTCCGGCGACAATGTCGTTACGAGTCAACCCAGAAATTTTTCTACCTTGCGATTTCTTCGCTGACCACCTTCCGAGCGTTCCCAGAGTACGAGAATCGAAAAGGAGACTTGCAAATTCATTACCCGCCGGTCATTTCTCGACGTGAATGCTGAAAATTTCCGATTCAGGAATGTTAATTTACGCGATATCATTTCTGGGACATTTGCGAAGCCGCTTACCACGCAGTTTTATTCATTTAATTTAGTCATTTCAATTCCTATAATGTAGCACAGTTGTATTACACAATGTTTCGCCTCATTCTTTATGCATTTTCCGAACTACGAACTTAATAGTATGATAGTATGATATATTATATAAATCAATCTGTTTCCAAAATTTGTTCTGTTCACTTTCACAAGTTTTACAAGATATCGAAATTTTCAAAATTTTTTTATCTTTCTAAACTCGGTTTAGAAGCTAAAAATTCTGAAAAAGATTGTATATTATTTAACAATCATAACTGGATGCTAAAATTGTAAAAATATAAACTTGGTGTCTCATAACTTTTACAAGAAATCGGCATTTGAAGATTCTATTTGTTTTTTAAAATTCGGTTCAGAGGCTAAAAATTCTGAAAAAATTATATATGAACAACCATAACTAGATGCTAAAACTGTAAAAATATAAACTTAGTGTCTCATAACTTTTACAAGAAATCGGCATTTGAAAATTTTGTTTATTTTTTAAAATTCGGTTCGGAGGCTAAAAATTCTGAAAAAATTATATATTAACAACCATAACTTGATGCTAAAACTGTAAAAATATAAACTTAGTGTCTCATATCTTTTACAAGAAATCGGCATTTAAAAATTTTGTTTATTTTTTTAAATTCGGTTCGGAGGCTAAAAATTCTGAAAAAATTATATATTAACAACCATAACTAGATGCTAAAACTGTAAAAATATAAACTTAGTGTCTCATATCTACTGCACAAAATTTTTTCCTTTTTTAAAATTCGGTTTAGGTGCTAAAAATTCAATTTGTGCAATTTAATAGCTAAAATATGCCTGATTTGTTTTGCAGACGGCAAAAAACGTGATTTTCTTAGTTACGCCATTATATTGATGAAGCATTGATTTTATGTAAAGAAGTGATTCGATACATTCGTATGTTTGAATAATTATACATAATAGAATCGGCCAGAAGAAAGAGTGAAAGCGTAAATCAACATAGTGGCAACAACTATAGTAAGTCAATAAAAACGTTGCGTAATATTTAATAACCCCAGCGGAGTTATCTAATGAAAATTAAATTTAATTGTAACTTCCTGTAATTACATTTACGTTATTTTCTATCATTGAGTTTCTTGCGATACACTGTTATTGTTGCAAAACTATGATATAGAAAACATTAATAACCATCGCCTTTCACTGTCATTGGCTCATTAAACGATGCAGGGAATAACTGGTGACAAATAATCTTTCCTTATACGACAAGTTACATTTCATTTATAATTTATCCATTTCAAAATTAAAATATGTACGAGCATAGACGAATAGTTGAAAAAATGTTGCTTTAATTAAAGAAGAATTAAGAGAGTCTGTAAGTGACATTTTTTCAAAAATTGTTTGCAATGAAATAAGACTAAAAGTTCCCTGACGATTAGTTATATAGTTTGTTGTTTCTTTTTTCAAGAAAACGACAAGTGGACTTTCATTCTTTCCATTTTTCTGATGTTCCAATATTTTTCTTCCTCACCTTGCTATTTTTTCTCGTTTTAAAGTCGTAGTATATTGTTTTCGACTTGTATAAACTATAAATTATAATTTTTTTAGATGTCTCTGAAATCAATTTCATTTTTACAAGTTTTACATGGATTTTCCTCGGAGTTCTCATTTTGAAAATTACAGACAATTTTAATTACCGTTTTCAATTCGGCACCTCATAAAACAAGTTCGTATTTGTCATAAAAATTTAAATAAAATTTTCACAAAATCGAATCAAATGAAATCTTGTTTTCAGTGGTAGTAGCCTTTGTAGATCCGAAATAAGTAAAAATCGTACTAAATTCTACCAAATTTTATATTCTACCATTTTTTTAACATTTTCAGGAGCCATGAATGCTATAATAAAACAAGTTCGATATCTGAAAGAACAATTTCAGCTATGGACTCCGAATGTTTATGCATTTTGCAATTTTTGTAGACGCATTTTCATAAAGTCGAATCAAATAAAATCTTGTTGTCAGTGGTAGTTGCCTTTGCAGAACCGAAATAAATAAAAAGCGTTTAAATAAAAAAAAAAATAAGAAACGTACTAAATTATATCGAATTTTATATTCTACCATTTTTTTAACATTTTCAGGAGCCATGAATGCTATAATAAAACAAGTTCGATATCTGAAAGAACAATTTCAGCTATGGACTCCGAATGTTTATGCAATTTGCAATTTTTGTAGACGCATTTTCATAAAGTCGAATCAAATAAAATCTTGTTGTCAGTGGTAGTTGCCATTGTAGAACCGAAACAAATAAAAAGCGTTAAAAAAAAATAAAAGTCTTACTAAATTCTATCGAATTTTATATTTTACCATTTTCTGAACTTTAACATTTTCAGGAGCCATGAATGCTATAATAAAACAAGTTCGATATCTGAAAGAACAATTTCAGCTATGGACTTCGAATGTTTATGCAATTTGCAATTTTTGTAGACGCATTTTCATAAAATGGAATCAAATAAAATCTTGTTGTCAGTGATACTAGCCTTCGCAGACCCGAAATAAATAAAAATCGTACTAAATTCCCCCGAATTTTATATTTTACCATTTTTTTTAACATTTTCAGGAGCCACGAATACATAAAGATCCCCAGTCAGAAATTGTTTACTTGATTGCAGTCCGCGGATACGAGCACGCATAATAATTCAGAACTTAATAAAACAAGTTCGGTATCTGAACGAACAGTTTCAGCTATCTGATAGTTAGATAAAAGCGGTTGTAAAACGTTTTTATTTGCTTGCAGGCGGCGAATGCGAGCACGCAATGCGCGAAACGCAAGGAAACGGCGATCCGGCATCGCGATATCCGTGAAAAGATGAGCGTCGTTAGAGAAAACTCTCGGAACAATAGAATTTCCCGGGGAACTGCTCGTGATAATTGCTTCTGGCTGTTAAATTCCGTAAGAGTCATTGAAATTCACGCGTAATAATGTAATTAGCCGGCGTGGTAGGCCTTTCCGCGATCCTCGAGCGATTTTCCTCGGCACTGCTGGCCACTCACCGTGAAAAATGGCCCGCGGAGAGCACCGGCCGTAATTTATTATGCGAGATTACGAGTGTCAGGTCGATTACGCAACCGGTAGAGAAACACGGGACGATCGATGGAACGCGTACGATCGACGTACACGGAAGACCGTTTATATCGCGGGGACGATCGCCACGCGATTCGGCCATTTTCCGGTTCGCTTGTGCGGAAATACGATGCTCCGTAATTGCAGAATTTTCTGGCAATCTTTTCGATACCTGCCGCGCCGATCGTTTAATCTGCCGTACAATTTTTTACGTAAATTTTGTTTTGAGGTAACTGTACCAAGTACCATTTTCATATTATTCCTAATTTATCAAAAAATTATTGCTCGAAATCAATCAGAAATAATTCATATCTACACTCGAGGGGATATTCCCATTCAGAGCCGCCGGTTTTAGACAATATATTATTGCTAATAATTGTTATTACTAATTATTACTATTTTCAATGTTTCGAGATTTCCTATAGATGTTTTCTATATTTCAAGGTGATTATTAATAATTAATAGACTGCGGATTTCATGCATTTATGGCAAAGACGAGTTGGTGTAATTTCAAATATTAAAATGATTACTGGTTACAGTAATCGCGCGTTTCCTGTCAAACAGCCGTGTTCTGCACTGACAGTGATCGTTCAGAGACACTATTTGATTGATAGATACGAAGCGTGTCGCCGTCGTCGGCACAGTTTAAAGGCCCGCGTGTTCTCACAATGTAATGACAGTTAAAAATACTTTATTATTCATTACATATTTTTTATGGGACTTTCACTAACTTATTTCTGGCATTTTCCTGATTAAAATAACACCAAACTCTAATTGCACTAAAACACGATTGCTAAGAAAACCAGGTTTTCCATCTTTTCTCTTTAAGAAAGAATGGAAGAATTTCATGCAAGAATTATTGCACGAAATTAATCAGAGTTTTAGACAAATTAGAGTTTCAGAGTTTTATGGAAGAATGGAAGAATTATTGCACAAAATTAATCAGAAATAATTTAGTTCTACACTCGAGGGAAAAATTGAAGGATTGAAGAATTTCAGGGAAGAGTTATTGCACGAAATTGATCAGAGTTTTAGACAAATTAGAGTTTCAGGCTTTTATGGACAAATTAAAGTTTCAGAGTTTTATGGAAGAATGGAGGAATTGTGGCTGGACTGCGGATCTCTATGCAAATCAAAAATTTTCTTCCTGAATTGCAAGAAACTGGAGTGAAATAGAAATTTATTTTCTTTCTTAATATGTTCAATAGGTTGAAAATAATATAACAGTGTGTTTAAATTGTTCTAATATTTTTACTGTTTTAAATTACACCTACTAATTTTTTGTCATAAATGCATATAATCCGCTGCCTAATTATTGCACAAAATTAATCAGAAATAATTTATTTCTACACTCGAGGGAAAAATTGAAGGATTGAAGAATTTCAGGGAAGAGTTATTGCAGGAAATTAGTCAGAACGCGCAATCTGTTAGATTATTACTGATTCAATGTTTCGAGATTTCCTATGGATGTTTGATTTTGATCATGATTATTCTGATAATGAAGCAGCACATCACTTTTCACGGCTGCCATGGTATCTTACTAATAAATTGATCGATATTCTTCAAATTTTACACATACGTAAAGTAAGGTTCCGTTCATTTTCACGAATTTCCGCTTTACACGACTGCCGATTCGTCAAGCAATTTTCTTCTGGTTCATTCGAGTTCGCGAAACAAAGAGATCTCTATGTTACGGGTGCTCGAGATTTTTTTCCGAGAACGAACGAAAGCGAGAATAAATCGCTGGAACCGGCAGCCACGGCGGCGGAGGAAGTTTTCGAATGAATCAGTCGATTTCACAGTGCGGGAATTTTCTCCGAACGTCGCGTCGCGTCGGCGAGCAGAAGTTAAATCGGCGAAACGATTATCGCGCGAAAGGAAGTGTGAAGTTACACGATAAATCTCGCGTCGCTGAGCAGAACTCTCGAAGTCCCTGAATGAATTTCATTGATCCGAAGATGACTCATATTCCGCCTTTACATGATTCTTTTCCTAGTTCCTTTATTTTATCGACGGCGGCGGCTGCGTCACGCTCTTTAGGTTAACAATTTACGGATTGGCGCTTTCACGTTGTGCAAGTGTTACGGCACGGATGACCGAGTGCACCCGTTGTTTTGCCAGTCTTTTTCGAACAAGTGCAATTAGACTAATGGTCGCCCGGCATGATCGATACTCGGAGCGGTAATTGCGCGTCCGAGGGAAACGAATTTTCGATGAAACAGCGAGTGAGAAATAGAGAGAGAGAGAGAGGAACACGTAAATTGAATTAGGATAAGAACGATTCGTGCGAGCTACTGCACGTTTTATTAATCGTCCCCGATCGTCCAAACAAACTCACTCCCTGGAACGCTTAAGAAACGAGCGAACGCCGTCACAATGTTGTCACTCGGTACATGAAAGATTCAACGGAATGGATAAAAGCCGTAACCGCTCGTCATCGCTCTACCATTATTCCTTCGTGTAGAGAGATCACAATTTTTCCAGAATGTCTGTCTCCACCGGAAGAACGTTCAAGACACTTCGAACAACATCAGCATGGAGGAATTAGGAAGCTCCGACGGGCCAAAATATACGTATACGAAACAGGTCGACGTCTTTTTCTCCCAGTACAATGCACTGCCAGAACAATGGCAGCGGGTTGAACGTTCTGTTTGCGCGATTCGTTTCCCTGGCGACATTCGATTGATTTCTATCATGGCTCTTCCCCGCCGCACACGTCCGCGGAATATCCAGACAGCTGTCAACCCCCTTACAGAACACTCCGCACGACCAGCATGAACGGAAGTTATCTCGGAATCCTCCATTAACGCAACGATCTAGCAATTATTCTGAACGGGGTAGACTCTCGTTTCCAGGATAGCAAGGTGCCAGATGCGCTTTCGCATTTCGAGATAATGCAACAATAGGGTTTTTCAGTAGTAAAAGCGCTAGATAAAGGATCAATCTAGATCAACCTATTTTTCATTATCCGGGAGCATAAAGCAGCGATTTAAATTCCGATTTAAATTGGGTTGCTGAGACTTGAATTTGAATTTACATTTAAATACAGTGAGATTGAAAGATGAACTTCCATTTGGATTGGCTTGCTGAGAGTTGAATTTGAATTTATTTAAATATAGTGAGATTGAAAGTTGAATTTCCATTTGAGTTGGCTTGCTGAGAGTTGAATTTGAATTTATTTAAATATAGTGAGATTGAAAGTTGAATTTCCATTTGAATTGGCTTGCTGAGAGTTGAATTTGAATTTAAATTTAAATAGAATGATTAAAAAAAGAATTTCGATTTAAATTCGGTTGCTGAAAGTAGAATTTGAATTTAGATTTCAATATTGTGATTGAAAGTTGAATTTCGATTTAAACTGGGTTGCTGAGAGTTGAATTTCGATTTAAATTTAGTTGCTGAGAGTTGAATTTGAATTTAGATTTAAATATAGTGATTGAAAGTTGAAGTTGAATTTAGATTTAAATATAATGTTCAAAAGTTGAATTTCGATTTAAATTGAGCTGCTGAGAGTTGAATTTGAGTTTAGATTTAAATACAATGATTAAAAGTTGAATTTCGATCTCGATTCGGTTGCTGAGAGTTGAATTTGAGTTTAGATTTAAATACAATGATTAAAAGTTGAATTTCGATTTAAATTCGGTTGCTGAGAGTTGGATTTGGATTTAGATTTAAATCTAGTGAGATTGAAAGTAGAACTTTCACTTAAATTGGCTTGCTGAGAGTTGGATTTGAATTTAGATTTAAACATAGTGATTGGAAGTTGAACTTCCATTTAAATTGTCTTGCTGAGAGCTGTATGAATGTCGTAGAAGAGAAAAGAAAATTTATATTTTGATTACAGATGAATCAAATTTTCTTTTATTCAAAAAGAAAGGCGTTCGTGTTCGTTAGACTTTGTTTGAAATCGATCTGACATTATCAAAATAAATTAGCATAAAACGATTATAATCTCTCTATTTTTCCCATATTCTCAGACTCATAGTCACCACTAAAAATTTCTATACCATTATTTAAAATATTGTTTATATTGATATCTAATCAATTACTGAACATATAATCTAAAAATTAATATCCACAAAACTAAGAACATGACATAAAGAATGGAATTATCCTAGATCGGAAGAAATGCTTAATTTTCGAGTGAAAATAATTCCGACTGCAAACGGTTAATTAAAAAAAGAATCATCGCTCTCATTGCTATCGATTAAAATTCTTTGATTCCGACACACCGAATTCATCACTGAACGCCGCGCGCCGAGTCGAACGATCAAGATCAACTACCCTAAACCAGTACGCTTAGAGCAAGGTTGGTAGGTAAACGGCGAAATGAAACGACGAGTACTCCGTTGTTTATCACAAGACATAAAAATTAACTTTTATTAGAAAATAAATAAAAGTGTTGCAGAAGTATGATCGAGGGTAGGGGTCGAGAGGGGGGGTGGGCTGGAGATTGGCAGACGGAAAGAAGAGAGGAGGAGAATATACAGCGGAAGCTCGGACGTCGTGGTGTCTTCTTCAGTATCGCATGCCGCACAACAATTTCAAGTTGAGTGAACCAGGGGTTGGTACGAATACAATCTACGGGGGTAGTTGGAGCGAAGGGGCGGTGAGATTCGTTGGAGACCTGTTTATCCGACTGTTCTGTAGAGGGAAGACGACGAGAGAGCGAATTTGTCGGTGAATTGGTTGCCTGGTTCTAGGTGTTGGCTAGCCGATCGTCACGACTGCTGGAGGTCGCGTCCTTGTGCCCTTCTGCTGGATATAATACTGATCGAACGCGTCCGACTATGGCCCGCATCGACCGGGTCCGTGATGACCCGGGACGGACGACTGCTTTAGGTCCAAGTTGCTACCCCGATCTTGCTGATGGACATCGTTGCTCCCGTGTGTACATAGTCCCTAGGCCTCTTTCCCGCCGAGAGAATTTCGATGATTGGCCGTGGTTATCGTTATACATCGCAAGGCGTCGCTACATCAAGCACCTCGGGACGGCTCGTCCAGGACCAGGGTGCGCCACCCTGGACCAGCGAGGTCAGGTGGTGCCATACGGTACCTTAATCCCAGGGATGGTGGACGGGGGCCTTGACGATCTTGACGGGCTCGACGTACTCCTCGTAGCCGATCAGATGAGGCTTGACGATGTGCGGTGGGTGGTACGGGATCCTATTCACATTGGCGTGGACCTTGATGTTCAGCGGCTGGGGATGTGGGGGTGGGATCGACTGCTGCTGAGGGATCTGGAGCACCTGGTGCACCTCCGGATGCGCCTGCGGACATCCATGAATTAGTCAATCCCGTCACAATACACGAAAGAAACATCAGGTGTTTCGTGGAACTATTTGTTCAACTAAATCTTGCTGGGTAATGCTTGCTGAGTAATTACGACATCAGTTGAGTAACAATGAATGAGAGCAACGAATTGAGTCACGGGTGGCTGCAGAGGCTATTTGTAGCAGCCGGAGTTTCGTCAGCGAGTTCGCGAGTCCCTCGCAGACACCTCATTAGACATGATATACATGACTCGCAACAAGTACGCGACCGTTAATCATGGGAAACGAGGAATGATCAAAACGAGATGAGCAGCTGTCGAATCAGATGTAACGATGATGAGAGAAATTGGGCGTGGACCTTGATGTCCAACTACTGGGGATGTGGGCGGGATCCATGCGTTAATCAATCCCCTGATAATACACGAACGAAACATCAACTGTTGGAGAACTACCGGACAACTGTTGCCTCATGACAATGGAAATGTTGTTCAACTAAACCGGCTGACTAATCACGAATCAGTTGAGTAACACCGAAAGAGGTTGTTGCGGTGGTTCGAGTTCAGAGCAACGAATGGAGTCACGGGTGGCTGCTGCCACAGAAGCAATCTGTAACAGCCGGAGTTTCGTCAGCGAGTTCGCGAGTCCCTCGCAGTCACCTCATTAGACGAGAGGATTGGGGTTCGATTCAGCTTCCACGGCGACTGGAAAGTCTCGTTACATGACTCGTAACAAGCACGCGGCCGTTAATCATGGGAAATGAGCAATTATCGATGATGCCGGTAGCTATCGCGAACGGATCAGCTGTCGAATCAGATGTAATGATGATGAGAGAAATTGGATTAGGTGATCAGCGCTGGGAACAGCGAGTGTGTACCCAGCGATGCTGATCGGGACTTCTTTGGACAGAGTCTTCCTCGAGTGATCGAAACGTGGTGCCTGAAGATGATCTAGATCAGGCCTGGGCGACGCTGACCCGCAATACAGATGTGGCTACTTCTCTCCTTTTCTTGCGGAGAAGGTGAGAAGTGGCTCTTCCTCACGAAGAGAGTATCTGTTCTGCGAGCCAACGTTCATATCAGACCTGGGCGACGATGAAAGAGAAGAACAGGCGTGGTGGTGGGCGAAGAACTAAGGGCAATGCGAAAAGTGGAGGCCCTCAGTTCTTCACAGGATCGGGCACCAACTGCATAGTAGTGGGCCGGTCCATTGAACGTCCCGGGGGTGGGTGTTTACTCCCCCTTAACAAAAAAAAAGAGCTGGGCGACGATGGGCCGAAAAACACGTGGTGCTGCTTTTCCCCTTCGCCGGCTCGGCAAGGCAGTTTCTAACCTCATGGTTTCTACCTCATCTGACGACACTGTCAGCATCGTGGGGCCCTTGCTGAAGGGAGAGTCAGAGTGGACGTGGTGGGACTGCCTTGCCGAGCCGGCGAAGGGGGCTGCACCATGTGTTTTTCGGCTCATCGTCGCCCAGGCCTGATCTAGATGATCGCCGTAGGAACAAAGAATAGAATCATGTCGATCGGTATTGAATTTTGCAAGACTCCTGGGATTTTGAACATGGTGCTAGAGACTCAATGCTGAACGGAAGAGACTCCGAACACTATAGTGTCTGGATGACTGTTGTTCGTGAATGGCAGCGTGAGACTTAGCTGTGACCGATCGTTGTGTCTGTCGTTTTCGTTACCTGAGCCACCGCGACCTTCACGTACGAGGGTTGGGCAACCTTCACGTAGGAAGGTTGCCAAGGCGCAGGTGCTGGCCAAGGTGCAGGCGCTGGCCACGGATGCACAACCTGAGTGGTTCAAAATCACCGATACGTTTCAATCTGAATACTTTTTTGAATAGAACTTTGTTACTGAGTGGTTATTGTCCACCGAGTTGCGTCCAGTTACTCGGTTTCACGAAGAACGATGGAGACAGTGAGAGAGAGAGAGAGTACAGGTACGGAGAATTAAACGAGAATAGAAGAGAATGCTGAAGAGAGATGACGTTAGACGATTAGAGGACGCTGGAGGACCTCCTTTTTTAGAGCTATACCTGCGAGGTCCAAGTTTTGTCGAGCTACTTGGACGTCCGAACTAATGAGTGATTAATTGAAGACTGATTAGCGGTGTCAATCCGTCTTGACTTTCATTCGATTCCTCCCTGGTCTACGTTAATCGTTTTAGTTGATACTTTCGGGTCAAGTCTAGCAGTACAGGTCGCCCTCGTTACATGTCGCGGCGCAGAACCGAGTGGTGAACATCCAACGAGGGAATACGTTTGCTGGTGACAGGCTATGTTAGAAGTCTTGGAATTGCGCGAGCCTGAGATTGTTATATTATTCGACAGCGGAATTTATGCATTTATAATAAAAATAGGTAAATGTAATTTAAACAAAAACAGTTTTTTAAAATTTAAAACAGCAAAAAGATTAGGAGAATTTAAATATATTATTTTCAATCTATTAAACATATTGGAAAAACAAAATATATTTATATTGCATTCCAGTTAGTTGCAATTCAGGTATAAAATTTTTATTTTGCATAAACATATTGAACATATTGTTACATTATTTTCTATGAAACATGCTAGGAAAGAAAATAATTTTCTATTTCACTTCAGTTTGTTGCAATTCAGGTAGAAAATCTTTATTTTGCATAAAGATCCGCTGTCTATATATTATATATAATTTGATTATTTATATATGATTATATTATTGAAGAAATTAGTGGAAGTTATTCTGGTTACTATATCCTGATGTTCGAGAAACGATTAGTCAGTTTGTCAGACATTGTTATTCTTATGTTTGTATATAATACATGTTATATATTGTGTCTGCACAATCTAATAAGTAGAAAAGAAATCGTTACGTTTTTATTTCTGCAGAGTGCACACAGACTTTCGTTGAAACAAATGTTGAATATCATTAGAGAATTTTGTTATGAAACATGCTGTAGTTAAATCGAGTTTTAGATTGTGGTATTAGAAACTATGTATTCTTCGATCCATTTGAAATTTAAATTCGAATACGATAAATTTTTGAAAGTTTTACTTACCGGAGCAGCCCATGGAATTCCGGGGTAGGCACTGGCGACGGCCATGACGGCGAACAGAACAATCTGCAATTGCAATGCAACTCAACAATGGTTCCTGCACTTATTTACTCACACAACAATTTTTTTTCCAGAAATATTTTGAGTATTTGTGAGAACGTGAATTTTTATATAGAACGACGAGATGAAGTTTTATTTGGAACAACAATACGAATTTTTGTATGGACCAACAAAATGACGTGTATGGAACAACAAATTGAATTTTAGTGTGGCACAACAAAATGAATTTTTGTATGGAACAAGGAAAAATGAGGTTGTGTATGGAACAACAAAATGAGGTTGTGTAAGGAACAACAAAATGAATTTTTGTATGGAACAACAAAATTCATTTTTTGTATGGAACAACAAAACGAATTTTTGTGTGGAACGACAAAATAAGGTTCTATATGGCACAACAAAATGAATTTTTACATAGAATGACAAAATTAATTTTTATATTGAACAACAAAATGAGGTTGTGTATGGAACAGAAAATTGAATTTTTATATGGGATAACAAATTGAATTTTTATGTGGAATAACAAAATGAGGTTCTATATGGAACAGCAAAAAGAATGTTTATATAAAATAACTAAAATTATGCCTCTGCTATAATTCACAAGTACCTCGACAAATTTTTAATTGAAAAATTGACGTTCTAGTAAGAGAAATTTAATACTGATTGTAAAACAGAAAAATTGTTACTGGGAGATACAAATTTCGTATATAATAAGACACTATATATGAAAAAAGAATAGTTCAAGGATTTGCAAAACAGTTTCAAAATTCTATTTGCTTGAAGAATTACCAAGAACCAAAGATTTGACGAATAGCTCTTCTAATATTTGCAGAACAGTTTCAAAATTCGATTAGCTGCAAGAATTGCTAGGAACTAAAGGTTTGGCGTAGAAAGTAATTATTTAAGAAATGAGGATATTTCTAGTAATAGCAGAACACTTTCAAAATTCTATTTGGCACAACAATTGCTAGGAACCAAAGATTTGGCGTAGAAAAGAATTATTTAAAAGATCAGAATAGTTCTAGAATTTGAAAAACAGTTTCAAAATTCTATTTGCTTGAAGAATTACCAAGAACCAAAGATTTGACGAATAGCTCTTCTAATATTTGCAGAACAGTTTCAAAATTCGATTAGCTGCAAGAATTGCTAGGAACTAAAGGTTTGGCGTAGAAAGTAATTATTTAAGAAATGAGGATATTTCTAGTAATTGCAGAACACTTTCAAAATTCTATTTGGCACAACAATTGCTAGGAACCAAAGATTTGGCGTAGAAAGGAATTATTTAAAAAATCAGAACAGTTCTAGGATTTGCAGAACAATTTCAAAATTCTATTTGCTGCAATAATTGCCAGGTACCAAAGATTTGACGTACGAAATAATTCTTCAAATAATCAGAATAAGCCATAGAGTTTGCAGAACAGTTGAAAAATTCTGTTTGCTTGGACAATATCGAAACTGAGAACCGAAAAAAATCGAATTCAATCACGAAATGCCAGGAACCAAAGATTTGACGAATAGTTCTTCTAATATTTGCAGAACAGTTTCAAAATTCGATTAGCTACAAGAATTGCTAGGAACTAAAGGTTTGGCGTAGAAAGGAATTATTTAAAAAGTCAGAACAGTTCTAGGATTTGCAGAACAATTTCAAAATTCTATTTGCTGCAATAATTGCCAGAAACCAAAGATTTGACGTACAAAATAATTCTTCAAATAATCAGAATAAGCCATAGAGTTTGCAGAACAGTTGAAACATTCAGTTTGCTTGGACAGTACCGAGACGGAAAACCAAAAAGAATCGAATGTACAAAATAATGTTTCAGAAAATCCAGAATGAGCCTAGAATTTGCAGAACAGTTGCAAAATTCTGTTTGCTTGGACAATATCGAAACTGAGAACCGAAAAAAATCGAATTCAATCACGAAATGCCAAGAACGAAAGATTTGATGTACAAAATAATGTTTCAGAAAATCCAGAAAAATGTTGTTTGCTTGGAGAAAATCGAAATGTAGACAAAGTCCGATAACCGGTAAGGAGACCGTAGGCCCGATATTGGAGGCTATGTGGCAGCGGTTCGAAACTTACGACGATCTTCATCGTAGGCGATTTTTCTTGTGCTGTACACGGGAAAACACTACGTATCTGAGGGGCGACGCGGTATGCTTTTATAGCGAGGCCCTGCCCAGGCCTAGGGAGTCCAAGATGAGGCGGGGGCACAACGATTGCGTTGCATACGGACCCCTTTCACCAATAGCGATCGACCCTTTCGGACCCCTTATTCGGTGCTCCGCTGACCGCGGAATCGTTGTACTTCCGGTAACCGTCGGGGTAACCCTCGAAAACTCGGCGAAGCTTCCCGTAAAAGAGGACCAGAACTTTTTGGGACAAAAGCTGCGAACTGGATCGCCAGCCGTTGACCTGGTTTGCGACGTTGCAACGACACCGCTGCAACGCCGGTTGCATTGCTCGCGGTCAGAGAAAAAAGAAAACCGCAGCTTCGAGCACGCGAAAAAATTCATTAAGGAACCAACGGAATAATCAATCGAATTCGAAATTCCCGGTCGAACGGAGAACATTGCGGTTATGTATTGTGATTCAAGAAAACACCAATTGCATAAGCGTGGAAAAGAATTGATCGGTCTGTCTGCGTTTTTATGAGAAGGTGAAGGGGAATATTCGACGGAGAGGATGTATTTTGTGTATGATTCAACTTCTATTTCTTTCGAAAACATACCGACCGGTTAGTGTAGATATGCACTTGGCTTTTAGCCAATGTTCAATTATTTTCTTTCGTTTGTAATACTTTTATCACTAATTCTAGCTACACAACGTCATCCATTCTTTTTTATTCCTTCTTGTAGCTGAAAAGCCCGCTCGTGAAGCATGACTAATAGACTGCAGATATTTGTGCAAAATGATCATTCGTTTGATAATAGTATTTTGTATTGATAACAGTATTCTCAAATTTTTTAAATCTTTTCACAATTTGTGTTTGATCTATTAACTCTGTACATTTATCAGAAAAATAGATATCTGCGATTTGGAACAGTGAATAAAAACTGTGCAGACACTGCAAGATTTCCATAACGCTGTTACACTATTTTCCAGTTATTAGAATTATTAAGAGAAGAACCTACGTTTAGATTGTGGTCCTCACAATTAACGTAGAGAATTTTTATTTTGTACAAAGAATCGCTGTCTAATAAAATTAGTCTGTGGATTATATGTATTTATGAGAAAAATAACTGATAGCAATTAAACTATGCAGACATTGCAATATTTCAAGAATGCTGTAATATATCTTCCACTTATTAAAATTATTAAAAGGAGAAAAAAGGAGAAACTTGTGGTCCTCACAATTAACGTAGAGAATTTTTATTTTGCACAAAGAATCGCTGTCTAATATAATTAGTCTGTGGATTATATGCAAGAATGCTGTTACACTATTTTCCACTTATTAAAATTATTAAAAAAGGAAATACATTTAGCTTGAGGTCCTCACAATTAACGTAGAGAATTTTTATTTTGCACAAAGGTGCCAGTCTAATATCAGAATTAAACTGTGGATTATATGCAAGATGCTGTTATACTATTTTCCACTTATTAAAATTATTAAAAGACGAAATACATTTAGCTTCTGGTCCTCACAATTAACGTAGAGAATTTTTATTTTGTACAAAGAATCGCTGTCTAATATAATTACACTGTGGATTATATGCAAGATGCTGTTACACTATTTTCCACATATTAAAATTATTAAAAGACGAAATACATTTAGCTTCTGGTCCTCACAATTAACGTAGAGAATTTTTATTTTGTACAAAGAATCGCTGTCTAATAAAATTAGTCTGTGGATTATATGTATTTATGAGAAAAATAATTGATAGCAATACTAAACTATGCAGACATTGCAATATTTCAAGAATGCTGTAATATATCTTCCACTTATTAAAATTATTAAAAGGAGAAAAAAAGGAGAAACTTGTGGTCCTCACAATTAACGTAGAAAATTTTTATTTTGCACAAAGGTGCCAGTCTAATATCAGAATTAAACTGTGGATTATATGCAAGATGCTGTTACACTATTTTCCACATATTAAAATTATTAAAAGAAGAAATACATTTAGTTTGTGGTCCTCACAATTAACGTAGAGAATTTTTATTTTGTACAAAGAATCGCTGTCTAATAAAACTAGTCTGTGGATTATATGCAAGAATGCTGTTATACTATTTTCCACTTATTAAAATTATTAAAAGAAGGAATACATTTAGTTTGTGGTCCTCACAATTAACGTAGAGATATTTTCTTTTGCACAAAGGTGCCAGTCTAATATCATAATTAAACTGTGGATTATGTGCAAGAATGTTGTTACACTATTTTCCACTTATTAAAATTATTAAGAAACGAAATACATTTAGCTTGAGGTCCGCACAATTAACGTAGAGAGAATTTTTATTTTGCATAAATTTCTTGTGAAATTGTCTTTGAAAAACAAAAGGTAGATGAAACTGTAGCTGAATAATTTTACTAAATAGTGTACTGTGATATTAATAAACGATGTAATTCTTCTAAACGAAATATTGTCAAGTTTTTAAAAGTTCCCGACAAAACGTTCTGTATTTCAGCATCTCGTTTTCCGCATGAGTGCATAAAGTCCGCAGTCTAATCACTAGACTGCGAATCTTTATGCAAGATAGAAATTGTCTGCATCGATTGCAAGAGGTAGAAACCAAATTGAATGTTGTTTCTTCCCTTAATGAATTTAACAGAGGAGAATTCAATTCTTAAAATTGTCCAACAATTTTGCATTTCGTTTACTCAATTTTGCTATGAATGCATAAAGATCCGCAATCTACTAATCACGATACTCGCAAGCGTAACATTTTAATTTTGGTAGGTGAAGGGTACGGGGAAAATATGTTTCCTCTTCAAGGCGTGCAGGCTCTTTGCCGATTGCTTTGCAATCCGCCGTCGATCATCTCGGAATAGTTGGGTAGCAATAGGTGGAATTGCACAACGGAAAAAAGGAACCGCGACTTCCGTCTGGGACGACGTAACTTCGCTGCAACGATGTTCCGTCGAGCATTTTATGAAATTTTCCGCTGAAATCTGGCCTTTTCCCAGTGGGTTATTAATTTTCCACGTTTCGACGTGCTCCGCTAGCTTCCGACAACGGCCAATCCATCGCCGCCGGTGCTAGGGAACAACCCGGTGGAAGCCGAAGCGGGCCTCCTGGCTTCCGCGTGAATATTTCGCGCGGACTAATTTCGCCCGGACGTTGCGCAAGTTTGGCTAAAACTTCACTGGCCGAGGTAAGAAACCCCCCAGTTCGGCCGACGACAACTCGAACAACGTATCGCGATGGATCGCAAAAACCGGCGCACCGCTACCGTTTTATTGTCTCCCATTTACGGCGGCCATTGTATTAACCAACGTCGAAACTGGAACGCACCACGATTCTCCAAATCCGTCGCCACAGGCTCCGTTGCCACACGAAAATGAAAATCGAAATCGTTTTCGCCGGTCATCTTCGTGCGTAAACAAGAATTTGTTTAATGATTACAAAGGACAATTCTGTTAGGTGTACAAATTAATTCTTCTTCCTGTTTCCTTCTTTAACGTCGCATCGACTTCTCGGTCATTTCCAGGTAGCACGCGACGTCTTGAAGATGTCCATTTTACGTCTTTTTAGGTGTGGAAGTCTTACGTCATAAAAAGACGTCTTTAAGACCACAAACAGTGTGGTCTCAATCTCCATCTCAATCTCAGTCTCAGTCTCAGTCTCAGTTTCCGTCTCAGTTTCCGTCTCAATCTAATTCTCAATCTCTATCTCTGTCTTTATCTCAATTCCAATTCCAATTTCAATTTCAATTTCAATTTCAATCATAACCTCAATCTCAATCTCAGTCTCAGTCTCAATCTAATTCTCAATCTCTATCTCTATCTCTATCTCAATTCCAATTTCAATTTCAATTTCAATTTCAATCATAACCTCAATCTCAATGTCAATTCCTATTTCAATTTCAATTTCATTTCCAATTCCAATTCCAATTCCAATTCCAATTTCAATTTCAATTTCAATCATAACCTCAATCTCAATCTCAATTCCTATTTCAATTTCAATTCCAATTCCAATTCCAATTCCAATTTCAATTTCAATTTCAATCATAACCTCAATCTCAATCTCAATTCCTATTTCAATTTCAATTTCAATTTCAATTCCAATTCCAATTCCAATTTCAATTCCAATCTCAATTCCAATTTCAATTCCAATCACAATTCCAATTCCAATTTAAATCTCAATCTCAATCTCGTTCTCAATTCCAATCTCAATTTCAATTTCAATTCCAATTTTTAGTGTGATTTTAATTGTAATTGCAATTTCAATTTATATTATTTTTATTGTGATTTTAATTGTAATCGCAATTTCAATTTTTATTATTTTTATTGTGATTTTAATTTTAATTGCAATTTCAATTTATATTATGTTTATTGTGATTTTAATTGTAATTGAAATTTCAATTTATATTATTTTTATTGTGATTTTAATTGTAATTGCAATTTCAATTTTTATTATTTTTATTATTCTGATTTTAATTGCAATTGTTATCTTTGTTACAGTTTTTATGTCAATTCCACATGCGTTCTTCTAATAAAGTCGTTGTCGGTTTCTTTGGGAATTTTGTGTCTGCTGCGGAGTTGGTCTAGTTTGGCGCATTTTAGAATTATGTGTGTGGCAGTTAGTGTTTGATCACTAGACTGCGGATCTTTATGCAAAATAAAAAAATGTTTGCATCGATTGCAGGACACAGGAGCCAAATAAAAATTGTATTTTTGTTGTAATTATTCTATGAAGCTGCAACTAATATATTGATGTCCTTAAATATTTTTATTATGTCCACTGCTTTAAACTACATGTACCAATTTTTGTCATAAATGCATAAAATCCGCAGTCTATTGATCACAGTGTTCACACCGTGGCGGGGATCCGTTTTGTAGGAGCAATTTGTGTGTTAACGCTAAAACAACAAAAGTGTATGATATTATAAAAATAACAAGATTAAATTGATTTATATTTTGTGCGATTTTTTACGATTTCATATAATGGAGTCAAAAAATGGGTTGCCCTTTACTTTACCGGACTCAAAATTTGCGCCTTTCTTCTATAAATTATTACATATTTGGTATGTAATCCAGTAGATTTGTACCCGGAACGGATGCAGATCGAAGTTTCGATCCTGTAGGATCAATGGTTCAGGAGTTATGCTTGCTTAAAGTTGTGCAATTTTCAGTGTTTTTGACAGGAAAGGGCGCCGCTTACCGAGCAGAGCCGCTAGGTGGTAGTTGGTTGGTGATTAGGTCGGGGACGTAGCAATATAAGCGGCTCGCGGTCGTCACTACGAACCAATATGGCGGCACCCTTACCTGTCAAAAACACTGCAGATTGCTCAACTTTAAGCAAGCATAACTCCTGAACCATTGATCCTACAGGATCGAAACTCGATCTGCAGCCGCCCCGGATACAAATCTACTGGATTACATACTAAATACGTCATAATTTATAGGGGAACGGGACAAATTTTGAGTCCGATGAAGTAAAGTTTACCCATTTCTAGTAATTGCAGAACAGTAATAGACTCCGGATCTTTATGCAAAATAAAATTTTCTTATATGAATTACAACAAATTACCGTGAAATAGAGATTTATTTCCTTTCTTAATATGTTCAATAGGTTGAAAATAAGGTAACAGTATCTTCGAATTTTTATTATATGTTTACTGTTTTAAATTACGCCTACTAATTTTTGCCATGAATGCATAAAGATCCGCTGTCTAGTTATAACTTTTTTTAAAACCGATACTGTGAGAATACCGCAGTTTTTAGTTATGTCACTATTCTTGCCGGGACACGATACGCGTTTATGACGAGCACGAGTATAATTGTGCTCCTCCGTAACTTTCCACAGCATTGTATCGATCAAAGAACGAATAAATTGAGGCACACGTTCCTATCGATCAGGTCTTGTTAGCACATGGTAAACCGGAAACTTTACAATGCCATAACACGGTATAAATAATTACGCTGGTTACTGCGCATAAGAAAATTACACATATTCGTAGCAGGACAAATAAATTTCTAAAATGCATGGCTATTACGGTGTTCAATTTATCACATTTCTAATCGAGGGTTATCAATAGCTATTACGGGCAATTATGATTGTATGTTTTATCGGCGACGAAGAAACAGCATCGGCGCGTTCAATGTCCGAAAAAACAGTCGGCCATTTAATGGCCTCGAAAGAAGAAATGGTTGACGCGGCAACGACTCTTTGAGCCTGATTTTTCTCCGGCGCAGCATTATGCAACACGCCCAGGGTAAGAAAGCCGCGTTTCCGTGTGATCGAGCGAAAATTCAGTATCAATTTTCGTCTCTCCCACCCTGTTTAGCCCAATTATCCCTCGCGTCGCTAATGGGCTGACTTTTACGACTCGCCAATTTCGTAAGCTGCTGTAAACGCTAGAACGGTGTAACCTAACGAGCCAGCGCGGTGCAGCACGGTCGTAAATGCATCTAGTTCTGGGTCGTGCGTTTGCATTGTGTACAAACTGCACGTTACTCGTCGGAAAACTCTGCTTTTCCTCGCGGCGAACCAATTGGCCAACTTTCCGCGCGAATTAAGCAATTCCGAGCAACCGGCTGCTTCGAACGTCCTGAAGATAAAAGAAAAATAAAAGAAAAAAGAATGAAATCCTGCGACCAGGCTGTTTCGCCTGAATTTGATTGAATTTGTCGACGAAACTCGAGGAACGTTTGCTCTGCATGAACCAAAGATTTGACGTTCGTAAGAATTATTTAAAAAATGAGGATAGTTATAGGTTTTGCAGAACAGTTTCAAAATTCTATTTGCTGCAAGAAATGCCGGGAACGAAGGATACGAAGTAGAAAAGAATTATTTTAAAAATGAAAATAGTTCTAAGTTTCGCAGAACAGTTTAAAAATCGTGTTTGCAGCGAAAATTTGCAACCGTCTGTTTGGAACATCCTCAAGATAAAAGAAAAATGAAAGAAAAAAGAATGAAATCCTGCGACCTGGCTGCTTCTCGCAATCTGAATGAACAAAAAGCTTCGAATAAGTTGTGAGTTTGTCGACGAAGCTCGAGGAACGTTTGCTCTGCGTGAACCAAAGATTTGACGTTCGTAAAAATTATTTAAAAAATGAGGATAGTTGTAGGTTTTGGAGAACAGTTTCAAAATTCTATTTGCTGCAAGAAATGCCGGGAACGAAGGATACGAAGTAGAAAAGAATTATTTAAAAAATGAGAATAGTTCCAAATTTCGCAGAACAGTTTAAAAATCGTGTTTGCAGCGAAAATTTGCAACCGTCTGTTTGGAACATCCTCAAGATAAAAGAAAAATAAAAGAAAAAAAAATAAAATCCTGCGACCTGGCTGCTTCTCGCAATCTGAACGAACAAAAAGCATCGAATTAGTTGTGAGTTTGTCGACGAAGCTCGAGGAACGTTTGCTCTGCGTGAACCAAAGATTTGACGTTCGTAAGAATTATTTAAAATATGAGGATAGTTCCAAGTTTCGCAGAACAGTTTAAAAGTCGCGTTTGCAGCGAAAATTTGCAGCCGACTGCTTCGAACATCCTCAAGATACAAGAAAAATAAAAGAAAAAAGAATGAAATCCTGCGACCAGGCTGTTTCGCCTGAATTTGATTGAATTTGTCGACGAAACTCGAGGAACGTTTGCTCTGCATGAAACAAAGATGTGACGTTCGTAAGAATTATTAAAAAAATTAGGATAGTTGTAGGTTTTGCAGAGCAGTTTCAAAATTCTATAAGCTGCAAGAAATGCCGGGAACGAAGGATACGAAATAGAAAATAATTATTTTAAAAATGAAAATAGTTCCAAGTTTAGCAAAACAGTTTAAAAATCGTGTTTACAGCAAAAATTTGAAGCCGACTGCTTCGAACATCCTCAAGATGAAAGAAAAATCCAATAGAAAAGAATGAAATCCTGCGACTAGGCTGCTTCTCGCAATCTGAACGAACAAAAAGCTTCGAATTAGTTGTGAGTTTGTCGACGAAGCTCGAGGAACGTTTGCTCTGCGTGAACCAAAGATTTGACGTTCGTAAGAATTATTTAAAAAATGAGGATAGTTGTAGGTTTTTTGCAGAGCAGTTCCAAAATTCGAGGAAAGTTTTTGTTTCATCACTAATGAACGTTAACATTAATTATATTATTTTCAACCGTTTGAACATACTCCGCAAGAAATTAACCGTTCATTTCAGGCCGGCTTGCCGCAATTCAGTTAGAAAGTTTTAATTTTGCATAAAGATCGGCATTCTGGCGAAATAAAATTTTAATTTGTTTTCTGAAGAAGATGGTTCTTGTTTCCTCCTTGACGAACGCTGGCAGCGTTTCATCTACGTGATCTTCAAGACGCGAAGGTTGCAGTAGTTCGCGAAGTTTCCACCTTGGCACGAATTCTCTAAGGCGACATTTCTCGCTACCTTTGGCCTGCGCGATCTCCTTTCCGAGAAAACTAGCCGCCCTTTACATGGGAGTGCGCCGTCCAGTTGGCTAATCTCCGCGCTGCTGCAAAACGATTTGACCCGTTAGTCCGTGAAGGGTTCAGACGTGCTGCTGCATTTTCGACAGCCGCACTCGGAACTGTAAAACTGAGCTGTAAAATTTACATTGGTCCCCGTAAAACGAGTTCATATATACTGTTCACAGTAAAGGGATAAAGAAAATCATTTCTCACGAATATTTCACCATTAGTTAAATCTATTAGAATTTCTCGTATACTTCAAGTGGAAGTGTTTAATCGATTTTTATTTTATTGGCAGGTTATCTTTTGTTTGACAGTGCAAGATGTGCTATAAAAATTACGTTGGTCCCCCTAAAACGAGTTTATGTATATATTGTTCACAGAAAAGGGATAAAGAAAATCATTTCTCACGAATATTCGACACTATTAATTAAATCTATTAGAATTACTTGTAGGAAACTTGTGAATTGAAATTAAAATTGGAATTGGAATTGTGATTGATATTGTGATTTGTGATTTGTGATTGAGATTGAGATTGAGATGGAGATTGGAATTGGAATTGAAATTGAAATTGGAATTGGAATTGAGATTGAGATTGAGATTGTGATTGAAATTGAGATTGGAATTGAAATTGGAATTGACATGAGATTGAGATTGAGATTGAGATTGTGATTTGTGATTGAGATTGAGATTGAGATTGAGATTGAGATTGAGATTGAGATTGAGATTGAAATTGGAATTGAAATTGAGATTAGAATTGAAATTGGAATTGCAATTAAAATTGGAATTGGAATTGAGATTGAGATTGTGATTGAAATTGAGATTGGAATTGAAATTGGAATTGATATGGGATTGAGATTCAGATTGTGATTGTAATTGAGATTGGAATTGGAATTGAAATTGGAATTGAGATGGGATTGGAATTAAAAGTGGAATTGGATATGAGATTGAGATTGAGATTCATTGTTTTAGTTATTTAAGATTGACTTTTAGACTGTGGATGGATTGGTATAATTCCTTGGTAAGTATGTTCGAAAGGTTGAAAATAACATAATAGTATCTCATTTTTATCTTTTTAGTTCTTTTCGCAGTCGAGTTTGTATTTAATAATTTCTTTTTACCATTTTATTGGCAGCTTGTCTATCGTTAGACGGTACAAGATATGCTAAAACGAATTCATTCGACGAACATTTGACCATTAGTTATAAATCAATTAGGATTTCTCGTATACCTCAACCGGAAGTGTTTAATCGATTTTTATTTTATTGGCATGTGTTCTCTTTCGTTTGACGGTGCAAGATGTGCTGTAAGAATCACATTGGTCCCCCTGAAACAAATTCACGTATAATTGTTTAAAGCAAAGCAATAGAGAAAAATGTGTTTTCGGCGAAGTGACTTGGGTTCGTAGCCCGTTATTTTCTGCTCATAATTACAGAAAGATTCGAGATTGCTGGTAGAACTGCCCGCTGGGAGGATAATCCAGGATTCTGAAGACTGAATAAGGCGAACCGCTAATGAAACGTAGAGCTGCACGAGCAATCACGTTACGTTACTCCAGTTAATTAGCAAGCGATTGAACTCAATTCAAATTGAACCGTGCCAACAGCCACTGTATCTATATACCGAACCGTTTTGTTTTCTTCTTTTTTTTTCGTGGTTTGACGTTAGAATGTACGGTGCACGATAAAACGATACGCTTTCGTAAATCTCGTCAAGAACAAACCCAGAAGAAATAATCTAATAAGAGAATATAGCAGGAAAAACGTTTCCACGAGTATTTAATTCTAATTAACAGGTGGAACACTGGGAGTTATAAGTATTATTATCGTACTGCTACGTTATTGGTTATGATTTATTATTACGTTTATCACAGTTTCTGATTTCATGCAGTTTCTCGGCAGGATTAAAATGTTACCATTTGGTCCAACGATGATATCCGTACTTGCGCAAGAGGATAGGAGGATGTTATGTAATTCATCCGATAATTATCGCATCTGATAACGTTTCGTGGATCACGGGAAAGCGCCAATGGCGAGAGACTACATATAGGACGTTCGAAAAATCATTTCGTTTTATCGAGGAAAAATGAAAGCCAATTTAAGTTTTTATGTCATTTCGTTCTATGATCTTTTGCGATTTTTCCGGCAACTTGAAGATCCCACGCTCGTCGAATTTCTGTGTTTAATTCGCAAGAAAATTGAGTCACACGACTTTTCACGTGTTTATTTGAAATGAAATTTGCACCGCAAATTGAATAAAAGTGAAAAAACAAAATTATCCAATAATTTTGAATTTGATCGTGATCATTAGACATCTTTATGCAATATTTCCACGTGAACCACAACAAACTGAAGTGAAATAGAAATTTGTAGTCCTTTCGTAATACGTTTCATAGGTTGAAAATAATTCAAAAGTACATTGAAATTCTTCTAATGTGTTTACTGTTGCAAATGACACCTACTCATTTTTGCCATAAATACATAAAGATACGCGGTGTAGCAATAACAAATGGAAGCAACGCTCTCTACACGAAAAACGAAATTACTCTCCGAACGACTTGACACATTTTTGAACCGGCTGGGCGTCAAAACGCACGAACTTTCCCGGTTTTGCAAGCGCTCCCTCGAGCGTGATCTCTGGGATCCGCGCGCAGGGTTGTCTTTCGCCGCGTCTACTAGAAACAACGAGTGCAACGCGCCAGAGAATTGCGCAAACCGCCGAGTGGCAACTGGCAATGGAGGCAACGTTCCCGCATAATTGCCGATCGGTTGAAACAGAAAAAAAGGAAAAACCGTTTCCACCGAGGATAAGCGACTCCGAGGGCAGATTCACACAGAAAAATTGTGTGACTCCGCTCCGTTCGGGAACACAAAGCAGCATTCTGGGAAACGGCCTGATTTGGCAGTAAAATCATAATAAGCGTTGCTGTAACAACGATTTCATAGCGCGCTACACTAATTAAGCCGCACTTTCCTCGTCAATCTGTCTCGTTTAACCATTTTGTTGTAATTGCAGCGGACTGGTCCCGTTCTAATGCCGAGTACACACTTTAGCGAACAGCTCGCGAGCTGAAGCTCTATTTGGACGCCACAGTGTTCGATTCTATTGGATTGTATAATCAATTACCAATGAAATAAAAATCAACCAAACATTTTCAATATATTATACTTTCGTTGAAGTATCATAGGAAATAGTATAGATTTAACTAATAGTCAAATGTTCGAAAAGAAATAAGTTTCATAACATAACTGTTGTAACATAAATTCGTTCGGTTTGCAACTGTAAGTATGTATGTTCTGACTTTAACGATTTAGTTGTGACTCATTGTAAAGTCGGATAAATGTGATGAAATAAATACTTCTTATAGCCAACGAGTTTATGAACGAACGAATTTATATCGCGACTCAATAGATTATTGTTTGCACTGTTGCTGTGTGAAATTCGATTGCCACGTCCATTCTATCCTCTGCTAAGGATCATTTTTAGTCGAGATCATATTTCATCACAGGGAAGACAGTAATCATTGAATTTCACATTATCAATGAAAATAGACATTATTTTTTATGGTAAATAACCATAATGAGCAAGTAATATTTAATAAACTCAAACAGAGTTTGAGTAACATTTAATAAACACAAACAAAGTTTGAGTAATTTTATATAAAAACTCAAACGAAGTTTATATTATTTAATAAACCGAAACAAAATTTGAGTAATATTTAATAAACCGAAATAAAGATTGAGTAATATTTAATAAACTCAAACGAAGTTTGAGTAATATTTAATAAACCGAAACAAAGTTTGAGTAATATTTAATAAACCGAAACAAAGATTGAGTAATATTTAATAAACTCAAACGAAGTTTGAGTAATATTTAATAAACTGAAACGAAGTTTGAGTAATATTTAATAAACTCAAACGGAGTTTGAATAATATTTAATAAACTTAAACGAAGTGTGAGTAATATTTAATAAACTGAAACAAAGTTTGAGTAATATTTAATAAACTGAAACGACGTTTGAGTAATATTTAATAAACTCAAACGGAGTTTGAATAATATTTAATAAACTGAAACAAAGTTTGAGTAATATTTAATATAATTAGTAAACGAATGTGTTTAAAATAAGTAGCAGTCAAGGAAACTGTTCTTCGATGTAAATTTCAAATCAAACACTTGAAATATCAGGGAGTTGTTGGCAAGAAAATTGAAAAATAATTCGGAGTGCAAAGAGTTAACATGTTTCATAGGTTGAAAATAATATAATAGCATTTTGAAATCCTCCTAGCATATTTACCATCTTCAATCGCACCTATTCATGTTTGTCATAATTGCATAGTGTCCGCTGTCTACCGATAACCTTTTCCCAATCCGGTTTGAAACGGTTTGGGCGTCCGAAAGAAATCGTTTGATTCGAGCGTCGAAGGACAGAGGGTGTCGTAGACAGTCGGGAGTCAACGATCGATCTACGAGATCACTCGATCGTGGCTATCAATGCTCGGCAATTAATTTGCGACGCGTAATAGCCGTGGCGTGTTCGTAAAAAGCTCGCGAAAAAGGAACGGCAGTGCTCGAAGGAGGTTCACGCTCCACGGAGCGAGCAGAAATTCGAAACGCGCCATGACGGGACGGTCGGATCGCGAAAAACGATCTACACGCCGTGATAGCCGGTCACCGGTGCACGAGAAAACATCGAGGAAGCACCACAGAATTGGGCAACCGGCTCGCCAAGATAAAATCTCCTGCTCCGGCTGCGCCGATTTAGATCATGCCACAGGCCAATCAAAGCGAACAACAATCTTTTGACCAGGTGACTGACGGTTATCCGGATCGAATCTCGCTGGAATTACAGCTGTTTGCGCTTGTTCCTATCCGCGGATACAACCCTCCGCCTTTTCTTTCCCAGACACTCGCGTCCATTGCGGAATTTGCCAACTATGAAACTCTCTTGGTCATTCTCGTGACTAGGCGACGGATTTCTACGCGAAATAGAACGTTGCACGAAGCTCGAGATACAGCAGCTACGTAAACATTCACTTTATAGTCTTAAAATGATACAGAAAGGTTTTTAAATGTACTATTTTGTGCTCCACCCCCTTGTTATTGCTATCAAACTCATTCTCTTTATTTTTGACCTTTTAGCCGAATTCGAAGCATGAATGTTCAAGGAAATGCAACGCGAGACAACGCGAAAATGAACTTGGTACGGTTCTCATTGTTCCGTCATTTCCTATGAAAGCGTCTTTATCATTTCAATAACTATGATATAGGAAACCGGCGAATTTGACCGTAGTAGGTTCAGTGTTAAAATAATACAGCAACTTTTGGAATTTACAATTTTGTGTTTCGCCTACTCTTTAAATATTACTCAAACTTTGTTTCAGTTTATTAAATAATCCTCAGACTTTGTTTCAGTTTATTAAATATTTCTCAAACTTCGTTTGGGTTTATTAAATATTACTCAATCTTTATTTCGGTTTATTAAATATTACTCAAACTTTGTTTCAGTTTATTAAATATTCCTCAATCTTTATTTCGGTTTATTAAATATTACTCAAACTTTGTTTCAGTTTATTAAATATTACTCAAACTTTGTTTGAGTTTATTAAATATTATTCAATCTTTATTTCGGTTTATTAAATATTACTCAAACTTTGTTTCGGATTATATAATATTAGTCAAACTTTGTTTCAATATTATTAAATTGAGTTTATTAAATATTACTCAATCTTTGTTTCGGTTTATTAAATAGTACTCAAACTTTGTTTCGGTTTATTAAATATTACTCAATCTTTATTTCGGTTTATTAAATATTACTCAAACTTTGTTTCAATTATTAAATTGAATATTTATTAAAATATTACTCTAACATCGTTTGAGTTTATTAAATATTACTCAATCTTTGTTTCGGTTTATTAAATAGTACTCAAACTTTGTTTCGGTTTATTAAATATTACTCAATCTTTATTTCGGTTTATTAAATATTACTCAAACTTTGTTTCAATTATTAAATTGAATATTTATTAAAATATTACTCTAACATCGTTTGAGTTTATTAAATATTACTCAATCTTTGTTTCGGTTTATTAAATAGTACTCAAACTTTGTTTCGGTTTATTAAATATTACTCAATCTTTATTTCGGTTTATTAAATATTACTCAAACTTTGTTTCAATTATTAAATTGAATATTTATTAAAATATTACTCTAACATCGTTTGAATTTATTAAATATTACTCAATCTTTGTTTCGGTTTATTAAATAGTACTCAAACTTTGTTTCGGTTTATATAATATTAGTCAAACTTCGTTTGAGTTTGTATAATATCACCCAAACTTTGTTTCAGTTTATTAACTATTCCTCAAACTTTGTACGAGTTTATTAAATATTACTCAAACTTCGTTTGAGTTTATTAAATATTACTCAAACTTCGTTTGCGTTTATTAAATTTTACTCAAACCTCGTTTGAGTTTATTAAATATACATATATTACTCTCTAACTTTGTTTCAGTTTATTTGCCATAAAATGCATTCTCATCATTTTTGGTCATTTAACCGAATATCATGCTACACTTTAGTAGAAACAATCCATAAAACTATCATCGAAATTCTTGATCTCCTCATCACTAGACTCCTGATTTATGCATTCATGACAAAAATGGGTACGTACAATTTAAAACAGTGGAGATATTAAAAAGATTTAATGCACCAGTGTATTAGTTTCACCTTAATAAGATAATTAAAAGTAAAACGAAATTTTTATTTGGTTCCAGCGTCTTGCAATCACATTCTGCTTGATATAGTTAAAGCATACTGCGAGGAATATTCTTTACTCGTCAAAAATAATTTATAGAAATCTGTACAAAGAATAAGACTGTAGAAATAATTAGTAGGTGAACATTGTAATATTTATAAGGCGACGCCAATCGCTTTTAGTAGTCGGTAGGTTAAGCACACGTTGAGCAGCAGTAGCAAGTGTCATTACACCGCCGCTGATTTCCATTTCCCATTTGCATCGCGTACGGTACACATTAATAACGATATATCAGATCACTAATCGTGTAATTAATTATATTCTCTGAACGTGGAATATGCTCATTACAGAAACACTCGAGAGGTGACTGCGATACGCCGCAAAACCGGTCGCTGCGAAAAACTTTAGATTAGTTTCCGACGAGGCGAATTAAGGTCGCCGACATCTTTGCAAATCGGATGCATTTTCCAGGGAATAATTAACGAAACCTTTCACACCACCGAGTTATCCGACATATTTCTTCTATTTTATGCGATACTCGAGCCTCCATTTTTACAGATTTCCGTAAGTAACGGAATTAAATCAAACGCAAGAACACACGGTGCATACCTATGTCGCAACGCATGGACGAATTGGACCGAATTATGGATTATCGGCTCCGGTGAACACTTATCAGTCGATTTCATCTCTATTCTTTAAGAATTCCGGTGAAATTTAAAAGCATTCTCTTTGGCAAGAAGTCTCGCGGAAATTGATTATTTCGCGCGGCAGCGGGAGGAGAACTTTTGCCTCGATTGTGTGCTGTAATATGATGAGTAATCATTCTAGGTCATCACTAACACCAGAAAACTTAGAAAGAGATCACGATTACGTGCCAAGCGATTGTATCGCGTACAAAGTGACCTATTTAAAATTTAATTATTCGCGTATTTGCAGTTACATATCGTAGGAATTTTATTTTATACGATTCAACGCGAGATCAGAGTCGAATCAATCGTTGGGCAAATTTTATTTTAAATAATAAATAAACGTGTGATTTTAATTGCAAATAATAACTAAACTTCTTATCCAAATAAAAGTAATTTAAATCATTCCAAAAGTGATCTATTTATTACCACGCTTATATTAGCTTGCCGAGTTGTCGTTGTTGTTGTTGTATCAGCCAAATCTTGTAATTGAATTTTAAACCACTTCCCGGTGAGCTTAGAGACTTGAAACTTTAAACATAGCTCAAAACTGGATGACAATGCAATATTAAAAAACAAATTTAAAACCAACACTGTGCGTTCAGGAGAAAAAAATTTTAATATTAACCGTCGCACCTCGTCGTGCGACGCTCTGTAGTACGTGATCGCGTTCAGCGATCCCCACTCCGCGCGCCAGCGCTCCCCACTCCACTTCGCACCGAAAGAGCTCAATCAGTATGGTGTTCTGTGAATTCAGTTGCATTTCGGACAATTTCAGACTCCATCAAGAGACGTCGTCTCTCGGAGTCATCCCCTCATTCTATCTCGCGTATTTCCATATCTGACTGTTTCATACCAGTATTGTTATATCTTGCGTTCCATTTAAAAAAGACTGAAAAGTAGAAAATAAAAAAATATATAAACAAAAACTTTCTAAAAACCACGCTTATATTAAACTGCACTAAAAAGGAGAAAATAATTTTTTCAGGCATTAGTCACTATAAATAAAAGCGTGGAGCGCCCACGAAGATTACGTCAATATAATTTAGCGCTCCACGCTTTTATTTATAGTAACTAATGTCTAAAAAAATCATTTTCTCCTTTTTAGTGCATTTTAATATAAGCGTGGTTTTTAGAAAGTTTTTGTTTTTATTACCACGCTTATATTAGCGTTGTTGTTGTTGTTGTATCAGCCAAATCTTGTAATCGAATTTTAAACCACTTCCCGATAAGCTAGAGACTTGAAACTTTAAACATAGCTCAGAACTGGATGACAATGCAATATTAAAAAACATACGCGACTAAAAATGACGACGAAATAGTAATTATCACTAATGGCGGAGGATAGACCGGACTTTAAACTACCAGAGGACCTTCCGCGCGCAATGATGGATCCTCCGCGGCTCGATCTCTGTGGTAAGCTCGATCAGGGGTTCGTGCGATCGCTCCACTCTTCCGCAAACCCGGTTCCCGCCGTCGCGGTTCGTATAATTAAATAATTAAGCAGCCAGCAGCAGCCGAAGGCGCAGTCCAGGCTCATGGAAGTTTACTTTCTAAGCTCGCTGGCGTGGCCAGCGCTCACAGATATGGGAATCCGTGTTGCCCGCAGGCATGGGCACTCGGATTGTCGCAATCAACATCCTTGGGACACGAATCTGGAGCACTTGGCTCCACCGGTGCACCGTGGACACGACGAACGACCGATTGCCGTCTGCAACGAGCTTAATTTTACGGTGATGAGGTGTCGCCTGCATTTCAATCACCTGCTCCCGATAGCGAAGTCTATTTCGTCTGGAAACTGGTCGTCAAACGCAGAAGTTACGTCGGAGAGCATCGGTAAAACGTTGTCCGGAATTCTTCTGCGAATTTATCGCGTCTGAAGCGGTCTTGAAAGCTCTGTCTCGCTCTCTGTGCAGTTAATTAATTATTGAATCGTTTTAACTGCATCATAAAAATGTATTAGACTCTTCTGGAAAAGTTGTTCTGAAAAGCGTTGTAATAATGTGTGAATATTATATTGTAATTTTTTCAAATGACCTCAGAAATCATACCTGTCAAGGAAGTACAACATTCTTTGGACACCCTGTATGTATCCTCCGTGAAAATAAGCGTGCAGTCCTTTTAAATAATTTTTTTCTACGTGTGCGGTCCTACTAAATAATTTTTCTCTACGTGTGCAGTCTTTTTAAATAGCTTTTCTAATCTACAGTAAGGAGCATAACTGATTGCACACACTTTAAATCAGAATAACTTTTATATGAATGGACCAAACAACTTCGATTTCTCTGTAAGTTTAAAAGAATTAGTTTAGTAAATGACGTCTAATAAATATGTAAGTTGAAAAAACGCATTTGGTCGGAATTGTGGAAAACAATAGTAAAAATTGATTGTTTACAACCTTTTTTGCTGGGCCAATAACGAAAATTTAAAAAATGCGTTTTGTCAACTGGTATAAATTATACACGCTCTGAAAATTTCATTGAAATTGGTTAATCGGTTTACGAAGTATAAACGATAAAAAATGGTAATTTTTAGTGTACCATAAACTGGCAAGTTTTACCATTTTTGATCGTTTATAATTGGTAAACCAATTAACCAATTTCAATGAAATTTTCAGAGCGTATGTAATTTATACCACTCGACCAGACACATCCTTTGAATTTTCGTTATTGGCCCAGCTAAAAAAGGTTGTAAAAGTTAATTTTTACTATTGTTTTTCACGGTTCCGTCCAAATGCATTTTTTCAACATATTTTTTACACATCATTTACTAAACGAATTCTTCTAGCCTCACAGAGAAATTGAAGTCGTTTGGTCCATTAATAAAAAAGTTGTTCCGATTTAAACTGTGTGGAATCAGTTATGCTCCTTCCTGTACATCTAGTTTACAGATTATTTATTTATTTTTATTATAAAAAAATGCACTGAAAAGAAGAAAATAATTTTTTTAGACATTAGTGACTATAAATAAAAGCGTGGAGCGCTAAACTATATTGACGTAATTTTCGTGGGCGCTTCACGCTTTTATTTATAGTGACTAATGTCCGAAAAAATTATTTCCTCCTTTTTAGTGCATTTTAATATAAGCGTGGTTAAAATGGAATGCAAGATATAGTAATACTGGTACGAAATAGTAAGATATAGAAACGCAAGATATGGAAATACGCGAGATAGAATGAGGAGTCCGAAATGGAACTGAATGAACGGAACACCACACTGACTGAGCTTCTTCGGTGCGAAATGGGTCAGTGGAGTGGGGATGAGTCGGAGTGGGAACGCGTAGTGGAGTGGGGAGCGCTGGCGCGCGGAGTGGGGATCGCTGAACGCGATCACGTACTACCAAGCGTCGCGGGGCGAGGTGTGACGGTTAATATTAACATTTCTCTTTCTCCTGAACGCACAGTTCTGAGCTATGTTTAAAATTTCAAGTCTCCAGCTCATCGGGAAGTGGTTTAAAATTCGATTACAAGATTTAACCCATACAACAATAACAACAACAACTCGGCAAGGTAATATAAGCGTGGTAAAAACGATCGTTTTAATTCACGTAGCCACCCAATTTGTTTCACTCGCTTCAAGTCTGCCCTCCGTGATTTTTACACATCGTTCGCACGGAAACGAAGCTAAAGAAAGATTTATTTCTCGTGTAAATAATTTTAATCGATCGAGAACAATGTCACCGTACTTTTACGTTTTCCGCATCTTTTTGTTATGATTGCATTTTTGTTATGAATGCATCAAATCCGCTGTCTGCTAACGAATAATGTAGAGCTCGATTGAAGCCGATTGAAGCCGATTGAAGCCGATCGATTGAATTCGACGTACTTTTCTTCGGATCATAAACATTTGCAATTCAACCGATATTATTCGAGTACTGATTCGCAAGAGATTATTAGGTCACCCGGTACGTGGTCCCCGAGGCACCGGTGCCAGCGGCCAGGAATGCCAAGGAATTAGGAATCGTATTTTGCGATTCCTCGAATCGCGTTCTATCGCGAGTCGCTCGGTAAGTAACTGTCCGATTTTTTTACGGCCCGGTTTCGTAAATTCTCCTTCGATTTTACTTGCCGAACGGTCGTAGAAGAGCCGCAGCCTCGCGGGAATCAGACTGCGGAATTCGTGCCATCGACTGCAGTTATTAAAGTCGTAAACTTTATTATTGACATTACCGGGGAGGCGAACGTAACAGTGTTTCTATTATTGACGTGCAAGAATTCCGCACGTTCCTCCACTTTCCTTTTCATTTCTCAGCCGAAGCTGCGAGCCGAAGTTGAAACGCTCGGGAAAAATCCAGGAGTTGTCGAACTGTACCTATTTATCAGTGCCAAGGTCATTTGAAGATCGCAGCGTACGACATCGTTGAACTCGTCTTGACATCGGCTACGATACTGTCGAGTTAAAAATATACGGTGCCATTTAAAAATCATCGATGACCTTCGAAAGACCTTGAAAACAACAACTTCTTTCTCTAACATTTTCTTCTATCTTTGCGAGCAATCCTTAGACGAATTTATTGCTTCTACACTTCTCTGGCAACTTTCAATTTTCAATATGTGTTCGATAAATTCAAACCTTCAAACCTAACGGAGCTGTTTAGCTGTTCCGTTTCTCCTGAATCGGCCGGTATACATCGGATTGTTTACAAAAATTGTGATTACTTATACAAATCTAGATAGATGTTTTCTGAAAAATTTTTCGATAAAATTATTCTGTGGGAAAATATTTGGTGTCCTTCAGGGGCAATGTCGAATATGTTCGACGTTCTCCACAATGTGGGGCGCATTTCAGATGAAAAATATTATTATTCCTGGGTCGAGCACTATCATATTAGACTGCATACTAATTTCCATATTTTTCGCTTGACCTCAAATATTTTTGACCTTGAGGGGGTTCATAAGGGTCATTAATAATAGGTCTTTTTGCTAAATAAAAATGTTTTGCATTGATTGTGAAAAGAAGCAATAACAGAACAATTGATTTCATCCCTCAACGAGTTTGTTACATTAAAAGCAACATTGCAACATTCTTGAATTTTTAAAATTTTTTACCGTTTTATATTTCGGCCAACCAATTTCTCCATAAATTCACAAACATCCGTAGTCTAATCATTAAGATTAAAAGAATATTAACGGATTAGTAGCAGGATAATTACGAACACACAAAATGGAAGAGTTTATCCTTCCGCACAATTTTGAAAAACCTCGGAAAATGCATAAAACAACCCTGGATCCAGTGGCGTGTTACCCTATGGGCAACTTGGGCAAATGCCCGGGGCCCCGAACACAAACCAAGATCCAAATTCTACGTTTTTCTCATAAAGTTATTTAGTTGGGTTTAGTTAGTTAGTTGGGTCGTGTGTACACTTAATTGAATTTGAAAGAATATAAGATAAACGAGTTGACAGAGAGAAGGAGAGTTAATTTTTAACTTGGTACGTAATCTGAAATACAGTGACCTCCGGCAAATCAAAATGGCGTCGATGCAGCAGCACGCGAACGAGAGTTTTTGTCCGGACGTTTAGACTCGACTCCACCTCGATCACTTCATCGACTTCACAATATTCCGAGGAAGGAGTGATTTCCGAAGCTTGTCCTTTAGAAAGAACAAGGCTCTCGAGCGAGTCGCATTGATTGTCAGGTCACCCGGTACGTAACCCCTTCGGCAATGTCCAGTCCGCGAGCGTCAAGAAACGCAATTACCGAACGGACAAGAAAACGCAGTCTGCCATTCGTCACGATCAAGCACGATCGAAGCCCATGAGGACAAATTTAGTAATCGGCTCGGTAGAAAAATGCACTCGATATCTATTGAAAATGATCGCTCTAACTCTCGGGACCCGCTCGGGTAATTCCACTGTCACGTATGCACTATCTCACGACAATTTAACCACGTAATAATCTTCACGTGAGACAGGTAGAGTCCGAACACAGGCCACCATCCAATCCACTCTGTGGACAATAATGTAAGGGTGTATAGGGTGCAAAAAACTGTAAGGGTGTACGGAGTGAAAAACGGGGAAGAGCAATATAAATATACCAATATAGCTTTTTATCCAGGTTCCAATTCTCTCTCCAACTCTTTTTACGTATTTTAATCTCATTGCGAGAAACTAGAATATTTCAGTAAATAGCTTTTTATTCAGGATTCAATTATTTCTTCAACGATAAATACATACCTTGTACGTATTTTAATTCAATTGGAAAAAATACCACAGTGAAACGTACACTCCCGTCCATAAGTCACCAGACACTTACTCAAATTTCGATGCAGACTATTTTTTGTTATTGAAAGACCTATATTATTGAATAAAAATGGCCCTTACTAATTTTTTCGAATCTAGGGAACATATAAATCAAATCTGACCAAAATATCCTATAATCTCTAAATATTAATTGTTATTCTTATATTCTCTAACCTTTAGAATTTCTGTGGGGTAATTGTTTTCCAATTTGGCTTCTAGAGCTGTCCCATAATCATCCCACAATTTCTCAATCTGTTTTTTCCATCATTTATTCAAACAACATATGTAATTGAAGTAAAACAATAAAGTTATTGGATAATCATTACACAATATCTATAAATTTATTGTAATTTAGTACATCTAATCAAAATAATACAGTAAAATCTAGCTGGAAGCTTGTATTCTCCAATTACCATTTTGTACTATAACTATATATTTAATTTTGAATTTAAATATTATCGTATAATAGGTACATCTCAACAAAAATAAAACAATAAAATCAAACTGGAAGCTTCTATTCTTTAATTACCATTTTACTGAATATTCATTCCACAATATCTATATATTTAATTTTGCATTCGATTTAATTTGCTACATCTATAATAATCAAAGTAATACCAGTAAAGTCTAGCTGGAAGCTTGTATTCTCCAATTACCATTTTGTTGAATTATCGTCCCACAATTTATCAACCTCTTGTTTACAAAATTTATTCAACTACTATATCTATATATTTAATTTTCAATTTAAATATTATCGTATAATAGGTACATCTCAACAAAAATAAAACCATTAATATAAATTATAAATTAATATAAACTACCATTTTATTGAATAATCATTCCACAATATCTATATATTTAATTTTGCATTGGATTTAATTTGCTACATCTATAATAATCAAAATAATACAGTAAAATCTAGCTGGAAGCTTGTATTCTTCAATTACCATTTTTTTTAATAATCGTCGAACAATTTATCAACCTCTTGTTTCCAAAATTTATTCAAATACTATTTAATTTTAAATTTAAATATTATCGTATAATAGGTACATCTCAACAAAAATAAAACAGTAAAATCAAGCTACAAGCTTTTATTCTTCAATTACCATTTTACTGAATATTCATTCCACAATATCTATATATTTAATTTTGCATTCGATTTAATTTGCTACATCTATAATAATCAAAATAATACCAGTAAAATCTAGCTGGAAGCTTGTATTCTCCAATTACCATTTTGTTGAATAATCGTCCCACAACTTATCAACCTCTTGTTTCCAAAATTTATTCAAATACTATAACTATATATTTAATTTTGAATTTAAATATTATCGTATAATAGGTACATCTCAACAAAAATAAAACCATTAATATAAATTATAAATTAATATAAACTACCATTTTATTGAATAATCATTCCACAATATCTATATATTTAATTTTGCATTGGATTTAATTTGCTACATCTATAATAATCAAAATAATACAGTAAAATCTAGCTGGAAGCTTGTATTCTTCAATTACCATTTTTTTTAATAATCGTCGAACAATTTATCAACCTCTTGTTTCCAAAATTTATTCAAATACTATTTAATTTTGAATTTAAATATTATCGTATAATAGGTACATCTCAACAAAAATAAAACAGTAAAATCAAGCTACAAGCTTTTATTCTTCAATTACCATTTTACTGAATATTCATTCCACAATATCTATATATTTAATTTTGCATTCGATTTAATTTGCTACATCTATAATAATCAAAATAATACCAGTAAAATCTAGCTGGAAGCTTGTATTCTCCAATTACCATTTTGTTGAATAATCGTCCCACAACTTATCAACCTCTTGTTTCCAAAATTTATTCAAATACTATAACTATATATTTAATTTTGAATTTAAATATTATCGTATAATAGGTACATCTCAACAAAAATAAAACCATTAATATAAATTATAAATTAATATAAACTACCATTTTATTGAATAATCATTCCACAATATCTATATATTTAATTTTGCATTGGATTTAATTTGCTACATCTATAATAATCAAAATAATACAGTAAAATCTAGCTGGAAGCTTGTATTCTTCAATTACCATTTTTTTTAATAATCGTCGAACAATTTATCAATCTTTTGTTCCCAAAATTTATTCAAATACTATATCTATATATTTAATTTTGCATTTAAATATTATCGTATAATAGGTACATCGCAACAAAAATAAAACAGTAAAATCAAGCTGGAAGCTTGTATTCTTTAATTACCATTTTATTGAATAATCATTCCACAATACACATCTATATATTTAATTTGATATTCGATTTAATTTGCTACATCTATAATAATCGAAATAATACAGTAAAATATAGCTAGAAGCTTGTCTTCTTTGATTACCATTTTGTTAAAGATAAGTAAGTGTCCAGCGATTTATGGACGGAAGTGTACACCCGCAGTAATAGCTACAGATTTTGCTGATTGGGTAGTTTAGAAGCGCGAAGGATCGATGCATTTTAGGAAAGAAAGTGTGCACGGGAGAATTTGCCTACTTATCGTAACACAAATGGGACTTTCAAGTTTGATAGAAGGAAATTGTGTCGGCCATATATGATTGTCACGGCAGTCAAAGCGCAGTGGATTTTCTAATTGAACTAGGTAGTACGTAACTGGATTTCACGCGGCGTTGCGTTGCGTTGCTAGCGTAAAGTGACTGGTGACAGATGGTAATATCCCTGGACCAACTCTGCGTCATCTGTTCGACGCGGTGAGAGAAGCGTCGCTTCCAAGTTTGTCGGTCTCAAAGTCATTGCCCGGGGCTCTGGTACAACGAGATGAAATAATGTTAACTAGTCCGTCTGGCAACCAGTCCCTCCCCAGTTCCTTTTGATCGTCGGCTGGTGGTTTCCATCGGTTAATAAAGTGCTGCAAGGGATCGACAAGGATTCACGGGGTTAACTTGACCTCGGTCTCCTTACGGATAGTCCCATTCTGCGGATACCGGTCGTTCCTCGCACCGATACACACATGTGTTCCATCTACTTGGCAGTGAGGACGTACCGTCGCCATATACGCCGATCACTTTCTTAACTAGGAAGCCAGACTTAGGGTTAAGTTTAACAGCGGCGGATTACTGTTCGCAGAATCTCGCTAATGGTCTCTAACACGTTCCTACAAGCCTCGTATAACTCCATCTCCATTTTCTTTGCAATTCAAGACTGGAATTGATGAAGTGCCAAATGGGGATTCCTAGACACATCCATGTAAAACTTTGTGAGATCGTCTTGACAACAATATTCTAACAAATACTGGTTACAATATCCATTATCATTTCATTCTCCTTTCAACCACAAGCAGTGGCGCATTACCCTATGGGCAACTTGGGCCCCAAGCGAAAGGGGGCCCCGAACACAAACCAAGATCTAAATTCTACCTTTTTCTCATAAAGTTATTTCGTTGGGGATAGGGGTCCCGAAATTCTACTTTGCCCAAGGCCCAAACTAGTTATAACGCGCTACTGTTCAGGCAGCTGATTAAAGTAGACGTGTTTGCTTTGGTTAGAAAAATGGAAAACTAGAAAAATAGTGCAGTCACTGAATATTTATATAAAAAAGGATTAAGCGGGAAGGAAATTTTTGATGATACGGTGAATGTGTTAGGGGACAGTGCTCCTTCGTATGCAATGGTAAAAAAATGGGTTGCCCTATTTAAAAATGGCCGTGCAGACATTAATGATGATCCACGTTCAGGACCGTCCAAGAGGTGCAACCACTTCAGAAATTATTGATCGTGTCCGTGATTTGGTTTTGGAAGACCGGCGATTAACTGTGGTTGATTTAGCTGAGGCCACAGGCATCTTAACTGGCTCAGTTCATGAGATGTTAACTAATGAATTAGTTTTAAATTAGAATTAATGAAACGCATTCGCGTGAAATGTTCTCAACAACATTTGGATCGTTTGCAAAAAAATAAAACTGACTTTGTGGGTCGATTTCTAACCGTGGATGAGACTTGGGTTTACCGATATGATCCTGCATTGCGACAATAAACCATAGAGTTGACTAAGCACGGTTGTTCAGCTCCAAAGCAGCCAAAGTAGTCAAAATCGACAAAGAATGTCGTGGCATCCGTTTTTTTGGATGCAAAAGGAATTTTGTTAATTGATTACCTTCGAACCAGGAGAACAATAACTGGAGAGTATTACTGAAACCTTTTGGGTCAACTGGATGCACAAATTCGGGAGAAAAGACCTGGCTTAGCGAAGAAAAAAGTCATTTTTCACCAGGACAATGCACCGGCTCACAAAAGTGTCCTTGCAATGGCCAAATTGAAGGAGTTACGCCACGAATTGTTGGAGCATCCCCCATATTCACCAGACCTGGCCCCCTCCGACTTCCATTTGTTACCAAACCTCGAAAAAACCCTACCTGGCGGGCGTTTTTCATCAAATGAAGAAGTTATAGCAGTCGTAGGATGAGGATTTTAGAGGTCTCGAGGAAAATCATTTTGCGAGATGGGGTAAATGAATTAGAAAATCGCTGGAAAAAATGTATTGAGCTTAAGGGAGAATATACTGAAGAATAAAAGTATTTTGACTCATTATTTCATGTCATTTCATTGTTAGGCTATGAACTTTCTGAATGACCTAGTATATTCTCGTATATTCTGCTATATTTTGGTGTATTACATTATATTCTTATGTATATTCAGGTATATTCTAGTATATTCACGTTTATTTTGGTATATTCAAATACATTCTGGTGTATCCTAGTATGTTTTTATACATTCAAGCATTTTCTACTATATTCAAGTATATTCCAGTATACTTTGGTAAATTCAGGAATATTCTGGTATACATATATTCTAGTATACTTCGGCTCGGTATCTGCCGACAGGTTTTGATCGGCAGATTCAGAGCAAATATGAAGCAAATCCTGCTCCAGACAAAGCAGGATTTTTGCAAAGTACGATTGCAGACATTTGGTCATAATCTGCTCGAGCAGGTTTCGCTGCCTGGGTAATTATTCCATGTTACTCTGAAAATCACGCAACTTTCATTTCCACCATACTTTCATGTGCAAAATAGTGCAATTTTCTCGATGGGTTAGGTTTAGATCCAGAGGCTCTGTGAGTCATCATGGACGACTTAAATGAAAATAGGATACAAAGCCCGGTGTGTTTGTTAACCCGGTCATAATTTCACGGTGTTACGAAACCCGGTGATAAGTCGGCGGAGCCGCGAAAGGTGAAGATCTGCACGCGATGTTAATATCAAGATTAACGTAATAGCGCGCAGCAAATTGGCCATGTTCTACGGAAGAGCCCGTGGATCTGTTCGTGGGAGGGGAACCACGAAAAATCTATCGATCGTTCCGGCAGCCGGCGCGTATCAGAGTTGAATTATACCGGTGGCCGATCCGATGCGATGCGGCGAGCATACGTGCACTTTCATCGCGAAAGCGTGGCGATAGAAAAGTGTATTACGTACCGGAAGAAAATACACGGCGATTGCCGCAACCCAGGAATCAGTGCCTCGTAAAATCTTGTATTAAACAGTTCGCAACTAAATTGCATCGTTCGCGTTCGGGCTCCCGCTCTCGGCCCGAAACCGTTGCTCGTTTCCCTCGCCGAGGAACGGGAAATCTCACCGACAACGCAATTCGACCGATGTCGGTCAGTATCTCTGCGACGCGATCAGTATTATATCTATGTACTCACTCTCGAGTAGGGATTGCAATCCCGCGTAATTTCTTGGTACCGCATTTCTTAAATAGGTGATGCGGGATCCCGGAAATTTTCCAGGACTATGCGTGTAATCAAAATTTTGCGATTTTTAACAAGTCGAGGATATCGACAAAACTGTAAAGAAGGAGACGACATCCTTTGAAAGCAAAAAGGGGAAATATTTATGTATGGTTTACGAATATTTATTAACTACTAGAGAGTAGTTATACCGCTCGCTTTGCGAGAGGGTTAGTGGTACGCATTTTATAATGTCGATCATGGAAACAGACGTCGATAATGTAAATTTCTATTGAAATATTGATTAAAAGCTGCGACGTTCTATTGAAATATTGATTAAAAGCTACGACGTTCGTTTTTTTGTTGTATTGATATGTGATTCTAAAAGCACTTTTAGTTTTTCCCGAATTTTCCATTTTTCCGTGATACTTTTCCAATTTTTCTTATCCTATAACACCTAGTTCGGACTAATACGAACATTTTAAAAAAAGAATTAGCCAAATCGGTCCAGCCGTTCTCAAGTGATGCGCTTACCAACGAACAGCATTTGGTTTTTATTTATATAGGGTGCGTTCCGTTTCACGCTTCAAGCGCATACACTGTATAGTGTATGCATAGAGACTCTTATACTACACTATACAGTGTATGCGCAGTATGCGTGAAACGGAACGCACCCATAGATTCGACCGACAAGTGTAGAGGCTGAACGAGCTATTTCCGCTACAGGATATCTTTACAATGACTTGAGGAGCAAACTAGAAGATTCAACAATAAATAGTCTTTGCTTTTTACGTGCATATTTTCAAAGTATTACAAATTAAAAGTTTTTTTTCGTTTCTTTTTTATAATTTTAATATTTAAAAATGTTCTTTTTAATATATTAATTATTTTAATATTACACACATATACGTATATGTATATATTTCAATTATATAGTTTGTTTTCCAAAGAGACATTTATTTTAATTTATGTGAATTTAGATTTTGTTTGTACTTTTTTAATAAATTTTGACTACTATGATTAGAGAGGATTATCTCCACTAATATTCGGACACTCTTTAAAACACCATAACTTTTTTAATATTGGAATATACGACTTGACATTTTTGGAGAAGTTAGAACAATTAATTTGCTACACAACGTGACAAAAATTTTTGAAAAAAACTGCAAGTTGTCGGAATTGCAGAGAAAATACTGAAAGTTGTATTTTTCAACTTTTTTATGTGGGCTTATATGGAAAATTTCGAAAACACGTTTCGTAGATCTGTATCAATTAAACATATTGTGAAAATTTCATCAAAATCGGTCGACGTTGTAATGAGCTACAAACGTTTAAAGATGGTGAGAATTGCAGTTTTTCACGATTTTCGGCCTCCAACTGCAGTAATTCTAAGGATTCTTACATCTTCCAATGCCTGTCGTTTTTTCCCGCATCAACTAATTTCTATGAAACTTTCACAATGCATATAATTGACACAGATCTATAAAACGTATTGTTTATAATTTCAATATAGGCCCGCATAAAAAAGTTGTAAAATGCAACTTTTAGTATTTTCTCTACAATTGCGACCAAATGCAATTTTTGAAAAAATTTCTTTTCACATCCTGTAGTAGACTGATTGCTCTAGCTTAAAATGTTATGGTGTTTTTAAGAGTGTCCGAATATTAGTGGGAGTCACTGTATATGTATGTATATGTAGATGTAGATTTTGTTTGTATTTTTTTAAATAAATTTTGACTACTATGATTAAAGATGATTATCTCATTAAGTAAGATTTGTTTCATTACTAAATATATATTAGATCGAAGAACTAAATCCTCAGTCGAAGTGGTCCACCAAACATTGTACTATAAATGTCCTCGAAAAAAGTCCTCGATAGCAATCTCCAAGAACAACGATAAATCATGTGTAGGTGCCGCATTTCGTTCTCTCGAGGACTCGTAAGCGCCGCGAGATTCCGCGGCATAAAAATGCTCAGTAAGACGTTATTAAGAGTATTATGGCTCCTTTCTAAAAATAATTGGCGTTCGAAAAAAAAACGCATTGTCATACAGCCGGGCGCCGAGTTCGCGGTTCAAGTATTGCATAATTCGCCGAGCAGACCCGAATGTCCGTTCACTTCGATTTACGGTTCCAAAAATGAAAATTCATGCAGAAAAATTCCTCTGTAAAATATCAACCTGAAAATTATCCACAAGTTTCGCTACACTGCCGGTCGAGTGACCGGTTTTATATTTTTCATCTTACAATTACTGAAATGATGAAGTTGCTTACACGAAAATTGATTCAATACATTTCTTCATCGCGCAAAATCTCGGAACACAGAAGACATGGAAAGCTAGGGGTGTAACAATATGTCTTTATTCCAGAAATCCTCCAGGATCAAGTGCTAAAATGAAACTATGTAGTGTTATTTAAGTTCCTCCACATGCAGTGTTGGGCAATAAATAAATTTATTTAAATAATGATTTAAATAACAAGTTATTTGTTATTTGGATATTCAAATAAAACGCAAAAATAATTATTTATTATTTGAGAAAGTCTATATGAATTTATTTGAAATAATAAAGTTAATTGTTATTTACAAATACAATCTGCAATTATTATTTGTATTGACAAATAATAAATTAAATTGTATTTTCATTGTGCAAACCATAGGGCCTCCTGGTTACATACATCCTGGCTACGGGCCCCGCGCTGGATTAATCCGGCACTGGCTGTAGAAGTTTTACCAGTCGAACCCGATTCGTATTGGTTCTAGTTTTCGAATTCACCGTTCTCAAAGCGTAGAGGACGCTAAAATCACTGGCATTTTAAGATGTTGGTACTACAGATTCCTATGGACACCAGTCCCATAAGGTGTCAGATCTATTCCTATTTCCTATCACCGACGAGATATAAGGATAGACCTATCACCCAATGTATTTTGGTGGCCATCTTTGCTGAGGCCACATGGCCTCTTTTTCTTGTCATTTCCTGTATTACCAACTCGGTTTTGGAGCCCCAGGCAGGATCTCGACGGGGCTGCTGACAGCTAAAATAGGCTGACAGCACGAATGGGATATAGGAATATGATTCCTATATCCCATTTGTGCTGACAGCTTTCTTACAATTAGTGGTAGAACAGACGAATTGTATTGACTGACTCGACTCGTTTCGTTTACTTTTTCAGAATTGGACTGTATTTATATATATATATATATTCGTCGATGCTGTAACGTGGAAAATAGCAAAAATACGCGCTGTGCATTACACGGCAGTAACAGTAAATTGGCAACTATGCGACGAATATTTTCAAATGTGTTTTGGCAACTACGCAATCGATATCTGAAATTCTACGTAATTTCTAAACTCACCACTCTAAATTGTAGAGGGGATACGAAAACCTCCGGTTTTTTTGCACAGTCGGTAATTCATAGCGTGGACACGAAGTCCCATAAGATGATAGGTCTATCCCATAGACATATAGAGATAGACTGCGCCGTCTTATGGGCGAGTTGAAGCTCACAATGGCGGCGCGCGGTACAAAGATTGAGAGAGAGAGCATTAGCCGGGGTCCATAGCGCTCTCTTTCTATATGATGTGTCGACACATCAATTAGAAAGAGAGCGCTATGGACCCCGGCTAATGCTCTCTCTCTCTCGCACGCCGCCATTGTGGGCTTCAGCGCTTCGTTCAGGCCACGCAGTCTATCTCTATATGTCTATGGTCTATCCTTATATCTCGTCGGTGTTCCTATACATTCCTATATCTCGTCTGTGGTTAGAGCATTTCCTTACAGAGTCGGTAACGCAGAACCGTAGACAGAAAAATGCATCGCATGGAATATCTATACTGATCTCGTGGTAATTTCCTCTCTGGTACCAGGAAAATTCGTTGAGTGTCCAATCTACACATACTTCATACACTTTGCTTTCAACATGGCGTGTACATGGGTATTCTTTCGCAGGAAAAATAGCGCTGTCAATTTGAAAATTGTTTTCTGTGATTTAACATGAACGACGAAGAAAATGCTCTTCTCGATGAAGATAAGGATCAGGTAAGTATCAAACTGCGTACTTTCCATGTAGTTTTTAATTGATATTTTTCTGAGATTAAGAGGTTATGCTAAGGGAGTATGTACTATTTAAAAATATTTCAATGAAATTCTTAATATTATTCCCCTCAATAATATTAAAGTTTTCTATGAAAGTACTATTTGAATGTTCTCTTTCTCTCTCTTCTGAGATTATGGAGATTCTGAGATTAGGTTATGCTTACCGAACTCTTTTAAACAAATGATCTATTACGCTTTATAGAATCAGATCAGAGCGGAACTTTCACAGATGAGCTTCGAGGATTTACAGAAGCTGAAGGAGAAACTGGGGACGAAAGTCTATAATGCAGCATTGTTTGGCCCGAAGAAGGTTCGGAAGATCGAATTCAAACGGGAGAATAGAAACAGGCCTCGAGAGATGTCCGCGAAAAAACCTGTTGCTCGGTTCAGGGAAATTGTGCATGCGAAGAAAAACATCCCTAGAGATCCTAGATTCGACAGCCTGTGTGGCACATTTAGTTCGAAGCAGTTCAAAAAAGCTTACGGATTCCTCAGCGAAGTGAAAGAGAACGACATAAAGAAATTGAAGAAAGAATTACAGGAGACCGAGGATCCGAAAATGATAAAAAAGATCAAGTATCTGATCCAGAGGCTAGAGAATCAGTTACGCGAAGGAAAAAGACGCGATCAAAAGGAGCAAAAGGTGTCCGAAGACAAGAAAGAACTGGTGGAAGCTATTAAAAAAGGGGAGAAACCAGCCTTCAAGAAGAAATGTAAGTAATCGTACTCGATAACGCAAATATAAGTAACCTACTTCAATCGTTAACAATTTAATTATTCCTTCGCAGCTGAGAAGAAAATGTTAGATCTGGTTTCGCAATACGAGGAGTTGAAAAGCTCGGGGAAACTGAAGAAACATATACAACGATTGCGAAAGAAAAATCAGCACAAAGACAGACAAAAGCTGACGGCGACGGACATGGAATGAGAACGACAATGTACTATCTGCAAATTCAAATAATCACAACTTGTACATAAGCACAATAAACACTACCGACGCACAGTGGGGTATTTGGCCTGAAAAAGTGGAAAAAACTATTTTAGCGTTATTTATAGACTCGAGGTTATAATATTATATACCGTTGGATTCGTCTTCAGATCAGCTACAACATTATGAAATCCAAAATACATTTTGGTATTTAAAAAATCAAATTTACCTCAATTTTTTGAAAAAAAATTTTTTTTTTAACTTCTATATATTGAACTTTGTAGACGACTGAATGCAACACTGTTCCTCTTTTGTTGGAAACATTTTTTTCTCAGATTATCGAGAACCCCTGAAAAAGCGAGGCGATAGTGGAATATTTGCACTATTATAACTTGAAAAGTATTTAAGAAAAAAATATTTTATTATAGCGTTTTGGAAAGCTCTGAGAACAAGCTACAAGATGGCCCCCTCGAAACCATACAACTTTTGTCTGAAACATTTTTTTAACCAAAATGCTTAATTTCGAAGATATACGTCTGTTTCACTTTGAATGACTCACTCGGTATATTATAAGAACATTTTAAAATTATTATCATTAATTTTCATCCGAAAACACATCAGAAATTTCTTCCTCGGATAATATTTCTTCTTCATTTGAGGCCAAGCGTAGCCGAACATACAGGCGTACGCGAAACGCTGTTAAACGCTTAATACTAAACAGGCTATAAAATTTGAATTCGGACATATTCGGATTTAAACTTTCTTGGCTTATAATCACGAATCTTTACCGAATGTAATGACACCAAAAAAAGAACGCCATCTCGCGCAATACTATAACAAAATTGTCAATAAAGTTTTGTAATCTTTAAAAAGCTTACAGACTGATTGGTAATATTCAAATATTAATATGTATACCTACCTGAACAACTCTTGTAATACAAGAATTTACAGAATTTTCCTTCAAACACTTGAATATCGCCAATGAAGAGACGCTGTCTTAGAGACTGTTTAAGAACGCCAAGCGCGCCTTAAAATCTCTCGACTTTCGATGAAGTTTACTACTTCACGGGTGTACAAATAGAAACAACAATATTGCAGCCTTATTCTTCAGACCTTTAACTACAACGAACAACAAAAATTTTATGCCATACGCGAAAATTTAGAAATCGACTTTTTTCCACTTTTTCGGGCCAAATATCCCACTGTGCTACGTTCGGAACGATGTTTTTCCTTCCCGCGCGTTCATCGTCGTCTAGTCACGAGGCTCGCGCATGCGCAGAAATACGAATCAGAGAAGGTAGGATAAAGAGTGCTTTATTAATTATGTATTTTTTATTTAACATCAAAAGTAATGACACTTGGGTTGGACAATGTCTCTCGTTTTTCTTCCTTAATGTATTTTACGTGTGAAAACAGAACTTACAGAATAATCAATATGAAAGTAATCGTCAATCAGAAGAGATAGTTTAGTTGGTAGAGCGGTGTACACGTCATTTCTTTTAATTGGTTTTTTTCTTTTCTCTCTCATTTTATTTCTGAGCGTGTCACGTGTGTAACTCTATGTTCGCACGTGTTTTCGGCGCGTGTCGTGTGTGTGTATACGTGTACATGTGGTTGAGTGTGGTTATGCGGCGCTAAAACGTAGAACAGAAAAAAGTGTACAGGGGACCCGTGTACACAAGGGGCGGTCCTCTCGAGGGGGGCCGCCTTCCGGTGGGTCACCAATCACGCGCGATCTGTTTGTCCGTCTTCAATTATTTAAAATATGTACAATATTAATAAAACATCATTCATTTTTCATTTTTTTGTTTATATTTTAATCATTCAATGATTCTGTCGTGGTGTGTGGCGGGCTGTGCAGGGGCGACATTACACAGTGTTTCTCGTGTGTGTGACACCGTTTAACATCTTTATGTTTTTTTTCTCTCTCTCTCTCTCGAATTTGATTTTTCACCACACGTCAACCCTCCTTCTGTTTGTCGTTCGTTACGTAAAAAGGATTTGAACTGTTTCTTTTTTTATCTCACGCCAATTGTGTTCCGATCGCGGCAACGAAAGACGAAGGTATTATTTTCTTGCGTTTTAACATTCGTTCGGTACGCCCGCTCCCATTCACGCGTCACTTTTTCTCCCGCTCGTTCGCCAATTCACCCGAAAAAACCATTTTACGATAATTGATTTCTTGACGATCAAGGATTCTCGTTTTCGGATTGATGCGAAGAGATTTGCGACTCGCGCGCCGAGGATCCACGAGACGGAGGGGGGTGGGGGGTTGGGAAACGGAATAAGAAATGAAGTAGAGTGGGGGTAGGATGGGGGACTTACGGCCGCAAATCTGTCCGCGTGACCGGAAGCGCCGGAAAACAGGAGAAACGGAACAACAACAGAAACATTGGAAACAAGGTTATAATTACACGGTCTATTGCGAGAAGGGGACCTAGAACGTCTAAGCGTGACTTGGCTCGATGGGTGCGCGTGATTGTTGGTTGAAAATGCGAGTTAATATGTCGTGTCGAAGGTCGTAAGTGAAGTTGCTGCCCGAAAAAAGTAATGGATCGATCACGTACGAAAAGCAAAAGCGGATTTTCTCGTCAGTGTCCCGCTCACAGTCCGCCGCAAATTTATGGTCTTAGACCGGAATTTTCCTTTCACCGCCACTTCCCATGATTCTCTACTCTCGCTCTCGCTCTCGCTCTCTTTCTTTCATCTCTTACTCTCTCTCTCTCTCTCTCTCTCTCTCGTCGTCGTCGTACCTCACATCATATCTCTTTTTTTTTTGTTCGCTTATACGTACTTTGTTTTTTTCTTCAACAACACGATCTAGACTAAACTATATATAATAATTACATCTAATAATATCTTATTGTAACATGTATTATATTATAATTATTATTATTATTATTATTATTATATTATTAATGTTTAAATTATTAGCCTAAAGTAAAGAGGCGCACGACGGCAAAGCATTTTTTTGGGCTCCTACGCCCCCCGGGCACGGAACACCCTGTCGACAAACCACGGATCCTCGAGATCCTTGGATCCAGCTCCGTATAACACCGTATTATATTCGCGGGCCAGTATCACTTCACAGAAACGAATGGGTCAATCCATCGCTACTCTCCCCCACTCATCCCCCTAAAACCCCCATCCATCGATTCTCCCTGAACATCGTAATCCAGTTCGATCCCTACTTCCTCGACCATTTCAGCTCCATCCGCGTCCTGTCTCGAAACACGGGGATCTACCGAAGGCAAAACATGTTTATTCTCTCTTTTGTTTGTTCACTTCTCGTTCGATTTCGTTGTGACAGGAATGATGATACGGTCTCCACGACGCGGGAGCCTCTGTCGTTTACTTGTTCCGTAACGTGTGAAACGAGGAAACAGACCACGGAAACGGAATAACATGGCGGTCTGACGATAGAACGGCTCCTCCTCTGAACAAACTAGTACTTGCGATGATCGTAATCGACGATTATACGCGGGTTCTCTTCGCTCGGGAGAAGAAAACCGGGGACGTTTCGCGCGATCAGAAATCGATTTACACATGTATCTATCTTCCCACAGTGTGGTGTTAATAAACTGTGTGTTAGTCCGGGGTCCGAGTTCGACGAGCAACGCGACGGTACACTTGCGGCGCCCTCTGTTCTATCTGAAAAACGGTTTAACGGTTGGATTTGAAATGGCGATATCCGCGAGTCTCGACCAAACGATTCGACAATTTCTTTGTTTGCCGTGCCAACCGAATCGCTCCTCTCGCTTACGGGTTCGCGTTTCGATCTGTCCAGCCCATCGCGCGCGCACAACAACAAAAACTTGATCGGAAGGGCTGGACCGAGGAAACGGAGAACCCTCTTGGATCCACTCGGTCGTGATCGAGGGGTTTCGGCGGGAACGGCGAAGGCGGAACATGTTACGTGTGCACGGCACCTCGAGAACACCTCGATTATTGAACACTTAGGGTAGTTTTGGGGCCAGGGTCTCGCCGAGCAAGCGTCACCCTCTACCTAAATCCTCGACGTTCGTTCGGCTCGGCTCGGTGTTCAGGGTTTTTTTTTTTGTTATCAGTTCAGTTCGCGATCGATTGAACCGTAGAAACGCGCGGCGAAATCTATCTGTCGGGTTTCTCACGTTCGTTGAAGATCCGGTCGTTTCTTTTTTTTGTTTTTGGTTGTTGAGTCGTTTAAACGGCGAGGATTCGTCAGCGAGTATTGTAAGGTGTACAAGCCGAGAGATTCTCCGCTCGAAACGAAGCCCTACATTACCGACGTAGCTAGCGCACGCACAAGAAGCCGTGAAAGCGAGCAACAAGAACAACGTATAGACCAAAGAAAGACGAGCAATAATTATATCGACGAAGGAGGCGTGTTGCGCGTTGGAGAAGCTCGGAACAAGAGCCGAACACGTTCGACGGCGCACGTCTCGGATCGTCCCGGCCCGAAAAGTCGCTTGGCAGGCATTTTAAGTCACCTTCGTTCTCCCGTTGACTTTTCTCCTCATCTTCTCTCTCTCTCTCTATTTTTTTTGTTCTTTTACTTGTTTTTATTGTTTGTATATCCTCTTTCTCTCTCTCTGTTCGCTTCTAAACACAAAGGGAAATAAAAGAAAGAAAAAGAATTCCGAAGGGGCGTTGAATCGACACTGAGACACACATGCATACATACACACGACAGACCGCGGGTTGGTGGTACAGGGCGTTCTGCGTTCGGGGGTCAATGAATTTATAGCGAGCTGTCCCGCTGGCGTTTCTTTAAACCTATGACAAAACTAAGAGAATGAATTTATACCTTTTTTTTCCTTTACTTTTGTTACTTTTTTTTTTGTTTTGCTTTGTTTGTTTGTAGTTTCGTCTAAGTAAGAATGTTTCTTTTGTTCTCTTCTCCTCTCGCTTGTCCTCTCTTTCTGTGTGTGTTTGTGTGTGGTTGTTTTATTTTAATCTTTTTTGTTGTTGTCTCATGGTATCGTTTTCTGTCTCCTCTTTCTCCTCCTCTCTTTTTGTCTGTGCTCTCCCTACGTCTTTACCGTTCTCTACTAGCAAATTGTTGTATATCCTGTTACCTCGACTATCGTGGCGCCCTCGCCGCCGGAAACCACGCTGGTTTCCAGGCCAGGCGCGGTTACTTTTTTTTTTTTTTTTGTTAAACTCTCGTATCTCTATTTAGCTCGTTATTAGTATTTCCTTCTCCTTTAATCAATAACATTTTCATAATTCATTTGTCCGGTTTCGAGTCTGTGGCGCGCGCGCGCGAGTTCGGCTGATCGATTCACCGAACAAGGCAGCGCGCGTTCCAACCCTTCGCTCTCGCATAATTAAATAACATATTATTTCGTCTCGTCGTTTTTATTTGTATTCTCTTTACGTTTCCTCGTCAGCTGACACCGATACGACGTCGCATTTGTTTCCTGTGTTCGCCCCTGCACGTTCAAACTCCATATACCTCTCACGACTCTTCTTCCTGCACATCCTTCCTCGTTCTCCTATTCCCTCGACCATTCCTGGCCCATCTTCTTCTTCGTGTAGGCGATCTTCCGGTGCTGAGACTCGACTACGTAGATCACACGCGCATTCGTTATCTCTGGTCTTGATGGCTACTCGGGATCTCGACATTGCTCGCAGCTTGAATGAATTAACGAACACTGCGAGCGCGCTTCTCTCGTTACACCATCTTCTTGCGCTCTTCGACTTCCTCCGTTTTCTTTTTTGTTCTTTTTTTTTAAGTTTTCAGATGTTCAACTCCTTCAGTCTCCTTCGTCGCGGATAATCTCTAGGGCGTGCCGATCTAGCGTACTGACCTCCTCCGTTCGTTAAGAGTTAATTAAGTGTCTATTCCAAGATTCCTCGTGTCACGAGACGCGTCTTCCTTCCGTCTGGAACTCTCAACGATGGACAACCTCTAGCGTATTCTTCGCTCATTAAATGCTTAACAGGGATGCCTAAGAATATATTTTCTTGATATCACAAGACGTCTACTTAATGCGCCACGGATCCTAATTTAAACCCACTGAACTCCGTCTCGTCCTACACCCGTCGACGTTCATACGGACGTGCGCGTTATCCGTCGATCTGTCGCCCTGCCATTTCCCCTATCGTGTCTCCATCGTCCTCTTAACACGGGTGTCCTCCACCTTGAATCCCCTCGGTGACTTCGTCCTACGTCCTTCCTTGTCTACCGATCGTTTAGGCCCTACTAATAGACTCTCTCTCTCTTTCTCTCTCTGTTTCTCTTCGTACCTGCATTGTCCAGCTGTTCCGTCGAAAATCCGATGGCAGCACCGACACCTACAACCCTCGATAGTATCAGGTGTGTACCCGGAAGTCATTGAAAGCCTTCCGACGACGTTGCTCGTAGAACCCCTAATATTTTTCGTCGGTCTCTTCGATGTTTCACGAACGACGTCCGTTTTGTGAATGATACACCGGCACACGCGCGTGCAAGCAACTCTCTCGCAGAGCCAGAACGACGAACGCTTCCTTTTCTTTCTTTGTTTCCAGGTTCCTTCTTCTTCTTCTTCTTCTTTTTCCGTTCGTTTGTTTTCTTCCCTTCATTTTTTGTACTTCACACTGTCGTTGGGAGCGTCCCTGCCTCCCAGCAGCGTCCTCGTCCCTCGAGACTGGCTGCAAGACACACCATTTTTTCTATTTTGTTGCTTCTACGTTATTTCGTTTTTGTTCGTTTTTCTCTCTCGTCGTTATATCCCACATTGTTCCTTCAAATAATCCTAGTTCTCCACTCGTTCGACGATTCGGCTCGGCTCTTAGCGAACTTCTCTCGTCCCCCGAATATTTTCAATATACATGTATAATATATATATATCTCGTGATTTCGCGACAGTACGGATAGACCCGGATAGCACGCCCCATGTAAAATGTTTATGTGTTTAAACGTGAGTGATTTACTTGTTCTTTTATTTTATTTTATTTTATTATTTTTTTTTTTTGGTTGTTTAATTAATTATTTTATTATGTATTTATTATTATTATTTTGTTCGGTGTATATCTGCGTGGGTATGCGTCTCATTCTCTCTCACATCATTCTCTCTGCCTCTCTCGCTCTTACTCTTGCGCGCGCGCTCTGCGTGTATGATTAATTCTCTGTTTTGCGTCTAGTAGTAAGTTTCTTGTTCGAGCCAGCCTCCTGGATTCCGGCGGAGGTAAAATCGTCTCGTTTCGTCGTAGATGAAGATGGCGCACATGAAGGGGATGGCGGGCAGCCACCAGACAAATCTGAAACGACATCGAATTGCTCGTTACGAAAGACGTATCACCAATAGGGACGCGGTAAAGTCAATCCATTATTTCTGCCCCAGCTAGCAAAATCTAGCTCGGAATTTGCTGATCAAAAATGTCAGGCCCTGTCCTCGTGTGAAGGCCAGGTTGGTCGCACTAACAGCGGACCTAATGTTGCTCTAAGAGTAAATATCGGACAAAACTGCAAAGTTGCATGTATTTTAATCATTAAAATACTTACAAATATTCACACATTACCGACCGGTGATTATTGCATAATTTTGATAAAATCTATGGTACATGGGTCAACACTTTTTCATGGCACCTTGAATAGCAACAGCAATTTTCATTGTGAACTAACAAGTCACCCTCAATAACGTCATCTAATAGTTTCATTTAAGATTGCAATGTAAAAAAAAATTTCTATGCTTTCTTTTGGTATAGCACAATTATTGAAAATCCTATTAATAGGCTTCCGGTAGGTAAAGTGTTAAAATAATGACAATAGCGATTTTTACCGATATCTAATCTGAAATCGAGGTTAGGCTCGCTCTCAGCGCGATCGACCTGCCCTCTACAACAATGACAGACCTCGGCAGCTAACTTTGTCGCCAAATGCCGAGCCTAATGCGGAAACAGATAGGTCGGAATTTGTAGACGAAGTTTCGGTAGCAAATTCAGAGAAGATCGCTTACTGGGTATATAACATCTTCATCGTCGATCTCGACTTGAAAGGCTGACGTACAAAATAAGGGGTTTCCTAGGACCTATGCTCGGTTCGATATCTTTGTCGTTGAATCTAGCAACTGGTCGATAGACAAAGGGGACTCGTCCAGGTGTTACGAAAGGCGTTACCTTTCGGGACGCGATACTCACTTGAGAGGGAACATGCGGAGACCCTTTTCCATGCCGGGCGTGTAGCTTAGGAACGCGGCGAGGGCGGTCTCGAACACCAGACCAAAGTTCAGGGCCCAGTTCTTCATTCCTTGATGGAAGATGGAATTACGTCGCGTCTTACAGACGATCAAATCGGCCCACTGTACGATCACGATTGAGACGAAGAAGGCCGTGTGGCAGGTGAACTCCAGTGTCTTACGGTCCTTGTATGTCTGCGGAAAACATGTACACACGTATCAACATCGGATCCCATTTTATAGGATTGGGACCACGGTATTTTTAGGGTACGCGTACAGTGGACTCGTTTTCGTCCGACTTCGAAACACACGGATGTGTGTCCGATACGTATGGCCGATTTCGTGAAGCTAGAAGGATCTCACAGACGGCGTACCTTTGGTCGCGAGCTCTATCCGCTAAGCCAGACCTGGGCGACGGTGGTCCGAAAAACACATGTTGCTGTTTCTTCAAGCTTTCGTTCAAGCTCTTCTTCTCTTGCTCGGTAAGACAGTCCCAGAGTAGTAGCAACATGTGTTTTCCGAGCCACCGTTGCCCAGGTCTGCGCTAAGCCACTGTGCATCAGTCGAAAACGGTCCTGGTCGGTCGGTTGAAGTCGCTAAACGATTAGGAGCAGTACGTTTCAAAATGGAAGAAATATATCTTACCCATTCCTGGCCGTAGCTGTCGCGGAGATCGTTGATAGCCTTGGAGTCCCACATTTTTCGGATACCGAAAAGATGCAGAGGCAGGAATCCGTTCTCAGCCATGATCACGAAGTAGACGAAGAAACCGGCGGCAGCTTGGATCATACCGATCTGACCGTACGCCATCGAAATAAGCCTAGACATAGAGCGATCGCGTTAGTCGTAGGCCCGGCAACGTCCTAGTAGACTTGCGGATTCATGTCCAGCTTCCAATGAACTTCCAAAAGAAAGAAGTGAACTGGTTCATTGTCGACATAGCGATCGTTCGTTCGATTCTAGACAATCGTGTGAACAAGTTCGTTGGAAGTCGGACAAAGCACTCGTGTATGCCAGTAAGTTCGCTCCTAATAGCCTAAGGTGGTGTTAATATGGAAGCCGTAGACCGGATTAAATGCAGATTACTTACCGGATCGAAACGCAGTAACGATCGGGTTGTTCGCGCTGAGGCATGCCATACAGAAGCACAAGGCACAGACATGTACAAGGCAACCAAACCTCACGGTGCACGGTTCAAGGTAGCCACAGCTTTCGGCATGCAAGCTGTCGTCGAACCGTGAGGCCTGGCGAGACCGATACAAAACAGAGAAGCAGGCCAGGTTCTTTCAAACATTGTGAATGGTAGCTAACTCCGGAGCTGATCTTGCGAGAACCGTCTCTCTGTTCGGGAACTGGTCCCTCCATCAGTCCCGTGACTTTGCTCATCGTCTCTCATTCGCTGATCCTGACTATCATCTTCGATTCTCATTGAGGAATCGATTTGCATTGAACGAGAAGCGTTAGATGGACGTCAGAGCGTACTTTTTCGTAATGAAGTTAGTTTGCACAGTTTACCATGAACGCTAGGACGCGACATCGTTAGCCTTCGAGCGACAGTAGTCTGATTAAATAAGACAGCGAGAGAGACAGATGGAAATTCCCGGTTGTGCTTTCGTAATTCGATTAATTCGCATGACGTCGATCCATTGTGGAACATCGGCACGATCCGGTTCCCGCGGGATCAGCTGCCCGAGCGCAGTATGCATGCGACTGACCGCGTGTCGTCAGTCAATTAGCTAGTCAGGCGTTAGATCGAATCAACCACATTGCGCAGCGGAGATTGCAGATCTCGACAAGTTAGCGATGGAAGGCGCGCGAGGATGGTCGTCGAGACCCGGGTGACATGATGGAAACGGGCGGAAAAAAAAGAGCGACCTGATGGCGGCGCCCCGGTTATCGATTATGTTGGTTCGTGCTCGGCGGGACGTAACCATCGAGCGGTTACTGACCGACGGTTTCGCTCGTGTTCCATGGTTAATCGATGGTTAGTTAATTGCTGGATCGTTGCTCAGGCCGTGCATGGTCTCGGGTTTACAAGCTTGCTTCGTTGCTTTATCTTTTTTTTTTTGCTCTGTAATCTAACGTACGGTTTGGGTTGCTATTTTGGTTTCGGATGCCCGAGTACAACGGTTGCCATCAGCATGTTACCGTTCCCGGTTTCGGAAACCGTTTTTCAAGCTGATCACGGGATGATGTCGTTAGAGGCTTGGCGATACAAGAGCGGCCCTCAATTTCTTGGTCCTCTACGGAGGATCGGATCGACAGGCAACCGGAGAAAAAGTGCTCCCGTAAACGGTCACTTCGAGAACGTTCTACTCGACGACGTAAACGCTGCTTCTCTTTGGAAAATTGCTCTCGATCTGCCATGTATCTGCCGGCAGAACTTGTCGACATATCCCGCGCCATCTGTCGCGCCATTACCCTCGTGTAGAGGGCAGTTCGGTCGCACTAGGAGTGGACCTAACCTCGCTTTCAGAGGATATATCGGGCAAAATCGTTAGGTTAATATTCTGTAATTGAAATTTAGTAATTTAGGATTGTATAATTTAGAAATTTAAATAGAATTCGATTTTCCCTTCAGATACTTACTCACAAAGCAAGATTAGGTGCGCTCTTCGCGTGGGCAAGGCTTAAACTAACCTTGCTTTCAGTGTAAATATCGGGCAAGATCGTTTCTGTCATGATTTTACGATTTGTAAATATTTAAATGATTCAAAACGCAAGAAACTTAATATATAATTTAGAAATTTACACAGAGCAAGATTAGGTGCGCTCTTAGTGCGATCGACCTGCCCTCTTCGCGAGGACGTGGCATGGAGTTATGCGAGAGATTAATTTGAAGAGACACGAAGCCCATTTATCTCGTACAGCTTGCGTTCTCGATAATAGCCCGGCCGTCGAACCTTTATCTTCGTTTTTGCTTGCTCGACCGGCACTCTACGGACCAAGGAATTCACGGGGACACTCTGTATATACGTTAGTCATCGCGCGAGAGATTTTCTATGTGAAGCATTCGGCATTCCCAACAACGTAACTCTCCTATGAGGTACTTGCTGTGCTATTGCTAATCAAACTAGGTTTTCCTAGAGCCGTGTTCTCCGACTCGCATAGCGTAGAGTGTCAACCGTGACTTTCGTTAACTTCCGTTCGCATGTGTGCACGGATCGCAAAACGACAAATCTCTCAGACGCGTGATTCCGCGTCGCTGCTGCTACGAATTTTCAATTGATCGTTGCCTCTAGCCGTACAGTCGAATTCATTTATTATTGTTCAATTCTGCGGATCAACCGTTCGAGCTTGTTCATTGTTCTTCAACGAGATCGTTTACGATGGACAACATCGCGAATTTGCTAGAACTTCTTTCTTTTTTTTAATATACAGGACCGTCGAGGTAAATCCGGAATGTTTTCCACGAAGTCCTACAGACCAAGTATAAACAAAGGTAGTTACAAACACGACAGCTCGCGGTAAGGTCATTTAGTAAGAAACCACTGATCAGTCAACAACTAGCATTTGTTCAACTATGAACAGAGAATACGACCGAAGAGCGGAAAATCGTTTGGCTACAAAAGAGATAGTGGTGTATGATCTAGCTAAGAAGTTCAGGGAGTCCAAGAAACAAAAGGATTTCCAATAGGACTCCCACCTCACAAGGCAAGAAAGACGCAGGCCTGGCTTTACGATACGGAAAAGAATAGGCCCCAGCGAGGACACAGAAGGTTGCCCACCACCACGGGAGTAAATACGAAGAGTAGGGCCCCGGGTGGTGGTACGTCGGGCATGGCAGAGAAGGGCTAGGCCCTGGGCGGTGGGGTTTTAGTGGGTATAGGTACGGATATAAGTCCCGTTCCCCCAATTTCCACTTAAGGGGTAGCCGAGTCCCACACTACTCCCCAACTTCATCGTAGTGGGGTGTGCATAACAGCAATTCTCCACCGCCCTGAAAAAGGCCTGGCTTTACGAAAACCCAAGTCATCACTGGTCCCCCAACTTGTGGCTCCATTCTAGCCCTGATTGCAATCTTACGGAAGAGGATAAGCCTAATGAGGACGCAGGAGACCCGATACGATGAGTCGCCCACCACCACGGAAGTAAATACGAAAAGTAAGACCCCCCGGTGGTGGTATCGGGCATAGTGGAGAAGAGCTAGGCCCTGGGCGGTGGGGTTTTAGTGGGTATGGGTAGGGATATAGTCCCGTTCCCCTAACTTCTAACGAGGAGCAGAGCCACACACTACCCCTTGAACTTCATCTTAGGGGGGTGTGCGTAACAGCGTTTCCCCAGCGTCATAAAAAAAGCCCTAATTGCAATCCCCTTGCGATAGGAGTCTAGATACGGACAAAGAGGAGATCAAGCGAGCCTGCATCAATTTAGGTCCAACTGATGGATACTTCATCGAGCAATTCAATTGTAAATATCATTTACTACTGTTGTACCAAATAGGGTTAGAATACATCGATATTTTCCTTGAATTCGAATCGTTTTTCTCTACGTAATGACTTTTCCGGATTTACCTCGACGGTCCTGTATACATATATACGGCTTGAAATATATGCTCGAGTGCAGATGAAAGTGCGCACAATTAGAACGTTTAAAAAAAAAAAGAAGACACTTTTCGTTGTCGCGTGCATGAACAGAAAAACAAATGTCAAGCGAGTATGTATAACCAACGAGCAACGAGAGAGATCTGTATGTTCCAGTACTTGTATGATAGAAAAACAAATGTAATACACATAATTCGCACGGACGCTCGGACACCAGTAGACACTCTGTTTTTATTTTTCTCAATTTTCTTGTGTGTAACAACCAAGTGTGCGCATACATATGTGAGCACACATACGTATGCGAGGGTAGGGTGTGTGTCGTCGGGTGGCCAAACTCGTGCAAAACAAGCTAGAGAACTATAGCGTACTTAGGCTCGAAGCTTCTTCGAGCCTGAACCCGCGCGTCAGACACACCGCGTCTTCCGAAGTGCAAGACGGAGGTCTTTGCTCCCGGGGAGTCTCCGTGCTCGCGATCCACAGAGGATACTTCAAGGTGGGATCTTCAAGCACGCGTGGACGCAGGGATCCCCATTCGTCGTTCTAGACGCAGTCGCGAGCGAACACTTCTGATGAAATCTGACGAATGGAGTATAAGGGTCTAAACTAACTAGTTTGGGCCCGGCCAGGTCCGGCACGGCCAGTGCACCAAATCTTAAGGTTAGGGCGCCCGCATCTCCGGAAATTTCCGATGCCGGGCGTGCCGAACCTGGCCGGACCCAATCTAACTATGTAGACCCTAAGAGACCTCTAGGACGCACCGTTTTGCGATTCTGGGACCTCTTACACTCCATTCCTCATGGACTCAGGTACTGTCCGTCCAACAAGAGATGGCAGAGATTTTGACAGTGGGGCGCAGGGGGATCTGCGAGACCCCACTCCTGACGCTAGGCCAGGGTTACCATATGCTAGTCTCGCCAGGCCTCTTACCCTCCCGCCCCTCGCCCAGCTGTGCTGCGTACGGTACGCGTCAGCGTTAGTGGGAAGAGTGGGGGCAGCAAAGGCAGGCTCCGCAGCACAGCTGGGCCAGGGATGGAAGGGTAAGGCGTCTGGCGGGACTCGCAGAGGGCAGCCTTACTCCTGACGCTAGGCTGCAGATCCCACTCTTGCGCTTAGGTTCTGGCGGGAACGGTCGTCATAGAAGCTCGGCGTCACTCAAGACGCTCGTTTGCTGTCTTCGTCAAGCGATTCAGCCAATCGCGGAGTACGTGTAGCGCGAAGTCGGGATACCACGTGGTACCTACGAGTTTCTCTGTGCCATCTCCTCTTGGACGCACAGTACGTTCCTATTTTTTCTCAGGTACAACACGTACTTATCTTCAACAAAATGGTAATCAAAGAATACAAGCTTCCAGCTTGATTTGATTGTTTTAGTTTGATTATATTGTGGGATGATTATGGACAGCTCTAGAAGCCAAATTGGAAAACGATTGCCCCACACTTAAATTTAAACAATTAGTCAGACTTGTGATTTACATGTTCTCTACATTAGAAGAAATTAGTAAGTACCCAGATTTGAATAAGTGTCAACGAATGGAGTCTGGATCGCAAATGGCTGCGCCCAGACGCGATTAGGGGATCCCACCTTACGAGTTCAAAGAAATGTCTTCGTTCGCTTAACCCCACGGCAGCGGTGCCTGGGTCTGTCTTGACCCAAAGTACCAAAATTGTCTCGACGAATTCATTTAACGAACTGCTGCATTGGCAACGATATAAACAGTGGCGCCCTCAGGATTTAATCTTGGGGGTGGGCCGAATTGAACGGATAAAATTTCTTAGCCAAAGTATCTAGTAACGGTTCCCAGGGCTGTCCCACGATTTTAATTTTGGGAGCTACCGATTTTCCAGTGTTCTACTTCCTTTCTTCTTGGGGGGACTTGGCCCCCTGCCCCCTGGGTGCGCCACTGGATATAAATATTCAAAAAAGATTCATAAAACCACGAATGGTTCTGAAAGATCGTCGATTATACAATTAGGAATATTGCTGATCTCTCGAAGAAGCGCAGTTTCATACCGCACGATCTTCTCGCATGTTTCCCGGTTGTTTGTTTTTGAAAGTGACGTGACGTGTTACGTCGTCAGCGGGAACCAGCCCTGTCTTTTCAGAAGACGTGGTATCACATGCAAGACTGCTGCGAACGTGACGGAGTTAGAGGATCGTCTACGGACTTCTGCAGGTGTCTAGTGGCAAACGGTTTGGCCGCCCGTGTTACGTGTGTGTGTGTCTCTGTGTGTCTGTGTGTGTGTCGTGTCGTTGTGTGTACGTGTGTATGCATCTTGGAGACTGAGTAGCTGTTTTCTCTGGTGGGTAGTTGGGAGACCCACCTTCGGTTGACAAGATTGTCTCTGTAAGGATCGCGGGGCTGCCGTTTCATAATGTCCGACTCCGGTGCCTCGTAAGCTAGCGAGATGGCCGGCACCTGCCATCCACCATTGATTAGAATGTGTGCCAAGCACCCCGTACACCGTACAAGTATATATAGATACGTACGTTATACATGTATGCATATTTACATTATGTGTGTACAAAATTGAATTCATGGCTGTACACAGCGGCGGTAGGCGAAACAGACAAAGGGACGCATCGAGAGACGCGTCGCACACCATGAGGAAACCTCGGCCGACACGGAGAGAAAACAATCATTCCTCCAACCAGGTCCGCGAGACCTTCTTTTTGACATTTATGACATTTTTGTCATAAAATCCGTAGTCGCAATTTTGTGGCAGTGCTAAGGGTTAGCGTCCTAGTGATCAACGAAGAGAAGAAACCAAACATTTTCGGCTAGGTCGACTCTTTCTCTCCGTGTCCGCCCTTTCCTTCATTCCCAGTTCCTTCGAGTGATAGCGCTGTCATAGTGAAAATCTTAAAAATGGCAATACGCCGTGCAGCGTGCTCTCTGTGGGTGAGAACTGGTGACGACAGCCTTTCGAGAATCCTCTGATCCCGAAGTCTATCGACTATCATCGCGTTAAAAGTCAGTTATTATACAACGAGGTGATTAATTCGGATGCGAGCTGTTTCTCAGCGCTCGAAGGACTGGTCACCAAGAACGTGTCTGGCCACACAAAGGACTACCATGAACGTTCATCCCCTTGCCACCGCTTTTCAGCCAGCGCCAGATGAGCTCGCCTCAATTGCGTCGCTACTTTAGCCAATGCTCGATGATGCTCCTCGACGGAATCACTCGCAACGAGGACTCGTCCTCGTGCATTTTGTAATCTTTGCTTTATATTTCGTGCACGTACAATACGATTGAAGCTTCATTTCTTGTTAGTATCGTTAAGCGTGTTCTCCCCTGACGCAACAGGGAACATCGGGTACAGTGCGATTCTTATTAATCGAGCGGTTAGGTGTATCGAAGGATTAACGCGACATACTCGTAGCGTTTCGCCTGTCATGGCGGCCGACGTTGGTATCAATCAAGTTTGAAATTGAACGGAACCGATGCTACTATCGTTGCGTCAGGAGGACGCAAGAAACCATAAGGAACCCATACACCTTACGATTTATCGTACAAGTTGTACAACACTGTTTTCTTTTGTTCGAATGAACATCCAAAACTATTTTCCTTCGCGGTCAAAGATATGTCTATCTCGATGGAGATTTGATAATTCTGAATTAGATTCTAAATCAGAATTTTTTGAAGTAAAAACTTCTTCAGGCACGGCATGCACACAATTACTGGCCAGTGAATGAGTCTGATCCGTCACGCTCCGAGGTGAAACGCTGTTCGGGTAAACTCGGGTGAGCCGGGTTTAGCCGAACAAGCGAGAAACAGACTGGTGAGCGATCGCCATAGGGTAAAGGTACCAGTTAACGGGCCCCACCCGGTTATCGGACACGAAACAAACTTATTCGAAACTAATAAAAATACCATGAAGTACCTAATGTTACTTTAAATTCAATGTTTATCGATCGTATTTTTGATAATCAAAGTGCGCCGGTATCATCACACTTTGACTAACATTACTTTATTTTGAAAAGTAAAATTGATGTCTCCCCTTTGTGTATTACGATAATTTTTTGTTCAAGATATAGAAAACATTCGCTAAAAACCTTATTCCCCGAGGTAACGCGATTTTTCGTTTCCGGTTCTAGAAAATGCTAAGAAACTGTGATACGTCAGAGGATAAGATAATGATTTTATTGTACTACGGCATAGAAAGTTAATTAATTAATTAATTTGTCTTCACAAATTTCTTGCGTCCGGCAAATATATCCAGAAAACAAAGAAAAGGTTGGCTCAGGTCGCGGGTTCGAATCCCGTCGCCCCGCGCCCTCTGGAAATATTCTATGTGCCAATTTAAACTGTGGTGCCCAAGGTGGTTCCGGAACCCACCTTATCAAAACTGTAAGTCCCCAAAATATAACCACAACAGTTAACAAAGCGACATAAATAAAAATAAAAACAAATAGACTTCTACCATTTTTCTCATAAATGCATAAAATCCGCAGTCTAATAATAACAAATGCAAAATAAATTACAGAATGCCTTCAAGTTAATAAAAAACTTCCAAGTCGACCATAAATGTCCGATAACTGCAGTAGCGCGTTGTAGCTAGTTGGGGCCTTGGGCAAAGTGGAATTTCGGGGCCCCAACTAAATAACTGTACGAGAAATTGTTACCAATATCTTTACGTTAATAACTTCACGTAGAATTTGGATCTTAGTTTGTATTCGGGGCCCAATTTTGCTTTGGGGCCCGGGGCATTTGCTCAAGTTGCCCATAGAGTAACGCGCCACTGGATAACTGGTACCTTTACACAAGAAGTTCTCACTTCGGCCTTATGCCACACAGTATAGGTCAGTTTTAGATTTCTTGAGTTTACTCAATATCCGTTTTAGGTCCAAATACGGTCGCGACTAGATTTCGTTATGATTCGTCGTACGCAGTAGCGCGTTGTAGCTAGTTGGGGCCTTGGGCAAAGTGGAATTTCGGGGCCCCAACTAAATAACTGTACGAGAAATTGTTACTAATATCTTTACGTTAATAGCTTTACGTAGAATTTGGATCATGATTTGTATTCGGGGCCCAATTTTGCTTTGGGCCCCGGGGCATTTGCTCAAGTTGCCCATAGAGTAACGCGCCACTGGATAACTGGTACCTTTACCCAAGAAGTTCTCACTTCGGCCTTATGCCACACAGTATAGGTCAGTTTTAGATTTCTTGAGTTTACTCAATATCCGTTTTAGGTCAAAATACGGTCGCGACTAGATTTCGTTATGATTCGTCGTACGCAGTAGCGCGTTGTAGCTAGTTGGGGCCTTGGGCAAAGTGGAATTTCGGGGCCCCAACTAAATAACTGTACGAGAAATTGTTACTAATATCTTTATGTTAATAGCTTTACGTAGAATTTGGATCTTGATTTGTATTCGGGGCCCAATTTTGCTTTAGGGCCCGGGGCATTTGCCCAAGTTTCCCATAGGGTAACGCGCCACTGGATAACTGGTGCCTTTACCCAAGAAGTTCTCACTTCGGTCTTATGCCACACAGTATAGGTCAGTTTTAGATTTCTTGAGTTTACTCAATATCCGTTTTAGGTCAAAATACGGTCGCGACTAGATTTCGTTATGATTCGTCGTACGCAGTAGCGCGTTGTAGCTAGTTGGGGCCTTGGGAAAAGTGGAATTTCGGGGCCCCAACTAAATAACTGTACGAGAAATTGTTACTAATATCTTTACGTTAATAGCTTTACGTAGAATTTGGATCTTGATTTGTATTCGGGGCCCAATTTTGCTTTGGGGCCCGGGGCATTTGCTCAAGTTGCCCATAGAGTAACGCGCCACTGGATAACTGGTACCTTTACCCAAGAAGTTCTCACTTCGGTCTTATGCCACACAGTATAGGTCAGTTTTAGATTTCTTGAGTTTACTCAATATCCGTTTTAGGTCCAAATACGGTCGCGACTAGATTTCGTTATGATTCGTCGTACGCAGTAGCGCGTTGTAGCTAGTTGGGGCCTTGGGCAAAGTGGAATTTCGGGGCCCCAACTAAATAACTGTACGAGAAATTGTTACTAATGTCTTTACGTTAATAGCTTTACGTAGAATTTGGATCTTGATTTGTATTCGGGGCCCAATTTTGCTTTGGGCCCCGGGCATTTACCCGAGTTGCACATAGAGTAACGCGCCACTGGTCGTACGACAGAACGAACACCGTTCGACTAGCTTCGACAGATGTACGATTCGCGATTCGTCGTGACAGCTCCTCGCTGCGATGGATCGTGACGTGTACGGGTTCCTGTCCTCCTCCCGTGACAATATAAGCAGAAACAAAAGAAACGGGCGATGAATCCCGTCGAATTCCCACGTTAGCAACTTTCGATGTCACCCGACTTGTAGAAAAGAACAAAAACAGAAAGAGAGATAAAGAAAGAGAGACGAGAAAGAAGAGAGATAGAAAGAGAGACAGAAAGAGAGAGAGAGAGAGAGAGAGAGAGAGAGATCGTTCGTATCGTTCGGTCGGTTCAGCACACCCGTTAGAAAGTTGCCAGTCGCAGAAGTGGTAGAAGGCACAGCGGCGGTAGGCAGCGCATTACAAGAATAAAATTGTGAGAGGACTGTAAAGAATAAAACAAACTGCAAAGAAGAGTTCATGTCACGCCTAAAAAATCGTACAAACGGTGCCATGATGTAGCTTTTCAATTTCTCTCTCTTTAACAGCTTGACGATTACTTTGAACCATCATCGTTTCGTCGTTCGCAGGGAAAAAGCATACGCGTACGTACAGGCGGAACAGAAACGACCGCGTGCACGTGCGTTTGCCTTTTCTTTCTTGGTGGGCGGTGGAGATATACGTATATATACATACATATATCGTGGTAGTGAGTAAGTAAAAAAAATAGTAAATAGTATAAGTAAATAGTAATAGTAAAATACAGAAGGTATAGCAGCGGCAGCTGTGACAGTAGAGAATAATAATAAAAAAGGGTAGTAGAATAAAAATTCATTTGCTAAAGTCATAGTAACAATATAAATGCTGGCTTGTGGTCTGTGACGGCGTAACAATAGTAAAAAGAGAACAGGAAAAAAAGAGAATGGCAGTATAAATATAAAAAGTCGCAACGCGATGAAAAAAGTGAACGGTGAACAATAGTGAAAAAAGAATGGGGGGGGTGGGGGGAAGATTTAAAGACGGGCTCGGCAAATCGCTATTGGGGAGATGATGAGGGAGGGGATTAGTCGCTGATGATTCACCAAATATACCGATGACAATGATGACACTAATCACAGCAGTAATAACCAGAATATAGTTACCAATAGATATAATATATATATATAAATAGAGATGTAAACACACGGCTATCGATCTATGTACACATTATAATATACAAACTGAATCGAGACTCGACTATAGAGGCAGAGTCGCCAGATCAAGACTAATGTCCCCACTCTACGACGCTATTCCCCCCACACACTCCCAGCCGGCCCGGTCACGTGACGGGACCGGCGGGGAGTGGGTAACTCTTCCCCTCCATTCGTGCTCCCTCCCCTTATCTGGCGACTCTGTACGGAGGCGAGTTTCGCCGGTGGAGCGACCAATTAGAAATGTCTGAGAAGTCGGGAATGGATTATTTCCGTAGACAAAAACTACGGTGCAATCCGAAAGAAGCGATCTATGTTTATTTACTGGTTTTATTGATCCAGCTCGCATGAAAATTGACCTGGTACGAACGATAATAATTAGACAGCGGATTTGATTCGGAATTGGATATATTAACACATTACTGGAAAACAAATTTTTTACCATTTCAATGTCACTCTCTACCTTACTGACAAAGTCGTAGGCGCGATTGTAATCTGTGATGAGTAGACTGCGGATCTTTATGCATTTATGAAGAAATTGGTTGGGTGAAATATAAAACAGCAAAAGCTTAGAAAAATTTAGTCATTAAGGGGGGTGAAATAAATTTTTCTTTTATTCCTGCTTTCTCTCCACAATAAATGCAGAACATTTCTATTTTGCATAAAGATCCGCAGTCTAGTGATGAGACATGGTGCGCTATTAGGTCAACACAGCTGGTAATGATACAGTTTTGCAAATTAATTGAAGATATCAAAGATGTATATTTTGGAGATTAATATAAAATGTTTTCAAAATTTTCAATTGTTAAACCAATTCACTGAATATCTACAATGGGAAGATTATGCGATCAGAATGAGTTTGGATTAGGTGGGGTGCGTCCACACATGCGAAAATCCAGGAGTAGTGTCGGCAAGGTAGATAGCGACATTAAAATGGTAAAAAAATTTTCTTCGAGTATCGAGAAATTCTTTTGACAATGATCATTTCAGCCAGAAAGGAAGCTATTCTAAAAATTTCATTCAATTCGGAGCATGGTCGTAATCGGAAGTTTGAAATTTATATTTAGCATGAAGATCCGCTGTCTAACGATCACTTGCAAAATCTTCGTCGGGATGAAATTACGATTCGGTCGCGTCGCCGTCGAAACTCCCTATCTACCCACGTACAACTAGATTCGTGTAGATTCGAACTTTCCGAAACACTGTGAAAAACTACCGGCGAACATGTTCCCGAAGGAGGTGGGAACATCGTTCGAGAACTATTCTGCGTCGATCGAAGCGATCCGTCTCTGGCACGTCTACGAATATCATGATTGTGTTTCCTCTTTGTGTAGAACTGTAGATACGGATGTTTAATGCTGTGTGTCACTGGCTCGGTGTGTCGAGGGTGGGAGATGCTATTTTGTCGGGGTAGACTTCTCTTTCGAGAGTCGATTTCTCAGTGTGCTCGATCACCGTCGAAAAGTTTCAGCGGAATCGTCAGGTTTTCCAGGTGGTTCAGGAGAGTCCAGGTGAGATCGGTTCTGGCCGAGAACAAGGGAACGTTTTGCGGAACGATCGGAGGGAGAACAGAAGAAGGTGCGAAGATCTCGAGCAGCTGGGCGGCGACGAAATTTCGCGTGGCAAGACAGCCGAGAATTGGCGGCGATAGAGAGAAAGATAGATAGATAGATAGATACAGACAGAAAGAAAGGGAGAAAGTGATAGAAATAAAATAGGAGCTAAAACTCTCTGTATCAAGAGATGGAGCAGAGAGAAGCTTGTAGAACGGTGCGAGTTTTGGCGCCCGGAGAAATGGCGCAGCGGTGAGAGAGTTCTTTCAGCGGCTCGACAAAATGCATAATGTATCGAATGACCATTCTTGGTGGAAAACAAGTCATATTCTTCTTTGGGAATGTTTGCTGACCATTGTACCCATAATCATTCGTTTAACAGCGGTGTGAGCGTAGAAATCAAAACGTGAGAACAGTTTTTATATTGGTTACAAAGAAAATTGCTTCTAAAATTGTTAAGCTTCTATGCACGATCTTTTACATTAATATAAGTAAATGTTTGCATTAACGTTCACAAAGTTTGTTAGTAGAGTCGTTTACAATAATTTTTAGACAGTTCTCTTTAGTTGACTTTAACAGAGCAGAACCAGCAAGTCTCGAAGAATACCATCTCGAAACTTTTTTTGCATTAAGCTCAAACTATACAGAAGAGATTCTGACAAAAATCAGCTGCTGACACGTGCTATCCTGCCTGCCACAACTGTTCAAAGTTTTCGTAACACTGATTACGATTTAATGGCAATGCTGTTGATTACTTTTGATCCTATCCCAAAAGACAAATATTACCAAAATTCCAATCTAAATCCCAAAATACCACACTTAGTTGATAGCGACAGTGATATTAGCGAAGAATCTATTAATATTATTATTATATTTTTATATTTGTTGAAGGCTCTACATTGTGTTAAATCCAGAGACCGAAAATAACAGTTATTCTAAAATTTTCTACGATAAAAATCATCAATAAAAAACTGATTATTACTATTGAAATTTAAGATAATGTACAGAAAATATAAAGAAACAGATTCGATCGATTTTTATACTTTTACAACAGTTACTAACAGTTATTAGTGGCCAAAAAATTGGATCCTCCTCGATAACTGTTATCGATGAAGAAAAACTGTTTCGATCGCTCATAACAGTTATCGATGATCGAATTTCTTTTCACTTGTTCATATTAATTATTGATGAGACAATTTATTTCGATTGCTTATTTAATTATTGAGTTGTCTACTCCTTTTCGGATGGAGCAAGCATGTGAAATTCATTGTGAAGGTTCCGTACAACAAGAGGAATCAACAGACCATAAGAACAACACAAAATGTGTTTGCTTGTCACATTAAATTTTGATTGTAGCAATTAATTTTACGAATAAAAAATGTATGAAATAATTGATTGTCTACCACTTGAAAGTTGTACTATTTAATAATAACTGTTACAAATTTCCTTCATCGATAACTGTTATGAGCGATCGAAATAGATTTATCTCATTGAATAAGTGTTATGAGCGATAACTATCATCAATTTCCTTCATCAATAGCTGTTATGAGCGATCGAAATGAACTTCTCTCATTGATAACTGCTATTAGCAATAAATATCACAAATTTCCTTCATCAATAACTGTTATGAGCGATCGAAATAGATTTATCTCATTGAATAAGTGTTATGGGCGATAACTATCATCAATTTCCTTCATCAATAGCTGTTATGAGCAATCGAAATGATCTCCTCTCATTGATAACTGTTATTAGCGATAACTATCACAAATTTCCTTCATCAATAACTGTCATGAGCGATCGAAATGAACTTCTCTCATTGATAACTGCTATTAGCAATAAATATCACAAATTTCCTTCATCGATGACTGTTATGAGCGATCGAAATGAACTTCTCTCATTGATAACTGCTATGAGCAATAACTATCACAAATTTCCTTCATCAATAACTATTATGAGCGATCGAAATAGATTTATCTCATCGACAAGTGTTATGGTTATGAGCGACCGGAATAAACTTCTCCCATTGATAACTGTTATGAGCGATAGAAATAAATTTTTCTCATTGATAACTAGACTGCGGATCTTTATGCAAAAGAAAAAATATCTACGTCAATTCCCAGACACAGAGGTTACATAAAAATTTCATTCCTGTTTTAATTATTTTATTGAACTGGAACTATTACGTTGGTGTCCTTAATTTTTTTAAATGTGTCCACTGTTTTAAATTGTGCGAACCAATTTTTGTTATAAATGCATAAAATCCGCAGTCTCTTGATAACTGTTACAAGTGATCGAAATGAATTTCTGTCAACGACAACATTTACCAACAAGAGAAAAAATTTTCGGTTGCTTATAATCCTTATCTGTAATCAATACGATTTTAATCAATGAAATACTTGTTACCCTATGACTTTTATTCTGTTTTGGTTATAACAGTTACGGTCCCTGGTTAAATCTCATCTCACGACCAAACACAAAATTTGAATCGGTTTCAAGAATCATACAGCGATCTATATGATTTTTCTCCAGCTAGATTGGCCATCAGGTATTACGAATTTTCGGAAAAATTCCTTCATATTAACAATCCAGTGTTAAATCGAAAACATTTTCCAAGAACTGTTTTAAAGATCCACATCTCTTTACAACGAGCGTCTGACGTGTAGGATTGTTTTTCCACCCAGAATGGCCATTCGGTACACTGTAAAATGGCGTCCTCGAGTTTCCGGCTCGAGCCAATTGGAAACGGACAAACATGTTCGAGTTCACGGTAGGAAGTAGCGAGATGTGTGATAGAACGGCGTCGTCGATGCCGGCGATAGTTGCGGAGGCGAAAGAGGCTCGCAGAGTGCGGTGAAAAATCAACAACAATGGCCGCGCCGCGGTGTCCGGCTCGTAGTTAAAAAATCGCCGAAACACTCGACTTCCTTGGCCTCCTGTTCGTCGACCGACGTTGCGCCGAAAGGCTGAGATTCCAGGGGATAATTAAAGTTTGGCAAAGCTTGGCTCAAACAGGGGAGAAACAGGTACAGATAGAGAAAGGAGAGAGAGAGAGAAGTGATAGAAATAGTGACAGTAAGAGAGACAGGTAGATAGAAAGAGAGAGAAAGTGTGATAGAGACTTGAGAGAAAGAGAGATCGGCTTACCTTTGGCGTTTTACGAAACAACACACTAATTAGAAGCGAGGATCATCGTCACGGAAGCGATCGCTTGACTGGCAATTCGGTTTAGAGGAAAAGAAAATCCTTCGAGAGAAAGACAGCGAGGAGAGAGAGAGAGAGATAGATAGAAATATAGAGACAGAGAAGAGAAAGAGAGAGAAGTTTTGCGATTGCTCGTCCCGCGTCATTCGTCGTGTAACCGAATTAAATGTTTCGAGAAGTGTGTCGAACGAGTAGACGCTCTTCGTGGTTATATTCAGGATTGTTTCAGCGTGGAAACGATCGTAGTTCGATTTGTATAAAATGAAGGAGAGGTTCTGCGTGAAACTTTCATCGATATCTTCCGGACAAGCCGACGCTGGTTGTTGGAACGATTTTTGATACGGACTAAGAGCATCAATGAAACGCGAGTCGTCTCAATGGAATTGTTTACCGCACGGATGGCGGACGAGCAGCCGCGTCACTGATCAAGACACAATCGAGCTGGAAGCTCGGCGTTCGACCGGGCTCTCCGGTCTGGAAGGAAATATTTAAAAGTTCAGATAGTAAAGCGGCAGTGTAATTATACCCAGTCACCAAAAAAGTTCCCCGAAGAAGTGCGATACCTGCGTGCACCATTCCGGTTACCTTATCCGGGGTTAGATTAGCATCGATCATGTCCTTCGATCGAGGCGTCGAACAAATTAAACCCAGCCTCTTAGCGTCTCAACAAACTCGTCAAGCAAAAATGATATATAAATATATATATATATATAAAACAGAAACAATACAAAGAAAGAAAGAACTGTACAACGTATGCCCCGTCGGAAGCTCGAGCTTGGAAAGCTTCAGCGGTTTCGTAAGAGATCGGTGACTTAACAAGAACAAGAAAGAAAAATAAAAGGAGGAAAAAAGGCGTTTTCGCTTCACGATAACTGTTGGTCGTTCCCATTCGATTAGTACAATCATATTAGCAGACAACGCGCGGACACCATCACAACAAACTTTCCACAGAAACGTTAATGTAAACCAGACAAAGAATTTCCGGCGTATCGGTTAGGCTAGGGATTAATTTGAACATCGAGCGTATCGCCCGCACCCTTGCTCAACAGGATCGGGGCCAACCGAGTGTACAATGCATTAGGAGAGAGAGAGAGAGATAGTAGAGAGAGAGAGAGAAAAAAGAGAGACGTGTTGCGAGAATTTGTGTCTTCTCGGTGATTGGACGAGTATAAATCGTCGTACGAGACAGAACGAACTAACTACTACAATAACCATAGGAGTAAGTAAGAAGTGTAACGACCAATAGACAGGTAAAGGAGAGGAGCGATCGCGACTCTGTGACCTGGTCCCTGAACCTGGACCACGTTGTTCCACCAATTTCCTAATTGCATAATTCTGCCCATCACAGAGAGAGATACACTCTTCGGCTTTTGCTCGACGATTCTCGCTGGTGGAACTCCGGACCAGCTTCAACGACCAGATGGACCATGTCACCGATTACTCTTTCAGGCCATAAAGTATATCTGGTGTAGTATTTTTTTTTTTCGGTCAAGGCTCGGTTATGTTTGTTGATGTGTTACCTTTCGTTAACTAGCTTGTCAGTGAACGGGTTTCGTGGTTGTCGCTTCATAATATCGCTCTCTGCCTCCTCGTAGGCAAGTGAGATGGCTGGCACCTGACGTCACATTATCAATAAGCTCAGTAACAACACGCCAACAAGTTAGATCAATGAATATTGTTTCGGGTGACCTTGGGGCAAGGATGCTGATCGTTTCGAGAACAAGAGGAACAATCAGATCGTTCGCCCGGAGGGGAAATCAATGTTCGCCCGATTATCGTTTGCGACGATCAGCATTCTTGCGGGCGTGTCATAATGATGAACAAACGTAGGATGGTAAGCAAAAAACAAAATAAGATAACTTAATCGATTTGGGACGATGAAGAGAGAAAGAGAGAGAGAGAGAGGGAGGAAGGCTTCGAGGGATATGTCGTGAGGAGACTTTTTGAGGTTAGGATCGCCACGCGACGATCTGTTCGCGACATCATCAAGCTTCGTTGTTCCGAACATGACTCTTATGCCTGGAAGAAGTTTGTGAATCGTTATACGCGAGGATTATGTCTCTTCGGGTTTGTCCAGCCGCGGAGCTGATCTCAAAATATAGTAGACCTGGCGGTAAAAGTCGGAGAAAATTAGATCTTTGGTGTCCTAGAAAGTCTACTGGAACTGGCACGCCATCAATCTGGCCTACTGCGATTATCGGAGCTCTAGCTGGGCCTAGATACGATTAGGAAACCTAGGGAAAGAGTGTTCTCAGAAAGCAATGTGGTTTCGGGTCTGTTGCACAGAGAACCTTTCGTTGACGAGGTTGTCGAAGTCTGGGTTGCGGGGTTTCCTCTTCATGATATCGGACTCGGCGTGCTCGTACGCCAGGGAAATCGCTGGTATCTGGTAATCATTATTTCATACATGAGATCCCGATAGCGATCGTAATTCCGTTATCACCGGGATCAAAGTATCGCTGAAAATGTTTTTATCGCTCGAGAGGAATCGCAACGAATCCTCGAGAGATCCGATCCGGTCGAGGATCTGATCGAAGAATCGTTGGATCCCTAGTTCTATTTCTACCTGTTCGGTCGTTTCCGAGCGGAAACGATCGATATCGATCTACGAAGAGTTACACTCACCATGTCCGTTCCCAGATCGATGCACAGGATAGTGACAGTGCCGAGAGGTAGAGGGATGTCGCAAAGGATGAACGCCAGGAATGGTGAGATTTCAGGGATATTCGAGGTGAGGGTATACGCGATGGATTTCTTCAGGTTATCGAAGATCAACCGTCCCTCCTCGACGCCAGTCACGATCGAAGCGAAGTTGTCGTCGAGCAGAATCATGTCCGCGGCCTGCTTGGACACGTCCGAGCCCGCTATACCCATGGCGACACCGATGTCAGCTTTCTTCAGCGCCGGCGAGTCGTTCACACCGTCACCTGTCGGATTATGTCACGATTTAACACGTTTCACCAATTCTACTTCACAATTGCTAGGTGTTAGGCTCTTGCATATGTAGGGGAAGTCGGGGTATTGTGAGCCACGGGGAATCGTGAGCCAGCGCCATCTGTGTTTTACTGCTGTGCATTACACGGCAGTAACAGTAAATTGGCAACTATGCGACAAATATTTTCGAATGTGTTTTGGCAACTACGCCTTCGATATCTGAAATTCCACGTAATTCCTAAACTCACCACTCTACATTGTAGAGGGCATACGAAAACCTCTGGTTTTTTTGCACAGTCGGTAATTCATAGCATGGACACGAAGTCCCATAAGATGATAGGTCTATCCTAATATCTCGTCGGTGCTTATAATAAGGTAATATTTCCACGATCAGTTGAAGTACGCACCCGCATCATTACTTTGCTCTGTTAGCAGATAAAAATTCGCTGTGCTCGAAGTATTATTTTCATTTCGTGTTTGGTCTATTATTGTTACATTTTTCTGTGGATCTAAGCAGGTAACTGTGTTTATAATACTCGTGTGGCTTCAAGCTTTCGAAATAAATAAAGAAATTTGAATTAGCGGAGGTTCGTGTTATTTGTTTGTGGCCAAGTTGTAAAAATAAGGGTTCGGGGAATTATGAGCCATTTTTCTCGGGGAATTGTGACCCACTCGATGTTTGACATTTAACGAGCTAACCTCACGTGTTTGATGTTTCTCAATGATTGTTTATGCAATATTCGAGCACGATATCAATTTTTCGACAATATCTAATAGATATTTTATCTGATTCAATTCTTTTAGTTACGATGCCACGTTATTTTGCAACGTCTGCGATCGTGCCATCCACTTGGAATGCGCCGGAATGACCGCAAGAAATTGGACTTGTGAACTTTGCATTTCAGATTAATTGTGGTTATTTTTAACTCTTTTTTCTTATTATTAAAAAATTATTTTGTCATTCAGATACATGAATAAACATTTCATAACAGAAATTGTAATTTTTATTTGATTTTAAAAGTGGCTCACGATTCCCCGAGATTTTTCAAATTCAAGAAAATGCAAATTTTTTGTAATAATCTTAAAATCATCTAATTTGCAGATATTCGATTAAACTATTGTGTCTAAAAGAAAGGTAAATCTTCATACTACAACATTTAGCGTTGAAATTTGATGAAAAACTTAATTTAATAGCAGTTTTTTGGCAATAAAAAAAGTGGCTCACAATACCCCGACTTCCCCTATGGAATGATTTTGGAAATACTAACTAACATAGCTAGGCTATGAGTGGAAGGAAGTCTACAACATGGGAATGGAAATCTTGAAAAAGAGAAAAAGAGAAATAGGATACAGGAGCAAGTGAGAGAAGCCGACCTATAGTAAAGGACAGCGATATATAGACTTGTCTTTCAGCCCTGAACAAGCTCAGGAAAACCCTGTTGTAATTTGTACAGGTCGTGAAAGAGCCCAAGCGAGAGGGAGGAGAGGTTAATGGCAATAGAGTTTCTAGTATTTTAGAATATGCGAGATTACAGTATGTAATGTAGTGTGTAGAATAAGGTATTTGACTTAATAAATCTAGGCAAATTGTTCTTTAAAAAAGAAAAAAAGATAACATCGAGTCAACGCACCAGTTACAGCGACGATAGCTCCCATCCGCTGGCAGCCTTCGACAATGATGAGCTTCTGCTGTGGCGAGGTACGGGCGAACACAATTTCGGTGTGGTACCTGAGGATCTCGTCCAGTTGGTCGGAGTTCAGTTCTCTGAGTTCGGTTCCGTGGACGACGGCAGCCTTGGCCTCGCGAGGATTCACTTCGTTTACGGGGATGTTCAACCGTTTAGCAATGTCCTCGACGGTTTCGTTACCTGCGATGAGCAAAATTTTAAACACGGTCTAACAAATATGTTTGTATTGTTTAAGCATCGAAGGGGACATTTTCGGGGATAAAGACGTGTTCTAATCACGGTGATCGTAAACAAAATGGCACGGCAGGGGGCGTAGGTCGTACAGATTGATAGACCCCTCTCGACGCCATCTTTATATCTATGTTTAGAGCCGTCAGAAAAATATAAACTTGTAGAGGCTGGTTGGAGGAAAACAAGCAATTACGCCAATGAGTGGTCTAAAGCTACGGTGGCGTGGCGGCCATGTCTATTTTCATTGATGTTTCCAATAGAATTAACATGTTGACAACGCTGTACACAATTGAGGACATCGCTGGTCAATTTGTCAAGGGGAGGCGAAGAATAGAGGCTAGAGAGAGAGAGAGATGGAGGATAATAACCTTCAGAGATGATGCCGACAGATTTGGCAATGGCTTTGGCAGTGATCGGGTGGTCACCGGTTACCATGATGACCTTGATACCGGCTGACCGGCACTTGGCGACCGCGTCGGGCACCGCAGCCCTGGGCGGGTCAATCATCGACATCAGGCCCACAAAGCGGAGTCCGTCTACCGGGAAGTTCGGGTCGTCGCAGTTGAACTTGAAACCGATCGGGAACTTGTCGGACGGCAGTATGAAGTCACAGAAACCGAGCACACGTTCACCGAGTCCACCCAGTTCGAGGTAAGCATTGTTGAACGCTTCCTTCATCTCGTCGTCAAGCACCTTCTCCTTGCCACCGATGAAGATCGACGCGCAACGGTCCAGGATCCTCTCGGGTGCGCCCTTCATGACGAGCAAGTGTCTCGGGTCATCGGGATTGTCCGACTCGTGGATAGAGACCTGATACTTATTGGTAGAGTTGAACGGGATCTCGCAGACTTTCTTGTTGCGTTTCCTGATGCCCATCACGTCGCCCAACGCCAATTCCATACACTTCAGGAGGGCAGCCTCGGATGCGTCGCCGTTCACGCCCTTCTGCAGAATGGGCAAGTGTTCCTGGCCAGCTTTGAACTCGGCTCGGTTGCAGAGTGTCGCGATCTTGGCCAACGCCTTGAATCCGGGGCTGGTACGGTCGTATTGCAATCCGGACTGATCCTCCGTGGTGTCGGCCTCAATGATCTGATTGTCGAACCACATGTGCGCGACGGTCATACGGTTCTGGGTGAGCGTGCCGGTCTTGTCCGAGCAGATGGTCGATGTCGATCCGAGTGTCTCGACAGCCTCCAGATTCTTCACCAAGCAATTCTTCGACGCCATACGTTTCGCGGTCAGGGTCAAGCACACGGTTACGGTCGCGAGCAAACCCTCCGGCACGTTCGCCACGATGATACCGATCAAGAAGATAACTGCGTCGAGCCAATGGTAACCGAGGATGAAAGCGATAACGAAGAACGTAACGCCGAGGAACACGGCCACACCGGTGATCAAGTGGATAAAGTGGTGGATCTCCTTAGCGATCGGCGTCTCGCCAGTGTCAAGTCCGGATGCTAAACCAGCGATTCTTCCCATCACCGTTTGATCGCCGCAACAGATCACTACACCCTTCGCGGTGCCCTCAACAGCATTGGTCGAGAAGAACGCCAGATTCTTCGTTTCCAACGGGTTCTCGTTCGTGAAATCTGGAGATCTCGATTGTGGCTCGGACTCGCCGGTCAGCGAGCTGTTGTCCACCTTGAAGCCTCGGGACTCGATGATCCGGATGTCCGCTGGTATACGATCGCCGAACTTCACCTCGACTACGTCACCGAGCACCAACTGCTCCGCCCTCAGGTCCAGCTTCTCGCCCTCTCTGATCACGGTCGCGAACTGCGGCACCATATTCTTGAACGACTCCATGATCTTGCTCGACTTGCTTTCCTGGTAATACGAGAATATGCCCGTCACTATCACCACCACCGCCAACACGATGCCCAGGAAAAGATTGTCGTCGCTCGGGTCCTCGCTGGTCGACGCCTGGATCGAGTACGCGACAAAACAGAGTACCGCGCCGATCCACAACAACAACGCGAAACCGCCGAACAGGTTCTTGCAGAATTTCACCCATTCCGGGGTCTGTTTCGGCGGGGTCAACGCGTTCGGCCCGTCCCTCTCCAGGTTTTCCTTTGCTTTCGCATAGCTGAGGCCCTGCAACAGAAAATCGGTTCGTCACAACATGTTTCGCACAACACAATCAAAGAAAATCAAATGATCAACTTTCGTGGGAGACAGAAACTAATATACACCCCCGCCATTGCAATTTTATATTCTTCCCAGTCCTTAAAATCTCGGCTCAAATTGCGACCGCAACTGCTGCAGGCAGAATTCCTCGTGTAGAGGGCAGGTCGGTCGCACTGAGAGCGAACCTAACCTCATTTTAAGAGTAAAATCGGACGAAATCGTTACTGCCATTATTTTCACAGATTTGTAAATATTTAAATTATTCAAAACGTATGAAACTTAAGATAAAATAAAATTCGGTTTTCCCTTACAAGAACTTTTATGGGAGACAAAAACTAATATACACCCCCGCCATTGCAATTTTATATTCTTCCCAGTTCTTAAAATCTCGGCTCAAATTGCGACCGCAATTCCTGCAGGCAGAATTCCTCGTGTAGAGGGCAGGTCGGTCGCACTAAAAGCGAACCTAACCTCGCTTTAAGAGTAAAATCGGGCGAAATCGTTACTGGCATTATTTTCAGATTTGTAAATATTTAAATTATTCAAAACGTATGAAACTTACGATAAAGTAAAATTCGGTTTTCCCTTCTATAGCAAGGTTAAGGCGGTAGGATACCCCCGGATTGTAACTAGCAAATAACTAGAATCTTACTAGATTTTGGGTCGAAACATGGATTTGCGATTTTTCGCTTAGTGTCCTTGTACGAGCAAATTTTGGGCTGATTGAGGGCTCGTTCGAAAGAGGAAGGTTCACCGCAGGGTGCTCTGCCCATTGAAGATTCTCTTTAGCTTATTGAGCATTGTTATCTCAATAAATTATAAATATTAAATCTTAGTACAAGAGATATACTCTAAATACAGACAAATACTATTTATTTGCAACAAAAATGGACACATAATATTAAATAGATTCTCCAGGGTATCAATAAGAAAAGAGGTAATTTTTCGGTGCCAAATAGGACTCATAAAAATGTTGATTTTTAAATGCTGTTCTGATCACAATTTTTAACAAATCTCATTATAATTTCGTCGTTTTCGAATGTCATGGACATTTAGGAAGCAATATACATTCAATAAACATCGATTTGGGCAAGTTACTTTTTTACCAAATTGAACAGCTAGATCGAACGCGTGGACCAGTGTGCGGCGCGTACGTCGAGGCCCCGGACAAAACTCTCTCCCTCGTTAACTTTACGTTAAACAAATAATCCCCACTAACAATAAGAGTGGTTGTCCCGCTGATACTTACGTTCTCGGGGTGCGTATGAAATCTTTGATACAGTTCCTCGGGTGAGACTTTGTGGAAGTCAATGTCCAACTCCTGTTTCAAGTCGTCTAAATTGTCCGCCTTCCGCTTGGGGTTCTTCCGCCGCGACTGTTCAACAGACAAAGATGATCAAGTTAGTTGATTACCGAGACAGACGTACACAAGTTAGAGGGTTCCTCGAGGATGTTGAGGATCAAGGAAGAGGACAACGTTTAAGGGTAATTATACAGAAAAGTACTGCCCACTCGGATTTTGATGAAATTTGAATATGTTATGCAGCAACACATTCTGAACAGCTTTTTCCTTTTCCAATATAGGGGGGTCGCTTTTAGTTTTCGAGATATTTGCAAAAAACTATCGCGAATACCGTATTGAATTTTTCGTATTCTTGCACGCTCCGTGGCAACGTAAGCCTGTCCCGGTGCGGCGTTCGTTTACATTTTGACGCTGTGGAGGTGACAGAGAAAACAAGGTCTCACTCTGGTCATGTATATATAGGGTGAGCTTTCAATTTTGAAAGAATACTTCTGGATTTCCGTATGTGCGTGGTCGGGCCGACCCTCTCCGCCCCCCACCACCTAACCCTAACTAATTCTGATCTCATGATTTTTCCATTACTGGTTCAAATTCTGTATGACGGCTATACAGGGTGTCCCAAAATTCGTGAAAATCCCGAAAGGGGGTGGTTCCTGAGACCATTTCCAGCGACATTTTCCTTTGCGAAAATGTTATCTGCGGCTTTGTTTAGGAGTTATTAACTAAAAACACGGACCAATCAGAGCGCGACCTAGACGCGAGTTGCCACAGTCGGTCAGGCGCGCTAAATGTCTATTGGCCGATTGTGGTAACTCCCGTCTAGGTCGCGCACTGATTGGTCCGTGTTTTTCGTTAATAACTCCTAAACAAAGCCGCGGATAACATTTTTGCAAAGGAAAATGTCGCTTGAAATGCTCTCAGGAAACACCCCCTTTCGGGATTTACACGAATTTTGGGACACCCTGTATAGAATGAAAAGATTATGCGATCAGAATTAGTTAGGGTTAGATAGCGGGGGGCGGAGAGGCATACGAAAATGTAGGAGTAGTCTTTCAAAACTGAAAGCTCACCCTATATATGTATGTATGGTCAGAGTGAGGCCCTGTTTTTCTCTCATCTGCGCAGCGTGTTTACAAGCAATATGTAAACAAAGCAAGCTTACGTTACCGCGGAGCGTGCAGGAATACGAAAAATTCAATTACAGTATTAGCGATAGTTTTTTGCAAATATCTCGAAAACTAAAAGCGACCCCCCCCCCCTATATTGGAAAAGGAAAAAGTTGTTCGAAATGTCAATATCTATAACATATTTAAATTTTATCAAAATCGGAGTGGGCAATACGTTTCTGTATAATTATCCGTTTGAGGATACGAATTGAGGATGTTAGAATGCTGGTTAGCTCTGAAGACCTTGGAACCTTGGACGGTCAATACTTTCCAAAGAATTTGGGTGAAGGATTGTTAAAGCTCTCTTTTGATTATCAATCTGAGGAATGTTGAGTTCACCGAAGACCATCGAGGGAAAATAGTGTTGGAGTGTAAAGCACGCGCATGCATAATTACTACAAAGCTACGATTCAAAGCGACAACTACGGTAAACCACGAGCTTCTCGTTAGAAATATTAATTGTTTCTTTACACCGTTGACCAGTGTCTTCTCCAAGTAGCTCGATTGTACTTCAAGACGGGTAGTTAATCGTTTAGTAATTGTAGATCTCATCTGAGGATGTTATTCAGAGGTTCAGTGGTGAAGGAACTACACCGGATTAGTATGAAACGTGTCAACACCCGTTCCCCTGTTCGCAAGATGATTATTCACGAGAATGGAAACGTAGATGGCGAATGGAGATTGGACGGATGAAGCGGGAAGGCGCGTTATTAATAGCTCTGTTGAATTATAGTATTTACGGATCCTCCGACGATCGTTATTAATTAAAGGATCGTTATTTCGTACCGCGGGAACGCCGGGTAATCACCAAGGGACCCGTTAAACGTACATTTAGACGGTAATACGGTGAATTCTGTGCCCGATATCAGTCAATTATCTGGAATTAACGTGTCACAAACGAGCAAGCAAGCGACAGTCGAGGAGCGATGTCTCCTTTCTCAGGATTAAATGGGCAGGATCAGCGATCAAGGTGCGCCGGTAATGTTAGAGAAAGGTGTAATCGAGAACAGTGGTCGCTAGAGGTTAATAGACCACGAAAAAAGCTCGTTTGAGAAGATGGAAGATTACTGAAAAGAAAGAAGAAGCGTTAATATCGAGTTGAGGAGACTTCCCAGTGCTCGAAGGATGCGTGACAAATTTCTAAATACGAATGTACAAAGTATTCGTACATCTTTTAAAAATGAATAACTTTTTCGTACGTTTTTTTTTTTTTAATGTATAGGTATAACTTATATTTAAAATTACCAAATGCAGCTTCTACAGTTTCATCGCAAATTCATTCAAACAATTTCGTTTCTTTACTTTTTCCTTCGCTATCGCGACCAATAATAATTTAAACAAAAATATATACAGTTAGAATAACTTTTTTATGAATGGAGCAAACGACTTCAATTTATCTGTGAAGCTAGATCATGTAGTTTAGTGAATGACGTCTAAAAAAATATGTTGGAAAAATGCATTTGGTCGTTATTGTGAAAAACAATAGTGAACATTGATTTTTACGACTTTGTTAGCAGGGCCAATAACGAAAATTTAAAAGATCGTATAAATTATACACGCTCCGAAAATTTCATTGAAATTGGTTAATTGGTTCACGAGTTATGAACGATTAAAAGTGGTAAAAAGCCAAAAATCTTGAAAAATTGCGATCTTTACCACTTTTGATCGTTCATAACTCGCGAACCAATTAACCAATTTCAATGAAATTTTCGGAGCGTACATAATTTATACAAGTTAAACTAATTCTTCTAGTTTTACAGAGAAATTGAAGTCGTTTGTTAGTTGATGCATTTATGACAAAAATGGTTACGTACAATTTGAAACAGAGGAAATATTAAAAAGATCAAGGCCACCAGTGTGCGAGTTTCACCTTAATAAGATAATTAAAAGAAGTATGAAATTTTAATTAGACTCCTGTCTCTCGCAATCAATGCATCATTTTTTATTTTACATAAAGATCCGCAGTTTAGTGATCAGTTTTGCTCCTAACTGTATACACATTAGCTAGTACATAAACTAATCCTTCAGACATCAGAAACGTCCTCGTTTATCTGAATCCATCGACTTACATACGAACTGTTATAATTTTATGCTATTGTCTTTTTACAAATTACATGTCAAGTATACTTGGTTATAACAATAACCAAGTGCAAAAATGAACTACAAATAAATAATGAATAACCCTTCTAACGTCTCGAAAAGGATCAAGCTGTTATAGGTCCAATTTCGACAAAGTTATTCGTTTTTAGAAGGTGCACGAATACTTTGTACAACCACTGTAGGTGGAGAGTGGAAAAAGTATCGTGAAAGGATTTGTTAGTGTATTTAGACGAATAGCCTTCACCGAGAAGAAAATTACTCGTTCAAAGAGGACTTACGCAAGACGGATTAGATAAAAAGCAGAAGAGGAAGGCTACTGAAAATTTCGCAGGACCTTCCGGAAAGTGAATCCTCGTGGAGAGTGAAAAAAGTATCGTGAAAAGATTTGTTAGCATATTTAGACGAATAGCCCCTTCACCGAAAAGAAAATTACTCGTTCAAAGATAAGATAAAAAGCAGAAGAGGAAGGCTGCTGAAAATTTTGCAGGATCTTCCGGAAAGTGAATCTTCGTGGAGAATAGAAAAAGTGTTGCGAGAAGACTCGTTAGAAAGGATTCGATAATTAATTAGTCGAATAGTTGAGTATGTTTAGACGAATAGCCTTCACCGAAAAGATAATTACTCTTTCAAATAGGACTTACTCGTTCAAAGATTAGATAAAAGGCTGCTGAAAATTTCGCAGGACCTTCGCGAAAGTGAATCCTCGTGGAGAGTGAAAAAAGTATCGCGAAAAGATTTGTTAGTATATTTGGACAAATAGCCTTCACCGAAAAGAAAATTACTCTTTCAAAGAGGACTTACTCGTTCAAAGATTAGATAAAAGGCTGCTGAAAATTTCGCAGGACCTTCGCGAAAGTGAATCCTCGTGGTGAGTTAAAAAAGTATCGTGAAAAGATTTGTTAGTATATTTGGACGAATAGCCTTCACCGAAAAGAAAATTACTCTTTCAAAGAGGACTTACTCGTTCAAAGATTAGATAAAAGGCTGCTGAAAATTTCGCAGGATCTTCCGGAAAGTGAATCCTCGTGGAGAATAGAAAAAGAGTTTCAAAAAGATTTGTTAGGAAAGATTCGAGATAGTAGCTTCGCAATGATCTCAGAAGATCAGCTTAGTATCCAGCCGTCACCGAAGGAAATGACTGGAGAGAATCACTTACGGAAGAGGAAGAGTCCTCGAATAAGCAAGTCGACAGAAGAAAATAGAAAACCGAGAGTAGAGGAACATCCTCGCGAAGATCGATTAGAAGCGATAGCGTTAGAAGTGTTGTTAGTCTACGAAAATAAGAATGATTAGTACCCCGAAGAATCACCAAAGACCAGATTTCATCGACATGAAAACTCTTATAGAATGTTCGTAGATACGAGAGATCTATCACCAACGAAGCAAGCCCCCAATAAAATTGCGATTGTAAATGGAGTCGCCGCGGGGACCGGAAGTCCTCCGCAGAATACCTTGAACATCCCGTCTGCCATAATGTTGTCGTCGCGAATTTTAGGTAACGTCGCGACCCTGTACGAGTCTGAGCGGCCATGCTGTAAAAAATGTATGACAAAAAAAACGTGAGACATATGAAATGACTACAAAAAAAAATAGAAAATAACTCGGTACGATAGATCATGGTGGAAAGTATTCAGAAAGAAGAAAAGGAAAGATCACAGTAAATACACTTGTTCGACGGGCTCGGGCGGAAGTGCTATGAGTCAGGGGCACGATCTAAGAATGGTAATTAATGAATGACTCGTTTACTCCACGTTCCACTGCTAGATAAGATCGTATCTCCAACCGTTCAAGCTGATTTGATTCAACCGTACATTTTATGTATTTATGACAAAAATGGGCATGTAGAATTTAAAGCAGCGAACGAATTAAGCACGTCTGTGTATTAATTTCAGCTTAACAAGACGATTAAAAGAAGAGAGAAATTTCTATTTTGCTCCTGTGTCTTGCAATCATTTTTTCTTTTGTATAAAGATCCGCAGTCTAGTTATTAGCGAATAGATTTATGCATTTATGACAAAAATGGGCACGTACAATTTAAAGCAGTGAACGAATTAAGAAGGTTTAAGGACGTCTGTGTCTTGTAATCATTTTTTATTTTGTATAAAGATCCGCAGTCTAGTTATTAGCGAATAGATTTATGCATTTATGACAAAAATGGGCACGTACAATTTAAAGCAGTGAACGAATTAAGAAGGTTTAAGGACGTCTGTGTCTTGTAATCATTTTTTATTTTGTATAAAGATCCGCAATCTAGTTATTAGTGAAGAGATTTTATGCATTTATGACGAAAACGAGTAGGTGCAATTTAAAATAGTAAAAACATTGGAAGATTTTCAAGATCTTTTTAGATTATTTTTGTCATGTTAACACTAAATGATAAAGATGCTTTCAATTACTGTTTAATTACTGGACTGCGGGTGTTTATGCATTTTCCAATTATTGTAGACAAATTTTAAGATAGTGGAATGCAATAATCTCTATTTTTAATGTAAGCAGCCTTTGTAAATGCAAAACAATTAAAAATTGCACAAAATTCTGTCGAATTTGATATTTTATCCTTATTCGAAGATTATCATAAGCAATAAAAGCATAAAGATCCTCAGTCTATTAATTACTATAGTAAAGCCCGGTAAGTTTAGTATTAACGAAGAAAATAAATTTCCTTCTCGTTCCAATGTCTTGCAATTGAGGTAGAAATATTTTTATTTTGCGGATCTTTGCGCATTTGAAATAGCGTTTGCAAAATTTTTCGTACCGTAAAATGTAATATAATTTGCATTTTGATGTTGGCGTATCGAGAAGATGCAACGCTATTCTCGTAACGGGGCGATTGAAGGTGTTTATTTCTAGTCGATAATTCGCGAATTGATTCTGTCATGCTTTCAATTACTGTTTAATTACTAGACTGCGGGTGTTTATGCATTTTCCAATTATTGTAGACAAATTTTAAGATAGTGGAATGCAATAATCTCTATTTTGAATGTAAGCAGCCTTTGTAGATGCAAAACAAATGAAAATTGCACAAAATTCTGTCGAATTTGATATTTTATCCTTATTCGAAGATTATCATAAGCAATAAAAGCATAAAGCTCCTCAGTCTATTAATTACTATAGTAAAGCCCGGCAAGTTTAGTATTAACGAAGAAAATAAATTTCCTTCTCGTTCCAATGTGTTGCAATTGAGGTAGAAATATTTTTATTTTGCGGATCTTTGCGCATTTGAAATAGCGTTTGCAAAATTTTTCGCTCCGTAAAATGTAATATAATTTGCATTTTGATATTGGCGTATCGAGAAGTTGCAACGCTATTCTTGGGGAGATTGACGGTATTTATTCCGAGTCGATAATTCGCGAACTGATTCTGCGGTTACGACGCCGTTGAACGTTCGTGGACCAGCGGTAAATCTGGAACGCGTTCGGCCAACCGGCCGACCTTCTCAACACACGTGGGCAGCGTAAAACGAACACGTGAGACCGCGGTGTAGTCGGAAGCCTAATTTTCAAGAGCGACCTCGCCAGTAGCGCTCGGCTCGCTCGCTCGTTTGTATAACGACCGCTTCCGGTGCCGTTTCAATGGAGGCGTATCGCTGAAATCGCTCCACGGAATCCCGTAATCGAGGCTATCCTTGAACGAACCACCATGGACCGCCGGCGCTAGATTTTCTCCCGCGAGAATCCAAAATTCCACCGGGTCAACCATACCTCCGCACCTAACGCTGAACATACCGAGCACCGAAAGCAATTCGAATGTTTTCGCATACACGAAAATGACAGGGCTCCGTTTCTGCTTCGACTAAGAAATTTGATCTGCTTCGACAAAGAAATTTGTCGAATCAATTTTCGTGCAAGCGACTTCCACATTTCAATCATTGTAAGATATAGACTTTCTTCTAACAAAATCTGTCACGATCTACCTACTAAAATCTTCACATTTAACACGTTTAACCACGGACCAAAAATAACAGTTATTCTAAAAGTTTCTACGATAAAAATCATTCGTAGAAAGCTGATAAGTGAAGATAATGTACACAAAATATTATATAAAGAAAAACATTATACTTTTTGGTTAGAAATAACAGTTATTAGTGTCCTCCTCGATAACTGTTATCGATTAGAGGAGTTCATTTCGATCACTCATAACTAGACTGCGGATCTTTATGCAAAATAAAAATGGTCTGCATCGATTGCAATAAATAGAAACTAAATCGAATGCTATTTCTTCCCTTAATGAGTTTAATAGAGGAGAAATCGTATATTGACATTCTCAATTTTTCTTCGAATATCATCTTCTCAATTTTGCTATAAATGCATAAAGATCCGCAGTCTACTCGTAACAGTTATCAATGAGAGTTTATTTCTATCGCTCATAACAGTTATCGACGAGAGATATTTATTTCCATCGCTCATAACAGTTATCGACGAGAGAAATTTATTCCGATCGCTCGTAAGTTATCGATGATCGAATTTCTTTTCACTTGTTCATAATAATTATTGATCAGAAAATTCTTTTTGGTTGTATCAGTTAGGGTCCCTGCTTTTTTTCTAATAAAATTTCCAAATGTATCGAATTGCTTCTTTATTTCCACTAATTTTCAAGACGTAATAACTTTTGACTAAATAAACAAATATCACAATTTCTTGTTTGTAATTACTCTATGATATATCACCTTTCAGACGCAGTCAAGTGATGCCAGATCCGATTAATATTAACAGAGTTATCCCAACCCAATATTATAAATTGTCGAAAGACATCGGAGAAAATTGCTACAGAAAAAGAAGTAACGCTATTTAATAGAAAATCGATCATTAAAAGAAATTCGATCATCGATAACTGTTATGAGTAGACAGCGGATCTTCATGCATTTATAAAGAAATTGCTTTTATGAAATATAAAACAGGAAAGGATTAGAAAAATTCAAGTATATCGTAATGATGTTTTTAATGTAACAAAGTCATTAAGGGATGAAATCAATTTTTATTTTATTCCTGCTTCCCACAATCAATGCAGAACATTTTTATTTGGAATAAAGATCCGCAGTCTAGTTATGACCCCTCGAAATAAATTTATCGTATCTATAACCGTTATCAGCGATCGAAATGAACTTCTCCCATTGATAACTGTTATGAGCGATCGAAATCAATTTCTCTAACTGTATAAGTCATCGTATAACTGTATAACTTATAACTGTTACAAGTGATCGAAATGAATTTCTCTCGAAGATAACATTTACCAACATGAGACAAAATTTTCGATTACTTATAATCCTTATTTGTAACCAATACGATTTTAGTCGGTGAAACACTTGTTATTCTATGACGTTTTTTCTTTTTGGTTATAACTAGACTGCGGATCATTGCGCAGAATAAAAAATGTTTGCATTGATTGCAAGACACAGGAGCCGAACAGAAATTTCTTTCTTCTTTTAATCATCTTATTAAGCTGAAATGAATAAACTGATGTCCTTAAGTCTTCGTAATTCGTCCACTGCTTCAAACTGCACTTGTCAATTTTCGTGATAAATGCATAAAATCCGCAGTCTAGTTATAACATTTATGGTCCCAGGTGTCGATTATATGCATCGTGAAAATTTCATCGAAACCAATACAAAAAAAATAGGTCCTCGAATAAGTGTCCGGAGATTCATGGACGAGAGTGTACGCTATCAAATTCGACGAAATAACGTTCCATGCAAGTTTAGCTACTATTTGAATCGGAAATTCGAATGAACAAGAACTATAAAACTGGGTAGCCACGTGAGGAGCCCTTGCTGCGCAGGCTGTAATTATTTTTCAAGCGGAACGAATTGATCGACGTCTCCTAGGTAACTATTCAACCGAAAAGTTGCATCCCCGTGCAAGATTCGCCGCGCACAATGGCTCGACTGCGTATCGATCGGCTCTCTCAGGCACGTGTGCGCGCGATGCGATAATTGTCACTCGTCGCGGCCGAAGATTTTGCCAGCCGCAGTGCAGTAAATTGTCTCGACCTCTCGGAACACGGTGACTCCAATCTTGAACGTGTCGCGGAAATAAGTGAAATTGATTGGCGCGGGGCCAGTGGTTATCTCGCGGACCTTTCCACGTTGCGAACTTTATTCCACGCGCAGCAGCCGCCATTACCGAACCGGGATCGTTCGTTGCCGAATCGCGGACCTCGAACATGGAAATTTATCGCTCCACTGCGGATTCTCCAGCTCGTTTATGGCTCGTAAAACACTTCCAAACGATAACAGAACATCCCCTTAACGTTTCCGAACCATTTTTACCAACGAGAATCACTCTCGCGGCACATAACATTCTATTGACTTCCGTTTCTCTATACAGGCTGTCCCAAAAATAAATATTGCTTTCTATCGATCGTATATTTATTGATAAAAGACGTATTAATGCTCTCGGCGCATTGGTTCGATCAATTTTTACTTCAAAGCAATATTGCAATTTATCAGACTCAAATTTCGACGTTTCGATCTATGTTTAGATCATTTTCAAGAACATTAATCATTGCGTCTGCGAATTATTAAACAAAATAATATTGTATCGACTATTACCATCAGGAAATTAAACATTGAATACCGAATTATGTACTCTGTTTAATGAAACAGGCTTAATGAAATTATTTTAAGGATGTTCTGGAGGTATATAAAAACGAAACAGAATTTTTGAAAATTCGACAAGATATAATTCTTATTAAATTAATGCAATTACCAGAGTTTGTGTTCGATTCACTGCACCGTTTAAAAATTATAGCAACTTAAAGTTGGCGCGTTTTAACACGTCTTATAGAGAATTCATAAAATTCCACTTCAAACCCTATTTAAACCTTGAAGAAACGCAACAAATTTTTTGAAAATTTGACAAGATATAACTCTTACTAAATTAATGCAATTACCAACGTTTGGGTTCGATTCACTGCACCGTTTAAGAATTATAGCAACTTAAAGTTGGCGCGTTTTAACACGTCTTATAGAGAATCATAAAATTCCACTTCAAACCCTATTTAAACCTTGAAGAAACGCAACAAATTTTTTGAAAACTCGACAAGATATAATTCTTACTAAATTAATGCAATTACCAGAGTTTGTGTTCGATTCACTGCACCGTTTAAGAATTATAGCAACAGTTTGCGCATTTTAACACGTCTTCTTATGGAGAATTCATAAAATTCCACTTCAAACGCTATTTAAACCTTGAAGAAACGCAACTAGAAACTCCTGTTTCTTTTTATATATAGTTAAAATTATATAATTAATTATGTTCAACATTTATTAGGGCTCGCTAAACAGTTACAGAGCAAAAAATTATAAACTGTTACGAAACGTCAAATTTATCGTGTTGTCATTGTTATTTATCGTGTTCATTATCTTGTAGTTCAAATCAGAGGATACAATTATTCGCAAAAGTCACTTACAATTTTTTATATTGGGTTGGCAAATAATATGAAGACAATTTGATTAAAAAATAAATATAACATGAAATTCACTAATTAAACGAAAGCTTTTCACGATATTCTAGAATGTGTCGATTCTTTTACTGTTTTATATTTCACCGAACCAATTTCTCCATAAAATCTGTATGCAAAATGAAAATGTTCTGCATTGATTGCGGTTTGTGCAACCACTTTGTCGCATCAAAAACAACATCACAATAACAAATTTTTTTTATACTTCACCGAGCCAATTTCTCCATAAATGCATAAAGATCCGCAGTGACCTGCTTATAACAAATCTGATTTGCCAAACCAATAATATGAAAAGACAATTTGATTAAAAAATAAATATAACATGAAATTCACTAATTAAACGAAAGCTTTTTAAATTAATCTATTTTTTCAATGCAAAATATACTCATGAATGGCTTTCATTGCCAATGTATTGATGGATTTCGAATTTCTTGTACTTTTGTCTCCCATTGTACCTCCAGAACATCCTTAAATGGAAATTATTTCATACTTTTTAGTGCATTTTTCTAGTGTGTATTTTCGAAGTCGGTTTATTTTTTTTAATTTCTTTTGGTCAGCTAGATCGGGGCAAAGTCGCGAGTCGGTCGCACAGGAGAAATCAAACGGAAGATACGAATAGCCCCGAAAAGTATTCGGATCGAGAGGACGGACGTAGGTCCGCGACGAATCGCGGACAGACAGAGGGAGAAAGAGAGAGAGAGAGAGAGAGAGAGAGAGAGAGAGAGAGAGAGAGAGAGAGAGAGAGAGAGAGAGAGAGAGAGAGCGCGCGAGAGAGAGAAAAGCTAGTTCTCTATTGATCCAAATGATATAGACACAAAGGTATGCGCGACCGTCCGTCGACGATTTTAACGAGCGGTGTGTGTCGTCGGCAGTTCTCGTTCCGTCGAAATAAATTGCTTCGGATAAACGGTGTGTCATGCCCTCAGGATGCGCCGCATGACCGACATTTTAATGGGCCGCTCGCAGGAATTTCGATTTTCCGATTCGTTCGGTCCGACGTGGGCTAAAACGTCCAATAATCCAGTAAACATCGTCTACACAGGTTCTCCTGTATAATTACTTTTTCTATTTTCATCACCCGGAAACGGTAAACCGATAACAATGGCGCCGTCAGATTGCTACGGAACGAATGCATAATCGTTTTTTATACGCAGCTCGGAGATACGAACGGCACGGTGCCTGTAGGATAACCTTACAATTAAACTGTTTACGTGCAGCGATGGGATCTGAATCACTTCGAATCGCTTCGATTCAATATTTGCGACGAAATATTCGGATCACTTGTGTCCAGGGACCAAAACTAACAGTTATTCTACAATTTTCGACGATAACAATCATTAATAAGCGGTTGATTATTATTGAAATTTAAGATAATCTATAGAAAATATAAAGAAACAAATTCGAAGAACGAAATGATTAAAAAATATCGATTTTTATACTTTTTGGTTATTAGTAACAGTCGTCAGTATCCAAAAAATTGGAGCCTCCTCGATAACTGTTATCGACTAAGAAAAACTGTTTCGATTGCTCAAAGCAGTTATCGATGAGAGAAGTTTATTTCTATCGCTCATAACAGTTATCAATGAGAAAATTTATTTCTATCGCTCATGACAGTTATCAATGAGAAAATTTATTTCGGTCGCTCATAACAGTTATCAATGAGAAAATTTATTTCTATCGCTCATGACAGTTATCAATGAGAGAATTTATTTCGATCGCTCATGACAGTTATCAATGAGAGAATTTATTTCGATCGCTCATAACTGGACTGCGGATCTTCATGGAAAGTAAAAAATATCTGCATCGATTCCAAGACACAGAAGCACAAATTTCTTTCTTCTTCTAATTATTTTATTAAACAGGAATTAGTATGTTGATGTTCTTCAAATTTTTTATATATGCACACTGCTCTAAATTGTACATAACAATTTTTGTTATAAATGCATGAAATCCGCAGTCTACTCATAACAGTTATCAATGAGAAAAATTTATTTCGATCGCTCATAACATGATCGAATTTCTTGTGACTGATGAGTGATGAGACAATTCATTTCGGTTGCTTATTTAATTGTTGAGTTGTCTACTCTTTTTCGGATGGGGAAAGCCTGTGAAATTCATTGAGAAGGTTGCGTACAACAAGACGAAGCAACAGACCATAAGAACAACACAAAATCTGTCTGTTTGTCACATTAAATTTTGATTGTAGCAATTAATTTTACGAATAAAAAATGTATGAAATAATTGATAGTCTGCCATTTGAAAGTTGTACTATTTAATAATAACTGTTACAAATTTCCTTCGTCGATAACTGTTATAGGTGATCGAAATGAACTTCTCTCATCGATAACTATTATGAACGATAGAAATAAATTTCTCTCATTGATAACCAATGCTTCTAATTGATTATAAATTAATCAGGTCGTTCGGTACAATTATAAAAATGTTATACTGTTTTAAAGGGCGCTCGAATACTTTTGTGGCTCTCTGTAGACAGAATTGGGCAAAAATTTGATTTAAATAATAATTTCGAATAAAGTGGGTGTTTTCCAAGTCGGTTTTGGACCCACTTTATTCGAAATTTTTATTTAAATCAAATTTTTGCCCAATTCTGGCTGTAGATACATTCGGTACCCTCCTATTTTATCCAGAATATGTAGCTACGCCACTGGGCGTAGCCATTCAAGTTCACGAATGTAATTTTTCAATCAAAAAGAAAATTTTCGATTTTTTCCAAATATTACTGTGTCCAAACCTAACATAACGTCGGTGTACAAAGTATTCGTACACATTAAAAAAATGAATTACTTTTTCAAAATTGGACCCAACAGCTTGAGTTTCTTTACAGACGTTAGAAGGATTAGTTTACTAGCTAATGTGTAAACAACTTTTTTTTAAAATTGTTATTGGTCGCAATTCCGAAGGAAATAGTAAAGGTGACGATTTTTAAGGTGCCCCTTTGGTAGGTCATTTAATTGAATCGCAAATTCTAAAAATTCAAAGATTTTTTACATCTCACAATGCCCATAGTTTTTTTATGCGTCAACCGATTTTAATGAAAAAAATTTAAAAATCGTGGTCTTTACTGTCCCCTTGCGTAATTGCGACCAATAACAATTACAAAAAAAAAGAATTATTCACACATTAGCTAGTAAACTAACCCTTCTAATGTCTCAAAAAAAAGCTCAAGCTGCTGAGACCAATTTTGAAAAATTTATTCGTTTTTAAAAGATGTACGAATACTTTGTACACCGACTGTAAGTAGTTGTTCCGAAACGAAATTTTACCGTCAATGTCATGTACCATCGTTCTGTGCGCTCCTGATCAGTACAAAATTAATTTTTTTTAAATGTCAACGTTTTAAAAAATGTATGACAAGCTGGAACAGAACCAACTGCGACAGGTTGATTCGTTTGGAAATAGAGAAACTGGACGAGTGGGAATAACTGACCGAAAGATTCGCGATCCACGAGGCACGGATCATTCAATGATAAACGACATACGAGCGTAACGAGTTCCTATCTCGACGCTCTCTGCCCGCGTAACCAGGAAAGGCGGCGGCGATCCTCGCCGGTTTATAGTCTTAACCCTGGCTCGTCTAACTCGCTGAATAATTCGCGGTAATTCAATATTCCAATGCGGACGGTGGTTGAATTAAGCGGAGTCCGGCCAGTGCAGTGGCGGGAACGTTCGCTGGAATGCGTTTACGATTAGATAAAAACGGCCGAGACCGTGTCGACGAGAGCCTCACAAGCTGATCGAACTGGCTCGTAAAAACTCGAGTGATTCTGTTTGCCGTGTGTATATATGTAGCGTGTACGGAAACACGTGGTACAGATCTCGCACGTTGTTTCATCCAATGGTTTGGAGCCTCGATTCCGAGGACAACACACTATGGCCTGGAATCCCGTTTTTCCGTGGCCGAAAGTCAATTTTTCAAGTTTCCCATAGTGACAACCCTTTGAAACACCCAAATCCCAAGTATTACTCGATTTAGATCAGGCCTGGCCAACACGCGGCTCGCCGGGCGATATTATATTTCTATTGAAACTTTTGTTTCTCGTTGTATGTATACAAAAGTATGGAGTAAATGAAAATTTGTATGCGTCATTGTTATAATGCGACGTATAACAACAAAGTTTTATTCATTTTGTATTTGTATCGCATTTTTTAAAAGCATGTTTACCTAAACTACGACTTGCTGGAATGTTACGCGTCATTAGAGTGGCCCGTGAAACCATTTGGGTTGGCCAGGCCTGATTTAAATGTTTCTGTGACAAGATATGGCGTTCCAAAAGACAAAATCATAAAATGCAACGCAAAATTAAACGTCCAATACACCAATTATAGAATATCGAATAAAAATACGTCTAATACAGCAATTATAGAATAATTAATAAAAAGTAAAGTGACAACCCTTTGGAACTCCAAAATCCAAAATATTACACAATTTTTGTGATTCTGTGACGAGATATGGCGTTCCAAAGACAAAATAATAAAATACAACGTAAAATTAAACGTCCAATACATATAGAATGTCGATAAACAGATTTCAACAATGGTTTTATATGTGCTAGCAGGTGTACTTCAAGTATGAAATCCTGTTGTAAGCATTTTGTAATTCATATACGAACAACGTCGAATTTATAACAATGCGAAGTTCGAGAAGAGTTTTGGAAAAATAATTAAAAGTGATAAGTAGACTGTGGATTTTATGCAGTTATGGTAAAAATGGGTAGGTGCAGTTCAAAATGGAAAAAAATATATAAAAAAGAACTTTTTGAAAACCACGCTTATGTTAAAATGCACTGAAAAGGAGAAAATAATTTTTTTAGGCATTAGTGACTATAAATTAAATCGTGGAGCGCCCACGAGGATTACATCAACATAGTTCAGCGCTCCACGCTTTTATTTACAGTCACGAATGCCTAAAAAAATTATTTTCTCCTTTTTAGTGCATTTTAATATAAGCGTGGTTTTTAAAAAGTTTGTTTCTATATGTTTATTTTCTACTTTTTAGTCTTTTTTTAAATGGAACGCAAGATATAGCAATACTAGCATGAAATGGGGAGGTGTAACCAAAATGTCAAAATGTCATTTTGAGAAACATTTCCTAATTTTGAACAACTGTCTCTCGGTACCCATTGGGTCAAAAAATACGTTGGACCAGTGAAATTTGTAGGAAATTTAATGCTGTTTTCAAAAATAAAAAGAAAAAGTTCGTAGGACCCATAGTTTTCGAGTTATAGGCGAAATACCAAAAACAAGTAACAAAAATCGTGGTTTTTTCCCCCTGTCCAAGTTAGCACAGGGTCGCTGAGGTCGAAAAAACTCAGATTCGACTCCCCGGAGTACCCCCGAATGACGTGCCAAAATTTCATTAAGTTCGGAATACTTTCCAGGCGAAAGTACCTGGCGACTGGACTATGATGGGAGATTGTTCCTCAGATATTCAACTAACTCACAAGCCACAAAAATTTTACAATTTATGACAAATTTTTAAAATTGAATTTTCACCGCTGAAATCGGTCAAATACCCCACTGTGCAGTGTATCGATGCTTCGTACGAAGACGAAGAAATGTTCTTAGTGGAGCAGCGTGCAGAGCGCGACGATGCGATGCCTGGCCGCACGGTCGCGCGTAAACGCGACAATTCCGCGACATTATTATCTCTCGTTGATCGTCGCACGGTGCTCCCGTCATTGAGGAAGCACGATTATGCAATTTCGTTACGTACGCACCTCGCGGACCGACGACACATGCACTGCGTCCAATCAACGAAATGGGGGACACAAATGGACACCTTTCGGCGGTAAGGTGGAACGAGTGCGCGGCGGTACAACATTGGCTCGGCAAGAAAGTAATTTCTCGGTATTTTAACACTTTATCTACCGGAAGCCTATTAATTGGATTTTCAATAATTGTACTGTGCCAAAGGAAGGTATAGAAATTTTCTTTTACATTGCAATCTTAAATGAAACTATTAGATGACATTATTGAGGGTGACTTGTTAGTTCGCGATGAAAATTGCTGTAGCTATTGAAGGTTCCATTAAAAAGTGTTTAGCCATGTACCATAGATTTTTCAAAATTATGAAACAATCACCCGGTCGGTAATGTGTTAAGGTGAAACATTGCGAAATTTTTGTTTGTTCAAGCAATGAACTTTAAGGAATAAGATATGTCCTTTTAGTTCGATGATCTTTTGCCAAGAAGAATAAATTAGAAAATATTTTATTGATTAAAGTTCAAGGCTTGTGGGACTGCTCTTATCGTCGGATCAAAGTTAGATGATTGCGAATTACTTGTTCGCACAACAGGACGATACAGTTTAAACGCGACACAACTTCTGCTCCTGTTTTAAATGCCGGAGGTTGTGCGAGAACGAGGACGCGCGAGAAAAGTACGTCTGAAGTTTCAATAGCTGATGCATTAGTCATTGATACACCTGATAGCGGCTCCTATAGAAATCATATGTCGATGCAACTTTATTAATAGTCACCGCGCGAGGATTGTCCAATTCCTCCGCTTGTGGCGATTAATTCAACTCGATGAACATAGTGTTTTCGATGCGATGATAAAAATTCCAATTTTCGAGGTATTAATGATCATCATAAATTTTTTAATGTTTTCGGCGCAACGCAACGGTTCGATCGTTTATTACGAATTATAAAGCAACTTTGCTAATTGTCAGACAGAATCAACGTTTCGATCCCAGTTTGGATCTTTGTCAAGATTTATTTGAATCGCGTCTGTAAATTAAATATGTTGTTGTAATTTTGTAAAAAACAGAAATATTAGATGATTGATTATGAGAAAAATTGTTCATAAAGACACACTCACTTGCTTTGGGGAAAATAAATTAATGACCATCTGAAGAAATTTATGTCATCGAATATTGCTGATAATTGTTTCGGAATGTGTGAATTCATTGTTCAATTTCGCGCATCAAATAAAATAGAAAATACCCATACATGTCCTTAAAATAGTGTCATATCCCGAATGTTTATTATTTAATTGTATTCTTGTAAGTATTTATTTACTACAATTTTTATTTATTTCAAATCTGCAAATTTTAAAACTACCACTGCAAATAAGATTCTATTTTATACCACTTTCTCTCTCAAAGTTCTTTCTAAAAATGCTACTTATAAATTATGTTTAATATACTAAGACCATCGAAACTGCAGAAACAATTTTCTGAAACATTCACAATTTGTTATGTTGTACGTTTATCATTTTTGACTTCGGTTTTTTAAAAAGTTCCTCGCTCTTCGCTGCTCAAGTTTGCCCCGAATTTTGATTTTTCTCCCATTCCCGGTCAATTTTCAAACAGAAGTAAGTCATATGACAACAATGAGTGGGAGTAATTTAAAACAGTAAAAACATTAGAAGAATCAAAGAATTTATTACAAAAGAAGACTAATTTCAATTTTTCTACAATTTCAGTCGCACATTTTTATTTTGCATAAAGCTCCGCTGGCTACTTACAAATAGACTGATCTGTATGCAAAATGAAAATGTTCTGCATTGATTGTGGGAAGCAGAAACAAAGTAAAAATAGATTTAACGACTTTGTCAAATTAAAAACAACATCACGGTATTCTAGAATGTGTCGAATATTTTACTGTTTTACATTTCACCGAACCAATTTCTCCATAAAATCTGTATGCAAAATGAAAATGTTCTGCATTGATTGTGGGAAGCAGAAACAAAGTAAAAATAGATTTAACGACTTTGTCAAATTAAAAACAACATCACGATATTCTAGAATGTGACGAATATTTTACTGTTTTACATTTCACCGAACCAATTTCTCCATAAAATCTATATGCAAAATGATAATGTTCTGCATTGATTGTGGGAAGCAGAAACAAAGTAAAAATAGATTTAACGACTTTGTCAAATTAAAAACAACATCACGATATTCTCGAATTTGTCGAATATTTTACTGTTTTGTATTTCACCGAACCAATTTCTCCATAAAATTTGTATGCAAAATCAAAATGTTCTGTATTGATTGTGGGAAGTAGGAACAAAATAAAAATTGATTTGACGACTTTGTCGCATTAAAAACAACATCACGATATTCTAGAATGTGTCGAATATTTTACTGTTTTACATTTCACCGAACCAATTTCTCCATAAAATCTATATGCAAAATAAAAATGTTCTGCATTGATTGTGGGAAGCAGAAACAAAGTAAAAATAGATTTAACGACTTTGTCAAATTAAAAACAACATCACGATATTCTCGAATTTGTCGAATATTTTACTGTTTTGTATTTCACCGAACCAATTTCTCCATAAAATTTGTATGCAAAATCAAAATGTTCTGTATTGATTGTGGGAAGTAGGAACAAAGTAAAAATAGATTTAACGACTTTGTCAAATTAAAAACAACATCACGACATTCTAGAATGTGTCGAATATTTTACTGTTTTATATTTCACCGAACCAATTTCTCCATAAAATCTATATGCAAAATAAAAATGTTCTGCATTGATTGTGGGAAGCAGAAACAAAGTAAAAATAGATTTAATGACTTTGTCAAATTAAAAACAACATCACGACATTCTAGAATGTGTCGAATATTTTACTGTTTTACATTTCACCGAGCCAATTTCTCCATAAAATCTGTATGCAAAATGAAAATGTTCTGCATTGATTGCGTGAAGCAAAATAAAAATTGATTTAACAACTTTGTCGCAGTTAAAACACCATCTATTTCACCGAACCAATTTCTCCATAAAATCTGTGAGCAAAATGAAAATGTTCTGCATAGATTGTGGTTTGTGTAACGACTTCGTCGCATTAAAAACAACATCAGAATATCAAATCTTTTTATACTTCACCGAGAGCCAATTTCTCCATAAATGCATAAAGATCCGCAGTGACCTGCTTATAACAAATCTGATTAACCTGTTTGCGTTTCGTAGCGAAGCAAATGAAATGGTATCGAATGGATTCTAGTTGGACACGACGGTGTTCGAAACGGTCCGAAGAAACGCGAGTCGGAGTGGATTGCAGTAGAAACTAAACGGGGAATCGTGTGTCTTCGGCGTGGCCCTTCGATCGATGAAGCGGTCAGGGGTGGAAGCTGAGGGGGCGACGTGGTCCGAGGAATCCTCCAAAATCCTGATCGATAGTCAAGGCTGTCGACGGCGCAGGCTAATCCAATATAGACCGCGATAAAGTCCGTAGGACGAATACGATCGACCTTATGCAAATTTCTGCGACCAGGAGAGCGGGCGAGGGAGCAAGATAGATAGATAGGTCGAGAGTGTGTAAGAGAGAGAGAGAGAGAGAGAGAGAGAGAGAGAGAGAGAGACGGGGGACGATTTGTACGTGTGCGCCGGACGCTCACAGCCGTATAGGTGCGCGCGCCTCGCCTCGGATTCGCGCCGGGACCGGAAGTGGTTGTCGGGCAGGAAAGCGTCGCGATAAGGCCGCGTCTCGAACACGCGGCCAACGGATCGACCCACTGTTCATTTAGCAGATGAAAGCTGGTCTCGAGGTTCGAGCAAAACGTTAAGCCGCGTGCACACTGCCCCGCGGTGTCTGACCTTGCGCTGTTTGCCCATTCGAGAATTGTCATCTGGACTGGACAAGTGAAATCGTTCCCACCGAACAATGGAACGGTGATGAAGTTGCAAGGGGGATACCCTATACCCTCAGATTTTGGGGTATTTATCAATGTGGACCTTGAATAAGTTCTCGCTGTTTCTTTTACAAAATAAAAGCTTCATTTAAATTATAAGGAACAAAAACATTTCATTCGAAGTATTGCCCATCACTAGCAATGATTCGAGTAATTCCTCCAACTTTTCGTCTTCAAATTTTTTTTCGGTGCGCCAGAACGTTCTTTATCCTCAAGTTCGAAATCATTATTTTTGAAGCGTTGTCACCATAAGTCTCAACAAGAATTCTATGTGCTTCAGCTGCAGATTTCTAATTTGAATAAAGTAGTGCAATAAAATTCCCCGCAAATGCACTTTATTTGGCACAAAAGTGGACACACATTTTCAGAACTAAGAAAAAATTACTTTGTTTACACTAAAGTGAACTACCATACACTGGAATTCAAGGTTAGATACACTACTGGCTTGCATGTGTGTTACCATTCGAAATTCCACGAACGGGGTACTGCTACTGCCATCTTTGAAGAAACAGCGAGAACTTATTCAAGGTCCCAATATCAATCTCTGTGCAGAAAAAATGTTTGGTAACATTGATAAACACGGAACTGCCTAATTAACACGAGTATCATTCAGTCACTGTATCGGTAAAATAGTGAGTACAAATTCAGAAATACACTAGCGATCCTAGCTAAAAATGCCATGGAACTGATACTTGTGCCGAAACCCTCCGTTTAGGGGTGTACTTCGTAGTTTTCAAACTGTGTGTTTAAACACGTATAGTTTAACATAATAAAGGTTGCATTGACATTGTATGTGTCCCTGGATATGCGGCCAGCTTCATTTTTTCCTATAGAAACCCTAAATCTCTCGACATTTAAGAAAAGGCATGTGTCTTGACAGTGGCAGCACTGTCGCGCCGCCCAATATTTGACGAACTCCGCTACATGCTGCAGAATAATGAAAATTACGCATCGAAAACGCAAAAGTAGGCCGTTTTTGGAGTTGACCGCAATTGGTGGGTCTTTTATCTATCGATTGTGACTACGTAGGGGCCCCAAATGTGCATTAGCGAGAGGTGGTTTGAAAACTACGGAACCCTTGCAACCTCGTGTACGTATACAGTGCCTAGCGTTGTGTGAGGGTACCACCACACTGGCGTTCGACCAACGTCAAATTCGGACCGTCACCCTTAAGGGGGAACTATACCCTCGATTTGTAACTAGAAAGGAACTATTTATCAATGTTATCAACTTCTGTGCAAAAAAAAAGTTTGGTAACATTGTTAAACACGCAACTGCCTAATGAACGCGAGATGGAGTTGCTTGCTATTTCCATATTCTATTCAGCTCGTCGCGAATGCCGTTACACAGGGCAGCTCGCACTAATATTAGTGCCACCGATGGTAATATCTAACTTATCTGTGTCAGTTTTGCTATGATTCCACGATGACAGCAGTGCAGCAGTGAAATGTTGCACAATATCGCAGCACTGATTGACAGTCCTCCTGATTAGGCGCCATCTCGTCTAAGCGAACTAAACTAAAATTGGCTCTAGACTGGCTCTGCATCAGAGAGGACCTATGTCTTCATGGGGAAATCTATGCTAATGTGAATGAAATCACGCGCCTCGATTTTTTGACCTTATACGAGCATATTTTGAGCTGCACAAAGGTTCATTTGATAGAGGAAGGTTCATCGCGGCGCGCTCTGCTCATCATATCAGTCAAAAAAGTCTCTTTGAGCCAGAAAAATACATTGAAATCTGCGGTTACTTCTCTCGATTTTTTTCTCTACTTTGGGCACTCATATTATTAGATATAAACATAATCTCGTTAAATCAATAGCAGAGCGCGCTGTATTTAACCTCCCTCTATAGAATGAGTCCTCACCCAGCCCAAAATCTGCTCAAATAAGGACAAAAAGTCTATTCTAGTTCCTTTCTAGTTACAATCCGAGGGTATAGATTCCCCTCAACCTTCCGGGTCTATTTTACGAGCGTCGACGTCGTCGTTCGATTGCTCAATTAACACCAAACCTATCATCAGAGTTCCGAAATAATCAACTAATATTTAAAAATTACTAATAGCCTTTTTGAATGTCAGTCGCAGTAAAATAGTAATTAGTCAAAACTGTTTGATTCGTTAGTGATAACTAATTAATAATATTAATGTATGTTAATCGAACAATAGTGACTGATGACTAAAGATCGATGGCTGATCATCAACTACTAATTAACTAATAAGCAATAGCTGACCATTCGGGAAAACTTATTTTCCTTTATTCCATCTTATAGCGGCTGAAAAAATACATTCGAGTGTGCTTAAGTCATTAACAAGATGGAATAAAAAAAACAAGTTTTCTCTATAAAAAATAACGACGACCTCGGAAAAACTATGAAAAAATAGCCGGACAAATAAAAATTGTTCTTCTATGATATTCCTCCCCTTCGATACCATTTAAATGATGCAATAAATATTGTTTGCGTCATTAAAAATAGAGGAGACATTTAGGTGGACTCCTTCAGCTGAGACACCCTGTATACTCGTCAGTAGACCGCGGATCTTTATGCAAAATAAAAATGTTTTGTTTGCATTCACTGTGGGAAGCAGGAATAACATAAAAATTGATTTCATCCCTTAACGATTTTGTTACATTAAAAGCAACGTTACAAGATTCTTGAATTTTTAAAATCTTTTGCTATTTTATATATTTTTCACCCGAGCAATTTCTTCATATACGCATCAAGATCCGTTGTGTACTCATCAGTATTTCTGTCGTAACCTTTGAATAACGCCTCGAAAGACCTATATGTTGATGTAACATTTTTTTCCGGATTTAGACCCGTAGAAAATCTGGAACACCCTGTATATAGGTTCTCGTGAAAGAATGGCTTCGACGCTTGCCGTACAATCACACTACCTGTAGATTTCAGTATTCAGAGTCTGAAGTATCTACCTGAAGATCGAAACCGAAGAACCGTGCTAGCTTATTCTGTGCGGTGACTTCAAAGAATATTTGTTACTTCACATTAATATTTGTGAAATTTATCGATACTGCAGAGATGCATTAAAGATTAGGGGATGATTTTACATAAAAGAATTAGTCGAAACCGGTACACAGAGCAAGACTTCTTCGACGCGGTCCGGTCACGTGACGCTTTTCGTCTCTCTCGTGCACGTGCCACAATGTCACGTGACTCATCCGATACCGGCAGAGAGAGAGGGTAACATTGTCCCCTTTTCTTTCATAACCGTTTCCTCAATTTCGAACGGTACAGTCTTAAAATCTATCATTTTTGTTCGTTGTTTGTTTTGTCTGTTGAAACAAAACAAATTTTCAATTATTAGGTCGACAACTAAATTCGCGACCTTTCATTCATAATTCTTTTATCGTATCATTATGACCTCGTTCAGTGACCTTTTGAACTGTACATCATTGGAAAGCTCTGAATTTTGCGATTAATTTGATATTTTTTTTTAACCAGGTCGTTACCTGTTTCTCTATCATGGCGATTCTCAAAAATTTCCTAGAGCTACAGCGCTCTCTACACTTTTAAGTTTGACTGTCGCCATTTCTATCATGAGAGTGTAATTTAGTCAGAGAACTCCCTCAAGAAATTTTTTAACGAGAAAATTTTCAAATAACTTGTTAAAAAGTTTGTCGGTGAAACACGAAATGGACGAACAAACAGCCCGTGAAAATTATTAAGAGAAGAAATCAATTTTTATATATTGGGTCAAATGAGATGGCGCAAAAAGCTCTAGGAACATTAAACTATGTTTGTAAACCTTTACTGTTATAGATTTTCTGTTCTTTCGCCAATATTTTCATGTATTGCCCATGATCATAGCTTCAATTAGTTTTTGTTTGGCATCGATATAAACATGGAGAACAGAAAATTGCATTATCGACATTTAATGTTTTTTTATTATAAAAAAGGCAAGAATGCCGTTCAAGTGGCAAAAATGATATGCGCCGTTTACGGAGAGGATGCTGTAAGTGACCGGACAGTGCGCGATTGGTTTGCAAAATTTAGAGATGGCGATTTTAACCTCGAAGATCGGTCACGCTCTGGTAGGCCATCCGCGGTTGATGACGACCAAATCAAGGCCCTAATCACCAGTAATCAGCGAATTACCACTCGTGAAATGGCAGAGAGTCTGAAAGTATCCAATTCGACCATTCATGCGCATTTGGTGGAGCTTGGCTTCGTTAGCCGCCTCGATGTTTGGGTATCGCACAAATTGACGGACAAAAATTTAATGGACCGGATTTCAACGTGCGATTTGTTGTTTAAACGCAACGAAAACGATCCATTTTTGAAGCGGATGATAACGGGCGATTAGAAGTGGATCTTTTACAGCAATGTTGAACGAAAACGGTCATGGGGTCATTCGAGTGAGCCGCCAACAACCACTCCAAAGGCTAACATCCATGCCAAGAAAGTGATGCTCTGTTGCTGTGGTGGGATTGGAAGGGAATTGTGTACTACGAGCTGTTACCGCAAAACCAAACCATCAATTATTGTAGTCAGCTGGAGAATTTGAAAAAAGAAATTGATCAGAAGCGTCCGGAACTTGTGAATCGTAAAGGGGTGTGGTTTTTCACCAAGACAACGCTAGACCACATGTGTCTTTGGTTACCCGGCGAAAGTTGTTGGAGTTTAGCTGGTTATAGTCCCGATTTAACACCTTCGGACTACCATCTTTTCGGCTCCTTGCAAAATTCGCTTGACGGAAAAAATTTCAATTCATTGGAGGACTGCAAAAAGCGCTTGCAGAAGTTTCTCGATGATAAGCCGAACACTTTTTACGAGAGGGGAATAATGAAACTCACCAAAAGATGGCGAAAGATCATCGAACAAAATGGTGAATGTATCATTGAATAAACTAAATTCTAAGTACGATTTTTTTCGATTTCAATTTACCCTAAAAATCGGCGGGAACTTTCCAATTTTTCTTTTTAATTTAATGCAATTTGAATCCCCAGGTATAGATTATTGTCCAAGCAATAGTGGAGATTCGTGGAGATCCACTCCAGCGGAGATTACTTTGGTCGATCCAGAAATTAGTTTCTCGTCATTGTTGCGAGCGATGCTGGGAACGGGGCGCATCTCACCGACGCCCTAACCCTCGCAGAAGGGGTTGGGGACGCTGTTCTCGAGTGCCGCAGACGCAACCAAGAATTTCGTCGTGGCAGACACGACAAACCAAGCTTAATCGAGTTGCATAACAACCCCCCACCCCGTTGCATCCCTTGCGTTCGAGTGAAAAGGGTGTGGGTATCGTATCCCGGGAGGGATGCGCGACGGGTTAACTCGAAATTCTAACAAAGTCTGTCCCGCTTAACCTAATTCGACTCTCCTCGAGAGAACGGGACTTCGTTTGCAGCGGAAAGACGTGGGTAGTTTTCGAGGGTAAAGGCGGAGGGTGTTGCGCGGGGGATGATGGATGAAAAGGTCCGCGCCGTCATTACGATTCTGTTGGAAACGCGGCGCTAATGGCGGCACACGGTAATGTGACAAGTTTCGGGAGGTGTTCCAGAAAAAGTTTCCCCGGGATTTCAAGAGGTCTGGTTTCTTAGGGTGTGCCCGTTTCATCGGAATCACGCGACAACCCCCGGCTCGAGAGATTATGACAGGTTCTTCCGAGTTCAGTGTTACTCGAGAGCGTCGTGGAATAATCTAGCTGGCTTCTACTTGGATAGTCATTCCCCTTGTGTTTCAGATCCTCAACCGGGAATAGCGCGACATGAAATTCTAGCCTCCCCGATCTGTGATTTGTAGATTCTCGGAGAGATTTTCTCCGCAGGAGGATTCCTGCAAGGACCTTTGGAGAGTAACATCTCTACTGGCCTACCAGTGTCGAGAGTCTCAAACTGGAAGTGGCTTCGGCCACGAAAGGTCCCACCAGTCGACCTAAACTGGTACCAAGGGGACCGGATGGCCCAGGAGCGTGTGCGTCGGGGGTGCTGGAGCTCCTGGGGTACATGCCCTACACCCTGGCCGTGGATTGGACCATCGTGGCGCCAGTGTTTGCTAGCTAAATGCTGGCTAGGAGCCTCTCGAGGACTCCGGCGGGTGAGCTGCGTCCCAACAGCTCGGGTACCGACCTGCTGAGTCGGTAGAGCGAAGAAGGATGCTCGGCACCACCAGTTGTCTGAACGCACTGATTGGGCGTATCCCAATTCCTCGCCCATGAGGGTCTGGTGGCCTAGGGGCATGTGCTCCTGATGCTGGAGCTCCTGGGGTACATGCCCTACACCCTGGCCGTGGATTGGACCATCGTGGCACCAGTGGTTGCTAGATAAATGCTGGCTGGGAGCCTCTCGAGGACTCTGGCGGGTGAGCTGCGTCCCAACAGCTCGGGTACCGACCTGCTGAGCTGGCAGAGCGAGGAAGGACGCTCGGCACCACCAGTTGTAGACTCTCAGGCCCTACAGCTGACGAGCATACTGGTGGTTCCTGCCCTATGTGGGGGAATGCGCTGTTTGGGCGTATTCCTCGCCCATGGGGGCCGTGTGGATAAGCTTTTAGAACAGGTGCCGCACGTCAAATCAATCCTGACATATGGAGAGATTGTCCAACCCTTGTACACGTCATTCTTAAGTTGAAGATAAAGTGACAGATCGAGTCTCGCGAGTTATAATCCTCTGACGATTTTTACGAAAGTTCCGCGTCCTACGAACAACTCTTCGAAAGATCTTCGACCTAACGGAAAGTAGAAGTGCGACGAGAGAATCATTTTACGCATCCGCAAAGTGATCATTGGGTTCGCGGAGAACTAGAATTACGGCAACATCTCATCATTTCTTCGACATTTAAACTGTGGTGTCCAAGGTGGTTCGGAACCCACCTTATAACAACTGTAGGTCCCGTCAGATCCACAGTCTAATCCTAACCTTAAAGAGTAGAAATGTGCTGGAATATTTCACATTGTCACAGGTGTTATCTTTCTGCGATTTTTCCATCCGCTCGTTCGACTACTAGAAAATGAAAATGGAGCATTCCTATCTCCGACTCGTTCGAACGGTTGAAGGAAACAAATCGCAGTAATCTGCCATGATCAATGGCATAACATTCTCATTCTCCATAAAAGATCCGCAGTCTGGTGGCCCACTGTGGCTCTTTCCGCGAACAAACCGCGAATTGCGTTGGGAAGCTAACCGAACTGGAGACGGTGCATCGGAAAAGAGCCACGTATGTCAGAGTAGTGTGCAGAGCCCGAAGCGTTCGTTGGGCGAGGGTGGTCGCGTGTCGCGGCCACATATTCTCTGCGACGCGACGCGCGTTGCACGAAGTTTGAGGCCGATGATTTAAATGAGCCCGGGGCCGTGTCCGCAGACGGAGACGCTTGTATCGATGGTACCGTACCATTCTGATCCAGAAACCGTTCCCCTCCGCCCCTCCCGGATCCCGTCCCGACGCGTTCCGCTTTCCATTTCTCTCTTTTTCAGTCTCCGTCGCGGGTCGATGAGGACGGAGCCGTCGTCGGAGACGCGCATGCGATCTAGCCAGCTCGACACCCACCCCCATCACGGATCAATACCCAACCAGGCCACCTACTCTCTCCCCCTCCTCTCTCTCTCTATCTCCTTCCTCCCCTCTTTCTCTCTTTCCGTGCTGGAGCTCGAACACCATGCAATGCAGGTATAGGGTGCACGCACGGGCGAACACGTCAGGACACCCTGGCGCCGACCAGGTGCAACGGATCTTCTAGAAAAGAACAGGAGTGGAATTGAGTCCGGGGAAAGAGGCAGAGAAATGCAAAAACGGGGCCTTTTGACTGTCCTCGAGGACATTAGAGAGCGAGAAAAGAACTCTCAGACGTCCTAGACGTGTGGTTTCGTGGCGCCTAACTTTCTACGCTCGACACGATAAAGACAGAGAGACAAAGACTTTTCTAGCTAGTACTCGATTCCTCAGTGATTTGTCTGGATACCGCCCTCAACCGCCTTCCGACGTCCCAACGTCTAAGGCTGGGCCCAGAGATCGCCGTACCGATGAGCAGACTGCGGATCATTATGCAAAATAAAAATTGCCTTCATCGATTGCAAGAAATAGAAATCAACTTGGATGTTATTTCTTCCCTTAATGATTTTAATAGATTGGCATCTTCAATTTTCCAAATTTCCCAACAATTTTGAATTTCATCTATTCGATTTTTCTATAAATGCATAAAGATGTTTTTGGAAAGGGCCAGATCGTAAAGTTTTTAAGCTCGTCGGGCCGAGTAGCAAACTCGAAGATAAATATTTACATGGATAATACTACTCCTAGAGCAATAAAAAAGACAGGTTCAAAATTTTCTTACTAGGAAATGATGTTTTTACATAATTTTTTTATGTTATGTTATTTGATTTATTTTTAATGATTATCTGATTTATTTTAATCTTAATGTTTTCATGTAAAGCACAATATTAACCTCGCGGGCCAGATTAACACATTACCGACCGGTGATTATTAATTTTGCATAATTTTTTACTGGAACGTTCAATAGCAACAGCAATTTTCATTTTGAATTAACAAGTCACCCTCAATAAAGTCATCTAATAGTTTCATTCAAGATTGCAATGTAGAAGAAAATTTCTATGCTTTCTTTCGGTACAGCACAATTATTGAAAATCTTATTAATTGGCTTCCGGTGGGTAAATTGTTAAGAACAGGCGCGCACAGTGGGACCTTTCGTCCAAATCGGAGACAAAATCAAAGAACTTTCGATAGAAATGAGGTAGAGCGATGAAATTTTTTTAAATTAAAGCTGAAACTTTGCAGAATATGGGAAAAATACGGAGATTATGGTAAGAACGTTTTTTAACGTTGAGAAAATTCGTTAAACTTGCACAATTTCACGAAAAATTGTGGTTTCTCCAAAATACCACGCGCGGAAAAATTTTTTTTTGAACCTGCTGTACTTCATTTCCCGTAGATTTTTTCATGCTGATTTCAAATCTGGTCTCAAAATTTTTCTACGACCTCAGGATTTTGCAAGAAATCGATTTTTGTGAACACATCTTATGAAATCATTTTTTCGTTGGAATGATTTGGTAACCCGCTGGTTTCAAGGAATATTTTATTCTCATATATGAAACACATTAAAAATAATCATAATGAAGTATTTGAACGTTTACTTAAAATCAGCGTGAAAAAATCTACGGGAAATGATGTGTCGCATGTTCAAAAAAAAAATTTTCCGCGCGTGGTATTGGAAAAACCACAATTTTCTTGAAATTGTGCAAGTTTAACGAATTTTCTCAACGTTAAAAAACGTTCTTACCATAATCTCCCTAGTTTTCCCATACTCTGCAAAGTTTCAGCATTAATTTAAAAAAAATTTCATCGCTCTACCTCATTTCTATCGAAAGTTCTTTGATTTTGTCTCCGATTTGGACGAAAGGACCCACTGTGTGGCGGGCCATAGTTTGCCGGCCCCTGGTCTAGATGACGAGTAGACTGCGAATCTTTATGCAAAATAAAAAATGTTTGCATTGATTGCCAGACACAGGAGCAATATCAAAATTTCATTCTTCTTTTAATTATTTTATTAAGATGAAACTAATACACTGGTGGTCTTAAATTTTTTTAATACCTGCACTGTTTTAAATTTGACGTGCCCATTTTTGTCATAAATACATCAAATCCGCAGTCTAATGATGAGATCTAGCGGGCCTGGTAGACCTCTTTCGTATTTGGTCGAGCTCCTTTCTTATCAATTTCATTCTTCTCGAGCTGCCACAATTTTTTTATTTGGGGGACCACCTGTGTCCCCCGAGTCCCACACTACCCCTTCTGTGTATACGTAAATGTATTTTCTACCACGTCTTTAAAGAAAAAACAGAAAAGCTGCAACGGATCTTGTTCCCTTCCTCCAAACTCCCAAACCTTCCTTCTCGCGATTGTCACGCGGCAGAATTGCTTAGCCCAGTTTCCCTTTTGTTCTCCCGACTCTCGAGAAGAGGACCGCGCGGTTCGGGGGTTCAACCGTGTTCGCACTTCACCGGAGAAGTTGCTGATTGGAATTAATTTACCTACTCGATCCTCCGCGCCCACTGTATTGTGTTCTGGCCACTTGCCGACACACGGAAGGCTCCGTTCCACGGGGCAACCAAAGAGTTTCGAATTGATCTCGATGGAGAGGATCGCGTTCCGGGCATTCATTCGCTTTTTTGCTTCGGGGGAGAAGTCTGCTGTGACGTTCTAGTCCTTCAATTTTAAGGAAGGCTTCGCTGGGGGGTGGACCGAGTATGTTCGACGGGAAACAGAAGTTTTCTACGAAACAATTTTGATGGAGAGGATCGTCTTCCAGGCATTCAATCGCATGAAATCCATTCGCATCTTTGCTTCGGGGAAGAAGTCTGTAATGTGGCGTTTTAGTCCTTCAGTTTTAAGGGAGGTTCTGCTCGGGGGTGAAACCAGTATGTTCGACGGGTAACAGAAGTTTTCTACGAAACAATTTTGATGGAGAGGATCGTCCTCCAGGCATTCAATCGCATGAAATTCATTTGCTTCTTTGCTTCGAGAAGAAGTCTCTAATGTGGCGTTTTAGTCGTTCAGTTTTGAGGTAGGCTCCGCTCGGGGGTGAAACCAGTATGTTCGACGGGAAACAGAAGTTTTCTACGAAATAATTTTGATGGAGAGGATCGTCCTCCAGGCATTCAATCGCATGAAATTCATTTGCTTCTTTGCTTCGAGAAGAAGTCTCTAATGTGACGTTCTAGTCCTTCAGTATTAAGGGAGGCTCCGCTCGGGGGTGGACCGAGTATGTTCGACGGGAAACAGAAGTTTTCTACGAAACAATTTTGATGGAGAGGATCGTCCTCCAGGCATTCAATCGCATGAAATTCATTTGCTTCTTTGCTTCGAGGGAGAAATCTCTAATGTGGCGTTTTAGTCCTTCAGTTTTAAGGGAGGCTTCGCTCGGGACTGGACCGAATACGTTCGACGGGAAACAGAAGTTTTCTACGAAATAATTTTGATGGAGAGGATCGTCTTCCAGGCATTCAATCGCATGAAATTCATTTGCTTCTTTGCTTCGAGAAGAAGTCTCTAATGTGGCGTTCTAGTCCTTCAATTTTAAGGGAGGCTACGCTCCGAATACGTTCGACAGGTAACAGAAGTTTTGTTCGAAATAATTTTGATGGAGAGGATCGTCCTCCAGGCATTCAATCGCATGAAATTCATTTGCTTCTTTGCTTCGAGAAGAAGTCTCTAATGTGACGTTCTAGTCCTTCAGTTTTAAGGGAGGCTCCGCTCGGGGGTGGAACGAGTATGTTCGACGGGTAACAGAAGTTTTCTACGAAATAATTTTGATGGAGAGGATCGTCTTCCAGGCATTCAATCGCATGAAATTCATTTGCTTCTTTGCTTCGAGAAGAAGTCTCTAATGTGGCGTTTTAGTTCTTCAGTTTTAAGGGAGGCTCCGCTCGGGGGTGGAACGAGTATGTTCGACGGGAAACAGAAGTTTTCTACGAAATAATTTTGATGGAGAGGATCGTCCTCCAGGCATTCAATCGCATGAAATTCATTCGCATCTTTGCTTCGGGGAAGAAGTCTCTAATGTGGCGTTTTAGTCCTTCAGTTTTAAGGGAGGCTCCGCTCGGGGGTGGACCGAATACGTTCGACGGGACACAGAAGTTATCTACGAAATAATTTTGATGGGGAGGATCGTCTTCCCGGAGTCGAAACCGTTCACTACTTCATCGGAGAAGTTTCCGGGGGAAATTCATTCGCTTATTTGCTTCGAGGGAGAAGTCTCTGCTGTGGCGTTCTAGTCCTTCAGGTTTAAGGGAAGTTTCGCAAGATCATATTTGGAACAGCTCCGAGTGCAAAGGGGTTAACGAACAACCGGTGGCGAGGAGGGAAGAATTTGCGAAAAATTCGAAACGGGAAACACGAGAAGATATAATCCGCAACCCCCATACACTTGGGGGTAAGTTTCAGGAAGCGTCGGGTTGCTAGCCATCAACGAATCCTCGCGCACAAACACACGGAGGAAGGGATTACTGATTGAGGGCGGCAGGGAACACAAACAGGGGGAAATCCTTCCTGTTGTATCCACAGAGGGCTGTTGGCTTTATTACTGGGGCGCGCGCACACGCCGCCGTGTAAGAACACGGTCCGATAGATTTCAATCAACGTGTATTAACTCCGCGTATGCTCACCGGGGAGAGAACCAATAAGAACGCAAACAGGAAATCTAATGCTCCTGTTTATAGACGTATCTGTAATTTCCGTGGTTGTTATACGATCGTACGATCTACGGGCAACTCGATGGAACTGATACTCTTGAGATTAGTATTTGTGCGTGTGTGTGTGCGAAACAGTGCTCCCCGAAGGGACTCGCCGGAGCGCAAATAGAATATTCAGGTTTACTGTCCGTGCGGTTCTCTAGATAACCGTATCTACCCCTTAGACGAGCCTATTCGATCCCTGAGACAGGGCCACAAACAAGTATAAGGTTTTTTATTTATACGGTGGATCCCCATGGCTCCTGTTTACTATCGCCACTATCTTAGATTGATACCGTTCGACCCGGTTGAATGCTGGCCCATTCAGCCTCCAGGAATCACCTTTCAGTGCGGAGGAATTTCACCCCTTCAGTTCCTTTGTCATCTTGAGAATAAGGTTCCCTTTCACGAAGGTAGATTCATTTTCCTACTGCAGCTAAATTTTCTCTAAATGAACGTAGGGGTAAACTTTACTTTGCCGGACTCAAAATTTGTGCCTTTCTCCTGTAAAAGAAGTTTCGATCCTGTAGCGTCAATGGTTCAGGAGTTATGCTTGCTTAAAGTTGAGCAATCTGCAGTGTTTTTGACAGGGCGCCGCCATATTAGTTTGTAGCGACGACTTACCTTGCCGCCTATCTAATCACCAACCAATTATCACCTAGCGACTCTGCTTGGTAAGCGGCGCGCGACACTACAAACCAATATGTACGGCGCCCGTACCTGTCAAAAACACTGAAGATTGCTCAACTTCAAGCAACCATAACTCCTGAACCATTGATCCTGCAGGATCGGAACTTCGATCTGTATCAAGTACATACCAAATACATCAAACTTTATAGGAGAAAGGCACAAATTTTGAGCCCGTCAAAGTAAACAGCAGCCGAACGTATTTTATATGCGTATTGATTTCTTAAATCGCAGTTAAATGAATGATTACGGGTATAATTAGTCTAGGTCAGGGGTCGGCAACCTGCGGCTCGCGAGCCACATGCGGCTCTTTGGATGTGAAGCTGCGGCTCTTTAGTTCCATACGCAAATATTATTTATTTTATAAAAAAAAAACATTTAAAAATCGTTCTGAACTGATTAACGAGGATTAGGCACCGATTCTATCTCTCAGCCACTTGTACTCGCTTTTCACCGCACCCCTCCCCCGTGACACGAGTCGTCACTGTCGTCAGTCCGTCGGAAGCTCTCGAATATTTCTATGTAGGTTTTAATTCGCTTTCGACGCAAGACAATTTGGCGTCTTCACCAGTGCTTTAGCTGTGACGTATAGTTTGTTGCTTCAAGTAAAAGAGTTAGAAGCGAATTATCTTCTCAAAGTTATGTATGTACATATATACAATATACATATATATTATCTAATTTGTTGTGAAAAACACTACTTATATATGAATAAACAGATATTTTTTCTTATGAATAAATAGATTAGTTTTTTTTTATCAAAAAACTTTATTTATGCGAGTACTATTTATTGTTGGCAAGAAAAAATTTTGTGGCTCTTTAAAAACTTTGAAATTTTGTAAATTGTAATTTTTGACTCTTCCGACTGAAAAGGTTGCCGACCCCTGGTCTAGGTGAACATTCCCAAAGAAGAATATATGAATTTTTCCATCTAGAATGGCCATTCGGTACAGTATGGAGGTGGTTAGGTTGGAAAAGAGACCTGGAGCGGCCTGGAGCGCCGTGAAAATAATGGAACGATTAAGGAAGGCATTTTCAACCCCCGCAGAGAAACGATCGACGAAAACGATGAATGGGAATTTAATTGGTTTCCCCTGTTTTCGTTGGAAGATACAGACTCTCCCTTCCCCATCCTCTCTGTAGCGTTTGCTTCTTTTATTTCCGTTCCGGCAAGCAACGCGAACCCGTCTCGTCTCCGCGCGTTTTTGTTCGCCGTTTTAACGACTTCTCCGCCGGCTTTCCTGTTTCTATGTCGACGAGGGGTAGTTGGAACCGCGGCCAACCAGGTCACCGAGCACTCTCGTCCTCGTTCGCGCACACGTAACCACCACGCGTCGACAGACAACGAGGACATCCATCGACGTCCTGGACTCGCTTTCCGCCGCTTTTTTCTCTAACCTACCACGCGGCACGATACACAGCGAGGAGCAACATTTATTATTTATTCAGACAGGCTCCCGTTGATTTAAAATAATCGTAATTGTAAATCGAAAAATTACGATTATGAAAAACGTCATACCTCCTAATTGAACGTCATAACTCCTAATTGAACCGATGCACAGTGGTCTGTAAACTCGCTTTTCCTGGCCAAAAGTTTGTTTTTCAAGAATGTTTCGAGTAACAACCCTTCGCAGCTTTCAAATCCATATTATTATTCATTACAGATTATTCTATGCCGAGGTATAACGTTCTAAATAAGAAACTCCGTAAAATACAGATGAAACGAAACGTTTAAAACAGTCTTTATTAGACAGCGGATCGTTATGCATTTATAGGAAAATTCAGCAGACGAAATTGAAAATTGTTGGAAAATTTTTTAAATTGAATATGTCGATAAATCATTTATCCTCTACTCAAATTATGAACCGTTGTGTAGTCAACCAAATTGTATAGATTATTTAAAACCTTTCTGTATTTAACAGAATTTACCAGTACTTTATTTAACTTTATTTAGAAAGAAATTTATTTGACAGAACTGTATTTATGTTTGCACAAATTCTCATTATAAGACTACAAATTAATATATTAGCGAGTAAAGAATGGTCTCGGAGAAATTTTGCAATATTTTTTAGAGGAACATTAACAAATTGTTGAAAGAAATACAGCAAATGGGTATCCAGTTGACTACACAAGGGTTAAAGGAAGAAATACCATCTATTCCTTGCAATCGATACAAGTCCGGTAAAGTAAAGTTCACCCTTCATTTTACATAAAGATCTGCAGTCTAGTCATCGTAGACTATCAAAATACAAGTTTGAATGATAGTTTCATACGTGTCAGAAAAATCTCGAGAACATTGTACAAATCTAGTAACAAATATGTTCAAATAACTCGCATCTACTGGAGCAGTCCAAGGTTCTTGACTAAAATATTGAATATATTTCTAGGTTAGTATTTTGGACTGGCGCAAAAATGAGTCGGAAAAAAATACTGTACCTAGTATTAAATGTAACAGATTCAATGTAACATAGAATCGAGTGCAAAGGTACTTAACTATATCTTTGTTTCTTGTTTTCCGTTTTAAGAAATTGTTCCTTTAAGATTTAGTTTCACAATAAATAATATTTTAAATCCCCTGATATAAAAGTTTTGTTATTTTTTGCTGTATGTGTGTCATATTGGTACCAACTTATTTTGTCTCGAACCTCTAATTCCAAATTATTAACATGGTTTGGATTTAGTAGTCGTTTTAAGAAAAGGGTCACAACATAATAAATATGGTAACTAATTTCTCGAAATGGTTTCGTTGGTTGAGCCAACATAATCTGCAAAGTAAACGTAGGGGATCTTGAACGTCAAAGTAACCGAATAAGGAAGCTGCTGAACGAATTCTCAGTTGAATTGGAACTCCTGAAATCAGGTTAACGGCGAGCAGTTGTTGCCAGAATACAATTATTCCAACAATACTCGTGGATTAACGAGAACAGAGAACGCGAAGAAATTCGAGGGAGCGTTCCGCGGCGTTTCCCACGAACCTTTCTGCGTCCTCGCTACCCCCGTCCAACCCCCACGAACACCCGCACGAGTCCTGAATATTAGATTCCGAGAATTCCCAAGTTTCATCGTAAATTCTCCCCCGGAAAGAGCGAAGAAACTCGGGGAACACGTTCGTTGGAGCTCGGGTGTCCCGAGCACGTGAGAAACGAGAGGGGAGAAATTGAATCATCCCCGAAACAACATGGCGGACCCGCCGGGATCGTAGTGAACGTGGCAGGACACTAAAAGGGTTGTTCGCAAAAATCACCCCTGAAACGTAAACTTCTTCTAACCCCTGCTAACTGATTAAAATTCTGAAGAGAAGCTACGAGGTAGTTAGTATTTTCGGTTTTGTTTCGACTAAATAACTTAAGTAATCATTTTCTGAACATTTCTGAAGACATTAACTGGTTGAAATATAAAACAGTGAAAAGATTCAGACATCTCGAGGATCAAGAACAAATTCTTGTTCAACCTTTTAGCTACCGCACGCCACTGTAGCGACCACCATCCACGTCATCTTTATGGGGATTTGGGACACAAGTCTAAAAATGTTTGCGGCACTGTTTCATAATTTCTTAGAAGAACAAGGAGGTTTACTAAAAATGTAGTAATATCCTTCAGACATCTGGAGGATCAAGAACTATTTCTTGATCAACCTTTTAGCTACCGCACGCCACTGTAGCGACCACCATCGACGTCATCCTTTTAGGGATTCGGGACACAGATCAAAAAATGCTCTTGCGGACACTGTTTCATAATTTCTTAGAAGAACAAGGAGGTTTACTAAAAATGTAGTAATCTCCTTCAGACATCTCGAGGATCAAGAACAATTTCTTGTTCAACCTTTTAGCTACCGCACGCTACTGTAGCGATGTTCGTCGGCGTCATCTTTATGGGGATACGGGACACAGATAAAAAAATGTTTGCGGTCACTATATCATAATTTCTTGGAAGAACAAGGAAGTTCACTAAAAGTGTAGTAATCGCCTTCAGACATCTCGAGGATGAAGAACAATTCCATGTTCAACCTTTTAGCTACCGCACGCCACTGTAGCGACCACCATCGACGTCATCCTTTTAGGGATTCGGGACACAAATCTAAAACTGTTTGCGGACACTGTTTCATAATTTCTTAGAAGAACAAGGAGGTTTACTAGAAATGTAGTAATTCCGTAGTCTCCTTCAGACATCTCGAGGATCAAGAACAATTTCTTGTTCAACCTTTTAGCTACCGCACGCTACTGTAGCGATGTTCGTCGGCGTCATCTTTATGGGGATACGTGACACAGATCAAAAAATGTTTGCGATCACTATATCATAATTTCTTGGAAGAACAAGGAAGTTTACTAGAAATGTACTTTTCTCCTTCAGACATCTCGAGGATCAAGAACAATTCCATGTTCAACCTTTTAGCTAGCGCACGCCACTGTAGCGACCACCATCGACGTCATCCTTTTAGGGATTCGGGACACAGATCAAAAAATGCTCTTGCGGACACAGTTCCATAATTTCTTAGAAGAACAAGGAGGTTTACTAGAAATGTAGTAGTCTCCTTCAGACATCTCGAGGATCAAGAACAATTTCTTCTACCTTTTAGCTAGCGCACGCCACTGTAGCGACCACCATCGACGTCATCCTTTTAGGGATTCGGGACACAGATCAAAAAATGCTCTTGCGGACACTGTTTCATAATTTCTTAGAAGAACAAGGAAGTTAACTAAAAAATGTAGTACTCTCCGTGTCTCACAAGAAGTCCCTCGAGACTTTCTCGCTCGCAGCCAATGGTTAGGCCGTGACCACACACTTTAGCCAATAAGGGTCTCTTTATACTGGAATATTCCCGACCAGACAGATATTTTTCAATGCATTTTATTGGAAATGTGTCAGTAGAATGACCCAATCGGACAGCTTGCCGCCGCATTCCTTTCGAATCGCTATCAGCAGACTTCTTGTGAGGCACGGAGAGTACCTCCTTCAAAAGGGATGATGCCTAACACCAGTTGAAGGAACGTTCAGCTTTGCGAAAATCTTTTTCATTCACGGAAAACACGGACCAATAGCTCGTCGAACAAAAGTATATCTTTTTACGATCGATATTAAATTAAACCTATTTTTTAAACGAGCCGGAAGAACGCTGTCCTTATCGGCGTACCGGCGAAACGCCGATAGAAGAACAGAGCAGATTCCATCGCTTCTCTCAGCTCGGTTTCAATTACCTCTGTCCGCGCTTTCAGCGCGAACAGACATAGAATTCACTTTTACATATTTAATGGCGGGACGAGAGCGGCTTTCGCTTTACACTCAGCGATGAATGTGGGATCCGGCAAAGCGCGAAGTTTCGCTAAGTCTTCCTATTTTTAGCCGCCCCCCTTTCGCCCACTATCAAACACGCGGATATTATGTACAGGGTGAAACACCTAACGATTTCATAACGATGCCGAACAACAATTGTACGATCCGGAAAACGCCTAGCAGTAAACAGGCCCTATGCCATTTTTAAATTGTTTCTTCGATGGTAAACAATGCTCCTCGCCTGAAACACCATTCTATAAAAGTTCAGATTTCTACCCCTTCATTTCAGACATATTTTCAGAATTTTAAGCTTGGTAAGGGTTAAAAAATAGCTTATCCTCTAGGGGTGCTTTTTCCATGGGTCAACGGACCCCATGCCATTTTAAAATTGTTTCTTCGATGCTAAACAATGCTCCTCATCTGAAACACCATTCTTTAAAATTTCAGATTTCTACCCCTTCGTTTAAGAATAATGCAGGGGGTGAGAAACCTCAACTGTATCATTCAGCATTTTATCAACTGGCTTTATTTCAGAATTTTAAATCTGTTAGGGAGGGTTAAAAACTAGCTCTTCTTTCAGGGGTGCTTTTTCCATGGGTAAACTAAACACCATTCTGTAAAAGTTCAGATTTCTAACCCTACGTTCCAGACATTTTTCCTGAATTTTAAACTGATTAGTAAGGGTTAAAAAATAGCTTATCCCCCAGGGGTGCTTTTTCCATGAGTCAACGGGCCCCATGCCATTTTTAAATTGTTTCTTCGATGCTAAACAATGCTCCTCGCCTGAAACACCATTCTGTAAAAGTTCAAATTTCTACCCCTTCGTGTAAAGGTAATATAGGGGCTGAGAAACCTCAACTGTATCATTCAGCTTTTTACGAATTAACTTTATTTCAGAATTTTAAATCAGTTAGAGGGGTTAAAAACTAGCTCTTCTTTCAGGGGTGCTTTTTCCATGGGTAAACTAAACAATGTTCTTCGCCTGAAACAGCCTTCCGTAAAAGTTCAGATTTCCACCCCTTTTTTTAGGGCAATGTGGGGATGAAAAACCTTTGCTACTTATTTTCTCGGTTATTACTGCGGATCTTTATGGAAAATAAAAATATTCTACGTCGATTGTGGGAAGCTGCAGTCACATGAAAATTAATTTCATCCCTTAACAGTCCTTTAACGTTGAAAACGACACATAACAATATAAGTATAGTATAAAAGAATCTAAGAAGATTTTTTATATTTTTCTGAAGGAGACTGGATCGGCAGTTTTATTGAAAAGTGAAGGTTGAAAAAATGTTTGCAAAGTAATGGTCAAGGGAAGAGATGTTCCGGAGAGAGTGGAGACTGGACGACAGGAACGCGGATGTGGCTCGGCTAGAAGCGCAGAGAGAAGTGCATCAGCTGGTCGGTGGCAGAGAGAGAGAGAGAGAGAGAGAGAGAGACATAGAGAAAAGAGAGAGAGAGAGAGAGAGAGATACACCGGCTGGCCTTGCACGCACCCTCACGCGTTACTCACGCAGAAGAGGAGGAGACCCGTGACGTCACGCGTGCGTGGCACAGGGCGTTTTACAAATTGGGTCAAGAGGGAGAGATTGGTCGTTTAACTTGAGCGCGTTCCGCGCTCTCCGATGCGAGCGCCTCGGTGCATCGGTGCATCGGCTCGCGGCGGGGATTCTTTCCGCCTCTATTGGGCCTGAACCGCAGTCAACATCGATCTCTCTCTCTCTCTCTCTCTCTCTCTCTCGGTGCGCCCGGAAATTGAATTTTGATAGCGTGCTGTCGGTGACGCTCTGCTCGATCGATTGGAAGAGATAGATACGCTTTATTTATCGTTGTTCGCCGCCCCGCTCGACTTACTTGCTCACCCACGTGCCAATTTTTTTTTCTCTCTCCTCTCACTATAATATAATAATTAGATCGCCGGTTCTTTATGCAAAATAAAAATGTTCTACATTTATCGCGGGGAGCAGGAATAAAATAAAAATTGATTTCATCCCTTAACGACCTTGTTACATTAAAAACGACATTTCAATATTCTTAGATTTTTCGAATCCTTTACTGTTTTTTATTTCACACCAACCAATTTCTTCATAAATGCAAAAAGATCTAATATATAATATAATAATAGTATATTATACTTAAACTGCGGATCTTTATGCATTTATTAAGAAATTGGTTGAACAAAATTTAAAACAGTAAAGGATCTACAAAATTCAATGTTGTAATGTTGCTTTTAATGTAACAAAGTCGTTAAGGGATGAAATCAATTTTTATGTTACTCCTGCTGTCCACGATCAATGAAAAACACTTTTATTTCGCATAGAGATCCGCAGACTAATTATAATATATAATCAACTTTCTTTCTTTCCTCTTTCATTAAAAATAATATGTCAAATTAGTCCAGATCCTGGTAAAATTAAAGAGTAACATTATATGATCATTAAACTCCGGATCTTTATTCATTTATAAAGAGATTGGTTGAACGAAATTTAAAACAGTAAAGGATCTACAAAATTCAATGTTGTGATGTTGCTTTTAATGTAACAAAGTCGTTAAGGGATGAAATCAATTTTTATGTTACTCCTGCTGTCCACGATCAATGAAAAACACTTTTATTTCGCATAGAGATCCGCAGACTAATTATAATATATAATCAACTTTCTTTTCTTCCTCTTTCATTAAAAATAATATGTCAAATTAGTCCAAATCCTGGTAAAATTAAAGAGTAACATTATACGATCATTAAACTCCGGATCTTTATGCATTTATTAAGAAATTGGTTGAACAAAATTTAAAACAGTAAAGGATCTACAAAATTCAATGTTGTAATGTTGCTTTTAATGTAACAATGTCGTGAAGGGATGAAATCAATTTTTATGTTACTCCTGCTGTCCACGATCAATGAAAAACACTTTTATTTCGCATAGAGATCCGCAGACTAATTACAATATGTATAATCGAATTTCTTTTCTTCCTCTTTCATTAAAAATAATATGTCAAATTAGTCCAAATCCTGGTAAAATTAAAGAGTAACATTATACGATCATTAAACTCCGGATCTTTATGCATTTATTAAGAATTTAGTTGAACGAAATTTAAAACAGCAAAGGATCTAAAAAATTCAATGTTGTGATGTTGCTTTTAATGTAACAAAGTCGTTAAGGGATGAAATCAATTTTTATGTTACTCCTGCTGTCCACGATCAATGCAAAACACTTTTATTTAGCATAGAGATCCGCAGACTAATTATAATATATAATCAAATTTCTTTTCTTCCTCTTTCATTAAAAATAATATGTAAAATTAGTCCAAATCCTGATAAAATTAAAGAGTAACATTATACGATCATTAAACTCCGGATCTTTATGCATTTATGAAGAATTTAGTTGAACGAAATTTAAAACAGCAAAGGATCTAAAAAATTCAATGTTGTGATGTTGCTTTTAACGTAACAAAGTCGTTAACGGATGAAATAGAAATAGAAATCGAATTTCTTTCTTAACCCTTAGCAAAATAAGCGTTGTCAAAATAATTGTTGCGTTATTAAATAATTTTATATAGAAAGTCGGAAGAAATATTTAGCTTTCACGTTGAAATAGTTCCGAGCGCAAAGGTTTAATACGTTCGATAAGCTGAAAATAATATAACAGCATTTGTAACATTCTTTTAATATTTTTAATAAATATTGATTCGATAAGATAGCTACTACAAGAAAATAATAAATATTTGCTAAGTCGACACCTTCGTCCGCGAGAAGCACTAATTTTGAAGTTTTCAGATCGCAAAGTCCTTTGTGCGAGTAATTAAAATTTCAGAGATGATCTGTCGTTGAATTATAAACGATTGGAAGATCGCTGCAGATTTAATAAGTCGGTGGAAGATCGTTGGACAGGCTTCGCGTGTTCGCGATTCGACGGAATTCCCGGTCGAAGAGGAATTTGATTGTTCTGCCGTTGAATTATGAACGATCGGAAGGATCACGTGATCGAGATTTGATCGGGTCGATCGCAGCTGAAGACCGACTAGTGAACAGGCACGCGAGAAGACCCGTATCAGAGACACGCGATCCAATTCCTTCAAGGTAAACGATGCTAGTCCTGCGTCGAACCGTCTCGCACTGCTGTTTATTAGCTCGATTATTCTTCTCGCGATTTCTCGGTGCTGGCAGCACCGAAACCGCCATTTTTTTACCACGCTTATACAGTGGCCGAAATTTCTATAAAGTCATCTTCTATTTCATAGATATTTTTCAAATATCACCATTTTTGTTCATTTATCGTATCTAGTCTTGTGCCTTGTAGACACTCGGATAGAGAGACTGCGTATTCTAGACCGCTATGTTTACTATTTACGTTTTTTTTTATTTTTTTCTGTGTGGTGCAGAACACAAGTGCGTAGTTTCTATAAAGTCACTTAGTGTATCTCTATATTCTGAGCAGAGAACTACGGAAAACTGCGAATATATTCTAAAAGTATTAGTTTTAGAACTCGCAGAAATCCTGTTTGTTATAATTTGATTCACGCGTATGAGAATGCCGAGAGGAAAAGTACTAACAAGTGAAGGAAAAGCATCAATCGATGCTTATAAAGATATGGGCTGCTCTAATCGCGCAATTGCTAAGATAACTAATCGGTCATATACTGTGATTAATAATTATATCAATTTACGTGAAAATAACGGAAAAAATCATGTTAAAGGTAGTAATGAAAAATAGTCAAAGAGACAACATTCAATATTAATGAGGTCTGCAGCTAAGGAAAGGAAAAATGCGGCACAATTTCGAGCTGAATTGGAGCTCCCAGTAACAACAAGACGTGTGCAGCGACTTTTAAATTCTTCTGGACAAAAATACAACGTAAACCAGGCCTTAAAGAAGTACATAAACATATTGATTTCGTACGGGCACAAAACACAGTGACTTTATAGAAATTTCGGCCACTGTATTAGCTTGCCGAGCGAATTCAGGTAGAAAATTTTCATTTCCCGGAAGGATTCGCTGTCTACTGATCACACGAAAAAATGTGTGTAAATTTTACATATCGTGAGAAAGAGTTGCGTAAAATTTGTTGACAAGTTGACAGAAATTCCGAGCTCGGTGGGAGCGGTAATGCGAAGCGTTTGCATAAAACTGGCGTGAAGAGGAGGAGAGATAAACTGCGAATACTTCTGGCTACGAAAGGTGAACGCTTCTGTTACGGGGACAGGTTTATCTCCGTTGAGAATTGAAATTCACCGTGTTTGTTGACGTCCGTTCGACGGAGCGCGCTTCGCGGGTCGAGGTTCCGCGATTAAAATTGGATTTTCCTCTATTCTTGGTCGGCCGTCCCTGAAAGTCTTCGAGAGATCGAATATAGTTCTGTGCCACCCGTTCGCTACCCCCACCACCCAACACTATGTTCCTGGTCTACCTATAGAGCGACACTCCATTTCGCCGGGTGTTCACCGACGAAGCGATGCTTCCGCGGGAATGGATCACTTCCACACTTTCAGACGTTTCTATTTTCGAATGTAAAAAATCGTACTTTGAACTAGTAGTGCCGACGCGGTCCCACTCAAATTGATAATAATAATTAGACGGCGGATATCTTTATGCATTTATAGCAAAATTGAGTAGATGAAATTCAAAATTGTTGGACAATTTTGAAAATTGAAGATGTCAATATTTTCACAACATTATAACTAGACTGCGGATATCTTTATGCATTTAATAGCAAAATTGAGTAGATGAAATTCAATATTGTTGGATAATTTTGAAAATTGAAGATCTCAATATTTTTGCAACATTTTTACAACATTATAACTAGACTTCGGACTTTATGCATTTATAGCAAAATTGAGTAGATTAAATGCAATATTGTTGGATAATTTTGAAAATTGAAGATGCCAATATTTTTACAACATTTTTACGACATTACAACTAGACTTCGGACTTTATGCATTTACAGCAAAATTGAGTAGATGAAATTCAATATTGTTGGATAATTTTGAAAATTGAAGATCTCAATATTTTTGCAACATTTTTACAACATTATAACTAGACTGCGGATATCTTTATGCATTTATAGCAAAATTGAGTAGATGAAATTCAATATTGTTGGATAATTTTGAAAATTGAAGATGTCAATATTTTTACAAAATTATAACTAGACTTCGGATATCATTATGCATTTACAGCAAAATTGAGTAGATGAAATTCAATATTGTTGGATAATTTTGAAAATTGAAGATGTCAATATTTTTGCAACTTTTTTACAACATTATAACTAGACTGCGGATATCTTTATGCATTTATAGCAAAATTGAGTAGATGAAATTCAATATTGTTGGATAATTTTGAAAATTGAAGATGTCAATATTTTTACAAAATTATAACTAGACTTCGGATATCATTATGCATTTACAGGAAAATTGAGTAGATGAAATTCAATATTGTTGGATAATTTTGAAAATTGAAGATCTCAATATTTTTGCAACATTTTTACAACATTATAACTAGACTGCGGATATCTTTATGCATTTATAGCAAAATTGAGTAGATGAAATTCAATATTGTTGGATAATTTTGAAAATTGAAGATGTCAATATTTTTACAAAATTATAACTAGACTTCGGATATCATTATGCATTTACAGCAAAATTGAGTAGATGAAATTCAATATTGTTGGATAATTTTGAAAATTGAAGATCTCAATATTTTTGCAACATTTTTACAACATTATAACTAGACTGCGGATATCTTTATGCATTTATAGCAAAATTGAGTAGATGAAATTCAATATTGTTGGATAATTTTGAAAATTGAAGATGTCAATATTTTTACAAAATTATAACTAGACTTCGGATATCATTATGCATTTATAGCAAAATTGAGTAAATGAAATTCAATAATGTTGAGAAATTTTTTAAATTCAACATGTCGATAAGATTTCTCCTCGATTAAAATCATTATTCATCCTTATTAATCGTTAAGGGAAGAAATAACATCGAATGTGATTTCCATTTCTTGCAATCGATAATTATTTCATTGTTAGACAATTTTTACCTGAATTGCAACGAACTGGTGTGAAATAGAGATTTATTTTCTTTCTCAATATGTTTAATGGGTTGTCCTTTATATGTATGTATAGGTTTATAATATAATACATTAACTATGAAACTTGACAAATGTGTTTGAAATTTGTGTTTTATTTGTCAAGTTTCACATTTAATGACCTGATAACAGTGTTGGGCAATAAATACATTTATTTCAATAAACAATTATTTAAAATTATACGTGCAATTGTTATTTACAAATACAACTTCGATTATTATTTGTATCGACAAATAATAAATTAAATTGTATTTTTTGATAGGCAGCTAGTATACCTGAAAAGGTTACTATAGCACACAAAAAACGCGCACGTGTTCCTTGTATAAAAAAAATACAAGAAATAAGAGAAGAGCAAAAACTATTTATTTGATTTCCACCTCAATCCAAATAATAAATAAACTTTTATTTGCAAATGAGAAATAATAATTAATTTAAATAAAAAGTTTAGTTATTATTGGCAATTAAAATCACACGTTTATTTATTATTTAAAATAAAATTTGCCCAACACTGCCTGATAATACCTCATACAATATCTAAACGTTTAGTAATCGATTTGAAACCAATTTATTCAATACTGTAAACAATATTTTGAATAATGGAATTTTGTCTAAATTGCATCGTTGTTCAAAAGATTTTTTCGATGCCTCTGTCTACTCTTTCGTAGATATATTAAGATGTAGTATTGAACATTACTATATTCGGATCTCATCCTCATGTTTAGTTTTGTAGAAGCTTCTCGTTCCGTATACTCCATTTATGTTTACACCTAACGTTACCATAAATCTCTTTTGAGATTTTCTCAATAATAAAAAGAAAAGAAAAAAAAAGTAATGTACAGTAACGTTGGTCGTTGCATTTAATTTTGTATCTGATTATTGTACAATTTTCAAGTGTTTCCTTGATGGACTGCGATTTCTTTGTGTCGAGCGTAATTAATGGAGTCGCGGAAAGGTATCGTTGTTGGTAAATCAGCGTTTCTGTGTAACGAGACTCGGGTCTGCGAACGTCACGACCGCAATCAGTGTCTCCCGCGCGGAATTCAATTACGTGGCGGCGGCCGATTGATTTTCATTACGAAACCAGTTGCATCGATATCGCCGACGTATTAATTATGCGCGCACGTTCGCGGAACATGCGACGTACAAGCGGTGACGGTGAACGAGATCCGTAGTATCATAGTGTCGCTGATTGCGATCTGCCAGCCGGGGAACTTCGCGAATTTCATCGTGGGCAATGAACTCCGCGCGTAGCTCGTACAATCACCTCAGATATTCTTCACACAAATCTTCAATTTTCCTTTCACATTCATGCCAAGACATTTTCAATAAGAGTCTGCACATCGCCGAGAGCTTTGACAATGCAGAATTCAGCGAATGCATTGAAAACAGACGATGATGATTAGATAATTATGCTTTTATGATATAAATCAGTATACCACGGATTTTTATGCGAAATAAAATTTGTATACATCAATTGCGATCTATACGATCTAAGTAAACAATAATTTTGCTCATTAATCGTTTTGGTACGGTCAAAATAGTACATGATTGATTATGCAATAGATAATTATGCTTTTATGATATAAATCAGTATACCACGGATTTTTATGCGAAATAAAATTTGTATACATCAATTGCGATCTATACGATCTAAGTAAATAATTATTTTGCTCATTAATCATTTTGGTACGGTCAAAATAGTACATGATTGATTATGCAATAGATGATTATGCTTTTATGATACAAACGAGTAGACTGCGGGTTTTTATGCGAAATAAAATTTGTATACATCAATTGCGATCTATACGATCTAAGTAAACAATTATTTTGCTCATTAATCATTTTGGTACGGTCAAAATAGTACATGATTGATTATGCAATAGATGATTATGCTTTTATGATACAAACGAGTACACTGCGGATTTTTATGCGAAATAAAATTTGTATACATCAATTGCGATCTATACGATCTAAGTAAACAATTATTTTGCTCATTAATCATTTTGGTACGGTCAAAATAGTACATGATTGATTATGCAATAGATGATTATGCTTTTATGATACAAACGAGTAGACTGCGGATTTTTATGCGAAATAAAATTTGTATACATCAATTGCAATCTATACGATCTAAGTAAACAATTATTTTGCTCATTAATCATTTTGGTACGGTCAAAATAGTACATGATTGATTATGCAACAGATGATTATGCTTTTATGATACAAACGAGTAGACTGCGGATTTTTATGCGAAATAAAATTTGTATACATCAATTGCGATCTATACGATCTAAGTAAACAATTATTTTGCTCATTAATCATTTTGGTACGGTCAAAATAGTACATGATTGATTATGCAATAGATGAATATGTTGTCATGATACAAACGAGTAGACTGCGGATTTTTATGCGAAATAAAATTTGTATACATCAATTGCGATCTATACGATCTAAGTAAACAATTATTTTGCTCATTAATCATTTTCGTACGTCGAAAATAGTACACAGTAAAATAGTAGTAAAATAGTACATCGACATTGTCAAACTCTTTTAACACGTTCGCTACCAACATTTGTTTCGTTGCTCACCTTCCTCGTTCGAAAGTTTTATAAAATGCAATGTATCCAATTTTGAATTATTAAAATTATTAACCCTTTGCACTCAAAGCAATTTTAATGCGAAAATCAAGACATTTCTTTCACCCCAGATCATTTTTATTCTACGTAATCTTTTTTACATTGTGCACATCAAATTTAACCAGTTTTGTCACACACACATATAACAGTTGAGCTTTTCGCAATTTATAAAAAACAGACGAATTTACTAATATCAAAACTGTTTTGAATAATGGTGTGGCAATTTTTACTGGCGCCTCAGACTCGCCATTCGAGTGCAAAGGGTTAAAACAGTTTAGCAGAAGAAAGTCACAGACTCTCTGAAAACTATGCATTCTGCTATGACTTTAAACAACGAAGAGAGAGAGAGAGAGAGAGAGAGAGAGAGAGAGAGAGAGAATGCATCAAATTAATTTGACTGTTTTTAAGTGAACTGTCAGATTATGGATGTCACTTTTTATTGTTTTGTATTACACATGCTCATATTTTCGTCATAAATGCATAAATAATCCGCAGTCTACAAACGAGTCAAACGTAAAACAAAGGAAATATTTTACAACCATCCAAAAATATACTTTCGTGTTATTTCCGGCCCATTCAAACCGCAAAGCACTTCCTTCAAAGGAAGCCTAAGGTCATTCGAAGCAACTTTCTCCTTTGCGAAAATCTTCTCCGCGGCTTAGCACGGGAGTTATTAGCGAAAAACACGGACCAATCACGGCGCGGCTACTGTTAAGCGCGGCGTTGGTATTGGCCGAGCCGGGATCCGCCCGCAGTAGCCACGCTGCGATTGGTCCGCGTTTTTCGTTGATAACTCCGTAACGAAACCGCGGAGAACATTCTCGCAAAGGAAAACGTTATTTCAAATCACTTCGGGATCCCATTCGGATTATAAATTTGACTTTTTTTATATAAATTATATAACAATGACTTTTTGAACAGCAAGAATGAACAGTGATTCTTCGACTAGGCTTCTTCCAGTTGTTTCTCCGGTTCCGAAGCGACTGTAGGGTTAATTCTACTTCAACGTTAGTCGTCAGTCACGTGACATCGTGGACACGAACCGCCTCACGTGACCGTGCGGTAGAGGGGGAGGGTAGAGTGGGGACACAAGTCTTAATCTGACGAGTTTGCGTCAACACCTGTCGCCTTGAATGACGAATCGCTGATAACTACACAATGGGAAATTATCGTGACCCATACGATATACGAATCGCGCGACTCTGCACGCGTCGATAATTGAAAAATGATCTCTACGTTTTTTTTTTTATTTATCAAGACGGGCATCTTTCACGACGAGCCCTCAATTGAAGATGATGCGTACGCCGAAGGACGGAAGTGAACGATGAGCGAAGGAGCACCAGCCTCTGATTTGTTGTTCTTAGCGGCGGCGTGCGATTAGATCGGTGCGAGACACAGTGCTTTAGCCTCGAATTAACCAATTACACGATCGAACGAATTAATCCAATGAACCTTCACCTCGAAACAGTCGTCTGCAAGTGCGGAACGATTACGAATGCGCTTGGGAACGAGCGTGCCCGTGAACCCTTCCGAGAAGACAATCGATCTATTCTTCGACCCGATGATTTTCCAATCGATTCGATTCGACAACTCGATCACGCCTACTCGAAAACAAGCGGAATAGCAGGGGTGAAGATTCAGGTGTAATTTGAAACAGTGAACACGTCAGAGGAATTTCGAACTACTGTTGCAGTATTTTCAACCTATTAAACATATTATGAAAGAAAATAAATTTCTACTTCACTCCAGTTTGTTGCAATCGAGGTAGACACAATTTTTATTTTGCATAAAGATCCACTGTCTAGTAATTAGTAGACTGCGGATCTTTATGCAAAATAAGAAATGTCTACGTCGATTCCAAGACACAGAAGTTACATAAAAATTTATTTCTTGTTTTAATTATTTTATTGAACTGAAACTAATATATTGACGTTCTTAAATTTTTTGGATATGTCCACTGCCTGAAATTGGACGTACCACAATTTTTGTTATAAATGCATAAAGATCCACTGTTTAGTAATTAGTCTTTACTAGAATGCCGACTCGCGGTGCATCGCACGGTGTTACAAAAACTTTGAAAAATCGTGGCAGGCAGGATAGCACATATTAGCAGCTGATGTTTGTCAGGGTCTCTTCTGTATAGTTTGAACTTAATGCGAAAAAAATTTCAAGATGATATTCATTGAAACTTGCTAGTTTTGCTCTATTGAAGTCAACTTGACGGTATAGAAAACTGTTGCTAAGAATGTCTAAAGATTATAGTAAAGGATATATTGCTTCGTCACAATTTTCTCTAAATAAACGTATGGGTAAACTTTACTTTACCGGACACAAAATTTGTGCCCTTTCTCCGATAAATTATGATGAATTTGGTATGTAATCCAGTAGATTTGTACCAGAGAACCTGCAGATCGAAGTTTCGATCCTGTAGGATCAATGGTTGAAGAGTTATGGTTGCTTAAAGTTGAGCATTTTTCAGTGTTTTTGACAGGTAAGGGTGCCGCCATATTGATTTGTCGTGACGACCGCGAGCCGCTTACCTTGCCGCCATCCCCCGATCTAATCACCAATCAACTACCTCTAGCGACTCTGCTCGGTAAGTGCGCGTGACACTACAAACCAATATGGTGGCGCTCTTACCTGTCAAAAACACTGGAAAATGCTCAACTTTAAGCAAGCATAACTCCTGAACCATTGATCCTACAGGATCGAAACTTCAATCCGCACCAAATACATCATAATTTATAGGAGAAAGGCACAGATTTTGAGTCCTAATTATCGAAAATCTAATTATTAGCATAAAATCGAGCGAACGATAGCTCACTTAAGTGATGAATTACTAGACTGCGGATGTTCATGCAAATATGGTTACCGCAAAATTTTCGAGAAATGCTCGAATATAAAATTCGATAGAATCCAGTACAATTTTGATTAATTTCAGTTCCACAAAGGCCACCGAAAATAAGATTCTACTTAAGTTACGGTGATATTAAAACTCGTCTTTATCCCCAAAAGTGTCGTAGAAGGGGATAGAAAATGTATATTTTTTGAACGGCTACATTTATTGTAATACTTAAATATTGATTACAAACGAGTCGAATTTGATTTCATTTAAAAAGAAAGGCGTAACATTCCTATTTGTTAGACTTCGTTTAACATCTTCTTGACGAGTGTGACTCGTTAAAATACTGCAAAAGGGGTTAATTCCACTACAAAAATTGCAAATCCAGTTCATCTGGATCATCTCCGCCAGCTTCGTGAGGTGGTCGAGTGTCTCGAAATAGTTCGAACGATTCGATGTTTTCTATTGTGTCGTAATATTATTGTTGTTCGAGTAAGTCGCGACGGCGACGACTGACTGCCGTTCCGACGAATGTAAACATTGCGAAATCAAGTTCGGGCCTGCCGCGTGGAAACGTAACAGAGTGCCCGCGGCGAGGGGAGCCCCTGTGTGGTAACGTGGCAGGGCCGTAGCTAGTTCAGGGTCTCCCCTTGGTTCCCTCGAGCGACTAAAAGGGGCGGCAGCCGGGTCGCTCGCGCAATTGCATAATAAATCGATGCACAAAAGGGCCCGCACGCCGGATAAAGCGAAACGTTCGATGAATTAACGACTACCGTTCCACGCCGAGCCACGTCACTATGTCGTGTACCGATTACATTCATGTGGCTGTGTCTGTGTTGTTACTCGCACAAGTGTACGTCGACGCGACCCAACCAGCTGGCCGAATTACGCGTCTGCTCGTAAGGTTCACGCTGTGATTCCTCGCTGGCAGCGTTTCAATGTGTTCAAACGCGTTTAAACAGATGAAAGTTAATGAACACGCATGCTGTTCATATGCGCGGGTGACTCGCACGCTTCTTCGTACACTTCGAACAACGTTAAAAGTATCGGAGATACAGGGTGTCCCGAAAATAACGGAGAATCTTGCAAGGGCCGGTTCCTTAGGTCATTTCAAGCAACTTTTTCCTTTGCGAAAATGTTACCGGTGGCTTCGTTAACGAGCTATTCGCGAAAAACGCCGGCCAATCAGAGCGAGAGAGGCGGAGTCAGTCTCGGATACGGGCCGTCGATTGGTCCGTGTTTTTCGTTAATAACTCGTTAACGAAGCCGCGGAGGATGTTTCCGCAAAGGAAAAAGTTACTTGAAATCACCTCAGGAACAAGTACAACATCTTTGAAAAGAATGTTCAGAGTTCGATGAAACGTAACTATGAAAATAGAATAATAAATGTAGACTATGAGATATTTTGTGATATTCTGAACAGCCAGTCGTTCGTAACAGTAGAAATCGAATCTGTCCGAGTAAAATTGATTGCAATCTGTAGAGGACGCGTGAATAGAAGTTACGCAATTGTTACGAAATTTGTATCTTCGGTTATTTTTTTCGCAGTCGTTGTGAACGGTGTCGCAGTGTAAATTGCACTTCCTGTCTGATTCATTACCGTGCCGAGATTAGGATGCGGTAATCGAGAAGAAACGAAAAACAAAGCTGACGATGTTTGTAAACGTGTCTGCGCCGCTGACACGCTGACTTTCGTTATGAAATCCTGCTTGCAGCGATAATCGTATCTGGAAGAGCCTCCAGGAACGCAAGGTTAGATAAATTTATCAATTCGCCCGAGACGGAGACTCTAATTTCAAGGCCCCTGAAAACTCATTTACGATTGATTCGAATCCGGCGAAGCTTCGTCCGAACACTTCCACCTTTAATTCGATGAATCTCGCGTGATATATTTTTATTCTAACTAGAAGGCACGGTCATGGGGTCTCAGATTTTCTCGGAACTGTACATACTGTAGATTTCGTTCTCACGTTTATGAAAATATAGCATTATGTGGTCAAATACTCAATAACTTCTGAGATAACTAACTTCGATAATTTTTTCTGCAAATGGGTACGCAGGATTCGAACGAAATATCAAAGTGAATAATTTTGTAGATATCAACACTAAAACTACCGAGCGCTGAAAGCGATTAAAATGTTTTATTTAGATTTCGTGCAATTTTTATTGCAATATGCGGCTGGATAAAGAAATTTATCGAATCATTTTCCATTTAAGCAACGTCACAATTTCAATAATTATAAAATTAAAAATGTAAGGCTGGTCCTTTGACTGGCAATGGTTGTTTATAGTGTTAAATAAATTCATAAAACCCATAAAGCTAAGGGAATTTTGATTGTCCATGACTGCTTTATAGACTCGTCATTATTCTACTAAAAGCTGCGTCGAGTGAGCTATACCCAAGGAAAGAAGGTCGTTCTACGTCCGTGATGATCATTAGTACCTGGCACCTTCGAACCTCTAATTAAACCACTAAAAGTCCTTGAACTGAAAACGTTCATCTTCGAAGTCTAGTATCAATTCGTTCTACAATTATTTTCAACAATGTATAGGGTGTTTAAAAATTCTATGTCGCGACGAATGCAGCTGCAAAATTAATTTCAAGGTCGAAAGGTCAGAAGTATTCTGAATCGTTCTCTGAAAAAAATTCTGGTAAAGCTTTCTCTCCATTATCAAACTGATTTTATTTATATTATATTTTCATTTGTCAGTCAGAGTTGGCAAGAAAGTAATTTCGGTATAAAACCCAATTTTTCTGTTCAAGCAATCAACTTTAATCGGTAAAATGTTTTCCATTTTGTTCGATGATCTTTTGCCATCTTTTTGATATAGCTTCATAATTCCACACATACCTAAAATATAAACAATAAATAAAATCAGTCTGAAAATGAACAAGCTTTGCCATAATTTTGTTCAGCGAACGGTCGAGTTTCTTTTGCATTGCGAATCGTTGCGATAAGTGCACAGGGCGCGATAGAAAGAATTGTTGACCTATCGACCTTGAAATGAATTTTTCGTAGAATCACGCTACGATAGTCGTGGCATATATTATTTCTTTACACCATGTACAACTTGTCTTGGGATATATCTGTCGAAACGGTAGTCTGAGAGGTCTGCCTGCATACAAGGTTTCAAACATTACTCTGCAAAGTCAACAAGTCGCTGGATGGAGCTGGTTTTCGTCAGTTTTTCGGTCGTCGACGACGACGTTACATCACCTAGGACGTTCGACTTGAGCGTGACTTCGTAGGTCAACCGAAGAAACCCAGAAAATTAACAACAATCGAACTGAACGAACTCTGTTTCTAATCAATTCCGTCTGTATGGATGATTAAATAATACGAAGACCGAATAGCTCGTTGAAGGACCGTTGCCCTAACTACTACAACAAATACTCTTTTGCTGATCCTACAAGCTAATGAACACTCTTCGCTAACGAATAGAATCAAGCATTAGGAGAAGCGCGAATCGTCGCGGTTCGCTACCAACATTTGTTTTAAGGATGTTGTGGAGGTATATAAAAACGCAAGAAAATTTGTGTAAATTTGCCGAGATATAATTCTTACTAAATTAATGCAATTACCAAAGTTTGGGTTCGATTCACTGCATCGTTTAAGAATTATAGCAACTTATAGTTTGCACGTTTTAACACGTCTTCTTATGGAAAATTCATACAATTCCACTTCAAACCCTATTTGAACCTTGAAAAAACGCAACAAATTTTTTGAAAATTTGACAAGATATAATTCTTACTAAATTAATGCAATTACCAAAGTTTGGGTTCGATTCACTGCATCGTTTAAGAATTATAGCAACTTATAGTTTGCACGTTTTAACACGTCTTCTTATGGAGAATTCATAAAATTCCACTTCAAACCCTATTTGAACCTTGAAAAAACGCAACAAATTTTTTGAAAATTTGACAAGATATAATTCTTACTAAATTAATGCAATTACTAAAGTTTGGGTTTAACTCACTGCACCGTTTAAGAATTATAGCAACTTAAAGTTTGCACGTTTTAACACGTCTTCTTATGGAGAATTCATAAAATTCCACTTCAAACCCTATTTGAACCTTGAAAAAACGCAACAAATTTTTTGAAAATTTGACAAGATATAATTCTTACTAAATTAATGCAATTACCAAAGTTTGGGTTTGACTCACTGCACCGTTTAAGAATTATAGCAACTTAAAGTTTGCACGTTTCAACACGTCTTATTATGGAGAATTCATAAAATTTCACTTCAAACCCTTATTTAAACCTTGAAGAAACGCAACAAATTTTTTGAAAATTTGACAAGATATAATTCTTACTAAATTAATGCAATTACCAAAGTTTGGGTCCGATTCACTGCACCGTTTAAGAATTATAGCAACAGTTTGCGCGTTTTAACACATCTTCTTATGGAGAATTCATAAAATTTCACTTCAAACCCTATTTAAACCTTGAAAAAACGCAACTAGAAACTCCAGGTTTTTTCTATATATAGTAAAAATTATGTAATTAATTGTGTTCAAAATTTATTAGGATTCGCTAAACAGTTACAGAGCAAAAAATTATAAACTGTTACGAAACGTCAAATTTATCATGTTGTCATTGTTATTTATCGTGTTTATAATCTTCAAGTTCAAATCAGAGGGTACAATTATTCGCAAAAGTCACTTACAAATTTTTATATTGGGTTGGCAAATAAGTTCGTTCGGTTTTTTGGGCTGGAATATATCACAAAAGCCGAACAAACTTATTTGCTAACCCAATAATATGAAGACAATTTGATTAAAAAATAAATATAACATGAAATTCACTAATTAAACGAAAGCTTTTTAAATTAATCTATTTTTTCAATGCAAAAGATACTTATGAATGGCTTTCATTGCCAATATATTGATGGATTACGAATTTCTTGTACTTTTGTCTCGCATTGTACCTCCACAACATCCTTAATAACAGTCTTCATATCTGTGATATTTTACTAACAGCGATTGTACCCTTTTCCGTAGACAGAGTGCCAGAGTAGGACAATATTCAACTAATATTTAAAGATGACTAATAATCTTTTTGAATGTTTTGGATCAAAACTTTTTGATTAGTTAGCGATGATGGTTTTACCTCAAAAATGGCATAAGATCGTCGATCAAAATGGCACACACTTGATCCAATAAACTTCATTTAAAACATGGGAAAAAATTCTTCATATCTGTGATATTTTACTAACAGCGATTATACCCTTTTCCGTAGACAGAGTGCCAGAGTAGGACAATAATCAACTAATATTTAAAGATGACTAATAATCTTTTTGAATGTTTTGGATCAAAACTTTTTGATTAGTTAGCGATGATGGTTTTACCTCAAAAATGGCATAAGATCGTCGATCAAAATGGCACACACTTGATCCAATAAACTTCATTTAAAACATGGGAAAAAATTCTTCATATCTGTGATATTTTACTAACAGCGATTATACCCTTTTCCGTAGACAGAGTGCCAGAGTAGGACAATAATCAACTAATATTTAAAGATGACTAATAATCTTTTTAAATGTTTTGGATCAAAACTTTTTGATTAGTTAGCGATGATGGTTTTACCTCAAAAATGGCAAAACAACGTCGATCAAAATGGCACACACTTGATCCAATAAACATCATTTAAAACATGGGAAAAAATTGATTAATTTCTGCATTAAAATTCGAAGAAACTTTGTCCCCAACCCAATATCTGTTGACCCAGCCTGTATGTATGTAAAAGACAAGTTGGTGCTCGGTGAATCAAGCACCAGAGAAAGATAATGATCGAGAAGGAAGAAAATGAACGGCACGAGACGGTTGGTCTCGCCGAATTCGTATGGCATCGCATTCCTCCGCGGGGAAAAGCACGACGGGAAAAGGGCAATCCCTTTGCGGGCCAACGACCGTCGGACTTATTTCGTTAAAGGGGGAAACATTGGTTTAACCGAAGACCCGCAAACGCTCTAAGCAGAAGTCTTTGAAGAGGCTAATTACGGCATTCGGATTTCCACGGGACTTTCAGTGCCCGTTTTCTTTCCTCGTGTAGCCAAGACTTGTCTCCTGCGATTTCATGGAAATAATTGTCGCAGTCTAATTGTTCATTTTCCTTTAAACCTTTAATTTTAACTCGAAAATTAAACATTTCTCCCTAGCGAGAATAATTCCATTTTATATGATTTATGTCAGTTTATGGATATAAAATAGTGTAAACAATGCCTTGAATAATGGTAGAGCTCTAAGGTAAAACAGAATCAATGTCAATCCTGTGTCAATGATTAACATTTTCTAGGATGTTCAATAATGTTGCGCCTTATAGTTTCAATGCATAGCTTTGTATCTCAAATATAAATTAATCTGTGATCATTAGACAGATCTTTGTGCATTTATAGCAAAATTAAGTAGATGGTATTCAATATTGTAGAAAAATTTTCGAAATTAAAGATGTCAATATATGACTTCTCTATTAAAATCATTAAGGCAAGAAATAACATCCAAGTTGATTTCTATTTCTTGCAATCGATGCAGGCAATTTTTATTTTGCATAAAGATCCGCAGTCTAGTGATCATCGGAGAATATAAAATCTGCAATAATTTTGCTACTCGTCAACAAATACCCAAATAACAAAAATACCCAAAGTCTAGAGACTTCAATGCTAACCTTTGTTCAAATCATGTTTTTTGCGTAATTTGATGTATTCATTTGGAATTCGTTTAGGTAACTTTCGTTAACATGAACCATTTACTTCCGAGGTTACGTCCGTAAGATGTGAATTGGCATAAACCCACAATTGAAAGCAGAGTTTCAATTCGTTAGATGGAAACAGCCCTTTCGGGGGTAGTTTTCTAAAGACAGTTTCTCCTTCTAGTAAATAAATCATTCCAGAATTACATTCTACGAGCCGGAAGACCTTTGAAACCGTTCTGTGTGTAATGAATAATTAAGCTTGTTAACTATTGCGTTGGCAAGAAAGTAATTTCGGTATTTTCAAACGATGAACTTTAATCAATAAAATAGTTTCTTGTCTATTCCTTTTGGCAAAAGATCATCGAACAAAAGGGAAAATATCTTAATCATTAAAGTTCATTGCTTGAATAGAAAAATTCGGCACTATACAATATTTACCAGGGTGGACATAAGTAAAGTTCTGAGATCTCGAAACACCCCCTGCAAGTTTCACAAAGACAATTCCTAAATCTAATAAATAAATAACAGCAGTGGTTCTGCACGCCATCACTGGTTGGTACGCTCTAATTTCTCTAATCTATAACTACTGATTCAAGCTACAAGATTTCCAGGATCAGTTCAAGCGGAACACTAGGTTCGCGGGTCGCTAAAATTGACTACTTTATCAAAACAACAAGCATTCCTCTTGAACGCATCTTTACGATAGTCGTAAATGAATTAGCTTGCGTCCCGCAAACCTGGTGTTTAAAAAAAAAACAGAAGAAAAATACAAGAAGCACCTAGGCGAGTATCAGAAGTCTAATTGTAAGACGTGCAGACTGAAACGCCAGGTATAATTATGATAGGCACGTCATTATTCAATTTCTCGTGCGTGGCGATACGTCATGCAATAATTGAACCTTAATAACAAAAAGGAATTAGCGGTGGGAGGGGTGATAACGGGAGCAATCGATCTTTCCTAGAAACCAGTAACGGAGTCTAGCCGCGGCACAGAAATAGCTACAGTGACTCCCATTAATATTCGGACGCTCTAAAAAGCGCAATAGTCTTTTTAATATTGGACTACACGATTCAAACTTTTTTCGGAAGCCAGAGCACTTAGTTCACTACAGGATGTGAAAAGAAATTTTTTCGAAAATTCCAATTGGTCGGAGAATTGTAGAGAAAATACTAAAAGATCCATTTTGCAACTCTTTTGCGTGGGCCTGTATTGAAAATTTAAAAAATACGTTTTGTAGATCTGTTTGAATTAAACATATCCTGAATAATTTCGTCAAAATCGGTCGACGTTGAAATGAGCTACAAGCGTTTAAAGATGGTAAAAATTGCAGATTTTCACGATTATTCGGCCTATAACAGCAGTAAATCTAAGAATTCTTACATCTTTCAATGACTGTCATTTTTCCCCGCATCAACCGATTTCGATGAAACTTTCACAATGCGTATATAACCCACACAGATCTACAAAACGTATTTTTCAAAATTTCAATATAGGCCCGCGTAAAAAAGTTGTAAAATGCAACATTTAGTGTTTCCTCTACAATTCCGGTCAAATGCAATTTTTGAAAAAATTTCTCTTCACATCCTGTAGTAAACTAATTGCTCTAGCTTTCCAAAAAAGTTCAAATCGCATAGTCCAGTATTTGAAAAGTTACGGTGTTTTTAAGAGTGTCGGAATATTAGTGGGAGTCACTGTACCTCGTTGTACTCGCGTCCGCGTGGAATGAATGATTCGCGACACGCTTACGCCGGGAAAACTCGAAATCGGTTCGCTGCACTGCTTCTGCCAAGGTTCTGTCGCCTAACGATCCTTCTATCCTGTCTCGAAGTGAACTTTCATACGAAAATCATCTCGCTACGAACGTCGAGATATTGCCGGCTGAATTAATTAGGTAACTTGAAATTTGGACACTTTGAGTTATCTACTTCGTATTAAAGAGGAAATCAAGTAGAATTTAATATAAAAACTTGGTAATCTACGACATCTAGTGAGCAGTGTTCAAAGTAGACAGAAAATAAATACAGATTTCTATTTAAAAATGTATAATATCTATTTAAAAATGTAAAAATGTGTAATATAAAATATATTTCTATTTATAAATGGGCAACGCTGGACTTTTAAAAATTTCTTTATAATCCAAAATGATGTTTTTTCATGTATTGTTCCACTTAAAATAGAGAAATATAAGCAGATATTGGCATTACGTTTAAAATAACGGTCTCCCTACCATAATCTTAAAACCTGAAAATACTGTTTCACTGTTCCATCAATTTCTCTAAACTAAGGAATAGTAAGTTACCTAGATTTTTTTATCTGTACCTGTAATGAAAATTCATAAGCCGCCATTGGTAGGGGTCTAAGTAAGTTATATACTTGTACAAAGTTTCATCGAAATCGATCAAGGGGATGTTACGAAATATAATCGATTGGAAATAGCAAAAATCGTAAGAATTTGCGATTTAAATGAATCGCACACCGTAAATTCAAAGATTTCTACATTTAGAATGCCCATAGCTTTTTTATCCGTCGACCAATTTCAATGAAACATTGTACATATACATATATATATATATATATATATATATATATATATATATATATATATATATATAACTCACTTAGATTTACAAAATACATGTTTTAAATTTTCGTTACGAGCACAAATGAAAAATTTAAAAATCGTGGTCTTCACTGTTCCCTTCGTAATTGCGTCCAATAACAATTGCCAAAAACATCATTTACACATTAGCTAGTAAACCCTTCTAACGTCTCAAAGAAACTCTAGCTGCCGAGTCGAGTTTTGAAAAATTTATTCGTTTTTAAAAGGCGTGTAGTTTGTACTTTGTTTGATATTTTGATTACAGGCCCAGATGAAACGTTTAAAAATCGTAATCTTCACATTTTCCTTCGCAATTGCGACCGATAACAATAAAAAAATTATTTACACGTTAGCTAGTAAACTAACCCTTTTATCATCTGAAAAAACTGAAGCTTTTGTGTCGAATTTTGAAAGAGTTATTGATTTTTGAAGGTGTACAGATATTTCGTACCCCCATTGTAGAAAAATAAGTGGTGTTAAAAACGTTCCCTGGTTCGAGATCCCGCTGTCGGATCGAATCGGCGAGTTATTCCGTCGATAACGATGGAAGTCGCTGGAAATGGGAAACGGAGTTCGGGGCGCACGTGAATAACACCGATCGATAGCGCGCTGCAAGATTATTTCCATCGGCCGGGGATAAGGATGGCGGCTGGGGGGTTGGCGAGAGAGGATCAACCCCTTCGCGACGGAAAACCACAAAGGGGTTAACCCGTTGCAACTCGATCCGCTCCCATCGCGCATCGGGGTAAAAGTCTCTCGCAGAGGAAAGTCGTGTCAGAAATAGGGTCCTTTAAATACAACACCGGCTCCGGATCCGAGATTACGGGACGCGGGAACAAGCCCGTGAAACTTTCGAAGAAGTCGAAATTTATGTGCGGGTGATAATAGGGAAACTTCTATCTTTAAGGGCTGTATCATTATTTGTGGTCGGTCGGTGCTTCGATAATGTCAATTTTATATTTCATTCCGACGTAACGGTATTATACGCCATATATGTATAATTTAAGGATATAGAGTAAATCCTCTATAAGGTGCTACACGATGGACGCAACAAAAAGTGTCCCTCTACGATCGACGCAAACGAACCTCGAATAAAATTGCTCTTTAAAATTAACGTATGTTTTATATCTTTCAACCCTTGCCCTACTTTAACGAGCCAGACACACGATGAACATTTTAACAAAGTTTATACCAAATTTGATTAATTTCATGCATTTATGGCGAAAATGAGTGGGTGCCATTTAAAACAGTGAAAAAGTTGCAATGATCTAATAATGCGATCTAGTGTTTTCAGCTTGTTAAGATTATTCAAATAATTTTTAACTTTGGGACTTTGTTTGGACTAGCTAGGAGGTAAACATACTAAAAGTTACACCTCCTAGAAAGTCCCATTCTCCTAGAAAGTCCCATTCGTAGAAAGTCCCATTTTCGGTTTTCCGCTTATATCTCGGAAACTATGCGTCCTAGAGATAAGACTATTCTATACAAAATTAGAGCTGACAAAATGTGCCACAAGATTGATTCAATTCAGTTTTTCGCTATCTCGCATCGTTTTCGAGATATCCGCGCTCAAATAAGGCAAAAAACGTGAGGCAAAAATTTCTTTGTCACAATTAGTGAACTTTGAGCGCGGATATCTCGGAAACTGTGCGAGATAGCGAAAAACTGAATTCAATCGAAATTGTGGCACATTTCGTCAGCTTTAATTTTGTATAGAATGGTATTATCGCTAGGACGGATAGTTTCCGAGATATCCGCGCTCAAATAAGGCAAAAAACGTGAGGCAAAAATTTCTTTGTCACAATTAGTGAACTTTGAGCGCGGATATCTCGGAAACTGTGCGAGATAGCGAAAAACTGAATTCAATCGAAATTGTGGCACATTTCGTCAGCTTTAATTTTGTATAGAATGGTCTTGTCGCTAGGACACATAGTTTCCGAGATACAAGCAGAAATCCGAGAAAAGGGACCTTCTACGTGCCCCCCACTTACCTCCTAAGAGTAGGAACTTTTAGTATGTTTACCTCGTAACTAGTCCAAACAAAGTCCCAAAGTTAAAAATTGTGTTCCTTCCATTTCCCTCTACACCCCCCTTATGAGCATTCATTGACGGGAATATATAAAATAAGAATTAAATGTCTATGTCACACTCCAGACTCTTGAAAATGATGCAGACAATTTTTATTTTGCGTAAAAATCCGCGAGCTATCTCTTCTACGACATTTTTGGGGATGAAGACGTTGTGATCGGTGTAACCGCGAAGAAAATGTTACGGTAAGTAAATTATTGATAATGATTTTTCTGATAATAAACTTCCCAGTCTACGAGCGTCATATCTTTACGCAAAACATTAGAATTGCTTTTTAAAATCAATGAATTTCTTATTTAACGATAATAAATTAGTTATTTAGTAAAAATAACTGTTGCAATGGGGTATGTGTGAAAGACTAATGTGTCCACACGAAGAATATCACCAAAGGTAAATCGTAAAAATTATTAATTAGAGCTGTGGGCTATAGTTATAAAAATCGACCGTTGTCCGAGGATTGCAAGTTGCAATTGCTCGATTCCGCCACGAATATCGCGGGGAAAGTAATTTATCCGTAAAGAAACAGTAACTGGATCCATTGTGCTAGGACATGCTCGGGAGACTCGTGAAAATGTCAGCCCTAATCCGCCGGAGTGTCCCAGAAATTGAAATGAAACTTCGATCGCACGAATATTCGAAACGAAGTTTCGCCGACGATTGAGAACTTCGGATACTCCGCTTAATTGGATAGTTGAACTATGAAAGCTGTCTAAAAATAGAGGCGGTCCGATGATCCAGCAGCGAGGAGACATTTCGAGAAACGGACGTGGCGAGAGCGGATCGTTTCCTTTTATTTTTTTTTTTATTCTCCGTGCATTGGCGAGAGGATGAATTCAAAGAGAAGGGAAACTCGCTGGGTGCAGAGAGAAAGCTAGAACACGTTGGGGTAGAATTCGCCGACGTTATCATACGAATCGAAATGTCAGAGGAATTATAAATAGGTTAGGATCGATAGGCAGCCCAGAAGGCGAGCTTGGGCGCCATCTAGTCTGCGGCCCTTCCACCTACAATCCCGACTGTCTTCGCCTACCCCTATTAATGGACGTTCAATGCATTCTCCGACAAGTTTCTCGGCGATTTAAAGGCTTCGATAGCTTTCAATGTATACCTGCAACGCTGAAAAGAACCTAACCCTTTCCTACAGACAGCGAGGATATTTTCAGAAAGCTCTGGATCCGAATAACTCTCCAGATCTTATCGGCCAGACAGCGCGACTCATCGATCCACATGGATTTAAAACGGTAATTGCGTTCGGACATCCTTGTGTTCCTCATTTTAGACATTTTTTCATGTCGAAATAGATCAGAGACAATTCCAACTTCCGTGTCTGAAGATGTGCTACATTATCCTGTTAGTCAATTAATGTTATTAATTAGACTGCGGATTTTAATAGAAAAATCATTTCTGTAATACGGGAACCAAACTGGAATTTTTGTTTTCTTGAGTTGTGTTAATCATTTTAATTCTCGAAATTTTATCACCAAGATCGGCCAGACAGACTCATCGATCCACATACAATTAAAACAGTAATTTAAAACGGCATTTTTCCAAATAAAGCTGCTAGTCTTGGATATATGTTTCAGAGACTAGGCTGAATTGTTTACACTCGGGACTTCTCGGAGCTTCCCGATCTGAAGAAACTAATGCTACAGTCTCGGCTGTTGAATATCCTCAATTAATCCAATGACTAGACTGCAAGATAAGAATTATTTGCGTCAACTGCAAGATACGGCGTCTAAATATAAACTTATATTGTTCATTGATATGTTTTTAACGTAGTGAAAATAATATGTTAAAACTCCTCTTAATAACTCGCATACAATGCTCACTAGTGTTGTATAAAGCTCGAGTCTTCGAAGCTCCAGAGCTCAGTCTTAAAGACTTCTTCTACATCTTCTTCTACAGAAACTTAGTCTTTAAGACTGAGCTCTGAAGCTTCGAAGACTCGAGCTTTATACAACACTAATGCTCACAGTCCCGCAATTTTAAATTTAGTGTTTCAAGCATCAACAAAGGCGTCGACTTCACCAGCAAATATTTATTTTCATTTTTAAATATTTATTTTTTGTTGGATTCGTATAAATAGACAGCGGATTTCACGCATTTCCGACAAAAGCTGAGTAGGCGTAACTTGAAACAGTGAAAATATTGGAAGATTTAATTTTAATTAATTATACTAAAAAAGAAGATTAATTTCTACTTCAGATTGTTGCAATTCAGCTAGAAAAAACTTTTATTTTGCATAAAGATCCGCTGTTATAAATAGACTGCGGATCTTTATGCAAAATAAAAATGTTCGCATTGATTGCAGGACACAGGAGCCAAATAAAAATTGTATTCGTCTTTTAACCCTTTGCACTCGGAGCTATTTTAACTGCAAAATTAAACTTTCTTTCCGATCTAGAATATTTCCATTCCTTGTGATTTTTTAAACATTTTGTAGATATGAAATTGGTATAGTACCTCATACAATAACTAAATGTTTAATAATTGATTAGATACCGATATATTTAATAGTGTAAACAATATTTTGAATAATGGTACAGCAATCTTTAGTGGTGTCTCAGAGGGGACAACCGAGTGCAAAGGGTTAATTATCCTATTCAGCCGAAACGAATACATTGATGTCTTTAAATATTTTTACCATGTCCACTGCTTTAAATTGTACATGCCCAGTTTTGTCATAAATGCATAAAATCCGCAGTCTAGTTATAAAGCACCATGTGAAGAGCAATGTAGAAGATGGACTGCGAATTCGCTGTTTGAAATGGCACTCATTTTTATGATAAATTGTAAAGCAGTCTGGTAATAATAAAAAAAGATTTTGTTGCTTTTAATCCGGAGGTTGAATCGATGCAACGCACCGAAATTTACGAAGAAACGACGCGGCGGCTATTGAAATAACCTCGTTGCTCGACAATTCCGTGGAAATCTGAGAATAAAGAATTTTTTCGACATACAATCACCCAATTATTTCGAGCAACACGCTAACGCACTGACTGCCACTCGGCCCACGCGCCGCTGACACGACTTCCGATCCGAGAGTCACAAAAGTAATCCCCGAGAGATAGGACTGACTAGGGCGAGTAAAACTATAACATCCTAAGACCATTATATAATTAGAGAGTCGCCGTGATTCTAACACGGAATGACAGAAATCAACCTGTCAAAAGATTCTCTCCACCGTACCACAAATGTTTTCGGAAGTTCGACCAAAAAATGATCGTGTTCAACTATTTTAACGAATGAAGCTGCGCGTTCAACGAGTCGAAGTAATAATCTTGATGCAACCCCTTCTACTGCAATATTAATAGACTATTAACACATTACCGATCGGTGATTATTGCGTAATTTTGAACAATCTATAGTTCATGGCTAAACACTTTTTAATGGAACCATCAATAGTAACGGCAATTTTCATTATGAATTAACAAGTTGCTCTCAATAACGTCATCTAATAGCTTCATTTAAGATTGCAATGTAAAAGAAAATTTCTATGCTTTCTTTCGGTACAGCAAAATTATTGAAAATCCTATTAATAGGCTTCCGGTAGGTAAAGTGTTAACATATTGTGACAATCGGTGGAATTTAAAATAGTAGAACGCGATTGCAAGAATTTGAGAACATCATTGTCTTTTACAATTTAACAGATGCAGATGCAGAAATAAATTGCAAGACTTGTGTCCTGCAATTCATGGAAATAACCGCTGTAACATATTCCGCGGTCTAATTATTAATTTCCTTTAAACCGGAATCAAATTTAGCCATTAGTTAACGTGTTAACAATGCTAACTTTTGTTCAAATCACGTTTTTTCAGCAATCAGTGAAAATAGTAACTGTCATTAAGGATGTTCTGGAGGTACAATGGGAGACACAAGTACAAGAAATTCGAAATCCATCAATATATTGGCAATGAAAGCCATACATGAGTATGTTTTGCATTAAAAAAATAGATTAATTCAAAATGCTTTCGTTTAATTAGTGAATTTCATGTTATATTTATTTTTTAATCAAATTGTCTTCATATTATTGGGTTTGCAAATAAGTTTGTTCGGTTTTTGTGATATATTCCAGCCTAAAAAACCGAACGATCTTATTTGCCAACCCAATATAAAAAATTGTAAGTGACTTTTGCGAATAATTGTACCCTCTGATTTGAACTTCAAGATAATAAACACGACAAATAACAATGACAACACGATAAATTTGACGTTTCGTAATAGTTTATAATTTTTTGCTCTGTAACTGTTTAGCGAATCCTAATAAATTTTGAACACAATTAATTACATAATTTTTACTATATATATAAAAAAAGACTGGAGTTTTTAGTTGCGTTTTTTCAAGGTTTAAATAGGGTTTCAAGTGGAATTTTATGAATTCTCCATAAGAAACGTGTTAAAACGTGCAAACTTTAAGTTGCTATAATTCTTAAACGGTGCAGTGAATTAAACCCAAACTTTGGTAATTGCATTAATTTAGTAAGAATTATATCTTGTCAAATTTTCAAAAAATTTGTTGCGTTTTTTCAAGGTTCAAATAGGGTTTGAAGTGGAATTTTATGAATTCTCCATAAGAATGTTCTCCATTAAAATGTGCAAACTTTAAGATGCTATAATTCTTAAACGATGCAGTGAATCGAACCCAAACGTTGGTAATTGCATTAATTTAGTAAGAATTATATCTTGTCAAATTTTCAACAAATTTGTTGCGTTTTTTCAAGGTTCAAATAGGGTTTGAAGTGGAATTTTATGAATTCTCCAATAGAAGACGTGTTAAAACGTGCAAACTTTAAGTTGCTATAATTCTTAAACGGTGCAGTGAATCGAACCCAAACTTTGGTAATTGCATTAATTTAGTAAGAATTATATCTTGTCAAATTTTCAAAAAATTTGTTGCGTTTTTTCAAGGTTCAAATAGTGTTTGAAGTGGAATTTTATGAATTTTCCTTAAGAATGTTCTCCATTAAAATGTGCAAACTTTAAGATGCTATAATTCTTAAACGATGCAGTGAATTAAACCCAAACTTTGGTAATTGCATTAATTTAGTAAGAATTATTCTCGGCAAATTTTCACAAATTTTCTTGCGTTTTTATATACCTCCAGAACATCCTTAAAACAAATGTTGGTAGCGAACCGCGACGATTCGCGCTTCTCCTAATGGTTGATTCTATTCGTTAGCGAAGAGTGTTCATTAGCTTGTGGGATCAGCAAAAGAGTATTTGTTGTAGTAGTTAGGGCAACGGTCCTTCAACGAGCTATTCGGTCTTCGTATTATTTAATCATCCATACAGACGGAATCGATTAGAAACAGAGTTCGTTCAGTTCGATTGTTGTTAATTTTCTGGGTTTCTTCGGTTGACCTACGAAGTCACGCGCAAGTCGAACGTCCTAGGTGATGTAACGTTGTCGTCGACGACCGAAAAACTGACGAAAACCAGCTCCATCCAGCGACTTGTTGACTTTGCAGAGTAATGTTTGAAACCTTGTATGCAGGCAGACCTCTCAGACTACCGTTTCGACAGATATATCCCAAGACAAGTTGTACATGGTGTAAAGAAATAATATATGCCACGACTATCGTAGCGTGATTCTACGAAAAATTCATTTCAAGGTCGATAGGTCAACAATTCTTTCTATCGCGCCCTGTGCACTTATCGCAAGGATTCGCAATGCAAAAGAAACTCGACCGTTCGCTGAACAAAATTGTGGTAAAGCTTTTTCATTTTCGGACTGATTTTATTTATATTGTTTATATTTTATCCTAACGTCAAATATCTTTGTTGTTTTTAAAGATACGTCAAATGTCTGAAGGACAAAGTTGAATGGTTCAGCGGGGCTCACATGATACCAAGAATATTATTGTTATTATGTGATTGTTTTTAGAGACATCAAGGTCACCTTCATTTTTTAAAATGGAAGCACCCTTTTTTAAACACCTCTAATGATGGTCCCTTTCATTAGGAATTCAGTGACTATGATTACCCATGCACGTATAAACTTTCTAAGTAGCTCCTAGTCTGTATAACAGACACAGGACATTATTATTTTGAAAAATGTTCCTTTCTATCGATCGTATAATTGTTGATAAAAGATGTGGTGATGCTCTCATAGAAGTTTAGATCATGTTCAAAAAAAATTTTGCATTAACCAATGAAAATTCGTAGTCTAGACGTTAGTTTAATTGTAGACTTCATACTTAGGCTTTAAAAACAACAAAGATATTTGAGGTGGTAACGTTAGGTGACTCACCCTGTATATTGGGTCGGCGAGAAAGTAATTTCGGTACTTCGAGGTGAAAATAAATCCAATTTTGGTAAAATTTTATGAGCGTGGACTATGAAGCTATATCAGAAAGATAATTGTGCATTAATTTTTAGTAAGAATTATATCTTGTCAAATTTTCAAAAATTTTGTTGCGTTTTTATACACCTCCAGAACATCCTTAAGCTTGTTAGCTTGTTACCTATTTACTTCCAAGAGTGTGTGTAATGAGTGGACTGCGGATGAAAAGTTTCAAAAACTGCTATAATATACAGTAGCGCGTTATGACCTAGTTGAAGCCTTGGGCAAAGCAAAATTTCGGGGCCCCTAACCCCATCGAAACAAATTTCTGAGAAAAACGTAGAATTTGCCTAATTAATTTGCAAAATTGCTGTGTTTCATCATTGATCGAACCTGTGCGCCGATATCATCACACTTTGAGTAGAATTTGGATGTTGGATCTCGGTTTGTCCCCTTTTCCTTGAGGCCCAAGTTACCCATGGGGTAACGCGCCACTGATAATATAAAATTCGATAGAATTACCAACGATTTTGATTTCTTTTAGATCCACAAAGGCTGTTCCCATGAATAATATGATTCCACTCCACTTTCTTCAAATTTGTCTATAAAAAAATAGTAAATTGCATAAACATCCGCAGTCTAGTGAATTTGAACATGAATTTTGCGTTTGACGAACTTGTCGCGCTGCTGGTTACCAGAGAGAGAAGAGGAAGAAAAGAATGGATAGTCGATATTTTCCGGAGCATAGCGAGACAGCGAACGCGTTAACGAGTCCCCAGAACTGTCCAGGAGCGGAACAAGGTTGAGTTTTCCTCGGGCTCTCGGGCACGTTCGCGTGAGAACACGGAGACTCGCGCCCCGGGAACGAAAGGAAGCTGGACCTTCAACGATCTCCTCGCCTTAAGAACCTGTTCAACCCCGGTGCCCCGGCCTCGCGTGAGGTCGTTAGAGGCACTTCTGACGGAAATGACCGTTTTGTGGGCCGAAGCAGGCCGAACGGGAAACATTAAGTACCGTGTGATGCTGCCGGGGATAGAAGAGTGGGGACTATTTTACGCCGCTGGCGCCACGTTGAAATTTCCATAGAAAACGTGTCCAACCTCTGGCCACGAGCACAGCCGAGCATCAACGAAATTGACTGCGCACTATCATCGAGCGGAGCCATCGCCGCGCGTCGTCGCGGTGCAATCAGGTGCTGATTGTTTTCGCTACTCCGCGTTTTCCTTCGTCGATTTTCATCCCGACCGACTGATGCCTCCGAACGATGAAATTACGGAAATTCGAAGCTTTGCAAACAGATTTTGACCTGATCTGCCAAGATCCGCATCTGGATGCAGAAGATATTCAAGAATTTCGTTGGATTCTTTAGCGATTTTATAGAAGAGATTCTACATTTAATTAATTCTTATGGTCGCCACTTTACGAAACAGATTTGAACGGGCTACGTCGAATCAGGAAAATGCAACGACGATATTCATATTTTATTTCTAGAGCTGTCAAGATCCATCTCTAGATCCAGAAGATTTTCAGATCTACACTCTAACGAGAACTATTTCTTTGGATTCTATCGAGATTTTATAGAGGAGATTCTGAATTGAATAAATTGTTGATGCTATTCCTTATAATCGCTAACGACGATATTCACATTTTATTTCTTGAGCTGTCAAGATCCATCTCTAGATCCACAAGACTTTCAGATCTACACTTTGACGAGAACGATTTCGTCGAATTCTTTCGTGATTTTATAGAGGAGATTCTGAATTGAATAAATTGTTGATGCTATTCCTTATAATCGCTAACGACGATATTCACATTTTATTTCTTGAGCTGTCAAGATCCATCTCTAGATCCAGAAGATTTTCAGATCTACACTTTGACGAGAACGATTTCGTCGAATTCTTTCGAGATTTTATAGAGGAGATTCTGAATTGAATAAATTGTTGATGCTGTTCATTATAATCGCTAACGACGATATTCATATTTTATTTCTAGAGCTGTCAAGATCCATCTCTAGATCCACAAGATTTCGTGATCTACATTCTAACGAGAACGATTTCGTTGGATTCTTGCGAGATTTTATAGAGGATATTCTGAATTGAATAAATTGTTGATGCTGTTCATTATAATCGCTAACGACGATATTCATATTTTTTGAGCTGCCAAGATCCATCTCTAGATCTAGAAGATTTTCAGACCTACACTCTAACGAGAAAGATTTCGTCGAATTCCTTCGAGATTTTATAGAAGAGATTCTACATTGAATAAATTGTTGACGCTATTCCTTATAATCGCCAACGACGATGGTTGACATTTTATTTCTAGAGCTGTCAAGATCCATCTCTAGATCCACAAGATTTTCAGATGTACATTCTGACGAGATTCTGAATTGAATAAATTGTTGATTCTATTCCTTATAATCGCTAATGAACGTATTGACATTTTATTTCTATAGCTGTCAAGATCCACAAGATTTTCAGATCTACACTCTAACGAGAACGATTTCGTCGAATTCTTTCGAGATTGTATAGAGGACATTCAGAATTGAATAAACTGTTGATGCTGTTCATTATAATCGCGAACGACGATGTTGACATTTTATTTCTAGATCTGCGAATATCCACTTTGATTTCATTCTAATAGAGAGTAGAACAGAGCGAATCGGAAGTGTCAATTGCACCGAAAGAAGAAAGTGACGAAACGACAGACGACACGTGCGAAGATAAATAGACAGACTTCGCGTGCAAAGTACAATGTGATCTTCTAAGCAACGGAACGGTTAGACGAGGATCAAAATCCACGATGAGATGAGGCATTGAATTGGAGTTAAACGTCTCATAACTAAGTACATAGTCGTGAAGCGCATGCAACGATGCAGTTAGAGAATCCCAAGGCTGCGAAGAGATGAACTTGGTTGTGGTAGACCTGATTGGAAATTTGATTCCTCGCATGCAGTGAACACAGTGGGCTCGTCTAAGAGCGACCTGGGGGGGGGGGCACGTCAATGAATAGCTCAGGTAGCAGGCATTGTAGAGTTAGAGAACTATGCTCGATGAAAGTGGATGCTCGCCGAGATACAGCGAGTATTGACGGCGTTCTAGAATCAGCCAGGACAGATCGGTACAGTCGAGTGTGTCTGGACACATTCACACGTTCGATAAGTCAAACACTACACTGCGCAGGAGTCACCCAGTTCGCGTCTGATCGCCGAGGATTAGCCGCGCGTTCGCGTCCCGTGTGCACATTTCCCAGGCAGGATGTCCTAATCCCTGGTAACACGGTGTCGATCATCGTTACCAGGACCCAATTCGCGAAGACAATCGGCAAAAACTGATCTAAGAACAATCCTTTCGCGGCGGCACTTCTCTTATCGACCGGCGAAGACTCGTCCGACTGTTTCACAGCTCTGGTTACGCAACCTTCGAACAATAGCCGAGAACACCGAATTCTAGTTCGAGCACGTTCTTAACAATGCGGCAACTCTCTCTCTCTCTCTCTCTCTCTCTCTTCGGTGGGTCGATCGATCTCTGCTGTGAACGATTAACTGCATTACAGAGAACCAATCTCGATTAGGAACTTTCGAACTTCAGACCCCGAAGCTGTCGATCCGAGGTTATTGATTAAAACACAGGTCTCGGCCCGGGAAGGGCGAAAGGAGTTTCAAGGACTCGAGGAAATCAGAGTCCCGTGATCGATCGAGGCGAGTCCCGGACATCGGTTCGCCTGTCGATCGCTGCAACAAAGGTCGGCAAAGGTCGGCCATGACGCTCGGGGCCGTCATGGAACGATTTCATTCTTTCGGTTTATTGTATCGCGTAATCGATCCACCGATAGCCGGCGACCGGTTGTTGAATGAGCACGGACGTCACCGCGTTACGCAACTGATCCGAACGATCTCGCGAAGGGCGCAAGTCCCTTCCGTGACCGAAGGTCATCCGCGAAAATCGTCATGTGAAATTCACGCGTCGACCGAATCCAATTCTTGACAATGGAATCGTCGCCGACAAAGCTGTCAACAAGCTTTTTTTTGAAAGAGGATCCGGGGGACGCGTGTGTTTTCCGATGGAAAAATGGCGCAGGTTGGCCGCGGAGGTCGACGGAACGTCCGCTGGCGACCTAAATTTCCAGAAACTCGGACAGCTCGGCGGGGAAACGCGTCACGCGATAATCGACAGGCGGAAGTCGCTCGAAGAAATTTCAATGAATGAGAAACGCCGGTAAGGGCCTCTTAAAAGGATCGACCTTTCCAATTGACGCGGCCCGCGTCCTTGGGCCACCAGCCCCGGGAGAGCCAGCGCGCGCTCCTCTCCGCCGCCGCCGCCGCTGTTCCGAGAATGCTTTTGTGCATGAAAGCTGGCCTGATTCTATCTAAACTGTAAACTGCGTTGACGCGGAAGATCCCGTTCGAGATCCGATCGCGCGGACATTCTTCCCGTACCAGCCGGGATTACGTAAAGAAATATAATCAAGCTGAACTTACTGTCGAGATAGAACGCGTTTTCTCTCGAATTCCGATCACGTTGAAAAGATGTGGAATCTCGCGGAGAGGCAGAGGGTTAGGAAAAGACGTATCTATCGATTCTCGCGCCGTACGCGATGACGTCGCCGAGGCGGTAGAAAATGCAAATACTTCTGATCTCTGCTGAGAGACGGGAACGGGACGAATCGCGAGGAGAAGCTGAATTTTTCAAGACGCCGTGTGATCCGCACCGTGTCACGAGGCAATCGAAGCGAGAGGGTTCGTCGAGGAGGGGTTGAGTTCGCGATATAGGGCGTGTCACACGAATCGTTCGAGTCCAGGTTAGGTTCGGTTATCTATTGAAGAGGTAATTTCTCGGTGAATAAGGGACGTCCGGCGGATCCACGTCGAGCGGGTCCTCGTTTTTCAGGCGGGGACGGTAACTCATCGTTATCAAGCTCTCCGATTTCTCCTCGGCCAGAGCTTGCGCACAAGCGGAGCCTGGGAGAGAGAGAGAGAGAGTCGAGGAAAAAGGTGAACTTTAATAGCTCTCTAAAAATACCAGTCTCCATGCGGCGGTTATTTTCTGCCGGGAGGAGCCGATCGATCGAATTTAAGGGTGCTTTCGCGAAGAAACGAGGAGGAAACTGGTGGTCGTCGGATCGAGACGGGCCAGCAGCAGCAGGACGAGTTTTGCCGCGGCGATCTGCGGCTTGGTCTGCGCAGAAGCGGCCCTCCGGAAAATCACTAGCCGAGAGAGTGGCCGGCGGAGAACATTTTTGAGAACCTTGGGGTCGACCCTATGGCGTCGAGAGACCCTCCATCGGGAAACGAGAATTCTCCGGGTTCGATCGTGGTGCGCACGTTCGATCGACGTTCCAGGATCGCCACCTGGCGTGACGTCACTGGTACCGTCCAGCATCGAGCCGGGGGGAGCCGCGGTGTCTACGGGGGTGGGATCGAGGACGACGCGGCCTCGCTCGATTCTCGTGAATTCTTGAAAGCCCCCCTTATACCCCGCGGTCGCGGTAGCTAGGATTCACGGGGAATCGGATCGTATTTTCCATGTCTTCGCGGAAATGTCCGCAGCTGGCGAGAACGGGGCTTGCGCGCGTGCGCTCGCCCTCAGCAACACCCCGCGGACTACTTTCTGCAACCCCAACGGACAGAGCCTACGGGGGCTTTCTCAACGTTTCTTTCGCACTGCTCGAACTACCCGGTCGTCACAATTGGGTCAGGGAGGCGAGACCCCACGTAATCCACCGAAACCAGACTGTTGTATCCCCCGCCCCAAATCGTTTCCGGTTTCGTGAATTTATGTCGCGGATATGTGGAAAATAGCGCGGTTTCTAGAAATATCAAAGTTTTTACCATGGCTCCTTCCGCGTTGGACCGGTCCGAGAACAGGAGAAGTAGAAGAAGTAGCAGAAGAAGATCGTAGAACAAGGAAAAAGAAACAGACGGGGAGGGGGGAGCAAGCCTTTCCTGGTCGAGGGAGCCCCTCGGTTTCCTGGAAACGACACTGACAGAACCGATCACCGGGAAGAACTGTTTCACGCGGGTTCCGCTAGAGTTCGACGTCGGAAGAAAGCAAGGGAGAGAGAGAGTGAGAGAGCGATAGACGAACAGAGAGATAGGGAAGAGAGACAGTGGGCTAGAGAGAGAGGGTAGCGAGGGGAGCTTTCCGAGGCACAACTCTTCTTCGTCTCTCCCTCGCTCTCTCTCTCCCACCCTCCCTCTCCTGTCCTCGATCGAAGCTCCTCTTTACCAATGGTTACACCACAGACTCGCCTCTCCCTCTCTATATATGTATATATCTCTCTCACTCTCTCTTTCGCTCATTCGCTTGCTCTCTCCTCATTTCCTAACCGTTCCAACGGTTTGACATTCCGAGAGGATCGTTTACGAGATTAGATAGAACCTTGGTTGAAGGGAATGCGAGCGACGATCGACAAACAGCCTGGCCAACGATCATCCCTGGTCACCGTGACGGGAGGTAGAGCGCTCCATTTTAACGAGATCGTGCCATCGACAAAGAACCGCTCTCCTCTCTAACCCATTCAACGCTTTTTCACTCGTCTCTTGCCAGCCGTTCGTTCGTTCCCCGTTCCTCTCCCAGCGCGAGCACTCTATAAATTCTCTTTTTCTCTCTCTCTCGCCAGATAGGCGGAGAGGCAACGCGCACACAGGCACACACACGCACACCTGCACACCTGCACACCTGCACACCTGCACAAAGGCACACTCTCTATATCGGTCTAGACTCTGTTTTTTCTCAGCCAGGCAAAGCGGGTTATTATACGATTCTCTAAAGCGGAGACTCGGTGTCTGAGACGGGAGAGATGGCTGGTCTAAGCGATCACAAACCTTGTCACCCATGGCTGCGGCGAGCGGTGTTCGATGAGATAGAAGGTTAACAGCGCGGCTTCGAGGGGACCAGAGACTGACTGGCGTTTCGAGTCGTCGAGGACCGCCGGCATCATCGACCCGTCCGTTCCCCACCACCGCGCATCTACCCCCACCCGTAACGACACGCCACCCTCTCTCCGCCCGACCAACCCGCTACGTACTGGCATACCAGCTACCCCCACCAAGCCCCGGCGATCTCGATCCATCCCCGCTGCCACGGCAGTGTACCTCGAGCGCCACCACCCGAACCAATACGACGCGTGGAAGCTAGCGATGGCATCGAGACGCCAGCGAACATGCACGGTACAACGACGATCCTGTTTCTTCGACGCGGCCAACTTTTTCTCTTTCCCGATCAGCCCTCGCTGCCTATTTTATCATAATTACTCTGCAGATTCGATATTCCGTCGGCGTTTAGCAGAACGTAACTCGACAAACGGTACAGCAAAATTGAACGTGCTATCGAAACAAGTCTCGCGGTCGTTTCTCTGTTCTACCTCACGTACCGCGGAGGAGTTTATAATTACACGACGATACGGAGTTTAGGAATTACCGTCTGACTGTTTGTTCGCGCTCGTGGCGTGTATCCGTCAGCGAATTCTAAGCAGACTCCTGTATAATTTAAACAGAGACGGTATATAATTTTAAACGATTCTTTCATCGCGTTAAATGGGGGTCTACCGTAATCGTGGTAACGAAATCGTCGAGAAGCCGAGTCAATCATGTTACGAAGAGCAATTTGATTTCTCAGTCGACCAACGAACAGCATAACGGAATAAGAAAAGGTACGCGAGCAATTTTATTGACAAACGATTGGTTGGCGGAGGATAACGAGCTGGTTCGGACGGCTCGGGGTCGATACGCATTTACAAATCCAATAGGGAAAGTCGCTGGAACGAAAGTTTCCGTAAAGGAGTTGTCATATCGGACGATGGTACAACACACTCGAATGGAGCATCGTTATCCAGAAAAGTCTTGAGACAGCCCCCGGTTTCGAAACCGGTCGAAGCGAGAGTGTAGCCTACTTGAATTTCCTGGCCGACCGAATTGCTCAAAAAGTTGCAGGGTAGACGCGATAGCCCATCGCTACCAAGCAACCCCCATCCCTGTGTCACCCCCAGCCGAGAACCACCACCCCGCCCCTCCTCGCGACACGGTTCGAACCCCTAGCCTAGAGGACCCCGTTTCTGCCGGCAGTCCGCGCCCCCAAACAGGACGGCGCACGCTCCGCCGCGCCGTTCCGTCAGTGGTTCTCAAGGCGTTCCGAGGGATCACCGGAAGCCGATAGAAGAGTCCGGATACACCCGACGCGGTCTCCGCGAGGCGGCTCCCTGGGGAAATTTTTCGGCGAGAGAAGTGTGCCATCCACGCAGGGCTAATTGGAAGGACAAGAAGCACAGGCTGACTAGGACGAACGTGAACGTGAACGTTCGGTTTTCGGTCGATCGTGTTGGACGAAAGGGGGATGGATGGGGTTGGCGCGCGGGCGAGGGTTGAGGTGGTAGGGGGGACGGTAATGGGGACACGGTGTGCCATGGGATGTGACGGTTGTTCCGGTGGTTTTCGCACGGGGTCGCGAGTCTCGGGATAAGTGGGACGGGGAGGACACCGCTGCGCTGTTTTCTTCCGCGACTAGAAACCGCATCGCTATTCTGATAAATGCAACCCCTCCGTGCGGAGGATTCTCGAGCGAGCGAGCTGCGACAACGCTGTACTGCGAGGGTGAAGAAACTCGTTAAGGGTGAAGCGTGCTCGTTTAAAGGGGACTTTGTGCGAGGACAGTGCCGAGCCTCTGAAATTTTCATCGCAGTCGTCGTCGGCGCCAGTGATCGCCGCGACGAATGAGGACCACTGAACCGCGATCTGTGCTACTGGGCTACGCGCCACACGGCGCTTTGGCCGACCGACCGACTCTACTCGCGCTGTTCTCTCTCTCTCTCTCTCTCTCTCTCTCTCTCTCTCTCTCTCTCCCTCCCTCTCTGTCTCTCCTACCAGACCATTATTCCTACCTCTTTGTTTCTCGCTCTCTCTCGATCTCTCGCTCTCTTCCTATCTCGGTCCCTTCTTCCTGCTCTCTCACACACCCCCCACTCCCTCTTCTTGCTTAGACCCTATCTATACGATCCCCTAACTCCTTCCCTTGCTTCACCATGCAAATACTCCGTCTTGCACGTTATGAAGAACGAGCCTCTCTTTCCGAGTCCAACCCGGACTCCGTGTGCGCGCTTCACGGGATCCTGTTTCCCGACGAACCACCGCGCCGCGTCGGGATGATCGACCGTCACATTATTTCCCTGTCTGCCATTACATCGGCGGCGGCTGTAATCCGAACGATGCCAGGCCTCTCGCCACCCTGCACCCGCGATATTGATAATCCACCAGGCGACTCGCCGTCGACGATGGAGTCGCGAACGATACCTGGTGCAGTACCGCGGATCTTGCCAAGTTAGCAGCCGGCAGAGTTGTCGAAGCCGGTCGCGTACCTTGCACAGACGACTGTCGTATTGCACAGCGAGGCATTTGGCCTACGAAAAATCGGGGAAAATTATTTCAGTGTTATTTATTCGCTCAAGCTCATAATTAGACTGCGGATCTTTTTGCATTTATGGTTTCTAGAAATTATCAAACAATGCGAGATAAAATTCCACGGAATTTAAGGATGTTCTGGAGGTATATAAAAACGCAAGAAAATTTTTGAAAATTTGAAAAAGATGTAATTCTTAGTAAATTAATGCAATTACCGAAGTTTGGGTTCGATTTACTGCACCGTTTAAGAATTATAGCAACATAATAAAGTTTGCACATTTTAACACGTCTTCTTATGGAGAATTCATAAAATTCCACTTCAAACTCTATTTAAACCCTGAAAAAACGCAACAATTTTTTTGAAAATTTGACAAGATATAATTCTTATTAAATTAATGCAATTACCAAAGTTTGTGTTCGATTCACTGCACTGTTTAAGAATTATAGCAACTTAAAGTTTGCACATTTTTTCTTCTTATGGAGAATTCATAAAATTCCACTTCAAACCCTATTTAAACCTTGAAAAAACGCAACAAAATTGTTGAAAATTTTACAATATATAATTCTTACTAAATTAATGCAATTACTAAAGTTTGGGTTCGATTCACTGCATCGTTTAAGAATTATAGCAACTTAAAGTTTGCGCGTTTTAACACGTCTTATAGAGAATTCATAAAATTCCACTTCAAACCCTATTTAAACCTTGAAAAAACGCAACAATTTTTTTGAAAATTTGACAAGATATAATTCTTATTAAATTAATGCAATTACCAAAGTTTGTGTTCCATTCACTGCACTGTTTAAGAATTATAGCAACTTAAAGTTTGCACGTTTCAACACGTCTTATTATGGAGAATTCATAAAATTCTACTTCAAACCTTATTTAAACCTTGAAAAAACGCAACAATTTTTTTGAAAATTTGACAAGATATAATTCTTATTAAATTAATGCAATTACCAAAGTTTGTGTTCGATTCACTGCACTGTTTAAAAATTATAGCAACTTAAAGTTTGCACATTTTTTCTTCTTATGGAGAATTTATAAAATACCACTTCAAACCCTATTTAAACCTTGAAAAAAAGTAACTAGAAACTCCAGTTTTTTTAATATGTAGTAGAAGTTATGTAATTAATTATGTTCAAAATTTATTATGATTCACTAAACAGGTGAAAGCATAGAGGACATTTCAAGATCACCTTGATTTTTTAAAATATAAAATTGTTTCGATAATATCTCGTTAACTATTAGATTAAGGACATATGGAGGTCAACACTTTTATACTCAGAATTCGATAGTCTATCGATCCATGGTATAAAAAATAGGACGTTCCATTTTAAAAAATGAAGGTGACCTTCATATCTCTAAAAAAAATCACATAAAAACAGAAATTTTTTTTGTATCGTATGAGCCCCATTTTACCATTCAACTTTCTCCTTCAGACATTTGACGTATCTTTAAAAACAACAAAGATATTTGAGGTGGCAACGGTGACTCACCCTGTATAAAATTCCGAAAAAAATCTTTCTCGACAGAAAATAAAGATCATTTTGATGTTTCAAATATTAAAATGCATTATCGATTTCACAGAATATCATAGCTGACGTTAACACCAATTCAACGACCTGCTATATTTCAAATTGGGAGCAAATGAAACATCATTACGGTGATAGTAGCCTTTATAGATCTGAAGCAAATAAAAACCGTTTAAATACTGTTCAACTCTTTTGTTCGAATCATCTTTTCCTCAGATTATCGGGGAATCCCTTGAAAAATCGTAATAATAGAGTGCTTCCGCCGAAAAGACGGGAGCAATCACTTTTGCACATTAATTATGAATACGGGTGTCTATTACACATTTTGTAAAACAAGAAGATGTAAAAACAATGCACTGCTCCATAGTAGCAATGAAAGAGTGTACTTAGGGTGTCCGAAAAATGTTGTACTTGTTCTTGAGGTGATTCGAAGTAACTTTTCCCTCTGCGAAAATCTTCTCCGCAGCTTCGTTCAGGAGTTATCCACGAAACTGTGTTCGGGTTCCGGCACGGCCAATCACAACGCGCCGAGTCACAATGCGCCCGCCTCAGCCGCGCTCTGATTGGCCCCTGTTTTTCGTTAATAACTTGAAAACAAAGCCAAGGAGAAGATTTTTGCAAAGGAAAAAGTTATTCTGAATGACCTCGGGAATCGTTTCTTTCAAGGAAGAACATTTTTCATCCTGTAGAACCCTTGCCATTGGGAAGTACAGCTTTGCCAAAGTAATTTGTACAGCGCGTTGGCACTCGTTGCACAGTAAAGTCTATATATATCATATAATAAACAAAAGGATTTGTAAATTGTTGTTGTTTGCTTGACAGAGACGAGCCGATTCCGCAAGGGGCTGGCAATAAAGAGCCATCTTCGATCGAGGGAGCGTTTGAAAGACAACGCGATAAGAGGAAGAGATCACGCGTAAAGGAGAGTCCCTTTATTCTAAGCGTTGCTCGAGTCGGTCCCACGTCGACGTTTAAACGCGAAATTAGAGCCACGGCTCCCTCCAGCGTCTCGGGGTAAAGCGTCTAATGGATTACTTCGAGAACGGGGATAACTCCTCCTCTATAACATCTTGGCTACAGGGGGAGGGGATAGCGAGACACGTTTTGTCACCGGATATTCCGGGCTCATCGATCGTTCTTCTTAAACGCGACCATGGCGATCGGGATCACTCGCTGGAAATAAGATCGTTCTTAATTCCGTCCACGACGTTGTCCTCTTGCAGTAACAAAGGCACGGCCAACAACCGCTCCCTCTGCCTTGGACGCGCTCCCAGTTCGCCCTGGGAGCCACCTTCCGCGCAAATTACGTCAGAAGAGGGCCACCGTTAGGGATAAAAAGATCGGACACCCTACGTTTCCATGTTCGCTGATGATATCGGAAATGTACAGGGTGTAGAGATATTATATGTCGCGACTGTCGATCGTGTAAGAATTGACGCGACGAAGCTGCCGCAAACTTTTTCGCGTACACAAATGAGTAATAGAAATGGAACCGGAGAAAGTTGTTATACATTCATTCGACAAGGTTTCTGGTTGTTCTCGCTTCCGTTCCAATAACTTCCTTATTCCAGCAGTGTTCAAGAATCGCGTGTACCACGACGAAGAGAAAGAGACAACGTCTGTTGAAAGACAGCTAAAGTTTGCATGGATTAATACGCGGAGGTACTGAGTAAGAAGTTCACCGTCAAACAAATAATACGAAGTTGTTATTGCTTCTATGCAGTTCTACGTTCGCTGGTGAAAAGCGGGTGCATAAGAATGCAACAACTAAAACGTAAAAATGACATCGAGCCGTGCGAGAGCAGCAGGAGGAGGCGTGAAAGAGCAAAGGGCGAGCGCCGAGGTGCGCGTCGTTTAAAAATAAAGCAACACGGATCGAGACATACACTGGTGGATAAAATGATAAGGCACCGTTGTACACACACAAAATTTCATACAGAGGGTGTCTCAAAATTCCTTCAACATCCGGAGATGGGAGGTTCCTGGGATCATTTTGAAGCAACATTTTCCTTTGCAAAACTGGCGTCCTTGGCTTTGTTCAGCAGTTATTAACGAAAAACACGGACCAATCGGAGCGCGACCCAGACGCGTGTTGGCACAGTCGTGTTTTTCGTTAATAACTCCTTAACGAAGCCGCGGACGTCATTTTTGCAAAGGAGAGTGTTGCTTCAAATTCATTTCCGGATGTGAAATGAATGTTCGTTGCTAAAAACCTTGAGGTGCCTTATCATTTTGCCCACACGGAAAGTCAATTTTTGTAGAAATAATAAATGGTTTGAACGAGTTATTTAATTTCTAGTATATTATTATAAAAGTTAGCACCTTGTTTTGTTGTATATTCACTTTCTACGTGTACAAATGAATGTTCATTGCTAAAAACCTTCAGGTGCCTTATCACTTTGACCGCCAGCGTATCTCTAAATGTAATAAAATCGTGTCTGTGACGTTCGAGCCACTAGACGCAGCGTTTCTTCGGGAAGGTTCCCGAGAAATCCGCATTCGAGAAAGTCCATTCGTTCAAAAGTTGTGACGTGTCATTAATGACCAAAGACGACTTTTTCGCCCTATTTTGGGCAGGTTTCTGCTTATAACTTTTGGATTTGTTATTGCGCGTGGGCAAAGTCGCGGGTACAGCTAGTGTATAAATAAAGAAGAGAAAGAAAGTAAGGAAAGGAAATGTGGGTGGTGCGCGGCACGAGTAACAGAGGGCATCGAAAAGCGAGGGGCGCGCGACACGATCGTCAAAGCGTCACCAGGATCGATCCTCGAGGAGGGGGGTGGGGGGAGTGGGGGTGGAAACACTTCCGCGGAACTGGGCTAGGCTAAAGTCCCTGAAACAACCCGTTACGTAACTTCCGGCGACGCGTCGCTCGACAATGCGGTCCTTATTGCGGGCCGAACGGTTTATTCGCCGAGTTCTCCGGTTAAAAAGCGACCCCCGACCCCTCCGCCGAATCATTGTCGTGCGGCCGGCCACTTTGGCAAGAAAAAGGGCGGTCGGAGACGGCCAGCATCGTCCATGGGAACCGATAACGACTGACAAATGTCACGAACGGCAAAAAGACGAGAGGTAACGTGGACAGGCACCGACGCGACGCACACTCGGCCAAAATCGCAAGACGCTGGTCAAAATTCATGTCTCTGTTAATTATACATTGTTAATGACTAGACTGCGGAGCTTTATGCAAAATAAAAAATGTCTGCGTCAATTGCAGAAAACAGGGGCCACCTGGAAAATTTTTTCTTCTTCTAATTATCTTATATTTGGTTGAAACTCTAATACACCGATGTCCTTAAATCTATCTAATATGTTCACCTCTGTAAATTGTACAGGGTGTCGCAAAATTATATGTCGTGGACATCATAGCGCGATTCTACACCCCCGATTTAGACGAAAATGACGTAGAAACCCCCGCAAAATTGACCTTGAACGTGAAAAACAAGGTAGAAAGAACCAAAATTTAAGGATCCCTGTGATTGATCTTCTATACCCTACCCTGAGGATCACAGATGCTACATTAAGGATTAAGATTTTTAAAATTTTTATACCAAAGTGTTTTCTTTCAAGATTTAAGATTTTCAATCTTAAAAAAATTTGTTTTTTTACTTTGTTTTCCTTGTTCAAGGTTAATTTTGCGGGGGGTTCCTTACGTCATTTCCGACTAAATCGGGGGTGTAGAATCGCGCTGTGGTGTCCGCGACATATAATTTTGTGACACCCTGTACGTACCTATTTTTGTCATGAATGCACAAATATCCGCAGTCTATTTATTACACGCAGAACGGTTTCGAAGGACTTCTTTAATAGAATTATTTAAACGATGAGATCTTCTTTATAAAACTACCCCCCAAAGGGCTGTTTCCATCTAACGAATTGAAACTCTGCTCTCATTTGTGACTTTATGCAATTCACATCGTTTGGACATATCCTCGAAAGTGTACGGTTAGAGTTAATGTTAATTTACCGACTGTGAGTTTGGGACCATACGATATAGGTAAAACAAGTTCGTTTCAGTTACAATTCGTCTGAAATACTGGACAGTTGTTGGACATTAACTATACTGTTTCCTCAGGATATCAGTCACATTGCTTTTGAATAATTTCGTAAAAATTTACCGAGTTCTCAGGAGGATCTGAACAAAAACTTCGTATTTTGCTGGGGTCACGAAAGACCCCAGGGTGCCGATCGAGAGTTAAGAAACGGTACCCGAGGAACGTGAATGGTTTCGCAAAATACATTCCCGCGTCCATAAATCACTGGACACGTACTTATCTTCAACAAAATGGTAATTGCAGAATACAAGCTTCCACCTCGATAATACGATAATATTTGAATGTAAAATTGAATATATGTATACATACATATACTATTTGAATAAATGTTGGAAAAAGAGATTGAGAAATTGAGGGATGATTTTTGACAGATCTGGAAGCCAAATTGGGAAACAATTGAACAATTGAATAATTAGATAGTGATTAAAATTTAGATTTGATTTACATGTTCTCTACAGTAGAAAAAAATTAGTAAGTAGCATTTTCATTACATAATATAGGTCCTTTAATAACAAGAGTTCGTCGGAAGTAACTACAATACCCTCGGAAGTAAATAGTTGGTTAAACTACAAAAATCCATTGTTAATTGGCAAGAAAACACTATATATACTATACTATTTTATATTCTATACATATACTTTACTATACTAAACTATAATTATGCTATACATATATTATTTTGTAAATTCGATATCGTTGGTCTCCAGGAAATTTTCGGCGTTTGAAAACATACCCAGATAGCACAAAGACGTCTCTAAGACGTCTGTTGGATGTCTAGGAGACGTTCACGAGACGTTCGTAGGACATTCGGGAGGTCTTCAAGACGTCCCTAAGAAGTCTTGAAGATCGATAAATGTTAACTAAATTAAAAGCAGGGAAGAGTAAAAATAGATTTCGACAAAAACGAGTTTATAATTAAACCAATTGTAGGTTAATTGATTTTATGCGCAGCTTATTAACTGCACTCGCATTCAATAAATACACAAGAACAGTTACTTTAACTGATATACTATATTTATTATATACTCAATCAATCAGGTAACACTTTCAACAATAGTGGCGGTTAGACACAGACTGACTACATGCATCGTAAAATGATCCCGACAGAACTGACGCAAGAGGGCGCATTGAATCTATAAATTTCCAACACCAATAAATAGCTTTATCAGAAGAACGCATGTGGAATTGACGTAATAAGTGTAATAAAAGTAACAATCGCAATTAAAATCACAATGAAAATAATAAAAATTACAATTCCAATTAAAATGACAATAAAAATTGAAATTGAAATTAAAACTGAAATTGAAATTAAAATTGAAGCAAAAATATATATATATTGTATAAAACCCACACCGTTTATGATCTTGAAGACATCTTAAAGACGTCTTTTTTGGACGTAGGACTTTCAGACATAAAATGAACGTGTTTAAGACGTCGTGTGCTATGTGTGTATTCGAATTGAGTAGACTCGAAAACACAAGAGTTCGGATTTTCAAAACCAACGTATTAAATTCCGAATTTTGGCCAGCTTTTCGGGACCAGTGCGTACGATCACCGGGACGCGAGGATGCCTGGTCAAACAGGGTCGCAAGAAGAAGGGAGGAAGCCGCGAATCAAGGGGAAAAAGTTACCCTCTCATGACAGAGAGGAAAGCGCGTCACGTGACCGTCCGTGGGGTCTACGGGGGGGGGGGTGGCACGCTGAAGCGTGGGGAATGGCGTCGTAGAAGGGGAGGAGAAGGGTTGGCAAGCCAACAAGGGGGGGAGGGAGGGGGAAGTTCTTTCGAAAACTGAGCGGAGAAAGTGGAGTGTCCCGAGGATGGAACTTGTTACGTAACTCGTGGGAAATTGTCGGTTCAGGGAGCCCGCGAAAACCCTCGTCCCCGATTCGAGGATTCTTCTAACTTGCCTCGACTCCTGTTCGCTGGATAGCCCCGTCTCGTCCTATTAATGGGGCGGTTTCGCTTGGTGCTCGAGGGTCGTTGGAAAATTGGTGACCGCGTGGAGCCCGTGCTATGGGAATAGCATAACCGAGCGAGAGTGAACTGTACCGTGCCGACAGACGGAACGAGAAGTAGGTAATTTTGTGATCGCGAATGGGGTTGTTTTCGATAAAGGCCTGCACGCGATGCGTCGCGCACACAAACAATTCTCCCGTTTTGGTGGCACCACTTTCTTCCTGAACATCGGATAAAAAAAAGTCTAGCCCTTGACCAACGAGACGAGGCATCAAACGTAAACATGGCAGCTCGAATGCGACAGAGTTGATATCTTCGCACGACCACTGGTTGGGTAAACTTTACTCTATCGGACTCAAAATTAGTACTTCCTCCTACGAATTATGTATTTGGTGTTTAATCCAGTAGATTTATAGCCAGCGCGGATACAGATCGAAGTTTCAAACCTCTAGGATCAATAGTTGTGGAGGTATGGTCGTTTAAAGTTGAGCATTTTTGACAGGTTAGGGCGACACTACAAACTGTAAATATGCTCAACTTTAAACGACCATAACTACTGAACTATTGATCCTAGAGGTTCGAAACTTCGATTTGCATCTGCGCCGGGTACAAATCTACTGGATTACATACCACGTACATAATTCGTAGAAGGAAGGTACTAATTAGGAGTCCGGTAAAGTAAAGAGCAGCGCACTGGTCAACTCGTCTTTTAACACGGTCTAGTTTTCAATGAAAATTAACTCGAAAATGAAATATTTTTGCTAAATTATCTTTTATGTGTGCCTCGGATCTCGACTTTGTTGGAAACTAATATCGATGTCTACGCCACCCCCACTTCTCACCCCCATATCATGAACGCACCACCTTCAAATTTCACGGTCCCCTTCACATGCCATTTTTGTAATTTATTCAACGTCGAATGCAACGTCGACCTTTATAAAATTTCCAATGATGTAACTTTTTAATTACGTGGTTCTCTATTTCTTTACTGTCTCGTCTCGTTTGACAACGACTTGGATCTCTCTTTCCTATTTATTGACTGTTAATTACTGAACGATAATTTGCACGCGCGTGCACGTTTCTATTTCGTACGAGAAGAAGTGAATTATTTATTAACACATCTCATAAATAGACCGATGCACTTAGATTACGGCGAAGCGTTTAGGGAACGAAATCGGGGAAAACGGGGTGGTCATGAAACTTTCATGGCAGCCTACAAGCTCCGCGGAGTTCCAGAGGGTAACTATGCAAAATTTGGTCCAGATCTGTCAAAGGTTTTAGATGTTAATAGGGAGCACACAGGCGGACGTTTCATTTTATATACATGTGTGCAATAGAAACTATGATAGAATTTCTGGCTAAGCTGCGCAGCTCACCGCGATAGACGAAATGCTAATGGCACGAAAGCCAGTAGGGAATTGTTACATTTCAACACTGGAGTTAACAAAGGCTGTAAGTGGCATTTTTTTAATAATTCTTTTTTCCGCAAAAAAGGGATGCAAGTTCCAACGCCAATGCAATGAAACGAGGCTGAAAGTCATTCCCTGACAATTCGTTAGTTTATAGTTCCTTTTTCAAGAACACAACAAATGGACTTTCATTCTTTCCATTTGTCCAAGGTTTTAATATATTTTTTCTCACTTTTTGCTATTTTTTCGATTTTTTAAAGTAGTATATTGTTTTCAAGTTGTTTTCGCTACAAATTGTAATTTTCTTTAAGTGACTCTAAAATAAATTGCATTCGTAATTGAATTTTTATTTTGGCATGTTCTAATTATTTTTTCTCACTCTGCTATGTTTTTCACTTTTTCAAAGTCATATATTATTTTCAAGTTCTATTCACTAGAATTAGTAATAGCTTCTACGTTTCTCTAAATTGAATTGCATTCTAAATTGAATTTTTATTGTGGCATGTTCCAACATTTATTTTCTCACTCTGCTATGTTTTTCACTTTTTCAAAGTCATATATTATTTTCAAATTCTACTCACTAGAATTAGTAATAGCTTCTACGTTTCTCTAAATTGAATTGCATTCTAAATTGAATTTTTATTGTGGCATGTTCCAATATTTATTTTCTCACTCTGCTATGTTTTTCACTTTCTCAAAGTCATAAAGTATCTTCAAGTTCTATTCACTAGAATTAGTAATAGCTTCTACGTTTCTCTAAATTGAATTGCATTCTAAATTGAATTTTTATTGTGGCATGTTCCAATATTTATTTTCTCACTCTGCCATGTTTTTCACTTTCTCAAAGTCATAAAGTATCTTCAAGTTCTATTCACTAGAATTAGTAATAGCTTCTACGTTTCTCTAAATTGAATTGCATTCTAAATTGAATTTTTATTGTGGCATGTTCCAACATTTATTTTCTCACTCTGCTATGTTTTTCACTTTCTCAAAGTCATATAGTATCTTCAAGTTCTATTCACTAGAATTAGTAATAGCTTCTACGTTTCTCTAAATTAAATTGCATTCTAAATTGAATTTTTATTGTGGCATGTTCTAATATTTTTTTCCTCGCTTTGCTATTTTTTTCGCTTTTTCAAAGTCATATATTGTTTTCGAGTTGTGTTCGCTATAAATTGTAATCTTTTCAAGTGTCTCTGAACTAAATTGCATTCTGAATTTGGTTGTTAATTGAATTTTTATTTTGGCATGTTCTAATATTTTTTCTCCTCACTTTGCTATTTTTTTTCGCTTTCTCAAAGTCATATATTATTTTCAAGTTCTATTTACTAGAATTAGTAATAGCTTTTACGTGCCTCTAAAATAAATTGCATTCCAAATTGAATTTTTATTTTGGCATGTTCCAATATTTATTTTCTCACTCTGCTATGTTTTTCACTTTTTCAAAGTCATATATTATTTTCAAATTCTACTCACTAGAATTAGTAATAGCTTCTACGTTTCTCTAAATTGAATTGCATTCTAAATTGAATTTTTATTGTGGCATGTTCCAATATTTATTTTCTCACTCTGCTATGTTTTTCACTTTTTCAAAGTCATATATTATTTTCAAATTCTACTCACTAGAATTAGTAATAGCTTCTACGTTTCTCTAAATTGAATTGCATTCTAAATTGAATTTTTATTGTGGCATGTTCCAATATTTATTTTCTCACTCTGCTATGTTTTTCACTTTCTCAAAGTCATAAAGTATCTTCAAGTTCTATTCACTAGAATTAGTAATAGCTTCTACGTTTCTCTAAATTGAATTGCATTCTAAATTGAATTTTTATTTTGGCATGTTCCAATATTTTTTTTCTCACTCTGCTATGTTTTTCACTTTTTCGAAGTCATATATTGTTTTCAAGTTGTGTTCGCTACAAATTGTAATCTTTTCTAGTGTCTCTGAACTAAATTGCATTCTGAATTTGGTTATTAATTAAATTTTTATTTTGGCATGTTCTAATTATTTTTTCTCACTCTGCTATGTTTTTCACTTTTTCAAAGTCATATATTATTTTCAAGTTCTATTCACTAGAATTAGTAATAGCTTTTACGTGCCTCTAAAATAAATTGCATTCCAAATTTAATTTTTATTTTGGCATGTTCCAATATTTATTTTCTCACTCTGCTATGTTTTTCACTTTTTCAAAGTCATATATTATTTTCAAATTCTACTCACTAGAATTAGTAATAGCTTCTACGTTTCTCTAAATTAAATTGCATTCTAAATTGAATTTTTATTGTGGCATGTTCCAATATTTATTTTCTTACTCTGCTATGTTTTTCACTTTCTCAAAGTCATATAGTATCTTCAAGTTCTATTCACTAGAATTAGTAATAGCTTCTACGTTTCTCTAAATTGAATTGCATTCTAAATTGAATTTTTATTGTGGCATGGTCTAATATTTTTTTCCTCACTTTGCTATTTTTCTCGCTTCAAAGTCATAGTTTTCAAGTTGTGTTCACAACAAATCGCAATTTTTTAAAATTGTCTGTGAAATACATTGCATTTGTACAAGAATCACGTGGATCTTCATAGAAATGCTTTACATGAGACTTACAGCCTTTTTGAGTTCCACTGTTAAATTAGGGAAAGGGTAAAGGGAGGGCGTAGAAAAGAAAACACCGCGGTATCTGTTAGTTAAAGTACGTGTGACGTAATCGAGGAAGAGAGGAAGGGGGCCTATGACACATGTTTCATTTCCTGCGAATCAAATTCGTGCGGTATTTTATGTGTCAACGAGGACGGGCCTGGAGACGCTGGCCTCAGTCTGCGTGACCAGCACGCAGTTAATGACTCACGCGTTAATCGGTTGCGCTTTCGAGTTAAGTAAAACTGGCTCGCCTTGCGAGAGCTAGCCACTCGTTATCCGATTACCCTTTACGAGGGAAAGCTTACGCTGACTGTATGCCGAGAGTGAAGCAGAAGAGATTCGAAATCACAGATACGGGGGGTCAACCCCCTTGCATTACCTACACAGGAAGCGACACATTCTTCCTAGCGGAAAACTATAAAGAGCTCGGCCGAGCAGATATACAATCCTTCAGCGACATCCTTCGTTAAAAAGGTAATAATACAGGGTTATTACTAGACTGCGGATGTTCATGCAGTTTTCAATTTTTGTAGACAAATTTTAATAAAGTGGTACCAAGAAGAATTCTTTAGAGGGGATGAGTAAATGCATTTTTTCCTAACAGCCATAACAGCTACAAAAGAAAGGATCGGCAAAGATCTGTTAAAAAAGAGTTTCCTGCAAAATTAACATTTAACCTTCACAAGGTTAAACTTTTCTACGATCATGTCGCGTTCTACAAACTTCTGAAAGAAGCCGCGGGTCAAAAAAGAACCCTCTTCTCTTGAAAATTGAGGTTAAAGTTCAAGTAATGCATGAACTTACTCGATCAGTTTCGAAAGAAGAAGTGGGGATGACGATTTTTTAATTTCGAAATAAAGAGCGTCGTCGTATATCGGAATAAAACCAGACTTAGGAAAAAATTTAATTAACGATCGACGATTACAGGGTGACAAGAAATAACGGAGTTAATCATTTCTTATTATAATTCTGTCAAATCGACGAATTTTGAAAAACCAAATAATAACAACCATAACATGGACCTTTAGTATTCATATATTTAAGAAGTTTCGAAGCGGCCACCCTTTTAGCCGATTCAGAGGCTCAAACGTGTTTTGAAATTTTCGGCTATGGGCCGCAGCTCTTCTGGCGCCATTCGGTCCCACACCCGGCGCAGAGATTTGTTCAGCGACTCGAAACTTTTATGGGGCTGAGCACAGGCCCTGGCCACCAAAATCGACAAAACGCTGGAGTTCATAGATTGAGATCCGGTGAGTACGGCGGCCATTCCGCAGATGTGATGAAACCTGGAAAATGGGATTTGCTACGGTTTTCGAGGATCAAGGGGTCAAAATCAACCAACAAGTGTATCGACGGGACATTCTCGAAGCCGTCGTACATCTGTGGGCCCAACAGCACCTCGACGATCCGGAATGGACGTTACAGCAGGATTCCGCGCCGGCCCACAGGGCGAAAACGACTCAGGAGTGGTGCAAAGCTCATTTTCCAGGTTTCATCACATCTGTGGAATGGCCACCGTACTCACCGAATCTCAACCCGATGGACTACAGCGTGTGCTCGATTTTGGAGGCCAGGGCCTGTGCTCGGCCCCATAAAAATTTGGAGTCATTGAAAAAATCTCTGTACCGGGAGTGGGACCGAATGACGCCAGAAGAGCTGCGGCCCATTGCCGAAAATTTCAAGACACGTATGAGCCTCTGTATCGGCGCAAAGGGTGGCCATTTCGAAACTCCTTAAATATATAAATACTAAAGGTCCATGTTATGGTTGTTATTATTTGGTTTTTGAAAATTCGTCGATTTGACACAATTATAATAAGAAATGATTAACTCCGTTATTTCTTGTCACCCTGTAATCGTCGATCGTTAATTAAATTTTTTCCTAAGTCTGGTTTTATTCCGATATACGACGATGCTCTTTATTTCGAAATTAAAAAATTGTTTCTGAGATATCCGCGCTCAAAGTTCACTAATTGTGAAAAAGAAATTCGCCTCACGTTTTTTGTCTTAGTTGACTAGCTAACTACTCAGCACAATTAGTGAACTTTGAGCGCAGATATCTCGGAAGCTATGCGAGATAGCTAAAAACTGAATCCAATCAATCTTGTGGCACATTTTGTCAGGTTTAATTTTGTACGGAATAGTTTTATCGCTAGGACGCATAGTTTCCGAGATATAAGCGGAAAACCGAAAAGGAGGATCTTCTACGTGCATTTGAAGTTGAAATTGAAAAATTGAAGTTGAATTTGAGAAATTGATGTTCAAACTGAAAAAATGAAGTTGAAATTGAAAAATTGATGTTGAAATTGAAAAACTGATATTGACAATGAAAAATTGAAGTTGAAAGTGAAGTTGAAATTGAAAAATTAATGTTGAAATTGAAAAATTAAAGTTGAAATTGAAAAATTAAAGTTGAAATTCAAATTGAAGAGAAAATCGAAAAAGTGAGGTCGAAATTGGAACACTGAAGTTGAACTTGAAAAAATTAAAGTTGAAATGGAAATAGTGATGTTGGAATTGAAGTAGAAATTAAGAAATTGATGTTGAAAGCTGAAAAATGGAAGCGGAAATTGTAAAAGTGAAGTGGAATTTGAAAAATTGATGTTGAAATTGAAAAATTGATATTGACAATGAAAAATTGAAGTTGAAATTAAAAAATTAAAGTTGAAATTGAGAAATTGATGTTGGAAACTGAAAAAGGAAGCGGAAATTGAAAAAGTGAAGTGGAATTTGAAAAATTGATGTTGAAATTGAAGTTAAAATTAAAAAATTGATGTTAAAACTGAAAAATTGAAGTTGAAATTGAAAAATTTATGTTGGTATTAAAATTGAAATTGAGAAATTGATGTTGAAAACTGAAAAATGGAAGCGGAAATTGAAAAAGTGAAGTGGAATTTGAAAAATTGATGTTGAAATCGAAGTTGAAATGGAAAAAGTGATGTTGGAATTAAAGTTGATATTGAGAAATTGATGTTGAAAACTGATAAATGGAAGCGGAAATTGAAAAAGTGAAGTGGAATTTGAAAAATTGATGTTGAAATTGAAAAATTGATATTGACAATGAAAAATTGAAGTTGAAATTAAAAAATTAAAGTTGAAATTGAGAAATTGATGTTGAAAACTGAAAAAGGAAGTGGAAATTGAAAAAGTGAAGTGGAATTTGAAAAATTGATGTTGAAATTGAAGTTGAAATTAAAAAATTGATGTTAAAACTGAAAAATTGAAGTTGAAATTGAAAAATTTATGTTGGTATTAACGTTGAAATTGAGAAATTGATGTTGAAATCTGAAAAATGGAAGCGGAAATTGAAAAAGCGCAGTGGAAAATTTGGAGTCATTGAAAAAATCTCTGTACCAGGAGTGGGACCGAATGACGCCAGAAGAGCTGCGGCCCATTGCCGAAAATTTCAAGACACGTATGAGCCTCTGTATCGGCGCAAAGGGTGGCCATTTCGAAACTTTTTAAATATATGAATACTAAAGGTCCATGTTATGGTTGTTATTATTTGGTTTTTCAAAATTCGTCAATTTGACAGAATTATAATAAGAAATGATTAACTCCGTTATTTCTTGTCACCCTGTAACTTCATCAATCGTCGATTTTCCGCCGATTTCGTTTTCTAATCGTACACATTAATCAATGAATAATGATTAAAATTTTCATCGATTAATGCCCAACTCCGAATAAAACATATTGACGGTCGCTCGAGAGCTTACATTAAGTCGCGAATGACTCTGGCATAGCCCAGGAAGGGGTTAAGAAAGCGTCTCTCTCGGGTGTTCCGTCTTGCGAATCACGTTACGTCTGCTTTTCCAGTTCGCGTATCCGCTGGCAACGATTCATGTGGCTGGGAAAATTAGGTTAAAATTATTCAGGCAACCGGTGCAACCCTATACACTGTCCACATCGATTTTCTGTCCGAGGAACAACACGGTTACGAGGAAAACGCGCGACATCCTGCTCGGAAAAATCGTGGAACATCCAACCCCGGGGGTTGAAGTTTTCATTTTCGACGGACCGGTTCGGTCCGGGCCGGGAACGGAAGAGAAAAAGGAGGGCTCATGCATCCACGAAATTAAAATCAAGGCTGCCGAGACAGGCGAGGCGCCTGTTTCCGCGCGATCTCCTCGTTACGCTGGAAATATTTATAAATAGCGGATGAACGGGGATAAATGGCAACTCGCGCGTGACGACACGCAGAACAGCGAAGCGGAGAGGGCGAGGGCAAAGCGAGGACGAGGACGAGGCGAGATCCCGCGGACCAAGTGCGTCAATGAAATTCCGGCGTCGGCGGGGCTGCGTTCTCGCGGCGGCTGCACGCGACCGAACATCCCCACCTCCTCGGAACCACCTCTTCCTCCGCGACTCATCCCACCCTTGTCGCGACGACATTTTCGGGGATTATGGCAGCTCCGATACGTTTTCTTCCGTTATTCGACTATTTCGCTTACGACTCCGGTCTCCTTGCAGTCTATTGGGCCCGCGCCGCGAACAACTTCCGCCATAAATATTAGAAAACCACCGGATAACTCGGCAAATACTCGTACCAAATAACCGGCACTAAAGTGCAACCGTGACTCGGGAACGTATGACGAATCACAAGCGTAGTCCAGTCAATGAATGCTCGTAAGGGGGCTGCAGAGGGAAATGGAAGGAACACAATTTTCAACTTTGGGACTTTGGTTGGACTAGTTAGGAGGTAAACATATTAAAAGTCTCCACTCCTAGGAGGTGAGCGGGGTGCAGGAGAGCACGTAGAAGGTCCCCTTTTTCGGTTTTCCGCTTATATCTCGGAAACTATGTGTCCTAGCGATAACACCATTCTATACAAAATTAAAGCTGACAAAATGTGCTACAAGATTGATTGGCTTCAGTTTTTCGCTATCTCGCATAGTTTGCGAGATATCCGCGCTCAAAGTTCACTTTGGTATTATTTGTTCGAGTTAGTGTTTTTGCTTCAATTTCAATTTCAACACTACAATTTCAACTTCACTTTCAATTTCAACACTCCCATTTCAACTTCAATTTCAACTTCACTTTTTCAGTTTTCACTCCCATTTTCCAGTTTCAACATCAATTTCTCAATTTCAACACTCCAATTTCAACTTCACTTTTTCAGTTTCCACATCCATTTTCCAGTTTCAACATCAATTTCTCAATTTCAACATCAATTTTTCAAATTCCACTTCACTTTCAACTTCACTTTATCATATTCCACTTCCATTTTCAGTTTCAACATCAATTTCTCAATTTCAACATCAATTTCCCAATTTCAACTTCAATTCCAACATCCATTTTTCAATTTCAACTTCAATTTTTCAGTTTCAATTTCAACTTCAATTTTTCAGTTTTAATTTCAACTTCAATTCCAACATCCATTTTTCAATTTCAACTTCAATTTTTCAGTTTCAACATCAATTTCTCAATTTCAACTTCAATTCCAACATCAATTTTTCAATTTCAATTTCAACTTTAATTTTTCAATTTCAACTTTAAGTTTTCAATTTCAACTTCAATTTTTCAGTTTCAACATCAATTTCTTAATTTCAACTTGAAACTGAAAATTAAGTTGAAACTGAAAAATTGAAGTTGAAATTGAAAACTTAAAGTTGAAATTGAAAAATTAAAGTTGAAATTGAAAAATTGATGTTGGAATTGTAGTTGAAATTGAGAAATTGTTGTTGAAACTGAAAAATGGATGTTGGAATTGAAGTTGAAATTGAAACTGATAAATTGAAGTTGAAATTGAAAAATGGATGTTGGAATTGAAGTTGAAATTGGGAAATTGATGTTGAAATTGAGAAATTGATGTTGAAACTGAAAATGGAAGTGGAATTTGAAAAAAGTGAAGTTAAAAGTGAAGTGGAATTTGAAAAATTGATGTTGAAATTGATTTGATCGTTCTATCTCATTTCTATCGAAAGTTCTTTGATTTTGACACAGAATCCATCGACGAAATCTGTGTCAAAATCAAAAAACTTTTGATAGAAATGAGATAAAACAACGATTTTTTTAAAATTGAAGCTGAAACATTGCAGAATGTCGGAAAATAAAGAGTTTATGGTACCAACGATTTTTAACCTTGAAAAAAATCGTTAAACTTGCACAATTTCAAGAACATTGTTGTTTATCCAATATCACGCGCCAAAAAAATTTTTTTTGTTACATGCTGTACATCATTTCCATGGAAAGCTCCATGTTGTTCTGAAAGGGGTAAAGAGTGGTTCCAAGGTCTGCTCTGACCGAAGTATGCCTGGCGATAGACGTGAAACCTCAAATTATATTGTGATACGTGCCCTGACAAACCAAGGATGCATCTTGGAGATTGTTTCGTAAAATATCAAACAAAAACCAATTACAGATAGAAGTATTTAACAGATTTTGTTTTGTAAAATGTAGAAGTAAATAAATTATTGAAATTTTATTATTTGTATACGTTTGGTCGAGTATAAAATCATTTTAAAGTATGTACCTGTAAAACACTTGCCTGATATTGCCAAAATTGGCCAATAAGAAGTCCTCGAGCGCAAAGGGTTAAATGGGAACCCCCATTTTTCATTGCAGAGATTTGGATTCTCCAGAAACAAAATACACAAATTTGACCTAGGAGAGTTTTTGCATTTTGGTTCACAGATGGCGCTGTAATGGTAAAAAATCGTTAAGAATTGGGGATATCTCGAGAAATACACACCAAATCAGAAAAATAAAAGAAGAAACGAGAAGAGCATTCCGCTGCCTTGCAATTCTGGAAACGAGTCGATCCCTTAAGGTGGGATATTCGACGTGTATCGGCAGGGGAGAATACTGGAATCCCCGTGTGCACCAGGACCCCCATAGTGCCGCCGTGGCGTATCTCGCGCGGTCCGACTTAATTCGCAGAGAAGAAAGCGAAAAAGCAAACAACGACGGAGATACCGTTCGGATGTAATGGAGATTTATGAGCGGGACGTGGCCACTTTGTCGGAGCTTACGTTCGTCGACTGAACTCCTTCGAGTCGGTTCCGCTTCTTTCCGCCCGAAGCTAGATCCTCGCTATACCCATTAAAACATTAGCTCGGTAGTCGCTGCTAAGCTGCTGTTGAAATATTCTTCAGCCGGTGTCGCCTGGGAACGATTTCTTCAACGAACATCTTCGCTGGAAGCCGGCAATCGGCTTCTATGTACTACATCGCTGCGAGTCCCTAAGCTGTCTCTCCACTCGGGAGCAATTATCGAGGGTGACTGTATCAATGTGAGGTGGCTCTTGTTCCAAATAACTAAAATAAAAATGTAACCAGCCTGGTTACACCCATTTTCAAGAGCGTTGACAAATCTAATATTGAAAACTCTAGACCTATAAGTATCATTAGCGTTATGCCAAAAGTCTTTGAAGAAATTGTCACTAAAAAGTTATACTGCTCTGTCTCCCTCTCTCTCTCTCTCAATATGTGAACAGCAACATGGCTTCATAAATAAGCGATCGACAACCACAAACCTAGCAATGTACTGCAACTTTGTCTCATCCGCTTTGGATGCCAATCTACAAGTTGACACAATATTTACCAGGGATCCTAACCGTAACCGTAACCGGGTTCGGTTCTTGTAACCCGGGAGTAACCCGCATAACCGGGTTACTGAAGACATCGTTGTTTGGTTAACCTGGTTAACCCGCTCTTACGAAGCGGGTTACTGATACTGATTCTTCGATGTAACATGTAGCGGATATTTACCATAAATTTACTGTCTACTATTATGATAATATTAATATGGAATAATGTGCAATAATAATATTATACAATTCTTTAACTATATATTGTATATATTGCGTTGTAAAGTACGATCAATTTATTACCGTGATACATCACTTAAATATATCATTGTAAATATAGAGACGCCAGTTCAGGACCTCCGCGAGCGTGACAAATGACATTGTTGCACCTGAGACCTGTGTCTCTCTCGCATTGGCACCTCCCACTTCAGCGTCCGGATTGTTTCCCGATCGTATTTTGTTTTTGGTATATGTATATATAAGGCGTTGACAATCCCGTGAAATTCAGTATGTGAACTAACGGGATCAAAGTCGCCACGTACATAACAGATTGACTATTATATATATATATATATATATATATATATATATATATATATATATATATTGAAAATTACATTTTACATTTAATTTTAATAATGCAACATCCTGTGCGTGAGTACTTCTCATTTAACGTAGACGACAACAAGTCCGCGTGCCTTATCAACGGATGCAATATAAAATTGACAGTAAGTTTCCTATTTTTTTTTATAGTTTTTTATTTAATTTGGTCAGATATGCACATATGTACTTACAATGAGAGCTAACAGTGAATATAGTGCATACATTCTGAAATCATAGAATTTATTCAATATATCTTACACATATTACTTCAAATTATTTTTCCAAAAAATTTCGAACTTACTCTTATGAATAAATAATGCCTAATTCCAATATTGCACTGGTTCAGTTTGGTATTGCTTTGCAAATTTTAATCGCAAAACTTAATGCTTAGCGACTTCTTTTAAAGTGTATACTTCACTTTTGACTCTCACGAGTATTTACATATTTTTGTTTGCTTTAATATTCTACTATATTATTTTCTTGTATCTGTTTGTATATATTTTTTGTGAAGTATGTACATATTTTTGTTTGCATTAATGTAGTATCATATTATTTTTTTTTTGGTGTATGTTTCGTAAACTATTTATGTATTTTTGTGTGCTTCAATATTATGTTCAGTTCATACACGCTAAATATTATGTTTTCATTTTTACAATTACATACTATTTCCCTGCGTTTCAAGCTCTAGATACGTAGTAACCCACGTCTTGTAACCGGGTACAGTTTAAAATGTGTAACCCGCTCTGGTTGCTACTTGGGAACCGTTCCTGTAGGGTTACTGCGGGTTACAGTAACCGAGCTTGGTAACCCGGATTACGGTTCGGGTTAGGCGTTGGTTAGGATCCCTGATATTTACTGATTTCTATAAGGCTTTTGACACTGTAAATCATTCCCTTCTAATCGATAAGCTTTCCGCTTTAGGCTGCAAGGGTAATCTATTGGCATGGCTAGAAAGTTACCTTAAAAACCGGTTGCAAATTATTTAACAGCTAATATATCAATAACTATTTGTTTGCGACATATGGCTCCTTTCAAACATTTTCTCTTTTCGATGAGTAGAAGGCGTTGATGTTAAAAAAAAAGTTTAACAACAATTTTGCGGCAAGTCTCCCTTACAAATGTCCACCGATCCAGAGGTGTAGATTCACCCCTAGGACGGATGACCATTACTTTTTGTACATCCTGTACATATTCATTGTTTACAGAAAAAATCGTTAATAAACAACAATTTCACAGTTTTGTGTGAAATTTATCAGTGTACGAATACTTTCGACACTCACTGTGGATTGTGAATTCAGTTTGTGGGAAGAGTGGGGGAAGCAAAGGCGGGCTCCGCAGCACAGCTTGGCGAGGGGCGGAAGGGTAAGGGGCATGGCGGGACTCGCAGATGGTAACCCTGGTCGGCATCCTAATGGATAGCGAGAATACAGCTTAAGGGGCTAGTATAGGCTCTATTTGTAACTAGAAAATACCAAGAATCTTACTAGAAAAATGGCTCGAAACATGGGTTTGCGCGCTGTCGGTTTTTGTCCTTATTTCAGAAAATTTTGGGCTGAGTGAGGGCTTATTCTAAAGAGGAAGGTTCAACGCACTGCGCCCTGGTCATCACATAAGTCAAAAAGTCTTTTGGAGACAGAGAAATGCATTGAAATGTGCTGGTTTTTTTCCTAGATTTTTTCTCTACTTTGGGCCCTCATATTATTAGTTATAAACATAATCTCGTTAACCTCGTAACCAGGGCGCAGTGCGTTGAACCTTCCTCTTTAGAATAAGCCCTCACTCAGCCCAAAATTTTCTGAAATAAGGACAAAAACCGACAGCGCGCAAACCGATGTTTCGAGCCATTTTTCTAGTAAGATTCTAGGTATTTTCTAGTTACAAATAGAGCCTATACTAGCCCCTTAAGGGCAATCCGCAAAGAGGCGACGAGTAATCGAACGGTATGCTCTTCGTGACCGGCATGGGGGCAGACTATGTTAGAGGAACGCGAGGCAACGACTCGAATAACAACGAGGATGTAATAAAAGTGTGGGTGAACCCGGGACGAGCGGAGGAGCTCGTTGAAGGAATTGCTCGAGAGACACCTCGCGACTTTCATGGATGTGTATCGGCTGCGTGTTGCCCCGGTAAACGCGGAAATACGACGGCTTGTTCGCTTTTATGGGATTAAATAAGGAAATACAGCAGTCGGGAGCGAAATTCTCGCTCGACAATAATTGAGTTCCCCGGCGCGCCTCGAACGTTCCCGACGAACGAACGAAACTATTTCGTTTTTACGGGCTGCTGCGAAGGAGGTAAATCACTGGGATTAATTTCAATCCCGTTCGGTGGGAAGGGCGCAGGGTATGTAACTGCAAATGCGTCGATAACTCGGTAAATATTGATTCTAACAAGTATTTATTCGGACGGATATTGCGGACTGGGTCAGTGTATAGCGGGAACTGGGTCACACAGTATGCTATTAGAATTCCTTCTAGGATCTATTTCCCAAATTTCCCGGCGTTTACGTACGCTACATACTGCCCGAAATTACCATAAAGCCACCTGATTTTTTGGTGAAATCTTGTAATCATGGCATAGTAATGAGAAGCTGATGCACGACAGCATTTTAGGATTAATAGAAGAAACCGTTTACGTGATTACATTCATAGATATATCATTTATTTACAAAAATACGTAAAGTTATACAGGGTGTCCCAGCTGAAGGAGGCCACCTAAATATCTCCTTTATTTTTAATGGCACAAAATGAATATTTATGGCATAATTGAAATGGTATCGAAGGAGGAATATCATAGAAGAACAATTTCTTCTGTCCGGTTATTTTTCATAGTTTTTTCAAGGTCATCGTTATCTTTTTACCGAGAAAACTTATTTTTTTCTATTCCATCTTATAGCGGCTGAAAAACACATTTGAAGCGACGGAGTGACCTCGAAAAAACTATGGAAAAATAGCCGGACAAATAAAAATTGTTCTTCTATGATATTCCTCCTTCGATACCATTTCAATTATGCCATAAATATTTCTTCTGTGCCATTAAAAATGTGGCCTCCTTCAGCAGAGACACCCAGTATAGTTGAACAAAAAACGAACTGCGAAATTTCCATAAAGGCCATGTCAAAATCCTCATATTTTACCGCGTTTTTATTAGCCCGCTTTCTTGTCTGTCTGTTCGGTAGACATTTTGCAATTGATTTTAAACTAACTTCCCGACGAGCTAGAGACTTGAAATTTTAATCATAGCTCAGAACTGGATGGCAATGCAATATTTTAAAGAAGATTTTTAAAGAAGCCTATGCGTGTAGGAAATATAGACCATTAAATTTAACCGTTACAACTCCCCGCGCGATGCTCGGTAGTACGTGATCGCGTTCAGCGATCCCCACTCCGCGCGACAGCGCTCCCTACTCCTCCACGCGTTCCCACTCTATGTGCGTTCGAGCTCCGTGCGGTGTTTACAAAGTCGACAAAGCCGCCGAGAACATTTTCGCAAAGGAAACACTGCGAATGATTTCATGAATCCGTCCAAAGGAAGTACAACATTTTCCGGATACCCGGTATACGCCCAACCATTGTCCGACAACGAAAAGAAACAAGCTTCACATGGTTTTCTCTCGTTCTTTTATTACGTGAACACACAACACGCGGCTAACATTCAAAACGTTCCACAGCAACCGGTCCTGGAACGTGGAGTTTAGCAGAATTTTCAATTTACCCAAGTGAAAGCCAAGGGTCGTAGTAATTAGATTTTTGCTGACGGCTTATATTTGCGTTTCTTAATTCTATCGCTGGCTTAATAGCGCAGCGGCACGATAGCAATCCACATCGGGCCGTTACACGGACGACACTAAAAGCTGAAAGTTTACGTGGATCGTTTGGCTTTTCATTAGCGCGACGTCCGTCACAATGACTTTTTAATTGCGCTTCGTATCCTGCAAGAGCATTCGGAAAATACACATTAACGTTGGACCTATCACCGCGCGTCAAATCACCGGTTTTAGATATTTTATTGTACAGGGTGTTTCAAAATTATATATCGTGAGTACTCTAGCATGATTCTCCATCTCTGGTTCGGTGGAGATTTGTTAAAAACAACTTTTAGCAAAATTGACCTTGACCTTCACTTTCAAGGTCGAATTTTTTTTGTCATCGCGTGGTATAGTACTCTTCAGGGGGGAGAAAAGTCTGAAAGGAACCATGGGTCTCTTGAAATTAAAGTTCGAGTTACACGTAAACTTACTTGATACAGAATTTCATTACGGCATAACGTAATATCATAATATATAATAAGTTTATCAATTTTCAAGAATCGTTCATTATGAACCTCCTTCGAGAAAATGGTTTCCCTCATTTGACCTTGACATTTAATCACAACATTATAACGTAATACAATAGATCAATTCTCACCCCACATCCTGAATCAAGCAAGTTTATCAATTTTCAAAAGAACGGTTCATGCTTCACCCATCTTTGAGAAGATGATTTCTTTCATTTGACCTTGAAATTTAATTACAACATTATAACGTAATACAATAGATCAATTCTCAGCCCACATCCTGAATCAAGCGAGTTTATCAATTTTCAAAAGATCGGTTCATTCTTCACCCATCTTTGAGAAGATGATTTCTTTCATTTGACCTTGAAATTTAATTACAACATTATAACGTAATACAATAGATCAATTCTCACCCCACATCCTGAATCAAGCAAGTTTATCAATTTTCAAAAGAACGGTTCATGCTTCACCCATCTTTGAGAAGATGATTTCTTTCATTTGACCTTGAAATTTAATTACAACATAACGTAATATATTAGATCAATTCAGACTCAAGTAAAATGTGCTTTCTGAGCTTTAACCTTAATTTTCCAGAGAACGGTATCTTTGGTTAGATTGTTCCTCTCATTTGACCTTGGAAAAGTCTGTCAAAGGTGAATTTGGCAGAAGACTTTTTTAACAGATCCTTGCTGATCCCGAGATGTAGAGTCACGCTGTAACGGTCTTTGCACACAATTTCTAGACACCCTGTATAGTAGGTCACGGCTGGAAAATAGAGGGGATGGAGAATATTATCCAGCAGTCGCGTAGATTAGTGACAATCCACCGGTTCGTCGTGTCGATGTTGTAACGCTGTTAATCTCGCCAATTTACAATACACGTGTGCGTCTGGTTCATCGATCTCTCGGCCAAGCGGTCCCGTCACGTTCCTGATACATCGAACGGCGGGGTCAGGGCGCACGAACCGTCGGTAAAATGGGTCAAGTCCTAATTGCATACGGAGACGAGAAAAGGAACAGGTACGGTGCATCGGATCCGGTTGGCTTCACCAATGAGCAAAGAGCACGTGTTCAAGCCACGAAGAGGAGGGGTCCACCATGGAAATGATTCTTAAATGACGCGACCCGAAAAAGAAAGATACGTACAGTGACTCCCACTAATATTCGGACACTCTTAAAAACACCGTAACTCTTCAAATAGTGGACTATGCGATTTGAACTTTTTCGGAAAGCTAGAGCAATTAGTTTACTACAGGATGTGAAAAGAAATTTTTTCAAAAATTCCATTTCACCGGAATTGTAGAGGAAATACTAAATGTTGCATTTTACAAATCTTTTATGCGGGCCTATATTGAAATTTTGAAAAAATATGTTTTTTAGATCTGTGCGGTAGTCCAGTCGCCAGGTACTTTTACCTGGAAAGTCTGCGAGTCCCGCCAGGCCCCTTACCCTTCCGCCCCTCGCACACCTGTGCTGCGGAGCCCGAAAACTGAGTTTTTCAAATAAGTTAGCAAATATGAAGGGGCACATTAAATGGCGCTATGCACATTTTTCCATAATGGCCCTTTAAGGGTCAGATGAGGGGCAACTTCATTTTTTCAAATGGTAATCCATATTTTTTATTATATATTCTTATTCTACATCGAGAAATAATAATGTTTCGTATAAAACATTTTTTTCCTAACCTTACTATTTCTTATTGATACCATGATAAATGTTGCAAAGCTTGCATAATGGCGTACAACATGTATCGTGAATATTCATCTAGTAGCCGGCAATAACGCGTGGGAACGCGTAGTGGAGTAGGGAGCGCTGGCGCGCGGAGTAGGGATCGCTGAACGCGATGACGTGCTACCGAGTGTCCGCGGGGACGTGTAACGGTTAAATTTAATAGTTTATATCTCCTAAACGCACAGTTTTTTTTTTAAATTTGCTTTTTAATATTGCATTGTCATCCAGTTTTGAGCTATGTTTAAAGTTTAGTAGTAAGAATGGCTATAAATTTGTACAGACACATTCTTGTTATTTTTACGGAGGAACGTAAAATAGTTAACAAGAATTATGGGCTCGTTTGAGTGTCCGAATGTTAGTGCGAGTGGCTGTAAATTGTTGTATTCGTTGACATTGTGACCATGGTTCGGCGATTTGGTTCCACCATGCGGCTGGGGAAATTCAATACTGTTCCGGCCGCGCGCACAGTCCGGCCGTTTAATTTTATTTAGAATGGAGAGGAATAGAGGAATCCATCCCCGGGAGGTGGATCGGTCTGCTACCGTCGCGATACGATAGATGAGGACGAAGAACTATCGGAAGAACGGGGGAAAAAAGTAGACAGTCGGGGCCTTTGCCAAGTCAATACTTCGTTCTCGATAACATCACTCGATTACCGATTAAAAGGAGGTTTCGATATCGATTCGTTCGGCCTATCTGCTCGAGCAATCGTTCGGACCGCGATCAAGTAGCTCCCGACAGTCGCTTCTTTATCGATACCGCGCCGCCGATTTATTTAACGATTCGGAAACGATAAACCCGCTGCGTTTGTATATCTGAAACTCGTTTCGTAACATCTTAACTGATGTCCAAACTAATCCAACGATCTACGTTGTTATACCCTTTAATTCGAAAATTAAACATTTCTTTCGACCTAGAATAATTCCATTCTATTATTATTATTTATTTAATGCTTTAAGGAAGTATAGTTTATATAGAATATATCATACATGAACATATTAACACTTTACCTACCGGAAGCCTATTAATAGGATTTTCAATAATTTTGCTGTATCAAAAGAATGCATAGAAATTTTCCTTTACATTGGAATCTTAAATGAAACTATTAGATGACGTTATTGAGGGTGTCTTGTTAGTTCATATTGGAAATTGTTGTTACTATTGATGGTTCCATTAAAAAGTGTTTAGCCATGAACCACAGATTTTTCAAAATTGAGCAATAATCACCGGTCGGTAACGCGTTAACATATTAGATAATAGCTTGATGCAAATTAAAACTAGTTTATATAGCTTTCTGCTTGGCAACACTAGTTTAATGAGATTAAATTTTAATTGCACATCGCTTAAAATCGAAAATAATTCACAGACCTTTAATATCTGAGCCACATAGAAAACATTTAACACTAAACCTACCGACCATCAAAAGTTACTAATGTGTACGGAATTATATGGGTGAACTTTGTCAAAATTGGTGCCTTTATCCGATAAATTATTATGTGTTTGGTATGTAATCCAGTAGATTTGTACTAGGAGCGGCTGCAGATCGAAGTTTCGATCCTCTAGGATCAATGGTTCAGGAGTTATGCTTGCTTAAAGTTGAGCAATCTGCAGTGTTTTTGACCGGTAAGGGCGCCGCCATATTGGTTTGTAGTGACGACCGCGAGCCCCGCTTACCGTGCCGCCCTCCTCCGACCTAATTCCAACCAACTCATATGGCAAACCAATATGGCGGCGCACAGTGGGACCTTTCGTCCAAATCGGAGACAAAATCAAAGAACTTTCGGTAGAAATGAGATAGAGTGATGAAATTTTTTTTTAATTAAAGCTGAAACATTGCAGAATATGGGAAAATAGAGAGATTATGGTAAGAACGTTTTTTAACGTTCAGAAGATTCGTTAAACTTGCACAATTTTGAGAAAATTGTGATTCTTCCAATACCACGCGCGGAAAAAAATTTTTTTTGAACATGTTGTACTTCATTTCCTGTAGATTTTTTCACGCTGATTTCAAATCTGGTCTCAAAATTTGTCTACGACCTCAGGATATTGCAAAGTCGATTTCTTCAAATTCTACATGTTTAACAAATTTTCTCAAGGTTAAAAAACGTTCGTACCATAATCTCCCTATTTTTTCCATATTCTGCAAAGTTTCAGCTTTAATTTAAAAAAAGATTTCATCGCTCTATCTCATTTCTATCGAAAGTTCTTTGATTTTGTCTCCGACTTGGACGAAAGGGCTCGATTGAAAAAGTACGCGACATTTATGAATAACTCTTAAACCACTGAAGATATTGCAGTGAAATTTTAACTGAATATATTAGAAAATAATTCCTTTTCAATGATTATTAATTTAATATATTTCAGATTTGTTTAACCGTTTTTATTATTTTAAAACAGCTTTATAAATTACACTGTCCAACAGCCAAAACGTATTTCGATTCCCACTATGCGATTCTTGTAGAGTTTTCCGCGCTGATTCCGAATCTGGTTTTAATTTTTTTCCTATAAGTCCAGTTTTTGAGAAAATGGAGTTTAAAAAAAAGACATATTTTTCAACTTTAAACAAATATTGCGATGTTATTATAAAAGATATTGAATTGTTCTTTACAGCAAAAGATTCTGTAGACTTTCCCGAATACAGTGATATCCAATATTAATACATTACGATTGTTTAAACATGTTTAAACAATGATTAAAGACGGAGATGCACCACTTTTGCACCAATTTTTGCGGATATTTTCGAATTTATCTCAAAAAATAAGGGTCCAGCGAAAAATTGAACTATACCACGCGAAAGAGCAGACTTTTATCTTGAGAAATCCCCCTGTGAAGCTTGCATGGTCGACGTTTTTTTCGAACCAGAAAGCAAAATATCTTCGCGCAGCATGAGTTTCCGCCATTGATGTAGAAAAAAATTCAGGACAAGAAGTTGATCACAGTTATCAGGACACTTTAAGAGTGAACAGCCAAATTATGTCGGGAAAATCGATATTCCGAAACTGTCTAACTTCATGCGTGTATCACAACTAGAACTGCTATTGTATTTGATTAATTTTATCATTTTCGTGGTCGGGGTGGACATTTAGAAATCGATATCAATTGAAAAAAATATCAAAATTAGAAAGTTGATTTTTTCGCAAAATGTCGCGTACTTCTTCAATCGAGCCCACTGTGCCGGCGCCCTGTCAAAAAACTGGAAATATGCTGAACTTTAAGCGACCATAACTCCTGAACTATTGCTCCTAGAAGATCGAAACTTCGATCTGCATCCGCCCCGCGTACAAATCTACTGGATTACATACCAAACACATCATAATTTATAGGAGAATTATTATTAGGGTTAAACTTCCAAACAGATCTAAAATCTTCGTGAACTGATAGATCGCCCAGACCACTGTGCGATGGAGGTGTCGCGTCATTTCTGCAAAAGCGATTCGCGATTCGTTCGACGGGCGATTCCAATCGCGACCGGTTTCATTTCCGCTCGTCAGCGACGATCGTTTAAGCCCCCGTGTCGCCGTCGTATGATCGATAAATTAACACGTCGAGCTGGACGTATTCGAGGGAAAATGCGTGATCGGATAAGATCGCGTGGAACTGTCGAAGATCCTGTTTTTACTTTACGACGATCGATGTGTCGACGACTTTACGACGATCGAAAACGTGTTCCCTGCGAAGAACCGCTTTCGGTTTCTATGGTTGACACAGTGCAGAAACGATCGACGCATTTTCAGCTTCTCGACCGTAAAGCGACGATAAGAGTACGCTAGCCGAAAACCGATGCGAATTTTATATCTGCAGTTCTCGGGTTATTGTGAGAAGCTCGCCGGTGATGTTCTCGTTGTAAACCGTAGCTCGCATATGTGTGGGACAAGTATCTTTCTGTTAAGTACTTGCCGTTTACATAAAACTGTTATCGTTGCAGCGTAACTAATGGAACATGTGTAAATGTCAGAAGGAGATAGCGGAGAAAGCGTGTCCGTATAACTCGAATTTATGAGCCAAACGTGAACTAGAGAATGAGATAATGACGGTCTCGCTTAAGCAGTAAATATTATTGCTTGTACTTCTATTTAGATTCTATGTAATCTAATTAGACTGCGGATCTTTATGCATTTATAGCAAAATTGAGTAGATGAACTTCAATAGTGTAGGAAAGTTTTGAAAATCGAACATGTCGATCATTTATACGCCAGGGATACTATTCTTCGAGTTTTGCCGAACGTAGAGTAGTACAGCCGAGCTTGAGAGGCCTCGGTCGCTGAGAAGTGTAAACATAACTAATCCGATGACATACTTCTATAATTTTCATTATTTTTTTATAGAACTTTCACCAACATATTCGTGGCATTTTTCTAATGCGAAATGATACGAAACACGATATAATTTCAACTGTATTTAGTGGTTTAATTGACGATGAAAGTTTCGGGCGCAAGGAAGGACTGCGTATGGGAAAGAAAGAGGCGCGGAGAGTCGCAGTCGCCGGCACAGTTCAAAGAACTTCCCATACGCTGTTCCTCCTCTAGCGTTCGAAACTTCCATCGTCCATTACACAAGTAAATTTCATCAGAATTATATCATGTTTGGTATCATTTTGCATGAGAAAAATGCCACGAATATGTTGGTCAGAGTTCCATAAAAAAATAATCAAAAATGAATATTCTGCAGATATAGCATCTAACCCTTTGCACTCGGAGCTATTTCAACTCGGAAAAAAATTAGACATTTCTACCGAACCAGAATATTTACATTCCCTATGATTTTTCAAATTTTATGGATACGACATACAATACCTAAATGTTGGTATTTATTTTGTATTTAATTATTTATTTGTATTTATGTATTTATGTAAATTATAAAATTTAAATTATGTATTTATCTTAAGTATAGTTATTTTATGAAATAAAAATTTATTTATGTTCGATTCGTATTTAATTATTTATTTGTATTTATGTATTTACTTAAATTATTTAAATTTAAATTACGTATTTATTTTAAGTAGTTATTTTGTGGAATAAAAATTTATTTATGTTCGACTCGTATTTAATTATTTATTTATATTTATGTATTTATTTAAATTATTTAAATTTAAAGTACGTATTTATTTTAAGTAGTTATTTTGTGGAATAAAAATTTATTTATGTTCGACTCGTATTTAATTATTTATTTGTATTTATGTATTTATTTAAATTATAAAATTTAAATTATGTATTTATCTTAAGTATAGTTATTTTATGAAATAAAAATTTATTTATGTTCGACTCGTATTTAATTATTTATTTATATTTATGTATTTATTTAAATTATTTAAATTTAAAGTACGTATTTATTTTAAGTACTTATTTTGTGGAATAAAAATTTATTTATGTTCGACTCGTATTTAATTATTTATTTGTATTTATGTATTTACTTAAATTATTTAAATTTAAAGTACGTATTTATTTTAAGTAGTTATTTTATGGATTAAAAATTTATTTTTCGTGTATGAAGTTCCATGTAACCAGTTACGTAGAAAATGGAGTGCGAGCAACTAGAGGTTAAATTCTAAAAGTTGCATGCTTATTTTTAATAAACGATGAAGACTGTTACTACATTTCATAATAAAATCTCACGGTCGCTTCTCAGGAGCACTGCATATAATCGGAGATTTCGGATTTTGAAAGATACGACGACGGAACAGCTGTAAGTGCCTAAATAGCCAGAGGCACGCTACGTCTAAGCGTGTAGGTACATCGTTTCCGCATTATGTAGTACTTTCTGCAACAGTCGCAGACGATCTCTTCTAGAAACTGTTGCATAATCGTCCCACAATTTCTCAATCCCTTTTTTCCAATATTTATTCAAACAGTATATGTATATATTTAATTTTCCATTCAAATAATATCGTATAATAGCTACATCCAATGAAAATAAAACAATAAAACCAAGCTGGATGCTTGTATTCATAACCCTTTGCCCTACAACATCGTGTCAGACTCGTGATCAAGATTCAGAACAGCGCACAGGGGGGTATTTCGCTGAAAAACGGGAATAAAATATTGTAGCGTTATTTATGGGCTCACGGTCACAAATAAGTAGGTCGTTGGATTCGTCTTGACGCCAGCTATAAGATTATGAAATAAAAATTGTACTTTAACATTTAAAAAATCAAAATAATTCTTATTTTTTGGCGAAAAAAATTTTTTTTTTAAATTTTAAATATATAATTTTGTACATGTTTCAATACTGTTCAACTTTTATTGGAACCATTTTGTCGTCAGATTATCCGAACTCTTGAAAAGTAGTGATAATGGAATGCTTTGATTACTATGTACTGAGTTGAGATAGGTGTACAAACTCTTCACAGATTTTATTCTGTTATCATCTAAATTAGTATTGTTATTAATATTTCAACATTACCAATCATTCTGTAAGTTTTTTTTCGATTTCAAAACTTTATTGACGATTTTGGTATACAATTGAGCTGAATTGAGCACTCCTTCTGGTACCCTTACATTCTATAAAGCTTTGCGATCATGGTCCAACAAAAAAATCTTCCGAATTTTTCCGAATTCGAGAGTTATAACTAATTTAAGTAGAAATGAGCATGGAAAGTCGCAGCGTACGCGTAGTACACCTGCACCGCAAACTCTCGCGGTCTAACGGAAAACTAAAACATAACATAAGAGAATATAATAGATGCTCTCAATAGTTTGCTCAGCACTCTATGATGGAACTGTTTTGACTGAATACTGCAAGGAAACGATTGAATCGAAGGCTTCTTTGCAGCAACAATGTAAACAAAGATCCTCGTAAGATCTCGTAGAGAATCGGGCGAACGCGTTCGACCGCGAGAGTTTGCGGTGTAGGTGTACTACGCGTACGCTGCGACTTTCCATGCTCATTTCTACTTAAATTAGTTATAACTCTCGAATTCGGAAAAATTCGGAAGATTTTTTTGTTGGACTATGATCGCAAAGCTTAATAGAATGTAAGGGTACCAGAAGGAGTGCTCAATTCAGCTCAATTGTATACCAAAATCGTCAATAAAGTTTTGGAATCGAAAAAAAACTTACAGAATGATTGGTAATGTTGAAATATTAATAACAATACTAATTTAGATGATAACAGAATAAAATCTGTGAAGAGTTTGTACACCTATCTCAACTCAGTACATAGTAATCAAAGCATTCCATTATCACTACTTTTCAAGAGTTCGGATAATCTGACGACAAAATGTTTCGAATAAAAGTTGAACAGTATTGAAACATGTACAAAATTATATATTTAAAATTTAAAAAAAAAATTTTTTTCGCCAAAAAATAAGAATTATTTTGATTTTTTAAATGTTAAAGTACAATTTTTATTTCATAAGCTTATAGCTGGCGTCAAGACGAATCCAACGACCTACTTATTTGTGACCGTGAGCTCATAAATAACGCTGCAATATTTTATTCCCGTTTTTCAGCGAAATACCCCACTGTGCAGCGTCTAATAAATACAGGGTGAGTCACCTAACGTTTGCACTTCAAATATCTTTGTTGTTTCTAAAGGTACATAAAATATGCTAAGAACAAAGTTGAATGGTACAATGGGGCTGACACGATGCCAAAACAAAATTTTGTTTTTATGTCATTTTTTTAGACATATCAAGGTCACCTTCATTTTTTTAAATGGAATGAGGTATTTTTTAATACGTCAATCGATGTAGCTGGACATTCGTTATAAAAAAGTACTAACCTATGTATGTCGAAAAGTTAGTAGTTCAGGAGATATTTCAATTTAAAAAACTCTAAAAATACCATTACTGTCGTACTAAGACGTTACACAAGTAAGTAAACACTATGTATATGTATGTTATTTTAATTTCCTTTAAACCGAAATAAAATCCCTTTTGGTTTTGTTCATCTACAGCTATATTAGAGAATACAGGGTGGTCCGTTTAAATAAGACCACCTAACTATCTCTTCAGGTTATTGTGATGCAAATGATATTTCTTACGTAATGTGCATGGTATCAATGGACCAAATCAAGGTCATTTCAAGGTGTCATGTTTTTATAAATATCTGAATGTATTTTTCGATCAGTTACCCGATGCAATAAAATAAAAATGTAGTAATATATCCAAAAAAAAATCGATGACCTTGATAACTACGAAAAAAATGACCTTCGGAAGAAAATATTCGTGCCAGATATTTGGTCCGTTGACACTATGCATATTACGTAACAAATACTTTTTGCATCACAATAACCTGAAGAGATATTTACAGTAGCGGACAAAAGTTTAAGACCGCTCTGAAGATAGACGATAACTTTTTTAATATTGTACTATACTATTTGAACTTTTTTGGGGAGCTAGAGCAATTAGTTTACTAAAGGATGTGAAAAGAAATTTTTTCAAAAATTGCAATCGATCGGAATTGTTGAAAAAATACTAGAAGTTGAATTTTCAACTTTCTTATGTGGGCCTTAATTGAAAATTTAAAAAATACGTTTTGTAGATCTGTGCGAATTAAACATATTCTGAAAAGTGAGCTACAAACATTTAAAGATGGTAAAAATGGCAGATTTTCCCGATTTTCGGCAATAAATCGTTAAAACAGTTAAAAATTCAACTTTTAGTAATTTTTCAACAATTCCGATCAATTGCAATTTTTGAAAAAATTTCCTTTCACATCCTTTAGTAAACTAATTGCTCTAGCTTTCCAAAAATGTTCAAACAGTATAGTACAATATTAAAAAAGTTATCGTCTATCTTTAGAGCGGTCTTAAGCTTTTGTCCGCTACTGTGTGTGTCCTTATTTAAACGAACCACCCTGTATGTTGAGGCGTCGTATCTCAATAAGCTGACGAACGTGTTTTGTAGGTGTGTCTAAAAATCGTCTAACTTGAAGAAATGGGAAAGTGTATAAAGGATCGTCCTTTCGGAAGATTTGTCGACACGATGTCCGTAAGGGTAGGTCGTGATTTCGATAGGCTTGTAGATTGTGAACAGTTTGTATAAATTGTTGGTCTGCTATTGCAGTCTTATTCTTCTTTCCCTCTCTCGACTGGTGTACCTTTCTCTGTCTATCGACCCCCCCCCCTCCTGTTATTCCGTTCTCTCCCAGCCAGCTGGCTCCACCCTAAAGTCATTCACTCTACTTTGCCAGTCTATAACAGGGCGTATTTCAGCTTCCCGACTGAAATCAGCAGCCTAATCTGCGAGGGAGATAAAGTTCTAACCGATCCTTCACCCTCCGATCGTTAGCAGTGCCATTAGACTCACAACAGAAGTCATCGTCACGGGCTACGCAACGCTGTTGCTAATACAATATGCAAAAGGGTTCGAACTTTTACCCTCATCGTATGATTTTCTCGAGTGATATCGCTGCTCTCTCCATTCTTTCGAAACTTCTTGAAATCCGAAGTGGAGCGGAGAGGTCCTCGGAGACTAATGGCACACAGAGTCCTAGCCGTTCGATGGTCTTGCAGTAGGCGAGATTCTAAGCCCCATTCTTCGGACGATTTAAAAGTCTATCCAAACATTCCATCATATGGCGACCATTTACTCGATTCCTGCAAACCTTTCGGGGAAAAATGGACAGACAGATGTCTCATAGGATTCCGACTGTCCTAAGTGAACAGGTAAACTATTCAATGTCTATCGACAGTGGGAACCTCACGCTTCAACCTTCGAACAATCAAAAATTCTATCTCAGACTCTATGTCTTACGATTCCTATTCACTCGATGCTTCCATATCTTCAACAGAACCAAACGAGCGGTGAGATAAACGAATTCGATGTCTGACGATAGTGAAGACCGTTGACCTCGATCTTCACGGAATCTGACATTCGACTTTGCATTGTTCGAAGTGTGCCCCAACTCCGGATGAGTGATTCAGAGGTGATAAATAGCACAGGTGACTTTGGCTACCCAGAATGAAACAGTTGCTTGATGTCTTGCTACCCTGAGGACAGGGTACCCCGATTTTCAGGGAGCCTAACATTTGACTTTGCAATGTTCGAAGTGTACCCCAACTCCGGATGAGTGACCCAGGAAGGATAAATAGTACAGGTGATGTTAGCTATCCAGAATGGAACAGTTCTTTGATGGTTTACTACAGTGAGGACCGTAGATGTCAACCTCCAGGGAGTCTAACATTTGATTTAATACTTGTATTGTTCGAAGTGTGCCCCAACTCCGTATGAGTGACCCAGCGGTGATAAATAGCACAGGTGACTTTGGCTACCCAGAATGGAACCGTTGTTTGATGTCTTGCTACCGCGAGGACAGGGTACCCCGATCTTCAGGGAGCCTAACATTTGACTTTGCAATGTTCGAAGTGTACCCCAACTCCGGATGAGTGACCCAGGAAGGATAAATAGTACAGGTGATGTTAGCTATCCAGAATGGAACAGTTGTTTGATGGTTTACTACAGTGAGGACCGGAGATGTCAACTTCCAGGGAGTCTAACATTCGATCTAATACTTGTATTGTTCGAAGTGTGCCCCAACTCCGTATGAGTGACCCAGCGGTGATAAATAGCACAGGTGACTTTGGGTACCCAGAGTGGGACAGTTGTTTGATGTATTGCTACCGCGAGGACAGGGTACACCGATCTTCAGGGAGCCTAACATTTGACTTTGCAATGATCGAAGTGTACCCCAACTCCGGATGAGTGACCCAGGAAGGATAAATAGTACAGGTGATGTTAGCTATCCAGAATGGAACAGTTGTTTGATGGTTTACTACAGTGAGGACCGGAGATGTCAACTTCCAGGGAGTCTAACATTCGATCTAATACTTGTATTGTTCGAAGTGTGCCCCAACTCCGTATGAGTGACCCAGCGGTGATAAATAGCACAGGTGACTTTGGGTACCCAGAGTGGGACAGTTGTTTGATGTATTGCTACCGCGAGGACAGGGTACCCCGATCTTCAGGGAGCCTAACATTTGACTTTGCAATGTTCGAAGTGTACCCCAACTCCGGATGAGTGACCCAGGAAGGATAAATAGTACAGGTGATGTTAGCTATCCAGAATGGAACAGTTGTTTGATGGTTTACTACAGTGAGGACCGGAGATGTCAACCTCCAGGGAGTCTAACATTCGATCTAATACTTGTATTGTTCGAAGTGTGCCCCAACTCCGTACGAGTGACCCAGCGGTGATAAATAGCACAGGTGACTTTGGCGACCCAGAATGGAAGAGTTGTTTGATGTCTTGCTACCGCGAGGACAGGGTACCCCGATCTTCAGGGAGCCTAACATTTGACTTTGCAATCTTCGAAGTGTACCCCAACTCCGGATGAGAGACCAAGGTATGATAAATACCACAAGTGACTTTGGCTACCCAGAATGAAACAGTTGTTTGATGTCTTGCAACCGCGAGGACAGGGTACCCCGATCCTCAGGGAGCCTAACATTTGACTTTGCAATGTTCGAAGTGTACCCCAACTCCGGATGAGTGACCCAGGAAGGATAAATAGTACAGGTAATGTTAGCTATCCAGAAAGGAACAGTTGTTTGATGTCTTGCCACAGTGAGAACCGGAGATGTCAACCTCCAGGGAGTCTAACATTCGATCCAATACTTGTATTATTCGAAGTGTGCCCCAACTCCTGATAAGTAACCCAGGAAGGATAAACTGCACAGGTGATGTTAGCTATCCAGAATGGGACAGTTGTTCGACGTCTTGCCACAGTGAGGACCTGGGGCCCCCGATCTTCAGGGAGTCTAACATTTGACTTTGCAATGTTCGAAGTGTGCCCTAATTCCGGATAAGTGACCCAGGAAGTATAAATAGCGCAGGTGATTTTAGCTATCCAGAATGGAACAGTTGTTTGATGTCTTGCTACAGTGAGGACCGGAGATGTCAACCTCCAGGGAGTCTAACATTCGATCTAATACTTGTATTGTTCGAAGTGTGCCCCAACTCCGTACGAGTGACCCAGAGGTGATAAATAGCACAGGTGACTTTGGCTACCCAGAGTGGGACAGTTGTTTGATGTCTTGCGATAGTGAAGACCGCAGATGTCAATCTTCAGGGAGTCTAACATTCGATCTAATACTTGTATTATTCAAAGTGTGCTCCAACTTCACGATGACTGACCCAGGGATGATAAATATCACAAGTGACTTTGGCTATCCAGAATGGGACAGTTGTTTGATGTCTTGCAACAGTGAGAACCGGAGATGTCATCCTCTCCAGGGAGTCTAACATTCGATCCAATACTTGTATTATTCGAAGTGTGCCCCAACTCCGGATAGGTGACCCAGGGATGATAAACAGCATATTTGATTTTGGCTACCCAGAATGGAACAGTTATTCGATATCTTGCCACAATGAGGACCTGGGGCCGCCGATCTTCAGGGAGTCTAACAGCCGATGTAAGACTTCTCATCGTAGCATTGCTCGGTTCTTCGAAGCGTTCCTCACTTCCGGGCGAGCAAGCCAGGAGCAACAAATGGCAAAGAAGGTTCCGATTGTCCAGAATTGAACAGGTGAACCGTTCTTATCCCGGTGTCTTCCGGGAGGGGTCTTCTCGGGCCGTGGCGAGGCATTCATCGAGCGGTCGAGAGCGAGTCGCAGTGACGCGGGTTACGCAATCGCCGACTGGCCTTGCGCCAATCTCGCGTATCACTCGAACTCGTCCCGCGAAAAGGGAGACAGAGAGGAGGAAGCGGCAGCCGGATAGGGCGGGAAGGGGACGAGACGGAACGGAGGCAACACCGCGAGAGGAAAACATAGCCACGCCGCGCGCGGGCCACGTTTCTGCGTGTGTCTCGCCAAGCCACGCCAGTTACGAAACGCGTGTGCCGTCACGCTACCGCGTGCGTGCCGCTGCATCACGATATCTCGACCGTTCCTCGATTCTCATCGTCTCGTCGATCGGGCGCAACTCGGGGGCATTCTCGTTCCTCCCAGTTCCTGGCGGAAAAATTCCCTGCGCGCCAATCGATTCACTTGTCCACCGATCGACCCTCTTGCTCCGAAGATCGCCATCGCTCAGAGTTGTGCAGAATTACAATTGAATTACTCCAGAATTATAATTACAAAGTTTACTTTAACGAAAACATGATTTCATTAATTTCTTGTCAGAAAAATCGATTTATTGAAAAAACCAGAGGTCATAGACAAATTTTGAGAGCAGATTTGAAATCGGCGTGAAAAAATCTACGGGAAATGATATATATAGCATGTTAAAAAAGAAAATTTTTCCACCCGTGGTAACGGAGAAACCACATTTTCTTGAAATTGTGCAAGTTTAACGAATTTTCTCAAGGTTAAAAACCGTTCGTACCGTAATCTCCCTATTTTTCCCATATTCTGCAAAGTTTCAGCTTTAATTTTAAAAAAATTCATCGCTCTACCTCATTTCTATCAAAAGTTCTTTGATTTTTAATCGAGTTGGGTCAAATTTACTCACTGTGCGTCGCCCCGGACAAAAAGACAAATTGCCGCCCCTTAAGAATATATATATATATTTAAAATAAAGGTACACATATTTTTTATCTTCAATAAAAATCAAGTCATTTTATTTAAATTTTAATAGAAGCATTTATCTTAATAAAAGAAAATTTTCTATTAATTTGGTATTTCACACATCAATATTTTCCTCACAGTTACAGCCAAAATGGCGCCCCTAAATTTTTGGGGTAGAGTCCCTATAGTCCCGTTTCCCCCAAATTCCATCTAGGGAGTGCCGAGTCCCACACTACCCCCTCCGACATCCCCCATCGTCCTAAAAAAAGGCCTATGTTTAATGTCCACCTGAATAAATGGACACCGGGTCGCAAAGATGACTTTCTTGGTTTCAAAACGATTTCTAAGAAACCTGGATATTTCTTGATCGAAACGATTCATGATATTGGCGATATGGTAATAATTGATAAGAAAGATAATTAAACATTTCTGCGATGAAATGATACGCGTAATAAAACTGGATATTTCTTGATCAAAACACTTCAAGTTATTGACGTTATGATAATAAAGCTAATTAAACATTCCCTCGATGTAATGATAAATAATGTCGATGGTGTTCAGATAAAAACTGTAAACACTGGAAAAATCCATACGTACACGTTCAACCTTGTTTCACGAACTCGTTCTGCTCGCATCGAGTACTTTTTGTTTGAAGCGCGCCGGATCGGAAAGGTTAATGCATCAAACTAACCAGTTGGTATTTTTAGTCTTCACTATACTTAACCGCGGTCTGCATTTATTGTAAACGATGCTCAGAACTTGGTTGCCTTGACGGAGTTCGGTACTGTCCTCCATTTTCCTAAAGAAATACTTCAAATAATCACTGCGAAAACTCGTGGAATCATCAAGAAGGATAAAGATAATAAATCAATTGCGTTTTTGTTACAAGTAAAATTAGAGTGGTGTTGATTTTAACATGTTTACATAATTAATTTGGTTTTGAAGAAAATCACACAATTGAACTGCATTTGTTTAAAGTAGATGATGAATTAGGCTCTACAAAAAGTGGTACACTCTAAACAATCTACGAAGTACACTTTAAAAAAAGAGATGGTTCCTCAGATTTAATTTAAAAGAAGTATTTCCTTTGCGCAAATATTTTCCGTGGCTTCGTCAAGGAGGTACTAACAAAAAACACGGACCAATCGCAGCGTTGGTATTGTCCAGAGTTGGGCAGTAATTAATTACACGAGTATTTAATTACATCTTCAATTACATGTGAAAAAGTGGACTATGATGACAATAAGAAAACGGTTAGATGGTCCAAAACATAAAAATTAGTGGTTCAAAAGAACAATTACACTGAAGTAATTGTTAGACTCAATTACAATTACTGTAATCGTGTTAAGTAATTGCAATTACTGTAATTGTAATTGTGGTCCGCAATTACAATTACTGGTTGAGTCAAAGTAATTGCAATTACCAATTAGAGTTACATGTAATTGTAATTTTATTTCTGCAATTCCAAGTAATTTTAATGCAATTACAAGTAATTGTAATTCGTAGTTTCAATTACTTAACGCCAAAATGGCACTAATGAAAGTAATTAGATACCTATTCATTGAAAATGTCTAAAAAGAACAAACAAAAAGCATATTGAAAGGTAATGGTAATCGTTTTTGTGAAATATCAAATAATTAGCTACAAATAAATGTTTAATGAATAATAAATATTTCCTAACATATGGTTTTTGTTTGTTCTTTTTAGACATTTCCATTGAGTAGGTATCTAATTAATGTTGTAATTGCAACTACCGATTACAATTCCTTGTAATTGTAGAAATAAAATTACAATTACAATTACTTGTAATTGCAGAAATAAAATTACAATTACAATTACTTGTAATTGCAGAAATAAAATTACAATTACAATTACTTGTAATTGCAGAAATAAAATTACAATTACAAGTGATTGTAATTGGTAATTGCAATTACTTTGGCTCAACCAGTAATTGTAATTGCGGACCACAATTACAATTACAGTGATTCGTCAAGTAATTGCAATTACATGTAATTGTAATTGTATTTCTGAAATTTCAAATTACAATAATTGGTAAGTAATTGTAATTGTAATTAAAATTACATTTTCCCCTACTCTGATATTGTCCTCTGACTGGTCCGTGTTTTCTGTTAATAACTCGAAAACAAAGCCGCAGACGCCATTTTTGCAAAGGAAAATATTGCTTGATATGATCTCAGGAACCTCCCATTTCCGGCTGTTGAAGGAATTTTGGGACTAAATTTTGGAATTTTGGGAATAAATGTTGGAAGAAAGAGATTGAGAATTTTTGTGGGATGATTATGGACAGATCTGGAAGGCAAATTGAGAAACAATTACCCCACTTAACAAAGCCTACCATCACCGGTTCCAGATTTTTTATTTTACGATTATTGATATAATAAAAATAATTTGTCATAAGGAATGATTGCTTAGGTATCTTCAATGGAGCACATATTACAATAGTAGCTGCACAAAGTCTAAATAAAATCAATCTTGTTATTTTTACAAGGGGACATGTGTACCAGTTACTTTTAAGGCTCGGTAGGTTTAGTGTCACGCATTTTAAAAATTAGAAAATATAAGAACAACAATGAAAATTTAGAAACTATAGAATATTCTGGTCAGTTTTTATTCACGTGTTCTCTACAGTAGAAAAGCATTTTTATTTCATGATGCAGGTCCTTAAATAACAAAAAAAAATCGTCTACATCCGAATTTGAATAAGTGTCCGGTGACTTGTGAACGGGAGTGCACTTGAAATCGCTTCAAATCGGACCGAGACAGCGTTGCTAAATTTACCATATTCCGGCCTGCACTAAACACGACCGAAATTTGCTGTCAATGCGTATCGGTGTTATTTGTCGAATAGATAACGGGTGATCCGTGACTCGAATGCCAAGGTTACAGGGCTCGGATTACATCCGCGGATCTATCAGGAGCGTTGCGACAGAGCGTTACACACCGTGTTTGTTTGAACACGACTCAGATTTAGCACCAGAATGTCCCACGAGCAATTGCCTCGTGATCATCACAGACGATCCAACTGATTAGTTCCCAACATTGTAAACGGCGCAAACATTTCGACACTGATAAGCCGTCTGCGTTACGGAAGTATTCGAGAGATCGGAGAATGACTTGCACACGAGATGCAACCAGTTTTGGGATATTGCACGATTTTTTTCGCGCACGCGCTAAAGTACAAAGTCGGGCTAGAATGGGGCACCTTGGTCAGCCCGCATAATTTCGCAAAACTTTGTTTTCCGATTTTCAAATATGAATGTTTATATGTAATACACAGGGTCATCAGTTTTTAAACGGCCAAACGTTACCCAGCTGTAGAGGACCCCAAATGGAACAACTTTTACCCCTATCACTTTTTTTGTTTCGGCCTTGATTTCCAGATAATTGCAAAAAACCATCATTTTTTTGAGTTTACATAAAATTAAATATCTCAGGACTCCAATGATGAATCTTGATGGTTTTTCCTTTGTTTAGTTTGAAATAAGTAGGGGCATCTTTTTTTATTGAATAAACTTTTTTCGTATGATCTTCGGATCATGGTTTATTTGTGGTGGGCCACACCGCCACTTTCCAACTTATTTCTTTCAGGCTCCACGGTGTGCCCCACGCCAAGAAAACCATGATCCGAAGGTCATACAAAAAAGTTTATTTAACAAAAAAGATGCCGCTACTTATTTCAAACTAAACAAAGGAAAAACCATCAAGATTCATCATTGGAGTTCTGAGATATTTAATTTTATGTAAACTCAAACAATGATGGTTTTTTGCAATTATCTGGAAATCAAGGCCGAAACGAAAAAAGTGATAGGGGTAAAAGTTGTTCCATTCGGGGCCCTCTACAGCTGGTTAACGTTTGGTCGTTTAAAAACGGATGACCCTGTATAAACTTCTGAACTCTTCCGGTACTTTCCTACCGATAATAGTTCCCCACTACATTCCCTACAAACTTGGGATGCAATGCATACGTTCCTGTATTTGGTCGAGCATGCGCGAAAAAAACGTGCAATATTCCAACACTGGATGCAATCGCGGGGGAGCAAAAATTTACCTGAAGCGCCACCTCCGAAAAATTCGATTTTTTCTCCGAGGAAAATGTTATTTTCGTCGTGGAACGAGAAACCCCTTAATAATTTTGCGGTATGCATATTCCCAAGAAAATTGAATCCGAAGAGCGTCGTCTAGTTTCGTAGGTTTCGTTCGGAACACCATTCGGTTGACAACGAAGTTCACCGATTCCCAAACGCAACTTAAAAGCGCCGCCTCCGGTGCTCGGTGAACCTTGTCCTCGATTTTCCACGGAAATTACGGCCGCAGCGTTTAGTCGAATTATAGTGACGTAAACAGTGCGGCGAACAATACCGTGGAAATTCGCGGGGGAATCGAGGAGTTAATTATTAACCCCGTTAAGCAATTATCGACGGTCCGAGATTCGAACGTCACCGGGCAGCGGCATCGGTAATTGCGTTCCGCCGGACGTGACTGAAAATTCCGTGTGGACTGGAATCCCGTTTTTTTTTCGTGGCCGAACGTCAATTTCTCAAGTTTCGTTTATCTTGATATTAACCGACAACCCTGTAAAACAACTGAATCCAAACTAGTACCCGATTTAGGTGATTCCGTGATGAGACATGGCTATCAATGATGGTTTTGTATGTGCTAGCAGGTATACTTCAAGTATGTAATCCTGTTTTAAGACAAAAGATTTCGTTCTGATTGGTCCAGGAGGTGCACGTAGGAGGTCCCCTTTTCCGGGTTTCCGCTTATATCTCGGAAATTATGTGTCCTAGCGATAAGACCATTCTATACAAAATTAAAGCTGACAAAATGTGCCACAAGATTGATTACATTCAGTTTTTCGCTATCTCGCATAGTTTCCGAGATATCCGCGCTCAAAGTTCACTAATTGTGCTGAAGAGTTCTTTTTCACAATTAGTGAACTTTGAGCGCGAATATCTCGGAAACTATTCGTCCTAGCGATAAGACCATTCTATACAAAATTAAAGCTGACAAAATGTGCCATAAGATTGACTCTATTCAGTTTTTCGCTATCTCGCATAGTTTCCGAGATATCCGCGCTCAAAGTTCACTAATTGTGCTGAAGAGTTCTTTTTCACAATTAGTGAACTTTGAGCACGGATATCTCGGAAACTATGCGTCCTAGCGATAAGACCATTCTATACAAAATTAAAGCTGACAAAATGTGCCACAAGATTGATTACATTCAGTTTTTCGCTATCGCGCATTGTTCCCGAGATATCCGCGCTCAAAGTTTTCACAAAAAATTGTGAAAAAGAAATTTTTGCCTCGCGTTTTTTGCCTTATTCGACTAGCTAACTCCTCAGCACAATTAGTGCACTTGGAGCACGGATATCTCGGAAACTATGCGAGATAGCGAAAAACTGAATCGAATCAATCTTGTGGCACATTTTGTCAGCTTTAATTTTGTGCGGAATAGTTTTATCGCTAGGACGTATAGTTTCCGAGGTATAAGCGGAAAACCGAAAAGGAGGATCTGCTACGTGCATTTGAAGTGGAAATTGAAAAATTGATGTTGAAATTGAAATATTAATATTGACAATGAACAATTGAAGTTGAAAGTGAAGTTGAAATTGAAAACTTAAAGTTGAAATTGAAATTGAAGAGAAAATCGAAAAGTTGAGGTTGAAATTGAGCGACCATAACTCCTCAACTATTGATCCTAGACGTTCGAAACTTCGATCAGCATCCGCGCCGGGTACAAATCTACTGGATCACGTACCAACTACATCATAATTCGTGGGAGAAAGGCACAAATTTTGAGACCGGTAACGTAAAGAGCAGCCCAGTACAATATACTGGAATGTATTAAAATGTACTACAATATAGGAGAATATTTTCTAACGTTATTTCAATAAAAGTAAATCTATTGTCCCGAAATTAAAGATTTGTTTGACTCTCCACAAAGTGTGTTTAATTTGTAAAAGGTGACCTCGGTCTGTAGGAGGATGAATTTCTAATGCTTTACCTGTTTTAATCATTTTTATGAATCGAGATTAATGCCATAATATCATTCGATTCACCCAGCGTCTTTGCAGTCGTGTATTTGACCAATTCATATTTATGAAAAATGAATTTCTCCCTCGAATTATGATGTCTTTGGTATATAATCGAGTAGATATGTACCCGACGAGGATAGAGATCGAAGTTTCGATCCTCTAGGATCAATAGTTGAGGAGATATGGTCGCTTAAAGTTGAGCAATTTGACAGGTAAGGGCGCCGCCAAGAAACTGGAAATATGCTCAACTTTAAGCAACCATAACTCCTCAACTATTGATCCTAGAGGATCGAAACTTCGATCAGTATCCGCGCCGGGTACAAATCTACTGGATCACATACCAAAGACATCATAATTCGTGGGAGAAAGGCACAAATTTTGAGACCGATAACGTAAAGTTCAGTCAGTATTTGTCTGTAGCTGACGAGGGTCGAACAGCTAGATCAACTTTTCTTTTTTCGAAGCTCTTAGCGAAAAAGATCATTCTACGAATTGCACGGAACTATTTCGCACGAAAACGCTGTGCTGAAGGACTGACAAGATTCGATTGAATGAACTTGATCTTTTGTACGAGGAATTTCGCGAGATCGCGCAGCTACCAGCTAACATAGTACATGACGGTCGAGCATCAAACAACGATCACTCCCAGGATTCCCAGAATTTTCGCGACTTCTCCGCGGAAGAAGTTTAATTACATCGGCTGTATTCGTTTCGACGGGCTATTCACGTAACTCAGACAATGCACGTGTCGACTGGAAACTTGGAATCGCCGGTTACAACCGTCGGCCTCGGTTCTTCGAGTTGTTTGTCGTCGCGCTCAAAGGAAACTTGTTACCGAATGCCGAAAGTCGTTCGGTCGCGACGGAAGTAAAACGGATGAAGGCCAGAGAGCCGTTCGCATAAAAGGCAGACGACACCGGCGCGGATATCAGTGTCGTCGCAATTTGCAACTCATACATGTGCATGCGCCGCGCTTGGCTTAGAGGATCGCGAGCAACCTCTTAACACCTCAAATCAGGCCCCCCCTGCATAGAAATTCGCGATCTTTTATACCCCCTCCACAATACGAACCTATTTCTACCCTTCCTTTTTTACCCTTTGTACTCGGAACTATTTTAACTCGCAAATTAAACATTTCTTCCTGGAAATATTACCACCCAGAATAGCAATATTTCAATAGAACCATTTCTACCTAGAATATTTCCATTTCTCATGATTTTTTTCAAATTTTACGGACACGACATTGATATTCCTCACACAATACCTAAATGTTTAGTCATTGATCAGATACCGACATATTTAATAATGTAAACAATATTTTTAATAATGGGACAGCAATTTTTAGTGTCAAAATTCACCTCAGAGTCGTTATTCTAGGTTGACGAAATTACTGGTTAAATAACAAGTATTTTTTTTCAGTAATTATTACTGCTCTATAAAATGGAAATATCTTTTTTTATGACGTTGGACAATATTGTCACAAAATAATTAATTGGTTTACGAATTATAAACGATCAAAAGTGGTAAAAATTGCGATTTTTCATGATTTTCGGTCTAAAACTGCCATTTTTACCACTTTTGATCGTTCATAATTCGTAAACCAATTAACCAATTTCAATAAAAATTTCCGGAATGTCTATAATTTATACGAGTTTACAAAACACATCTCTTAAATTTTCGCTATAGGCTAAAATAGTTGTAAAAATCAATTTTTACTATTGCTTTTTCACAATTCCGACCAAATGCATTTTTTCAACATATTTATTAGACGTCGTTTACTAAACTAATCCTTCTATCCTTACAGAGAAATTGAAGTTGTTGGGCCATTCAATTATGTGTAAATCTTCCTTATGTCTTAAGATAAACAAATGAATGCAGATTTAATTTTAGTAACTGATTAGATTATTATTTACTGTCTGAATTTATTCTGCACTTAAAAAACTAGCTGTGTCGGAAAGGTTTCCTATCAAAACTGCATGTACAATTTTCATGTATCCAAATGTCATATACATATAAAGTTTCTTTCAAATTTTGTGCAATTCTTTTAATTAATATTAATATGATATTATGTCGAAGGTATATTTAATATTACATTTGGAACATATATACATTAGAAACATATTTACATTTGGAACGTTTGGAAAATAATATCCCCAAATAACTTACAAGGGAAGGACCCCAAGTGTCCGACTTCGATTTTCATAATTTTTTTGTGAGACGATGGCATATGGATCCCTAAGTATGTCTGCAAAATATTAAGTGTAGTTACTCAATAGTTTTAAAGATATAGACAATTAAAGTTTCATATCTTGTTGATGTACCATGATTTGAACTATATGAAACTTTAATTATTTATATCTTTAAAACTATTTAGTAACTACACCTAATATTTTGCATACATAATTAGGGATCCATATACCATCATCTCACAAAAAATGATCAAAATCGTAGTCGGACACTTGGGATCTTTCCTTGTTAGGTTGGTTTGGATCGGCGAGCATAGCTTATACATCTTTGGAACCTGTGATATATGTCGCGTATATTATTTACTTTATCTTTGCTTCAAGAAAATTAATCCGGGCCGTGTCTATAAATTTATATGGTCTGAGGTCTGTACGATTGCACCTCGTTTCCGTAAACAAGCGAGGAGACGGCAAAAAAGCAACGGAACGGCATTCGACGAGTCGTGCGGCGTTATGCATTTAAAGGAGTCCTCGAATTAAATGCTCCCGCCGACGAGATAATCAAATCATTTACCAAGAGAGAGATAGAGAGGGAGGGAGGGAGGGAGAGGAGAATCCAGAAGGATTCTGTGTTCCTTCCACCCCCACCCCCCGCGACGAAGTGGCTGCTCTGAAATATTCTTGGCACTCGATTCGTCGCGCCGATTCGCGAATCCATTCCCACGGATGGGCGGAGGGGGGCGAAGAAAAAAAGGAAAACGACGAAACGGCGAAATAAATTTGCAGATCGTGGCCGAATCGGGGGAACCGCGGGGAGTGGAATACCCTGGAACCCCATTACTCCGCTATTACCCGTCCGGAATGATTGCCCTTCTTCACAACTGACTCCAGTAACTCTCCCCACTCCACCGCGCCGTCCGTTCTAATTCGACTTTCCACGTCTCCGATTCGATTTCTCCGTCGTTTCTAGACTTCCTCCTAACCTTTTCCATAAATTACACGACGTCCTTTACCAGCTCATTGTAACGCCAATTTTAAAGATACCATCTTGTTCAAGGGCTCATTTTTCAAAGGGGAAACTTCAAGGAATGTAACCATATTCTTTCAAAATTTAAATCACTCCGCCCTATCATCGAAAAAATCGCAAAAGAAGAATTTGTTTAAATTTTTCGACATTATAAAGTTGATTGTCGAGGTTGAAAAAATTATTTTGTAATAGCCCAATCCTTTCCGAATAAAACAAAAAAAATTTAGCTCAATCGGACAAACCGTTCTTGAGATAAAAATTCGTAAGTGAGGCCCGTTTTCGCCGAAATGGGCAAAAATTGAAAACTTTGAAGGCCTGCCGTTTCTAAAAAAATTCGAAACCGGCAAAATGATGACTTAAACCCCCCCTAATTTCGCATGGACTACAACATATTTCAGTTAGAACAAAATCGGCGATGGTGCCTGCAAAAAGTGATCGATTCGGCATGGAATGACCCATAGACGAACCATATGAAACTTCAATTCTTCAATTCTTCGGTCACTAATGACGTCACAATTTTTGAACGAATGGACTTTTCCGAATGCGGATTTCTCCTAAACCTTCCCGAAGAAACGCTGCGTCTAATGGCTCAAACCGCAGCTTTCTACGTTCAGCCGTTCTCAATTGATTTTGAACACGATTTTATTATATTTAGAGACACACTGGCGGTCAAAGTGATAAGGCACCTGAACCTTTTTAGCAACGAACATTCATTTGTACACGTAGAAAGTGAATATACAACAAAACAACGTACTAACTTTTATAATAATATACTAAAAATTAAATAACTCGTTCAAACCATTTATTATTTCTACAAAAATTGACTTTCCGTGTGGTCAAAATGATAAGGCACCTCAAGGTTTTTAGCAACGAACATTCATTTCACATCCGAAAATGAATTTGAAGCAACATTCTCCTTTGCAAAAATGTCGTCCGCGGCTTCGTTAAGGAGTTATTAACGAAAAACACGACTGTGCCAACACGCGTCTGGGTCGCGCTCCGATTGGTCCGTGTTTTTCGTTAATAACTGCTGAACAAAGCCAAGGACGCCAGTTTTGCAAAGGAAAATGTTGCTTCAAAATGATCCCAGGAACCTCCCATCTCCGGATGTTGAAGGAATTTTGAGACACCCTCTATACGAAATTTTGTGTGTGTACAACGGTGCCTTATCATTTTATCCACCAGTGTATGTCTCGATCCGTGTTGCTTTATTTTTAAACGACGCGCACCTCGGCGCTCGCCCTTTGCTCTTTCACGCCTCCTCCTGCTGCTCTCGCACGGCTCGATGTCATTTTTACGTTTTAGTTGTTGCATTCTTATGCACCCGCTTTTCACCAGCGAACGTAGAACTGCATAGAAGCAATAACAACTTCGTATTATTTGTTTGACGGTGAACTTCTTACTCAGTACCTCCGCGTATTAATCCATGCAAACTTTAGCTGTCTTTCAACAGACGTTGTCTCTTTCTCTTCGTCGTGGTACACGCGATTCTTGAACACTGCTGGAATAAGGAAGTTATTGGAACGGAAGCGAGAACAACCAGAAGCCTTGTCGAATGAATGTATAACAACTTTCTCCGGTTTCATTTCTATTACTCATTTGTGTACGCGAAAAAGTTTGCGGCAGCTTCGTCGCGTCAATTCTTACACGATCGACAGTCGCGACATATAATATCTCTACACCCTGTACATTTCCGATATCATCAGCGAACATGGAAACGTAGGGTGTCCGATCTTTTTATCCCTAACGGTGGCCCTCTTCTGACGTAATTTGCGCGGAAGGTGGCTCCCAGGGCGAACTGGGAGTGCGTCCAAGGCAGAGGGAGCGGTTGTTGGCCGTGCTTTTCCTACTGCAAGAGGACAACTTCGCGAACGGAATTAAGAACGATCTTATTTCCAGCGAGTGATCCCGATCGCAATGGTCGCGTTTAAGAAGAACGATCGATGAGCCCGGAATATCCGGTGACAAAACGTGTCTCGCTATCCCCCTCCCCCTGTAGCCAAGATGTTATAGAGGAGGAGTTATCCCCGTTCTCGAAGTAATCCATTAGACGCTGGAGGGAACATGTTGCCGAATAATGCAAATTACGCCTCGTAAACGAAAAAATGGGACTTCCAAGGGCGATCGCGGCCTGGATTAATCTTTCATCTAGCGTTTTCGACTACAGAAAACCCCCGTTTTTGTGTTATCGAGAAATGAGAAGGCGAATCCCTTGGAATCCTGGCAACAGGATAATCGAGACCCGAGGTGGAATACTTCGAATTCATATTTCATACCAACATAACCTCTGTATTATTGGAACACGTATTTCCTTTTACGATATACAGGGTCTGTCCGGAAAGTAATGCAACCACATTTCTTTTTTTTAATCTATTGAACATATGTGAGTACAAACCTTTAAAATTCTTCAAAGTAGGATCCTTGGGTGTCGACACATTTTTTCCAGCGCGATTTCCATGCTTCGTATGCTCCCTGGAGGGCGTTTTTTGGAACCTCTAGTAGTACCCTCGTCGCAGCCTCTTTGACGCGTTCCACGCTTTCAAAATGGCATCCTTTTAGCACATTTTCAATTTTTGGAAACAATAAGAAGCCGGCGGAAGACAAGTCAGGACTGTACGGGGGTTGAGGAAGTGTTGTGATCCAACTAAGAAGTACCGTTTACTGTTTTCCCCGTAATCTACGGAAAAGTTTTGGGCGGAAGTGCTCGACGAGGCTGCGACGAGGGTACTACGAGAAGCTCCAGATAACGCCTTCCAGGGAGCATACGAAGCATGGAAATCGCTCTGGATAAAATGTGTCGACGCCCAAGGATCCTACTTTGTACAATTTTAAAGGTTTGTACTCATATGTTCAACAGATTTAAAAAAAAAAATGTGGTTGCATTACCTTCCGGACAGACCCTGTATAATTGTAGCAAAATTTTCATTGCATTTGGCATTTCCAACACTCGCACAACTCCAGCTGAAAGTAAGATTAAAAGCGGACTCGAGGCTAATTTGAGGTAGCTGCTACTGGAAAGAACGTTCCGCGGCCGCTGCCAAACTGGATCTGTCCCTTCCGAAACGCGTTAGACTCTAAGGAAGATTTATGGAAGGATACCGTCCGACTCGAAACTCGGGAAATACGGGTCGAGTCGGCTAATGGCGTTGGCCGGGAGTCCTTTGATCATTCCAAGATCAGATTTACAGTGCGGATTCTGTTCGGCTGGGATCCTATACCGAATATGTACCGTGTAACCCGCAGATTATTGTAATCGGGTTTTCCCCGGGATGATGCATCCCGCAGTTTACGTTAACAACTACAGGGTGACAAGAAATAACGGAGTTAAACATATCTTATTATAATTCTGTCAAATCCACGAATTTTGAGAAACCAAATGATAACAACCCCATAACATAGACCTTTAGTATTTATACATATATTTAAGAAGTTTCGAAGTGGCCACCCTTTGAGCCGATTCAGAGGCTCAAACGTGTTTTGAAATTTTCGGCTATGGGCCGCAGCCGCACGGCATACTAGCGATAATGACTCTTGGGCCAATGGAATATATGACTCTATTTCGTAGCTGTATTCCTATTGGTCAATTGACCATTAGTTTCCAAGATGGCCCATTTTCACCAAGTGCGTTGAGTGTGTGCAACAGAGCTAAAACTCGTAAGGTATGTATACACGACCTTTTCTTTTACACATGAGTTTTTATATTTTTCTTTTACACATGAGATAAAAGTTACTAACAATATAGATGTACGAGGGTTTGAATATTGAATATAAATCACAAAAATAGCTATAAAATGAATATTTCGTTAAAAATTCGTTGTGTCTATTCACTGTTCCACGATATTACTCATAGCCCAGTAAATGAACAGAGTGTTCATGAACTGACAACAATGATAGAATGTGAAAAAGGAAAGGTATGGAAATGGTCAGAGATTCCAGATACGGTTTGGTACAAGAGACAGGATGTTTTAACAAAGATAACGGAGCCAAAGAAAATTAATTCTAGGGGATTTTTTGTGATTAAAGAGTGAAATAAATAGGAGAATATTGTTTAGTAATTTTGCTCATTCATTGGACCATCATTGTTCAATTACTAGAATGTAGTGTTCATTGACTGGTATTTTTTTATATTTTTTATTTAACGTTTAATAAAGAAAAATAATAATAATTTCATTTTGTTTGTGTTCATTTATTATTGACAAATGAAGTATAGGGAGCCATTTGGCATATATGAGATTCCTTTAATTCACACATTTTTTTTTTAAATAAAATATCTTCCTGAACAATTTCTTAAATGTTCATTCACTGGTGCAGTTACCCTACATGGTCCCACTCGAGCAAACATATTTGGGACACCCTGTATTAAAAAATTCTTAGCCATGGATCATAGCCTATTTTTCAAGGAACTTCTTTTTGTGTACAAAAATATATGTGAAAGAAAAATAATATATTAGTTTCAATCCCGACAGATGGCAAATGAATGAAAACGACGAAGAATCCTTGGACACCAGAATATTGTTAAATTTAAATGGAAGAATGCTCGTGATAAATGCAAATGAACGCGGCTGTTCATTCACGGAAATCAGAAAATTGGAGATCGTAAAGTTCCCTCGGACAAATGTGTATTTGCATAGAAAATTTGCAAGCTGATAATGGGAGATTAGGAATAGAGAGATTGAATGAAAACGGCCGTTTCGTTTGGATGCAGAACGCGATTCTTCGAAGCTGTTTAGTCGCGACAAAGACGATACTTGCGTCGACGTTAATTGCTACACGTCGGTGGATCGACGAAATTCGTGGAAAAAGAAAAGACGAGACTGCGCTGGCGCCACGGACTCGTTAATGCACGGCCTTGACGAACAAATTCAACAATTGCGACCAAGGTGGGCGAGCGTAAACAATTCATTGATTACCTTTTAATTCTCCACGCGCTGATACTTTATCTGCTTCGCGGACTCGGAACTGGCTCGCCGTAATTCATTACTCGCGAATCGTTCAATTCGCGCGAGACACTTTAACGTTTCGCCACGTTACAAGAATATCCGGCTGTTCTTTACTCTACCGGAAAATTTGTGCGTTTCTCCTACGAATTATGATGTATTTGATATACAGGGTGAGACGCCAAAAACAGGCCACCTGAATAACTCGGCTGCTATTGGTGATAGGAAGAAATGCATCAGATGGAACTTGCTTGGTTTCGAGGGGTCATTAAGCAGATGTTAGTAGCTTTTTTGTAGGTGGACGCGCAAAAGACATAGAAGGTCAACTTCATTTTTTTTAAATGTAACGAGGTATTTTTTATTACATCAATCGATGCAGCTGGATATTCATTATAAAAAAGTTCTAACCTATGTATGTCGAAAAATTAGTAGTTCAGGAGATATTACAATTTAAATAACTCTAAAATACTATTACTGTCGTGTGTGTACTAAGACGTTAGACAAGTAAGTAAACGCTAACATCAATTTCAATTTCAATGTCAATTTTCCAATTTCAACTTCAATTTCAATATCAATTCTTCAACTTCATTCTCAACTTCAATTTTTCAATTTCAACTATAATTTCAACTTCAATATCAACTCTTCCATTTCAACTTCAATTTCAACTCCTCCATTTCAACTTCAATTTCTACTCTTCCATTTCAACTCCAATTTTTCAATTTCATTTCGTTAATATCAACTTCAATTTCAATATCAACCCTTCAACTTCAATTTCAATAGCAACTCTTCAACTTCATTTTCAATTTCAATTTTTCCATTTCAACTTTAATTTCAACTTCACTATCAACCCTTCAACTTCAATTTCAATTTCAACTTCAATTTCAATTTCAACTTCAATTTCAACTCCTCAATTTCAATTTTTCAATTGCAACGTCAATTTTTCAAATTCAACATCAGTTTCAACTCTTCCATTTCAACTTTAATACAACTCTCCCATTTCTACTTCAATTTCTACTCTTCCATTTCAATTCGTTAATTTCAACTCTTTCATTTCAATTTCAACGTCAATTTCAATATTAACCGTTCAACTTTAACTTCAACTCTTCAATTTCAATATCAACCCTTCAACTTCAATTTCAATTTCAACTTCAATTTCAACTCGTCAATTTCGATTTCAACTACTCAATTTCAATTAGTTAATTCCAACTCTTGAATTTCAACTTCAATTTTTCAATTTGATTTCGTTCATTTCAACGTCGATTTTTCAATTTCAACTTCAATTTTTCCAATTTCAATTCGTTAATTTCAACTCTTCAATTTCAACATCAAATTTTCAATTTCAACTTCAATTTCAATATCAACTCTTCAACTTCATTTTCAATTTCAATTTTTCCATTTCAACTTTAATTTCAACTTCAATATCAACCCTTCAATATGGCCCATAGTGGCGGCTCACAGTGGTCCGAATCGAGAAATTGATTAATTTAGTGACATTTTGCCAAAAATCAACTTTCTCATATTAATATCTGATCGACATGTATCTCTTCTTAAATGTTCATAGATTTCGAGAATGAAGAAAATAAATCAAATATAATTCAGATTTGAATTATACAAACACTTAAAGTTGGACATTTTGAAATTCGAATCTTTTACGCGGAAAAACTGTTCTGTTTCTTCGTGGTGTCCTGAGGAGCTCAGTTGATATTTGATTTTGATTTTTTTTTTGTTTTGTAAAGCATTCTTTTGAGATAAGAAATCGTGCTCGCCATTAATAATTATTGTATATAATGTCTTTTAAACATAATGTTGAATGAAATAAAGAAAAATCTCAAAATGCTTTTACACCTGACAAGGTGTATCTTTCTTTTCTTTGGGGTTCGCGCATTGTAAAAAAAAAAGAATATTTTCAGTAGATCTTCCTCTATAAGATTATGTAAAGATCATTTCCCATGCTATCCCAGTGTTAAATTTATTATAGTTTAATCCATCCGCGGCATATCATCTTATGCGTATACATTTGAAAGATTTGTTTAGATTCTTTTGTTTTAAAATTAATTAATAAATAGCTTTAAAAGATATGCAGTTAAATAAAATTTATACTTGTTATCGTTTTTTTTTTGTTACAAATATTATTTTTTTTCATATTTCATGTTATTCGTTGGATGCTATTATTGTTATGTTATAAAACCGTTATTGTTATTACATTTTTATCACAAAAGATCTAGAAAAAGATGTTACTAAATTATTATTATATATTATATACAATATATTACAAATATTATAAATTATTATAAAAAATATCTTTTGACACAGTTACGAGGCGTTTTTACATTCTTGGTACTTTTTGTATGCGTTGATTAAAAAAAGTTTTCACAAAACATTTTGCCCATTCCATGAAACATTGCATGTGTAAAACATAAATCTAAAATATACACACTTAGAAAGAAAAAAATGGTTTGGAGGATTGTATTTAAACAACTTTTTTTTTTAGTGAAAAATATCAATGAAAATTAATTAAGAATTATTGTTTAACAAATGAAAGATATATTAATTTGTCTATATTTTTTAAATTAACTATTTTTTAAATGAATTTTAGTTATTTCATGCCGATATCTATTATGGTTCAAAAGTTATAACGAAAAGTCACTAAATTTCTCGATTTGGACCACTGTGGCGGCCCACAGTGGTCCAAATCGAGAAATTCAGTGACATTCTGCCAAAAATCAACTTTCTCATATTAATATCTGATCGACATGTATCTCTTCTTAAATGTTCATAGATTTCGGAAATGAAGAAAATAAATCAAATATCATTCAGATTTAAATTATACAAACACTTAAAGTTGGACATTTTAAAATTAGAATCTTTTACGCGGAAAAACTGTTCTGTTTCTTCGTGGTGTCCTGAGGAGCTCAGTTAATATTTGGTTTCGATTTTTTTTTTTTTTTTAAGAGCATTCCTTTGAGGTAAGAAATCGTGCACGTCATTAATAATTATTGTATATAATGTCTTTTAAACATAATGTTGAATGAAATAAAGAAAAATCTCAAAATGCTTTACAGTTGACAAGGTGTATCTTTTTTGTCTCGTGGGATCGCGCATTGTAACAAAATAGAATATTTTCAGTAGATCTTCCCCTATAAGATCGTGTAAATATCATTTCCCAGCGTTAAAGTTATTATAGTTTAATCCATCCGCGGCATGTCATCTTATGCGGAATACGTTTGGATCCAGCGCCGAAACTCCGCAACGAACTAATGTAAGACATTGGAAAGATTTGTGTAGATTCTTTTTTTTTACGGAAGAAGCTTTAGAAAGCATACACAAAGATTTTAAAAAATTTAGATTGAAAAATACAAGAAAATTTTCCAGGTATTGATTACGAATAAAGATTTATTTTATAGACTTCTGTTAACATCTGATCCGTATGTATCCACTGCACGAATAAACTTGAAGAAAGAACATAAACAATTAGATGCGGAAGCTATAAAATTAATTATTAAATAGCTTCAAAAGATATGTAGTTAAATAAAATTGATATTTGTTATTGTTTTTTTTTGTTACAAATTTTTTTTTTTTATATTTCATGTTATTCGTTGTATGCTATTATTGTTATATTATAAAACCGTTATTGTTATCACATTTTTATAACAAAAGATCTACAAATGTTACTAAATGTTACTGAATGTTACTAAATGTAACTATGTTACTAAATCATTATATATTAAAAAATATCTTTTGTATATAAAAATTATATATAAAACATATCTTTTGACACAGTTATGAGGCGTTTTTGCCTTCTTGGTACTTTTTGTATACGTTGATTAAGAACAGATTCCTCAAATTTACATTTTACCCATTCCATGAAACATTGTATGTGTGAAACATAAATATAAAATACACACTTAGGAAGAAAAAAGGGTTTGGAAGATTGTATTTAAACAATTTTGTTTTTAGTGAAAAATATGAATGAAAAGTAATTTAAAATTACTGTTTAACAAATGAAAAAAATATTCATTTGTCTATAGTTCAAATTGACTATTTTTTAAGTGAATTTTAGTGCAAATTTCATCTCGATATCTCTTATGGTTTAAAAGTTATAACAAAAAGTCACTAAATTTCTCGATTTGGACCACTGTGCGGCCGTGCGCACCACTGTGTGGCCCCCGAATCATCATCATAAATTCGCCCGGAGGTTCGTTTCCCGCGACTCCGTCACAGCGAGGACACGTCACCTCCGAGCTAAGTCCGCGCGTGTTTGCAAACAAACCCCGTGGGCAAGAACCCGAGAATGAAGAAGACGCGTGTGTTGGTACGCGTCTAAAAGCGTATCAACGCGTCGCGTACTCGTAAAACGAGAGGCACGCTAGGCATCGGTCTTTGCTCCTCGTGAATGACGCCTCCGCTGGTTCTTTCCGGTTCGAACAGCCATTCACCGAATCGTCGAGAGTGTGGTCCGGACCGGTTCAAACCGGTAAGCCCGACGGTCCCGGCTCGGCTCGATTAGCGCACAGCAATTATTGAATACCCGGCCGCCCGACGATAAGGTTCGCTCCTTTATTCGAACTTCCTCAATCGAGACACAATTCCGCGCTCCGCTGATCTCGTGAACCGGTTCACGCGGTTACCAGTTCTGGACCTGTTCCTTTGTGCACGTCGGTGACAGTGAACCCCTCGTGAACCACGCGTGGATACGGTGCAATTAGGTGTAGTTGGCCAAGTAGAACGGTGGACGCTGCGGAGGATCGTTTCTGGGCCGGCAATATGGCGACGCGAATCCACGTCTGGTGAGATACTTGATTTTAGTCGCGGATTTAGCCGGGCGTTAACGAGAACCTTCTACACCGTGCACGCTTTTCACGAACTCGCGGTATACATAAGGTAAAAGGCCATATTATGAGACAATGTCCCCATTTATGAAACATTAAAAACAAAAATGAAAGGGGATTATATTATAAATATATGCATATCACAATTTAAATAAAATTATATTTATATAAAAATATAACCCTTCAAATTTCTATGTGTACGAATATCAATGTTGATTTAATGTATTTAATATGAAAAAATGAAGTTGAAGTGTCCTCTCCAAGTTTGTATAAAATTACTTAGCTTACTCTGAGCTGAAGTACGAATACACTTAGCTTTTTGTTTTTAGCATATTTACAAATTTCAATGATTTTAAAAGATGTTAAACAACTTAATCGAAAGCTGAAAAGTCGTAGATTGTAATTAAGGGGGTAGTATAGGCTCGATTTGTAACTAGAAAATACCTAGAATCTTACTAGAAAAATGGCTCGAAACGAATGGGTTTCCTGGTTTTCAGTTAGTGTCCTTATTTGAGCAAATTTTGGGCTGGGTGAGGGCTCATTCGAAAGAGGAAGGTTCACCGCAGGGGGCTCTGGTCATCCCATCAGTCAAAAAGTCTTTTGGAGACAGAAAAATGCATTGAAATCTGCTGGGTTTTTTTCCTAGATTTTTACTCTACTTTGGACACTAATATTATTAGATATAAACATATTCTCGTTAACCTCATGACCAGAGCCCCATGCGGTGAACCTTCCTCTTTCGAATGAGCCCTCACCCAGCCCAAAATTTGCTCAAATAAGGACACTAAGTGAAAACCAGGAAACCCATGTTTCGAGCCATTTTTTCAGTAAGATTCTAGTTATTTGCTAGATATTTGCTATTTACTAGGATCTTACTAGATTTTGGGTCGAAAACATGGGTTTCCTGGTTTTCACTTAGTGTCCTTATTTGAGCAAATTTTGGGCTGGGTGAGGGCTCATTCGAAAGAGGAAGGTTCACCGCATGGGGCTCTGGTCATCCCATCAGTCAAAAAGTCTTTTGGAGACAGAAAAATGCATTGAAATCTGCTGGTTTTTTTTCCTAGATTTTTACTCTACTTTGGACACTAATATTATTAGATATAAACATATTCTCGTTAACCTCATGACCAGAGCCCCATGCGGTGAACCTTCCTCTTTCGAATGAGCCCTCATCCAGCCCAAAATTTGCTCAAATAAGGACACTAAGTGAAAACCAGGAAACCCATGTTTCGAGCCATTTTTCTAGTAAGATTCTAGGTATTTTCTAGTTACAAATAGAGCCTATACTAGCCCCTTAAACAGTGCCCGATCATATGCGACTCGGTTCTCCTTATTCTCTGTGATTTCAACTACTCCAGCGAATCTTCCCTCGAGCTCCTGTGATTTTTATTGCAAAGCTTCGTGAATTTTGTCCGAACGATTTCAGCCTGTCATTACGGAGAATTACGTTCAGTGTATTCTCCGAGCGAATTGTTCCTGTCGAGGCGTTCCCAACGATTTCCACGAGCCTAACGGATTAATTAAGAGTTGCGTAACGATAATAACTGCCTGGGAACAATAACCAAGCGATTCGATGTACGTTACACTATCCACCAATTAGCCTTAACGTAATATAACTCTTAATGAAGGAAAGATATATATAAACTTGTAATTTCCCAGATGATCTTCTGTACGATCTACAGTTAGATAAAACTTCGTCTATATTATCGTCCCGATGCTTCAACGGTGGTAATTTGTTTCGAGGGAGTAAGTTACAGGGTGTCCCAGAAATGTATTTCCTCGAGAAGGGCGATTCCTAAGTTTAATGTAACTTTTTCCTTTACGAAAATCTTCTCCGCGTTAAGGAGTTATTCACGGAAAACACGGACCAATCAGAGCGATGTTTTTCGTGAATAACTCCCCAACAAAGCAACGGAGAAGATTCTTCGCAAAGGGAAAAGTTGTTTAACATGGCCTCAGGAATTATCCCCTTCAAGAAAGTACAACATTTTTGGGACACCATGTATAAATACACTTTTATTCATTCTTTATGGAATGGCACCAAACACGAGCACGCTCGAAGCAGACAAAATATCTTTGACGAGTGTTAATTCGACAATTTGCGCCGTGAACAATTTGATCGTCTCGCATGTTGTTACAAGACCGCAGATGTTCGGTGGAATTCGAGCTGACTGTGACGTAATCCGTGTGAATGGAAACATTTTTCAAAATGCTCGCGTTTGCAGAGCCTAAAATATCGTTCGGTGTCGGACTGTCTTATGTTGAACTGTTTAGATAAGCGAATTAAGTGTTGTGAACGAGTACTTAATATTATCGTGCATCAACGACGATAATCATTGCGAGAATCAGATAGGAGAGAAATTCAACGCTGTAAAAATATACAGAATGGGCCAATGTTACATGACAGTCATTATTCGAAGCAATTATTAAATTAAATTAAATTATTATTATTATTTGTAAGTGTAGAACACTTCGTAGCAATTATTACATTACAGTATTAAATTAAATTATTATTATCATTTGTACGTGTAGAATTCTTCGTAGCAATTATTAAAATATTAAATTAAATTCAATTACTATTATTTTTTCTAAGTGTAGAAAATTTCGTAGCAATTATTAAAATATTAAATCAAATTCTATTATTATTATTATTTGTAAGTGTAGAACACTTCGTAGCAATTATTACACATTGTTAAATTAAATTAAATTATTATTATTATTTGTAAGTGTAGAACACTTCGTAGCAATTATTACATTATAGTATTAAATTCAATTCAATTATTATTATTTTTTGTAAGTGTGAAACACTTCGTAGCAATTATTAAATTATTAAATTAAATTCTATTATTATTATTATTTGTACGTGTAGAATTCTTCGTAGCAATTATTAAAATATTAAATTAAATTCAATTAGTATTATTTTTTCTAAGCGTAGAAAATTTCGTAGCAATTATTAAAATATTAAATCAAATTCTATTATTATTCTTATTTGTAAGTGTAGAACACTTCGTAGCAATTATTACATTATAGAATTAAATTAAATTCAATTATTATTATTTTTTGTAAGTGTAAAACACTTCGTAGCAATTATTAAATTAAATTAAATTATTATTGTTATTTGTAAGTGTTCTACTGTTTTGTAGGACGCGTCAAGGACCTATGAAGGTCAACTTTGTTTTTGTAAATGGCATCGTATATCTTTTTACGCAACGATCGATGCAGCTTTGTACTATAATTGATTTTATTCATTTTCTCATTTATTTCATTTTCATTTAAATATTGCTGAGAAGAATAACTCTTCGTAATATTTAACCATTGTATACATTATTAACAATATGTTGGTATCTAATCAATTACTAATCATTTATGCATCATATCAATTTCATATCCACGAAAGCATAAAAATCATGTAAAATGGAATTATTGTAGGATGGAAGAACAGTGTAATTTTCAAGTTGAAATAGCTCCGAGTGCAAAGGGTCAATATCCTTTTCCTTGAAATATCTCGAAACAAGAAATACATCACTTAGACCACTTTCATAATTATCGGCGCAATTGAAATCGAACCAAACCCGTTGAGATTTTTTCGCGTGTTAGAAGACTTAATACTAAATTAAGTGTCCAACAGTTATTCTGAAGAAAATGCTTAAAAATCATTTGTTCCCACTGCCGCGCCGCACAGTGGGACCTTTCGTCCAAATCGGAGACAAAATCAAAGAACTTTCGATAGAAATGAGGTAGAGCGATGAAATTTTTTCATATTGAAGCTGAAACTTTGCAGAATATGGGAAAAATAGGGAGATTATGGTAAGAACGTTTTTTAACGTTGAGAAAATTCGTTAAACTTGCACAATTTCAAGAAAATGGTGGTTTCTCCAATACCACGCGTGGAAAAAAATTTTTTCGAACATGCTGTACTTCATTTCCCGTAGATTTTTTCACGCTGATTTCAAATCTAGTCTCAAAAATCTACGACCTCAGAATATCACAAAATCGATTTCTTGAAATTCCACATGTTTGACGAATTTTCTCAAGGTTAAAAAACGTTCTTACCATAATCTCCCCATTTTTCCCATATTCTGCGAAGTTCCAGCTTTAATTTAAAAAAAAATTGCATCGCTCTACCTCGTTTCTATCGAAAGTTCTTTGATTTTGTCTCGGATTTGGACGAAAGGTCCCACTGTGCGCCGTTGCGCACGAAGTTCAATGGGTTAATATTTTATCATCATGCATCTCTCATGTCAATTCGATACATTTCTCACTAATCCTGCACGGCGAGAGCGAAGGTATTCAGAACGGTATCAATTATAAACGCGAATAATCCTAGAACAGGTGAATTTTCACGTTGAGTTGCACGTGCTCGATGATATTCGTCACACGAGTGAATTTCGAATAAGCATAGTTCGAATCAGTGGCGCATCCAGAAGGGGTTGGGGGGCAGGGGGGCCAAGTCCCCCAAAGAAAAAAATGTTTAGTTTCGAAAATTAAAATCGCAGAATATCCGAGAATCGCCCTGGGCACCGTTGACAGATATTTTGGCTAAAAAAGAAATGGTCATCACGCAAAACCTAGGGCTGGGTTTAACTCGGCCCCCAAAAAATTAAATCCTGGGTGCGCCACTGGTTCGAATACAGCACATGGATCGAGTATTAATATTTCGTACGATTACCAGCGACTCGATCGAATTAAATGGAATTTTACGGAGGATCGAAGTCCGTTTGAATGATAGTGGCACTCGAATGAAAGTGGTGCTTTAAGATACCTTCCGCATTTCGCATTTATATTTATGAAAGATAGAAGGATTCCGATTGTTCTCGCTTGTTGAGACAGCGGGACGCTGTCGAGCAGTCTGCTATGAATATACATCATACATACAATCATACACACCGATTTCAAAACATAAGTATTAACATTTATTGATAAATGAAAACAAAAATATAATTTTACACAGAACAGACTGCGAAATTTCTATAATGTCATTTTCGTTTTACACAGATAAAGTTGTAATTAACAATTGTTTCTTTATTATATCTATTTTAATATTTAGTGTAAACTCCATTTTTTTTTTAATTACATTAAAAATCCGATTGGGCATTGACGAAACTGACTTTTGTAGCGTTTCTGTTTTAACAGACGCCCATGCTTCAGTCACCGCATCGCTTAGTTCGCTAATAGAGTTGTATTGTTTGCAGTTTTTATAAACTTGTCGCTCAATGATACCCCAAACATTTTCAATAGGATTTATGTCCGGGGAACAAGCAGGCCATGGCAAAACATTGATATTTCTTTCAAGAAGCCACTGCTTTGTGTGCTTCGACGCGTGCACTGCAGCATTATCATGCTGATAAATAAAATTGTCATCTTCAATATTTTCTGTAAATGGTATTAGAACCATGTTTAACAAATCCGTATAATTTTCCGTATTCATTTTGTGATTTGTGAAACAGATTGTAGTTCTTTTGTCAGCTTTGAACGCAGCCCATATCATTAGGGAACCACCGCCAAAGTTACGACTCGTTGTCACACTTTTATCATTTCTCAGATCATGCCAATAATATTTACAGCCATCAGGCCCATCCAAATAAATTTTTTCTCATCTGAAAAAATGACAGACTCCCACTCTTTCGTCCAGGACATGTGTGCCCGTGCGCAATCAAGACGGGCCTGTTTATGTGTTTCTTTAAGGCATGGTTTACGTTGCATTTGTGTCCACACAAATTGCCCAGAAGAATTTAAAAGTTGTTGCACACGTCTTGTTGTTACTGGGAGCTCCAATTCAGCTCGCAATTGTGCTGCATTTTTCGTTTCCTTAGCCGCAGACCTCATTAACAATGAATTGTTGTCTCTTTGACTATTTTTTATTACTACCTTTAAAATGATTTTTTCCGTAATCTTCACGTAAATTGATATAATTATTAATCACAGTATATGACCGATTAATTTTCTTAGCAATTGCGCGATTAGAGCAGCCCATATTTTGATAAGCATCGATCGATGCTTTTTCTTCAATTGTTAGTACTTTTCCTCTCGGCATTGTACTATACACGCGAATCAAATTATAAAAATCAGAATTGCTATGAGTTCTGAAACTAATACTTTTAGAATATTTGCAATTTCCCGTAGTTCTCTGCTCAGAATCCGGAGAAACACTAAGTGACTCTATAGAAACTTCGCACTTGTGTTCTGCACCACGCAGAAATAAATAAAAAAAAAAAACGTAAATAGTAAACAATGCGGTCTTGAGTGCGCGGTCCTTCTATCCGAGTGTCAACAAAGCACAAGGCCAGATACGATAAAGCAACAGAAATGGTAATATCTTAAAAATATCTATAACAATGACGATGACTTTATAGAAATTTCGGCGAGTGTAGCCCGAGACGAACTCTCTCGATGCGAACTCGAGGCACGATACACAATTCTTTGGAATGGTAAAAATTTGGTTAACTCAGGGCATTCGAGGACGGCTCGAAGAATGCGAAGCGCGGTGAAATCGCGTCGGGACTGACATTGACACGGTCAGATCCCGGTCTCAGCGAATTTTTCTTGGTTAAAGCGCGACAGAGACGGCGACGATATACGGACTAGAAGCGGGTGACCAGTCTATCTTCGTTCCGCAGTACACGCTTATCTTCAGAGAGCCAGCTATTTCCGGCTCCCGGGGGACATTAGCGGCAGACACCAGTCGAAGATAATATCCGAGGGCAATAGTTACCAGCGAGCATCCCCACGGTAGGTCTCCCCGGTTTTCGGTTCAGGTGACGCGAAACCTCGCAGCCGCTGCAATCCGGCTGTGAAATTAATCCCCGATGCCACCCTCCATCAATGATCCCACGATCGATCCAATCATTTATTAATATTCCTTAGAGGAAGAGCTGGCAATGCGGTTCCCTTGTCATTTTTGCTATCACAACGAAAACATTCGACCCAGAACGCTATTATTTGTTGCGTCCAATGGACTTATACAGGGTGACTCACCAGATATTACCACCTTGATTTACGTAATTATTGACCGGTCATTCCATGCCGAATCGATCACTTTTTGCAGGCACCATCGTCGATTTTGTTCTATGTGAAATATTTTGTAGTCCATGTGGCGGGGTTTAACTCATTATTTTTGCCTGTTTCGATTTTTTTGATAAATGGCAGGCTTGAAAAAATCATTTTGTATTAGTCCAATCCAAAAAAGCTGAAAAAACATAATTTAAAAAATTTTTTATGATTCCTACGAATAGCAATGAGAATCAAAATCTTTGTTTGCTCGTTCTCCAGCAAATTAGTTGGTCTAACATCTTCAAAAAAATTCAAGTCCTTTGGACCAATTCCTAAAAAGTTATGCGATTTTTAAGGGTGTCCACTTAATATTGCCGCCGACTGTACATAAAACCGCAACAAAATTTTGGAAAATTTGACGAGATATAATTCTTACTAAATTAATGCAATTACCAAAGTTTGGGTTCGATTCGCTGCACCGTTTAAGAATTATAGCAACTTAAAGTTTGCACATTTTAACACGTGTTCTTATGGAGAATTCATAAATTGCACTTCAAACCCTATTTAAACATTGAAAAAAACCAAACAAATTTTTTGAAAATTTGACAAAATATAATTCTTACTAAATTAATGCAATTACCAAAGTTTGGGTTCGATTTACTGCACCGTTTAAGAATTATAGCAACTTAAAGTTTGCACATTTTAACACGTGTTCTTATGGAGAATTCAGAGCGAATTCAGAGAATTTTTCGATACAAATATACTAATAAAGAAATTCTGATAGAATAGAAAACTAATAGATAGATTGCTGCGATCAGCAAGTTTTTAAGTTTAGAGCCAAGAACACGAGTGAAGGAGAGATCGAGTTGGCCATGCGAAAAAAGAAAGGTAGTTTTTAACTTAAAACGTTAGATATTCCACAAGAAAAAATATTTTAGATGCTTTTGTAACTTTTATAAATTGCTGTTACACATTTCGCAACTGTCCGGCTACTTTTGAGCGGTAGTGTACAGGGTGTATAAAAAGTAATGATCATCGGCAATCCGGCTGTAAAATTAATCCCCGATGCCACCCTCCATCAATGATCCCACGATCGATCCAATCATTTATTAATATTCCTTAGAGGAAGAGCTGGCAATGCGGTTCCCTTGATATTTTTGCTATCACAACGAAAACATTCGACCCAGAACGCTATTATTTGTTGCGTCCAATGGACTTATACAGGGTGGGCTCACCAGATATTACCACCTTGATTTACGTAATTATTGACCGGTCATTCCATACCGAATCGATCACTTTTTGAAGGCACCATCGTCGATTTTGTTCTATGTGAAATATTTTGTAGTCCATGTGGCGGGGTTTAATTCATTATTTTTGCCTGTTTCGATTTTTTTGATAAATGGCAGGCTTGGAAAAATCATTTTGTATTAGTCCAATCCTTCCCGAATAAAACAAAATTTAGCTCAATCGGACAAACAGATCCTGAGATAAAAATTCGTAAGTCAGGCCCGTTTTCGCCAAAATGGGACAAAATTGAAGTTTGCCATTTCTGAAAAAATTTGAAACCGGCAAAATGATGACTTAAACCCCTCTATTTTCACGTGGACTACAACATATTTCATTCAGAACAAAATCGACGACGGTGCCTGCAAAAAGTGATCGATTTGCCTGCAGAAGATCACAGAACAAAATGTCACAAAACTTATTCTAAATGGTAACAAAATTGGCTTTCATTTTCCCTTCCCGAGATTAACACTCGATGAATTCCATATAATGTTGAAACAACAAGCATTATCTAACGGTTCATTTTTCATAATATCGCAAAAATTACATTGATTTCATTCACTCAAAATTAGTACCTTTCTCCTACGAATTATGATGTATTTGGTATGTGATCCAGTAGATTTGTAACCGGCGCGGATGCAGATCGAAGTTTCGATCCTGTAGGATCAATAGTTGAAGAGTTACGGTTGCTTAAAGTTGAGCATTTTTTAAATGTAAGGGCGCCGCCATATTAGTTTGTACTAGATTGTAGTGACGACCTCGAGCCGCTTACCTTGCTGCCCCGTCGACCTAGTCCTAACAATACAAATATGGCGGCGCCCTTACCTGTCAAAAACACTGCAGATTGCTCAACTTTAAGAGACCATAACTCCTCAACTATTGATCCTAGAGGCTCGAAACTTCGATCTGCATCCACGCCGGGTACAAATCTACTGGATTCGATACCAAATACATCATAATTCGTTGGAGAAAGGCACACATTTTGAGTCCGGTAAAGTAAAGAGCAGCCAGGGTTAATTATAAAATTGGTCTAAGTCGAGATATTTAAAGGAAAAGGCTATTAACACTGAATGAACTCCACATAATTTCTGAAACAACAAGCATTATCTAACGGCTCATGTTTCACAGTATCGTAAAAATTAATTATAGAATGTGAGATAACTAATAAACTCATTTTTTAAAATTTAAATTATTCGCGGGAGCATGTTCGCCGGGCGACGTCAGAAGATAAGATGGAAAGAATGGCGTGGGAGCGCACGCGTGTCCCGTATCTTCCGTAATAGTTGGCGGTTATCGCGAGAAGTCAAGGTGAGGACGATCAACCTGCAATCGTCTGGGCCGCGTCATCAAGAAGTTACGTGAACCCCGGTTATTGAAACGCAGAAGAGGGAGGAACGAGGAGCTGAGACCTTGTCGATAGCCAAGTATCCAATAACTGGTCGTCGCTATCGCCAGCCGTCCGAGACCGCCAGTCGCCGGTTTTCCGGTTCGAACTGGATAGGAACGCCGGGCGCCACGGCCAGTTCATTGTTCCTCTCGGGACGACTGGTGGCTGGTGGAAGCAGAACTTTGGCATCGGAGCAAGCGCACCTGTCACTACGCTGCGCTACCTACCTCGCGTTCCTTTCTCTCTCCTAGTCTCATCAAACTTCCAATTATTCCGGCTTTTTTCGCTCGCTCTCCGAATCATTCGAATATACATCATTCGGTCAATCTTTGTTTATTCAATCGTCGGGGATCGATGCTCGTGTTCGCTGCGGTGTTCAACCCTCGCACTTCTGCCAGTTCTTGATTCACATCAATATCTCACTGTGATACAGTTTTATTCCCATCATTTACATATGAGACGTTAAATCCACATTTCTCCATGTTGGTCTATCGAATGACGTCCTCCACAAGATATGCAGTGATATCATTAAAATACAAATGATTCTATTCGTCGTACTATAACATGTCCGCACGGACATTTAGCTTAGGAACCTAGCTTCGGAAACTGTAACTTTAACTTTGAGAACATCAATGATTAGGTAATCGCACTTACGAATTCTCAACAGTTTTACGAGCCGGGGACTGGCGGATAGACGAGGCCGAGGTTTGTTCGTGTGAACGGGATTGCCGTGGACTAGCCGGTGCCTGTTTCATCTCCGGGTGTCACGGGATAGGTTTTCGTGGACAAGCCGGTGTCTGTTTCACCACCGGGTCGCCACTAGGTTATGAGAAAGGGGTAGTCGTGGACTAGCCGATGTCTGTTTCACCACCGGGTCGCCACTAGGTTATGAGAAAGGGGTAGTCCTGGACTAGCCGGTGTCTATTTCACCACCGGATCGCCACTAGGTTATGAGAAAGGGGTAGTCGTGAATTAGCCGATGTCTGTTTTACCACGGGGTCGCTACTAGATTAGGAAAGGGTAGTCGTGGACTAGCCGGTGTCTATTTCACCATCGGGTTGCCTCTAGGTTAGGAGAAAGAGGTAGTCCTGGACTAGCCGGTGTCTATTTCACCACCGGGTCGCCACTAGGTTATGAGAAAGGGGTAGTCGTGGACTAGATTATGTCTGTTGTACCACCGGGTTGCCTCTAGGTTAGGAGAAAGGGGTAGTCCTGGACTAGCCGGTGTCTATTTCACCACCGGGTTGCCTCTACGTTAGGAAAGGGTAGTCGTGGACTAGCCGGGTCGCCACTAGGTTAGGAGAAAGGGCTATTCGTGAACTAGCCGATGTCTGTTTTACCACGGGGTCGCTACTGGATTAGGAAAGGGTAGTCGTGGACTAGCCAGTGCCTGTTTCATCACCGGGTCGCCACTAGGTTAGGAGAAAGGGGTAGTCGTGGACTAGCCGATGTCGGTTTCACCACCGGGTCGCCTCTAGGTTAGGAGAAAGGGGTAGTCGTGAACTAGCCGGTGTCTATTTCACCACCGGGTGTGACAGGATTTCGAAAAGGGTAAGGTATTGGGAAGATCTGCTCTCTCTCTCGTGTAACTCTACAAAGAATTGTTGATAAACCTCGAGTGGTAAAGGTTTATCGATACGGGTGAATTGCTAGCTACGGAAGTTTAAAGAATGTAGGAATGATATTGAAGACTCTGAAATATCTAATATCAAGAGTACAATATATTCGATAATAAGTTTGATGGAAATATGATTCGCGGAAGCTAATTCCCGAGCTCTCGGTTTTGACGCACTGAGAAATGCGGGGATAAATTAATTGACTTGTTTTATTCCCATGTGCCCATCATTTACATTGGAGACATTATTATTATTATTATTATGATCATTTACATTATTTAAAAAAAATTTTTTATTATTTTTTCATGTATTATTTTTTATATTTATTACTATTTGCCCTTTCACTTGTAATTCATACTAATCGTCGCAAGTAAACGATATTAAAGTAACCACCCTTTTTCTGGCTTCATTGTAGATGGTCAACTCTAACTAACAATCAATCAATTAGCTGTTTCCTCGTTTTCAAGGATGGTGTCAACATCTGACACGATCATTGAATATTCAAAAATGTCTAAAAAATCCGAACGATAGAATTATTTAAAAAGAAGTTAGAGCTTTGTTATTTTTCTCGCGATCATTTTTCCGCGATGCAATGTCGCCAAGGCCACCGTTTCTCCGGCGTTGCGTCGTCGGTCGTCATCAACGCAGCTATTCCGAGGCGCAGCGAAGCGATCCACGTCGTCGCCTCGATTAATCGTCTCGATTACAAGAAATCGTGGCCGGACAGCAAAGCGCTGACGTTAACGAAATCGCCGGAACTCAATTTGCCGGTAAGGAATACCTGGCGCAACCGGCGGCAACCGGATCGTTCCGAACTTCTCGGGAGGAGCCGGCTGAGACGGGAAACCGAGGCGTGCAAGACTCTCCGCTTCGTCGCGCGTCGTCAAGAGAAAACGAGACACTCCGGGATCCAATTCGTCGTTATTTAAATGGGGTCGCGTACGATTGAGCTCGTTTAAGTGCACACGATGCACTCGCGGACATGCTGCTGCCCGTATGTCGCCCCGCGAACGGTTCCGTCATCGAGCAAATCGCGTGCATGTGCTTCATCGCGCCCGCGAACGTCTCCGAACGTAGTTCCGGACCCAACGACGGTTTTTCTTAAACAAACCGAAAAATATAATGCTTTGTTCTTTTCTTCTCTATTCTACGTTATTCAAAGTAACCATACTCAGAACCGAAATCAAGTGAAAATTAATCAGCATTTCCATATTAGTTAAATAAAATTAACAGTATACGTTTCTTTTTGTTCTACGTTATTTATGAATTGACAATATTAAAAAGCAAAATAAACGGGAAATTAATCAGCATTTCCATATTATTTAAATAAAATTAACATATACGTTTCTTTTTGTTCTACGTTATTTATGAATTGACAATATTAAAAAGCAAAATAAACGGGAAATTAATCAGCATTTCCATATTATTTAAATAAAATTAACATATACGTTTCTTTTTGTTCTACGTTATTTATGAATTGACAATATTGAAAAGCAAAATAAACGGGAAATTAATCAGCATTTCCATATTATTTAAATAAAATTAACATTATACGTTTCTTTTTGTTCTACGTTATTTATGAATTGACAATATTGAAAAGCAAAATAAACAGGACCTTAATCAGCATTTCCATATTATTTAAATAAAATTAACATTATACGTTTGTTTTTGTTCTACGTTATTTATGAATTGACAATATTAAAAAGCAAAATAAACAGGAACTTAATCAGCATTTCCATATTAGTTAAATAAAATTAACAGTATACGTTTCTTTTTGTTCTACGTTATTTATGAATTGACAATATCAAAATCCAAAATAAACGGGAAATTAATCAGCATTTCCATATTAGTTAAATAAAATTAACAGTATACGTTTCTTTTTGTTCTACGTTATTTATGAATTGACAATATTAAAAACCAAAATAAACGGTAACTTAATCAGCATTTCCATATTAGTTAAATAAAATTAACATATACGTTTCTTTTTGTTCTACGTTATTTATGAATTGACAATATCAAAAACCAAAATAAATGGGAAATTAATCAGCATTTCCATATTATTTAAATAAAATTAACATTATACGTTTCTTTTTGTTCTACGTTCAAGTATATTGTATTTCAATTATACTGTAATTCAATTATAAATTGCATTTCAATTATATTGTATATATTTCAAGTATATTGTATTTCAATTATACTGTAATTCAATTATAAATTGCATTTCAATTATATTGTATTTCAATTACATTGTATTTCATTTACATTGTGTTTCAATTATATTGTATTTCACGTATATTGTATTTCAATTATACTGTAATTCACTTATAAATTGCATTTCAATTATATTGTATATGTTTCAAGTATATTGTATTTCAATTATACTGTAATTCAATTATGAATTGCATTTCAATTATATTGTATTTCAAGTATATTGTATTTCAATTATACTGTAATTCAATTATAAATTGCATTTCAATTATATTGTACATATTTCAAGTATATTTTATTTCAATTATACTGTAATTCAATTATAAATTGCATTTCAATTATATTGTCTTTCAATTACATTGTATTTCAATTACATTGTGTTTCAATTATATTGTATTTCAATTATACTGTAATTCAATGATAAATTGCATTTCAATTATATTGTATATATTTCAAGTATATTGTATTTCAATTATAAATTGCATTTCAATTATATTGTATTTCAATTACATTGTATTACAATTATATTGTATTTCAATTACAAATCTGATTAAAATACTTAGTAATTGAATTACGTTGTATTTGAATTGTATGGTAATTCATTTCCGACGTAATTGAATTACTATTAATTGAAATACAATGTAATTGAATTACAATGTAATTGAATTACAATGTAATTGAATTAACACAACTCTGCTGAAAAGAAACTCAAGCTGTTGAGTCCAATTTTGAAAAAGCAATTCCTTTTTGTTAATGTGTACGAATACTTTGTGGACCAACTGTAAATCCGATTGGGCCCGCGGTGAGGCGACCCGAGCCCGAATAAAATATTCGGGTTCGCGCAACGCTTCTGCCGGAAATGATGGAGAACCTTTTGGAGGACAGTGAACCTTCGAAGAGACACACGAGGAGAATTGAATATTTCCAGTGTTTCGTATTTAATCCTCGAGTCGACGGACTCTTTGAAGGAAAGCAAGATCCTCCGACCGGAAATCCGCGATCTCCCCGTGGATTAAACAGGGTCCCTTCGGGAGTCCAGGGCGCGGGGGTTAGGTTCACGCGGAGACGAACGCATCCAGGACGATCGATGTCGAGGAGAGCCGAGGCTTTATCAGAGTCTGGGAACGGTTCCCGGGAGCTGGTCCGTTGGTTTGGAAAACCAATGACCCTATTCGCCTCCGCCAATACGCTACAGTCTCATCGCTACACCCGCCGCCAATCCTTTGGAAATATCAGGAGAGAATAGCGGTGGTTCTGGCTCGGAACCGAGAGCCATTCTCGCTCGAAGGATGCGAGAACTGCTGATCGGGATCATGCCAGATCCTTTGCTCGAGTGTTTGTTAGGCCGGATTAAGCCTAAGGAGCTAGATGATCATTCCTGGCCCGTTGTAGAATCTTCATCGCGCCCGGGGCTTCTAGATACTGGCTCAACTTTGATTTACGCGTACCTCGCGAATAGAATCTTCCGAAATATAGCTGAGGGCTCTCCAGTCATTCTCATATTAAATTCCGTTTTCTGCACGTTCATTCGGCACAAACGAACAAATTCATTTCACTGTCGTAAATTACTCATTTTTTCCATAAACCCATTAAATCCGCTGTCCAATTACAGCCACCCCGAGATACGGAAGGGTTGTAACACTTTCTCCGACTTCCATTTTAATTGAGAACATGAACATTATTATTGCAAATCAGTCGAGAACGTAGTCGAAAATCAAACTGTTCCTTTCGACCGTGGGTCTCCCCAACTCTCATCTATTATTTCGACGAGTTTCGGGAGTAGAGACTGGCGGATACTGTCGAGCACTGTTAGGACAACGTACTCTCTTTGTATTTCGCAGCCGGTTTCATTAGCCACGTTACATTCAAGAGAAAGCTCGTTGAAACGGCGTGTTTGTTGCCGCGGCGCGGCGCGGTGTTCGTCACGGATCGAGACGCATTCAACAGCCTGAAAGGGAAACGGCGCGGCGGAATTAAATGAAAAAGAAAAATTATTCAGCAAAGTATCCGGCCCAAAGTGGATACTCTCCGCCAGTAATTAAAGTCCGACGGAATTCCCGGCGTTCTTTCATCGCGACGCGGCCGCTTTAATTATTTAGACTGGTCGGTTGCAACAAAGGGCGCGCTCCGAAGGAACAGCGGTGTTCCAGCTCTTGCTGGTTCAAGTAGAGTCGCCCCGTGAATGGTCAGACGCCGTGGAAGCACGCAGGAAGAACGTTCCGCCGAGTTTAACGATGTCCAATCGGACTTACTTTCCTTTCACGATCTCATTCCACCATTCGAAACTGCTCGCCATACTGTTCGAGCGATGCCGATATCCGCCGATCTGCAAGCACTTACGCGCTCGTCACACTTGTGACGACGCACAGTGGGGTATTTGCCCGATTTCAGCGGCCACAGCTAGTTCAAAATTCGCTCAATATTAAAACTGCCCTAACTTTGCTAAAATTTTTTGCTAATTATTTATAGTTGAAAATAATTAATTAATTTTTTGGGAATTTTAATCTATATGATAATTACAAATTAATAATTATGTTTGTAATTTTATCATATAGAATATTGAAGTGCAAACAATAAAAATCGTTTAGTTTATAAATACATATAAGAAAAGGAAAAAAAACAAGAAGAGAAAGTTGAGTTCAGGGAGGATTCGAGAACTCGAGCCCTCCGTAGCATCGAGCAGAGCCTCTAACACCGTGACCATACAACATACTTGTGAGAAGTTTCTTCTTTCTGTTACTTGACAGCAACAAACTAGCTTTACACGTATTTTTCTTCTTCAATGTAAGCTATTTCCTAAAATATAATTGTTTAGACTTCCAACTGTAATCATACATTAGAAGATTTAGTCGCATTTTTACATGTATCAGCTTTCCCGTACATGCGCCGACTTCTCGTTCGTTCCCGTCACTAGCCACCGCAAGTTACTGATCAAACCGACCGTTCGCCGGCATACTTTATTTTTTTTTTGACACTGTTCCACCAAACGGACACTTTTGAAAGTTTTTTTTACAAAATAGGTTAGAATCATAGCAATATTTTAGAATTTTTTGGTAGGTGTGTCAACCCAGGGGAAGATAGCAAAAAAAATTCCCAAAAAATTAATTAATTATTTACAACTATAAATAATTAGCAAAAAATTCTGAAAAAAATCTGAAATATAGAATGTATCTATATCTTTTGTTTGCCGTTTATCCCATGTCGATATCTTTTCTCGTTTTAGAGCAAATTGCAATTAAGTGCGAGGGAGTTTACCTCAATATCACCCCTATCGGTAGGGGTAGACATTTGAAATTTTACACAATGTTTTTTTTAGACATAAAGCGACGTTTTAAGACAGGAATCAGGAAAATCGGAGCGGGGGCCGCTGGCCCATGCTTATCCGGCTAGACCCTTTATTCTTATTTGACGTTCACATCAGTGTTGCCCTTTATTTCAGTGAATTATAAAACTAAAACTTCTAGAAGCTTCTAACAAACTTACTCTCATTTGACGTTCACATCAGATAAGTTATTCTTCACTTCGGCTGCTCTTTACTTCACCGGACTCAAAATTTGTGCCTTCCTCCCATACATTATGATGTATTTGTTATGTATTTGGTACAGATCGAAGTTTCGATGCTGTAGGATCAATGGCTCAGGAGTTATGCTTGCTTAAAGTTGAGCAATTTACAGTGTTTTTGATCGGTAAGGGCGCCGCCATATTGGTTTGTAGTGACGGTCGCGCGCCGCTTAAGGAGCAGAATAATTTATGAGTTGGTTGGTCGGTTAGCGGCTCGCGATCGTTACTACAAACCAATATGGCGGCGCCCTTACCTATCAAAAACACTGTAAATTGCTCAACTTTAAGCAAGCATAACTCCTGAACCATTGATCCTACAGGATCGAAACTTCGATCTGTACCAAATACATACCTAATACACCATAATTTATAGAAGAAAGGCACAAATTTTACCCTTTACTTCTATAAAAAAATACTTCCAGATAAAACGTGACAGTAAGACAAACTCCTGCTGGCCTTTTTATATTTTATAGCTGTGTTTTATGAAACTTCCGCAATCCAACATAGTTAGGAAGAGCGGTGATCCATTTTGCACGGGCTGTATTGCTTAACGTCGTCGTTCATTCGCAGAAATTTGCATTTTTATAGAGAATCCCGTGAAATTCAATGAAACCCTGTCTCGCTCGCGAATCGTCGCAGTGAATTAAATTTGAAACGAAACGAAATTAAATGTTGTATAGCGGCTTCAATAAAAAACAATTCACGGTTCATTATCTGCGAATCGATTTCGACGTTATAAATTCAACTAATCCATTGCGATCGAAGAATTCATCGAATTTGAATAAAAATCGTCGATCCGTTTATCAGCGACAAATGGGTTGGCAGGTCGAATGGATTGTTCTGTAATTACACTTAATTGTGAACGAAGCGGCCCTTCAGAGTTTCGCTCGATCGATAATCTGTAATCTGGAAGAACATTACAAAAATGGAATTTTTAACGCATGATAGGATTCCATTAACGTCCTTTCTGTTTGTGCGCGACTTTCGCGAAAAAATATTCCGAGCACGGGAGCAGAAAACACAGTGATGCGACATTAAATCTACGGGAATATATCGTGACGAAAGTGGAGAATGCGTCGACGGAAGCCACAGAAACTCCAGAAAAATGCAATCTGGCTTGAGAACGTACACCCACGGACACACACGCGCGCGCGCGCGCGTTGCTCATTGTAAGGCATACCCTTTGAACCATTGCATCGGCCGCCGACTGTGCATTTAATTTTTTTGTCCGTCGGAAAGTGGAACAGATCCAGGTGCAACAGTTTTGACGTGTGACAACGGTCTCGGCGCTTTCGACGTTCGCCGTAAATCTACCTTCAAATCGAAAACCTGTGTCTGAGCAGTCGCGGCCTTTTCTACTGCGGGATTACATCGCAGACGACCATCGCCACGTGTCGCGTCGCCTCGCGGTATTAAATTCTTTCGCGATATTTCTCCTAGAATTCTTTCCGGACAAACGAAACGGGTCTACACTTTTTAATTAAACGAGTATTCACATAAACGAGTGCCTGCGGACGCGTACCAACAGCCTACGACCGCCACCATTTGCTAACGACAATCATTAGAGTAGGGTTTGTCGGTTTCTTTTGAAAGAAGATTTTTCAAAGAAAATCCGGTTTTAAAGGGTCTAGCCGGATAAGCATGGGCCAGCGGCCCCCGCTCCGATTTTCCTGATTCCTGCCTTAAAACGTCGCTTTATGTCTAAAAAAACATTGTGTAAAATTTCAAATGTCTACCCCTACCGATAGGGGTGATATTGAGGTAAACTCCCCCGCACTTAATCGCAATTTGCTCTAAAACGAGAAAAGATATCGACATGGGATAAACGGCAAACAAAAGATGTAGATACACTCTATATTTCAGATTTTTTTCAGAATTTTTTGCTAATTATTTATAGTTGAAAATAAGTAATTAATTTTTTGGGAATTTTTTTTTTACGGTTGGACGTGAAATATGTGTCGAGTTCCAATCAGGGACCAAAAATAACAGTTATTCTAAAATTTTCCACGATAAAAATCATTAATAAAAAGTTGATTGTTATTGAAGTTTAAGATAATCTACACAAAATGTAAAGAAAAAAATTCATTAAATTATAAGACTAGAACTAACAAACCGACGAAAATGGGTTTTCAGAAGAGTATCTACCATAAATGTGTTTTTCACCATTCATTTTGCAATTCTTATAAATAAATAAGGCATAGCCACAAGTGTCCCCATTTACGGGTTCGTTTCTAAAAAGTGAAGATTTAAATATGGCGGTTCTGCGTTCACACATATTATTTACAAAATAAAAATAACAAAGTATTACGAATGGTTAACTGTTTTCTAATTTCGAACGAAATGTGCTGCACCTGGTTTGTGCCACTTTGAACACAGAGTGAACCACAAATCGTGACCGCGATCGACAATGTTTTTATCACATATAGCACATGGTTTCAAAAGGACTTTCGCGTGATTATAGCAAATTTTTTGTAAAAATAAAATGAAAAAAGCATTATTTGCATTATTATTCTTGAAATCCTTTAACAGGTAGACGTAAAAAATTACGCGATTCAAATAAATCTTGAAAAAGAACCAAACTAGGATCGAAACGTTGATTTTGTTTGACAATTAGAAAAGTTGCTTTATAATTCGTAATAAACAATCGAACCGTTGCGCCGAAAATATTTAAAAATTTATTAGTTTCATGTAAGATTGCAATGTAAAAGAAAGTTTCCTGTACTTAAAGTAAAGTTACATGGGTTTTACTTTATATTTTACCACTCTTAGTTGATTTTTCCGAGTGTCTCACAACCCAACCACTATTTCAGGAAGCCAAAAAACATGTACTCGGAAAATTGGCCATAAAGTTTTACTTGTTGATCAAATCACGAAACTTTTTACATATAAAAGTTGCATATTTCCTTCACCTTTCCAACGGTATACAAAACTCTTTGATATCTTCATCAAGCAGAAAGTTACAGACCAAAAACAAAACCCGTCTCATAACCCAAAAATCTACATGGCTGTTGATTTCGTTTGACAATTAGCAAAGCTGCTTTAAAATTTCTTAATAAACGATCGAACCGTTGCGCCGAAAACATTAAAAAATTTATTAGTTTCATGTAAGATGGCGATGTAAAAGAAAGTTTCCTATGCTTTCTTTTGGTACAGCAAAATTATTGAAAATCCTATTAATAGGTGGGTAAAGTGTTAAAATATCAGCAATTTTTAGCGAAGATTCGAGAGTGTCCGAGTGCTCGTGCTCTATAGCTGTGTATATATATAAATTCTATCTAAATTGCATCGTGTCAAATGCAAAGATGCTGTGATTATTGAATCCTTCCATTCATAATATTTATTTTTTTACTTTTGTCCGCCATTCTTTGCTTTCTTTCAATTTTTTGCCATTCTTTTCAACTCCTTTGGTCACTTAATGTCTTTAAAATAAATAAAAATTCATTTCTGCATAAAGTTACATGGTTTTTACTTTATATTTTACCACTTTTACTTGATTTTTCCGAGTGTCTCACAACCCAACCACTATTTCAGGAAGCCAAAAAGCATGTACTCGGAAAATTGGCCATAAAATTTTACTTGTTGATCAAATCACGAAACTTTTTACATATAAAAGTTGCGTATTTCCTTCGCCTTTCCAGCGGTAGTCACAGACCAAAAACAAAACCCGTCACATAACTCCAAAAATCTACATGGCTGTTGATTTCGTTTGACAATTAGCAAAGCTGCTTTAAAATTTCTTAATAAACGATCGAACCGTTGCGCCGAAAACATTAAAAAATTTATTAGTTTCATGTAAGATGGCGATGTAAAAGAAAGTTTCCTATGCTTTCTTTTGGTACAGCAAAATTATTGAAAATCCTATTAATAGGTGGGTAAAGTGTTAAAATATCAGCAATTTTTAGCGAAGATTCGAGTGTGTCCGAGTGCTCGTGCTCTATAGCTGTGTATATATATATAAATTCTATCTAAATTGCATCGTGTCAAACGCAAAGATGCTGATCCGTCCATTTATTTTCTCGACGAGGCGACCGACAAAATTGGATCGCTCGAGGAACCGTGTCGGCCGGGAATCTCGAGCAGCGGGAAGATCCGATAACGAAGGTCGAAACGTGGGAAAACGGGATCGATTATCGGAAGGGTACGCCGCCGCGCCCATTCATTCCGTTTCCCGATGAAAGTTAAATGCCGTCGACTTGCGTATTCCGCGGGGCCGGCCGGCTCGTGGCATCGTCCCCGCAATCTCCGTTGAATAACGCCCGCCACGTTCCTCCGCGGCATCCTTGAGAAGTATCGAGAGCCAGCCCCCGTTCGAGCGAGATAAATTAGTCGGTGTCGCTGAATGCCTCCGACGAAACGCCTAGCCTCGCCATCTTCTATCTATCCTCCCGCCGCCGTCGGTGTCGGTGTCCGTCTTTCTTTCGCGGCAGTCTGTTCCTGGACAATGCCGCGGGGAAAATGAATGAGCTGACGCCCGCGGGAATTGTCGCGTAACCGCTGATTGGAATACTTGAAACTCAGACTCGCGGGAATGATAACACAAAGCTCGGCACGACTTCGAGCGTGTGGGAGGTTACTCTACCGTCGCGTCGTCTCGCGGACGCTTAACGAGGGAAAGACAACTTTCACGATGCAGAGTATCGCGATGCTTTCCGACATCTCCTCCGCCGGAAGTCATCCAGATTACAAGATCGTTTATTTTATCATAATGGAATGTATATACGATGGTGAAAACGATAAGAAGAGTGTCAAGCCTTGTGTACCCACTCTACCTTCCCCTTCTACGACGCTACTGTCACATGACGCGTTTCGTCTCTGCCGGTACTGTCAAAGAGACAGAGATAGAGATACTTGTAACTCTGGATATAGTCCAGTCAATGAATGTTCGTAAGGAGGGTGTAGAGGGAAATGGAAGGAACACAATTTTTAACTTTGGGACTTTGTTTGGACTAGTGACGAGGTAAACATACTAAAAGTTTACCCTACTCCTAGGAGGTGAGCGGTGTATAGGGGGGCACGTAGAAGGTCCCCTTTTTCGGTTTTCCGCTTATATCTCGGAAACTATGTGTCCTAGCGATAAGACTACTCTACACAAAATTAAAGCCGACAATACGTGCCATAAGATTGATTCTATTCAGTTTTTCGCTATTTCGCATAGTTTCCGAGATATCCGCCCTCACAGTTTACTTCGGTATTATTTGTTCGAGTTAGTGTTTTTGCTTCAATTTCAATTTCAACACTTGCTTTCAATTTCAACTCTTCAATTTCAACTTTAATTTCAACACTCCAATTTCAAGTTCAATTTAAACTTCACTTTTTCAGTTTCCACTCCCATTTTCCAGTTTCAACATCAATTTCTCAATTTCAAGTTCAATTTCAATTTTCCAATTCCAAACTCAATTTTTCGATTTTATCTTCAATTTCAAAACTTCACTTTCAACTTCCATTTCAATTTCAAAACTTCACTTTCAACTTCCATTTCAATTTTAATTTCAATTTCAACTTGAATTTTCCAATTTCAACCTCAATTTTTCGATTTTATCTTCAATTTCAAACCTTCATTTTCAACTTCAATTTTTCAATTTCAACTTTAATTTTTCAATTTCCACTTCAATTTTTGAGTTTCAACATCAATTCCTCAATTTCTACATCAATTTTTCAATTTAAACTTGAATTGTTCAGTTTCAACATCAATTTCTCAAACTCAACTTCAATTTTTCAATTTTAACTTCAAATGCATGTAGAAGGTCCCTCTTTTCGGTTTTCCCCTTATATCTCGGAAACTATGCGTCCTAGCGATAAGACCACTCTATACAAAATTAAAGCTGACAAAACGTGCCATAAGATTGATTCTATTCAGTTTTTCGCTATCTCGCATAGTTCCCGAGATATCCGCGCTCAAAGTTCACTAATTGTGCTGAAGAGTTAGCTAGTCAAATAAGGCAAAAATTTCTTTTTCACAATTAGTGAACTTTGAGTGCGGATATCTCGGAAACTATGCGAGATAGCGAAAAACTAAATCCAATCAATCTTGTGGCACATTTTGTCAGTTTTAATTTTGTATAGAATGGTCTTATCGCTAGGACGCATAGTTTCCAAGATATAAGCGGAAAACCGAGAAATGGGACTTTCTACGTGCCCACCTGCACCCCGCTCACCTCCTAGGAGTGGAGAGTTTTAATATGTTTACCTCCTAACTAGTCCGAACAAAGACCCAAACTTAAAAATTCTGTTCCTTCCATTTCCCTCTACAACTTTTCGTTCACTGAACTGATACTTGTAAGTTACTTTGACCCACAGGTTCATTCAGCGGAAGAATACGTTCGTTCAATGTCAGTGTTAAAAAGGGTCGAATCGTTTGGTTTCGGAAGACGGGAAACATATTTCGGACGAAGGCGGCGAGGTAACGGAACACGAGAATGGTAATTCGGGGCATAGATGTTTAAGAAATTCCTGAATGGAAATAAGAACGATCTGCCCACTCCCATACACCTGACCTTAAACGTGCTGGAAGTGCTGTTTAACGTGGTTTAATGGCACGTAATAGCGCCAGGTATAATGCCGCGCGCTTGGTCTGCCGGTACCACTCTCTCACGTATCGCTCTAACATCGCCTAACGTTGGCCTAATGTTCCCCCGGACCATTGTGTCATACACCATGGCTACGGCGTCGAACGTTCAACTAGCTAACTGGTTGTTCCTGTGTCGAAACTGTACTACGCCGCCCACTACCTGACGGTCCCCCGTCCTCCGTGTGTGCACGTGGCCTGTGAAACTTTTCTGCGGAAATGTCCGGACACGAGCAACTGCAACCGTGCGACACTTGACTATCTCTACAACGCTCGAAGGACTCGAACGACCTGTCCAGGAACCACTTTAGAGACATTCGCGCCTTCGATTTTTCCACAATCCCGCACACCGCAGTTCACTTTAATCCTTTTCACGCTTCCAGTTCTCTCTTCCACGTTCTTGTTAAGTCCTCTCGGACCTGGGAAAATTTCACGCGAAACGGGTAAAGCGGTAGGTCGTCTCCGATAATAACAACCGCGGAGTCTCGTTCGAATGGTGACGTAACTAAAGATTTTAAGGAAATTCTAAAATTTCCGTCGAGATAGACATCTATAATCGTGCAGAAAATATCTTTGCAAGTAAATTCGACTAGGCTCTACATAGTCCATTCCATGGCTCATAAGGGGGGTGTAGAGGGAAATGGAAGGAACACAATTTTTAACTTTGGGACTTTGTTTGGACTACTTAGGAGGTAAACATACCAGAAGTCCCTACTCCTGGGAGGTGAGCCGGGTGCTTTTTCGGTTTTCCGCTTATATCTCGGAAACTACGCGTCCTAACGATAAGACCACTCTATGCAAAATTAAAGCTGACAAAATTTGCCATAAGATTGATTCTATTCAGTTTTTCGCTAACTCGCATAGTTTCCGAGTTGTTTGCCTTATTTGACTAGCTAACTCTACAGCACAATTAGTGAACTTTGAGCGCGTATATCTCCGAAACTATGCGACCTAGCTATAAGACTATTCTATACAAAATTAAAGCTGACAAAATTTGCCATCAGATTGACTGTATTCAGTTTTTCGCTATCTCGCATAATTTCCGAGTTGTTTGCCTTATTTGACTAGCTAACTCTACAGCACAATTAGTGAACTTTGAGCGCGGATATCTCGGAAACTATGCGAGATAGCGAAAAACTGAATCCAATGAATCTTGTGGCACATTTTGTCAGCTTTAATTTTGTATAGAATGCACTTATCGCTAGGACGCATAGTTTCCGAGATATAAGCGGAAAACCGAGAAATGGGACCTTCTACGTGCCCACCTGCACACCGCTAACCTCCTAGGAGTGGAGACTTTTAGTATGTTTACCTCCTAATTAATTGACTGGACTAACAGTAGCGCATTATAACTAGTTGGGGCCTTGGGCAAAGTAGAATTTCGAGGCCCCTAACCACGATTTCTGCAAGACCTAGAAATTCCCAATGCTTTCCTCAATGCAACACCTCTCCGGAAAATGGAACAGATCGACTTTGAACTACACTGACCGGCCCGCTCGACTCGAGAACCAGCAAAGACAATTAGCATTGTCCATTGAGATGTTACCACCTGTAAAGGTATCGCGTTCAGGGTCCGCAAGGACAATTATCGAAGCAGACACGTACTCGACATAGAAGTAATGAAATAGGTTCACAGGGACACTTATCGAAAGCGGGGCGCGTATCCGACGTTGTTGCGCGAATGAAAATGGGAGCGCGGCGAAGTGCCGAAGACAATTGCGGTTTGCAAGTTTGTGAACTGAAACAAAGGAGATCTCCGTCGAGACCTCGCCCTCTCGGCGCACAGTGCGTCGACAATGGACGAAAATCAAGATCAACTTTCATGCTGGCGTAAATCTTCGCTATATGGTCTTCGAATAATCAGAAAAAGAAGAACTCGAGAATTCTTTTACGTCTACTTTCGTTCACTGAATCGAAGGTACAGGTTCCTACTGAAAACTTCAGTAGCCTCTACGGAGCCTCTACAATCATCGTGTCTTCTACATTCTGTAACTGTCATCAGTTTGGTGCATGTGACCTCAAACACGCAATTAAACAAAATGAAAGAACATTCTCTCAACGTCAAGCAAATGCAATCATCGTGTCATCTACATTCTGTAACTGTCGTCAGTTAGTTCCATGTGACCTCAAACAAGCAATTATATAAAACAGAAAAGCATTTTCTCAATGTCAAACGAGTGCAATCATCGCATCTTCTACATTCTATAACTGCCGTCGGAAACATTTTCTCAACGTCGAGCAAATGCAATCATCGTGTCAGCTATATTCTATAACTGTCGTCAATTAGGTGCTTGCGACCTCAAACACGCAATTAAACAAAATGAAAGAACATTCTCTCAACGTCAAGCAAATGCAATCATCGTGTCATCTACATTCTGTAACTGTCGTCAGTTAGCTGCATGTGACCTCAAACAAGCAATTAAATAAAACAGAAAAGCATTTTCTCAATGTCAAACGAGTGCAATCATCGCATCTTCTACATTCTATAACTACCGTCGGAAACATTTTCTCAACGTCGAGGAAATGCAATCATCGTGTCTTCTGCATTCTATAACTGTCGTCAATTAGGTGCTAGCAACCTGAACACGCAATTAAACAGAAAAAAAGACCATTATCTCAATGTCAAACAAATACAATCACCGTGTCAGCTATATTCTATAACTGTCGTCAATTAGGTGCTTGCGACCTCAAACACGCAATTAAACAAAATGAAAGAACATTCTCTCAGCGTCAAGCAAATGCAATCATCGTGTCATCTACATTCTGTAACTGTCGTCAGTTAGTTCCATGTGACCTCAAACAAGCAATTAAATAAAACAGAAAAGCATTTTCTCAATGTCAAACGAGTGCAATCATCGCATCTTCTACATTCTACATATAACTACCGTCGGAAACATTTTCTCAACGTCGAGCAAATGCAATCACCGTGTCTTCTACATTCTATAACTGTCGTCAGTTAGTTCCATGTGACCTCAAACAAGCAATTAAATAAAACAGAAAAGCATTTTCTCAATGTCAAACGAGTGCAATCATCGCATCTTCTACATTCTACATATAACTACCGTCGGAAACATTTTCTCAACGTCGAGCAAATGCAATCACCGTGTCATCTACATTCTGTAACTGTCGTCAGTTAGTTCCATGTGACCTCAAACAAGCAATTAAATCAAACAGAAAAGCATTTTCTCAATGTCAAACGAGTGCAATCATCGCATCTTCTACATTCTACATATAACTACCGTCGGAAACATTTTCTCAACGTCGAGCAAATGCAATCATCGTGTCTTCTGCATTCTATAACTGTCGTCAATTAGGTGCTAGCGACCTGAACACGCAATTAAACAGAAAAAAAGACCATTATCTCAATGTCAAACATATACAATCACCGTGTCAGCTATATTCTATAACTGTCGTCAATTAGGTGCTTGCGACCTCAAACACGCAATTAAACAAAATGAAAGAACATTCTCTCAACGTCAAGCAAATGCAATCATCGTGTCATCTACATTCTGTAACTGTCGTCAGTTAGCTGCATGTGACCTCAAACAAGCAATTAAATAAAACAGAAAAGCATTTTCTCAATGTCAAACGAGTCCAATCATCGCATCTTCTACATTCTACATATAACTACCGTCGGAAACATTTTCTCAACGTCGAGCAAATGCAATCACCGTGTCTTCTACATTCTATAACTGTCGTCAGTTAGTTCCATGTGATCTCAAACACGCAATTAAATAAAACAGAAAAGCATTTTCTCAATGTCAAACGAGTGCAATCATCGCATCTTCTACATTCTATAACTGCCGTCGGAAACATTTTCTCAACGCCGAGCAAATGCAACCATCGTGTCTTCTACATTCTATAACTGTCGTCAATTAGGTGCTAGCGACCTGAACGCGCAATTAAACAGAAAAAAAGACCATTTTCTCAATGTCAAACCAATACAATTACCGTGTGTCAGCTATATTCTATAACTGTGATTAGAATTTTGTCGAGAAAACGGGGTCGTCTTCGCAAAAAACCGCGAGCAGCGGTCGAGTAAGGTTCACGGAAGAGGGACGAAGGTGTTACAGATTCGCCAGCATGCTTGCACGACTGTCTGTCGAATCGGTTAACGTGCTGGTGCGTTCGTACCGTCGCGATCACCGTGACGCGCGTACACGCACATCGTCGCTGGCTCTCGTAGCCACAAGTGTCTCCGTACGCGTGTGGTGACCGTGACTGTATCTGCGTCGGAGGAAGAGGCACATTACGCTCAATCTACCTCCGCTCCGCTCGACTCCTACTTCGCCGCTTTTCGCGCTCGTGATCCACGATCCACAAAGATCAAGAGAGAAAGAGAGAGAGATGGAAACACGCGCGTACCAGTGACTCACCCCTGCCCCACCGTATTCGGGGCACGGTTTTACACCGGCTGTGCTGTAATACCGCTATCAGGCCGCGTGTTTCGTCCGCCACGCTCGCAGTTCACAGCCAGAACGTATTGCAACCGCTCGCAGAACATGTAACCGTACGCTGTGCTCTCCCATCGTTCTCGCCGCCACGCAGTTCGCTGATTTAATGCTACCAACGCTGACAGCCATTCCCGCTTCCAATCGAACCTAGTCGCTCCAATCGCGCCCACCTTTGTCCCGTCTATTCCGTAACTGTCGCGTCGTCGGGTCTGCCCAGCGACAGTTCTAGCAGAGCTGCTGCACGCTTTGCAATGTGTCCAAGAGGAGGATACAATTTTGTCTCTCATAGTGTTACAATCTTGGAGATACGGAGGCTCAGAAAGCGTAGAGGTACTTCGGTCTCTGACGTTTGCCGAACGAGAAGCACAGTCACATTTCTTAGATAACTTTTCCAAATGTAAAACGACGATGTTTTGGGTAAACATCGGTGCCAACCAGCACCGTTTACCTGGAGTCAGAGTTGTGCAGAATAATTACAATTGAATTACTCCAGAATTATAATTACAAAGTAATTGAATTAAATTGTAATTCAATTATGTTGTAATTTATAATTCAGATCTTCAGTCAATTAAATTACAATGTAATTCGTAATTGCAATGGAGTAGAATTATAAAATACATTGTAATTCAATTACGTAATTGAATTATATTGTATTTCAATTAATAGTAATTCAATTACGTCGTAAATGAATAATTCAAATACAACGTAATTCAATTACTAAGTATTTTAATGAATTTGTAATTGAAATACAATATAATTGAAACACAATGTAATTGAAATGCACTTTATAATTGAATTATAGTATAATTAAAATACAATATATTTGAAATACAATATAAATGAAATAGAATATAATTCAATTACAGTATAATTTAAATACAATGTGTAATTGAAATACAATATAATTGAAATACAATATAATTGAAATATAATATAATATATAAAAATACAGCTCTCCAAATTATAGCCCAAAACTTGGAAGAACCTGCGATATATTTTTATATTTTTCTTTCATATACAGTAACCGCGGGTTTACTGTCGAACAGCCGTGTTCTGCACGGACAGTATTCCCGCAGTGACATAATTTTTTTCACAATGTAACACCAATATTTAATCTTCTTTATTTTTCATTATTATTTTATGGAACTATCGCCAACATATTCGTGGCATTTTTCTGAAGCAAAATGGTACCAAACACGATATAATTTGAACTGTATTTAGTGGGGTAATCGACGATAGGTGTAATCCTTTACATGGATTTTTCAACCTCTTCTTGCCTATTACTTCATTTTTCATAATTCAATTACAATGTATTTTATAATTGTGCTCCATTGCTATTACGAATTACATTCTAATTTAATTGACTGAAGATCTGAATTATAAATTGCTACATAATAGAATTACAATTTAATTCAATTACAATGTATTTTATAATTGTGCTCCATTGCAATTACGAATTACATTCTAATTTAATTGACTGAAGATCTGAATTATAAATTGCTACATAATAGAATTACAATTTAATTCAATTACAATGTATTTTATAATTGTGCTCCATTGCTATTACGAATTACATTCTAATTTAATTGACTGAAGATCTGAATTATAAATTGCTACATAATAGAATTAAAATTTAATTCAATTACAATGTATTTTATAATTGTGCTCCATTGCAATTACGAATTACATTCTAATTTAATTGAATGAAAAGATATGAATTATATAAATTGCAATATAATTGTGTAATGTAATTCAATTACTTTGTAATTATAATTCTGGAGTAATTCAATTGTAATTCTGCACAACTCTGAATTGACTGTTCAAACGTGGTCCGAACCCACTCGGACTGATCCATGGGGCGTGTTCGCATGAGAACGAGGGCGATCCAGATAGGAACCGAGTAACAACATCGTTCGATATCGACGTCTCCGGGAAAGGCGTTAATACAGCTCTCGGAAAGTCCTCTTTCTTGGCCGAGTTCCGAATCGCGTAATTAAGAGGACCCTTTATTTGGCCGGGTGAATTCACTCAGCCAAGGCCCTCCATGCAACCACAATATTCCTCCGGCTTGTCTCTCCGCCGTCGGTGACCGATCGATCCCCGTGGAACGCTATTTTTTGCATCATTACTGCCATCGAGAACGATAGGCTTCCACGGCGGAACGAAACGCGTGCGTCCGTCTTGGTGAGTGTTTCATTAGCGGGCCCTTAGCGGCGCGATAACGAGAATTCGCTGGTTGAACAGAGACTCCAGCATTGCTTCTCGGTTTAGGCGAGACGGGTCACTAGAAAACCGAGATTAGTCAGTCGGGACTATAATATATTCAAGACGACACGAAATAAATGATTTTTGAGTAAACTCAAAAAATGATGGCCGAAACAAAAAAAGTGATAAGGGTAAAAGTTGTTCCATTTGGGGTCCTCTACAGCTGGTTAACGTTTGGCCGTTTAAAAACGGATGACCCTGTATAAACCAAACTAGGTTTACGGCATCAATAAATAAATAATTACGGCAACTCTGTTTGCGAATTTGCTGGACCGTGTGATCAAATGCTTTCGTGAACGAGAAGAAAGCGAGACGTTCGATTAACCGCGCGCCATGGTCGAGTCGGCAGACTCCGCTCCGTTCGGTTGCGCAATCCGCGGCAAAGGAATAATCCGAGCTCCGGGTCCAAGAAAATGGATCTAATTCCGATCGAGCGGATCCCCGCAGCACAGCGGGCGGATTCAATTATTCGAGCAGTCGGAAGAATCGCTGGTTCCCGATGGATTTGGTCCTCGATTAAAATTACTAATTACCGAGTCACGACTCCGGACACGTGCTCGGGGAACGGCGAGACTGGTGGATTAGCCGCCTACGTCACCAGTTTAATCAGGAGCGGTCCAGCAACGTGCGCGCAGGACGTTCGGCTGGTTAGCAGACTTTAGAGCGACTAATGCATCGGTAGACAGTCAAGCGCTGCGCAAGGGGACGATAAAATCGTAAATTGCGGCGGGCAGCAAGCCGTAATCGCGGGGACAACGACCGGTTACCGTAATTGATATCGCATGTTGCGGCGTGTACGATTATTAGAATGATTAACACTAGGGGTGTGCGCGAACCCGAAATATCGGGTCGGGTACCTGAAAATTTCGAGATTCCCGAAAAATTTCGAGAACCCAGTAATCATTTATATTCGGTTTAATGAATACATTAATAGTTTCGGATTTTTTATTCCAGATGTTTTCGAAATTGAAAGAATGTTGTCCATCACGAATTCTTTTCAAGAGTGTCTTATGCATAGTTGTGCTAATTGAATTACATTGTATTTCAATTAATAGTAATTCAATTAGATTGTATTTCAATTAATAGTAATTCAATTACATTGTATTTCAATTAATAGTAATTCAATTACATTGTATTTCAATTAATATAATAGTAATTCAATTACGTCGTAGAAGAATTACTATATAATTCAAACACAACGTAATTCAATTACTAAGTATTTTAATCAGATTTGTAATTGAAATACAATATAATTGAAACACAACGTAATTGAAATACAATATAATTGAAATGCAATTTATAATTGAATTACAGTATAATTGAAATACAATATACTTGAAATACAATATAATTGAATCACAATGTAATCGAAATACAATGTGTAATTGAAATACAATATAATTGAAATACAATATAATTGAAATATAACATAATATATAAAAATACAGCTCTCCAAATTATAGCCCAGAACTTGGAAGAACTTGCGATATATTTTCATATTTTTTCTTTCATATACAGTAACCGTGGGTTTACTGTCGAACAGCCGTGTTCTTCACGAACAGTATTCCCGCAGTGACATCATTTTTTTTCACAATGTAACACCAATATTTAATCTTCTTTATTTTTCATTATTATTTTATGGAACTTTCGCATTGCAATTACGAATTACATTGTAATTTCATTGACTGAAGATCTGAATTATAAATTACAACATAATTGTATTACAATTTAATTCAATTACTTTGTAATTATAATTCTAGAGTAATTCAATTGTAATTCTGCACAACTCCGGTCTTATGTCATATTCTCGAGATTTTCGGGAATCTCGAAATTTTACGGGAATCTCGAAATTTTCGGGAACCCGACCAGACCCGACTCGACCTCTTCTCGACTCGTCCCGACCATCGGGTTCCCGATATTTCGGGTTCTCGCACACCCCTAATTAACACCCTTTCTTTGTCTCTCGTGGCCTCGAGTAAACCATAAATTATGCAGCTTGCGTCGCGTTTCGGCGCGTCGTTAAGACCACCTCGCGTCTCACGACGATCGAAACCTCTTCGGTAGTAGATCGATCGATCGATCGCTCGTCCGACTCCCGTTTCCAATCACCCGGACGATTACGAGGAAAGACATCCGAGGTGGATTCTGTTTATCCGAGAGCCCGAGAGTTTCGGAATCACGGCGACCTTCTTCCAGAATTTATACGAAACCTATACGAAACTCACTCTGTCCCACGCCCCCCGGCAACCCGGCTGCACGAGCAGCTTGGATTTTTCAGGAGGATTTCGAAATTTATGTGCTCGGCTGCTCCATTACTCTTTTCCTTTAATAATTAATGGACCGGCCGGTTCGAAATTATTTTCTGACCGCCGTTCACGTCGGGACATCACCCTGCGATCTTCCTCATCTGTTAATGAAATTCTTCGGATCGATCGAATAACGTTAATTTTGAAAATACACGGTCATCGCGGTCGCAGTACAGTAGACTTTCCATTTAACGCGATGAATAAATTGTTTAAAATTGCTGTGTGTCTACAGTCTTAATTATTGATGCTAGAAAACAAAGGGTCATTCCATGCCGAATCGATCACTTCTTGCAGGCACCATCGTCGATTTTGTTCTAAGTGAAATATGTTGTAGTCCATGAGAAATTAGGGGGGGTTTAAGTCATCATTTTGCCGGTTTCGAATTTTTTTGGAAATGGCAGACCTTCAAAGTTTTCAATTTTTGCCCATTTCGGCGAAAACGGGCCTCGCTTACGAATTTTTATCTCGGGAACTGTTTGTCCGATTGAGCTAAATGTTTTTTTGTTTCATTCGGGAAGGATTGGGCAAAATAATTGTTTCAACCGCGAAAATCAACTTTCTAATGTCGAAAAATGGAAACAAATTCTTTTTTTACGTTTTTTTCGATGAGGGGCCGGAGTGATTTCAATTTAGTAAAAAATATGCTTATATTCCTTGAAGTTTCCCCTTTAAAATGAGCCCATATTTCATTTAGAACAAATTTGAATAGTCCGAGGTGGTTACTATCGTCGCGACTGGATTGCAAACGGTGATTCTCGAACGCGATAACATGGTTGCACGTGTCTCCATAATATTTGCCGTTTCGGCGGATAGTGAAATCCTATTTTTCGAACGGCTTCCAGCAACGGATCGAAGGAGCGAGGCTCGGGATCTCCTTTTCGCTGGATCCCCCCGTGGCGTTGAATTCTGCGGGGACGACCGGCCCGCGATTGAACCGACGAATGAGAGGGAAATCTGATTTCTTGAGGGATATTGTGCCCGAAGTTAGGGTGTCGGCACGTTTCGCCGACAGCGACGCGACGTCGTCGTCGCTCGGATTCAAAATGCTCGAAGAAAGTCACCTGTCTTTCTCTTTATAGAGAACACCGAATGCAATTGATTCGCGCGTTCAATTCAAACAGAATCCTCGGAAGACTTTCGGATCCGTTTCGAACCGGTGACGGATCTATGGGTCATCAATAAACTCCGGATTTTACGCATTTATGGCAAAAATGAGTAAGTGCAGTTTCAAACAGTGGAAACATTTTAACCGGGCACCAAAAATAACAGTTATTCTAAAATTTTCTACGATAAAAAGTTGTTTATTATTGAATGTACACAAAATATAAAGAACAAAATTATTAAGAAACATCGATTTTTATACTTTTTGGTTACAAGTAACAGTTATTAGTGTCCACAATTTTGGATCCTCCTTAATGACTGTTATCGATGAAGAAGAACATCTTTGAGCGACCATAACTCCTCAACTATTGGTCCTGGAGGATCGAAACTTCGATCATAACTACAAAACTTCTTTATTTTTCATTAATTTTTATGGGACTTTTACCAACTAATATGTTGCATTTTTCTGACCCAAGTGACATCAAACACGATATAATCTAATTTGTTATTAATTATGAAGTAATTTTAGAACATAGATGAGAACAAAATTTATTGTACTGTTTAAAATACTAATCCAATAATCTAAACTAATCTAATAATAATTTTTATTTTAATTTCATTTTTCCGATTAAAAATAACACCAAACGAGATACAGTTTGGCCCACATTTGCTGTACATATGTCAAGCATAATTTATAATTCATCATTAGACTGTGGATTTCATATATTTATGACAAAAACGGGTACATACAATTTAACACAGTGGAGGTATTAAAAAGATTTAAGGCCAAATTAATTTCATTATAAAATTTCATTACTGCACTAGTATTGTCTCACCGACACGCTATTTTTTCTTGCGCTTTCGACCGAGGTTTACACGTATCCCTTCACGATCTCTGTCACAGCACAGAACCGAGAATCGGCTTAGATCGCGGGGGAGGGGATTACTGCGTCCCGTGTGTCTTCGTTGCCCCACCTTACGTAGTTTCGTAGCCAATCGCGTCAGGCGAAGCGCGTCCTTAGCAGAGTTGGGCAAAATGTAATTTCAATTACAATTACAATTACTTGCCAATTACTGTAATTTGGAATTGCAGAAATACAATTACAATTACATGTAATTGTAATTGGTAATTGCAATTACTTGACCAATCACTGTAATTGTAATTGCGGACCGCAATTACAATTACTGGTTGAGCGAAAGTAATTGCAATTCCAATTACATGTAATTGTAACTGTAATTGTTAGTAGCAGTTACAAGACTTACAAGTAATTGTAGCTGGTAGCTGCAATTCCTTTCCAAACTCCAAACAGACGACGCTCGCGCGTCACGTGTGAATGTTCACGTTCACGCGCGAGCGTCGTCTGTTTGGAGTTTGGAAAGGAATTGCAGCTACTAGCTACAATTACTTGTAACTGCTACTAACAATTACAGTTACAATTACATGTAATTGGAATTGGAATTGCAGAAATACAATTCCAATTACATGTAATTGTAATTGGAATTGCAATTACTTTCGCTGAACCAGTAATTGTAATTGAGGTCCGCAATTACAATTACTGTTTGAGCGAAAGTAATTGCCATTCCAATTCCAATTACATGTAATTGTAACTGTAATTGTTAGTAGCAGTTACAAGACTTACAAGTAATTGCAGCTACCAGCTACAATTACTTGTAACTGCTACTAACAATTACAGTTACAATTACATGTAATTGGAATTGGAATTGCAGAAATACAATTACATGTAATTGTAACTGTAATTGTTAGTAGCAGTTACAAGACTTACAAGTAATTGCAGCTACCAGCTACAATTACTTGTAACTGCTACTAACAATTACATGTAATTGGAATTGGAATTGCAGAAATACAATTCCAATTACATGTAATTGTAACTGTAATTGTTAGTAGCAGTTACAAGACTTACAAGTAATTGTAGCTGGTAGCTGCAATTACTTGTAACTGCTACTAACAATTACAGTTACAATTACATGTAATTGGAATTGGAATTGCAGAAATACAATTCCAATTACATGTAATTGTAACTGTAATTGTTAGTAGCAGTTACAAGACTTACAAGTAATTGCAGCTACCAGCTACAATTACTTGTAACTGCTACTAACAATTACAGTTACAATTACATGTAATTGGAATTGGAATTGCAGAAATACAATTACAATTACATGTAATTGTAATTGGTAATTGCAATTACTTGACCAATCACTGTAATTGTAATTGCGGACCGCAATTACAATTACTGGTTGAGCGAAAGTAATTGCAATTCCAATTACATGTAATTGTAACTGTAATTGTTAGTAGCAGTTACAAGACTTACAAGTAATTGTAGCTGGTAGCTGCAATTCCTTTCCAAACTCCAAACAGACGACGCTCGCGCGTCACGTGTGAATGTTCACGTTCACGCGCGAGCGTCGTCTGTTTGGAGTTTGGAAAGGAATTGCAGCTACTAGCTACAATTACTTGTAACTGCTACTAACAATTACAGTTACAATTACATGTAATTGGAATTGGAATTGCAGAAATACAATTCCAATTACATGTAATTGTAATTGGAATTGCAATTACTTTCGCTGAACCAGTAATTGTAATTGAGGTCCGCAATTACAATTACTGTTTGAGCGAAAGTAATTGCCATTCCAATTCCAATTACATGTAATTGTAACTGTAATTGTTAGTAGCAGTTACAAGACTTACAAGTAATTGCAGCGACCAGCTACAATTACTTGTAACTGCTACTAACAATTACAGTTACAATTACATGTAATTGGAATTGGAATTGCAGAAATACAATTACATGTAATTGTAACTGTAATTGTTAGTAGCAGTTACAAGACTTACAAGTAATTGCAGCTACCAGCTACAATTACTTGTAACTGCTACTAACAATTACATGTAATTGGAATTGGAATTGCAGAAATACAATTCCAATTACATGTAATTGTAACTGTAATTGTTAGTAGCAGTTACAAGACTTACAAGTAATTGTAGCTGGTAGCTGCAATTACTTGTAACTGCTACTAACAATTACAGTTACAATTACATGTAATTGGAATTGGAATTGCAGAAATACAATTCCAATTACATGTAATTGTAACTGTAATTGTTAGTAGCAGTTACAAGACTTACAAGTAATTGCAGCTACCAGCTACAATTACTTGTAACTGCTACTAACAATTACAGTTACAATTACATGTAATTGGAATTGGAATTGCAGAAATACAATTACAATTACATGTAATTGTAATTGGAATTGCAATTACTTTCGCTGAACCAGTAATTGTAATTGTAGTCCGCAATTACAATTACTGGTTGAGCGAAAGTAATTGCAATTCCAATTCCAATTACATGTAATTGTAACTGTAATTGTTAGTAGCAGTTACAAGACTTACAAGTAATTGCAGCTACCAGCTACAATTACTTGTAACTGCTACTAACAATTACATGTAATTGGAATTGGAATTGCAGAAATACAATTCCAATTACATGTAATTGTAATTGGAATTGCAATTACTTTCGCTGAACCAGTAATTGTAATTGTGGTCCGCAATTACAATTACTGTTTGAGCGAAAGTAATTGGCATTCCAATTCCAATTACATGTAATTGTAACTGTAATTGTTAGTAGCAGTTACAAGACTTACAAGTAATTGCAGCTGCCAGCTACAATTACTTGTAACTGCTACTAACAATTACAGTTACAATTACATGTAATTGGAATTGGAATTGCAGAAATACAATTACAATTACATGTAATTGTAACTGTAATTGTTAGTAGCAGTTACAAGACTTACAAGTAATTGCAGCTACCAGCTACAATTACTTGTAACTGCTACTAACAATTACATGTAATTGGAATTGGAATTGCAGAAATACAATTCCAATTACATGTAATTGTAACTGTAATTGTTAGTAGCAGTTACAAGACTTACAAGTAATTGTAGCTGGTAGCTGCAATTCCTTTCGAAACTCCAAACAGACGACGCTCGCGCGTCGCGCGTGAACGTGAACATTCACACGTGACGCGCGAGCGTCGTCTGTTTGGAGTTTGGATAGGAATTGCAGCTACCAGCTACAATTACTTGTAACTGCTACTAACAATTACAGTTACAATTACATGTAATTGGAATTGGAATTGCAGAAATACAATTACAATTACATGTAATTGTAATTGAAGATGTAATTAATTACTCATGTAATTAATTCCTGCCCAACTCTGAGCCAACTCTGGTCCAACCCTTCCTAAGGAAGGGGACAGTGGGCGCTGTGGTGGGGACGGTTCTGCCTCGATCTCGAGGAAAATAAGCCCGATTCTACACTTTAACCAGCAGCTTCTTTAAATCGGTGTATTAATCCATCGAGTACATATTATCGCGAGCCACGTAGCGTCAACCAGCGTCGCTAATCCTCATCCCAGTCGTCGCGAGATTGATCAACGAAGCGACGCGCTCGTTTACCATTCTTTGTCCCAGCGGCGACGCGGACCCTCTCCTTAATTATCCAGCACTCGGGTAGAGCTACTTTAAGCTGCTAATTAACGGAGCAACGTTCCCGGCAAGTTCTCGCGATTAATTTTCATACGATACGACCCGTAAAACTGCCACGCCTGGTTTCCGAGCTCCGCGCGGATCGCAAAGAGACACTGCTCGCGTTACGACGACGACGACGCGCGCCTAACCCCGGAAATCAGACCAATGCTATTTGCTGAACACTCGGATCCCTGAAAAGTCGTACGAGGAAGAAAATCAAATGGCTTCTGGAGATCAATCATCCGCTTTTACCTTTCGACTCCGCCTCGATCCTTTCATCAAGTTTTACGAAGGTTCCGCGAAGTTGCGCCGCGAGATCAACTTGTTCTTGTTGGCCGCGGCGATTAATCTCTCGTCTCTGTCCGCGATTCAACGCCTACGACTCTCGCCGGCAACGGGAACTATCGAAATCCACGTAACACTCTTCTATTAATAGCAGGGACCAAACATAACAGTAATTCCAAAATTTTCTACGATAAAAATTGCTTTGTGATCTCGAGCAGGTTTTCAAACACTTAAATGCAAATCCGCATATGGATTAGTAAATCCTATAAATCGAATTATTGCGAACTCCAACACTATACAGGGTGTCCCGAATTTAAATGCCAAAACTTCAGGAGCGTGTAGGGGACCGAAAAACTAAGACAAAAAGTCTTTTAGAGGTTTGCTCGTTTTGGAGAAAATCGCAAAAAAAGAAACAAAACAAGTTTTCATTTCTGTACTTATTTGTTTACATTTTATCTACGTCGTCATCTATTTAATGTAGATATTGTTCGAAATGTTGCCCTCTTGCAGCAATGCAAGAACATTGTTCTGGTGATATTTGGTGCGCTGCATCTATGATTTGGTCTCTTAATTGATTGGCACCGACTAAACTTCCATAGGTAAATACAGGGTGACAAGAAATAACGGAGTTAATCATTTCTTATTATAATTCTGTCAAATTGACGAATTTCGAAAAACCAAATAATAACAACCATAACATGTACCTTTAGTATTCATATATTTAAGAAGTTTCGAAATGGCCACCCTTTGCGCCGATACAGAGGCTCAAACGTGTCTTGAAATTTTCGGCAATGGGCCGCAGCTCTTCTGGCGTCATTCGGTCCCACTCCTGGTACAGAGATTTTTCCAATGACTCCAAATTTTTATGGGGCCGAGCACAGGCCCTCGCCTCCAAAATCGACCACACGCTGTAGTCCATCGGGTTGAGATTCGGTGAGTACGGCGGCCATTCCACAGATGTGATGAAACCTGGAAAATGGGCTTCGCACCACTCCTGAGTCGTTTTCGCCCTGTGGGCCAGCGCGGAATCCTGCTGTAACGTCCATTCCGGATCGCCGAGGTGCTGTTGGGCCCATAGAAGTATGACGGCTTCGAGAATGTCCCGTCGATACACTTCTTGGTTGATTTTGACCCCTTGATCCACGAAAACCGCAGCAAATCCCATTTCCCAGGTTTCATCACATCTGCGGAATGGCCGCCGTACTCACCGGATCTCAACTCTATGAACTCCAGCGTTTGGTCGATTTTGGAGGCCAGGGCCTGTGCTCAGCCCCATAAAAGTTTCGAGTCGCTGAACAAATCTCTGCGTCGGGTGTGGGACCGAATGACGCCAGAAGAGCTGCGGCCCACAGCCGAAAATTTCAAAACACGTTTGAGCATCTGAATCGGCTAAAAGGGTGGCCACTTCGAAACTTCTTAAATATATGAATACTAAAGGTCTATGTTATGGGGTTGTTAACATTTGGTTTTTCGAAATTTTCGTCAATTTGACAGAATTATAGACAATGCTCTTTATTTCGAAATGAAAAAATTGTTTCCGAGATATCCGTGCTCAAAGTTCACTAATTGTGAAAAAGAAATTTGCCTCACGTTTTTTGTCTTATTTGACTAGTGAACTCCTCAGCACAATTAGTGAACTTTGAGCGCGGATATCTCGGAAACTATGCGGGATAGCTAAAAACTGAATCGAATCAATCTTGTGGCACATTTTGTCAGCTTTAATTTTGTACGGAATAATTTTATCGCTAGGACGCATAGTTTCCGAGATATAAGCGGAAAACCGAAAAGGAGGATCTTCTACGTGCATTTGAGGTTGAAATTGAAAAATTGAAGTTGAATTTGAGAAATTGATGTTGAAACTGAAAAAAAGAAGTTGAAATTGAAAAATTGATGTCGAAATTGAAACATTGATATTGACAATGAAAAATTGAAGTTGAAAGTGAAGTCGAAATTGAAAAATTAAAGCTGAAATTGAAAAATTAAAGGTGAAATTGAAAAATTAAAGTTGAAATTGAAACTGATGAGAAAATCGAAAAATTGAGGTTGAAATTGGAAAATTGAAGTTGAACTTGAAAAAATTAAAGTTGAAATGGAAAAATTGATGTTGGAATTGAAGTTGAAATTGAGAAATTGATGTTGAAAAAGTGAAGTGGAATTTGTCAAATTGATGTTGAAATTGAAAAATTGATGTTGAAATTGAAACATTGATATTGACAATGAAAAATGAAGTTGAAATTGAAAAATTAAAGTTGAAATTGAAAAATTAAAGGTGAAATTGAAAAATTAAAGTTGAAATTGAAATTGATGAGAAAATCGAAAAATTGAGGTTGAAATCTGGAAAATTGAAGTTGAACTTGAAAAAATTAAAGTTGAAATGGAAAAATTGATGTTGAAAAAGTGAAGTGGAATTTTAAAAATTGATGTTGAAATTGAAGTTGAAATTGAAAAATTGATGTTGAAATTGAAGTTGAAATTGAAAAATTGATGCAATGCCAAAGTGAAATTCATATCTCTTTTTGCAGGCAAACCTAACCGCATCGAGAACGTGTGATTCGTAGGAAAAGTTTCTCCCAGGGGTCTCGTCGAGCTCATCAAAATGGAAGCATCTTCGCGCATTACGAAAGACTCGAGGCACTTTGATATTTGTCACAGAGCATAGCGGAACAATTTCTTCGAGTGCTATGCTTGGGCACGCTATCGCTAGCGAATCGAGTTACTCGCAGGTATGTCGGTAAAGATTCGATCAGGGCGTAAAGATTGGGCGGGGGGTGGGTGGGGGTGTCAGCTGCGCGCGGCGCAATCTTCGCAAATCGTTCGCCTCTTTAGCCCTTGAGAACTCGAAACGGCCTGCCCTTCGACCTTTCGTTTGAATCTCGTCCTCGCAGCCGGCGCTAGCCTGCCGTAAAATCGAATCGACTCGCTAACGATTTATAGTTCGTTTTTACGGAACGAGAGGATCAAGCGGAAATAATATTGGCCGCTTTGGTAGATTTGGTGATCGTTTACAACCAGGATTTTCAACTTAACACATTACCGATCGGTGATTATTGCGTAATTTTGAAAAATCTATGGTACATGGCTAAACACTTTTTAATGGAGCCTTCAATAGCAACAGCAATTTTCATTGTGAGCTAACAAGTCACCCTTTATAACGTCATTTAATAGTTTCGTTTAAGATTGCAATGTAAAAAGAAATTTCTATGCTTTCTTTTGGTACGGCACAGTTATTGAAAATCCTATTAACACATTACCGACCGGTGATTATTGCATAATTTTGAAAAATCTGTGGTACATGGCTAAACACTTTTTAATGGAGCCTTCAATAGCAACAGCAATTTTCATTGTGAGCTAACAAGTCACCCTTAATAACGTCATTTAATAGTTTCGTTTAAGATTGCAATGAAAAAGGAAATTTCTATGCTTTCTTTTGGTACGGCACAGTTATTGAAAATCCTATTAACACATTACCGACCGGTGATTATTGCATAATTTTGAAAAATCTGTGGTACATGCCTAAACACTTTTTGATGGAGCCTTCAATAGCAACAGCAATTTTCATTGTGAGCTAACAAGTCACCCTTAATAACGTCATTTAATAGTTTCGTTTAAGATTGCAATGTAAAAGGAAATTTCTATGCTTTCTTTTGGTACAGCACGTTTATTGAAAATCCTATTAACACATTACCGATCGGTGATTATTGCGTAACTTTGAAAAATCTGTGGTACATGGCTAAGCACTTTTTAATGGAGCCTTCAATAGCAACAGCAATTTTCATTGTGAGCTAACAAGTTACCCTTAATAACGTCATTTAGTAGTTTCGTTTAAGATTGCAATGTAAAAGGAAATTTCTATGCTTACTTTTGGTACAGCACATTTATTGAAAATCCTATTAATAGGCTAAAGTGTTAAAAGTCCGACATAATTGTGGTGTATCTGTCCGGGTGAGAGACATTCATTCAAATATTTCTCAGAAGTTTATGTAATCAGTGTGACCGTAAAATAAATCCCAAGAAAAACATCCTGTAAACAGGAGCCAAGTTCCTACGGCCGTAAAAAGTTGTGAGATCAAACAAAATACGGCCAAGTTCGTTAGCTTAGAAACCTCTTGCAATACTGAAAAAGCTTTTGCACAAAATAGTTTAAAAGAATGCTATTTAATTTTTAAAGAGTTACGTAGAGGGCTAAATTATTCGAACTTGGCCGCTGCTTTTTAAACCAATGGCCATAAAAGGCGTTAAGTTAGACCAGAGCTGTATTTTTAATTTAATAAATGATAATATAGATCGTCCCGCACACTCCTGAGGCAAATCAATTTCTACGTACCTGAACGTGTTTTGAGAATGAGAGCTGGATTTCAAACAATGAAATCCAAATCCACATATCGAGTAATAAATCCTTCAAATCGCATTATTGCAAGCTTAAACACACTACATAATAATATTGATTTTTTAAATGACACGTTACAGGAATTCAAAAGAAAATTACGCAAGATTATTTGTTAATATTGTACCTGTATTTGTTTAGTTTCGCGCTTGTCCCTTTTCGTGTAAATTTTAGGTTAAGAATTTTTCTTTTTGTTTTTATCAGTTCTACACTAAACAACTGTAAATATTTGTACAAAAGGACCTCGGTCCGTATATAATAATAAAAATAATAATTAGACTGCGGATCTTTATGCAAGATAGAAAATGTTTGCATTGATTGCAAGACACAGGAGTGAAATAAAAATTCCTTTCTTCTTTTAATTATCTGATTAAGCTGAAACCAATACGCGTTGATGTCTTTAAATATTTTTAATATGTTCTCGTCTTTAAATTGTGCTTACCCATTTTTGTTATAAATGCATATAATCCGCAGTCTAATAATAATAATCATCATATTTGGTATCATTTTCCATGAGAAAAATGCCACGAATATGTTGGTGAAAGTCCCATTAAAAAAAATAGTGAAAAATAAAGAAGTTGTGACAATGGTATTAGATGGAGTCATACTTCTCATACTTCTCGGCCTCTCGAGATTCACGGCCCCTCAAGGGGGTACACCCGGCAGTAGTGGGGATAGTTCTGGGACACTTATCGGCCAGACATTTAGGACACATTTATGGATAAAATACTGTAGTAAGTAAAAGACATAGAGAGTGTATAATATGCGAAATGTACAAGTACACAAAGTGCCTTGTACTTTCGTCCAACGCTATACGTCACGCGCCTAAGCTACCTTAACAGCATCCCCTTGGTTATAATCCCGTTTCCGTAGTTCATGAAATTTTTCCAGCGTCTCCTAAAATTTTCGCGGGACCTGCTCGCTCTTCAGGCTGTTCGGCCCTGGAACGGTCTCGGCGGTCGTCCTTTTTCATAATCCTGTTTTCATGGCTCCTAAAATTTTTTCATAGACCCCGCAACACAGGTTCTAGGTGCACCATTGTACTCGAGCCTCGCAATACCCAGCTGAGCAGTCCCAGGCGAGTGCTTTCCGTTTCCTTGGCTGCTACAATTTTTTCCGGTGCCTGTAAAATGTTCGCGGAGCCAGAGCTGAGCAGCGCAGTACTTTTTAATGGGAAACAGCGAAGCCGCGCAAAGATCGAATCAGACTCGAGCCGAAATCCGTCGCGATGCCCGAAACCGATCATCCGGGGGAAAATCCGAGCTGTTCGCAGAGGATCGAAACCCGTTGCAGAGTGTGCGGGGTGAATTCGGTGGTACGCGGTCCAGCAGCATCCGGGTCACCGGCGAACGAATCAATTTTATTCAGACGATCCCGCAAACGGTAGCGCTTTTCTTCTCCCCGCCTCTGATTCGTGCCGTTAATAACGGCGATCGTCGGGGACTATCGATACCTGGCGAGAATAAACTGGTCTCGTGGTCGACTCGAGTCAGGTCGAGTCGAGTCGTACCCGGCGTCGCCGCTGCGCGCGATTTACCCGCCCCTTTCAGCGTCGACGGCATTAAGCCGTGCAATTGCTCGGCGAACGAACAGAGGGTGAGAGAGCTGGGTTGCGGCCGGTGTGTTCGTCCACACACACATACACGCGAGCACACATCGCGACACATACGCGTGCACGTGCGGGAAGAAGACAGAATGAAAAGAATGGAGAAGAGAAAATGAGGGGCACGAGTGGTGGTGGTGGGGGGGGGGGTGAGAGTGGAAAGAATAGCAGATGGAACGGTGGCAAGTCGGGCTTTCGGGCTTTGTCGGTCACAGGGACTCTCCAGTCGTTTCGACCTTCTTTCCGCGGCTCGGTGCAACGGCCAGCGAACGCGAAACCGCGTAGATGGCGCTCATACTAATCAGCCTGCCGTCCTCCTTCGCCTCCTCCTGCCCCCCAGCAGTGTAGGCAGAGCGGAACGGAAGAAAGGAAGAACGTCGACAGACCCACTGCTCCACGTTAGGGTTGAGAGGGAGAGAGAGACACGCAGACACACATACACACAGCGTCAGACGCGACGTGCGACGGGAAAAAGATGAGCGAAGTAAAGTCGCCGAGGAAAGAACGGAAGGAAGAGACGACGGAGAGAGCGGAGGGGATCAACGAAGAGGGATCGCGGGGCAGGGGGTGCAGCCTCTGCGGGGGTGGGAGTTGTATCGACCGCGCCGCACTGCGGGGCTTTATCCCCTCTCCCGCCGCCGCCGTTCCACCACCGTCACCGACTACAGCCGAAGGAATATATCCTACCCCTTCCTCGGCCCTATCCTCCGCCCCTGCCGACCCTTCTTCCCCTACCCCTTACCCTTCCTCGATCTCCACACTGTCGTCTCTTTCGAATCGTTTTATCCTCTTTTTCCTTTGTCACCCCAACACTACTCCCGTCTCCTTTTTCACACTCCTACCCCCGGTAGGTGGTTCCTCCAATTAGACATATTCTTATCTTGATCTATTCTGTCTTTGCTGGCTCTTTTCAGCGCTAGCGCGGCCAGCAGCCCTACTCCGGCTCGCTTTCTCTCTCGCTCTCCCTCCGTTGCGTTTTCGTTAACGTCGAACCCCTTTCCTCCTCACCCCCATTTTCGCGAGAGACCTCCGCTCCGCACAAGCTGCCCGTGGTTTTTCATCGTTCGTTCGTTTGTCCGTCTGTCTACCAGCAACCCCTCCCGCGCCCTTTTGATCGCGCGCAGAGCCCTCCGAGAGCGCCCAGTAACCCGGTCCTACGGAAATCCCGGGAACATCGGGTCGGGAGGGAAACGGATTTTTTCGCACCCTCGCGCCTCGGCTCGATTCCGATTTCCGTGCGCGCGGCCGTGTAATTCGAGTTCCTGGCGCGAGGCGCGGACCGCTTGATCGAAGTCCTTCCGGCGCTACACGAACCAGCTGATGCACTCGGAGTGCAACGACGACAGCTGCTGCAGCGGGAATCCGTTGACAACGGAGGCTTGTTACGTCAAGGGCTGGCTGTTTCGCGGGAGGGAAGACTCGATTACCGGGAAAATGAAAATCGAACGGGAGGACGACTCGCAACCCCGCACCGACGCCACTACGCGGCGATCGTAAACTCGTTGAAAGGGTCCGCCCTCTTTCATCAACTCCTACTGGTTCGATCACTTCTCCGGGCTAGCTGGAACAAATTATTTTTTCTACTTGTCTGGCGGTTTTCTACTTGTCTGGCGGTTTTCAACTTGTCTGGCGTTTTTAACTTGTCTGGCGTTTGTCAACTTGTCCGGCGTTGTTCAACTTGTCTGGCGTTTTTAACTTGCCTGGCGTTTGTCAACTTGTCTGGTGTTTTTCAACATGTCTGGCGTTGTTCAACTTGTCTGGCGTTGTTCAACTTGTCTGGCGTTGTTCAACTTGTCTGGCGGTTTTCAACTTGTTTGGCGTTGTTCAACTTGTCTGGCGTTTTTAACTTGCCTGGCGTTTGTCAACTTGTCTGGCGTTTTTAACTTGTCTGGTGTTTTTCAACTTGTCTGGCGGTTTTCAACTTGTCTGGCGGTTTTCAACTTGTCTGGCGGTTTTCAACTTGTCTGGCGGTTTTCAACTTGTTTGGCGTCGTTCAACTTGTCTGGCGTTGTTCAACTTGTCTGGCGTTTTTAACTTGTCTGGTGTTTTTCAACTTGTCTGGCGTTGTTCAACTTGTCCGGCGTTGTTCAACTTGTCTGGCGTTTTTAACTTGTGTGGTGTTTTTCAACTTGTCTGGCGTTGTTCAACTTGTCTGGCGGTTTTCAACTTGTCTGGCGTTTGTCAACTTGTCTGGCGTTTGTCAACTTGTGCGGCGTTGTTCAACTTGTCCGGCGTTGTTCAACTTGTCTGGCGTTTTTAACTTGTCTGGTGTTTTTCAACTTGTCTGGCGTTGTTCAACTTGTCTGGCGGTTTTCAACTTGTCTGGCGTTTGTCAACTTGTCCGGCGTTGTTCAACTTGTCTGGCGTTTTTAACTTGTCTGGTGTTTTTCAACTTGTCTGGCGTTGTTCAACTTGTCCGGCGTTGTTCAACTTGTCTGGCGTTTTTAACTTGTCTGGTGTTTTTCAACTTGTCTGGCGGTTTTCAACTTGTCTGGCGGTTTTCAACTTGTTTGGCGTCGTTCAACTTGCCTGGCGTTTGTCAACTTGTCTGGCGTTTTTAACTTGCCTGGCGTTTGTCAACTTGTCTGGCGTTTTTAGCTTGTCTGGCGGTTTTCAACTTGTCTGATGTTACCACGACAATTTATGAACGCGTGAATAGACAGCGGATCTTTATGCAAAATAAACATTTTGTACCTGAATTGCAACAAACTGGAGTGGAGTGGAAGTCTATTTTCTTTCTTAATATGTTTACTGGATTGAAAATCAATTTTTCCAGTGGCCTTTTTTTTACTATTCTTAATTACATGTAGAAGAGTTTTGATACTTGGTTGACACCGTTTTTGTTGACTTGAAAATTAATGTCCCCGAGCTAATTGTGCTTCCTCGGGAAAAATGAACGGCTCTTTTTACATCCCGGAGACGGTTCTACTCCGTTTATTTTCTCCCTCGATCTTTCGCGATGCTAACGAGCGACGTTCAGCAAGCGTTCGTCTCCAATTTTCATGAAACTAACGCGAAACCAATGAAACTATTCGACGTTGTACAGTTTTCATCGGTCGTTCGTAGTCGTGGGATGAGTTTAACATATTTTTCTGGTAAATTATTAGGTATCCCGTTAGCTCGAACTCGGTGTTTAAAAACGCGAGTCGTCTATTCACGCTTTTTCCTCGCACCTAATAGTTTCGATGATAAACGACCAAAGTGTGATTTGCAGCTTTGATCGCTGTTTCACAACTGGCTATGAATAATGGCCGTTCGAAAGTATTTTACGATTGGTTGGAAAATAAAAATTTCCTTGATACTCTCTGAACCACTTTTTTCAACACTCTTGTCAACACTTTTCAAATAATAGACAATCAATTATCTTTTTAAATTTTATATATAATAATTTTATATACTAATAAATTTAAAGACAAAATTTATATAATGTCACAAACATGAAATTTGCATAAAATTTCTCCTCCAAACAATTGGACATTTCTGACAATTTTAGGACACTTCCAACTGTTAAAACGATTTTTAAAGGGATATGCTTTGTAATCATATTTTGTTTATATTTTCTGTTGATTATCTTAAATTTCAATAATAAACAGGCTTTATATCCCTGATTTTTACATCGTAGAAAATTTTTTTCGCCCCTATATACAAGGTGGGGCATTTATCCAGGCCATTTATTTTGAATAAAATTGTAAGCAAATTGCAATTTTGTTTCTAATAAACATTGTTTCTAATAAATTTTGGTATTATATTGAGAGTTCTGCATTTTAAAAGAAATAATTTTCTGTTACTTATCTTGGCTACAGATTTGATCGAACCTGTGGCGTCGAAATCATTAAATTGTTTATCTGACTTTCCAAAATCTGGATATGACAATTAGTTTAGAGCAGATAGCGAAAACATTATTTCGCAGACTCGTATTGAAGGGACATAAAATGACATTTTCTGAAAAAATGTTTCAGACAAAAGTTTCTTGTTTTATCGCATAGAATCCGAATCCGTAATAAAAAATACCATGTTCCATTTGAAAAATGTAACTTCCGGTCTCAATTACCTATTTCCGGCCGAAACCGGAAGTTAAAAATATCACCATTTGATAGAGCGCATCGGATTTATAAAAGAAACACTTTGAATTTTTGAAAATAACCTATTTCCTAGATTATAAATGGGTGGTACGGGTGGTCTGGGACACCCTGTACATCGAAACGTTCAGCTCTGCGAGTCGTTCATGGATTTATTGCAATAACAATATTTTAGACTATAGCTGGACACGCTATAAATGCTGGAAAAAAATTAACCGGAACAATTGTGTTGCGTGCGGTCTAGTTTTTGTATGGCGGCCGTTACTCTATCGGTGTCGGCATTATATAACGCTATCCCATTCAATAGTTAATTATTGCGGTCCGTTTCGAATAGCTGATTGATATCAATTGCTAGCCAATGAAATTTAGCGAAATCAATCAAACCGGCTGCCCCATGCAATTATTGAAACGTTAAACTTTGGACGCGTATAACTAACCTTCGCATAATTCCATCGCTGTCCGTTCTTCCCGCGAACCCGAAATTATTCCAGCGTTCCTTCACACTCCTCGTAATAGGTATTTAGATCGTTCGTTGCTGTGTTCATTTATTTTTTAAAAGATACTTTAAAGATTGAACCGTTGGCACTCGAATGGCGATTCCGAGGCACCACTAAAAATTGCTGTACCATAAATACGTTGGCATCTAACCAATCACTAAACATTCAAGTATTGTATGAGGTGTTATATCAATTTTTTATCAGCTTTTAAAAACTAAAACCGACCTGATTTTTTATAATCGATTGGAAGCGATGTGGTTTACGAAGTGATATGCAGGAAAGATTTTCCAAAAATTATAATTTACAAGGTTACATGCAAAAACAAAAAAGGTATTTTTGAAACTTTTTTATTTCGGTTCTTAATGAAAATTTAATATATGTGTTTTGTAGATCTATGTTAGTTATACTCGTGCTGAAAATTTCATCGAAATCGATTAACATACACGCGAGGTACGAGCGGTTAAAAATGGTGAAAATCGTAGTTTTACACGACCTTTAATCAGTTTCTGCTTAAAATGTGTATCGTTTTATCCTGCGTCAATCGACTTTGATGAAATTTTCAACATGTGTATAAATGACATAGATCTACAAAACGAATATTTTAAATTAGTCATTAAGGACCCGAATAAAAAAGTTTTAAAAAATGCCTTTGTTATTTTCGCATGTAACCTTGTAAAATTGTAAATTATAATTTTTGGAAAATCTTTTTTGCATATCATTTCGTGAACCAATGATTCTAATTGATTATAAAAAATCAGGTCGTTTGGTACAATTATAAAAAAGATATTAGTTTTTAAAAGGTGTACGAATACTTTGCACACCCTCTGTATAAAATAAAAAAAATCGTATAGAATAAAGTTATTCTAGGTTGGAAGAAATATTTAATTTTCGAGTTAAAATAACTGCGACGGCAAAGGGTTAATGTATCTATTGTTTCTAGGGTAGTTCTACCAATTACTGTGCCATTTAGCTAACTTGATAATCCACGAATTAAGTAATCTGATATGAAACTAATTCTCAAAATCTTGCGTTTTATGAAAATACTTTTTTCAAGTTAAAAATGTTGATATTTTTTTTACTTTTGAAATAAAAAGAAGAGTTCAGCCCCAATTACTGTGCCTGTATAAACGCTGCTTCCTAAAAAATTGTTGTTCTATTTTTCGAACGAGTGTGTTTCGAATTTTTTCGTTGTGAAAGTAGAAATACGTAAACGAGAAAAAAATATACTGTGGAATATAAATATGTATACTGCTTGGTCAGAGTTGGGCAGAAATTTTATTTAAATAAAAATGTCGAATAAAGTGGATTTTTCCCAATTGGGTTTATCCCACTTTGAAATTTTTATTTCAATAAAATTTTTGCCCAACTTCCCAGATAGCACACGACGTCTATTTTAGCTCTGGAAGTCTTACGTCCTAAAAAGACGTCTTTAGGACCATAAGCAGCGTGGTTTTTATGTACCCATAATCTAGCAGGTATTATTTGTTCGAGTTAGTGTTTTTGCTTCAACTTCAATTCCAACTCCAATACCAATTTCAATTCCAATTTCAATTTCGGTTTCAATTTTTCAACTTCAATTTCAACTTCAATTTTTCGATTTTATATCAATTTCAAAACTTCATTTTCAACTTCAATTTCAACTTCAATTTTTCGATTTTATCTTCAATTTCAAAACTTCATTTTCAACTTCAATTTCAATTTTAATTTCAACTTTAATTTTTCAATTTCAACTTCAACTTCAATTGTAATTGTAATTTCTATTATTTTCATTGTGATTTTAATTGTAGTTGTTACTTTTATTACACTTTTTATGTAAATTCCACATGCGTTCTCCTAATAAAGCTGATTGATTTAACATTAAACTCGTTTTTGTCAAAATCTACTTTTACTCTTCCCTTCTTTTATTTTAATTAACATTTATGCACCTTTAAGTCTTCGTAGGGACGTCTTAAAGGCCTCCCGAATGTCCTACAAACGTCTCGTGAACGTCTGTTAGACATCAAACAGTCGTCTTAAAAACGTCTTTAAGACGTGTACCGTCTTCTAACACAAGAGGTTCAGGAGACGTTCTGAAGACGTTCGTAGGATATTCGGGACACTTTTAAGACGTCTGAATGTCCAACTCCAAACGTCTTAAAGATGTCTTGAAGACGTCTCTGTGCTATCTGGGTCTGTGCTTGTTATGAACTACGCGGAAGTGAAGCTGGGGTTAGGTTTGACGGAAAGAAGCGAAGAATATTTTTCAAATCCTGAGATTATAGAAATATGAGAAAACGATTGACCAACGAGAATAAATTCTCATTGAATTGTACGAATTGATTCAGGGTGAAATATTTATTTCGACGCATTTTCATCTCGTTGGGAAAAAACACCGCAGTAGAACGTACACCTGCAGTAATAGGTACATTTAAGTAGCTTATCTGATTTTCTGAATGTTGCCCGTGTTGGCGCGCGCGATCTCCACGGATCGTGGAACAAAGCGAGCCAATTGGTAGGAACGCGCAATTTAATTGCGCACGGCGCGGTGGCGGAACGCGAGAGGGGAAAAAAACGGAACGAAAAAAAGATTCACCCCGTAAGCCGCGCGCCGTTCCGCCGAGTCTCGGGCAAACAATTTAATAAATACCGTGCCGACATTCATAACTTTAGCCGTGGAAGCCCGTGTGTTGTCCAGGAATTAAATTATTTTCCCTCGAACAAACGTCAGTCGATTCCATTGGCTCTCCACGGTGCTTCGTAATTGGTCGATAAGTGGTCAACAATTTAGCGCTGCTGCGTCGGCGTCGTGTCAAACGTTTTTTGGCGGACGCATTCACCCGGGGGAAATAGTGTTGTATAAAGCTCGAGTCTTCGAAGCTTCAGAGCTCAGTCTTAAAGACTAAGTTTCTATAGAAGAAGATTTAGAAGAAGTCTTTAAGACTGAGCTCTGGAGCTTCGAAGACTCGAGCTTTATACAACACTAGGGGGAAAGAAATTCTATGGAACGTGCATTCTACATTTATTAACGGGGAGCTGAAGGGAACGTCGAATCGCTGAAGACCATCTCGCATTTCCTTCCGCTTGTAGAATATTAAAGCCCAGCTTTAATCCTTGATAATTCCGCTGGTTACGCGCTAATGAAAACCTGTACACGCTGTTTTCAAATTCTTATCGCATAGCCAATTAAATCCTTAAATCATATCGGGAGTGGTTTTCAACGCTCGCGTGAAGAGTTTTAACAAGCGTTCGCATATTCGACCTAATTTTTACCCGACTGCGGATCAGGGAAATGGGTAGCTGCAATTCGATACAGTATCTAGATAGCACAAAGACGTCTTTAAGAGGTTCGTTTGACGTCTAGAAGGCGTTCAGGAGACGTCTGTTTGATGTTTAGAAGGCGTTCAGCGGACTCTGTTTGATGTTTAGAAGGCGTTCAGCGGACTCTGTTTGACGTCTAGAAGACGTTCAGGAGACGTTTGTACGACATTCGGGAACCTTTAAGACGTCCCTAAGAAGTCTTAAAGGTGCATAAATGTTAATTAAAATAAAAGAAGGGACAAGAAATAGATTTCGACAAAAACTAGTTTAAAGTTAAAGCAATAAATAGCTTTATCAGAAGAACGTATATGGAATTGACATAAAAGGTGTAATAAAAATAACAATTACAATATAATCACAATAAAAATAATAAAAATTACAATTACAATAAAAATTGAAAAGGAAGTTGACATTGAAGAGTTGAAATTGAAGTTGAAAAATTGAAATTGAAAAATTGAAATTGAAATTGGAATTGAGATTGAAGTTGGAATAGAAATAGTAATTCCAATCACAATAAAAATAATAAAAATTACAATTACAATAAAAATTGAAAAGGAAGTTGAAATTGAAGTTGAAATTGAGATTGAAATTGGAATTGAAGTTGGAATAGAAATTGTAATTCAAATCACTATAAAAATAATAAAAATTACAATTACAATAAAAATTGAAAAGGAAGTTGAAATTGAAGTTGAAAAATTGAAATTGAAATTGGAATTGAGATTGAAATTGGAATTGAAGTTGGAATAGAAATTGTAATTCAAATCACAATAAAAATAATAAAAATTAGAATTAAAATCACAATAAAAATTGAAAATTCGAGAATCTCAAAATTTTCGGGTACCCGTTCCGATACCGAAAAAATTTCGTTCCCAATCCGACCCGATATTTCGTTTTCTCGCAAACCCCTGGTATTCAGATTTGGAATAAAAGCGATTAAAATATTTCCGTGTCATTTTTATCCCTATCAATTTCCATGTAAACAACTTCACAATTTCGATAATTGTAAAATGAAAAATACAAAACCGGACATTTGACCAGCAGTGATAGGTTCAATGTTAAATGCGGCTGCGTATTGTTGTATTTTTGAAGGATTTTTTCAACTCAGCATGAAATAATGAAGCTAAAAATAATGTAAAAGTAAAAAAAAAGGGGGGAACATGAAAAAAGACGCTCCTGCGTGTTGTAAGTTCTAACAGATGCTGACACATTTTAGCTATTCATGGGAGCAATCGCGTAATGTTAGTGTCGGATTGTGAATTTGTTAATTTTTAATTTGTTAAAATTTGTTAAATTTGTGATGTAAATTTTACTTTACTGGACTCAAAATTTGTGCCTTTCTCCCATAAATTATGATGTATTTGGTACGTAATCCATTAGATTTGTACCCTAGGCGGCTGCAGAACGAAGTTTCGATCCTGTGGGATCAATGGTTCAGGAGTTATGGTTGCTTAAAGTTGAGCATTTTTCAGCGTTTTTAACAGGTAAGAGCGCCGCCATATTGGTTTGTAGTGACGTTCGCGAGCCGCTTACCGAGCAGAACCTCGCCGCCCCTCCCCGCAACCTAATCACCAACCAACTCATTAATTACAAACCAATATGGCGGCTCCCTTACCTGTCAAAAACACTGAAAAATGCACAACTTTAAGCAAGCATAACTCCTGAACCGTTGATCCTACAGGATCGAAACTTCGATCAGCATCCGCGCCGTGTGCAAATCTACTGGATTACATACCAAATACATAATAATTTATAGAAGAAGGGCAACAAATTTAGGGTTCGGTAAAGTAAACAGCAAATTCAAATTCACCTGCCTAGCTTGGTAGTTGCGGCGTGAAAGAACGATCAAAAAGCAGCAGAGGTGCAAATAATAAGATGCAAATGAAAATTCGATAAAACTGCCGTGCGGAGAACGGTGTGTGCAGTTGCAAACTGTTACGAGCGAGCCGTATAAGATGGATTCGACCCGAAATAGTGTTACGGCGCACGCCAGCGAAATAAGGGTCGAAAGGGGGTGGTGGAAGCAACGAAAATCACGATGACCCGATTGCCGAAGAATTTTCGAACCGGTGGGGATTCGTGCAGGGCCGTATCGCTCGGCGTGATCACGCGGAAACGTGCCGGTGCTGAACAATGCACGAGATTGAGGCGTAAAGGGCTAAGCAAACAGGATAGGGTATAATCGGATAAGCGGGTCAAATATACTCCCAGACCAAATTGATTTTTCTTCGTGCTATGATTTCGTCCTGATCGAAAGAGGTTTCGCAGTCGGGTACCTTGCCGCCCCTGCGCTAATGAGAATTATTCAGAGTTGCTTAAAATGACCCCCACTAAGATTCAGACACACTTAAAAAGACGATAACTTTTTAAAACGTCTTATTTCAGACGTTAAACCGACGCACAGTGTTTCGATCAATGATACATGGACAAAACTCATAACTTAATTCCGTAAAAAATAGATGTTCTGCGTATGAACTAATGTCTATACAATAAGAATATTGATATTTCGCTGTCGGTATAACGTCCGAAATCTGTTTCACCGACAGAAATCTATTAGCATTCTAATTTCAAACTCTGCTACATTTCTTATGACAGTTATTATATGTTCTTATTCAAAAGCAATGTCAACTGATATTATCAAAATAAGTTTTATATATAATATTTTACATATATCTAAAACTAAATGTTTATGATGGAAACTAACGGTGAAGGTGCCTTTGTTTGTTTTAATAAATTCCGCCAATTATTTTTATTTTTGAGGTTATACTTGTAATATATAAACACTTGAAAGTCGATAATCCACGCCGATACACGCAATAAATTTTGTTGCGAGCATTAGAGCAGCCTTCAGGCTTTCTTTCTATGTAAATTTTAAAGTGCGGAAATGTGCGGAAATGAACAGTTTTTAGGAACAGTAATCGCTATTTCACGAAGGGAATTTCTCGACGTGTGGAATGATTTTGAGTAAAACAATATCGTCTCAATGAAATATATAATTCTATTTTAAACAAATTATGTATAGAAATAAAATCTACGGAAGCTGAGAGATCTATACGGACCAACATTTCTAAAATTTGCAGTCGCATAAATGAAAAATGGAATAAAAGCGGGCGAAAACTTGAAGAATTTCGAAAGAAATTTACACATAAAAAAATGGCAAGAGATGCAAAAGATAAATTTGATTTAAAGGTGAGAAAGAGTGAAATTCAATGTAAATTTAAGGACAAATTGGGACTTAGAATAGATATGCCAAAGCAGGGATATGGCTCCACAAATGACGGAAACACGGCTCGACGATTTTTTAAAAATTCTGCTGCGAGTTCACAAATTACAGGAATTGATCAGAACTTAATAGAGAACTTGGGAGTCATTTTACAAGCAATATCTTCCAGCCAAAAGATTGATATAAAGAAATTCAATACTTTCTGTTTAGAAACGAAGGATATATATATTTAAATTCATATTCTTGGTATTTTATGCCTGTAACTTTGCATAAATTGTTCTATCACAGCTCTGACATAATTCGCAATTGCATTGTATCTATTGGTCAACTTTCGGAAGAGGCTCAGGAGGCTCGAAATAAGGACTGCAGAAGATTCCGAGAACATCATACACGAAAAATATCACGCGTTGCCACAAATAAAGACTTGTTGACGATGTTGTTAATCTCGTCAGATTCACTCATAAATAGTTTTAGAGTGTCACATACGAAGAAGTATAAATCGCTTCAGCCAAGATTAAGGAATTTATTGGTATCAGACGAAAATTCGTCTAATGAAAGCGCTATGTCAACATGTAAAGAAGAATTTAGTGATGAAATATAATACATTTATTTTTAATTTTATTTATCTTGTTCTGTTATTTTTTATTCACTATTAATTTATTATGTTAAAATTACACTATAGAGCCGCATAACACACGATAGTCATAACTAGTCATAACTATGTGGCTCTATAGTGTAATGTCATAACAAGAGAGTTTTGTCCAGCTACTACCTCGAATCGCAACACTGTGCGACGTCCCGAGATAGACGTCTTTTTAGGAGGTCTGTGTGCACGATAGGGGTGTGCGAGATCCCGTCCCGACGGGACGGGATCTCGCACACCCCTAGTGGACGTCTTTCCTGTGCTGTCTGGGTAAGTTCCTAAAATTGTTAAAAAATCGATGTTCCGGTCAAAAATTCCGAAAAAATTCACAATCGTGTGTGCTGTTCGGTAGAATGATCATGAATTTCTTCGCAACGTTCGCCTTTAACTACCAACCTTGTGGTAGAGGTGGAACCGACTCGAAATTAGTCGCAGAAGAAAGGTCAATTTTGGGACCACTTTGTCCGGCTATTTATTCCGAAAAAATCCGCCCTTTAGATCGGGGGTCGCCGAACGAAGTGGCGGAGAGTCCGCCGCGGCGCACAGTGGGTAAAATCGACGTTCTAGCTGTTCACGGGCTAAAAAATCAAAGTTCTCATATCGATTTTTAACGAATGTACAACGTTTCTTAAATGTCCATTACATTCGAAACCGATAATATTAATTAAAGTTATTAAAAACTCTCGTTACAATAAGCGTTCAAAGATCAAACTTTTTCACATACGATTTATCACCGAAAAAATTCCTTGTCTTCATAATGATGTCCTGGAAAACCTACTGAAGATTAAGTGACCAATTTTTTTTTATATGAAGAATGTATATCTATGTTGAGAACGCACCAGGAACTAAACATCATTGTTCATAATTTATTATAAAAAAAAATATTTAATCAACTAAGGAAAATTGTCGAAGTTTTTCACCTTTGACAAGGGATAAGTTAAAATGTCCGGAGATGTCCATGTTCTGACAAAGTGGAACATTTTCGGCAAGATCTCCTCTAAAAGATCGTGCAAAATTTAGTTCCAGTTTAATCCATTATCCGAAGTTACGATAGTTTAAAGCGTCGCGTGACACGCGCACAGTGGTGAGTTCGATCGAAATCGTGGCCAAATTATTCATTATTCACACGAGTTTTCAGACATTTCCGGTGGTGTGACAAAAAAATGTTCCCTACAAAAAGTAATCAGTACACAGTCTTTTACAAATATCAATACAAAAAATTTCCAAAAAAAATTTTTTTCAATAAAAAATTGTGGTCATTTTCATTATTTATTTATAACTATATATTTTTTATTCAATAATGTCATAGCTGACGGCAAGACGAATCCAACGACCTATTTAATGTGGTCTTTATGTATTGAAATAATGGTGAAATAGGCGTGAACACCCAGTTTTCAAATATTATTCATTATTCACACGAGTTTTTAGACATTTCCGGTGGTGTGACAAAAAAATGTTTCCTACAAAAAGTAATCAGTACACAGTCTTTTACAAATATCAATAAAAAAAAATTTGCAAAAAAATTTTTTTTCAATAAAAAATTGCGGTCACCTTTATTATTTATTTATAACTATATATTTTTTATTCAATAATGTTATAGCTGACGGCAAGACGAATCCAACGACCTATTTAATGTGGTCTTTATATATTGAAATAATGGTGAAATAGGCGTGAACAGCTAGAACGTCGATTTTACCCACTGTGCGGCGTATCGACACCGATGAAAACTCTCTGTATCGATTGCCGACAGTTAGCTATGCAGCCGAGGCGAACAAACTGCTTGAAAAAAGGAGCCAACTGGCGGGGTGGACGGGTAGGACGAAGAACGACGAGGAAAAGCAGGAAAACAGGAGTCCCGGTATCCAGCGGGGTCGCCAGCCCCGGATTAAAAGGAAAAAAAATTTACGACGGTGTAAAATGCATTACTGTCCCGGCACTATGAATCAGCTGATCCAGTTAAGAGGTTCCGCCGCCAACCTGAGTCGACAAATCGCGGGGATAAAAACCGTGTCCCCTCGTTTCATGGAAATTTGAATTGGGCGATGGCCTTCTCCGTTCGCCCAGTTCGAGGCGGAACTCGGCGTCATCGAAAAATTAATTCAATCATCAAAGTGAATTTCGAGATACACATGTTCCCGCGATTGATGTGACTTTCGGGTATGCGGATTATGTGACTTTCTCATCCCCACTACTTCCCCCTTGGGCGGTCGATCGCGCTACAAAGTAATTAAGGTATTAGGATGTTTATGATGTTGTATGATACTATTATTATGACGTATTACTCTCAGGTATGGAATAGCATTAGTACAATACAATCATTCCCCGCTTAGGACCGTTGTATACCCAGGATCGTCGTTTACACTTGGAAAAGTTATCTAAAAAATCTATGGTCGGCACACACACGTAAAAGAAAGTACTACCATTTCGTTTCCTGAGACTCGATACCCCAGAGGATGCTCACCTGGCATTACTGCGTGCGACTGCGAGGATATGGCCTCCCCTACACTCTGCGGGAGTTTGGTGGAAAGGACCCAGGAGTGAGGAGAGGGGTCTGTGGCTAGCGAGCCGCAAGTTGTCCTGCCCTGTCAAATCTTTGATAGACACCTTAATAAAAAGGGTACAGCCTCTCACTTGTATATGACACTGAACTAAGGATGAAATAGAACTAAGGTTGGATCAAGAATCTCTCTTGATCCGGTGTTTGTCGATTTCTAATTCGATTGCCTGTCGCAGGGGTTGCCACGAAGAACCCGTGAAGGTGTTGCGGCGCGAAAGAGGTTGTAGATAGTGGAGCAAAGTCTATGGTCGGCACACACACCCATAAAAAAAACGTACTACCATTTCGTTTCCTGAGACTCGATACCCCAGAGGATGCTCACTTGGCATCATTGCGTGCGACTGCGAGGATATGGCCTCCCCTACACTCTGCGGGAGTTTGGTGGAAAGGACCCAGGAATGAGGAGAGGGGTCTGTGGCTAGCGAGCCGCAAGTTGTCCTGCCCTGTCAAATCTTTGATAGACACCTTAATAAAAAGGGTACAGCCTCTCACTTGTATATGACACTGAACTAAGGATGAAATAGAACTAAGGTTGGATCAAGAATCTCTCTTGATCCGGTGTTTGTCGATTTCTAATTCGATTGCCTGTCGCAGGGGTTGCCACGAAGAACCCGTGAAGATGTTTCGGCGCGAAAGAGGTTGTAGATAGTGGAGCAAAGTCTATGGTCGGCACACATACCCGTAAAAAAAAACGTACTACCATTTCGTTTCCTGAGACTCGATACCCCAGAGGATGCTCACCTGGCATCATTGCGTGCGACTGCGAGGATATGGCCTCCCCTACACTCTGCGGGAGTTTGGTGGAAAGGACCCAGGAGTGAGGAGAGGGGTCTGTGGCCAGCGAGCCGCAAGTTGGCCTGCCCTGTCAAATGTTTGATAGACACCTTAATAAAAAGGGTACAGCCTCTCCCTTGTACATGACACTGAACTAAGGATGAAATAGAACTAAGGTTGGATCAAGAATCTCTCTTGATCCGGTGTTTGTCGATTTCTAATTCGATTGCCTGTCGCAGGGGTTGCCACGAAGAACCCGTGAAGGTGTTGCGGCGCGAAAGAGGTTGTAGATAGTGGAGCAAAGTCTATGGTCGGCACACACACACGTAAAAAAAACGTACTACCATTTCGTTTCCTGAGACTCGATACCCCAGAGGTGCTCACCTGGCAACATTGCGTGCGACTGCGAGGATATGACCTCCCCTACACTCTGCGGGAGTTTGGTGGAAAGGACCCAGGAGTGAGGAGAGGGGTCTGTGGCTAGCGAGCCGCAAGTTGGCCTGCCCTGTCAAATATTTGATAGACACCTTAATAAAAAGGGTACAGCCTCTCACTTGTATATGACACTGAACTAAGGATGAAATAGAACTAAGGTTGGATCAAGAATCTCTCTTGATCCGGTGTTTGTCGATTTCTAATTCGATTGCCTGTCGCAGGGGTTGCCACGAAGAACCCGTGAAGGTGTTTCGGCGCGAAAGGGGTCGTAGATAGTGGAGCAAAGGGGTTGGCTGCGCAGCAGGATCGATGGACACGATCCTGTCGCCTTAAACCGTCGCCGCCGCGGCACAAATATTAGCTCAACTCCTCGTGCGTCTTTCTTTTCTTTTTGCAAACCGTTTCATGAAATATTCCGGGGCGATTCTTCACGTTAACCCTGCGAACGACCGAGAGCCCCGTCGTGACGGTAACTACCAACGGCGGGAAGAAAAATTCGCCGGGCAATGAACATTTGTTACCTTTGTGTTCTACAGCTGCACAATTTCAGCTACGAATTCATTTTCCTCCTGAGCGAGACGTATAATCAATTCATCGTTGTTGGCGAAACTTCTCGCGGGAGCTGTGTTCCCTTCAACAATCGTGCTTTCCACCAAAATGCATGCAACACACACGAAAATGTAGCATGCGTGTTGCCTTTATTATTATACTGATCGTTTCGCCAAGATAAACTTTCGAGATATCATAACGCGTACACGTGTGTGCATGTTGTACGCGTCACGGAGTTCGTTTCGAAGTGGAATTAACAAGCTCGCCAGATTGTTGTTGTTTCATTACCTTTTTCGGAAACAAAACAGAGGCACTATCTAACCCGTTTCTACGTTTAAAGGTCGATTCACACCATCCACACAGGCACGGGACGGTTTCGAGTCGGGATAAAAATTAGAATGCGCGGTGCATTATGCAAAATAAAAATTGTCTCCGACAATTACAAAGAAGGGAAGTTATATATAAAAATTTGGTTGGGTTGTAAATGGTGTATGTACCAGTGATATTAAATGCATTCGATGTTCGTTCTAGTTTAATAACAATGAATAAATGCATCAATTTCGGTGCTGAACGAATACGTTCTGCGTCAGTGCGGATAACACAGGCTGTCCCAAAAATTGTTGTACTCCCTTGAAGGGGGCAAATCCTGTGGTGATTTGAAGTAACTTCTTCCTTTACGGAAATGTTCTCCGCGGCTTCGTTACGGAGTTATGAACGAAAACCGCAGACCAATCACAGCGCGGCTACAGCGGACGGACTCCGGCTCGACCAATGCCAACGCCGCGCACAGCGCGACCTGTCCAGCGCCGCCAGATAAGGGGAGGGAGCATAAATGGAGGGGAAGAAGTTACCCTCTCTCTACCAGTACCGGACACCACAGACACGCAACGCGTCACGCGATGGGCTCGCGACGGAAGCGTGGGGGGAACAGCGTCGTAGAAGGGGAAGGTAGAGTGGGGACCTCCGCGCTCAAATTGGTCTGCGTTTTTCCTCCATAACTCCGAAACGAAGCTGCGGAGAACGTTTTCGTAAAGGAAAAAGTTACTTCGCATGACCTCGGGAATCACCCACTTCAAGAACGTATATTTTTGGGACACGCTGCACGTAAAAGATCTTCCAATAAGAGCGATAGATCTTTCAACTGTTATTTCTACTGAATAATGCTTGGCATTAATGGTGAAATTATTGAAATTGATCGCTTTATCGAGATCGAAATTCAGCGATAGACTTTCTCTTGTGGGGCCATGTTAAGTCTCTTGTTTATTCCAATGAACTGTTAATGATCTTACAGCAAACATAATTCGATTTATCGGTGAGATACGACCAGATTTATGTGCCAGAGTCATCGAAAATTGGGTTTGTTGTATTTACTCCCCAAACGCAATAGTGGTGGTCATTTAAATGATATTGTATTTCATGTATAATGGCGAATCGAATGTACTTTAAAATAATGTAGTGATTACTAGATTATCTTCCGTATTTTTATTGAAAAATACCCGTACGTCGCGCAAAAGGAAAAGCTGAACATGACAAAATTGTACAATTTTCGAGGAAGCCGTGCAAGCATCGGTTGAATATTAATCGACCACCATTCCGTAATTATGCCACCGCGTTCCTGGCCCGTATTTTCGACGTACAACGACAGTGGACATTGGGCGTGTCTATTTGCGTTAGTTTTCAAGATCCCTTTTACCACCGTCTGTCGTTTCCCCGAACGTTCAATTATCTCGAGTAATTGCCAACCACCAAGCACCAGGCCGTCAACCAGGCTGAATTTTAATTAAAATCGCTTTTGACATTCACACCGAAATCTGACCCAACGAGATACTCGTTCTAAATGGTGTACACGTTTTTCGAGCTCGAGGCACGCCAACCGGAAGCGCCATAAATCTTTGAAAGGTTTCGATGAAACTGGAAACTCTTCAAGCATAGTACGCATTCGGAAATCCATCAATTTTCTCCCGACTAAATCCTGTAACATCGAGTTGAATCTAAAGCAGAACAACAGGAACGTCCTCCTCTTCTTTAAATCCGTCGATTTATGTAAACAATACGATGTATATGTTCTAAGAAGGCTAGAATATAAATGGAATTTTGTACAATTTCCATTTGTTCTGGATCTACAAAGGCTGTTCCCATTAAAACTATGATTTTATTTCAATTCTTAAACATTAACCACGCTGTCAATGCGACCACGTTCAAATAAACGGTAAATAAATAAATATACGTAGTCGCGAAACGATTCGACTAGTTTTGTATATGTACCTATTCAGAGATTTTAATTTTACAGAGATACAAAAATGGCCGGTAATAATTTATTCGAACACGATTTCCATTGAATTCCCAAAAATTGTGTTTCCTCGGCAGTCTTTCCTTTGCACTCAAGTGGTAAGGCGCCAGTAAAAATTGCCACACCATTATTCAAAACAGTTTCAATATTAAGGTGGAGTGGGGTAAGTGCGCACTAGTTTTTTCAAAATTAAAATTAAAATTAAACTGATGTATTTTCAGTCTGGTATGTAAAAACTTAACGCTCTTGGTAGCAAACTCTTGCCACAGTTATTACTGATGAATTAGTATTATGTAGGATTCTAATTTTGCTTGAAAATTATCATTTGGATAGGATATTGTACGAAGTGTCAACTAGGACGCACTTGCCCCGAAAATGGGGCAAGTGCGTCTCTGAGAGTTAAAAATGCTTTCGAACCTTGTTTCAAGTGCTACGGGGCAAGGAAATAATGATTAACAAGCCTGCTACAAAATGCTTCTTATTGCATTAAATTATATTGTTTAGTTTTATAGTTATCCATCTTTAAACAAACATGTACTTTCATGCTGAGATATGAAAAGGGATACAGTGATATTAAAACAAAGTTTAAAAATGCTTTCGAACCTTGTTTCAAGTGCTACGGGGCAAGGAAAGAATTATTAACAAGCCTGCTACAAAATGCTTTTTATTGCATTAAATATATTGAAATGTATAATATTCAAATGTTCTCGGCGCAACGGTTCGATCAGTTAATAGGAAAAAAGCAAAATTTGCACGTTAGTTAGGAACTTTCAACGTTTCGATCTTCATTCAGATCATTTTCAAGAAAGTAGAAAAAACTGCGTCTGAAAAATATATTTTCACAATGTAAAACCAGAAACTTTAAAATATCTGCGTAACCAGAATGTAACAATGTAACAAGATACTGCAATAATTTACTTACATTGCTTTATAAAGATTATAAATACGGAATTGAAATTGTCTTAGCACATGCTGCTTTCATGTCGTCAGACAGTGTTTTGATCGATCGACCAGTTACGTTCTGTGTCTAATGACTTTGATGGTCTATGATCCAGTATCCTGTCTGACGACATGAAAGCAGCATGTGCTAAGACAATTTCAATTCCGTATTTATAATCTTTATAAAGCAATGTAAGTAAATTATTGCAGTATCTTGTTACATTGTTACATTCTGGTTACGCAGATATTTTAAAGTTTTTGGTTTTACATTGTGAAAATATATTTTTCAGACGCACTACTTTCTTGAAAATGATCTGAATGAAGATCGAAACGTTGAAAGTTCCTAAATAACGTGCAAATTTTGCTTTTTTCCTATTAACTGATCGAACCGTTGCGCCGAGAACATTTGAATATTATACATTTCATTATCTTGCGATCGATATTTCAAACAACAATTAAATATATTGTTTAGTTTTATAGTTACCCATACAGTACGGACTTACCCCACCGTGATAGTACGCACTTGCCCCGTGTAGTAATATTTACGGGGCAAGATCGTCTTAGTGTTTTTCTCAATGAATTTTAAAAAATACAATAAAAACGGTTTATTTAATGTAAACCTACATCAATATTTGTTGCACTTACGTAAAATAACAACACAGAATATATTAATAACTTGTAAACTATTGCACGTGTTCAGGGTAACCTCAAAGTTGTACGTGTACCTCGCACGTGACTGTTTGGCATTGGTTGATTTAAGCGAGGAAAACACCTTTATTCTTAGGTGAGATCTATCTTGAATAGTTCGTAACAACTTATGCTACATTAATAAATACAAGCTAGAGAAATTTCGTTTATATTATAATAAAAATAACCAATTAACGCACTTGCCCCGTAGACGGACTTACCCCACTCCACCTTATTAAGGGTGACGGTCCGAATTTGACCTTGGCCGAACGCCAGTGTGGTGGTACCCTCACACACCGCTAGAAACTGTATACGTACACGAGGTTGCAAGGGTTTCGTAGTTTTCAAAACACGTCTCGCTAATGCACATTTGGGGCCCGTACGTAGTCACAATCGATAGATGAAAGACCAACCAATGGCGCTCTGGTCCAAAAATGGCCTACTTTTGCGTTTTCGAGGCATAATTTTCATTATTCGGCAGCATGTAACGGAATTCGACAAATATTGGGCGGCGCGACAGTGCTGCCACTGTCAAGACACATACATTTTCTTGAATATCAAGAGATTTAGAGTTTCTATAGAAAAAAATTAACCAGAGCACCAATTCAGGGACACATACAATGTGAATGCAACCTTTATTATGTTAAACTATACGTGTTTAAACACACATTTTGAAAACTACGAATACGGTGAAACTACATCCCTAAACAGAGGGTTTCGGCACAAGTATCAGTACCATTTTGGCATTTTTAGCTAGGATCGCTAGTGTATTTCTGAAGTTTTACTCACAGTTTTACCGATACAGTGACTGAATCGGTAAAACAGTGAATTCCATCGTACTTCGTAGTTTTCAAACTGTGTGTTTAAACACGTATAGTTTAACATAATAAAGGTTGCATTGACATTGTATGTGTCCCTGAATTGGCGGCCAGCTTCATTTTTTTCTATAGAAACCCTAGATCTCTCGATATTTAAGAAAATGTATGTGTCTTGACTGTGGCAGCACTGCCGCGCCGCCCAATATTTGTCGAACTCCGCTACATGCTGCCGAATAATGAAAATTACGCCTCGAAAACGCAAAAGTAGGCCATTTTTGGAGCTGACCGCAATTGGTGGGTCTTTTATCTATCGATTGTGACTACGTACGGGCCCCAAATATTTGAAAAGTACGGAACCCTTGCAACCTCGTGTACGTATACAATGTCTAGCGTTGTGTGAGGGTACCACCACACTGGCGCTCGACCAAGGTCAAATTCGGACCCACACCCTTAAATTCGTCTGTATTCTATAAATTTGAAAAGCTCAACCGTTGAATGGGAAAAAGATTCAATTCGATGTGCACAATCTAAAGAAGATTACACAGAATAAAAATGATCTGGGCTGACAGAAATATTGTCTCGATTTTGCGAATGAAAATTGATCGAGCCCAAAGGGTTAAAATCAAGGAAGTTGATCTCTCACACATAATTGTCGAAGTTCGATTTCCCGGGGAACCTTTGAGATCGACGGTCTACGAAATTATACGGAGTCGGGGAACCGCGTCAGCTAGGGAGAGATTAACGTTTATAATCAATGATCGCGCGGCCGTAAACTCCATCCAACGTTTCACACCTAATCAGCAAACCCGGGCAATTTGTTATGCGTTGCGGTGAAGCTTGTCTGTCCGGTCGGCGGCTAACTCGCTGTCCAATGAAATTCCACGTGAGTGGAATGAATATTTAATTCCTTGGCGGCTGTGGTCCTTCCTCGTCCTTCCACCCTGTGTGCGGCGAAAGCCGATTAATAAACAAACGAACACGCGCATCATTTCCGCTCCGAACATCTCAAACGATTCAATTACCGGAATCCTGCGCGACTAAACGCGTTTGCGGAAAGTTCAACGGAAAGTTTGTAAAATTATGTTGTTCGAGAGGTAAACTGGCCCAATAAATCACCTCCCCTACTATGTCAGCCCAGCTTATGTTTGATACACAGGGAGAGGTCGTAACATTAACGACTTTGAATAACCCGTAAGTTGTTTGTTGTACGAACAAAACACATTTGAAAAAAATGTTGCACGCCTTCCGCTGTAATCTGTTTTTTTTCTTTTCCTTTTTTTTTGTTATTTGCCTTCTGCATCGAGATATGTGGGTCATCTTCAGTTTTTGCAACGCCCAATCTTTTTCCTCGAACTCGGATGAAGCAGCTAATTCTGCCTGAAAAAGGTATTATACCTTTTTATTAGGTTGTCCCAAAAAGTTTCTTCCGGAATGTGTTCCTTCAATGTCGCTAAATAAATACGAACAATACGATAATGTTTATGTTAATATTTTAGTACTTCTTAATATGAATTTGCATTATGTGCATGCAACGAAAACCAACTTTTGGGACAACCTAATATTTATTTAGCAATATTAAAGGATCACATTCCGGAAGAAACTTTTGGGACAACCAAATATTTTTATTTATCTCTTAAGTAGCACAACATCCCATTGCATTATTGCTTCACGCCTTTGTTATGGAGCTTCTCGCGAAAAACGCGGACCAATCAGAGTGTCGCTGGTTTAAGACTCGTCTCCCACTCTACTCTTCCACATCTACGACTCTCTATTCCCCCGCGCTTCCGCCGCAACACGATGTCACGTGACCGGTACTGGTAGAGAAAGGATAACTTCTTCCCCTGAATTCTTGCACCCTCCCCTGATCTACAGGGTCATCCGTTTTTAAACGGCCAAACGTTAACCAGCTGTAGAGGACCCCAATTGGAACAACTTTTACCCCTATCACTTTTTTTGTTTCGACCTTGATTTCCAGATAATTGCAAAAAACCATCATTTTTTGAGTTTACTTAAAATTAAATATCTCAGGACTCCAATGATGAATCTTGATGGTTTTTCCTTTGTTTAGTTTAAAATAAGTAGGGGCATCTTTTTTATTCAATAAACTTTTTTGTATGACCTTCGGATCATGGTTTTTTTGGCGTGGGCCACACCGCCACTTTCCAACTTATTTCTTTCAGGTTCCACGGTGTGCCCCACGCCAATAAAACTATGATCCGAAGGTCATACAAAAAAGTTTATTGAATAAAAAAGATGCCGCTACTTATTTCAAACTAAACAAAGGAAAAACCATCAAGATTCATCATTGGAGTCCTGAGATATTTAATTTTGTGTAAACTCAAAACATGATGGTTTTTTGCAATTATCTGGAAATCAAGGTCGAAACAAAAAAAGTGATAGGGGTAAAAGTTGTTCCATTTGGGGTCCTCTACAGCTGGTTAACGTTTGGCCGTTTAAAAACGGATGACCTGTATAGTGGAGGAACGGACTGATCGATGGTGGGGACCGTACGGCTCGCGGCAAAGAAGAAGTTGGACAGGCCCGATGTAAAGTATAACTTGATGTTCTGAAATGGAAATGCCCAACTGTTCGGTGTTGCACGATATTCGCCGGAGAAAATTACGCAAGGGGGGTTAATTAAAGTGTTCGGGACGACTTCCTGGTAGCAGGAAGTTCGAGCAGTGTCTCGCACTCGAGGCGACGCCGATCAGAATTCTCATCAAGTGCGTGCTTATCGTAAAACCTCGCGCGTATAAGGAATATTATTAAAGGCGAGTAAAAACCAGCGGAACCCGCGTCGCCGGAGATAAGAAAGCTCCGTCGGTATCCGGGGAAAACGATCAATAAGAAAACGCCCTCGGTTCTCCGATATTTACATATTACAGAGATAAAAAGGAACCGGGTCGGGAAATTCGTATCTAATATACCACCGTCCCAGGGCGTTATTAGATTTCCGGATTAATGAGAATCAAGAACGAACCGGAAGCAGATATTAGCGTGACGGTTGGCGAAGTAATTGTGTGCTTCGCTTCGTTCTTTTCTTCGTTAACCGCGGTGGCCTGCTCGGGTTTCGAACAGCAACGGGCCAAATAAAAGGAAAATGAATGAACGAGAAGAAAGTAAAACCATCCAGCGAAACGTTCAATTACGAACAATTTGTTTACTTCAGGGTCTCCGGACGCGAAAGAAATCCTCTTTTGAAGAATGAAACATTTGTCTCGTCGAATTAACTCGCCGTCGCGCCGGACGGTCCAGAAAGAATCGGAAAAAGGATTTCTTGCCGCCATTATATCACGTCCCCGCTCTGCTCCCGGTCCCGCGGAAAGGATCAAGCATTTCGAGTTGCACGGGAGTGCTCCCCGACGAAACGAGAAACCGAAGAACGTTCTACTCGGTCGCGTTGCTCGCGGCACACCGAAATGTAACAATAGTTTCCGACCCCGATTTTACGATAGCACACGCTCGAAAAAATCCACGACACCGGCTGCTTTCGTTGAAACGAAGAAAAGCGATACTCGATATCAAGGGTTACCTAACCTCCGCCAATTCTTCCAACTTAAATGTTACACGTGGTGAACGAATTAAACGGGCGTCATAATTGTTATGATTTCGTTTCGTCTAAAGAACCGTGAAGTTTCGCTTGGGAACGATTCTCCCAGTTTCGTCGTGATTTCCCTCGGTTAAGAGACGCGGGAAAAATCGGGGAGTACGAGGAGGAACACCGTGGATCTTCATTCTCGAAAATTACTCGCGCGAAAATGAAAGCCGGGTCGTGCAAACAGGGAGGGAAATGTGAGAGGAACGGTGGAAAAAGGTGGAATAAAAATCAGGAGGAAGAGAAAGAGAGAGAGAGAGAAGGAATATCGGTGCGTGTTTTGCCCGTGCTTGTACACACACTGGCTGGGGCGCGGGCAAACACGTTGCTCCTGGCCAACCAGGCTTGCCACCCTTGCCTCCTAATTATGCACGAGCCCCCTTGTCGGCGCAGGTTGCTGCTACTTTGACGGGCACACACATCATTGTCGTCGAGGGCCACGCGATACGCTTTGCATCGTCATCGAGAACACTACCCTGTGCACACCGTGCGCCCCTAACCCCCCGAGGAGCAACGAGCCGTCTTCAAACAGTTTCGCGAACCAGATGACACTTTCGCGCGGAAAAAATTTGCTGAGACCTGCGACACCCTACCTCGAGACTATCGCGGCCCTCCGGCCATCAAACTGGGACTGTGCACGACAATGTTACCGCTGCAACAGCCTGCCTCGAAATTTCGAACCTCTAGTGTTCTAGTATGTTCCAGTATGTACTAGTATGTTCAAGTATGTTCTAGTATGTTGCAGTACGTTTTAGTATGTTCTAGCATGTTCTAGTATGTTCTAATATGTCCTAGTATGTTCCAGTATGTACTAGCATGTTCAAGTATGTTCTAGTATGTTGCTGTACGTTTTAGTATGTTGCTGTACGTTTTAGTATGTTCTAGCATGTTCTAGCATGTTCTAGTATGTTCTAGTATGTTGCTGTACGTTTTAGTATGTTCTAGCATGTTCTAGCATGTTCTAGCATGTTCTAATACGTCCTAGCATGTTCTAATATGTCCTAGCATGTTCTAATATGTCCTAGTATGTTCCAGTATGTTCTAGTATGTTGCAGTATGTTGCAGTATGTTCTAGCATGTTCTAGTATGTTCTAATATGTTCTGATATGTCTTACTATGTTCCAGTATGTACTAGTATGTTCAAGTATGTTCTAGTATGTTGCAGTACGTTTTAGTATGTTCTAGCATGTTCTAGTATGTTCTAATATGTCCTAGTATGTTCCAGTATGTCCTAGTATGTTCCAGTACGTTTTTGTATGTTCTAGCATGTTCTAGTATGTTCTAATATGTCCTAGTGTGTTCCAGTATGTACTAGTATGTTCAAGTATGTTCTAGTATGTTCTAGTATGTTGCAGTACGTTTTAGTATGTTCTAGCATGTTCCAGCATGTTCTAGCATGTTCTAGCATGTTCTAGCATGTTCTAGTATGTTCCAGTATAATCTAGAATTTCGTTTGAGAAAAGTATACTCTACTTTTGGACCATACACATAAGTTGGAGCGGTCGTATCCACGTAGGCACGCCGCGCCGGGCGTCCAATCAGATCTCTATTTGGCAGTCGGGTTCACCATGGAAATTTCGCCACAATGTGGCGTGATTGGAGCACCGCGCCGCGCCGCGCCGCGCCGTTGGAAAAACAGATCATAGGAAAATCCGGGTCGATTTTATTGTTCGCGGGACACAGGGCGTATAACGACGGGTATTGTTCTTCCGGCGACGGTGTCGTGATCACAATGGCGCTGGGAATAATAAATAAATCGATGCCATTAGCGGCGACTATTGCATCGTAATTCTTGCATCGAGAACGCGCGAGCTCGGGCTGGGTTTTCAAGGATCGTTATCGGGAGTGATATCGGTGGCGGGTTCTCCGATGATAATTACACGTTATTTTATCGCGCGGGGGTAACCGTCTTTGTTTCCCGCGGTTGCGGGAAATTATGGCCAGCCGAGCGTGTATCGGTAAAAATTAAATAACGAATGGCAACGACGGAACAACACAGCCCGCAATGTCTGATAACGCGGGCGACGCAACAGCGTCGGGTGTAATAACGATGACGACAATGCCCACGGAGACACAATGTGCGGCGAATTAATTAGACGTAGACCCGTAATTGAACGGGCGTAGCCTCCTAGAATATTCCACGGTTCAGTTCCACTGCCTTCATTTTTTTCTCTATATCGCTCTCTCTCTCTCTCTCTCTCTTGCTCAACCTTTTCTTCTTCTTTCCACCGTCGCAATGCTGGAAGACGAAAGAATGAGAGTTCTTTCGCGGTGTCGTCGATGAGTGTCACAGTGGCAAACGAAGCCGTATTATTTCGCAGCGTGCGTGTTTATCACGCGTACGCATTTGCCGCCTTGAATCGATTCGTAACCGTGCGTCGGCTGCGTTAATGTAATTAAAGACGGGAATGAGGCGAACAGCATTTTGTATTTCTCGTCGGAACGTCGTCGCGAATTTTCTGTTAAAATTTGTGCCTTTCTACTACGAATTATGATGTATTTGGTATGTAATCCAGTAGATTTGTACCCGGGTCGGCTGCAGATCGAAGTTTCGAGCCTCTAGGACCAATCGTTGAGAAGCTATAGTTGCTTAAAGTTGAGCATTTTTGACAGGTGGGGGCACCGCCAAGAAACTGGAAATATGCTCAACTTTAAGCGACCATATCTTCTCAACTATTGATTCTAGAGGATCGAAACTTCGATCTCTCATCCAGGCCGGGTACAAATCTACTGGATTACACACCAAATAGGAGAAAGGTACTAATTTTAAGTCCGGTAAAATAAAGTTTACCCCCCATCAAGAGTATTATTCCTCGGAAAGAAATGGGAATTTGAAAAGCGTTTATTGTGCCAAACGAAATTAAAGCAATTCAATCATTATTATCAAAATTAAAGCTGATCACAGGGATTACTTCTTGAACTCTTTTCGATCGTACAAATCCTGCTGATGTTGGGTTCAAACAACTGTATCATAGCGCTTTCGACTATTGAAAAAGCCCATCTGTGCATTATCGAGAAATGAGAAGCTGCATATCCCACACCCTTGCAATGAAAATGTTTAATTATCGGAACTTCCGACTCCACATCAATTATTAAGGTTGCAACGAATCCGCATATCTCCAGTCGAGCGAGTTAATTATCGATTACGTTATTATCTTTCAGGAGATTAATAGCAGGCGAAAATCCGAATATTTTCTTCGCGTTCGTGTCTCCGCGTCCCATTGGGAGCCGATCCCAGCGTTCCATAACAGAGGAAGGGAGAGAGAGAGATTTAAAGTAAACTCGATTAAATTTTCTATACGAGTCCTTTGTTAAAACGCGAGCACGATAAACCTGGAAATTTCGTAATTTTATCGAGATCGCGTTTTAATTGTCGCTGAAATTGATTGATATTACAGTTGTCCCGGTTCGGCGGCACGTTTCTAAGTTTTTATTATTAAACTCGACTAACTAATGGAGGCGGAACATCCGAGACGGGACGGCAGGATGTTCAACGAAGTTTGAACAGGATCGGTTCTCCTTTTTCCGGCGATGCGACGGGAGCAGTTCGCTAAGAAAGAACTTGGAGCATAGTTAGACCAGAGGCAATATTCACAGAATTCGCTGTTCGTAATTTGTTTGCCTCTTTGCTGGCATCTTGATAAAATATCGACGAAGTTCCGGAGCGCGATTCGCGGCCGAGCTTTTGGACTGGAATCAAATCTTTTTTTTTAAGTGGATGCTGTCCTTCGAGCCTTCGACTATGAAGACCTGCTGAACCCCGTGCACACAATGCTTGAAAGCAAATTATTCTTTCCGAGGATACAGCGCAATCTCGGTTCAGAGATTCAAGAATCCTGGAGACCCTTCTGTTATACCTAATAATACCTCCTTCTTCTACTTATCCTATTCCAGTACTAACATTCTAACTACCGTACTCCTAATATTGCCTCTACTTATTCTTTCCTCCTCTCCTCTTCTCATTCCCTCTATTTCTTTTCTTATTTTGTCAATTTTTCCGAGCCTATTGTTCCTACTACTCTTTTATTTTGCAATGGGTGTACTTTCGAAAGCGACAATATTTTCGAAAATATTGATTTTAGAGAAAAAACTTTCAAACAAAAAATGAAGCTCGTAAAAAGCTCTACGAAAAAGGTTGTATACATCTTTTACGTAAACCTATTATTTTGGCTGTTATGACCCAAAATAACTCGGCGGGGGTCAAATTAACGGGTGTACCCAGCCCCCTTCAAAGTTTTGACAGTTCTTACTAAATATTTTAGAAAATATTGATTTTAGAGAAAAAAGTTTCAAACAAAAAATGAAGCTCGTAAAAAGCTCTACGAAAAAGGTTGTATACATCTTTTACGTAAACCTATTATTTTGGCTGTTATGACCCAAAATAACTCGGCGGGGGTCAAATTAACACACTCTGTCAAATTATTTAAAATTATTTACTTCCGTAAATAATGGGAATTTTGAAAAATACTTCAGATAAAAGTTGTAGACCTCATCAAAATACACATTTTATGTTGTATTGATTATTGTCATAAAGATAATACTTTCTGAGAAAAAGATAGGTAATTATTCACTTATACGGAGCCACCCTCGATTTCAATGATCGCATGATTTATCCAATTACAATTTAGTTCAAATTCTGTATGATGGCTAGATAGAATGCAAAGATCATGCGATCAGAATTAGTTTGGATTAGGCGAAGCCCCACCACGCAGACGAAAATCCTGGTTGCATGAGTTATATGAAGTTTTGAACATTTAATATTGTTTTTCTCAAAAACTACTGTCTTTATGACAAAAATCAATACGACATAAAATGTGTATTTCGATGAGACGTACAACTTTTATCTGAAGTATTTTTCAAAATTACCATTATTTGCGGAAATAAATGGAAAAAACTATGATTTTCACTATTATATTAGTAATTAGGGGTCGGTCACGTGACTGGGTAAACGAGGTAGCGTGGGGGAATAGCGTCGTAGAAGGGGAAGAGTAAAATTTGAATTAGATCAGTTCGTTCTAGAAAGACCCACCGCTTTTCAAGTACGAAAAATGTAAGAATATTTATGTACGCTCTCGTTTATTTAATCAAATATGCACAACAACAAAGAAATGACGTAATCTCAACGCTCGGAGTGACCGCGTTCTCGAGATTCAGCAGTTTTCACGGTCCCTGTGCCCGACTGTATTCTACGTATGCAGTTCCGAGAGAATTTATGCCGCGCGGAATTGCTTTCACCTGGCGAGGATGGAATTATTCATAAAACGGCGATATCTTCGCGTACACTAAATTCGCGTCGGTCCAGTCCATCCGGTGCTAATTCTATCCGATTGACCTTTCGCTTTAATCGAGGCTCTCCTACCTTCCACCGAAGTATATAATCGTGTCCATCAAAAAGTTCCGCGCGCAGCGTTCTCAAAAGTTCAATGTTCAATTAATTGTCCGACGAAGTATGTCAGAGAGTTCGAGAAGAGGCGAATTGATCAATCGATGAAGCAGACTGCGGAGTTCATGCATTCGCGGCATCCACGTTCGCCAAAAATTCAACAACAACTCGACGCAAGAAAACCAATTATTGTCTCTAAAATTAGTTACCCGAACGTTTAAACTGTACACCTAATTGCATACGTTTAGCACGTTATATCTGAACGGATTCAGGATAATTATGCGAAGAAGAAGGCGACACGGAATGTCGCAGAAAAGTTCCCGAGCTGATTTGAACGAACTTTATCCTTTACAAAAATATTCTCCGCGGCTTTGTGAAAGAGTTATCGACGAAAACCGCAGACCAATCACAGCGCGGCTACAGCGGACAGACTCCGGCTCGACCAATGACAACACTACAACTCAGCGGGACTCTGATTGATCCACATTTTTCGTCAATAACTCTTCAACAAAGCGAATTTCTTTCAAGTACAACATTCTTGGGACACCCTGTATAGCTGGAAAATGATTTCGTTCAAAGAGTAGCTTGTTGTGCGAAACGGACCGAAGAGAACGTTGTTCGCGAAGTTCCAAAGAGAACAGAATTTCGCGTTTCCGAAGTTCCACCGGTAGTTAGGCGAGTTCGAACATTATCGAAAAATCGTCCTCGAGATTTTTCAAAATTAAGGCAATGGGGGAGAGGGGAGGTTGTCGACGCTCGGAGAGGCCGACGACAATTTTCGAGTGGCTCTTAATTAAAGATAAACCCATTAACACGCTCGTGATCACGTGCGCGCCGCGTTACGTAATTTTATCGGAGGATAAGCCTTTATCTCTGGCCACGGTATCGAACGGGAATATTGTTCCTGTCGGCGTACGGATAATAAGAGCGCAGCCAGACACTATGCTGGCTGGCACGTGACGAAAGGCTCGTTAGCGAGCGCGCGGGAGCAAGATTCCTCGGTCTTCGAATTATGTGGGCGTTGAATGGGCAACCGCGAGATTCTGCTTAATCTACGTGCTCCCATTCTTCCGGGGTATTTTATACACATTACCGGTGCCGTAGAACTTCGTGCCCGAGTCTTGTACAATGCGCATAATTCAGCTCAGCTCCCCTACTGAAACGTTACGCCCCTTTATAGTCTTGTTTTCTCAAAAGAGACTCCGGCCGCTCTATGACGACCGCATTATCAGTGGCGCGTTACTCTATGGGCATCTTGGGCAAATCCACGGGGCCCCAAGCAGGAGGGGGCCCCGAAAACAAACCAAGATCCAAATTCTACGTTCTTCTCATAAAGTTATTTCGTTGGGGTTAGGGGCCCCGAAATTCTACTTTGCCCAAGGCTGCAACTAGTTATATCGTGCTACTGACAGTGGCGCGTTACTCTATAGGCAACTTCGGCAAATGCACGGGGCCCCAACCAGAAGGGGGACCCGAACACAAACCAAGATCCAAATTCTACGTTTTTCTCATAAAGTTATTTCGTTGGGGTTAGGGGCCCCGAAATTCTACTTTACCCAAGGCCCCAACTAGTTATATCGCGCTACTGACAGTGGCGCGTTACCCTGTGGGCAACTAGGGCAAATGCCCGGGGACCCAAGCAAAAGGGGGCCCCGAACACAAACCAAGATCCAAATTCTACGTTCTTCTCATAAAGTTATTTCGTTGGGGTTAGGGGCTCGAAATTCTACTTTGCCCAAGGCTCCAACTAGTTATATCCTGTGGGCAACTTGGGCAAATTCCCGGGGCCCTAACCAAAATGGGGTGCCGAACACAAACCAAGATCCAAGATCCAAATTCTACATTCTTCCCTGGGGTCCCGAAATTCTACTTTTCCCAAGGCTCCAACTAGTTATATCCTGTGGGCAACTTGGGAAATTCCCGGGGCCCTAAGCAAAATGGGGTCCCGAACACAAACCAAGATCCAAGATCCAAATTCTACATTCATCCCCGGGGGCCCCGAAATTCTGCTTTGCCCAAGGCTCCAACAAGTTATATAATGTGGACAACTTGGGCAAATTCCCGGGGACCCAAGCAAAAGGGGGCCCCGAACACAAACCAAGATACAAATTCTGCGTTATTCTCATAAAGTTATTTCGTTGGGGTTAGGGGCTCGAAATTCTACTTTGCCCAAGGCTCCAACTAGTTATATCCTGTGGGCAACTTGGGCAAATTCCCGGGGCCCTAAGCAAAATGGGGTCCCGAACACAAACCAAGATCCAAGATCCAAATTCTACATTCTTCCCTGGGGGCCCCGAGATTCTACTTTGCCCAAGGCTCCAACTAGTTATAACGCACCACTGCGTATTATCCATCCTCACGCTTTGCTCGCCATTCGTTCAGTCTTTGCTCGACTCCCCTTCATTTTATTTACAACAAATCTTCAGCTCGAAACAACCGCCCACAATCGATCTTAGTCATGTCATATTCCTGCTTCCGAAAGACAAACACCATTTCCATCCCAGACAAAGATAAATCGAGCGCGTACTGCACCACTACAATCTGGAACACTACCGAGAACTTTCTTCTATTTATTCTGTGCAGGGTGTACGCACGTTGGGTGGAAGCTCATGTAAGAAAGCTGCCGCGAAATTAACTTTCACCTTGAATCTCAAGGGCGAAAGGTCAACAAGTCGTTCTATTCGTCGCAAGGATAACAAGGAACCATCGGTCGAAACTCAGTCGTTCTCTCAACAAATTATGCTGAAGTTTTTTCATCATTAGACTGCGGATGTTTATGCAATTTTCAATCTTTGTAGACAAATTTGAAGCAAGTGGTACCTAATAAAAAATTCCATTTTCATTGGCAATACCATTTATATCTAGGTGCACGGTAGTTCCTAGCACAGCCAAGTTCCTCGCACTACCTCCTTTTACACGAAACAATTTAGCAGTTTTTTAGAGGCTTATAGCTAGACTGCGGATCTTTATGCAAAATAAGAAATGTTTGCATTGATTGCAAGACACAGGAGCCGAATAGAAATTAATTTCTTCTTTTAATTGTCTTATTAAATTGAAATTAATATACTGATGTCCTTAAATCTTCTTAATTCGTCGACTACTTTAAATTGTACGTGTACATTTTCGTCATAAATGCATAAAATCCGCAGTCTACATATAACTCGGCACTGGAGGCACATGCAGAGATGTAATTTCGTACACTTGTTAAATGCTATCATGTCTCAATATTGACAAAACATTAATCTTCCAACATTAGTAGGCTCCGAGATATAGGACCTCAAGAATCACTAAATTTGTCACTGACTAACTGACTGACAGATCATCAAAAACTTTTGAGTACTTCCCATTGATCTACAAGCTTGAAATTTGGTACATAGGTCCACCATAACAAACACTCAAAGGAATAATTATCAAAGTTTGAACTTTTACAGCTTAAAGGGGTTGTGTTAAAAAAAAAACATTACGAAATAGGTTATGTATGGAGAAAATGAAATCCCAACAAAAACATTCTGTAAACAGGAGCCAAGTTCTTATGGCCGTAAAAAGTTGTGAGATCAAACAAAATACGGCCAAGTTCGTTAGCTTAGAAATACCTCTTGGAATACTGAAAGAAGCGTTTGTAAAAATTAGTTAAAAAGAACGCTATTTAATTTTTAATGAGTTACATGGTGGGCTAAATTATTCAAACTTGGCCGCTACCTAACACCTTTTATGGCCATTGGTTCAATGGTTCAAAAAGCAACGGCCAAGTTTAAATAATTTAGCACTCCATGTAATTCATTAAAAATTAAATAGCGTTCTTTTAAACTGATTTTTACAAACGCTTTTTTCAGTATTGCAACAGGTATTTCTAAGCTAACGAACTTGGCCGTATTTTGTTTGATCTCACAACTTTTTACGGCCATAGGAACTTGGCTCCTGCTTGCAGGATGTTTTTGTCGAGTATCCATTACGAACAAGGAACAAAGTATTAGGTTGTCCCAAAAGTTTCTTCCGGAATGTGTTCCTTTAATGTCGCTAAATAAATACAGACAATACGATAATGTTTATGTTAATATTTTAGTACTTCTTAATATGAATTTGCATTATGTGCGTGCATCGAAAAACAACTTTTGGGACAACCTAATATTTATTTAGCAATATTAAAGGATCACATTCTCTAGATATAATTTCTAACTCTGTGAATCGTGTGGCATTTCAGGTGGCAGCCATGGGACCTCTTGCTGCTGTGGGGCCGGTCGTCATCGAACGGTGGTGCCACGTGGAGGAGAAGAAAGAAATCAGCTCCGGCACGTCGACGGCATTTAAATAATTAAAGAGACGCACGCGGATGCGAGAGCGAATTAGACGATAGAGAAGTTTAAAAGGGCCAATGTACAGGGCCCGGGGGTTTCCTTCCCAGGAATTATGGTCCCTGGCCGCGTGGGCTGACCCCTCCGGTGTTCACGTCGTCTCGCGGAAGTGCGCCATTAAAACAGCTGGATCGAGCCAGATCTCGCGAGACGAATCTAGCCTCTTCACTGTCACGGGTCTGACCTCGGATCTCGGGTATCCTCGATACGGGCCATCCCTCGTATCCTTGGGAGATCCCATCGGGGATTCTACGTCCAATAAAACCAGCTACGTTTCCTGCAGGACGTGTTTACATCGGCGGATCCCGTCTGACGTACACATGTAGCCTGTCCCAGATATGCATTGCCAGTTGAGAAAGACTACATTCCTCGCAGTCTCCTGAACAAGAGGTATCGAGCATCATTATTTATTAAAAAACAGTTTAACGTCTCCTATCCGAATGTTGTTCGATCATTCTTTACAGCTGGAAGAGTTCGTCGGGCGTTCACGGTGCTTAAAAAAGGGAAGGAAAGCAAATGGTGCTCTTTTTCAAACTTGATCAACTTCAGTAGCGCGTTATAACTGGTTGGGGCCTTGGGCAAAGTAGAATTTCGAGAGACTTTATGAGAAAAACGTAGAATTTGGATCTTGGATCTTGGTTTGCGTTCGGGGCCCCGGTCATTTGCGCCACTGATCACCTTTCAAAATGTTGTCGGATGAGGTCTTCGGATGAAGAACAACTGGATGGTAACAATCAATCTCTGAAACTTGGTAGCTCGTGATTAGAGTTCCTATTTGATGCACTTGTGCGGCCTTGCTTACAAAAAATATTTTGTTATCACATTTTCCAATGTTTTACCAGTAAATTAGTTATGGAATGCCAGCAGAAACAGTCCCATAAGGTATTTGTTCTAATAAGCTCGTGTAATGATTTATGAATTTTGAAGCAAATGAAGCAAAGACAATAATCCGCAGTCGATCGTTGACGATTGTATCCGATAAAATGATTGACGTGTTTTAATAAAGGTTCCATCTCGCTCGAACCATGTGAAATCATTCGACCAAATAAACAGATTCTCCTTTGATCTTGATGCGGCGCATCGGATCTCAATTTCCCGGAAAACTGGATTGTTCGTGCAGAGCAGCGTTTCATTATAAATGAAAGAAAATTGAACTTAAATCGGGCAGAAAGCACCATCGAGATGCGACACTGGGTCGCCGGAAACCGCCACGCTGCTAGCCGACTCCATCGCGGTAGCAAACACGCTGGAAAATCACGTGCACCTGCTGTACGTGGAAAATTTATATTTTATATGGCCGATGCAATTTCCACCGGTGTCTGAACCGGGCATCGTGATCGATCCATCTTTCTATAATACTTCTCGTGGTGTCATAAGACGGAAATAGTGTTTTACGATGGCACTCGAATCCGAAAAGAAGCATGCTCAAAACAGATACCATGTGCCGCTAGTAAAATCAGAACCGATCAAATCAAACGCGAGAGGTTAATGCATTCTAGACGAGAGCGACGATAAAAACAAAGTGAAAATAATTGTTCGATGAAATGGTACAACTGTATTTCTAATAAATATTGTCAGATGTCATATTTTTATCGTTTGAGTTACAAAATCCCCAATTAACACCTTGCACTTATTTTGTGATTAAAGTTGAATAGAAATCCTACAGGATTTCCTTGAAAAAAAAGAAAGTTTGACTGCTCAAAAAAATGGTACAATTGTATTTCTAATAAATATTGTTAGATGTCATATTTTCATCGTTTCAGATATAAAATCCAGAATTAACACCTTGCACTTATTTTGTGATTAAAGTTGAATAGAAATCCTTCGGGATTTCCTTAAAGAAAAAGAAAGTTTGACTGTTCAAAAAAATGGTACAATTGTATTTCTAATAAATATTGTTAGATGTCATATTTTTTATAGTTTCATTTACAAAATCCCGAATTAACACCTTCCAATTATTTTGTGATTAAAGTTGAATAGAAATCCTTCAGGATTTCCTTGAAAAAAAAGAAAGTTTGACGACTGTTCGACGAAATGGTACACCTGTATTTCTAATAAATATTGTTAGATGTCATATTTTCATCGTTTCAGATATAAAATCCAGGATTAACAACTTCCACTTATTTTGTAATTAAAGTTGAATAGAAATTCTTCAGGATTTCCTAGAAAAAAAGAAAGATTGACTGTTCAAAAAAATGGTACAACTGTATTTCTAATAAATATTGTTAGATGTCATATTTTTATCGATTGATTTATAAAAAATCCAGGATTAACAACTTCCACTTATTTTGTAACTAAAGTTGAATAGAAATTCTTCAGGATTTCCTTGAAAAAAAGAAAGTTTGACTGTTCAAAAAAATGGTACAACTGTATTTCTAATAAATATTGTTAGATGTCATATTTTTTATAGTTTCATTTACAAAATCCCGAATTAACACCTTCCAATTATTTTGTAATTAAAGTTGAATAGAAATCCTTCAGGATTTCCTTGAAAAAAAAGAAAGTTTGACTGTTCAAAAAAATGGTACAACTGTATCTCTAATAAATATTGTTAGATGTTATATTTTTATAGTTTCATTTACAAAATCTAGAATTAATGCACTTCTAATTTGCGATTAAAGTCAAATAGAAATCCTTCAGGATTTTTTTGAAAAAAATGAAATTTGACTGTTCAAAAAAATGGTACAATTGTATCTCTAATAAATATTGTTAGATGTCATATTTTTATCGTTTCATTTACAAAATCCAGGATTAACAACTTCCTCTTATTTTGTGATTAAAGTTGAATAGAAATTCTTCAGGATTTCCTTGAAAAAAAATAAAATTTGACGACAGTTCGACGAAATGGTACAACTGTATTTCTAAATAATATTGTCAGATGTCATATTCTTATCGTTTGATTTACAAAATCCCCAATTAACACCTTGAACTTACTTTGTGATTATATTTTAATAGAAATTTTTCTGCATTTCTTTATGCATTTCTTATGCAGAAAATGGGTAGATGTAATTTAAAAGTAGTAAAGACATTAACACAATTTATGACCGTCTATGTGTTATTTTCAATTTACTAAAATTGCTAGAGTCGGAAATGAATTATTATAGCGTTTCTGTCGCTTGTAATTGAAGAACAAAATTTTGCATTTTGCCTAAAGATCCGCAATCTTGTTATTACAGAGCAGGTTAGCACCGCAGTGTTTGTTAATCTGAAAATGAATTTTGTCCAGCTAATTGCGACGATCCGGCGTCCAGGTTGTTGCCGAATCGAGTTGAAGAGAAATTGGACGAGGAAATACAATGGAACAGAGTGGAAGAAGCGTGTGCACGGCCCCCTGACACACATCGACTCGTTAAAATAACGACATAATGGCTAATTTAGCGATAATAAGCACGAACGGTATCGTTCAAATTAGCGTCGAAGGTGAGACGAGATTGACAAAGAGGGCTGCCCGAGGAGCGAGGAAAAAGAGAAAAGAGAGTACTGTGTCGGGCCGGCGCGCGTTGCGGCATGTTGGTTATTCAAACGCCGTCGCGTTCCTGCGGTCCAACGTCTGCCATCTTGCGGCCGCCTTCTGAAACGAATCTTCCGACGAGCACTGTGGGAACTCCCCTAGTCAACCTGTTTCCTCCAAAAAATAATCAACGTTCGCACGCGTCGACGCAGTGTCGTTGAAGCTTTAGACCCTCACAATTCGAATTACTCACAAAATATTTTGTTCCTAGACTGAAAGCGACAGTATCGAATCTTGCCGTATCATTTTCTTGACAGTTACAGTGATTAAAACGTCTTTGTCCCCAAAAGTGCCGTAGAAGACATTTGAAAGCTTAAATACAAATTACAAAAATATAAATCACAAAAATAGCTATAAAATAAATATTTTGTTAAAAATTCGTTGTGTCTATTCACTGGTCCACGATATTACTCATAGCCCAGTAAATGAACAGAGTGTTCATGAAGTGACAACAATTGTAGACTGTGAAAAAGGAAAGGTATGGAAATGGCCAGAGATTCCAGATACGCTTTGGCACAAGGGACAGGATGTTTTAACAAGGATAACGGAGCCAAAGAAAATTAATTCTGGGAGATTTTTTGTGATTAAAGAGTGAAATAAATAGGAGAATATTGTTTAGTAATTTTGTTCATTCATTAGACCATCATTGTTCAATTACTAGAATGTAGTGTTCATTGACTGGTATTTTTTATATTTTTTATTAAACGTTTAATAAAGAAAGATAATAATCATTTCATTTTATTTGTGTTCATTTTTATTTTTGACAAATGAAGTATAGGGAGCCATTTGGCATATATGAGATTCCTTTAATTCACATAGTTTTTTTTTTAAATAAAATATCTTCCTGAACAATTTCTTAAATGTTCATTCACTGGTGCCAGTTACCCTACGTTGGAGACGACGAATATGCACCGCGGGAGCATCGAAAAAGCAACACAACTGCGGCACGCTATTCGGGGCAACGGTATAAAACGATCATTATCGGTCGGAGTCGACGACCTTCGTCAAAACAGTCCCGATTGACTAGCAAGTAATCGCTTATACAATATTATCAACGAGCGTGCGACACGATTCTAACGGCTCGCGCTTGAACGGGACCGATTTTTCGCCGAGTCCCGGAACAAAAGCGACTCGTGCAACTAATCGGAATTGTCGTTTCTGCAGGGCTACCGATTTTCTCGATTATACATATATCGTGGACCTCCATGAAATTTAGGTCGCGCCTCGTGATACATAAAAATAAGGCAGCGGTTTCCCTGCTCGCGCGGCGAATGGCGCCCTGCCAACACTCAACCGAATTCGGTGAAATCTATCTATTCACAGGACACCAGAATGCGCCCTACACGGATTCGTTGTTAATTCGTAACAACAGCAACCTCTTTCCCTGCAGAAGCTATTCAACAACAACGGCCCACGTACAGAATCTTCCTATTTCAATCTCAGTCAAGAATTATTCCGTTTCGATTAGAAAATATTAGAGGTGGCCGGGTACACGAAAGTTTATGAACATTTCGAAAATCTATAAAAATTTCCGGGTACCCGCCCACCCCCAGAAAATATACAACTTAATTTCCGAGGTCATTTCGAGGAACTTTTTCCTATACGAGAATGTTCTCCGCGCCTTCGTTAACGAGTTATTAACGAAAAGCACGGGCCAATCAGAGCGCGACTATGTACTGGCTCGCGCTGAGCCAGGCGTTGCCATTGGCCGAGCCGGGAGCTGTCTGCTGTCGCCGCGCTCGGATTGGTCCACGGTTTTTCGGTAATAATTCCTTAACGGAGCCGCGGAGAACATTTCCGTAAAGGAAAAAGTTACACTTTAGGAATCACCCTTTTCAAAGAAGTAGAACTCAATGTTTGGTAATGTAAGAAATTAAATTATATTAAGAAATACAGGAGGTCTTAACGTTCAAACTTTGTCAATACAGTATTTTATCGATAAAAGTCCCCGAGGATCCTTGTCCCCATACTATTCTTTGAGTTTTGCCGAACGTAGAGAAGGACAGCCGAGCACGAGAGGCCTCGGACGCCGAGAAGTGCAAACATATAACTAATCCGATGACATACTTTTTTATTTTTCATTATTTTTTAATGGAACTTTCACCAACATATTCGTGACATTTTTCTAATGCAGAATGATACCAAACACGATATAATTTCAACTGTATTCAGTGGTTCAATTGACGATGAAAGTTTCGGGCGCAAGGAAGGACAGCGTATGGGAAAGAAAGAGACGCGGAGAGTCGCAGAGAGCCGCAGCGCGTAGGCACAGTTCAAAGAACTTCCCATACGCTGTTCCTCCTTGCTGTTCATTGAATTATACCATATTTGGTATCATTTTGAATGAGACGAATTCCACGAATATATTGGTCAAAGTTCCATAAAAAAATAATGAAAAATGAATGTCCTGTAGATATAGCATTTAACCCTTTGCACTCGGAGCTATTTTAACTCGAAAATCAAACATTTCTTCCGAAGTAGAATATTTACATTCCCTATGATTTTTTTCAAATTTTATGTGGATACGACATACAATACCTAAATGTTGGTATTTATTTTGTATTTAACTATTTATTTGTATTTATATATTTATTTCAATTATTTAAATTTAAATTGTGTATTTATTCCAAGTAGTTATTTATTATTATACACACCGCAGTAGTGGGGATAGTTTTGGGACATTTACTGGTCAGACATTTGGGACATTTATGGATAAAATACTGTATATTGTAATCAAAAATAAAAAGGAGATGTGTGTAAACATAGAGCACGTAGAGCCTTGTTATACGAAGTTACAATAAAAGTACGGAATTTTTAGTCCGAGATATTGCAGCAATGTTTCATGTTTCGGACAATTTTCATAGGAAATATATTTGTCGCTCAATTAGTTCCGCTGACATTTCGTCGACAGCAACAAAGTGATTTAAGTATTGTATGATCATTGGTCATGAACTTTTGGTTGAAAGGTAAATAATGGGGTTTCTAAAATTTTCTGAGGGTTCTTCCCGTCCTTCGCTCCTCTTTTTCCCGTGGGATGGCTATCATTACCTCTGACCAGACCTTGACACATATATGTACACGTAATCACTGATTACTAATCACACTTCTCGTGTTATCTCGACGCCCTTATCGCGGAATGTTCTATTTTACTCCCTCTTCGCTTTTTCGAAGACACATATCACACGAATTTCACATAAAGCTTCATCGCAAAAAATTTCCTAATATTTTGGGTTATCAATATACGAATTTTGGCTAACTGGTTATGACACTTCTCCGATAACAAATGCTAGGTGTAGATGTCATGCTTAAAGAGACACGCAATTAGAGCTCAAGCTAAAGAAAAAGACTACTGGACTGCGGATTTTATGCATTTATGACAAAAATGGGTATGCACAATTTAAAGCAGTGGACATATTAAAAAGATTTAAAGACATAATTGTATTGGTTTCAGCTTAATCAGATAATTAAAAGAAGAAAGAAATCTTTATTTCACTCCTGTGTCTTGCAATCAATGCAAACATTTTTTATTTTGCATAAAGGTCCGCAGTCTACTGATCACATTAATACTACAATGTAATGTCTATCTCACTACTAAATTACTAGTAAATCCTTTACTATGAAATGGCGGATTTTATCATTTAAAGTCGATAAAGATAAACAACAATAATAAATTTCATTCATCGTACAAGATGTAAATAGAATTGACTTTCAAGCAACTCGTGTAAAAATGCAGTCACTATTGTTACACACATTTCCGACCGAAACTAACTGTCAATGTAATAAAAATAAATTGTAAAAGTCGACGGAAATAGGGCCACCCTAACCATAGTCCTAAATGGATTATAAACCCCGGACAGCAACCTTTTTGGGAGGCAATTTTGTATTTCTATTTATTTATTGGCAATAGATTGACTTCTCGCTCCACCTCCCGAGTTTTTTCTTACGAAGAGCGGCGTCGAATATCTTGGGACGGCTCTGAACACAAATCGTAATCTCATCGTGTGAACAAATATCGCCGCAAATAGTTTTGCAACTGGCACGATAATCGAAACTGGCGAACGAGAAAATAGATATCTTATTTTCTATACAAGAATCGTCCACAGTGAACATGTTTAATACTCGCCGACTAGATTCTTCGCGCGTAAACAAACGCGGATGGCATACGCGAGACAAGATGCGAATGTTTCCAAACACAGGGCCGGCGCACAGTGGGACCTTTCGTCCAAGTCGGAGACAAAATCAAAGAACTTTCGATAGAAATGAGGTAGAGCAATGACATTTTTTTTAAATTAAAGCTGAAACATTGCAGAATATGGGAAAAATAGGGAGATTATGGTAAGAACGTTTTTTAACGTTCAGAAGATTCGTTAAACTTGCATAATTTCGAGAAAATTATGGTTTTTCCAATACCACGCGCGGAAAAAATTTTTTTCAACATGCTGTACGTCATTTCCCGTAGATTTGTTCACGCTGATTTCAAATCTGGTCTCAAAATTTGTCTACGACCTCAGGATATTGCAAAATCGATTTCTTGAAATTCTACATGTTTAACGAATTTTCTCAAGGTTAAAAAACGTTCGTACCATAATCTCCCTATTTTTCCCATATTCTGCAATGTTTCAGCTTTAATTTTAAAAAAATTTCATCGCTCTACCTCATTTCTATCGAAAGTTCATTGATTTTGAATCGAGTCTGGTCCAAATTTTCCACTGTGCGCCGACGAACATCTTTAGTAGCAAACTCAATCAATTTTGATGACGTAATCAAAGATTTTGCGGCGGAAAAAGCGTAATATTTATCTTGCAAAAAAAATATATGTAACATCCTTTGTACTGATAATAAATAATTCCTTATTGTGAAATTTAAGTATAGGATTTGAATGTGTATAATGTTATTCAATTTCCCGGATGGGTTTGGTTAGACAAGAATAATCACAGAACTGAGTTTCTCTGTGAAAAGAGGTTTTTTTGGTTTTATTATTCATGCTCCTATGTACAACTATTTACAATCTTACCTGTAAAAAGAGAAACGACATTAAATGTCAATTATTCACTGTCCTTTCCCTATTCACACAATCTTTACTTGTATCTATAATCTGTATTTTCACTTTCTTAGGTTAGTCTTTGCACGTGTTCCCGTTTTCATTACACACCTGTCTTTCTGTCTTTCTTCTCTCTCTCTCTCTCTCTCTCTCTCTCTCTCTCTCTCTCTCTCTCTCTCTCTCTCTCTCTCTCTGGTGTTTGTCTTACTCCTCTGTTTACTACCGCGCCATGTGTGCGCGGGCTAATTTAAAAGAGAGTACCGTGTACTTTCTTTACATGTGTATTGTGTATTTAGGTCTCGAAAAATTTTTGAACCGGGCCCCGCAAAAGGTCACGCCGGCCCTGTCCAAACAGACAATTTCTAGAACATTTGACTTCCTGATTAGGTAATGCTCCACGTTGCGCGAACAAGGAATCATTCATGAAAAATGTAATCGTGCGACTGACACATCCTTCATGACGCATTCGTTCGTTCTAACCTAATTTGCTTGATCTTCGGCTCATCAACCCGTTCCATTCGATGGTGCTTTCGTAAACAAATGCCACTAGAGAAATTATAACAAGTCGATTTCGTCAGGGGATTAACTGACACTCACACAGTTTCGAAAGAAACGAAACATTCTTCCAAGAGCCTAAACCGTTAGGCCCGTACTAGTATTGTTTGGGAACCGGTTTTGTATCTGAGGTATCACGTTTCCAAATATTTACTCAGTTTCTTAGCTTCCACATGATACAGTGTTCACTTCCGAAATATGGAAGGGCTCTCTGTCACGACAGTTAAAATTCATCTCCATCGAGCCAGTGACCTGGAGTTAGGAAATCGAGTGCCTGCTGTAAACGTAATCTCAGTTCCACCTTTTTTCAGTGCTGTCCTTCTGGACGTTCGAGACAGTGCAGAGGATGCGGCACCTCTTCTGTAAATGTAACTCTGCAGACCCGAAATGTTCACACTTATGGAGAGAACGCTGTAACTGTAAAGCTAAGGTCACAGTTTGGCTGACGTCCGATGCATCCGTCTCTTTTTTCTGGCGTGTGAAAAAGAGACGAGACGATCGTGCACGTCAGACTTCGGTTGAACCCCGGTAAAATAGTATTTGAAAATATTTGATTTGATATAATAAAAGCTTTTAAAATAGTATTTCAAAATAATATTTAATTTGAAGCATATTGAAAATATTTGGATTCCATCTCGAAATATTTATTTATTTAATTGTAAGTATTTGGCAGAAAATAACGGGTCATGTTAAATGGAAATATCCTATTTCATAATTTAAATTCTTGAAATACAAGTATTTTATTTATTTTGTGGTTTAGATTGTCGGCTGAACCGTGTTCGCCATTGTGACCACAGCCGAAGTAAACAGTTAATCAGAGATGGGTAAAATAGTATTTGAAAATATTTGATTTGTTATAACAAGTTTTTAAAATGGTATTTCAAAATATTTGATTTGTTATAACAAGTTTTTAAAATAGTATTTGAAAATATTTGATTTATTATAACAAGTTTTTAAAATAGTATTTCAAAATAATATTTAATTTGAAGCATATTGAAAATATTTGGATTCCATCTCGAAATATTTATTTATTTAATTGTAAGTATTTGGCAGAAAATAACGGGTCATGTTAAATGGAAATATCCTATTTCATAATTTAAATTCTTGAAATACAAGTATTTTATTTATTTTGTGGTTTAGATTGTCGGCTGAACCGTGTTCGCCATTGTGACCACAGCCGAAGTAAACAGTTAATCAGAGATGGGTAAAATAGTATTTGAAAATATTTGATTTGTTATAACAAGTTTTTAAAATGGTATTTCAAAATATTTGATTTGTTATAACAAGTTTTTAAAATAGTATTTGAAAATATTTGATTTGTTATAACAAGTTTTTAAAATAGTATTTCAAAATAATATTTAATTTGAAGCATATTGAAAATATTTGGATTCCATCTCGAAATATTTATTTATTTAATTGTAAGTATTTGGCAGAAAATAACGGGTCATGTTAAATGGAAATATCCTATTTCATAATTTAAATTCTTGAAATACAAGTATTTTATTTATTTTGTGGTTTAGATTGTCGGCTGAACCGTGTTCGCCATTGTGACCACAGCCGAAGTAAACAGTTAATCAGAGATGGGTAAAATAGTATTTGAAAATATTTGATTTGTTATAACAAGTTTTTAAAATGGTATTTCAAAATATTTGATTTGTTATAACAAGTTTTTAAAATAGTATTTGAAAATATTTGATTTGTTATAACAAGTTTTTAAAATAGTATTTCAAAATAATATTTAATTTGAAGCATATTGAAAATATTTGGATTCCATCTCGAAATATTTATTTATTTAATTGTAAGTATTTGGCAGAAAATAACGGGTCATGTTAAATGGAAATATCCTATTTCATAATTTAAATTCTTGAAATACAAGTATTTTATTTATTTTGTGGTTTAGATTGTCGGCTGAACCGTGTTCGCCATTGTGACCACAGCCGAAGTAAACAGTTAATCAGAGATGGGTAAAATAGTATTTGAAAATATTTGATTTGTTATAACAAGTTTTTAAAATGGTATTTTAAAATATTTGATTTGTTATAACAAGTTTTTAAAATAGTATTTGAAAATATTTGATTTGTTATAACAAGTTTTTAAAATAGTATTTCAAACTAGTATTTAATTTCAAGTATATTGAAAATATTTGGATTCCATCTCGAAATATTTCTTTATTTTATTGTAAATATTTCGCAGAAAATAACGGGTCATGTTAAATAGAAATATCTTATTTCATAATTTAAATTCTTAGATTTAGATTGTCAAAATAAAAATACCTTCACTTCTTTACAAATCTACAATATTTAATACTACTAGAAATATTTAATTCGTCAAATATTGCCCACCTCGGCAACTAATTATTGGATACAGCGCGGTATGACTCACAATATTATGAGCCGAGATTTTGGGAAGGAGGGGTGAGCACCTCGTACATAAAATTTCAATAGCGGGTCATTAATAGTTCCTTGAAATATTCATGAAAAACTGTCTGTACGAAGCATTCCATTCAGCCTACACAGGTGTCAAACTGTCAGAGTTAATTACAATAACGTCCACATGTAGAACTTCCATCTAACGAGTGAATTTATTTGTGAAAGTATGTTAACTACTCAGCCATAGTTTCAAAACTACAAATAATATATATTGTCTTACTTAAAATGTTCCTAATATAATTGAATAATACAGCAATCGATAACACAACTCTAAAGTCATTTATTCCAATCGCTTCCAAATAACAAATAATATTTAGGTAACTAGGTGGCGAGTCTGTTACTGATACTGTAGATAATAACACAACAGGTCCTCGAAAATAAGTAAATTCCGCATCGCAAACAATGTGGCTAACGAAAAGCCAACGAAGGGCGTGGTTTACCGGACAATATGACGTTCCTGTGTGAACGCTGCGCATGGGTCTCGCGCGCGACACGATCGCCGATTGCCGAATCGATCGACAGGATCGATGGCGCGAGAGGATCGCGCGGGATGCCCGATTCGGGCGTGTCTCGGCGGTTAATCTGACGCTCGTCGCCGGAGCCACATCGAACAAGTTCAACAATAAAAGAAAGTAAATGAGTAATGTTACTGACCTCGGTTGCTAGCTTCCCTTTCGACGCCATCTTGACAACAATAATGGCGGTCGGTCGACGTGCCGACTATCTTCCGCACGCGTCGCACTCGACGATCACCAACAACCTTCCGAAATATACGTTAAACACTGGCCTCACCGTTTACGGACACACGCGTGCAATTGGAACACGATCACACCCGTAACCGCAGAGCAAACTCTGTCACGATCGACGAGTCGTGCTCGAGTATCGAAACACGTGCTGACGTCACGGCGCGAAGCGTCTTTTCGTACTACCGTGTAGTGTACTACGAGGAGCGTGAGTTTACAAGCGACACGAAGGCACCCGGCTCGTCACACAATCCTGCCCCACCACTTTGTTCACCGACCGATACAAGTCCCTTTCACTCGCTCGCTCTTAACAATTATAATAAAGCTATCCGATCCCCTCCCACTTCTCATTCCATTCAGCTAACCTCTCTTTTGCTCTCTCTCCCGGTTGAATCCCGCCCGGTTCTTTTTACCTTCCTAATAACGCAACTGACATTCAAACAGAAGCAGGGATCCTAACCAACGCCTAACCCGAACCGTAACCCGGGTTACCAAGCCCGGTTACTGTAACCCGCAGTAACCCTACAGGAACGGTTCCCAAGTAGCAACCAGAGCGGGTTACACATTTTAAACTGTACCCGGTTACAAGACGTGGGTTACTACGTATCTAGAGCTTGAAATGTAGGGAAATAGTATGTAATTGTAAAAATGAAAACATAATATTTAGCGTGTATGAACTGAACATAATATTGAAGCACACAAAAATACATGAATAGTTTACGAAACATACACCAAAAAAAAATAATATAATACTACATTAATGCAAACAAAAATATGTACATACTTCACAAGAAATATACAGGGTGTCCCAGAACAAGTGTCGTTCCTTGAAATGGGAGGTTCCTGAGACCATTCTAAGAGACATTTTCCTTTGAACCAATGTCAACTGCGGCTTTGTTTAGGAGTTATTAACGAAAAACACGGACCAATCAGAGCGCGCCCTGGGCCGCCGCGCCGTCACGATGCGATGTCACGGCGTACCGCGACACTCGCTTGCCGGCGCGGCTTGGCGCGTGTTTTTCGTTAATAACTCCTAAACAAAGCCGCAGTTGACATTGGTGCAAAGGAAAATGTCTCTTAGAATGGTCTCAGGAACCTCCCATTTCAAGGAACGACACTTGTTCTGGGACACCCTGTATACAAACAGATACAAAAAAATAATATAGTAGAATATTAAAGCAAACAAAAATATGTAAACACTCGTGAGAGTCAAAAGTGAAGTATACACTTTAAAAGAAGTCGCTAAGCATTAAGTTTTGCGATTAAAATTTGCAAAGCAATACCAAACTGAACCAGTGCAATATTGGAATTAGGCATTATTTATTCATAAAAGTTCGAAATTTTTTGGAAAAATAATTTGAAGCAATATGTGTAAGATATATTGAATAAATTCTATGATATCAGAATGTATACACTATATTCACTGTTAGCTCTCATTGTAAGTACATATGTGCATATCTGACCAAATTAAATAAAAAACTATAAAAAAAAAATAGGAAACTTACTGTCAATTTTATATTGCATCCGTTAATAAGGCACGCGGACTTGTTGTCGTCTACGTTAAATGAGAAGTACTCACGCACAGGATGTTGCATTATTAAAATTAAATATAAAATGTAATTTTCAATATATATATAATAGTCAATCTGTTATGTACGTCGCGACTTTGATCCCGTTAGTTCACATACTGAATTTCACGGGATTGTCAACCAAAAACAAAATACGATCGGGAAACAATCCGGACGCTGAAGTGGGAGGTGCCAATGCGAGAGAGACACAGGTCTCAGGTGCAACAATGTCATTTGTCACGCTCGCGGAGGTCCTGAAGTGGCGTCTCTATATTTACAATGATATATTTAAGTGATGTATCACGGTAATAAATTGATTGTACTTTACAACGGAATATATACAATATATAGTTAAAGAATTATATAATATTATTATTGCACATTATTCCATATTAATATTATCATAATAGTAGACAGTAAATTTATGGTAAATATCTGCTACATGTTACATCTAAGAATCAGTTTTCAGTAACCCGCTTCGTAAGAGCGGGTTAACCAGGTTAACCAAACAACGATGTCTTCAGTAACCCGGTTATGCGGGTTACTCCCGGGTTACAAGAACCGAACCCGGTTACGGTTACGGTTAGGATCCCTGAACAGAAGTGACACATGGGCCTCGGACGATCTTCTGTACACGCAGGTTTCGACAATCGTTTGCCCGAAACTGTCAGACTACTATTTCTATTAGGTCGAAGAGAAAGTTACGTCCTATTTGAAATAATCAGTTTTCTTTGTAAATGAAAAACACATGTTGCTAGTGACTGATTGGTAAGCAGAAATTGACAGGTTACACGAAAGAGGGCAACAAGTTGATACAAATAATGGAAGTTACAAATTGATTCAAATGTTTTCTTTCAAATACGATGGAACTTTTCCTGTAACCTAATAAATTGACTCGGAGAAGATATCTAATCTACATCGTACACTGCAATATAGCGCAATATCAGCCACTGTGAACTTACATTTAGGTGCATAAAGCGCGCTGGACAACTACCGTGACATTTGAGATAAAAAGAATTTCCCAGCCTTCTTACTAATTATTCTAAACTTGCTTCATCGTATTCGAGGTATATTAATTGTTGACACTCTTCGCGAGGTATGTACCAGTGTGTTTCCGGAGTCCAAATAATCTCATACATCTTGCCAGACAGATCGTAAACGAGTTTACGAGATTGAGGTTAGGTGTCACCCGGAGAACATCATCGCCGTTCGTCTCTCTTTCTTTCTCTCGATCGGTAAGACAGCCGTAGCGAGGGGAGATTCGCTTTAATTCGGAGTGTATTAACCTTGCCGCACGCTTCTGCCCTCGTTGATCGCGGTTGATTAAGCCCGGTCAACCGGAGCGCACTTTTTTCTCCCACGAATTTCGAGTGCACCGGGAACGTTCGAAACATCGGCGGAATTGCGCGGCTTCGACTGCGCGTCGAACGTTCGATTAATTTCGAAAATCGATCTCGCCCGTCAACGAATGGCGCGCCAATTTGAATTTCGAACGGTTTCGGAGAAATTCAGCATCGCTCAAGGAATTCTTTGCATGGCAGTATATTGTATTAAAGCTGTAAGTATGTATACGTATTATGGGTGCGCGCCTATATTGAAACAAATAAATAAATAAAATAAATAAATAAATAAAATTTTATTTACATAACAAAATGTTCTTCCTTACATCCTCTACTTTCATCATAATCGTCAGAAGTAGATCGTAAGAGTTATAAAATAAAAATATTGTAAACGCAAATAATTTGAGGAAATGTTTTAGATAAAAATTCCACGATGTTTATAACATGTTTATAACATACATATGTTACGGATATTTCTAATTAACGTCTTATAAAATTGATGACATCTATCATTTTCAAAATTCTTATTTAAATTCGTTATTAAAAATTGGAAGAACGTGGAAACAGTTTTTATATGTATGCATGAATATTGAAGTAAGTATACAGGGTGGGGCATTTATCCTGGCCACCTGGAACATCTCGAAAACTAAATTCCAGAGAAAAAAATATTCCAAATAAAAAGTTTAAGTCGAGGAGGGCCTAACACAGCAGTCATATTCATTTTAAATTTTCATCATGTTTTCAAGGTCATTCCAAGGTCAAGTATATTTTAAATAAAGTTTTGTATACAAGTAGGGCAATAACTCTATGTCCACCTTGAATATCTCCGTTAGTTGTAATAATATGGAAAAATGTTATCAACAAAATTTGCACGGTACAAAGGCGGGCATATTGTGTCATAAATGTTTTCTGCGTGCATGGAGGCATAGAGGAGATTTCAAGGTCACCTTGATTTTTTTTAATAGAAACACCTACTTTCTGTATCATGAATCGATAGACTATCGAATTCTGAGTAAAAATGTATTGACCTCCATATGTCCTAAATCTAATAATTAACGAGATATTATCGAAACAAGTTTCTTTTTTCTTTGGATAATATCTCGTTAACTATTAGGTTTAGAACATATGAAGATCAACACTTCTATACTTAGAATTTGATACTCTATTGATCTATGGTATAAAAACTAGGACATTCCATTTGGAAAAATAAAGTTGACCTTGAAATGACCTTGAAAACATGATGAAAATTAAAAATGGATATGACTGCTGCATCAGCCCCTCCTTGAGTTAAACTTTTTATTTGAAATATTTTTTTTCTCTGAAACTTAGTTTTCGAGATATTTCAGGTGGCCAGGATAAATGCCCCACCCTATATTATACTAGAAAACCATCAATAGAAATTGTTTACATAATAAAATGTTCTCCCTTTTACATCCGTTAATTCCATCATAATCGTCAGAAGTAGATCGTAAGAGTTAATGAATTTAATTAACAGATTTTAGTTACGAGCAGACAGCGGATCTTTATGCAACATAAAAATGTTGTACCTGAATTGCAACAAACTGGAGCGAAGTGGAAGTTTATTTTATTTTTTAACCCTTTACAGCTGTTCTAACTCGAAAATTAAACATTTCTTCTTACCTAGAATAATTACATTTTATACAATCAGTTTTGATAAAGTAATTGATTAGAGATACAAACATATTTAATAATCTAAACAATATTTTGAATAATGGTACAGCAATTTTTAGTGGCGCCTCAGAGTCACCATTCGAGTGCCAAGGGTTAATTTAAACACACATATTTTGCATACACAATCGTGCAAAATTACTCTAATTAAATACAAAATATTTTCTTTAGTAATTATTACTGTTCAATCAAGTGGAAATGTCTTTTATTCGAATTGCTTTCGTATTCTTTGTTACACAATATTGCCTATCATCGTGTTCGGTGGCAAAATGGAAGTCCTTAAAATTTCATTCAAATTGGTTAATTGGTTTACGAATTATAAACGATCAAAAGTCGTAAAAATGGCAGTTATAGGTTAAAAATCATGAAAAATTGTCATTTTTACCACTTTTGATCGTTAATAATTCGTAAACCAATTAGCCAATTTCAATGACATGTTCGGAACGTGTTGAATAATGGTATAGCAATTTTTAGGAGCGAGTCTCAGAGTCTAGTATTTCGAATTAACACTAGAAAGACTGAAACTTAGTGTATTGCCCAAAAGCAGTCAAAATGACTGCATTGTGAAAGAATTGCTAATGAGTAAAGAAATTTGTTTAAAATTTAATTTTTATTATTTTTGATATTATTTACAGTTATATAATAAGTTATTAATAAATATTAACAACACAAAGAAATTTACTTCACTAGGAAAAAGAATAATTTATTCATTATGTAGCGCGCCCGAGCCGCCGAATCCCCACTCCGCTGCCCGGCCGCGCAATGTAACTTGTCCGCGCGACCATACTAATACATACTTATTGAGCAACTGCAACTTATCCAATATACATACGCCCAAATCGACAATCTATCATGTACTGTTATTTCGATACAGAGATCGAACTGGTCATATAAGAAATTTACTTAATTCAATAATAAGAGTCATTTGATTATTTAAAATTTCCCAAGCAGTCAAAATGACTGCTTTTGGGCAATATAGGTATAACACATATATACAGGGTGTCCCAAAATTCGTGAAAATCCCGAAAAGGGGTGGTTCCTGAGATCATTTCAAGCGACATTTTCCTTTGCAAAAATGTTATCCGCGGCTTTGTTTACGAGTTATTAACGAAAAACACGGACCAATCAGAGCGCGATCTAGACGCGAGTTGCCACAGTCGGCCAATAGACAGTTGGCGCGCCGGGCCGACTGTGGCAACTCGCGTCTAGGTCGCGCTCTGATTGGTCCGTGTTTTTCCTTAATAACTCCTAAACAAAACCGCGGATAACATTTCTGCAAAGGAAAATGTCGCTTGAAATGATCTCAGGAACCACCCCCTTTCGGGATTTTCACGAATTTTGGGACACCCTGTATACAGGAAATGAAGGAGGGGGGAGGTAACTACAATTATATATATATTAATAAACGCATTTATATGTTGTACAAAAAGTCACAAAATTCTAAGAAGCTGTGTCATTATATACATAATTGTTTTTCTGATTGAAATTGAAAAGCAGTCGAAATGACTTCCTTAGGCAATCTAGTGTTAGTAGAAAGGACAAATCTTGAAAATTCTTACTTATAAATTCGTTATTAAAAATTGAATGTACCTGGAAACAGTTTTCGAAGTCGTTAGAATAGTCTAGTTAATAAATTTCGACCTTCGATATCTGAAAATCTCATTGGCAACTCGGCTTAAAGATTTTTGTAAAATTTCTCGTTTCCTCGAAGCTCGAGGACCATCAATCGCCAAACAAGGGGTGCAATGTGTGTCATAAAACAAGTCTAAAGAGATTCCGTGCAGAGGGGAGAGACAATGTGTAGGCCGTTGGTCAATTTAATTAAATTAATTGGTTGATGGTTACGACGGTACACAGCTCGGAAGTCACGCGCGTCCTTCTGTAGAGGGTGTGCACCTTGCGTCAATCGTTTACAAATTTGTCGGTCCACCCGATTGGCCGACACTTGTCCTTGACATTATTCCGGCTGAGTGACGTCCGCTTGCACGTAAGATAAAATAGAAACGACGACACGTGCACCTGATCGTCACCGTCATTAAGTGCTTTGTGTGTAGCCTACAGTCGAGCAACTGAAAGAATAAGCTCGGCTAGCAGGGCTGGTTTCATGGACTCATGCTCAGAAGTTACAATAGCATGATCGCAGTACCATATTCAAGGTATAGATTTGTCAGTTAGTTCACAGGCGAGGTTCAACTATGTATTAACTTTCATTTTTTTTTTTTATTACGCATTGTAAGTACAATACAATATACACAGGATGTTTCGTTTATCTGATAACGGAAATATCTTGTGACGCACTGAAGTTATGAAAAAAATTTGTTTACGAAAATTGTTCGGTACAAAGGGTGTAATCATATAGTCTAATCTTTTTGAGGACTAGAATGATGGGGAGGGGGATTTCAATGTCAAATTAAGTTTTTTAAATGGAATGTACTATTTTTTGTACCATAGATCGATAGAGCATCAAATTCTGAGTATAATAGTGTTGACCTTCATATGTCCTAAACCTAATAGTTAACGAGATATTGTCGAAACAATTTTCTTTCTTCTTTGGATAATATTTTGTTAACTATTAGGTTTAGGGCATATGAAGGTCAACACTTTTATACTCAGATTTTGATATTCTATCGATCTATGGTATAAAAATCAGGATATTCTATTTAAAAAACTTAATTTGACTTTGAAATCCCCCCTCACCACCATTCTAGTCCTCAAAAACATTAGACTATATGATTGTATCCTTCAGTTCGCCACAAGATAACAAGAAACAGCCTGTAAATGTGCCCATAATTATGAAAGTGGTCCAAGTCAAAATTTAAAAAAATGAGTTTATAGTTCTATCACATTATATTATTTTAAACTAAACTAATTTATATGGAATTCATTTAGTGTTAATATCCTTCGAAACAAGAAATATATAACTTGGATCACTTTCAGAATTTCGGGCACATATTTAAATCTAAATTCAACTTCAACTCTCAGCAACCCAATTTAAATCGAAATTCTACTTTCAATCATTATATTTTAATGTATATTTATTAAATTCAACTTTTAATTATTATATGTGCCCATAATTATGAAAATGATCTAACAATAAGTCAAAATTTTAAAAAAATGAGTTTATCAATTATTTCACATGATATTATTATAAACTAAATTAATTCAATGCAATTTTTACGATATTGTCGAAAACGATTTTCATCATCAGAAATGTTAGATAGTGCTCGTTATTCCAACATTATACGGAATTCATTTAGTGTTAATATCCTTTTCTTTTGAATGTCTCGAAACAAGAACTATACTAAAATTAATATAAAATAAAATAAAATAGAAAAATTTGACTTTGAACTTGAAGGTCAAGGACAACTTACATAAAAGTGAATGACCTTCGTATGTCCTCGTTCAAATCTACGTGAACCATTTTTCGCTTCGAATAATAGTCGTGTAAATCGAAGTGGTGATATGTGGTGACCCACCCTGTATAACGTCGTTCAATTCTTTTAGTGTCTCTATAGTTTTACAGTCTATAGTCTTGCCCAGTCCATTTTTGTTCGAAATACATCAAATCATTCATTACGAATAAAGTTTCGAGAGAGTTAATTGTTCCACCATTGATAGCGATGTAGTTCCCAATCACGTGACCAGTTAACACCCAAGAGGGGGTTAACCCTCAGCACTAGAGTGACGACTCATAGTCACCACTGCAAATTGCTGTACCATTATTCGAAATATTGTTCACATTATTAAATAGACCGTATTAAATAGACTGACGCTCATGATATGGGGGTGGGAAGTGGGGGTAGCGTAGACATCGCCGTTAGTTTCCAACAGGATTGAAATCCGAGACACACATGAAAAATAGTGCAGGAATGGTTAAATTCTCAGCTGTTTAAAATTCTAAATTGACCAACGAAACCTAGACTTAAATAAATGTTTTATGAAAAATTCTTTTGTACAACTACTGCGGGGAACAAATTACAAAAGTGGTGCGCTCATGATACGGGGGTGGTTTAACCCTTTGCACTCGAAGCAATTTCAATTCTAATATCAAGATATTTGTTTCAACCCAGATCAGTTTTGTTCTATGTAATCTTTTTTACACTGTGCACATCAAATTGAATCTGTTTTCTTATATATATAACAGTTGAGCTTTTTACAATTTATAGAATACAGACAAAAATAATGTTAAAACTGTTTTGAATAATGGCATGACAATTTTTAGTGTCGCCTCAGACTCGCCATTCGAATGCAAAGGGTTAACTCTTAGCACCCGAATTTTGATGCTGAGGCGCCGCTAAAAATTGCTGTACCATTATTCGAAATATTGTTTATATTATTAAATCGGTATCTAATCAATTACTAAACATTTAAGTATCGTCTGAGGTGTTATATCAATTTCATATTCACAAAAAAAAACATATTGAATGGAATTACTCTAGCTAGAAGAAAGAAATATACAATTTTCGAGTTACATAGCTCCGAGAATCGGGTATTGACGAATACAAGAGAACAAAGATAATCGATTAGAATGATGGGGTAAACTTTACTTTACCGGACTCAAGATTAGTACCTTTCTCCTACGAATTATGATGTATTTATATGACCTACTGATCGAAGTTTCGATCCTCTAGGATCAATAGTTGAGGAGTTATGGTCACTTAAAGTTGACCATTTTTGACAGGTAAGGCGACGTCCTTACCTATCAAAAAACTGGAAATATGCTCAACTTTAAGCGACCCTAACTCCTCAACTATTGATCCTAGAGGTTCGAAACTTCGATCTGCATTCGCGCCGGGTACAAATCTACTGGATAGCATACCAAATACATCATAGTTCGTGAGAGAAAGGCACAAATTTTGAGGTCGGTAAAGTAAAGAGCAGCTGAATGATGCGATGTGGCACCGAGGACGGGGACAATAGAAATGTCAATGTGCTCTGGAATTATAATGTAATCTTGAACAGCGATTTGATAGATTAGATAAATTGTCGAGACGAGTTATGGTTCGTGTTGTGTGTAGGTTCGAAGACGTCGCTAGATATCTTTCACAGCCATGCGACCGGGTCGATCGTTGTGCAGAGAGATGTGGGTCAGGCACACGCCCGAACCAGTGCTGCCAGATGGTTGTAAGATTGCAACCAGGTACTCTCCTCCTTTTCCCCTTCCACTATCCTATTTCATCGCTTTAGGATTGAGTGGGGCAAATGGGAGACACGTTGCGCGTGCGCGATGGGGACGCAACGATGACAGATGAGATGACATGACATTTCGCAGGTTTTAGGTTATTGCCGCGTATCGTATCGTACTCGTGTACATATACGTACTTAATGAAATAAATCATATGGTTCGTTCTAAATAGACATTGTAAACATTCTTTATTATATAATAAATAAAATGAATTGTAACATGTGGGAGTTTCAGTCGTGAAGCGAAGTATGAATGCTTTCTTTTATATGTAGAATTGAAAAAATTTTGAAATCTGTATGTATGTAGCACTGAGTTACATTCCAGTAAAATCAATAAATCATAATATATTTTAACACTGTTAACCCTCATACGCTTCTCAAAAATAGTTGCATAAAAGAGACTGGGATAATAAATTCACTCATTTTTCTTCTACACGATAAATTGACAAATTATGTTTCATTTGTAACGTTATATTTTAAAGAAATACAACTCACAACATAGACATGAAGGGATCAATAATTACATAGTATGTGAAATAAGTAAATGGGTGAATTTTACGCGGCAATAACCTAAAACCTGCGAAATGTCATGCCATTGTTGCGTCCCCATCGCGCACGCGCAACATGTCTCTCATTTGCCTCACTCAATCCCCGTCGCACACGCGCAACGTGTCACATATTACTCTGGTCATCAGAGAGGGGGTACCTCATATCGGCGTGATTCCCCTCATCTGGCAGCACTGGCCCGAACCCCCTGGATTTTCATCTCGCCTATACTTTCTCCGCCGGACACGCGTGTGTAACCCGTAACATTCATGGATGATCGTCTGTTCACTATTTATGAAAACTCATCGATTACACGTCGAAAAACGGACACAGAAGAACGCTCTAGTGCTCCGAGTCTTCGCCGATACGGAATGTCCATCGTATTGATTACGGTGGCTCATCTATTATCGGAGTGGTGTAGTTCATTCGGATAATCTTCGTGCGAAATCGTACTCGAAAGTCGGAATGTATTTGCTCGGCACCGGCCAGAGACAAATATTCTTTCACTAGCATAATTCCCGTTGAAAAATCAACGGCTGGCTTATTTCTGGACGCACGCTGCTAATTTAGTTTTAGCACTTCTTCTTCTTCTTCTTATTTAAAGGTTTTACGTCGCATCAAGTGCATGGTTATTAGCGACGAGAAGGTGTATCATTATAATACAGGGTGGTCATTTTATCTGAAGACATTGAAATATCTCGAGAACTATGGATCGGATCAAAACAAGTGGGCAATGAAAGTTGTTCGTCGCGATGGGGGACATCCAATGATACCAAACTCGACCACCCACCCCACCCCCTGGGAGTGGGGGTGGGGGAAGATAAAAAACTTAAATGGAAACCCCCATTTTTCATTGCAGATTTGGATTCTCCAGAAAAAAATACACAAATTTGACCTAGGAGTTTTTGCATTTTGGTTCACAGATGGCGCTGTAATGGACAAAAATCAAAATGGGTAAAAGATCGTTGAAAATTGGGGATATCTCGAGAAAAGTAGTTTGAAAAGTAGTTTTTGATTTATTGAGTCTCTTTCCTATTTCGTATTTTTCTCGTAATCTGTTATGTTTTGGACAAAATAATATCAGCGAGTGTGTTCCCTTAGCGTGGCCTATTCTAATTCTGGATAGGGTAACTTGCTCCCTCCTTTTTAGGACGCGCCTTACTTCTTGACCCTCAAAAAAAGACACATAGATAGTTTTGGAATGTGCAGAGGCTAGATATTTCCATTCCAGATCCCATTGGAGCATCAGATGTCTCTTAGCTTCTTTAATCTGGTCTTCCATAGAGGTACTGATGGGTTGACTGTCCATGGTCGGGGAATTTGCCGCTTGTTTAGCAGCCTTATCTGCTTCTTTGTTTAGTTTTAGCACTTGATCCTGAAGGATTTGCGGGATAAGAGCATACGCGTGACACCTGTGGGCTAACGGCTACCTGTGTACTAACCTAACCTTTTTTTTGTTAAGGGCGGGGCTAAAACCGAGGGTGAACCCCCATAAACACCCACCCCCGGGTTGTTCAATGGACTCTACTAAGAAGTTGATGCCCCAGCTTGTGAAGAACCAAGGGCCTCCACTTTTCGCATTGCTCCTTAGTTCCTCGTTCATATGCAACAACCTAATATGTAGTTGCTAAACGGCTAATGTTCAGCGGAAATGATAATCGCTTATGAAAGTTCGTGTCGAGGGTGGAAGAACGTACACCTATTAGAGCCTTGATTGCGTGAAAGCTCGATAAGAAGGCTCGATTACAGAATTCATTATGGCAGTTAGCGGCTGAAGGATCTATTAAATGAAGGACCTCCCCGTTAATGAAGTTTGAAATGAATTGTGCTTTAACTGCGTTCAAAATACACCCGGCTTCCGCGGGTAAACTTTGGGAGTAGATAAAAGGTTATGGCGACTCGTTGTTAGATATTCAATTCTGATAATACGAAAGTTCCGACGTGATCCTTATTATAATGAGCATTCCTTCGCGAGGGAGGCATCGAGTTTTTTAAAATCTTCTTTTGCCTCTGCTAGCGGAAACTATAAAACTACAATATCAATGGTAGAATATCCGAGCGATTGATGATAAATTTATACTCTACCTACCGAAAGCCTCAATTGGCATTTTAATGACTGAACTGTATGTAAAAGTAGCTGAATAATTTTATTTTAAACAACAGAGTGCTACGAAGTAGATGCTACATTATCTTGGGGTAAACTTTACTTTACCGGACTCAAAATTAGTACCTTTCTCCTACGAATTATGATGTATTTGATATGTAATCCAGCAGATTTGTACCCGGCGTGAATGCAGATCGAAGTTTCGATCCTCTAGGATCAATAGTTGAGGAGATATGGTCGCTCAAAGTTGAACATATTTCCAGTTTCTTAGCTGTCAAAAATGCTCAACTTTAAGCGACCATAACTCCTCAACTATTGGTCCATCGACAGCGGGAATAAACGCTTGGTGGTAATAAATATATTAATATATTTATAAACACACAATAAATTATTTTTTTCATTCAAAAATAAAATAATTACTACCAGTCAGTGTTAGATTACCAGTTACCGATTTACTAAAGCTCTTCAATTCGGTGGCGCCGCCAGTGGCCTAGTCTAATAGCGGCCTAACAGAGCAGAGTCGCTAGATGAAGGGTGGGGGCACGGATTGAGTGGAGTAGGTAAGCGCTTGCGCGCGGAGTGGGGATCGCTGGCCGCGATGACGTACTACCGAGTATCCCGCGGGGAGGTGTAATGGTTAAATTTTTAATAGTTTATATCTCCTAAACGCATAGTTTTTTTTTTAAATTTATTTTTTAACATTGCATTGTCACCCAGTTCTGAGCTATGTTTAAAGTTTCAAGTCTCTAGCTTATCGGGAAGTGGTTTAAAATTCGATTACAAGATTTGACGCATACAACAACAACGACACGGCAAGCTTCCATGGCGGAAGCGCAGGGAATCGTAGAAGGGGAAGGTAGAGTGGGGACACAAATCTTAATCGAACTCGGGCTACTTCCCCCCATAATTCTTGGAAATGTAGGATAGAAAGTGAAGAATGCACAGACAAGTACTTAAATAATGAAATATATTTCATATATAAATATATAATGGCGGTTCCAGTTCGTCAATTTATAATAGCTTTGTCCAATTCGTGAATGTCCATTGATCCATTGATCGTCTAATCGACAACCTTGGAGGGGATCTTGATACAGGCCTGAGATTTTCCGTTGCCGTCGACCAGCGACAGCTGGATGGTCAGGGCGATCTTCGGGTAGATCTTCTCGATCGGCATCTGCAGCTTGTAGGTGACACGCTCACCCTTGTCCAGGGGGCATTCTCCGTTGACAAGACTCTTGCAGGCGTTCTGCTCGGGCAGCTGGTACGCGGTGCTAATGCTTCCAATGTGTACCGTTACCTTTGGCGTCAGGGTCTTCGTGCTGTCCTCTGTAACAGATTATCTAACTGAGAACGACTTTCCTACTCGTCTTCTACAGAGATAGCGATCTTTAATGAATGGTCGACGATTTAATCTCAAGTGCAAGCTACAATGATATAAATAAAAGAATATTCAAGCTCTGGAACCTTCATTTTACGAAATCTCTACCGGAAAATTATAAAATTATAAATTTGATATTCAACATTTACGATCGATAATTGGAATTATTTTATCATGTACGGCGAAACGGTCACACACAACCAGGGATATTTTGCAACAATGTCAAGAATGTTTGGATCTGAAGCCGTTAAAGTTCCAAAGGAATGGTTAAACAATTGTAGTAATTGATCGAAACGGTAGCGCCGAAAGCATCTATAAATTTGATATTCTCTACTGGAATATTGAAACGTTAACTGACATGAGAAGTCCCATACGCGTTAACAAATTCTGCAATTTCGTAGATGAAACGGTCTAGACGCTAAATCGCCATTCGCATTTCGTACCGGCTCCGTTTAAAGTTTCAAACACCCATCTCGGAAATATTCTCGTGCCCCATAGTTCCGAAGATAATATTTCTTTAATATTCCCCATCTTCTAAAAGCTACACCGGGACGGAATAATAAAACCGGAATTTCCTGAGAACGCGACGGATCTCGGTTTTGTTTCACGACTGTCTTACATGTTCGTCGTTATACAGGGTGTCCCAAAAATGTTGTACTTCCAACTTAGAAGTGAAATATGAGAAAAGGGAACACAGAAGAAATATTCAATGATAAAATAATAAAAGAATTATGATGTATTTGGTATGTAATTTAGTAGATTTGTACCCGGCGCGGATGCAGATCAAAGTTTCGATCTTCTAGGATCAATAGTTCAGGAGTTATGGTCGCTTAAAGTTCAGCATATTTCCAGTTTTTTGATAGGTAAGGGCGCCGCCATATTGGTTTGTAGTGACGGTCGTATGCCGCTTACTGAGTTGGTTAGGATTAGATCGAGGGGGCGGTGAGGTAAGCGGCTCGCGGTCGTCATTACAAACCAATATGGCGGCGCCCTTACCTGTCGAAAACACTGCGAATTGCTCAACTTTAAGCAACCATAACTTCTGAACCATTGATCCTACAGGATCGAAACTTCTAAAAGGTACTAATTTTGAGTCCGGAAGTAAAGTTTACCCTAATAAAAATATATAAGATCAATCTCGGCGAAACTTTTAACCCTACAATTATAATTTCATTGTCAGTCTTCACTTACGGACGGTGAAGTCGACCTCGGCGGACGCAAAGGTGCCCCTCTTGAAGTTGCAGGGAAGCTGGCTGCAGCCCGCGATGTTGACACTGTTGGGCGCCGGCAGACCAGCACCGCAGGACTGGTACGGTGACTGCATAGAGTCAGCGATGCAGAAAACTGCGACGAGGAGAACTGCAACCGAAAGAGACATTTCGTCGTCAGAAAAACCACTGTGCACTCCCGTCAAATTTCTTTGTCGGATCTTCGAAAATTGGCGAAAATTTTACGCGTTTTTATCGCCGCACTCTACTTAATCAGCAAAGTTTCTCGCAGCGGGGTGCATAAAAATTGCAAGGGAACACGAAGTGAAACGTAACGTAAATGTCCCCACTATCAAATCGTATAACTCTGTTTATGTCGTTTGTAAATTAAAAACAGCAGAATCAATAAACTTTGGACTGGAAAAGAACAATTTCTCATAAAAATTCTAATTTAGCATTATTAAATGTTAGTGAATTTTTATGTCATGTAAAAAATCAGTTGCTGTGTACTTTACTACTTTACATTACAAACAATTCATGTAACTAGTCTGTGAATAGTAATTCTCGATTTTTTAATCAATGTAGTAAACAATCAAGATTTTTATCGTTAAATTTACTTTATTTTTACGATGGCTCACAGAGGGGATACTGCAAACTGATTTTATTTATTATAAAATTTAAAATTGATGATCTTCAAGATATTTCTATTTGTTCATAAGCTACAAGTATGTGTACTTTTTTAAATTTCATTCTTAGTTTATTTATTTCTTGATGTTTCATATTGTAAAGACTTGTCCAAACAATACTGCACCCCTAAATGGCTTATAGAAATTTGTAGCTTAACAAAAGACTGGATTTGCATAAACATTTGCAGTCTAGTAAATTGATTAGAGGTTGAATATTATTATTGTAGATCCGATGGTAATAATATTCAGTGATGGTTACATACCGTAGGTGATGAATGCCATTTTGGTGGTTGTTGCGACTCGGAGACAACTGATGCCTGCTCCATCCAAAGTATCGGTATTTATTTCTTGCTGCTATCTAATCAATTGGGAAATGGCAGTGGTAATTGTCCGAAGCGATATTCAAAAACACTTGAAATCTGCACACCTGACATCGACAGACAATGGTCAACCGTTAGTTTACCGATAAAGATCGGATCGAAAATAACTTTAATGAACACAGCGCGGAGTGTTGGATCAGAAAGATCGTAGGTTTTCTTTGATAAAAGACAATGTTTCGAGTGCTCTCGAAACGAATCTTACAGTATGTTCGTACGTTATCGGAGATAGTTTGCCTGCAGGTGTTCACACTGTTTTGTAACATTCAAAAAATATATTTTCTTCGCTGGAAAAATCTTGTAGATGTTTACGATTGCGAAACGAAAATATAAATTGAAATTACAAAGGATGTAGTGAAAACATATACTTATTTAGCGCGTTGACTGTCACGTTGCACTATATGAGCTGGAAAGCCAAATTTTGTGGCCGAAATTATGGTAGCGTTATTTCAATTCTTTTATGCATTATGGATTTTATGCATTTATGTCAAAAATGGGTAGTTGCAATTTCAAACATTGAAGAGAACATCAATTTATTAATTATAGCTTATGGGACGTCATTAAACAATGAAAGAAATGATTACTTGGCCCTTGTTTATTGCAGAGTAGGGCAATAATCAACAATACAAAGTACGTTTCAAAGGACAATAAAAAACATTTTATAGCAGGCTTGTTAATCATTCTCTTCTTGTCCCGTAGCACTTGAAACAAGGTTCGAAAGCATTTTTGAACTTTGTTTTAATATCACTGTATCCCCTTTCATATTTCAGCATGACAGTACTTGTTTGTTTAAAATTGAATAACTATAAAACTAAACAATATAATTTAATGCAATAAGAAGCATTTTATAGCAGGCTTTTTAATCATTCTTTTCTTGCCTCGTAGTATTTACTTGAAACAAGGTTCGAAAGCATTTTTGAACTTTGTTTTAATATCACTGTATCCCTTTGCATATTTCCGCATGAAAGTACTTGTTTGTTTAAAAATGAATAACTATAAAACTAAACATTATAATTTAATGCAATAAGAAGCATTTTATAGCAGGCTTTTTAATCATTCTTTTCTTGCCTCGTAGTATTTACTTGAAACAAGGTTCGAAAGCATTTTTGAACTTTGTTTTAATATCACTGTATCCCCTTTCATATTTCAGCATGACAGTACTTGTTTGTTTAAAATTGAATAACTATAAAACTAAACAATATAATTTAATGCCATAAGAAGCATTTTATAGCAGGCTTGTTAATCATTCTTTTCTTGCCCCGTAGCACTTGAAACAAGGTTCGAAAGCATTTTTAAACTTTGTTTTAATATTACTGTATCCCCTTGCATATTTCCGCATGAAAGTACTTGTTTGTTTAAAAATGAATAACTATAAAACTAAACATTATAATTTAATGCAATAAGAAGCATTTTATAGCAGGCTTTTTAATCATTCTTTTCTTGCCTCGTAGTATTTACTTGAAACAAGGTTCGAAAGCATTTTTGAACTTTGTTTTAATATCACTGTATCCCCTTTCATATTTCAGCATGACAGTACTTGTTTGTTTAAAATTGAATAACTATAAAACTAAACAATATAATTTAATGCCATAAGAAGCATTTTATAGCAGGCTTGTTAATCATTCTTTTCTTGCCCCGTAGCACTTGAAACAAGGTTCGATAGCATTTTTAACTCTCAGTGACAGACTTGCCCCATTTTCGGGGCAACTGCGTCCTAGTTGACACTTTGTACAATATCCTATCAAAATGATGATTTTCAAGCAAAATTAGAATCCTACATAATACTAATTGATCAGTAATAACTGTGGCAAGAGTTTGATACCAAAAACGTTAAGATTTTACATACCAGACTGAAAATACATCAGTTTATCCAACTTTGCAAAAACTAGGACGGACTTACTCCACTCCACCTTATTTCCAGGTTTGGTTTCATTAATCGAACTCTTCTGACTTTGTAGAAGATTTTTAGGGTTTCGATCCGGCAGCCGACGCGCGACGTGTTAATGCACATAGAAAACGGAACAAAACAATGTACATGCTAACTCGTGTGTTTTAAATTTTTAAGAAGAATTTAATTAACCAGATAGACAGATAATATAGAGCGGCATTAGTTGTGGACTTTGGTGAGGTGAATCTGTCAGATCAGTTCACTGGTTCTTCGATTATTTCTAGTATCTAAAAATAGTTGATTACATTGGAAAAATGAATGCACACAGTTAAATTAAGAAAAATTAAACAACGTAAAAACATTTTATTTAATTCTGCCGGTACATAATAATAGAAGCTTATGACTAGACAGCGGATTTTATGCGCTTATGACAATAATGAACATTTTTAATAATATTTAAAATTTAAAAATGATATTTTAATAATTTCAATAACATGTGTTAAATAATGAAAATTTTAAAATAATAAACACATTAGAAGAAGAACGCGAGAACATCGTTCACATTAGAAAAATTTAAGAATACTGTTATACAGGGGTGTGCGAGAACCCCTGAAATATTGGGTCGAGTCGGGAACACAAAATTTTTTCATGTCGAAACATATTCGGGAACCCCTATTGTTATATCTGTGGTGGCAAGGAAAAACGCCGCACATCACAATTTCAAGAAATCGAGTTTATGCATTGATTGAGTATTTACCAGAAAAAAAGTCATGAAAACAAATTCGAAAGGTTCCGGTTGGATTGCATTATTTTTTGTTGTCCTATGTTAAAGCGTTAGCGATCAAAACTTTGAACGGCAATATCCCGAAAGTGAAAACACGCTGCTGTGCGAAAGCAAGAAGCACCCAGCCATATTTAATAGAAAAGCGTAGAAAATCAAATAAAAAAAGAAGAACACGGAGTAAGTTTTGAAAAAGGATCCCGCTGTTTAATTGAATCGTTCTGAGAAAAAATATGTGTTATTGCGGATTATCTAATACTTTAAATGCAATAAATCAATCATTGTCCAATACAATTTCTACATACAGATATTGTTTGTAATTATAAAGGATGAGTCACCTAACGTTTCCACCTCAAATATCTTTGTTGTTCCAAAGTTGAATGGTAAAATGACAAAATTGAATGGTAAAATGGGGCTCGTACAATACCAAAGAAATTTTTGTTTTTATGTAATTTTTTTTTAGAGATATGAAGGTCACCTTCATCGCATGTATCGCATTCAGACATTTGACGTACCTTTAAAAACAACAAAGATATTTGAGGTGGCAACGTTAGCTGACTGACCCTGTATCTTATAATTATACTGGGTGCTTCTTTCTTTTGCACAGTAGTGTACGTGACACGCGGAGTTCTTCCTACAGATATTATTCTCAGCCTGCTAAACATATTTAAAGAAACAAATCAATTTCCATTTCACTGCAGAATACGTTTATTTTACATGAAGATCAGCTGTCTACTGATAACTTTAATAGAACGCGAGAATTTCGTTAACTCTGTTGCTCCTCCGAATTCTGGCTCCCTGAGGCGATATTTCCACTCGTCGAAGGACTCTCGGTCTCTGTCGACTTGTCTTCCTTTGCCGAGAGATTCTGCTTCGATCCGGAACCGGAAGTGTTCGCCTTCTTCGTCCACGGAGGTACTTGTACGAACTTCAGGACCAAAAGATCGCGAAGACAGGTCGGCGTTATCCTGAACAGCGCGTGGTACACGCAGTATCGCCATGATTCATGCCTGGATCAATGATTGAACAGCTGTATTACTTGACGTCAATCAATCTCTAATTGCACGAATCACTCGAGATATCTTGAACCATCTCGATCGATTGAATTTATCGAAGTGGCCAGGTGTTCCCTTGCAGGTGTCCCGCATCCGAAAGAAAAATGAAATAGTGTGGACAGTAGATACTATATGGAGATAGGCAGCTATCGCTGGCCAATGGTTCGAGATACCACGAGGCACTGTCAACGAAAGTTTCACGTCCGCATTCGTGCAGTTCGGTCGTCGTGCTAGAGATCGTTCGAATCGCTCCGCACCAGAGGTGGGCATTGTTTAACGAAACAGATGTTTCAAATACTATTTAACATAAATCTTTAAATGTTTTCGGCGCTACGGTTCGATCTTTTGTTAAGAACAAAGCTATTTTGCTAATTTAGTCAAACATAATCAACGTTTCGATTCCAGTTTGGATCTTTTTCAAGATTAATTTGATTAATTAACTTTGTTCTTAACAAAAGATTGAACCGTAGCGCCGAACACATTTAAGGATTTATTATCAACAAATACGATCGATAGAAAAAAAAACATATTTACTATTTAACATTTTCGATTTGATTTTGCTTAAAGAACATAGTATTTTAAATAGGACAAACAATTTTCAAAAAATAAAATATCTCACTTTTTCCGTTCTTATAATACTCTGGGAAACCGCATAAACACACAGTGTATCTTGTTGTTAGGAAACTATTTTATATTGAATAAAATCTTCAGATTGAAATTGAAAAATTACTGCGTCAAATAAAATATTCTATTCTCAAAAATTAAGTACTGCGTCAAATCAAATATTCTTTTGGCAAAATATCTCTACCTGGAGATTCAAATACTATTTAACATTTTCGATTTGATTTTGCTTAAAGAACATAGTATTTTAAATAGGACAAACAATTTTCAAAAAATAAAATATCTCACTTTTTCCGTCCTTATAATACTCTGGGAAACCGCATAAACACACAGTGTATCTTGTTGTTAGGAAACTATTTTATATTGAATAAAATCTTCAGATTGAAATTGAAAAATTACTGCGTCAAATAAAATATTCTATTCTCAAAAATTAAGTACTGCGTCAAATCAAATATTCTTTTGGCAAAATATCTCTACCTGGAGATTCAAATACTATTTAACATTTTCGATTTGATTTTGCTTAAAGAACATAGTATTTTAAATAGGACAAACAATTTTCAAAAAATAAAATATCTCACTTTTTCCGTCCTTATAATACTCTGGGAAACCGCATCAACACACAGTTTTATCTTGTTGTTAGGAAACTATTTTATATTGAATAAAATCTTCAGATTGAAATTGAAAAATTACTGCGTCAAATAAAATATTCTATTCTCAAAAATTAAGTACTGCGTTAAATCAAATATTCTTTTGGCAAAATATCTCTACCTGGAGATTCAAATACTATTTAACATTTTCGATTTGATTTTGCTTAAAGGAAATAGTATTTTAAATAGGATAAACAATTTTCAAAAAATGAAATATCTCACTTTTTCTGTCCTTATAATACTCTGGGAAACCGCATAAACTAAAAATTTTTTTTTAATTAAAGCTGAAACTTTGCAGAATTTGGGAAAAATAGGGCGATTATGGTAAGAACGTTTTTTAACCTTGAGAAAATTTGTTAAACGTTCACAATTTCAAGAAAATGTGGTTTCTCCAGTACCACGCGCGGAAAAAATTTTTTTTGAACATGCTGTACTTCATTTCCCATAGATTTTTTCACGCTGATTTCAAATCTGGTCTCAAAATTTGTCTACGACCTCAGGATATTGCAAGAAATCGATTTTTCGCTTTCTGGAGCCAGTTAAAGTTAAAAAGCCGAGATTTACTTCAATGTTGAATAACTCGAATAAAAGAAATCGCACAATATTCAACAACCACACAATTTACACAGGAAGGATAGCCCTTCCAAATGATATTAGCGCGATTTATCAAAAAAATTTGTTGCTCCCCGTGTGATGTTCCAAAGTTGCACAAAATTTTTGTTAACCGTCAATGTTGTCTTCATCTCGCTATAACTTTGTAAAAACCCAACATATCAACAATTTGAAACAGAGCATGTGAAACTAGAGGTTTCAGGCTTTCAAACCATTGTTCAACGATATCGATACGGTAATTTTTGACAGAGTTACGATCACGTACTGTGGGACCAATTTTTCGGGTTCGCACAAGTGATGCCTTAATTCTTTCGAGGAGTGTATTTTACCCAGCTGTGCTCGGCACCGCTCGAAACAATTCGTACGTTTTCTACAATCGTCCAGAACAATATTAACTGAATGCTAAACATATTACAAAGTTACAGGGGGGTACAGATAAAAAATTAAAAAATTATTTCCACATTGGCTAGTAAACGAATCCTTTTAACGTCTCTGAAAAGCTCGAGCTGTCAAGTCCAATTTCGAATAAAACGGAACACCCTGTAATGCATAGTATGTTTAAATCTTTCTAACATTTTTGCCATTTTCATTTACACCTACTCGTTTCTGTAATAAATGCATCAAGTCCGCAGTCCACTTATGACTGGACAAGTAAAAGAGACGACAAAACGGATCGCGTGATGGCGACCTTCAGAGAAGAAAGCACGTTAAATGCTTTCCGATTCTTGAAAACGTCGCGAATCTTTGCGAGACTGCGATTTTCGAATTTTTTCGAGAAATCCGGGCGGTTGTTGGGAGTACAATATCAAAGCTGACGCACTTGTAAATCGCTGACGGGTATTTGTCAAGCAGAGCGCCTTCAAAGATCTCGTAGATCCTCTGGTCTGGCAGCTTTTCCAGGTTTCCACCCTTCGCCACGGATCCGAAATATTGCGAGTAGCTGGTAAAGTAATCACCGTAGAAGATCCTCGCTTCCTCTGTCATCGACTTCCTCATCGTCTCGAACTGTTCAGCCTGTCTGGCCAATATGTTGCTCTCTCTGAAAAACGACCCTGCGAAAAGGTACAAGACCGAATACTTTACTCTCCGTTCCTCTGACTTTAGCGAACGTACAGGGTGGGTCACCACGCACTACAGTGGCCGAAATTTCTATAAAGTCACTGTGTTTTGTGCCCGTGCGAAATCAATACGGGCCGGTTTATGTACTTCTTTAAGGCCTGGTTTACGTTGTATTTTTGTCCAGAAGAATTTAAAAGTTGTTGCACACGTCTTGTTGTTACTGGGAGCTCCAATTCAGCTCGAAATTCTGCTGCATTTTTCCTTTCCTTAGCTGCAGACCTCATTAATATTGAATGTTGTCCCTTTGACTATTTTTTATTACTACCTTTAACATGATTTTTTCCGTAATTTTCACGTAAATTGATATAATTATTAATCACAGTATATGGCCGATTAGTTTTCTTAGCAATTGCGCGATTAGAGCAGCTCATATCTTTATAAGCATCGATTGATGATTTTTCTTCACTTGTTAGTACTTTTCCTCTCGGCATTCTCATACACGTGAATCAAATTATAACAAACAGGATTTCTGTGAGTTCTAACACTAATACTTTTAGAATATTCGCAGTTTTCCGTAGTTCTCTGCTCAGAATACAGAGAAACACTAAGTGACTTTATAGAAACTTCGCACTTGTGTTCTGCACCACACAGAAAAAAATCAAAACAAACGTAAATAGTAAACATAGCGGTCTAGAGTACGCAGTCCCTCTGTCCGAGTGTCTACAAGGCACAAGACCAGATACGATATATCAACAAAAATGGTGATATTTTTCAAATATCTATGAAAAAGAAGATGACTTTATGTAAATTTCGGCCACTGTACCACTTGGATTTACACGACTAGACTGCGGATCTTTATGCATTTTTCACAAAAACAAGTGCAATTTCAAACAGCGTGGAGATCAAAACAGTTTAAGACAATCAACGCGTTTCTTTCAGCTTAATGAAACCACTAAAGAGAGAAATTCGTTCCTATTTCGTTCTTATATTTTGCAATTCATTCTTTATTCTGCATAAAGATCCGCAGTGTATAGATAACTATTATTATTCACATTCTGACGTTGATAGCTTTTTTTGTAGGTGGACCCATAGAGGACGTACGAAGGTCATTCATTTTTTTTTACCACTGTTACGGATAGAGAATATATTCCGTTCGTTTCTCACAGGAATCTCTTCCAGATCGTCTCTGGCGGGAAGCGTCCTAGATAACCTTTCGAACCCTTTGATTTAGGACCGAGCTCTGGCTTCGATTTCGTTAGAAGTGACAAAAATGAGAGTCTGGCCCTAAGCCCTAATCTCTAAGCGCGATTAGATAATGAACAAAGTATTCCATTCATTGTAGGGGTATATAAACCCTTAGATTCTCACTCTCGTGGGTTAGTACTGCAGTAGACACGTATCGCGTCACGTCGTGCTGCATTTCGGAAAGTTAACTTCTAACGAGATCGGGCTAAGGTACCTTTCGGATCAAAGTCTAACATTATAGATTCCGTTTGTTCGGTTTATAGTCTATTGGTCAGTGTTGAAGTTGTTTCCGAGTCCCCCGCATTGCCAGTGCGTGAAAACCGAGCACCGTAGTTTAGGTAAATTCTTTCTTTCACATTTCATATCTTTTCCTCTCATTTCCAATCGCGACACATACACACTTGTACTACAGAATTTTATAAGTAGAATATATTTGTGTTATTGGTAATTAGAGCAAGTTCATTGAACCTATAATTATCGTCCAGAATCCTTATATAGTAATTGAACGTTCCCACACGATACAACCTTACCGCTCGGGTTGTATCATTTAGATTATATAAGTTACGAGGTCTACTAACTATCCTAGCGACTCCCTGATTTCGCATCAGGTTCGTTCGCGCCTTACCAATTATCAAATAGAGATTTTTCCTACCTAGTGGCTCCCCAATTTCGCATTGGGTTCGTCCACGAAAACTATACCATCCTAGCGGCTCCCTGATTTCGCATCAGGTTCGTCCGCATCCTAACAGCTCCCTGATTTCGCATCAGGTTCGTCTGTGCTTTCATCCAACCTCCCAGCGGCTCCCCAATCTCGCATTGGGTTCGTCCGCGCTATTCTACAACCTCCTAGCAGCTCCCCGGTTTAGCATCGGGTTCGTCTGCGCGTCATTTCCTAGTGACTCCCCAATTTCGCATTGGGTTCGTTCACGAAGTTTCACCTTCCCAGCAGCTCCCTGATTTCGCATCAGGTTCGTCTGCGTCTGATTCCATTCCTAGAGGCTCCCTGATTTCGCGTCAGGTTCGTCCTCACTGTCTACATTCCTAGCGGCTCCCCAATTTCGCATTGGGTTCGTCCGTGTACCTTAACTAACAAATTGATACCATATTCCTGGGTTTATAACCCTTCGCCGGCCACTCGTGCTTCTCGCGGCCCTGGCTCGTAACACCACGCTTATATTAGCTTGCCGAATTGTCGTTGTTGTTGTATGCGTCAAATCTTGTAATCGAATTTTAAATCACTTCCCGATGAGCTAGAGACTTGAAACTTTAAACATAGCTGAGAACTGGATAACAATGTAATATTAAAAAATAAATTTAAAAAATAACTGTGCGTTCAGGAGAAAAAAGTTTTTTCAGAGATGTCAGCCAGCCGCTGTACGTGGCACGCTAATTTCTGCGAAGCACTAACTTCAAACACAGCTGCCATAGGTAAAAAATTGTAACAGCGAGTTCATGGGATACTCAATCGAATCGGCAGAATCTCTGCTTCAATCTGACGTTCGAATCATGGTATTACGATCATTTCTCGCCGAGATACAGCGAGTTAAAGGAAAAATGTAAATTGCGCATTTTTTAAGCATATTTTTAGAAACACCTGGTATATCGAAATGCTAATGAAATTGGAAAAACAAAATAAGTGCCTTGAAGAGAAAGAAACGCTCTTTCTATTGCTTTTTTGCACAAGATTCCACAATAATTTTTTCGCTGTCTGGAGCCGGTTAAATTTAAAAAGCCCATATTTACTTCAATGTTGAATAACTCGACTACAAAAAATCGCACAATAATCAACAACCACACATTTTACACAGGAAAGATAGCCCTTCCAAATGATATTAGCGCGATTTATCGAAAAAATTTGTTGCTCCCCGTGTGATGTTCCAAAGTAGCACAAAATTTTTGTTAACCGTCAATGTTGTCTTCATCTCGCTATAACTTCGTAAAAAACCAACATAGCAACAATTTGAAACAGATCATCTGAAACTAGAGCTTTCAGGTTTTCAAAGCATTGTTCAACGATATCGATACGGTAATTTTTGACGGAGTTATGATCACGTAAAGTGGGAGCAATTTTTCGGGTTCGCAGAAGTGATCCCTTAATTCTTTTGAGGAGTGTAGTTTACCGCTCCACGCTTCTATTTATAGTCGCTATAATGTCTAAAAAAATTATTTTCTCCTTTTTAGTGCATTTTAATATAAGCGTGGTTTCCAAAAAGTTTTTTAATATATATTTTTTTTGGATTGGAAACATAGTTTTATTGCACCACTTGATGCATCTTGATTATTTTTAATAATAACAGTCGTGTAAATCGATGAGGTAATGTAAATATTCTCTCGTGGCGGTTATCTCCTCGTATCTCTTTAAAAAAAATGATTTCTTCACATAAGTGGGTTAACTGTCTTGTAAAGAATATAAATATGCATTCCATGGTGCAATAAGAAATATGTTTACATTTTAAAAATAGTGAATGACCTTCATATCTCCTTGACGAACTATTAACGTCAGAATGTGCCCCATTTGATACCATTGAACGCTACGCGAACCATTTATCACGTAGAATAATAATGGTAATGCAAATTAAAGTGGTAATATGTGGTGACCCACTCTATGTATGATAATAAAATGGTTTATCAGTAGCATTTCATTTATCGAAGTCGTTCATCTCTTCCACAAGTATATATTGCTCAAAGTTTAAATTAATCTCGATAAAAACACTTTTCTCAATTGAAAGGAGAAACGTACGCTTCATTTGCATTTCCTATTTCTGCCCGATTAAACGGTGATAACCTTATCGCTAGACTGCGGATTTTATGGATTTATGACAAGAATCGGTAAAAAATATTTGCATAAGAAGTCGCAGTCCACTTATTACTGTTTTCATTCGGGATTATATTGCGTTGAGAATATTGCATGTTTTTAGTACGTGAGAATGCATCAAAGAGTTTGATATGTACTAGTGAGTGTACAAAGTATTTGTCTAACTTTTAAAAACGAATAACTCTTTTTCAGACTGGCGGCTGTAAAGACGTGTTGTAGCGAAGGAAAAGGAAGGGGAACTTTTCGTCCTAGGCCCACACTAGAGGAGTTAAACATTTCTTATTATAATTCTGTCAAACCGACGAATTTTTAAAAACCAAATGTTTCATCACATCTGTGGAATGGCCGCCGTACTCACCGAATCTCAACCCGATGGATTACAGCGTGTGGTCGATTTTGGAGGCCAGGGCCTGTGTTCGGTCCCATAAAAATTTGCAGTCATTGAAAAAATCTCTGTATCAGGAGTGGGACCGAACGACGCCAGAAGAGCTGCGGCCCACAGCCGAAAATTTCAAGACACGTTTGAGCCTCTGTATCGGCGCAAAGGGTGGCCATTTCGAAACTTCTTAAATATATGAATACTAAAGGACCATGTTGTGGTTGTTATTATTTGGTTTTTCAAAATTCGTCAATTTGATAGAATTATAATAAGAAACGATTAACTCCGTTATTTCTTGTCACCCTGTATATGTATTGATGGCGGATCAGGTAGTAGCGGGAAGGAAAGACAAGGGACGAAGAACTGACGAGCAATACGAAAAGTGGAGGCCCTCAGTTCATCATAGGCCCGGGCATCAAATGCTTGGTAGAGGGGCGGTCCATTGAACGTCCCGGGGGTGGATGTTTACGGGGATTTCCCCCAGATTTTAGCCTCCCCTTAACAAAAAATCTGTCCATCTTGTGGCGAGTGTAGGAAGTTAGCCGCCACAAGACGTTAGAAGGATTAGTTTACCAGCTAATCTGATGTAGATAAGAAATTTAAAAATCGTGACCTACTTGTTCCTTCGCAACAGCGACCAATAACAATTTGAAATTGATCCTTTTAACGTCTCGAAAAAGCTCAAGCTTTTGGGTCCAATGTTGAGAAAGTTATTCCTTTTTAAAAGGTGTACGAATACCTTGTACACCCACTGTAACGACAAAAATGAAAAAAAGCAGTCTTCAATTTGCAGTCTACTTATCACTGTTTTCATTCGGGATTATTGCGTTGAGAATATTGCACGTTTCTATTGTTCTCTTCCTAACAAACCATTAAGGGGTCGTTTCTGATTAGAGGTAATTTTGATTACAGACCAGGAATAAAGCAAACGACCTTGACGTCGAACTTCCTCAGCTCGAGTCTAAGTGCGGTGGCCCAGGCAGAAATCGCGGCTTTGGTCCCGCTGTAGGTTGCCACCCCGGGGATTGGCTGGATGTTACAGTGACTCGAGACTACAACGATCCGAGTGGAGTGCGATCGGATCATCGGCATCAGTTCCCGAGTGATTCTCATCGTGCCAAGGAAATTGACTTCCACTTGACTCCTGATCTGCTCCTCCGTCTGCCATTCGAATTCACCGAAGATCATCACAGCGGCGTTATTGACCAAGCATCGTAGCTCTGTAAATAGATCACTCTAATATTCACTCGCTCATCATCTATAATTCATAATTAATCGCGTTATCAAACCAGACGAGCTTCAATCAGTAGCAAACCGAATTAACCCCTTACCGTAACGTTTTCTTTACAATCACAGTGATTAAAGGGGGTAGTCCCTCTGTTAGGATAGTGTTTCGGTAGTCAAAAGCGTCAGATAAAAGATCAATCTAGGCCGTAGTCGCCCTCGAAAATCCTATTTTTACGTTCACAAGGCGTAATTTGCATGATTCGGAAGCATGTCCAGCTTCCGAGTAGGCATACATCCTCCCAGAAGAACAAAACTGTTCTTCTATGATAATCCTCCTTCGATACTATTTAAATTATACCATAAATATTTTTTGTGCCATAAAGGAGATATTTAGGTGGCCGCCTTCAGCTGAGACACCCTGTATAATGTGCTAGGTTGTCGCATATGAAATGTCCGACTTTGAAATGCAAATGTTCGGAAGCTTTAACACGAAAAGCTATTGCAAACATCAAGTTTAATATACACATGTAACATACATATAGATTTTAATTTAAATAATTGATTGTACCCTGAAATCAATTTTATTTCAATGATACGATTGTTTCAATGGACGACAGTATTATGGGAGAAATTACAAAATGGACCGTCTTATAAATGAAGAACGTGAACGACTAAAAAATTACAATGGTGTCTGCTTTGATTAATAATTTTTTTTTGGTTATTTCGCGACAGGACCTACAGTTTTTATGAGTTGGGTTCCGAACCACCACAGTTTAAATGGTGCATGATTAATAAACTTTGATTAATAAATGTATTTAGGACAAAAATTGTGCTTGTATTGTGACTGCCAAAAAAATCGGACATTTCATTTGCTACAACCTGCTAAATGAAAAGGGCCTAGCAGACTAAGATTGGTCCAGCGGCCCCACCCACAATTTTTATTAATATTGTGCGGAAAACAATGGTTTTAGGTTGAAAGATAACCCCCTAAAATTTTAAGTCGCCAACCCTTCGTATAAGGATGATATGAGGGTAAGTACCCTTAACTGTATCATTTTTTTTCTCGGTTGTTAATTAAGATATTCGGATAAAAAAGAACGAAAATACTCGAACTTACCTCCTTCATATCATACATTTTTTTCACCATCGTGATCAAATTATTAAGGGTAGAAAAAAATCATTTAATTTTTTAGGGGTGGGAATTGCAAGCAACCCTTCGAGTGACCACATCCAAAAAATTCAAGAATAATGTTCTGTTGCTTATCTAACGTATAAAAAAGTTTCAAGATGGTCGGATTGGTGGAACATAGTTAAATATTGAAAAACAAATAAAATTACGTCATTATAATGGTATAATGTACAGTGGAGTGTTTCTTATCAGGATATTAAGTCCCTTCTTGATCAATTATTTCTTTTTACATTACATAAGGGGTATATAGTTTTATATGCGGTTATATTATACATATACAGGGTGTCTCAGACCACCCCTACCACCCATTTATTTATGTGTTTCTTTTATAAATCAGATGCGCTGTATCAAATGGTGATATTTTTAACTTCCGGTTTCGGCCGGAAATAGGTTTCGCATAGAATCCGAATCCGTAATAAAAAATATCATATTCCATTTGAAAAATGTAACTTCCAGTCTCAATCACCTATTTCCGGCCGAAACCGGAAGTTAAAAATATCACCATTTGATACAGCGCATCTGATTTATAAAAGAAACACTGAATTTTTGAAAATAACCTATTTTCTAGATTATAAATGGGTGGTAGGGGTGGTCTGAGACACCCTGTATATGTATATAACCGCATATAAAACTGTATACCACTTATGTAATGTTATGCGTCGCGTTTAAAAAGAAATAATTGATCAAGAAGGGACTTAATATCCTGATAAGAAACACTGCACTGTACATTATACAATTATTTACAATGACGTAATTTTATTTGTTTTTCAATATTTAACTATGTTCCACCAATCCGACCATCTTGAAACTTTTTTATACGTTAAATAAGCAACAGAACATTATTCTTGAATTTTTTGGATGTGGTCACTCGAAGGGTTGCTTGCAATTCCCACCCCTAAAAAATTAAATGATTTTTTTCTACCCTTAATAATTTGATCACGATGGTGAAAAAAATGTATGATATGAAGGAGGCAAGTTCGAGTATTTTCGTTCTTTTTTATCCGAATATCTTAATTAACAACCGAGAAAAAAAATGATACAGTTAAGGGTACTTACCCTCATATCATCCTTATACGAAGGGTTGGCGACTTAAAATTTTAGGGGGTTATCTTTCAACCTAAAACCATTGTTTTCCGCACAATATTAATAAAAATTGTGGGTGGGGCCGCTGGACCAATCTTAGTCTGCTAAACCCAAATTTCTGAGCTTCCTTTTGCTCCAGTACAATTACTGAAAATCCTATTACGATAGGATTAATAACAATAGGACTCCGATAGGTAAACTGTTAATAATAATTTCTATTGTCATTCAACAATTCGATCCACCCTCCCAGGCATTTAGCTGCCTCGGGATATTGGATATCAAAAAGCTTAATTTATTTACGTGTTTACGCTGAAACTGTAATGATTATTTTGCATTAATTTCAGCGAGCAGCCAGGATGAGAGCGTTAACTCACTGCCCGAGGCTGCTGCATAAACATGATACAGGTAGAGAACCTTATACGCGTAATACTACATGCAAAATCAGTCTGATGGTGTAATGAACGAAACTCGGCTGGATTACTATCATTAAACCGTAACGTGTACAATTTCTCTACGTAGAATTAGCCCGGGAAATACATATTTTGAAACGAGCGCAACGATACCGTGCAGTCGTTGCAGTTAGGTTGATTTGTCATTGTTTCTGTACAGATAAGCTGAAGCTCCGACGTCTCAGCAACGCCCAGTCAGCCAAACCTGCTCCGAACAAATGATCAATGTTTGAAATCGTACTTTACGAGCAAAACACAGCCATTTTGGTGCCAAGACCATGCATGAGTTTACTCCATATTTCTTTACTAACCTAACCAAAACTTGTCGACAAATCCATGACAAGTCTTGGACCTGATCTTGGCATTTGTAGTCAAGTTTTGGTGGGAAATTCATAGCAAATTAAGAGCAAATTGCTTACCTCAGTACTGTCAATGGTTACATTTGATTTCAACGAATTCTCGCGGATCGATGCGCCGTTGATTTCAATGTATTAGGTCGTTGCATATGAAATGTCCGATTTTGAACAGTAACGTTAGACAACCGCAACTATTTCTTATTCATCAAAGAATCGCACGTTTCTTGATTGGGTAAATATTACGTTTAGGGGAATCAGCTCCCGATGACCTCGTCCTCGACAATAAACCTACTTAATTTCTATATGTAATAGTCCAGTCAATGAATGCTCATAAGAGGAGTGTAAAGGGAAATGGAAGGAACAAAATTTTTTACTTTAGGACTTTGTTTGGACTAGTTAGGGTTAGGAGGTAAACATACTAAAAGTCCCTACTCCTAGGAGGTGAGCGTGGTGCAGGGGGGCACGTAGAAGGTCCCCTTTTTCGGTTTTCCGCTAATATCTCGGAAACTATGCGTCCTAGCGATAAGACCATTCCATACAAAATTATAGCTGATAAAATGTGCCATAAGATTGATTGTATTCAGTTTTCCATATCTCGCATAGTTTCCGAGATATCCGAGATCAAAGTTCACTAATTGTGCTGAAGAGTTCTTTCTCACAACTAGTGGACTTTGAGCGCGGATATCTCGGAAACTATGCGTCCTAGCGATAAGACCATTCCATACAAAATTATAGCTGATAAAATGTGCCATAAGATTGATTCTATTCAGTTTTCCGATATCCCGCATAGTTTCCGAGATATCCTCGCTCAAAGTTCACTAATTGTGCTGAAGAGTTCTTTCTCACAACTAGTGGACTTTGAGCGCGGATATCTCGGAAACTATGCGTCCTAGCGATAAGACCATTCTATCCCAAATTAAAGCTGACAAAATGTGCCACAAGATTGATTCGATTCAGTTTCTCGCTATCCCGCATAGTTTCCGAGATATCCGCGCTCAAAGTTCACTAATTCTGCTGAAGAGTTGGCTAGTCAAATAAGGCAAAAAATTGGGAAACTGTGCGAGATAGCGAAAAACTGAATGGAGTCAATCTTATGGCACATTTTGTCAGCTTTAATTTTGCATAGAATGGTCTTATCGCTAGGACGCACAGTTTCCGAGATATAAGCGGAAAACCGAAAAAGAGCACACCTCCTAGGAGTGGGGACTTTTAGTATGTTTACCTCTTAACTAGTCCAAACAAAGACCCAAAGTTAAAAATTGTGTTCCTTCCATTTCCCTCTACAACTTTTCGTTGATTGGACTATAAATTGAAGATAGGATCGAAGGCTTTGTACCTCAAAGTGACGTGCAACGGTAATAATATTGCTCGATCGAAACCCATTGCAACATTTGCATTCTAACATCGGACATTTCATATGCGACAACCTGGTAAAACCCGGCATTAAATGTTCTTTCTCGCGTAGCTGTCGGAAATCTGAAGATTTACGCGAAAGTTCGAAAGTTTTCGCAGCTCTCAGGGACTTGGGAAAGTAGAGTGGGACTTTGGTTTACCAGTCCAGGGTCCAAAAACCCGGCGAAAATCCGTTTTACTTGCTTCTCTTGAATAAAGGACGAAAGCGTGCCGTGGGAGGCCAGCCGGGCTTAGCAAGTGCCGAGGATAAAACGCGACCGTTGTACGAGCATTACTATACATACACATCTCGCACCAGGGTGGCTCTTGTTTTCGACTTATGAATTTGAAGAAAATAAGTTCCGCAAGTTCAGAAAAAACGTTTGGATTCTAATCCGACGTTTTTCTTCAATTTTTTCGAAAACCGTTCGTTTTACCGAAAAAAGGTAATAGGACATAAAAGACGCAGCTTGTCCAGATCTACAGGTTTTGTCAAACATATTTTTCGATGCGGTAAATAGTTCAGAAGATATTCGAGAAAAATGATTTTACGAGCATTCAATTAATTATTTTGGGACACGTTCTCCAATTATGATTTTTTTTTTTAATTATTTGGAACGATCCTAGGGGGTGCTGTAAAAGAAATTTTTGACTATTTAGAGTAAACAAGAGCCACGCTAGTCGCGCAAGTTCTGAGCAGACATCCGCGATTCTTCTCGGCGTGAACGGAGGAGTAATTCACCTAAATTCTCTCGTTCCAACAGCGTCCGTATGGAGTTGGCGAAGTCAGTCACGCTGACAGGTTTCGTAACATCCAGAGGATAAACGAACGCATCCTTCTCCCGTAGCTTCTTCGCCCCAGGACCATCGTTCTGCAATACGCCAGCGATCACAGTCGCCCCCAGTTGCCGGCAGTGCAAAGCCAAACTATATCCCAGCCCTGAATCGCAGCCAGTCACGATCACCGCGTGTTTAGGCCGAATTTTCACCCGGGACTGAATTCGTGAGTACAAGTAAGTGCCGCCTGAAAGAGAAGAGGATTTGTCCGGAGTTGCTTTACTTTTTAAACTTTGGTAATTCTCTCTGTAATTCCGACTAGGGCTGTTACTTTTCTCCGTTGGTTGAATATTTTGAAGCTTCGAAACTTTGTTGAGTAGACTGCGGATTTTATGCGTTTATGATAAAAATGGCTAAGCACACTTTAAAGCAGTGGTCATATTAAACAGATTTAACATCATCAGTCTATTAGGTTCAGCTTAATAGGGTAATTAGAAGATGAAAAAAATTGTTATTTATCACCTGTGCCTTGCAAACAACGCAAACATTTTTTATTTTGCATAAAGATCCGTAGTCTAATGATAGTCCAGTCGACGAAAAGTTGTAGGGGGAAATGGAAGGCCCACAATTTTTATCTTTGGGTCTTTGTTTGGACTAGTGTTAGGAGGTAAACATACTAAAAGTCTCCACTCGTATTTCTCGGGTTTCCTTTTTCGGTTTTCCGCTTATATCTCGGAAACTATGCGTCCTAGCGTTAAGACCATTCTGTACAAAATTAAAGCTGACAAAATGTGTCACAAGATTGACTCGACTCAGTTTTTCGCTATCTCGCATAGTCTCCGAGATATCCGCGCCCAAAGTTCACTAATTGTGCTGAATAGTTAGCTAGTCAAATAAAGCAAAAAACGTGAGGCAAAAGTTTCTTTTTCACAATTAGTGAACTTTGAGCGCGAATATCTCGGAAATTATGCGAGATAGCGAAAAACTGAATCGAATCCATCTTGTAGCACATTTTGTCAGCTTTAATTTTGTATAGAATTATCTTATCGCTAGGATATATAGTTTCCGAGATATCCGCGCTCAAAGTTCACTAATTGTGCTGAAGAGTTATCTAGTCAAATAAGGCAAAAACTCTCGGGAAGTATGCGAGATATCGAAAAACTGAATGAAGTCAATCTTATGGCACATTTTATCAGCTTTAATTTTGTATGGAATGGTCTTATCGTTAGGGCACATAGTTTTCGAGATATAAGCGGAAAACTGAAAAAGGGGACCTTCTACGTGTCCCCCTGCGCCCCGCTCACCTCCTAGGAGTAGGGACTTTTAGTATGTTTACCTCCTAACTAGTCCAAACAAAGACCTAAAGTAAAACATTTTGTTCCTTCCATTTCACTCTACACCCTCCTTATGAGCATTAATTGACTGGACTACGATGAGAATCGAAGTTTCGAAACTTCGAATTTCGAACCACCATAGAAGATTTAAAAAAATGGAGTTTCGAAGCTCTGAACTTCGAAATTTCCTAGTGTGTGTGTACAGTCGAAGCTTCGCGAAAGTAACAGCCAGTACAAAAATATAAAATAAAATAGGCGAATTTCCACAGTGATAAAATAAAATGTTTCTGTAAAAGAATGGTACACTTAAAACTGATAAGGGAATGAAGCATATCCTCTCACAAAATTCAAGAAAGTAATCCAATATTTTACATCAACCGAAAAAATAACATGGGTGAACTTCCACAGTGATAAAATAAAATGTTTCTGTAAAAGAATGGTACACTTAAAACTGATAAGGGAATGAAGCATATCCTCTCACAAAATTCAAGAAAGTAATCCAATATTTTACGTCAACCGAAAAAATAAAATGGGCGAATTTCCACTGTAATAAAATAAAATGTTTCTGTAAAAGAATGGTAGACTTAAAACTGATAAGGGAATGAAGCATATCTTCCCACAAAATTCAAGAAAGGAATCGAATATTTTACATCAACCGAAAAAATAAAATGGGTGAACTTCCACAGTGATAAAATAAAATGTTTCTGTAAAAGAATGGTAGACTTAAAACTGATAAGGAAATGAAGCATATCCTCTGATAAAATTAACGATGTCCGAGTTTGTCCTTGAACTTGACGAAACCTTCGCCGAAGGGATTAATTTTCTTCGGAATTATGTCAGAGATATTGTTATTTGACTTATTTGTTAATGTAATACTGTTACAGCGTATCGCGATTGCATCGAGTCATCAACTTTTCTGCTGATGTTTAATCCAGATAGGAGGATAGACGACCGGTAAGTAGATAAGAGTGGTCATGCGGCGGTAGAAATCTTGTCTGATATTGAATGTGTAAATCGATGTTAAACCACATTGTAGCAAATAAAACACGTACCCAAGATTAATAAGATTCGTTCTTTGCACGTGATGAAATAATTACATAACAGTTAACACTGTTCAAGCAGTGGATGAATTATCGATGTTTATAAACGAACCAATATGTATTTAACGAAACAGACACTTGACAAATCTTCTTCTTTATAATGTTCGCACGGGTCTCGTTCATTTTCTCTCAATTTTGTTTTCTTTTAACTCTTTTTATCTATTTGAACTCTTTCAACCACGCTCTGCTGCCATTTGTTCAAGCAGTGGATGGAATTATCGTTGTTTATAAACATCTTGTGTATTTAGCGAAACAAACACTAGATTTACGGATATTAATTATACATTTATATTTATCTAAATGAACAAATGGTATACCGTGCAGAAATATTCGAAATAAGAGAATCGGAGGAAGAGCGAATTTAACGCGTTCGTCGGAATAAATAGCTAAACGGTATACATATTATGATGTCCGTGACTTTGAGGATAAAAACAGATTCCGTGAACCCGATGTCGACCGATCAATTAGTAACTCGATCGATTTCATACAAACATTCTGAAAATTCAACGTTTCAATCAGCATGGAGTTCTAAAGAATGTCGCGAATATCATGAAGTACCTGCACGAATGCTAAGGATTAGTTAAACTAAACCAACAATTATTGAAATTCAGACCCAAGTAAAAGGGGGGCCCGAACACAAACCAAGATCCAAATTCCACGTTTTTCTCATAAAGTTATTTAGTTGGTGTTAGGGGGGCCCGAAATTCTACTTTGCCCAAGGGCCCAACTAGTTATAACGCGCCACTGTTGAAATTGATAAGAAATTGTAAGAAACGATTGCACAGGTATCACAAAGTCCAAATAACAATCAATCCTGTCATTTCTATAAGGGGACATGTAAACACCAGGTTTAGCGTTAACGAATAATCGAGTTTGAAGTCTACGGAATGGAGAACCATGTGAATGAATAAAGATCTAGTCAAATTAATTATGGAGAGTTGTTCTTTACTTACCGATGCAGCACAAAGACATGGCCGATGCGACATACTTGTGTCCTTTGTTCCACGAATAAACAAGACCGAGCGAGGTCGCTAGATCGACAGCTAACAGCGCAGAATGTCTTCTCAGGTGTTTCACGAATCCCATCGTTGAATTGACTGGATCTCGGTGGTAGGTAAGCCACCCCAACGCTTAACAGGTAACACTGTTCTCGGCTGAATGTCTATCAATATTTGTACCACGTAATTCTGTATTCTCGAACGACATTCAAAATCGCCGAATGAAGAAAACGATACGAAAACTCGCGTTTCGTGTTATCGCGGTAATTATTGTTTATTCTGTATCAGAAGGCATGTTTCGAATTGCAAACGGCGTGTGCTCCGCAGCTGATCTAAGGACCCAACGCGAAAGAACGGTTACCGTGAAACCGGTCCACGCACGTGCGTAAACAATAAATATCCGAACGTGACGAACGGGCGCACGGGTCGAGACGATCCTGTCCTCGTCCTAACAGCAAATGGCTGCTACGGGACGTGAAAAGAAAGAAAATAAAACTGCCCCACTCTGCTGCCGTTCGCCGCGATGTTTCTTTTTTGAAATTCAAACTGGAGGATGAGATCTGTCCACACGATCCGAAGAAACGTTCAATCCTGAAGAATCATTTTCTACGCGTGCATTCCTCGTCCTGCTCTTCGTATACAAAGCGTCCGACTTGCCCGCGACAAGCTATAGCTTCTATAAAAGATAACAATAGCGACAATAACAAATAGAACTCGGTTACATTAGGAGAAATCGATTGGAATAGGGCTGTTACTTTCCTTCGAAGCTTCGATTTCTGAAACTTCCACAGTGATGACAAACGAAGTTTCGAAGCTTAGTAAATTATTAAAAGATTAAACGAAACGGTGTTTCGATGCTTTCAAAGTGATTGGAAAAAGTGATTGGACACTCTTATACATTTCGAAAAAAATACGTCACGGTATTTTAAACAAATACCCCGATAATTTATGACACATAACGTTTACATCGATACAACTTCATACGATTCGAAGACTTTGAAACTTCGTGCACTTCGAAAAAGCAACAGCCCTAGTTTAGAATGGTGCCATCAAAGATTTCAAAGTTCAAGAAACAATTTTTGGCCACAAGTGGTGTCTTCATACTCTTCCATAAGAGACGGAGAAGTTGGAAGGAATTAATTTACTCGAATTATTTCCGTCCAACGCTGTTTTGCCGGGCGCATTTGTTCCAAAGACGAATATTTACTATATCGTCGGATATGATAACATCCGAAGGCGCCGCATCTCATTAATATTTCATGGGGAAACGTTCCTCGGATCCGTCGCAAGACTCTCTCTCGCTCTCATTTGAATTGCAACCATGGTCACGTTCTACGTGAATAAATCGAACACCGTGATTTTTCGGAATTCTAAGTATCCCCCAGCGTTCTTCCTATCGAAGAAAATATTGACACTAGGAACTATTCAGAAAAATGTACTTCCTTCGATGTCTTAATACAATATGCTTTCTTTTTATTGGATACAAATTCGAAATATGTGAAATTTCTCAACTGTTTCACTCTGTTCAGAGCAGACTTGAATTTTAAATAAATTATAATCTCGTCTTAAAACAAGTACAATCACGTATACGATTAAAACAATCCGTTTTCCAATCGAGATCAGCATCATCGAATTCCTATCAGCTGAAACTGGCAGCCATGTTTAGTCACGCTTTCGCACAGAATCGTATAAAAAGAACCTAACGGCTTGTACAAGGACGTATGCAGTGCTTTTGAAAAAGTTTGTAAATCTATACAGAGCGAAATATACAACACAATTATATAAGGTATGCTTTACATAAAAATTAACAGATATTAGTGCTAACAATACGGTGTACCTTAAGCTAATTACTCACGTCGAATGAAATCATACTTCTGTCGATACACAGTTCTCCGTTTGACTGATAACTAGACTGCGGATCTTTATGCATTTATGGCTGCTGAAACTTTTCAAAAAAGGTACATAATATTCGACAGAATTTAGTACAATTTTTTATTTATCTCAGATCTGCAGAGGTCTACCACCACTGAGAATAAGATTCTATTCCGTCTACAAAAAAACTGAGAATTCCATAAACATCCGCAGTCTACCGATAACTAAATCTGCTATATTACAAGCATTGTATTGCCGTCAGATGGCAATTGTTTCATTCGCTTTATACTCTCAGTTCTTTCTTTCAAATCTTTGTCGTGAAAGTTCGAATATACTAAATACCGACAAGTTAGTCGTCGACCATGATATGAGGATTCGCGAGCAGGTCGAGGGTTGGGTCTCCATCTGTGGCCATCCTTCCCAGCCAGGAGAACAAAATTAAAATTCCAACAAATGCTAATATGCCCATCATAGCTAGTACTGCGTATTTTTTATACAACGATCCCGGTGAATTTCTACGCCTCGATGTTGGACTAACTATAAGCTTCCACCACCGTAAGAACCATTCCAGTGCCGACTTCCTTTTATATTTGTTCTCGTCGTGGTCGAACGATATCTCTTTTGGATCGTCGTAAGCCTCGCATACTTTTCGTGATGTTGGAGTAGACAGTCCCAAAGACGAGTCGATATTTACAATAGAATAGGGTGGACCGATTTTCTGATTGTTTAAATGCACATTATTGATATTTGCGTGCACCGAGTTAACACTACTGGAAACACGTGACGTGGCAACTGTAGGCGACGACGAAGTTGTTAATGTATGATTTTGGTACAACGTAGATTCAACTCTTAGGGATGGACGCTCTTGCTCTGGTTTCTGCTCTCTGTCTTCACTGAGCTGTAACGATATATATTATAGAATATTTTCATAGAATAAAGCTGTATACAGTTAAGTCCTTCACTTGCGCCGATTCGTTTTACACTTTACGAAATTCGTTTTTTGATTGCCAGAATGGGCGAAGAGAAGTGTTCGCTTGTGTGCAGCGTAGGCATTCAGCTATTTTTGAGTGATCAATTTTCCATGAACAAGCAGTACAAAGCAGTATTTTAGTATTGTTTAAAGCCGTTTTTCTTAAAATGAGATTGCAAAGATGGAACCACCACTCAGTTCTTCTTTTATAATATGATTTATTCATTTTGCAACTTTTTAAAATAAGAGATTGAAGCTAAATTCAAATTTTGAACGTGGTTTCTATTATGCAAATCTTGAGAAGTATTTCAGTATTTTTTTAAAGCTGTTTTTCTCAAAATTTCGATTGCAAAACTGGAACTACTCCTACATTCTTTGAAATAAAAGATTCAAAGCAGATCGTATTGGTAACATCTTACATGGAAAGCGCTGCAACGAATTAATGGCGTTTGTCGAGGACTTACTGTAATATGCAATCGCTTTAAATATATACCAGAGGTAGACCAAGACCAGCTCTCGCCCAATTAACTCCAGCTAATTTTTCCCTCAAAACATCGGCCACAGGCGATACTAATTTTGAATCAGGAAAAATGCACTCCTTGCACGCTGGACACTTATATCCCGCAGGTGCTGTTGTCGCTGGCAGTTCTCTGGCATATTTGTCTAAACATGCCCAATGAAACATGTGGTAACATGTTAACCGGACACAGTCACCTTCGTTTAAGTTCACCGAGCATAGGCTACAGACTGGATTGTAATCATGATCGTGAAGCCATAAGATATACGACTGTACAATACACTGGAAAAGACGTAAAACAATGAATAGATACAAGCATAAGTTCCTGCAAGAAGATAAGTTATGTTAGTATTTGCTAATTGTTATACAAAGAATTTAGACAAGATAGTTCTGAAAGAATTCCTTTTATAAAATTATTGGTGAACACTGAACTGTACATAAACATTCAATTACGTCTAGCATCGATACAACATAATTGCATCATCGGAAATACTATTCGTACACGGATTTATGCACGTGTACTTGTATTAAAAACATTTCAACGTACCTTTGGATGATTCGTAACCATACAATGTTCGCAAACATTAACACGGTGTTCAAAACAAAATAAATTTGTTACTCTCCGTTTCGGACACTTGCACAGACCCATGTTTCACGAATCTGACACGTTCACAGCATTAGATCATTTAGTAGAACAAAACGAAGATCTAGTTAATAATGTACACTCCTAAAAATTGATCTTTTTACATGGCATATCGTGGTCTCATGACAATTTCAATCTTCATTGCAGTATGACACGGCTTCCATGTTTCATCGGCCACGTCGTCTGACATTTACCACGAAAAACAGAGAAGAAAACACCAATCAGATTTATCCGCTAGACATTACCGCAGACGAGATATAGGAGTAGAGCAATAATCCAATGTATTTTTCTGTCCCACGTCACTGACCAGATATTGTAAAGATTGCCAGCCTCGCGGGACATATGATTTCCTGAAAATTTTGCCGTTTTCTTACGCCCTCTAGGATATATCGTGGCCGGAATAAGAAACAGAAGGCCCCCGACTGCATCTTGTCGGTGCAGAAGACCACTGACTCATTGTCGTAGCAGCAGAGATGAGGAAATTTTTATTGAAACAGACATTTCAAATCGCGAATAAAAGATAAAAAAATCATTTGTAAAAATAAAAATTTTTACGTTTACGATGTCCCGTGAGGATGGCAGTTTTTAACAGTATGCCGTCGGTGGTTGTATCCCCTCTCTCTTTCTCTCTCTCTCTCTCTCCCGGGTATTTCATGAATAAAATTTATTATGGCATAATAAAAATGATTCTGGGAGCACCGCACGCGGTTCTTGTATTTTTGAATCGCGATGGTAGCGTTGTTCATTGAGAACACAAATCCCTTCCGAGCATCTTTAAAAAATATTTTCATGAATCTTTACGAAGCAATTTATTCATAGGGTGCATAAAATAAAGTATTACAAGCTGTTTTCTCAAAAACCAATGAAAACGTCTCTTCACCTTTTCCTTGGTTTGCAGCTATAACATAGATATTATTGTTTTGTGACCGCGTCAACGGTGCTGAACGTAGAAAAGGACAGCACATGTAAACGTAAACACGGGCCGTCGCGTCCGTCCGAAAAATTGCTGCACACCGCCGATCACCGGTAACAGTCGTCAACAGTCATCAATCATCGGTGACAATCGGTCGCAAGGACCGCAAGAACTGCAGTTCATTGCAATCAAGAAAGTCAAAGTGATCGCACGTAAATACGCATAAATAGGTGCGTTTCGTTTTCTTCGAGCCACCCTTCTGACCTTGTCAACCGCGTCATTCATGATCAAGACGCAGAAAATATACGATGCAAAGCAGGGACCGTTACATGGTGAGTTCTGTTTCAATGTTTCATCATTCGTTAGAAACCAAGATTATTTACTGTAACTTTTTCAAAATTAATTCTGTTTTCAAGTGAGTTATTTATTTCTTATTGCCGTAAATTCATGCTCGAATCGTGTTGCTTTCTCGCGATAATTTACTCTTGTGTCGTGACGAGCATTTTTTGTGTCGTACTATAGAAATCGAGTTTGTTTCATTTCCGTTACAATTAATTTTGATCTCATAATCAAATTGAATTGTTTATTTATTATTAATTCTGATTTAGTTTCTGACTGTTGTCAATTGTATTGAATGAATTTGCATTTTCTGTTACAGATTTCGAAGGAAAAGAATCCATCGATCGACAAACCATATTGCTAACCAAGATCGATACGTTTCGATTATCGAAATCAAGACGAAGCTTCCTGTCGTACTTTCAACAACCAGGAGAGGACACGAGCGTGAGTACCAATTATCTTTCCAATTAAGCTGTGTTATTGAACATCTTTTTCCAAAGCATTAGTGAACAATAAATAAATATTCAACTTGAATGATTTAATTCGTATTAATTCGGATTTACTCCTCTATCGTGACGATCAGTTGTGTTTGAAGTTTGAATTCATGTCGGTTGATAGAAAGCAAGGTTATTTATTTTCGTTCAAATAAATTTCGATTTTCTATTCAAATTGAATTATTTATTTATTGTTGATTCGGATTTAGTCTCTGACTGTTGGACAAATGAAACAAATGAATTTGATTTTTCTGTTACAGATTCGATTCGAAGATGGTATTGCTAGCCGAGGTCGACAGAATTCGATTATCGAAATCAAGACGCAGCTTCGTGTCGTACTTTCAACAAGCAGGAGAGGACGCGAGCGTGAGTACCAATTATCTCTTTAAAATTAAACTGTGTTATTGAACATGTTTTTCCAAAGCATTAGTGAACAATAAATAAATATTCAAAACTTAAATTATTTATTACTTATTAATTCAGATTTACTCCCGTGTCGTGACGATCAATTATATTTGAATTCGTGTCATGCAATAGAAATCAAGGTTATTTATTTTCAGTTCAAATTTTCGATTTTCTATTGAAATTTTGTTTATTTATTGTTGATTCGGATTTAGTCTCTGACTGTTCGACAATTGAAACAAATGAATTTGATTTTTCTGTTACAGATTCGATGCAAAGACGGTATTGCTAGCCGAGATCGATACTTTTCGATTATTATCGAAATCAAGACAGCATCGTGTCGTACTTTCAACAAGCAGGAGAGGACGTGAATGTGAGTACCAATTATCTTTAAAATTAAACTGTGTTAATGAATATCTTTTTGTCCAAACCGCTCATGACCATATATTTTGTATTAACTCGGATTCGTCAGTCGTTCGATTCAAATTAAATGAATTTATTCTTTCTGTTACAGAGCACTAAGGGTGTACAATATTTCGAGGCTGCTTACGTGGATGCTTAATGCTGTCTACTGTCTACCTTGATGACCCAAGAGGACATCGGTAGCTGAGATCGAGGGCAACGTGTCATGCTCTCTTCAAGGGGGAGAGAATGTAAGTACCAATATATCTTCACAATTAATCATTATTATTGAACATTTCCTTTCAAAGTATTAATGAAAAATTGTACAGTCTACATTTTTTATTTCGAAAATCATTTAAATAGCATTTAAATTAAGATCTTTTTATATGCAAATGAATTGTATGAATTGTTTTTAATATCTTTTTTTGTTTTATTTTTTGATTTCAGGACTCTAACGCAGCTTCTCATCCTCCCAACAAGTAGTGAGTAAATAAACAACTGTCTTTTTTATATTCTTTTTCTTTCGTAGACAATATTGAAGAGTACAGTGACCGTGAGAACGCCAGGCGTTCCCGCGGGTAGTAATCTGTTTCCTAGCTAGGTAGGGTCTTTTTGTACGTCGCGTTATTTTTTATGAATTTCACAATTTCGATAATTGAATTTCCAATTTGTGTGAGAAGATAAAAATCTTTCATAATTTGTTGCATAATTACTACAGTCGTTTTTTATCATCAAGATAATCGTTTGTATGTTAAAATACAAATTTAAAATTTTGAATTGTTCGGAAGCACCAGATACCATGTACAAAAAGACGATTCGCGACGGATAGATTCTTTAGACAAAACAAATTAACGTACATATATTACTTTCACGAGTACTTTACATTTAGTGCAGTACTTTTTCCATTATTTCGAAACTTTGCTTCGTCGAAAGGATCGTCCGAGGGTTTCTAAAATATTTCATAAATAAATAAATGGACTGTTGAATATCTTTATTAAAATCTTTTTCAATCCCTTTTTGCTCGAAAATTAAATTTTCCTTAGCCTTTTCAATAACTAAATATTTAATTTGTAAATTGAGATAATATTTTGAGTTGAAAATAGAGTCATTTTGCGAGAATGCAAGAATGTTAGCCCGTACAAAATCTAACGGATTCTTTCAGTTAGGATTTTCAGGATATTTTGAGGTTCCCTGTTCGTTGCTCGAATCCTCTCGCGTGCCCAGGCGCTACTCGGGAGGGTGAGAGCAACGGACACATGGAATATTGTTTTTTATTAATATATATGTGGCGACTGACAATGGTTAGTGTATTGTGCACGACGTATTTTCCACTTGTGTGTGTGTATGTTGTTAGGCAGTGGAATTGCGTCGGTTGTCTAGATTCAGTTGCGCACATTCCTGTCGATCCGCGACATGCTACACGGATCGTCGTGGAATGTTCGCGCGCGTAACTTTCTCAATTCACTAATAACAATATTTAGAATTACGCATAATTTAATTCAGTGAACAATGCAGTTACATTTTTCAATTCATCTTGCAATGATCACTGCCATTGTCAGTCGATTTCAGGAGAACTGGTACGTACCTTACAGTGTGCTTGTTATTCGAACGTTAGGGTGTCGGAGGCGTCCCGGGACGTTCTCTCTAGGTGTTAGGCTGTTGCACCCTGGCGTCTGTGTGGAGATCGTGTTGCGAATGTGTTGGAGAGCTTGTGTCTTTTGCCATTTTTTAAATATAGAGCTAGGTAGGTAGGTAGCTTACCTTCTTGGTGTGACTGTTCGTTCTAAGTAGGTAGGGGCCGGGGCTGGCTACCGCTTTCTCTTTCGGGTAGGCCGCGATTCGCACGGTAGTCAGTCCACCGGAAGAGCTGGAAGTTTCGTCTCGAAGCTAAATCGAACGAGGCATGACGTTCGAATTGATACTACGTGCTCGATTCTTCCTGCTCGTGTAGCTTTCGTTGCGCACCTGCTCGATTGCACCAGCGCACAGTGGTCCCAAAGCCCGAAAACGTGGACAAAACCTAAAAAATGAACTTTCAGCTAGGTAAGTTTTAATTGTGGGGTTGGCTACTCTAAGAGTATGTCTACTTGGAGGTAAACGGCAAAAAGGTCGCATTTTTATACCTGACCAACAGTCGCAGTCCGAACTTCGGTTTCATTAGACAGTGTCTTCGTACTCTTCCAAGTCTCAGTGCGAGTTCTAACTGTACAGTGCGTAAATTGTATTGGAACGTATCGATTTTAAGTGTGCATTATGGATGCTGTTTGTGGAGGTAAGTTGCATAGTTTTTAGTGCAAAATATTTATTATTAACTGATAACTATGTATGGAGAAGTGTTCGCGGATCGGATGTGGGAATTCTGAGATTGTCGTGGGTGAACGTTGACGTAACTGAGTTAGTAACAAAAACACTTTAATCAGACACGATAACAAATGGTACAAGTAATTGAGTGTGTCGCAATGATTGGGATGGCCCACTATAGAGGAAAACGCGAGGTGGTGCTATTAACGCGAGGCGACGTGGTGTGTGGTATAGACAAAGTGTAAGAACGCGTGTGATGACGACTGCTAACGGTTGTGTGGTGAACGCGGTGTCCGTTAACAGAGTGAGGAATCGGTTCGATCAGCCGGTGCCTGCCGAAAATCGCGCGTTCCGCGGCCGCAGGGTGGGGGTGCCGCGACGACGTGACGTCACCTGATCGTGGCCACGCGAGGTCGGTAAAGCCGATCGGATGCGCACTGGTTTGCCGGAACAAGAAGAAAGGGTAAAAGTGAAGGCATAAATTTTAAAGATTGGGGTAAAAGTTGAGTCTCGTCCACCCTCGTTCGCTAAAACTTGTTCGAGCTTCTAGTTTATACTATTATGTTGCAATTTTAAAAAAAAATTAGCTGCCCGCCTCTGCCCCGTTTTTCGTATCGCTGTTTTTTTTGTAATGTCGAGTAGGTATTTTGTGAGCTTTCGTTGCATTTCTTCTCAAACTGTGAGGGATATCCACCAAGTTTTTCTGTAAAATTTAAACAGTTTTTGAAGGATTATGCTTAGAACGTATGGAGGACACAGATTGCCAGTTTTTTTTATAAACAATCGTACAATATATCTGAAATTTTTTTATATTTTTCGAAGACAAACGCTGTTTTTATACGTAAAGTAACGTGAATGCTTCTTTCGGAATTTCCAGAAGCAATTGCATTGCTACAGACACCGGAAGTAAATAACAGAATAGAAGAGACGGAACCAGATGCCGATTCTGAGTAGATGTTCAAAATGTTATCCTGTTATATTATATCGTAATTTATATTATATTGTAATTTATATTCTATTATATTATTATATTATATACTATGTATTAAAAACTAAGTTATCTTTTTTTAAAATTAATTTGATTTATAATGACTATGTTTAAAATCTTGATAAACAATTTTTGAGAAGAACGAATAATTTTGTGCCGCCAAATTGGATCCGCCATTTTGTTTTTTGTAATTTTAAGTTCAGATTCGTAATCAGCAACTCCAAAAACGGGTTCATACCAATTTTCAAGCAGATCCAATAATTTTTTAATGTATATGTCCGCCATATTGGATGCGCCATTTTGTTTTTTTTTAATTTTAAGTTCAGATTCGTAATCAGCAACCCCAAAAACGGGTTAATACCAATTTTCAAGCAGATCCAATAATATTTTAATACGATTTGAGGTTTTGTCCACGTTTTCAGGCTTTGGGACCACTGTGCAGCGGAACGATCGGCTTCCCTCGAAACTTGTATTTCGTTTTGGAAGTCGTCGGTCGTTTTCACTGCGAGCAGGTTTAGGGTTTCAGATTTTTGGTGGACCGCCGAAGAAAAAGAAGAGGCTATATGCCGAATTGGCCCCGACTAACTGTCGCTCAAGAGGGCAACTACAATGGCTTCGCATCTTCGGATGCGAAGTCATTTCATTACTACCTTGTCACTGTACTCGTCTGTAGAAATAGTAATAGTAGAAGTAGTTAGTTGTACATATGGGCAGGCCTCGCCGCCCCAACGATCAGCGGAGATGGGCACGTTCGCGATTTGCAGTAGCGTTGCGAAAAAACCACGCGTGTTGCATTAATTGTTTCTGAACAGAGATCAAAGTTAGCGTTGCGGAGATACTCGCGATTTCCATTCACTTCAATTAAGTATATTCAATTAACTTCAATTTCTATTGCATTCAATATGTAGCGTTGCGAATGAAATAGTCGCGATTCTCTTTTCCATTCTTACTTTTACTTGCAGCAATTTTGAGATATTCCAATTCTATAAGAGTGAAGTTTGTATAGCTGTTTTGCACAAAATTTTCAGTAATCATTTGGATCTCTGTTCGTTGAATTAGCGTTGCGCAGCAGAAGAATCGCGTTTGTGTTCGAATCTTTCGACATTTCAGGCGCCCATGCTCCAGCTGCAACGAGCCACTGCAAAAGTGGTCCACGCAGTCGATGCGGCTGTCGGGTGCGGTGTAGGTATTCGCGATTTCGATTAGAGTTGCGAGAGAATCATAATTTGTTGTCGCGATTGTCTTAGTGTCGCGAAAAATACAACCGCGTTGTCTATAGGCGGAATTAAAGTGGAAGCGATAGTTGAACAATCGCGACTACACGTATATTGAAAAACGCACCTAAACGATTCGATTTAATTATAAGAGTCGCGACCTCGTATTAGAGTAGAGGATCAACATTGCGGAACCAGTAGCGCACGGAGCATACGATCATTAAATTCCAGAGATACTTAATATTACTATAGAGTTTTTGATACTGTCAAAATTGTGGAGCATACGCCCACCGGACCACTACGTAGAGAAGAAACGTATTGGTACGTTCTGAGGCCAGGTTGCCGTAAGCAGTTGGCGCAAAATCACGGTGCACGTTACTACGTTCAACTCCTCGCGGTGTGCCATAACACACGACTCGTTTTCCGTTCCAGCAATGGAACAAGTGTTTCCGCTATCGTTCGACAATGCCGTACGCAAAAAGAAGACGCATTAAGTTACGTCACCTGTGGCGGTATGCACGACAATGCCATGGTGAGCATCGTATTAGCATCTAATGCGGTGCAAGCCATGGTGTTGGGCGTGACTTGCGATGGCGGAAAACACTGCAGCTTACTTGAACGTAGCGACGTGTGCCTTTAGCCATTTGATGGTGTGTGAGCGCTAAATGCAGGGAACGTACCACTGCGTTTCACCAGCATGTACATTTTTTGGACTAACCTCCCACAACGTAGTGGTTCGATCGCGTTAGTAGACATACACGATGTGTATGTAAAGCGTATCGAACGCCTCGTCGCACAGTGTCGCAAACCATGGACAAAAATCGAAAAAGTCACATCTTGATATCGATTCAAAACTATGTTCATACTATGTTAAAATGTCCAAATAATCATTTTTTGAAAACAAAAATTTTAAAAATGCAGTAGAAAATTAGTTGCAGGGAATCTTATAAGCGAATATTAGGAAGATCAAATAGTACATCAATTCTCAGCGTAACTTGTTTACGTTGTGATATGAACAAAACACGTTTCTAGGAAATAATTTTTTTAGGAAATAATGGCTAGGGGTTGGCTAATTGTAATTCAACTTTAAAAATTTTGTAATACTTATATGCAACATAATAATTGACCTGAAATGAAACAATAAAATTTTATAGGTTTCCCTAATCTTTACCAGAGGATAAAAAAAAAACGTATCCGAACGTATCGGTGATTTTGGTTGTGTCTATTCCTAAGATAGTATATTTTGATATTATATAAGTCTAATTTGCGACTTTCGGCGAACATCAGAGTTATTTAACAAAATATGTAGCAAGTACCGGTCAGCAGCCGAGTACGCGAATATCCTCTTGTAGATATATGAGATTTGACTACGGTTGTTGAATAAATAAAAGAATGTTTATATTACATAAATTACAGATATGATTAAATAAATAAAAATTAATGTTCTAATATCATTGATAATTATTTACAAAAAGGTAACACCCTCTGATCACGCTGATTTTTTAATATGTTGTCCAGGTCAGCACCCCGAATAATGTTGTAATGGTGTTACTCGCTGGTCATTGTTTATAAAAAAGTTATTAACAAAAAAAATTAATCTACTTTTTATATATTTTAAAAACACGTTTCACATTTTCTCCTAGTCAGATAACGTGTGTAAATTTTCCCGCAGTAAAATGAATGTATTATACGCATTCTGGTATCAAGTATGTCGTTCACTTGTAGAAAGCGAAGGTTCAGATTCTGATAATTATGAATAATTTATAATTTATAATTGTAAATAAATATAAATATAATTTATAATTTATATGAATAATTTATAATAAAATGAATAATTTAAGGGAAACAATTGTTTTTTTAATATCTATATTTTCTATTATACTTATATGTATTTATTTTTATCTATTATTTTTATGTATTTATCATTATCTATTATTTTTATGTATTTATTATTATCTATTATACTTATATTTCTATTATACTTACATATTAATTATGCTACTTAAAAATTGTAAATATCACGTACTGATAACGCGCAAAAAAATTAAATTTTGTTTATTAAAATCGTTTTTTATTGTTTAAATAAATTACTATATTTATAATAATATCATGTTCAGATTTCTTTCAATATAAAGAAGAAAACCCATTTTGTTTCATGTCTCTATCATGAACAGAACGAAAGTTATTGATTTTTGTCCAAAAAACAGGCATTTCGCGACACTGTGCGTCGGCCCGTAAGGTAAAAGACGAGGTATCTTTACGTGAAGTACAGTAGCTTTATCGATGGAATGTAGTGTTCATCGCGCCATGCAAAACTGGTTTTGCAATGTCTTTCAGTAATAATATTCGAGGCCGCGAAGTATAGTCGCCTTCTCAGGTGTTTCTGTGGGAATTCGCAGAATCGAATCGGTTCAATGTGAAGTTTTCCAGTATGCAAAAGGTAGAAAATTCCGCCTTTTAGAGTTGCGATAAATAAAATGCCGCACTGCACCTTGACATGACTGCCACTGGGGACTTGCAGCCGGTGTGGCTGCCCCTGAACACTCGCAGCCATTGCTTCCCTCTTTAGACTTGCGTACAAAGAAATTGAAGTGCACGGGAGTTCTCCTTATCGAATTTAAAAAATTAGCATCGCGTCAAATTATGCACTGGTCGTGTTTGCTTTGGGATATATTAGTTATTTCTTATTTGTAGAATAGCGTTGCGAAAAAATGTATTCGGCTTGTCCATCCCCCATAAATTAACCCTTTGGAGTCTGTATTTGCATGGTGTGCATTCTAAGACTGGCAGTGACGCACCCAGGATGCAATTTTGGGGGGGCCGAGTTGAACCCAGCCCTAGATTTGGCGTGATGACCTTTTTTTGTAGCGAACATATCTGTCAAGGGCTATTCCGCGATTTGAATTTTGAAAGGTAAACATTTTTTTTCTTTGGGGGACCTGGCCCCCTAGCCCCCCCCCCCTGGGTGCGTCACTGAAGACTGGTATATTCGTGTATAATGGAAAACGGGATCTATTTGTCCCATTAGGCGCACGTAAGATTGGACACACATGTTCCGATAGACTCCAAAGGGTTGAAATGGCTGCTATGGTGGTTCCATTTAGAGTTGCGTAAAAAGAAACGAAAGTGCACGGGAGATTTCTCTTTTCGATGAAATAAATTAGCGTCGCGACAGATATAATGCACTGGTCGCGTTGTTTTGAGATGTTCATCCGTACATTTTATGGAGTAGGGTTGCGCTAAAATGGACTATCGAGTGGACAATCATTTTGCATGTCTCTTTTTTTAATTTTTTATTATGTGTTCACCCAATATTGAGTCTGTTTCAGATATTTCGTTCCTTGTCGGTGAATTGGGCTGGCAGTCTCCAGTAGTATCTCAACGGTGGTACATATCAGGTCAGTATCTCGTCGCTAGAACCCGTTACCGACCGGTCTTTTCGCGCCGCGGAATAGCACAGGGTCTAACAGTCTCAAATAGTAACTGGCCGGTGGTTCTGGGTTATAAATTTGCATATGATTGTTTAATTTTTAATAAACGCAATCCCGGTAAGGTAGAAAATGACACTGAAATGATAAGAAACATTTTTGCGAAAAATCCCTTTGGGAAACACGTTTGTTTATGCAAGACAAGGTTATGCGGAAAATTTTGGCTGAATCCGATTCGATCGATTTTCGGAAGCTCAATCACAGATGAGATATAGGACATAGACTTAAAAATCTGTGTATAGAGGAATAGACCTGACACCACCGACGGGATAGTATTTTGGTGTCCGTCGGTATTGGTGCGCTAACGCCCCAGACTGACTCCCATTGAGTCCCATTACCATTTGTCACAATATTTACAGCCGGTTTGATAGCAAATTATGGATATAATTTAAAATTATTGCTATCACTGGCATTTTAAGGTGTCGGTACTACAGATTCCCGAGGACACCAAGTCCCACAAGGTGTCATGTCTATTCCAATATCTCGTCCATGGTTGAATCATTTCGTGAATTATCGTCGGAGCGGAAGTGTGGGAGGTTCGTCGGCAGCGCTAGTTGCGCTCGAGGAATAATACGCACGATGTAATAGAGCGGTGAGCGTAGAGAGCGAGGGATATACATGGTTGGATATAGTGCATCAAAGCGGCAAAGATTGCACGCGAAGCGGCGCCACGCCCGCTCCCCCGAAGTACGACAGTTCGTCGGAGGGGTGCGGAGGTGGAGCTGTTGGTCGGCGCAGTCGCTCGCCGCGTTTTATGCAACCAGTCTTGCTTCGGAGCGAGTGAATCTGCTGGTCGAGCGTTTGACAGACGGGGAAAGCGTGTGCAGAGGGCATCGGTGTCCGTCTGGCCGCATCTAGCTGGTCGGTCCTTGTCAATCGTACACGGCCGAGCGTTCCGACGAGGCAACCGATTCGGGCCGATCCGATCCGGTTCCGTTCGTGGCCCCACGGGACACGAGAGAGAGATATTGTGCAAACGGCCGTACTACGTATTAAACCCGTAATATTCCCGTCGGTGTTGCGTGCGCTGACTTTGCCGGCGAGACCGAGGCGGGACGAGGCCTCGCAAAGGCGGTGTCAGTCGGTGTGTTACTTCGTCACCACTGAGACGGCCCCGATACAGTCTACAGAGAATCTTTACGTTGTTTGCCGTGTTCTCGCTCGACGCGGGTTGGTTATACGGTCGCGAACTCGTGTCCACCGATCGAGTGCTAGTGCGACGACGACGACGACGGGTCCGGGCGTGCTACACGGGTGTATCATCTCTCCGCGACTGTGTACATATAAGAGGATGTGTGTATGTGCGTAACGTGTGCGTAGAGGAAAACAAATTCGACGGTGTCGCGGGACCGAGAGGGACAGCCGTCGCCGGAGGTACGAGAGTGGGAGAAGGAGAGGCGGCCGTGAATCTACGATACGCGGCTACGTTCACGCCGCCCGCCGTATTCCACACGGCACCACACGAAACCCACGACGTCGCCCCAGAACGCACGAGAGGAGAGGAACACGCGTACTTTGCACGCCTACCTTACGAATTATTACGAATTCGCGTAGCTTCGACGCGCCTTTTGGCGCGTTCAGAACCCTCGTTCGGTCGACTTACTCGACCTCCTCGTCGCCACTATGGCGGACGACGAGGTTCTCTTCGACGAGGTTTACGAGCTCTGCGAGATTATCGGCAAGTGAGTAACACAGCCCACGAGAAAGAGAGAGAGAGTGAGAGAGAGAGAATGAGACGGCGCGGTGGCACGTTGCATCGGTTTTTTGCGTGACAGCAGATACGCGCGCGAGAGCGAGAGAGTGTGAGCAAGGGAGAGAGCGAGAGAGAAGCTCGCCCGACGAAACCATGAAATAGGATGTAAGGAAGTCTGCACACGACGGCAAGAGAAATGCTTTTGACAGATGCGCCCTGCGTGCGCGTACACATGTCGCCGTTGCTCGTGTGGGTGCGCATTTCAGCTCGTGTCACTGGGGTTTGTGTACGCACGCGCGCGTATGCGTGCACCGCGTGTACGAACGATGACGTATAGATGTTGACTCGAAAGGGGCGAATGGATGAGTAACAATGCGAAAGTAGGGGAAAAGTGTGAGTCTCTGTTACAACCAAGTCGAGCTGCCTGATGCTCATACGAATTTTTTCCGTATTTCCACTCTTAACCAACTCCGGCCACTACTTTGACCGATCTTCTTTTATGCAAGCGTTCTATGTATGCTTCTGGGAAGGACGTTTTTTCTGTTCTCTTTACGAGGAATTGTTTGCCAGTCCAGTTTGTTCGTCCTATTTAGACGATTGTTTACGTACCGCTCGGTGGTTGACATTGACGTTCTATTAAACAGTACGGTTGTACGTTTACCATACAGTTTCGAACCTTTTGGAAAAACGTAGGCAGGGATTGCGTGGGGTATATGCACATGCAGTTTTATGTCTCTCGATAAAAATGGCCGTGGGAAACTATAAAATGATATGTCTACTATCAGAGAGCTGGGTAAAATAGTATTTGAAATAGTAAATAGTGAATACAATCCTATTTATTTTAATTCATTATATTTGTTTCATTTATAAAGTATGCGTACCGCTTTGAAAATGAAATATTCGATTTGATATAATAAGTTCTTAAAATAGTATCTCAAAATAGTATTCTATATATATATTTCAAGAATATTAAAAATATTTGGATTTCATCTCGACATATTTTTATTAAATATTTTTACATATTTAGTATTTTTATTTTTAATATTTTTTGGAGAATAAGTTGTGTCTCAGAGAATGACCCAATGCTTAAAGATGAATAAAATAGTAAAGTAAGATTAATAAAATATTTTATTTTCTGTTTCAAATTGTTCAATAGAAATATTTTATTTTACGTTTTAAATTCTCGAAATATACATAGAACTATTTTATTTCGTGGTTTAGATTGTCGAAATAGAATATGTTACTTTTTAAATTATATGTATATATTCTATTTGAAATACTTATTCTCTTTTAATCCACACAAATAAAATCAGAAGTACATAAATAGTATTCGAAATATTTATTTTTCGTCAAAGAATAAATAAAAGCTTTGAAATCGGTATGGTATGAATTAAAAGAATTGTAAATAACAAGCACCGTAAACAACAAGTTAAATAAACATACTGTGTAGGAATAAATAAGCACTGTGCGAACGGATGTAGAATAAATTGAAAAAGTTTCGCAATATATAATAATTAATTCTTCAATTGTAATATAAATGACTGGTTACGATTATTACGAAGAAACTCATGTTTGTTTTTTTCTGTTGTGTTTACTGGCTGTACAGTGGCAGAGGAACAGCTTCGAAAACATAAGTCACATTTTCACGCATAGCATTTCGTTTGAGTTCTTATCTAATCGCAGTGGTGCATTAGTCAAAGGCATGTTCTTAGGTACATATTTCTTTAGATAATCATACATCTATAAATTCATTGAAATATTTCATAAACATCGCGATTAATATTAGTTAAAGTTTTATTTTTCCTGAAATGAGTTCAGTTTATTTAAGACATTATGTTATTAATAATTTGCCAACAAATTTTGATAAAAGTTAGACAATAAATTACTTCCAAGCACCGTGTGCCGCATTCAAACGGTAATCGGAAATTTTAGGATTTTTTAAACAGCGTAAAATTGATATAATAAGCGACGTTATGAATAAAATGAAACTGGATGCAACGGAATGCACTGGAATTATAATACCGAACAATTTTTCGCAGATGTTTATTTACCGCTTATTTACCGCACTTTTCTGTTATTTAATACTGATATAATTACTAAAGCTGATATAATAAGCGACGTTTAAAATAAAATGAAACTGGATGCAACGAAATGTACTGGGATCTACATATACTACTGAACAATTTTTTCGTAGATGTTTATTTACCGCTGGGTGGGGGGAATATGAGTATCTAGTGAAAAACAGAAAAACAATTCAATCGCACTTTTCGATCTTAATAAGAGACGCTAAAAATAAAAACAGGACCTACTGGAATTTATAATACCGAACACTTTTTTCGCAGATGTTTATTTACCGCTGGGATGGGGGGGGGGTATACTATGAATACCTATTGAAAAACAAAAAATTGAAGCGCATTTTTCTGTTGGTTAAAGCCGAGGATCGTGTTTAATAAAGTTGCGCTTTCGTGCACGTTTTGTATGTATTGGAAAACTGTTGAACTGTTCGATGGAATACTCGACATCACGTAACTGTGTCACACCGGAATGTAATAAAAATACCAGTACATAAGCAAGTTTCTAATAAAACACGAGTGCAGATTCGCGCCACTTGCAAATCCTTTATTATAATCGGAACGCGTAAAACTCTCGCAATTACTTGGTCCGTTGCACGTGCGTTACATTTGTTTTTGGTAAGGCGTGAAACTTTGTTCCGGGGACTTGGAGCGTGAGAAACACGCTGTTAGAAAATTTCTTGACGACCGGGCTACTTCAAGATTTACCTTAACCTCTAAACCTTGCAAGTACCGCAACTAGAACTTTCCAACTTGTCTTAGTCGAAGAATACATATTGTTTCTTGTAAAACAAAACGGGGAAATTTCAAGGAATCAATCATTTTTATCCTCTGTAATCTTGTTGTATAAAATCTGAATAGGAACTGAAGAGTTATACAGGTGTCCGATAAATGTATTTCCTTGAAAAGTGTGATCCCTAAGGTCATTTGAAAAAGGTTTTTCCTTTACAAAAATTATCTCCACGGCTTCGTTAACGAGTTGTTAACGAAAAACACGAACCAATCAGAGCACAGACCCCGCTGAGTGCGGCGTTGGCATTGGCCTAGCTAGAATCTGTTCGTAGTAGCCGTTCTCTGATTGGTTCGCGTTTTTCGTTAATAATTCCTGAAAGAAACCGCAGAGGACATTTTCGCGACGGAAAAAGTTACTTCAAATGACCTTGGGAGTTGGATCTTGCAAGAAAGCATCATATTTCTGGAACACCGTGTACAATGCGATCGGAGTTTATCCTTCAGTTACTCGCACTCCACTTTCTACATAACTGGGGAACTTTATAGGAATCCAATTTTATTCAATAAAATAACTACCGTAATGTAAAATAAATATTCGGTACTTTAGTCGACACCTTTGTTTATGCTTTTATCTTTCAAGCTTTGAGTAACTGAAACGAGGTAGCGAGACGATAAAATATTAATTTTAAATCCTCTTCGAGTCTGTATGAAGTAAATGCGACCTGCAAAGGAACTCGAGAGTATACAACGCGATCGAAGTTGAGGAGATTGCAAAATCGTAACGAAGGGACGATTTAGTTGCAAAAAGTTAGCGACAAAGTCGAACGAAAGGTGCAGGTAGAAACAAGTGACTTAGCGAGGGGGCGAGCCGGAGGGAGAGAACAAGTTTCAAAATTGATTCGGATTTCACGAACGGCGTAGCGCGGGGAAAATGGCGCGTTAAGAGGTTAAGTGGATTCGAATGAAATACTTCAAGTCCGCGGATCGCGGCGTTTTTTTTCTCTCATTCCGTTGGAACGTGCTCGAGGAAATTTGAAAAACAAACCGACTGGCAGGGTAGAACGTGATTCACGAGCAGCCGCCGCCGCCGTCGACCGTAGGAAATTGAGGCGGATTCCTTTGAAAAATCGAAGGAAAATTGTCGTAGGGCTTGAATACGTTTTACCGTGCCTTCGGGTAGTGAATGTTGGAGTGCTCCATGAAATACTAAATGCCATTCGCAGAGCTAAAGTTTAGTACCGGTACATTCTAGATGAGATGGAACGGCCGCGCGGGCTGCGTTTCTTTTAGGGTGCTTGTCTTACTTTTCATCCTTCTCATGAATCATTCGCGAGTGCTCGTGTAGCTGCACTACGGCTGTGCGTATGAACAGGTTTCCTCGGAAGCCGGAGTACGTTCTTGATGACATTTAGCCTTGAACTTAATTGTGAAGAATGGTCTGCAGGCGTGTCGAGGATAATGGATCCTTCTCCTCGCTTATCGGGGTGTCCGGACTCATCAAATTGTAAAGGCGCAAACGCTGGAAGGATCCTGCTGCTTCGCGAAACACGTGAAACTCGCGATATTTACTATTTTGATGACTTTCGGGACCCACTATGTAATAGGGGTGGGCGGGTACCCGAGCCTCGGGTCGGGTTTTGATGATTTGGATCGGGACCCGAGGCTCGGGTACCCGAAATTTTCGACCTGAACCCGAATTTCTTCCCGGTACTTGCCCACCCCTACTATTTGAACAATGGGATATTTATTTCATTCGCAAATATCGAAGTTTCGACTCGGATCTACTTCGATCCAGAGTATCAAAACGATCAAACTACTCAATTTCTGAAGGCTATAAGTAGACTGCGGAACTTTATGCAAAATAAAAATCATCGGCATCAATTAGAGGACATAGGAGCCACGTACGAATTTATTCCTCTCTTGAATGGATTTATTAAGTAATCGGGGTCCGGTTAATCGAGGTCCTACTGTATAATAAATAGCTGCATTAGGAACAATAGAAAGATTATTAGATTTACTAGAAACGTTTTAATGATAAATAAAGCCGCATTATTTTATGATACCCGCGCCTTCTTTGATTGGGGTCAGCACTTATGGCGATTATAATGGGATAAGAAGCAAGAGAAGGAGGGTGTAGAATGAAAGGGATACGTCCCGGCTGGGGCTTGTCACATAGTGGACTTGCCAATAAAGTTATCTTCTTACCTAAAGCGTTAAAGCTGTTTTCTGTCAGGCCATTAAGGCGATAGAGTTGTTTCTCGTTGGACGAGTCAATTGTCTTAAACAGATCGTAACAATTTACTATTTAATAATAATTTATAGTTCTGTTAATTCAGCTTTTCATTGAAGATGAATATACAGTAGAAGCAGGTCGCGGCAAGCATTTCTACGTTTTAGGAAGTGTATAGGGGTGTGTACCTAGGGGTCGAACGGTTCAATCGTCTTCATTCGTCTTCATTCCTATTTCTTGAGTACACGAGCGATCGTTTCGAAATTCTACCAGCAAACATTAATATTTAGTGAACAATTCACTTTCTCAGAACTTTGTTCATTGTGTTCAGGTGCCATACAGGTGACCATGATAGTGAATTTTCCGATGTAAGTCGAACAAGTATCGTTTTGATCGGGTTTCGAGGTTGTGTCGGTAGTAAGGCTTGATCCTGCCGCTAGATTGTATGCAAACAAGTCCTAGCAGTCACTTAAGACCACTCAGAAGTTAATTCTGCCGTGCCACCAGCACGCTCCACGTCCCAAATGATGATGCACGCAACTATATATCGAGTTAAGGAGTTTTTCGCGATGTCACGTGCAATGTGCACGAGTCAGCTTTTATTCGAGCAAGCCGTTTCTTAACAAACATCGATTGCTTTCCGAGCAATTCCAACTATCGTTGTGTAGGACGCGCTGTAAGTCTTTCTAATCTGTTATCGACGTCGAACACACAACCGCCGGTCAAACAACCTTCAATACTTTATTTTACTGAAACGATAAAGATCTCTCCATGTGGTTAATGATGGAATAAATTATTAATTCAAGTCCAGAGAGGGAGAGAGAGAGAGGGTTACCATCTGCGAGTCCCACCAGGCCCCTTACCCTTCCGCCCTCACCTAGCTGTGCTTGGGAGCCCGTCTTTGCTTCCCCCACTCTTCCCACTAACGCTGACGCGACACCCGTTATTTTCCCTACAGGCGGAAGAGAGGGGGAAGCGAAGGCGGGCTCCGCAGCACAGCTGGGCGAGGGGCGGAAGGGTAAGAGGCCTGGCGAAGACCCTTAATAATAAGACAAACGAACAACTTGTATTTATTGTTCTATGTACATGATTCAATTGAACGTGTGCACTTCTGGAATCGGGGTTCCGATGTTGTCAGTCTGTCGACGCTCAACCACAAAGGGTTAAATTTCATGAATTGTCGAATGTTCGAACATCCGGCGCGGCGGCGAGATCCATTTTGAATATCGAAATCGTCGTACAGTCACACCCGTTCGTGGCGAATTAGTTAAACGAACAGCTGCTACATTGGGACCAGTAGAGAGACTAACGTGTGCACAAGAATACGTTCTAAAAAAATTGATAGATCCTGAAGGCAGTGGCGCGTTACTCTATGGGCAACTTCGGCAAATGCCCGGGTCCCCAAACAAAATGGTGCCCCGAACACAAACCAAGATCCAAATTCTACGTTTTTCTCATAAAGTTATTTAGTTGGGATTAGGGCCCCCGAAATTCTACTGTGCCCAAGGCCCCAACTAGTTCTAACGCGCTACTGGCTGAAGGTCATCGATTATGCGATTAGAGGTTATGTAAAAATTCTTCGTGCGTGGAACGCCATTTTGATATCAACTTTCTGTGCGGTTTGCGACACTCGAGTTGAATCATCGAGTGGTCTAATTTATCCAGGGCAATTATCACTGGCAAGAGCTCCGCTGGTCTGCGGTACACAGAAGCACACTCGATGAAATATATATCTTTATTTCATAATATTTCAGTACACAATGTTCCTCTCCATTCACGCTATTGATTCTAAATGATCAAAACCACGTTCACCGAGAAACATTCTTTCTTATCGCTTACATGAATTTGTTAAAAAGTTAGGAAAGCTACAAAACTTCAATGTTTTCGATTCAGATTTGACTCGGAAGCGGCATTGTCGTGGTGGAGCAGCCATCAGTTTTCATACAATCAACAAACAGGAAAAGAAGGAGTTTATTGGTTAGGTTATACTGCACCTAGTGCTACCAACCGCACGTCACAAAGATACTGCGTTGTCGCGTAATTAAAAAAGTGGGTTACCCTGGGTTGGTCGACAACTCATTTCACCGACACTGTTTTCATTGACGATTGGACCGACACACAGTTCGTCGGAATGCCTGTTTTTGGACAAAATTCCATATCTTAAAAACTATGTCATATAAAAAAATGTTTCAAATAAAAGTTATAGGGTATAAGGAGGAGTATATGGTGATTGTATTTGTTTGGTATTATTGTAACCTTGAGAAGCTCTATGAAGGTCACTTTTAAAATTTCATACGGCAATGTACATTTTTGATTATGTATTCTAATAGGTGAGGTTAAGATATTTTCAAAACACTACAAAAACGTTATTTTTGCATAAACCGTTGTCAAGATATAAGCATCCAAAGTTGGCGTGCCGTCCATAGTGGTATTGATTATACATACGTATTACTACAAGTGAAACAAAAGTCAAAATCGACTGTTTAGTAACGTGTTTATTTTCGTACGATTTTATAATAAATAATAATGATAATAATAACCATTTCTCGAAAATCTGTGCGTACGTGGTTTCTGGGTGTCTTCCTAAATAAATATTTTTAAAAATTAGGGGGGCAAGCTTGGGCAGAAAGTTTTTATAGAATTCGGTAAAAATAGTCCTACGAATATTTTCTAGCAAAAATCACAAGACATGTTTTAGCTTTTTACGAGAAGCTTAGTTAAAGTTATAAGAATTTTCGATTTCGCGTTTTAACAAACGGATCACTTTGAATAAATAAAATACGATAAATAATAATTGTAAAAACCGCTAGGGAGCGCCAAAATAACTGGTACACACCTTGAATTAAATGATCCATCGCAAATTATTCAATTTTTCTCTTTACAATATGTTGTATAATGTTTTCCCTTTATGCGCGTACTTGAGGTTATAACACAAGAAAAATTGACGTGTCGGATTATGACGGAAGGAACATGTTCTGTTTCAATCGATGTTCAGTTTTTTCTTCTGGCGAATGTTCATGAATAAATGGTATTTTTCAAATAGATTCATGTAAACAGATATACATTTTAAAAATATTGATTTTTTGATTTTTGCCCTCTTGGCCGACGCACTGTGCGACAGTAACTTTCGTCGACACTATGTTTTCATCTACACGGTCAAATCGTCGAGAAATGTCTTCATCGACACGGTTTGGCCGACGCTAACACGGTCAAATCGTCAATGAAAACAGTGTCGGTGAAATGAGTTGTCGACCAACCCAGGGTAACCCTAAAAAAGTTCGGTTATTTCTTGAAGAAACCTTGCAAGGTATTGCGTCGTGGGAAATAAGCTGTAACAGTTCAAGCTAGGAGATTGATTATATTTCGGTAGAAGAGAGAGAGAGTATCCGTTGCCCATTAGCAATACGTATCGGGTCTCGGTATCGCAGAATTGTGTCAAGAGTTAGATTTGGCAAGTTGTATCCTTGTTTCAAGAGTCCGGTTGGTACAACCTAGCTCTGCGGGGAGTGATATACATAGTTATGTTAATATATCCACCACATCCAGCCGGGGAATTGTCGGGATCCTCGACCTGAGATCATCAACGGTGCATGCATACGAGAGGCCAGCGGTAATGTTCTGCGGCATCCATTCTAGCCACGTTATTCTCCTGTCGATCTTGTTGCACAGATACACGTCCGGCAGGGCGTGGGGGATGAAGGGATCGTTCAGCCCCACGAACGCCGTACCTCTCTTAGTCGACCGATGGTAGATCACCTTCCAAAAGAATCTGGGCACCAGCAGCGGCTTCGAGTAAGGGTAGCGTATCGTTATCACCTGTTGTTTCTGGCGAATGTCCGACATTGTCATCTGTCCGTGAACGCCCGTGTAAACCTCGAGGTCCAGAAAGTTGTTGCTCTTGGTGAACTTCCTGATGGACAACTCCAATGCATTCCAGTTTCCGCTATTGAAGCCGCCCCATTGCGGAGCCGAGTTCAGATAATGGAAGGTAGCGTTCTGCTGGCTACCGTAAACGAAGTCGCCTTTCGCTGCCAGGTGTCCACGCGTGAGTAGCTCGTCTCCCATCGCCATCATGGGGTCAATGTTCAAAATCCCTTTAATCGCTGAACGCTGCGTTCCTCGGTAGTAGAGTCGATCCACGTTCATTCCGTTGAAATACTCCCCCGGCTGAAAACTTGGTCTAGAACCAGAACAAAGTTGCGATTACAAGTTGGTAGCGTCGATCTTTATCTTCCACTTCCGGCTGTGGAATGTTAAAAGTGCTGGCTAAGATGTTCCCAATTTTAGACTGATCAGTAGACCGCAGATTTTTATGCAAATTCAAAATTGTCTTCATCCATTGCAAGATGCAGGGGCTACGTAGGCATTTGTTTCAGTTTTTAACAATTGTAACGAGTTGAAAATAGTACAAAAGTACCGTTTTATATTCTCATGTTTGTCGTAAACGCATAAAATGCGCAGTCTACTAATCGGTTTTGCTTTATTCGTTGTGGAGAAGGGATATACAGTCTGTAATAGTTCTTTCGAAAGCAATGGGACGGCAGTCATTGTTTCTCTTGTATTGTGCCACAGGTTCTGTCAACGCGAGGTTGACAACGACCTTCTGATTTTAGAACGTCTTGTCGGTGGAATTTTGAACTTTTACGGATTTTAGATTAAAATTGGAAGATCGCACTTCATAACGGGAAGGAACGTTCGTACGATCAGAATTGCATGGCATTTGTGGCTGAAGCTTCGGGCAGGTAGTGGGAGACGGACTGATTGATGGTGGGGACCGTGTGGCTCGCGACGTAGAAGAATTTGGACATGCCTGACTTAAACTGTCGTGGCTGTATTATCGGGAAGATTCAATCCCAAAATAAACTGTCAATATACTGATAAATGATTCACCGTGCTCTACCGAAGAAGCGATAAGTGCGACGGTAAATCAATCTTCGAGATCGTCCGCAACATATCAGTGAAGAAATCAGATTCCAAATCAAGTGACTAGTCGACTGCAATCCGTTTTACTGTGTGCCAATCACCACTGACCCTGATTACTGACCACTAATTAGCTAGTACAATCTATGGATAGCAAATCCATATGACCTCACTCACCTGAGATTGTTATATTGTTTATCTCTCCCAATCAATTTAAATTTTGTGTAGTAAGTCACGTAAGTGTTGGCGTCGCGACAAACTTGGATGGTTAGCAAGAATTTCGTATCCAATTGGAAGCCGATGGCAATCGATTTGTGGTTTCCCAAACATGGCTGCAGGTCCTTGGTGCTGCTCACAACATTCATTTTGCACGTTATGCTCGAGAATGACCGAATCTCGTTGTTAACAATGAAGTTCTTGCCACTTTCGCAGGTAGCTTTCGCTTCCTTGAGGTTAGTGTTGGTGATTTTATTTTGATTGCCTGGACACGCTATCAGAACAGACTCCCCCCTTTGGAGCATCAACTTAGGTGTTCCAGTATTTGGATAAAAGAAATCATTGCCATTCTCGGTCAGAATCAGCGGCTGCGGCTCCTTTAGGTCTCCGTTGTAAGCAATGGATACATTGCAATACGCTGCAAAATTGGAATGTTTATCAGTTTTCTAACTAGTTTACCTCTCGGAAGCTTCTAAACACTAGCTTTACGTTTCCTATCTAAATAACGGATTCTAATATTGTTAATTCACGATTATTGGGATTGTAAAGACGAAACCATGAAGAATTATTCGACTGTACAGGATGTTCACGCTATATTACTAGCCATCGTTTTTCTTATAAATAGTAAGCGTTAGAAAAATTATGAAAGTGGAAAAAATAATATTGTTTCTCGAAACCAATGTACTGGCCAACGTAATTTGTTTTTCTTTGTGCTATTTTCTTAGAAATGAAGATGACCTTCAATTTTTTTAATGGAATTATATTCTTTCATATTATATCTCGAATTGTGTGTCAAGGCAAATTCATTCGTATGCGACACAAGAACCTTAAAGGTCATTCAAGGTCAGAACTGGAAGAAACATTTTGAATATTTCGTAAAGATATCGTTTACAAGGAAAAATGTTAAAAAGGAATTTTTATGTGTTTCTTATCACTAACAATTGACACAGAAGATTTTTATTCTTTACAGAGATCCATAGAAAATTCTACCATTCATTGTTTTAACCAGAACAGATGTTTTCGTTTGAAGTATGAGGACATTAAGAACTGAAGTGCACAACAGAAATGGATAAACAATAAATTGGAACCTTTTGTGCAATTATTGTTGAGGAGTGTGTAGGGATTAAAAGATAATTCGCAAGGACATGTTTAGATTATAGTGCGTGGAGTTATTCATTGATTCATGATGGAAATTGCTACGGTCCTTGAATCTCTTCTTTACGAAAATAAATTCCTAGTTCCAAATCGCGGATTTTTAACCTTTCAACCGGGTGTCTTTTCGACAATATACCGTTACGAACATAAACAAAATTGATGTAGCAAGCAGTTCGTATAAATACAAAATACTTTATAGCAAACTGGACACTGTGTGTGATAAAGCGAAAAATTGATCGTTCAATCAAAAGAGGAACGGCAAGTTTTAAAAGTGACTAAATATGTTCACTTAGCTAGTTTATCAGAAGGTAAAGTATTTCAATTATTGGGGGGAAACCTATAAATAATGTCGTTTCTATATATTTGTAATAATATTTATTTTCCTCAGCATTTGGTATGAATAAATTAATTACAGATTAATTGCGGAATAAGCACATTAAATATAAACAAATTAGTATGTAGTCCACCAGTAAGGTGGCAATGTTTAATCAATCTATAAAGACGACATTACTTATGGGTATCCACCCCTAATGTGTGTTTCTAGTTAGCTTCGTTGTTTCCACGCGTCGGATGCTTCGTTATGCATTGTAAAAAGTAAACAAAGAAAATGTATTTACCCGAGACCGTCGCTGCCAGGCACAAACACGGGAACAACGAAAGAAACATCGAAAATGGTTCCGTTGTATTCACCATCTATGCGAGCACTTGCTTCTCCCGTATGCTCTCCCATCTTTTTATATAGCCGTCACTTTTCTGCTAATTCAAAAGTGACCAGTGTGTCGTGATCGTGACGCTTGGGGTTGTACCAAAAGATACGCACACAATAACAGAGACAATGGTGGCGATGCGGGGTCGAAGGTCTCGAAGTAAACAGAAGTGCGATTAAGATTGGTGGTGTGATTTCTTCAACTTTCTGTGTGGTCTGCGATACTCGAGTTGAATGATCGAGGAGTCTAATTGATCCAGAGCAAATTCTCACTGTCATGACCTCTGCTGGTCTGCAGTTCATGCAACAAGAAAACACCGTTTGAGAGTTATTTACTGCTACCATGATAGACCTATCGGCTACGTCCTACGAGCACCCTTTGGCATTGAGCCAATTGTTAACTAAAATGATACGAAGTCGGATATTACTCGACGCTGGTGGAGTCGAGTGTCATCGATCCTAATTAAAGCGTTCCGTGCAAAACGATACGGTATCATTATCTCGGGAACAACAGAATACTCTAGCTAGATCCTTGCAACGAGGTTCGTTACGCGTCGGAACGATTCATCGAGACGTAGGAAATTTCTAAATACATGTACGATCATTTCAACATACTTAGCAAGATTTCGGGTCACGTTAATTGAACGTCCCGTTAACGGAGAACGAATAACTGCTGAGCAACAGTGAAACGAAAACGGCGATCGAGTTTCATTCGTCCCGGGAGGAAATACGAATCTTTTGTTTCCCCGCGAGAATGTGAAACGAAAGCAGAACAGGAAGGCAGTGTACGTTTTATTATAAATAATGTCTCGCGTTAACCTTCCACTTTAAACTCGATATATGTCAAGGGGCACATCTTTTGATCAGCATCGTTTCATTTCACGTGGAGTTGCTCGCGAGCTCGCCAGCCTTTTTCAGGTCGTTCTTTTCAAATATATAATGCGCGTCTCTATTTAAATTCGTGCTAATACTTCCGTTTTTATTGGGTATGCTCTAGCTCCCTCTCGAGTAATTATACAGAAACTCCTTCGAACGATCAGATCCAAAATTGTGTAATAAACTTTAATTATAGCATCTTCACTTCACGATCGCGGTTTCTGTTTTCTTAATGGCATCATCGTGTGCACCCACTATACTCTTTCACTTACTCGCCGCCGCGACTGACGCCCGACAAACGAGCCAATTGGACGACTATGCGAGCAATGCGATCGCAGACATCAGAGGGTTATGCATTTTTTGCTGTGTAGAGGAGAATAAAAACCTCGAGGAATTTGTTACATCCATCAACGACTTCCAGAATTGTGTCAAGAGCTAGATTTGGGAAGTACCATTGTTCCAAGAGTTCCCGTTGTTATGATCTAACTCCGCGGAGATTGATATAGTTGTAGGCAAATATCAAGCGCGTTCAACGGACGGATTGTCCAAGTACCGCAAGCAAAAATCTTGAAGAGAACCACGCTGACCTAGAGGCTGCTATGCTGCTTCCGGTTAAAATCACAATGTTTGAGATTTTTTTAGACAGCGAAGTTTGCGATGCAAATGGCCGAAACTAGTTTCACAGCGAATTTTAAGGAGAGCACAAACAAGCTGCGTCTCCGTGAATCAACATTGGAAACAGGGAGTCAACCAAGAGAGTTCGCGTTTTAATCGATAGGTATAAGCCAGCGCGGCTTGAACAATAGCTTATTAAAAAAAGTTGTCACCTTCGGCTTCCATCAGCTTCTCCCAGCAATCCAGGAACTTTCCCATTTGCTGTATCTCCAAACTTCTGGTATCGAAAAACTGTTACAACTTGCAAATCCAGTTTTAAACTGTTACGAGCCAGGGCCGCGAGCAGCACGAATGGTCGGCGAAGGGTTGTTACCCTGGGAATATGGTCTTAATTTGTTAGTTAAGGTACGCGGACGAACTCGATGCGAAATTGGGGAGCCGCTGGGATTATAGACAGCGAGGACGAACCTGACGCGAAGTCAGGGAGCCTCTAGGAATGGAGTCAAACACAGATGAACCTGATGCGTAATCAGGATGCTGCTAGGAAGGTGAAACTTGGTGAACGAACCCAATGCGAAATTGGGGAGTCACTAGGAACGACGCGCAGACGAACCCGATGCGAAATTGGGGAGCCACTGGGAGGTTGGATGAGAGCACAGACGAACTCAGGGAGCTGTTAGGATGCGGACGAACCTGATGCGTAATCAGGGAGCCGCTAGGATGGTATAGTTTTCGTGGACGAACCCAATACGAAATTGGGGAGTCACTAGGAACGACGCGCAGACGAACCCGATGCGAAACCGGGGAGCTGCTAGGAGGTTCTAGAACAACGCGGACGAACCTAATGCGTAATTGGGGAGCCGCTGGGATTATAAACAGCGAGGACGAACCTGACGCGAAGTCAGGGAGCCTCTAGGAATGGAGTCAAACGCAGATGAACCTGATGCGTAATCAGGGAGCTGCTAGGAATGTGAAACTTGGTGAACGAACCCAATGCGAAATTGGGGAGTCACTGGGAACGACGCGCAGACGAACCCGATGCGAAACCGGGGAGCTTCTAGGAGGTTGTAGAACAACGCGGACGAACTCAATGCGAAATTGGGGAGCCACTGGGAGGTTGGATGAGAGCACAGACGAACTCAGGGAGTTGTTAAGATACGGACGACCCTGATGCGTAATCAGGGAGCCGCTGGGATGGTATAGTTTTCGTGGACGAACTCAATGCGAAATTGGGGAGCCACTAGGTAGGATAAGCCTCTGTTTGGACGATTGGAATGTCGCGAATGAATCTGATGCGTAATCAGGGAGTCGCTAGGATTGTTAGTGGGCCTCGTAGCTAGTATAATTTAATTGATACAATCCGAGCGTTAAGATTGTATCATGTGGGAACGTTCAATTACTAGATTAGGATTTGGGAACAATAATAATGGGTTAAGTGATTTGCACGAATTTATCAATAAACACAAATTATTCTGATTATATAAGTGAATATGTTACAATTGTGTAATTTGTCGCGGCTGAATAAGATGGAATGGAAAGAAAGTATTGTATTATTACCTCTGTTGACGCATTGGTAATGCGGGGTCTCAGAGTAACTTGACAAATGCCTAATAGATTTTAGACCTAGCTCGCGAAATTTATATGGTTGACTTTGATACGAAGAGAGCTTTAACTCGATCTCACTAACAAGTTGATTCAACGAGATGCAGCAGGACGTGACGCGATTCGTGTCTACGGAAGTACTAGCCCGCGAGAGTAAAAATCTAAGGGTTACCCCTACTTCCCTACAATGAATGGAATGCTCTGTTCATAATCTAGGGGCACTTAGGGCCAGAATCTCGTTTTTTTGCCACTTTCATTTAAATCAGACCAGAGCTCGATCTTCATTAAAAGGTTCAACTATGATACGAAAAGGTTATCTAGGACGCTTCCTGCCAGAGACGTTCTTGAAGAGATTCCTCTTTAAGATTCCTCTTCAAGAGATTCCTCTATCTGTAATAAAGCTATCATTAAATAAGTTAATAGTGGTTGGCCAATTTCCACGTTAAATAACGTTTCGTTTAGGCGTGTCTAAGTTGGCTTTGGATCGGTACACTGCGCGTAGGGTTTCGCAACTAAAGACCTCGAAAGTCCATTTTTCAGTAAAATTTTACTAGTTGTACATATTTCTATGTACTGCCGGTAATTTTAAGTGGGAAATCAATATTTTTCAAGATCAGGACTTGATCAAGATTTTTAATTGCAAAACTTAGAAATGGCACGAACCTGCTTGACTAACTGAACTGTACAACTGAAGACCCCTGTGCAAAAGTTGGGCAAGTTTCAGTAAAATTGTACTCGTTGTACATATTTCTATGTACTGCCGGTAATATGAAGTTAGAATTCATTATTTTTCAACATCAGGGCTTGATCAAGATTTTTAATTGCAAAACCTAGAAATGGCACAAACCTGTTTGGCTAACTGAACTGTACAACTGAAGACCCCTGTGCAAAAATTGGACAAGTTTCAGTAAAATTGTACCAGTTGTACATATTTTTATGTACTGCTGGTTATTTGAAGTGAGAGTTCAATATTTTTCAAGATCATCTACCCTAGAACCTAGAAGAACTTTCTTGGCTAATCGATAAAAGTTCATAGATGACCGTGATTTTCTCTGAACATCTTGATTCTCAGAGCTCAAGACGCGACACAAAAGGACACTAAACGTGCGTTCAGCTCGGTAGCAACCCCTTGCAGACCATTTCATAGATTTCACCCCCAAACGTAGGCTGTGAGTGACACAGCACGGTGGATGACATTAACCCTCCACTGTATGGGTGAAAAGATCTTTCACCAGTGCACAACTGGGGTCTGAGAGTCCAATTTTAGGTTACTTGTTTGTTAACCCCTTGCCCTACGATTTCTTTTACAGCCACGGCGATTAGAGCTTTTCTGTCCATTATTTCGTTGGATAAAAAGGCAATTTATGTCTATTCTATGCCTGCGTCGGAGGCGGTCAATATTTGGCGGAATAAATATTTCGAACACTGTTTAATATTATAGATTTTATTTGACTTGAAAAAATAGTGTTTCTCAAATAGAATATACATAGAATAATTTCAAAAGTAGAATATTTTATTTTGATAATATAAACCACGAAATAAAATAGTTATATTTTGAGAATTTAAATCACAAAATAGAATATTTCCATTGAAAAATCTGAAACAAAAAGCAAAATATTTTAATATAATAATCTAGCATGAAATGAAATAGGGCTATCCATTGGAAAACAATTTATAGTTAGAAATGTATTGAATACTAGCCATTATTTTCAGCAAAATATTTATTCATATTTTTTTTTTATATGTGAAAGTATTTTAAGGGTGCATTTGTAGGGTTGATAAACATGGTCCTTTTTTATTAATCGTTTTCATGTATGATATTAATAGAATCGCGAGGGTGTTCCAAAAATTTTTGATAAAGATTCTTTAGGGATTATAAGAATTAAAGAAAAGTCGCCTTTCGTTTCTAAATACGGAAGTAAGTTTTAAGAAATTAGAAATTCAAAGTTCAAGAAGGCTAGGAGGGATGATTTTATAGGACAAGAGAGGGAGGGGAATACCAATTAAAAATCTCGCTAACCTGCGTCTATGTGCCAACAGTAGCGCGCTTAAATCAGGTCAGCAGGAACACGGGCAGCGATGGAATATCATGCGAAAAACACGTGGTCGTCTCGAAATTGCGAAGTAGAGCCCTGAACAGTTCAGTTCGTATCAAAATGATATGCTCGGTGAAGCTGGATATGTTCTTCAACAACACACGCATAATGCACGCACACGCGCAGTGTCAGCACACTCGCATTATTATTCACTGTAATTATGCTCTTCGTAAATATACGTAAATCTACATAATACATACGCGCACGCATTGCGATTATTGTATACTGACGTCAATGTGTATTACATACATCGCAATCATCTCGTTCGCGAATATTAATTCCACTTTCAGATTTTGTGTATTCCTAAATTGGAAGCAGAGTTTGCGAATCGGTGCGTTTGCTTTTTGAACGATGCCGGCTTGCAGAGCTTTATTAATTAATTTCAATTCGTAACAATTATATCTACTTGAAGCTGTCAGTTTCTCGTTCGAAAGTTTTCATTTCACGTAGTCGATCTTGGAGGAAGGGCATTTATACGGGAAAGGTGATCAGTGCAAACTCGTAAAACTTAATCAACATAAATCTACTTTAGGCTGTTAGAGGACTTCCATAAACACTCTCCATAAGTGCCGTGACAGTCTTCAGTCTGTTCAGAGGAATCGGTAACGTGTATAGACAGAATGAGTTCCATTTCCGGATGACAACAAAAAGCACCTTCACTAATACAGTGAAGCCTTGATCTAAGAAAAACCCTTGGGTCCGTGCTGTTTCTTAAATCCTGTGGTTCTATTATTCCTCTCCATTCACGCTGTTCATTCGCAGAAACATTCTTTTTTATCACTTACATTAATTTGGTAAAAAGTTAGAAAAGCTTCGAAAAATTCAATGTTTTCGATTCGGACCTGACTCAGATCTGACTACAGTGTTTACTCGTTCAACACCGTTTCAGGATGACAACAAAAAACAACTTCACTAATACAGTGAAGCCTTGATCTAAGAAAAACCCTCGAGTCCGTGCTGTTTCTTAAATCCTGTGGTTCTATTATTCCTCTCCATTCACGCTGTTCATTCGCAGAAACATTCTTTTTTATCACTTACATTAATTTGGTAAAAAGTTGGGAAAGCGTCGAAAAATTCGATGATTTCAATTATTGATCATCCATGTAAAATTAGTCGCTTTCAGCTTCTCACACTGGAAGTAAAGCGGATGAATCGTCCTTTTCGGGTACTATGAAAAACGTTTGGGTGAAACGGCGTATGAAATCAACGTAGCCATATACATATATCCGGATTATCTCATGTTAACGCAACGATTTCAAGTAGCACCCATCGAAATCAGTCGTGTTCTATTTCCCGGCTGTTCCAATTTTAGAACAGTATCGTGTTCAAAGAGCTTGAATTAAATACCGTAGAGGTAAATGCATATCTTGTGCTTGTTGTCTATTAAAAATCTTGTACTTATGACCTTCGATCAAATTCAATCTTGTAGAGAGCAGACAAGTTCTATAAACAGATACCAGATCACTTATGAACGAAAGTAAGAGCAAAAACGTTTTGATCAACGTCTCTCTCTCTCTCTTATCCGAAGAAAAAAAGAGCAATGTGAAAAGACAATGGAGAGGCATTGGACGTTTTATTATAAATAATGTTCCATTTAACCTTCCACTTTAAACTTAATATATGTCAAGGGGCATGTCTTTGGATTACCTCATTTTGTACCTCGTGGAGTTATGTTACCTGCGAGCTTGTCCATTTTTCAGGTTTAACAAGGAAAAATACTTTGGTTTTTTTGCGTGCGAGTGCAGGAAGCGTTAAAAGCGTCTTTTCAAAGTGTTCTAAAATAATAAACTTTGTTATTATTAGTTTAATGTTAGAACTATCTTGAGCAATTTTAAATGCTTTTCCTGTAGAGTCTCCCGATGAGAGGAGAAAGCGGGAATTAAGGGGAAAAAGTTACCCTCTCCCTGCCGGTACCGGACACATGCCGCGTAGAAGGGGAAGATAGAGTGGGGACACAAGTCTTAATCTGGCGACTGTGTTTCGTGGAATTCAATATTGCACAATCGAATTCACCGTTTGTTAATTCACCATTGTCATTCTCTAGACGCTCCACAAAAATAATTGCATAAAAAGTCCTTTCTTCTGTTGAGGGTGAGGGAAAAAATACATTTATGTACATCCCGGAAGGCGGTAGTGTGGGAAAAGCCAAGAACAGGAGTGGTTAACTCCGTGGTAGGTGAGGTGTTGTAATGCAAAGAGCTGGTCGCGCACCCTCCGTTAACCGCGGACGATTTTGAGGCGACGGGCCCGAGAGGCCTTGGGCAGTGGAGGTTTAGTGGGTATGGGTAGGGATATAGTCCCTATAGTCCCGTTTCCCCCAAATTCCATCTAGGGGTAGCCGAGTCTCACACTACCCCCTCCAGCCGTCATCTGAGGAGGGGGTGTGCGTAAGTGACATTCTCCCACCGCCCTCAAACAGAAAAAAAGAAGGTGTAGTGTGGGATTCGGGGATCAGGTGTTTGGATCCTCCACTACCTTCTAAAAAACCCATCACTATTGAGCCTCCTTCCCCCTCGCTGTCTTCCTCGCTGTCTTCCTTCGCTGTCTTCCTTCGCTGTCTTCCTTCGCTGTCTTCCTTCGCTGTCTTCCTTAGCTGTCTTCCTTAGCTGTCTTCCTTCGCTGTCTTCCTTCGCTGTCTTCCTTCACTGTCTTCCTCCTTGTCTTCCTTCACTGTCTTCCTTAACTGTCTTCCTCCCTGTCTTCCTCGCTGTCTTCCTCGCTGTCTTCCTCGCGTCGTCCTCACTATCTGACCCAAATTAGGAACAGTTCAGGGCCCCGCTGTTCGCATATCTCCTGATCTGCGCTGTATTCTCGGGCTCCATCCACTCATGTTCTTGTCAATTTGCATAAAAGGTCCTACGATTTGTTTAATAATGTTTCATCTCTAATGTTACACTTGAATTCCTTGCCGCATAATAACGAGTCAGTCTCGCAACGAACACTTCAAGCAGAGTTTACGAAATACGAATGTTATGCCTTCCTTTCAGACGGACTGCGGGTCAATTTAACCCAGAGTATGAAAATCGTCATTTCGTTACTCGATTTCCAGTGAATTGATTAAATTAATAGTTGCAGCATCAGGGACAATAGAGAGATCAACGCGTCTGCAAGAAGAGCCTTCAAAATATGTTTTTAAAAATTGATAAATAAACCAATGAACGGCCCTAAGCGTCATCGATCACATAGATACAAGAATGATCCAAGGGGTTCGCACTAAAGTAAATGTTGAAGACATAATCAAACGATTCGCGGTGAATATCTAAAAGAGAAAATAGGCGAATGTTTACTGCGAGCGTTAATGGGATTATCATGCTCGCTGTAAAACGTGGCTATCATTCTCTTTCACTGGATCATCGCTGCAATATCACGCCACCGTTGGCATCGGACAAACGAGCAAATTGAACGACTATAAAGTGAAACTCTACTCTTCTGTGTAACCGCGTTACGTCGGTCGAACAATGCGACTGGTACAGATAAAGTGGAATCGTGCGTATTCTACGTGAAATTTCATCCCTGTCACGAATGTCGAAACAGTCGAAGCAGAGACCATTTCTTTCAAAAACTCTTTTTCAAATCTGTCTGCAGGCTAACTCACAGTTCATTCGCAATTCGTTCATTTGCTTACAAACACCAATCGCCAGATTAAGACTTTTGTCCCCACCAGGGGACACTTCCGCCCCTCGCCCAGCTGTGCTACGGAGCCCGCCGTTGCTTCCTCCACTCTTAATCAAGCAGATTTCAGTTTCATTTAACTATTTATAATACCATACAATTTAACGAACTGATTATGTAGCTCATTTACTATTTAACACTGGAAATTGATCGCACATTATTCGCTGTGTCATTAATAGAGATCGTCTTACAGTTTCGTTGCAGCGAGAAGGGGTTTGCATCAAATTACTGACAATCATTTCACCGACAATCATTTCACCGACAATGTCGTAATCGACAACGTTCGACCGATATCGATTTCGCCGACAGTTTTAATTCACCAAAGTTGATATTTATCTTTATCTATCAACGTCGAACTCTTACTTTCCCTCAGATTTCTTCGGAATACTGAGTGAACACAGACTCAGTGTCGTCAGATGAGGGGAATTGCCTCGGATTGAGGGGAAAAGGTTACCCTCTCTCTGCCAGTACCGGATTAGTCACGTGACATTGTGACACATGCACGACAGAGACGAAACGCGTCACGTGACCGGCCCTTGGCGGAAGCGTGGGGGAATAGCGTTGTAAAAGAGTGGGAGCAGTGATGCCAGGTGAGGGAATCATGGTGAGATGATGTACCCCCTCTCTGATGACCAGACCAGTGTACGGGCACGGGCGCCGTGGTCTACGGTCTTAAGGCGGTAGTACACCCTCGGATGTAACTAGAAAATAACTAGAATCTTACTAGACTTTGAGTGGAAAATATGGGTCCGGTACTTAACGTTGTTTGACCTTATTTGGGCAAATTTTGGGCTGGGCGAGGGCTCATTCTAAAGAGGAAGGTTAGAATGCACTCCAGTCATCTCATAAGTCAAAAAAGTCTTTTAGAGACACAAAATGCATTGAAATCTGCGGGTTTTTTCCCTAGATTTTTTCTCTACTTTGGGCCATCATATTATTAGATATAAACATAATCTCGTTAAAATCATGAGAAGAGCGCAGTGCATCTAACCTTCCTCTTTAGAATGAGCCCTCACCCAGCGAAAAATTTGCCCAAATAAGGTCAAACAACGTTAAGTACCGGACCCATATTTTCGACCCAAAATCTAGTAAGATTCTAGTTATTTTCTAGTTACAATCCAGGGTGTACTAGCCCCTTAATGGGGGACGTTGGAGTAGGGGAAAAGGAGGATAATAGTTGGCACCAGTTTTGGCAGGGAGTCCCCTGCATCGATGCTTTCGTGTACCCAACGTTTAGGTTTCGACGGCACACGCATGACTTCTTTTCAGCTCCCGATAACACACTTATCCCAGCGGTGTGTCCACTTCCGACAGCAGTCCTCTTAAGTGGTTTGTGGGATGTCTTTCGGAGCCTGCGCTGAGTTCCTCTCAATTTCCTCAATCGTGTGAAAACGTCTATCTCTAAAAACTAATTGCAATTTCGGGGGACCTGGAAAGTCAGCTGGTGCAAAGCCGGGAGAGTAATGAGGCTGGGGAAGAACAATCATTCGATCATCCGCATGAAATTCCCGAATTAACCCTTTGCACTCGGAGATATTTTAACTCGAAAATTAAACATTTCTTCCGTCCTAGAATATATCCATTCCCCACGATTTTAAAAATTTTGTGGACATGAAATTGGTGTGGTACCACATGCAATACCTAAATGTTTAGTTATTGATTAGATACCTACATTTTTAATAATGTAAACAATATTTTCAATGAAGGTGCAGCAATTTTGAGTGGCGCCTCAGACTCGCCATTCGACTGTTAAGGGTTAATATTAATTATTATCTTTTGTGATAATGTTTCGTAATAATAATGATTATCTTTTGTGTGCGTGGTAATAAATAGATCTAGCGTGTCTTCTACAAAATTATAAGTACCATTTTTAATTAGCCTGCCCCTACAATGCAGTATTTTCGTGATCAGGGGAACGAGACCTATGTATAACTCTGTAAAATCTCAACTAAATCCGTGAGACAAGGCTTTGCAGTCTGCTTGTGAGTCACTTGCCCGTAGCTTTGCCTGTAGCTTTGCCCAGTGTCATCGACGGGCGCCCTTGACCGTTAATAGACGTGTTGAGCAGCAGCTCTGCTGTAGAAGTTCAAGCTCGGAGATTGATTATATTTGGGTAGAAGTATCCGTGGCCCATTAGCGATACGTATCGGGTCTGGGTATCGCAGAATTGTGTCAAGAGGTAGATTTGGCAAGTATCCTTGTTTCAAGAGGTGTTTCCCCGTTGGTACAACCAAACTCTGGGGGATGGGGTGGATGATATACATAGTTATATTAATATATCCACCACATCCAGCCGGGGAATTGTTGGGATCTTCGAGCTGAGATCACCAACGGTGCATGCATACGAGAGGCCCTCGGTATAGTTCGCCGACCATGATAGCCACGTTATTTTCCCGTCGATCCTGTTGTTGCACAGATACGCGTTCGACGGGGCGTAGGTGATGAAGGGATCGTTCAGCCCCACGAACGCGGTGCCCTTTTTACTCGGCCGATGGTAGATCACCTTCCAAAAGAATCTGGGCACCAGCATCGGTTTCGAGCGACCGTTGCTTATCGTTATCACCCGTTGGTTCCCGCGATTGTCCGGCATTGTCATCTGTCCGTGAACGCCCGTGTATACCTCGAGGTCCAGAGATCTGCGCGCGGTGAAGTTCCTGACGGACGACTCCAGCACCTCCCAGTTTTTCGCATTGAAGCTGGCCCATTGCGGAGCCGCGTTCAGATATTGGAAGGTAGCATTCTGCTGGACACCGTAAACGAAGTCGCCTTTCGCTGCCAGGTGTCCACGCGTCAGTCGCACCTTATTCGTTATCAGTTTACTCATCGGGGAGTTAGGTCCCAAAATCTTGTCAATCGCTGATCGCTGCGTTTCCCAGTGGTAGAGTTGCTGTACGTCCATTCCGTTGAAATAGTTCCCCGGCTGCCAAGTTGGTCTGGAACCAGAACAAAGTTGCGATTACAGCTTGGCAGCGTTGATCTTGATCTTCCACTTCCGGCTGTGGAATGTTAAAAGTGCTGGCTAAGATGTTCCCAATTTTAGACTGATCAGTAGACCGCGGATTTTTATGCAAATTCAAAATTGTCTTCATCCATTGCAAGATGCAGGGGCTACGTAGGCATTTGTTTCTGTTTTTAACGATTGTAACGAGTTGAAAATAGTAGAAAGATACCGTTTCATATTCTCATGTTTGTCGTAAACGCATAAAATCCGCAGTCTACTAATCAGTCTTGCTTTATTCGTTGTGGAGAAGGGATATACAGTATGCAATAGTTCTTTCGAAAGCGACGGGAGGGCAGTCATTGTTTCTCTTGTATTGTGCCACAGGTTCTGTCAACGCGAGGTTGACAACGACCTTCTGATTTTAGAACGTCTTGTCGGTGGAATTTTGAACTTTTACGGGTTTTAGATTAAAATTGGAAGATCGCACTTCATAACGGGAAGGGACGATCGTACGATCAGAATTGCATGGCATTTGTGGCTGAAGCTTCGGGCAGGTAGTGGAAGACGGACTGATTGATGGTGGGGACCGTGTGGCTCGCGACGTAGAAGAATTTGGACATGCCTGACTTAAACTGTCGTGGCTGTATTATCGGGAAGATTCAATCCCAAAATAAACTGTCAATATACTGATAAATGATTCACCGTGCTCTACCGAAGAAGCGATAAGTGCGACGGTAAATCAATCTTCGAGATCGTCCGCAACATATCAGTGAAGAAATCTGATTCCAAATCAAGTGACTAGTCGACTGCAATCCGTTTTCCTGTGTGCCAATCACTGACCCTGATTACTGACCACTAATTAGCTAGTCCAATCGGTGCATAGAAAATCCATATGACCTGACTCACCTGGGATAGCCTGATTGAGCTTGTTTACACTTCCTAGTCAATTGGAATTTCGTGTAGTAAGTCTCGTAATTGTTGTCGTTGCGACAGACTTCGATGGTTGTCAAGAATTTCGTAGCCAATTGGAAGCCGATGGCAATCGATGTCTTGTTTCCTAAACATTTCTGCGGCAGGACCTTGGCGCTGATCGTAGGATTCGTGTTGCACGTTATCGTCGAGAATGGTCGAGTCACGCCGTTAACAATGAAGTTCTTGCCACTTTCGCAGGTAGCTTTCGCTTCCTTGACGTTAGTGTTGGTGATTTTATTTTGATTGCCTGGACACGCTATCAGGACGGACTGTCCCCTTTGGAGCAGCAACTTAGGCGTTCCAGTATTCGGATAAAAGAAATCATTGCCAGTTTCGGTCAGGATCAACGGCTGCGGCTCTTTTAGGTCTCCGTAGTAGCCCCTTGCAATGGATACATCGCAATTCGCTGCAAAATTGGAATGTTTATCAGTTTTCTAACTAGTTTACTTCTCGGAAGCTTCTAAACACTAGCTCTTTACGTTTCCTGTCTAAATAACGGATTCTAATATTGTTAATTCACGATTATTGAGATTGTAACGGCGAAACCATGAAGAATTATTCGGCTCTACAGGATGTTCACGCTATATTACTAGCCATCGTTTTTCTTATAAATAGTAAGCGTTAGAAAAATGATGAAAGTGGAAAAAATAATATTGTTTCTCGAAAACAATGTACTGGCGAACGTAATTTGTTTTTCTTTGTGCTAATTTCTTAGAAATGAAGATGACCTTCAATTTTTTTAATGGAATTATATTCTTTCATATTATATCTCGAATTGTGTGTCAAGGCAAATTCATTCGTATGCGACACAAGAACCTTAAAGGTCATTCAAGGTCAGAACTGGAAGAAACATTTTGAATATTTCGTAAAGATATCGTTTACAAGGAAAAATGTTAAAAAGGAATTTTTATATGTTTGTTATCACTAACAATTGACACAGAAGATTTTTATTCTTTACAAAGATCCATAGAAAATTCTACCATTCATTGTTTTAACCAGAACAGATGTTTTCGTTTGAAGTATGAGGACATTAAGAACTGAAGTGCACAACAGAAATGGATAAACAATAAATTGGAACCTTTTGTGCAATTATTGTTGAGGAGTGTATATGGATTAAAAGATAATTCTCAAGGACATGATTAGATTATAGTGCGTGGAGTTATTCATTGATTCATGATGAAAATTGCTACGGTCCTTGAATCTCTTCTTTACGAAAATAAATTCCTAGTACCAAATCGCGGATTTTTAACCTTTCAACCGGGTGTCTTTCCGACAATATACCGTTACGAACATAAACAAATTTGATGTAGCAAGCAGTTCGTATAAATACAAAATACTTTATAGCAAAATGGACACTGTGTGTGATAAAGCGAAAAATTGATCGTTCAATCAAAAGAGGAACAGCAAGTTTTGAAAATGACTAAATATGTTCACTTAGCTAGTTTATCAGAAGGTAAAGTATTTCAATTATTGGGGGGGAACGTATAAATAATGTCGTTTGTATATATTTGTAATAATATTTATTTTCCTCAGCGTTCGGTATGAACAAATTAATTACAGATTAATTGGGCAATAAGCACAGTAAATATAAACAACTTAGTATGTAGTCCCCGAGTGAGGTGGCAATGTTTAATCAATCTATAAAGACGACATTACTTATGGGCATATCCACCCGTAATATGTGTTTCTAGTTAACATCGTTGTTTCCACGCGTCGAATGCTTCGTTATGCATTGTAAAAAGTAAACAAAGAAAATGTATTTACCCGAGACCGTCGCCGCCAGGCACAAACACGCGAACAACGAAATAAACATCGAAAATGGTTCCGTTGTCTTCACCATCTATGCGAGCACTTACTTCTCCCGTATGCTCCCCCATCGTTTTATAATCTGTTCAACTTCTCTGATAATTGATATTGGATTTCCCAGCGTTGTTGTGGCAACCACAACCGTGATAACAGAAGTTAAGCAATTTTTTATTCGGAAGGCTATACATATGCAGTACTCTTAGCGGGCTTATTTGTTCAAGTGTCGCGTGCATCGTCGCGAGTAGCCGAGCTGATTTTTTTTTTAGAACACTGTTGGGGTCGTCACTCCCAGGCTAGCGTGCCCTGACATAACACTATCTCGCGATCTTTCCTGATTACCGCTTGCCAAATTAGTATTGACCAATTGAATCCGATGGTTGAGCGGTGGACGGATTTTTCGGAAAATCCTGTGGACGAAACTACATAGTTTCTGATCTTCATGATCTCTTTCGACGTTTGGTGTTATGTATGTCATTTTTGAACAAGGTCTTTTTCAATTAATCTTTTCATTGAATAATGTGATGCCTTAGATTAATTTCATTGTAAAAATCAATTTTCTTCTGGAACAATGTGCCATTCATAATCAATTTATTTCTTGCACACTGTGCCATTCATAATCAACTTTATTCTTGATGTTCTTAAATTAATTTTTCTTCTTCAACAATATGGTGTTCTTACATTAATTTCATTGTTGAACAGTATGCTGTTCTCACATTCATTTCATTGTTGATCAGTGTGCCATTCTTAAATCAATTTATTTCTTCGACAGTGAGCCAATGCCTTTTTCAATTAATCTTTTCATTGAACAGTATGATCTCTTAGATTAAAATTTTATTCTAAAAATTAATTTTCTTCTTGATCAGTATGCCATTCATAATCAATTTCATCCTGGAACAGTGTGCTGTTCTTAAATGAATTTTCCTCGTAAACCAATTTAATTATTGGACAGCGTATTGTTATTAAATCAATTTTATTCTTGAACAGCGTATTGTTCTTAAATTAATTTTATTCTTAAACAGCGTATTGTTCTTAAATTAATTTAATTCTTAAACAGCGTATTGTTCTTAAATTAATTTAATTCTTGAACAGTGTATTGTTCTTAAATTAATTTAATTCTTGAACAGTGTATTGTTCTTAAATTAATTTTATTCTTGGACAACGTATTGTTCTTAAATTAATTTTATTCTTGAACAGTGTATTGGTCTTAAATTAATTTTATTCTTGAACAATATGGTGTTCTCACAGTGATTTCTTTGTTAAAGAGGGTGCTGTTTTTAAATGAATTTTCTTCTTGAACAGCTTGTCCATTCATAATCAATTTAATTCTTGAACAGTGTGTTGTTCTTAAATTAATTTTATTCTTGAACAATATGGTGTTCTCACAGTGATTTCATTGTTGAAGAGGGTGCTGTTTTTAAATGAATTTTCTTCTTGAACAGCTTGTCCATTCATAATCAATTTAATTCTTGAACAGTGTGTTGTTCTTAAATTAATTTTATGCTTGAACAATATGGTGTTCTCACAGTGATTTCATTGTTGAAGAGGGTGCTGTTTTTAAATGAATTTTCTTCTTGAACAGCTTGTCCATTCATAATCAATTTAATTCTTGAACAGTGTGTTGTTCTTGACTTAATTTTATGCTTGAACAATATGGTGAGAAGCTAAGCACACACGCAGTAACTTAATCAGACCAGCTGATCGAACAGATGTTCTGTCTGTATGCGTTGTTGCCACATGTCATGTTCCGGCCTGTACTAGAGTGGCCGTGTCTGAAGTTGATAACATCAAATACTGTTCTCGTGACGTCAAGATTCTTGTTCCAGTGGTATCACGTTTTTGGTGTCACGTGGAACAGAGATATTGACGATACACCGTTCAATTCTTATCTATCTCAAAGGAGATCGTTATCACGAATCGGTGGTAATTTACGATACTGCTTGATTATAGCTTCAAGAGGAAACAAGCTAGAGAACTGGAAGAAAGATTTCTATTGCCGAAACATTTTTATCCGTCTTATCGTAAAAATATATTAAACGATTGCAACGCGAGACTTGTATTTTTCAAAAACGATAGACGAGCAGCGCTTGTTTTTCACGAACGTAGATAAGCGTTAATTAAATTTAGAAATGTACAAAGTTTTCCACACAGAAATATATATTATACAGTGACTCCCACTAATATTCGGACACTCTTAAAAAGAGCGTAACTTTTCAAATATTGGACTATGCGATTTGAACTTTTTTGGAAAGCTAGAGCAATTAGTTTACTGCAGGATGTGAAAAGAAATTTTTTCAAAAATTGCATTTGACCGGAATTGTAGAGGAAATATTAAATGTTGCATTTTACAACTTTTTTATGCGGGTCTATATTGAAATTTTGAAAAATATGTTTTGTAGATCTGTGTGGGTTATATACGCATTGTGAAAGTTTCATCGAAATCGGTTGATGCGGGGAAAAATGACAGTCATTGAAAGATGTAAGAATTCTTAGATTTACTGCTGTTATAGGCTGAAAATCGTGAAAATCTGCAATTTTTACCATCTTTAAACGCTTGTAGCTCATTGCAACGTCGACCGATTTTGACGAAATTTTCAGGATATGTTTAATTGAAACAGATCTACAAAACGTATTTTTTAAATTTTCAATATAGGCCCATATAAAAAAGTTGTAAAATGGATCTTTTAGTATTTTCTCTACAATTCCGATCAATTGCAATTTTCGAGAAGATTTCTTTTCACATCCTGTAGTGAACTAAGTGCTCTAGCTTCCGAAACAAGTTTGAATGGTATAGTACAATATTAAAAAGATTATCGCGTTTTTTAGAGCGTCCGAATATTAATGGGAGTCACTGTATGTACATATAACTAAAATTGGCCAACTTCTCTGCCATTTTTCGAAAAGGCTCATATTCATACAGGGTGTTCGCGATAATTTGTACCAGAATTTAACCATTAATTAACCATTAAAAATCGATATTTTTAAATCATTTTGTTCTTCGAATTTCTTTCTTCATATTTTGTGTAGATTATCTTAAATGTCAATAATAATCAACTTTGTATTAATGATTTTTATCGTATAAAATTGTAGAATATCTGTTATTTTTAGTCCCTGAAAAATCGTAACTGAATTAATGTCGGTTTTAAATAGGGTTAACGGAGTTGATGCGAAGGGATGTTCGAGAACGAGTGATTATTTTCCTCGTTGGTCTAGCCGGACTCACCTGTTAGTTTCCAGTAATTAATACGCAAGAGGTGTATCGGGGAATCGGCCCAAGGTTAACGCACAGGGTGCTGGCATTGATGTTTTCTGTATACTGCCGTATTTAATATACATCAAGGGCGTAGCTTATTTTTGTCGTGTACGTAGAATGCAGGCGTGCTCCTCTGACAACAGTCAGAGGCCGAGGCAGACGCGTAGTCGACGATACTGAGACAAAGATGTTTGATCCACTCGAACAGCAGACCGCGCCAGTAAGATTGACTACGCGAAATCAAGTTAATCTTCCTGCCGTCAAAGGAAAAGATATCACCCTAGAAACGCGAACCGACGCTTCATTGTCCCCAAGATGTGGGATACAGTGAATAAACTATCAACTTTGAACTGGCAAGGCGCGAGGACTGAATAAACAGGGTGGCAGCCCGCCGCTTCATTGTCTGACTAAATGAAAACGCCCTTGACAACTTATTTTGACGATAGGGATCCACCCTAAATAAGTTAAATTGCCGCGGATTGTTTCCTGTTCGGGAAACAAGCCAAAGCAATTTCTATGGAAAGCATTCTTAACATTATTAAACATCTTAAAATAGGTCTGGGTAATTGGTGACTCACTCTTGAGTCCTCGCCAAAGTCACGTGGAGTGTAGGAGGAGGTTGGGGGGGGGGGATTAGGAGTGTTATAATGTATATAGTAATATCTGTAGTTGTCAAGAAGAACCCTGCATGTTATTTAATTTCACTTTCTGCATCGAATTTATTTTCATGACATTTTTTCCGGCAAATACGTAAATCCTATACTACAAAGCTCAATTAACACGTTCGCTGCCGAGCGACATTTTCAAAAACGGTCCCACCACGCCGACAAACTTTAATTAATTGTAAAATAAAAATACAAAACATGTATTTATGGGAAAGATGTTTTTTAGATAATTTTTTAAATTGCTTTGTTAATTATACGAGTTATATCGTAGTCGATTTTTGCGATAAAATGTTTTACGACGAACCTAAACGCAAACTTCGACCTACGAGATAATTCATTGTTGGCAGCGAACGTGTTAATACATAAACTTAAATTTTTGAAATTGTGACATGCGGCGTTTTACCTGACAACTACAAATATAGTAAGAGCAGTATGAAATAGTTGATAGTGGGAGAACCGGGACATTGGCAGTGTGGGCAGAGTCGCTCTACCCACACTCTACCTTCCCCTTCTACGACGCTATTCCCCTCCGCCGCAGCCCGGTCACGTGACGCGTTTCGTTTCTGACGCGTATGTGTCCAATACTGGCATAGAAAGGGTAACTTTTCCCCTCAACTCGTGCTCCCTCCTCTTATCTGGCGACTCCTGCTCGTAATCACAATGCGGATTGGACGTATTAATTAAATTAATTCAAGTAAAATCAAACGTAATAAGTAGACTGCGGATATTGATGCATTTATAGCAAAATTGAGTAGATGAAATGTAAAATTGTCGAAGAATTTTAAAAATTGAAGTTTTAGTTTCTACTTCTTGCAATAAAGATCCGCAGTCTAGTAATAAGCAATTATTCGCATTATTATTCGAATAATTTTCCAGTGTATATTCGAATAAATAATTATGAACTATTCGATTCCATAGGGAGAATAATTTATTCGGAATTATGATGGATTATTCTCCGAATAAAGTATTCGACTGAAAAGAATTATTTCTCATAAATATTGTATTTTAGATATTTGGATAAATTTTAGAGATCTATTTAAATGAGATTAAGAATCATTTCCGGTAAATACTTCTTGGGAACAATTCAAATAATGCGCAGCTCTGGTTCGAATGATCAGCGTGGAAATGTTATTCGACTGAAAAGAATTATCCTTCATAAATATTCTATTTTAAATATTTAGATACAAATTTTAGATATCTATTTAAATGAAATTAAGAATCATTTCCGATAAATATTTCTTGAGAACAATTCGAATGTTACTCGACTGACAAGAATTATTCTTCATGAATATTCTATTTTAGATATTTAGATAAATTGTAGAGATCTATTTAAATGAGATTAAGAATCATTTCCGATAAATACTTCTTGGGAACAATCCGAATAATGCGCAGCTCTGGTTCGAATGATCAGCGTGGAAATGTTATTCGACTGAAAAGAATTATCCTTCATAAATATTCTATTTTAGATATTTATATAAATTTTAGATATCTATTTAAATGAGATTAAGAACCATTTTCGATAAATATTTCTTGAGAACAATTCGAATGTTACTCGACTGACAAGAATTATTCTTCATGAATATTCTATTTTAGATATTTAGATAAATTGTAGAGATCTATTTAAATGAGATTAAGAATCATTTCCGATAAATACTTCTTGGGAACAATCCGAATAATGCGCAGCTCTGGTTCGAATGATCAGCGTGGAAATGTTATTCGACCGAAAAGAATTATTCTTCATAAATATTCTTTTTTTTAATATTTAGATAAATTTTAGGTATCTATTTAAATGAGATTAAGAATCATTTCCGATAAATATTTCTTGGGAACAATTCGAATAATGCGCAGCTCTGGTTCGAATGATCAGCGTGGAAATGTTATTCGACTGAAAAGACAATATCAACCGTGACGATAACACTCTTGACAATTCGCCAGTGATTCGGCCAATATTTCTCGAAGTAGTTTGTAATGCGTATGCCGATATCGCGTCGATTATTGTCGAACGATGAAAGACGTGCGATAGGTACTTGCAATCAACGAGAGTGTGCTCAATTGGTGCTACTCAATAAATCAAAAAGCCTAGTTCGTCAGAGAGAGAGGGGGGGGGGGGGGTTCTCTCCCGAAATCCTGCGGCTGAACGGTAAGGGTGACGTTTATTCCTGCAGTTCTCTAATAATTCTATTTATCAATGGAATTCATCAGGGATATCAGGGAATTTCCTATTCCCCTTGTTTCCTGTTCGCAAGCACCGTGTCCGTCACGTCTATACGCATCCAATAATGTGGAAACAACGGAACTATAGAGATGAAACATTAATGTCGATGCAACGGGACGTTGCACTTTGACACGGTGCAACTTGAACGATGCACTTCGACACCGAGCGTCGTCCGCGAATCCTCCGGGAAATGCGTCCACTTTAATTGCACCGGACTGTAATTCGCGCGGTGCTCTCTAAATTTCCAATGCCCTCTGCTGTACTTGCTCTTTTAATCTTCGACGAACACTTTTCGTGAAATTGTATTCCAAACAGTAAATAGCAAATAATTCTATAATATACAGGGAGGAAAAAATGTATCACATGGAAATTGCTTGGTTTCAAGGGGGCATTAATCTGATGCTAGTAGCTTTGAGGCGCGGTTTTTCTCAATTTTTTTGTAAACCGTTCGTTTCACGAAAAAATGTAATGGGACATAAAAAACGCAGCCTGCCCGGATCTACAGGTTTCGTCTACCACATTTTTCTATTCGGTCAACATTTTAGAAGATATTCGAGGAAAACGATGTTATGAGCATTTTAATTAATTCTTCTAACGTTCAAGCGCCTTGAGGCACGGGTTTTCTCAATTTTCTTGTAAACCGTTCGTTTCACGAAAAATTGTAATGGGACATAAAAATCGCAGCCTGCCTGGATTTACAGGTTTCGTCTAACACATTTTTCTATTCGGTCAACATTTTAGAAGATATTCGAGGAAAACGAAATGCAATTACCAATTTGCAGTTGAGGTGGACGCGTAAAGGACATATGAAGCTCAACTTCATTTTTTTAAATGGAATGAAGTATTTTTTAATACATCAATCGATGCAGCTGGACATTCGTTATATAAAAGTACTAACCTATGTATGTCGAAAATTTAGTAGTTCAGGAGATATTTCAATTTAAATAACATAATTTTGAAATAGTGTTTTATTCGAAGAATATTAAAAGTATATTTGTATTTCAACTCGAAATATTTGAATATTTTTATTTTAAATATGTTGCTCGAAATAATGGTTTCGTATTCTATACATTTATGAGTATAAAGAAGTTAATTGTATGAAAGACAAATTAAATGAAAATATAATTCTCTCTTTTAATCATTTCGATAAGTCGAAAAGAATACATAATATATAATATCCTTGAAAACATTCAATGTTTTCACAGTTTTATCATAAATGCGTAAAATCCAAAGTCTAGATAGTTTTACGTTTAATAATAATTAGTTAAATTGCTATAAAATTGGTTAAGTCGGTTGTATGAAAGAGCAATTAAATTAATAATGTAATAATTCCAATAACTCGAATATAAATAATATCTTTAAAAACTTTCAATGTTTTCACAGTTTTATCATAAACGCATAAAACCCAAAGTCTAGATAGCTCTGCGTTTAATAATAATTAGTTAAATTGCTATAAAATTGGTTAAGTCGGTTGTATGAAAGAGCAATTAAATGAAAATGTATTTCCTCTTTTTATAATTTCGATAACTCGAATATGAATAATATCTTTAAAAACTTTTAATATTTTCACAGTTTTGTAAGTGCTTAAAATCCATAGTCTAAATAGTTTCACGTTCAATAAAAATATGCGCGCTCTGCAGTTTCGAAACTCAGTTTATCGTAAACAGGAACACAACATTGAACTATCTGTTTCGTTGTGAATTCGTTCACAACGAATGCGTACATGGCACCAATAAGTGTTTGTGGTTCAATTACGACCGTCTGAGGCTTCATTTGTAGGTTACAATAAGGTCAAATAACGTAATTTCTGACGTTGGTATGATCCGATTCTACGACTGGATTGTATCTATAGAATAATTCGCTTAACTACACAATATTAAATTACACGTAAAGCTTTTACCGTGGGAAAAAAATATTATTTCCTTCTCTATAAACATATCCCTTCTCACAGTTAACAAACAATCTCAACTGTTCGTCCGACAGTCGAAAGAAAAATCAAGTCTGATCTATTACTAGATAAGTCGTTCGTCAAAATGACTTGTGTAGAATAAAACTCAAAATTGAAACGAAATATATTGACGAAATAGGACATTCCATTTGAAAAACTTAATTTGACTTTGAAATCCTCCCTCCCCACCATTCTAGCCCTAAAAAAAATTAGACTATATGATTGTACCCTTCATAGCGAACAATTTTTGTAAACAAAGTTTGTTTCGTAACTTCAGTTCGTCACAAGATATTTCCGTTATCAGATAAACGAAACACCCTGTATGAATACTTATCCTCGTGTAAGGTTTCACGACGGTGGACAGATGATTTTTAACGCTCGAACGATCGGCATTAATTGGCGATCGTTAAGGAACAACAAGATGTCAATAATTTCTTGGATAAAAGTGGGGCATGCCAGCGTGCCAGCGACCTTGCCGATTCTGTGTAGGTCGTCTCATAGAAAAGCTTTTAGCATCGAAAGGCAGAAAATGTCGTTTTCCATAATTCGTTCAGCGTCGAAAGAAGATGATAAAGGACGAGGAGAAGCTTCGAGCTTTTCACGAGGACTCCGTACCTACACAATTTTCCTGACAATCGTTGCAATCTTCTTATAACGCGCTCGGACGTTTATCTTGCTTGTAAAAATTGTTCGACCGATACGTCGATTCACTATCGTTATTTTATAGCATCGCTTATCTCGAGGAAACATTGGAAAATTATTTTTAACGTCAGAAGCGAAGTGTGCTTTCGGTCAGCTAAGGTTTCATTGCATCAATTACTGATAGGGATCGTTGTCTTTCTGGCGGGGTAATCAAATCTCGAACCACTCGTCGTTTCACGAAACTTGTCCCAATTTTGTCCTTAAAATTTGACGTTCTTTATACAGGGTGGGGCACCAGATATTTCCACATTGATTTACGTCATTGTTTCAAGAGATGAACATACAATGCAGGTGTTTTACTAGTTCTTTTTTAGGTGTTCTATTGTTTTGTCGGACGCGTCAAGGACTTACGAAGGTCAACTCTGATTTTTTAAACGGTAGCGTATATTTTTCTATGCACCAATCGATGCAGCTTTTTATTTTTATTTATTTACTTTTAATTTAAACATTGCTGAGAAAGATAATTCTTTGTAATATTTAAATTAAAGTAGCTCCTAAACTAATCGTTGTTCCACATACATAGCTTAATACATACTTCTTTTTATAGAGGATCGAGTGAAACAGCTGCATCGAATGGTGCAATAAAAAATATACGTTTCCATTAAAAAAAATCAAAGTTGACCAGTAACATCAGTATTATCTGCATCTCGCGACACCGTTTCATCTGCATCCAAACATTTCTCGCTACGTATAATAACACTGTCCAACAAATTTCAACTTTTTTTATGATTTCAATATACTGTTGGGTCCTTCTTATAGATTTTTTTGCGCTGATTCCGAATCTGTCCTTAATTTTTCTCCTATACGCACAGTTTTTGAAAAACATGGCTTTGAAAAAAAACATATTTTTCAACTTTAAACAAATATTGTGATGTTATTATAAAAGATATTGATTTGTTCTTTACAGCAAAAGATTCTGTAGACTTTCCCGAATACAGTGATATCCAATATTAATACATTATAATTGTTTAAACATGTTTAAACAATGATTAAAGACGGAGAGACACCACTTTTGCACCAATTTTTGAGGATATTTTTCAATTTATCTCAAAAAATTAGGGTCCAGCGGAAAATCGAACTATACCACGCGATAGAGCAGACTTTTATCTTGAGAAACCCCCGTGTGAAGTTTTCATGGTCGACGTTTTTTTCGAACCAGAAAGCAAAACATCTTCGCCCGACATGAGTCACCAACGAACTGTTGGTGAAATTCGCGCGATCTTTCTGTTCGAAAAGAACGACCTTGTAGCCAGCCTTGTACCCCGACCAGTTCGAACAAACGAGGTTCCACAAACACAGAACAAGCTTTCCTCATCATCGGACAAAAATCGAATCGAGCCGTTGCGCTTCATGTTTTTACGAATTCTATGAATAGCACGCGCGATCAGCATTCGGCGAATTACTCGGACCGTTATCGGGTTTAATAGGGTTAGGTCGGCGAGCTTCATGCTAAGCCCGATATCACGTTTACGGCTGCGTAATGGACCGCGAACGATTGGCACAGTGAGAAAGAATGAGTGCGAGACCCTGCGCGCGCGTTCTGCTTCGATTGTTATCACTCAGCCTTTTCTTTTCCGTTTTGTTTCAGGGGACCATTCAGCGTTGTTCGGAAATGCATTCACCGGCAGACGGGGCAGACGTTCGCCGTAAAAATCGTCGACGTAGCAAAGTTTACCTCCAGTCCTGGTCTAAGTACAAATGGTAAGAGTCCGCGGGGAAACAACCATACAGGGAATGGAGGATGCTCGCGCGCGTATCTTTATCCCCGCCCTCTCTGGTGTTCCGCCATTAATTTCCGGCGCGGCGGTTGTTGTTCGAAACATAACGTATTCACTGTACCCATCGCTAGACCGTCTTTCCCAGTTTAGGGCTTACACGTAGTACAACGGCGATGCCACATGCTCGCGCGGTTTCGAGTCCGTGAATTCGTGCCGCTCATTGTGCAATTCAATAGGAATTGGTTTCGTTGTCGTGAACGCGCGCCGATTTTAATCTGGAACATGGTCGCCGGCTTTCAGGAACAGTGGGAAATCCCGGTCCCACAACCGGTGATACATCAGATTTCGTTAGTGTCGTTCAAGAAAGAACTGTGAATATCAGGAATCGGCTGATCTTTACTTTACCGGACGCACAATTTGTGCCTTTCTCCTGTGTTTGGTATGTAATCCAGTAGATTTGTACCCAGGGTTACTGCAGACCGAAGTTTCGAACCTCTAGGATCAATTGTTCAGGAGTTATGCTTGCTTAAAGTTGAGCAATCTGCAGTGTTTTTGACAAGTAAGGGCGCCGACATATTGGTTTGTAGTGGCGACCGCTAACCGCTTACCTTGCCACCTCCCCTCTGACCAATCACCAACCAACTACCACCTAGCGGCTCTGCTCGGTAAGTGGCGTGCGACCTTACAAACTAATATGGCGGCGTCCTGTCAAAAACACTGAAAAATGCACAAGTTCAAACAAGCATAACTCCTGAACCAATGATCCAACAGGATCGAAACTTCGATCTGCTGGTTCTCCGGGTACAAATCTACCAAATATTGAGTCCGGTAAAGTAAAGTTTTCCCATTGTTTGCATAAATTCAACGAGTTGGCCAAAAATATTCAATCCGTGACTTCCTACAAGAATCAATATAACCGATGCTTCGCACGGTTTTATAGGTATTCGTGATTAAAAATTCCGTTCGCTAAATAATGTTTAACGAAGACAACCAGTTAACGAACAATCCCACGCGTAATTAAAAGCTTCGGGGTATTGGTAAAAGTAAAATTGATGCGACAATATTGATGGAACGAGTAGTAGAACAAGAAAGTAGTTTCGGTATTTTAAGGTGAAATGAAACCCATTTTGCCTGCTTTTTATTTTACCGGACTCAAAATTTTTGCCTTTCTCCTATAAATTATGATGTCTTTGGTATGTAATCCAGTAGATTTGTACCCGGGGCGGCTACAGATCGAAGCTTCGATCCTGTAGGATCAATCGTTCAGGAGTTATGCTTGCTTAAAGTTGAGCAAACTGCAGTGTTTTTGATAGGTAAGGGCGCCGCCATATTGGTTTGTAGTGACGACCGCGAACCGCTTACCTTGCCGCCCCTCCTCGACCTAATCATCAACCAACTACCACCTAGCGGCTCTGCTCGGTAAGCGGCACGCGACACTACAAACCAATATGGCGGCATTACCTGTCAAAAACACTGCAGATTGCTCAACCTTAAGCAAGCATAACTCCTAAACCATTGATCCTACAGGATCGAAACTTTTTTCCTACCCTAAAAACTTGCTCACAATCTGCAGAAAGTAAGTTTGAGTATTTTTGCTTGACTCTCATCTTAATATCTTGATTAACAACCGAGAAAGAAACCGATAAATTTAATCTAATCTTTAAATTAACAGAGCCTTCGTTATTTTGCATTTAATGTGATAAATATATTATATTCTTCGGCATAAAGGAAAAGGTTCTTTGACGATGTTAAAAATGTTTGGCAATCGATGTAAATGGATAGATTTCCGTAGACAAAAATTACAGTGTAGAACAATGAATGATACCGCTACAATTGTTTCAATTATGTTGTAAACGCGGAGGATTGATCGTTTATTATTTCACTGGATTACATATCGGGAAACACTATATCGAATTCGAATGATTTTTCAATGAAACGCGATTAATGATTTTTCAATGAAACGCGAATATCTCGTGTGTTCTAATTATAACGTTCGCTTGTTGATTGATTGTTACTGCGGAGTCTTTCATAAACCGTTGCATGAACTGTTATATAAATACGCGACAATGTGCATACATCAGATATCTTCTCATTGATCGCAATAGTACCATACGCGTAGTTTATAAATAGGGAAAGATAAGTAAGAATATCTTTGTTTTTTTTCCCCTGCGAATACTATGCGCATGTTATAATCGTACGAGTTACAGTCACGGGGCGGAATAGTGTTCGCGATGTATAGTAATTAAAATGGGAGAATCTGAATAATCGCGAAAGGAGATCATTGTGAGGAAGCTCCGCGAGCGACTACTCGTCGCGTATATTTTTACATGTCTAATAATAAATATATTGTCCTTTTTGTACACCTATGTGTCTAAGAGACGAGTAGTTCTAATAATAAATAAAGAGGAGCTGCATCGTTTTAAGGGTTAATAATATTATGAGAATGCGTCATAGTTACAGCGTAATTCGAAGACGACCCTACGTCATAGAACGAACAAATAGCAAACTACTCGCGAACAACTGCTCCAAATTACTTTGCACGACACGCACTTCCGACACCCGGCAGTGTTTATTAGATAAAGTCTAATTCGACACCTATAGTCCAGTTAACGAAAAGTTGTAGGGGAAATGGAAGGAACGTAATCTTTAACTTTGGGTCTTTGTTTGGACTAGTTAGGAGGTAAACATATTAAAAGTCTCCACTCCTAGGAGGTGATCAGGGTGCAGGGGGGCACGTAGAAGGTTTCCTTTATCGGTTTTCCGCTTATATCTCGGAAACTATGTGTCCTAGCGATAAGACCATTCCATACAAAATTAAAGCTGATAAAATGTGCCACAAGATTGGTTGAATTTAGTTTTTCGCTATCTCGCATAGTTTTCGAGATATCCGCGCTCAAAGTTCACTAGCTCTTCAGCACAATTAGTGAACTTTGAGCGCGGATATCTCGGAAACTATGTGTCCTAGCGATAAGACCATTCGATACAAAATTCAAGCTGACAATATATGCCATTAGATTGATTCGATTCAGTTTTCCGCTATCTCGCATAGTTCCCGAGATATCCGCGCTCAAAGTTCACTAATTGTGCTGAAGAGTTCTTTCTCACAATTAGTGAACTTTGAGCGCGGATATCTCGGAAAGCATGCGTCCTAGCGATAAGATCATTCGATACAAAATTCAAGCTGACAAAATATGCCAAGAGATTGATTCGATTCAGTTTTTCGCTATCTCGCATAGTTTTCGAGATATCCGCGCTCAAAGTTCACTAACTCTTCAGCACAATTAGTGAACTTTGAGCGCGGATATCTCGGAAAGCATGCGTCCTAGCGATAAGACCATTCCATACAAAATTAAAGCTGACAAAATGTGCCAAGAGATTGATTCGATTCAGTTTTTCGCTATCTCGCATAGTTTTCGAGATATCCGCGCTCAAAGTTCACTAACTCTTCAGCACAATTAGTGAACTTTGAACGCGGATATCTCGGAAAGCATGCGTCCTAGCGATAAGACCATTCCATACAAAATTAAAGCTGACAAAATGTGCCAAGAGATTGATTCGATTCAGTTTTTCGCTATCTCGCATAGTTTTCGAGATATCCGCGCTCAAAGTTCACTAACTCTTCAGCACAATTAGTGAACTTTGAGGGCGGATATCTGGGAAACTATTCCTCCTAGCGATAAGAGCATTCCATACAAAATTAAAGCTGACAAAATGTGCCATAAGATTGATTCGATTCAGTTTTTCGCTATCTTGCATAGTTTTCGAGATATCCGCGCTCAAAGTTCACTAATTATGCTGAAGAGTTAGCTAGTCAAATAAGGCAAAAAATGTGAGGCATAAATTTCTTTTTAACAATTAGTGAACTTTGAGCGCGGATATCTCGGAAACTATGCGAGATAGTGAAAAACTGAATGCAGTCAATCTTATTGCACATTTTGTCAGCTTTAATTTTGTATTGAATGGTCTTATCGCTAGGACACATAGTTTCCGAGATATTAGCGGAAAACCGATAAAGGGGACTTATACGTGCCCTACTGCACCGCGCTCACCTCCTAGGAGTAGGGCTTTTAGTATGTTTACCTCCGAACTAGTCCAAACAAAGTCCCCAAGTTAAAAATTGTGTTCTTTCCATTTTCCTCTACACCTCCCTTATGAGCATTCATTACTGGGCTACTACTTCTAAAAAGCCTTCATCTAAGAAAAATCGTTCTTTGCGACCTCACCGACCGCGCCGAACGGAGAAAAGGACAGCGTTTTTCGTTCTTCGTAGATTCTACAATTTCCGTTTTGACCCAATGCGTAAAGATCTTCATTCGATTACATTAAAAGCAAAAGAAAGACCAGAAAATTGATGAATAGAGCCGTGAACAAACATCACGATTTATGTAGCTGTAAGAATTATCCACCGTCCGAGGGTGAACAAACCGATCGCAAAGTTTGAGACAACGTTCCTCTAAACAATAGCGAGCAGAAACGAAAACGTGCGCGGAGATACGAAAATATTTACGTCCCGTACGACACACACACACACACGCGCGTGCGCGCACAATTGATACTATTCATATCATTGTTCAGGATCGTGTTACAGTTTGTCATATATACCGTCTAAAAACGTGCGCCCTGCGGAGCGAAAATAAAATTTTATAACGCTTGCTGCAGATCTGAAGCGGGAGGCGACGATATGCCACATGTTGAAACACCCCCACATTGTAGAGTTGCTCGAAACTTACAGTTCAGAGGGTATGCTGTACATGGTGTTCGAATAGTAAGTATAGTGATTATTCTACTCTCGAAACTGTTCGAAGAACGCGGCGAGAAACGCAGTTCCAACGTTCTGATTAGTACAGTGGCGCACCAAGGATTTAATCTTGGCGGGGTGGGGGCGAGTTGAACCTAGGTTTTGCGTGGTGACCTTTTTTTTAGCCAAAATATCTGTCAACGGTAGCCAGGGCTATTTCGCGATTTTAATTTTGGAAGCTAAACATTTTTTTCTTGGGGGGCGGGACTTGGCCCCCTGCCCCCCTCCCTGGGTACACCACTGGAACTAATTCTGATCGCATAATCTTTTCATTCTATATAGCCGTCATACAGAATATGAACCAGTAATGGAAAAATCATTAGATCAGAATTAGTTAGGGTTAGGTGGTGGGGGGCGGAGAAGTCCGGCCGGACCACGCATACGGAAATACAGAAATATTCTTTCAAAATTGAAAGCTCACCCTACATATACATGACCAGAGTGAGACCCTGTTTTCTCTCTCACCTCCACAGCGTCAAAATGTAAACAAACGCCGCACCGAGACAGGCTTACGTTGCCACGGAGCGTGTAAGAATACGAAAAATTCAATACAGTATTAGCGATAGTTTTTTGGAAATATCTCGAAAACTAAAAGCGACCCCCCCATATTGGAAAAGGAAAAAGTTGTTCAAAATGTGTTGCTGTATAACATATTTAAATTTCATCAAAATCGGAGTAGGCCCTTTTCTATACGGACCCTTTTCTATACAGGGTGTCCCAAAATTCCTTCAACAGCCGGAAATGGGAGATTCCTGAGATCATTTGAAGCAATATTTTCCTTTGCAAAAATGTTATACGCGGCTTTGTTTAGGAGTTATTAACGAAAAACTCGGACCAATCGCAGCGCGACCTGGACGCGAGTTGGCTCAGTCGGCCAATAGACAGTTGGCGCGCCATGACTACTGTGCCAACTCGCGTCTAGGTCGCGCTCTGATTGGTCCGTGTTTTTCGTTAATAACTCCTAAACAAAGCCGCAGATAACATTTTTGCAAAGGAAAATATTGCTTCAAATAATGTCAGGAACCTCCCATTTCCGGCTGTTGAAGGAATTTTGGGACACCCTGTATAATTACCAAATTTAGATATACCACGAGATATCGGTATTCTTTTGTTTTGTTATAATGTTGGAACACTTGTGGAACTGCGTTTTAGCATGCGCCTTATTGAAATACATGCATGACGTAGGCGCAACGAAGTCTGGCGAACATGTTTTTCCGCAGTCTACTCGCAACTTCTTGTGCCTTGTAAATTGTATGTTAATGCCGCGCTTCTGTTTCAGTATGGATGGCTCCGATTTATGCTTCGAGGTTGTTCGGAGAGCAACTGCTGGATTCGTGTATAGTGAAACGGTTGCCAGGTAAGACAGTCCGTGCACTGTGCCCGTGAAATTATACGGCGTCCTGGAACTCCCGAATAATTTGTTAGATCACGTCCAATTGCTATATTTATTTCAAACATTAACGATGAACGAATTACATATAAAACAAACCCAAAACGTACGACTCGGAGTTGGAGCACTTCTCTGTGCCTGTGCGTGGTTGCCAATCAAAATCCGTTTCGCAAACTTTGAAAGACAATTTAAAAAATTGATTTAAAAGACAACTTTTTTATAGCACATTTATTTTTTTTAAAGTCAGAACAATAATTAACTGACCACATGACGTGAGAAAGAAGTTTTGATAAAATTGTAATTGGTCGGAATTGCAGAAAAAATACTGAAACCTGTTTTCACCACTTTTTTATGCGGGATTATATTAAAAATTCAAAAAGTACGATTCGTAGATCTTGGTGTGTAATTAACACAGATCTGCAAAACGTATTTTTTAAATTTTCGTTGCAGGGCTCTAGTAAGAATATGTAAAATACAGTCAAACCTGTTTTTGTGCGGTAGATAGGTACCGCAGGAAAAAAGCGCACAAAAAAAATATTCACAAACTCCATAAATAGCTCTAACAAATAATTTTTCACAACGTATTAAAGAAAATTTTTTTTGTGGTAGAGAGGGACCGCATGAAAAATGTCTCACTTAGAAAATATGTCAACGCTTTACGGAATAGCGAGAAAGTGCTTCCCAAACAAAATAAATAATTAAATTACACATGGAAATATTAAAAAAAATTTTCATGGAGAAATTTTCAAAATGTACATAATCCAATACATATTTAGGATGTTCTGCTGAAATGAGATCAGCAGGATACCTCGGAAGATGTTGTCGTTATCAAAAAAGTGTTCCTACAAAAGTTGTTTGGTATGACAGGCTGCATTACGTAGTATTAATTGTTTTCTTATGAGTGGAGTGGTGGAGGACATTCCAAGGTCACCTTGATTTTTTCAAATGGAATGTCCTATTTTTTTGTACCATAGATCGATGGAGTATCAAATTCTGAGTATAAAACTGTTGACCTTCATGTGTCCTGAACCTAATAGTTAACGAGATATTATCGAAACAATTTTCTTTCTTATTTGGATAATATCTCGCTAACTATTAGGTTTAGAGCATATGAAGGTCAACACTTTTATACTCAGAATTTGATACTCTATCGATCTCTGGTACAAAAAATAGGACATTCCGTTTTAAAAAATCAAGGTGACCTTGAAATGTCCTCTACCACTCCACCCACAAGAAAACAATTAATACTACGTAATGTAGCCCGTCATACCAAACAACTTTTGTAGGAACACTTTTTTGATAACGACAACGTCATCCGAGATAGCCTGCTGATCTGCTGATGACAAAAAAATCCTACAAAATAAATCGCATAAAAAAAGACCGCACAAATTAAAAGAAAAAAAAAATAGATTTATCCGTACAGCTTCCAGTATTTTCTCCGTAACTCCAACCAATCGAAATTTTTCCAACACTTCTTTCCACTAATTGTTCTAATTCGTTGAACAAATCCAAGTCGAATGGTCGAATATTAAAAAAGTGATCGTCCTGCAGAGCGTCCGAATATTCCTGCAATTCGCTGTATACGGATCCGTCGGAATACTAATTACTCACGCTCGTAAAACGGTGTTATTTCGAGCTCGACGTACGCGGCGTTTTTCACAGGACATATATTTTTTTAATAGCGATGTTCTTGACCGGACTGCATGTGCATTACGAAACATCCCGGTGCGATTCTCTGCTGGTTAGCGATCCTTCAGCGCACGGTCGCTTTCGAGGATCACGTTTTTGCGAGCGAGCGTCGCATCGTTCCCTCGTGGTGATTCCCGACCTCTTCTGTTTACAAATCCGTCCTCGTTGAATAGTAGCAAATTAGCCGGTTGCGTGATGGACAGTGTAGACACACGTCAGGTCCAAAACCGTCCGCGGGAGCGTGTTTGCAAGTTTAGATCCCTCTGCTCCCGGTTATTACTTCCAGCATCTGCTCCGAACAGTTACAGAGAAGACGGACTGGTTTATTCTTGCGATTTAGAGTCCGCATACCCTGCGATTCATTTCACTGCTGGCGAATCACGCCAATAGCCACGGGAATTGCAGACGTGTGCTGCCAAATGAGCCGTTCAACGAGACATCATTGGTTTCCATATCTTTCAACCTGGGACTATACTGTTACAATCAAAATGGAAAACAAAAGTCACGGGATAACGAGTATTTCATCTACTGAAATCGTATTTATTACAAATAAGAATTATAAGTCACTGAAGACATTTTTTCTATTTTTGGTAACTGTTATCGTCGACAAAAATTCATTTCGATCACTCATTACTAGACTGCGGATTTTATGCATTTATAACAAAAATTGGTACGTACAATTTAAAGCAGTGGACACATATTTAAAAAATTTAAGAACATCAACGTATCAGTTTCAGTGTAATAAAATAATTAAAACAAGAAAGAAATTTTTATTTAATCTGTGTGTCTTAGAATCGACGCAGTTTTTTTTTATTTTGCATAAAGATCATGTGACTCATTACAGTTATTAATGAGAGAAATCTATTTAAATTGTGCTCATAATAGTTATCCATGGGAGAAATTAATTTCGATCACCCATAACAGTTATCCATGGGAGAAGTTTATTCCAATCACACACATAACAGTTACCATGGGGGATGTTTATTTCAATCGCTTATAACAGTTCTCCATGAGAGAAGTCTATTCCGATTGCTGATAACAGTTACTGAAACAAATTCATTTCGATCACTTATTACAATTATCAATGAGAGAAATCTACTTAAATTGCTCATAATAGTTATCCATGGGAGAAATTAATTTCGATCACCCATAACAGTTATCCATGGGAGAAGTTTATTCCAATCACACACATAACAGTTACCATGGGTGACGTTTATTTAAATCGCTCATAACAGTTCTCCATGGGAGAAGTCTATTCCAATGTACTCATTTAAACTAACTAATGATTAATCATAACTGATAAGCAATAACTAACGATTACTTAGAGTTGTGACTAACTAGTGCCATGTAGTTATGACGAACTAACCAAAATGTTTTAACTAAAAATCAATCAGACTATTAGTCATTTTTAATTAATAGTTGATTTTTGCCCAACTCTGGTGCAGGGTATATGGGAGACGAATCTTAACCCTCGCAAAGTAAGTAACTACACTGAGAAAAAAAAGTAGTTACTACAATAACACGCGTGTTATTTTTTTACTTCGATGAATATCAATGTATTCTTTTCAATAGTATGAAATTTAGAAGCAAATCGTGATGTATTTGAATTGTCTATCATGAAATGATATGTTCAATCGGATATGTTGTTAAAAAAATTTGAGAAATGTATTGATTTATACTGGAATTGGTTTGAGGCCATATCTTATTTTTTTGAAAACATTGATGTCAAGCTATTCGCTTATATGATTGGCGGAAATGAGTTTTGCTATTGAAATTCAATAGTATTAAATATTAAAATAAGTTCATATGATATTGGCACTATTCAATAGTACATCTTATTGAATCAACATATATTTTTTTTCTTTCGACAGGATTTTTTTCTCAGTGTAATAACACATAAATAGTTAGGTGGGTTCTCTTAGACCCCGACAGATGAATATCATAACCAGCCTCGTTTTTAATAAATTTGGGATAAAGAATAACACAGGATAAAAGGTAACCAGACTGAATTTCATTCATATAAAAATTCTTCTCCAAAATTTGAAGCTGGGGTCTCCGAGACCACACATCACCTTGCGAAGGTTAATCTTGTGACTCTGAATCTGATTGTCAGTGCAGGAAACCAGTATTTCGAATCGCAATAGGAAACCGAGCAGAACAACGGCCACAATCTCTAGCTCTAGCTCTAGATCTAGCTCTAGCTTGAGTTCTAGCTCCAGACCGTACGCTTTGGGTTTTCCGCGATCGTTTTGACCGCGACAGGCGGCCAGCGTTATCTTCCGATTTTGATCGCTTGCAGCGCGGAAAAATGTTGCGCGGGATCAATAATACAGCCTTGTACCAGTTTCGCTGCGTATCAGGTCCCAGCAGGCCTGAAGATATTCTCGCCGTAGCGGTGGTGGGTTCTGGATGAACAAGACGCGTGTTCGTCCCGAGAACTTTTCTATCCCGCATGGTGTCTGCCGGTATAACCACAGCTTTCGTTTTCCAGCCATTACATGCGACAGATCCTGGAGGCGATACGCTACTGCCACGAGAACGATATAATTCATCGTGATCTAAAGCCGCAATGCGCCCTCCTAGCGGGCAAGGAAAATTCCGCACCGGTGAAACTACGCGGCTTCAGCGTCGCCGTGCAACTCCAGTCCTGCCAGGCGAACGGCGTTGGTATGTTCACCACCTTTTTCTCTTTCTCTTTCTCTTTCTCTTCTCCTCTCTCTCTCTATCTCTGTCTCTATCTCTCTTTCTCCTATTCATGTTCTCTGCGTGTACAATCGTCCCGCGGAAACCTACTCTTTGCTATACGCGCTCTCGAGGGAACACCACTAACGGCGTTAGCCCTCTTCAATGCCTTTTTCGTGACTTTTTCTTTCGAACGCGCGCGGCCCTTCACCCCAAAGTCTCCGCGAAACGTTTCGCGATAAATCCTTACTAATAGTCGGCCGTAATCTACTGATAAGCCTTATTCTTCGATCATGAAATTTTGGGCACGACTCCTCCCAATATTGTTCCATTTCGTGAAAAAATGATATACCCAAAGTTTTAGTTTTAAATTTTTTGTGAGATTTTTTCACGTCCCCCGACCCTAGAATTGTGCCTTTGGGTAAGAAAATGATTACTGCAAAAGATGAACTTGATCGGATAAGGGGAAGACGTGCCACAATGACGTTGAAGTTGCAGAACACATGAAATTTTATAGCAATGGAAATATTTGAAGGAAAGGCTTTTGATTATGACTAAACGTTCTTCGTGTTTAGTCATAATCAAAAGTCTTTCCTTCAAATATTTCCATTCCTATAAAATTTAATGTTTCTATAGTTAGGGTATGAACCTAAAAGCTTAATTTAGTTTATTTATATGAATTAAATTGTAAATAAGGTTTTATAAAATTAAAAATTAAAATATGAATTAGTAATTTTAATAGGATATTTGAGGGTAGATTTATTAAATATAAACATATTAAATTTACTGTAAAATTTAAAATTAAGGGGGGATTTTAAATAGATTATAAATTAGTACATTTATTATATAATATTTAGGAGGAAATTTTAATATTATATTATAAATTAGTAAATTTATTATAGAATTTTAAAGAAAGGCTTAATATTTTTTTTAGAGTATAAATTAGTAAATTTATTATATATATATATATATATATATATATATATATATATATATATATAATAGAAAGTTAAAGAAAGGCTTAATCTTAGAGTATAAATTAGTAAATTTATTATAAAATTTGAAATTGGGGGAAAATTTTAAATTAGAGCATAAATTAGTAATTTATTATATAATTTAAAAGAAAATGTAATATTGTATAAATTAGTAAATTTATTGTGTAAGGTACATGCACCTTCAGTGCATCGCTATAGCTCAAACTAGAATGATTTCAATATCTCTCTAAGCCTCCGAATGTTCGTGGAACATGAAATAATTGGTGATCAATCATATTTAATGGTCTAATTAAAGATTGACGCTGGCAGGATCCTCGCGAGAGCAGCAGAGATTGTAAAAGATTCAAGGAAATATTTCCAACCGATAGACCTAGACGCTCGATATTGCGCGATAAGAATAATGTCCGAACGAAAGTGTTGACTGTAATTTACAGTCGGAGCACACGGATTTTTGCAATACCGGTTTTAAGCTGCTCGAATCCACCGTAGATTCGAACTCGCTCGAGCGCGAGCGGTTTGATTGCCCATCTCCAGGTAATACACGAGACCGATAAGGTAACATACGTCTCTCATAATTTATTGCGACGAGCCGCGCAACCCAAGAATACCAAAGTTATTTCACCATCTTGTCTTTGGCTGTTGTAAAAGTTTGCAGCCGATGCGAGAGTAACTTATCGCTTCCCGTGCATGAATCAATTACGCTTCCAGTCTAGTACGGGGTTAAGTGATGGAATTAACACGGGGAAATATTTCCAATCAAGTGAAACGATAGCGCCAGTTGAAACAGGCACTGGCGAAGTTGATTATAGGAATAAGTGGCACAGTAAAGTCGGAAATATTCAAGCCCCGAAATTGAAAGTAGGAAAAGGTTCCCTATATTGGACCACTCGAGTAAATGCCTCCATCAGTCGAAAACGTGTTCATATTTTCGAGCTGAAAAAATTTAATCTCAACATTATGGTTGATATACATAAATGTGGAAAAAGCTGACCGAAATGTCGTTGCAAAACAATATTTTCCACAGTCGGCATTCCTAATTTGGATCACGAGGACCCTAAATTGGACCGTGTTCTTTTTACCGCGCTTATATTAGCTTGCCGAGTTGTCGTTGTTGTATGCGTTAAATCTTGTAATCGAATTTTAAACCACTTTCCGATGAGCTAGAGACTTGAAACTTTAAACATAACTCAGAACTAGATGACAATGTAATATTAAAAAACAAATTAAAAAGGAAACTGTGCGTTCAGGAGAAAAAATTTTAATATTAACCGTTACACCTCGCTGCGCGACGCTCGGTAGTACGTGACCGCGTTCAGCGATCCCCACTCCGCACGCCAGCGCTCCCTACTCCACTACGCGTTCCCACTCCGACTCATCCCCACTCCACTGACCCATTTCGCACCGAAGGAGCTCAGTCAGAAACGTGAATATAAACGAATAGAATAGAAGAAATAGAAATAGAAACGAATAGAATATAAACGTGGTTTTTAGAATGTTTCTTTTTATATATTGGTTAAGAAATTTTATTCCAAAGTATTAGATACTACAAAATACATACAAAAACAGTACTTACATATTATGACAAAATAATTCCGATTATGATAGCATACTATACAAACCGAATAAAATATTTATTCTATTTATTGAGAAAATTTTTTGGTTAAGAAAAAGAGAGAGATATTAATTTATTAATTTGGACCAGTCAAATTTAACAATTACACCAGCCACAATTAATAATTTACTTGTTAGTAAAAAGCGATAGCTTATGTAAAATTTTAATTTGCATATTGGATTGTTTTTTAAAATATATTTATATTATATTAGATATTCCATTAGTTTCGTTAGTTCACGAAGACTTATTTTATTTTATAAAAATGGTAAGTTCTGCGTTTCTTTAGTTTGGGTTTTGTTACGTCACGAACACTATATTTTTGTTTCTTGTTCTTTCCGTTTATTTTTGAAACATTTCTTCGTTTGGAAATATAGTCTCAAAAAATGTTGTTGTTTGTTCCTTACAATAAATAATGTACTAAGTTCTCTATTATATAAAAGTTTTACCGTAACCATGGTCCAATTTAGGGGCCGGTCCAAATTAGGCCATTCTCCCCGATGTTCGAAAGAGATTTCAAATTGTAGTGAGTGCAACACTACTGTTGAAATACTAAAGTAGAATACCGAATTCGCTGCAGGACATTGCTCGATTTTTTTAAATTGCCTCGGAATCGATTGTCGATCAGTTCGATAGCTTTAAATCAGTTTAAAACGGTGGTTCTTTTGACCAAAGACAGTGACAAAGGGCCTGGTGATTAAACACGTTCGAAAAATAAATGGCTCACTGTAATAATTAAAACGGTTCCCATTTAACTTTTTCAGAGCCAACCGAATCGATCGTCTCTTTATCTTTTATTTATTTCCGAAGAGTGCTAACACCGTTTAGATTTAGTATTGCGAGGTTACATCCGCCAGTTAACAATATTAACAATTGCAGTTAGCATTGTTTTGTCGATACCAAGATACATCTACGCTTTACGTATCTGAATTTAACAAACATTTGGGAGGCAACATTCAATACGGTGGAGATTCTAGCGAATGGTAGTACTTTGGGACATCGAATCAACTGTTTTTGACAGAATGGTTTATGACAAAAATGGGCACGTACAATTTAATTCAGTGGACATGTTCAAAATATTTAAGGACATCACTGTATTCGTTTCAGCTTAATAGGATAATTAAAAGAACAATACAATTTTTATTTGGCTCCTGTCTCCTGCAATCAAAGCGAACATTTTTTATTTTGCATAAAGATCCGCAGTCTAACGATTACTCTGCTTAGTTAATTTATTATTACAAGTGCACTAAAGTGTGTTAAAGTGGACAACGAAGGAATCAATGGTTTTTTGACAGAATGCTATGGAAATTGTCTTCAAAATTAATTAACAATTACCTTGCTGAGTTAGTTTATTATTACAAATGCATTAAAGTGTGTTAAAGGAATATTATACTTTGGGACATCGAATCAACTGTTTTTGACAGAATGCTATGGAAATAGTTTTCGAAATTAATTAGCAATTACGGTGCTTAGTTAATTTATTATTACAAGTGCACTAAAGTGTGTTAAAGTGGACAACGAAGGAATCAATGGTTTTTTGTCAGAATGCTATAGAAGTTGTCTTCGAAATTGATTTACAATTACCTTGCTGAGTTAGTTTATTATTACAAATGCATTAAAGTGTCTTCTCGGAGTATTATACGATCTTCGAAGCGACGCGATCTAGTGAGAATAATGAACACTAGCTTATCGATTCGTTTCTACTTTCTTCTCAAAATTGTCAGAGCGAATTTTAGGCGCGTGACACGACTTACAAAAGAGTAAATTTCATATTAGATCGTCGCAAAAATAATGGTGCAGTATTTTGCAAATAATCGTTCGAATAAATGTTACAATACGCCTCGAAAGAAATGTTCTAACGCTCGATAAGCTAAACGATTCATTAGCAAAATCGTGAAACGTACAGTGAAAGTCGGCCATTATTTTCGCATCAGGTCTAGTACCTCATCTAGTACATCACTGTAGCATCTACGTGTTTTTATTATCATAGGAATTTTAAGTAGGTCGTTTCAATCCACGTTAGTAGTTGCAGTCTTAAATAAAATACGAGTCTGATGCATAAGCGCATTGCAGTAAAACTGATCTTCATGGATCAGGTTAAAATTTAACATGCAAATTCTCTTTCCTATCCATTAACACTATACCTACCAAGCATTAAAAGTATCTGGTGAATATTGCCTTAGAAAAATGGCAACACTAAATACGACAAAGAAAATTCCATTATTTTGTCCATAAATGAATTTTGATAATTGGGAAATATAAAACCGGTCATTTCACCGTGCTAGGTTTAGTGTTAACATTCTATTGAATATCGTTTAAACGGTCGAATTGCAAACAACTTGAATTTCGATATTTCATCGCCCAATCAAAATTCGAAGATCTATTTTCAAGCCGCGTTTACATTAGGCGACTTTTGGATGGACGATTCCTATAGATGGGCGATATAATTACTTGTACTCCACTTTTTATCCAAATTTTAATTAATCAATCCAGTAAAATAACTATTTTAATGCAAAATAAATATTTGCTAATGTGGATGGCACCTTTGTCCATGCTTCAAGCCAAATGTTCCGAGATTGGAGTTTCTATATACGCGAGTAATTAAAATCTAAAAACTTCACATTGTTGCATCACCGTCCGACGTTTTCTTGATCGACCATAAAAAGCAATTAAATTGTAAATTGCGCTTGGCTATTATTTCTCTCATAACAGCAACCGCCAAACCTTAAAAGTGTAATTTTAACACAATCTCCTCGTCTTTTTTGCAAATTGCAATTTTTACATGAATCACTTCCACTGTTCCATTAACCGTGAATCAAAGACCAAAAATAACAGTTATTCTTAAATTTTCTACGACAAAACTCATTAATAAACAGTTGATTATTATTGAAATTTAAGATATAATGTATACAAAATATAAAGAAAAAGATTCGAAGAACAAAATGATTAAAACATATCGATTTTTATACGTTTTGGTTACAAATAACAGTTATTAGTAGACTGCGGATTTTATGCATTTATGACAAAAATGGGTACGTACAATTTGAAACATTGTGTATGTTCAGGACTAAATAATCCAAATGTTCCAAAGAAGTTAAAAACGTTGATATCTGCCATTTTCATACAATACAGTAGCGAAAGTTTGTGTACATAAATTTCGTAACAGTATTTCGAAATTCTTCTACTGTCTTTACTGTTTCAATTTACAGCTACTCATCTCGGGCATAAATGCATCAAATCCGCTCTGTCAGGCGATCAAATACAGTTGAAACGATCAGGCCGTTCAACCAAAGATAGACAAATGGGCTATTGAAGGTTGAACGATCGGAAGTCGTTTCAAACTGGTTAACACTGTGGTTACACGGATGACTTTGGTCAGTCAACTCAGTCGTTCCACCAAAAGTTGGCTATGGTAAACGGGGGGTGGGGGGTTTAACCGAACAATACGGTAAAGTCTCGATTATTCGAATCAAACAGGGACACGCGTGTGTTTCGATAATAGAACAGTTACTTACAAGGGAGGTTACCCAATCGTAACACGCCGATTTTAATTAAATTTTTCTATGATATAGAACTCGTAAAAATATTTCTGTTAACCTTTTGCACTCGAAGTTAGTTCAACTCGAAAATTAAACATTTCTTCCGACGTAGAATAATTCCATTCTATATGCTTTTTCTCATTTTATTCTTTGATATGATATTGATATATAATCAGGGACCATTATTGTTATAACCAAAATTAAAAAAAAGTCATAGAACAACAAGTATTTCATCGACCAAAATCGTATTGGTTACAGATAACGATTATAAGTTACCGACAATTTTTTCTCTTGTTGGTAAATGTCATCTTTGAGAGAAATTCATTTCGATCGCGTCTAACAGTTATCCATGAGAGAAATTTATTTCGATCGCTCATAACAGTTACTCAATGAAATAAATTTATTTCAATCGTTTATAACAGTTATTCAATGAAATAAAGGGCCTAGCAGACTAAGATTAGTCCAGCGGCCCCACCCACAATTTTTATTGATATTATGTGGAAAACGATATGGTTTTAGGTTAGTTTTAGGTTGAAAGATAACCCCCTAAAATTTTAAGTCGCTAACCCTTCGTATAAGGATGATATGAGGGTAAATACCCTTAACTGTATCATTTTTTTTCTCGGTTGTTAATTAAGATATTCAGATAAAAAAAGAACGAAAATACTCGAACTTACCTCCTTCATATTATACATTTTTTCACCATTGTGATCAAATTATTAAGGGTAGAAAAAAATCATTAACTCGAAGGGTTGCTTCCAATTCCCACCCTTAAGATTTTTTTCGGGCCGGTTTATGTACTTCTTTAAGTCCTGGTTTACGTTGTATTTTTGTCCAGAAGAATTTAAAAGTTGTTGCACACGTCTTGTTGTTACTGGGAGCTCCAATTCAGCTCGAAATTGTGCTGCAATTTTTCCTTTCCTTAGCTGCAGACCTCATTAATATTGAATGTTGTCTCTTTGACTATTTTTTATTACTACCTTTAAGATGATTTTTTCCGTAATTTTCACGTAAATTGATATAATTATTAATCACAGTATATGACCGATTAGTTTTCTTAGCAATTGCGCGATTAGAGCAGCCCATATCTTTATAAGCATCGATTGATGCTTTTTCTTCATTTGTTAGTACTTTTCCTCTCGGCATTCTCATACACGTGAATCAAATGATAACAAACAGGATTTCTGCGAGTTTTAAAACTAATACTTTTAGAATATTCGCAGTTTTCCGTAGTTCTCTGCTCAGAATACAGAGAAACACTAAGTCACTTTATAGAAACTTCGCACTTGTGTTCTGCACCACACAGAAAAAAATCAAAACAAACGTGTAAGTTGTAAACATAGCGGTCTAGAGTACGCAGTCCCTCTATCCGAGTGTCTACAAGGCACAAGACCAGATACGTTAAATCAACAAAAATGGTGATATTTTTAAAATATCTATGATAAAGAAGATAACTTTACAGAAATTTCGACCACTGTATTAGGCCTAGACAAAAATTTCAAAATCCCATTTGTGCGTGATTAAATGACGAATCTTTTACTGCAAGCTCGGCCAACAATTTCGGCAGCGTTCGAACAATGCGCGACAGACAACCGGGGTGGACACGCGAGAGCGAACTTCGTTAGAATGTGTGGGGAATGCATGATTTAGGAGAAAGATCTTAACGAATGTCACCGAGCGTCGGCGACCCCATTTTCGTAAGCAGTATTGTAGGCGGTCGCTCTGAAAGATTCAGTGGCGTGGAGATGAGCTTACCTCGGGGGTTAGGGCATTCTAGCCGCCGCCGGCGGAGTGACATATTTGTAGACAAAGCCGATTAACGTCTCAGAAAATGAAAAGCGCCACTTAATTTCATGAAGAGACGATTCTTCGAAGTCGGGCCGGGCCGGGCAGGGGAAGCGAACCCCTTCAGTTCATCGAGTGTCCCAAAGTGTTCCGCCGATATTGAGATAAGATTCGCATGAATCGAAAATTGAATGGTGCCTCGTTCTCACTACAGTATATATCCTTCTTCATCTTCTCTTCTTCTTCTTCTTCTTCTTCTTCTACTCCTTTTTTTCTGTTCGCTCTTTCATTTCTTGTTCGTTATACTCTCTCCTCCATGTATACACGGGGACACAGACGCATGTTCTTCAATGAACATTCGTCAAGGGTACCTTCAAAGACACTCAGTGTTTTTGTATCGTCTCTCCGCTGAATGCCCTATTCTTCATTACTGGCTGGCTTTTGGTCGATGATTGGCAGTCGTATTCAAAATTTCTCTCGATGTTCAGTGTGTGCAGAATGCAACGGCTTTTACGGCTCTTTTCCATCCGAAGGGACGACATAGAACAAAAAAAATGAAACAAGATATGACTAACATATATTCCTCCACGTTACTTTCTTAATGATCATTAGACTGCGGATTTTATGCATTTATGACAAAAATGGGTACGTACAATTTAAAACAGTGGAGGTTCACCTTAATAAGATAATTAAAAGAAGAATGAATTTGTTATTTGGCTCCTGTGTCTTGCAATCAATGCAAACATTTTTTATTTCGCATAAAGATTCGCAGTCTAACGATCATATTTGCGTTCTTGTTCGTTTCGTACACAGGGTGTCTCAGCTGAAGAAGGCCAATTAAATATCTCCTCTATTTTTAGTGGCACAAAAAATATTTATGGCATAATTTAAATGGTATCGAAGAAGGAATATCGTAGAAGAACAATTTCTTTTGTCCAGTTATTTCTTCACAGTTTCTTCAAGGTCATCTTTATTTTTTATCGTGAGAACTTATTTTTTTTTTATTCCATCTTGTTAATGACTTAAGCATATTCTAATGTATTTTCTCAGCCGCTACAAGATGGAATAAAAAAAGATAAGTTTTCTCGATAAAAAAAAAATAACGATGACCTTGAAAAAACTATGGAAAAATAATTCGTAAAATTAATTGCTACAAACAAAATTTAATGTGACAAACAAACAGATTTTGTGTTGTTCTTACGGTCTGTTGACTCGTCTTGTTGTACGAAATCTTGTCAACGAATTTGACAGGCTTGCTCATTCCGCAAAAGAGTAGACAATAAATAAGCAACCAAAATTAATTTTCTCGTCAATAATTATTATGAACAAGTGAAAAGAAATTCGATCATCGATAACTGTTATGAGCGACCGAGATAAATTTCTCTGATCCATAACTCTAATGAGCGATCGGAATAAATTTCTCTGGATCGATAACTGCTTTCAGCAATCGAAACAGTTTCTTCATCGATAACAGTTATCGAGGAGAATCCAATTTTCTGGACACTAATAACTAGACTGCGGATCTTATGCATTTATGACGAAAATGGACACGTAGAATTTAAAGCAGTGGACGAATTAAGAAGATTTGAAGACATTAGTGTATTAATTTGAGCTAAATAAGACAATTAATAGGAGAAAGGAATTTCTATTTGGCTTTTGTGAATTGCAATCAATGCAAACATTTTTTATTTTGCATAAAGATCCGCAGTCTACTAACAACTGTTATTTGTAACCAAAAAGTATAAAAATCAATATTTTTTGATAAGTTTGTTCTTCGAATTTTTTCCTTTATATTTTCTGTGCGTTATCTTAAATTTTAATAATAATCAACTTGTTATTTATGATTTTTATCGTAGAACTCGTTGTGCAAAATATCTTAAGTTGGAATATCTCTCGGATGTAATATCAGTATTGTAAAAATTCAATTTTGATGGGGACGCAAACATGTTTGTTTCATTTCATTGTTGCACTGTAACTCAATTATATCAAAGATATCAAATATAGAACGGGAGTTCATAGTCGCACTTGTGCATTATAACAATGACACTTCGTTTATTTAATATTTTTTGCATACATGCAACAAGTAACAAAAGTTTCAATAGAAATATAAAATTGCCTGGCGGGCCGCACAATTTAACGAGTCCCATGGAAATCACCGACACAGATTTCTCCGACACGGTTTTCGCCGACAACATTTCTCCGACAATAGCTTTGGCCGACAACGCCTTTAACCGATAACGAATTTAATCGACAATGATTTTGACTGACAACGAATTTGATCCACAACGACTTGAGACACAGTATGACAATATCTATCTATCTATCTATATACAGGGTGTCCCAAAACAAGTGAAAATCCCGAAAGGGGGTGGTTCCTGAGACCATTCTAAGAGACATTATCCTTTGCACCAAAGTCAACTGCGGCTTTGTTTAGGAGTTATTAACGAAAATTTAGTTATTGCCGGTGCGGCTTGGCGCGCCGGGCCAGGGCGCGCTCTGATTGGTCCGTGTTTTTCGTTAATAACTCCTAAACAAAGCCGCAGTTGACATTGGTGCAAAGGAAAATGTCTCTTAGAATGGTCTCAGGAACCACCCCCTTTCGGGATTTTCATTTGTTTTGGGACACCCTGTATATAAAAACGAAGTCCTGACTCACTCACCTATCAACGCCCAGGCTAAACCCTTGGACCTAGAAAGTTGAAATTTTGTACAGAGGTTCCCTTCATGATCTGTACAAGGGATAAGAAATGATATTTCGAAATTCAACCCCTAAGGGCGTGGAAAGGGGTTGAAACGTTTGTATGCGGAATATTTTGTTCGTGGTCGGATTTAGTTCATACTTGGTCTTAATGCTCTTTGATATAATTAATCAAACACCTGTTTCGGCATTTTTAAAAATTGAACCCCTAAGGGGGTGACAAGGGGTTGCAACGTTTGTATGAGGAATATTTTGTTCGTGGTCGGATTTAGTTCATACTTGGTCTTAATGCTCTTTGATATAATTAATCAAACACCTGTTTCGGCATTTTTAAAAATTGAACCACTAAGGGGGTGAAAAGGGGTTTAGAAATCTAAGATGGCGACATGACATAAAATTAAAACTCTATAGGGGTGAATAGGGGGTTAAAAGGTTTTATAGAGAAACAATAGCAATTTCCGAGGACATTAAACGGTTTCCTGTGCGAGCGAAGCCGCGGGCGAAAGCTAGTTGTATGATAATACATATGATAATACATACTGTGGTTGTCTTAAGTTGTTGTGGATCAAATTCGTTGTCAGTCAAAATCATTGTCGATCAAATTCGTTGTCGGTTAAAGGCGTTGTAGGCCAAAGCTATTGTCGAAGAAATGTTGTCGGCGAAAACCGTGTCGGAGAAATCTGTGTCGGTGATTAGCTCCGACAATAGCCATGGAAAGGAAATCTCGCGTAACGTTCGTCTGTATCGCCGTTAAGAGCCGTTGATAAATTGCACTTTGTTATTATCAATCGATCCATCCTCGCGCAGCTACCGTAAATGGTCCGGGTCTCCCATCGACGCGCCCCCTTGATCCACACGCGAGATCAATAAATCATTCAGTCCGAGCAAGTCAAAAATAAAACTATCCCGACGCAGATTCTAGTCCTCGGTTAAAACCGATGGAAACACAGACCCAGATGTAACGATATATCCTTCCTGCAAGATGCACGGTATTGATCCGGTTGTTTGTGAAAGAGTGTTACACAGAATCTAAGCGAGTGCTCGGTGTATCTCGTCACAATCCAACGCGACCTCGTGCAAGAATTGCGCAAGAAACGGGCTTTTAATTGAACAAGAGCACCCTTCACAAGGGAACTGCAACGCTGAAGTGCTCAAATATTTATTTGCTACTTTATTTACAACCATTTCTTGTTTGCGTCGCTCATTCAACCAAGAGGAATTCCTATAATTCAATTTTAAGCTTAATCTCGGAGGGATTCTCAAGTTTCAATTAATTCGATAAATTTATTTATACAATGAAATTATTCAATAAATTTCTTCATACAATGAAATTATTCAATAAATTTCTTCATTCGCGTTCTGCAATTTTTATAAAACGATATATACACATTTTACGCTCGCTAATAATTTTAATCGAGCGAATATAATATCATAATATCCTTAAATTCATGTTCGTAAATGCATAAAATCTACAATCCAAAGAGATTATGACGTAAATTGTTATTATGGAAATTGACGTTTCTTTTTTATCTGGAAATTACCGATATGTTTATCAAAATTTCTTTTAATCGCTGTGGACATTATTTCTTATTTTCCATTGATCGTTTACTTACAAATTCCAATTGTATGCAAGGTGTCCTATATGACAGCTACTTGAAAAGGATGAACTTCCGAAAGCGACAACCCTCCGATTTTTTTAATATTCTGGACTCTTACGTACTTTGACGTGCTGATTACGAATATGATAGTGAAAATTGACGCAAAATAGTAGTTTTTCCATTTATTTCCGTAAATAATGGTAATTTTGAAAAATACTTCAAATAAAAGTTGTAGGTCTCATCAAAATACACATTTTATGTCGTATTGATTTTTGTCATAAAAACAATAGTTTTTGAGAAAAACAATATTAAATGTTCACAACTTCAATAACTCATATGACCTGGATTTTCGTCTGTGTTAAAATAGGTAAGAATCAATCCCATCAAAAAAAGAACCTATTCCCAAAACTTCAGGCCACCCGGAGCCCCTCGGAAGTACCCCCCCCAACTTTTCTTTACGTTAAATAAATATATGTAACCTTTAAATGAAAAACTTTTCGCATATTTAATAAAACATATATTTAAAAAAATGTTTGACAGTGTTAATTTGATCCGGCCGGGTTATTTTGGGTCATAAAAGCCAAAATAATAGGTTGACGTAAAAAATGTATATAACCTTTTTTGTAGAGATTTTTATGAGCTTCATTTTTAGTTTAAAACTTTTTTCTCTAAAATCAATATTTTAGAAAACATTTAGTAAGAACCGTCAAAACGTTGAAGGGGGCTGGGCAAAAATCCTTTTAGGGACTTTCTTCACTAATCAAGGAATCTTTGGCAAAAATTTCAGCAAAATCGGAGGGTTGTCGCTTTCGGAAGTAAAACGCTGTCTTTTAAACGCTGTGGACATTATTTCGAATTTTCCATTGATTATTTAGTTACAAATTCCAATTTTTTACAGTGCATGCAAGATGTCCTATATGACATCTGCTTGGAAATTTTACTTGAAATTTAAGTATTGTGTCTTTTAATCATTTGCAACGAGTATATACAAGGTGTCCAACTTATTTTGATCGCAGGAAATACAATTTCTGTCATTGTCAGGAAACGTTCCAACTAAATTTTTGTTTTCAATCCAAATAAATTTGATTTCGAACGAGAGAATTGTTGTAAAGGTTTTCATGTAACACTTTTGGAAAAATTCGTTTGAGCACAAGACGCGAGCAACAGTGAGGACAAAATGACTTACTGGATATACTCTACTGTTCACGTAACATCCGACACTGTCACGGTTATACGCTATAGTTTACAGTTCAAGGAAGAAGCATTGAAATCCTTTTCCGAATCCCCACTGTAAAAAGTTTTCGCTAACATAGTTGGAAGTTTTCCGGAAACTGGTGGACGCTAATTCTGTAGAAAGTTATGGGCCATTTAACCATCCAAGTTCGAAATTCATTTGGCGCGTCGAAGAAGATGGCAAATATTTTGTTTTTCCCCTCGAAGTTCGCCAAACTTTCGATACTTGTCTATCTCAATAATAGCACTTTATTATCGACAGTCAGATTTCGTTTATTCTGTTACGAGATAATTCGATCAGCCTTCTACTCGCATATAACTGTTCCTTGTTGATTGGAAAGCGTAGAGAATTATTTGTTGTCGGCAAATTTACCGTGTGTTGAACAAATTTGCAGCACTCCGAAATATCGAGTGGGAATAACGCGTAATAATTATTTTGAAACTGAATCAATAGTGACCGAGTCTATCTAGGGCATCATCAAGAATTGCGTAACGCGGACCTGAGAGTTCCACGAAACGAGAGAGACGAGAAAGATTTTAATAATGAATGTTCGGTGATCCATAGCTCTAAACATTTTTCAGTTAATTCTGATCCTTAATTAAAAACGGGTACGATAAGTCTGATATAGTTTCGTGATAAATTAGAGCAGCGCTAATGCAGGATACATAATTCAGAGTACCCATTTCGAAACCATTTATCTCTTCCGAGCAAGCAGAACTTTCGGATCTGAACGTATCATACTGCAAGGAGTTGGTAAAGCGCACAAAGCGCGAACAGCTGCATAGAACAATTGCGAATTCGCCGTATTCAATTAGAATTAATAAAAAGTTAGTTCGGGTTCGCGAACTGGCATTAATAAATGAGTAACGTCGACTGAACGTTCAATTAACAGAAATGCGAATCTGGATCTAGTCCAGTCAACGAAAAGTTGTATAGGGAAATCGAAGGAACACAATTTTTAACTTTGGGTCTTTGTTTGGACTAGTTAGGAGGTAAACATACTAAAAGTCCCCACTCTTAGGAGGTGAGCTCTTTTTCGGGTTTCCGCTTATATCTCGGAAACTATGCGTCCTAGTGATAAGACCATTCCATACAAAATTAAACCTGACAAAATGTGCCACAGGATTGATTCGATTCAGTTTTTCGCTATTTCGCACAGTTTCCGAGATATCCGCGCTCAAAGTTCACTAGTTGTGCTGAAGAGTTCTTTCTCACAATTAGTGAACTTTGAACGCGGATATCTCGGAAACTATGCGTCCTAGCGATAAGACCATTCTATACAAAATTAAAGCTGACAAAATGTGCCACAAGATTGATTCGATTCAGTTTTTCGCTATTTCGCACAGTTTCCGAGATATCCGCGCTCAAAGTTCACTAGTTGTGCTGAAGAGTTCTTTCTCACAATTAGTGAACTTTGAACGCGGATATCTCGGAAACTATGCGTTCTAGCGATAAGACCATTCTATATAAAATTAAAGCTGACAGAATGTGCCACAAGATTGATTCGATTCAGTTTTTCGTTATCTCGCACAGTTTCTGAGATATCCGCGCTCAAAGTTGACTAATTGTGCTAGTCAAATAACGCAAAACACGTGAGGCAAAAGTTTCTGTTTCGTAATTAATGAGTTAATCTTATGGCACATTTTGTCAGCTTTAATTTTGTATAGAATGGTCTTATCGCTAGGAGAAACCGACAGAGAAACGTTATTACTTAGACCGCGGATCTTTATGCATTTTTGAAAAAAATGAGTAGGTGCAAATTAGAACAGTAGAAACGTTAGAAGAATTTAAAAATACACTATATACATTAGTTTACATTAACAAATATTATATAATAACAAATACATTTGTTTCAACCTAATGAACATACTGAGAGAGAAAATAAATTTCTATGTCACTCTAGTATCTTGTAATTCAAGTGGAATATTATTATTTTGCATAAAGATCCTCTGCCTAGTTATTATTCTTACTGTCTAGATACTACTTCGTATGACTAGCATCTATTTTTTGCGGAATTACGTTGCGAGTTTTGTTCAGCTAATTCGCATTGATCGCAACACTGTGGGTTCGTTGAAGGGGTGACACCACCCTGAGGCGGCCGAAATGACATCAAAGTTCACGAATTTTTTCCTCCAAAAGCATGAATGTGACAATTATTTTATTACGATACATGGTTAGGGCATACATCGAAGGATATATAGTATAAATTGTATATAAAAATATTTAAAAATGTCGGAGTTATCTGTAAGTGATTCCGCAGTCCACGATTATCGGAAACAAAAAAAACTGAAGATTTTATTGTGTTCCTTGATAAATTGCCTATCGTATAGCGTAGGGGTTTTAAGAAAAAATGATTTTTGTAGAAACGCGAGAAAAGTGAAAATGAACGTTCAATTTTCACCAAAAAAATCGAACTTTAAACGATCGTTATAAACAATTGGGATATCGTATCAGAAAAAAATCCTACGCTACACGATAGAGAATGTTATTAAAATTATGTGTATCAAATTTGAAGTAAATCGAACGTATAGTTTCCGAGATTTTGCTTACACTAGTTGTGAAACTGTAGTTTCGAGAAAAACGCAAAAGACACGAAAAAGTGCGAACTTCTAAGCACTGTAACTTCGCTATTTTTGGGAGCTGTAGCATCTACCATGGCTTAGATTATTCCCTGAACTCTGGGTTAAAGGAAAATTATTTTAAAAAATCGAGTTTTTAAATATCTCATGGTGGCGTAACCCCTTGATAGAGAAAGCGAGGGTGCAGGGGATGTTAGAGTTGTATTTGATGAATGTTGAGACACACAGAGCGTAGAAAAGAAAGAGCACGTCGACAGTGTCGTGACGTGCAAATTTTGATAACTTGAAATTTGGTTTGAATGAATACAGAATGTTACACGACCGAGTATCGGCAGTGTCTGAGCCCAAAGGGGCAGCTCTACTTGAAGGCCGACAGTGAGGGTAAGCCTGACCTAACCTTTAATCATCGCTTCCGCAGGAGCCTTGTATCATCATGCCATATGTATCACTACACCCACAGACACACTCATATGTACCAACACTTATCTCGTCTACACCGATTGTATTATGCTACATCTTAACCCGATCCGTGTGCCCATCTCACGTTACTGTACTCTAGAAGCTGCCACTGCTTGCTTGCTTGCTTTAATCGCGTTCAGATTTCAACTACGAGTCGCTAACAACTCGTTCCACATGCAAGCCGAAGAGAAAACTTTCCCCGTGATGGATATACAACGTGTGTACAAAATATTCGACACCTTTCAAAAATGAATAACTTTTTCTAAATTGGACACACAGCAGCTTCTTCAGTTTCTTCGAGTCCGGATTAGTTCACTAGCTAAAGTGTAAATAATTTGTTGTTTTAAATTGTCATTGTGGTCGCAATTGCGAAGGAAAAAGGTGACGATTTTTAAATCTTTTATTTGTGCCTGTAATGGAAATTTCAATCGTGAATTTTGTAAATTTCAGTGAGTTATATGCATCAAAGTTTCATTGAAATCGGTTGACGAATGAAAAAGCTGTGTTCATTGTAAGATGTAAAAATCTCTGAACTTAAAAATCGCAGATTCTTACAATTTTTATATTTTCAAAATTTTATAAAAAATTTTGAAATCTTGGACTTCACTTTTGACCTCGCAATTGCGACCAATATAACAATTTATTTAAAAATTATTTACACATTAGCTGGTAAACTAGTCCAGACCTAACGATTCAGAAAAATTGAAGCTGTTGGGTACAATTTTGAAAAAGTTATTAAAAGGTGTACGAATACTTTGTACACTCGCTGTTCACACACGAATAACATGTACCAGCGACCATCGCGCGATTCCTTATGAAAAAGCAAGAAAAATATATGAAATAACATTTTTTCATCTGTCACTCAGTTTTCGAGAAAATCGAGTTTGAAAATCCGCTGCGATCGTTCTGTAACACCGAATGTACAGGTTGTCAAGAAATTATGATCCACACCTTAGGATCGGTGAAGATCTATTGACAAAGTTCTCTGCAGAATTGACCTTGACCGACTGTCTCAAGGTCGAATTTTTGTTACGATTGTACCTACATTGAAAACACAGAAGGAAAATTTTCGATCGACAAATTTTGATTTCTTTGATTACAGAATTCCTGAAATTGTAGAATTTGTGACAGAAGTTAGTAGGTATCATTTGAAACAGTAAAAACATTAGAATTATATAAACAAAAAAAATTTACATTGCGTTCCAAGTTGTTGCAATTCAGGTGGAAAATGTCCATTTTTTTTTAATGTCTATATTCCATAAAGATCCACTGTCTAGTAATTACACAGTTTCAGCAACTCCATAATTAATGAAATTAAATTTCGTTGGTTAAAAATCTTTTTCGTGTGTTCAATGAACTCGGTGGTTCTTGAAAACATTGTACCTTGAATGAAAGAAAGTTATTGTACATACAATAGTTTATTCTTATTTTTTCATAAGGGATCGTTTGGTAGCCGGTTGTACATGTTATTAGGCGCTGTACAATCACTTCGATGATTCACGATGAACACAGTCGAAAGAATGCTCCTCGACGAGATCGATCCTCGCTCGAATCATCCCCTAAATGGCATACACACACCCCCATCGATGTTCTATGGTCTTTCTTCGGTATCCAATTAACTGTACAGAGTGTATCCTGAGTCTGACAGAAACGGCAGAATTTTTGTGTGGGATTGTACGTGGAAGGAAATCTGTTTTTGGAAGTCGACAATACATATATCGATCGGAAGATGGGCCACAATGGTCTATATCTGTCGTTGTCAAGAAAAGTACCGCACATGTCACATACTTTCACTTTAAAGATATCGTCGTTTCAAGTTTTCATTACTATTGCTTTGGCATAGGACATCTGTTAAATTGCATTGTTTGTTTAGCCTTTCCAATTTATTTTCATAACCTTTTTCTGGTAAATACGTGAATTCTATACTATTGGGTTGGTAAGGAAGTAGTTTCGGTATTTTAAGGTGAAATAAAACCCAATTTGCCTGATTTTATTTTACCGGACTCAAAATTTTCGCCTTTCTCCAATAAATTATGATATTTGGTATGTAATCCAGTAGATTTGTAGCCGGGGCGGCTGCAGATCGAAGTTCCGATCGTGTAGGATCAATGGTTTAGCAGTTATGCTTGCTTAAAGTTGAGCAATCTGCAGTGTTTTTGACAGGTAAGGGTGCCGCCATATTGGTTTGTAGTGACGACCGCGAACCGCTTACCGTGCCGCCCCCCGACCTAATCACCAACCAACTATCACCTAGCGGCTCTGTTCGGTAAGCGGCACGCGACGCCACAAACCAATATGGCGACGCCCTTATCTGTCAAAAACACTGAAAAATGCACAACTTCAAGCAAGCATAACTCCTGAGCCATTGATCCTACAGGATTGAAATTTAAATTTTGAGTCCGGTAGAGTAAAGAGAACTCAAATCTTTCTTGCCAACCCAATAGGAAGCTTAATTAAATTGTGACACGCGGCGTTTTTCCTTGCAACCACAGATATTTCGACTGAAAGAACATATTTTATCCACACCGAGTTTTCAAAAGGGATTTTCTACCCACTTCAAAGATTTATTATAGTTTTAGAACATGTTGTCTCACCTGTTGCCCCATATGAGAAGGTCTACTATTTACATATTTCGATTCAGTGTTTTAATTCTTGCAAACATACCTCTGTTAGTATCGTTAACCCTCGGTCTAATGCAATTAAATAAAAAGGGTCGTATAAAAAAAAATGAAAGCTTTCGCTCGGATAGCAAACGAAACGATGTTAATTTGCAATTCAGAAGATAAGTTTATGTAATGTTTATGTTATTTTCGCGTGGTTATTTGTCGGATTAATAGCATCTGACCGAAGTTTAACGAACCATCAAGTTGCACAGATATGGATGCACGGTTGTGTCCACAAATGGAGTAGATGCACATGATCGGTGTTACTAATTTACTTGGTACATGTTCCTTCCGTTCCCAAAGTGAAAACCAGACGATTATAATTTTATTTAAATTTAAAATACAATTTTATTTAAACAAAGTGGGTTTTTCCAAGTGGGTTTTTAAATAAAATTTTGGTGTATTTTTTCTATTTTCAAGTGTTTTATGGAAATTGTGTAAATCCTTGCACTACAGAAGCTTCTCAAGATTTCAATTCGTATAGTTATGAATATTTGAACATGATCGATCATTCTGTAAGCTTTTTTACGATTATAAAACTTCATTGACGATTTGTTGTCACAGTGCAAAAAGGATTACTCCCAGATTTGCACAGATTAAAGGTTTATTATTATTTATTATTATTAACTAATGTTTTCCGATAACAATAAATAGTATAACAATTTAAAAATTTCTTAAAATATATATCCATTTATTAAAAAGTTTCGTGATCCACATATTTAGTATTAAAATAATAAATTACATCATTTCAACATAGTTTCCACGCAAAAATAATTTTCCCAGAGAAAAATGTTTCGAACAAAAGTCGAACAGAGTATTTAAACATCTACAAACTCTTCTATACAGGGTGGTCCACCTAAATATCTCCTCCAATTGGGGGGTACAACAAATATTTTCTGTACTAATTGAATGGTTTGAAGGAACCATTATATCGCAAACAATATATTTTTCCGAAGTTCATTATTTTCGGAGTTATCAAGGTCATCGATGTTTTTCGATACATAACTACATTTTTTGTATTGCATCGTGTAACTGATCGAAAAATACATTCAGATATGTATAATAGCATGACATTGGCCTTGATATGAAGGTAAAACTTTAATTTTCGAAGACCAAGGTCATTTCAAGGTCATGTTATTGTACATATCTGAATGTATTTTTCCATCAGTTACACGATGCAATAAAAAACAGTGTAGTTATGTATAAAAAAAAAAACATCGATGACCTTGATAACTCCGAAAAAATATTGTTTGCAATATAATGGTTCCTTCAAACCATTCAAATAGTACACAAAATATTTTTTATACCCCCACAATTGGAGGAGATATTTGGGTGGCCGTATTCAGGTGGACCACCCTGTATATACAGGGTCATCCGTTTTTAAACGGCCAAACGTTAACCAGCTGTAGAGGATCTCAAATGGAACAACTTTTACCCCTATCACTTTTTTTGATTCGGCCTTGATTTCCAGATAATTGCAAAAAACCATTATTTTTTGAGTTTACATAAAATTAAATATCTCAGGACTCCAATGATGAATCTTGATGGTTTTTCCTTTGTTCAGTTTAAAATAAGTAGGGGCATCTTTTTTATTGAATAAATTTTTTTGTATGACCTGCGGATCATGGTTTTTTGGCGTGGGGCACACCGTGGAGCCTGACAGAAATAAGTTGGAAAGTGGCGGTGTGGCCCACGCCAAAAAAACCATGATCCGAAGGTCATAAAAAAAAGTTTATTCAATAAAAAAGATGCCCCTACTTATTCTAAACTAAAGAAAGGAAAGACCATCAAGATTCATCATTGGAGTACTGAGATATTTAATTTTATGTAAACTCAAAAAACGATGGTTTTTTGCAATTATCTGGAAATCAAGGCCGAAACAAAAAAAGTGATAGGGGTAAAAGTTGTTCCATTTGGGGTCCTCTACAGCTGGTTAACGTTTGGCCGTTTAAAAACGGATGACCCTGTAGAATTGCGAGCGAGGAATATTTTTCGACAAAAAAAATAAGAATCATTCCGATTCGTTGAATGTTAAAATGCACTTTTGATTTCGTAACGTTATAGCTGACGTTAAGACGAATTCAACGAGCTACTATTATGCTATGACCTCGAGCACGTAAATAACGATAGAATATAGTTTTCTCCCGATTTTTCGTGGCAAGCGCCCCGCAGTGAGTCGAGAGCAGTTCGATAGGGCATCGTGATTCGGTCGATCCCGATCTCGAATCCGTTCCAGCGAGTTAACTCGATCCTTCCGTTGATAACGACGCGAGCACAGGACTGTCTTTCTCTACGAATAACGGCGACGGCGATAAGGCTCTTATCATTGACGAGACGGCGACACAGCCCGATATCACAGCTTCTCCTATTTGTCTGTGTTCTTTCGATAGGGCTGACGTCCGCGGGCTGCAATTTCCCTTTCGAGGACCTCACCGACGCCGAGGATTCGCTAGTGAGCGACACGGAAGACAATATCGGTACTCGTATGTCTGCCACACTTGCATAGCAACGAAAACCGGGGGTAGAGACGAGAGACACCCGCGTCCGGAGAGGGACAGAGACACATACACACACACTCTCTCTCTCTCTCTCTCTTTATTTTCAAATAGATCTATAATTACATCCGCGTTCTGCTAGTTTTTACGCGGGAAAACAATCGCGAAAACGGCACAGATATTTCCGACGAGCGTTTTCGCGTCTTTCGACCAGAGCAGAGGGGCCGACCGACATCTTATCGATACGTTCTATTCGGCCCGCTTTGTAATCGTACGAGGGAATCGATTCGACGATTCCAATGACAACGTCGTCCTACCCCCTGGTCGTTTTGGTCATGTCAGCTTCAGAAGAACGCGTAGTGTCCGTGTAGACACTCCACTAGAACTACGTGCCGGTAGTTTGTTCCTGTAAAATGTAAAATCGTTGTGCAGGCGGCCCGGGTAGTTGACGTGTGCTGGCTGTCCGGAGGACCACCATGCTCCTTCGGGCCTAGGCACGATCCCCCTCACATGTTGGATGAACGTTTACAGACTGTAACCGTTTCGGTTCTCCAGTGACGTTCGCGAAAATCAATTTGCGGTTTATTTATTAAACCCTTGAAGTATCATTTGCTTTATACTTAAAGTGATTTTATAAACGTCTCCATCCCGCAAAATGTCGTAGAAGAGACGAGAAAATTTATACAGGGTGACAAGAAATAACGGAGTTAATCATTTCTTATTATAATTCTGTCAAATTGACGAACTTTGAAAAACCAAATAATAACAACCATAACATGGTCCTTTAGTATTCATATATTTAAGAAGTTTCGAAACGGCCACCCTTTGCGCCGATACAGAGGCTCAAACGTGTCTTGAAATTTTCGGCAATGAGCCGCAGCTCTTCTGGCGTCATTCGGTCCCACTCCTGGTACAGAGATTTTATGCATTTATGACAAAAATGGGATCGAACGATTTAAAGCAGTGGACATTTAAAAGATATTTAAGGACATCAATGTGTTCGTTTCAGCTTAATAGAATAATTAAAACAAGAATACAATTTTTATTTGGCTCCTGTGTCCTGTAATCAATGCGAACATTTTGTATTTTGCATAAAGATCCGCAGTCTACTCATAACAGTTATCAATGAAAGAAGTTCATTTCGATCACTCATAACTAGACTGCGGATTTTTATGCAAAATACAAAATGTTTCGCATTGATTGTGAGAAGCAGGAATAATATAAAAATTGTTCTCTTTCCTTAACGTCTTCGTTACGTTAAAAGCAACACTGCAACATTCTTGAATTTTTTAAATCTTTTACTGAGAGAACTTTATTTCGAGCACTCTATATAACAGTTACCAATTAGAGAAATTTATTTCGAGATATTTGAAGGTAAAGGATATTAACTCTAATTGTAAATGAATTCCACATAATGGTGAGATAACAAGCACTATCTGATGGTTCACATTTGACAATATTGTAAAAGTAACATTGAATTAATTTAGCTCAAAATACTGTCATGTGAAATAACTGATAAACTCATTTTTCTTAAATTTTGGCTTAGACCACTTTCATAATTATGGGCACATATAATGATTATGTAAGAAAAATTAGGAGAATAGTATTTTCAGAAGACAACGAACTCCGAATTATTTCTCAATTTTGTTGCCAACCATTTTTTATTTAAAATTTACTTCAAACGGTTAAAATTTACTTCGAAATCTTAAATATATGAATACTAAAGGTCTATGTTATGGTTGTTATCATTTGGTTTTTCAAAATTCGTCGATTTGACAGAATTATAATAAGAAATGTTTTCACTCCGTTATTTCTTGTCACCCTGTATCTTTTGTATGGCTACGTTCATTTGAATGCTTGAATATTGATTACAAACGAATCAAATTTTATTTCATTAAGAAAGAAACGCGTAACATTCATATTTGTTGGAATTTCTTTCGAATCTTCATGACGAGTGTGACTTATTAGATCACGGCAAGGGGTTACTTACAAGGGAACATATTCAGATGCGAAAATCCGATTTTGATAAAACTCATGGGAGCTTATAGTTCTTTGAAAAGTATTTGACACGTGTTTCTATTTATCGGCAACCATCCATTTTGAAGGGGCGAAAACAGCCCTCAAAGTTGGGGGTCAAAACCATATTTTCTGAGATATCTCGGAAACCAGAGGTCGAAAAACTTTGAATTTTTTTTAAAATTGTGTGTTTTCAATGGAAAATGTAGTCGCGCAAGAAAATTCTAACAGAAGTTTTTTGTTTAAACAATATATTAAAAGTTTGATTTTTTTTCTTGCAGTTTCTCTTATTTATTGTTAGTTCATTTTAATGTAAACTTGGGTGTGTGATCTTTGATCCAAAATAGGGGATACATGTTTCAGGATTTTCTTTTTTTTTTGCCATTTAACAATAATTATGCATTTATGAAGAAATTGGTTGTGGGAAACATGAAACAGTATATAAAGTGTGTTAGAAAAATTTAAAATTATTCTAATATTGTTTTTCATGTGACAAAATCATTAAGGGATGAAACAAATTTTTCTTTTATTCCTGCCACAGAACATTTTTATTTCGCATAAAGATCCGCAGCCTAGGAATTACGAATGAAATAAAATGGATGAATATGTTTTTTGTTTCAACTGTTTCATCGGAAAGTTTTACATATGCCAAATGATCGATGCAGGGTGAGAAAATTGTTTTACGTCGACGCATTGTGAGAGAACTGTGTGCACTGTTTTCCCAGGGTTGCAATTCCGCAGAAATTGCATAGGTGTGACGTCTTTTCTCTGGCCTGCACTGTTGAAAATGCCATGAGGGAGCCGCCGATGGGATTCTGTGGACGGTGAAAATCTGCAGTTTCCATCTGTCAACGTTAACACGTGTTGCTACCTCGTGACTTCCTGACCCAGTCTCACTGAAACTCGGAACCCTACACCGTCTTCCTAACTAGGTCATTGACCAATGTGTCCCTTGCCGATTGGATGCTTACCTTGGCTCTTTCATCGGCATGTTATGGCGTCTCAACACTGCGGGCCTAAAGAAAATCCTCTCGGATCTGGCAACTTTTAAAACCTTAACCCAGTTTGAGCAAAACCAGTGAGAATAAACGAGAACTGAGCACATCCATAAAAACGATATTCCATTTTATTTACTTATTTTGGAATGTAGGAAAACAGTGGAAAACATTATTCGTGATTCAAGAAACAACGTCCAATTTGTCGGTACAACAATACTATTTTCATTTATGGCTAGTGAAATATAAAACGGTGAACAGTATAAAAAATCTAAGAATATTGTTTTCGACGTAAAAAGATTATTAACCCTTTGCACTCGAAGCAATTTGAACTCCGAAATCAAGATATTTGTTTCAATCCAGATCATTTCTGTTCTATGTAATCTTTTTTACAGTGTAAACATGAAATTGAACCTGTTTTCTTATATATAACAGTTGAGTTTTTTACAATTTATAGAATACAGACAAATTGAAGAATGTTAAAAATTTGTTAGACGCAAAATTCTACTCTTGAAAAAGCTCCATATCAGGATCGAAACGTCGAGTTTTTAATTTATGCAAAATTGCTAGTAGTTTATCTTTGATAGAACCTGTGCGCCGATATTATCACACTTTGATTAATGTTAAAACTGTTTTGGATAATGGTATGTACAATTTTTAGTGGCGCCTCAGACTCGCCATTCGATTGCAAAGGGTTAAGGGATGAAATAAATTTTTATTCAACTACTGCTTTTTGTACAATCGATGGAGATTGTTTTTATTCCGCATAGAGATCCGTAGTCTATTTACGAAATAGCACGAACAAAGCGACAACAAAGCGAACCACAGTGAAAGAGATCAAAGTAATAAAATTCGGAAACATTTCTAACCTTCGGCACCTTAACACTGAACCTACCGAGCCTTAAAAGTAACTGGTACATGTTTCCTTGTAAAAATGACAAGATTGAAATGACAATACGTGCTCTACTAAAGATATTTATACAATCAATTCTTATAAAATCATTTTTGTTCAATACAATTATTCAATAATTGTAAAATAATAAATCTAGGAGCGGTCATTTTGACCGGTGGTGATAGGTTTAGCGTTAATACCGAAGATTTTCTAAAATTCAACAATTCAGTACTCGAAAGAAAAGTTCTAAGAAATTTCAAACAATCGTAGATTCTAAATTTTGAAATGTTTTCGGCGCAACGGTTCGATCGTTTATTACGAATTATAAAGGAACTTTGCTAATTGTCAAACATAATCAACGTTTCGATCCCAGTTTGGATCTTTTTCAAGATTTATTTGAATCGCGTCTGTAAATTAAATATGTTGTTGTAATTTTGGAAAAAACAGAAATATTAAATTATTGATTGTAAGGAAAATTGTTCATATAAAGACACACTCACTTGCTTTGGGGAAAATAAATTTATGATAAATGTGCGACACGTGTGTTGCGTGCGTCGCACAGTGGGACTTTTCGTCCAAATCGGAGACAAAATCAAAGAACTTTCGATAGAAATGAGGTAGAGCGATGAAATTTTTTTCAAATTAAAGCTGAAACTTTGCAGAATATGGGAAAAATAGGTGGATTATGGTAAGAACGTTTTTTAACGTTGAGAAAATTCGTGAAACTTGCACAATTTCGAGAAAATTGTGGTTTTTCACGCGCGGAAAAATTTTTTTTGAACATGCTGTACTTTATTTCCCGTAGATTTTGTCACGCTGATTTCAAATCTGGTCTCAAAATTTGTCTACGGCCTCAGGATATGGCAAAATCGATTTCTTGAAATTCTACATGTTTAACGAATTTTCTCAAGGTTAAAAAACGTTCGTAACATAATCTCCCTATTTTTTCCCAGATTCTGCAAAGTTTCAGCTTTCATTTAAAAAAAATTTCATCGCTCTATCTAATTTTTATTGAAAGTTGTTTGATTTTGAATCGAGTCTGGTCCAAATTTTCCACTGTGCGCCGACGCGACGAACAGTGGGCCAAACCGACGAAATCTGTGTCAAAATCAAAGAACTTTCGATAGAAATGAGGTAGAGCGATGAAATTTTTTTAAAATTAAAGCTGAAACTTTGCAGAATATGGGAAAAATAGGGGGATTAGGGTAAGAACGTTTTTTAACGTTGAGAAAATTCGTTAAACATGTAGAATTTCAAGAAATCGATTTTGCAATATCCTGAGGTCGTAGACAAATTTTGAAATCAGATTTGAAATCAGCGTGAAAAAATCTACGAGAAATGATGTGTCGCATGTCGAAAAAAAATTTTTTCCTCACGTGCTATTGGAAAAACCACAATTTTCTCGAAATTGTGCAAGTTCAACGAATCTTCTCAACGTTAAAAAACGTTCTTACCATAATCTCTCTATTTTTCCCATATTCTGCAAAGTTTCAGCTTTAATTTGAAAAAAATTTCATCGCTCTACCTCATTTCTATCGAAAGTTCTTTGATTTTGTCTCCGATTTGGACGAAAGATACTGATGTACGAACGTATTTGATGTATAAATCGATGTAAGGCGGTAAATTTGATAAGTCATAATATGTTCATAAATCCACTCTTACGAATATACCTTGGTAAATCGTTATTAACTTTCACTCTCATTTGAATCAAATACATCCATTCAATTGTATGTGAGAGAACAATTGATGACAAAAGTAAAGTTTATTGGAGAATCGTAGATTCTATCTGTATACATTATTTATCTCTCTCTCACCCCCGTGGTCCAATTAATATATCAATATAATGAATAAATAAAATTAGGATGGTGTGAGAAAGTGGGGGGTTAGACGTTCATCCAGTATGTTATGGGGAACTGACCTTGGCACGGAGGATTGTTTACATCTCTCGACATCCAGCACGCACACGTTGTGTCGTCGAGTTGATCATAGAAGAATGAGACAGCCAGGCCCGAATTTTCTGTTTTTGGTTTGCCGTTCACCCCCGTCCCCCCCCAGATTCGTCGAATTTTTTTTTGGTCGTTCGTTTTTTGTAGCGTGCGAATGAGACAACGTTTGCTTCATCGCCCGTAGGAATCCAACGATTGAAGGGTTCATTACGGCTTGTTTTTTTATTCCTGGTCCGGTGTGTACAGGACTGCGCATAAAACCTGTTACAGGTCAAAGGATTCGTACAATTTCCATGATCACGCTGTGACTCGTTCAATTATCACGACGAAGGCCGTTCCCGCCATTCTGTTCGGTTATTCACGTGCCAGTAAATGTTCAGAAAAATGATCCCCGCATTTCTTTGACACTATTACGTCCTTTATGCCGTGTTTCCATGAATCGTATTCTCGTTCCGCAGTTTTCAAGAATGCTCGTAACTCTGTGAATATATCTTTCTTCGCGTTCAGTCCTGTACGTAGGGTACCGGGTGAGTCGCGCAAGAATCACAACAACTCGGCGTAACTCGTTATCGACTTTGTCAAGGAATACAGGGTGTCCAAGCTAGCTTGACCACCTTGTATATCTTTGTTGTTTTTAAAGATACGTCAAATGTCTGAAGGACAAAGTTGAATGGTAAAATGGGGCTCGTAAGATACTAACGAAATTTTTTTTTCGTGTAACTTTTTTTTAGAGATATGAAGGTCACCTTCATTTGTTTTTAAATGGAATGAGGTATTTTTTAATACATCAATCGATGCAGCTGGACATTTGCTATAAAAAAGTACTAACCTATGTATGCCGAAAAGTTAGTGGTTCAGGAGATATTTCAATTTAAATAACTCTAAAATACCATTACTTTTAGAGTTATTTAAATTGAGTTTTAGAGTTATTTAAATTGAAATATCTCCTGAACTACTAACTTTTCGGCATACATAGGTTAGTACTTTTTTATAACGAATGTCCAGCTGCATCGATTGATGTATTAAAAAATACCTCATTCCATTAAAAACAAATGAAGGTGACCTTCATACCTCTAAAAAAATTACATGAAAAAAAAGATTTTGTTGGTATCTTATGAGCCCCATTTTACCATTCAACTTTGTCCTTCAGACATTTGACGTATCTTTAAAAACAACAAAGATATTCAAGGTGGTCAAGTTAGCTGGGACACCCTGTATATTCATTTTTCGATCGAGAAGAATTCACCTTTGCCAAGGAATGTTCGAAACGATAGTTTAATTTCTGTTTATACCGGTTGCACGAACACACTTTGATGTTTTAATAAGAATTGAGACCCACTTGAGCCTAAAAAATACAAACTATTCGACAACCAAAATATACAGTAGGACCTCGATTAACCGGATTCTGATTATAAACAAATATACGTTTAAATATGATTACATTATGAAGGGAAACAAATTTTAAAAAGTAAAAAATTTATTTTGGAATACAATGTACAGGGTGTTTCAAAAATATATGTCGTGGCTACCCTAGCGTGATTCTCCATCTCTGGATCGGTGGAGATTTGTTAAAAAAACGCCGCAAAATGGGCCTTGACCTTGGATCTCACGGTCAAATCTTTTTATCGTTGTGTTGTACAGTACTCATCAGGGGGGACAGAACTCTGAAAGGAACCATGGGTCAAAAACGAGCTGTTCGCTTGAAAATTGACGTTAAGTGGGCCTTTTCCAGCAGACGACGCTCGCGCGTGTACACTCACCCAACGCTAGAGTACACTCACACACCGCTAGACCACGTAACGTACGCGAGGATTGCAAGGGTCCGGGATTCCACTTCTAATTTCTCGATAATATAAAGACGGGGCTCTTTAGTAGTCAAAATCGCTAGATGAAAGATCAATCTAGTGCGCTGTTTGCCTCGAAAGTCGTTCTTTTACGTTCCCGAGCAATGGTTTTGCAATATTTGGCTGCATGTTGCCCGCCGCATGTTGCCCGTCAGATGGCGCTGCAGTCACGCCGGCGTACTAGCCTCTCCGACGAGCAACATACAGCTAAATATTGCGAAACCATTGCTCGGAAACGTAAAGGAACGACTTTTGAGGCAAACAGCGCACTAGATTGATCTTTCATCTAGCGATTTTGACTACTAAAAAGCCCCGTCTTTGTATTACCGAGAAATTAGAAGTGGAATCCCGGACCCTTGCAATCCTCGCGTACGTATACGTGGTCTAGCGGTGTGTGAGTGTACTCTAGCGGTGTGCGAGTCTTCACGCGCGATCGTCGTCTTTATTTTGTAGTTAAATGGAATTTGAATAGCGGTGTAATATCTCGAATAATATTATTTTATTCACAAATACGCCAATAAATAAATACTGTTCAATTGTTATGGTCTTCTATTTCGCTCAATCATACGTTAATTTTCAAGCGAACAGTTCGTTTTTGACCCATGGTTCCTTTCAAACTTTTGTCCCCCCCCCAATGAGTACTATACAACCGCAATGATAAAAAATTTGACCTTGAAATTCAAGGTCAAGGTCAATTCCGCGGCAAGTTTCTTTTAACAAATCTCCACCGATCCAGAGATGGGGAATCACGCTAGAGTAGTCACGACATATAATTTTGAAACGCTCTGTACATTTAAATTATTTCCTCGGGTGTCTCGATTATCCAACCGGTTTATCGAGGTCCCTACTGTATTATCAAACATGCTTTGGTAAAGTCAACAGGTACCGAATTATTCCGAGAGGCGATTCTTACCGACGCACCCTGTATACAGGGTGTCCCAGAAATGTTGGACTGAAAGGGGTGATTCTCGAGGCGAACTGAAGTAACTTTCTCCTTTGCGAAAATCTTCTTCGCAGCTCTGTTAAGGAGTTATTAACGAAAAACACGGGCCAATCAAAGCAATCGCGCGAATCTGTTTTCTGCTAGCCGCACTCTGATTGGTCCGCATTTTTCGTCGATAACTCCTCAACAAAGAACATTTTCGCAAAGGAAAAAGTTACTTGTATTTTTGAATCTAGAATTAATTTGAAGAACATTTAACTCTCAATGGAAAGTATCTTTATAAAATAGGGATGAAGAGCATCGAATATACAGTGAGTGTATACAAAGTATTCGTACACCTTTTCAAAATTAATAACTTTTTTGTAATTGTACCAAACGACCTGATTTTTCATAATCAATTAGAAGCATTGGTTTACGAAATGATATGCCAAAATGATTTTCCAAAAATTATAATTTGCAAGGTTACATGCAAAAATAGAAAAGGCATTTTTTTAAGACTTTTTTATTTGGGCCCTTAATGACAAATTTAAAATATATGTTTCGTAGCTCTATGTTAGTCATACACTAGAATAAATAAAACATATATTTTAAATTTTCATTGAGAGAAGGCCCAAATAAAAAAGTTTTAAAAAAACCGTTTTTTATTTTTGCATGTAGGCTTGTAAATTATAATTTTTGGGAAATATTTTTTGCATATCATTTCGTAAACCGATGCTTCTAATTGCTTATAAAAAATCAGGTTATTTGGTACAATTATAAAAAAGTTATTAGTTTTGAAAAGGAGTACGAATACTTTGTACACTTCCTGTATAAATCGTGTATGATTTGGTTGTATTAATTATTTTGAAATTGTATGTAGTTACTTCAAATCACCTCGGGAACCACCCTTTCCAAGGAAGTAGATTTTTGGGACAGCCTGTATATTTGTTACAATATTCTATCCTATGTTTAGAGATCAATGTTTTTCGGTTCACCCTCGTGTGTAATTTGCTAAATCCAATTTTCTCGCATCGACGAACAAAATAATATAATTTTTTACAGTAATTAATGTGCAATCGTTTAGCGGTTATTGAAACACGGGCTTGTAACAGGTAACATGATTCAGCCTGTACGATATTTTTCCGACGCACAATGCTTCTCTCGGCATCTTCGTTTCGATGAAATTTCAGTTATCGATTCTGTAAATTGTATAAAAATTGTAGAAGAAAAACTGTTTGTGTACAAAATTCCCACAGATTAATTTGTACTGAACTTTGAAAATGTGTACGTGCATACAGGAGATCAATATATTAGCATAATTCTCCGTTACCTACCTACTGTGCGTAACAAACCCTTCAAGGTCCCCGTTTCTTTTTTCTCAGTTTGCGTTGAAAACGTGCCCGAATGTTGGGCTTGTTTGTGTCGTCATTGTTCGTAGCGGTAGACTAGCCTGTCTCTGTATGTCTGTGTCTCTGTGCCTCTTTGTGTTTGTCTGTCGTTTATTATCTGCGACGGTTTGTCATTACAGTACACCAGCAATATCAACAACGAAATTCGATGAAATACATCGCGCACACAGTCAATATACATGGACTATATGGATACATATACATACAGACAAACGCGCGGCGGGTTAATACAATTCACCGGAAAAAGTCAATCGAACCGTTACAATAATTGTTTGGGCTGCTCTTTACTTTACCGGACTCAAAATTTCTGCCTTTCCCCAATAAATTATGATGTATTTGGTATGTAATCCAGTAGATTTGTACCCGGGGAGGCTGCAGATCGAAGTTTCGATCCTGTAGCATCAATGGTTCAGGAGTTATGCTTGCTTAAAGTTGAGCAATCTACAGTGTTTTTGACAAGTAAGGGCGCCGCCATATTGGTTTGTAGTGGCGACCGCTAACCGCTTACCTTGCCACCTCCCCTCTGACCTAATCACCAACCAACTACCACCTAGCGGCTCTGCTCGGTAGGTGGCGCGCGACACTACAAACCAATATGGCGGCGTCCTGTCAAAAACACTGAAAAACGCACAAGTTCAAACAAGCATAACTCCTGAACCAATGATCCTACAGGATCGAAACTTCGATCTGCAGGTTCTCCGGGTACAAATCTACCAAATATTGAGTCCGGTAAAGTAAAGTTTTCCCATTGTTTGTATAAATTCAACGAGTTGGGCAAAAATATTCAATCCGTGACTTCCTACAAGAATCAATATAATCGACGCTTCGCACGGTTTTATAGGTGTTCGTGATTAAAAATTCCGTTCGCTAAATAATGTTTAACGAAGACAACCAGTTAACGAACAATCCCACGCGTAATTAAAAGCTTCGGGGTATTGGTAAAAGTCAAATTGATGCGACAATATTTGATGGACCTCTTCGTTAGGAATCGAAATTTAATTCTTTGTTCTATATTTACGATGTCGAGTCAAAAGTAACGACAAGATAAACGTTATTTCAACGCGAGCCCGAGAATACTACATCTTCAGCTAATCAGTAAACATTATGATAAAAATATTAATTGAAAGTAACAAGATAAAAATTATTTCATCGTGGTGAGTACTTTTATTTTTAAATATAAGATACCGGAAGGTCGACGAATGACCCAGTCGAACGATAACAAGTAATTAATTCGTTTTATCCACTTCTGGAAATAATTACACACGACTCACCACGCGACACTGTTCTGTAATCTGTGTTGTTCTATGCATGCACACATGTTACACTTTGCACTGCGATTTCATTTTTTTCTACGATTAAACCGACCTTCCACCATGACGTTTGAATCTTTTATCTACGGAAATCGACTTCCAGACTTTCTGTTCCGTTTTGTGTTGCACAATGTCGCAAACATTTCTCTACGTATGTATTTCGAATGGTTCGCATAAAGCTTGAAATGCATATTTTTAAAACGTTTCTCTTTGTTTTTCCGCCACGTACGTACAGGGTGTCCCAAAAATGGTGTACTCGAAAGGGATCAACTGCTGAGGTCGTTTGAAGAAACATTGCAAAAATGTTCTTCGCGAGAACGGCGAACCAATCGGAGCCAAATGGAAGGAGCACGAATTGAGGGGGACATTGGCTGAGCCGGAAATCGTCCGCTGTAGCCGCGCTCTGATTGGTCCGTCTTTTTCGTTAATAACTCATCAACAACGCCTCGGAGAACAATTTCGCAAAGCAAAAGGTTACTTCTTCGACAATTATTGAGATTGTAAAGATGTTCTCATGGGGATTGATTGAATACATTTTTTATAAATAATTTTGATCTTGTTATTTTTATAATAACATACACATTAGTCACTTTTGATGGTCCAGTGTTATGGAATGAGCCCCTTCAAGAGAGTACGACATTTTTGGGACAGCCTGTATACTTCATACTGAATGCGTATGAAGTACGCAAATTATTTCGATTCTATGTTTCCCGCACCCCAACAATTTGGACAGAACACAGACACAAAGTTTGGTTCTTTAACCCCTTGCCGTACTTTGACGAGCTAGACTCGCGATTAAGGTTTTTCACAAAGTTTAACAAATATAAAAAAAAATATGTTACGTGTTTCATTTTACAAGGAGACCACACGGACTGCCCCTCACGGATTTAGTTGAGATTTTACATAGTTATAGATCTCGTTCCCCTGATTACGAAAATACCCCATTATAGGGGCGGACACTCAATAGTTTTCTAGATAGTTGCAATTAATGTGTGGCGTAGCAGTAGCGAGCTGAACTTCCACGCCGCAGGCCCGGGTTCGAATCCCTTCGGGGTAATTTTGTTTTACCTTTCTTTTTTACATGTAAAAATGCATTTTCAAGGTTAAATAAATTTTAAATAAAATCTTTTTTGGCTTGCGGATTCATTTTGACTTGTTGCTAGGACTGTGGAAAGAAAACACACATAATAAAAACACAAACGCACATAATAAAAATAAAAAGTATTGTATTTGATTTCATTATTTATTCTACGTAACGTATATTGTTTATACATTATGCATCTATATTGTATAAACTACACGCAGCGTGATGGCAAGCCGCATTAACCGCTCTGATTACTATTCATTGTATTTTGTATTTGTGTTTATATTTATATTTGTTGTTTGTTGTGTATTATTTTAATATTATTATTGTTTTACAATTATTCTCTTTTGTGTACGTAGTAATAGATCTAGTGTTTCTTCTATAAAATAATAAGTATCATTTTCAATTAGCCCTTTAGCGAATTAAAATGTTTTATTTAAAATTTATTTAACATTGTAAATGCATTTTTACATGTAAAAAAAAGAAAAAAAAAATTACCCCGAGGGGATTCGAACCCGGGCCTGGAAGTTCAGCTCGCTACTGCTACGCCACACCACTGGTTGGTAAGAAACTGAACTAAACAGACATTTTAGGGTTATGAAACTTTAATTGCAAATATCTCGAAAAGTATTGAGTGTCTGCCCCTATAATGTGGTATTTTCGTAATCAGGGGAACGAGATCTATAACTCTGTAAAATCTCAACTAAATCAGTGAGGGATAGTCCGTGCGATCTCCTAGATGAAATAAAATTTAATTCGTTTGTAATCAATATTTAAGCAATCAAATAAATGTAGCCGTAGAAGAAATATAAATTTTCTCGTCTCTTCTGCGGCATTCTAGTGCACGAAGACGTTCTAGTCACTGTAACTGTAAAAGAGAAGGTACGGCCAGGGGGTTAATTGGAAGTAAAACGAGTTCTTCGCCTGAAACCATACAAAAATCGTAACATCGGAAACATAATCACATGCAGCGGACAATTTGCTGCATCGAGATAACTTTTCTCAGTTGTAAAACAGTACTTAATCATTCGTATCCAGCGTGAATGTGTTCATGTTTCCCCACGCAATTCGCGCGCACTTTGTGTAGAGCAATTAATCAGAAATGGCGCTTGTATTTATAATTTCCGCTTCGTCGATAGCAGGTCGTATTCAAGATAAAAGTTACAAAACTGCTCGAAGCGAACACGCGTGCAGTTTTCGGAGTGTTTTAGCCGCCGCCCCGGAGATTAAGTTTATCAAAATAATTTAAAATGCTTTCACGTTTTGAACGCGAGATAACGCAGGCTCACGAGTTTTAACATAGTTATCGGACGCAAAATAGGCTTGGGGAAAACCTAGTTACGCTATCGGTGATCTCGAGCGAGCACAATGTAATTAACTCCGCAGATTTCGGCGTCGTGTTCATATTGTGAATAGCGGTCGTCGTTGTCAAACGAAACTTTGTATTATCCTAATGCGATAAGAACGTGGCCGGAAGAAAAATTGGCCATCTTAATTGGCCGAGTAGAAAAATGACTAATCAACTTTTATCTTGAATCTTCCACACTTGCCGAACGAATAATTAGTCTTCCGTTTCTGGCTAGTCACTCTGCACGCTCTACTCGCCGTTTAATATTATGTACCGACTGTGTTAGAGTCGCCGGACGAGGGGTGGGAGCACGAATCGAGGGGAAAAGGTTACCCTCTCTCTGCCAGAACCGGTCATATGTAGGGATGTGATCAAGTACCTCGCAAACAGGTTCGATTGATTGAATTCGAACTCTCTATAAGTACAGTAAATCCTCTATAGTCGCAAAAAGACCGTACACGATAAACCCAAAAAGATATCATCCCCTCCATTATAGTAATCTGATCTCGGCTCGGGTATATCGGTGTGAACCATTATTAATGTGACGCGGACAATGTAACACCAATATTTAATCTTTGTTGTTATTACTTATTTTTTTTATGAAACTTTCACCAATATATTTGTGGCATTTCTCTGATTAAAATAAGACCAAACACGATATAATTTCAACTGTATTTATTGGTTTAATTAACGATGAAAGTTTCGGGGGCAAGCAAGGACAGCGTATGGGAAGGAAAGAGACGCGGAGAGTCGCAGTCACTGTCCTCCTCTACGTTCGGCTCGGTCTTCGAAGCTCAAAAAAATAGTGTCCGTGTACGAACTTTGCAAACGAACCTCCCCGATGCTTTTGCGATTATAGAGGATTTACTGTATACATGGAACTTGATCCCTAGTCATGTGACCGAGTCTCGGTGGGAGCGTGGGGAACAGCGTCGTGGAAGGGGTAGGTAGAGTGTGGACACAAGTCTCATAATCTGGCGACTCTGACCGTTTGGTACACAACGCGGCGACGATGTTTAGCAACATTTACTGTGGAAATGTTGTTCCGCGCGTACGTTGCCGTTCTTGCTTCTAGCCTTGAGAAAACGCATCCCCCTTTTTTCATAAGTGTTTATATCTACGTGTATTTCTGTAAATTCTTGTGCAGCTTCGTGGTACCCGTTTCTCTGCAAACTATTAGCCAGCCCTTCACACGTGTCTACCGTATCTATTCTTACATATTTATATATTCGATTAGTGCGCAATAATTCACGAAACACGTATTATATATATCTACATATACTATATCTAATGCTCGTACTATGTTCTAGATGCGCTAATGCGTTCTCTTTTCACTGAATGTACCATTCCGTCTCGCATTTACATACCATTACATCCGATCGTTCGCATCACACATACTTCAGCTCGGTCCAGTCGATCCGCTGTATACACGAGAAAACAGGCTGAGGTTCTATACAGGGTGTCTCAAAAGCAACCGGCTAACACGAGCGCCGAATCTCGACGTAGATGCGAATCGATAAGTCCTTTGTTGTTTTACAGGTTGGGGTTTTCTCTGTGAGTGTATCGATGTTTGATCATTGCTGTTCGGTCAAAAAAGCGTGGAGTCTTTTTCGGGCTCTTTGCGAGAGCCCTACCTGTGGCTCGTTGTGTGTTTTTACAAAAATCAGAAGTTAAGGGGCGATTTAGGGCCTTTTTCTTGGACCCTCTGCTGCAAAAGCCTTACTTGGGGCAGGCCTGGACAACGTCTTCCCCGCTGTCGTTTCACGACTCCCACTACCAGTGTATCGGTCCCCCCACTGTCAATTATTTCATATTTGCCACTCTACAGGAGTCTGGTGGGGAGGATCCAGGAGTAAGGAGAGGATTTAGAGCCAGGCCTGACTTAGAGGCATCGTGATTTATTTTCTGTAAAAACAGAACACTAACAAGGGCCTCTTTCTCAGGCTATTTGCTGCGGAAGCCCTACTTTCAGAGAATCTCAGAAGGGATTGCAACAATTCCAGTTCGTCTTTCTTGAACTCTCTACGTTGAGGGCTCTAATTAGAGACAGAACGCAGTGTGGTTCACAGAATAGCAGTCTAACCTCCAAATAGGGCTTCTTTCTTGGTTCCTGTGCTACGAAAGCACTAGCTGGGATCATTGTCCACTGTCTTGTTGAAGAAAGCAAAGCATCTTGTCCATTAGTATATCCGAGGAAAGGTACCTGGTTAGTGGTATTGCGGTTTCTTTTTCGAAAAAGGTAGAAGATGACGATTCGAGTCCTAATCGAGGTCTCCTAACCATGGAGACGTCGTCTAGGGCTTTCGCAGCGATATACCCAAGAAGAAAGACCTAGTTGGTGATGGTATCGTTCGTCTCTTAAAAGATCAGAGGGTGGAGTCATCGCTTAGGGTCCTTTTCTGGGCCCTCTGTTGCGAAAGCCCTAGCTGCGATTATGATGCGTTGTCTTTTCTAGAAAGGCAAAGCACGGGGCTGGCTGTTGGAGCTTTTTTCTTGAACTCTCTACTTCCAAAAGCCTATTCGGAGGCGTTGCTCTTCAGAAAATAGGGCTTTCGCAGCAGAGCAGCCAAAGAGAAAGTTCCCATCAGAAGTCATTCAGAAGCATACACCCCTGAGTAAGAGCATTTCTTGGACTCTTCTCTCCGGAAGCCCTGGTCAGAGAGCTAACTTTCAATCAGCAATATTTGAAGAGGTCTCAAAAATGGCAAAGGACTTTCGAAACTGTGCGTTGCATCCGGTCGCAATGCTGTCGAGGGTGTCCTATTTTTGGGACGGCCTGTATGGAACATGGTGCTCGCGATTCTCCGGGCAAAGAGGTTCAATTAGCCGATAAATAGGAGAATTCGCCGAGACACGGTGCCTCGCGGTTCTTGTGTGTTTCCGGTCACTGATACGCGACGCGGGTAGTTTCACCGTTGCGAACTCTCCGCGCGAGAACTGACAAACTCCCCGGGGGCCGCCGGGCCGGTTCCCCCGGGAAGTTTCTTCGAATGTAACGATCGACTGTGAACTCACGAAGCAATCACTGACGCCTCGCTTCAAGTCTGCTCGGCAACGGCGATTGTGTTACGCGCGGCTGATGATGTTCTTGGTCGTCTAGGTCGTGTTGGATGCCCGCACTTCATGGCACCGGAAGTGATCCAGCGCAAACAGTACGGGAAACCTGGTGATGTCTGGTCGGCCGGCGTGCTGCTTCATGTACTGCTAACTGGTACACTACCGTTCGTCGGATCACAGGACAGACTGCGAGAAGCGATCTGCGCGGGACGAGTTCAGGTAGGATGCTCACCTTCAGTCACCCTCGATTGCTCGTTTCTGCCGTTTAGGTGGCTGTGAAACAGTTGACGAAGGAGCAGAGACACCTCTCCTAGCATGCTTGCTGCATAGTAGACCAGGCATGCACAACTCGTAGCTCCAAGAGCTGCTCGTGAGCTGCTCCTGTTGCACTTCTATCCACCCTAGGTGTTCCCGCGAGTCCCGCCACACCCCTTACCCTCCCACCCCTCGCACAGCTGTGCTGCGGAGCTCGCCTTTGCTTTCCCCACTCTTCCGCCTGTGGTAGGGGGTAGGGAAAATAACGGGTGTTCTTTTGTTCCACGCGACGCCACGGACGGCTTGGCTTAGGTCATGCATATGGTCTTTTTGGAACACTCGTCAGCTTGTCCACGTGGTACGCGTTAGTGGGAAGAGTAGGGGAAGCAAAGGCGGGCTCCGCAGCACAGCTGGGCGGGGGCGGAAGATGGCAACCCTGCTCGCGAGCCGGGTCGAGGCTCCCGCTCCCAAATCGTCCGGTTGTGCATGCCTGTAGTAGACTGTTGTGTATAAACTGTCCGATTTTATAAACGCAGATTTCTTTTTATCCAATCTTGTGGATCCTTCATATACAATCTTCAATTTTAATTTAGGTGGTTACCTCAAACTAGAGAAAACTTGGTGAAAGCTTTACCATAATTTTGTAAGGATGGGTTTCGATCGATGGCTCCTTGTGCACTCTTTATCTTTGTGATTATGGCCTTGAAATTAATTTTGCGGTAGCTTTCTTACTTCTTTACACCCTGTACACGACAGAAATGTCTCGAACATATAAAAATAAAGTAATTGGAGATGCTTAGCGCACAATGGCGAAAAGAACGGAGGATTTCATAGAAATGTAATTATGAGGAGAGACGCGCTTGAAAGGAGGTTGAAGTTTGTGTAACGTCAAGGCATCGGCATTGTTTAAGAAGCAACCATCTGAATTATAGAACAACGAAGTTCTTCGATTAAAACGTATTTTTCCAAGTTTCACTTTTCAAAGACAACGCCGGGCTTCTTTTTCCGCTTATTCGGCTGCGAAGATAATTTCCCTCGGCCGTGGCAAGTAACTTCAAAGAATGGCATTCTTCGAACGTCTGTTTCACGAATATCTTGGATTTTTTGTTCAGAGAGATGTTCAGGGTTTGATTTAATTAAACGGAAGCTTTGTCAGTGGGCCGAAGAGGGGACGGTTCTCCCGTTGATCTTTTTCTTTGTTCTTCCCGATGGGTAACAATGGATTCCTGAAATTTTCAGATGAAGGCGGCGGCGTGGGATTCCATTAGCGAGCCCGCGAAGGACCTCATACAAAGAATGCTCACGACGGACGTAAATCACAGGATTACCATTCAGGAAGTTCTCAACCACAAATGGCTTAGAGTAAGTCACCTTCTACGAAATGCTTGACTGGGGGATGAGCCTATTTTATCTTATATTTATATATACCATTCCGCGTATCCATTCGCGTTGGACCCTGCGTACAATGTCCAATAATTCTCGTTTAAGTTCCCGTTCACGAAAGGCACACACGATCCCAGAACAATGGGTTCACCTATTTTTCCTCTTCGCTTTAAATCAGCGAATCCCGAAGTAACGGGGCAACTGTACCGATTACTGCGGTGTTATGCTCTTCGATCTATTTTATTTTAATATTATTCATAATTTATTGTAAAATACAGCGAGTCCTCGACTTACGCGGATTCGTAGAAGCGAATCAAAAAACCAACTCCTAACTGTGAAATTCGTTTTTCACTGCCAGAGCGGGAGTTTTGTCGGTACATATGTGACAGAAGAACTTTCTCCTACGAATTATGATGTGTTTGGTATGAAATCCAGTAGATTTGTACCCGGCACAGATGCTGATCGAAGTTCCGAACCTCTAGGATCAATAGTTGAGGAGATATGATCGCTTAAAGTTGAGCATTTTTGACAGGTAAGGGCGCCGTATTGGTTTGTAGTGGCGGTCGCGCGCTGTTTACCGAGCAGAGTAATTAATGAGTTGGTTGGTGATTGCAAGGGCCGGCGGTTCTGCTCGGTTCTGCTTGGTAAAACCAATATGGCGGCGCCCTGATTTATCAAAAACCCTGGAAATATGCTCAACTTTAAGCAAGCATAACTCCTGAACCATTGATCCTACAGGATCGAAACTTCGATCTGCATCTGCGCCTGGTACAAATCTACTGGATCACATGCCAAATGCATCATAATTCGTAGGAGAAGTATACTAACTTTGAGTCCGGTTACATAAAGTTTACCTGAATATTGTGATAACAGTATTTTAATATTGTTTTAAAGCTGCTTTCCTCAAAATGAGATTGCAAAGTTGGAACCACCCCTCGGTTCTTCTTTCGTAAAATGATTTTATTAAATTCATTACATTTTGCAATTTTTTAAAATAAGAGTCTGGAACGTGGTCTGTATTATGGAAATCTTGAGGAATAATTCAATATTTTTTGGATTATTCCATCATTGGAATACATTCTCGTTCTCGTTTATTCATGGTAAAATATTTGTTTTCACGTTTTTAAATCACGTTGGGACAAAATATTAATAATAAATAAATTGTGAATAGAACAAAATTGGGGGCCGTCGAAACCTAATGCAGCATAAGAAAATATTGAAAAATAAAATCGATTACATTTTGTACGTGAAGAATGCACAAGCATGTGCACAACAGAATACATTCTCGTTGAATTGTACAAATTTATTTTTAAAAATAAATATTTATTTAAAATTTTGCATTTTTAAATTACGTTGGGAGACAATACCGCAGTAATGGGTACATTTTACCCTACCACGCAAACAGAAAGAGATTGAACGTTGTGCAGACCACAAACTTGAAAATCTTGATGGAGAATGGAGGGTTCTCTAACTTTTTTTTAAGAACGATTAGAGCATCGTGTGGCGATGGTTGCGGTTCGAAATCAAAGAACGGGACATTTAAATCTCGAACGGTAATTGCACGCGCAACTGGTACGCCGCGGTCGGCATCGTCGGCTTACGTCCAGGGTGTTCGCGTTAACGACTTCTATTTTGCAGATGCTACAAGCGTATCTGGTTCTTTTTATATCGTATCAGCCTTTCGATAAACGGCCTCATTTTCTGTTATTATATCCGGCGAATGTGCGTGCGCATGTGCGGACCGTATGGTGCAATAAAGTGAGAATGCACACCTATGTGATACACGACGGTTAGCCAGTGACCTAAGGTAGTGGAGCTTGGAATCACCCCATATATCGATGCAATACACGTGCAACTGGGCTATCGATCGCTATAGCAGGGGCAAAGTTCCATCGGTTAATGAAAATAACTGTAGCGGCGTGTATTTTTCCCTGTACTAGTTACAGTTTTTTGAACGCGACTGTGCACATCCGCTGAACCCCTAAGGACTCCATAGATGACTGCATAATGGTCATTCCCGCGACATTAAAAAGAAGTTGTCTGTCGCAGCTGCGAGAGAGCATCGTATGAATTCTTTATGCCTCTGTCTCGCGAGAAATATCGTCTGCCAGCTCGATAAAATCTTTTCATGAGCCTTAATGTTCCCCAGTCAATCACCGATGAATACTTCGGCCGGAAAAATATTACCGCCCGGCGAAAGACGCGTTGTCTATCTCGTTAACGGACCCTCCAATTTCCTATCGCTAACTTCGAACAATCGGTCGGAAACGATCTCGGAGAGCTCCGTTAAAATCGTATCGTTTTGCGATCTTAATTAATTCGCTAATTTAATTTAAGAACCTGGTGTCTATTATACAAATCCTGAGGAATGGTTCAATATTGTTTCAATGCTTCGTTCTTGTTGTAAAATGATTTTATCATAAATTCATACCATTTTGCAATTTTTTTAAATAAGAGATTGGGGACAAATAGAAATTTTGAACGTGGCCTCTATTATGCAAATCTTGAGGAATATCCAATATTTTTTTTAGCTGGTAAAAGCAACAAATCAGTTCTCTCAAAATTTCAATTGCAAAGCTGGAACACCCCTCGGTTCTTTTTCTATAAAATGATTTTATCAAATTCATACAATTTCGCAATTTTTTAAAATAAGAGATTGAAGCAAAATTCAAATTTTGAACGTGGTCTCTATTATGCAAATCCTGAAGAATATTTCTGTAATTTCTTGGCGCTGTTTATCTAAAAATTTCGTTGTCAAAGTTGGAACTACCCTTCAGTTCTTGTTATAAAATAATTTTTTTAATTCATACAATTTTGCAATTTTTTTAAATAAGAAATTCACGCTAAATTCGAATTTTGAACGTGGTGTGTATTATACAAATCTTGAGGAATATTTCAATATTTTTTTTCTCAAAATTTTTCGATTGTAAAGTTCGAACTATCCCTCCGTTCTTGTTGTAAAATGATTTTATCAAATTCATACAAATTTGCAATTTTTTACGATACGAGATTGAAGCAGAATTCCAATTTGGAATGTGGTCTGCATTATGCAAATCTTGAGGAATATTTCAATATTTCTTTGAAGCTAGTAAAAGCAACAAATCAGTACTCCCAAAATTTCAATTGCAAAGCTGGAACAGCCCTCAGTTCTTCTTTTGTAAAATGATTTTACCAAATCCATACAATTTTGCAATTTTTTAAAATAAGAAATTCAAATTAAATTAAAATTATGAACGTGGTATTTATTGTGCAAATCTTGATGAATATTTCTGTATTTTTTTATGGTCGTTTTTCTGAAGATTTCGATTCCAAAGTTGGAACCACCCCTCAGTTCTTCTTTTGTAAAATGATTTTATCAAATCCATACAATTTTGCAATTTTTTATAATAAGAAATTCAAGCTAAATTCATATTTTGAACGTAGTATGTATTATGCAAATCTTGAAGAATATTTCTGTAATTTTTGAAAGCTGTTTATCTAAAAATTTCGATTTCGAAGTTGGAACCACCCTTCAGGTTTTGTTGTAAAATGATTTTATGAAATTCATACAATTTTTCAATTTTTTAAAATGAGATTTAAGCAAAATTCAAATGTGGAACGTGGCCTCTATTATGCAAATCTTGAGGAATATTCAATATTTTTTTGAAGCCGGTAAAAGCAACAAATCAGTATTCTCAAAATTTCAATTGCAAAGCTGGAACACCCCTCGGTTCTTGCTACAAAATGATTTCATTCATTGTCCCTTGAGCCCTTAAAAAAAGTTGATGTTGGCGGAATCGTTTGAAATTGAAAGATTATCGAAAGAATATACGTAATCAAAAATAAGTAACTGGGAATGGGATTTTTTCAAGATGTTGTGTCACTGCCGTAAAATATAATCCCCCAAAAATTTAAAAGATGCGTTGGGTAAACTTGTATAAATTATATACCTACGCTTCGAAAATTTCATTGAAATTGGTTAATTGGTTTACAAGTTATAATCGATCAGAAGTGGTAAAATTTGCAATTTTTCAAGATTTTCGGACTTTCTACCACTTTCGATCGATTATAACTCGTAAACCAATTAACCAATTTCAATGAAATTTTCGGAGCGTATATAACTTCGAATAAGGGTTAATTTAATTGTGTAGCGAGAAAAAATTGCGAAAGAGATTTCTTCCCGCAGGCTAACTGGCCGAAGAAAGTTATTGTGGGTCAGAAGACGAGAGATCGCAGGCAGCTCGTATCATCGAGCGGGGCGAAGTTATACACTTGGTAAATGAACTCTGTTGCACTTGCAGGATCGTGACAAGGGCGTGGCCCGAATACATTTAGCCGAAACTATAGAAGAGCTTAAGAAATTCAATGCGAGGCGAAAGCTGAAGGAGTCTGTGAAGGCGGCGGTGTCGTCGTCGAAGTGGCACGCCGGCTACTCGGAGGTTAACGGCGATAGTTTTTTCGATATAGGGGATGATAAATACACGACCACAGGTATGGACGATCGACTGGAACGCATTCCTTCGAGGAATTTGTCGGGCCGGTACCGCGTTAAATCCGCGAAAAAACGACTGGAGAGGTGCGCGGCGGACGCTTGCGCGTCGTTACGTGGCTTTCAATAAACTAATTTTAAATGATCTTAAAGAAACTTTATACATAGCGCTTTAACCTTTGCAAAGTGCTACGAACGTATTGATTTTTTCAGATAGTTTCAGATTCGCTGTCTGTAAGTCCTTTTTCCTGTACCGTCGTTTTATTCGTTTAAAAATATTCACCCTGACGCAGGGGGAACGCTTTTTTTTTATCCGTTAACAAACTATCCCGACAAACAACCAATTCTTTCGAAGTTCATTCGAACCGCTATGAATAAAATCGTTTGTCAATCACGTGGTGCCGTCATGTCACATGAATGGAATTTCTATTTCAGGTCCTGTAGCCGAAATTTTAGACTCTCTAGATGACATTGAGCTGCTCCAAGAGGGTGGAAGACTGACACGCTATGATATGCTGGATGCGATCCATGATCGTCGTCTTCGAGCGTCTTTAGAGGTACGACTACATATCCGCAGGTGTCACCGTTTCATTTATCTATTATTATTTTGTCATTGTTTGAAATAGTTCGTTGTCATACCACAGACAAGATATAGGAGTAGACCTGACAGCTTATGAGACTTGGTGTCCACAGGAATCTGTTTACCGACATCTTAAAATGCCAGTGGTAGCAGCAATTTTCTTTAAATTGTTAAATATTGTGCTCCTAGAAATAATAATAATACGTCTTTTTAATTCTATTGAGGTGTTGACACTGAATGGTAATAGGACTCAATGGGAGTCACTCTGAGGGTTAGCGCGCCAATACCTTGGTGTCCACAGGAATCTGTAGTACCGACACCTTAGAATGCCAGTGACAGCAATAATTTTCTTTAAATTGTGTCCATCATTTGCTATTAAACCGGCTATAAATATTGCGCCCCTAGAAATAATAATAATACATCTTTTTAATTCTATAGAGGCGTTGACACTGAATGGTACTGGGACACACTGGGAGTCACTCTGGACGGACATAATACAAAATACATTGGGTGTCAGGTCTATTCCCATATCTCGTGGTCATGCCGTGTACGAAGTACAGTTTTCAATCGTCTGATTTCAACCCCGAGGCATGTTAATTCTCCTTCTCATTGGAGATCGATCTCTGTCGCTTCTCCAACCTGGTTCATCTGTCCTACTCGACGGCAAAACTTCCTAAATTAACCATGCAAAATCGATGTTACCGGAGCAGGGCTAGTTCTGATCGTGCGTCGGTATCTTACCGACACTGCAGCATCAGGGAATTTCTGACTTTACAGTTAACGTCATGCAACAAATGTATTCGGTTAACTTGTATCTCTGTACATTTTCACGGGACGATTGTCCGTCGATTTTTGTCTGAATATTGCTCGATTAATTCAATTCATTCAACGTTGTTCCGTGGGTAAAGCAGATTTGCGAGGGTGGCGCCACTGTAGGTTTCCCTTTACCCCCTCAAGATCATTTCACCGTGATCTTATCTCACCCCTTCCGGGCATCATTATGTTTTTATCCCGAGGGAAGAGGAACGCGCCGCGATTCTGTCACGGAAAAGGGCGCAAGCGCTCAATCCTCGGCTGTCAAGATGGCTGACGTGCTATTGTGGTAAACAAAACGCCACGGAGGATCGCGGGGGTTCGCTGGATCACCAAGCCCCGAGGGTATAGATGTGTCTGTGCATCTCGTTTGTGTCGGATACGGGGTCACGTGGGCTCGTGTAAACCCACGTGGCTACGAGAAGAGCACGCTTCGAAAGATAATAATAAAAGCTAGAACAGAGAATGCGACTCTGCCAGTTGATGTTCATTGGCGAGGCCGAATTGGCCGGCGACCTCCTTGAAATCGCAGGCATCCTGGTGAGTAGATCGGCTTCGGCGCGCGTAGATCGTTCTCGATCCTCCCCTCAACCCCTCTATGCAAACAATGCTGTTTGCCAACGTGACTCGATAGGACATCTAAAGGTCTCGCAATGAACTAGACCGGTTCTCCGCCGCCAATTCGATTATTCTCGGGCTGTTGTCGCCATTTTTTGCAACTTTTGTTGCGCCTCTCTCTCTTTCTTTCTCTAGATAGCTAAACAATAACACAATACATTATTGCGCATTTTGGGAATTAATGTACCCTTTGTTTTACAGTAATTTCGCCATACGAGATATCCACAACTTCTGAAACGCAACGATTAGTTGTCTTCTGGCAGAACTGGCTGTTAACACTAAACCTACCACCACCGGTCATTTTGAAGTCATCATTTTGAATCAAATTACAATTATTGAAATAATAAAAATGATTTCATAGCTGAATAACGACAATGAAATACCAACAATGATTTTTCAGTCTAAAGAAAATTAATCTTTAGTGGAACATGTATTACAGCAGGAGCCACACAAAGTCTAAATAAAATCAGTCTTTCAATTTTTATAAGGGACCATGTATAACAGTTACTTTTAGGTAGGTTTAGTGTTAAATAGGATTTCTTAATCCTACATAAATAACAGTAAGACACATTGATCTTTGTGGAATTGATGTGAGGGCTAGTTCTTGGAGAATTATTCGCAGTCGTTCATACTAAAGGGATGAAGACAGCAAAGTTTGAGATAGAATACATTTTTCTCCACAAAGAAAATCTTGTTTTCTTTCAAATTCCTACTTTCTCATCCCAACCATGAATTTTTGACGAAATTATCTATTTCGAAAATATATGGAAGTTTTAAATTAGATTTTATATTTTATTGACTGTAGAAGTTCTTTGAAACTGTTGTTGGCTATTTACTGACATGAACGTGTTTTGCAGTTTTGCTTCGTTATGGATGGAAGTTTCCTGAGAAATCCCGAAGTCCTGATAGGGAAGACGATACTGGAGAACCCAGCTTCCAAGATCTTCTAGAATTATATTCTTCATCTTTCAACGCGCGCGTCGAATGTTTCAATTTGATTTCTGCCAGGAAACTTGTTAATGAAAACTGTACTTCGGTATATACATAGGAGCTTAAGCAGTATAACTGAATAGAAGAACACAAAGTTGAAATATCCACTGTATGTGTGATAGTACACTTTACATGTACGATATTGTTTGAAAGTCATGGGATAAGAATAGGATTTTGTTTAAGGGCTGAATACATTGTAACAACCTGAAATGCGGACACATTTCCGAGGATTGAAAGTAAATCAATTTATTGTTTATAAGCAGGGACCATAATTGTTATAGTTATACCTTCACTCCGTGAAGGCCAAGAGTGGGGGAAGTACCTATCACTTTAATTTTATTATTCCCATCAGTAGCCTGCGGATCTTTATGCATCATGGCCAGGGACCATAACTGTTAGTACCGAAAAGAAAAAAAGTCATAGAATAACAAGTATTTCATCGACCAAAGTCGTATTGGTTACAAATAAGGATTATCAGTAACCGAAAATTTTTTCTCTTGTTGGTAAATGTTATCGTTGAGAGAAATTCATTTCGATCACTTATAACAGTTATCAATGAGAGAAATTTGTGTACACTATCTTAAATTTCAATAACAATCAACTTTTTTAAGTGATTTTTATCGTAGACAATTTTAGAATAACTGTTATTTTTGGTCCCTGTTTCTAAATACCAATTGTAGAATGTAAACAAAAATTGTCAGTCAGATTCAGTCGTTGGTTTCTTGTAAAGGCCTTGTCAAAATGGCGAGACGCTAAGAAGATACTTTTAATGTCTAAATACAATTGTGTCTGTTCATGTTGATGAAATTGTACGACGTAATCATTCTCAATTTGACTGGAAATTTTTGTTGAAACTCTACATGTACACATTGACTACTAAACATTAAACTGATTTATTTGTACTGCTCGCCTGAAAGAGAAATTCTCGTAAATGTGCTCATCGAATTGAAGGATAATATCGAAATTAGAGGATAACATCTTAGCGAATTTTCATTAACAATTCTGCTTAATACATTGTTAATGTTACGAGTACAGCAGACTTTCGTACAACGCTTTCCAAAGATTGTTCTCTATACATATTGTAATAGATATCCGAGATAGATGAACTATGTGAAACCGCCGAGATATGTGTATTAACATAAAAATGATTTTTTCGTATTATTTCCACCGTTCAATTCTTATACCATCAGATTAGAATGTTAGTCGTACGCGATTTTGTTTCTTCGTGTATCTCATAAGTAGTCTGCGAATCTTTATGCATTTATGCTTATGGAAATGTTCGAAAAAGGGTGGAACATAAAATTCGATAAAATTTTGTACAATTTTTATTTGTTTTAGATCTGTCTTTGTAAACAGTGTCCATTAAAAATAGGATTTTATTTAATTCATATTTCTTAAAGTCTGTCTACAGACTGTTATTTAAAATAAAACAAATTGTCATTAAAAGTAAAACAAATTGTTATTAAAAATGAAACAAATCGTTATTAAAAATAAAACAAATCGTTATTAACACTTTACCTACCGGAAGCCTATTAATAGGATTTTCAATGATTGCACTGTACCAAAAGAAAGCACAGAAATTCTCTTTCACATTGCAATCTTCAATGAAACTATTAGATAACGTTCTTGAGAGTGACTTGTTAGTTCATTATGAAAATTGCTCTTGCTATTGAATGTTCCATTAAACAGTGTTCAGCCATGTACCATAGATTTTTCAAAATTATGCAATAATCACCGGTCGGTAATTAAAAATAAAACAAATCGTTATCAAAAATAAAACAAATTCTTATTTTTTATATTTTGAAAATTGGAAAATGTATAATCATCCGCAGTCTACTTCTAAGTAAGAACTCTATATCTGCGCGTTTTATGGTAGTAAGTGAGCCTAGTTAGACGATCTTTTTAAACATTTATTAGTCTCTTTCGACATTCTTTTTCAATCGCTGCACACGGGGGCCTGCTGTATTCAAAGAGTAGCGAAATGAACTAGATTAAGAGTACGCTCATAGGTCGAGGAATAGTGTGAAATGATTGATAATTGTTCTTGCAGCTTTACGATATGATTTCGACTCGAGTTCCAACGCCGTGTCGGGCGCCACAGTCGGACGCAGTCCAACGTGCACGGGAAGTCGAGGAACTTCTTCGGGAAATCGAGCATTCAGCAATACGGAACATCGACAGGGCCGATCTTCGGGAGCTCCGGGAACTTCTGGTCCAGCCGCATATGAGGGTAAGTGTTCGGACAATTTATTTAATTAACCTCCATCAGCCTCCGGTGAAGTAGTCACCCGTTATTCGTCGCTGTAACAGGTACATTATAGCAGGATTATTTATTCTTGGTGATATCCTACCACAGGCCTGTCCAGCTTCTTTTTCGTCGCGAGCCACACGGCCCCCACCATTGATCAGGTCTGTTCCCCCACTACTTAAGGCTTAAGGGGGTAGTCTCATTTCCAGGATAACTCAAAGATGGGGTTTTTCAGTAGCCAAGAGCTCTAGATGGAAGATCAATCTAGACCAGGCATGGCCAGAACTAGCACGCGCGGAGGCATTCTCAAGGAATACCCGTGGAACACCCCCACTTTCCGGGTGTTCCTTGAGATATTGGTATTGCTAGTTTTGGCCATGCCTGATCTAGACCGCTGTCTCCCTCAAAAGTCCTATTTTTACTTTTACGAGGCGTAACTTGCACTATTAGGCGGTGTATAGCTGTCGCAGCTTCATGAAAATAGCTGCGCAACTTTATGCTTCCGAATAATGCAAGTTACGCCTCGTTAAACGTAAAAATAGGACTTCTGAGGGCGACTGCAGTCTAGATCGATCTTTCATCTAGAACTTTTGGCTACTGAAAAACCGAGACTATCCCCTTAGGCCTTAAGCAATGCCGAAGAAGTGGAAGAACGGGCCAAATGTGGCTCGCGAGTTGGACAGGCCTGTCCCACCACATTAGTAAGCGAAACTTCGTTGGGAACTATGAAAACGCGTGTAGGTAAGACGTGAATCAGGAATATAATTTATTGTAAGCGGAGGAACAGTATAATCTGTCAAGGCCGCACACCTTCAAGAGTGTCTGCAGTAGAACCTCGCTCGTTGCACAAGAACGTTGGAAAATCGAGCTTCTGCGACGAGACAGCGATAACCAGTCATAGTGATCTGTAATGTTGATCTTCTTCTCTCTCTACGTAGATCATCATACCCACCACGAGTTCCAGAACCTTGAACAACCTCGTGGTGGGAGCTAGTATGCAACGAACGAGGATTCCGGTGCAATAAACAAGTTTTTACTGTACAGGTGCAATTTTCTATAGGATGAGCGTACTTTTAGGAACAAAGTGATCGTGGCGATGATTGATTAAGACTCAGAAATATTGCGGTCACTACAGATCAGAGGGAGATAGAAAATATGCTTTCATACAGCAAAAATCGAAACAAGGAATTCTGTCGAATTCCAGTTTCGAATAACATTAAGAAGTATGTTAACTTGAGTCAGCCTTGACTCATTTCATGTCTGACTATTATTAGCTGGTTCTACTTACGAGAAACATTTACTGCAATATTGTTCTTCTCGTTCTTCGGTTATCTTACTCGGCTTCGTCCATCAGTTTTAATAGCATATTGCTGTCAATCATAAATATCACTTCAAGTGGAAGCAACCAGTAATAGATCAGACACTAGCACTAATTCGTACCAGAGAGTCCTGAGCGATAAAATGTGATTTCAGAAAATTTTCTTTTATTACATTTATAACTTTTCATAGAAATTCATGATAAGAAATCAGCTTGCTCACTGTACAGACTTCCTATAAAATTCTATCGTCCTTTCGCTGCGAGGGTGTCGCAATTCAAGAAAGTATGATCTTTAAGTAGAAACAATCGGTAATAGGTCAGACACTAGCACTAATTCGCAACAGAGAGTCCTGAGCGATAAAATGTGATTTCAGAAAATTTTCTTTTATTACATTTATAACTTTTCATAGAAATTCATGATAAGAAATCGGCTTGCTCACTGTACAGACTTCCTATAAAATTCTATCGTCCCTTTGCTTCAGGGGTGTCACAATTCAAGAAAGTACGTTCTTCAAGTGGAAACAGTCAGTAATAGGTCAGACACTGGCACTTTTCCGCTTATATCTCGGAAACTATGCGTCCTAGGGATAAGACCATTCCATACAAAATTAAAGCTGACAAAATGTGCCACAAGATCGATTCAATTCAGTTTTTCGCTATCTCGCATAGTTTCCGAGATATCCGCGCTCAAAGTTCACTAATTATGCTGAAGAGTTAGCTAGTAAAATGAGGCAAAAAACTCGGAAACTATGCGAGATAGCGAAAACCTGAACAGTTAATCTTATGGCAAATTTTGTCAGCTTTAATTTTGTATAGGGTGGTCTTATCGCTAGGACGCATAGTTTCCGAGATATAAGCTGAAAACCGAAAAAGCACCCCGCTCTCCTTCTAGGAGTAGCGACTTTTAGTATGTTTACCTCCTAACTAGTCCAAAGTTAAAAATTGTGTTCCTTCCATTTCCCTCTACACCCCCCTTATGAGCATTCGTTGACTGCACTACCTAGGTATTATTCATTTTTGAAAATATCGTTTCTCCAGTTGTGCAACTTTTGCATGTTCCCAACGCGAATCCGGTTAAACAAATCCGTCGAATCACAGCACACTGTCTAAACTAGGGATCTCTTTACACAGAATAAAAATAGTCTGCATCGTTTCATCTTTTCTTTAACAATTCTAGTTAGCTAGAACTGATGATATTTCTACATTTCCTAAAATCGCAATCACCATTTCTCCGGCAACTGCGTAAAATCCGCAGTCTAAAAATCACGGTGAGCCGACAGATTTCAGCGTATATCTGAAACAGAAAATGTTAGCACGAGGAGCGTTTTTTCGGTGCGGAGGAATTCATGGGGTGCCAGATTTACCCGACCGATGGAGGATCGGAGATAGTGGGGCTCGCGTGTGCGCTCTTTTTTGTCCGGATAGTGTAGATAATCCTCGGACAAAGTGAAGCGTTTTAAAAATGTATGAGAAAATTGGCGATCGTCGGGGAAACCACTTCCGTCCCCGTCAATTCCCATTTTCGAGGACAGCGTGGTTCCGATACATCGAGAGAGAGAGAGAGAGAGAGAGAGAGAGAGAGAGAGAGAGCAAGGTATAGAGCTGGCGGGGGATGTGCACGCGATTGCATCTCTTTTATTTTTCGGCGTGGTCGGCGGTGGTGGTATATTTACTGCGGTGTTTGACATTGCCCGTGATACACCGTAAATAGGGTGCAGAAATGTAGGTCGATCGTTAAAATTCTCATTTAAAAATTCCGTAGCTGTAGCGAGAGGAACACGTGAAGTGGGGAAAGGACCGTGCGAGAAAGCGGGAGGGCCGATGTGCGGAGGGAGAAAGAGAACAGGCGGGGAAAGAGGTGCACTAAAAAAGAGAGATAGAGATAGAGAGAGAGCAACGTTACCGTGAAAAGAACCAGTCTTGATGGTCGAACGGATCCATGATAGCCCCGCGAACTGACTTATTAATTTTTCCTTTCGCTCTGCTCGATGGACGTTCATTGTCCCCGGCGCGGCCGCGTCTGTTCTCCGGATCACGTTGTCCGATTTATGTCCAGTTGAACGTGTTCGCGGAACGTGTAATCAGTCCGCGTGTAATCAGTCTACACTAACCGACACGCCTGACAGAGACGTCTCGCGTCGCGCGTCGTCGTGCTCGATTCTAAATTTGAAGGACATCGATGGACGCTGGCCTACTTCGATCCGCGAAAGGATAATAGACCGTGGACCAATATAGGAGGAACGTTTTACACGCTATTGTGTTCTTAATTCGTTGCCGAGCACCGGTTTAATTATAGGGCCTCGACTGTTTCCCGCGCATCCACTTCAGGATACATTATCGATGCTCCGGCCAAGTTCGAGGAAGCTCGAATTAACACCGCTGCGATATTCATTAAACGTACCGAAGCGGTTAGGCGAGATCTTATTGTTAGTCTGGAAGCGATTCAAACATTCATTCGTGTTTTAAAACCTTCTCCAGGTATTTTAGCGTTCTTCTGAAAGAAGCACAGCGTGTGACAAAATTTAGTGTCATGGTTTTGGCAGATGGTTGGACACCTTGAAATTCAAGGTCAAACCTTTTTATGCTTGTATCGCGTTCTACTCACCATGGGGATCAAACTTGTCAAAGGAACCTTTTTTTTTGCTTGAAGGCCGTGGGGAAATGCTCTTATGTACCCCCCACCCCCCACAGCTACAGGGGTAGAGTCTCGGTACCAGTGTCGCCAGATTGAGGATCAAACGGTCCTCACATGTCAGAGTTGTGCTAATTCAATTACATTGTAATTCAATTATATTGTAATTCAATTACGTAATTGAATTACATTGTATTTCAATTAATAGTAATTCAATTACGTCGTAAATGAATTACTATATAATTCAAATACAACGTAATTCAATTACTAAGTATTTTAATCAGATTTGTAATTGAAATACAATATAATTGAAACACAATGTAATTGAAATACAATGTTATGGAAATACAATATAATTGAAATGCAATTTATAATTGAATTACAGTATAATTGAAATACAATATACTTGAAATATATACAATATAATTGAAACACAATGTAATTGAAATACAATGTAGTAGAAATACAATATAATTGAAATGCAATTTATAATTGAATTACAGTATAATTGAATTACAATATACTTGAAATACAATATAATTGAAACACAATATAATTGAAATACAATATAATTGAAACATAATATAATAAAAATACAGCTCTCCAAATAGTATTCCAATAAAGTATTCCCGCAGTGACATCATTTTTTTCACAATGTAACACCAATATTTAATCTTCTTTAATTTTCATTATTATTTTATGGAACTGTCGCCAACATATTCGTGGCATTTTTATATGCAAAATGGTACCAAACACGATATAATTTCAACTGTATTTAGTGATGTAATCGTCGATGAAAGTTTCGAACGCAACGAAGAAAAGCGTATTGGAAAGAAAGAGACGCGATTGTCGAGTCAATGTATGGTGTTCACACCGATATACCCGAGCCGAGAACAATTATTTCATCTCGAAATATTCACAATTATTTCGAGAACAGTATTTCATGGGCTGTGTTTCCGTTTACGTCCATTCTCAGAATTTGATGAAATTTTGAAAATAGGTTCCATTGCAATTACGAATTACATTGTAATTTAATTGACTGCAGTTCTGAATTATAAATTACAACATAATTGAATTACACTGTAATTCAATTACAATGTATTTTATAATTGTGCTCCATTGCAATTACGAATTACATTGTAATTCAATTGACTGAAGTTCTGAATTATAAATTACAACATAATTGAATTACACTGTAATTCAATTACAATGTATTTTATAATTGTGCTCCATTGCAATTACGAATTACGTTGTAATTTAATTAACTGAAGATCTGAATTATAAATTACAACATAATTGAATTACAATTTAATTCAATTACTTTGTAATCATAATTCTGGAGTAATTCAATTGTAATTCTGCATAACTCTGCCTCATGTACTCTCCTCCTTACCCCTTCCACTATCCCATTCCAGCACCAGCGCACACTTCAACATCCCCCACTAAGACTGTAGACAACGGTGCCCGTGCCGTAGACCGTCTGGAACCAAAAATTTTGCCCTTTTTTTATGCGATCCTGTTGATTTCGAAGAGAAATCTCGAAAAATGAACCGCGGCTCGGGTATCCGAAAGTAAGCGTTTCGTTGGTGTTTAATTCGCTTACACCGTTACGTGAGCTTTCTCTAATATCGTATCAAACGGCACGCCGATAACGGGCCAATAGCTTATACCGACACCGCGTTCCGGAAGCGATACCAGAAAGGAAATGTTTGTCAACAGTCCTCGAACTGTTGCGTCAGATGTGTTCTGAATGTTCGATAGCGTTTACAATCGATCCATCGAATTGAAAACCTTCCAGATAGGGTGTCTGGAGTACCGGGGCTGTCGCGGTAAGAATCCGAACTCCTTGTCTGCTACTCGTTTATTGGGAAAGAGGCCGACTCGCGAACTCAACACGAATATTTCAGCAGGCTTTCACGATCTCCCGCGCTGTTGCCCGTGCCCTCGATGCCACGTTCAAAATTATTAACAATTTACGCTCGCAGCTATTTTAACACGGAAATTAAACATTTCTTCCGACCTCGAATCATTCCATGATTTCTTTTCACGGATATAAATACCTCGTACGATACTTAAATGTTTCGTAATTGATTAGATAACATTTAATAATGTAAACCGTTAAACTTCATCTCCGAGCGACAAACATTTTGAACTTTTTTCATGTAATCCTGTAGATTTTGGTGAGAGATCGAGAAGCGAAATTTTAATGTTTTAGGTATCCACTGCTTCGAAAGTTATGCGCGTGTAAAGTTGAGCGTTTCTCAGCGTATTTGACTGCTAAGTGCGCCGCCATGTTGGAATATACTGCGATTTGCGCGTCATCTAACGAGCGGAGCCGCTAGGTGGCAGCACAAGCACGCGGTGACGTCGATAATGTAGAATATGGCGGCGCACAGTGGTCTAAAACGCGAAATTTAGTGACATTTTGCCCAAAAACCAACTGTATCATATAGATATCTGTTGAGTGTTTATTGCTTTCTAAATATCCATCAACCTCGAAAATGAAAATATTAATAAAATTTAATAAAAACCATTAGTGTAACAAACAGTTAAAGTTGGAAGTTTTGAAGATAGCCTTTCTCATGGAAAAAATTGCTTTTCTTCTTTAAGATGCCCTGACGATCCTTTTTAATATTTTCCTTCCAATTTTTTTTTAAATGAAAGGTTTATCTTTAAGCTGTAAATTACTATTTGTCAATTGAAAATTAGTATTTGTAATGCATTAAAAATGTTACGCTAAATGTAATGAAGAAAATTTGCAAAATTATCAAGACTTCGCAAGGAATATCTTTTGAGTCATAAGAGGTCATAGAATTTGACAAAATGGAATATTTTCAGCATACTTTCCTCTATGTAGTCATGCAAAAATCATTTCCTAGATCGTCCTATATCAAAAGTTATTATTGTTTAAAGCCGTCCGTGCGGCTGTGCGTATTGGTTCTCGCATCTATCGTCGGGACTCCGTGACAACTAAGAAACACTTTAGACTTGAAACACTTCAAATCTTTATGCTATGCTACAATTTTTTGAGCGTTATATACTATGTTTTTTCCTCTTTATTTAAATTTTGTTTTGTGCAGTTTATATTTAGTGCGTACCGCAGTATACTTTATACATTAGTTCAGTATTATACCATCGTTTAGTACAGTTTATATTAATATACAAGGAGAATTAAGTATAATTCTCCGAACGCGCGTTGTATACGTTTTAAACAATCATCTTATACGACCGTTTCTCCCACCAATATTCAGAAAAAAATGCTATCGATGAATTGGTTTGCCCGATCGTCAATTTCACGCCTACTCCAAACTTATATTGTTGTCACTTCGTTCATCATCACACACTCACTGCAACATACTTTAACTCAGCACGAGTCAAACGTTGTTTACAGTAATTTATATTTTGTATTTGTTATATAATTTGTGTTTGTTATATTGCGTTTATATTTATATTGCGTGTTTGCGTTTATATTTTGTGTTTGTTATATCTCGTTCGTGATAAAACATATCGTTCCACTAATATTTGGTAAGTACATAAATAGTTGGACATTTATTACGTTAACTATTTTTCGTGTTCAATATTTCTTCCTTTATTATTCTGCTATTTGTTATTTATTAAGGATGGAGGCGTTCCGTACAAATCTGAATTTATTATATTTATTACCACGTTTTTATTACCTCGCTTTCTTGTTTGTTTGTTTGTTTGTTTTTTTGTCTGTTCGTCTATTTGTCTGTTCGGTGGCAAATTTTGCAATAGATTTTATTATTGTTTACATTTCACTTTGTGCATTATACAGGTACTATAGATTGTGAATTTATAAGGATCAGATAAATTTTCTCCGGAGGCTTTGGAAAATCAAGAAACAAATTTTATTCAAATAGCGATTTCTCAAAAATTTAGAAAAATAATATATTGACTAAGCTGAATGTATTCCGTTTCAAAAAAATTTGCTAAAAGTTGTTAAATTTGTAAATATGTTTAAAAAATAGTAAAAAAAACTATTACATAAACGAAAAGTATACCACATTATACATTATTAAAAAAGATTACATGTTAATATCCTACACCCCAAATTTCACGTCGATATCTTTAATAGCTTAGAAGTTATACCAACATGTCACTAAATTTCGCGTTTTAGACCACTGTGCGGCGCCCTGTCAGAAACGCTTGGAATCGCTCAACTTTACACACGCATAACTTTTGAACCAGTGTGCTCCTAATTTGAATAAATGAGCCAGAGGTTGGAACTCTCCGACTGAATCATCCGAAACCGAGTAATGAAATGGGGATTTTGATATTTAGAGTGAAAATGGACCCAGGATTAAACATTTCTTTCCAGCTGGAATAATTCCATCCTACATGATCGGTTTCATTTTATGGATATGAAATTGATATGATACCTTGATGTTGATCGTATGTATACTTAAATGGTTAGTAATTTAGTATGCCAACATATTTAATAGCGGTGGGATTGAGCCACCACTCGATTGCAAAGGATTAAAAGTGTCGCAGCTATGAAATCCTGTGTCTTCGAGGTTCGGCGCAGGCATCTCTTTGTCCGCGGATTCTCCCGCCAATTAGACAGTGGCGGCCTGTTTTTTGGCAGCGGTTGGACGTAGCAACGCAACGTTTCGCTGCGCGCATTGTCCTTTAATTAAAACATCGTACGCACCAACAAATTTGTGGTGAATCATGGTGGAGGAGGTGGAGGTGGGTAGAACCGCGTGTTCGGAACGAGTCGTTGTCTCGTGCGGGATTGTTGAAGTTTTCGCCAATTAGATCGGCTGGAATTGCCGCTGGCATCGAAGTGGCTCGCCTATTTGGCCCGGGGCGCTATAGTACTCGCCGCCTGTCCGCCGCGCCGGGCGGAGCTCCTTGCGCGCTGCATTGTATGTCGTTCCTCCTGTTTTCTTCTTATTCTTGACCGGCATCGAGCAATATTGATCATTAGCCAGGGGGAAACCGGCTACAGTTTTAGGTCGGTTCCGAACCAACAATTCCACGATAGAGAGGCGACACTGGTATCCTCGATGCGCTGCTGCTGCTGCCGGTCAGCATATCAACCACTGACCCAACAGCAGTTTAACTGTGGTGAACGGGGTAGAACCGGGCCATTCTCTACTCGGTCACATCCATTGACCTTTATGCTTGTATAGCACGAACACACATAACGTGACATCGACTCGGGGGTTGGGAAACGTCGTCCTATTCACCCTCTGCACGCATGGTACAAAGCCCCGAGAGTGATTCTTGCCCGTGCCTCGAGACTCGGTGTACATGGTCCGAACGTCGAGAATCATTGAACCATCCTATTCGCACGAGGACGACTTTCGAGCAATCTTATCGTCCCGTACTGTTTTTGTTCGGACGTTATACCGGGTGATTCACGGGGAATAGATCGCCTAAATAGTTCCGCTAGCCTCGTCAAAGATAGATATGTTAGAGAAAAATAGGGTAATTATACAGAAAAGTACTGCCCACTTCGATTTTGATAAAATTTAAATATGTTACAGATATTGACATTTTGAACAACTTTTTCCTTTTCCAATATAGGGGGGTCGCTTTTAGTTTTCGAGATATTTGCAAAAATCTATCGCGAATACTGTATTATTATTATTATTTATTATTATTATTATTATTATATACGGACCGAGGTCCTTTTATACAAATGTGTACAGTTTTGACAGTATAACTGATATAACAAAAAGAAGATATGACAAAAATGTTGACATAAAATCTTAACCTAAGTCTTAACTAAAATTTACATAAAAATGGACCGTGCGAAACTAAACAAATACAGGTACGATTAACATATAGTATTGCGCAATTTTGTTTTGAATGGCTGTAACGTGCCATTAAAAAAATCGATATCGTTATAAAATATGTTAGAGCAAGCAATAATGCGATTTAATGGATTTCTTATTCCATATGAGGATTTGGATTTCATTGTTTGAAATCCTGCTCTCGTTCTCAAAACACGTTCAGGTAACGTAGAAATTGATTTGCCTAAGGAGTGCTGGACAATCTATATTGTTATTAATTAAATTGAAGATAAAGCTCTGGTCGGAAACTGTTCTACGATCGGATAATGTTATGTATTGAATTTTTCGTATTCCTGCACGCTCCGCTGCAACGTAAACCTGTTTCGGTGCGGCGCACAGTGCGGACAAATGGCCTAATATTCGGCACTTTTCTCTAAATTTGGTTATTAACGTATATATAGGTAATTTTTTTACAGAAAATGATATTTACCAATATAATCAATAAATTTATTAAGAAATTAACAATTTTTATTTAAACAAAAATATATTCTTAAAAACTAACAAATTTAAAACGAAATGAATAATAAATGAGCCATATTTAATATTAATAATAATAAACTTAGACAAATTATAATAGTATAAACAAAATTAACAAACTTAACAAAACGCTATTCGCTATCCGAGTTATCCTCGGTACTTTGAATGTGATCCAAAACGAATCATTCAATCCCGTGATCTTGCACATTTCTGATTAAATATTGATCAATTTCAGTAAAATCGCAAGATTTGCTTTTTGTTGTCGTTTCTCGAGATATTTCAATCTCTTCAGATAAATCGTCCACCCTGTATAATTATTGCAAAATTGTATTATGCATAAAAATGATTATTATATGATTATTAATAACAATTTCTATCCTAATACGCATTTTTTGAAAAAGAAATGTATTTCATATCGTGATATACACGAATATTGAATTTTTCTGTGGCGGACAAATGGCAAAAATTTATACAAAAATCCAAATTTGTTTACGAATGTATATGTATTGTGGTAATTATTCGCAGAAAATGAAATTTAACGATATAACTAATAAATTTAAAAAGAAATTAACGAATTTTCCACAATACAACATAAAGGCAAGGTACGGGCACTTATTAAAAAGTTTATAAAATTAAGAGTGGCAGTTAGTTGCAGGCTAAACTATGAAATTCTTAAACTACAACAAGTAATACATCCGAATATGTCAAAATCTCAGGATATTTTTTGCCTTTCTCGAGATATGTTAATTTGAAGTTTTATATGGAAGTAATAAATAAAACCACCGTTGAAAATTTATACAACAAAATAAATCTACTTTATTAAATGTAAAAAGAATGCATATACCTTGGTGGACATTTGTGTGTTTTTATTGTGTGTGATTTATATATAAATTTTAGTTATATTATTTAGTGTTTTTTGTACTCTTTTGGACTATTTAATTTTACATCCATATAATATATAATTTTAATATACTCTTTGGTAAGTACAAATGACTAAAAAATTTCTTACGTATGTTGTTTTCCAAATTTGACATTTTCTTCTTTGTTGTTTAGATATTACTTATTTTGTTAAAATGCGTTTTCGCAAAAACAAAGATTTATAATACATGGCATTAAAAGATTCAAAGAGAGATATGTATATATCCGAAGTGATCCACACTTCTTCTAAAAACTTGGAAGTTTTAGAAGTTTTTGTAAAAAGATTTTGTTTTAAATTAAAACAAAAATGGATTAGATGTCAGTATAAAGAAAATAGATTTCGGAAGAATCGTGAGGAATGGTTAGAAAAAGATTTCATATTTTTTATATTTTTGACAAAGTTATGTGACGTTTTTACCTTACCCGACTCCTCAAATTTACATTTTTCCCAATTCATTAAACATTGCATGTGTGAAACATAAATATAAAATGCACACTTAGAAAGAGAAAATGGTTTGGAAGATTGCATTTAAACAATCTTTTTTTGGTGAAAAATATCAATGAAAATTAATTAAAAATTATTGTTTAACAAATTAAAAAAATATTAATTTTTCTTTAGTTCAAATTGACTATTTTTTAAATGAATTTTAGTGCAAATTTCATCCCGATATCTCTCTTATGGTACAAAAGTTATAACAAAAAGTCACTGGATTTCTCGATTTGGACCACTGTGCGTCGCAGCAAGCTAGCGAGCCGGTGCACTGTGGGGTATTTGGCCGATCTAGCTGGCCAAAAGTCGATTTGTCAAACTCATCCCAGGTAAAAAAAATTAGTTGTTATGTGGAAAAGTTGAATATTGTGGGGTCATTAAACCATTGGTTTTTTCCTCGATTTGGCATTTCCGTACGGAGGTATGATCACTTGAAGTTTAGTCATTCAGTACAGTGCTTGTGCCTTTCGTCGTGTCGTCCGCATTAGCAACGTTCGAAGTGAAATATTTTTAATCACGAAAGTTATTTTAAGAAAACCGATGATGGATAGTGTTGTAGCAGGTAAGTGTGTGTATTTCACACAATTTTAATCAGATATGTGTTCATTTAAATAAATTAACAGCAAGTGAAAAAAGTCAATTTGAAGGCAGTTTTAATCTCAAAGTACATACAATCGGAAGGAATTAGTTGTACTTCAGGGTTCGTACCGGTAATTTTTGTTTAACCACTGTAAAGTGGAAGGTTTCAGCTTTATTTTCGTGTAAAAAAGTTTCGCGGCATTTTGCGGATTCAAAAGTTATCGTTAAAATAAGATTTTGTAAACGTGAATGATATTTTTTAAAGTGATGTTTTACCCGATTTGAAAGCATTTATTATTATTTTAGGGTCATCTAATGTTCAAATATTTACACGGAGGCAAATATGGTGCATTATTCAGCAACTGCAAAATGTCAATGTAAATGCAAAGTTGACATATGCCCAGAACTACTTGTGTAATCAAAAGAAGAAATTCGAAGCAAATTTTCCTATATCAAGTCGGAAATAAAGCATAGATGGACGGCAGCATCTCGGAAAGAAGAGGTTTTTTTTAAAAAAATCGACAAAGCTTTTGAACTGCAAAGACGTTAGTGTTTACTTACTTGTTTAACGTCATAGTACGACAGTAATGGTATTTTAGAGTTACTTAAATTGAAATATCTCCTGAACTACTAACTTTTCGACATACATAGGTTAGTACTTTTTTATAACGAATGTCCAGCTGCATCGATTGATGTATTAAAAAATACCTCATTCCATTTAAAAAAACAAAGTTGACCTTTATATGACCTTTACGCGTCCACTCAAGAAAAAACTAATAACATCAAAATATGCTCCACTCGATACCATTCAAGCCTCTGCTGAAACATTTTTTGCTACGAGTAACAGTAGCGAGAAAATCAAGATGTCGAAATCGGGTGATATGATATTAGTTATTATATTATATATATATTATAGTATTATATACTATATTATATTATATATTATATTATCTATTATATTAATATGGATGTATTGTATATTATAGTAATTCGCGCATATTGTTAAATTAGTCAAAAATAATACTTTCAATGAAAATTGTCAATTTAATATTTTTTTATAATTATTTTTTAAAGATAAAACACTATATATAAGTTAGTAGGTACATTTCAAACGCGTTAAGCAAAAAAAATAATTTTGGCCAGCTAGATTGATCAAATACCCCACTGTGCGGTGGAAGGAGCCTCGCGGATTAGTATCGCGGAGTTAGGTCACGATTGATTCACGGTTACATCTTTCAGCGGCACCGGAACGCGACCGGTCCGGAGCAATTGGCAGTTGCTGGCGTTGGCGGTACTGCGAAAACGTCGGGACCGTCGACGCGGGAGCTGCTAGTCGTGTCACGCGCTAGGCGTGGGTGGTAGGGTGGTCGCCGAGAAAGAGGACCACAGGGAAAGAGGGAGAGATAGAGAGAGAGAGGAGTAACCAGAGAGAGAAACAGAGCGAGGATCAGAGGGAGCTAGAGAGGGAAATAGAGAGAGAGAGAGACGGAGGGGCAGGTGGGGGACGAAGGAGCAGGGAGAGTGAGGAGGGCGAGTGGTGGTTTGGAAGGGGTGAGACCGGCCGGGGGTGGTGGCGGGCTTCAGGGTACGAAAGCTAGTATGCCGCAGAATGTAGATCGCGAGCGACGCGTTCCGCCACCCTTAATCCACGGTTCCGTTGACGATTTCGCGAAGCCCCGGGGTCGATCGCGTCGCCGCGGAACACGTGGGGGATGATCGTCGTTTAGTGAGGACACGGCTGCGAAAAAATACCGCTAACTTCTGTGTCCGCGCACCTACTGTAAACAGCCGGCAGTCCCGCGAGCGTTGACGCATTCGCAACAGTGGCGCTGTCGAATATTGTGTTAGCATTTTCGCGTGCGCGCGCCCGCGCCTCGCTGTTATGAGTGCGACTCTTATCGGTGTGCCTCGGTGTGTGTGCGACTCTGTGTGTGCCTGTGTGTGAGCGAGAGTTTCCCGGCGAGAACGGAAGTGGGCGATACAGGAGGCCGAAGAGCGGTCGGGGGATACACACGCCGAAAACGTGTTCTCCTCAAAGCCTGGCGTGTTGACCCCCCACGGTTAAGGAACTGGGACTCCCATCACACTTTTCGCATTCAACACCGGCGCGGCGACATACTCGTCGAGGTCTTTGCTCTCCGACCAGCTCTCGGGACCATGTATTTTTGATGAACGGTCAGATTGAGCTCGGTTGCGCACCGTTCGCGTGTCGGTTCGGTGACCCGCGACACTGGGTCACCGCGATTAATCTCGCTTCGCCTTTCGGTAAATGATCCCTCCACGATACCGAACACCGACGTCCACCATCTATGTTGGTTAACGAAAGAGATAAGCTCAGGATTTCGCCGCGATCGTTAAAACTTGCCGACTGTATTGTCCCCGTTTCTCGTATCGAGCCTTTTCGGCGGTGACGCCGCTTCCCCAGCTCTCTTCCGGATCAAAACAACCCTCGCTGCGACGCGATCTCGAAGCTTCTCCTGATTTTCAGCAGCCCCTCGCTCTCGACGCGATGTTCGATGCACGAGCTGCTCGTTTCACCAATCGATCCACTACTACTTCGGAATACTGGTGGGATAGTGTTATTTCTTTTGAGGTTTGTCGTTCGGATCGACGCTTTCACTGCCGCCATCAGTCATGTGTGCCTGGCTTTAGTCTAGCATCGACTGCGGATCTTTATGGCTGAATCGAAATTGTCTGTTTTCGTCGCGAGACCTGAGTCAGGCGAAAATTTTATTCAAATAAAAGTTTCGGAGAAAGTGGGGGTTTTCCAGGTGGGTTTTAAACCCACTTTATTCGAAATTTTTGCCCAACTCTGAGACGGGGTAACCATTTTAAATTTATAACTTGTTTTACACTAAATAATGTTTACATTTACACTAAATGTTTTACACTAAATCTACCGCCGCCGGTCTCATGACCGGTTTCTGGGTTTTTATTTTAGAATTATTGAAATTAGAATTATTATAAAAATCGCAGGAAATCTATACGAATTCTGTGATGACATTTTTATAAGGCAACACGTGCCAAGCCATTTTTACAGCTCGGTGGATATAGCGTTGATACAATTCTTCTTGACAAATAGGAATATTCGGGGATGATTACAGATTCCTTTATGTTTCAGACATAAATATGTTGCCATTTTCAATTCCTGTGTCTATAACTTGGTAATATATTTCTTGACAAATAGCAACATTACTATAGGTTGTATATTCTTGGATGATCACAGACTTGGATGATTCATTTATGTTTCAGACATAAATATGTTGCCATTTTCAATTCCTGTGTCTATAACTTGTTAATATATTTCTTGACAAATAGCAACATTACTATAGGTTTTATATTCTTGGATGATCACAGACTTGGATGATTCATTTATATTTTAGACATAAAGATACGCATTAAAACTGGAAGGTGCAATATTGTTGAATATCGGAGAAATTTTGGTTATTGACACGAGGGTTGATCTTGATGAGGCTTGATTAACCTTAAATTACTCACACTTCATTTTCTACGTAACTCGTTACATGGAACTTTCCACCCCTCCAACGTAAACAAATTTTTATTCAGTGAAATAACTACTTTAATGCAAAATAGATTTTTGCTGGTATAGTCGACACCTTTGTTTATGCGTGAAACAATGAATTGAAAGTTTTGAAATGTATAATATTCAAATGTTCTCGGCGCAACGGTTCGATCAGTTTATAGGAAAAAAGCAAAATTTGCACGTTAGTTTGGAACTTTCAACGTTTCGATCTTAGTTCAGACGCAGTTTTTCTACTTTCTTGAAAATGATCTGAACTAAAATCGAAACGTTGAAAGTTCCAAACTAACTTGCAAATTTTGCTTTTTTCCTATAAACTGATCGAACCGTTGCGCCGAGAACATTTGAATATTATACATTTCACTACCTCGCGATCGATATTTCAAATAACATTTGAAAGTTTTGAGATTGTAAATACTATGTGCACGAGTAATTAAAAGTTCGAAAATCAAGTTCAAAATTATCAGGCTTGGAAATCAACTTTTATTACTGTGTATCAACTTCTCTGGAAGTCTGGTGTATGGCTGAGAATTTTACAGCCCCAGTAACATAATCTAATAATTTAATTTTACTGTGATAAAGAAAATCATGGAACTTCCGTTTGGTACAGCACAGTTATTCAAAATCTTATTAATGTTTCCAGTGAGTTGCTTTTAATTTTAATGAATATTTAGACAAATAAAATTGACACAAGAACAATTTTGCTATAATCGACGTAACTGCAATGTAGTTCTAATACAAATATCGTGACACAATAAAACTATTTGTTGTTTCAAGGGGGAAGTGAACAATTTTTGACAGCCGATAGCGAACGCAATTGTCGAGTTCACTCGTCATCTTCATTTAAAAGATTAATAGGCTTCCGGTAGATAGAGTGTTAAATAAACAAAAGTTTAGTTGGGATCTGCACAGTACAAGATTATAACATACATTTTCACCTAATAAACAGTTTTTATCTAAATTCCAACACAAACTGGAACAAAATAGAAATTTATTTGCTCTGCTAATATTTTTAGTAGGCTGAAAACGATACAACAGTATTTTTAAATTTTTCTAATATAACTGCTGTTTTAAATTACACCTATTCATATTTGTCAGAAATGCATCAAATCCACTGTTTAATTATTAGGTGTATGCAAAATGAAACTTTCGTTACCTAAATTGCAACAAACTGGAACAAAATAGAAATTTATTTTCTTTGCTAATATTTTTAGTAGGCTGAAAACAATGCAACAGTATTTTTAAACTTTTCTAATACAACTGCTGTTTTAATCAAATCCACTGTTTAATTATTAGGTGTATGCAAAATAAAATTTTCGTTACTAAATTCCAACAAACTGGAACAAAATACAAATTTATTTTCTTTGCTAATATGTTTAATAGGCTGCAAACGATACAACAGTATTTTTAAACTTTTCTAATATAACTGCTGTTTTAAATTACACCTATTCATATTTGTCAGAAATGCATCAAATCCACTGTTTAATTATTAGGTGTATGCAAAATAAAACTTTCGTTACCTAAATTGCAACAAACTGGAACAAAATAGAAATTTATTTTCTTCGCTAATATTTTTAGTAGCCTGAAAACAATGCAACAGTATTTTTAAACTTTTCTAATACAACTGCTGTTTTAATCAAATCCACTGTTTAATTATTAGGTGTATGCAAAATAAAATTTTCGTTACATAAATTCCAACAAACTGGAACAAAATAGAAATTTATTTTCTTTGCTAATATTTTTAGTAGGCTGAAAACAATACAACAGTATTTTTAAACTTTTCTAATATAACTGCTGTTTTAAATTACACCTATTCATATTTGTCAGAAAGGCATAAAATAATCCACTGTTTAATTATTAGGTGTATGCAAAATAAAACTTTCGTACCTAAATTGCAACAAACTGGAACAAAATAGAAATTTATTTACTTTGCTAATATGTTCAGTAGGTTGAAAATAATATAATACAACAGTATTTTTAAACTTTTATAATGTTTTTATTCTGTTATTTTATTTTAAAACTCCTCCTAATTTTTGTCATAAATGCAACAAATCTTCCGCCTTTTCGTGCAATCATTTATTTGCCATTGATATCCAAATTCGATATCGACTGGTGCATGTCCAAATAGAAGGGAATTGTAAAAAGAACTGATACTTCCGCGTACACCAAATATTTCATCTGTCTAATAATTTATTCCGATCTTATGCGACTTTTATGGGCACTGATGTGGCAGTTAACGTCTCAAGGAAATTTATGTTAACATTAAAGCTACCACCGCTGGTCAAACGACTGGTTTTAGATTTTGTACGCTGCTGTTATTGAAGATATAAAGTTCCATCCACGGGGAACGATTAAATAAAGATATTTATCCAAACGCGTGCTATAATCGCGCAAGATATTGTCCCAGAAGTTTCATTTTCAACGAATGAGCACGATGCGCATTTAGGATAGTTTCCGGAGCGAGCTAATTGCGCAGTGAAATAAATAACAATTTAGGAAACAATAGAGCAGGGACCACAAGTAACAGTTATTCTAAAATTTTCTACGATATAAAAATCATTAATAAATAGTTGATTATTATTGAAATTTAAGATAATGTATACAAAATACAAACAAAAAGATTGGAAGAACAAAATGATCAAAAAATTTTTGCATTGATTGCAAGACACAAAAGCCAAATAGTAATTCCTTTCTTCTTTTAATTGTCTTATTTAGCTCAAATTAATACACTAATGTCTTCAAATCTTCTTAATTCGTCCACTGCTTTAAATTGTACGTGTCCATTTTCGTCATAAATGCATATCGGCATTGTTAAACTCTTTCAATCGTTTCCCTGTTTTGAATTACACCTACTCATTTTTGTCAGAAATGCATAAAATCAGCTGTGTAATTATTTCTAAATTTTTTCCTGAATTGCACCCCAAACTGGAATAAAATAGAAATTTATTTTCTGTCCTAATATCTTTAGTAGGTTGAAAATAATACAACAGTATTTTTAAACTTTTCTAATGCTCCTGCTCTTTTAAATTACAACTACTCATTTTTGTCATAAATGTATAAAATCCGCTGTCTAATTATTTCTAAATTTTTTCCTGAATTGCAACAAACTGGAACAAAATAGAAATTTATTTTCAGTCCTAATACGTTTAGTTTATTATTATTATTATTATTGAGTAGCTTATAAAATTAGACTGCGGAACTTTATGCAAAATAAAAATTGTTTGCATCAACTGCAACAAACAAGAGCCAAGTAATAATTTTTTTCATTCTTCAATAATATTCTTCAGCTGCAAATAATACATTGATGTTCTTTTTTTTTTCATTTGTCCACTATTTTCAATCGTAACTACCCATTTTTGTCATAAATGCATAAAATCCGCAGTCTACTTATAATCCTTATTTGTAATCAATACGTTTTTAGTCGATGAAATACTTGTTATGCGATAACTTTTTTCTTTTTGGTTATAACAGTTAGGGTCCCTGCAACAGAGTGTTAGCAGAAAGGTAATTACGCTGTTTCTACATGCTCGCTGTTCGTACAAAACGCGACGTCTTTGTCGTTTTCATTGTTGAGAGATTCTGTAATCAGTAGTTCTACATATTTAATATTTTTTCTCACTTAAAAAACACTAAACATACAGTCAAAAAGGTCGTCGTTTTCTTCTTAAAATTGAACGAAATTATTAGATCGGCAAGAAAGTAATTTTTTTCTTTATTCAAGCAATGTGTGTGAACTTAAATGAATAAGATATTTTCCATTTTGTTCAATGATCCTTTGCCAACAAGAATAAATAAAAAATATTTTATCGAGATTAAAGTTCTCGCTCGAATATAAAAAAAACAAAAATTAGGTTTCACTTCACCTTGAAATACCGAAATTACTTTCTTGCCAACCCAATAGTTTAGTTTTGGGTAAAAAAAATTTTTGGAAAAATCGCTATTGGTCAGAATCGCAAAGAAAAAGTCAAATTCTATTTATTTTTCAATTTTTCATTGCAGACTCGTCCAAAAAAGTTCCAAAATCATTCTTTACTATTTTCCTTCGCAATTCGTGTCAATTACAATTCCCACCGAAATTCTTTTAAATTACGAGTTCTTGGAAAATCTCGAGTGGTCTGTTTTGAAAAAAGTTCAGCATCATTTTAAGAAGTATGAAGGCTTTTCGACTGACTGTGCAGTCCGTATGCGTGTGCGTCAGTATCCTTGAAGAGGTTAAGTGAAAGACTTGAGCATCGAGCTTTGTTTCAGAGAGCTGAAAGACCTGGTTCGGCGTTTTGGCTCGTAGCTTTGAAATTTGTCGTTTTTCGAGTAGCAGAGTCGCGGAGAAAGCGTTTGTTCGCGCGCAGAATGATCTCGCGCGGTATTCAAGGGCGTTGATCTCGACCAGCCTAGCCGGCCGGTGGAAGAGAGGGTGTCGAATGTTTTTGTTGCAAATATGTGTCACACGCCTCGTATGTAAGTTGAACCTGCGGGCACAATGGGAAAAATGTCAGACAACAGCAACATTGCCGTTTGCAATATACCGGCGCTCCGTTTGTAGTGCACGGCGGCGCAAACATCGGGTGGTCGAGATGAAAACAGAGGCGGTTGATTGGCTAGGAGGGGTCAGGCTGCGGGGGGCGGGTCTCTGTGTGTTTTAGGATCAGGAAAGTTTTCAAACAAACCGGTCCTCAAATAACCTGGCCATGTTAATTTCGCCATGGAATTTTCTGCTGATTAGCGCTCCACAGAGAGGATTCTTTCAGAACAGCTTCGGTTCGATGAATAATTTATATAGATCTTCGAGTCGCTCTACACGGTGTCCTAAAACTACTTTCTTGAACGTAGCGATTCCCGAGGTCATTTCAAGGAACTTTCTCCTTTGCGAAAATCTTCTCCGCGGCTTTGTTCAGGAGTTATCAACGAAAAACACTGACCAGAGTTGTGCTAATTCAATTACATTGTAATTCAATTACGTAATTGAATTACATTGTATTTCAATTAATAGTAATTCAATTACGTCGTAAATGAATTACTATACAATTCAAATACAACGTAATTCAATTACTAAGTATTTTAATCAGATTTGTAATTGAAATACAATATAATTGAAACACAATGTAATTGAAATACAATGTAATTGAAATACAATATAATTGAAAAGCAATTTATAATTGAATTACAGTATAATTGAAATACAATATACTTGAAATACAATATAATTGAAACACAATGTAATTGAAATACAATATAATTGAAATGCAATTTATAATTGAATTACAGTATAATTGAAATACAATATACTTGAAATACAATATAATTGAAATACAATATAATTGAAATGCAATTTATAATTGAATTACAGTATAATTGAATTACAGTATAATTGAAATACAATATACTTGAAATACAATATAATTGAAACACAATGTAATTGAAATGCAATTTATAATTGAATTACAGTATAATTGAATTACAGTATAATTGAATTACAGTATAATTGAAATACAATATACTTGAAATACAATATAATTGAAACACAATGTAATTGAAATACAATGTAATTGAAATACAATATAATTGAAAAGCAATTTATAATTGAATTACAGTATAATTGAAATACAATATACTTGAAATACAATATAATTGAAACACAATGTAATTGAAATACAATGTAATTGAAATACAATATAATTGAAATGCAATTTATAATTGAATTACAGTATCATTGAAATACAATATACTTGAAATATATACAATATAATTGAAATGCAATTTATAATTGAATTACATTATAATTGAAATACAATATACTTGAAATACAATATAATTGAAACACAATGTATTTGAAATACAATGTGTAATTGAAATACAATATAATTGAAATATAATATAATAAAAATACAGCTCTCCAAATTATAGCCAAGAACTTGGAAGAACTTGCGATATATTTTTATATTTTTCTTTCATATACAGAGTAACCGCGGGCTTACTGTCGAACAGCCGTGTTCTGCACGGACAGTATTCCCGCAGTGACATCATTTTTTTCACAATGTAACACCAATATTTAATCTTCTTGAATTTTCATTATTATTTTATCGAACTTTCGCCAACATATTCGTGGCATTTTTCTAATGCAAAATGGTACCAAACACGATATAATTTCAACTGTATTTAGTAGTGTAATCGACGATGAATGTTTCGAACGCAACGAAGAAAAGCGTATTGGTAAGAAAGAGACGCGGTTGTCGAGTCAATGTGTGATGTTCACACCGATATACCCGAGCCGAGAACAATTATTTCATCTCGAAATATTCACAATTATTTCGAGAACAGTATTTCATGGGCTGTGTTTCCGTTTACGTCCATTCTCAGAATTTGATGAAATTTTGAAAATAGGTTCCATTGCAATTACGAATTACATTGTAATTTAATTGACTGAAGATCTGAATTATAAATTACAACATAATTGAATTACAATTTAATTCAATTACTTTGTAATTATAATTCTGGAGTAATTCAATTGTAATTCTGCACAACTATGACACTGACCAATTCCAACGCTTCACTCAGCGGGGCCTGTGCTCCGATTGGTCCGAGTGTTTTTGATAATAACTTCTGAACAAAGCGGCGGAGAAGATTTTCGCGAAGGAAAAAGTTACTTACAGTAATCTCGGGAATCGCCTCGTTCAGAGAAGAACATTTTTGGGGGATCCTGTATACTGTATACCCTGTGGACTGCGAATGTTTATGGAATATTCAATTTTTCTAGACGAATTTTAAGAAAACAGAATAAAATAGAATCGTATTTTCCATAGTAGTAGCCTTATTAGTTCTGAAATCAATTAAAATCGTAAATAAATTTAAAATAAAATTAAAATCGTACTAAATTCTGTCATATTTTATTTCCTAGCATTTTTTTTGAAAAGATCCGCAGTCTACTGACGGGAATAATAAAATTGAAGTGACAGGTATCTCCGCCTTCACGAAGTCATTAAGCGTTGCAGAATTTTTGGATTACGCCCCAAAATGGTGATTCATCGCCTGTTCATCCCCACCGAAGAAATTCCGGGAGAACTAGGATTTAGAACGCGCCGAACCTCCGACAAGAACATCTTTAACCTTCATACGACCTTGAACATTCTATAATCCTTTCGCGTAGGACATGGCATTGAATCTTGCATGTTCTGATTTTTATTGAATCTACCGTTACGTACTTTTCAGAGTTTTGCATTAAAAAACCAGCACCGTGTCGGAACATCTGAACTCATTTGGTTGAATGTTCAGAGAATTCTTCGATTTTTGAATAGATTGCGTGACGCGGTTTGTGCCGAGAGAGAACATGGTACCGTTACGAAATTAGAGGTATCGGTGTATCGCGAGTTGGGTCACGTGGAATCGAGCTTTGATAGATCGGGAGCCGACGTTTTAGCAGGCTTCTGGCTCAGTCTAACCGCGTTCACCTTCGCCAACGGCGGTTTCTTCTAATTGGCGTGGTGCTCGGCGCTATAACCAGCCGTTCCCGTGATAATCAGTTCATCTAACCGGCCAGAAGTGGCCTCTCTCTCTTTTCTATCATCCGATCTTTAGCCCCGGTTCTTTGCTCGTTGGCTGAGCGACGTAAACTCCGTATCGCGGACAGGTTGTCTGACTCAGCTATTAAGGACTTGGCCCCCCTTACCGTAAAAGCCCGGATACGCGGAGCCGGACGACGAGATATATTGGACACTTCACACAATCGTCTTGTATCTTAAAAGGTCTCGCCAATATCTTATCTCTTTCATCGGCTTTGCTATCGCCGCGATCGATAGTCCTCCGAGGACCGATCGGTTCGAGAGTACGCTCGCGGGGGATTCGTGTGTCCCTCCTTCAGCCTAGCCGTCTCGATCTAAACGTCACCCTTCAAGAATATACCGTTTCATAATCCGATCGTCGACGCATCGGCTGGACGTTCCATCTGGATCGCCTAGAACGCCATTTATTTGTAGAATATTCAAATGTTTCGGACACACGGGCGATCCTATTGCATTTTTAAATGGGAGAGCATTCACGCGAGGAGCCTAGAATGGAGTCTTTCAGGTGAATCGCCTAGGGCGCCATTTATTTTTAAAATATTAAAATGCTCGGACCCTCGGACGTTCCTAACAAATGCATTTTAACTTGATACTTCCTTCGACTTTATTAATTACAACGCACCAGGGTATGAAATATTTTATTGTATACGAAATATAAAAATGGGAGAGCTTTCATACGAGGATGCTAGAATAGAATCTTTCACGTGAATCGTCTAGGGCGCCGTCTATTTTTAGAATATTAAAATGTTTCGGACCCCCTCAGACGTTCCTAACAAATACATTTTAACTTGATACTTCCTTCGATTCCATTAATTACAACGCATCTGGGTATGAACGATTTTATTGTACACCGAAATCAAAAATGAGAGCTTTCATTCGAGGAGCCTAGAATAGAATCTTTCGATTTCATTAATTGCAACGCATCAGGGTATGAACGATTTTATTGTATACGGAATTTAAAAATGGGAGAGCTTTCACGCGAGGAGCCTAGAATAGAATCTTTCGATTTCATTAATTGCAACGCATCAGGGTATGAACGATTTTATTGTATACGGAATTTAAAAATGGGAGAGCTTTCACGCGAGGAGCCTAGAATAGAATCTTTCACCTGGATCGCCTAGTACGCCATTTATTTTTAGAATATTAAAATGTTTCGGACCCTCAGACGTTCCTAACAAATGCGTTTTAACTTTTCATTACTCGCATATACAGGGTGTTTCGTTTATCTCATAACGGGAATATCTTGTGACGCACTGAAGTTACGAAAAAAATGTGTTTACAAAAATTGTTCGGAATGAACGGCGCAATCATACAGTCTAATTTTTTCGAGGACTAGATTGATGGGGAGGGGCGATTTCAAAGTCAAATTAAGTTTTTTGAATGGAATGTCCTATTTTTTATACCATAGATCGACAGAGTATCAAATTCTGAGTATAATAGTGTTGACCTTCATATGTCCTAAACCTAATAGTTAACGAGATATTATCCAAAGGAGAAAGAAAATTGTTTCGATAATATCTCGTTAACTATTAGGTTTAGGACATATGAAGGTCAACACTATTATACTCAGAATTTGATACTTTGTCGATTTATGGTATAAAAAATAGGACATAACATTCAGAAAACTTAATTAGACTTTGAAATTCCCCCTCCTGACCATTTTAGTCCTCAAAAAAATTAGACTATATGATTATACCCTTCATAGCGAACAATTTTTCTAAACAAATTTTCTTCGCAACTTCAGTGCGTCGCAAGATATTTCCGTTATCAGATAAACAAAACACCCTTGTAGTATGTACAATCTCAAAACGTTAAATTAAGTGTTTCGAATACATATAAACAAAGGTGTCGACCGCACTAGCAAATATTTATTCGGCATTGAAGTAGTTATTTCATGGAATAAAAATTGATTCGTGTTGAAACGATGTAAAGTACCATGTACCAGTTATGTGGAAAGTGGAGTGCGAGAACGTAGTTGAAAGTTCACTCGATACTTCGTTCCATTACATCAATTACAACATGTCAGGATACAGCAGGATTTATTGTATACAGAATCCAAAAATGGGGGAGTTTTCACACGAGGAAACTTTTCCCCGGATTGCATAGGACGTTATATAGTATTTAAAAATAATTTTTTATCATGAATCGTTTGCTACAAATTTTCTGGGAACACCAAGCGATTATTAAAAACAATTTTGAAAGCCTCTGCGACCGCCATACGCTCCTAAAAATTTTACTAAAAATCATCTGGCGCCATTCCGTATATCTTCATTTTATACTCTATAACTCGATTAGTCATAATTTATTCTACAGGGTGTCCATTTCAAAACTTTCCAGCCGAATATCTCGAAAAGTATGAAAGATATTAAAAAAGTGTAAGACACGTGTCCAAGAATTTCGAGGGGGAAAGAGGGGGGCAGTATTAGTTTTTTATTTGGATGGCGTTTTCAAGTTCATTTGAAGGTCAACTTTGTTTTGAAAATAGAAATCTATATTTTTTATTATGGGATCTTATTGTACGTAAAAAGACCAGCAATTTTCGTAGGATAATGTTTTTTACCCGCGCACTTTTTTCTATTTGAAAAAATAAAGTTGACCTTCAAATGACCTTGTCTTTTTAAAAGTTCCCTGTATTAGGTACTACCATTTAGTTTAACCCTTTCAGTCATGGCGTCCTCGTATAAGAACATACTAAATAAATGCTTGGTGTATCTAAATTCGGTAACTTTTATCCTCCCTTGAGGACCTCCTCGGAGAATATTCGGTTGGAACGAAAGTTCGTAGCGTTTGTAAATTAAAATTCAAAGCTAAAATTCAGATATCTATTCATAGACTTATTCATTAACATATTTCCCATTCTGTCCTATTACGTTTTGCCATTTTCGCGAGGTAACTTCTCGTGTTATTGAATAAATATCTGAATTTTATCTTAAATTTTTAATCTGCAAACGCTACGAACTTCCTTTGCAACCCAATATTATATACAACTGAAAAATCATAATTTATTTCAAAGAACTGTTTAGCAAAGTCATGATCTTTTTTATCCAGGAATAAATCATTCCTGACCGAAAGGGTTAAATAAAAATTATGTCGATACGTTCATTAGATTCTGTAACACTTTATTCGATAAACTTTCACGGTTTCCAAATACATATTCCGAACGCCTGCCAAGTGCAAGGCGAAGAACTGGGATAGACGATGGCTTCATTAGTCGGCGATGCAGCTTGTTAATTAATTTCGTTTAAAAGAAATGCGTTCTTTCTGTGCTTCGTTAATATAAACAGTGGCAGACGGAGTTGGCGAACTGAACAGTCTCGTACACATTCGCGTGTTTCTTCCTCGAAGCAAAAGGAAAACTAATATTTCCTTAAACGTAGGTCGGAGGCATTGTTTACAATGTAATGAAGTTTCGAGGTAAGGGTTGCTTTTATCCCATGCTCATTAGAGATTCTGTTTCCGCCGGAGCTGTCGCCACCTACGAACATCATTTATTTTTAAATCCTGTGTACACACGCAGCCTTCTGTAAAGCCGAGTAATTGTCGTGGTAAAAACAATGAATCCGAATTATTCAGACGTGAAGCTCTCGGCAAGATTTCGAATTAAAAACCTCCCGCGACAATGGATTCCGTTTTTAATGCTCGCATTATTATAGTTTAGCGTTTCCCGGAACTGTGGCACTCGAGTATGTTTGATCGATTGTGTCGATGGTTAGCCTTTCTTACTGAAAAACTCGTAAACAATGTCTTTCAACTTTTGTACGTTTAACACAAGGTCCATGAGGAATTATTCAACGTTATTTCTTCGGGTATGCACAGGGTGTCCGAAAATGTTGCACTTCCTTGACACAGCCGGTTCCCGAGGTGATTTCGAGTCAATTTTTCCTTCGCGAAAATCTTCTCCGCTGCTTTGTTCAGAAGTTATTAACAAAAACACTCGGAGCACGGTCCCCGCTGAGCGAAGCGCTGGAATTGGTCAATGTTTTTCGTTAATAACTCATTAACGACGCCGCGGAGAAGATTTTCGCAAAGGAAAAAGTTACTTTAAACTGATATTCGTAGATAATATAAATACTTTTCTTCTTTTTTTTTATTGTTTTACGTCGCTTCTTCAACTGCTATGGTTATTAAGCGATATAAATACTTCTAGTGCTCTGTAAATCTGGAATTAGTTTGAAGAACGTTTAATTCTCAATTGAAAGCATCTTTGATGTTCACCGATGATAAATAAATAAAATATGGATGAAGACAGTTGGGCAAAAATTTTTATTTACATACATTTTGTTTATAAAAAATAGTTCGTGCTAATATAATAAGGAATGCGGTAAATGTCTGGGTCTACATTTCGTTTTCTACTTGATGTGGAAACAGGGAATACAATGATTAGGAAAAAGTCATTGTAGAACGTAGTTCTCTCGATACGCTCGAGAATAGTGTGACCCAAAGGGTTAATAAAGACGGGTTATTTATTTGTTCGCAAGTTATGGGCTGCGGAATTTTTATTTACGAGGCCATTCGAAAAAGTACACTGTCTGGAACGGCAATTGGCATACGAGACGTATTGAAGTATCGAATTTAATACAGTTTGCTGAAGATAAGAAATATGGGATTTTCGATCGAATGTAATATTCTTGGATGGAACGACGGGAGACATATTGAGCATATGCCGCACGGGAGAGTTACATTGGAATAGGGGAGACGTGTGTATAAGTGGAGCATTATCTTTGCATTCGCCCGCATTCATTAGTCAATTTCATCGGAGAACGTATAGACACTATTTGATAAATAAATAAAATTTTGTTTGAATCTGCACAGTGTACAAGACGGTGACGAAAGTAATTGCTGTAATACACCTCGTAATTTCTATTTTTGTATTAGCAGACAGTATTAGTAGTAGATCATTATACAAAATAAACATTTTTTATCTGAATTGCAACAAACTGGAACGAAATAGAAATTTATTTTCTGCCCCAATATGTTTAGTACGTTGAAAATAATACAACAGTATTTTTAAACATTTCTAATGCTCCTGCTGTTTTAAATTACACCTACTCATTTTTGTCAGAAATGCATCAAATTCGCTGTCTAATTATTTCTACATTTTTTGCTAAATTGCAACAAACTGGAACGAAATAGAAATTTATTTTCTGTCCCAATATGTTTAGTAGGTTGAAAATAATACAACAGTATTTTTAAACTTTTCTAATGCTCCTGCTGTTTTAAATTACACCTACTCATTTTTGTCATAAATGCATAAAATCTGCTGTCTGATTATTTCTAAATTTTTTCCTTAATTTGCAACAAACTGGAACAAAATAGAAATTTATTTTCTGTCCTAATATGTTTAGTAGGTTAAGAATAATACAACAGTATTTTTAAACATTTCTAATGCTCCTGCTGTTTTAAATTAAACCTACTCATTTTTGTCCGAAATGAAAAATAAACATTTTTTCCTGAATTGCAACAAACTGGAACAAAATAGAAATTTATTTTCTGTCCTAATATGTTTAGTAGGTTAAGAATAATACAACAGGATTTTTAAACATTTCTAATGCTCCTGCTGTTTTAAATTACACCTACTCATTTTTGTCAGAAATGCATCAAATTCGATGTCTAATTATTTCTGAATTTTTTCCTAAATTGCAACAAACTGGAGCAAAATAGAAATTTATTTTCTGTCCCAATATGTTTAGTAGGTTGAAAATAATACAACAGTATTTTTAAACTTTTCTAATGCTCCTGCTGTTTTAAATTACCCCTACTCATTTTTGTCCGAAATGAAAAATAACCATTTTTTCCTGAATTGCAACAAACTGGAACAAAATAGAAATTTATTTTCTGTCCCAATATGTTTAGTAGGTTGAAAATAATACAACAGTATTTTTAAACATTTCTAATGCTCCTGCTGTTTAAATTAAACCTACTCATTTTTGTCAGAAATGCATCAAATTCGATGTCTAATTATTTCTGAATTTTTTCCTAAATTGCAACAAACTGGAGTGAAATAGAAATTAATTTTTTTTCTTGGCATGTTTGATAGGTCGAAAATAATGTAATTGTATTTTTGAAATCTTCTAATAATTTTACTATTTTAAATTACACCATTTTTTGTCACGAGTGCACAAAATCTAATAATGTGACACGTTAAAAATCAAGATAATTCGAGATTAGAAAGTTTAGAAATCAGCAGTTTCAGTATTTTATTATGTCCATTGAATTTGATACCTTTCATTGCTGTTTTTGTGATTTCTGTTTTCTGAATTAGAAAATTTTCTTTCGTAACATGTTCAATAGGTTGAAAATAATATAACTATATTTTTTAAATCTTTTCTAACGTTTTCATCGTTTTAAATTACACCTGCTAATTTTTATCACAATTTAACACGTTCAAAATCAAAAAGATTCGAGATTAGAAAGTTGAAAAATCTGCAGTTCCAGTATTTTATTGTGTTCATCGAATTTGATACCTTTCATTGCTGTTTTTACGATCTCCGTTTTTTGTTTACGTTGCCATCGAAAACTGTGGCAGTTCGTCACTGCAGATTTGTCGGCAACATTTTTGTCTTGCTCGGACAAGTACCATGTATCTGTGAAGTTTGGAAAACGCTTTTTTGTATCACTTGCGTTCCAGTGTTCTCGGTTTCATCGCCGAGCCAAACTAACGAACAGACTAACTGGTGGACGGGTGCATAGAGTGGGACATTTCTGTGTTCAAAACTCTTGAAACGAACCGCATCATTTACAAACTCGGCACTTTCTCTCGCGTTTATTATACCGGTTTACTTTCCATCGGATTAGAGAGAGGGAAATGAATTTCGGGAAATGAATTCTTTTTTTGATGAGATTCGATGGGGAAAAAGATGTTGGAATCGTTTAGCAAGAACGATTATCATTTTAGATCAGATGCTGATCTCTCGAACGAAATATCAACAACTCAAGCATACCAATATTATAAACAACAAATTTCTTTCTTGAATTTTTTCTATTTTGTAGCACACTAATTAATTTTACTTATTATTATAACTAATTAATTTTGTCCCAACCATTTTTCTATCTGACTTGCTGAGTTATGTGGGACACCCTGTATAAAATACAATGATTCGATCAATTTTTACTGAAATTTCATCCTATACAATCCATAATGACACATTACATACAATTATTACGTTGGAAAGAAAGTTGTTGCGGTTTTTATTATAAAATCCAAGTAAGAAAAACCGTAAGAACTTTCTTTCCGACCTAATATAAATAGACAGCGGATTTTTGTGCAAGATAACAATTGTCTGGACTAATTGCACGATACAGGGTCTTTATAAATATCCGAAATGAAAAATAAACATTTTTTCCTGAATTGCAACAAACTGGAGTGAAATAGAAATTAATTTTCTGTCCTAATATGTTTAGTAGGATGAAAATAATACATCAGTATTTTTAAACTTTTCTAATGTTCCTGCTGTTTTAAATTAAACCTACTCATTTTTGTCAGAAATGCATCAAATTCGCTGTCTAATTATTTCTACATTTTTTCCTAAATTGCAACAAACTGGAGCAGAATAGAAATTTATTTTCTGTCCTAATATGTTTAGTAGGTTGAAAATAATGCAACAGTATTTTTAAACATTTCTAATGCTCCTGCTGTTTTAAATTAAACCTACTCATTTTTGTCAGAAATGCAATATATCCGCTGTCTATTTATTTCTACATTTTTTCCTAAATTGCAACAAACTGGAGTGAAATAGAAATTAATTTTTTTTTCTTGACATGTTTAATAGGTCGAAAATAATGTAATTGTATTTTTGAAATCTTCTAATAATTTTACTGTTTTAAACCATTTTTGTCACGAGTGCACAAAATTTAATAATTTAACTGGTTGAAATTCAAAGAAAATCAAAAAGTTGAAAATCTAATTAATTTTGTTCCAACCATTTTCCATCTGACTTGCTGAGTTATATGGAACACCCTGTATAAAATACAATGATTCGATCAATTTTTACTGAAATTTCATCCTTTACAATCCATAATAACACATTACATACAATCATTACGTTGGAAAGAAAGTTGTTGCGGTTTTTATTATAAAATACAAGTAACAAAAACCGTAAGAACTTTCTTTCCGATCTAATATAAATAGACAGCGGATTTTTGTGCAAGATAAAAATTGTCTGGAGTAATTGCACGATGCAGGATCTCCATAAATATTTATTTCCATCCCTATATTAACCTCAACGAAATGAAAATAGTACAAAAAACACACACACACACACACAGCATCTTTAAATTCTTCAAATGTTTTCACATTATTTTTCGACCTAGAACAAACACATAATTTCTTTCGAATCCACATCAAAGTGCCTAGAGAATCACGTAGGGGTTACTCGATACATAAAAAAACGTTTCATTTTATGAACAGTCTTTCACGAAACTTTTTAGCAAAATTTACAACTTTTTACTTCACGAATGACTGCCATTTCGGAAAGAATCAATATTTTCGAAAAACCCCTACGTATCTTTCTAGGCATTTTCATTTAGATTCGAAAGAAATTCTGTTTCTGTTCTAGGTCAAAAAATGTGGACGCTAGATGTCAAGGCCCCCCGGAGTACCTTCACAAAAAACGTGTTAAATTCTGCCATTTTTGGAATGGAAAGAGTACAAAGAAATTTTTTTCAAGTGCCTCAAGATATGTTGTACACTTTAATGCGACTTTGTATTAAATTGTCTTTTGTATACCGAAAAAATTGTTTAATTTGTTCATGCTTTTACACGACTTGTCACCAGAGTCGCCAGAGTATACGTTGTTTTACAATAATTAAAAGACTGAACTTATTTATATTTCTCGGAATTTCGATAGAAATGTTGTACGAAGAAATGTACTAAATAATTTCCAATATCTTCGTCGTTTCAATAATTGAATACTGGAATGAAAAAAGACTGTAAGTGGCAGAATGAAAATTCCGAGGAAAACCCATGTACATCTGTAAGTAACTAATCATGTTCAAATCCATGTAAAACTTTTAAAATCGTCTTGTAACAAACTCAAAATTTGTATCGAATCGTCAGGGAACTTTCAGCCTTATTTCATTGCATTGGCGTAGGAATGTACACTGCCATTCATAAATCACCGAATACTTAGTATTTATCTTCAACAAAATGGTAATTAAAAATACAAGCTTCCAGCTTGATTTTATTGTTTTATTTCTATTAGATATAGCTATTATACGATGATATTTCAATGCAAAATTGAATAGGAGTATATACATGTACCATATGAATAAATGTTGGAAAAAGAGATTGGAAAACAATTGCTACACTTAAATTTAAAAAATGAGGAACTATAGAACACTTTGGTCAGATTTGATTTACAGGTTCTGTTTATTAGAAAAAAATTAGTAAGTACCATTTTTATTTCATACTATCAGGGGCCCTAACTGTGTTAACCAAAAAGAAAAAAAGTCATGGAATAACAATTATTTCATCGACTAAAATCGTATTGGTTACAAATAAGGATTATAAGTAACCGAAAATTTGTTCTCTTGTTGGTAAATGTTATCGTTGGGAGGAATTCATTTCGATCACTTATAACAGTTATCAATTAGAGAAGTTCATTTCGATCGCTCATAACAGTTATTGATGAAGGAAATTTGTAACAGTTATTATTAAATAGTACAACTTCCAAATGGTAGACAATCAATTATTTCACAAATTTTTTATTCGTAAAATTAATTGCTACAACCAAAATTTAATGTGTCAATCAAACAGATTTTGTGTTGTTCTTATGGCCTGTTGATTCGTCTTGTTGTAGGAAACCTTCTCAATGAAAGAGTAGACAACTCAATAATTAAATAAGCAACCACAATGAAGTTTCTCATCAATAATTATTATGAAACAGGAAAAGAAATTCGATCTTCGATAACTGCTTTGAGCGTTCGAAATAGTTTTCCTTCATCGATAACAGTTATCGAAGAGGATCTACTTTTTTGGATACTAATAACTGATACTTGTAACCAAAAAGTATCAAAATCGATATTTTTTAATAATTTAGTTCTTCGAATATTTTTCTTTATATTTTGTGTACATTATCTGAAAGGGTCTAGCAGACTAAGATTGGTCCAGCGGCCCCACCCACAATATTTATTGATATTGTGCGGAAAACAATGGTTTTAGGTTGAAAGATAACCCCCTAAAATTTTAAGTTGCTAATCCGTCGTATAAGGATGATATGAGGGTAAATACCCTTAACTGTATCATTTTTTTTCTCGGTTGTTAATTAAGATATTCGGATAAAAAAAAACGAAAATACTCGAACTTACCTCCTTCATATCATACATTTTTTTCACCATCGTGATCAAATTATTAAGGGTGGAAAAAAATCATTTAATTTTTTAGGAGTGGGAATTGTAACATTGCAATTCCCAAACACTCCCAATTCCTAAACACATTGCACTGTACATTATACCATTATAATGACGTAATTTTATTTGCTTTTCAATATTTAACTATGTTCCACCAATCCGACCATCTTGAAACTTTTTTATACGTTAGATAAGCAACAGAACATTGTTCTTGAATTTTTTGGAAGTAGTCATTCGAAGGGTTGCTTGCAATTCCCACCCCTAAAAAATTAAATGATTTTTTTCCACCCTTAATAATTTGATCATGATGGTGAAAAAAATGTATGATATGAAGGAGGTAAGTTCGAGTATTTTCGTTCTTTTTTATCCGAATATCTCAATTAACAACCAAGAAAAAACATGATACAGTTAAGGGTATTTACCCTCATATCATCCTTACACGAAGGGTTAGCGACTTAAAATTTTAGGGGGTTATCTTTCAACCTAAAACTAACCTAAAACCATTGTTTTCCACATAATATCAATAAAAATTGTGGGTGGGGCCGCTGGACCAATCTTAGTCTGCTAGGCCCTTTCAATAATAATCAACTTTTTATTAATGATTTTAATCGTAGAAAATTTTAGGATAACTGTTATTTTTGCTCCCTGCAAAATACAGGTCCTTTAATAACAAAAAATCGTCAGCATCCAAATTTGAATAACTGTCCATTGCCTTATGGTCGAGACTATACATCCTTCTCTTGGAAAAAACAATTTTTGACAAAATGGCTCTCACAGCCTTTTTTAATTCCAGTATTCAATCATTGTAACGACGAAGTTGCTTCTTTCATTCTAAATTGCGTGAAATCTAAATACGTTCAGTCTTGTAGTCATCATAAAACAACGTTGGTGTTAAGAAAACAACGCACGCTTCGATCGCCCTGTAAATTCTGCTGGTTAGCGTATTAAATTGTGCTGGAATAGCTCTCGCCGGGAGTCGTAAAGGTACATGTAGTGTTAGCACGGTGAAATTTCTTGTCGTTTCGCCGTTCCGGAGTTTAGTGTTCCGTGGAAGGCGTGAACGCACGTTTTTCTCGATGTTCCGCAATTCGAGCAGCCGAAAATGCATCCTAACGATACTTCGGTGCTACGTCCTGGGGAACTCCATACTCGGACAGATTGCTCGGAAAGTGGAAGTGTGTAGGCTCCTCGTATGTATCTGTCCGTTGTACGCGCGGCCCATTTTGTAATACCATCACGTCGATGCAGTAAAACAAAGTGAGGCTACGTATAGGGGATGTTCGGGATCTAGTAAAACTGATGCCGGCCGAGTACGCGAACTTCCGTGAAAAACGGGATGTTCTAGAAACTTGCGGCCAACGATTTTAGGGATCCAGTTTGCAGCCTGCTATGCTGTTGTTCCGCGAATAATATTACCGTGGATTTACGACGTTCTCCGTGTTTTCGAGCAGTTCTTAATGGAAGTCCGATCGCGGGGATTCTACGCGGGACCTGAACAACCGGAGCTCTTCCGTCTTCACCCACGGACTGCTATATTTATCAATTTTTTCAAACTCACTTTTAACCCTCAACCGTCCCTCATTTCACGAACTGAATCTCTGTCCCTCGGTGTCAAATTGACCCGGTGGTAAAAGATAACATGGTAAGGTGGAGTGGGGTAAGTCAGCCCTAGTTTTTGCAAAGTTGGACTTTAAACTGATGTATTTTCAGTCTGGTATGTAACAGCTTAACGTTCTTGGTATCAAACTCTTGCCACAGTTATTACTGAGGAATTAGTATTATGTAGGATTCTAATCTTGCTTGAAAATTATCATTTTGATAGGATATTGTACAAAGTGTCAAACTAGGACGCACTTTGGCGGGTCAGTGGCTCAGGTGGTAGAGTGTCTGATTCGTAGCAGGAAGGCCAGGGTTCGATTCCCGGGTGTGGCATAAATTTCCAAGGTAGTTTTTTCTCCTGCTACGGGCTCGGTACCTACTGTCGGGATCATAGGGCAACCAATGGCAACAATTTCCCCTTTATCCAGGGAATCGGTGAACTGTTGGAAGCCCAAGTTGGCCATCCCGCCTCATAAGGGTACCCGCCGCTGCTCTATCTCCCCTGTTTGGGGGATAGAGTAAGGAAAAGGGGGTGGTCAGCGAACAAATGGTACCACTGTGGAAACTGGGCATGGACCCTACTAAAAAATGGAATCAAGAAACGCAAACGGAATTAAGAAACCTTTAAGGGAAAGGCCGGGTGGACGGAGCTAATTGCTGAACACCGACCAGAACCGAGGATGATGGTCACATCCAAACAATCAGCCATACTTTCTAGGATGTGTCAAGCCCACCCAAGAAGGAAGATCTCGATGAACCAGATATCAAATCTCTCAGGAGACAGATTTCGGCGAAGTTGGTGAACCCTTCCTTCTCAACCCCAGCGCGAAGTAGACTCGGCAAAAGAAGACCGTATGGAATTGATATCTCGGCCCAGCCGTGATTTCGATAAAGTCGGATCGGATCCCAAGTAGGCAGTAACTTCCTCCCAATGGTCAAACAATACGCGGTCCCTTGCATCTTGAACTCTTCCAATAGACTCACAGCACAGGCGGAGGGATTAGCCCTAGGGAAGGGTGTGGGCAGGTTTCTGGACTATCCGGAAACAGAGTAGGGACGGGCTTCAAAAACTTGACACATTCGACATGAAAATTATGGTGAAGTGGGGGGAGTCTGAATGGGCAGGCGAGACACCCTGCAGGTCTGAAGGTAAGGGGGCCCGACGTTCACACCGAGCCGTAAAACAGCTCAAAAACTGACAAAAAATTAGGTAGCATGGCCCGCTCATCAATGATGACCGACCCGTCTAGTAAGTCGACGACTCTGAAAATGGCCCGGGCCGAATAAAACAGAGGGGACGGCTGAAAAACGTGGATACCTGCAACCCGCAAAAGGGCCGAATGCCGGCAGCGCCAATTGTGATACTGGTGATGAAAGATCCGGTGTGCCTTAAGGAAGCGAGGGGCGGCCGACCCGCCCTTCCCCGGCAAACGCACTTACTACTACTACTACTACTACTACTACTACTACTAGGACGCACTTGCCCCGAAAATGGGGCTAGTCCGTCTCTGAGAGTTAAAAATGCTTTCGAACCTTTCTCCAAGTGCTACGAGGCAAGAAAAGAATGATTAACAAGCCTATAAAATGCTTCTTATTGCATTAAATTATACTGTTTAGTTTTATAGTTATCCATTTTTAAACAAACAAGTACTTTTATGCTGAAATATGAAAGGGGATGTAGTGATATTAAAACAAAGTTTAAAAATGCTTTCGAACCTTGTTTCAAGAGTGCTGCGGGGCAAGAAAAGAATTATTATCAAGCCTGCTACAAAATGCTTTTTATTGCATTAAATATATTGTTTAGTTTTATAATTACCCATACAGTACGGACTTACCCCACCGTGATAGTACGGACTTGCCCCGTGTTGTAATATTTACGGGGCAAGATCATCTTAGTGTTTTTCTCAATAAATTTTAGAAAATACAATAATAACGGATTATTTAATGTAAACCTACATCAATATTTGTTGTACTTACCTAAAATAACAACACAGAATATATTAATAACTTGTAAACTATTGCACGTTCAGGGTAACCTCAAAGTTGTACGTGTACCTCGCACGTGACTGTTTGGCATTGGTTGATTTAAACGAGGAACATCTTCATTCTTGGGCGACATCTATGTAGAATAGTTCATACTAACTTATACCACATAAATAAATACTAGCTGGAGAAATTTCGTTCATATTATAATAAAAATAACCAATTAACGGACTTGCCCCGTAGACGGACTTATCCCACTCCACCTTAAAGAGTTATTTCTCGATGTTTATCTATTGAAATTGATGAGTTAACATTTTCATCTTAACCCTGGAACTGCACTGTGGGTCTCAGAAACCCAGAGCGACAGGTAAAAAGGTATTGACCTCCATATGTCCTAAATCTAATAGTTAGTTATTCCGTGGATAATATCTCGTTAACTATTAGGTTAGGACACATGAAGGTCAACACTATTATACTCGGAATTTGATACTCTATCGATTTATGGTATAAAAAATACGACATCCCATTTAAAAAACTTAAATTGACTTTGAAATCCCGCCTCCCCACCATCCTAGTCCTAAAAAGAATTAGACCAAAAAATTAGATTGTACCCTTCAAACCGAACAATTTTTGTAGACAAATTTTTTTCGTAACTTCAGTGCATCTCAAGATATTTACGTTATCAGATACATGAAACACCCTGTATACATTTGTAGAGAAACAGCCATGTACCAAGTAATATGTATAGGAAAAGCTGTTCAGAATGATGTCCTTGATGACACATTTCAAGGTCATTGCTATCAGCAAAGAATCCGCTGTTGTAAATAGTTGCCAAGTCGTTTAGCAAGGGGTTGAAGTGCAAATATTGATTATTTCTGAATTTTGAAATGTATTCTTTGAAAAAGAGTAGTTTGTTATAGTAATCCTAAGTGTTCCACAAATATCTCGCAAACCAAGGTCGTCAGGTGGTATCATGTATAGGAAAAGTTGTTCAGAGTGATGTCCTTGATGACATATTTCAAGGTCATTGCTATCAGCAAAGAATCCGCTATTGTAAATAATTGCCAAGTCGTTTAGCAAGGGGTTGAAGTGCAAATATTGATTATTTCTGAATTTTGACATGTATTCTTTGAAAAAGAGTAGTTTGTTATAGTAATTCTAAGTGTTCCACAAATATCTCGCAAACCAAGGTCGTCCGGTGGTAACATGTATCGGAAAAGCTGTTCAGAATGATGTCCTTGATGACATATTTTAAGGTCATTGCTATCAGCGAGGAATCCATTGCAAATAATTACCTAGCCGTTTAGCAAGGGTTGTATCAGTGGTAAAATGGCGTCCGTGACTACACCGTTTATTCAATTCGTTCTAATTGTAATATTACACGAGTCGATAGAGCATATCGGTGTGAGAACGTGTCTTCGGCAACGAATTCCGTTGTCTTGAAGCGTTTACGTGCAGAATAATGGCCGCAATCGATGCTTTTATTAATTTGGCACGAGTCAGAGGCATGTTCGATGGCCACCAGAAGCCAGATTACCGGAATGTCCTCAATTACTGTTTTGGCAGAACGTTTCTATGTAAATCCTCTCGTTTCGACGTGAACGCCGCTGTATTTCCTCCCCTCCCTCCCTCCCACCCTCCCTCGTCTACCGTTTGTTCCGTATATTTCAGATTGGCGCAGCGTTACACATATACATACACATCCGGCGAACCCCGTGATTTTTTTACTTGTTGCGATATTAATGAGAGGTCGATAGCGATTTGGCACCGGTTAAGCGTGCCGTTTCTACACGAGCCACTCTGTGCCCCGATCGTAATTCAATAGGAATAAACTTTTTGCGGCTCGTTTGTATCGTTGTCCCGTAAATCGTTCGTTGTTCCGAACTCTTTCCACTTGCGAGTTTAACGTCGAATTTGACGCAGCAATCGGCTAGAATATTCACAGATTAATTCTTTCTTTTAGCGACGGCTCCGGACAAAACGTTTCCGTGACATTTTCATCAATAGACGTTATGCAATTTTCAGACGTATCCAATACAAATGAATTTGCTTCTCGTTAATCATATTTATGCGAACTGAGGAGTCCATATGCAATCCGAATGAATTTATCTCTCGTTTATAACCAGGCAGCGGATCTTTATGCAAAATAAAATGTTCACACATCAATTTCATAGGAATGAAGCTGAATAAAAATTTATTTCTTCTGTAACTAATTGTATTCGATCGAAAATAACGTCCTCGTTTTTTTTATATTTTTTTAATGTTCTTACTGGTTTATGTTTCACGTACGCATTAATAATATTTATGTTTCTCGTTGATAACCAAGCAGCGGATTTTCATGCAAAATAAAATGTTTGTACATCAATTGCATGGAAATGATGCTGAATAATAATTTATTTCTTTTGTAACTAATTGTCGGTAATTGAGGAGTCCATATGCAATCTGAATGAATTTATCTCTCGTTTATAACCAGGCAGCGGATCTGTATGCAAAATAAAATGTTCGCACATCAATTTCATAGAAATGAAGCTGAATAAAAATTGATTTCTTCTGTAACTAATTGTATTCGATCGAAAATAACGTCTTCGTATTTTTATATTTTTTTAATGATCTTACAAGGTTCAAGTTCCACCCAGGGACCAAATAATAACAGTTATTATAAAATTTTCTTCGATAAAAATCATTGATAAGAAGTTGATTATTATTGAAATTTAAGATATTGTAAAAAAAAAAGTTAAGAAAACAATTCAAAGAACAAAATGATTAAAAATTATCGATTTGAATACTTTTTGGTTATAAATAACAGTTATTAGTTTTTAATATTGGACTACGCGACTTGAACTTTTTTGGGGAGCTGGAGCAACTAGTTTACTACAGGATGTGAAAAGAAATTTTTTCAAAAATTGCATTTGTTCGGAATCATAGAGAAAATACTAAAAGTTGCACTTTACAACTTTTTTATGCGGGCCTATATTGAAATTTTAAGAAATACGTTTTGCAGATCATTATCAATTATATGCACTGTGAAAGTTTCATAGAAATCGGTTGATGCGGGAAAAGACAAGAGGCATTGAAAGATGCAAGAATCCTTAGAATTACTGCAACTGGAGGCCGAAAATCGTGAAAAACTGCAATTTTTAACATCTTTAAACGTTTGTAGCTCATTACAACGTCGACCGATTTCGATGAAATTTTCAACATATGTTTAATTGATACAGATCTACGAAATGTGTTTTCTAAATTTTCCATATAAGCCTACATAAAAAAGTTGAAAAATGCAACTTTTAGTATTTTCTCTGCAATTCCGACAACTTGCAGTTTCTTTCAAAAATTTTTGTCACGTTGTGTAGCAAACCAATTGTTCTAACTTCTACATAAATTTCAAGTCGTATATTACGATATTAAAAAAGTTATGGTGTTTTTAAGAGTGTCCGAATATTAGTGGCAGTCACTGTATATCGGTATCTAATCAATTACTAAACATTTAGGTATTTTATGAGGTATTATAATATTATATTCTATATAATATTATATTAATATAATTATATATAATATTCTGTGTAATATAATATATTGATATTTATTTATAATATAATATATAATATCGGGTGAAATGTTTAATTTTACAGTTAAAATAAGATAAGGTAGAAAATGACACAGTAATGATAGGTAAATTTTTTCTAAACAAATATCTTCTAAACAAAGCCGCGGGCGACGTTTTTGCAAAGGAAAAAGTTGTCCCAAATGTGTAGATATATAACATATTTAAATTTCATAAAAATCGGAGAAATACTTATATAGATATAGAATGTTTAAATAATTGTAGTTTTTTGCAAATATCTTTTGAAAACTAAAAGCGACCCCCCTATATTGGAACAGGAAAAAGTTGTTCAAAATGTCAATATCTGTAACATATTTAAATTTTATCAAAATCGGAGTGGGCAGTACTTTTCTGTATAATTACCAATAAAATAATAAATAAAATAATAACCCACTTTAATGTACAAAATGTTGTGTCGGTAAGGCAGAAAATGACACAGTAATGATAGGTAAATTTTTTCTAAACAAATATCTCCTAAACAAAGCCGCGGGCGACGTTTTTGCAAAGGAAAAAGTTGTCCCAAATGTGTAGATATATAACATATTTAAATTTCATAAAAATCGGAGGAATACTTATATAGATATAGAATGTTTAAATAATTATACTTTTTTGCAAATATCTCGGCAACCGTTCATTTCCGCACAATAATTCTTTCGGTTTCGTATTACCCTCCTCCCCCCCTAACCATACACGCCTAATCTCCACCACCGCACAGGCGTTGTCACCATACTAAACTTCTGCCCAAAACTCGTTGCTGAAGTCGCACCGCACAAATCGGAACGGAGCGTCACAGTGAACCGCGCGTAAAGTATGACCGATTACCCGCGCGGCTCTGGCTCGTAAATAAAGAAAACTGTTGCGGCATGGACAGCGTTGGTTGTCTGGCGGACGTGACGCGGCTCTGATGGCCTGTTGCGAGAGGTGCGACATTGTTTATGGCGGGAGGAAGTGGGAATAAGCGTGTTAAACAGTTACGATCACATTCGCGGCATCTTCGCGCGGCTGGGACGCGTTGCTTCTCTGGAGAGAAAAAAAGAGAGAAAGGAAAAAGAACAACGTGGTAAAATAGCGAGAAGGGGGATGCAAAGGAGAGAAGTCCGCACAGTCGTAGGAGACCTGCGCGTTAGCGCATTGATTGAATTTTGTACAGGCGGAGAGCGACACGGAGGGGGGAAACTGCGGTGTTGGAAGGGGCACGGGGGTTGCAAGTGGGTGGCAAGATTTTTGAAGGTGGGGCAGGATCGAGCGGGGATTTGGAGCGATGGGTCGTCGGGTCGACGAAATCGCTGGAGAGAGAGAGAGAGAGGGAGAGAAGGGCGAGAAAGAGAGATGGAGAACAGGAGGACGCAGCGGAGCTAACATTGCAACCCGTCTTAGCGAATCTCTTCACTACCTTTTCGCTTCGAGCTCGTCCTCAAACTTAAGAGGAAATGTTCCGCTTTCCTTCCCGTACTTCTTTCTTCCTCTTCCTTTTTTTCCCTCCGCCGCCCGTCGATTTTCCTCTGCGCGTTTCCTCGTTTTTTTTTTCTTCTTCTCTGCGGCTCGTCGTCTGCTCCGTTCCACTTGCCGTTTCGTTTTCCCATCGGTCTGCGCCAAATCTACACACTCCTGCCTCTCGCCACTGTCAACACTGGTGAAGAGTTCTCTCGCTCGATGTTGGAACTTCTGAAATGTGATCCGTGAACTTTGCGTCGAGATCTTTTTGCCTGTCTTTCTCTCTCTCTTTCTCGCCCTCTCTCTCTGTCTCCTTCGCGCGCGCGAAACCAGCCATTTATGAAATGCGTGCACGCCCGAGCGCGTTTCGTTGCGGGCTAATAATATGAATTAATTATGCGCGCCATTGCTCGGTAACCGTTTGATCGCTGTCCGAGGGACCGTCTATTGCTTTCTTTGTTGATGTTGTTATTGTTGTTGTTGTTGTTTGTTTCCTGCACGAAGGCTTTTTTCGTTGAGCAAGTTCTGCCGAGGTAGGGATCAAATGTCTTCGAGCGGAACTGTGCGTTGATGGCGCACACCACCCCGCCTTTGTTATCTTCCCTGGGAAAGTTCATGGTTTTAATAATAAATCGCCGGCCGTTGATTGGAACACGAAGTTCACGTTACGTGTGTACCTACGTGGCTTCTTAGAGGAGATACGGTTACGGTTCGGTCGAACAAACGCGCCAATCGCGCCGCATACTGAACAGCAATTCGCGGATCTTTGAAATTCAGGTGCCTGTGCGAACTTATTAGCAGTAGTGTTCCTTATCGAGAATTCTTTCTCGAGAGTTTCTCGAGAAATTTTATAATTGTTTGTTTCTCATTCCTCGAGAAATTACAGTATTTCTCGAGTAATTTAAATCTAGGAAAATTTTCTTATGAATCTCATTTATTTTATAACATATTTTCGGAAATGACCAAATACATTCAGTAAGGAGTATAACTGATTCCACACACTTTAAATCAGAATAACTTTTACATGAATGTGGATTTCTCTGGAAGGCTAGAAGAATTAGTTTAGTAAATGACGTGTAATAAATAAGTTGAAAAAATGCATTTGGTCGGGGGGAATTCTGAAAAACAATACTAAAAATTGATTTTTACAACTTTCTTAGCTGGCCCGATAACGAAAATTTAAAAAATGTCTTTTGTCAACTGGTATAGATTATATACGCTCTGAAATTCCATTGAAATTGGTTCATTGGTTCACGGATTATAAACGATCAAAAGTGATAAAAAGGCCGAAAATCTTGAAAAATTGCAATTTCTAACACTTTTGATCGTTTATAATTCGCAAATCAATTAACTAATTTCAATGAAATTTTCAGAGCGTATATAATTGATACCAGTAGACCAGACACGTCTTTTGAATTTTCGTTATTGGCCCAGCTAAAAAAGTTGTAAAAATCAATTTTTACTATTGTTTTTCACAATTCCGTACAACTGCATTTTTTCAACATATTTTTTACACACCATTTACCAAACTAATTCTTCTAGCCTTACAGAGAAATTGAAGTCGTTCGGCCCATTAATAAAAAAGTTGTTCTGATTTAAAGTGTGTGGAATTAGTTATGCTCCTTACTGTACGTCCTACCATCAGTCAAAATATGCTACAGTTTAATGTAGGTATTTAAATATCTCTGTTACTTGTGATTATACGAAACAATGTCAGAGGAGAAATTTTCACTGTTCAATAAGGTGAATACAATGGCAAAATAAAAATTTTTTGGAAATCATATGTCGAAATTTCAAGATTATCGTTATTTTTATTTAAAGGAGGTCATATAATTATTCTATATTGCTATTCAGAAAAAAAAGACAAATCCAACGATGTGTCATGTTCCATAGTTAAGGTGAACTTCACAATTTTCAAAATTTTCAATTTAAGTGCGCCACGTCATCCTCTTATCCGATCGATCTCAAACTTTGCACAAATTTTTTTCTCACCTAAAGGAACAATACTGGATAGTTGCGTGCATTGTATCTCGATAAAAAATTTTTCTCCAAATATAGCTTAGGTCGACCCTAATGTACATATTGGACAGGAATAAACATTGAGTTAATGTTTTCTGCGCTTTCGATAAATATTATCAACGATATTCCAAATATCATAAGTTTTCCAATATTTTGTTATTTCATTAAAAATTCTCGAGAATTCTCGAGAAATATAGTCTTATTTCTCATTTCTCGAGAAGTGGAAAATGTTGGGAAATCAGGAACACTAATTAGCAGGCTGAGGGTCTTCCTGCAAAAAATATAAATTGTTCTCATCAATTTGCAAGGATTAGTAAACTTGTAAAGACATTTTTATGAATGTGTGACCAAAATGAGTAGGTGTGAACGCATTAAGAGGATTTAGAAATATTGTTATATTATTTATTTACTTATTTTTGTTATCGTAATACATTTGAAAAAAGCTTCCCAAAGGCAAGTACTGTTTTTTTCCCGCTTTGTATCAGTTCCTTCTTATGTAAGCCTGATGTAGAAGGTCTGAAAATAATTTATAATTTTCTCAAACAATGTTCCGTTAGAATTTAGAAACAATGTGACACCTGCTTAATGTCAGCTAAACGTGTTGTTATATTATTTTCAACCTATTCTCGACACGCTGAGGAAGAAAATAAATTGTTGCGTAAAGATCCGCAAGCTGGTGACGATATTCCAAGAATTTAAAATTATTGTAGCATTATTTTTGACTTGTCAAGATTGTTGAAAAGAAATAAATTTAATCGTGTAGAATGTAATGACTAGACAGCGGATTTTATGCATTTATGAGAAAAATGGGTAGCTGCAATTTAAAATAGCGGACAAATGGAAAACAAAATTCAAGAACATCAATGTACATACTTATTTTCCCACAGAAATTTCCATGTTGCTCCTGCGATGATTTTTATATGTTACAAACTAGAGGCTCTCTAGTTTATTTTAATACCAAAATTGACTTTCAAAATGTTGTAAAACTATACTAATTTTTGCAACGAAGTTCCGAAAAAGATATCGTAGAAACGTAAATATTAAAATTGCTGGCTTGGTTTTTCTCGAAAATGGACTCGGTCCACTTTCCAGATAAACGGTTGAAATATATTGATTAAATCTCGACAGTAAAATGATCTGTACAATTTTTTATCGTGGAAAAATGTTTCACGAAGTTTTCGTTGTTACTGCAAAGGTTGCCGCAAGCTTAAGCGAACGTAACACGTGACTGGGAGCTCGAACCGATACGGTATTATCGTCTATACATATTCTTGACCGAATTCTGAGATGACCGAAATTCGAACCGCAATGGCCCCCGACGACTTTTCTTCTCCTCGGTCACAATTTTCCGGCCGTAATTCCATGAGATTTTCTTTTCCGGTCACAATTTCCTAGCCGCAATTCCGTAAGACTTTCCCTTCCGGGTTACAGTTTCCTGGCCGTAATTCCGCGAGAGTGATAATCTGACCGTAATATTCCACGAGAAAGTTCATTCTCAATTACAATTAATCTCAATTCCCCGTGATATGCTACTTTCGATATCAAATTGTAGAGGAAACATTTACCGTTCGCTTTTCGCTAAAAATAAAGTAGAAACGCCTTTACCGGAGCGACAGTTTTCAAATGAAAATCACGTTAAGTTAATTGTATTGTACATGCACGGGATTTTCACAGTTTGCGCGCTTATAACGTGAACAGTAAGTTCAAACGTAATTCTACTACAGTGGTCGAAATTTCTATAAACTCATCTTCTTTTTCATAGATATTTTAAAAATATCACAATTTTACCACGTTTTTATTAGCTCGCTTTCTTGTTTGTGTGTTTGTTCGTTTGCAAATTTTGCAATTGATTTTAAACTAACTTCCCGATGAGCTAGAGGCTTGAAATTTTAAACGTAGCACAGAACTGGATGACAATGCATTATTCCAAAAAAATTTTTTTAAAAGGTCTATCCGTTTCGGAGAAATAACAATTAAATATTTGTTGATTTATCGTATCTGATCTTGTGCCTTGCATTTACGTTTGTTTTGATTTTTTTCTGTGTGGGGCAGAACACAAGTGCGAAGTTTCTATAAAGTCACTTAGTGTTTCTCTGTATTCTGAGCAGAGAACTACGGAAAACTGCGAATATTCTAAAAGTATTAGTTTTAGAACTCACAGAAATCCCCTGTTTGTTATAATTTGATTCACATGTATGAGAATGTCGAGAGGAAAAGTACTAACAAGTGAAGAAAAAGCATCAATCGATGCTTATAAAGATACGGGCTGCTCTAATCGCGCAATTGCTAAGAAAACTAATCGGTCATATACTGTGATTAATAATTATATCAATTTACGCGAAAATTACGGAAAAAATCATCTTGAAGGTAGTAACAAAAAATAGTCAAAGAGACAACATTCAATATTAATGAGGTCTGCAGCTAAGGATAGGAAAAATGCAGCACAATTTCGAGCTGAATTGGAGCTCCCAGTAACAACAAGACGTATGCAACAACTTTTAAATTCTTCTGGACAAAAATACAACGTAAACCAGGCCTTAAAGAAGTACATAAACCGGCCCGTATTCATTTCGCACGGGCACACAAAACACAGTGACTTTATAGAAATTTCGGCCACTGTATTATCCTACAATTTTATCACATCGCAGCCCCGCAAGAAAATTGACACAAGTAAATAAAAACGGCAATTTTGAGGTTATGTCATTGAAAAATATGTGTGAAGTGCCCCAACATGCACGAAAAGCGTCACATCTCTATCTCGCAATTATCATACCTACCTGAAATTTAAAAGAAGCTTAAACTATTTCGATGTAACGTTTAATGAACATTTTATAGTATTCTTTCCGTTGATTTTTCTCAAATGCTGCATTTTTGAGTTGCGTCACTTTTCTCGCGGAGGTGCGACATGTTTGGTACTCGAGGAAAATCAATAGGTGCTGTTTAAAACAATGAAAAGTTTAAGAAAACATTTCACTGGTGTATCGATGTATTATTTTCACTACATTAAAATCGTTAGTGAAAATCAAAAATTTCATTTAAGTCATGGAGCTTGCTGTTCGGAAGTTGAATAAAAATTGTCCAACTTCGATACGTTCGATTCCGTACTCTGGCGATATTCTATAATGGATTTCGATGTTGAATTCTTTGAGGGATTCCGATCTCGGCCACAAAAGTGAGAAAAAAATCTCTCGTAAATTTTGGCCAAAACCATAACCGAATCTCTCGGGAATTCCGGTCCTGCCGGGGTAACTGAATCCGAAGAATTTCAGTATTGACTATCATTGTGAGCGGAAATCTCTCATGAATTTCAGTTTTGATCGGAATTCAGATCAAGAACGTCTTATGAATTTCGATCTTGACAGCAATTGAGAGAGTCTCTCATGAATTTCAGTACGGACGGGCTTCCAGCATCTCGGTTGTCTATGACCATAACCACGATCATTATGCTTTCGGTATCTAGGTACACCTCGAAAGTAATACAGCATGATTCTGAAAGAGAGAGAGAGAGTTCATCTTTCCACTGCATCATGCTGATCAAATTTGATCGTGACAAAAATGCGAATTCGAATTTGTGTTTAAGGTAAAACGTTCGAGCAATTGTTTGGAAAATGTTGCAATACCACAGATTTTATTTGTTCATTCTACCAAACTGTGTTGACAAGGAATAATAAGGTACAGCAGCGGATAAAAGTTTAAGACTGCTCTAAAGAAGACGATAACTTTTTTTAATATTGTACTATACGATTTGAACTTTTTTGGGAAGCTAGAGCAATTGGTTTACTAAAGGATGTGGAAAGAAATGTTCTCAAAAATTGCAATTGATCGGAATTGTTGAAAAAAATAATAAAAGTTGAATTTTTTAACTTTTTTATGTGGGCCTATATTGAAAATTTAAAAAAATACGTTTTGTGGATCTTTGTCACTTATTGTTAGATGCACTGTGAACGTTTGATCGAAATCGGTCGACGTTTGAAGCTCATTGCAACGTCGAGAATTTTCACGAAATTTTCAGAATATATTTAATTGACACAGATCTATAACGTATTTTTTAAATTTTCCATATAGGCCCACATAAAAAAGTTAACAAGCCAACTTTTAGTATTTTTTTTAACAATTCCGATTAATTGCAATTTTTGAAAAAATTTCTTTTCACATCCTTTAGTAAACTAATTGCTCTAGCTTTCCAAAAAAAGTTCAAATCGCATAGTCCAATATTTGAATAGTTACGGTGTTTTTAAGAGTGTCCGAATATTAGTGGGAGTCACTGTTGGTTCACCGTCCGTCTTTAAGGTGAATTTTACACGCTCTGCAAACATGCAACAAAAGAATTTGAAGCTTTAATAATCAAGGGTTTTAACAAATAGTTATTCAGATTATATTGGCACAGTTATTTGAATATCGTCCAGTTCAAATGGCCATTTGACACACCGTCCGTCAGCCGCGCGGCGCGAAGTTAATCAAACTGTCCTGTTTAATGCCGCGGTGAAAATAACAACGGCGAGAAGAAACTTTGTGCGCGATCCATGCCGGGTAAAAAAAAGCTCGACTGCTGAAAAGCATGGCAGACGTAACAAAATTGGATTTTCGACTGGTTCGACCTCCGCCGTGGAAGTTAGCGCGCCAGCACGGGAGAATAGAAAGAAACGTCGTCGTCGGATAGGGATTTATCGTTGCACAGAACATTACGCGATACATAAGAATGTTATGCAGGGAACGGCCCCGCGTGGCAGCCAAATCGTGGTCGCTGGCAATCAGCTTGGCAAAATCGTAGACGATTTTTCTCGCGTAAACGACCGGCGAGACGAAAAAACCGGCGCATTCAACTATTGCGAACAGGTCAACGTTCGATGCGCGTACGTCCTAACCTGTCGCGCCGCACAGTGTAAAACACAGACTAAAACTTTTTACCCATGTACCTGAATATATATGCAAGTAATCTACAATAATATTTTTCCATAAACGGTACTATTTAGTAACCTATAGATACTTGAAAGTAACATATTCTCGTGACCGAGAGAAGCATGGAAAAACTTGTGTTAAAGAAATGATCTTTCTCACAAGTTTAGTGTATCAAATCGAGATAAAAACATACCTAGGATGTAAAGGAAGGTTTATAGAGTAATTTTACTGCTTTTTGTTTTATACTCTTCGGTGGTTTTGATAGAATAAACAATTAAAAGTGATATAATTTTTTTTCAGAAAATTAATATCTATCATGTAATAACTTTTTTTGTCCGCAAAACACCCCTCTAATTTTTTTAGGGGTTAATCATTAGACATTGCTTTATACAATCCTGAAAAGTTTATATGCGGTCTCTTGCTGTAACATACCTTTTTATGCGATTTAGATCAGTATGGCATGAACCGACCGTATATCATATGACTGATAATGATGAAATAACTGAGCTGTAGGTGATAGATACTTGGAAGTAAATGAAGGAAAATGAAAGTCATTATTGCTAGAATATTAATTTATATTATAAAAGAAAATTAATAAAAATTAATTAATATTTATAATATATTTTTTTTTTTACGAAAAAATGTTTGAAACAAAAGTTTAACAGTATTAACCTCAATATAAACTTCAATATATAAAACTTCGAAAAAATTTTGTTTAAAACAAAAAAACAAGGTCGCATCGATTTTTTAAACATTAAGTTGTATTTTTGATTTGATAGTGTTGTAGCTGATGTTAAGACGAATTCAACGATATATAATAGTATGACCTTCACACTATTAATAACGTTGTTAACAACGTTGCAATAGTTTTTACACTATTAGTAACGTTGCAATAGCAATTTCTCTTAATCTGACGAAAAAATGTTTCAAACAAAAGTTTAACAGTATTAACTTCAATATAAATGTCAATATATAAAACTTCGAAAAAATTTTGTTTAAAACAAAAAAACAAGGTCGCATCGATTTTTTAAACATTAAGTTGTATTTTTGATTTGATAGTGTTGTAGCTGATGTTAAGACGAATTCAACGATATATAATAGTATGACCTTCACACTATTAATAACGTTGTTAACAACGTTGCAATAGTTTTTACACTATTAGTAACGTTGCAATAGCAATTTCTCTTAATCTGACGAAAAAATGTTTGAAACAAAAGTTTAACAGTATTAACTTCAATATAAACGTCAATATATAAAACTTCGAAAAAATTTTGTTTAAAACAAAAAAACAAGGTCGCTTCGATTTTTTAAACATTAAGTTGTACTTTTGATTTGATAGTGTTGTAGCTGATGTTAAGACGAATTCAACGATATATAATAGTATGACCTTCACACTATTAATAACGTCGCAATAATATTGGCGCGCTAAACAGGCCAAATACCCCACTGTGCGCCGTCCAATATTTGTCGAATTCCGCTACATGCTGCTGAATAATGAAAATTACGCCTCGAAAACGCAAAAGTAGGCCATTTTTGGAGGTGACCGCAATTGGTGGGTCTTTTATCTATCGATTGTGACTACGTAGGGGCCCCCAAATGTTTGAAAAGTGCGGAACCCTTGCAACCTCGTGTACGTATACAATGTCTAGCGTTGTGTGAGGGTACCACCACACTGGCGCTCGACCAAGGTCAAATTCGGACCCACACCCTTAACCCAGTTGCGCGGAACACTCTGCACGATGAAAGAAAACCGCGGCCGAACTTCATTTCGATTATCATCGATTAAAATCCTAGCGAATCGAGTCAATCGGGGAATTGTTCTCGGCGAGGGCTGCGTCAGCGATTTGAACGCAGCCGGGGGAACGTAACAGCGTCCGATTTCTTTTTCGATCAGGTCGCGTGCATGGTAAAGAGGATCCTGAAGAGGATCTTGAAGAGGATCCCACTTCCGCAAACTTTCTCGGTCTGTTACCTGGGACAGATCGTCGCCATAGTAGACTAACGATGTTCGCGGAAGAAGCTACGAGCGATTTGCATACCCGTACCCATATTCAAATCAGCCCTCCATGCATTTTCTGTTCGCGAAAGCTCCACGGTCGGTCGACATCGAGGACGAGTTTCGGGCACCTCGCCATAATATGAGTAACGTGTGCTAAGCGTTTTCGTCTGGTAGCCAACTTTCTTTTCTCTCTATCGTTTCCCTTTTTCGAGGAACACCCTCCCCCTCTCTCTCTCTCGCCCCCTCCCACCGCCACGAAGCACGATCCTCGACGTCCCGCATTTTCCTAACTCTCTCCTTAGGTATTCGCGTGTTCCTCCGCATTTCCATTTCCTTAAACTCCTATTTCCACTGGCTCACCCTCCCCAGGGAATCAGCCAGGGGTGAAACTTCGAACCGTAGGACCTTGACAGGATTGGCACTATCTCAAAAGCGTTCTTTCTCTTCTTCCCTTTCATTTTCCCTCCCTCCATCTTCACATCTTCTTCTTTCGATCAACGTTCTGGCCCCCTTTAAGACGGACACCACCCATCTGCGTGAAACATTCGCGTCCGAATGTGATCTGCTTGTGAAATACCGATACGAAATAGTACACTCGGTCCGAGGCAGATAAATTGGATCTGAATAATACAGCAGTGGACTTTCGATGTTTACTTTACAGTGGACGACCGGTACCCTGTGTTGGACCGAGGATTTTTATACGATAACACAACCCCTTTGTGAGGATGCTTCTTAGATTGAATCTACGGGCTGTTTTAAAATTGTGATGGGTGCAACTCTGGATCGGTGGAGAACTGTCACTAAAATGGACAGCAATATTAATTTTAACATTACGAGGTCAAAATTGTTTTCTATCTGATCGTATAGTACTCGTCGCAACGAGCAAGAGTCTCAAATATTATAAGTAGACTACGGATTTTATGCATTTATGACAAAAATGGGTCAGCACAATTTAAAGCACTGGACATTAAAATGATTTAAAGACATCAGAGCGTAGTTTGGTTTCAGCTTGATCAGATAATTAAAAGAAGAACAAATTTTTGTTCACTCCTGTGTCTTGCAATAAATGCAAACATTTTTTTATTTTGCATAAAGATCCGCAGTTTCATTATAAGATATGTCACACTCGGTGTAAGAATGCAAGGAACTAAATCGGATTTCGATATACATTTTATTCTGTTATATTTTTATACAGGGTGTCCCAGCTGAAGGAGGCCACCTAAATATCTTCTTTATTTTCAATGGCACTAAAAGAATATTTATGACATAATTTAAATGGTATCGAAGAAGGAATATAATAGAAGAACAATTTCTTTTTGTCCGGTTTTTTTCCCATAGCTTTTTCAACGTCATTGTTATTATTTATCGGGAAAACTTTTTTTTTTATCGCATCACACATGTTAATGACTTAAGCATATTCGAATGTATTTTTTCAGCCGCCATAGGATGGAAGAAAAAAGTTTCCCCGATAAAAAAAATAACGATGACCTTGAAAAAACTACGAAAAATATAACCGGACAAAAGAAATTGTTCTTCCATGATATCCCTCCTTCGATACCATTTAAATTATGCCATAAATATTTTTTTTTGCTATTAAAAATAAAGGAGATATTTAGGTGGCCTCCTTCAGCTGGGACACCCTGTATAAAAATATAACAGAATAAAATATATATCGCGTACAATAACAAATGGATGAAAAGAGATCTGAAATTCAGTGAGAACTTCTTCGGTTTTTCTAATATTTACTAGCAAAATACATAGAATAAAACAAAATACACTCTATATAAAAACGTACATATATAATGATTGGTAAAAATATATAAAAATTCGTACAACATTAAAGGATTTTTCAAGTCTATCCAACCTGGTTTTTAGAAATCTATTATATAAACAGATGGAAACACACATAGAAAATATACAGTGGCTCACGAAAATATTCGAACGCCCTTTAAAACAGAATAACTTTTTTATAATTGTAACAAACGACCTGATTTTTTATAATCAATTAGAAGCACTATTTTATGAAATGATATGCAAACAAGATTTTCCAAAAAATTATAATTTACAAAGTTACATGCAAAAATAAAAAAGGCATTTTTTAAACTTTTTTTATTATAGGCCCCTTAATGAAAATTTAAAATATATGTTTTGTAGATCTATGTTAGTCATATACATGCTGAAAATTTCATCGAAATCGGTTGACGCAGGAAAAAACGACACGCATCGAGAGATGTACGATTTTGTGGATTTTAAGCAGAAACTGATCAAAAATCGTGTAAAACTACGATTTTCAACATTCTTAATCGCTTGTGGCTCGTGTGTATGTTAATTGATTTTGACGAAATTTTCATCATGTGTATAACTAACATATATCTACAAAATATACATTTTAAATTTTCTTTAAGGGCCCTAATAAAAAAGTTTTAAAAAATGACTTTTTTACTTTTGCATGTAACTTTGTAAATTATAATGTTTTGGAAAATCTTTTCTGCATATCATTTCATAAACCAGTGCTTCTAATTGATTATAAAAAATCAGGTCGTTTGTTACAATTATAAAAAAGTTATTCTGTTTTAAAGGGCGTTCGAATACTTTCGTGAGCCACTGTATGTATACATACAAAATAGTTATGCAATCATTTCGAAGATGTTCACAATAAGCGCGATAATCTGAGTGATAACGCGAATGTAAGCTTTAGTTTGATGTTTGGTTTACTTTTACAATTCTTGTAAATTGATTACAGCGCTCGTTGAAATGTCAAATAATTCGAATTCAATTAAACGATTCAATTAACGGATAAAGAGTATGAACAAATTTTAGAGGAAATCCTGCTGAATACTAATTCTTGCTTCGCCCAGGATACAGAGTAATGTGTGTAATGGTTTCGCGGATGGTTTCAACGATCCAGTACGATCTACAAACATATTTTTCCATAAATTCAGAGATACCACGATCGTGTAGTAGTGGTTTCGCCTGTCCCAACCCTGTTTATTAGCCTGATTAAGTCGTTTTTGGATCCATGCCAGCCCATATTCTTCTAGCACGGAATATTTTAACGGACTGTATAGAATATTTTCCGCAACGATAACAAATGCTTCCTATAAACTGGCTGCGACCTTTCGGCAAACTGTGTTTCCATCCGGTCGAAATTATTCGTTCAATTCCAATATTCATCACGTTGCATGGAAAATATCTTCCATAGCTGGGTAACATAGTATTTTAAATAGTAGATACTAAATTACTAGTAGATATTAAATTATTACTAAAAAAATAATTAAATTATGTACTAAAAAGTATGTGGTGCCCACTTAAAAAGAAAAATGAAGGTGACCTTCACGTTTCATGAACGAATATCTTATCTGAATTTTTTTATATTCTTAAACTGCTATTTATTGTTAAACTGCTGGTTTTACGCGTTTGTAGGAATCGTCGTTACATATCTAGTGTTTCAAGAAGATATTGATGTCTCGAAAGTAAATATCAACAAGCCTGCCGTACCGTTAAAGTCATGTCAAGGTCATAGGTCTAAAAAATATATAATACATAACAAGTTTTAAAAGAAATCCCAACAGAAACATTCTGTAAACAGGAGCCAAGTTCTTATGGCCGTAAAAAGTTGTGAGATCAAACAAAATACGGCCAAGTTCGTTAGCTTAGAAAAATAAAAATAAAAATTAGTTAAAAAGAACGCTATTTAATTTTTAAAGAGTCACATGGAGGGCTAAATTATTCAAACTTGGCCGTTACTTTTTAAACCAATGGCCCTAAAACGTGTTAGGTAGCGGCCAAGTTTGAATAATTTAGCCCTCCATGTGACTCTTTAAAAATTAAATAGCGTTCTTTTTAACTAATTTTTATTTTTATTTTTCTAAGCTAACGAACTTGGCCGTATTTTGTTTGATCTGACAACTTTTTACGGCCATAAGAACTTGGCTCCTGTTTACAGAATGTTTCTGTTGGGATTTCATCAATTTTTGTTGAAATTTCATCAATTGTCAAGTAGGTATCAAAGATTAACACTTTGCCGGCGAATTAGAACCCAACTTTACCTAGATCTTTTTTGTTATAATTTTAGTGTCATTTTCTACCTTATTGTAATCTACCAGTTTGAGCTTTTTGCCACTACCTCGAATGGCGCTATACGAACGTTTGAAGGGAGCAGATGATTCTTTCCGGAATTTACACGGTTCCTTATGGGAAAAGCGGCATATTTCATTTTCTCCATACATAACCTATTTCGTTTTTTTTTTAATACAACCCCTTTAAGCTGTAAAATTTCAAACTTTGATAATTATTCCTTTGAGTGTTTGTTATGGTGGACCTATGTACCAAATTTCAAGCTTGTAGGTCAATGAGAAGTACCCAAAAGGTTTTGATGATCTGTCAGTCAGTCAGTCAGTCAGTGAGAAATTTAGCGATTTTTGAGGTCCTATATCTCGGAACCTACTAATGTTGGAAGATTAATGTTTTGTCAATATTGAGACATGATAGCATTTAACAAGTGTACGAAATTACATCTCTCCATCTGCCTCCAGTGTCGAGTTATAAGCCTCTAAAAAACGGCCAAGTTGTTTCGTGTAAAAGGAGGTAGTGCAAGAACTTGGCTGGTGCACTACCGTGCACCTAGATCTATTTCTATTTTCTCGCCGATTAAAAACTAATCGATTCCGTTCGTTTTTTGTCTGGCCACCGGAAGTGCGCGAATAATTAACCACCGTTAGTTAGCACCTGTATAATTAGATGCTAGCCGTGCCACTACTTTTGTTCGCGACTGTATTCGGCAGTTCGGAATAGTTCTCACCACTTCGAAACTAAAACGGACACAGTCTTCCGGCCTCGGAATGCGCAGGCTTTCATGTTGTCGATTCATTCGCCTAAACCATACTTCTTTTCATGGGAGCAGGGTTGCAAAGGGTGGCGTGAGGTGGGGCTGGGTGTTAAGATTCCTTCGAACCACGTGATCAGCACCCCGAGGGAATGTGGCGATATTACTAGTTCTTGTGTTTCCTACGGGCAAGCATTCAGGCCATGCAGGTTTTGTCATCGAGCCTCTTTGTTTGCGCTCGAGCATAAAAACGCGCTCATTCCGCGCTCATCTCTTCCCCCTTAGCTTTCCACAGCGTGATGCTGTTTTTGATTTAGCACACGCGCAATCCACCGTGTACGTGCAACGTTCTCCCACAATTGTCGTCGGTTCCTTGCGCCAACGACAATACCGAACGCGAGCATTTTTTCTTTCCCTGTGTTCCCTATTGAGTTTGAAGCCGGCCCCTGTGTTCACCATCAGACGTCGTTATCACGCCCAATACTCCTCGAATTATTCTGACAAATACAACTGTCACGAACTGTCCAAGGATCCCCGTCAAGGTCTCCGACCAAAAGCTGTACCACCAGGATGGCACTTATTTTCGACTTTTGGATTTCTTTTACGGCACCCTCCGCCTCCCACAACTGTGGGGGTAACAGTTGTTCCAAATTATCCAAAACAAATCTGTACAAAGTTTCAGTGCCCACAGATAACAGGAAACAATCCTCAAAACGATTAAATATTAACCCTTTGCACTCGGAGGCTGTGTTAACCCGACAATTAAACATAAGTAAAAGTAAACGAAAAGTCAACATTCCTTCCGACCCAGAATAATTCCAGAAGTTTCGATCCTATAGGACCAATGGTTCAGGAGTTATGCTTGCTTAAAGTTGAGCAATCTGCAGTGTTTTTGACAGGTAAAGGCGCCGCCATATTGGTATGTAGTGATGACTGCGAGTCGCTTACCTTGCCCCCTCCCGGACCTAATGTGGAAATTATGTCTTATAAAATCATTTTTATTATTTCAATAATTGCAACATAAAAAATCTGGAATCTGTCATTTCGACCGTTGGTCTTATGTTTACCTTTTACGAAGAATGTTTTTCCAAATCAGGAGATTATAAAAATATGAGAATCGCCTACAATTTGATTTGCCTCGTCAACGTTAATACATTCTCATCGAATCGTACAAATTCATTCGGGTCAAAATATTTATTATAAAGTATCTCAATCCTATTGTTTGTTACATTGACCCTTTATTGGCTTCCGGGCCCTTTGAACGCAACTTTGTCGAAATTCTTTGAAACGTTTCTGCCCGAACGAGATGGGGGAAGTGGTCGATGACAGAATTGGTCAAAAATTTTATTTAATTAAAAATTTTTGCCGAACTCTGGTGGATGGGAACGCAAACAAAAGATGGCTAGATTTTTGTCGGGGAAGGGGCGGGGGGTAGTGCAGCTGTTTCATCAGTTCGATTGAATGTAAGCATTCTGATAATCGGGTCGCAGTCGGGTTTTCGTGGTCGCTGGTCGCCTTTACCCGGTCGGTACTGAAATCAGAGAACCCTATCAAGCCCGGGGGAGCCGATTGTGTTTCGTCAAAACAGTTTCCGGGGTGATTCGAGTTGCGCAGTTTTCAGGAGATTGAACGTTTCACGCAGCGTGACGGGGCAAAGCTGCCAGCGAATTCGCACTGTTTCACCGCGAAAGCAAACGATGTCGGACACAAGTGACCTTAATACGTTCAATTGGTACGCAGTTGGCCTTTCATCTGTTTCGTGTGTTCCATTTCTCCGATAGAAATTCGTCTGGAACGAATGCAGCTTCTGGAAATCACGTTTCCTGCACAGATGGCGCAAGCGGCTCGGTTCCGTTCTGTCCCGTTTCGTTTCACCTTCTCCGAACCCGGTCTGTTCGGTTGAACGGCCCGGCGTAGGCTCGTTCGGTAAATGGTCCGCCTGATTTCCTTCGAAAGGGACTAGGAAATCGTTGAGAATACTGTTCCTTTGAAATTTTTCGAATTTATGCGCGAACACTTTGACACAGTTCACGTCCCGCGAGCATCGCCAAAGAAAGCGTTCTTTTGTTGTTACCTGGGGCATCTCGTATTCAATGTCGCGTACACCGGTTCCCTTTCTCTCTCTCTCTCTCTCTCTCTCTCTCTCTCTCTCTCTCTCTCTCTCTCTCTCTCTCTCTCTCGGTACTCTCTCCATTCGCACGGAATCCTGATCGAATATATGCCAGGACTTTTGTTTACCACACTGTCCGGTATACAGTCAGCGAAATTCGTTTAAACGCACATACAAAAATAAGGACTTTGGGGCTAAAGGTTAAAAATTTTAATAAGAAACGTTTTACAATAACTGATTATAAATATATTTATATACTATAATATTTGTACGTGTATATATTTACCAAAACATTTATGTAAGAATTTTTACAAACAGAACCATATTTTACGTGCGAAATTCGTTTAAACGCACATACAAAAATAAGGATTTTGGGGCTGAAGGTTCAAAATTTTAATAAGAAACGTTTAACAATAACTGAGGATTATAAATATATTTATATACTATAACATTTGTACATGTATATATTTACCAAAACATTTATGTAAGAATTTTTACAAACAGACCATATTTTACGTGCGACATTTGTTTAAACGCACATACAAAAATAAGGATTTTGGGGCTAAAGGTTAAAAATTTTAATAAGAAACGTTTAACAATATAACTGAGGATTATAAAAATATTTATATACCATAACATTTGTACATGTATATATTTACCAAAACATTTATTGTAAGAATTTTTACAAACAGAACCATATTTTACGTGCGAAATTCGTTTAAACGCACATACAAAAATAAGGATTTTGGGGCTGAAGGTTCAAAATTCTAATATGAAACGTTTAACAATAACTGAGGATTATAAATATATTTATATACTATAACATTTGTACGTGTATATATTTACCAAAACATTTATGTAAGAATTTTTACAAACAGAACCATATTTTACGTGCGACATTCGTTTAAACGCACATACAAAAATAAGGATTTTGGGGCTAAAGGTTCAAAATTTTAATAAGAAACGTTTAACAATAACTGAGGATTATAAATATATTTATATACTATAACATTTGTACATGTATATATTTACCAAAACATTTATTGTAAGAATTTTTACAAACATAACTATATTTTACGTGCGAAATTCGTTTAAACGCACATACAAAAATAAGGATTTTGGGGCTGAAGGTTCAAAATTGTAATAAGAAACGTTTAACAATAACTGAGGATTATAAATATATTTATATATAATACTATAACATTTGTACGTGTATATATTTACCAAAACATTTATTGTAAGAATTTTTACAAACAGAACCATATTTTACGTGCGAAATTCGTTTAAACGCACACGCAAAGAAAATAATTTACAATTAAAAATGCATGAACAAATTTAATATTTTGTATGGCCGACATTGTGTTTTGAAATTAAGCGAGAATTCGATTGTTCTTTGAATATACAAGGTTGGTAATAGCTGTATTAGGAATTTCTTCCCAGCAGAGCGTTTAATTTCTTCTTCTTCCTCTTCTTCTTCGGACACGGGACAACATTTACATTAAATTTGAAGAACTTCCATTTTGCCACCAAACACGATGATAGACAATATTGTATAACGTCACAAAAAAAGATATTTCCATTTTATAGAGCAGTAATAATTACTGAAGAAAATGCTTGTTATTTAACCAGTTATTTCGTCAACCTCGAATGACAACTCTGAGGTGAATTTTGACACTACAAATTGCTGTACCTTTATGATCACTCTTTAAATCAACCACTTTCCTTTATAATTTTTCTCAATATCGGGGAAAAAAGAACTGCGTTTTCAACGAGTTACTATCTACCGAATTTCTCACAAAAAATAAAAGCCTTTATTGTTCAGAGTCACCGTAAAACAAACCATTCTTTCGCATATAACATTTTTGTATATACCATTTGATATGTTCGAGTTATAATTATAATCAAACACTACAGTTTACATTTCATTAACAACAGTAAAGAGATGTGGTATATGTCGACAAAGTACGTCACATATAATATTTGCATAATAATTAACCAATCTAGTTTTAATATTTCGGGGCGTATCCTTTTGCATGTACACCGAGTTTTCCATTAAAAAGTGCTATCTTAAATTATAAACAAACGTTTCGTTACACTATGTATATAATTGGAGATTATCGATTGAACTGTTCAATGGCGATAGCTAGGTTGAGGATTTATGCATTTACGACAAAAATGACTCGACGCAAATTTGAACAGTAAAAATATTGGAAGAATTAATAAAACATTTTTGTATTATTGTCGACCTATTAAACGTATTAAGAAAGAAAAGAAATTTCTATTTCACTGCAGTTTGTTGCCATTTAGGCTGAAAACGTTTATTTTGCATAATGATCCGCTACCTAGCAATTTTACTTTCGACCTAGCAAGTTACCTTTGAGTGTATGATCTATTAAATCTTTTAAAGGGCAAACTTTATTTACCGGACTCAGAATTACTATTTTTCTCCTACGAATTATGATGTATTTGGTAGGTAATCCAGTAGATTTGTACTCGGTCCGGATGCAGATCGAAGTTTCGATCCTCTAGGATCAATAGTTGCGGAGATATGGTCGCTTAAAGTTGATCAAATTGCAGTGTTTTTGACGGGTAAGGGCGCCGCCATATTGGTTTGCAGTGACGACCGCGAGCCGCTTACCTTGCTCCCCCTGACCTAATCCTAACCAACTCAGTAAGCGGCGTGCGACCGTCACTACAAACTAATATGGCGGCGCCCTTACCTGTCAAAAACACTGAAAAATGCTCAACTTTAAGCAAGCATAACTCTTCAACCATTGATCCTACAGGATCGAAACTTTGATCTGCATCCGCACCGGGTAAAAATCTTACATACCAAATACATCATAATACTATTAAAGATTATTAGTGTATCATATGCTCTATAAAAAAATTATTAAATTTAAATTTAAAATAGTAGTGTTCTAAATTGTTGCGAGTTGCATCGCATCATTTGTAAACAGTAGATCCATTTACACGTTGAAGCTGCCGTTTTGTAACATAAATTCGTTCGGTTGCAAATATAAATGTGTTCTAGTTTTAATCATTTAATTGTGACTCGTTGCAAACGCGGATTACTGTGATTAAACCAAACCTGCTTATAGTAAATGATTTTATAACCGATTGTTTGCAATTCTCTACTTCGTTGACGAATTAAAAGAAAATATTGAAGACAATAATTTATGTTTACGTGGAGCACTTGATCAAATGTTCGATTGGGAATATTGTTAAGAATTTGCCGGAAATTTCTTTGTTGAGGAATTAAAAGAAGATATTGAAGACAACCATGTATTCTGCTGGAAATTTTAAGGACGTTTTATCCTAGAATGCGGTTTCACCCAGAATTTGTGTTGTCAACGAAGTTTATTCTCGAACTCGCGTTCCCTCGGGTTTATAATATCGGGTTACATTGACTACATGTCGCACCGACATTATTTTGACTGACAAGAGCTGCGCGCGTGACTGACAGCAACATTGACTGACAAAAATATAGTCGGCGACAGTCTTCTCGAATTGTCAGTGATAAAACTTGTATCGTCAAGTAAATACCACTACAACGTACAGGAATGATTCTTTTTAAAGATTCGTTCTGTACAGGGTGTAAAGAAATTATGGATCCGGATCGATGAAGAAGATCGACGAAGAGGATCTCTGTAAAAAAGGAGAACCTGGCCCTCCACTTAAAAAATCTTTTCTCTTTACTTGGAAAAACCTTTATCCACCTTAAAAAAATTTCACCTTGGAACTCAAGGTCAAGGAGGATTTCGCGGAAACTTTTGTTTACAGATCCTCATCGATCCGAAGATGTATTTTACACCCTGTACAGGGTGTTTCATAATTATATGTCGTGACTACCCTAGTAAAAAACTTGACCTTGACCTTGAGTTTCAACCATGGGTCAAAAACGAACCGTTCGCTTGAAAATTAACGTTGAAGCTCAAATAAGTTTTGAAGTTGTTCCACGATACGTTTCTTTTGTAGTTAAATGGAATCCAAATAGCTGTGTAATGTCTCGAATAATTTTATTTTACTCACAAATACGCGCCAATAATGCTGTTCAATTGTTATTGTCTACTATTTCGCTCGCTGCTCGGTCGCTCGCCGCTTATCTCAACGTGGCTTCGAACATACCGAACCCCAATCACACCTCGTCTCAATCATACGTTAATTTTCAAGCGAACGGTTCGTTTCTGACCCATGGTTCCTTTCTGACTTTTGTTCCCCCTGATGAGTACTATACGACGCAATGACAAAAAAATTTGGTAATTATACAGAAATGGTCTGCCTACTTCGATTTTAATGAAATTTAAATATGTTATACAGCAACACATTTTGAACAACTTTTTCCTTTTCCAATATAGGGGGGTCGCTTTTAGTTTTCGAGATATTTGCAAAAAACTATCGCTCTAATACTGTATTGAATTTTTCGTATTCTTGCACGCTCCGTGGCAACGTAAGCCTGTCCCGGTGCGGCGTTTGTTTACATTTTGACGCTGTGGAGGTGAGAGAGAAAACAGGGTCTCACTCTGGTCATGTATATATAGGGTGAGCATTCAATTTTGAAAGAATACTTCTGGATTTCCGTATGCGTGGTCGGCGCCCCCCACCACCTAACTCTAACTAATTCTGATTTCATGATTTTTCCATTACTGTGAGTTTTCCATTACTTTCCCATTACGCATACGAAAATGTAGGAGTAGTCTTTCAAAACTGAAAGCTCACCCTATATATGTATGTATGGTCAGAGTGAGACCCTGTTTTTTCTCTCATCTCCGCAGCGTGTTTACAAGCAATATGTAAACAAACGCCGCGCCGGGACAGGCTTACGTTGCCACGGAGCGTGCAAGAATACAAAAAATTCAATACAGAGTATTAGCGATAGTTTTTTGCAAATATCTCGAAAACTAAAAGCGACCCCCCTATATTGGAAAAGGAAAAAGTTGTTCAACATGTCAATATCTATAACATATTTAAATTTTATCAAAATCAGAGTAGGCAGACCTTTTCTGTATAATTACCAAAAATTTGTTCAACGTCAAGGTCAATTTTGCCGCAAGTTTTTTTTTAACAAATCTCCACCGATCCAGAGATGGAGAATCACGCTAGAGTAGCCACGACATATAATTTTGCAACACCCTGTACATACAAGCAGTCTTTTCACGAGAGTCATTTTTAATTTCAATGTTCGAAGTGGCACGAACAAAAATTCAACCCACGTTCCGCTTCGAGGAATTTGTGTTATTCATCGTGCTTCGCATATGAAGAACGGCGAACGCCCGACATGAAAATCATTTTGTAGAATCACTGTTGTGAGACTTAATTTCGAAATATTAATAGCGCCGTGCAAATACGGTTCGCGTTCGAGCGTGTAATAGCACGGCGGAAAAAAAAATAATTCGTCGGCCTTTATTTCTCCAGAGAAATCAAGCAGAGCGTTCCTGCAATTTGAAATTCGCCGAGACTGAAAATACAGCAGAAATTAACAGCTGTGTTTAACGTACGCCGAATATTATAACACCGCGGTTTTACCTGTATCACTTTTCTCCGAGAGTCTCCGCGAATGCCCCGAGGAGATCCAACTGCTGCGAGACTAGCTTCTTCGGAAGTAAACTCCCGTGTCACGTGTCAGCCGTTAATTATTCTTCCGACTGCTACAAATGTGCAGTCTGTAGTCTTCATTAGTCCCCGTATGTATCTAAAATCTTGCTAGGCGGCCGACAACAGAGTTTCCTCTCTTCCAAGAAGATCTCCTTACATACTTCAGCAACTCATGATGATTTATTCATCGTGTTGAAGGATGGACCCTTCACGGTCCCTTTTCAATCTTGACACTCCCTCTTATATTACAAATCCTCCCTCGTCAAATTTTCAATTTCGCTGTCTCGAACAATTCATCCTAGCTGGCCAAGTTCCTACATGGCAAGAATGACGCTCGTGATACTCCCTCAGAAACAGCCTTAAACAAATGAACGATTAGAAATCAATTTCTGCGTACATCATTTTGTATGTGCCCCTCTTTTGGGATGTGAACATTGTCAGAGGAAAGTTGAATCCTTGGAACGTGTGAGTGGTCGTGGACCTACTGCGTTGAACAGGACCATCGTCCTCGGTATGTCCAGGAGAACATAGCACAAGATCATAGAGATTTGTCTAGCTAGCTAAGTATTCCTGATCTTAATGCGTTCAACAGGACCATCGTCCTCGGTGTGTCCAGGAGAACATAGCACAAGATCATAGAGATTTGTCTAGCTAGCTAAGTATCCCTGGTCCTAATGTGTTCAACAGGACCATCGCCCTCGGTGTGTCTAGAACAACATAGCAAAAGATCATAGATTTGTCTAGCTAGCAAACCAACCGCGAACCCTCTGCGTTGAACAGGACAATTGTCCTTGACGTGTGTGAGCGGACCTAGCACAAGATCACAGAGATTTGTCTAGCTAGCTAAGTGACCGTGAATCTTCTGTGTTGAACAGGATTATTGCCCTTGATATGTGTAAGAGAACATATCACAAGATCATAGATTTGTCTAGCTAGCAAACCGACCGTGAACCTTATGCATTGAACAGGACCATTGTCCTTGGCGTGTCTAGGATACCACAGCACAACATCATAGGTTCGTCTAGCTAGCTCCCCTGGAGTCTCTCTAATAAAGAACAATACCCAGCGTCTTCCGAAATGCGAATCGACGAGACATGCGAATGATGCGCCAGTGCCAGCTCGATCTCGCGATATGAGTGACCGTGAATCTTCTCCGGTGAACAGGATCGTTGTCATTGATACGAATAGAAGAGCCTAGATTCTTTCACCTAGCTCTTTCAGCATCACTCTAATAACGAGTAACACGTAGCGTCTCTTGAAATGCGAATGGACGATAGTCGTGAGCAAAGTGTCAGCTCGATCTCGCGATGTGAGTGACCGTGACCGTCGACCAAGTGAACAGGACTATTGTCGTCGATGCGTGTAGATAACCACGGAGGAAATAAGTGACGATGTAGTGGATCGCGAGTGCGGGAGTCGTGGCGTGACGTGCAGGTGGCCATTGGGAAGAGGAACGCGAGGGTTCTTGATGCGATGTGAAGATCGTCATGAACCACCCTGCGACCAGGGACCCGCTTGGCTCCAGGTCGCCGGGATGCTGTTACCACTCGTGGAACCCGCAGGTGTACCCGCCTTGCAGGGTGTGCCAGAGGCCGGTACTGACGCTGCAACAGTGCACCCTGCGATACGCCGCGTCCTACGTGCGTCCAAACTATCCGGAACCGGAGTACCAGCAACAACAACAACAAACACAGCCACAACAACACCAACATCAACACCAACATCCACAGCAACAACATCAGCACCAACACCAACAACAGCACGAGGAACGTCCGCGAAGACAACGATCGGCGGATACCCCGTCCCCACGAAGGCATGTGGATATCATTGACAGGCGACCACCATCGAACCCCTATTACCACACGCATCCGCCGCCAAGCTCATCCTCCGGCCACCACCTGAGCAAGTCGGTCAGCGCGGCTAGGCTCGGCTCACCTGGCGGATCGCTCGGTCAGCGTTCCCCCGGTGGATCACGGTTACCGAAACCGCCGGCACTCGAAACGCCCGAGAGATGGATAGGCGAGGAGACCAAGAGATCGTTACCCTCCCACGTTTATAAGTATTACCTCGCCCACACCAAGGAATACCGGCGCCAGAACGTCAAGGTAATCCGCGAATTTCCAACACTAGCTCCTCAGGATTTGCGCGAAGTAAAAAGTCTCTGCGGATATTTGACACGGTGGAAGATCAAATTCAAATCAGATTACACTGTCCAACAAATTTCAACTTTTTTTTTCACGTTTCGATTTTCACTTTGCGATTCTTATAGAGTTTTTTGTGCTGATTCCGATTCTGCCCTTAATTTCCCCCCTTTTTTATTGTTTTTTTTATTGTTGTAAGTGCGGGGAGTTTAATTGATTCCGAATCTGCCCTTAATTTCCCCCCTTTTTTAAATTTTTTCTTTATTGTTGTAAGTGCGGGGAGTTTAATTGATTCCGAATATGCCCTTAATTTCCCCCTTTTTTATTGTTTTTTTATTGTTGTAAGTGCAGGGAGTTTAATTGATTCCGAATCTGCCCTTAATTTCTCCCCTAGATGCACAGTTTTTGAGAAATTTGACTTTGAGGAAATATTTTTCAACTTTAAATAAATGTTGTAATGTTATTATAAAAGATTTTGAATTGTTCTTTACTGCAAAAGATTCTGTAGACTTTCCCGAACACACAGTGATCATGTTCAAGGTCAATTTTGCGGCAGGCTCTTCTCATATTTCTTTTCACCCTGTACAACATAGGAGTCGGATAGAAATGTCATTCTTTCTAGAATGATTTTAAACAGCTAAAATGGAAACACTGATATTTTTAATATTTTTAAATTCTTCCCAAAATTCTGAATGCTAAACCCACTTTTAGTTTATTTTTCCTACAAATTATCTGCTAACAATTAACTTGCACATCTACTCAAAATAAAACAATAAAATCAAGCTAGATGCTTGTATTTTTTAATTATCATTTTATTGAAACATAAGTATGTACTTGCAGAAACTACTGCAGTATTTCAACATTTCATTTTTATGTTATTAAATTAAATAGGTACTTTTCAAAACTTCGTTTCGGTGGGAATGTTTTTGTTAAATTTATGACCTTGTTATTTTGAAGGTCTGGTACTAGAAGCGAGTATTCGTCGCGGAATGTTAGTCTACACTAATATATTTTAACCAAGTCGGAATTAATGCTTAACATTTACATGCACTTATTACTCACAATTAAGGGAACGCAGTATCCGTGCAACACTGTGCAATCCTATGCAACCCTGTGCCGGTTATATATGGCGGCATTTAATATACGTATTTCACAATGGCCTATGGGGTGGAGAACCGGAAGGTTGTGGGGTGAACCGTGTGGGCAGATACATGTCATAAATCATTAGTGAAAACAAAACTATACGGCGTGCTCGTTCCAAAATAAATTATATAAGGACATTGAAAATTCTTTCTACAAGGTTCAACATTTAAAAGTAATAATAAATTTAAATTACTTTAAATATAAATATAATTTTAAATTTATAGATGAATCAACATATGCAAACAGCAAACTTAAACAAATTCCCAGTTTTCTTCATTTAAACACTGTAACACTTGTACAACTTTTTTTCTGTTGGTGTTGCAACATGTACGTCTTTATTAGTCTTTATTAGATGTACGTCTTCTTTATACATAGTGTAAAACAAAAATGGATGAGATTACCCTAGATGGACAATCACAGTGGATTAAAATACTTTTCTTCCAAATTCTTTTTTCAATCGTCTGTACTATAGGATTCCCCTAGAACATGTAATAAAAATGGAACATAATTGGTCGGTTCAAATTATAAAGCAGAAATGAATGAGGTACTATACAGGCTGTCTCAGAAATGTATTTCCTTGGAAAGGGTGATAGCTAAGATCATCTGAAATAACTTGTTCCCTTACAAAAATATTCTCTGTGGCCTCGTTCAAGAGTTATTAACGAAAAACACGGGCCAATCGGAGCGCAGCTGCAGCAGACGGATTACAGCTCGGCCAATGCCAACGCCCGGCTCAGCGCGAGCCGCCAATAGCCGCGCTCTCATTGGTCCGTCTTTTGCGTTAATAACTCGTTAACGAAGCCGCGGAGAACATTTTCACAAAGGAGAAAGTTACTTCAAATAACCTTTGCGATCACTCTGTTCAATGAAACACAACATTTTTGGGAGATCCTGTATTGTCCTAGGATTTTCTGGGGATCGTGTAAAGGTTAAGAATCGAAATTGTTTGAGTTGGCTGCTCTTTACTTTACCGGACTCAAAATTTGTGCCTTTCTCCTGCGAATTATGACGTATTTGGTATGTAATCCAGTAGATTCGTACCCGGCGCGGATGCAGATCGAAGTTTCGAACCTCTAGGATCAATGGTTCAGGAGTTATGCTTACTTAAAGTTGAGCATTTTTAGTGTTTTTGACAGGTAAGTGCGCCGCCATATTGGTTTGTAGTGACGGTCGCACGCCGCTTACTGAGTTGGTTAGGATTAGGTCGAGTGGGGGGCGGGGGAGGGCGACAAGGTAAGCGGCTCGCGGTCGTCACTGCAAACCAATATGGCGGCGCCCTTACCCATCAAAAACACTGCGATTAGCTCAACTTTAAGCGACCATATCTCCTCAACTATTGATCCCAGAGGTTCGAAACTTCGATCAACATTCGCGCCGCGTATGAATCTACTGGATTACATACCAAATACATCATAATTCGCAGGAGAAAGCTACTAATTTTGAGTCCGGTAAAGTAAAGTTTACCCAATGATTTTGTTAGTATTGCGCCGTATTAAATTCGCCGAGTTGGATCACGAACACCAATCAAACGAACAGCACAAAAGTGCCATTCGTTCCAATTTGTAATCTTATCCGTGAAAACCTGGAACGGCATTCGATCGGGACCGGTGATTCATTCCTAAGGTAAATGAGTTGGCGCTTGACGTTGAACGAATGCCAAAATATTTTTGTTGTCTGTGACCTTATCGCTCGGCTCACTCGCAACTGGAATGCTCTGCAGGATGAGTGACATAATTAGATCGGTTCGTTGCTTGAATCGACATTCAGAAATATTTGAAAGACTGCGCCGTGTGTCCTGCGATATCCTTTGTTTCTGTCCGCTTCGCTGCACATTGCACGTCGAAATTTTTCAATTCCCGATCGCTCGGTTTGAAAAGTTATATCGAGGAAGTCCCTTCAATACATTCATTTTATTGTAACAGGTATAATTAATCGATCCAGCAAATCGAGTGTCCATTATTGTAATTATTTATATTTTCAATGAGAAAAACATTTTTATTAATGATAGAACTCGACATACATAATGCAAATATTAATAGGAAAAATGTTGTTTGGCTCGGGGGCAGGTTCTACTGAGCGTAGCGTTGGTGTCGAACCGTGGTGAATCAGTGAACAAGAGCAGCATTTTTTGTGACTAATATCAATCGTATTCCCAATTTTGATCGAATATTTTCTACTACATCGAATCCAAAATACAGATGATATTTAAAGTCTATAAAAATGCTGTATTATTTTCGTTCGATTACAATCATGAAGAAATAAATGTGTATGTAGCGTCTGTGTTTTGCAATTAACGGAGACAATTTTTATCTTGCACAAAAATCTGCAGTCTCGAGATACAAAATCTTATATTTTTATAATAATATAAATTATTCGATCATGCTAATCGAGTGCCCATTATTGTGTCATTCGTATTTTCAATGCGAAAAACATTTTTATTAATGATGGAACTCGACATACATAAAGCAAATATTAATACAAAAATGGATATATTAATTTCGGCTTGGAGGCAGGTTTTACAGAGCGTACCGATGGTGTCGAACCGTGGTGAATCAGTGAACAAGAGGAGCAAAAATTGATTTAATTAAAGCTCACTGTACAGTACTATTTTTCGTGTCTAATATACGTTGAATTAATTCGTTCAACAATCATATTCTCAATTTTAATCGAATATTTTCTAGTAGATCGAATGCAAAATATAGATAACATTTAAAAGCTGTATTATTTTCGCCCGATTACAATGACGAAGAAATAAATGTCTACGTATTTTTATCTCGCACAAAAATCCGCAGTCTTGCGATATAAAATCTTATTTTTATAATAATATAAATTAGATCAAGCAAATCGAGTGCCCATTATTGTAATCATTAATATTTTCAATGCAAAAACATTTTTATTCATGATGGAACTCGACATACATAAAGCAAATATTAATACAAAAATGGATATATTTATTTCGACTCGGAGGCAGGTTTGACTGAGTGTAGCGTTGGTGTCGAACCGTGGTGAATCAGTGAACAAGAGGAGAAAAAATTGATTTAATTAAAGCTCACTGTACAGTACTATTTTTCGTGTCAAACAATCAATCGGGTCTCAATTTTGATCGAATATTTTCTAGTAGATCGAATGCAAAATATAGATAACATTTAAAAGCTGTATTATTTTCGCTCGATTACAATGACGAAGAAATAAATGTCTACGTATTTTTATCTCGCACAAAAATCCGCGGTCTTGCGATATAAAATCTTATTTTTATAATAATATAAATTAGATCAAGCAAATCGAGTGCCCATTATTGTAATCATTAATATTTTCAATGCAAAAACATTTTTATTCATGATGGAACTCGACATACATAAAGCAAATATTAATACAAAAATGGATATATTTATTTCGACTCGGAGGCAGGTTTGACTGAGTGTAGCGTTGGTGTCGAACCGTGGTGAATCAGTGAACAAGAGGAGAAAAAATTGATTCAATTAAAGCTCACTGTACAGTACTATTTTTCGTGTCAAACAATCAATCGGGTCTCAATTTTGATCGAATATTTTCTAGTAGATCGAATGCAAAATATAGATAACATTTAAAAGCTGTATTATTTTCGCCCGATTACAATGACGAAGAAATAAATGTCCACGTATGTTTATCTCGCACAAAAATCCGCAATCTAGCGATGCAAATTGCTGCGACTCTATAAATTTAACAATACAGCGACGCGGCTGATTTACATTTCAATTTATTTCATCCTTCGGGCAAAGCCTTTTATGCCGCGGCGTGAACTATAAAATCCGGCTTACGTGACTATAATTACTCGGAAATGTGTGTATAGTGTGTGCGCGCGTAATCGAAAGTAGACTTAATGAATGACGACAATTAACGTTTCATTAATGTCGCCGCAAATGTTTATGAATAAATTCACATCCGCTCGCGGCCACGGATTATGAAAATCGAGCTCGCTGCTAAGAGCTACACACTTTAACGAGCAGCTTTGCCGATGATCTATCTATCAAATTAAAACATTTATTCAGGCACAGATGTACGAGACCCCCTCGTGCAATTTCGTTTCACTCGGCAAAATGCACGTGTCAATTATTCAACAACGCTAATTTTCTTTTATGTGCTTAGAAAGCGTAAAAAACATAATCGGATCCGTTAGTTATTTTATACAGGGTGGGTCTCTACATATTACCACTTCGATTTACACGACTATCATCATTCGTTCTGGCTATTCGTTCTTACTAGGTTTTTGACTATTCGTTCTTAATAGAATATTCGTTTTTAATAGTTTTTTTTGTAGGTGGATGCGTAGAGGACATATGAAGGTCATTCGCTTTTTTAAACAATGGAAACATATTTTGTATTGCCCCACTTGCTGCATATATTCTTTAATAATAACAATCTCTTTATGCATTTATGGGTTCAAAAAATGCTAGAAAATAAAATTCCACTGAATTTAGTATGATTTTTATTCATTTCAGTTCTACGAAGACTGCTACCAATAAATATAACATTTCACATGATTACACTTTCTTAAATTTTACCTACAAAAATTGAGGGCTGCTCTTTACTTTACCGGACTCAAAATTTGTGCCTTTCTCCTACGAATTATGAAGTATTTGGTATGTAATCCAGTAGATTTGTACCCGGCGCGGATGCAGATCAAAGTTTCGATCCTGTAGGATCAATGGTTCAAGAGTTATGCTTGCTTGAAGTTGTGCAATTTTCAGTGTTTTTGACAGGTAAGGGCACCGCCATATTGGTTTGTAGTGATGGTCGCAGGCCGCTTACCGAGTTGGTTAGGATCAGGTTGAGTGATGGGGGGGAAGCGGCTCGCGGTCGTCACTACAAACCAATATGGCGGCGCCCTTACCTGTCAAAAGCACTGAAAAATGCTCAACTTTAAGCGACCATATCTCCTCAACAATTGATCCTAGAGGATCGAAACTTCTTTCACGATTTATAAATAATGTTCGTGATTTATCTGCCTGTGTATAGCCTTTGAAAGAAACGAACGAAAGTTCCGACTACTTGTAGGACGATGTAATGTTTGCGATGAGCTGGACAATTGTTTGGACAATTGGACAATTGTTTGTGCATCAATATCGTTTTCCTCTTGAATAATAAACAAACTGGCCATTTAGCCACGTGACAGAACAGACGATTTGTCGGGCGAATTAATATTTCAACGGTGTACCAATAAATTTCGACTATAAATAATAGATAGTGGTTAATCGAAGGGTTGGTTAATAGTGACGAGGGGAACTGCGTGCTCGTTGTACATAATGTGAAGTGGCCGAATCGGGTGGATATCCTGATTCGTACTAATATTGACATGAAATGTTTTGCACGAGGTTGAAACGTAGACGGTTCAGCGAGCCGTAATATTTGACACGTGTATTAGTTTCAATTGTCGAATTCGCCGGTGCAAGATTTGTAGCGTTGAATCGCTGTAACCTGAATCAGCTTTTCCTGCCCTATTGACACACGACGCGACGCTGGAATATAATCAATTTATCTGTACCGGGTGACCCGAAAGCCTCGTAACTAATAGTAGATCAAATGTCACTTAGCCATTCTACGAATTCAGATTTTATACGTGACCCTATCCTCTAAGTATTGTACTGCGAAAGCCCTATACAGGGTGTCCCAAAATTCGTGAAAATCCCGAAAGGGGGTGGTTCCTGAGACCATTTCAAGCGACATTTTCCTTTGCAAAAATGTTATCCGCGGCTTTGTTTAGGAGTTATTAACGAAAAACACGGACCAATCAGAGCGCGACCTAGACGCTAGTTGGCACAGTCGGCCAATCGACAGTTGGCGCGCCGGGCCGACTGTGCCAACTCGCGTCTAGGTCGCGCTCTGATTGGTCCGTGTTTTTCGTTAATAACTCCTAAACAAAGCCGCGGATAACATTTTTGCAAAGGAAAATGTCGCTTGAAATGGTCTCAGGAACCACCCCCTTTCGGGATTTTCACGAATTTTGGGACACCCTGTATAGATTAATTATCGAGGTTGAAAAAATTATTTTGTAATAGCCCCATCCTTTCCGAATAAAACAACAAAAAAATGTAGCTCAATCGGACAAACAGTTCCCGAGATAAAAATTCGTAAGTGAGACCCGTTTTCGCCAAAATGGTCAGAAATTGCATATTTCGAAGGCCTGTAATTTCTAAAACAAAAAAAGCTTTCGGCACTGCCGTATACGTGAAGTCAGCTGTGCAGTTTCTCTCCGAATGGCCCAGTGACACACATTTCGAAGCAGCAACTGCATTCACGGCTGAATAAATGAGTTCTAATTAAATCGGTTTCTGCTCCTTCTCTTGTTCACTGCTTCACCACGGCGCGACGCCAACGCTACGCTCAGTGAAACCTGCCGCGGTCTTATTAGTCCGTATTTTTCGTTGATAACTTCTTAACGAAGCCGAGGCGGACATTTCTGCAGAGGAAAACATTGTTAAGCATGCTGGTATCTAATCAATTACTAAACATTCGTGGGTATTGCCGCATCATTATTCAAAATATTGTTCACATGGTTAAATATGTTGGCATCTAATCAATTACTGAGTATTTATGTATTGTACGTAGTATTACATCACTTCGATATCCATGGGTATTGCTGTACCATTATTCAAAATATTGTTTACAATATTAAATATGCTGGTATCTAATCAATTACTAAACATTTGAGTATTGTATGAGGTATTACATCGTTTTCATATCCATGGGTATTACTGTACCATCATTCAAAATATTGCTTACACTATCAATCATTGTATCTAATCAATTATAAAACATTTAAGTATCGTACAATACTTAAATATCTAAACATGGGTATTGCTGTATCATTATTCAAAATATTGTTTACAATATTAAATATGCTGGTATCTAATCAATTTCTAAACACTACAGTTTTGTATGAGGTATTATATCATTTTTCTCATATCAATTTCATATCCATAAAATAATAAAAGATCATATAAATAGAATGAACTTATTCTAGGTCGGAAAAAATGTTTAATTTTCGTGTTAAAATGGCTCCGCGTTAAGGGTTAATTGAAAATTTACGTTTATTGTGAATGTCCAGATAAGACCAGTGTCGATTCGTCGGCTGACCAGTATGGTCGTGTTTTCGTTTCGCATGAAAAGACTTCTAAGAGAGCCCCCAATAAGAACCGTCCTAGCCTGTCGGTGACGTATAATGTGCCGATGTTCGATAGCTATCCCGTATCAGAATTGTTCCCGAAGTTTTCGTCTCGCGTCGGTAACAATAAAGGTTTGTCGGTGAAAAACTATGTCGTGCCAGGCGAATAAAAAGCAGCGTTTCCGACAACGCTCCAGTTCACACAACAAACTGAACGAGAATGGTTCTTTAGGATCTTAGACGGGCGCTTCTCCAGAATCCTCCACGTTGGATGGACTAGACTCCACCGATGGTGGATTATCTCTTCCATTCTCCCGAAAACAGGCAACTTCTTTTTCAAAGCGGAACTTCCTTCCACAATGATGTAGAACTGCGAAACTCGGACACTGATCTCGGTAAAAAATCGTCAAACTTCCGAAACCTGCATTAAGATGTGCCCCGAAGTGGGTGAAACAGCTTGCGAACTCTGGGAAACGTGTAACCGACGTAATTTTTTTAACAGCTTTCGCGAAACCTCTGAATTCTACTGGCAAAACATTATTCGGACGCTTTTAACGCATTACTGACCGGTGATTATTGCATAACTAGCTTTTGCATAACTAGTTTAATGCCCTCGCAAATTGATATTGTTTCTCCATAAAACCTTTTAACCCCCCATTCACCCCTACAGAGTTTTAATTTTATGTTATGCCGCCATCTTAGATTTCAAACCCCCTTTTCACCCCTTAGGGGATCAATTTTTTAAAATGCCGAAACACAGGTGTTTGATTAATTATATCAAAGAGCATTAAGATCAAGTTTCAAGCAAATAAAATATTCCTCAGACAAACGTTGCAACCCCTTTTCACCCCCTCAGGGGTTGAACTTTTTAAAATGCCGAAATAGGTATTTGATTAATTATATCAAATAAAATATTCCTCATACAAACGTTGCAACCCCTTTTCACCCCCTCGGGGGTTGAACTTAAAAAAATGCCGAAATAGGTGTTCGATTAATTATATCAAAGAGCATTAAGGGGGTAGTATAGGCTAGATTTGTAACTAGAAAATACCTAGAATCTTACTAGAAAAAGGGGTCGAAAAATGGGTTTCGTACTGAATGTTGTTTGACCTTATTAGAACAAATTGTGGGCTGTGTGAGGGCTCATTCGAAAGAGGAAGGTGAGACGCAGCGCGCTTTTCTCACGAGGTTAACGAAATTATGTTTATATCTAATAATATGATGGCCCAAAGTAGAGAAAAAATCTAGGAAAAAATCCCGCAGATTTCAATGCATTTTCTGTCTCTAAAAGACTTTTTTGACATATGAGATGAGAAAAGCGCGCTGCGTTGAACCATCCTCTTTAGAATGAGCCCTCACCCAGCTCAAAATATGCTCGTATAAGGTCAAACAACGTTTAGTTCCGAACCCATTTTTTCGACCCAAAATCTAGTACGATTCTAGTAAATAGCAAATATCTAGCAAATAACTAGAATCTTACTAGAAAAAATGGGTTCGGAACTAAACGTTGTTTGACCTTATACGAGCATATTTTGAGCTGGGTGAGGGCTCATTCTAAAGAGGAAGGTTCAACGCAGCGCGCTTTTCTCATCTCATAAGCCAAAAAAGTCTTTTAGAGACAGAAAATGCATTGAAATCTGCGGGTTTTTTCCCTAGATTTTTTCTCTACTTTGGGCCCTCATATTATTAGTTATTAACATAATCTCGTTAACCTCGTGAGAAAAGCGCGCTGCGTCTAACCTTCCTCTTTCGAATGAGCCCTCACACAGCCCACAATTTGCTTAAATAAGGTCAAACAACGTTCAGTACGAAACCCATATTTTCGACCCAAAATCTAGTAAGATTCTAGGTATTTTCTAGTTACAAGTCGAGCCTATACTAGCCCCTTAAGACCAAGTTTCAAGCGAATCCGACCACAAATAAAATATTCCCCATACAAACGTTGCAACCCCTTTCCACCCCCTCGGGGGTTGTATTTTTTGAAATGCCGAACCTTTGCTATTTCCTTCGTAATTGCGACTAATAACAATTTAAAAAACAAATTATTTACACGTTAGCTAGTTAACTACTCCTCCTAACGTCTGAAAAGAAAGTCAAGCTGTTGGGTCCAATTTTGAAAAAGTAATTCGTTGTTTTAATGTGTACGAATACTTTGTACAACCGGCTGTACGTTGACACACGATCGCCATAACAGAATGTAAACTGCGTCAACAGGCTGCTGACTTCAGAACGATCTGCGTCATATTCCGCGAAAGATTTATAAGTGAGTGACGTCTTTGGTAAATTCTGCAGAAGTTCGGAGAATTAAAGTTTCTTGTAAAATTGATCGTTCGACAAATTGAGCTCCGATAAATTAATTAGCGGGTTACGAAACTGTAGGGAGGTCGATAAAGAGGGGAAAAAACGTGGTAAAAAAAGAGGATCGCGGTGTACATGGCAGAATGTTCGATATTTAACATAGGGGTCGTTTGTTCTCGCGTGGGCGGTGTACATATCGAAGTGTTTGTACGCGTTGTAAATTAGTAGTCTAGACCCGGGGCCGGCGGCGTGGCCCGGTCCGGCCCGGCGCATACACGCAATCTGTTCCGAACGGGTTATACACAGTCGTCGAAACGATATAATGATGCATCTGAGGTGAGGTCGCGTAACGAATATCAAAACGCGATACGTGTGTACTGCTCTTGAATATCAAGCAGCCCTTAAGTCCTATCTAACGAACGTGGCAGCTGCGTGCCACAGCGCTCTTATCCGCTCCTCTACTCCGTAAAACTAACTTCTCGTGAATGCATGGGATCCCCCCGCTTCGATCCACCGCACACAGTCGGGTATTTTCCCCGAAAAGTCGGAGAAAAAACAATTTTAGCGGTATTTATAGGCTCAAGGTCAGAGTATAGCAGGTCGTTAAACTCGTCTTAACGTCAGCTGTAACTAGACAGCGGATTTCATGCATTTTTGACAAAAATGAGTAGGTGTAGTATGAAATAATTAAAATATTAGCAGAATTTAATAATGCTGTTATATTATTGTCAATCTATCAAACATATCAAGAAAGAATATAAATTTCTATTTCACTCCAGATTGTTGCAATTCAGCTAGAATATTATTATCAAATTTGAAAATGTTTTCGGCACTACCGTTTCGATCTATTAATATAATATAGCAATTTTGCAAAAGATTTACTCCTTTCCTGACGTTTCGGTTCTGTTTTGAACCTTTATCAAAGGTGGAAATTTGCTTCTAAACAAAAAATATATATGTAAATATAATTTTCAATAATATGGAATGAAATTGATCAAACTTGGTTTTGATACATACTTGCTATAATAACTTTAATTATGTGAAATTAGACATTTAGAAAATGATGTGTATCGATTGCTGGTTTGAATATTAGAATATTAGAATATTATTATTTTTTTTGCAAAAAGAGAGAGATCCGCAGTCTGGCATTTCATTCCCCTTCTACGACATTTTTGGGGATAAAGACGTTTCAATCAGTGTAACTGCAAAGAAAATGGCACGGCAAGGGGTTAACCCTTCGAGAGGACGACGGCGATCGTCATTTTCTTACTCTATGATGGATATTGTGTTGTTAGGGATGTTGCTGTGATCTGTTGCAGATTCAGACTCTTTGATAAAATTTTCCATAACCATGTTCTAATTCTAGAAAACGAAAAAGACGAAGTATGGAAGTGTATCGTGTCTATAATAATTTAACCGTGTATAGTCAATTTTAACACTTCACTTACCGAAAGCCTGTTAATAGGATTTTCAAGAATTGTGCTGTACCAAAAGAAAGCATCGAAATTTTCTTTTACATTGCAATCTTAAATGAAATTATTAGATGACGTTATTGAGGGTGCTTGTTCGTTCACAATGAAAATTGCTGTCACTGTTGAAGGTTCCATTAACACTAAACCCACCACTGCCGGCCAAATGACCGATTTTTTATATTTTTAATTTCACAATTATTCAAATTATTAACACTTTACCTACCGGAAGCCTATTCACAGGATCTCAAATAATTGTGCTGTACCAAAAGAAAGCATAGAAATTTTCTTTTACATACAATCTTAAATGAAATTATTAGATGACGTTATTGAGGGTGCTTGTTCGTTCACAATGAAAATTGCTGTCACTGTTCAAGGTTCCATTAACACTAAACCTACCGCTGCCGGCCAAATGACCGGTTTTATATTTTCAATTTCACAATTATTCAAATTATTAACACTTTACCAACCGGAAGCCTATTAATAGGGTTTTCAAGAATTGTGCTGTACCAAAAGAAAGCATAGAAATTTTCTTTTACATACAATCTTAAATGAAACTATTAGATGACGCTATTGAGGGTGCTTGTTAGTTCACAATATGAAAATTGCTGTTGCTATTGTAGGTTCCATTAAAAAGTGTTTAGTCGTGTACCATAAATTTTTCAAAATTGTGCAATAATCACCGGTCGGTAATGTGTTAAGTTGCCCACGCGGAAATTATGTCGATCGATTTCTTTATCCAGGCACGCACCGTAATAAAAATGGCAAAAAATCTAAATGAATAGAGTCATGTCGTTTTTATAAGCTAAAACATTTTCATCGCTTTTAGTGCTCGGTAGGTTTAGCGTTAAAAAGTATATAGCCACGAACCAATAATCATTCTTAAAATATTTTTAGTATCAAAATCAAAATTTGAAGCTGGCTTCTCTGGGACCCCACATTACCTTGCGATACTTAACCACGTACGACTTACGCATAAGTTTGAAATCGACTGTTTTTCGACGTTTCGAGCCAGATACTGTGCACCGTTCGATCCGAGGACGTTACAATGAAATCAATTCGAAAATCGTATTGTTTATTCGTGCGAATTGAATTATTCATCGCGGGCACGCGCGCGCGCGCCGAAGAACCGATGCAAATGCGTCTTCTCGTCATTACTGAAACTATACATTCAAATTCGCGCAACATTGTTGACATGTTCATCGCGCTTATCAGCCCCTCCCCTCCCCCCCTCCTCTTTTCATGGTTGTTCGCGAAAATTGCTCGTTTACGCCAGCATAAAAATCGCGCGCGAATTAACCGTTTCTCGGTGAACGGTTTAACGAGTTATGGATAAACGACTCTTGTTCATTACGCTCGGCTTTTATAGAAATTGCGAGGGAACAACCGTTCCATGGAGCGTTTACACGGATTTTAGTACGATGCCGATAAAAGCGAATCGGTTTCGGAGCTTCCAACGAAAGCACGGTATTTTTATCGTTACGATGATATAATCGGTTTGATCCATTCGGTGCTCGTTGTGTTTCAGAATTTGTTGACACGGTGTGATTATTTTCCTGAGCAAACTATCTGGCTGGAGGGAAAGTTCAATCGTATTCTAACACTAACCGTACCGGCTACAACATGCGTCGGATATATACATTGTTTTATCTAGGTGCACGGTAGTGCACCAGCCAAGTTCTCGCACTACCTCCTTTTACACGAAACAACTTAGCCGTTTTTTAGAGGCTTATAACTCGGCACTGGAGGCAGATGAAGAGATGTAATTTCGTACAGTTGTTAAATGCTATCATGTCTCAATATTGACAAAACATTAATCTTCCAACATTAGTAGGTTCCGAGATATAGGACCTAAAAAATCGCTAAAGGGCCTAGCAGACTAAGATAGGTGCAGCGGCCCCACCCACAATTTTATTGATATTGTGCGGAAAACAATGGTTTTAGGTTGAAAGATAACCCCCTAAAATTTTAAGTCGCTAACCCTTTGTATAAGGATGATATGAGGGTAAATACCCTTAACTGTATCATTTTTTTTCTCGGTTGTTAATTAATATATTTGGATAAAAAAAAACACGAAAATACTCGAACTTACCTGCTTCATATCATACATTTTTTTCACCATTGTGATCAAATTATTAAGGGTAGAAAAAAATAATTTAATTTTTTAGGGGTGGGAATTGCAAGCAACCCTTCGAGTGACCACTTCCAAAAAATTCAAGAACAATGTTCTGTTGCTTATCTGACGTATAAAAAAGTTTCAAGATGGTCGGATTGGTGGAACATAGTTAAATATTAAAAAACAAATAAAATTACGTCATTATAATGGTATAATGTACAGTGCAGTTTCTTATCAGGATCAATTATTTCTTTTTAAACGCGACGCATAACATTACATAAGTAGTATATAGTTTTATATGCGGTAATATTATACATATACAGGGTGTCTGAGACCACCTCTACCACCCATTTATAATCTAGAAAATCCAGTATTTGTTTGAAAATTTATATAAACCGCAAATGCATAAAGATGCGCAGTCTAATGACTATTCTTTTAATTAATTATTCGATTGTAATGCTAAACTTCAATTTTTATTAATTTTCACGATAAACATAGTTTATAAGTATAGTTATTACTACTTGATAGTTGAATTATTCACTTCTACATTCGTCAATTCGTTTCAACACATTGTTGGAATATTGTTGAATGCTAACTGAAACGGTTAATTATGTATTCGTGTGATAATCATGTTGCGAAAGTAACAATTGTGTCGCGGAAAGTTATCTCGGCAATAAAGTGGCGATTCAACAATTCTCTCCATCTGGAGCAGCCTGCGTTTATTTGTGAAGTGTGCGTAAGAAAGCAATTGACGAATGCAAATGACTCGAGAGGAACAGGAGAAGGTTCCCATCAGGAAAACGTAAACGCGGCGGAATGTGACCATTCAGATTCTTAACGTCTTGAATAGCTCTTGCTTCGACAAAGAAGTTTATGTCCTTTCGTGGTTGAAAGCGTCGGGGGCGAGAAATAAATTTCTTTCAGCTTGATAACGAGTTGCGTTTAAACGAAGTGGGTGTTTACCATTGAAAGAAATATTCATTGAGCGTGCTAACTTCCTGAATGTTTAAATATATGTATTTAACTCGCCGCGGCAGTGGCTGTGTCGCCAGAACGGGGAAATTGAGGGGAATACAGTTAGCCCCTCTACATTTACATTACAGTAACATATTGGCTCCATTTTGGACCATTCGTTGCTGTGTTCATTCATTTTGTAAAACATATTTTTTAAGACTGAATATATCTATTGTTTCTAGCGTATAGTTGTACCAGTTGTATACAGGATGGAAATTATAAAGTATTACAGACGAATATCTCCAACAATATTGATTGTACGCAAAAATGTTTGAGATGAAAGTTGTTCAGTACCGAGAGGGGGACATCATGTGGTGGGATTTTTATTTTTCCCGGTGGACACTTCAAGTTGAGGTGAAGGTCAATTTTCTTTTTTAAAATAGAAATATCTATTTTTTTATATTATGGATCGATAGAGTATCAAATTCTGAGTATAGAAGTGTTGACCTTCATATGTCCTAAACCCAATAGTTAACGAGATATTATCGAAACAATTTTCTTTCCTCTTTGAACGATAAAGTAAACACAAACATTTAAAAACTGTGAAAAGATGAAGATGTTATTATTCGATCGATTACAATTATCATAGTTACATAAGAAATAAATCTTTATTTAGCTTCATTTCCAAGCAAATCATACATACAAGGTGAGTCACCTAACGTTGCAACCTCAAATATCGTTATTGTTTTTAAAGATACGTCAAATGTCTGTAGGACAAAGTTGAATGGTACAATGGGGCTGATACGATACCAACAAAATTTTTGTTATTATCTAATTTTTTTAGAGATATATGAAGATCACCTTCATTTTTTTAAATGGAATGTCCTATTTTTTATACCATAGATCGATAGTGTATCGAATTCTCAATATAAAAGTGTTGACCTTCATATGTCCTAAACCTAATAGTTAACGAGATATTATCCAAAGAAGAAAGGAAATTGTTTCGATAATATCTCGTTCACTATTAGGTTTAGGACATATGAAGTTCAATACTTTTATACTCAGAATTTGATATTCTACCGATCTATGGTGTAAAAACTAGGACATTCCATTTAAAAATATCAAGGTGACCTTGGAACGTCCTCCACCACTCCACCCACAAGAAAACAATTAATACTACGTAATGTAGCCCGTTATACCAAACAATTTTTGTAGGAACACTTTTTTGATAACGACAACGTGTTCCGAGATATGTATCCTGCTGATCTGATCTGATATTCATACAGTGGGTGTACAAAGTGTTCGTACACTTTTTAAAAACTAATAACTTTTTTATAATTGTACCAAACGACCTGATTTTTCATAATCAATTAGAAGCTTTGGTTTACAAAATGATATGCAGAAAAGATTTTCCAAAAATTATAATTTACAAGGTCAAATGCAAAAATAAAGAAAAAGGCAGTTTTTAAAACTTTTTTATTTGGGTCCTTAATGAAAATTTAAAAGATATGTTTTGTAGATCTATGTTAGTTATACACATGCTGGAAGTTTCATTGAAATCGATTAACATACACACGAGCTACAAGCGGTTAAAAATGGTGAAAATCGTAGTTTCACACAACTTTTGATCAGTTTCTGCTTGAAATCCACAGAATCGTACATCTTTCGATGCCTGTTGTTTTTACCTGCGTCAATCGATTTCGATGAAATGTTCAATATGCGTATAAAGAACATAGATCTAGAAAACATATATTTTAATTTTTCATTAAGGGCCCAAATAAAAAAGTTTCAAAAAATGCCTTTTTTATTTTCGTATGCAATCTTGTAAATTGTAATTTTTGGAAAATCTTTTTTGCATATCAGTTCATAAACTAATGCTTCTAATTGATTATAAAAAATCAGGTCGTTTGGTACAATTATAAAAAAGTTATTAGTTTATAAAAAGTGTACGAATACTTTGTACACCCACTGTATATCACATAAAAAAATCGCACAAAGCAAATCGCATAAAAACAGGTTTGACTGTACAGTGGTCGAAATTTCTATAAAGTCACTGTGTTTTGTGCCCGTGCGAAATCAATACGGGCCGATTTATGTACTTCTTTAAGCCTGGTTTACGTTGTATTTTTGTCCAGAAGAATTTAAAAGTTGTTGCACACGTCTTGTTGTTACTGGGAGTTCCAATTCAGCTCGAAATTGTGCTGCATTTTTCCTTTCCTTAGCTGCAGACCTCATTAATATTGAATGTTGTCTCTTTGACTATTTTTTATTACTACCTTTAAGATGATTTTTTCCGTAATTTTCACGTAAATTGATATAACTATTAATCACAGTATATGGCCGATTAGTTTTCTTAGCAATTGCGCGATTAGAGCAGCCCATATCTTTATAAGCATCGATTGATGCTTTTTCTTCACTTGTTAGTACTTTTCCTCTCGGCATTCTCATACACGTGAATCAAATTATAACAAACAGGATTTCTGCGAGTTTTAAAACTAATACTTTTAGAATATTCGCAGTTTTCCGTAGTTCTGTGCTCAGAATACAGAGAAACACTAAGTGACTTTATAGAAACTTCGCACTTGTGTTCTGCACCACACAGAAAAGAATCAAAACAAACGTAAATAGTAAACATAGCGGTCTAGAGTACGCAGTCCCTCTATCCGAGTATCCACAAGGCATAAGACCAGATACGATAAATCAACAAAAATGTTGATATTTTTAAAATATCTATGAAAAAGAAGATGACTTTATAGAAATTTCGACCACTGTATTTCACGATAATGTAATCAAAATAAAAAGAAGGGTTTTGCTCCAATTGGTGTGCATTTAAAAATGCTTTGAGGGGGAAAGTTACCCTTTCTCTGCCAGTACCGGATTAGTCACGTGACATGGGAAATGGCGTCGTAGAAGGGGTAAGGTGGAATGGGATACAAGTCTCGATCTGGCGACACTGACACTGACAATATGTATTAGTGAAACATCACTGTGGGTCAAAAGTGACCCCACATACACTATCCAATGGTATCACCAAATGAAATCGTCTTTTAATCTTTCTTTCACTTTGTTTGTTTCAGGTAAGTGAATCAAGTAATCTTCCTTCTGTCGGGACGAGTCCGCAGTTCCCAAATAGGTAAATCAACTTTGATATTTTTATCATGAATCAAACGTTTGGCAAAGAAAATACTTGAACTATATTTTAGCAAATTGCATTCGAAATATTTTGTTAGCTAAATGGGAATTGGGTAATTTTATTTAAGGAGCGTCGCTATTCGTCATTTTAATTGTATCGTCCATTTCGCATATACAGTCGGTTTTTAAAAGATAATAACTTCCTTACAATTTTGTACCAGATGACTTAATTTTTCTGAGCAATTTTAAGCATTGCTTTACCAAATGCTGTGCGAAGAAAGAATTTCGCAAAAAATTCCAACTGGAAGGATTTACACGAAAAAATCACAATGGAATTTTATAAAACTTTCTTAATTGGGCCCGTAATGAAAATTTAAAATGTGCGTTTTTTAGATCTATGTTCGTTGCACACATGCTGAAAATTTCATGGATAATAGTTTAACAAAAAGCGACACGCATCGAAAGATGTACGAATTTCTGGATTTGAATCCACGATTTTTTTTTTAAATTTAAAAATCCATGATTTTGATTCAGATGAAATTTTCAGTAGGCGTGTAACTAACACAGATCTAGAGACAAATAAAAAAGTTGTAAAAAGTGCCACTATTATTTTTTGTGTAATTCCTACCAATTGCAATTTTTGTAACAATTTTTCTGCACGATATTTCATAAAATTAGGTCGTTTGGTACAATTGTAAAAAAGTTATGTACAGGGTGCCTCAGCTGAAGGAGGCCACCTAAATATCTCCTTTATTTTTAATGGCACAAAAAATATTTATGGCATAATTTAAATGGTATCGAAGGTGGAATATCATAGAAGAACAATTTCTTTTGTCGCGTTATTTTTTCATAGTTTTTTCAAGGTCATCGTTATTTTTTTATCGTGAAAACCTTTTTTTTCCATCCTGTGGCGGCTGAAAAAATACATCTGAATATGCTAAAGTCATTAACAAGATGGAATGAGAAAAAGTTTCTCGATAGAAAATAACGACGACCTTGAAAAAACTGAAAAAATAACCATACAAAAAAATTGTTCTTCTATGATATTCCTCCTTCGATACCACTTAAATTATGCCGCAAAAAATATTTTTTTTGTGCCATTAAAAATAAAAGAAATATTTAGGTGGCCTCCTTCAGCTGAGACACCCTGTACATAAGTATCTAAATCGATAAATCAACTTTTATAGTTTTATTATGAATCACACACGTTCGCCAAAGGAAATATTAGAACTATACATATAGAAATTGCATTCAAATTCTTTTGTTGATTTTATTTAAGGAGGCTCGCTATTCATAATTTCGATTGTACCGTCCCCATCACATATATTCATTGACCGCGATGATAATCGTAATGATACGATTAACACATACGCTCGTTGCATTGATTTCCGGTCTGAACATGCATATGCATGCGCGATAAATCTTTTAATGCGCCTATCGCTAAAATTTCAACACATCGATCTGCATGACAAATAAGTTATCAATTTCAGAAGGAAAACACGTATCGCGATTATCCCCTCCCCTAAGTGGAGGGTAATTTTGATCCTACTTTTTCGAGTGCGACTCTGGTCAAGACAATTATGTTTGTCGTCGTGATTATATAATGAAACGTTTCGGTAGAACGGATGGGGCTTAATTAACTATTACCCCAAATTGTGGGGAAATTAACTCGATTAACATTTATATACGTAATCTTAGAATTCACGGTGCCCTTACCGATTTCACAAATTGAAAGACAACGTCCTCACGGGCTTGCAAGATTTATTTTGGAATCTGCAAATAAAGTAGTTCTATTTTTATTCAATGCAATTTAAATCTCCAGTAGAGGTTATTTTGCCGTACATTATTTTTCAATGCATTTTGATACTTTATACAATACAATACATATTATAAATAAACGTTGGTCAATACACAAGCAGTTTTAAAGACAAATAAATTATTGAAGACTAGTTGGAAATGGCACAGAATAAAAATAATTAATATTGCTAAATAACTTCGTTTAGTATTTGTCTAGCTCCAACATCATTTCGGTTTCACCTTCTTTTTAAATCCACTATTGAAAAGTTTGAAATACAGCCAGTCTCATAATTAATGGCATAGGCTTTAAATTAGAATAACTTTTTTGTAAATGGACCGATCGACTCAAATTTGATTACCAAAATCGATGGATAATTTACTAGGCGATATGTAATGATAATTTTGCAGAAAGTTGTCCTTTATAAAAGTTTTATTTGAGCTGAGAACGAAAATTTAAGAAATATGTTTTGTATATATATTTATAGAAAATTTTTAATTTATATTTTTGTATTTTTAATTAATTTTTTATTTTATTATTCCACGATTTTCGTAAACCGTTTAATTAATTCCGATGAAAATTTCGGGATGTACACACATAACTTATAACAATCCACAAAACACATTTTTAAAATTCTCGTTACAAGCTCAAATGAAAAAGCAAAAAGTGAACAGGAATTTTTTCAAATTTTTTTTTCTTATTCAGACTAATCGCGCTTTTTCGTAAACTAAAATTCAATTGTGACGCTTGCTGTATGAAAGAATAAAAGAAAATAACGCGATGGAAGTAAAACCGAAAATATAATTACGGATAATGTTAAAGCATTTCGTTTATTATCAGCCGATCCTAAAATAATTTCATCTTTCTTTCCGACGATAGGGAAAGTCGCAGGGAGAACGGTAAATTAGAAAGTTTCTCGGAACTTTCGTGTATATGTCCGAGTTTTTTACTGCGCGAGATGATGAAAATGATCTCGCGCCAGGAAGAGAGCCCATTCAATACTTCCACGGAGGAAAATCTCTATCCGCCGAAAAACTTCTTGCTTTGTTTGTTCACAAAGTTAACCCGTCTCTTGCGTTTTCGTTTTTATGCCTTCCGCGAAGTCGCATAACGGCGGGCACGTCACTCCATGTATTCTTTCTCGAGATAATACAAATTGCGTGTGTCAATTCCTTCGGATTCCCTTTCTGAAATGAAACGGTGTAGAGAAACGTTTTATATTCTGTCAATGGATCTCTTCATTCTTCGAACGAGAAACAATATTTTCTACGCCATTGTTCGATTTTATAAATTTCCTCTTATCGTTTGTGCAACGTTTATCAAATTTGTCAACGTTCCAATCAGCTACAAACGTTTCGTGTTGGTGAAAATTTCAGTTTCTCACGATTTTCGGCCTTTCACATCTTGATGAAATTTTCAAAATATATAATAATTGAGACTGACCTACAAAACGTGTTTTCAAAATTTTTTCAATATTCCCACAGAATAGAGCGGTTGTAAAAAAACAACTTCTTTGTACTTCCTCCGCAATTTCGACAAATTGCAATTTTTTCAACACTTTTCAGAATGTATGACAATAAACACTGATCTACAAAAAGTATTTTTCAAATTTTTAATATACCCCCACAGTATAAAAAATGGTTGTAAAAAATAACTTCTTACTACTTTCTCTGCAATTTCGACCAATTGCAATTTTTGCAACACTTTTTCTCGTGTCGATCAATTTAGATGAAATTTTCAGAATGTATGACAATTAACACTGATCTACAAAACGTATTTTTCAATTTTTTAATATACCCCCACAGTATAAAAAATGGTTGTAAAAAATAACTTCTTACTACTTTCTCTGCAATTTCGACCAATTGCAATTTCTTCAACACTTTTTCCCGTGTCTATGATATTAGATGAAACTTTCAGAATGTATGACAATTAACACTGACCTACAAAACGTATTTTCCAAATTTTTAATATACCCCCACAGTAGAAAATGGTTGTAAAAAATAACTTCATACTACTTTCTCTGCAATTTCGACCAATTTCAATCTTTTCAACATTTTTCCCGTGTCTATGATATTAGATGAAACTTTCGGGATGTATAATGGACACTGATCTACAAAACGTATTTTCCAAATTTTTATTATAGCCCCACAGGATAAAACAGTTGCAAAAAGCAACTTCTTAGTACTTCCTGTTTCAACATTTTTTCCCGTGTCTATGATATTAGATGAAATTTTCAGAAAGCATAGTGTTGTTCAACATAACGATGAAGTCTAAGAGTGGGGGAAGAATCCAAGCTGGGAAGGTGCCTTGAATAGCTCGCGAGCTACAAGTTGGAACTCCTTGCTCTAACAAGTCATGTTGTCATACATACATATATAAATTTGTCTGCAAGTTATATATTTCTTATTTCAAGATATTTAAAAGAGAAGAATCCCGTAAATGACTTCGGTTGATTTTCCACAATACATATCGTAAAAATTACATTGCACTTCCTGCCCTACAGTAAATAATTACCAAGAAAACAAAACTGTTTTTTTTAAAGTGTGCCCGGGAACACTTTCGCGAATGTTTCGAACAGCAAGATGACAGTTGGTACTTTGATTTCGATCCATTATAATCAGCGGCACTGTAATCTGTGATCCGTGTCGAACGAGCCACGCAGCTAATATTTTAGTGTGCCGAGCCACCGTCGATCTATTTGCACTAAGCGCTCAACTATTTACGAGTAAACAGTAGCCTAACCGCGGTGTATATCTTTCATTATCATTCCTGCTCGGCTAATCTCAAGTTTGCGAGATCGATGGCGGGTCGAGTCGTTAATCTTCAGTAACGCAACCGCGATTCTCCCCTCAGCTTGCACGGGAACCGCATTTTCCGTATGCGAGGTCCTCCACTCTTCCATGGCGGATAGGTTCCTCTGCTAACCGCCATTGACACCAGGCCGCGTAAATTTATCCGCGGTCGCAATTCACGACGGCTCCAAAAAACTTTCCGTACGCCCCCGCCATCTTTTTCTTCTGCTCTATTTGCGAAATAACGCCGACGGCCGATAGGAACGCCTCTCTCTCGGCTAGCTTTGTGCTGGCGCGCCGTAGCAAACACGGAGATGTATCGGGGGTCGTTGCTAATGTCCTGATACGATTTTCGGTTTATCTTCGATTTGCTCTTTATTACAAAAAATGTTCCGATCGGCCGATTAAACGGCAACCATCTTTCTCTACGACTGTTTGCCGTCGTTCTGATAGAGTTCGTGTCACTTGTTTTGTAAACTGACCGACGCGCAGTGGGGCATTTCGACCAAAAACCTGGCCAAAATTGTTTTGCAAGATTCCGAAAATTTTGAGATTCCTAAAAATTTCGAGAATACGACATATGACACTCTTGAAAAGAATTCGCGATGGACAACATTCCTTCAATAAAAAGCATTGTATAATAAGCAATTGCGTAATAATTAAATTTACTTACTTTAAAATACCGAAATTACTTTCTTGCTAACCCAATAGCTTTATCAGAAGAACGCATGTGGAATTGACATAAAAAGTGAAATAAAAACAGCACTTTCAATAAAAATCACAATAAAAATAATAAAAACTAAAATTACATTTACAATCAAAATCACAATAAAAATTGAAATTGGAATTGAAATTTGAATTAAAATTGAAATCGGAACTGCAATTGAAATTGGAATTGAAATTGGAATTGAAATTGAGATTGGAATTGAAATTGAAATAGAAATTGAGATTGCAATTGGAATTGGAATTGGAATTTAAATTGAAATGGGAATTGAAATTGAAATTTAAATGGGAATTGAGATTGCAATTGGAATTGGAATTTAAATTGAAATGGGAATTGACATTGGAATTGGAATTTAAATTGAAATGGGAATTGAAATTGAAAATGAAATGGGAATTGAAATTGAAAATGAAATGGGAATTGAGATTGGAATTGGAATTCAAATTGAAATGGGAATTGAAATTGAAAATGAAATGGGAATTGAGATTGCAATTGGAATTGGAATTTAAATTTAAATGGGAATTAGAATATAAATTGAAATGGGAATTGAAATTGAAATTAAAATTGAAATTGAAACAAAGACACTAACCCGAACAAATAATACCAATGCTAATACAGCTAGATTATGGGTATATGAAACCACATTTTTTACGGTATTAAAGATGTCTATTTAGGACGTAAGACTTCCAGACCTAAAATAGACATAAAACGGACATTTCTAAGACGTCGCCGTGTGCTGTCTGGGGACATATGACACTCTTGAAAAGAATTCGTTATGGGCAGTATTCTTTCTATATGAAAAGAATTTCGTATAATACTTAAATGTTTATATTAAATTAAATATATAATATATTTATAGATATACTGGGTGGGGCATTTATCCTTGCCATATCTCGAAAACTAAATTCCAGAGAAAAAAATATTTCAAATAAAAAGTTTAAGCCAAGGAGGGGCTGATTCAGCAGTTATATCCATTTTAAATTTTCATCATGTTTTCAAGGTCATTCCAAGGTCAACTTCATTTTTTCAAATGGAATGTCCTATCTTTTATACCATAGATCGATAGAGTATCAAATTCTGAGTATAAAACTGTTGACCTTCATATGTCCTAAACCTAATAGTGAACGAGATATTATCGAAACAATTTCCTTTCTTCTTTGGATAATATCTCGTTAACTATTAGGTTTAGGACATATGAAGGTCAACACTTTTATACTGAGAATTCGATACACTATCGATCTATGGTAAAAAAAATAGGGCATTCCATTTAAAAAAATGAAGGTTACCTTCATATCTCTAAAATAAATTACATAAAAACAAACATTTTTTTGGTATCGTATGAGCCCCATTGTACCATTCAACTTTGTCCTTCAGACATTTGACTTATCTTTAAAAACAACAACGATATTTGAGGTTGCAACGTTAGGTGACTCACCTTTTATGATTTGCTTGGAAATGAAGCTAAATAAAGATTTATTTCTTATGTAACTAATTGTAACCGATCGAATAATAATATCTTCATCTTTTCACAGTTTTTAAATGTTTGTATTCACTGTTTTAAGTTTTGTCTGCTCATTTTTATCATAAGCGCGCATAAAATCCGTTGTCCAGTTATAACGCGTTTCGTGGTCTGGATAAGAGCTATTATTTTCGATTTTCCTAGTACTTTGCGAGCTACGTGTATAAGGTAGACCGGCTGAAACAATCGACTTGATTTAGATCGATATTACCGGAGCGAGCAACGAAAGTATTCGAACGATAAGATCAGTAATGGCCCTGGCTACGGAGCGATATGTATCTTACGGGAAATGAGAAAGTTGAATGACTTCACAATATCTGCTTCCCTAAGACGCCTCCCTTAAGATCCTTTTTAAATGCAATGATGCAGCGGGAAGATGCAGTTCACTTTTATGTGTAGCTCGGTGAAAGGAATCGATTTACGTAAAATGAAAACATGTGCGGCTCCATTTTGTGGGGGAGAAGATGAAAGACATGCTCCTCCTATGTACTTGTAAAACGAGAAGTTCACCAGATTACTCCTGTTGAACTTACGATCGCATAATAATTGATTTGTTGGCAACGAAGCCTAGCAACGGACACAATTTATTTCGAATTTTCGAGTGAATCCTGAAACTTTCACGAAACTAATGGTGTCTTTCAAGAATTTATTTGAAATAGATTCTTTTCGTTGAGTTTTAGTTCGAACTGTTTAAAGTACTCTCTTTAATTATTTACATTTGAAAACGTTTGAAAATATGTTTTTGGAAATTAATAAATTACATTAAAAACATTTCAAAATGGTCTGGTTTGAAGATAAGTTCATTAGATACGTTTCAGTATACATTTATGATTGTACGTAACGTTGATGTAATTTAAAACAGAAAAATACGATTTTTTCCTCTATCATTTCTTTCTATTCTCACTTTAAAAAGAGCAATAACTTTTCCTAGTTCCCAGAATCACTCAAAGATATCGTTGCCTGATTTAGCAGATGACAATTTGTGGATCCATTTCTCCACAAAAATGCCATGAATCGAAACCTCTGTAAAAGCATAGGAAATTTTTTCTCGTGAACGAGTTCTCCACAGAATTGAAGATCGAAGCCTCCTCTTTGCAACAACACCTTAAAAATTGATGTACGATTTCTTTTTCACTGTTGTTTATTCTCTTAACTATATTATCGCACTGAAACTAATGCACTGATGTTCTTAAATCTTTTTAATATGACCACTGTTCTGCATTGTGCGTATCCATTTTTATCATAAATGCATCAAATCCGCAGTCTAATTATGACATACGATTTTTTCCTCTATCATTCTTTTCTATTCTCACTTTAAAAAGAGCTGTAACTCTTAATTAAAGAAAAAAATTAGATTGAAGAAAAGAAAGACATTTCCGTGTTATCTGCAGCAATGGAAAAAGTTATTATCGCGCGTAAATATCTCTCGGAGATGCTAATGTCTGATGTTTACAAACTTTTCTGATCATTGAACTCGAAGTTTCGCACCCCTAACGCGGCGTGACCTTTCAGCGCGCGGCTTCTGTCATTTACGCGTTGGCGATGAAAGAGTAAAGTATCGACTTGATACGCGCGTCAGGTTATTCTCTCATGACCTTAACGACGGTGAAAGTGTTTGCCGTAGGTATGTATCATAAATAGTTGATCGTTATAAGACCCGCGTGGCAGGGTTAGAGTATTTCCATTGATGACGCCCTGGCAGGGCACCTTCCGCTGTAAATCTCTAAAACACACGAACTATACGGCTAATTTTTTTACTGTTCTATGCTTTGGAAAAATCAACGAAAATCCTGCGATACCTGTTCTAATATAAGGTGAATTGTCCTAAGTCTGGACAGTCCAAAAGTGATACCTAAATCTGGACAATTGAATTTTCATAGTAAAATCAGTAATTAAGAGATTAAATAATTATATTATATATTCTGAGGCCTCTCTCTCTCTCTCTCTCTCTCTCTCTCTCTCTCTTAGCTACAAGTAGATGTGAATATTATTTCATTATGACATCAATTGAAATTTAAAAATAAATTCAAAGTTCATCTGAAAACAGTATACAAAATAGTGTATTTACATGCGAATCATGTGCATTTATAGTTCGAACTTTTGTTAGACAAAAAGATATAATTTAAGCCCTCGGACAAAAAATAATTATCACGCATAATAATATTGATATTTTAAAATAAATTGGCAATCAAACTTAACGTAAATAATAATTATTAATCTAAATATTAGATGTCCAAGATTAGGACTGTTTTCAAATATTCGAGAAACGAGAAAAAAAATTCGAAGAACGAAATGGTTAAGAAATATCGATTTTTATACTTTTTGGTTACAAGTAGCAGTTATTAGTGTTCAAAAAATTGGATCCTCCTCGATAACTGTTATCGATGAAGAAAAACTGTTTCGATAGCTCATAACAGTTATCAATGAGAGAAATTCATTTACATCACTCATAACAATGATCCATGATATTCATAAATAATTGATTGTCTACAATTTGAAAGTTGTGCTATTCAATAATAATTATTACAAATTTCCTTTGTCGATAACTGTTATGAGCGCGATCGAAATAAATTTCTCTCATTGATAACTGTTATAAGTGATTGATATGAATTTCTCTCGACGATAACATTTACCAGCAAGAGAACAAATTTTACTTATAATCTTTATTTGTAACCGATACGATTTTAGTCGATGAAATACTTGTTATTCCATGACTTTTGTTCTTTTTGGTTATAACAGTTAGGGTCCCTGCTGTAAGCCAGAGTTGGGCATTAATCAATTAAAATTTTAACCGAGATTGATTGATTAATGTGTACGATTGTAAAAGGTGACCATTGAAAAATCGACGATTGATTCAATCGATTGATGAAATTAATCGTGAAACGTTGATTAAAAAAAAAGAAATCATCGAAAAATAGGAGACTGATTTAATAAATTGTTCAAGTTGAAAAAGACAGACAGCGGAGAATTGACAGAAATATATGTCAACAAAAAAAATTCATTACATTTCTCTTCAGTACGCAATTTCGAAATTTCAGCGGTTAATCAGTAATCAACTATCCGATTGGCGATTACAATTGAAAAGAATGTAATCGTTAACCGCAATTAACGACTAAAGTAGGAGTTTAATTGTTAATTGCGATGAACGATTCAAGTAGAAAATTCGTCAATCGTTGATTAAATTTTTTCCCAAGCCTGTTGCAAGCCAGCTACATTTACTGTTCAAGCATTAGCGTTGAAAAATAAATATTGGAAAGAAAGAGATTGAATAGCGTGAAATATTTTGCTTCGTACATATAAACGATCCAGGTTTTCAGATAGAAGCCGGCCAACGTCAGAATTGCGTCTAGAAAGAGGATCCCTTTTCCTACAAGGGTTTTAACTGCTTCTAATAACAGCTCGCGCACGCTTGAAATATTTTTCTGCAAGCGATGTATCCGAGGAGAAGGGAACGGTATCGATCAAGTAGAAGAAAAGGCGAATAAAACTTAACACGTGCCCCGCGCGTCGGTGGTACAATTTTTATAGTTTATCTCGCAGGATATACTCGGAGAAAGGTGGAAGAAAGAGAACCGACGCAGTGGTCTAAAACGCGAAATTTAGTGACATTTTGGTATAACTTCTAAGCTATTAAAGATATCGACGTGAAATTTGGGGTGTAGGATACTAACATGTAATCGTTTTTAATCATGTATAATGTGGTATACTTTTCGTTTATGTAATAGCTTTTTTTTACCATTTTTTAAACATATTTACAAATTTAACAACTTTTAGCAAATTTTTTTGAAACGGAATACATTCAGCTTAGTCAATATATTATTTTTCTAAATTTTTGAGAAATCGCTATTTGAATAAAATTTGTTTCTTGATTTTCCAAAGCCTCCGGAGAAAATTTATCTGATCCTTATAAATTCACAATCTATAGTACCTGTATAATGCACAAAGTGAAATGTAAACAATAATAAAATCCATTGCAAAATTTGCCACCGAACAGACAAACAGACGAACAGACAAACAAACAAACAAACAAACAAGAAAGCGAGCTAATAAAAACGTGGTAATAAATATAATAAATTCAGATTTGTATATACGGAACGCCTTCATTCTTAATAAATAACAAATAGCAGAATAATAAAGGAAGAAATGTTGAACACGGAAAATAGTTAACGTAATAAATGTCCAACTATTTATGTACTTACCAAATATTAGTGGAACGATATGTTTTATCACGAACGAGATATAACAAACACAAAATATAAACGCAAACACGCAATATAAATATAAACGCAATATAACAAACACAAATTATATAACAAATACAAAATATAAATTATTGTAAACAACGTATGACTCGTGCCGAGTTAAAGTATGTTGCAGTGAGTGTGTGATGATGAACGACGTGACAACAATATAAGTTTGGAGTAGGCGTGAAATTGACGATCGGGCAAACCAATTCATCGATAGCATTTTTTTCTGAATATTGGTGGGAGAAACGGTCGTATAAGATGATTGTTTAAAACGTATACAACGCGCGTTCGGAGAATTATACTTAATTCTCCTTGTATATTAATATAAACTGTACTAAACGATGGTATAATACTGAACTAATGCATAAAGTATACTGAGGTACGCACTAAATATAAACTGCACAAAACAAAATTTAAATAAAAAGGAAAAAACATAGTATATAACGGTCAAAAAATTGTAGCATAGCATAAAGATTTGAAGTGTTTCAAGTCTAAAGTGTTTCTTAGTTGTCACGGAGTCCCGACGATAGATGCGAGAACCAATACGCACAGCCGCACGGACGGCTTTAAACAATAATAACTTTTGATATAGGACGATCTAGGAAATGATTTTTGCATGACTACATAGAGGAAAGTATGCTGAAAATATTCCATTTTGTCAAATTCTATGACCTCTTATGACTCAAAAGATATTCCTTGCGAAGTCTTGATAATTTTGCAAATTTTCTTCATTACATTTAGTGTAACATTTTTAATGCATTACAAATACTAATTTTCAATTGACAAATAGTAATTTACAGCTTAAAGATAAACCTTTTATTTAAAAAAAAATTGGAAGGAAAATATTAAAAAGGATCGTCAGGGCATCTTAAAGAAGAAAAGCAATTTTTTCCATGAGAAAGGCTATCTTCAAAACTTCCAATTTTAACTGTTTGTTACACTAATGGTTTTTATTAAATTTTATTAATATTCTCATTTTCGAGGTTGATGGATATTTAGAAAGCAATAAACACACAACAGATATCTATATGATACAGTTGGTTTTTGGGAAAAATGTCACTAAATTTCGCGTTTTAGACCACTGTGGCGACGGTGCGGTGAATTATTTTCGAGGGCGAGATTCGATACGGCCCGGTATCCCGCTGTTTTAGAACAAAGCCGTCGCAGTTATTTAATAACGCAGCAGCGAGGAAAAGTCGCGGCATAAAAAGATTGTACTTTCGCCGAACAAAATTCCACGCGGACACCCCCCGTCTTTTCTTCGCCGTCTTCCCCGCAGCGGAACGCTGCGCAGCGTTGACGTTGAGTGACGCATGCTGCATAATTCAACGCCCGGGTTGTAATGAATGAATTACCCCCCGCCCATCACACTTCACTGCAGTCTCCATATTGGAAGCACGCGGCACACACTCGGAAACTGTTGTGCGCGCATATTACAAGACCAACTAATTCAATTATAAAAGCAACTTTTCGGCCAACGATATTTCCGAGTCACCTGACTTGATCGTTTCGACACGTTCCACGGTGTGTTTTTGCGATGCAATGCGGAAAATTCCGAGTATCAAACCCTTGTTGCCGTAATTAACGGGCCAGACTCATCATGAATGAATTTTAACAAAGTCTAACAAATACACTGGTGGTAAAAATGATAAGTAACTCGTCTTAACGACAACGGATTTGATGCATTTTTGACAAAAATGAGTAGGCATGGTATAAAATAGTGAAAATATTAGGAGAATTTAATAACACTGTTATATTATTCTCAACCTATCAAACATATTTAGAAAGAATATAAATTTCTATTTCACTCCAGATTGTTGCAATTCGGCTAGAATATTATTGTCTTGCAAAAAGATCCGCTGTCTGGCATTTTAACATTTCGAAGATCAAAATGATTTTTATTTTGCGAGGGACAGAAATTTTCTTTTACAGTACAATCTTAAATGAATGTATTAGATGACGTTATTGACCATATTGATCCATATTGTTGCAATTCGGCTAGAATATTGTTATCTTGCAAAAAGATCCGCTGTCTGGCGTTTTAACTTTTCGAAGATCAAAATGATTTTTATTTTGCGAGGGACAGAAATTTTCTTTTACAGTACAATCTTAAATGAATGTATTAGATGACGTTATTGACCATATTGATCCATATTGTTGCAATTCGGCTAGAATATTATTATCTTGCAAAAAGATCCGCTGTCTGGCATTTTAACTTTTCGAAGATCAAAATGATTTTTATTTTGCGAGGTACAGAAATTTTCTTTTACAGTACAATCTGAAATGAATGTATTAGATGACGTTGTTGACCATATTGATCCATATTGTTGCAATTCGGCTAGAATATTGTTATCTTGCAAAAAGATCCGCTGTCTGGCGTTTTAACTTTTCGAAGATCAAAATGATTTTTATTTTGTGAGGGACAGAAATTTTCTTTTACAGTACAATCTTAAATGAATGTATTAGATGACGTTATTGACCATATTGATCCATATTGTTGCAATTCGGCTAGAATATTATTATCTTGCAAAAAGATCCGCTGTCTGGCATTTTAACTTTTCGAAGATCAAAATGATTTTTATTTTGCGAGGGACAGAAATTTTCTTTTACAGTACAATTTTAAATGAATGTATTAGATGACGTTGTTGACCATATTGATCCATATTGTTGCAATTCGGCTAGAATATTGTTATCTTGCAAAAAGATCCGCTGTCTGGCGTTTTAACTTTTCGAAGATCAAAATGATTTTTATTTTGCGAGGTACAGAAATTTTCTTTTACAGTACAATCTGAAATGAATGTATTAGATGTCGTTGTTGACCATATTGATCCATATTGTTGCAATTCGGCTAAAATATTAGTATCTTGCAAAAAGATCCGCTGTCTGGCATTTTAACTTTTCGAAGATCAAAATGATTTTTATTTTGCGATGGACAGAAATTTTCTTTTACAGTACAACCTTAAATGAATGTATTAGATGACGTTATTGACGGTGCTTGTTAGTCCACAATGAGAATTGCTGTCACTGTTGAAGGTTCCGTTAACAGTAAACCTACCACTGCCGGTGAAACGACTTGTTTTATACTTTTAATTTCACAATTATTCAAATTATTAAGTTGCTTACATGGAAATTGTTTCGACCGATTTCTTTATCCAAGCACGTATTGTAATAAAAATGGCAAACAATCTAAATGAATAGAGTCATGTCGTTTTTAAAAGCTAAAACATTTTTATCGCTTTTAGTGCTCGGTAGGTTTAGTGTTAAAAAGTATTTAGCCACGAACCAATAATCACCGGTCGCTAATGTGTAAAAATATTCTTAGTATGATGTACTGATGTCGTCCCCGAATGGTTAAGTCCATAGAAATTTATATCACGAATAGACTGCGCATGTTTATGCAATTTTTCCTTTTTTCTAGTCGACTTGAACGAAAGTGGTATCATGTAAAATCTCATTTTCAGTGGTAGTAGTTTCACGGTTCGAAAATAAATAAAAATCGTACGGAATTCTCTGGAAATTTATATTCTAGCAGTTTTTGAAAATTTCCAGAAGCCATGAATATGCATAAAGATCCGCAGTCTGGCCATGAAATATTGGTGACATGATATAGTTTTTAGTATTATCGGGAGTTTTACAAGATCTGAATTTATTGTTCAGTGGATCGATCGTATTTCAGCAGAATTAAACAAAATTTTACAATACTTAGGACGTCCGTGAATTTCTTTCGTTTTACAGTTACAAGAAAATAACTGGTTCGTTTGAGTTTGTTAAATTGACAAGGTTCTTTTCGGAGTTTGAGCAATTTGATCATACGTGCTTGAATAACGAAATATTTTCAGTACCCCACCATGAAAGCGTATTTGTAATTTCAATAATTGTGAAAGCACAGGTCGGGAAGCCGTCATTTCCAGATCCATTAAATAGGATCATAGCTTAATCATGGAGAAATCTAATTCCCAACTCGCGTGCAATATATACAAGCTGTGGATGTTCGATTAACTTCTGTATTTCAGCGAGGAACATTACGATTAAAAGCAAAGGTCTGTTCTTGTGAGACAAATCGACGCGAACTATGCGCGTCAGTTGGTTCAACGAATTGCGTTGTATCGTAACATCATCTTTAAATGGGTCGATGGAGTTTCAGCACAACTAAACGGCAATCATTTCGCAATATTTAGGTACAGAAAAAATGTGTGAATTTTACTCGAGGAGCCTCTGAAAAATGAAGAAGTAATAATTGACATGAGTCTCCTTTTAATAACAATATTTTCGAGGAAGTTCATCGATATTTAGATAGTACTACCTAGAAATCTGAGGAGGTTGTTTTCTCGTGACTACCATTTTTCTGGGCACATCCGTCTCACAAATTAATATTTATCTACAATTCTTTACACTACACCACGATTTTAATTCAATAACTCAACGACAAGACGCGAGAGCAAGTGTAAACGCCGATTAGAAACACGAGTATAATTAATTTTGATTCACTTAATAACAAAAGCGTTTTATCTTGCAAAGAAACAGGATAACCGAAATTGTAAAAGATATATTTGCTTTTTCGGGAAAAAGTTGATCTAGTATCACACGATTAAAATGTTTCGATCGTCAATTTAATCCAATGTTAAACGAATGCGTAGAACTCCAGCACAATTGAGGAGGGATCAAAGATTTTAATCTGAGGAGCACGTGAAGTTTGAAGAAATAATAATTGGGACGTGTATTTTGTTAAAAACCATAATTTTAGGAGGGATGGTGCATTAACACTTGCATCGTACCGTGTACCTCGAATTCTCTGAACTTCAATTCATCGTGACTAGTCAGTTCCATGAAGTCAATTTTATTAGTCATCCAGGACTGAACGAACGCAACTAATTCGAGCAGAATTATTAGGTGTGCAAATAAATTTCGGAGACGTCTTATCCAATCGGTCGTAACTTTAGTGTAAGTTAAATGGTGACGTTCTATAGTGTCGATCTTCCGCTTGAAAGATATCCCCTTACACGCAACCGATGTCTCTTCGCCTCAGAAAGTTCGGTCAAATTCAGAAAGCTTGATCCCCCTCGAACCGAGCGAAGAAATCAAAAGACGCGGAATTGATACAGCGACGTGACTGCTTCCTCGGTTTGAAAAGAGTAGTTTCGTGCACAAAATCATAATGGAGAAATCATGATCTCTTCGTGATGAAGAAAATCATGGGTCAGCCCTGGTGAACCTTGCAAGTCCACAGCAATATTCACGACAAAAAATTGTTGCTGCCACTTCAGTGGGATTTGAAAGGCGTCACACTTCGACCTGGCTAAACAATGACTGCGGATTTCTACGAGTAACATTTAACGAATGTATACGATGAACCGAAGAGAAAAGGACCTTTCACGGGCCAAGGGAGTAGGCACGTAATCCTGCGACACGGCAGTGCTCGGTCACATTCTGCGCAAAGGACGAGGGACACTGTCGGTGCGTTAGGAGTGGAAGTCGTATCAAATTCAAGAAAGGTTGGAATAGACTTTCTGGTATAATTAATTTCGTTTTGCTCAATTACAAGACTGTTTTACCTTCTAAAGAAGCGTGATAAGCTGCAACTTCGCAGTAAACCGACAGTTCCTAGTAGAAATTGGGGTTAACCATGTTACAATGGGGCATGAGGAGGTTATTATCGAATCCTATGGTTCCAATCAACTGTGAATCGCACGGCTTCGTCGCCTACTTAATCGAGTACCGAGTTAAACCGCTGTCCTATCGTCCAGGTGAACAATATTCCGCGGCAGCTGCGAGACAAGGCCGATGGCGCATGAACGCGTTCTTCGAATTCGCGGCAAGTTCGAGAAACAAATGTCATAAATCATAGGGGCTCCGGGGGCAGCTAGGCGCAAAGATAATCTTATTCCCACGCGCGATGTAAAGCTCCAAGTGCTCCGTCTTTTTCAAACCGAGACGTCTTCACATACTCCACTACGTCTCCGTTTCCCGTATCTTTCGCGCAGTAAGATTTCTCAACACTTGTTGCCCAGGACCATCGATCTATCAACGCCTTTTACCCTTTATCGGCAGCCGGCTCGATAAGGAACGATAGAGTTTAGGTAGAATACGGGTGCAGCTGTTTATCCACTGAAAGGGATGAAGTATTGCGCACTGCCGCCGTGAAATGTCCGACAAGATGGCCGGAATTCAGGCAGGTTACGGCGAAATCTGAATTCTCTTGTTACCTCGATTTTTTTCAAGTCTCGCTGTCACTTCAGATTTATGAAACTCTTTTGTAACAACTTCATTTGTTTGCTGTGTGATTTGCTGAACCTTCGAGGGACATTATCCGAGTGTAACACGCGCCGACGTTTCATGTTTCCAGTTGTTGACTCTCGTGTAACCTTCGCTTTTAGTCGTAATGTTGGATCCAATTTTTAAAAAAGTTATTCGTTTTTAAGATGTGTACGAATACCTTGTACACCGACTGTATGATCGAATTTAATGGTCAAAGTACAAATATCCCAATTTTCTGAATGAATCCGCCGATCAGTCGTCGGCTTTCCGACCTTTACTTATGCAAAATAACATTTTTGTTCGTCAATTATGATGTATTTGGTATGTAATCCAGTAGCTTCGTACCTGACGCGGATGTAGATCGAAGTTTCGATCCTCTAGGATCAATGGTTCAGGAGTTATGGTCGCTTAAAGTTCAGCATTTTGACAGATAAGGGCGCCGCCATATTCGTAGTGACGACCGCGAGCCGCTTACCGAGCAGAACCGCCGCGCCGGTCCTTGCCACCCCTCCTCCGCGACCTAATCCTAACCTAGTCAGTAAGCGGCGCGCCACTGTCACTATAAATTAATATGGCGGTGCCCTTAACTGTCAAAAATGTTCAACTTTAAGCAAGCATAACTCTTGAGCCATTGCTCCTACACGATCGAGACTTCGATCGGCAGCCGCCCCGGGTACAAATCTACTAGAATCCATACAGAAAGGCACAAATTTTGAGTCCGGTAAAGTATAAAGAGCAGTCAAAATGTCTTCCAATCTTTAACGAATTCAGGAAATTGGAAATAACATATGGATCTTCTTAAATCGTCTTAATCTTTTTACTGTTTTAAATTGCATGCATCCATTGTTGCCGCAAACCCGTAAAATCCGCAGTCTAGTAATTACAGAGACGCTTTATCACCGCGTATCAGAAAATGAGGATGCGTAGCGCGTGGTGTTCACGCGTGTCTCGAACAACGGGGACAAACTGCAATTAGATCGCAAGACGCCTGCTTCGCTTATTTGTCCTCTATTGGCGGTGTGGCATGGAACAATGTCCTGTTCTTCCCGAAACCGTGGCAGCCCAGGGGCGGCATAATTGAATTCAAACACTCGAGCATAATCAGCCGGCTGTCCCGCCGCGGCGCGGCGTGTGTATATCAGATCAATTCCGAATGTATCTGGAAATCGGGGTTACCATGTATGTAGAATGATGACGCAGCACCGCGAGAGCCACCTACCGTGGAACAATCGATCGGCGGTGTTTTTCATTCGCGCGCGCTTTTAACGCATGCAACACGCAACGTCCGCCGCTCTATTTTCAACTGTGCAACCCCGTTTATCGTCCTGGCGGCGTGTAACCTGTCATTCGTCCGCGAGACGATGGCACACGGAAACTTATGGGCCCTCTGATAACCCTACTTCGCGCTGCAGGTACTGTAATCCACGGTTCAATTTCACGTTCGGTGAAATTCTCGCGAGAAGCCCGGGAACTGAAAGGGTTCCGAAAATTACTGTTTCGAACTGTTGTCAATGTCGGTTCTGATTGATACGGCCACGAAGGACTGGAATAATGTCGTAACTGCTGGAAGTAGATCGCGGATTTGATGGATTTATAAGACAAATGAGTAGGCGATAAAAATACTGGAAGAGTTTCACAGATGTCGATACTGTGGGAAATTATTGAAGAAAGAATGGAACCCCTACGTGGCTCTGGTCCTTACAGCTGATGGAGACAAATTTTTTTATTGCATATAGATCTGCAGTCCAGTTATGATATCATGTCGGTTCTATAACTGTGATTTTTCGGTTCTGCAGTTCCGAAACTGTCTGTTCTGACCCACTGTCTCTCCAGAACCTCTTCCATTGTTTGCATCACGTTAAGATCACCAATGTGGGAGCTCTGAATAATATGAGAAGAGAGAGGGAAGACCCTAGACCCGCTAGAGGACTCCTCAATAAGGCTATCTAGCGATCCTTGCCTTAGACGTGGGAATGTCGGAAGGCGGTTGAGGACGCTATAAATGTTGTTCTTTTTCTTTTCGGTTAGGCATCTGCCGATCACCTCATCTTGGTATTCCAAGGAAGAGTCGCCTGCTACGATGATAGCGACTCAACTCATATTGCCCAATCAGGGACACAGTCCCTCCAGAACCTACAGACTCTATTATCGTTAAGTGGGGTCTAGAAAAATGAGTAGGCGACGAAAATACTGTAAGCGTTTCACAGTGTCGATACTGTCTGAAATTATTGAAGAAAGAATGGAATCCCAACGTGGCTCTGGTCCTTACAGCTGATGCAGACAATTTTTATATTGCATAGAAGTCTGCAGTCCAGTTGTGATATCATGTCGGTTCTATAACTGTGATTTTTTGGTCCTGCAGTTCCGAAACTGTCTGCCAGTGGGCTGAATGTCCTGACCCACTGTCCCTCCAGAACCTACTATGTGGCTCTAGTCCTTACTATGGAATGTGGCTACTATGGTACCCATATAGATCTGCAGTCCAGTTGTGATATCATGTCAGTTCTATAACTGTGATTTTTTGGTCCTGCAGTTCCGAAACTGTCTGCCAGTGGGCTGAATGTCCTGACCCACTGTCCCTCCAGAACCTACTATGTGGCTCTAGTCCTTACTATGGAATGTGGCTACTATGGTACCCATATAGATCTGCAGTCCAGTTGTGATATCATGTCAGTTCTATAACTGTGATTTTTTGGTCCTGCAGTTCCGAAACTGTCTGCCAGTGGGCTGAATGTCCTGACCCACTGTCCCTCCAGAACCTACAGATTCCACTAGCGTTAACCGGGGTCTAGGAGATCACGTAAAATTCCGTGCGTTCTTTCCATGGACGACCGGTCCACCAGGAAGGTAGACAGCCAAGTCTCGATCGAGGTATCGTGTCCATTTCGAGCGCCGCGTCTCGAAAGGATTACCCGGTGTGTATCGCCGGGAGAGTTGGAGCTCTCACCCTGCTGGTGAATCATTCCCGAAACTCCCTGGAGAAATAGAAACACGCCAGGCTGGCTGATAGAGGGACAAAGGAGCGCCGAGTCTGCCGATAAAGCCGAACAGGAATTAAATGGGGAAAAGAAGTAGCGAAGGAGGAACGGCAGAGAGGTAGCAGAGAGGCGGCAGTGGCGCGACTTGCCGATGAGGTCGGAGATTGTTCGCGGGGCAGGAAGAACGGGAAGGATGAGGACGAGAGAGACGTGGACGGAGTGGGGGCGATGGGGGTCGAAGGGGGTAAGGACGAAGGGGAACGTTACTGGATACGGTGGGCGAACATTGCGGTCCAGAGGGATGAAGGAGAGCGAGAGAGAGTGATAGAGGTTTACAGGGTGGTGGGAAAGGGGTAGCGACACACTGCCGTAAGCGAGAGAGAGGAGACGGGGGACAGAGAGACGCGGCGCCGGATCCAGCAGGGTGGGGGGACGGATAGTTAGGCGGTGGGTGGATGGTAGTCGGGGGTAGTGGGTCGGTCGGTTGGTTGGTTGGTTTGCGTGGAGGAACTGCGCGGCAGTCGAGGCCGCGAGGCTCAGTGCTGGGGAGCGCAGCATCGCGATGTGTCAGCTTCTCAGTGCCGTTCGACACGCTTACGGCTTCTTTCCTCGTTCGAACTTTTCCTTTCTCCGCGTGATCCTCGAGTGACAGCATGCTGCGTCCGCTTTAGTTCCGGGCTCTCTCCTCCGTTCTCTGCGCTTCCCGCTTCGTTCGGTGCGAGATCGTGTTCCGGTTTTCGGTTTATCGTACGCGAGTTTCGTCGTGGTCGTGTCCGCGAGTGCGTGTGTGTTTGAGTGCGTGTCAACCCTCAATCAGCTCTATCCGGAGTTTCTCTCGCAATCTCTATCTGTTCTCTCTATCCGTCGGTGTGTCCGCCATGAACGCGAGGATCATCGCGATCATGGCACCGGGTAGCAAGGTAGCCACGCGGCGATCAGCGTTCGCCTAACGAGACAGACGGCGGAGAGCGTTCCAGCCGTCTTGCCGCCTTGGTCCGTCTCCCAGGCGATGGAAATGGATCCGTACGGGGTCGGCTGGCCGCCTCAAGGTCATGGTGTCGCCGCCAGTGGAAATATCGGTGGTGGCAGCGGGGGCGACGGTGCGAACACGATACCGCGATGCTGGAGCAGAACGTGTAGATCGACCGAGCCGTCGCCGATGCGGCCGATCGAGCACAGCATGCGCTCCACCGAGGCGATGCGCTCGATGGAGTCCATGAGATCGATGGACTCCGTGATACGGCAGCCGTCCGCCGATCCTATGCGGGCCTCCGTCGAACATCATCAGTCCAGCAGGTCGTTGGAGGCGATGTCCAGGCCGATGGAACAGATACGCACCGAGCAGCCGAGATCCGCGGTGGTCGATCATCCGCAAGCGGCCTCTTCGTCCTCGATGTCCTCCGGCCCGATGAGAAGCGACATCGAGCACCATGCAATGCGCGCCATAGAGCATCCGTGCCGGCTAAAGGATCACGCGAGCTACATGCACGACCATCACTTCGGCCGGATGCACGATCACGGGTGCAGGTCCGTCGAACACGTCTCCCGCATGCTCGAGCATCGTCTTCACGAGCAACACCCTGGACGACCGCCGATGGACCAACCGACCTGCCGTTCCCTGGAACAGACACCCTGCCGTTCCATGGACCAAACGACATGCCGGCCGATCGACCACACACCCATGAGACCGCCGACCGTCAACTACTCATGTCGGCCCCTCGATCATGCTCCCGGAAGACCCATGCCGATGGACTGTGTCATCTACGGCCCGCATACACATCCGCCGCCAAGGTTATCCAGCGAGAGCCCATTCCGCGTCAATTGTCCCGTGCACAGCCCCTTCCGTTACAGATTCCCCAACGGCGCGGGAACTGATTATCACTCGCATCAGGTAAGACCCCATCGAGAACTCGTACATCGTTGATCCTGTATCGTCGGCTTCATGTCAAAATTGCCCAAGTACAAACAGGTAAATTTTACAGCAGGCGATTAAGGGGGTAGACTTGTTTACAGGATTGCTAGGGCGCTGGTAGTGGGCCTCGAGGGACGAGGAACTTGGGAGCAATGCGAAAAGTGGAGGCCCCTGGTTCTTCATAAGCTCGGGCATCAACTGCTTAGTTGAAAACCCCGGGGGTGGGTGTTTACGGGGGTTCGCCCTCTGTTTTAGCCTCCCCCTTAAAAAAAAGGATTTCAAGCCTTCGCATTTCTCCATAATGCAAAGATGGGGTCTTCAGTAGTCGAAAGCGTCAGATAAGAAGTCCTATTTTTACGTTTTCAAGGCGCAATTTACATTATTCGCAAGCACACTGCTATCGCAGCTTTATGAAAACAGCTACGTGAGCAGCTGTACGCTTCCGAATGCAAATTACCCCTCGAAAACGTAACAATAAGACTTTTGAGGGCGATTGCCACCTAGATTGACTTTTCATCTAGTGCTTTTGACTACTGAAGATCTTTGCAACCCTGGAAACGTGAATCTAGCCCCTTAAAGCGAAACTATTTTGCTTTACAATGAGATTTTTTCAAACTATGTTTATACCTAAACGCTATTTAAAGAAGAACTTGATTTGAAAGTGGAAATTTATAAAGATTTTAAAAGTAGAAATTGAACTACCTAACAAGGCGAAGCTGAAGAGCCAATTTTCACAAAAAATGGACTTGGGCATTTTTCATATGAGGCCGACGATCTGTCTGTCTCTATCTTGGTTCGAGATTCTGCCGCGAATATCGCGAGCTAGATACGTAGTCGCCGATGATCCGCACAGATGCTGGAGGGGTGTAACTTCCGCCGAGTTCTTAAGGGCAAGAGTTACGGAAATTCGTGTGATGTCGGGCGGGATGCTGCTCGAACTACTTGGCGTGTTTGCCGGAGTACTTAGTCATCTTGTCGTTGAATGAAAATCGTAGTTGAATATCGGATCACGTAGGTAAGTAGCTGTCTGGAAGAAGAGCTCGAACGCTAAAATGCTAGTCACGAAGACGCAACCTCCGACGAGCTCTGGGTGGTACGACCTTAAATGTTAGTGGATCGTTCTTACTGAAATTGTTGTAATTAACATAGTCTTAGGTATCGCTTCTTCAATCCTCGTCCGCTCTGCTAATTATACGAATCTTTGATTCCTTTATGTGAGGTGTGTGAAGGAGTCTTTATGCAAGATTATGTTGGGAAGCATTCGCCATCATTTCGTGGTACCTTTTTCCCATGAAGTATGGTAGGTTTCCTGGCTACGAAGTCATCAATGCATTTTCTGACCTCTTCTATAGAGTTGTAATGTTTCCCGGACTAGAGCGACCTGAACAGATGATAGTCTGCAGGGGCCACGGCTGGGGAGTATGCCGCATGCGACACGACTTCCATTCCTAACGCATCGACAGTGTCCCTCGTCCTTTGTGCCGAATGTGACCGAGCACTGCCGTGTCGCAGGATTACGTGCCTACTCTCTTGACCCGTGAAAGGTCCTTTTCTCTTCGGTTCATCGTATACATTCGTTAAATGTTGCTCGTAAAAATCCGCAGTCATTGTTTAGCCAGGTCGAAGTGTGACGCCTTTCAAATCCCACTGAAGTGGCAGCAACAATTTTTTGTCGTGAATATTGCTGCGGACTTGCAAGGTTCACCAGGGCTGACCCATGATTTTCTTCATCACGAAGAGATCACGATTTCTCCATTATGATTTTGTGCACGAAACTACTCTTTTCAAACCGAGGAAGCAGTCACGTCGCTGCATCAATTCCGCGTCTTTTGATTTCTTCGCTCGGTTCGAGGCGGATCAAGCTTTCTGAATTTGACCGAACTTTCTGAGGCGAAGAGACATCGGTTGCGTGTAACGGGATATCTTTCAAGCGGAAGATCGACACTTTAGAACGTCACCATTTAACTTACACTAAAGTTACGACCGATTGGATAAGACGTCTCCGAAATTTATTTGCACATCTAATAATTCTGTTCGAATTTGTTGCGTTCGTTCAGTCCTGGATGACTAATAAAATTGACTTCATGGAACTGACTAGTCACGATGAATTAAAGTTCGGAGAATTCGAGGTTCACGGTATGATGCAAGTGTTAATGCACCATCCCTCGTAAAATTATGGTTATTAATAAAATACACGTCCCAATTATTACTTCTTCAAACTTCACATGCTCCTCAGATTAAAATCTTTGATCCCTCCACAATTGTGCTGGAGTTCTACGCATTCGTTTAACATTGGATTAAATTGACGATCGAAACATTTTAATCGTGTGATACTAGATCAACTTTTTCCCGAAAAAGCAAATATGTCTTTCACAATTTCGGTTATTCTGTTTCTTTGCAAGATAAAACGCTTTTGTTATTAAGTGAATCAAAATTAATTGTACTCGTATTTCTAATCGGCGTTAACACTAGCTCTCGCGTCTTGTCGTTGAGTTATTGAATTAAAATCGTGGTGTAGTGTAAAGAATTGTGGATAAATATTAATTTGTGAGACGGATGTGTCCAGAAAAATGTTAGTCACGAGAAAACAGCCTCCGCAGATTTCTAGGTAGTACTATCTAAATATCGATGAACTTCCTCAAAAATATTGTTATTAAAAGGAGACTCATGTCAATTATTACTTCTTCATTTTTCAGAGGCTCCTCGAGTAAAATTCACACATTTTTTCTGTACCTAAATATTGCGAAATGATTGCTGTTTAGTTGTGCTGAAACTCCATCGACCCATTTAAAGATGATGTTACGATACAACGCAATTCGTTGAACCAACTGACGCGCATAGTTCGCGTCGATTTGTCTCACAAGAACAGACGTTTGCTTTTAATCGTAATGTTCCTCGCTGAAATACAGAAGTTAATCGAACATCCACAGCTTGTATATATTGCACGGGAGTTGGGAATTAGATTTCTCCATGATTAAGCTATGATTCAATTTAATGGATCTGGAAATGGCGGCTTCCCGACCTGTGCTTTCACAATTATTGAAATTACAAATACGCTTTCATGGTGGAGTACTGAAAACATTTCGTTATTCAAGCACGTATGATCAAATTGCTCAAAATCCGAAAAGAACCTTGTCAATTTAAGAAATTCAAACGAACCAGTTATTTCCTTGTAACTGTAAAACGAAAGAAATTCACGGACGTCCTAAGTATTGTAAAATTTTGTTTAATTCTGCTGAAATACGATCGATCCACTGAACAATAAATTCAGATCTTGCACAAATCATTATCTACACACATTGTTATCGTTATTGCTGCACATTCCAGTATGATTCTTTCTCTCAGATTCTCTACAGAATCTATGGGGTTTGAATAAATTCTATCTTTCAAATAACCCCACAGAAAAAAGTCAAGGGGACTTAAATCAGGTGAACGGGCTGGCCAACGTATTGATGTATAAACGCAGTTATGCAAACAATAAAGAAAAACGTTATAAGAAATGTTTAGAATGTAATGGAGAAGCGTTTGAGCATCTTCTTCAATAAAGACATTTTTTTGAAAATATCTCGAGATCTAATAATTTTTTGCCATGTGTACCCTAATCATTTTTTTTCGTAGAATGAACGTAGAATGGACATATGCATTTCTATTTAAAGAAATGATGCAATTGTTAATTGCACATGCACTGCTGCATCTAAAAAAATTTAAAGTCCTACAGATGTAGTTCTCTTCGAACCATTTATCTTTCTCCTTTGGCATTTTTTTTTTTATAAATGCAATAATAACGGAGTTACGACTTGTAACAATTGCGTGAATCACCCTGTAGTTTAGCGCTCCACGCTTTTATTTGGTGTCGCCGATGTGTAAAAAAATTATCTTCTCCTTTTTAGTGCTCATTTAATATAAGCGTGGTTTTGAAAAAGTTGTTTTCGCTAGGGCTTCTCGGTAATTTGTTAAACACTGTCGGCGGATTGAAACAAGTATTGCTAGACTGTTTCGGATATCTGTCGGTTTTGTCTGCGCGGAGTTATCGTAGCGATAGAGCGACGCGAATTTCTCGCGGAATTCTTTCGCAGCTGGCATTCTTAACGATCGCCAGCCGAGAAAATCTGTCGATCAGTTTTTCTCTGTACGAGGGAAACCGTCCGCAGGGAGCTGTAGGTGCTCTAATACGTAATGGTTACGTAAGAAGAGTATGCAGCATGTCCTAAATAAGAAACGGGAGTAGCGGAGGCACAGTTGTATTTATCCGGGAATTTTAAACTATTCGGGACGCGACGTATCGCTGCGCGGTATATAATTAAGCGATATTCGACTAGTATTGATATAATGTGGAGCTCATTAAAATTTCATGCATACCTTACGAAATTCGTTCGCGCCGCCGGGAACAGCCGACGCCGACGCGTGGCGGATCATTTTTAAACGGGCGACACGGGATTTTCCGGTTCGTCATTAATTTTCAAGCATTCTGGAATCTGTTTTCCGCACTGCCTCGCGCGGAACTCGCTCTGTTATTTTAATCCAACCGCCGACGGTAAGAAACCGTCGCGACGCGTAGTGGCAGCCGATCTAGCAGTTCGTTCAGATTTCAGCACTATTTGGAAGTTTGAGGATATAACTAGACTGCAGATCTTTATGCATTCATGAAGAAATGGTTTCGGGGTGAAATATAAAACAGTAAAAGATTAGAAACATTTGAGAATATTGCGATGTTCTTTCGAACGTAACGAAATCAGTAAGGGATGAAATCAATTTTTATTTTAGTCCTGCTTCCCACACAACCAATGTAGGATATTTTTATTTTGCATATATACAAGTCGGTGTACAAAGTATTCATACATCTTTTAAAAACGAATAAATTTTTCAAAATTGGTCTCAGCAACTTGAATTTTTTTGAGACATTAGAAGGGTGGTTAGTTTACTAGCTAATGTGTAAATAATTTTTTTTGTAATTGTTATTGGTCGCAATTACGAAGGGAACAGTAAAGACCACGATTTTTAAATGTTTTGTCTGTGTCTGTAATGAAAATTTGATACATGTATTTTGTAAATCTAAGCAAGTTATATATATGTACAAAGTTTCATTGAAATTGGCTGACGGATAAAAAGCTATGGGAATTTACGGTTTGCGATTCATTTAAATCGCAGATTCTTACGATTTTTGCTATTTTCAATCAATTATATTTCGTAACATCCTTGATCGATTTCGATGAAACTTTGTACAAGTATACAGGGTGTCCCAAAATTCGTGAAAATCCCGAAAGAGGGTGGTTCCTGAGACCATTCTAAGAGACATTTTCCTTTGCACCAAAGTCAACTGCGGCTTTGTTTAGGAGTTATTAACGAAAAACACGGACCAATCAGAGCGCGCCCTGGCCCGGCGCGCCAAGCCGCGCCGGCAAGCGAGTGTCGCGGTACGCCGTGACATCGCATCGTGACGGCGCTGCGGCCCAGGGCGCGCTCTGATTGGTCCGTGTTTTTCGTTAATAACTCCTAAACAAAGCCGCAGTTGACTTTGGTGCAAAGGAAAATGTCTCTTAGAATGGTCTCAGGAACCACCCTCTTTCGGGATTTTCACGAATTTTGGAACACCCTGTATAACTGACTTAGACCTACCAGAAGCGCCTTCTAAATTTTCATTACAGGTACAGATAAAAAATTTAAAACTCGTGACCTTTGCTATTTCCTTCGCAATTGCGACTAATAACAATTTAAAAAACATATTTACACGTTAGCTAGTAAACTAATTCTTCTAACGTCTGAAAGGAAACACAAGCTGTCGGGTCCAATTTTGAAAAAGTAATTCGTTTTTTTAATGTGTACGAATACTTTGTACACCGACTGTAGATCCGCAGTCTAGATATTATAACAATGTAGGTCGTTGGATCCGTTTTCACATCAGCTACAATAAATATTTTGAAGACAAAAATATACAGGGTGCGGCACAAATTAGTCCCCACGATTTTCCAGCCACTTCGGATGGTCGGGCAGAAAAGTGTTCCGTACCAAAGTTAATCAGTATTTAACCGACAAGAAATTGCGATTTTTAAATGAAAAAAAGATCGATTCTCAACAAAAAAATCAAGGTCGCTGTAATATCTTTAAATGGAACTGGGTATTTTTAACTTCGTAATGCGAAGACCTAATTCGGATGACCTTGAAAGAAAATATCGCCATGAATCTATTGCCAGAATATTTGAAACAATTCGACTGTACGTAATAGCAACGCCCTCGCAATTAGAGGTAAACAAATGAACGCAAACATTGCTTCAGAATTTACTTATGCATCTTCAAGGCAAAAAATTGCAAAAAGAATGAAAATTTTTTTAGAAATATTAAACACAGTAGCGGACGAAAGTTTAAGACCGCTCTAAAGAAGACGATAACTTTTTTAATATTGTACTATACGATTTGAACTTTTTTGGGAAGCTAGGGCAATTAGTTTACTAAAGGATGCGAGAAGAAATAATTTCAAAAATTCCAATTGATCGGAATTGTTAAAAAAATACTAAAAATTGAATTTTTAACTTTTTTATGTGCGCCTATATTGAACATTTAAAAAATACATTTTGGAGATCTGCGTCAATCAAACATATTCTGAAAATTGTGTAAAAATCGGTCGACGTTGCAATGAGCTACAAACGTTTAATGATGGTAAAAATGGCAGTTTTCACGAATTATTGCCGAAAATCGTGAAAATCTGCAATTTTTACCATCTTTAAACGTTTGTAACTGATTGCAACGTCGACCGATTTCGACGTATGTTTAATTGACACAGGTCCACAAAGCGTATTTTTTAAATTTTCAATATAGGCCCACATAAAAAAGTTAAAAATTCAACTTTTAGTATTTTTTCAACAATTCCGATCAATTGCAATTTTTGAAAAAATTTCTTTTCACATCCTTTAGTAAACTAATTGCCCTAGCTTCCCAAAAAAAGTTCAAATCGTATAGTACAATATTAAAAAAGTTATCGTCTTTTTTAGAGCGGTCTTAAACTTTTGTCCAGTACTGTAGGTTCGGGGCAAGGTTCACAAACGAAAATTAGTAATTCTTTCAACAAAGTGTTCATTTTTAAATGCTTGTTGAAATTATAATTCTTATTAAATTCTATTAATATCGATATTATCGGCATCGCTAAACATTTCGAAAGTAACATTACTTGTCATATCCAATCCGCCTAGAATGCTGCAACCCGTCCGACAGTGGTGCACGTCACTTGCTGCATAACTGTCGCGCGCGCCTATGACATACTTAACGCGTACACCTCTGTTGGTCGGATTGCCGCGTTTCGGGGATATTTTAAACCGTTGATAACTAGAGAACTTACAAGGAGGACCCCCACTCTGTCCCTCACGGATTTAGTCGAGATTTTACAGAGTTATAGATCTCGTTCCCCTGATTACGAAAATACCCCATTATAGGGGCAGACACTCAATAGTTTTCGAGATATTTGCAATTAAAGTTTCATAACCATAAAATATCAGTTTAGTTCAGATTTTTACCAAGCAGTGGTGTGGCGCGTAACAGCAGCGAGCTGAACTGCTACGCCGCGCCGCAGGCCCGGGTTCGAATCCCTTCGTGGTAAATTATTTTTTATTGTTTTTTTTCATGGAAAATGCATTTTCAATGTTAAATAAATTTTAAATAAAATATTTTTATTCCCTAAAGGACTAATTGAAAATGATACTTATTATTTTATAGAAGAAACACTAGATCTATTACTACATATACAAAAGATAATAATTATAAAACAATAATAATATTAAAATAATACATAACAAACAACAAATATATATACAAATACAAAATAGAATTGTTTGTTATGTATTATTTTAATATTATTATTGTTTTATAATTATTATCTTTTGTATATGTATAATAGTAACAAATCTAGCGTTTCTTCTATAAAATAATAAGTATCATCTTCAATTAGTCCTTTAGCGAATAAAAATATTTTATTTAAAATTTATTTAACATTGAAAACGCATTTTCCATGAAAAAAAAACAATAAAAAATAATTCACCACGAAGGGATTCGAACCCGGGCCTGCGGCGCGGCGCAGCAGTTCAGCTTAGTAAAAATCTGAACTAAACTGATATTTTACGGTTATGAAACTTTAATTGCAAATATCTCGAAAACTATTGAGTGTCTGCCCCTATAATGGGGTATTTTCGTAATCAGGGGAACGAGATCTATAACTCTGTAAAATCTCGACTAAATCCGTGAGGGACAGACAGGGACAGAGCCGGGGTTCTCCTTGTTAGCCGAAATCGTAATTTTTTCATTCTTCATTTTCGTTTTATATCGTCACGGAGAACCACCCCTTAAAGTCTCTCCCACCTGTGATCGAGCACCGTGTATAAAAGCTTGAACTAAAGCAAGAACTTCTCAGGTTCATCGTGGCAGGCTTTTTTCTCCGGAAAGAAAAGGATCGTTTCCTGCTTAAAGGGGCACTCTCAGGATAGAATTAGCCGCGCCGAGGGAAACCGCAGCTCGGGTCGTGATACCCGTATCATGTTCTGATCGCCAAATGAAATAATAAGGTAGTGAAACGTGAACGCATCGCGTGCTCGCGATTCACGATGCTTAACGCGCGGCTCATATTACCGCGGTATAATTAGTCGCCGCGGCGTTGCGTTTCCTTTGTGGATGCTAAATAAGATTATCCAAGCGGCGCGGCGGCGGCTGATCGCATCCGAAGGTTGCGCTTGTTACGTGACCGTGAGAGGACTACGTAGAGGGATCAATTCATGATTATGGATTTTGGCCCGTGTCCTGTGCTAAATTAGAAACACCGACACCGCCGGAAACTTCCCTTAAGTGATCGACTGGTCCCCTGCCATCTTCTTATCCGTACGTACACAGGACACTATCTTCTCAACATATCTGATCCAATTTCACACACATACAGGGTCAATCTTATTAATACTCGGACACTCTTGGGGAGACGATAAATTCTTTAACCACTTCGGTTATGGCGTCCTCATTCAAGGACGTACAGTGGCCGAAATTTCTATAAAGTCACTGTGTTTTGTGCCCGTGCGAAATCAATACGGGCCGGTTTATGTACTTCTTTAAGGCCTGGTTTACGTTGTATTTTTGTCCAGAAGAATTTAAAAGTTGTTGCACACGTCTTGTTGTTACTGGGAGCTCGAATTCAGCTCGAAATTCTGCTGCATTTTTCCTTTCCTTAGCGGCAGACCTCATTAATATTGAATGTTGTCTCTTTGACTATTTTTTATTACTACCTTTAACATGATTTTTTCCGTAATTTTCACGTAAATTGATATAATTATTAATCACAGTATATGACCGATTAGTTTTCTTAGCAATTGCGCGATTAGAGCAGCCCATATCTTTATAAGCACCGATTGATGCTTTTTCTTCACTTGTTAGTACTTTTCCTCTCGGCATTCTCATACACGTGAATCAAATTATAACAAACAGGGATTTCTGCGAGTTCTAAAACTAATACTTTTAGAATATTCGCTGTTTTCCGTAGTTCTCTGCTCAGAATACAGAGAAACACTAAGTGACTTTATAGAAACTTCGCACTTGTGTTCTGCACCACACAGAAAAAAATTAAAAAAAACGTAAATAGTAAACATAGCGGTCTAGAGTACGCAGTCCCTCTATCCGAGTGTCTACAAGGCACAAGACCAGATACGATAAATCAACAAAAATGGTGATATTTTTAAAATATCTATGAAAAAGAAGATGACTTTATAGAAATTTCGACCACTGTACTAAACAAATGCGTGATGTATCTGAATTCGGTAAATTTTATTGTTTGTAAACGTTGTCCTCGTATTGTCACAACGCGTTGCATCTCTACTTGGGAACCTCCTCGGAGATATTTTATACAACTGAAAAATCATAATTTAGTTGAAGGACTGCTTAGCAAAGCCACAATTTTTTTCCTGGAATAAATAATTCGTGATCGAACAGGTTAATGTTCGACCAAAATACTAAAATACCTTTTTGTGCGGACCTATATAGACAATTTAAAAAATACGTTTCGTTGATATGTGTCAATTATACATATTTGGAAAGTTTTATCATAATTTCATTGTGGTATCATCATTCATGATGGTAAACATTGCAACTGTCTTACATTTTTCCATGTCTGTATCTTTGCTGTTATAAGTAGACAGTAGATTTCATGCATTTATGACAAACAAATGAGTAATTGTTAAAATACTGCTGTACTATCTTATACAGTATTAATGTAAAACAAAACAGAGCAATTATTAAATTATTGATATATTATTAATGTGAAACAAAAATAAGTAATTATTAAAATACTGCTATATTACTATATATTATTAATGTGAAATAAAAGTGAGTAATTATTAAAATACTGGTTTATTACTAACTATACAGATAAAAATACTGCTGTATTATTAACTATACACTTAAAAATACTACTGTATTATTAACTATACACTTAAAAATACTATTGTATTATTAACTATATACAATTAAAAATACTGCTGCAACTATACATTTACAAATACTGCTATTCAATTAAAAATACTGCTGTGACTATACAGTTAAAAATACTGCTGTAACTATACACTTAAAAATACTGCTGTAACTATACAGTCAAATATACTGCTGTAACTATACAGTTAAAAATACTGCTGCAACTATACAGTTAAGAATACTGCTGTAACTATACAGTTAAAAATACTGCTGTATTATGAAGTTAAATATACTGCAGTATTATTAATACTACATTTAGTATTATTAAGAGCATATTCAAAAGTTTCACTAAAATTCCTGCTATATTACTATATATTATTAATGTAAAACAAAAATGAATAATTATTAAAATACTGGTTTATTACTAACTATACAGTTAAGAATACTGCTGTAAGTATACACTTAAAAATATTGCTGTAACTATACAGTTAAAACTACTGCTGTATTATTGTCTATACATTTAAAAATACTGCTGTATTATGAACTATGCAGTTAAATATACTGCAGTATTATTAATAGTACATTTAGTATTATTAAAAGTATGTTTAAAACTTTCACTCCAATTTCTTGTCATTCAGGTACAAAATTTGTATTTTGCATAAAGATCTGCTGTCTACATACATATCTACAGAACGTATTTCTAAAATTTTTCAATACAGGCCTACATAACAAAGTTGTAAACAACGCCATTCAATATTTTCTCTATAATTCCGACCAACTCCAATGTTTTCAAAATTTCTTTCCCACGCCACGTACTAAACTAATTGCTCTAACTCCTAAAAGAATCCAAGTCGTATGATCGAATATTAAAAATGTTATCGATTTTTCAAGAGCGTTCGAATATTTATGGGAGAATATTAATATTTATTAATCCTTGTGCCAATATTCGACATTGTCGTTCAGTAACGTTGTCGCTGCTGAACATTTCCACATGCTTCATATGCAAATTTATTTATAATTAAGTAAGAAATTAGGAATTTCCAACGACGTTGCTATTTGTCGACAAGATCATGTAGAGAATTTTGTACGAGGCCAATCAAAATAATTGAGCAGACCTAATTAAGCAAATTAAAATTTACAAATTAACAAAATGTACATTACAAAATTTTATTTCATTTTGCATCTCTCTTCAGAATAAAAAATAAATAGAAAATCTCCTCCAAAATCTTCTCAAAATAGAAATTTCCTCGAAATCTTCTCAAAAATCTTCTCACGAATAGAAAATAATTGACTAAACGTCGACAACAAAATATTGCAGACTCCTTTAACCGTTGCCTCAGAAAAATCTTCTACCCAGATGGCATGCCAACGAGCTCCAAGAGATTGTTAAGAATTTATGTACGACGTTCTTGAGGGTAGAAAATCTGTAGCAGACGGTCGAGAAAAAAAATCAAGAAACACCGTAAGCAAATTAAAGTACTCCCAGCGTTCTTGCAGCTGGGAAATATTTAATTCCCCCGGAATTATAACGTAAGTTGTTAATTATTCAGCCGTTTAGAGTTAGCGGTAGAAAGCACCTCCATTGTCGAGTCGTTTAAGCTTATTCCAGGAGGAAGCAAAAAATATAATCTTGCTCCCTAATTAGCAGTTTTAGGACGTGCTACGTTTCCGTCTCATCGCTGCAATGGCTCCGGGCGGAATGATTGCGAGCGTTTCTTCTAATTTTGCAAATGACCAACGCGCCGTTAGCGTTTTCTTGCGGGGGGCGTTGTGTTAATTAGACGGGGCGGGTGTTTGCGCGAATTCACGACATCCCCCAACATCGTAGCATTTTATAGAAAAATACCAGGGACCAAAAATAACAGTTATTCTAAAATTTTCTACGATAAAAATCATTAATAAAAAATTGATTATTATTGAAGATACAATACAAACAGCGGAGTTCTGTATCGTAGAAGGTGGATCGCAGTTCGAACATCTGATGTAACTTGATTTATATTGTAAGAAAGAATTTTTCATTGAAGATTACGTTTGCACAAAATTTTCAAGTTTGAGGTCATTTCAAGGTCATAGTGTATATTCTGTTAAATTCGTCTCGAAGTGAGAAACAATCCAATGATGTCCAAAACATATGGTGCCATTTAAAAAAGTCAAGGTGACCTTTACTTTTTTTACGTAAAAAGCATTTTCTCAGATTTAAGAATATGCGAACATGTAGCTCACCAAGTACTGAGAAACTTTTGTCTAAAACAGTTTTTAATTGCACTACTGGAAATGTCTAAAAAATGGTGACACAACTTAACTGACACACCCTGTATATACAGGGTGTCTCAAAATTAGGTCCGGAGCCGAAAATGAGAGGTTCCTGAGATCATTTCAAGCGACATTTTCCTTTGAAAAAATGTCGTCCGCGGCTTCGTTAACGAGTTATTAACGAAAAACACGGACCAATCAGAGCGCGAGCTAGACGCGTGCAGCCCGGCGCGCCGGCAGCCGAGTGTCGGTGGCACGCCGCGATGTCGTAACGAACAAAAGTTTCTCGATGATGTGAATCCTCGCCAATTTCGACAAGCTTTGGATATGTTGTCAATACCATGGTTCTGAACAACATTTCCCTTTACAGTTTCTGTCGATCGGCTTTAGTTTATGACATTATTGTAAAAATTTGTAATTGTAAATCGATCGATGTACTATTTCCTATCCGATTTCGATAATATTTGGATATGTTGTCAAGACCATGATTCTGAACAACATTTCCCTTGACGGTTTCTGTCGATCGGCTTTAGTTTACGATATTATTGTAAAAATTAGTAATTGTAAATCGATCGATGTACATACTATCTCCTCGCCGATGTCGATGAGCTTCATTTCAAAGGAAAAAGATATTTAAAACATCGAATTTATAACATATTTCAAAGTCATCGAAATCGGTGAGGACCCACATCATCGGCAACTTTACCCGAACGATAGAAGAAGCACAAACTTATTGAATTAAAAACTCACTTATTCAGCCGTAAATCCATTTGACTACCACATACAACCACCACACTTTTACATAATCTTCGAATCGGTGTTTCGTGAATCATATGATTCTCGAAAAATCAATGCCATATGATTCTCGAAAAATCAATATCTCCTTGGGAACGATTTCATTTGTTTTAAACGACGCCTTCATTGAATACATTGTACGCTGGGAGAGCACAGTTTCGCGCGGCATCGCGAAGAGCATCGAACTCTTTCCGCGTCGAAGTAAGTAATTTCGTTCGATATCGATACGAGTTATAAAAGTGTGCTACGAGTTCAACAATTATGTAAAAGTGTGATGATTATATGTGGTAGTCAAATGGATTTACGGCTGAATAAGTGAGTTTTTAATTGAATAAGTTTGTGCTTCTTCTATCGTTCGGGTAAAGTTGCCGATGATGTGGGTCCTCACCGATTTCGATGACTTTGAAATATGTTATAAATTCGATGTTTTAAATATCTTTTTCCTTTGAAATAAAGCTCATCGAAATCGGCGAGGAGATAGTATGTACATCGATCGATTTACAATTACAAATTTTTACAATAATATCGTAAACTAAAGCCGACCGACAGAAACTGTAAAGGGAAATGTTGTTCAGAATCATGGTATTGACAACATATCCAAAGCTTATCGAAATCGGACAGGAATTAGTACATCGATCGATTTACGATTACAAATTTTTGCAATAATATCGTAAACTAAAGCCGATCGTCAGAAACTGTAAAGGGAAATGTTGTTCAGAATCATGGTATTGACAACATATCCAAAGATTATCGAAATCGGATAGGAAATAGTACATCGGTCGATTTACAATTACAAATTTTTACAATAATATCGTAAACTAAAGCCGATCGACAGAAACTGTAAAGGGAAATGTTGTTCAGAATCATGGTATTGACAACATATCCAAAGCTTATCGAAATTGGCGAGGATTCACATCATCGAGAAACTTTTGTTCGTTACGACATCGCGGCGTGCCACCGACACTCGGCTGCCGGCGCGCCGGGCTGCACGCGTCTAGCTCGCGCTCTGATTGGTCCGTGTTTTTCGTTAATAACTCGTTAACGAAGCCGCGGACGACATTTTTTCAAAGGAAAATGTCGCTTGAAATGATCCCAGGAACCTCCCATTTTCGGCTCCGGACCTAATTTTGAGACACCCTGTATGTATACAGGGTGTCACTTCCAGTAGCCAGATAAAAAAATGTTTGGAACAAATTGAATTAGTTTTTATAGTTGGCTACAAAATGGAAAATTCAAGAAACACGAAGGTCACCTTCATTTTTTTTTTTAAATGGCACTACATATTTCTTAGTACATAATATTATTGTTTATGTCGAGACGAGTTCAACGGCCTAGTATACTATGACCTTGACGTGACCTCAACAGCAAGGTATTAACAGTAAATCAGTTGTTGGCATTTCCTTCGAGAGATCAATGTCTTAACGTATATCGACAAACCAAGCCTGCCTTACTCTTAAGGTCACGTCAATGTCGTAGCATAGAGTTGAACATTGAACTCGGTTTGACAGAAACAACAATATTATGTACTAAACAATACGTAGTGTTTTATTAACCAAAGATGATCATGTTACAGTCTCGCGTGTTTTAATTATAATTAAGTAATTGCAATACTTTTGACAGTGTTCAGGCAAGTGTTTGTTAGTATAGATCATGTTAATTGTTGTCTATTAAATTGTGGATAACTCGAGCGTTTGCTTCCATATTCGCCATAGTGTTATTGATTCCATAAGTCACAGGACATTTATTCAAATTTGGATGCAGACGATTTTTTGTTATTAAAGGGCCTGTATTATATGAAATAAAAATGGTACTTATTATGAAATAAAAATGGTACTTATTATGATATAAAAATGGTACTTATTATAAAATAAAAAAAATGGTACTTATTATGAAATAAAAAAATGGTAATTACTAATTTTTCGAAATAAGTAAAATATTATTATTATTATTTATATAATAATATATCTTATTTTATTCTCATATTTTCTAATTTTTTAAATTTAAGTTGGGTTTTCCAATATGGCTTCCAGAGTTGTCCGTAATCATCCCACAATTTCTTAGTCCCTTTTTTGCAACATTTATTCAAATAGTACATGTATATATTTAATTTTTTGTAATAGCTACACCTAATCAAAATGAAACCATAAAATCAAGCTGGTATTCTTTAATTACCATTTTGTTGAAGATGAGTAAGTGTCCGGTGATTTATGGACGGGAGCGTACAAACTTATCGATAGACTTTTGATTTGATGCAGGTATTAGAAAAATAAAAGGACTTTAAGGATATATCGATATGCACTTTTTCAACTTTCTAGTCATCGTATGGAAGGAAGGAAATTCGGTTTGACTCGTACGTCTAGCAATGAATGGAGACAATTTTTATTTTCTATAAAAATCCGCCGTCTACGCGTCAATTATTTATTGTTCCTGAGCAGCCAGCCGGCTTGCTGCCGCTAAATCGCGTATAACGGAGCCGCTAATACGCCCACAAAACTTTCAACGCCGCCTTCATCAAGGAACAAAAGCTGCGTCGTGTTCTTCCCGCGTGTAAAAATCCACCATTAAACCGGGGAATATTAAAAACTTTCCGTTATGAACCGCATCAAATTGCATTTAACGTTTGTTCCCGGGGGCTAACCTCTGAAAAGTCGAACCCTCCGTCCTTCTCGCTTGCCCGTTCTAATGGACGTGCTCCTGTCGCGGCTAACTGAATCATAACACAAGATGGCGGAAGAATCACAATCAGGCCAACGTCAAAGGATTCCTAGTGGAACACGAAATGAAAGGTACTTCGTTCCCTCGAGAAACGGAGACGAGGATTTCTACGAATTCCACGGAAACTCCGACTTTCTAACCACGTTACAACACTCGATGATTATGCTACATTTTACGCGTTTCCATAGAATTGCATAAAAATTCATTCGTATTTCATTCATAGGTGGAAAATTCCGACCTAATCATGTTATAATTAGTTTCACGGCATTCTCGACGGAAATTACTAAATTAAAACAGCAGAATGATTAAAACAATTTCATTCTGGACTCTACCTCCTGGGCAGTCTAGCTTCTGGACACTACTATAGCTGCTGGACACTACTCCAGCTTCTGGACACTACTCTAGCTTCTGGGAACTCAAGCTTCTGGTCACTACTCTAGCTTCTGGACACTCTTCTAGCTTCTGGACACTACTCTAGCTTCTGGACACTACTCTAGCTTCCTGACACTCTTCTAGCTTGTGGACACTACTCTACTTTCTGGACACTACTCTAGCTTCTGGACACTACTCTAGCTTCTAGACACTCTTCTAGCTTGTGGACACTACTCTACTTTCTGGACACTACACTAGCTTCTGGACACTCTTCTAGCTTCTGGACACTCTAGCTTCTAGGAACTCAGGCTTCTGGTCACTAGCTTCTGGACACTATAGCTTCTGGGAACTCAAGCTTCTGGTCACTACTCTAGCTTCTGGACACTCTTCTAGCTTCTGGGTACTACTCTAGCTTCTGGATACTACTCTAGCTTCTAGACACTCTTCTAGCTTGTGGACACTACTCTACTTTCTGGACACTACTCTACTTTCTGGATACTACTCTAGCTTCTGGACACTCTTCTAGCTTCTGGACACTCTTCTAGCTTCTGGACACTCTAGCTTCTGGACACTCTAGCTTCTAGGAACTCAAGCTTCTGGTCACTACTCTAGCTTCTGGACACTATAGCTTCTGAGAACTCCATCTTCTGGTCACTACTGTAGCTTCTGGACACTACTCTAGCTTCTGGACACTCTTCTAGCTTCTGGACACTACTCCAGCTTCTGGACACTCTTCTAGCTTCTGGACACTACTCCAGCTTCTGGACAGTACTCTAGCTTTCTGAACACTTTATGTTCTGGGCACTCTAGCTTCTGGACACTCTTCTAGCTTCTGAGTACTACTCTAGCTTCTGGACACTACTCTAGCTTCTGGACACTACTCCAGCTTCTGGACAGTACTCTAGCTTTCTGAACATTTTATGTTCTGGGCACTCTAGCTTCGGGACACTCTAGCTTCTGGGAACTTAAGCTTCTGGACACTCTTCTAGCTTCTGGACACTCTTCTAGCTTCTGGTCACTCTTCTAGCTTTTGGACACTACTCTGACTTCTGGACACTACTCTACCTTCTGGACACTACTCTAGCTTCTGGACACTCTATTTTCTGGGCACTCTAGCTTCTGGACACTCTCTAGCTTCTGTTATGAGCGATCAAAATAAATTTCTCTCATCGATAATTGTTATGAGCGATCGAAATAAATTTCTCGCCTCGATAACTGTTATGAGCGACCGAAATAAGCTTGTTCCATCGATAACTGTTATGAGCGAACGAAATAAATTTCTCCCATCGACAACTGTTATGAGCAACCGAAATAAACTTCTCTCATCGGATAACTGTTATGAACGATCGAAATAAATTTCTCTCATTGATAACTGTTGTAAGTGATCGAAATGAATTTCCCTCAACATTTACCGACAAGAGAAAAAATGTTGGGTTACTTATAATCCTTATTTGTAACCAATACGATTTTAGTCGATGAAATACTCGTTATTCGATGACATTCTTCCTGTTTGGTTATAACTGTTAGGGTCGTCCCTGCTTTTCTCTGATACGACATTTGTTGGGGATAAAGACGTTTCAAACACTGTGTCTGCAAAGAAAATGTTATGGCCAGGGGTTAGCTTGTTAAATGGATTGAAGACAATGTAACAGTATTTCGAAATTCTTCTGATAATGGAGAATAGGTAGGTCCTGATCAGACACATCAGCTGATTTTGATTCGATAGCACGCCATTCGTCGTCGAGAAAATTCCGTGCATTAGCATATTGAAGAAGTAGAACGGACAGATTATGCTCAGACACGCGTGTCGATTCTTAGTGAATAGCACACGTACCTGACGAATTTGGAACATTGAGAAATTCTATTTTTCTTCTTCGGCTTATTTTGACATGTAGAATCATCCCTTAGCCGGTTCCACCATGCTTTAGAAACATCCTACGTCGAAATCACGACTACTCGTTTTAGTAACCTTTCACGGGATCGAAGATTATTGTATCAGAGCTACAAACGAGTCATACAACTATTTCAACAACAAAGGATCAGCGCATAGTTTTCATTTGAAACTGTGCTGCACGGTCCAGTTTTTCTAAAGAAGACGTTTTTGAAAATTTCAACGCATCCTCTCTCGTCCACAAAATATTAAAACCGCCAGCGCGCAGCATGTTCTCATTTTTTCTATTGAAATTTTTATCGAAACGATAAATCGAACGGCGTTAATCCTCTTTTTCACCGGTGTGTACATACATTTGGGAAAATTGTCGGATTTTTCGGTGCGTCAGAATGGGCAATTTAGCTGGTTCGCTGGAAACGGCGAATAGATTTTAGTGTTTATGACGTATAGTCTCTCGTCGGCGGACGTGCCGCGTCAAGAAACTGTTAGCGAAATATGTTACGCTGTTCAAATATAATTGATCTTCGAGCACTTGGCCGGATTCCAACGCAATTAACGCCTTTTGGGTGCACGATGCCTTGTAAAAGTGACCCTTTCTAACAATAAGAGCTTCGTGTACGTCGCGTGTTGCACTTCGCTCGTGTTGGAAGCGTGTCTACGGGTGTGATAGCATTTAACGAGCCACTTCTTCCAAGAAACGCTGAATAAATCTGATCTACCGATTTCTATGCGATTTTCTTGCGCCGCGTGAAATTTAACACAATTATCGACTGTCAACGTGGTTAGCAAGTTCGAATTCTTCAAAAGTTCGTAGGAATCCTGGAAACTTCAAGAAAATATAATGGTCTAGTTAAATTTTAGAATTATATTTACGCACTATAAATAATTATTAAAAATCCACAGGGCAGCGTAAGTCCCAATAGTAATTTTAAAAAAATTAGAATTACATCTACGCACCCTGAATAATTATTAAGAATCCACAGGGCTGCATAGGACTCAATTCTTTCTTTCATAATTAGAATTATAATACATATACACGCCTTTAATAATTATTAAAAATTCACAGGGTTGCATAGGGCCCAATAGTACTTTTTTCAAAATTAGAATTACATCTACACACCCTTAATAATTATTAAAAATTCGCAGGGTTGCATAGGTCACAACACCAATTTTTTAAAATAGTAGAATTACATCTGCACACACTCTTAATAATTATTAAAAATTCACAGGGTTGCATAGGGCCCAATAGTACTGTTTTCAAAATTAGAATTACATCTACACATCCTGAATAATTATTAAAAATCCACAGGGTTGCGTAGGGCCCAATAGTAATTTTAAAAAAATTAGAATTACATCTACGCACCCTGAATAATTATTAAGAATCCACAGGGCTGCATAGGACTCAATTCTTTCTTTCATAATTAGAATTATAATACATATACACGCCTTTAATAATTATTAAAAATTCGCAGGGTTGCATAGGGCCCAATAGTACTTTTTTCAAAATTAGAATTACATCTACACACCCTTAATAATTATTAAAAATTCGCAGGGTTGCATAGGGCCCAATAGTACTTTTAAAAAAATTAGAATTACATCTACACACCCTTAATAATTATTAAAAATTCGCAGGGTTGCATAGGGCCCAATAGTAATTTTTAAAAAATTAGAATTACATCTACACACCCTAAATAATTATTAAAAATCCACAGGGCTGCGTAGTGTCCGTTAGTACCCATTTAAACAGCAAATGTTTTCTCACAGGAAAAAGTTTCACAGGAATGGGGAAGGATGTCTGGGCTTCCAAAATAAGGGTATCTCGGATTTTTATCGACAGTGGTGTTTGTCGAAAACTTTAATGCGGTTCTGATATGGAGAAAAAGTTTGTAGCATTTTGTTGGTCGAGGTACGTACCGCGGGGAATAGATAAGATCAACCGATGGGCATCGTATTTCCGAAAGTTTCGTTCGATTAGTAGGCGTGGGGCAGATCATGAAACGATCAGGATTCAGATACAAAGTTTAAACCTTTCACGTTTGATCCGACTTAGATACCTTCGATAAAAATGGTTTTGGAGACGTCAATTCGTTCGTTTTCTCGCGAGTCTCAATAATTTACTCTTATTTTCGTGACTAACAAAAGAACCTTGATCTAACAAGGAGATAATGACAAGTTTTACTATTGTATCAATCCTTAGCAGTCGATGGGTGACTCAGAGTCACCACAAAAAATTACTATGTTCCATTATTCATGGTACATTTTAGTGGGAACAGATTTGTAGATCCAAATCAAGTAAAAATCTTACTAAATTCTATCGAACTTTATAGTCTAGCATTTTGTTTTAAATTTTCATAGTCATCAATGCATACAAATCCGCAGCCTCATTATTAAATATGTTGCTATCTAATCAATTGCTACACATTTAAATATGATTTAAATATTGAACAAGTGAAAAGAAATTCGATCATCGATAGTTGTTATGAGCGTTCGATATGAACTTCTCTCATTCATAACTGTTATGAGCGATCGAAATAAATTTCTCTCATTGATAACTGCTTTGAGCAATCGAAACAGTTTTCCTTCCCACAGACAATTCAATAATTAAATAAGCAAACAAAATGAATTTTCCCATCAATAATTATTATTATGAACAAGTGAATAGAAATTCGATCATTGATAATTGTTATGAGCGATCGAAATAAACTTCTCTCATTCATAACTGCTTTGAGCAATCGAAACAGTTTTCCTTCATCGATAACAGTTATCGAGGAAGATCCAATTTTTTTCGACACTTATAACTGTTACTTGTAAATTCGGATGGAGCACAGACAATTCAATAATTAAATAAGCAAACAAAATGAATTTTCTCATCAATAATTATTATTATGAATAAGTGAATAGAAATTCGATCATTGATAATTGTTATGAGCGATCGAAATAAATTTCTCCCATCGATAACTGTTATGAGTGATTGAAATGAACCTCCCTCATTGATAACTGTTATAAGTAGACTGCGGATCTTTATGCAAAATAAAAATTTTCTGCATCAATTTTAGAAAACACAGGTCAAGGAAAAGGTCTTTCCTTCTTTAATAATTGTATTGGTTTGAAAATAATACATTGGTGTTTCTAAATTCTCTTCGTCTCTAATCTTTTTTAAATTGGACTCACTCATTTTTGTTATAAATGCATAAAATCCAGCGTCTAGTTATGAGCGATCGAAATAAATTTCTCTCATTGATTATTGTTATGAGCGATCGAAATAATCTTCTAAACTTCTCTGAGCAATCGAAACAGCGTTCCTCCATCGATAACAGTTATCGAGGAGGATCCAATTTTTTGGATAACACTAATAACTGTTACTTGTAACCAGAAAGTATAAAAATCGATATTCTTTAATCATTTTGTTCTTCGAATTTCTTTCTTTATGTTTTATATAGATTATCTTAAATTTCAATAACAATCAACTTTTTATCAATGATTTTTATCGTAGGAAATGTTAGAATAACTGTTATTTTTGGTCCGTGGGTGAAACAACTAATCAAGGGTGAGATTATCGCGTATAACAGACGGATCTCTCTGGAACTCGGAAATCTCCGCTCGAATTTCGAGACTTCTGTCGTACCTTATCGTCTTATCGCTGGAAGTATCTCGATTTCCGTGAGGTCGTGGGGCAAGGATCGGTCATTTATTAAAGTCTTTTGCGAGAGAACGGCTGGATCTGCTCATTTTGTTGCCTTTTGTGCTGGCCTCCACATGTTCCAGATCGATCTCGGGGAAAAGAACGTTTGAAAAGTACCGTCGTCGCCGCCGCCCCGACGTCGCGCCTTTACGATCCCCTCGTTCGCTTTTACGTGCCCGAAATGCGAAAGGACAGGGCCAGAGTGTACTGATTTCGCGGAACCAGCCGAATTTCGCCGACAGGGAATCGGCATCGTTCACCGTTCCCATGTCTTTACGTCTTGAACACGCGAATCCGCGTACAACCGAGGAAAACGTGACTGGGTCCTGCTTTTTTCTTCTTCTCGGCTTCTGTATTATTTACGGAACTGCAGGGCCACTGAAAGAATAATATAAATCCAAGATAACTTTTACAAATACGTGTTTGAAGTATTGTAGTAATACGTGTTTGAAATAATATATCAATATAATGAAATATTAGGTTGTCCTGAAAGTTTCTTTCACTGCGGGCACATTCTATATTGTTAGATAACTGCGGCATACACAAACAACACAATCTTCTGTTCGTTAATGTTTTATTATTCAAGCAATAATAAAGCTTACCCTTTCTTAACCATGCCATTGGATTGCTGAAAAACTACTCTGAATTTGCGCTGAGCACATTAATCGAGAACGAAACGAACTTTTGGGACAACCTAATATGATTAATGGATTTCTCTTTCATATGTTTTGGCACACGCTTTCATATTGTATGCAAAAATATGTAGCATTCCATTTAGAAAATTGGAGGTGATCTCCGTTTTAAAACAAAAAATTGCACACACCTTTAAAATAAATATATATTCGCATAAGCTTCTAAACGATGATAAGCACAGCATACGGAGTGTGCAAATAATGCAAAAGATAACAAAAGAAATTTTTAGAATACAGAAATTACGTTATAAATGTCCAGCTACCTCGTTCTAGATAATTTTTAGTAATCACAGCTAGCACGCTAAATTGTTATAAAATAGAAATGACGTTATAAAATTTTCCAATTTCCACGTGTTGATCTTTTTTCTACAAAAATAAATATGTGTTCGCATAGATACCCTGTCTAGTAATCCCAGCAAGCACTCTGAATAGAGAATAAATTATTATAAAATGGAAATGACGTAAAAATTTCCAATTTCCACGTGTTGATTTTTTTTATACAAAAATAAATATGTGTTCGCATAGAAACCCTGTCTAGTAATCGCAGCAAGCACTTTGAATAGAGAATAAATTGTTATAAAATAGAAATGACGTAAAAATTTCCAATTTCCACGTGTTCATATTTTTAATACAGAAATAAATATGTGTTCGCATAGAAACCCTCTCTAGTAATCGCAGCAAGCACTTTGAATAGAGAATAAATTGTTATAAAATGGAAATGACGTAAAAATTTCCAATTTCCACGTGTTTATCTTTTTTCTACAAAAATAAATATGTGTTCGCATAGAAAGCCCATCTAGTAATCGCAGCAAGCACTCTGAATAGAGAATAAATTATTATAAAATGGAAATGACGTAAAAATATCCAATTTCCACGTGTTGATCTTTTTTATACAAAAATAAATATGTGTTCGCATAGAAACCCTGTCTAGTATCGCAGCAAGCACTCTGAGTAGAGAATAAATTATTATAAAAAGGAAATGACGTAAAAATTTCCAATTTCCACGTGTTGATCTTTTTTATACAAAAATAAATATGTGTTCGCATAGAAACCCTCTCTAGTAATCGCAGCAAGCACTTTGAATAGAGAATAAATTGTTATAAAATAGAAATGACGTAAAAATTTCCAATTTCCACGTGTTCATATTTTTAATACAGAAATAAATATGTGTTCGCATAGAAACCCCATCTAGTAATCGCAGCAAGCACTCTGAATAGAGAATAAATTATTATAAAATGGAAATGACGTAAAAATTTCCAATTTCCACGTGTTGATCTTTTTTCTAAAAAAATAAATATGTGTTCGCATAGAAAGCCCATCTAGTAATCGCAGCAAGCACTCTGAATAGAGAATAAATTATTATAAAATGGAAATGACGTAAAAATATCCAATTTCCACGTGTTGATCTTTTTTCTACAAAAATAAATATGTGTTCGCATAGAAACCCCATCTAGTAATCGCAGCAAGCACTCTGAATAGAGAATAAATTATTATAAAATAGAAATGACGTTGTAAAATTTTTCATTTTCCACGTGTTCATTTTTTTTCTACGAAAATAAATATGTGTTCGCATAGAAACCCCATCTAGTAATCGCAGCAAGCACTCTGAATAGAGAATAAATTATTATAAAATAGAAATGACGTTGTAAAATATTTCAATTTCCACGTGTTCATATTTTTTCTACGAAAGTATGTGTTCGCACAAAAATCCCGTGTGGTAATCACAGCCGGCACGGTAAATTAGTGATACAATTCGGTGAAGAATACCCACTTGTGGTCGTGATCCTCTTCCGCGGGAACTCGAAAAGCCACGTAAACGCTATTCGCGGCACACGGAACACGCAACCGAACAGGTTGTAAAACTCGATTACCGGTTGTACGGTGGGTTTCTAAATTTTTGACGGGAGTTTCACTTGGTCGCCGCAGTAAAGCGATCCATTTCGCGTGCGGAATACGCCGCGCACGGCGACGCGTCGTGCAGGGACGATGCGCGAAGCCTTAGGAAACCGAGCCACGTCCAATCATTCCGCATGTATTATTAACCCGTCGTCGGGGGTTCAGCCTCGAATACTGTGCGCCACGGATCCACGAAAATGACAGAATCGTGATACGCGAGACGAAGCGACGTGATGGTATCAGCAAAAATTGGAGCGGGTAACGTTATCCTATTTCGTTCCACGTTTCGGGAAGATATGTCCGGGGATCATGGAGAGCTTAACACTCGGAAGGCGAACCGTTTCCATCATTGTACCGATGCTGAAGCTCTATACGAGACGGTTCTGCATTTATTTCAAACATTTTATTAATTGTACTTCATATATGTATATATATATATATATATATATATATATATATATTCGGAGAAGTTTAAAATAAATCTGTAAACTTAATACAGAATATAGTTGCACACATGTGACGTATTTATTTCAATTTCTTTACTGAATGATCACATGATCTGTTTTGTGAATGAACCAAATGGAGTTGTGATGTGTATTGGAGCGTGATAGAAAAGTTTAAAATAAATGTGAAAACATAATAAGAATATAGTAGCACAAACGTGACCTATTTATTTCAAGTTCTTCACAGAACGATCACGTGATCAGTTTTGTGAATGAACCAACTGGAGCTAGGATGTGTATTGAAGTATGATACAAAATTTTAAATAAAATGTGGGAACTTGATACAAAATACAGTTTCACGAACGTGAGCTATTTATTCCAAGTTCTTCAAAAAACGTTCACGTGGTCAGTTTTGTGAATTAACCAAATGGAGCTGTGATGTGTATTAGAGTATGATAATAAAGTTGAAATAGAACGTGGAAACTTAATACAAAATATAGTTTCACAAACGTGACCTATTTATTTCAATTACTTCACAGAATGATCACATGATCAGTTTTGTGAATGAACCAAATAGACCTGTGATGTGTTCTGGAGTATGATAAAAAATTTAAATAATATGTGGAAACTTAATACAAAATATAGTTTCACAAACGTGAGCTATTTATTTCACGTTCTTCACAAAACGATCACATGGTCAGTTTAGTGAATGAACCAAATGGAAATGTGATGTGTACTGGAGTATGATAAAAAATTTAAATAGAACGTGGAAACTTAGTACAAAATATAGTTTCACAATAGTGACCTATTCATTTCAATTTCTTCACAAGACGATCAAATGGTCAGTTTTGTGAATGAACCAAATAGAGTTGTGATGTGTAATTGGAGTATGATAAAAATTTAAATAACATATGGGAACTTAATTCAAAATATAGTTTGACAAACGTGACCTATACATTTCAATTTCTTCACAGAATGATCGCATGATCAGTTTTGTGAATGAACCAAATAGAGTTGTGATGCGTAATTCGAGTATGATAAAAATTTAAGTAACATATTGGACCTTAATTTAAAATATAGTTTCACACAAACGTGACCTATTTATTTCAATTACTTCACAGAACGATCACATGGTCAGTTTTGTGAATGAACAAAACATTTGTCAATGAATCAAATGGAACGTGTTCAGTATTGAACTGATCGCCAAGTGTTTTTCTTTTATTATTTCAGTGTTGCCAGAGTAATGCGTGACCCGGCATTGACATTGTTACAGCGAGCTCTTTGTCTCAGTCCGAAATTTGGCCATGTCTCTCTGATCAATCTAATGGCACTTTTCCAATTGCTTCACTTTGGCTTGGAATTATTCCAACTAATCTATAAAGTGTTCGAATGTCGAAGATCAAACTTTGCTAATATATTTTGAGCTGAACTAGAGTGAAACAACTTTGTGCGTGCGTGTGTGTTTGTGAAGAACGTTATACATAAGCGGTGGGTTTGAACAAAAATCGGAAACGCGAAGGAGAAACGAGATCATATGCGGTATTATGACCGCCATCATCCGTTTCGATAGAAACGATATCAACCGACGTCGGTTATTTCGAATATTAAATATAGCTGGGCAAACATGGCGAATAAATATCGTCGACACACTTTCTTCGTTCGTTAATATTTATATAATAGTTTTTGTCCGTACCGACGCATGGCCCGCTGACAAATTTTCATCGTTTAATATTAGAACACTTTCGGAAAATTAAATATGTGCATATGCACCTCGCTCAGAAGGATGTGAATAAATTACGGTCTCATCCGGAGAAATTTTATAATGTCATTACGCCCTTGCAACTTTCGACGGTCCGGTTCAAATGAGATTCCACTGCCTAGTCTGGAGTTAATAAAGCTCATTGTAACATGCCGAATCCCTCGAAATATTCAGCCGAATGACGTTTTTATTATTAACAGATTCCACGTTACATTCCGAAATTTCATTGAATCAAGAAATTCGCGAAATATATACTAATCACTAAACTGCGGGTCTTTATGGAAAATAAAAATGTATAAACAAGATTAAATGTGCAAAAGAAATATTTATTTCACATTTTATAGTCTTCTTAGTGTTGGGAACAACGTGAAGATATTTTTCGATTTTTGAAGTGAAAATTTGCTGGGCAGCGAATAAGACTGATCCGTCACGCTGCCAGGTGAAACGCTACTCTGATAAACCCGTGTGATCCACCTAAAGTGTAGCCACCTAAATATCTCCTTTATACGTGTTGAGTCATCTTAAAAACATTTGTTATGTCATCACAAATAAAGGGTAAAAAAGAAATTATTGTCTATGTAGCTCCTGGTACTTTGCAGTTAATGCAACTATTTTTATTTTGTATAAAAATCTGAAATTCAGTCACAAATTTTATTCATAAATCAAATGTGACACAGAAAACCATGTAAAGAATTTAACAATATGTTATTTGCAAACAGACTCAAAGTTTTGGAAAACGAAACAATTCTTCGTGCTGCTCCTGTATTTTGCAGTTAGTGCAACTATTTGAATTCGTATAAAAATTTGCAGTTCTGTCCGAAATACTAATCATACTCACATAGTTTAGAAGAGAAAATGGGGAATATACGCGTTAAGTAGAAGTAGTCGTCATTGATCAGACACGAATCTAACTGTGTTAAGTAGAAATAGTTAGCAATGGTCAGACACGAGTCGACCTGTGTCAAGTAGAATTGGTCGTCATTGATCAGACATTATTCTAACTGTGTTAAGTAGAAATAGTCAACAATGGTCAGACACAAGTGGACCTGTGTTAAGTAGAATTGGTCGTCATTGATCAGACGTGATTCTAACTATGTTAAGTAGAAATAGTCAGCAATAATCAGGCATGATTCTAACTGTGTTAAGTAGAAATGGTCAGACAAGAGTTTATCTGTGTTAAGTAGAATTGGTCATTGATCAGACACGACTTTATCTGTGTTAAGTAGAATTGGTCGTCATTGATCAGACGTGGTTCTAACTGTGTTAAGTAGAAATGGTCGTCATTGATCAGACATGAATCTAATTGTGTTAAATAGAAGTATTCAGCAATGGTCAGACACAAGTCGACCTGTGTTAAGTAGAATTGGTCGTCATTGATCAGACGTGGTTCTAACTATGTTAAGTAGAAATAGTCAGCAATGATCAGGCATGATTCTAACTGTGTTAAGTAGAAATAGTCAGCAATGGTCAGACAAGAGTTTATCTGTGTTAAGTAGAATTGGTCATTGATCAGACACGACTTTATCTGTGTTAAGTAGAATTGGTCGTCATTGATCAGACATGATTCTAACTGTGTTAAGTAGAAATGGTCGTCATTGATCAGACATGAATCTAACTGTGGTAAGTAGAAGTATTCAGCAATGGTCAGACACAAGTCGACGTGTGTTAAGTAGAATTGGTCGTCATTGATCAGACATGATTCTAACTGTGTTAAGTAGAAATGGTCGTCATTGATCAGACGTGATTCTATCTGTGTTAAGTAGAAATAATCAGCAATGGTCAGACACGACTTTATCTGTGTTAAGTAGAATTGGTCGTCATTGATCAGACATGATTCTAACTGTGTTAAGTAGAAATGGTCGTCATTGACCTGACGTGATTCTAACTGTGTTAAGTAGAAATAGTCAGCAATGGTCAGACACGAGTCGATCTGTGTTAAGTAGAAATTGTCGTCATTGATCAGACATGATTCTAACTGTGTTAAGTAGAAATGGTCGTCATTGATCAGACATGATTCTAACTGTGTTAAGTACAAATAGTTGACAATGGTTAGACACATGTCGATCTGTGTTAAGTAGAAATGGTCACCAATGGTCAGACACGAGCCAATCTGTGCTAAGTAAAAATAGTGAGCAATGGTGAGACACGAATCGAGTTGAACTAAGTAGAACAGGTTTAACATTCAGAAGTCGGACTTTCCTAAAAACATGGTGGACTAGAAAATCTAGGACAATTCAAACAATAACGTGTATTATTTAATGTAAATGTTCATAAACAAAAAACATGAACCCTCGGACAATTTTTCTCAACTTCGAAAGTACTTTTTGTATGCGATAATAAAATAATTTGAAATTAATTCAATGTTGAAAAATTTTAAAAATTGAGGACGTCAAGATGTAATTTCTCCTGTTTTGAAATCATTAAGGGACGAAAACTAACATTCAATTTAGTTTCTATTTCTTGCAATTGATGCGGACAATTTTTATTTTGCATAAAGATCCGCAATCTGATAATCAGAGAATCATGGAAATGGAATGAAATTTGATTGTACTCGGTACAGTCGTTTGCATCATAAATGCATAAATATCCGCAGCGTAGTCATCGCGTTATTACTGAAAGGAAAATACTAATCTTGTTCGACAAGGAAGCATTCATTCAATTTGGGACGGAAAGATTGATGTTCGACGTTTCCGTGCATTGTAATTCTGAGGGGTGAATTATGAAGAGCAGTAGAAGGACGTGGGGGGGGGGAGAGGAAGGGGAAAAGTGTAGTGATCGTTGTGGACGATATAACTATAGCGTATTCACTGATTTATAGTTTTGTTATACTGTTCCACAATTTTCTTCTTTCATACGTCGCGTTCGCTCATCCAGTTCGGACGCAGTTAATAAATGTCAATATTAATAATCGCCAATATTCAGCGATTCCGTTCGGCATTATTTTCATGCAAACAGCGCGAACAACGTTGTATAATCGTGAAACGTAAAAGTGTGTCAACATACATTTAATATAATTGACTCGTTGATTTCAGCAAAATTCAAAGCGATGTTAATGGAAGCAACACTGGGTAAAAATTACATTATTTAATCTTTTAATTTAAAATTAACTTTTTCAAATTATCCTTTTAAAATTATTTTTTCAAAACACTGGGAAAAAGATTTCGCTATTTAATCTTTTTTTAATGGAACCAACGCTGGGTAAAAATTGCACTGTTTAAACTTTTAATTTAAAATTAATATTTACAAATTATTCTTTTTAAATTATTATTTTTTCAGAACACTAAGAAGAAAATTTCACTATGTAATCTTTTTTTAATGGAACCAACACTGGGTAAAAATTGCACTGTTTAATCTTTTCATTTAAAATTAACTTTTTCAAATTATTGTTTTTTCAAAACACTGGGAAAAAATTTCACTATTTAATCTTTTAATTTAAAATTGATTTTTTAAGCTCACCTGAGTGCCCTAATCGACAAGTTCACCCAAAAAAGAATTGGTAAAAAATTTGAACAGACACACCCTCGCTCAAAAGTATGTGGACACTTTTCGTTGAAATTTGTGTACTACTTGATTGTTCTTAATTAATTAATCGTTAATTAATTTTTGTTACAAATGCATAAAATCCGTGGTCTACCAATAAATCATTGTTCAGATAAATTCTTCGAACACTGTATAAAGCAGATCGCATGAAATTTATTATTATTAATTTAAATTCGTGTCGTGCAAAATGCAAACACGCGAAACGTGTTTCGTAAACATATCGCCAACGGTTGAAACCGTTCGGTTGCAAATATTCTCGCATCGTCAGTTGCGTTTCCAGGGTGAGCGATTAAGCGTATTTTCAGTGAGAAAAATCTTGGTGAAACGAAACACAATGCCGAAAGCAAGAGTAGAGAAGACATTGAAAAGGTCGAGTAGGAGATGTGGAGAACGTGGAAAATATTTTTCTCTGAAATGAGGAATTACGAGGACATTTTTGCCAGCGATACCTCGCCTGAAAAAACCCGTGTAACACACGGGTGTCGGACAGGGTTTAGTGTTGCATGTTTACGGGCCTTTGACAAGCTTTTTCTTTTCCTTGTCTTTTTTTTTCTTTCTCTTTTTGGAATGCACGTTTAATCGATGGAGCCCCGTGCACGTCGTCGCTTTTAACTATACTTTTTAGGGGCTAGTCGAAGGAACCTTTCCACGGTCCATTGCCGCCACGTACACTACGATATCGGTCGTGAATACTACGCTCGAAATCAAATTAAATATGCATCGCGTAACCTCGTCGGTGCCTGCGAGGAAGAAAATCCACTATCGCAATGGCGGAAGAGACGCTCTCTTTGATTCCAGCCAACGACTTCCATTTCCTTCAACATATTGATACGGAGTGTATCGAGTTATCCTTCAAAGATTGTATCTCACGACCGTATTGGCTCCGATTTGTTCGGCCGAGGACGACTTGTTTATCCAGCGCGCTGCACTCGATGATGAAAATGCTTCTCAAAGCTCCGCCGGAATCGACGACTGTGGATTTTCACACGAAATCTTCCGAGGAGAACGCGCATTCGGTAAAAATGAATTTGGTCGTTTGGAAAACAGTGTAACGATATTTTGGAATACTTTTGTCTTTCTCAGCAATTGAGCTTTTCTTATAAAGAACGTCAAAGCCGGAATCGACAACTGTGGATTTTCGTACGAAATTTTCCGAAGAAAACGCGCATTCTAGTCCAGTCAACGAAAAGTTCTAGAGGGAAATGGAAGGAACACAATTTTTAACTGTGGGACTTTGTTTGGACTAGTTACGAGGTAAACGTGCAGGGGGGCACGTAGAAGGTACCTTTTTTCGGTTTTCCGCTTACATCTCGGAAACTGTGTCCTAGCGATAGGACTATTCCATACAAAATTAAAGCTGACAAAATGTGCCACAAGAATGATTCTATTCAGTTTTTCGCTAACTCGCATAGATTCCGAGATATCCGCGCTCAAAGTTCACTAATTGTGCTGAAGAGCTAGCTAGTCAAATAAGGCAAAAAACTGGGGCACAAATTTCTTTTTCAAAATTAGTGTACTGTAGAGTTTAAGTAGAAATGGTCTGAAATGGTTAGACACATGTCGATCTGTGTTAAGTAGAAATGGTCGTCATTGATCAGACACGAATCTAACCGTGTTAAGTAGAAATAGTCAACAATGGTCAGACACAAATGGACCTGTGTGAAGTAGAATTGGTCGTCATTTATCAGACGTGATTCTAACTATGTTAAGTAGAAATAGTCAGCAATGATCAGGCATGATTCTAACTGTGTTAAGTAGAAATAGTCAGAAATGGTCAGACACGAGTCCATCTGTGTTAAGTAGAAATATTCAGCAATGGTCAGACACATGTCGATCTGCGTTAAGTAGAAATGGTCGTAATTGATCAGACACGAATCTAACTGTGTTAAGTAGACATAGTCAGCAATGGTCAGACACATGTCAATCCGTGTTGAGTAGAAATGGTCGTTATTGATCCGACACGATTCTAACTGTGTTAAGTAGAAATAGTCAGCAATGGTCAGACACGAGTCGACCTGTGTTCAGTAGAAATGGTCGTCATTGATTAGACACGAATCTAACTGTGTTAAGTAGAAATAGACGGCAATGGTAAGGCACGAGTCGATCTGTTCTAAGTAGAAATAGTCAGAAATGGTCAGACATGATTCTAACTGTGTTGAGTAGAAATAGACAGCAATGGTCAGACATGAATCTAACAGTGTTAAGTAGAAATAGTCAGCAATGATCAGGCATGATTCTAACTGTGTTAAGTAGAAATAGACAGCAATGGTCGGGCACGAATCGATCTGTGTTAAGTAGAAATGGTCGTCATTGATCAGACACGAATCTAACTGTTTTAAGTAGAAATAGTCACCAATGGTCAGACACATGTCAATCCGTGTTGAGTAGAAATGGTCGTCATTGATCAGACACGATTCTAACTGTGTTAAGTAGAAATAGTCAGCAATGGTCAGACACGAGTCGACCTGTGTTAAGTAGAAATGGTCGTCATTGATTAGACACGAATCTAACTGTGTTAAGTAGAAATAGACAGCAATGGTAAGGCACGAGTCGATCTGTTCTAAGTAGAATTAGTCGTCGTTGATCAGACATGATTCTAAGTGTGTTAAGTAGAAATAAACAGCAACGGTCAGACACGAATCGAGCTGTGATAAGTAGAAGAGGTTTAACATAGTGGACGAGAAAATCTAAGAGAATTCAAACAATAATGTTCATTATTTAATATAAATGCTTACAAACAAAACACATTAATCCTCGAACAATTTTTTTCACCTTCGAAAGTACTTTTTGTAGATACATAAATTTGTTCGTTGGAAGGTTTAATATTTATTTTCCATTATATTTATTCAGAAAAGTCGATCTTGTTATTAAACTTGATAGAAACACGTATCAATGTTAGTTAATAATTGAAAACTTGGAGGAAATCTTTGAAAAATTTTCTGAATTTGTGAAGTTAAAAATTGTTCTTCTTCCCACAACATTTTAATTTCCGTTCGACTCTTCGGCCGCGACTTTGAGAAAGCGCTGCGCTGTAAATATCATAGCATAAAAAAGCGTCCGGCGGGGAAAATGTAACGGAAAGTTCAAGGTAAGGAAAGGTCAATGTGTTGTCGGGATAAACAGATATCGGACGCCAGATTTAATCGAAGCGTCCAGGAAAATGTCATTCACTCAGCACATATAGTGCGCTCAGCCTTCCGACGTTGAAATATGTGAAGTTTCTGCACCGAATGTAATCGTAAATATTCACACATTTATTGCTGCCACAGGGTGTTCGCGAATTACGCGTCTTATTTCAAAAGCTGTTGTGATTCGAAAAATTTAGAGGGCAAAAAGAAAATTATTTTCTTAGACACAAAGGTGACCTTCAATTTTGTAAATGAAATACTACGTTTTTCTAGCGAATTCATTTGTATACGACACGCTGATCTTGAAGGTCATACGAGGTCACACAAACGAAACGTGCATTTTTGGCGCAATAAATTTAGAAAATTAATTTTTACTACTTCTCAACGATCGAAGATACATTTCAAAAATGTATTCGAAAAAGTTGAAGCTCCAGTTTGCGATCCGTTTAGCACCCTAAATTTAATTCAGACCGTTTTATTTCAGAAGCTATTGTGATTTGAAATAAGTTAAAGAGGAAAAAGGGAATTATTTTTTTAGACACAAAGGTGACCTTCAATTTAGTAAATGTTATACTACGTTTTTTTAACGAATTCATTTGTATACGACACACTGATCTTGAAGGTCATACAAGGTCACACAAACGAAACGTGCATTTTTTGCGCACCAAATTTGGAAAATCAATTTTTTCCTTTTTCACGACGATCGAAGATCCAGTTTGCGATCCGTTCAATACGTTACATTCCATTCAGACGTGTTAGTATTCGGAACCGGAAGCGACCGGATGTAACAGGTCGCCGATCAGTATAAAGCCGTAACAGTTTCTACTTAAGACTCAGTTCATTGTTGTCTTTGAGACTCTATAAAAGAGGAAGGCTCGCTTTATGGCACTCTAATGGCATACTAACTCTTCCGATCGTTTTTTCAACCCACTATCTCGAACCTTTCCGAGAAACTTCAGCATTCTCTTGCTCGGGTCTGGTTCTTTTAATCTTCACTGTGCTCGTACGTCCGTTAAAAATTCCTTTTTATGGAGGCTTAAAAATTTTTCTCCATTATCAATCTCGCCTTGATTAACCAAACTTACTGCTCTCTTTACATCAATTTTTTTACTGTGCTTCATTTTTGAAAATATAGAATAGTATCTTAGATATTAAACCTTTCCACTCACACTTGTTTTAACTGTTCTAGTTGAAATAGTTCGAAGGATAGTTCCTTTACTGCTACATATTTTGAACAATTTCGTTTACTGATTATATTGTAAATTATTATTAAATATTAAATACATTAAATATTCTTATTATTAAATACATTAAATATTTACAATATAGAATATTAACAATATTAAAATAAGATCTTAAAATTTGTTGTAATTTATGTTTGTGGTACTTATATTTGTGTTTAACTAAAAAATAAGAAATTAAATAAATAAAGGAAGAACCAGATACATTAAAAAAACCCGTTTCATTTACATTTTTATTTCTCTCCACTCAAAGGAGTGCAAAGGGTTAAAGCTTTATACTTATTTCCATATTATGTTCAAAGTCGTACAGAAAAAAAATTAAAAACAATAGGAAAAGCTTGAACGTTCAGGTTAGAAAAAAGGGTGCAGTATTTATTGATAGCACACATCAGTTTTGGCGTATTTCTTTTAAAGTGATTTCGAAACAAGCGTACGTCGAACTTACTCCGCTCTGAAAATCGATAAGTTGTTCAGCAAGTTTCTTCCTTCCGTTTTCCAACTTCAGAAAATTAAAGACAAAACACTTCTCACTGTAGAAAATCGTACAGTATTGTTTAATAGAACGAACATGTCTCCCTTTTTCTTTGTAATGTGATTTCGCATGTTCCGTTCCAGCGCTGCTCTTCCTTTTAGTCTCTGTTTGGGCTCCTCGAGCCCAAAGGTTGGAATAATTTAAATTAGGAAGATTTCTCCTCGGGTGAAAAATTCCCAAAAAATTATTCTACATAATTAGTCGTTTATACATTAAAGCTAATATCCAGAAGTCCCTACTGCTATTGAGAAGAAATTACAGTGCACAGAAAAGAAAAATCAGAGTACATAAAACATAGACTCGATAATTACGATTCGTTACAGAAGAGTGTTATCTCATTCTACGAATACATCTGTGTTAAGTAGAAATGGTCGTCATTGATCAGACATTAATCTAACTGTGTTAAGTGGAAATGGTCGTCATTGATCAGACATGAATCTAACAGTGTTAAGTAGAAATAGTCAGCAATTATCAGGCATGATTCTAACTGTGTTAAGTAGAAATAGTCAGAAATGGTCAGAAACGAGTCCATCTGTGTTAAGTAGAAATATTCAGCAATGGTCAGACACTAGTCGATCTGTGTTAAGTAGAAATGGTCGTCATTGATCAGACATTAATCTAACTGTGTTAAGTGGAAATGGTCGTCATTGATCAGACATAAATCTAACTGTGTTAAGTAGAAATAGTCAGCAATGATCAGGCATGATTCTAACTGTGTTAAGTAGAAATATTCAGAAATGGTCAGACGCGAGTCCATCTGTGTTAAGTAGAAATATTCAGCAATGGTCAGACACTAGTCGATCTGTGTTAAGTAGAAATGGTCGTCATTGATCAGACATTAATCTAACTGTGTTAAGTGGAAATGGTCGTCATTGATCAGACATTAATCTAACTGTGTTAAGTAGAAATAGTCAGCAATGATCAGGCATGATTCTAACTGTGTTAAGTAGAAATATTCAGAAATGGTCAGACACGAGTCCATCTGTGTTAAGTAGAAATATTCAGCAATGGTCAGACACTAGTCGATCTGTGTTAAGTAGAAATGGTCGTCATTGATCAGACATTAATCTAACTGTGTTAAGTGGAAATGGTCGTCATTGATCAGACATTAATCTAACTGTGTTAAGTAGAAATAGTCAGCAATGATCAGGCATGATTCTAACTGTGTTAAGTAGAAATATTCAGAAATGGTCAGACACGAGTCCATCTGTGTTAAGTAGAAATATTCAGCAATGGTCAGACACTAGTCGATCTGTGTTAAGTAGAAATGGTCGTCATTGATCAGACATTAATCTAACTGTGTTAAGTGGAAATGGTCGTCATTGATCAGACATTAATCTAACTGTGTTAAGTAGAAATAGTCAGCAATGATCAGGCATGATTCTAACTGTGTTAAGTAGAAATATTCAGAAATGGTCAGACACGAGTCCATCTGTGTTAAGTAGAAATATTCAGCAATGGTCAGACACTAGTCGATCTGTGTTAAGTAGAAATGGTCGTCATTGATCAGACATTAATCTAACTGTGTTAAGTGGAAATGGTCGTCATTGATCAGACATTAATCTAACTGTGTTAAGTAGAAATAGTCAGCAATGATCAGGCATGATTCTAACTGTGTTAAGTAGAAATAGTCAGCAATGATCAGGCATGATTCTTACTGTGTTAAGTAGAAATAATCAGAAATGGACAGACACGAGTCGATCTGTGTTAAGTAAAAATATTCAGCAATGGTCAGACACTAGTCGATCTGTGTTAAGTAGAAATAGTCAGCAATGGCCAGACACATGTCAATCTGTGTTAAGTAGCTTTTCTTTCTACAAGTTCAGAATCGTGCAACAAACCTCGAAAAGTTCGTTTCATTTCATTGTCCGTCAAAAGTTTCACGACAAAATTGTTACAGAATCAGCCTAAACAACGATGAACCGTATCCCCGATAATTATACTTGGTTTCAGACGAATTGACTTCGCAAAGAAAACCGACAACCCGTTTCTGCTTCTGTTTTCGAGCTTCGAAAAATTAAGGACAAGAAGAAGAAGCAGAGAAGATCGTGAATACAAACTAAAATCACTGGTTCGCTTTATAAAATCGCACGGTACTTTTTGCCGGGGCAAACGCGTTTTCCTTTCAGCGTGATTTCGTGCGCCGAACTCGCTTTGTAAATAGTCGGAACACGATCGCGCAGTCGAACAAAGGGTAGTTGAACGGACAGAGTCAACGGCGGGGGCGAATTCTCCTCCTTTGAGTAACGTCGTTCATCCGTGTCACTGCTTTCTTTCGTTTCGGTTTAATTGCGCGCGTAATAAGTAACAGTAACGAGCCACTCTATAATGCATGGGTCGTACACAAAAGGATTACGCGGCTAGACGCGTTTAACGGCGTTGAAAAAGGATCGAAAGTCTGCGCCTGCGAGAACGAACGAGCACCGTTAATCTCCCCGAACCGATGACTTTTATACTCGAGTTATCCTTTTCTGCCGGGCACCGGAGCCATCATTAAGAGGACATTACACTTTCTCGGTCGAAAATTTTAACACTTTACCTACCGGAAGCCTTCTTTTTTTAAGGGTGGTGGGGAGAGGTGGTCGGAGAGGGTAGCGTGGGGCCCCTAAGGTGGCATTTGGGGAGATTATACAGGGTGAGGCACACCTAACGTTGCCACCTCAATAATCTTTGTTATTTTGAATGATACGTAAAATGTCTGAAGGACAAAGTTGAATGGTAAAATGGGACTCATACGATACCAAAAAAATTTTTGTTTTAATGTAATTTCTTTTAGAGATATGAAGGTCACCTTCATTTTTTTTAATGGTATGAGGTATTTTTTAATACATCAATCGATGCAGCTGGACATTCGTTATAAAAAGGTACTAACCTATGTATGTCGAAAAGTTAGTAGTTCGAGAGATATTTCAATTTAAATAACTCTAAAACACCATTACTGTCGTACTAAGACGTTAGCGTTTACTTACTAGTGTATCGTCTTAGTACGACAGTAATGGTGTTTTAGAGTTATTTTCGAATCGTCTCTGCAAAATTTTCACCATTTTTTGTAGTGAATTTTCACAATTTCTATGCATTGCTCTATCGTGTAATTCTCCGTGACTAAACCTCAATACTTCCTGATGCCAGTTGTCAAAGATTAGTATATAGTAAATAAATATATAATAAAGATAAGATAAGTACTAAGTACTGAGAATAAGTACTAAGTACTATGTACTGAGAATAAGTACTACCAATAAGAATAAGTACCAAGTACTGAGAATAAGTACTAAGAATAAGTACTAAGTACTGAGAATAAGTACTAAGTACTGAAAATAAGTACTAAGTAATGAGAATAAGTACTAAGAATAAGTACTAAGTACTGAGAATAAGTACTAAGTAATGAGAATAAGTACTAAGTACTAAGTACAAAGAATAAGTACAAAGACTGAGAATAAGTAATAAGAATAAGTACTAAGTACTGAGAATAAGTACTAAGAATAAATACTAAGTACTGAGAATAAGTACTAAGTCCTAAGTACTGAGAATAAGTACTAAGAATGCGTACTAAGAATAAGTACTAAGTACTAAGAATAAGTACTAAGTACTGAAAATAAGTACTAAGTAATGAGAATAAGTACTAAGAATAAGTACTAAGTACTGAGAATGAGTACTAAGTAATGAGAACAGGTACTAAGAATAAGTACTAAGTACTGAGAATAAGTACAAAGACTGAGAATAAGTAATAAGAATAAGTACTAAGTACTGAGAATAAGTACTAAGAATAAGTACTAAGTACTGAGAATAAGTACTAGGTACTAAGTACTGAGAATAAGTACTAAGTCCTAAGTACTGAGAATAAGTACTAAGAATGAGTACTAAGAATAAGTACTAAGTACTAACAATAAATACTAAGTAGTAAGTACTGAGAATAAGTACTAACAATAAGTACTAAAAAAATGGGGCGAAATTTAAACTGTCAGGTCATATTGGGACACCCTTGAATTTTGAAACACCCTGTACGTGTTGTTGTATCGCGAACTGTAAAATCCAGATGCGACGCAGTATTCTCGCGAAGAGCACACTGATAGCAGAAATAAAAGTTTTCTGACGGACAAGTGAGAAGAGAAAATCCTCGGGCGTCGCGTCGTTTGGAACTAATAGCTTTAGCGTCCAGCATCGGGGATAATAGTCAATAAAACGATGTTATTATGCTAGTAGGAGGATTACTGTCGCCGTATAATCCAGAAATTACTCGTACCGCATTGACCCCGATAGTTTCGCGAGTGATCTTCAATATGTCTCCTTGAAATGGCGATTTCGGCTTACCGACTGTTTAATACCGTGTCCCTCGTGGCAGAAGGAACTCGGTTAGACGTCGACGTCCTCGTCGTCGTCGTCGTCGTCGTTTCGATTCCCCGGATGACTTCGTTTCTTTCTGATTAATTCCCTATTCTATTTTTGAAGATGCAATCTCAGACAGCGAATTGAGGACAGTACCGACATTCATCGTCTTTTTTCCTTTCACTGCAATAACCCCGCGAGGATTCTCTTAACCTCACCCCGCGGATAGAATGTATTCGGTGATTGGATTTAAAATTACTTCACACAGAGCCAGCGTTTTATACATATTTCACAGACTATTTCCCTCGTCTGATTGCTCGAATATTATTAACAGCGAATTTCTTCCTGGTCCTCTTGTTCGCGAAAAATATAGACTTCGACGTTTATTAGTTGCTAATGTTCACTGAGCTTGTTGGTATGGTTCAGGCTAGTATTCTTGTCGCAATTTTTTCTCTAACGATAAAAAAGTGTGAACCGAGTTGGGCAAACATGTTATTTAAATAAAAATTTCGAATTAACTCGGAAAAAACCCACTTTGTTCGAAATTTTTGTTTGAATAAATTTTTTGCCCAACTCTGAGTGTGACTAACAAATTTGTAACTCCAAACAGATTTTTATTATACCTTTGTTATGATTATCATAGATGGCAAGAGAAGATGTAGAATAGACGTGTTAAGTAGAAATAGTCAGCAATGATCAGACACATGTCGATCTGTGTTAAGTAGATATGGTCGTCATTGATCAGACATTAATCTAACTGTGTTAAGTGGAACAGGTCGTCATTGATCAGGCATGAATCTATCTGTGTTAAGTAGAAATAGACAGCAATGGTCAGACACATGTCGATCTGTGTTAAGTAGAAATATTCAGCAATGGCCAGACACATGTCGATCTGTGTTAAGTAGAAATGGTCGTCATTGATCAGACATTAATCTAACTGTGTTAAGTAGAAATGGTTGTCATTGATCAGACATTAATCTAACTGTGTTAAGTAGAAATGGTTGTCATTGGTCAGACATTAATCTAACTGTGTTAAGTGGAACCGGTTGTCATTGATCAGGCATGAATCTATCTGTGTTAAGTAGAAATAGACAGCAATGGTCAGACACATGTCGATCTGTGTTAAGTAGAAATATTCAGCAATGGCCAGACACATGTCGATCTGTGTTAAGTAGAAATGGTCGTCATTGATCAGACATTAATCTAACTGTGTTAAGTAGAAATGGTTGTCATTGATCAGACATTAATCTAACTGTGTTAAGTAGAAATGGTTGTCATTGATCAGACATTAATCTAACTGTGTTAAGTGGAACCGGTTGTCATTTATCAGGCATGAATCTATCTGTGTTAAGTAGAAATAGACAGCAATGGTCAGACACATGTCGATCTGTGTTAAGTAGAAATATTCAGCAATGGCCAGACACATGTCGATCTGTGTTAAGTAGAAATGGTCGTCATTGATCAGACATTAATCTAACTGCGTTAAGTAGAAATGGTTGTCATTGATCAGACATTAATCTAACTGTGTTAAGTAGAAATGGTTGTCATTGATCAGACATTAATCTAACTGTGTTAAGTGGAACCGGTTGTCATTTATCAGGCATGAATCTATCTGTGTTAAGTAGAAATAGACAGCAATGGTCAGACACATGTCGATCTGTGTTAAGTAGAAATATTCAGCAATGGCCAGACACATGTCGATCTGTGTTAAGTAGAAATGGTCGTCATTGATCAGACATTAATCTAACTGCGTTAAGTAGAAATGGTTGTCATTGATCAGACATTAATCTAACTGTGTTAAGTGGAACCGGTCGTCATTGATCAGACACGAGTCCATCTGTGTTAAGTAGAAATAGACAGCAATGGTCAGACACATGTCGATCTGTGTTAAGTAGAAATATTCATCAATGGCCAGACACATGTCGATCTGTGTTAAGTAGAAATGGTCGTCATTGATCAGACATTAATCTAACTGTGTTAAGTAGAAATGGTTGTCATTGATCATACATTAATCTAACTGTGTTAAGTGGAACCGGTCGTCATTGATCAGGCATGAATGTATCTGTGTTAAGTAGAAAATGTTGTCATTGATCAGACATGAATCTAACAGTGTTAAGTAGAAGTAGTCAGCAATGGTCAGACACTAGCCGATCTGTGTTAAGTAGAAATAGTTAGTAATGGTCAGACACATGTCGATCCGTTCTAAGTAAAAATAGTCCGCAATGGTCAGACATGAATCGAGTTGAATTAAGTAGAAGAGGTTCAACATTCGGAAGTCAGACTTTCCTAAAAGCATGTTGGACGAGAAAATTTAAATCAATTCAAACAATAATTATTCAATATAAATGTTCAGAAACAAAACCCCTCTGAACAATTTTTATCAACTTCTCAATCAATTTTTTCGTTGAAATTGAATGACTACGTTTTAATACTCGGGGTCAAAATAGACCCATGCACCTCCATAAAGGGTTTAATATAAATATTTCTTGGTTTATTTTCCATTATATTTCTAAAAAAAAATCGATCTTGCTATAAAATTTAAAAATTGGAGGGAACCTTTGGAAAATGTGGTTGGATGTAAAATTACTTCACACAGAGTCAGCGTTTTATATTTCACAGACTATTTCCCTCGTCTGATTGCTCGAATATTATTAACAGCGAATTTCTTCCTGGTCCTCTTGTTCGCGAAAAATATAGACTTCGACGTTTATTAGTTGCTAATGTTCACTGAGCTTGTTGGTATGGTTCAGGCTAGTATTCTTTTCGCAATTTTATCTCTAACGATAAAAAAGAGTGACTAACCAATTTATACCTACAAACAGATTTTTATTATACTTTTGTTATGATAATCACAGTTGAGAAGAGAAAATATAAAATAGACGTTTTATAAATGAGATGTGAAGTTTCTTTTCATGTACATGCTGAAAAGTTCATGTAAATTGGTCAATTGATTTACTATTTTTAATTGGTTTACTGTTTTTAATCTTTATATCTCGTAAACCGTGTAATCAATTTCGATAAATTTCTTAGAATGTGCAGTATTTATATCAAGCTAAAAATCACACTTGTTAAATTTAATGTCAAATAAAAACATGTTGTCAAATAAAAACATCGTAAGAAGCACCTTTTTCAAAAGAAAATGATTATCTATGTAGCTATTTTGCAATTAGTCCAACTATTTTTATTTTGTATAAAAATCTGAAATTCAGTCACAAATTTTCCTGGAATGTTCAGTGCAGTTGTTAGTATCGCCAGCACTCTCTCGATGCTTAATTATTGTTTTTTTGGAAAAATGTTTACAGGAGTTTCGATTCCATTGACAAACAGATATAATATAATTCCCGGTGGAAAATGCCGCTTTTAACAGCTCCGTTGTTAATGTAATTAAAAAGCATATGGATGGTCGCGTTGAATATTTCTACGTTGGTTATTTTAATGAAAATTCGATATGGATATTAACAAAGTGGACGGTGTTCTTTGAAGTTGTCTGCATATTTTTCTACGATACAAGAAAGGGACGCACGATGAAACCAAACACGTATTACGAGAACGGAACTTTATAATTACTCTCGGTTAAAGCGATCAAATGAATAATTTAATTGAATCCAGAGAATACAAATTACTTTTTCTAATAACGAAAATAATGTTACACTGTTTCAACGTTTCCCCAATTCTGTAACTTCTGTTTCAATTAATATTTTCATGTCAGAAACCATGAAGCATAGACTTGACAGTGATGATTCGTTTCAGACGAATGTTAACTGCTCATTCTATGAATTCATTAATACATTTATGAAATCTGAGATGGTTCCAGTTCACCTAAAAAATTGAAACATTGCTAGAAAGTGGAAGTTTTCCTTTCTAAAATTGACAAATGTGTAACAGAATATCGTCGAATATTTTTCTGCTAAAACTTTTATAACAAAAATGGTGCAGAATCAATCTAAACAGCCTTAAAACGTAGACTTGATAATTATAATTCCTTTCAGAGGTTAATTCACCTACTAAATTGAAACATTGCTAGAAAGTGGAAGCTTCCCTTTCAAAAATTGACAAATGTGTAGCAGAATTTCGTCGAATATTGCTGAAATGCTGAATGCTGAAACTTTTATTACAAAAATGGTATAGGATCAATCTAAACAGCCCTAAAAATTCGTTTCAGAGGTTTTAACTGCTCAATCTCTGAATACATTAATCAATCTCTGTAATCTGAGATGGTTACAGTTCACCTAAAAAATTGAAACATTGCCAGAAAGTGGAAGCTTTTCTTTCTAAAATTGACAAATGTGCAGCAGAATATCGTCGAATATTTTTCTGCTAAAACTGATATAACAAAAATGGTGCAGAATCAATCTAAACAGCCTTAAAACGTAGACTTGATAATTATAATTCCTTTCAGAGGTTAATTCACCTAAAAAATTGAAACATTGCTAGAAAGTGGAAGCTTTCCTTTCAAAAATTGACAAATGTGTAACAGAATATCGTCGAACATTTTTATGCTAAAACTTTTATAACAAAAATGGTATAGGATCAATCTAAACAGCCCTAAAAATTCGTTTCAGAGGTTTTAACTGCTCAATCTCTGAATACATTAATCAATCTCTGAAATCTGAGATGGTTACAGGTCACCTAAAAACTTGAAACATTGCTAAAAAGTGGAAGTTTTTCTTTCCAAAATTGACAAATGTGTAACAGAATATCGTCGAACATTCTTATGCTAAAACTTTTATAACAAAAATGGTGCAGAATCAATCTAAACAGCCCTAAAACGTAGACTCGATAACCACCGTTCGTTCCAGGGAAGCGATAACCGACCTCTGACAGAGTCTTGCGCAATTCGTGAAACGCATTACCGCCGCGAATCGATCATTCCAATTTATACTAGCCATCTAGCCGGCATAAAGCGAGCGTATCACCTGTTCATCGACACTTATGAATCATTTCTAACATATACCTAATATACCTAAGCTCAATTCCCTTGAACGGTTGTAATCGACTTTCCGCAGTTTGTTCGATCGCGACAGTAATTTATTTCTCCTCTATTCCTCCGGTCGTTTATGGAGCTGTTCGATTTATAGAAATTTTAATGTCTCTCTCTCTCTCTCTCTCTCTCTCTCTCGCGAACAGAAAGAGAGAGAGAGAGGGAGGGGGGAAAGAGTGAGAGATAATCGAGTAGGGGTGATTCGCGCGAATAAACTTATAAAGTTCGAACGGTGGGAGTGTGCAGCCTCCTAACTGTTCCATCCAACCCCGTCGGCGCTTCACACCCCCATAGCCTGTATCCCCATATAGCCCACTCCCCCCTCGAGCCGGTTCTCATTTTCTCGTTAGCGTTTAGATAGGAACACCAATTTCAGAGAGCGTCGACCGAGGTCAGCAATTAAGCACTTCCCGTCGCCCATCGTTTTCCCTCGAGGACTAATTATTGTCCAAACGGACTAACTGTTTCGATACACAACGCTCGAGGACGCTGTGTGCTGCAAGCACAATAATCCTTCCACGGTGTGCCGCTTCTCTATAGTGATTAGGGTCGCTCTTATTTCCTCTATTGTCAAAACATTTTTGCCCCAGAGTTGTTCTAAATCATTAAAAAGAAGGCCTGTGCAAAGTTTCAGCTCGATCGGATTACGGAAATACGTGCCACAAAACAATTAGACATTAAAATCGTTTTTCTTCAATATCTTCTAAACTGTTTGCCGCGTCGAAAAGTATGTCAGACAAACCCTGTACATAGATCTGGACAGGCTGCGTCTTTTATGTCGTATTCCTTTCTTTTTCGTAGAACAAACGGTTTTCGAGAAAATTGAGAAAAACGTCGGACCGAAATCCAAAAGTTTCTTCTGAAATTTGAACATTGAAGTGTGGTTTCATTATCTTTTATTGATTTACAATAGCGAGAAACGTGTCTTTTCTTTTCGAACTTGCGGAAAATATTTCTTTTAATTACAGGATCCAATTTTTTTGACACAAATAACTGTTATTTGTAACCAAAAAGTATAAAAATCGATATTTTTTTAATAATCCTGTTCTTCGAATTTTTTTCATTACATTCTGTGTACATTATCTTAAATTTTAATAATAATATGTGAACTGTTTATTAATGAATTTTATCGTAGAAGATTTTAGGATAACTGTTATTTTTGGTCCCTGGTATTAATGTCTAATCGTTTTGGGGTACGTTTTCCCGTTATCTATGGGCACTGAAACTTTGCACAGATTTATTTTTAATTATTTGGAACAAATAGTGCGTAGTCGTCGCGAATCGACATAAAACCGTGTCCACTCCTTTACCGACACACGGGATCATTACGAATTCTCAAGTGACGAACTTCCTAGCTACGAATTCGGTCCACATTTCACAGATTTCACGCGGCACACTTTGCGCACTGCGCTCTTTGTCGACGGCAAATGTTCGCAACGACGAGCCCCGGTCCTTTGACCACTCGGGCTTGAAGATGAAACTGCACCGTGCGGAGCAACGTGGATTTTACAGCTGATTCTACGAACCCTGATCGACCGAGATTCGCTTAGCGAAACCGACCTTTGTCTTCCGATTCAGGGTCAACCGAACAACCCTATCAAACCATTAAAACAGATTTAACCATTAATCCCTCCGTTGCCATGGACGAGATATCTACAGTGGGTGTACAAAGTGTTCGTACACCTTTTAAAAACTAATAACTTTTTTATAATTGTATCAAACGACCTCATCTTTTATAATCAATTAGAAGCATTGGTTTACGAAGTGATATGCATAAAAGATTTTCTAAAAATTATAATTTACAAGGTTACATGCAAAAATAACTAGAGGGTTATTGTTGCTCGCTCGCTTTGCGAGCTCGCGGATAGGACTGCTCTTGCGAAAGCGTTAGTGGTACGCATGGCTAGTAGTACCTATAGCTATTAATGTTTTTTTTTATTTGGTGTGTGACTCTCCACGAGCCACACAAAGAACTTCCCGATTCGTTAGTTGCAGTATATTAGTATCATTATTAAGTGTACGTTTTAAGAAGATTATACGTTTTCAGGGAAATTCAATAGTTTTCTACTTATCAAAATGTTTGCTATATGGCGTCGCATTAAACCAACATCGTATGCTCGTTGCTCGCTTGGTTCCTTGTTATAGCATACTAATGTTGCAAAATAAATCGTCTTAATTAGTTTTTCGCAAACGATACAACTCCTCATTATCCGGGTTTGCAGTGTTGATCTTGGTTTTCTTCGATACTGTTAATCTAAATTGTCCCAAAATATATAAACCGCGCTCAATTTTGAAACTCTGCTCAGTGCTACATACAACATTTGTAAAGTTCGCCTTTCTGATTTTTTAAAATCCAAACATACTTTCTCGTATGTTTGTCCCTGACTTTTATGAATCGTAATCGCTTCAGCAGGAACCACTGGAAATTGACTACGTGTGATTTGATATTTTTCCTCACTCGACATATTTACTTGATTCGATATTTTTATTATTGGTGTTAAATTTTGATGAATATTTGCATTTTTCATATAATCATTCGCAGACGAATTGGCTATACATACAAGTAGGTACCCTTACTCCGCCGCGGTAATTAGCACCGCGTCACGCTGGTACCTGCGACACCTTCTTTAGCTGCTGATAAAACAATAAACGACATGTAATCCAGTGGTATTGTTTAAAATACTATATACGTTTATACTAAATGCTTATATTTCAATAAAACAAGCCAGAATTCCCCCACACGCCACGTGCAAGACTATATTCCATTATGCATAATTATTGTTAAATGGCAAAAAAAAAGAAAATCCTGAAACATGTATCCCCTATTTTGGATCAAAGATCACGCACCCAAGTTTACATTAAAATTAACTAACAATAAATAAGAGAAACTACAAAAAGAAATCAAATTTTTAATATATTGTTTAAACAAAAAACGTTTGTTAAAATTTTCTTGCGCGACTACATTGCCCATTGAAAAACACACAATTTTAAAAAAAATTCAAATTTTTCGACCTCTGGTTTCCGAGATATCTCAAAAAGTATGGTTTTGACCCCCAACTTTGAGGGCTGTTTTCACCCCTTCAAAGTGGATGGTTGCCGATAAAAAAAAAATACGTGTCAAATATTTTTCAAAGAACTATAAACTCCCAAAGTTTTATCAAAATCCGAATTTCGCATCTGAATATGTTCCCTTGTTAGTTCTTCGCGGAAAAAACGTCGAAAAAATTGGTTTTTATATTTTTTAACAACGGCGCACCAAACCGAAAAATCTGAAAAAATTCATGCACAATACTTATAACAATATACTGCTACTGCAAAAATATAAAAGTGGACACTCGAGAACTTCCATGTGAAATCTGCATTTTTTCGATTTTTTTGAGGTTTTTGATTTTTTACAAGCAGGATTGCCATTTTAAAAATCTGAAACTAATTGCAAAGTATGTATTTGGGTTCTTGACATGTGTCAGATTTTTTTCAGAATTTCTAAACGTCATTGACTAGGGAAAATAGGCCAGAAACTGATTTTTCGATTTTACCCCATAACTACCCTCCCGATCGAGATACAGGGTTGAAATTTTGCACAGTATGTTTTTTCTTGGTGCTCTATCGAATGGCACATCGTCGATAAAATTCGGTTCAAGGGCATTTTTGACTATCTTATCCGGCTATACCCTTTCAACTCTTTTTATGTTCCCTAATTACTGTTCTAAGGGTCCTTCTTATGGAGTTTTTAGCGCTGATTCCGAATCTGTCGTTAATTTTTCTCCTATACGCACAGTTTTCGAGGAACATGGCTTTGAAAAAAAACATATTTTTCAACTTTAAACAAATATTGTGATGTTATTATAAAAGATATTGAATTGTTCTTTGCAGCAAAAGATTCTGTAGACTTTCCCGAATACAATGATATCCAATATTAATACATTATGATTCTTTAAACATGTTTAAACAATGATTAAAGACGGAGAGACGCCACTTTTGCACCAATTTTTGAGGATATTTTTCAATTTATCTCGAAAAATAAGGGTCCAGCGGAAAATCGAACCATACCACGCGATAGAGCAGACTTTATCTTGAGAAACCCCCCTTTGAAGTTTGCGACATCGACGTTTTTTTCGAACCAGAAAGCAAAATATCTTCGCCCGACGTGAGTTGATTTCTCTGATTTATGAAGAAATTGGTTGGGTGAAATATAAAACAGTAAAAGATGTTAAAAATTCAAGAATGTTCTAATGTTACTTTTAATGTAACAAATTTGTTAAGGAATGAAATCAATATTTCTGTTATTTCTGCTTCCCACAATCAATGCAATACATTTTTATTTTGCATAAGGATCCGCATTCTAGTTATGAGCGATCGAAATAAATTTATTTCATCGAATAACTGTTATGAGCGATCAAAATTAATCTTATCGATAACTGTTATGAACGATCGAGATAAATTTATCTCATATATAACTATTATGAGCGACCGAAATGAATTTCTCCCATGTATAACTGTTATGAGCGATCGAAATAAATTTCTCTCATCCTTAACTGTGAAATGAAATGCAATTATATAAAGTTATTTGGTTGTACCAGTAGCACAGCATATTGTACACACATTCATATGGTATCAAAAAGAGATTCAATCTGTTTTTAATATTCAAATATCCGTACAGTATTTATTTTACATTAAGTAACAAATTATAGTAATAATTAATATAATATAATTAATAAAAATATTAAAATATATTTTTTTAAATATGCAGGAAATCACAGGAAATTATTTCACGTTATGAGAAAAATATTTATTTCTCAGCATAAAATGAATCTTTATTTCACATTAGAAATATAAAATTTTTTCCTAATATACAGAAAATAATTGTTTCATATTTCGGGAACAAATATTGTTTCTCATTATAAAATGAATCTTTGTCTAATATTCGAAATATTATTAGTGCTCTAATCTGTTTTTCCCACAAATTCCGATAAATTATGAAATTCTGGGTAAAAACGTGTTATACGAAGTGGGACTAGCTGATTAATCGAATGCTGCGGTGTACCGATGCACCCCGCCAATCCTGCAGTTCCGAGATGAAACGGCGTAGCACTCCGTCGACCACCATAAGTTATTTCGAATGGCGTCCATATTGTCGTTATGCGCGCATAAAGGTACATAGTTCGCGGCCGAGAACGATAACGCAGCTCTACCTGCGTGTAATTCGTTACAGCCCGGCCAACCACAGTAATGCGGAACGCAGATCGAATGTCTGCGCGGATTAATTAGTGTAGAAATATTGTAGTTGCCAGGAGTAACGGTCAGACAGTAAATAATGTTCGTCGCCCTTCGAACATTCGAGTATTTCAGTGACACAAAACATTCCTACGTTAACCCATTTTAGCATTTATGACAAAAACGAGCAGGCGCAATTTAAGACAGTACGTACAAACACATTAGAAGAGTTGAAAATACTGTTGCATTATTTTCAAACATGTGTGACCATAAAGGAGGTATTTTCGCGATCGCACTATTTGAAAGAATGGTAATTATTTTTCTCGGCGCTCAGGTTCGATCAATTTTGTACACTAAATGAATATAGCTTGAGGGGAATATACGTTTCATGCCCCTCAAGCTATATTCATTTAGTGTAGAAATTGATCGAACCTGAGCGCCGAGAAAAATAATTACCATGTGTGACCATAATTGTGAAAGTAGTCCAAGTCATATATTTCTTGTTTCGAGATATTTAAAGGAAAAGGAGCTGCTCTCTACTTTACCGGACTCCAAAGTACCTTTCTCCTATAAATTATGATGTATTTGGTATGTAGTCCAGTAGATTTGTGTCCCGGGCGGCTGCAGATCGAAGTTTTGATGCTGTAGGATCAATGGTTCAGGAGTTATGCTTGCTTAAAGTTGAGCATTTTTCAATGTTTTTGACAGGTTGCCATATTGATTTGTAGTGTCGCGCGCCGCTCACCGAGCAGAGCCGCTAGGTCATAATTACTCCATGATTAGGTCGGGGTGGGGTGGGGGGGGGGCGGCAAGGTAAACGGCTCGCGGTCGTCACTAGAAATCAATATGGCAGCGCCCTTACCCGTCAAAAACATTACGGATTGCTCAACTTTAAGCAAGCATAACTCCTGAACGATTGATCCTACAGAATCGAAACTTCGATCTGCAGCCGCCCCGGATACAAATCTACTGGATTACATACCACATACATTTTTTGAGTACGGTAAAGTAAAGAGCAGCCCAGCTTTGTGCTTCACTGACGCTAAAATCGTCGCGCGTGCGCGAAAAAACCGAACAATATCTCATCGCTGATAGAAATCAGTGCGTAGGTCTAGAGCAGGGTTGCCATATTTTGCGGGAACAGGGAACATTTTCCCCCCGTCGCCCAGCTGCGCCGCTGAGCCCGCCTGGCTTGCCCCACTCTCCCGCCTGTGGGAGCAGGTAGGGAACCTAACGGGCGATCTTTTGTTCCACGCGACGCCACACAGTGCGGACAAATGGCCTAATATTCGGCACTTTTCTCTACATTTGGTTATTAATGTATATATAGGTAATTTTTTTACAGAAAATGATATTTACCAATATAATTGATAAATTTATTAAGAAATTAACAATTTTTATTTAAACAAAAATATATTTTTAAAAACTAACAAATTTAAAACGAAATGAATAATAAATGAACCATATTTAATATTAATAATAATAAACTTAGACAAATTATAATAGTATAAACAAAATTAACAAACTTAACAAAACGCTATTCGCTATCCGAGTCATCCTCGGTACTTTGAATGTGATCCAAAACGAATCATTCAATCCCGTGATCTTGCACAGTTCTGATTAAATATTGATCAATTTCAGTAAAATCGCAAGACTTGCTTTTTGTTGTCGTTTCTCGAGATATTTCAATCTCTTCAGATAAATCGTCCACCCAGTATAATTATTGCAAAATTGTATTATGCATGTAAATGATTATTATATGATTATTAATAACAATTTCCATCTTAATACGCATTTTTTGCAAAAGAAATGTATTTCATATCGTGATATACACGAATATTGAATTTTTCTGTGGCGGACAAATGGAAAAATTTTGTACAAAAATCCAAATTTGTTTACGAATGTATATGTATTGGTAATTATTCGCAGAAAATGAAATTTAACGATATAACTAATAAATTTAAAAAGAAATTAACGAATTTTCCAGAATACAACATAAAGGCAAGGTACTGGCACTTATTAAAAAGTTTATAAAATTAAGAGTAGCAGTTAGTTGCAGGCTAAACTATGAAATTCTTAAATTACAACAAGTAATATATCCGAATATGTCAAAATCTCAGGATATTTTTTGCCTTTCTCGAGATATGTTAATTTGAAGTTTTATATGCAAGTAATAAATAAAACCACCGTTGAAAATTTATACAAAAAATAAATCTACTTTATTAAATGTAAAAAGAATGCATATACCTTGGTGAGCATTTTCCATTATACAGAATTATTATTGCAACACTGATTTACAATTAATGTAATATTATTTGATTTTTGGGACTCTAGAGAGTGCGACACATGGTAAAATTTTTTATAAAAATCTAAATTTGGTTACTAATGTAAATGCAATAGTAATTATTCACAAAACAAAATGTAACAATAAAATTAATAGATTAAAAAAAAAATTAACAATATTTATGCATAAAAATTATTGTTATATGATTAATAATATCAATTACCACCTAATAAATCGTTATGCCAAAGGAATTTATCGTACATCGTGATATACACGTGTAGTGAGATATGCCACGTTTGTCCGCACTGTGCGCCACGGACATGGACCTACAGCATTAGCCTGCGGGGGTGCAAGAAAAGACGGAAGGGGTATCATTACGGACCACATGCGGTGCGCTCTATAGGCGACTCTAAATACTAGTGTAGCGCCTGCATATTTGCAATGAAATTATAAGAAAAATAGACACTCAACATACATTTCTTGCTTTACTAAACCATTGTAATGATCAGCATGTATTATACGATCGTAGGATACACCTGATCAAGTGTATTATTAATAATTACGTTAAAGTCAGGTACAGTTATATCTGTAAGCAGAAAAACAATGTTGCTAATAGCAAAAGAAATTATTTGAATAAATTAATATTGTTATTTTGGCCATTAAGTACATCGTGTTGTTATTGATCATTTACATATTTCTTATAAAATCACTGATAATTTTTCAAAACATTTATATATCCTATATGATAAGAGATACGTAAATAGAAATAACATTATTACGCATGTCACAATTGACTTACAATTAGAATCACCTTAAAATATGCGGTGAATATACGTGATTCGTTTGTACATTTTAAATGTTCCCGCTACTTTATACAGGATGTCCCAAAATTCGTGAAAATCCCGAAAGGGGGTGGTTCCTGAGACCATTTCAAGCAACATTTTCCTTTGCAAAAATGTTATCCGCGGCTTTGTTTAGGATTCATTAACGAAAAACACGGACCAATCAGAGCGCGATCTAGACATGAGTTGCCACAGTCGGCCAATAGACAGGTGGCGCGCAGGGCCGACTTTGCCAACTCGCGTCTAGGTCGCGCTCTGATTGGTCCGTGTTTTTCGTTAATAACTCCTAAACAAAGCCGCGGATAACATTTTTGCAAAGGAAAATGTTGCTTGAAATAGTCTCAGGAACCACCCCCTTTCGGGATTTTCACGAATTTTGGGACACCCTGTATAGATGGCAACACTTGCGGTCCGTAACACAGACGAGATATATCTCGCCGGTACCCGCTCGCTTGGTGCCCCCTCTCGCCTAAAACCCTACCTTATGCTCAGTCCTGTAGGTCCATGGCCACGGACGGCTTGGCTTACATAAGCGTACGGTCTTTATGGAACACCGGTTAGCTTGCTCCACGTGCTACGCGTGGCGAAGCTGACTCAGCGTTAGTGGAAAGAGTGGGGGAAGCCAGGCGGGCTCAGCGGCGCAGCTAGGCGAGGGGCGCAGCAGTTAGGGGACTGGTTCCCTGTTCCCGCAAAATATGGCAACCCTGGTCTAGAGGTCGCGTCGACAAATTGTCCTGAATTTTGATAAAAAATTTCCGGGTGGTGCTCGAACAGGCGCAAAAAAATCTCAGCAAGTTGCCAGAGGACACGTTGCGCCGAGTTGCGGAAAGTGCTCGAGCAATATTGAAGTTATATTGTTTTGGCAAGGTTGAGGTGTTCTTTGCGGCTGACTCTCGGAAGTTCTCAATCAGAAGTTTCGAATGCAACCGCGAAGTAGAACAGACGAAATCCCAGAAGTTGCGACGAATCTTTGCCTGCCTCCGCAGCAGCGTCTCTCTCTCTCTCTCTCTCTCTCTCTCTCTCTGTCTTTCTCCTTGCACAGGATCGAATAAAACAAACAAGAATTAGCCGTCGGCCGTTCTCTCGCAGCCCGGTCACACTTCTGACAGCTCCGCCGTGGCTGCATTATCGCGCAATCAGATATCCATTGGAAGTTTCAACTTCTTCACGGTCGTATTTCCGCGAGCGAAGCGCGCGGCGCGGAATTGCGACCGTGATTTCGCAATTCCCCTGAAGTGTCGGCTCGTGGCCGCGCGGCCGGAGACGCTTTTATTGATACCCGGAGATATCGATTATGGAAATGCATGTTTCCCAGTCGTCGACAATTCAATTTGCGCGTCCGGGACGCATTAACTAAAACGCGTACTCCGCGAGACGCCACTCGAAAAAATATAATGGCCCGCGCCGGACAATCACCGTAATTGTACAGCCACGGATTGGAAACGGTTCTCGTCGAGACCCCCGAAGTTTCAACGCTCGCGTAGCCATCGGTAAAAATGTTACGCCGACACCGCCATCGCGCAGCGGTGTTCAGGAGCCTGCTTTTTTATGGGCACAAATTTGATTTTTCGATATTCAAATTAGCACAACATTTTTTCCCTCTGGGACAACAACTCTTCGAGAGAAACATTGAAATGAAAAATATTAGATCTTTCAGACAACTTTCCGAGTAGATATGTGCCAATTATGAAATTGGTCCGAGTCAAAATTGAAAAAAAAAAGATAAGTTTATAATTTATTTCACATCGCATTATATTTTAAAAATTAATTCAATGTAATCTTTGGTGATTATTGCAAAAAGATTGCATCATATGGAATTCATTCAGACTTAACACCCATTTGTGCCTTTCTCCTATAAATTACGATGTATTTGGCAAGTAATCCAGTAGATTTGTACCCGGGCGGCTTTCGATCTTGTAGGATCAATGGTTCAGGAGTTAATGAACAGATGAAATACTGCGAAGACACTGGAAGTTAAAAGTATCGCTGCACTATCACTGATTCATTAGAATTATTAGAAAAAACAGTTCATTTTCATCCAATTGAGTTGTACAGCTTTTATTTCGCAGAAAAATCTACGGTCTATTAATTGTTTTCAAGAAATGAGTCACATACACTAGGAAACTCTGTTGACCATTCTCTTGTTCATTGCTTCACCGCGGCGCGGCGCCTACGCTACGCTCAGTGGAGCCTGCCACAGAGTTAATAACTCCTGAACGAAGCCTCGGAGAACATTTTCGTAAAGAAACATGTTTCTCCAAATGACCTCAGGAATTTGAAGGAAGTATAACATGTTTTATACGCGCAGTATGTTTCATCATATCTATCTAAAGAACAAAATTATGGGGGAGATACATTCGGTTGAATAACAATGTACCAGTAGGAACGAGTGTTTTATTACCACGGAATCTTTCGCTTGTAAATTTTTCCCCCAAGTCTCGCGGTCTTATATGGAAATTTTTCTATCGCGTCGCTCGAAGTATTGTCCCGTTATCGTCCGCATATCAATTTTTCTTTCCCGCATTGCAAAATTGATTAAATCTGGCGCAGCAGCCACGCACGGCATAAACGTGTAGATCCGCGGTCAAAGGGAGTCGGACACGAGGCATTTTATCGATAACTTATTGTTATGCAAATTGCAGCCGCCGCGCCGCGTCGATATTGAAAGTGACGCAGCGAACATTCCAACGGATACGCTGGTCTCGCGAATATAAATTCCGCGATCGAGTGTGCGCGGCGACTTTTCGCGCGACTTACCGCGAGAGACGGGAATGAAAGAAAAGTAGAACGTAACGATTGTGTAAACAGCGAGAAAATCAATAGCCAGGATCGTTAGGAGAAGGGGGGGGGGGGTTATTACAGTTCCCTCTTTCACTTTATTTTCTTTTTTCTGCTTGATAAGGGAAACCGATTAACGGAGAGTTCTCTTTTGTTTAGCTTTGCTAATTCCAGCGATGTCGTCGTTACGGTTCATCTAGTTTTGAACTGAGAATTATTGGAACAGAGCTCATTAAAGCGATTGATTGCATTCACCTGGAATCAGCCGTGTTGCGTTTGCTTTATCTCTCGTGCTGCTTGGGCCGAGCCTTTACTGGATTCCCGAGGACCAAGAGATTCTCGTATTGATGCGTCACGTTCGATGTAATATCGTTTCGGTAGGTTAATTATATGGGGCATGTATACAGGGTGTGGCACGTAACTATGTCGCCACGATTGTTCAGGTACTTCAGAGAATCTAACTAAAACAATGTTTCCACAACGAAAGTTAATCAATCAATGAATTAATAAAAAAAATCGGCTACATATTGAAATATACAAAATTACAGAAACTATCATTTCCCGACGAAAGGGGCCTATTCACGGTCAATCATGTTGCGCAACATGATTGGTAGTGATCGATTGCAATTACGAATTACATTGTAATTCAATTGACTGAAGATCTGAATGATAAATTATAACATAATCGAATTACAATTTAATTCAATTATAATGTATTTTATAATTGTGCTCCATTGCAATTACGAATTACATTGTAATTCAATTGACTGAAGATCTGAATGATAAATTGTAACATAATTGAATTACAATTTAATTCAATTACAATGTATTTTACGATTGTGCTCCATTGCAATTACGAATTACATTGTAATTTAATTGACTGAAGATCTGAATTATAAATTACAACATAATCGAATTACAATTTAATTCAATTACAATGTATTTTATAATTGTGCTCCATTGCAATGACGAATTACATTGTAATTTTATTGACTGAAGATCTGAATTATAAATTGCAACATAATCGAATTACAATTTAATTCAATTACAATGTATTTTATAATTGTGCTCCATTGCAATTACGAATTACATTGTAATTCAATTGACTGGAGATCTGAATGATAAATTGTAACATAATTGAATTACAATTTAATTCAATTACAATGTATTTTATAATTGTGCTCCATTGCAATTACGAATTACATTGTAATTCAATTGACTGAAGATCTGAATGATAAATTGTAACATAATTGAATTACAATTTAATTCAATTACAATGTATTTTACAATTGTGCTCCATTGCAATTACGAATTACATTGTAATTTAATTGACTGAAGATCTGAATTATAAATTACAACATAATCGAATTACAATTTAATTCAATTACAATGTATTTTATAATTGTGCTCCATTGCAATGACGAATTACATTGTAATTCAATTGACTGAAGATCTGAATGATAAATTACAACATAATCGAATTGTAATTCTGCACAACTCTGGTTTGAGGCGGGGCTGAGAAGGATGGTGCACCAACAAACTGCGCGCGAAAGTGTCGCTAGTTAACAAAACTGTTCTTCATCGGGCAGTCTTTGGTTACAAGTGCCATCTATCCTAGAAAGCGTGGTGCTGGAGGTCAAGAAACTGTGGGCCGCAATTTCAGCCGACGACGGCGACGGCGGCGGCGGCTGGTCGTTAAATATTGACTAAAAAGTAATGAGCCAGCCACTTATTATGCCCGAGATTGTGGAATGGACGCGATGTGAACCGTGATGGTGAAAAGGAAGGAAACTCTTGGCGGTTCTGGTGACCACACCGTCACCGGTCCTCCTGCAGTGGACAGCCCCTGTCCGTACACAGAGAGAACCGTGGAAGAGCGCGGGGGTCGGAGAAGCGGGTGAGAAACCGAGAAAGGAAACGAGAAAGAGGGCCAACGGAGGAAACGGGAGAGAGGAGATTGCACCGAGGGAACCCGAGATGCACCGCGATGAACACCGCTATGCAGCTGGTCACGCTCAATTCTCCTCCTACGCTTCATACAAAGCTAATGTATTCCGTTGAGGGTAACCAGCAAAGCCCGGTAACCCAAAGACAAATCGTACCTTTCGAACAATACGTGACCCCCTTCCCCCCTCCCCCACTCTCTTTGTAGTCGCGAATTGAGCAGCACGCGCTGTTCAATTATTTAGGCGTTCTCTCCTTTTATTTTAACCTACGGTGACCACCCACTTTCAACTTTGAGAGATCAACATGGACAGGGTTAATATTTTTATACTGGGTGATTCTGGGAAGTGGGACAAGATGCTGCCCTTTTTTAAGTAAAAATAGGAAAAAATTATAGAGCAAACAATCATGTCATAATACGTTCCAATTTCCTATGACTTACAATAGAAAAAAATGAATCATATGTCAAAACACGTCCTTACTTCCTATGACCTCATTTTCTGTGTGGATGCACCGATGCACCAGCCAGGTGCAATTGCACGTTATTCTTTAATGCAACCCAATTTTTTCGATAAACCAAACGATTCTTTTTATAAGGCTCTTCATTATATTCAAATAATTATATACTGAAGGAAGCTTCAAGGAGTTATAACTAATTTAAGTAGAAATGAGCATGGAAAGTCGCAGCGTACGCGTAGTACACCTGCACCGCAAACTCTCGCGGTTTAACGGAAAACTAAAATATAACATAAGAGAATATAATAGATGCTCTCAATAGTTCGATCAGCACTCTACTTATGATGGAACTGTTTTGACTGAATACTGCAAGGAAACGATTGAATCGAAGGCTTCTTTGCAGCAACAATGTAAACAAAGATCCTCGTAAGATCTCGTAGAGAATCGGGCGAACGCGTTCGACCGCGAGAGTTTGCGGTGCAGGTGTACTACGCGTACGCTGCGACTTTCCATGCTCATTTCTACTTAAATTAGTTATAACTCTCGAATTCGGAAAAATTCGGAAGATTTTTTTGTTGGACTATGATCGCAAAGCTTTATAGAGTGTAATGGTACCAGAAGGAGTGCTCAATTCAGCTCAATTGTATACCAAAATCGTCAATAAAGTTTTGAAATCGAAAAAAAACTTACAGAATGATTGGTAATGTTGAAATATTAATAACAATACTAATTTAGATGATAACAGAATAAAATCTGTGAAGAGTTTGTACACCTATCTCAACTCAGTACATAGTAATCAAAGCATTCCATTATCACTACTTTTCAAGAGTTCGGATAATCTGACGACAAAATGGTTCCAATAAAAGTTGAACAGTATTGAAACATGTACAAAATTATATATTTAAAATTTAAAAAAAAAATTTTTTTCGCCAAAACATAAGAATTATTTTGATTTTTTAAATGTTAAAGTACAATTTTTATTTCATAATCTTATAGCTGGCGTCAAGACGAATCCAACGACCTACTTATTTGTGACCGTGAGCCCATAATATTTTATTCCCGTTTTTCAGCGAAATACCCCACTGTGCGGCGGTTCGATCGTCGAATCAGAACCACGTATTAACACATGTCGGTGTGGTTAAAGCACGATGTAATTTCTGCATCGATCGAAGGTACAATGGGTACCTGGCCGAGTGATATATTGTGTACAGGCGGGAGCCAACAGCGTCGACGAGTTTGCCTCAAACAGGAGTGGGCGAGTTTGTGAAATTGTGTATACGTATCCCCGGCATTCGGGTTACGACCCTCTGGATCGAGTAAAACTATCGAAAGGGAGATATACAGGGACATGGCAGGGCAACTTTACAATGCACACCTTGATGCAGTCGGCCGGCCGCGAACAAAACCTGATGCCCGCACTGTTTCCTCTCCCCTCCTCCTCCTCCTCCTCCTCCTCCCCTCCACCAAACGAGGGGGAAGCGCGTTCGCGAACGCAAAGTGTAATTTAATACATCGTCTTCGTAATTCTTCGCCTGGCGAATGCTAATTGATATGTAAATTAGGGTGGGCCAACGTAATTGCCGGACGTAATTGCTCGTTAGCGTCCGGCCGGCAACGAAATTATTGAAATTATACGAATCTAATGAATAAACCTGCCACCCCGTTACCTGTGACTGATATATTTTCGGTTATTCCACTGGCTCGTTGTGGAACACGCGAAGACCTCGGCTTTGTAACGCGCAATTTCCTGCTATTTCAATCTTGAATAATGTTTATCTCCCCGCTGCGCCGCGCTGCTCTCTCGCCATTAGTTCCCCGGCTCATTTCGAAAATCATTTTTCCCACTCGTCCTCGGAATTACCACGGAATACGTGATTTTGTTCGCCGCATAATCAGATCGACCAGGTAACACACCACTTTCTTCTGTGTTCTTTTTTTTATCGGCTTTCTTTTTTCCAACATTTTTCATTATTCACCGGTGGTGCATTTTCGGAATTGCGCGCTGCGATTGTTCTCCCTTGCATAATGAGTTCCACCGAATAATGAACCACTTGGTTTCTTAATTTTATTTCTCTTTCGCGTTTCGCACAATTTTTAATTATTTACCTATGGTCGTTTTGTACGGTATTTCTACTGACACGTGAGCAAAGAAGAACGTTTATAAAAATTTCTGTGTAAGTCGGGAAATGAAGATTAACTTTTAAGCAGAGGCAGAGGAAAAATGTTATAGGAAACTTCTCATTGTGTAGCTGTAGATTCCAAACCACTTTGTTTCTTATTTTATTTGTCGTCCATTTTGCAGGATTTTATATCATTTGGAAAATTTTATTTTATATTGATCTTTAAGATATTGTGCACTGTGATTTATAAGTTGATCGTCATTTTGGTCGTTGTTTCTACTGACAAGTAGAATATAAAATAAATTATAAAATATACCATATATATTACTATAAAATATATATTAAAATGTATACAGGGTGGGGCATCTAAAACAGGCCACCTGAATAACTCGATTGCTTTTCAAGATAGAAAAAATGCATCAGATCAAACTTACTTGATATCAAGGCGCTCGTAATCTGATGTCATTAATATTTTTATAGGTGGAGACGTCAAGGAGATATGAAGGTCAACTCTGTTTTTTTAAATGGAATGTGGTACTTTTTAATACATGATTCGATGCAGCTGGACATTCGTTATACAAAAGTAACTAATCTATGTATGTCGAAAAGTTAGTGGTTCAGGAGATATTTCAATTTAAATAACTCTAAAATACCATTACTGTCGTGTACTAAGATGTCTGCGTTTACTTGCTAGTAATGTAAATTGAAGAGTTGAAATTGAAAAATTGACGTTGAAAATGAAATTGAAGATTTGAAATTAACGAATTGAAATCGAAAAATTGAAGTTGAAAATGAAGTTGAAGAGTTGATATTGAAATTGTAGTTGAAATGGAAAAATTGATGTCGATATTAACGAATTGAAATTGAAAAATTGAAGTTGAAATTGAAAAATTGACGTTGAAATTGAAAAATTGATGTTGAAATTGAAATTGAAGAGTTGAAGTTAAAGTCGAACGGTTAATATTGAAATTGACGTTGAAATTGAAATTAAAGAGTTGAAATTAACGAATTGAAATGGAAGAGTTGAAATTGAAGTTGAAATGGGAGAGTTAAAATTGAAGTTGAAATTAAAATTGAAATTGAAAATGAAGTTGAAGAGTTGATATTGAAATTGCAATTGAAATGGAAAAATTGATGTTGAAATTGAAATTCAAGAGTTCGAATTAACGAATTGAAATTGAAGAATTGACGTTGAAATTGAAAAATTGACGTTGAAATTGAAAAATAGATATTGAGGAGTTAAAATTGAAGTTGAAATGGAAAAATTGATGTTGAAATTGAAAAATTGAAATTGGGGAGTTGAAATTGAAGTTGAAATTGAAATTGAAGATGAAGGGTTGATATTGAAATTGAAATTCAAGAGTTGAAATATCTCCTGAACTACTAACTTTTCGACATACCTACATAGGTTAGTACTTTTTAATAATGAATGTCCAGCTGCATCGATTCATGTATTAAAAAATACCACATTCCATTTAGAAAAACAGAGTTGACCTTCATATCTCCTTGACGTCTCCACCTATAAAAATATTAATGACATCAGATTACGAGCGCCTGGATATCAAGTAAGTTCGGTCTGATGCATTTTTTTCTATCTTCAAAAGCACAAGCTAGTTATTCAGGTTGCCTCTTTTATGTGCCCCACCCTGTGTACATATATTTATAATATGTATATTAAAATATATATTTTATATGTATACATATACATATGTTATATGTTATTTCAGGCAGCAAATCTTTATGTAAAATAAAAATTTTCTACTTGAATTACAACAAACTGGAGTGAAATAGAAATTTATTTTCCTCCTTAATATGATTAGTAGGTTGAAAATAATGTAACAGTTTTTAAAAATTCTTCCAATGTTTTTACTGTTTTAAATTACACCCAGTCATTTTTGTGATAAAATATTATATTTGATATGTACATATATTATATTTTGTGCACATTATCTTAAATTTCACTAATAATCAACTTTTCATCAATGATTTATATCGTAGAAAATTTTAGAATAACTGTTATTTTTGGTCCCTGATAAAGATTGACTTTCGAGGAGACAGATTACAACAATTCCGGCGCCGGAAGAGTATGATAGGTTCGTTGCTGGGGGATTGAAGTCAGTTTTTGCCGGTTAAAAACGTATTCAAGAAAATTAGATGTTTCCACGACCTCTGAAAGCGAACACCCGGCTAAATCTCCAGTTACTCGTGCCCCGTTAAAACGATGCGAAACACAGTGCTCGAGAGTTGCGAATCGTGCACACGATACGTTCGAGTGTTTCTTGTTATCGAATACGGATTACATGCGATGTAATGTTCCTGAAAGCTCGAAGCGATCAACGATAACTGTTTGAATATTTTCCAGCAGCGAGCGAAATGTTGTCTTTCGCATTGACGTCACGCGTGTGCAGAAGATATCGTGTTCTCCTCGTTTACGCGCCACTGTCATTTGCACGCTAATTAGACGGAAACGGCATTACAACGAATCGGAACAAATGATTCGTTACATCGAATAATTGCTAAACTTTGAATATTGTTTACTTCGGTGTTATCATTCCGAATCTCTTGTCCGGAGGATTGAACTTTTAATGGTTATCTCGATGTATGTAGTTTTCATTCTGTAAATATACAAATCTACGTGAACGTACGCTTAGCAGTGTTTTTGTTATGATCGGAGAATAATAATTGCCCCCGTGCAGCTTAATGCAAATTTACGTTTTCATAGAATAATTCCCCGTGGCAAAAACCGAGTGAAATGTTATCTTATTCTCTGCGATTCGAAAACGAGACGAACCTCCATTGAATTTTCAAACGTGAATTAAACGTTATACTAAACGTGTTATTCGTGTCTCTCTATTATAAACGCAATAATGTATTCCTATCTCTCTATTAAACATTGAAACGGATCGAGCGGGAACCATTTTTACGATTTATGATATCGTGACGAAAATGGGCACGTACAATTTAAAGCGGCGGACATGTTAGAAATATTTGAGGACATCTAAATAATAATAATAAATAAGGAAATAAATAGAAAAAGAGTACAATTTTTATCTGGATCCCATATGTCCTGCAATCAATTTTTTACTATCCATCAATTATGACAAAAATATGAGTAGGTGTAATTTAACATGGTAAAAACATCAGAAGAATTTTAAAATATTGTTATACTATTTTCAACTTCGTGAACATATTAAGAAAGAAAATAAATGTCCATTTCACACTACAGATTGTTGCAATTCAGCCAGAAAATTTTTGTTTTGCATAAAAATCCACTGTCTACCAATAATTGCCAGAAGTTCCTTTTTCTCTTTAACACTTATGAAAATTACCAGACTGAATTTATTTAGAGCTTTCACAATTTTTATAATAATACGATTAAAGAAACTTATTGAACAATTTCTAATGGAAGCATCTTTATAATTTCAATAATTCAGAAATAAACATTGTGAAAACGGTCAATTGACCGGTTGCGGTACGGTTAGTGTTAATAATACTAATTAGTTGAAATTATTAAATTAATATTCCCAAGTTCCTTTTATTGTTCCATCGTTTAGAGTCGTACCCACCTGTTTTTGTTATGTACGCATAAAATGCGTAGTTACCTGTTACGAACAAACGATGTTTGTGTTCGCGAAGCGATAATTACGCAGAACGATGAGACCAGAGAAAAAGGAAGAGAATGGTATAAAAAGGATATAAAAGGTGAGGTGAAAAGTGAAACACTTCTAAGGGAAGTATATTTTGGAGTGGAGTGAGAACGACGTGGACACCTTTTTATCGTGAAGAGCGTAAATTACGTTCCTCCAGGGTGCACAGGATTTCGTAAAGCTTTTCAACCTATTTACGTTTGCACTTCGCGTGTATATTAAAAAGAGGAGAGAGAGAGAGAGAGAGCAGTTAATATCTCTCGTTCTGTTCGCTACGTGGATGAGTACACGGATACTCTTCTCTTACCGATCGACCTTCGACCTCGTCCGACGTGTCTACGATTAACATGGAAAATGATAACATGGAAATTAACACATTACCGACCGGTGATTATTGCACAATTTTAAGAAATCTATGGTACATGACTGAACACTTTTTAATGGAACCTTCAATGGAAACAGCAATTTTCATTGAGAACTAACGAGTCACAAACAATATCGTCATCTAATAGTTTCATTTAAGATTGCAATGTAAAAGAAAATTTCTATGCTTTCTTTTGGTACAGCACAACGATTGAAAATCCTATTAATAGGCTTCCGGTAGGTAAAGTGTTAACAGAAATTATAAACTAATAATAGTATTATAAAGACATAATTAAACAGCAGATCTTAGGCATCTATGAGAAAATTGAGTAGCTGTAACAGAAAACAGTGAAAACAATAGAATAATTTCAATATACAGTTGCATTATTTTGTTCACCTATATTACTCAAATTTCATTTCACTCCAGTTTGTTGCAATTCAAGTCCACAATCTCTATTTTCCATAAAGAGATCCGTTTCTAAATATTCGAGATGTTTAAAGCATCACTTTTAAATGAATTAAATTATGTGAAATAACCAGGGACCAAAAACAACAGACAAAAATAACTAAACTGCGGATCTTTATGCAAAATAAATATTTGCTTCGTCAATTACAAAACACAAAAACCATATAAAAATGTTTTTCTATCTTTAACATCGTTAATAATTTGGAAATAAGATATGGATGTTCTTAAATTGTCCTGATGTGTTTACTGTTTTAAATTACACCCACCCATTTTCGTTATAAATGCGTACAATCCGCAGTCTAGTTATCAGTGATCGAAATGAATTTCTCTCGACGATAACATTTACCGACGAGAGCAAAAATATTTGTAACCAATACGATTTTAGTCGATGAAATACTTGTTATTCTATGACTGTTTTCCTTTTTGTTTAGAACAGTTATGGTTCCTGTTTATATCTATTGTGTGCCTATATGTTTTGAAATACCTGTACATGAACAAAACCAAAATAGAATTTCATTTCGGTTTAAAGGAAATTAATAACTAGACTGTGTGGATCTTTATGCAAAATGAAAAATGTTTGCATTGATTGCAAGACACTGGAGCGCTGATGTCTTTAAATCTTTTTAACATGTCCACTGCTTTAAATTGTGGTTACCCATTATCTATATATATAAAAGCGAAGTCCTGACTCACCTATCAACGCCCAGGCTAAACCCTCGGACTTAGAAAGCTGAAATTTTGCACAGAGGTTTCCCTTATGATCTATACAAGGGATAAGAAAGGATATTTCGAAATTCAATCCCCAAGGGGGTGACAAGGGGCTGCAACGTTTGTATGAGGAATATTTTGTTCGTGGTCGGATTTACTTCGTACTTGGTCTTAATGCTCTTTGATATAATTAACCAAACACCTATTTCGGCATTTTAAAAACTTCAACCTATAAGGGGGTGAAAAGGGGTTGCAACGTTTGTATGAGGAATATTTTGTTCGTGGTCGGATTTACTTCATACTTGGTCTTAATGCTCTTTGATATAATTAATCAAACACCTATTTCGGCATTGTAAAAAATTGAACCCCCAAGAGGGTGAAAAGGGGCTGCAACGTTTGTATGAGGAATATTTTGTTCGTGGTCGGATTTACTTCATACTTGGTCTTAATGCTCTTTGATATAATTAATCAAACACCTGTTTCGGCATTTTAAAAAATTCAACCCCCAAGGGGGTGAAAAGGGGTTGCAACGTTTGTATGAGGAATATTTTGTTCGTGGTCGGATTTACTTCATACTTGGTCTTAATGCTCTTTGATATAATTAATCAAACACCTGTTTCGGCATTTTAAAAAATTGAACCCCCAAGGGGGTAAAAAGGGGTTGCAACGTTTGTATGAGGAATATTTTGTTCGTGGTCGGATTTACTTCATACTTGGTCTTAATGCTCTTTGATATAATTAATCAAACACCTGTTTCGGCATTTTAAAAAATTGAACCCCCAAGGGGGTGAAAAGGGGTTGCAACGTTTGTATGAGGAATATTTTGTTCGTGGTCGGATTTACTTCATACTTGGTCTTAATGCTCTTTGATATAATTAATCAAACACCTATTTCGGCATTGTAAAAAATTGAACCCCCAAGGGGGTGAAAAGGGGTTTTGAAATCTAAGATTGCGGCATGACATAAAATTAAAACTCTATAGGGGTGAATGGGGGGTTAAAAGGTTTTATATGGAGAAACAATATCAATTTCCGAGGGCATTAAACGGTTTTCTGTGCGAGCGAAGCCGCGGGCAAAAGCTAGTGTGTCATAAATGAGAAGAGACTCTGTTCTGAGGGAAGGGGTTAAGGAACAATATGTTGCTTCATTTTCTCGTCATATTCCCACGACGAGACTACCAACGAGAACAACTTAAGCGACAAAGGAAGCTAGTCAAGGTCAATAGAGGAGAATGGAGAAGTCAAAACGAAGAAGAGCGAACTCGTCGAAACCGAGAAAACAAAGTGGACGCTACAAATATCGTGGAATGCCGAGAGAAGTGGAGCGATACAAAGAAAAAAATTCAGGTCAAGGTATGCTAACCTCGCGACGTATAATGGTCGCGTTCGAGTGCTCGGGCTGATGAAGCGCAGCGAGATCGTTTTCGAACTCCATCACAAAACTTCGAAGTGCAACAACGTGTCTCTCCCGGTTGCCGGCTACTTTTCCGGAACAGATCAGGCTCTGTCGTTAACGATTTTCCCGTCGACGAAGATCACCAATTCCGCGGTGACGCGCCGCACAGTGGTCTAAACGGGCCATTTAGGTGGACAAAATCCAAAAATGGAAATCTCGCAGAAAATTTCTCGCTTCGGTAAATGAGAGGTAAGGTACCAGGTCAGAAGAATCACTGTTGGTTTTTCCCTTTTTATCACCCCATAATAAAATATACCCCCACGAACAACTCATTTTTCATCTCCGTATTTCTTCATCGTCGTTCGACACCTCACTATTCATTAGTATATCTCGTTGTGAACATCTAGTAGTGGAAATATTTGTGGAATTTTTCATTCTATGATGGATACACCAGCATGAACCAAAAGGACAAAACTCAAATAAAACTTAAATATATTGTTTATTTGCTTAAAAATGAAAGTATACTTCAAACGTATATAGCATTCAAACTTTGACAGTCTCGCAAAAAAAAAACCTTTAAAAACCTTTAGGATGGAACATGTTGGAACATCTTTATAGAAGTCTAGAGTGTCCGAAAAAATCAATTTTATTAGCACGAACTTGCACCTTTGAATTTGAGACAGTTTTTAGTAATTCAATGTCGATTTATTTCGAATCATCTCTATGATTCTCTTCTACGTAAGCCACAAATGACAAAAAGATATCAAAACATGATTGGAGTAAAAGTGATATCGTATTTTTGGACCCCTAAAATTTATGCAAACAATTTTGAAGATTTATAAATTTTTTAAAATTTTGAAAATGATTTTTCTTCGAAAATTTTTGTACGAATTTGTCGGCCTAAAAATACGATGTAACCTTTATTTGAATCAGTTTTTGCTATCTTTTGTCGTTTGTGATTCATAAGCACTTACATAAAACGGTCGGTTCAGAAGTTTTTCGGTGGAAATGCCCAATTCTCACCACGATGAATTGAACATTTCGGATAATCTGGCAAGAAAATGTTTCAAACAAAAGTTAATCGATACTCAGTCATCCATAAATCCCAATAAAAACATTTCACAAAATTTTTTTTAATAAAAAATATATAATTATGTTAATTTTTTAAACGCCACTAACAAGGGGAATCCAGGGTAGTCGGAATCCGGATTTTCCTGAAACTTGCAGTACTTAAAGATGACGTATCCAACTTAGACAATCCAATTTAGCAAAGCAGTAGCGCGCGATACTCAAGATTTCCCGAGAAAATGGCATTTGAAAATTCGGTTTACTTACGCGTTCATAAGAAGTTCGCGTTAATCTATGAACATGAAACGCAGTGGCCGAGGGCGCTGCGAGAAAGACTGGTAATCAGTAGGTCGCTGGTTCGAGTCTTGCTGTCAATATATTTTTTTAAATCTTTTTTTTCAGTCTCAATCCTAAAAGAGGTATAAATAGAAAATAATATTCTATTTGGAAAATAAAGATAACTATTCAATCTCTGCGATACCAGAGAAATTTTTATAAATGTCAATGAAGTGTGTTTTCCAATAGAACTCCTGAAAACGGCGTGCTCCTGTACAAACGCTCCGTTTATAGTGTGTGCTAGATGCCGAAAAAATTATTGTTTCCCATGCTTTTACGATGAGTATCATTCTGGGTCGTGTCATACTAACACGTAATTTTTTTTTTTTATTAATAAAGAATGAGCAATAATAAAGTAAATATTATATAACACTGTGTTATTTTTATGTTCGATTTTCTTCAACACCCACAAATAAAAAACATGCATTTTCTATTTAAAAAATAATTGTTTAATGGCAGACTTCATAAATTTTTTGATTAAACCTGAAAAAAAAAAATTTAAAAAAATATATTGACAGCAAGAATCGAACACCAGCGACCTACTGATTACCAGTCTTTCTCGGAGCGCCCTCGGCCACTGCGCTTCATGTTCATAGATTAACGCGAACTCCTTATGAATGCGTAAACCGAATTTTCAAATGCCATTTTCTCGGGAAATCTTGAGTATCGCGCGCTACTGCTTTGCTAAATTACATTTGGATACGTCATTTTTAAATACTGCAAGTTTCAGGAAAATCCGGATTCCGACTACCCTGGACTCCCCTTGTAAGTATTTTTTATTACATATTGTTGTAGCTGATGTCAAGACGAATCCAATGACCTACTTAACTACGGCTTTGAGTCTTAAAATAATGCTAGAATAATTTTGTCCAGCTAAATTGCCCGTTTAGACGACTGTGCGCCGTGGGGAGCCAAACAGACTCCTTCGGTAGACACTCGATTTACAAAGCACGGAGCACAAGACGTCGCTGGTTTGAGAAGCAAATAATTGTACGGTAATGAAAGCAACAATGCGCGCGCGGCCCTACCGCTAATTACTGCGTCTGTCTAGACGTAAGATTTCCCCGAATGAATTTCACGCCGCATTATGCACTTTGGGATCATACCGGCCGCTAATAAATTATAGACGCTTGTACCGTAATTTCGTGGAACACGATGAGAGAAAATTGAAGCCGCTTCAATTAGTATATTGTGCATAGGGGATCCGGCCGACGTAATGGCGCAACAGGAGATAATTGAAAGGCTACGCGCTGAACAAGGCGTTGTTCAACTTCTTTGCCAAAATTCTGAACGAAATAACCGGTTCCATCCCGACATAATTATTCGAAACATCGTCGAAATCTACGATCTGGTTAATTGTTAGCGCCGAACGCCATCGTTTCGCAGAAAATGCCGGAACATTTCGATTGTAATTACTGGACTGCGAATTTTCTGCATTTAAAAGTTCACTATTAGGTTTAGGACGTATGAAGGTCCACACTTTTATACTCAGAATTTGATACTCTATCGATCTATGGTATAAAATAAGTAAAACTGTTTGATTTTGCTGAAAAATCTCTATTAGCTTATAATAATAGCAAGATAAGCTCGCTTGAACATTTCAAAAAGAGGTAAAAAGATTTTTACTACGATTTTGGCTTAGGGTGCCGATCCTTGTACAGTTTACCCAATCTCGGAACAAGAAACATATGACTTACAAGGAGAACCCCCGCTCTGTCACTCACGGATTTTGTTCAGATTTTACAGAGTTATAGATCTCGTTCCCCTGATTACGAAAATACCCCATTATAGGGGCAGACAATCAATAGTTTTCGAGATATTTGCAATTGAAGTTTCATAACCGTAAAATATCAGTTTAGTTCAGATTTTTACCAAGCTGAACTGCTACGCCGCGCCGCAGGCCCGGGTTCGAATCCCTTCGTGGTGAATTATTTTTTTTTGTTTTTTTTTCATGGAAAATGCATTTTCAATGTTAAATAAATTTTAAATAAAATATTTTTATTCGCTGAAGGACTAATTGAAGATGATACTTATTATTTTATAGAAGAAACACTAGATCTATTACTATTAGGTTGTCCCAAAAGTTTCTTCTGGAATGTGTTCCTTAAATGTCGCTAAATAAATACAAACAATACGATAATGTTTATGTTAATATTTTAGTACTTCTTAGTAGGAATTTGCATTATGTGTATGCATCGAAAACCAACTTTTGGAACAACCTAATATTTATTTAGCAATATTAAAGGATCACATTCCGGAAGAAACTTTTGGGACAACCTAATACATATACAAAAGATAATAATTATAAAACAATAATAATATTAAAATAATACATAACAAACAACAAATATAAATACAAATACAAGATAGAATTGTTTGTTATGTATTATTTTAATATTATTATTGTTCTATAATTACACAAATATAAATAAAACAAATATAAATACAAATACAAAATAGAATTGTTTGTTATGTAGTATTTTAATATTATTATTGTTTTATAATTATTATCTTTTGTATATGTAGTAATAGATCTAGTGTTTCTTCTATAAAATAATAAGTATCATTTTCAATTAGTCCTTTAGGGAATAAAAATATTTTATTTAAAATTTATTTAACATTGAAAATGCATTTTCCATGGAAAAAAAACAATAAAAAATAATTTACCACGAAGGGATGCGAACCCGGGCCTGCGGCGCGGCGTAGCAGTTCAGCTTGGTAAAAATCTGAACTAAACTGATATTTTACGGTTATGAAACTTCAATTGCAAATATCTCGAAAACTATTGATTGTCTGCCCCTATAACGGGGTATTTTCGTAATCAAGGAAACGAGATCTATAACTCTGTAAAATCTCAACTAAATCCGTCAACTAAATCAATTAAATGGAATCCGTAAAGTCCGTCCTCCTTGTAAGTCGTCCAGGGATCCAAGAGGCTCGAAGTTGCCTGATCCGGCAGCGTGGAGGCTATCGCGGTTGTCAACAGTGGCTGTCTCGTTCCGCATGTACTCCGTCCTGACTGCGTCTAATAAGCCGAATGTATTCGCTGGCTAAACCGTATCCCGGGCGCGCAGACCTGATGAATCAACCGTCAGTCAATCGTGGCTAACCTATTTAATATTTGACCTACATGCATAGCGTCTCGGACATGAAATGTACACGGCTAGGCCAAGAGAGAGAGAGAGAGAGAGAGAGAGAGAGGTGGGGGGGGAGAGGATCTGATCGAACGCTTAATCCCGAGCAAACTGGCGACGAACTTAACCCGGAGACGAAGGCCGTAGGACTAATCCGGACGCAATGAGTTCCCCGAGCGGAGGCCCGCCACACTTTTGTTAGTTATGCAACCGACAGCACTCATTATGCGGCTCGCTGGCAAATGTATTCATGAACGGGGCGCGTTAAGATCCGCCGAGCGGCTGCATAGTGCAAGTACCAGATCTCGTTGAGGCCTCCGCGAAAATCGCATGCGTCGTAACGTATCGCGGTTGGCTGACATATTAATAGGGCCGTTAATGAACCCGAGAGCCTGATGGAACTATGCTAATAACACGCCGCCACGCCACGGGACTCGAAGCGGACCGGGACGTGGAACGGCAAATAAGAATTCGCATTATTGCGTTTCGGTGACGGGTTCGCGAGCAAGCCAGCTAGGCGAGCGAGCATTCGCGGATTCGACAAACGCCCGTCCAATGTTTATGAACGGCTCTCTCTCTCTCTCTCTCTCTCTCTCTCTCTCTCTCTGTACCGCGCCATTTAATTGCAAGGTTTGCGCGGACGCCATCGAACGCAATATACCGACCGCGAAAAATTGACCCCCGCCGATTTTTATGCGATTCGTGCTGTAGTATTCGTGCTGACCGATCTCTTTGACAAAATTAAACATTTGATCAATTGTTTGAGTCACTGTACAATGTAAAACAACATAACGTAACATAATGTAATGTAAAGTAAAGTATGTAACAGATGATAATGTAATGTAACATATCGTAATGTAAGGTAATATATCGTATTGTAATGCGGTCGCTAATAACCTGAGATGTTGATGCGACCTTAAATAAGGCAACTTAAAAGAAAGAAACTAAATAAATTGGTAGATCTGCCGCTGTGGGCGGGCGCGGCGGATTCTTCCCGAACAGATGTGGGAATCGAGGTGGCGCAGAGGAATTCAATTAGTCGATATTTGTCGGTACACGTGTGGCACCGGATCCCATCACTAATCACAGACCGCAACAGTGAGCAATGGTCGTGAGAGTTAGAGAGAGGGTGGAGGGTGGTCGCAACTGCTCCGTGTCCATTTATTCCCAATATCTTTCTCCTTTCTTTTCTACTAAGTCGAGAGATTATGAAGACATACATATTGGACCGCAGCCAGGACCTAAGCCTCCGCAATACCCGTAGCACATTTATCCCTCTTCGCTCTAGGCCATTTCTTCCGTTGTCGTTTGCCTCCGGTGTCGTCCGCGCAATTCATCGCGGATTCCCTCTACGTAGGGCGTAACGCCGGCATAATAGTACCCGCAGAATTCAAGTCACGGTATTTCTTAACCAAACCTAATTGCGGGACCCAATTACAGAGGATACTGTACGCGACTCACGAAACTTTCGAAGCTCGTTGCCTGGCTAATTGCACGCCAATTATCCGAGGAAAGAAAACTTCCACGCGCCGGGAACACGCCGCCTCGCAAAAACTTCACGGACAAAGTAATTAACCGGAGCACATAGTGTGATATGGTTTCTTTTATTGCCCGCGAGCGAGAGAGACACTCCCGGCAATCGAACCACCGGAAACGCCTGCTCTCCGAACTGCCACTCTGGGAACAGGGAAATGGCGAATTCAATTTTCGCCAGATGCGAACGCCGCGGATACTCGTCATTGTTACGATTCGGTAGTTCGAGAACTTGCCTACCGAGTGAAGCAGCTCCAAACATGGAAGTCTGCGTAACTACCGAATCTTTATTCTTTAAGGAACAAAGTTGCTTTGAAAATATCTAGAATTTGTAAATGAACCCTTTCGAGGAGGTACAACATTTTTGGGACACCTTGTATATATCAATTTAAAGTGGAAAGCTGATCTCCAAGGTTCTATTAGGTTGATACAAGATGTATTGATGCTCTCGTCGCACTGGTTCGATCAATTCTTACTTAAAAGCAATTTTGCAATTTATCAAATTCAAATTTCGACGTTTTGATCTATGTTTAGATCATTTTCAAGAAATTAATCGTTGCATCTGAAGCAGTTCCAATCATGAAAGTCTGCGTAACTACCGAATCTTTATTCTTTAAGGAACAAAGTTGCTTTGAAAATATCTAGAATTTGTAAATGAACCCTTTCTAGGAAGTACAACATTTTTGGGACACCTTGTACATATCAATTGAAAGTGGAAAGCTGATCTCCAAGGTTCTATTAGGTCGATACAAGATGTATTGATGCTCTCGTCGCACTGGTTCGATCAATTCTTACTTAAAAGCAATTTTGCAATTTATCAAATTCAAATTTCGACGTTTTGATCTATGTTTAGATCATTTTCAAGAAATTAATCGTTGCATCTGAAGCAGTTCCAATCATGAAAGTCTGCGTAACTACCGAATTTTTATTCTTTAAGGAACAAAGTTGCTTTTAAAATATCTAGAATTTGTAAATGAACCCTTTCGAGGAGGTACAACATTTTTGGGACACCTTGTATATATCCATTTAAAGTGGAAAGCTGATCTCCAAGGTTCTATTAGGTTGATACAAGATGTATTGATGCTCTCGTCGCACTGGTTCGATCAATTCATACTTAAAAGCAATTTTGCAATTTATCAAATTCAAATTTCGGCGGTTTGATCTATGTTTAGATCATTTTCAAGAAATTAATCATTGCATCTGAAGCAGTTCCAATCATGAAAGTCTGCGTAACTACCGAATCTTTATTCTTTAAGGAACAAAGTTGCTTCGAAAATATCTAGAATTTGTAAATGAACCCTTTCGAGGAAGTACAACATTTTTGGGACACCTTGTATATATCCATTTAAAGTGGAAAGCTGATCTCCAAGGTTCTATTAGGTTGATACAAGATGTATTGATGCTCTCGTCGCACTGGTTCGATCAATTCATACTTAAAAGCAATTTTGCAATTTATCAAATTCAAATTTCGACGGTTTGATCTATGTTTAGATCATTTTCAAGAAATTAATCATTGCATCTGAAGCAGTTCCAATCATGAAAGTCTGCGTAACTACCGAATCTTTATTCTTTAAGGAACAAAGTTGCTTCGAAAATATCTAGAATTTGTAAATGAACCCTTTCGAGGAAGTACAACATTTTTGGGACACCTTGTATATATCAATTTAAAGTGGAAAGCTGATCTCCAAGGTTCTATTAGGTTGATACAAGATGTATTGATGCTCTCGTCGCACTGGTTCGATCAATTCTTACTTAAAAGCAATTTTGCAATTTATCAAATTCAAATTTCGACGTTTTGATCTATGTTTAGATCATTTTCAAGAAATTAATCGTTGCATCTGAAGCAGTTCCAATCATGAAAGTCTGCGTAACTACCGAATCTTTATTCTTTAAGGAACAAAGTTGCTTCGAAAATATCTAGAATTTGTAAATGAACCCTTTCGAGGAGGTACAACATTTTTGGGACACCTTGTATATATCCATTTAAAGTGGAAAGCTGATCTCCAAGGTTCTATTAGGTTGATACAAGATGTATTGATGCTCTCGTCGCACTGGTTCGATCAATTCTTACTTAAAAGCAATTTTGCAATTTATCAAATTCAAATTTCGACGTTTTGATCTATGTTTAGATCATTTTCAAGAACTTAATAATTGCGTCTGTAAATTATTGAACAAAATAATATTGTATTGAATACTGACATCAGTTACTTAAACATTGATTATCTAATTATGAAATCTGTTACTCTTTTGCTTTATGAAAATATTTTAAATACTTTGGTACAACACGAAACACGTGCTGTTATCACGTTTTGTTCTATTAGGTTGTTCCATTTGAAATGTCCGATTTTAGAATGCAAATGTTGCAACGCGTTTCCATCAAGAAATACTATCACAGTTGACGGGTTCGTTGTACGTCACTTTGAGGTACAAAGCTTACGATCCTATCCCGAATTTCAATTTACATATACAGGGTGCGGCACAAATTAGTTCCCACGATTTTTTAGCCCCTTCGGATGGTCGAACGAAAAAGTGTTTCTTACCAAAGTTAATCAATATCTAATCGACAAGAGATTGCAATTTCTTAAATTAAAATACAAATCGTTTTCCAACATAATATCAAGGTCGCTGTCATATCTTTAAATGGAACTGGGTATTTTTAACTTCGTAGTATTGTAGGCGACGTCGAAACGAATTCAACGAACTGCTATACGATGACTTTCGGATGATCTTGAAAGAAAATATCGCCATGAATCAATTGCCAGGATATTTTTAGATCTTTTTTTTTGCGTTTAGATTCTCATCATATTGGGGATATTTACAATCGATTGTGTATGAAAAATGTAATACAGTCAAGAAACTTATTATTTCATGATCTATTCAAAAATATCTCCATTTGGGGATAATTGTATACTGATTTATTTCGTTATAGTCAAACTGTTGATGATTATGCTCTTTTTAATGACTGTGGTTACACAAGAATCACACGATTATATTCTTCCTTTTTTTTTTAACTTTTTTTTTCACGTATTCATTTTACCCGTAAATTCAGAAAATCTGTGTCGAAGCAGGTTTTGATTTGCAACAAATCAAACATCGCGCAAAATTAAACAACAGGAGATGCGTTCGAAGGAACACATGACCATTTTCGAATTAAAATTATGTTCTTATGCAAGAACACAAATTTAATGAAAATTATGTTCATATGCAAGAACACAAATTTAATTATAATAATATAATTAAATGAACAAAGGCAATTCTGAATTACAGCGTCGAGCTACTTTAATTTCAATCATGTTCTCTTGTATGCTCACACAAGAAAGACGTAACTGCAACCATGAGTAGCATTGCGGCTTAATATAAATCTATAATATACCATAATCACCTCCGAAACATATTCTATTACAGTTCAGGTTTCCACAAACGAAGATAGTATTCCAGATTAATTAGACCATCGTGTCCCACACAGTTCCTCTGATTTACGAACTATTTCGAACTATTACGAACTTCTGTGAAAATCTGAACTACGTTCTACTTAATAACTGAATTGAACATGATTTTAAGTGGCTTAAGGCCGAAAATTGGATAATCGAAGAACAGAAAAGCCGACAACTATAACTCTTCTAATTAAGAACTTCGCGTTCGCGGTAGCGGTTACTTCAGTCTTCCATGATTTATTGTTAGACGAAATCCGAGAATGATATAAAGCCACGCTGTTTCCTTCGTTCACGTCGTTGTCTCGTGCTATAGTTAGCGGGGGCTTGTAATTAAATTGCCAGAACGGCGCGATAAACAACCTCAACCTCGCCGAAATGTGCAATCTCTGTTCACACCAGCTATCCGACCGAACGTTTAATTTGACGCTAATAACGGCGAAGATATTTTCCGCAGATTGCTCTCCGCAAATTTGTTCGAATGACAAAAAGTTTGTCACCTAAAATTTCAAATGAACATTCCGTGGACAATTCAGTTTATAACAATGAACGAGGAACAACGAACGAGTTTTTAAATAAGTGATAATTATTTACGACGATGTTTTTATTTAACCTTTGTCTCACCTTTCTATAATATTTGAAAAAGTATTTCTTTTGAAGTATTATTAGGAGCTTGAATAAGTTCTCGCTGTTTCTTTTACAAAATAAAAGCTTTATTTAAATTATAAGGAACAAAAACATTTCATTCAAAGTATTGCCCATCACTAGCGACCACTTTCTCTCATCTTTCTGGTAGTATATGAATTCCGCGTCGGAAAAACGACATGTCTTTTGAGGCTATCCAAGAATCGATCCATGTTTTAGCTTCTTCATAAGAATGAAAGCGCTGGTCAGCTAGGCCATGTGCCATCGAACGGAATAGGTGAAAATCAGAAGGGGCTATGTCAGGTGAATACGGCGGGTGGGGTAGAACTTCCCATTGAAGCGTTTCCAGGTAGGTTTTCACTGGTTTTGCAACATGAGGCCGAGCGTTGTCATGTAGCAAAATCACTTTGTCGTGTCTCTGCTCGTATAGCGGCCGTTTTTCTTTTAAGGCTCGACTTAAACGCATCAATTGAAGTCGATAGCGATCCCCCGTGATAGTCTCATTCGGTTTGAGCAGCTCATTATAAATTACACCCTGCTGATCCCACCAAATACAGAGAAGAAGCTTCGAACCATGGATATTTGGTTTTGCAGACGATGTTGATGCATGGCCGGGCTTACCCCACGAATTTCTACGCTTTGGATTATCGTAGTGTATCCACTTTTCATCGCCAGTCACGATGCGGTGCAAAAAACCTTTTCTTTTCTGCCGTTGAAGCAGTAGTTCGCACGTGATAAAACGCCGTTCGACGTCTCTCGGCTTCAATTCATACGGTACCCAATGTCCTTGCTTCTGGATCATTCCTAAAACTTTTAAACGTTTTGAAACAGTTGACTCATCTACTTGTAATGTTTTTCCAAGTTCTGCTAGCGTCTGACGTCGGTCTTGATCGAGTAATTCCTCCAACTTTTCGTCTTCAAATTTTTTCGGTGCGCCAGAACGTTCTTTATCCTCAAGTTCAAAATCATTATTTTTGAAGCGTCGAAACCAGTCTCTGCATGTCGTATCCGACAAAGCATTGTCACCATAAGTCTCAACAAGAATTCTATGTGCTTCAGCTGCAGATTTCTTTTGAATAAAGTAGTGCAATAAAATTCCCCGCAAATACACTTTATTTGGCACAAACGTAGACATTTTCAGAACTAAGAAAAAATTACTTTGTTTACACTAAAGTGAACTACCATACACTGAAATTTAAGGTTAGATACACTACTGCCTTGCATGTGTGTTACCATTCGAAATTTCACGAACGGGGTACTGCTACTGTCATCTTTGAAGAAACAGCGAGAACTTATTCAAGGTCCTAATATATAAAGTGTACCAAGAAAAAACAAAGCAAGGCAAGGCACGAAAACAATTTGACAAAATTAGGGTGGATTTATGGAGCAGCGAGGTGAGCTGTGCGGTGAAAAAAAAGAAAAACAATGAAAATACATATGTACTTTTTCATTAGTATGTGTCGAAATGTTGTCACGCATGTTGGTTTCTTTTCACCGCGCCGCTATCATCGATGCTCGCAGCTCCACTATAAATCCACACTTAGACAAGTCGAAGTTTGCTTAGGAATTGCAACACTAAGCTCGTTAAATAAGCAACAATGTTTATTTTTCGTTAGTCTGGATTCAGTTTTCAATCGCCTTTATAATAATTATGCCTGAAAGATTAAATTGGACGTTTTCAATCGGCTTTATAAAAATTATTCCTCAATGATTAAATTTGATGTTTTCAATCGGCTCTATAAAAATTATTCCTCAATGATTAAATTTGATGTTTTCAATCGGCTCTATAAAAATGATTCCTCAAAGATTAAATTTGATGTTTAAAATCGCCTTCGTAATAATTATGCCTCAAAGATTAAATTTGATGTTTTCAATCGACTTTATAAAAATTATTCCTCAATGATTAAATTTGATGTTTTCAAACGGCTCTATAAAAATGATTCCTCAAAGATTAAATTTGATGTTTAAAATCGACTTCGTAATAATTATGCCTCAAAGATTAAATTTGATGTTTTCAATCGGCTTTATAAAAATTATTCCTCAATGATTAAATTTGATGTTTTCAATCGGCTTTATAAAAATTATTCCTCAATGATTAAATTTGATGTTTTCAATCGGCTCTATAAAAATGATTCCTCAAAGATTAAATTTGATGTTTTCAATCGGCTTTATAAAAATTATTCCTCAATGAATGAATTTGATGTTTTCAATCGGCTCTATAAAAATGATTCCTCAAAGATTAAATCTGATGTTTAAAATCGCCTTCGTAATAATTATGCCTCAAAGATTAAATTTGATGTTTTCAATCGGCTTTATAAAAATTATTCCTCAATGATTAAATTTGATGTTTTCAATCGGCTCTGTAAAAATGATTCCTCAAAGATTAAATTTGATGTTTAAAATCGCCTTCGTAATAATTATGCCTCAAAGATTAAATTTGATGTTTTCAATTGGCTTTATAAAAATTATTCCTCAATGATTAAATTTGATGTTTTCAAACGGCTCTATAAAAATGATTCCTCAAAGATTAAATTTGATGTTTAAAATCGCCATCGTAATAATTATGCCTCAAAGATTAAACTGTTTCGAAATGAAGAGCATTCTTTCACTTTGAAGATGCGTACCCCAAACTTAGAATTACTGCTCGTCATTTATTAAATAAGTAATTCCTCATGGACTAATGAAAATAGTTGATGAAGTTATTTCCCTTTGAATATATTTTCGAATTGGAATATTTTTTATTATCGTTTAATACGTGTCGCAGATAGTGGATATCGATGTTGAGTGATCGTGATATCGCTATAGCAAACTCCCACCATGCGTCGCTTATGCCAGGGTGGGAAAGGGAGAGACTATCGACGTTGCAGATGTCGATTGAGTTGCCCTCTACTTTAGTACCGGTTAAGTGACCATCGGCACGTCGACTCTTTCGATCTGGTCTCCGCAGCTGCCGGAACATTGTTTGCAGATGACCAGACTATCGACTAAAACAGCAAACCCGCTGCGGTTGTAGATGAGGGTTCACCTCGAATCTACGGTATGTACGTCACACCCACGGAATGATTTACTTCATTATACCAGCGTGTGCTATCATATTTGATGGGATATCAATCTTTGACATGCTTCGCACCAAATCACTCCCTTGACGAGATCTCGTTGCCGTGATTCGGTATCACGTGACCTTTTATCTTGTTGAAATAGTATGTACGGATGTAGGAATAGCAGGTATACTGTGTCTTGGACTACCAAAAAATTACACGAGCATTGGTATTTTATGTGCAATATTTTGCAGAGGTCTGAGGAAAAGGGCCTAGCAGACTAAGATTTGGTCCAGCGGCCCCACCCACAATTTTTATTGATACTGTGCGGAAAACAATGGTTTTAGGTTGAAAGATAACCCCCTAAAATTTTAAGTCGCTGACCCTTCGTATAAGGATGATATGAGGGTAAATACCCTTAACCGTATCATTTTTTTTCTCGGTTGTTAATTAAGATATTCGGATTAAAAAGAAAAAACGAAAATACTCGAACTTACCTCCTTCATATCATACATTTTTTTCACCGTCGTGATCAAATTATTAAGGGTAGAAAAAAATCATTCAACTTGTTTACGGGTGAAAATTGCAAGCAACCCTTCGAGTGACCACTTCCAAAAAATTCAAGAACAATGTTCTGTTGCTTATCTAACGTATAAAAAAGTTTCGAGATGGTCGAATTGGTGGAACATAGTTAAATACTGAAAACCAACCTCATTTCCCCCTCCTGGCTCTCCCCACCTTTATCCCCTTCCACTATCCTATTCCACCGTTCAATCCCCATCGCGCACGCGCAACGTGTCTCCCATTCGCTTCACTATATTCTCGAGAAATACGCGAGAAAGAATGAGGGGCTGAGTCCGAGAGACGACGGCTCTTGATGGAGTCCGAAATTGTCCGAAATGGAACTAAATGAACGGAAAACCACACTGCCATAAGTTCCTTCGGTGCGAAGTGGGTCGGTGGAGTGGGGATGAGTCGGAGTGGGAGCGCGTAGTGGAGTAGGGAGCGCTGGCGCGCGGAGTGGGGATCGCTGAACGCGATCACGTACTACCTACCGAGCGTCGCGCGACGAGGTGTGACGGTGAATATTAACATTTTTTTTCTCCTAGACGCACAGTTTTTTTTAAAAATTTGTTTTTTAATATTGCATTGTCATCCAGTTCTGAGCTATGTTTAAAGTTTCAAGTCTCTAGCTCATCGGGAAGTGGTTTACAATTCGATTAGAAGATTTGACGCATTCAAACAATAACGACAATTCGACAAGCTAATATAAGCGTGGTAACTTCTAAGCAGCTATGAAAGATACTAAACCGAGGGATCGTATTCGTGGTTGTAATCCGGAAGTAATTACGCATCGAATAATTCCAGTTCGATTGTCATCCGGGACACACGCGGGCGATAAGTTAGCTACAGTTAGCGCTAGAACCCGTGCTTCACGCTAGCGTTCGTGCTCCATTAATTAGTTGTCGCTTCGTCGATTAATTAGATAAATCGCGGAGTGCGCGTCGTGCGTTTCGGTTATCTTTAGCTTGCGATTCGCTAAAATGAACGTAGAGACAAATGAACATGAGAGTAAACGCTGAAGAAACAGACTCGTTACGATCATTCAGATGAACATTTCAAGAATAATCATTAGACTGCAGATCTTTATGCATTTATAGCTAGAATATCAAATTCGATAGAATTTAATAAGATTTTTATTCGTTTTGGATCTACAAAGAGGCTGTTCCAATTAAATATAGAATTTTATTGAATGCGACTGTTTTCAAATTTGTGTAGAAACATTGAAAATTGAACATCCGCAGTTCTGTAGATTTTCTTTCGTTCTAGTATAATCGACTGGAGAATGTGAGTTTAAAAGAAGTATAGGAAACGGCACTGGCAATTACGGAACGATTTAGGAGAATTTACGGTGGCGGCGTAAGGTAGACGGTACACTGAGTTTATGAGGGGGTGTGTATATAACAACTTAACCTCCTTAATCCCTCCATTAAGACTTTCAGACAGCGTCTGTTGTGGTTAGTTAAACCGTACAATTCTGGGAGGTAATGCAACTGTAGCTGAAATCAAAGTGTGTTGCAAAATTACCAAGTGCTGCTCTCACGAGATATATTCAAAAGTGCCATTCTGGAAGTTACAATTTCCAAAAGACTACGACTTTGCGAATGGTAAATGTTCTATTGATTATACATGGTCTCGTAAAGTTCCTAAAATAACAAAGCATAATAACATTTGTATACTATTTGTTGAAAAATAATGGAATAGTAGGTTCATGAAGAAGTAACAGTTTTTATTGTCGAAAATGTTGGATGCTCCTCGATAACTGTTATCTATAAATGAATCTTCTCATCAATGAGCAAGTGAAAAGAAATTCGATCATCGATAACTGTCATGCGCGATTGAAGTAAACTCCTCCCATGTATAACTGTTATGAGTAATCGAAATGAATGTCTCTCGACGATAACATTTACCAACAGGAGAAAAAAATGTTACTTCTAATTCTAATTTTTAACCAGTTTGTTATTCCATCTCATTGATAACTTCTCTCATTGCTAACTGTTGTGAGCAATCGAAATGAACTTCACCCAGGGATAACTGTTATGGGTAATCGAAATGAGCTTGTCCTATGGATAACTGTTTCGAGTGATCGAAATGGACTTCTCCCACTGGATAACTGTTGTGAGCAATCGAAACGAACTTCTATCATGGATAACTGTTATAAACGATTGAAATAAACTCCTCTCATTGATAACTGTTATGAAATGAATATCTCTCAATTATTACATTTACCAATATGAGAAGAAAATGTCAATATTAATCCTAATTTGTAACCAATACAATTTTCGTCGATGAAATGCTTGTTATCCCATGCATCTCATTGGTAACTTCTCTCATTGCTAACTGTAGTGAGCAATCGAAATGAACTTCACCCAGGGATAACTGTTATGGATAATTAGAAATGAGCTTCTCCTATGGATAACTGTTTGAATGATCGAAATGGACTTCTCCCACTGGATAACTGTTGTGAGCAATCGACATGAACTTCTCCCATGGATAACTGTTATAAACGATTGAAATGAACGCCTCCCATTGATAACTGTTATGAAATGAATATCTCTCAATTATTACATTTACCAATAGGAGAAGAAAATGTCAATTTTAATCCTAATTTGTAACCAATACAATTTTCGACGATACTTGTTATCCCGTGCATCTCATTGCTAACTTCTCTCATTGCTAACTGTTGTGAGCAATCGAAATGTACTTTACCCAGGGATAACTATTATGGGTAATCGAAATCAGCTTCTTCTATGGATAACTGTTTCGAGTGATCGAAATGGACTTCTCTCATTGATAATTGTTATGAGTGATCGTAATAAACTTCGCATATATCTAACTGTTATGAACGATTGAAATAAATTGCTCTAATCGATAAAACTTCTCCCGGTATAACTGTTATGAGTGATCAAAATGGACTTCTTCCGTGGATAACTGTAATGAGTGATCGAAATTGACTTCTCTCATTGATAACTGTTAACATATGAGTGATCGAAATGAACTTCGTTCACTGTTATGAGTAGACTGAGGATCTTCGTGCATTTATACAAAAATTGTAAGAAAATTTTGAAAATTGATAATGGCAATATACGATTTCTTATCTATCCAAACTATTAAGAGAGGAAGTAACATTCAATTTGGATTCTATTTCTTGCAATCGACGCAGACAATTTTTATTTTGCATAAATCGAAATGAACTTCTCCCATGGACAACTGTTATAAACGATTGAAATAAACTCCTCCCGTGGATAACAGTTATGAGTGATCGAAATTGCCTTCTCTCATTGATAAATGTTAACATATGAGTGTTCGAAATGAACTTCGTTCACTGTTATGAGTAGACTGAGGATCTTCGTGCATTTATACAAAAATTGTAAGAAAATTTTGAAAATTGATAATGTCAATATACGATTTCTTATCTATCCAAACTATTCAGAGAGGAAGTAACATTCAATTTGGATTCTATTTCTTGCAATCGACGCAGACAATTTTTATTTTGCATAAATCGAAATGAACTTCTCCCATGGATAACTATTATAAACAATTGAAATAAACTCCTCCCATGTATAACAGTTATGAGTGATCGAAATGAATATCTCTCAACGATTACATTTACCGTCAATAGAAAAAATGTCATTTATATTCCTAATTTGTAACCAATACAATTTTCGTCGATGAAATACTTGTTATCCCATATTCTCAGCCATTTTATTTTCTGGTTATAACAGTTATGGTCCCCAAATATAAAGCTGTAAGAATATGTGAAATATCTGAACTGTAATTCTACCCGAAGACACAACAAGAAAAGAGACAATTGAATGTTTAAATCTATTTTTAAAATCAACAGACAAACGTGTTTGTGCAACCGAGGTACAAGGTTACTCGCGTGGTTCTCGTGTAAGGAAGCTGTGCTACCTATACGACGCATCTTCCTTGACGAAAATTGTGTCAAACCAGTACAATGGGCGGACGCGAATTAATGAAAAAAAAATGAGAGAAAAATACGAAACACGGTCAATGCCAGGCGTGTCTTTATTAGTTTTATCGCGCGCGGTCGCGCGTCCCTTGACAAAAATCATAATTACCAGAAGGGGCAGCAGTCATAATTAACGAGGGAGGGGCTCGCTCGCTCTAGACACTAAAAAACGAATTTGGAACGGTGTTTGTAAGAGTCACGGCTGTGAAGAGCGGTACGTCTCGCGCTTTTTATGCTCGTATCACGTTTCCTCCGCGCTTCTGTAATTAAAACTTGTCGTGGAGATGTACACTGGGTTTGCGAGGATAGGCATACCCACCGGCGCAGTTGGATTACCGAGCGTTACCCGTTGCGACCGTAATTAATACATGGCAGAGAGTACGAGTGGCTGTTTATCTCTCTTCCGAAGCTGCGTTACGTTCTAAGGGAGAATCCGGTGGCACTTCGGATGATAAACAGCGGGAACAGAGAGAAAAGAGGAGAAACCTTTCCTTCGCTCGTGGCTCGTGCATCTTCCTAAATGACACTCGACGAGTTCGAGCCTGCTTCTGCTTAACTTGACCGTTCGTACCGATTCTGTCAACGCAGGCCCACTTTAAAATTCTCTGTACAAGTCTGGCGAGAAGTTACAATCTCGCTGGACCGTACGGTATCTCTGCGAAAACGATTTTGTATTCAAGTCTCTTTTAACAAGACTCCGGATTTTATGCATTTCTAACGAAAATGGGCAAGTGCAATTTAAAACAGTGGAAATATTCAATGAATTTGAGCAGGGACCAAAAATAACAGTAATTCTAAAATTTTCTACGATAAAAATCATTAATAAAAAGTTGATTATAAACTACCAAATATAATGAAAGAAATTCGAAGAACAAAATTATTTTAAAACATCGATTTTTATACTTTTTGGTTACAAATAACAGTTATTGGTGTCCAAAACATTGGATCCTCCTCGATAACTGTTATCGGTGAAGAAAAACTGTTTCGATTGCTCAAAGTTATCGATGAGAGAAGTTCATTTCGATCACTCATTACTAGACTGCGAATTTTATGCATTTATAACCAAAATTGATGTGTACAATTCAAAACAGTAAACATATTTTGTAAATTTAAGAACATCAACGTATTAATTCCAGTTTGATAAAATAATTAAAAGAAAAAAGAAATTTTTATTTAGCTTCTGTGTCTTGGAATCGATGCAGACATTTCTTATTTTCAGGGACCAAAAATAACAGTTATTCTAAAATTTTCTACGATAAAAATCATTAATAAAAAGTTGATTATAAATTACAAAATATAATGAAAGAAATTCGAAGAACAAAATTATTTTAAAACATCGGTTTTTATACTTTTTGGTTACAAATAACAGTTATTGGTGTCCAAAACATTGGATCCTCCTCGATAACTGTTATCGGTGAAGAAAAACTGTTTCGATTGCTCAAAGTTATCGATGAGAGAAGTTCATTTCGATCACTCATTGCTAGACTGCGGATTTTATGCATTTATAACCAAAATTGATATGTACAGTTCAAAACAGTAAACATATTTTGTAAATTTAAGAACATCAACGTATTAATTCCAGTTTGATAAAATAATTAAAAGAAGAAAGAAATTTTTTATTTAGCTTCACTGTGTCTTGGAATCGATGCAGACATTTCTTATTTTCAGGGACCAAAAATAACAGTTATTCTAAAATTTTCTACGATAAAAATCATTAATAAAAAGTTGATTATAAATTACAAAATATAATGAAAGAAATTCGAAGAACAAAATTATTTTAAAACATCGGTTTTTATACTTTTTGGTTACAAATAACAGTTATTGGTGTCCAAAACATTGGATCCTCCTCGATAACTGTTATCGGTGAAGAAAAACTGTTTCGATTGCTCAAAGTTATCGATGAGAGAAGTTCATTTCGATCACTCATTGCTAGACTGCGGATTTTATGCATTTATAACCAAAATTGATATGTACAGTTCAAAACAGTAAACATATTTTGTAAATTTAAGAACATCAACGTATTAATTCCAGTTTGATAAAATAATTAAAAGAAGAAAGAAATTTTTTATTTAGCTTCACTGTGTCTTGGAATCGATGCAGACATTTCTTATTTTCAGGGACCAAAAATAACAGTTATTCTAAAATTTTCTACGATAAAAATCATTAATGAAAAGTTGATTATAAATTACAAAATATAATGAAAGAAATTCGAAGAACAAAATTATTTTAAAACATCGATTTTTATACTTTTTGGTTACAAATAACAGTTATTGGTGTCCAAGACATTGGATCCTCCTCGATAACTGTTATCGGTGAAGAAAAACTGTTTCGATTGCTCAAAGTTATCGATGAGAGAAGTTCATTTCGATCATTCATTACTAGACTGCGGATTTTATGCATTTATAACCAAAATTGATATGTACAGTTCAAAACAGTAAACATATTTTGTAAATTTAAGAACATCAACGTATTAATTCCAGTTTGATAAAATAATTAAAAGAAGAAAGAAATTTTTATTTAGCTTCCGTGTCGTGGAATCGATGCAGACATTTCTTATTTTGCATAAACATCAGCAGTCAACTCATAACAGTTATCGATGAGAGAAATTTATTTCGAGATATTTAAAGGAAAAGGATATTAACTGTAATTGTAAATGAATTCCATATAATAGTGAGATAACAAGCACTATCTGGTTCATTTTTGACAATATTGTAAAAGTAACGTTGAATTAATTCAGCTCAAAATAGTGTCATGTGAAATAACTGACAAACTCATTTTTCTTATATTTTGGCTTACAATTAGACCACTTTCATAATTATGGGCACATATAATGATTATGTAAGAAAAGTTAGAAGAGTAGTGATTTCAGAAAACAACGAAGACGGGAATTAACCCTTTGAACTCCGAATTATTTTTCAATTCTGTTGCCAACAACTCCCTACTATTTTAAAGTGTTTTACTTGAAATTTACTTCAAATGTAAACCATACTTGATTTAAAGCATTAAATAAATAATAATAAAGGACAGTTCCCCTTGACTGCTACTTATTTTAAGCAATTCTGTTTACTAATTATTAGACTGGGGATCTTTATGAATTTATAGCAAACTTCAGTATATGAAATTCTAAATTGTTGAACAATTTTCAAAATTGAAGATTATATTATCAATTATATTCAATTTAGTTGCTGTTTCTTGCAATCGCGGCAGACAATTTTTATTTTGCATAAAGATCCGCAGTCTACTAATTATATTAAATATAGCTCTCAAAATTTGTTGTAATTTGTATTTCTGTAACTAAAAAATAAGACAATGAAATAAATAAAGGTAGAACCAAATACAAATAAAAAGTCCGTTTTATTTATATTTTTGTTTCGCTGATGTCGAGTCACTCGACAAAGGAGTGCAAAGGGTTAAAATAAGGTGTATAATCTTCAATAAATTGTTAGGGAACTGTATCAGAGCGTCGACGGTGAAATCTGGTGACGAAGTGGCGCATGTACAACCGACCGTATAAACTCGTAGGTGTATAACTGTTTGTAAATCACCGCGACGATAAATATTGCGTGCGCCAGGTTTCACGAGCACTTAAGCGCGCACGTTTTGGGCTCAATTTTCGAGAAGTGGTAGGCGAGATAAACACCGTGTGCTAAGGGTCGCGACCTGGATTCGTGGCGCCATTGCGTTTGAATAAAGCACCGACAGGTGCAAAGAAACAGGGAGAAGAGTGACGAAGACATACATACAGTTAGGAGCAAAACTGATCACACACACTTTAAATCAGAATAACTTTTTTATGAATGAACCAAACGACTGCAATTTCTCTGGAAGGCTAGAAGAATTAGTTTAGTGAATGACGTCTGAAAAATATGTTGAAAAAATGCATATGGTCGGAATTGTGAAAAACAATAGTAATAATTGATTTTTACAACTTTTTTAGCTGGGCCTGTAACGAAAATTTAAAAAATGTGTTTGGTAAACTCGTACACATTTTATACGCCCTGAAAATTTCATTAAAATTGGTTAATTGGTTTACGAGTTATAAACGATCACAAGTGGTAAAAATTGAAATTTTTCATGATTTTACGGACATTGCAGCAACTTCTCGCGCAGCTGAATATGAAATTACACTGAATCGTGAGATAACAATTTGTAAAGCGTAATTGCGACAACCGATGCCGCTGAGATTTGGCGCAGACATCGGGAACAAGCGTGCCAATACCACGGAAACATTCTCTTCATCAGATTTCTCAGTCAGGAGAAATATAACAATTACCCAAACTTTTAGACAAACCGAATCCAAAGTTACATTGAATCACAGGCGACCAATTGTCTGTAAAGTGTAACCTAGGCAACCAATATTGCTGAAATTTGGCACAGACGTCAGGAATAAGTGTGCCAATACAACGCAAATGGAATTTCCTGTGCAGAATCCCTCTTTTACAAGAGGCACAACAATTGCTCTAACTTTTCACCGAGCACACTGAGTCGCAAGTTACACAATGTGTAACCTAGGTAACCATATTCATCACAATTTGGCACAGACGTCAGGAATAAGTGTGCCAATACAACGCAAATGGAATTTCTTGTACAGAATCCCTCTTTTACAAGAGGCACAACAATTGCTCTAACTTTTCACCGAGCACACTGAGTCGCAAGTTATACAATGTGTAACCTAGGTAACCAATATCATCACAATTTGGCACAGATGTCAGGAATAAGTGTGCCGATACAACGCAAATGGAATTTCCTGTGCAGAATCCCTCTTTTACAAGAGGCACAACAATTGCTTGAACTTTTCACCGAGCACGCTGAGTCGCAAGTTAAACAATGTGTAACCTAGGTAACCAATACCATCACAATTTGGCACAGATGTCAGGAATAAGTGTGCCAATACAACGCAAATGGAATTTCCTGTGCAGAATCCCTCTTTTACAAGAGGCACAACAATTGCTTGAACTTTTCACCGAGCACACTGAGTCGCAAGTTAAACAATGTGTAACCTAGGTTACCAATATCATCACAATTTGGCACAGATGTCAGGAATAAGTGTGCCAATACAACGCAAATGGAATTTCCTGTGCAGAATCCCTCTTTTACAAGAGGCACAACAATTGCTTGAACTTTTCACCGAGCACACTGAGTCGCAAGTTAAACAATGTGTAACCTAGGTTACCAATATCATCACAATTTGGCACAGATGTCAGGGATATGTGTGCCAATACAACGCAAATAGAATTTCTTGTACAGAACCCCTCTTTTTCAAGAGGCACAACAATTGCTTGAACTTTTCACCAAGCACACTGAGTCACAAGTTAAACAATGTGTAACCTAGGTAACCAATATCATCACAATTTGGCACAGATGTCAGGAATAAGTGTGCCAATACAACGCAAATGGTATTTCCTTTGCAGAGTCCTCTTTTTCAAGAGGCACAACAATTGCTTGAACTTTTCACCGAGCACACTGAGTCGCAAGTTAAACAATGTGTAACCTAGGTAACCAATATCATCACAATTTGGCACAGATGTCAGGAATAAGTGTGCCAATACAACGCAAATGGAATTTCCTGTGCAGAATCCCTCTTTTACAAGAGGCACAACAATTGCTCTAACTTTTCACCGAGCACACTGAGTCGCAAGTTACACAATGTGTAACCTAGGTAACCAATACCATCACAATTTGGCACAGACATCAGGAATAAGTGTGCCAATACAACGCAAATGGAATTTCCTTTGCAGAGTCCTCTTTTTCAAGAGGCACAACAATTGCTCTAACTTTTCACCGACCATACTGAGTCGCAAGTTAAAAAATGTGTAACCTAGGTAACCAATACCATCACAATTTGGCACAGATGTCAGGAATAAGTGTGCCGATACAACGCAAATGGAATTTCCTGTGCAGAACCCCTCTTTTTCAAGAGGCACAACAATTGCTCTAACTTTTCACCGAGCACACTGAGTCGCAAGTTAAACAATGTGTAACCTAGGTTACCAATATCATCACAATTTGGCACAGATGTCAGGGATATGTGTGCCAATACAACGCAAATGGAATTTCCTGTGCAGAACCCCTCTTTTTCAAGAGGCACAACAATTGCTTGAACTTTTCACCAAGCACACTGAGTCACAAGTTAAACAATGTGTAACCTAGGTAACCAATATCATCACAATTTGGCACAGACTTCAGGAATAACTGTGCCAATACAACGCAAATGGAATTTCCTGTGCAGAACCCCTCTTTTTCAAGAGGCACAACAATTGCTTGAACTTTTCACCGAGCACACTGAGTCGCAAGTTAAACAATGTGTAACCTAGGTAACCAATATCATCACAATTTGGCACAGACTTCAGGAATAAGTGTGCCAATACAACGCAAATGGAATTTCCTGTGCAGAATCCCTCTTTTTCAAGGGGCACAACAATTGCTCGAACTTTTCGCCGAGCACACCGAGTCGCAAGTTAAAGGATGTGTAACCTAGGTAACCAATACCATCACAATTTGGCACAGACGTCAGGGATGTGTGTGCCAATACAACGCAAATAGAATTTCCTTTGCAGAGTCCTCTTTTACGACTTCTCGCCGAGCACACCGAGTCGCAAATTAATCAATGTGCAACATAGACTTCCAGTAGCACGTAAATGAAATGTTCTTGATCGAATCTCTCTGTCAGGGGGAATGTAGTACTAGCACGAACTGTGCGATCAGACGACAGACGGGAAGGAGAGTGAAAAAAGAAAAGCAATATGCACCGCGAGCGGAAAAGAGTAACAGTGAAGGAATCGTAGGGACGCTGATGGGATGCAGGAAACCACCTGGAAAAGATAGCAGGTGAACGTTCGGTTTTTTACGAGCCTCGACTATCTGACTAGGCTACAAGTCGTTTTGTTCAGTCGGTGGATAACCTTCCTTCCATTTCCTTCGGCGATTCGTTTTCCTCTCTCGAGCCCGAGCTATCAAATTTATTTCGTTCCCTCTGGCTGCGACGAATTATCAGATTCACTTTGTTTCCCCCGTATCTCGTTACTCTCGACGAGCACGCGAATGCATTAACGCTGCTGCTGGTCGCCCGCCACGGTGTGTATGTGTGTGTTTAAGGTGTTAGTGAAATGTTAATTCACCTGCCGCGAACGAGTAATCTTCGTCAAAGCGCGAGCCGGGAAATGCAATCTACGGCGCCGGGAAAAATCATCCGTTGCCGAATTCTGCTCGTTGCGCCGACGTCCCCCTCACCCCCACGGTCTTTTCTTTCCGATTTCACGCGCCGTTGATTTTCCGGAGTGCGCCTCGATTATCCGCTCGATTCTTGTACAGGCTGTTTCAAAATTATACGCCGTGACCACAACAGCGTGATTCGAAATAGCTGTTGCAAAATTTATCACAACCTGGACATTTCTTCCGATCTGGAATAATTCCACACATTCTACACATATAATACCTTATAGACTGCGGATGTTTAGGCAATTTTCAATTTTTATAGACTTTGAAAGAAGCGGCATTCAATAAAATCCTAGTTTTCATGGGAACAGCCTTTGTAGATACAAAACAAATAAAAAATACAGTAAAAAAACTTTTTAAAAACCACCCTTATATCAAAATGCACTAAAAAGGAGAAAATAATTTTTTCAGCCATTAGTGACTATAAATAAAAGCACGGGGCGCTAAACTATATTGACGTAATCGTCGTGTGCGCTCCACGCTTTTATTTATAGTCACTAATGTCTAAAAACATTAATTTCTCCTTTTTAGTGCATTTTAATATAAGCGTGGTTTTTGAAAAGTTTCTTTATATATTTTTTTATTTTCTACTTTTTAGTCTTTTATATAGTAATACTGGTATAAAATAGTAAAATATATAGAAACGCAATGAGGGGATGACTCCGAGAGACGACGCGGAGTCTCTTGATGGCGTCCGAAATTGCCCGAAATGGAACTGAATGGACGCAACACCACACTGACTGTCTTTCGGTGCGAAGTGGGTCAGTGGAGTGGGGATGAGTCGGAGTGGGAACGCGTAGTGGAGTAGGGAGCGCTGGCGCGCGGAGTGGGGATCGCCGAACGCGATCACGTACTACCGAGCGTCGCGCGACGAGGTGTGACGGTTAATATTAAAATTTTTTACTCCTAGACGCAGAGTTTTTTTTAAAGATTTGTTTTTTAATATTGCATTGTCATCCAGTTCTGAGCTATGTTTAAAGTTTCAAGTCTCTAGCTCATCGGAAAATGGTTTACAATTCGATTACAAGATTTGACGCATACAACAACGACAACTCGGCAAGCTAACATAAGCCTGGAAAAAATCTGACTAGATCCTGTCGAATTTTATTTATTCTGGCATTTTTTGAAAATATTCATAAGCCACAAATGCACAAAGATCTACTTAGAAAATACTTAAATGTTTAGTGAAATTATGGAATAAGTACAGCGTTTTCTTTTTTAATAATTTGAAATAACTCTCCTTGATGGAAGACCTTACATATTCTTGTGAAACTCGGCGAAATCGACTCGGGGATTGTTGACATTTTAATGCTGGCCTTCGGGCGACTCCTTTTCATTCGGCAAGGTCAGGAATATCACGCGGAGAGAATTCGTCACTTTAACTGATACAAAATAATGCAACGAGCGACGAAGGTGCTAAAGAGCATCTGAAACGAACTGCAACGCTGCTGCGCACAATGGAAACGACGTTGAATTAAGCGCGAAAATACTACAGGAGAAGGTGACAATGTAAATGTTACCGAATATTCGAATAAATAATTTTTATCGATAACGTTCCGCAAGTTACTCGTACGATAATCGATTAGTCTTGACCTTCTTTGTGTAAATTATAAAAGAACCGCCACTTTGCGAGCCTCGATTTTCCGCGTCAATCCGCGAGAGTTCTCTCTGGTTATTGACACAGTTTTGCAAACTTGTTACGCGGAAAATCATTTTTCATGTTCGCTGCGCACAGACCGTGCAGCGAGCAACGAATTCTGTAATTATGTCGAGTGTGAACCGAAACAGTGATATTATTTCCTAAATTACTTACATCTCGTTACAAATTTAACTGTTCCCGTTGCGACAAATGTACTGTGTACACTCCAATAAGTCCAATAAGTCCACCGGACACTTATTCAAATTTGAATGCAGACGATTTTTTGTTATTGAGGACCTACATTATGAAATAAAAATAGTATTTACTGTTTTTTTTTTACTGCGGAGAACATGTAAATCAATTCGGAACAAAATATCCTATATTTTCTAAATTTTAATTATCATTCTTATGTTTTCTAATTTTTTTAAATTTAAGTGGGAGCAATTGTTTTCCTATTTGGCTTCTAGAGCTGTCCATTCTCTTTTTTTCCAACATTTATTCACATAGTGTACGTATATATTTGATTTTGCATTCAAATATTATCGTATAATAGCCACTTTGTTGAATAATCATCATGAATAATTACCATTTTGTTGAATAATCATTCCACAATTTCTCAATGTAATTTTGCATTCAAATATTATCGCGTATAATGGTTACATCTAATTAAAATAAAACAATCAAATCAAGCTGGGAACTTGTATTCTTTAATTACCATTTTGTTGAATAATCATCCTACGATTTCTCTTTTTTCCAACATTTATTCAAATAGTATATCTATATATTTAATTTTGCATTCATATATTATCGCAAAATGGCTACATCCAATCGAAACTGGAAGCTTATTCTTTAATTACCATTTTGTTGAATAATCATCCCACAATTTCTCAATCTCTGGTTTCCAACATTTATTGAAATAGTAGATGTATATATTTAATTTTGCATTCAAATATTATCGCGTATAATGGCTACATCTAATTAAAATTAAATAATTAAATCAAGCTCTTTTTTCCAACATTTATTCAAATAGTATATGTATATATTTAATGTTGCATTCAAATATTATCGTAAAATGGCTACATCCAAACGAAACTATAAGCTTGTATTCTTTAATTACCATTCTGTTGAATAATCATCCCACAATTTCTCAATCAAATTTTGCATTCCAATATTATCGCGTATAATGGCTTCATCTAATTAAAATAAAACAATCAAATCAAACTGGAAGCTTGTATTTCTTTAATTATCATTTTGTTGAATAATCGTCCCACAATTTCTCAATCTCTTGCTTCGAACATTCATTGAAATAGTAGATGTACATAATTAATTTTGCATTCATATATTATCGCAAAATGGCTACATCCAATCGAAACTGGAAGCTTATTCTTTAATTACCATTTTGTTGAATAATCATCCCACAATTTCTCAATCTCTGGTTTCCAACATTTATTGAAATAGTAGATGTATATATTTAATTTTGCATTCAAATATTATCGCGTATAATGGCTACATCTAATTAAAATGAAATAATTAAATCAAGCTGGGGAAGCTTGCATTCCTTAATTACCATTTTGTTGAATAATCGTCCCACGATTTCTCTTTTTTCCAACATTTATTCAAATAGTATATGTATATATTTAATTTTGCATTCAAATATTATCGTAAAATGGCTACATCCAAACGAAACTATAAGCTTGTATTCTTTAATTACCATTCTGTTGAATAATCATCCCACAATTTCTCAATCTCTTTTTTCCAACATTTATTCAAATAGTACATATTTAGTTTTGCATTCAAATATTATCGTATAATGGCTACATCTTATTAAAATAAAATAATCAAATCAAACTGGAAACTTGTATTCTTTAGTGGTCATGTATATTCGTTTATTTGTATGTAAAGCTGTTCCCTAAAAAAGAATAAAAAATTGTAGAACTGCTCACAGTTCCATAGAATTGTGACACTATCCGGGCGAGAAAATTTGGTGGCGCCCAGAAATAACTAATATATTTTGCATAATGTTCGCGCAAATTTGCATATTTTTCGTGCATAAATTGCATACGGTTTTTGCACATTTTAAGTGCACACACATCCGCTATCTAGTTACGACAAACTCGTTGTCGCTAACCTAATATACCAAAGGTTTCATTGGATTAATAATACCGCGGTAACTTACACAGAAGTCGTTGTAGTGGTTTATTCTGACGCCACGTTGAAACTTTGCAGCCATTCGCTTCAGAAAGAAAATATTGTATTTCCCATTCGCTCTCGTAGCTTCGAGAAAAATTAGAACAAGGGGAAGGGGGAGCGGGGGTGGTAAAGTTTCAAGTTTAAAGTACACAGACGTCTCAGTGACTCGGTCCATTTGCTTAATTTCGTTCTCATTATCTAGCCTGCATAAATTAAACAGTTTCGAATTATTTGATTAAAACTTCGTCGGAAGTTAACCGACGCAAATCGTTAAAGCCTATCTAACTCCACCTCGGTGCGAAATTCGATACGTCCGAATCGAAATTTATTATGCAACAAGCCTGACTCGCTCAACGCGAGTCCCCTATTCTCGAACATCCAGCCAGCTGCTTCTAAAGAAAGATATTATTTTTAATTTTATTATTTTCATTTCCTCACTATTCAGAATTTCTTTGCCGTTGATCATTTTAAGCGTTTCAGTCGAAATTTAATTTGGTTTGTTAAATGTAGCTCTCAAACTTCGTTATATTTATATTTGTTATTAAGTAAAAGATAAGAAATTAAATAAATAAAGAAAGAACCAAATACATATGAAAAATATATGTAAAAAAAACTTTTCAAAAACCACGCTTATATTAAAATGCACTAAAAAGGAGAAAATAATTTTTTTAGGCATTGGTGACTATAATAAATTTTTAATTGTTTTCGGCGCAACGGTTCGATCGTTTATTACGAATTATAAAGCAACTTTGCTAATTGTCAAACAAAATTAACGTTTCGATCCTAGTTTGGATCTTTTTCAAGATTTATTTGAATCGCGTCTGTAAATTAAATATATTAGTGACTGTTAAATAAATTAGTGACTATAAATAAAAGCGTGGAGCGCTAAACTACATTGACGTAATCTTCGTGGGCGCTCCACGGTTTTATTTATAATCAGTAATGTCTAAAAAAATTAATTTCTCCTTTTTAGTGCATTTTAATGTGAGCGCGGTTTTTACAAAATTTCTTTTCATATATTTGTTTACTTCCTACTTTTTAGTCTTTTTTAAGTGGAACGCAAGATATAGTAATATGTACTGGCATGAAATAGGAAGATATAGAAACGCAAGATATGGAAATACGTTAGATAGAATGAGGGGATGAATCTGAGAGACGACGTCTCTTGATGGAGTCCGAAATTGTCCGAAATGGAACTGAATGAACGGAACACCACACTGACTGAGCTCCTTCGGTGCGAAATGGGTCAGTGGAGTGGGGATGAGTCGGAGTGGGAACGCGTAGTGGAGTAGGGAGCGCTGATGCGCGGAGTGGGGATCGCTGAACGCGATCGCGAACTACCGAGCGTCGTGCGACGAGGTGTGACGGTTAATATTAAAATTGTTTTTCTCCTGAACGCACAGTTTTTTTAAAAATTTATTTTCTAATATTGCATTGTCATCCAGTTCTGAGCTATGTTTACAGTTTCAAGTCTCTAGCTCATGGGGAAATGGTTTAAAATTCGATTACAAGATTTGACGCATACAAGAACAACTCTTTCGATTTCGTATAATTTTTATTGCAATATGCGCTTGGATAAAGAAATTTATCGAATCGTTTTCCGTGTAAGCAACGTCATAATTTCAATAATTATGAAATTCAAAATGTAAGACCGGTCATTTGACTGGGGGATGGTAGATTTAGTGTTAAATAAATAAAGGAAGAACCGAATACATATAAAAATACGTTTCATTTACATTTTCGTTTCACCGATGCATCGTTTCAAGTTTACGAATACGTAATTTTTCTATATAAGAAAAATTTTCGATTTTTTGAAAATATTACTGTGTCCTAACCCCTTAATTAGAAGACGCAGGAGCCAAGTAGGAATTGAATCCTCTCTTCAATAGATTTATTAACACTAACCATACTGGGTACAAAATAATTGTTTTTTAATATTGCTTTGTCATCCAGTTCTGAGCTATGTTTAAAGTTTCAAGTCTGTAGCTCATGGGGAAATGGTTTAAAATTCGATTACAAGATTTGACGCATACAACAACAACTCTTTAGATTTCGTGCAATTTTTATTGGAATATGCACTTGGATTAAGAAATTTATCGAGTCATTTTCCATGTAAGCAACGTCATAATTTCAATAATTATGAAATTCAAAATGTAAGACCGGTCATTTGACTGGCGATGGTAGATTTAGTGTTAAATAAATAAAGGAAGAACCGAATACATATAAAAACACGTTTCGTTGACATTTTCCTTTCACCGATGTCGAGTCCCATTCGACAAAGGAGTGCAAAGGTTTAAATGTGTAAATTGAAAGCGACGAAAACGAAGGTGATTTTAGGGTAAATTTTACTCGAAAATCATTCGCGTGGGGCTCGCGTAAATTTGTTAAACATTTACGGAGGTGTCCCCGAAGCTTGCGAAAGTGGTTGCAGCCAACCACAATCCCAAATTACCGAAGTTATCAGGAAGCAGCGTGCATCAGTCGTAGATGTCACCGCGTCGATTTTCATACAGTCGCATATGCAGGCTGTTTTCACGAAATGGGCGTGAATCCTGGCCTGGCAGCCGAGGGAGCTCGTGAATTTGCCCTATAACTTCGTCAGTCGTATGTCCTCTGATAAATTGAATTAAAGTCGACTAACTCGGCTCTTGAACTTGATGGCGTACTCGTAGGTGAGCGTGGAGAAACGTGATACGACCTCTGCCCTTAATTTCCAGCGTAGGGCTTGGAATCATCTAGTCAGTAAATCTTTCGAGGTATCTCAAAAATTCCACGAAATTCAGTCTCTCTGTCGCTGCCTACAATATCGACTATTTAATCCGAGATGCAATTCAGAATTTCCAGAAAATTTCCAGGCAACTTCGAACGAGAATTAACAAAGCGAGAAAAACAATTATTTCACGTTTCTGTTTTTGCCTTGATATGTTATGAATAGACTGTGGATTTTATGCATTTATGGCAAGAACGAGTTGGTGCAATTTTAAACGTTTTAAGATTACAAGATTTTCAGAGTGTTGGTGCAGTTCTTACAATTTAAACGACCGCTTTCACATTGTTTATTTTGTAATTTATGAAATTATAAAGATGCTTCCGTTAGAAATTATTCAATTTTCTTTATTCGAGCACGTATCATTATAAAAATTGTGAAAAATATAAATAAATTTAGTCTTGTAATTCTTATAAAATAACATATTTTCAATAAATCTAGTGAAGAGAGGATTCAATTCCTACTTGGCTCTTGTGTCTTTTAATTAAAGGATTAGGACACAGTAATATTTTTAAAAAATCGAACATTTTTCTTATGTAGAGAAATTACATATTCGTAAACTTTAAACGCGTTTTTCTCAGAGTTGCGTTTTTCAAAACGGTGTGCAAGATATTTCGAGTTCGATTAAATTTAAAATATCTGCTATTTTGTTATTTTTCACAAAAATTGAAATGTGGGATCGTCAATGCCTAGAGAATGTATCACAGTTTATGAAATTTTTGGGTTTTTCGATATAGTTAATTCGATTTCTAGGAATCCTGTACACAACTTGGCCATCTGGCAGAAAAGATATTGCGAGCAAAGACAAAATAAAGAAAGGCATAAGAATAAATCATTTTTCCAATATAACAAGCATATTTTTAATCTTTTTGCAAAATCTCCTATGAATCAAACATTCACTTATTTCTGTACTGTTTAAAAATCTTATATTTTCCCCACTTGTTACTGTGTCCTAACCCCTTAATAAATCTAGTAAAGAGAGGATTAAATTCCTACTTGGCTCTTGCGTCTTTTAATTAAAGGGTTAGGACACAGTAATATTTTTAAAAAATCGAACATTTTTCTTATATAGAAAAATTACATATTGTGCAAGATATCTCGAGTTCTACTTCAGCAATTACATTAAAATTTTACAGTTATCTTCATTGTAATATCTATTAGGCACTGACGATCGATTTTTTCATTTTCCCACTATTTTGTTAAATATAAATACAAAATTGACAAACTTTCTGCCGAAATTCAGTCATTAATTCATTTTCCTTGCATTAATTTCGTTTTCGTGTACGATTTAAAAATAATTAACTGACCCCATAATAAATCTAGTAATGAGAGGATTAAATTCCTACATGGTTCTTGTGTCCTCTAATTAATGTCGACAATTTTTATTTTTGCATAAAAATCCGCGGTCTAGTTATAAAAGATCAAAGTCCAATTGTAACATGTGTTGCTATCGACGAAGAATTTCTTCACATGCCTCGAGAACAAACATTTATTTCGTCATTCTCGATGTCGAATATTTTTTCGCGAAGTAGCTCGGATACAGCAAATACGGTGAGCTTGTCGGGAAAACGGAAAGGACGAACTAAGAAGTCCGCGTAGGTGCATGTTAGGAGGTTCGTTAACTCGTAAATGTACTGTTTGTAGAAGCAACTTGTACTTAAGGAACGTACCTACTCTTCTCCTCTGAATTTCTGCTGTGCTCCGTCCCTTTTACTGTCTTCGTTCTGCAGTTTATAGATCGGACTGAGGAATTGGCTGCTGTTGCCTGGAGCTCTTGTCTCTGATCCCGTTGCTTCGCGCGACAAAAAATGTGACAAACGGCGGGTGGCAATTGATTCCCTCCAGCAAAAAGATTTTTGATTAAAGACGATTCGACTTCGAATCGATTGCTTCGACTGCGCGAACCCAAGGTTTCGATATTGCACGATATTTCTTGTGGTTGCTAGGAAAAACGCCCCGCACAGTGGGACCTTTCGTCCAAATCGGAGACAAAATCAAAGAACATTCGATAGAAATGAGCTAGAGCGCTGAAATTTTTTTTAAAATTAAAGCTGAAACTTTGCAGAATATGGGAAAAATAGGGAGATTATGGTACGTACGTTTTTTAACCTTGAGAAAATTCGTTGAACATGTAGAATTTCAAGAAACCGATTTTGCAATATCCTGAGGTCGTAGACAAATTTTGAGACCAGATTTGAAATCAGCGTGACAAAATCTACGGGAAATGAAGTACAGCATGTTCAAAACAAATTTTTTCCGCGCGTGGTATTGGAAAAACCACAATTTTCGTGAAATTGTGCAAGTTTAACGAATTTTCTCAACGTTAAAAATCGTTCTTACTATAATCTCCCTATTTTTCCCATATTCTGCAAAGTTTCAGCATTAATTTTAAAAAAATTTCATCGCTCTACCACATTTCTATCGAAAGTTCTTTGATTTTGTCTCCGATTTGGACGAAAGGTCCCACTGTGCGCCGCATGTCACTATTTCAAAAAATTTGAGTTCATTCGTTCATTCAGCTTTATAGTAAGGTGGACCAGGGCGATTCCAATGAAATTTTCAGAATGTGTATAATTTATACGAGTTAACAAAAGCACATCTCTTAAATTTTCTTTATTGGCCCAGCTGAAAAAGTTGTAAAAATAAATTTTTACTATTGTTCTTCACAATTCCGACCAAACGCATTTTTTCAACATATTTCTCAGACGTCATTTGCTAAACTAATTCTTCTAGCCTTGCAGAGAAATTGCAGTCGTTTGGTCCATTTATAAAAAAAGTTATTCCGATTTAAAGTGCGCGTGACTAAATATATGATATTAAAAAAGTTATCGTCACTTTTAAAAGTGTTCGTATATTAGTGATTATCCAACAGCAATAAAAATCTCCAAAAACGAGATTAAAATATCGCGCAATATGAACTTGGTCGCCCACGAGATTCGTAGAATTGAAATGTTTGAAAGCACACGTTTTTGACGGCAACGGGAAATATGTGAAAGCTGAACATTTAACGAAGTGTTGAACAAATATCGAGAAGCTCTGGATGCCCTCTCGTGGCTGGCTCGATCGATTCTGACCTATTTTCGCAAGATCAGTTCCGAAAGATCCAACAACCCTATCCGGTAGGATTGTTGGCCAGTCCGCAAACTTCAGTGGGAATATGCTGGGACCAATGGAAATTAGGCTACTTCTTGCGCAACGCCCACATCCTCGTGCGATACGATCCCTGGAAAAACTGCTGCATTATCTTCCGAGAATTACATTAAAATCCAATCAATCTTCCCGGCACCCGACGTTCCTAAACGTATTCACTTCAGAAAAGTTCTTTACCCTCGAATACGTTCCTCGAAAATAATTACACAACAAATTCTCGCCTGATATTCGCCCTCTCTTTCGTTTTCAAATTTACTTTTTCCGTTTCATTTATCATATAATAACACATTCAAAACTGTCGAGGAAATGAGAAACGGAAATTTGAAAGTCGATGGGTTAAATAAGCTAATTGTAAGTAATTTTGATTAGGTTGGAGGGAAAGTCCTGTCGTATTTCAAACAAACAGGTAATCTCGCTTTGTAAATCAAAACCACGTGTTTGGTGAAACAGGAAAATTTTCAAGTAGATCACTTCATATCAAAATAATAAATAGACTGCGGATCTTTATGCAATTATGGCTTTCGAAAATTTTCAAAAATGCTAGGATATAAAATATGACAGAATTCAGTACGATTTTAATTGATTTCAGATCTAGAAAGGCTACTACCACGGAAAATAAGATTCTACTTTAATCCACTATCTCTCTCTTGAAATTCGTCTAAAAAAATTGAAAATTGTATAAACATCCGCAGTATAATAAAGATACGCGAGATATCTCGTCCATAGCATCGTTTCCTCGACATGCGAATGCAGATCGAAGTTTCGATCCTGTAGGATCAATGGTTCAGGAGTTATGCTTGCTTAAAGTTGTGTATTTTTCAGTGTTTTTGACAGGTAAGGGCGCCGCCATATTGGTTTGTAGTGACGCGCGCCGCACAGTGGTCCAAATCGAGAAATTTAGTGACATTTTGTTATAACTTTTGAACCGTAAGAGATATCGGGATGAAATTTGCACTAAAATTCATTTAAAAAATAGTTAAATAGCGAAATATGTATTTATTTGCCGAGCATCCGAGGAAAGTTAGTGGTCGAAGATGTAAGGGACACGCGGAGAGCGTAGTGGCCAAGAGAGCGAGCCTTCGAAGCGTCTCTATCATAAATCTAGGCTTTGAGAAGTCCTAACAAATGTTCCGGATAAAGTTTCGAACAAAGGTGAAAGGTAGGCGTCTGGATGTCGTGTTCGCGGAGCCACCGTGATTCTTCCTCTTCTGTGGAGTGTCTGTAGCAGCTGGATATCATTTATGATAGCCGGTGCACTTTCGCTCCCCCTCTGTTTCTCGTTTATCCAGCCCGTTCCCCGTTCGCCGCCAATAAAACGGAGCCGTAATCTGTTTTCGCGGTAGGCCAGCCTCCGGAATTATTGATACTCTCGCGTCTGATCCGTTTGGTTTACGATCATCCCCACCTATCCGAGGCGTTCCCTGTACTACTGGTTTTCTGCTGTCTCTATTCTTTCTTTCTTTCTTTCTTTTTTTCGTCCCCCTCCACCGTTGTCCCGCGACAATGGGCGATATTCGACCGGTCGAGTAGCTCGAGCTATACCGATGTCAGCGTAACCCCGTGTAATTTTACGGTTTCGCCGTGAAACGATGCTTGCTTGCCCCGAGATGAACGATATCTACGTTCAGCCTCCGTCCCCTCTCGTCGAGATTACCGCAGATCCGTGTAAACTTTGCTCCACGGTCGTGTAAACGTTTCAGATAGTTGCCATTACCCTTCCGAATTTCTGTTGTGCCCGCGGCCGCCCGCTCGCTCGTTCTCGTCGCGACTCGTTACCGAATTCTACATTGTTATTGGCCCGGATCGCTGCTACCCTCTGCTATCAGGTGACATGTCGCAGCGCAATTAGGCTGTAGCAGCGGCTATCAAACTTTTCGATTTTCTATGTTATTATTTTATACGTTACTAGCTTTCCCCCGCCAGGCGTTGCTGTGGTTCAGTATTTTTTAAAAGCATGTTTTTATCTGTCACGGAAGATTCTGTTTTGTCGTCAATATGATGGCGAGTTACATAGTGGATAGCGCGAAAATATTCCTCGTGCTCAAATACCTATGTATACCAATTTTCATAGCGATAGGTCCAACGGTATAGAAGTTGATGTATTGCAGCGCCATCTACAGCGGCGAGTTACAACAAATTGAATAGCATAAAAATCTTCTCCATGAAAACATACATATATGTTCCAAGTTTCGTGTTGATCGGTCAAACAGTTTCGAAGTCTATTAATCATATATACAGGGTGTCCCAAAATTCGTGAAAATTCCGAATGGGGGTGGTTCCTGAGACCATTTCAAGCGACATTTTCCTTTGCAAAAATGTTATCCGCGGCTTTGTTTGCGAGTTATTAACGAAAAACACGGACCAATCAGAGCGCGACCTAGACGCGAGTTACCACAGTCGGCCAATAGACAGTTGGCGCGCCGGGTCGACTGTGCCAACTCGCGTCTAGGTCGCGCTCTGATTGGTCAGTGTTTTTCGTTAATAACTCCTCCTAAACAAAGCCGCGGATAACATTTTTGCAAAGGAAAATGTTGCTTCAAATGATCTCAGGAACCTCCCATTTCCGGCTGTTGAAGGAATTTTGGGACAGCCTGTATATTAAGACTCTAAAATATATGTCGAGACCACTGGCGGAGATCTGCTACAAAAGTGGACCGCAAAATTGACCTTGAAATTGAACATGACCCGAAAATTAAACGTTTGAGCCGTTTACAGTGTTCCCGCGATTGATGTGACTTTCGGGTATGCGGATGATGTGACTTTTTTATCCCCACTGCTAGGGGGTTCCCCCTTGGGCGGTCGATCGCGCTACAAAGAAATTGAGGCATTAAAAACAAGTTGAAACGAAAGTTGTGTGCGTGGTATTGTCTGCCAAACGGTGTGAACAAATTTTTCCAACGCATTATTGTGTTTCGAATTGTGCTGTTAAGAATTTCAGTATTTTTTCAACGCATTATTTTGTTTAGAATTGTGCTGTTAAGAATTCCAATATTTTCTTTTTCGTGAAAATTCTCAGGAACAACAAACGATATTACAAAGAAGTTAAAATGAAAATTAATTAAGGTATTGGGGGGTGTCTAAATTGGGGGTTTATGATACTCGATGTATCATTCTTAGGTATGGAATAGCATTAGTATAATTTGCAAATTAGCACAGTTGTTTACCCAGGATCGTCGTTTACAGTTGGAAAAGTTATCCAAGAAATCTATGTTCAAGGAACACTGTATTTTGAAAGTGGCCCAAGTCCATTTTCGAGAAAAATCAAGCTAGCAATTTTAATATTTACATTTCTACGTTATCTTTTCATTCTGAAGTAAATTGTAACAGATATATTTAAAATCACAAAGATTTTGTGAAAAGGAAATTAGCTGGTTAATAGAACGATACAAATTTCTGCGTTACATTTTCATTCTGAAGTAAATTGTAACAGATATATTTAAAATGACAAAAATTTTGTGAAAAGAAAATTAGCTGGTTAATAGAACGATACAAATTTTTATTTTCAAAGTGGCCCAAGTCCATTTTCGAGAAAAATCAAGCTGGCAATTTTAATATTTACATTTCTACGTTATCTTTTCATTCTGAAGTAAATTGTAACAGATATATTTAAAATCACAGAGATTTTGTGAAAAGGAAATTAGCTGGTTAATAGAACGATACAAATTTCTGCGTTATATTTTCATTCTGAAGTAAATTGTAACAGATATATTTAAAATCACAAAAATTTTGTGGAAAGGAAATTAGCTGGTTAATAGAACGATACAAATTTTTATTTTGAAAGTGGCCCAAGTCCATTTGTCAGTTGTTTGATGTTAAGGTAGTAGCTTTTACCGAATGACAGAGATTTCGGCGTCGTAGAAATATCATTAAAGAAAAATAATTTACTGTTTGTCCCCCAAGATTATTATTATAATGTTATCAGAAGTGCCGGAAAGGTAATAACTTTATTTTAAATGAAATGAAACGAGAGGATTTCGTATCAACAAGATTTTTGAAGGATGCAATTATTAAAATGGTAAAGATTTGTAACGGAGAAACAATGAATTGGTTAAAAATATGCTGGATGCGTTTTTTGAGAAATGAACCATATAAAATTTTCTTTATATCTGCCACGTATGGCAGATATATTATTATTATATTATTATTATTTATGTCTGCCATTTCTCCATAACGAGTATACTCGTCAATCACAGCTAACTGGCTAATGGATTTGAAATGGATATAATACTTCCTATTGCATCGATTTGTTGCAAAAATGGACCGCAAAATTCACATTAATATTGAATCGCAAGATGAAAATTGCTTTTTGTAAAAATAGCTTTAAAACACCCTCTACACGCACTTCACTAATATTCATTTGTATGTACGAAATATTAACGATACCAATTATAACTAGACTGCGGAGATCTTTATGTAAAATAAAAATTGTCTGCATCGATTGCAAGAAATAGAAACGAAATTGAATGTTATTTCTTCCCTTAACAATTTTAATAGAGAATTATAATAGGAATATTTAGAGTTCTCTTCTCTCTCTTTATTAGAATTCTCTTTCATAGAGAATTACAATAGAATTTTTTAGAGAATTATTTAGAATGATAATAGAATTGTGCTATATATTTCTCCCCTTGTTAATGTAATCATTAAATTCATTAAATATTAGGTTGGATCGAAAGTTCGTAACGTTTTTAAATCAGAATTCAAAGATAAGATTAAGATACTTATTCACAGGTTTATTGAATAACAGAATCACCTAAAAAATCGCGAAAAACAAATCTATGTATAAATATCCTAATTTTATCTTTGAGTTTTAATTTAAAAACGGTACGAATTTTCCTTTTAGCTAAATATTAACCATTCGATAGTTCATAATTGGTTGAGAAAGAAATTTCATCGCGTCTGAATACATCGACGGAAGCTGGTTCGATGATAAATTTCTCGTTGGTGGAAATTCGCTTGAACACAACATATTTAATTAGTGAAATAGTTGACCGCGCGCAGCGAGGCGATTACTTCGTTAGTCTAATGGCGGCCTCTCGTGACGGCGTGGTAAATGAATAAAGGTAACGGAGAAAAAGGCAGAAGGCACACCGTCGAATTGGTACAATTTGAAAAATTAATCCTACGGAGGCGGAACGAGAACGCCGCGCGCGGGGGCGCACCCGTTATGTGGCCGGTCTGCAAATTCACCCCCGATAGTCCGCAATGCGGAATTTCTGGTTCGAACGTACACGCGCGAAAGAAGCGGAAGAACCTCCGCGAAAATTTCTGCGGTTATCCTTCGAGGTGAATTCAATTAAGCAATGCGAAACCGGAAATAATCTTTTCCTCTTCCGTTCGCACTTCGCGCGGCATAACGTGAAAACATTCACGATTTCTCCGACAGTTAATCAGAATTTTCTTCCTTTCTGTTGCAGGTAAGTGTCGCTGCTGCCTTTCACGCTTTTCCGTAATCAACGACGAACCAGGTAAAGTGTTATTACACTCGACTGCGGATGTTTATGCAAAATAAAAATGGTCTGCATCGGTTGCAACTAATAGAAACCAAGTGGAATCTTATTTCCTCCCTTAATAATTTTAATAGATGAAAAAGAATACATTATATATCTTGAAGTTTTTTTAATTTTCTTAGAATAATTGAATTTCATCTACTTATTGTTGTTATGAATGCATAAAGATCCGCATTCTTGATATTACAATCCTTGAGGTTTGTTATTTTACATCGAAGTTCAAGAATCCAGACATTGTTTTTTAATTAAAATTATTCCAACTGGGAAGTTGTGCCGTAAAATCAACGGATTATGAAATTGCACACAAGTAGAACTAGCTGTGCCTAGCAAAAGTATATCTTTCTTCTACTTCTCGCATTAAAGGGGTGAAATCAGCCCTTGGGAAAATCTCAATATTTTCTATTTCGTGAAATTTCTCAGGAACAACAAACGATATTAAAAACAAGTTGAAACAAAAGTTGCGTGGTATTATTGTGTATGCCAGACGGTGTACAAAATATTTCCATTAACCTAATCTAACATAACAAAACCCTATCTTTTTCCTACTTCTCGCATTAAAGGGGTGAAATCAACTCTTGGAAAAATTTCAATATTTTCTATTTCGTGAAATTTCTCAGAAACAACAAACGCTATTTAAAAAAATGTTGAATGGAAATTTGCGTGGTATTATTGTGTCTGCCAAACGGTGTAAACAAATTTTTTAAACGCATCGTTTTGTTTAGAATTGCGCTGTTAAAAATTACAATATTTTCTTTTTCGTGAAATTTCTCAGGAACAACAAACGATATTGCGAAGAAGTTGAAATAAAAATTGCGTGGTATTATTGTTTGCCAAACGGTGTACAAAATATTTCCAGTAACCTAATCTAACCTAACAAAACCCTATCTTTTTCCTACTTCTCGCATTAAAGGGGTGAAATCAACCATTGGAAAAATTTCAATATTTTCTATTTCGTTAAATTTCTCAGGAACAACAAACGATATTACGAAGAAGTTCAAACGAAAATTGCGTGGTATTATTGTTTGCCAGACGGTGTACAAAATATTTCTATTAACCTAATCTAACCTAACAAAAACCTATCCTTTTCCTACTTCTCGCACTAAAGGGGTGAAATCACCCCTTGGAAAAATTTCAATATTTTCTATTTCGTGAAATTTCTCAGGAACAACAAACGATATTAAAAACAAGTTGAAACAAAAGTTGCGTAGTGTTATTGTGCCTGCCAAACGATGTAAACAAATTTTTTAAACGCATTGTTTTGTTTAGAATTGCGTTGTTAAAAACTTCAATATTTTCTATTTCGTGAAATTTCTTAAGAACAACAAACGATATTAAAAACAAGTTGAAACAAAAGTTGCGTGGTATTATTGTGTCTGTCAAACGGTGTAAACAAACTTTTTTAACGCATTGTTTTGTTTAGAATTGCGTTGTTAAAAACTTCAATATTTTCTATTTCGTGAAATTTCTTAAGAACAACAAACGATATTAAAAACAAGTTGAAACAAAAGTTGCGTGGTATTATTGTGTCTGCCAAACGGTGTAAACAAACTTTTTTAACGCATTGTTTTGTTTAGAATTGCGTTGTTAAAAATTTCAATATTTTCTTTTTCGTGAAATTTCTCAGGAACAACAAACGATATTACAAAAAAGTTGAAATGAAAATTACGTGGTATTAATGTCTGCCAAACAGTGTAAACAAATGTTTCAAACGCGTTGTTTTGTTTAGAATTGTACTGTTAAAAATTCCAATATTTTCAACGCATTATTTTGTTTAGAATTGTGCTGTTAAGAATTCCAATATTTTCTTTTTCGTGAAATTTCTCAGGGACAACAAACTTTATTAAAAACAAGTTGAAATGAAAATTTATTTTCATTGTCTTTTAGAGTTGAACTTCAGACAATTTTATTTTCCTACACAATTTTCAAATCTATGGTAGTATTGTTCACGAAAAAATTTTTTGGAAGTTTTCAGGGACGATTGAATTTGCAGCATTTTTTCTCGGAAAAATTCAGTGTTCCACTCGCTGCGTTATGTAACAATAGTCCTTATTCGTAAAGTAAGTCCAGGACTATAGTTTTACTATTTGTTTCTGTGTTTAAGTACTTTTGGAGCCATTCTAGTGTGGTCGTTTGCAACCTGAACAACAAATTAATTTGTACAACTTACACATTAGGCACGACATTATTTTTGCACGTGTACAACATTGTCGCCCAGTGAAAGGCGAAGATATTGCAAACAGCTGTTTCTAAATACTGAAATACTAAATAATAACAACAATATGTTATTATTAAAAATTATTATAAAATGTATATTATAAAATATATATTATACATATTTTTAATACATATTTATAAAATAATCGCAACGAACTGCGATACATGGAATGATATTATCCAAAAAATTAATGATTGCAGTTGGTTCCCGTGTTTCACTTTACAAACATGTAAAACGAAATTCGTACGATTTATTTATCGGATAACAAAATTTAATGATTCAATGTTCAGATAAAATTCAACACGAGTGCATGTTCGATAAATGTACGTATCCGTTAATAATATTCTCTCTTTGATTCGCTGCTTTCCGAAACACGTTTTTTTTTGCGTGATTTCACTAAAAAACAGTTTTATTACGATATAAGACGATGGTTGGGGACAAGTTTCCGTCGTATTTCGGATCCGGGAGTTCACAAATGACTCCGGCGTAACGTACGGAGGTTTAATCGAACTTGTAACGATCGTCTATAGCTTTTTTTTCTGTGACCTATAAACGGTATCCGACGGGGATTTCCGGTTTTATGGGGATGTTCAACCTCGTTTCGACCTTCCTCACTTTTACTTCCATTTTACTCGGGCAGGAAATGCTTGTTCACACTCGACTGTGTCTGGCTTTCCGAATCAACGCCTTCATCTCGAGCCTGTGCACAATGTGCTGAGAAAGTAACGATCGTCCGAGCTAAATGCGATTCTCCACATATTGGATGGACACATTCGTTCGACGGAACCATCGTTCGCTCCTCACGAACAATTCCATAAAAACAATATTTCCGTTGATGACGTCACATCTTAACCAAGGCTGGGCAATAAATAAATTTATTTAAATAAATAAAAATTTAAATAACAAAGTATCTGTTATTTAGATATTCAAATAAAAAGCAAAAATAGTTATTTATTATTTAAGCAAGTCTAAATGAATTATTTAAAATAATAAAGTTCATTGGTATTTACAAATACAATTTCGACAAATAATACATTAAGAAGTATTTAATATTTCAATATATTATATAAAATAGATTATATAAAAATTATATAAAATAGAATTATATAAAATAGAAATTGTTTCAGGCGGAAGAAAAAGTCGGTTTTCGAATTCGAATAGCTCCAAGTGCAAAGGGTTAAACAAAATAAAAGAAATGTGTCTGACTAGTTGATATGGTTGCTGTCGTTCTGATAATTTCAAACGAGATATTTAGAGGCTATTAATATGAATAAAATATGTTATTACTTTTAATCATTAATAAAAAGTTGATTATTATTGAAATTTATGTTAATGTACACAAAATATAAAGAAAAACATTCGGTGAACAAAATTATTAAAAATTATACTTTCTGGTTACAAATAACAGTTATTAGTGTTCAAAAAATTCGATTCTCCTCGATAACTGTTATCAATGAGAGAAATTGATTTCGATCGCTCATAACAGTTATCATTATTGATGAGAAAATTCATTTTGGTTGCTTATTTAATTACTGAGTTGTCTACTCTTTTTCGGATGGAGCAAGCCTGTGGAATTCATTCAGAAGGTTTCGTACTACAAGACGATTCAACAGACCATAAGAACAACACAAACTGTTTGTTTGTCACATTAAATTTGGATTGTAGCAATTAATTTTACGAATAAAAAAATTATGAAATAATTAATTGTCTACCATTTGAAATAATTGGTTGTCTACCATTTGATATATGTACTATTTAATAATAACTGTTACAAAGTTCTTTCAACAACTATTATGAGCGATCGAAATAAATTTCTCTTATCGATAACTGTTATAAGTAGACTGCGGATCTTTATAATAAAATAAAAGATATTTGCATTGATTGCTGGACACAGGAGCCAAATAAGAATTGTATTCTTCTTTTAATTGTTCTATTCAGCTGAGACTAATACATTGATGTCCTCAAATATTTTTAACATGTCCACTGTTTTAAATTGTACGTGCCCATTTTCGTCATAAATGCATAAAATCCGCGGTGTAGTTATAAGTGATCGAAATGAATTTTTCTCTCATAGATAACATTCACCAACAGCAGTGCCAATTACGTAAAATTTTGTATTTCCAAAAGACTGCGGAGTTTACGCGTTCACGTCGCAATTGGGAAAACGAGATTCGCAATAGCGTGATGATTAAAGTTTTCCATTTCGTTTCCGTCCGCCGCGATTCGCGGGAAAAAATTGTTTATATTACATAAAGATCGCCGCAGTCTACTGATAACATCTCCATTTGAAAAAAATTCATTCTCTCCCTCGGCTCGGCGACCATAATTCAGCGGGCCGTGCGCGACTTCCCGAATTTTTCAAATGAAAAAGAAGCACCCTCGGCAAACTATATAGCACTTCCGTCGCCGGTGCGTGATACGTTATCGGGACTTTAAGCCCATTCTGCGGCACGAGAGAGCATCCTCTTCCTCTTCGTCATTTTTGCGCGAGCAGATGGCACGGACCCCGCTCTCTCCTGTACAGAATGATGGAGTCCGGGAATGCATAATGAAGTTTGCGATTTCTACGACGCGACATCGTCGTCGTCGTCCCTCCGAACGCCCTCGCCTGCGTATTTTACATTTGAAAAACCGTATTAGAATATCTTTAAACGTACGTGCCCGGATTCATTTGCAATTCTATTATTTACCGCGACGCGCGTCGGGATCATCTCTCGTTTCCTGTTATTAATCGTTGATCTCTCGACGGCTCGACTTTTTGATCTCCACGAAGAGACATTACATGTGTCTGCCCAAACCTGATTCTCCCGAACGAAGTCACGCTCATTACCACGTTTTATTTACCACGCTTATATTAGCTTGCCGTGTCGTTGTTGCTGTATACGTCAAATCTTGTAATCGAATTTTAAACCACTTCCCGATGAGCTAGAGACTCGAAACTTTAAACATAGCTCAGAACTGGGTGACAATGCAATATTATAAAACAAATTTAAAAAAAAAACTATGCGTTTAGGAGATATAAACTATTAAAAGTTTAACCGTTACACCTCCCCGCGCGACGCTCGGTAGTACGTCATCGCGGACAGCGATCCCTACCCCGCGCGCAAGCGCTTACCTACTCCACTACGTGTTCCCACTCCGACTCATCCCCACTCCACTGGCCCACGTCGCATCGGAGCAGTGTTCCGATCAGTGTTGCTAGATGGTACGGGAAAACTCGCGCATGCGCGGCGAATCCAGGAACGTATCTGCGTTTTACAGTCCGTAGCTTGTGGGGCAAGTTTTCTTTAGAGCGGTCTTAAACTTTTGTCCGCTACTGTATATATACAAGTAGAATATATTTATATATTACATGTACATACACATCAAATTTCAATATAACATACGCATATTAAACGTTATGTTTGAAAATCGAGAAGAAAAGATTCTGCGAAGCTTTGCGGGGCAACCAAGGTGCCCGATTTCGTACTTCAATGACGCTGGAATCGTCGCGCATGCGCAGCCTCAGTAACGTAACTATTTCGATGAAATCGGGTAGCTTGAGCACCCCACAGACTTTTAAAAAGTCTTTCTTCACTATTAACTGCCATTGTATAATAAAATATTAACTTTGGTCTTTTTGGAATTTGGTCTTTTTTTAATCAGGAAAGCCTTACAAATCTGTTGACGAAGTTTTCGTACGGGTGGAAGTAAAAAAGAAGAAATTATGAATGAAACTAACAACGTCTCCTGTTCAGTGATCACTTTCGGAATCGTGGAAGTGAATTCGGGTGCCTTCGATTTCATAAAAAATGAAAAAATCGATTATTAAAATCGTAAATTAAATAGATCTTAATAATCTATGTACAGGGTGTGACACGTAACTGTCGCCAAAAAATGTTCCCGACGAAACTTGATCGATCTTTAGTCGGCTGCATATTGAAATACACAGAATCAGAGAAACTGTATTTTTTCGTAGGATTATTGCTGATTAAACAACGAATTCAACGACCTACTATACTGTGACCTTCGGATGATCCCGATTTGAGAAATTCAGACTTAACCAACGAGCGAGCGACCTAGAAACACAGAAAACGCGCGGCTCTATTTGATATGAAGGTTTATGAACCTCGACAAACAGACCAAGGTAATTGGTATAGTCGTTCCGCCTCCTATTCACAAAGGCATTACCGTTCAATCGATTACCTTGTTGATAGATACTCTTGCCTTCGAAATCGGGACTTTAATGAGCCGCTCGCTCGCCACCTCCGATGCTTCATCAAGGATTCATTAGGGCCCTTTTTGCTTTAATCCGCCATTCTGCCGTTCATAGATTTACCTGGAAACTCGTCAAGCTGATACCCCTCTTCTTATTCCAATGAAACTGCTCTCATCGCGATTAATAACAATGTAACCGATCCTCCAGGCTCTGGCGAACCTAACAGAAATTGATGCTCCCGCTGCCACCTGCATGCGCTCGAACGCCTAATTAATCTCTTATAGGGTGAATCAACATAATTCGTATTAATATTTATGATGTCACGTATCCGTATCGGTATTTCATGCATCTACATTACTTTCGAAACGTTTAGCAATGCCGGGAACGTCGATATTAATGAAATTTAACAAACATTATTAAAATTGATCATATTGTGAATATGATTTTCGATTTAAAAAATTACTAATTTTCTTTTGTGAACCCTGCCGAACCTATTCAACCCTCAGCACTCGAGTGGTTACCCTTATTATTAACCAGGGACCAAAAATAACAGTTATTCTCAAATTTTCTGCGATAAAAATCGTTAATAAAAAGTTGATTATTATTGACATTTAAGATAATCTACATAGAATATAAAGGAAGAAATTCGAAGAACAAAATGATTAAGAAATATCGATTTCTATAGTTTTTGGTTGCAAGTGACAGTTATTAGTGTCCAAAAAATTGGATCCACCCTTAAAAATCGCATAACTTTTTAGAAATTGGTTATTGAATTTTTTTTAAATGTTATACCGGCTAGTTCGCTAGAGAAAATAGGTAAACAAAAATTTATTACGATTGCAATTGGTAGGAATTATACGAAATCTTAAAAAATGATGTTTTGTCAACGTTTTTATCTGGGACTGTAACGATAATTTAAAAAATGCGTTTTATAGATTTCGGTAACTTGTATGCATACTGAAAATTTCTACGGAATCGGTCAACATTGCAATGTTGACTACTTATAATGCTGATTTGTAACCAATACGATTTTCGTCGATTTAAATACTTGTTATTCCGTGACGTTTTTTCTTTTTGGTTATAACAGTTAGGGTCCCTGTTATTAACCCTTAGCACTCCCAATCCGACAGAGTAAGAGAGAGTAACTACTAATAATTCCACTATTCAAAATATTGTTTACATTATTAAATATGATTGCATCTAACCAATTACTAAACATTTAAGTGTTGTATGACGAATTATATCAATTTCATATCCATGAAATGATAAAAATCTGAAATTTCACATCCATAAAAATATAAATATTTAGTATTGCATAATTTGTACATATCCATGGGTCTCGTTGCACCATTATTCAATCTATTGTTTACATTGTTTAATATGTTGGCATATAATCAATTACTAAACAGTTAAACGTTATACGAGGTATTGCATCATTTTCATATCCATGGGTATTGCTGTACTATTATTCAAAATATCGTTTACATTGTTTAATATGTTGGTATCTAATCAATCAATAAACATTTCAGTGTTGTATGACGTTGTATTATATCAATTTCATATCCCTAAAATGAAAAAAATCATATAAAACGGAATTATTCTAGGTCGGGGAAGAAATGTTTAATTTTCAAGATCATAATAAATATATCTAAATAATTTCATAAATATCTTCATAATAAATATCTGCGAGTGCAGAAGGTTAATATTTCCGAAAATTTCTTTTTACCACGCTTATATTAACTTGCCGAGTTGTCGTTGTTGTCGTTGTTGTATGCGTCAAATCTTGTAATCGAATTTTACACCACTTCCCGATGAGCTAGAGACTTGAAACTTTAAACATAGCTTAGAACTGGGTGACAATGCAATATTATAAAACAAATTTAAAAAAAAACTATGCGTTTAGGAGATATAAACTATTAAAAGTTTAACCGTTACACCTCTCCGCGCGACGCTCGGTAATACGTCATCGCGGCCAGCGATCCCCACTCCGCGCGCAAGCGCTTACCTACTCCACTACGTGTTCCCACTCCACTGGCCCACTTCGCATCGAAGGAGCTCAGTTTACTTACTGAGTTGGTTAGGATTAGGTCGGGGTGGAGGGCGACAAGGACCGGCGATTCTGCTCAAACCAATATGGCGGCGCCCTTACCTGCCAAACACCAGAGTTGGGCAAAATGTAATTTCAATTACAATTACAATTACTGTAATTTGGAATTGCAGAAATACAATTACAATTACATGTAATTGTAATTGGTAATTGCAATTACTTGACGAATCACTGTAATTGTAATTGTGGTCCGCAATTACAATTACTGGTTGAGCGAAAGTAATTGCAATTCCAATTCCAATTACATGTAATTGTAACTGTAATTGTTAGTAGCAGTTACAAGACTTACAAGGAATTGCAGCTACCAGCTACAATTACTTGTAACTGCTACTAACAATTACAGTTACAATTACATGTAATTGGAATTGGAATTGCAGAAATACAATTACAATTACATGTAATTGTAATTGCAATTCCAATTACAATTACATGTAATTGTAATTGAAGATGTAATTAATTACTCGTGTAATTAATTCCTGCCCAACTCTGTCAAACACACTGCAATAGCTCATGAACGATTGATCCTACAGAATGGAAACTTCGATTTGCCGCCGCCATGACACAACATTTTTCCTTTTACAAAAGATGGTTGAATTTACAGGTTGAAGTGGTAATTAAAATCGATTACATGATATGTAAAGACTAAAAAGTAGAAAATGAAAAAATATATTAAAAAAACTTTTTAAAAACGGAGAAAATAATTTTTTTAGACATCAGCGACAATAAATAAAAGCGTGGAGCACTAAACTATATTGACGCAATCTTCGTGGGAACAAAGATTGTTCCAGAGAACTATCCACCAATAATTTTTTTAGACATTAGCGACAATAAATAATAGCGTGGAGCGCTAAAATATATTGACGCAATCGTCGTGGGCGCTCCACGCTTTTATTTATTGTCGCTAATGTCTAAAAAAATTATTGGTGGATAGTTCTCTGGAACAATCTTCGTTCCCACGAAGATTGTGTCGATATAGTTTAGTGCTCCACGCTTTTATTTATTGTCGCTAATGTCTAAAAAAATTATTTTCTCCTTTTCAGTTGCATATTAATAGAAGCGTGGTTTTTAAAAAGTTTTTTTATATATTTTTTTATTGATGTGCTATTCTTTCACCTTGCGAAAAGTTAAAGAGCATGTAGAGCATTCTTTTACCTTGAAAATGCCTCAAATTTGTATCGCGTGATCGATCGCTGCCCTCGTAGCTGCGAGAGTGTGCAAATAAAAGCAGAGCGGGAAGAGCTCGACGGAAGGCATTCGGTGCAATGTTCTTACATAGCCCAAGGAGATATCGTGATTGCTCGCGATAAGAAAAAAACTTGATACTGTGCCCAGCATAGCGCAGCAAAGCCGGCTCTCTCTCTCTCTCTCTCTCTCTCTCTCTCGTCGAAACAGAGATATCGAGTGGGAGTCCACAGATAATTGAACTTTACGCTGGAAACGCCGATAATCGGTCCTAATTTCCACATCACGCTGACGGAAATTCGCGATACGATTCATCGTTATAATGCAGAAATCCTGTTCCCAGATCGAATCGCAACACCGACTATCGCCGGTCCCATTCCCGCTTCTAAATTCAAAACGAAACCCATTACTGTCCATTGTTCTTTTCTTTTCACATTCTAAATCGCGTTTCTCTTCGATCTTTTCGAAAATTTTATCATACTAGCGACGAAATCGAACCATTCTCACTGTCCAGGCTAATTGTAATAACCCCTGGCAGAATGTTTCCAATCGGAGACATTGATACGGCTTTTAGAGAGAACATTCAACATTCAACAACGAAAAACAACAAAATAACATAAGCTTCCATTTGTGTATTATAACAATGAGACGAGAAAATAAACAAAATGTTACGCGGAAAAAAGTTCCCGATTAATAGATCAGCTGGAAGAAAGTTTCCGATTCGATTTACTTGAATTTGGAAAAATACCATATTTTTCAACTTTAAAGAAATATTGTGATGTTATTATCAAAATTTCAGCCTCAGTAACGTAACTTTTTCGATGAAATCGGGCAGTCGAGCACCCCGCATATATGAACTATCGAAATTTAACATAACTGAAACGTATTCTTTATTTTGAGGAATTGACGAATTACATTGTAATTTAATTGACTGAAGATCTGAATTATAAATTACAACATAATTGAATTACTTTGTAATTATAATTCTGGAGTAATTCAATTGTGATTCTGCACAACTCTGACTTAAATGTTTATTAATTGATTAGATGCGAACATATTTAATAATGTTTATGCCGCATTTCTATGGGAATTTTTAGTGGCGCCTCAGGGTCTCCACTCGTGTGCTAAGGGTTAAAATTGGACCGGCGAAACTGCTCTTAAGGGGGCCGGCGCGGCCGTGCAAGAGTGTGTGGGCACACGCACACATCGCTAAATTCGCATATACGTATATGCAATTACAAGGTTTACGACTTTTCGAAATTACGCTTCAGCATTGCAAGGAGTAGTTCAGAATTGGTCAATTATGATTCCTAAAAGTCGCGGTACGGTGGGTACGGTGCTCAAAATGCATATTTTTACGTTATAGAGGAATAATTTGTAATATTCGGCGGAGACGAACAACAATTCGGCCTGTCACAAACGACAATACAGCACCTCGAGGTTCCGAAATTTTGTACTAGTAGCATGACAATCTGGTTCCGAAAAGTTTGACGGTTGGACGTTACAAATGTTCCAATAGAATATGGCTGATAATGCAGGTCGTACGTTATACCGTTATACCGTTATTAGAGTAATTTATAATATTCGGCAGATATTGCCTGTCCAACACCACTGGTATTGGCCTGTCACGAGGCAACCGAAGTAAGCAAGACGTCGGAAGATAGCCGCTTCGCGTACCAGTGTTTTTGTTCAATAAATTTAGTGTTTGCATGGACGATGGATACTGTATTATCGATGGACAATATAATATCGACCTGCATTATCAGCCATATTCTATAGGAACATTTGTAACGTCCAACCGTCAAACTTTTCGGAACCAGATTGTCATGCTACTAGTGCAAAATTTCGGAACCTCGAGGTGCTGTATTGTCGTGTGTGACAGGCCGAATTGTTGTTCGTCTCCGCCGAATATTACAAATTATTCCTCTATAACGTAAAAATATGCATTTTGAGCACCGTACCCACCGTACCGCGACTTTTAGGAATCATAATTGACCAATTCTGAACTACTCCTTGCAATGCTGAAGCGTAATTTCGAAAAGTCGTAAACCTTGTAATTGCATATACGTATATGCGAATTTAGCGATGTGTGCGTGTGCCCACCCACTCTCGCACGGCCGCGCCGGCCCCCTTAAGGGGGCCGTCTCCTAGCAGATGAGGGTCGCGCGTGAACACTCACACACCGCTGGAGTACACTCACACACCGCTAGACCACGTATACGTACGCGAGAATTGCTAGGATCAGGGAAATGCGTTCTGATTTCTCGATAATGCAAAGACGGGGGTTTTTATTAGTCAAAATCGCTAGATAGAGCAATGATTTTGCAATATTCGGCTGCATGTTGCCCGTCGCATGTTGCCCGTTAGATGGCGCTGCAGTCACGCCGGCGTACTAGCCTCTCCGACGGGCAACATACAGCCGAATATTGCAATATCATTGCTCGGAAACGTAAAAGAACGACTTTTGAAGCAAACAGCGCGCTAGATTGATCTTTTATCTAGCGATTTTGACTAATAAAAACCCCCGTCTTTGCATTATCGAGAAATCAGAACGCATTTCCCTGATCCTAGCAATTCTCGCGTACGTATACGTGGTCTAGCGGTGTGTGAGTGTACTCTAGCGGTGTGTGAGTGTTCACGCGCGACCGTCATCTGCTAGGAGACGGCCCCCTTAAATCGAGCGCGATCGTATGACTGAGTGCTCGCAACAATTCTCATATTCCGCGAGATTGATGTCGCGGGAGTGACATTCGAGAAATAAAACGTGTTCCATGGTTGGTTAGATTCGACGGAACTCGCGAACCGTTGTCGTAACGGCGACGTGAACGACGATCGTAAAAACGTAACGCCCACTCCTTCGGGAGCAAATGACGCGCGTCTTTCAATATCGAGAAACAATTTCCCATAGCTCGTTATAACCCCTGATCCTCTGACAAGTCTTTAGCCGGGCAAAACTTTTATTTTTACACGATCTCCTCCGGCTTGATCCTCTCTCTCTCTCTCTCTCTCTCTCTCTCTCTCTCTCTCTCTCTCTCTCTTCTTTTTTTAATCGGATAATGCCCGATAAAGTTACTTCCGCCGGCCGATGGAATCTCGCGAAAGTTTCAAAGGGACATCGTCCAACACTTTCGAACGTTAACGGTGCAGCTGCGACGTAGGCGAGCTAAAAATTGTGTAAAAGCTTCATTATCCGCGGCTTCCTGCTTCGAAACTAATTAGAAACCGATCGGTTTCGTAACTTCGACGTTGTAATTGTTATAAATGTCTTCTTATCGAAACGTCTCTCGGGGAAATGGTCGAACCTGCTCGAAACTCTATCCGGGTATTAAAATAAAGAAAAACGGCCGGCTCGCACGGATTTACAAATTAATCCCGAAGGAGATAAGATGGGACGGGAACGGAGATTTATGTCGAGCCAGATTCTACTTGAATTTTCTATGAAAGATTCTATCTGGCTGGATTCCACTTGAACGCCGAGGTTCTCAAGTTCCGACGCGTCGCACGCTGGGCAATCTCGACGAAATCTTTGACAAAATCAAAGAACTTTCGCTTGAAATGAGATAGAGCGATGAAATCTCTTTTTAAATTGAAGCTGAAACTTTGCAGAATATGGGGAAAATAGGGAGACTATGGTACGAACGTTGTTTAACCTTGAAAAAATTCGTTGAACTTGCAGAATTTCAAGAAAATCGTGGTTTTTACAATACTTCGAGGGGAAAATTATTTTTTGACATGCTGTACATCATTTCCCGTGGATTCTTTCACGCTGATTTCGAATCTGGTCTCGAAATTTGTCTACGGCCTCAGGATTTTGCCTTTATTTCGAACGATTGATCCTACAAGATCGAAAAAGGATCGAAATACATCATAATTAACAGGAAAAAGGCACAAATCTTGAGTCCTTCAAAGTAAATTTTAACCATTTCAGCTTTAATTTAAAGAAAATCATCGCTCTGTCTCATTTCTATCAATAGTTCATTCATTTTGCGCTGTGCGCCGAGAATCTAGCGATTTCCTTGATCTTCGGTTTGCAGTTTTGCTCGAAATAATCCACAGTCGCCAGGTACTTTTACCTGGAAAGTATTCCGAACTTAATGAAATTTGGACACGTCATTTAGGGGTACTCTGGGGTGTCGAATCTCAGTTTTCGACCTCGAGGACCCTGTGCTAACTTAGGGAGGGAGAAAAAACCACGATTCTTATTACCTTGTTTTGGTTTTTCGCCTATTACTCAAAAACTGTGGGTCCTATGAACTTTTGTCTTCCATTTTTGGAAAGAGCATTAAATTTCCTTCAAATTTCACTGGTCAATCTTTTTTTTGACCAAATAGGCACCGAGAGACACGCGTTCAAAATTAGGAAATGTTTCTCAAAATGACACTTTGAGCCACACATTGTGACATTTAGCAGGAAATTGCAAGTTTTTGGATCATAACTTTAGTTTTTCAACATATCTATATATAATCTTCATACTACGGATACCCGTTACATTTTCACTTTTAACTGGGGAGGACAGCACAATTTATTTACTTCAACCGAGTGGATTCAAGCCTTTTTATATTTTTGTTGGTGTTATGTTTAATAGCAATATAGATATTAATAATAAAAAAAAAATCCCCGATCGGGCCCCGCCGTCGTTTTTTTCAGTTTTTGAGTAATAGGCGAAAAACCAATACAAGGTAATAAGAATCGTGGTTTTTTCTCCCTCCCCAAGTTAGCACAGGGCAGAGTTCATGTTAAAAATATATTTTTGTTTTAATAAAAATTGTTAATTTCTTAATAAATTTATTAATAATATTGATAAATATCATTTTCTGTAAAAAAATTACCTATATGTACATTAATAACCAAATTTAGAGAAAAGTGCCGAATATTAGGCCATTTATCCGCACTGTGTGCCGACTGGACTAAAACACGAGGCTGAAGTTCGACAAGTTGCCTCTCGGTGATCCGCGCAGCGAAACGTAGAGGTTCTCGTCCTTTGAAAGGATTGTTAAGTGAACTTTTCACCGAGCCACAAATGACCCATTGTGCCCACAGGCGGTTAAAGTTTAACACAACGAAGTTTGCGACGTTGAACGTCTAATTTCTATTGGCAACAGCGAAAAATTCTCTCGTCAAGCTTAAAACGAAATCCTGTAACACGTCGTTCCGCGTGATTCGCTGTCTGTAACGTTTAAAAATTTTAAGGGAGCCATCTGCCAGCCTCGTTTCCTTTTCCTCGCGATCCATTAAACTTCGTAATTAGTTCCCGAGCTCCTTTCCTCGATACTTGTCGAATAATACCGGCTAGATTGTTCGTCCGTACGACGGAAGTCTCTTAGAGAGGCAGTCAGTGTCCTGCGTGCACTATTTTATTTCGGAATTACTTGCATCGTCTGGAGTGTTGTCGAACCCATTTTTATATCTCCGCACACTATACCACTTGCCATTAATCATTTTCAGTCCGACGAGAGCTGGCCACTTTACGAAAATTACCTTTTGGAAACTTTTACACAGTCGAAACTTTTCGACGGCAATGATAATATTGCCAATCGGACGCTCGTCATTAAGAAATTATAAAGAGTTTACTGAGAAAATTTGTCGACTCTTTACCGCGAACGTTCGTGAGGATGCTGACGAGAAAATTTCATTTTGCAGATTTTTCTTTTGGCTTTCTACATACTTCTGAATTGGTAGTAGCAAGTAAATACAGTTAAATGTTGTTTAGGAGGTATGGATATTTTGTATACATTTCTGAGGATGCTATCAAGAATAATGGAACCGCTTTAAACTTCTGAATTGATAGTTGTACAAACATAAAATTAAATTAGATATTGTTTGACGGGCATGGTTATCTTGTAATCATTTTTAAAGATGTTATCTGGAAAATTGTATGCTGTTTTTGAGGTTTGAAATCGCTTTAAACAACTGAATTGATAGTTTTATATACTTACAAAAAATAAAATTAAATATTGTTTGGGGGCATGGTTATTTTGCAACCATTTTTAATATTATCAAGAAAATTGTATATTATTTTCGAGGTTTGAAATCGCTTTAAACTTCTGAATTGGTAGTTTTATATACATAGAATTAAATTACATATTGTTTGACGGGCATGGTTATCTTGTAACCATTTTTAAAGATGTTATCAAGAAAATTGTATATTATTTTCGAGGTTCGAAATCGCTTTAAACTTCTGAATTGATAGTTTTATACACATAAAATTAAATTACATATTGTTTGACGGGCATGGTTATCTTGTAACCATTTTTAAAGATGTTAGCAAGAAAATTGTATATTATTTTCGAGGTTCGAAATCGCTTTAGACTTCTGAATTGATAGTTTTATACATATAAAATTAAATTACATATTGTTTGAGGGGTATAGTTATTTTATAAACATTTTTAAAGATGTTATCCAGAAAATTGTATATTATTTTCGAGGTTCGAAATCGCTTTAAACTTCTGAATTGATAGTTTTATACACATAAAATTAAATTACATATTGTTTGACGGGCATGGTTATCTTGTAACTATTTTTAAAGATGTTATCAAGAAAATTGTATATTATTTTCGAGGTTCGAAATCGCTTTAGACTTCTGAATTGATAGTTTTATACATATAAAATTAAATTACATATTGTTTGAGGGGTATAGTTATTTTATAAACATTTTTAAAGATGTTATCCAGAAAATTGTATATTATTCTCGAGGTTCGAAATCGCTTTAAACTTCTGAATTGATAGTTTTATACACATAAAATTAAATTACATATTGTTTGACGGGCATGGTTATCTTGTAACTATTTTTAAAGATGTTATCAAGAAAATTGTATATTATTTTCGAGGTTCGAAATCGCTTTAGACTTCTGAATTGATAGTTTTATACATATAAAATTAAATTACATATTGTTTGAGGGGTATAGTTATTTTATAAACATTTTTAAAGATGTTATCCAGAAAATTGTATATTATTTTTGAGGTTCGAAATTGCTTTAAACTTCTGAATTGGTAGTTTTATATACATAAAATTAAATTACATATTGTTTGACAGGCATGGTTCTGTAACCATTTTTGAAAATGTTATCAGGAAAATTGTATACTATTTTCGAGGTTTGAAATCGCTTTCAACTTCTGAATTGATAGTTTTATACACATAAAATTAAATTACATATTGTTTGAGGGGTATAGTTATTTTATAAACATTTTTAAAGATGTTATCAAGAAAATTGTGTATTATTTTCGAGGTTCGAAATCGCTTTAAACTTCCGAATTGATAGTTTTATACACATAAAATTAAATTACATATTGTTTGACGGGCATGGTTATTCTGTAACCATTTTTAATATTATCAGAAAAATTGTATATTATTTTCGAGATTGGAAATCGCTTTAAACTTCTGAATTAATAGTTTTATGTACATAAAATTTAATTGTATATTGTTTGAGAGTCATGGTCATTTTGTAACCATTTTTAATGTTATCAGAAAAATTGTATATTGCTTTCGAGGTTTGAAATCGCTTTAAACTTCAGAATTGATAGTTTTATACAATAAAATTAAATTAGATATTGTTTGAGGGGTATAGTTATTTTACAAACATTTTTAAAGATGTTATCAGAAAAATCGTATATTATTTTCGAGGTTTAAAATCGCTTTAAACTTCTGATTTGATAGTTTTATGTACATGATATTAATTTATATATTGTTTGAGGGGCATAGTTATTTTGTGAGCATTTTTAAAGATGTTATCAGGAAAATTGTATATTATATACATATATTGAAAATTGTATATATGCTGAATTGATAGTTGTATATTTATATTCTGAATTGATAGTTGTATGAACATAAAATTAAATGATATCGTTTTGTTTGAGGGGTATGGTCATTTTAGAAACATATTTCATGTGTTCCCAGGAAAATTGTTTATTATTTTCGATGTCTGTAATCGCTTTAAGATTTTTATTGAAATAAGAAGTTTGTGCATGAACTACAAAACACAGCTAAATATTTCTATTTTTCACTAATAATTTTGCTGTGGTGAAAATAATATATCAATACTCTTTTAATCTTTTCACTGTTTTAATTGCACCTACTCATTTTTTGCCATAAACGCAAAAATTCCTGAGTCTAGTTATTATATATGAATAAATGAAATTGACTAATATGTCGTTGAGAGATATGTAAAGTAATCTGAGCATACAGCTTGCCAGTGCCAAAAATCTGAGAGATTACATCTTGCGTACAATGGATGTAGAATGGATCGCGCATGGACGCGCATGGTTAAGTCCCAATAATGGGGTCATAGATTCCAATTTATTTGCCTTTTGGGATACATGTGTTTCAACATGGCTCTGGAGAATAGCAAATATCCGATTAAATGCGGAATTCCGGAACGAATAAGTCTGTACAATAGGCTTTGATTAAACTGTTGACATATTTCAGGTATGAACAAGTACTTTACCCTCTGAAAAGCAATCTAAAATTTTTCAAATATTGCTCACCTACTCATAGAAACATCTACATATAATACATTAATAAATGAACCAATCATCGATTGCAAGATACAGGAGCCAAATGGAAATTTCTTTCGTTCTTTAATTAACTAATCTAGACCTTACCTAGACTCAGAAGCGAATTAGAAGTTCTTCTTCTCCGTGAATGCTTTTAATAAAAATTATACACTCTCATGCAAAATTAATCGACGCGCAACTTTTTTCTGCAATACCCAAACTGTTCTATCTTCGTAACAAAGAATCATATAATCACTGTAGATTTATTTTAAAGTATTAAGTCTCTACTTTCAGCGTCTTTACTTAGTCCTTTCAAAGACACTTCTGCATTGTGCGGCATAATAGAGAAGCGAAAAGACACTTTCTCATTTCGAACATTTTTGGCGGCGGCAGACTTCTCATTCAACGTTCGATAAAATCGCGACAGAGAATCCTACATCTAGTTTTTCAAAGATCGTCGTAAAGGGAAGACACCAATCTCCAGATCTATGGTGATATTAGACCTCTATCAAATTTATTAGTGTTGGCAGAACCGTTTAAATCTAGGTAAGGTTTGAGTTATGAATAGATTAGTAGTAATAATTTTCAACTGCTTCAAGTTGTTGCTGTCCAGATAAGGTCTGGATTAAGTCTACATTAATAGTGATATTTTTCAACTTCGTAAAATTGTTCCAGTCCAGATAAGGTCTGGACTAGGTCTAGATTAGTAGGAATACTTTTCAACTTCGTACAATTGTTGCAGTCCAGATAAGGTCTGGGTTAGGTCTCGATTAGTAGGAATACTTTTCAACTTCTTAAACCTGTTGCAATCCATATAAGGTCTGGGTTAGGTCTAGATTAGTAGGAATATTTTTCAACTGTTTAAACTTGTTGCAATCCAGATTAGGTCTGGATTAGGTCTAGATTAGTAGGAATACTTCTCAACTTTTTAAACCTGTTGCAATCCATATAATGTCTGGGTTAGGTCTAGATTAATTGGAATACTTTTCAACTTGTCTGGGTTAGGTGTAGATTATAACTAATAATTTTCAACTTCCTAAACTGGTTGCAGTCCAGATAAGGTCCGGGCTAGGTCTAGCTCAGTAATAATAATTTCCCCTTCCCAAAGTGCTTAAAGTAAGAAAAAACTGCCTCCTTCACTCGCGACAAACGCACAAAATCCAGGTCCCCGATGCCACAACCGCTCTGCTAATTGAACTGAGAACGTTTTCCCTGGAATCTCGGTTTTCTGGTAAATCGACCGCAGCGGCGACAGTTCGTAGGAGAATTCTGGGCTGCAGTCCGCTGTAAAATCCTAAACTACATTGGTGTACTTAAACACCCAGCTCTCATAATGGACAGCGATTGTGGTGCCTTATCGATATTCGATACGACACAGGGTCACAATACGAGAGGAAAAGAGTGCGGGCACGCGTGTACATGTGTAGGTGGGCGTACGGTTGTGTGTGGTGGGTGCCAGGAGGCCGGTAAGAACGGGAGACCCAGTTTCATGAAACGTGTGGCGGTGAAACGTGTGCAGCCAAGAGAGAGAGAGAGAGAAAGCCTGGGTGCTCATGCCTGTCGTCACCTTTGGCACCGTGATCATTTGTATTGGCGACATAGCCGGTCCCCGGCCGCGTTACCTTGCTGCGACTATCGATCCACCGGACTTATACGAAAGCAATTAATCCGGAGAACGACGAAGGAGGCTGGCGTAGGAGGGGGGCGGGATAACGGGGAGGGAAGAAATTCAATGCCGAGGCTGGTGGGCTTGCGGACCAAACATTCCACAGACGCTCAAACATACTGCAACGCCTGGTACAGCCAATCGGTCGGAGTTGCTTGGATGCTGGCCAACTCCGCTATCCTGTCTGCAGACGCATATCTCGAAGTCCCGACAGACACGCGACAGAGATAGAGACCATCCCATATAGATAAAGGGAAATCGGAAGAACGAGAGAGAGAGAGAGAGAAACAGAGAAGAGGAAAGTACCGAAAGTAGAAGGATATCCCGGGCTACATTATGGGAAATGGGAGTATGCAGAGGCCACCAACTTTACTCGTTACTTTGCCCGGACAACAAACAAAAAAAGAAACAAAGGACGCGTGCTACTCTTGCTCTAATGAATTGCCGTGAACGTCTTTCCTTTCGTCCGCAACTTTTCCAACCGAATTCAGGCGTTTCGTACTTGTCGCTGATTGCACGCTCACGTGGTTGGTTTGCTCGAACATGTGGATCAATTTGAAGAACCGGCTCCTGGCTCGTGTCACGTCGTTCAATTTTAGTTCGCGGAATTTCTTCGTGGTTCTAACCGATTGGTGAACCTTTCGATTTTGTGTTTGAACTTGTAAATTGCTGAATGACGACAGACAACTTGGGTTGTAAAGTTAGAAAATTCGCCTTTCAGCGTGGATGGAGATATTGTAGGATTCTTCTGGACGCGGTTACAAGATTTCGATGATTCACAGTTGTTCTATTATAATTGGAGATTTTATAACGTGCACCTACGGACTGTTATATGATATTTTTACATAAAATTACGGATGTTCAAAGGTCAAGAATTTTTCTGTTATAATTAGAGACTTCGGCCTTTAAAATGAGCACCCACAGCTTGTTGTCAAGTATCTCTGCATAAAATTACAGATGCTCAAAGGTTGACAATTTTCCCGTGGTAATTAGAGAGGTTTTAAAATAGCCACGCATAGGATCTCGTAAGATTTTTTAACGTTACACATGCTGAAAGGTCGACAATTTTTCTGTTATAATTAGAGACTTCTAAATGTCGCGAGACTTTCTTTGGACAGAGTTACAAGTGTTCGAAGATCGACAATTTTTCAATTATAATGCAGTGTAGTTTTAATTTTGTGCAGTAGCGTGTATAAGGGTTTGTAACGGTGAAACTCTGACGTGATGCAAGTCGTCCAGCTGAGAAAATGTAGAATATAGTCGATATAAGTAAAAAGAACCGCAAACGGACCGACACTAATGAACTTGCGTTTAGCACTACGAAACATGTAAGTAGAATAGGTTATCGATGGTCAGACACTTTTCACGTTGTGTAAAGTAAAGGGTTTAACACTCAGAACAGAAAAAGTGGAAATAACCACAAATGGTCAGACATTAATGGACTTGGGTTCAGTTGAAAAAGTTTAGCACTCACATGAAATATAAGTAGAAATAACTACGAATGGTCAGACACCTCTCAAGTTGTGTTAAGTAAAAAAGGTTTAGCACTCGGAGAAATATAAGTAGAAATAACAACGATTGATCAGACACATTTCAAGTTGTGGTTAGTAAACAATGTTCAGCACTCAGAACAGTATAAGTAGAAATAACCACAAATGGTCAGACCCTAATGGACTTGTGTTCAGTTGAAAAGGTTTAGCACTCACATGAAATATAAGTAGAAATAACCACGAATGGTCAGACACATTTCAAGTTGTGTTAAGTAATGAAGGTTTAGCACTAAGAACAGTATAAGTAGAAATAACCACGAATGGTCAGACACCTTTTAAGTTAAGTAAACAATGTTCAGCACTCAGAACGGTATAAGTAGAAATAACCACAAATGATCAGACCCTAATGGACTGGTGTTCAGTTGAAAAGGTTTAGCACTCACATGAAATTGAAGTAGAAATAACCACGAATGGTCAGACACATTTCAAGTGTGTGAAGTAATGAGGGTTTAGCACTAAGAACAGTATAAGTAGTAATAACAACGAATGGTCAGAAACCTTTCAAGTTAAGTAAATAAGGGTTAGTACTCCGAACAGAATGAGTAGAAATAGCCACAAATGGTCAGACACTAATGGTCTTGAGTTCAGTAGAAAAGGTTTAGCACTCACATGAAATATAAGTAGAAATAACTACGAATGGTCAGACACCTCTCAAGTTGTGTTAAGTAAAGAAGGTTTAGCACTCGGAGAAATATAAGTAGAAATAACAACGATTGATCAGACACATTTCAATTTGTGTTAAGTAAACATTGTTACGCACTCAGAACAGAATACGATAAGTATAGATAACCACAAATGGTCTATCTAAATAACAATCTAGATAGATTAGAAAATGCTAAGAAACTGCGGTTACACCAGAGGACAATAAAATAATGATTTCATTGTACTACTGCATAAAAGGAAATATAAATAATGAATTTGTTATCAGAAATTTCTTGTGTCCGGTAAATAGGACCGAAACTTCATATTAAGACTTCGTTAATATTTCTTTTGCTTTTTAACCAAATCGCCCAGCAAAATTTTAAATACAGAAAAAATCACAATAACTCAAAGTAAATTACAGAAAGTGCTTTAAAATTAATAAAAAAACATCCAAGTCGTGACGAAATATCAGGTAACTGGTACCTTTACCCTAGATACGTGGACGCCGAGGATGTTTAAGAATTAGTTAGCCCGACTAAGTGGGACTGCTTTCTTCTCCACTTGTGAGAGCGAATAGGAAACAGATATGGCGTTGTGCATCGCGGGGACAATAGCGCGCTTCCACGCGGCATCGGCTAAAAGAATTTCTGTTTCCTTTATGACGCCTAGGTTGCTGAACAATAGCGAGCCCCTTTCGGCAGAGATAAAAACCGAGATAAAGCAAGAGATAAAAACGGAGGAGGATAGAAATTTTTCCGTCGGGAGAGCTGCTCGAGCAACCTTTGTAAAAATAATCTGCCCATATTCTCAAGAGAGACAGGGCAAAAGAGTACGTCTGTCCAATGGTAGACAATGAACGTAGCGCACGTGCGATAGTAATTTTCGAAGCTCTCACCATGGAAACGTGTCGCTAAATCCTGGGCCGGGTGCGTTTTTCTTTTCGCCTCGCTGCTGACTAGATATCTTCGGAACGAGATATTGCCCGGGGCTATTTCATATATGTGAAAGAAACGACGAGCCATTGTGCGCAAACGGGGCAGAACTGGCTGACGATACAGACACCGGGTTCGATGGGCGCCCATAAAGTCGGCTCGAAAGAGGCGACGCTAAATGACTGTCAGGCTATTCGCGGAATGTTCACTGCAGTATAAGTTATCGGGAAACCTTTCTCCTACAAATTATGATGTATTTGGTATGTAATCCAGTAGATTTGTACCCGGCGCGCATGCAGATCGAAGTCTCGCACTTCTAGGATCAATAGTTTAGGAAATATGGTCGCTTAAAGTTGAGCATATTTCCAGTTTGTAGTGACGCCCTTACCTGTCAAAAATTCTCAACTTTAAGCGACCGTAACTCCTCAACTATTGATCCCAGAGGTTCGAAACTTCGATCTGCATCCGCGCCGGGCACAAATCTACTGGATTACATACCAAATACATCATAATTCGTCCGGTAATATTGTTTACTAGTCCAGTCGGCAGGTCGGAAAAAAGGCGGCTACCTGGAAAGTATTCCGAACTTAATGAAATTTTGACACGTCATTTAGGGGTACTCTGGAGTGTCGAATCTCAGTTTTCGACCTCGAGGACCCTGTGCTAACTTGGGGAGGGGGAAAAAACCACGATTTTTATTACCTTGTTTTAGTTTTTCGCCTACTACTCAAAAACTGTGGGTCCTATGAACTTTTGTCTTCCATTTTTGGAACGAGCATTAAATTTCCTTCAAATTTCACTGGTCAATCTTTTTTTTTGACCCAATAGGCACCGAGAGACAGGCGTTCAAAATTAGGAAATGTTTCTCAAAATGACATTTTGAGCCACGCATTGTGACATTTAGCAGGAAATTGCAAGTTTTTGGCTCATAACTTTAGTTTTTCAACATATCTATATATAATCTTCATACTACGGATACACCTTACAATTTCACTTTTAACTGGAGAGGATAGCACAATTTATTTACTTCAACCGAGTGGATTTAAATCTTTTTATATTTTTGTTGGTGTTATGTTTAATAGCAATATATATATATTAATAATTAAAAAAAACATCCCCGATCGGGCCCCGCCGTCGTTTTTTTCAGTTTTTGAGTAATAAGCGAAAAACCAAAACAAGGTAATAAGAATCGTGGTTTTTTCTCCCTCCCCAAGTTAGCACAGGGCACAGTTGTGCTAATTCAATTACATTGTATTTCAATTACGTAATTGAATTACATTGTATTTCAATTAATAGTAATTCAATGACGTCGTAAATAAATTACTATATGTATAATTCAAATACAACGTAATTCAATTACTAAGTAATTTAATCAGAGTTGTAATTGAAATACAATATAATTGAAACACAATATAATTGAAATACAATATAATTGAATTACAGTATAATTGAAATACAATGTGTAATTGAAATACAATATAATTGAAATACAATATAATTGAAATACAATGTAATTGAAATACAATATAATTGAAATACAATATAATTGAAATACAATATAATTGAAATACAATATAATTGAAATACAATATAATTGAAATACAATATAATTGAAATACAATATAATTGAAATACAATATAATTGAAATACAATATAATTGAATTACAGTATAATTGAAATACAAGGTGTAATTGAAATACAATATAATTGAAATATAATATAATAAAAATACAGCTCTCCAAATTATAGCCCAAAACTTGGAAGAACTTGCGATCTATTTTTCTATTTTTCTTTCATATACAGAGTAACCGCGGGTTTACTGTCGAACAGCCGTGTTCTGCACGGACAGTATTCCCGCAGTGACATCATTTTTTTCACAATGTAACACCAATATTTAATCGTCCTTATTTTTCATTATAATTTTATGGAACTTTCGCCAATGTATTCGTGGCATTTTTCTAAAGCAAAATGGTACCAAACACGATATAATTTCAATGTATTTAGTGGTGTAATCGACGATAGGTGTAATCGTTTACATGGATTTCTCAACCTCTTCTTGCCTATTACTTCATTTTTCATAATTCAATTACAATGTATTTTATAATTGTATATAATACATTGTAATTTAATTGAATGAAGATCTGAATTATAAATTACAACATAATTGAATTACAATTGAATTCAATTACAATGTATTTTATAATTGTGCTCCATTGCAATTACGAATTACATTGTAATTTAATTGAATGAAGATCTGAATTATAAATTACAACATAATTGAATTACAATTGAATTCAATTACAATGTATTTTATAATTGTGCTCCATTGCAATTACGAATTACATTGTGATTTAATTGAATGAAGATCTGAATTATAAATTACAACATAATTGAATTACAATTTAATTCAATTACAATGTATTTTATAATTGTGCTCCATTGCAATTACGAATTACATTGTAATTTAATTGAATGAAGATCTGAATTATAAATTACAACATAATTGAATTACAATTTAATTCAATTACAATGTATTTTATAATTCTGCTCCATTGCAATTACGAATTACATTGTAATTTAATTGAATGAAGATCTGAATTATAAATTACAACATAATTGAATTACAATTTAATTCAATTACAATGTATTTTATAATTGTGCTCCATTGCAATTACGAATTACATTGTAATTTAATTGAATGAAGATCTGAATTATAAATTACAACATAATTGAATTACAATGTAATTCAATTACAATGTATTCTATAATTGTGCTCCATTGCAATTACGAATTACATTGTAATTTAATTGAATGAAGATCTGAATTATAAATTACAACATAATTGAATTACAATTTAATTCAATTACTTTGTAATTATAATTCTGGAGTAATTCAATTGTAATTCTGCACAACTCTGGCACAGGGTCCTCGAGGTTGAAAACTCAGATTCGACACCCCAGAGTACCCCTAAATGACGTGTCAAAATTTCATTAAGTTCGGAATACTTTGCAGGTAGACGCCCTTTTTACGACCAGGCGACTGGACTTTCAGGATCGAAAAAAACGTCGACGTTGGAAAGTAGAAAGAGTGGTTTCTCAAGATAAAAGTCTGCTCTATCGCGTGGTGCAATTCGATTTTCCGCTGGACCCTTAGACCCTTATTTTATATTTATATAAATTGAAAAATATCTTCAAAAATGTGTACAAAAGTGATGCCTCTCCGTCTTTAATGATTGTTTAAACATGTTTAAACAATCATAATGTATTACTATTGCACATCACTGGATTCAGGAAAGTCTAGAGAATCTTTTGCTGTAAAGAATAATACAATATCTTTTATAATAACATCATAATATCTGTTCAAATTCGAAAAACGTGTTTTTTTTCAAACTCAAATTTCTCAAAAACTGTGCGTGTAGGAGAAGTATTAAGGCCAGATTCGGAATCAGCGCTGAAAACTGTACAAGATACACCCAACAGTTATATGGAAACATTTTTGTTGTTGGACAGTGTAATTTGCTCCGTCTTTCCCTATATTCGTCAGTTGCCACTTAATTTCCTAATTTTGAACGCCTGCCTCTCGCTGCCTATTTGGTAAAAAAACAAAGATTGACCAGTGGAATTTGAAGAAAATTTAATGCTCTTTCCAAAAATGGAAAACAAAAGTTCATAGGGCCCACAGTTTTTGAGTAATAGGCGAAAAACCAAAACAAGGTAATAAAAATCGTGGTTTTTCCCTCTCCCCAAGTCAGCACAGGGTCCTCGAGGTCGAAAACTGAGATTCGACACCCCAGAGTACCCCCTAAATGACGTGTCAAAATTTCATTAAGTTCAGAATACTTTCCAGGTGAAAGTACCTGGCGACTGGACTATACGCTGAATCGCGAGAAAATAATTCGACGGTAAACGCGGGAAGCAGGTTCTCGCGCGTTCGACGAACAGCAGCGCGGTGATTAGTAACGAAGTCAATCTAATTAGCACCAATCGAGTAACGATCTTGTCCATCCGTCCGTCTAATTGGATCCCCGTGCAAAAACTATCGGACACCGAATCAGGCTGGTCCCTCCGTCGAAAACGGGAATTAATTTAGCAGAAAAATGACCGCGTCCATTTGCACGCGTGCTCGGGCTCGAACAAGAATGTTGAAGTCCATTGTGTGCGGCTGACACGGCGAACAAAATCGTTCGGAGATTAATGCCCGCACTTAATTAGTTTACCCGTTGTTACGTCGTTGCCGCGGATATACGCACACATGTATCATTTCGTTTCGATCAGACGTATAAATCGCGTTATGTCCGAGGGGGTTGCTGCACTCCCCCGAAAATACATTGGCCAAGTTATAGCCGATGTATCAGTGGTAAATCGTACCGGGAATTGTATATCGTGCCGGTATTTTATGGTTGCCCGATGTAAATTATACGTCTGGATGTTAATCCCCGCGATCCATCAAACGGCAAAGTCGAGAATTGAACAGATTTTGATAGATACTGTCATAACCCCCACCCCCCTCTCTCTCTCGTTTATGCCAAATGAACGGCCGGACGCCTATTATCGCAGAAACGTTTTAACCACCATCCCATTAAAATTCCATAAATTCCGCTAATTCGTCTTTCGTAATCAGCGACGCTCAACCCTGTCAATCCCTGATGAAAACGTTAAACGTTTCATACGTTGAACCTGGCAATTTAAACAATTTTGCAGCTACTTCTTCTCCAGCTTCGTTAGTCTGGTTTCGACTCGTAGCATTCTTCGGCAAAATTAACACACTGTTGGGCCGGCAATTTTACGCAGAGGACTATCTCATGTCACCGGCTATTATTTCGTAATTGAATGTGGAAGTGAAGCAATCGACATCAACTTCAATAAACTTTATTTGTACATAATGAATTCAGATGAAACGTTGAACGCATCTTTTATATAACTTTTAATATTTAATATATCAATTATGAATAATATATATTTGTAATTAATAACTTTTAATATTTAATAGATAACTTTTAATATAATAGAATGCAAGTGCAGACACGAATTAACTCGTGACCGGCCAACAATGTGTTAAAATGGCCGGCATCGATCGCAACACGCTACAACCAAACAGAAAATTCTGAGTTGATGAAAATTAGGGTGTACTTTCGAAAAGGACATATCTCCGATTTTTTTTATACCCTGGATTCTTATGTATTTTGACGTGCTGATTACGAATATGATAGTGAAAATTGGCGCAAATTTCATTTTCATAGCGGAAACCATGAAAAAACCATATAACCATAGTTTTTTCCATTTATTTCCGTAAATAATGGTAATTTTGGAAAATACTTCGAATATAAGTTGCAGGTCTCATCGAAATACACATTTTATGTCGTATTGATTTTTGTCATAAAGACAATGGTTTTTGAGAAAAACGATATTAAATGTTCTGAATTCCATATAACAAATCCAACACAAATCAAGTTTTATTGTTCATTTCATTAATTAATACTAGAAAGGGATAGAGCAAAGCTCCTCCCTCGTCCACGTGTTTTCTGTATCATTGGATTTTTTTAGCTATGTCATGAACATATAAAATTAGTAGTCTAATACAAATAGTAAAAACGAAACAGAAAGATCTCTCTTTAACAATTTCAATAAATTGTGAATGACACATTAAATTTTTGAAATGGTTGCAACTTTTGTCATGAACATATAAAATTAGTAATCAAGTACTAGATTGCAAATTTTCGTGCAACATAAGGACTCTGTATTTATTGCAAGTAGTACAAACAAAACAGAAAGCTCTTTCTTGAACAATTTTAATAAATTCAAGATAATATATCGTCATTCTTAAATTTATTCAGCTTTCCTACTATTTTAATTTTGACCTACGTGATCTTGTCATAAAAATAGAAAATTAGTAGTCTAATACTAGATTGCAAATTTTCGTGCAACATAAGGATTCTCTGTATTTATTGCATAGTAAAACCGAAACAGAAAGCTCTTTCTTGAACAATTTTAATAAATTGAAGATAATACATCGTTATTCTTGAATTTCTTCAGCTTTCCTACTATTTTAATTTTGTCCTACCTAATCTTGTCATGAACATAGACAATTAGTTGTCTAATACTAGATTGCAAATGTTCTTGCAATGGTAGGATTCTCTGTATTTATTGCAATCAGTAAAAACGAAACAGAAAGCTCTTTCGTTAACAATTTCAATAAATTGTGAATGATACATTGAATTTTTTAAATTGTTGCGACTTTTGTACCAATTCAATTTTCACCTACTCAATCTTGTTGTGAACATATAAAATTAGTCGTCTAGTACTAGACTGTAAATCTTCGTGCAAAATAAGGATTCTCTGTATTTATTCCATAGTAAAACCGAAACAGAAAGCTCTTTCTTGAACAATTTTAATAAATTGAAGATAATACATCGTTATTCTTGAATTTCTTCAGCATTCCTACTATTTTAATTTTGTCCTACCTAATCTTGTCATGAACATAGACAATTAGTAGTCTAATACTAGATTGAAAATATTCGTGCAACATTAGGATTCTCTGTATTTATTGCAATCAATAAAAATAAAACAGAAAGCTCTTTCTTTAACAATTTCAATAAAGTGTGAATGATACATTGAATTTTTCGAATTGTTGCACCTTTTGTACCAATTCAATTTTCACCTACTCAATTTTGTTGTGTACATATAAAATTAGTAGTCTAGTACTAAATTGTACTAAATTGCAAATCTTCGTGCAACATAAGGATTCTCCCTATTTATTGCAAGTAGTAAAAACGAAACAGAAAGCTCTTTCGTTAACAATTTCAATAAATTGTGAATGATACATTGAATTTTTTTAATTGTTGCAACTTTTGTACCAATTCAATTTTCACCTACTCAATCTTGTTGTGAACATATAAAATTAGTCGTCTAGTATTAGATTGCAATTTTTCGTGCAACATAAAGATTCTCTGTATTTATTGCAATCAGTAAAAACGAAACAGAAAGCTCTTTCTTGAACAATATTAATAAATCGAAGATACTACATCGTCATTCTTGAATTTCTTCAGGTTTCCTACTATTTTAATTTTGTCCTACCTAATCTTGTCATGAACATAGACAATTAGTAGTCTAATACTAGATTGAAAATATTCGTGCAACATTAGGATTCTCTGTATTTATTGCAATCAATAAAAATAAAACAGAAAGCTCTTTCTTTAACAATTTCAATAAAGTGTGAATGATACATTGAATTTTTTGAATTGTTGCACCTTTTGTACCAATTCAATCTTCACCAACTCAATTTTGTTGTGAACATATAAAATTAGTAGTCTAGTACTAAATTGTACTAAATTGCAAATCTTCGTGCAACATAAGGATTCTCCCTATTTATTGCAAGTAGTAAAAACGAAACAGAAAGCTCTTTCGTTAACAATTTCAATAAATTGTGAATGATACATTGAATTTTTCGAATTGTTGCAACTTTTGTACCAATTCAATTTTCACCTACTCAATCTTGTTGTGAACATATCAAATTAGTCGTCTAGTATTAGATTGCAAATTTTCGTGCAACATAAAGATTCTCTGTATTTATTGCAATCAGTAAAAACGAACCAGAAAGCTCTTTCTTGAACAATATTAATAAATCGAAGATACTACATCGTCATTCTTGAATTTCTTCAGGTTTCCTACTATTTTAATTTTGTCCTACCTAATCTTGTCATGAACATAGACAATTAGTAGTCTAATACTAGATTGAAAATATTCGTGCAACATTAGGATTCTCTGTATTTATTGCAATCAATAAAAATAAAACAGAAAGCTCTTTCTTTAACAATTTCAATAAAGTGTGAATGATACATTGAATTTTTCGAATTGTTGCACCTTTTGTACCAATTCAATTTTCACCTACTCAATTTTGTTGTGAACATATAAAATTAGTAGTCTGGTACTAAATTGTACTAAATTGCAAATCTTCGTGCAACATAAGGATTCTCCCTATTTATTGCAAGTAGTAAAAACGAAACAGAAAGCTCTTTCGTTAACAATTTCAATAAATTGTGAATGATACATTGAATTTTTTTAATTGTTGCAACTTTTGTACCAATTCAATTTTCACCTACTCAATCTTGTTGTGAACATATAAAATTAGTCGTCTAGTACTAGATTGCAAATTTTCGTGCAACATAAGCATTCTATGTATTTATTGCAAGTATAACCGAAATAGTAAGCCCTTTCTTTAAGATTTAATAAATCGAGACTGGTGTACTGATTTGAAAAAATTTTTCAGGTTCCTTACTAATTTCGTTTCTACCTACCTAATCTTTTCGTAAACATATAAAATTAGTAGTCTAGTACTAGATTGCAAATTTTCGTGCAACATAAGGATTCTATGTATTTATTGCAAGTATAACCGAAACAGAAAGCTCTTTCTTGAACAATTTTAATAAATTGAAGATAATACATCGTCATTCTTAAATTTCCTTAGCTTTCTTACTATTTTAATTTTGATCAACCTAATCTTGTCATGAAAATATAAAATTAGAATGAAAATTTTCGTACAACATAAGGATTCTCTGTATTTATTGCAAGTAGTACAAACAAAACAGAAAGCTCTTTCTACGAGAATTTTAATAAATTGAGGACAATATATTGAATTCTTGAAATTATTTCACTTGTTCTACTATTATAAATTTCAGCTGCTGGGTCTTGTTACGAATGTAGAAAATCCGTTCCTCGGTCATGAATATTTCGCATTATTCGGCCAGTCACGGACTCTAATGAACTGAATTTTCGCGGTAAAATGTATGGCCAGTCAAATTACAGTTAATTCCCATTGAGATTTTATTATCCACGAATATCTGAACTGAAACTACCAGAACGGACTCGGCGGGCAAATTTTCCGCCAGTACTTTTGCGAAACTGCTAAGATTTGAATTGCAGAAGTTTACTGCCGTCATTCAGTTATAGCTTCAAGTTATTCTACGTAAGGGCTGTAATTCCTTCTTTCATGAAAGAAAGAAGATTAAGCTCTCGAGAGAGAACTCCATCCCTATTTTCTAACTGCTCCGGAGTAAAACGCGCGTTTCATGTAACTTCGAAAGTGTCCCTGCGTAAAATCGTGTATTTCGTTTGACTCGATAAAATCTATCTTCGAATCTGTTTCGAATGAAAGGAATCCTTCGGCAATTTACTCCGGTTCTAGATCATTCACTCAAAAGTAATCCGTAATACTAAAATATTGTTTAAACTACAATTTTCTATTACTAGTTCAAGGAACGAGAAAAGATTCTGGGTCAAAAGTGACCCGACCATAACCACGCTCACATTAAAATAGTCAGAACAATATCGAATTGGGGGAATCTAAAGAAAGATATTTAACCCTTTGCACTCCTTTATCGAGTGTGACTCAATCAGAGAAAGAAAAATGTAAATAAAACGGGTTTCTACATGTATTTGGTTCTTCCTTTATTTAGTTTCTTACTTTTCAGTTGAAAACAAATATAAGTTTCACAAATTACGACAAAGTTTGAGAGCTATATTTAATATAATGAGTAAACAAAATTTGAAGTAAATTTCATATGAAACTTTTAAAATAGTAGGAAGTTGTTGGCAACAAAGTTGAAAAATAATTTGGAGTACAAAGGGTCGTAAACCTCTTAAAAGTTTAGATAGACTGCGGATCTTTATGCAAAATAGAAAATGTTTGCATCGATTGCAGTACAATAATTATCCTTAAATAATAAGAATAATTATTATTATCCTATTAAGCTGAAACTGACACATTGATGTACTCAAACATTAATTACATGTCCACTGTTTTAGATTGTAAGGTGGAGTGGGGTAAGTTCGCCCTAGTTTCTGCAAAGTTTTACTTTAAACCGATGTATTTTCAGTCTGGTATGTAAAAACTTAAAGCTCTTGCTATCAAACTCTTGCCACAGTTATTACTGATGAATTAGTATTTTGTAGGATTCTAATTTTGCTTGAAAATTATCATTGTGATAGGGTATTGTACAAACTATCAACTAGGACCAAACACATGTATATACATATACTATTTGAATAAATGTTGGAAAAAAGAGATTGAGAAATTGTGGGATGATTATGAGCAGCTCAAGAAGCCAACTTGGAGTACGATTACCCCACTTAAATTTTAAAAGTTAGAAAATATAAGACTCTGAGTCACCACTCGAGTGCTAAGGATTGATATGTTCAATAGATTCAGTCAATTTGATTAATAATAATATAGATTGTCCCGCACTCCTGAGGCAAATCAATTTCTACGTAGCTGAACGTGTATTGAGAATGAGAGCAGGATTCCAAACAATGAAATCCAAATCCTCATATGCAGTAATAAATCCATTAAATCGCATTATTGCTAGCTCTAACATATTATATTTTGTAACAATATTGATTTTTTTAATGGCACTTTATAGGCATTCAAAACAATATTGCGCAATACTATTTGTTAATCGGTATTTTTAAATCTGTCTAATGGTTTTACTTTTTTTGATGACAGCTCCTCATTTTTCCATAAATGCGTCAAATCAGCTGTCTAAAAATAAGGGTTGAATATCGACAATATTTCCAGAATTCGAGCAAAATCATAAGTTAATATTTGTTTGTTTAATTCAACACTACATCTTGATCGTCATTGAATGAAATAATCGTAGGATGGAACTACTCTTTCAAAAAATCGTGATTTATGAATTTATTAAAAATGTAAAGATGCACGTGACTTAATGTGTTTATTCTAGTTATAAATTTGGCTAATGGTTTTACTTTTTTAGATAACAGCTCCCCATTTTTCCATAAATGCGTCAAATCAGCTGTCTAAAAATAAGGGTTGAATATCGACAATTTTTCCAGAATTCGAGCAAAATCATAAGTTAATATTTGTTTGTTTAATTCAATACTACATCTTGATCGTCATTGAATGAAATAATCGTAGGATGGAATTACTCTTTCAAAAAATCGTGATTTATGAATTTATTAAAAATGTAAAGATGCACGTGACTTAATGTGTTTATTCTAGTTATAAATTTGGCTAATGGTTTTACTTTTTTAGATAACAGCTCCTCATTTTTCCATAAATGCGTCAAATCAGCTGTCTAAAAATAAGGGTTGAATATCGACAATATTTCCAGAATTCGAGCAAAATCATAAGTTAATATTTGTTTGTTTAATTCAACACTACATCTTGATCATCATTGAATGAAATAATCGTAGGATGGAACTACTCTTTCAAAAAATCGTGATTTATGAATTTATTAAAAATGTAAAGATGCACGTGACTTAATGTGTTTATTCTAGTTATAAATTTGGCTAATGGTTTTACTTTTTTAGATAACAGCTCCCCATTTTTCCATAAATGCGTCAAATCAGCTGTCTAAAAATAAGGGTTGAATATCGACAATTTTTCCAGAATTCGAGCAAAATCATAAGTTAATATTTGTTTGTTTAATTCAATACTACATCTTGATCGTCATTGAATGAAATAATCGTAGGATGGAATTACTCTTTCAAAAAATCGTGATTTATGAATTTATTAAAAATGTAAAGATGCACGTGACTTAATGTGTTTATTCTAGTTATAAATTTGGCTAATGGTTTTACTTTTTTAGATAACAGCTCCCCATTTTTCCATAAATGCGTCAAATCAGCTGTCTAAAAATAAGGGTTGAATATCGACAATTTTTCCAGAATTCGAGCAAAATCATAAGTTAATATTTGTTTGTTTAATTCAACACTACATCTTGATCGTCATTGAATGAAATAATCGTAGGATGGAATTACTCTTTCAAAAAATCGTGATTTATGAATTTATTAAAAATGTAAAGATGCACGTGACTTAATGTGTTTATTCTAGTTATAAATTTGGCTAATGGTTTTACTTTTTTAGATAACAGCTCCTCATTTTTCCATAAATGCGTCAAATCAGCTGTCTAAAAATAAGGGTTGAATATCGACAATATTTCCAGAATTCGAGCAAAATCATAAGTTAATATTTGTTTGTTTAATTCAACACTACATCTTGATCATCATTGAATGAAATAATCGTAGGATGGAACTACTCTTTCAAAAAATCGTGATTTATGAATTTATTAAAAATGTAAAGATGCACGTGACTTAATGTGTTTATTCTAGTTATAAATTTGGCTAATGGTTTTACTTTTTTAGATAACAGCTCCCCATTTTTCCATAAATGCGTCAAATCAGCTGTCTAAAAATAAGGGTTGAATATCGACAATTTTTCCAGAATTCGAGCAAAATCATAAGTTAATATTTGTTTGTTTAATTCAATACTACATCTTGATCGTCATTGAATGAAATAATCGTAGGATGGAATTACTCTTTCAAAAAATCGTGATTTATGAATTTATTAAAAATGTAAAGATGCACGTGACTTAATGTGTTTATTCTAGTTATAAATTTGGCTAATGGTTTTACTTTTTTAGATAACAGCTCCTCATTTTTCCATAAATGCGTCAAATCAGCTGTCTAAAAATAAGGGTTGAATATCGACAATTTTTCCAGAATTCGAGCAAAATCATAAGTTAATATTTGTTTGTTTAATTCAACACTACATCTTGATCGTCATTGAATGAAATAATCGTAGGATGGAATTACTCTTTCAAAAAATCGTGATTTATGAATTTATTAAAAATGTAAAGATGCACGTGACTTAATGTGTTTATTCTAGTTATAAATTTGGCTAATGGTTTTACCTTTTTAGATAACAGCTCCTCATTTTTCCATAAATGCGTCAAATCAGCTGTCTAAAAATAAGGGTTGAATATCGACAATTTTTCCAGAATTCGAACCAATAAATTATAGTTTACTGTGAAAAATGTTTCAAACAAAAAGGTACTGTGTTTACTGTGTTTACACGTTAAGTTTTTACATACCAGACTTTTCCATACATCACTTTAAAGTCCATCTTTGCAAAAACTATGGCGGACTTGCCGCACTCCACCTGAAAACATTTCTAGTTAGCATAAAGATCGTATTTCATCCTAACTAACAATAACCGACAGGTCAGGCTGTCTCGATCGAGAAAATTGAAAGCCACTCGCTGTGGAACGAATTCCGTTGAATTCGCTGCTGTACAGAAATTAGGCTGCTCCGATTGGAACCGCATCGCGGTGCAGGAACGCTGGTAAGTGGCTAATTGAAGGATAGATCGTGGTAGTTAAGACCATTTCGGTTGATCGATCAGCGTGTCTAACACGTCTGAATATTTGAGTCCGAAACACCCTCAGGTGCGGACGCGTTCATTATTCCGACGGCATGATTGAGTCATCAATAACGAACGATCGAGCACAGCCCCCGACACGTTGTGTCTTGAGAGCGCCGGAGCTCGCGCGTACACGAGTATCCTTCCTGGCCGGGGGAAGATGAAAATGGATGGGGAACAAAGGATTCGATCCCGGGGCCGGCGTTATAGTACAGGATTTCCGTGATGATTGTTCCCCGTCGCGGATATAGTCGGATGACGGCTACCCTACGCGGCAAGCCGTTCTTTTGATCGAATACCGTGCGCCCCCGGGATAGATTCTAAGTGGCCGAGTTTGTAGTAGCGAGCATTAAGCTGATTTACGCAGCTGGGAGCTGGAAAAAGGAACCCGGTCGCGCTGATTTTAATCGGATTAATGGCCGACCTAAATCCATTGCCACTGATCCGTTCTCCCGATGGAAATATTACCCGTTTCGCGAACTCTCCCGTGCCCAACGATTCACGGGAATGTTATAATCACGCATCGGTTGCTCCATTTCTGCCCCAGGACCAACGAACGAACGATCAAGTGTGCGCGATTTCACGTGTGCTCTCTCGCTTCCTCTCTCTCTCTTTCTCACTGCGGACCAACCCCTGTCAAAAGCAACGCTGTTTTCGACGTGCGAGCACCGCCTCTCGCAGATTATGCGGCCGAGCATGCTGCGAGGAAGCGTGAAGTTGGCAGAAGTTGCGAACTCCGTGACAAAGGCTGCCTCGCAAAATTCGAGCACCCCCGTTGATCGGTTGTGGAATAAAATCGAGCGTTGCCCGCAGTCCTTTAGTACTTCTTTGTAGGGCAAATGTACTTATTAAAAATACGCGGTATTAAAAGTACATTTTTACGATTCAACGAGATAGTCCAGTCAATGAATGCTCATAAGGAGGGTGTAGAGGGAAGTAGAAGGAACACAATTTTTATCTTTGGGCCTTTGTTTGGAATAGTTAGGAGGTAAATATACTAAAAGTCTCTACTCCTTGGAGGTGAGCAGGGGGGCACGTAGAAGGACCACTTTTTCGGTATTCCGCTTATATCACGGAAACTATGTGTCCTACCGATAAGACTATTCTATACAAAATTAAAGCTGACAAAATGTGCCAAAAGATTGATTCTATTCAGATTTTCGCTATCTCGTATAAAAAAGTTGTAAAATGCAACATTTTGTATTTTCTCTACAATTCCAGTCAAGTGCAATTTTTGAAAAAATTTCTTTTCACATCCTGTAGTGAACTAAGTGCTCTAGCTTCCGAAAAAAGTTTGAATCGTATAGTCCAATATTAAAAAGATCATCGCGTGTTTTAGAGCGTCCAAATATTAATGAGAGCCACTGTATTGAAACGTATTACCGGGAATCCTCTAAACAGAAACTTTTCAAGCTTTTAATTCGAAGCTCGGGTGCATTACGAGAATGAAATTCCATTACGGAATAATGCTAATACAATGAGAGTTTCGCGGGAAGCGGTTGAAAAATGCGGAGCGAAATTGGCCAAACGGACAACACGCTCTTCGTTAAGTTGAACAGGTTCAGTTTTGTTGAACGATAACGGACCCGAGAAGCGAAAAAATTCGCCAGTTCTCGTGTATGTATGTACATACATATAGTCGTGCGGCGGAAAATAAGCTGGTGGTTTCCCTTTGTCGTAAATGCTGGTCAGATGCAAGGGCAAAAACCCGGAGGGCTCTTAAAAAGTTTGCGGTATACGTGAAAGATCTGTTGTGCCACCAGCGACATGTCTTAGTTTCTCTTTTGATGTCGCTGCATTCGAAAGTTCTCATTGGTCGCACTGTATCAACCGCACCGGAAAAATACTCCCGACGAAAGTGCCGGAGAGAAATGTTGGGGCATTAAGCCGCTGCAACTTCTGCACTGCCGTGGACGATGCGACGGGAGCATCTGGAATCGATGTCCGTTGCATAGCGTTTTAAAAATTGAGATATCATGCTCGTCAATTTACCGAAACATCGTTAGAAATATAGATCGTGTTTGCCAGGCATGTTTGTATACGTTCTTTCCAGTCAATTGATCAGTGCATACGGTCTGAAAATTGAGAAATCCTCGTGCAATTTGAAGAAAAGTTATTAAAGTTATGTTATATATGGCTTTTATACTAGGGGATTTTTCGAGTTAATTAAAAACTTTCCGGGCGGTTACATTTTTACACGAAAATTGTACGGCGGAAAATGAAATTTTCTATCCCGTTTGCGTCGGAATAACAAGTTTGCAATGAATCGTACGTGGAGTATCAAAGTTAGGTACTAGCTTGGCGTGTAAAAAAGATGGCAGTGGTATTTTGAAAAAAATGGAAAATTATGTTCGTGTTCTCCAAGGTTCACGCAATAAATTCTGATTCAACAGAATTCGATTCTGACCCTCATCCTCTCAGGAAAAATTCAAAAGTATTACTATAGAATGACCGAATTTAAAATGGATCGATTTAAAAGTACAAAAGTTCTGTACAACATTGGCGTATAAAAAAGATTGCAGCGGTATTTCGAGAAAAATGAAAAATTGTTTTCGTGTTTTCCAAGGTTCATACAATAAATCCTGATTGAAAAGGATTCGATTCAGTCCCTCATCCTGTCTGAAAAAATTCAAAAATGCTACTATGAGTAGGATCGAGAGAATTTCAAATTGATGGAGAAAGTTCTGTACAACATTGATGTGTAAAAAATATTGTAGTGCTGTTTTGAAAAATTGAAAAATTGTTTTCGTGTTCTCCAAGGTTCACGCAATAAATCCTGATTGAAAAGAGTTTGATTCAGTCCCTCATCCTGTCTGAAAAAATTCAAAAGTACTACTATGAGTAGGATCGAGAGAATTTCAAATGGATGGAGAAAGTTCTGTACAACATTGATGTGTAAAAAATATTGTAGTGCTGTTTTGAAAAATTGAAAAATTGTTTTCGTGTTCTCCAAGGTTCACGGATTAAATCCTGATTGAAAGGAATTCGATTCAGTCCCTCATCCTTTCTGAAAAAATTCAAAAGTGCTACTATGAGTAGGATCAAGAGAATTTCAAATGGATTGAGAAAGTTCTGTACAACATTGATGTGTAAAAAATATTGTAGTGCTGTTTCGAAAAATTGAAAAATTGTTTTCGTGTTCTCCAAGGTTCACGGATTAAATCCTGATTGAAAAGAATTCGATTCAGTCCCTCATCCTTTCTGAAAAAATTCAAAAGTACTACTATGAGTAGGATCGAGAGAATTTCAAATGGATTGAGAAAGCTCTGTACAACATCGATGTGTAAAAAATATTGTAGTGCAATTTTGAAAAAAAGAAAAATTGTTTTCGTGTTCTCCAAGGTTCACGCAATAAATCCTGGTCGAAAAGAATTCGATTCAGTCCCTCATCCTTTCTGAAAAAATTCAAAAGTACTACTATGAGTAGGATCGAGAGAATTTCAAATGGATAAGAGATTGTAGTGCTGTTTTGAAAAAATGAAGAATTATATACGTGTTCTCCGAGGTTCACACATCCACATCTCACTCAACCTCTCCAAAAAAACTTCAAAAGAGTATTTCTTTTCAAAAGATCGAACTTGAAATGGATCGAGTACAAAATAATGAAAGTTCTGTATATATTCTGTGAAATGAAAAGTTATTTTCGGGTTCTCCAAGGTTCATATAGTAAGTGCCGACTGATAAATGATGACCAACCATTTAAAACAGAAAGTTCTTGACCTTTCCGGCGGCCATAGATTCGCGGACTTGAAAGATGGGGTGCGCAGGCGACGTTCGCCGGAGCAATTTCGATATTGTTTCCGCGGTAGAAAATATATAACCTGTGAGACTCGCATATTGGAGCTTTCAGCGTAGGTGATCGAGCACGCATTCATCACTCTTCCTGCGAATAGTGTCAGGTTGCGCCATCTAAACTAATATGCCGCGTTGTTTGGGAATAAAATAGATCGATCACGCGCTCTGGAATTCCGGTTCTGTTCGATTCCCCTGTATAAATGTCATGCTCGATCGCGGGAGGCTTTGATTGGACACGGGTCCCGGAGGTTCGCCAAGCAGAAATAACAGAGTCTCGTTTCTTCCGTTCTTATTATGAAGTAAGACGATAACGTACAACGGCGGAAACCATTCCAGGATTAACGATCCGTTTCGAAGAGACTCGAACGCGCGACGGCGAACGTTTCCCCTCGTCGAGTTTCGGCCGAATGCATTTCAATTTTAATCGTGACAGTTATCCTAGAGAAATAGAAATTTATTCGGTCTTCGCCGCCTGGGCGCTCGCGACCCTTTTAATTAAGTGATCCAGCAGAAAATATCGAACCCGCTCGCGCTCCCCGCGTCCGACAATTCCGCGCGCGAGGGAATAAATGTTTTTTTAACGCCGCGCGCGTTTCACGGTTCTTCGTTAATTGCTTCCAATCAACATAACCGTGTAGCGGTGCGTTCTTTCCGAAAAACTACTCACCCTACAATAAAATCCGGTCGATAATGCACACCACACATTTGAAAATAACACCAATAATATTCATGGTCACTTCTGACTACCTAGACTGAATAAAAAATATATAAAAAAGTTTTTTAAGAACTACGATTATATTAAAATGCACTAAAAAGGAGAAAATAATTTTTCCAGTTAAATGATTAATAATATTTTTCCCCAAAGTTTTAAGCAATTAGTTCAACATTTCTTCTGTTATAAAATTAGTGTCGGAATAGATAGAAAAATTTAATATAAATTTAAATAAAATCGCGTGTCGTTGGTGACTATAAAAGTAAAAGCGTGGAGCGCTAAGCTATATTGACGTAATCTTCGTGATCTTCTGCAATGTTCAAAACATGTATAATTGACACAGATTTGCAAAACGTATTTTTTAAATTCTCAATATTGGCCCACATAAAAAAGTTGAAACTAATAACTTTTATTATTTTCCTTGTAATGCCAACCAATTGCAAGTTTTTCGAATTTTCTTTTTCACGTCATGCAGTAACCTAATTGTTCTAACTTCTCAAAAACCCCCAAATCGTATAGTCCGATATTAATTATGAGCAATAATTAATAACGTTTTCAATTTTTGCCCATTTCGGCGAAAACGTGCCCCACTTACGAATTTTTATCTCGGGAACTATTTGTCCGATTGAGCTATATTTTTTTTTTGTTTTACTCGGAAAGGATTGGGCTATTACGAAATAATTTTCTCAACCCTGACAAACAACTTTATAATATAAGTTTTTCATATATTTTTTCCATAATCCTTAAGTCCACCCCACACAATGATCCTATAAAATAAAAAAAGAATTTGTTTAAATTTTTCGACATTATAAAGTTGATTCTCGGGGTTGAAAAAATTATTTTGTAATAGCCCAATCCTTTCCGAGTAAAACAAAAAAAAAATGTAGCTCAATCGGGCAAATAGTTCCCGAGATAAAAATTCGTAAGTGAGCCACGTTTCCGCCGAAATGGGCAAAAATTGAAAACTTTGAAGGTCTGCCATTTCTAAAAAAATTCGAAACCGGCAGAATGATGACTTAAACCCCCCCCCCCCCTAATTTCACACGGACTACAACATATCTCATTTAGAACAAAATCGACGATGGTCCCTGCAAAAAATGATCGATTTGGCATGGAATGATCCAATAGAACTTCTCCAATTTCAATTTTATTTGCCTATTTTAGGATGCACGCTTATATTGCGGTTGTTTATGCGTGTAAAACGTGGCTGATAATGCTCAAATGTTTGCAGTTTAGTGTTTATTACAACGTCGATTCGATTTCGAAAATTATCGCCGCTTTGAACATTTGAAAATTTGCAGGTGAATTCATTTTGATCTGTATTTATAAAGTATGAAATATTGCTGTATCGTAAATTCAGATATTTGTTTTGGTTTTGGAAAGTGTGTTTGTTCGACCAGAGTTATTTGACACGACAAATATTATTGTTGCAAATATTTAAACGATACCAACGATGTTGTATTATTCAACGAGGATTGAATTTTCACTGTTGAATTTCGTTCAAATCCGTCTATTATTTCCAGAGATTATTTAAAACTCTATTTTTAAAACTTGTTTCTCCGGGAGTGGGTGCATCGTTCATGCTTTTCAATTTTATCGTAGCCATACTCGCGTTCATTTTCACGAAGCTTGTAACCCCATCGTGTCGACGAACTTTTAAATATGGCGGAAAGTAGCTTCAGAGATAACATGTTCGAAGTTTAAGAACAAAGTTTAGTAAATGGCGACACAATAGGAATCGATAAGTACTACTTTCAGTAAATGAATAATTGAATGCGAGTACTTTCGAAGAATTGCAGATTTTGAAATTGCAAAAACTGGCAAATTTCCGGTCTACGGGTTCGTTTTCAGGAAATCGATTTTTAAAATTGGCGAGGCATGCGCGTACACGCATATTTCATCAATGCTCGACGTACCGAGCTGAATTCGAATAAACGTTTATTGATGCGTGCTTTGGTTCAGCCTGCGAATAAAATCGATCTCATCCGGGAAAGAGCACAGCTAATAATTATGTATAAGCGGATGTTTCATAAAGACAAACGAGTTGTTTTACGTTATGTTCAAACAGAAGAAATTAATTCTACAATTGAAAAGATGAAATTGACTTCGTGTACAAAAATAATAAATTGATTTTGTGATCAACAATAAAAAATTGATTTTGTGTTGAAAAATGAGAAATTGATTTTGTATCCAAAAAGGGGTAATTGATTTTGTATTAAAGAAGAGAAAATTGATTTTGTATTAAAACAGAGAAAATTGATTTTGTATTAAAACAGAGAAAATTGATTTTGTATTAAAACAGAGAAAATTGATTTTGTATTAAAACAGAGGAAATTGATTTTGTATCCAAAAAGAGGAAATTGATTTTGTGTACGGCAATAAAAAAATTGATTTTGTATAAATAAATAAGAAATTGATTTAGTATCCAAAAAGAGAAAACTGGTTTCATAATCAAAAATTAAAAATTGATCTTGTACTCAACAAGAGCAAATTGGTTTCATATTAAGAAATAAAAAATGATTTTGTGTACGAAAATAAGAAATTGATTTAGTATCCAAAAATAGAAAACTGCTTTCATATTCGAGAAGAGAAACTTGATTTTGTGATCAACAATAAAAAAATTGATTTTATGTTAAAAAATAAGAAATTGATTTTGTATCCAAAAAGAGGAAATTGATTTTGTATTCAGAAAGAAAAAACTGGTTTCATAATCAAAAATAAAAAATTGATCTTGTACTCAACAAGAGCAAATTGGTTTCATATGAAGAAATAAAAAATGATTTTATGTTAAAAAATAAGAAATTGATTTTTGTATCCAAAAAGAGGAAATTGATTTTGCATTCAGAAAGAGAAAACTGGTTTCATAATCAAAAATTAAAAATTGATCTTGTACTCAACAAGAGCAAATTGGTTTCATATGAAGAAATAAAAAATGATTTTGTGTACAAAAATAAGAAATTGATTTAGTATCCAAAAATAGAAAACTGCTTTCACATTCGAGAAGATAAACTTGATTTTGTGATCAACAATAAAAAAATTGATTTTATGTTAAAAAATAAGAAATTGATTTTTGTATCCAAAAAGAGGAAATTGATCTTGTATTCAGAAAGAGAAAACTGGTTTCATAATCAAAAATCAAAAATTGATCTTGTACTCAACAAGAGCAAATTGGTTTCATATTCAGAAAGCAAAAATTGATTTTGTGATCAACAGTAAAAAATTGATTTTGTGTTGAAAAGTAAGAAATTGGTTTTGTATCCAAAAAGAGGAAATTGATTTTGCATTCTAACTAAGAAAACTGGTTTCGTAATGGAAAATAAAAAATTGATCTTGCAGTCAATAAGAGGAAATTGGTTTCATATTCAGAAATAAAAAAATGATTTTCTACCCAAAAAGAGGAACTTGTATTTGTATCCAACAAAAAAATTGCTTTCATATTCGAAAAGAGAAAATAGATTTCTTTTCGATAAGAATAATGTCGGAGAACGTTGAGAAGAATCATCCCTTTCTCTAATTGGTCTGTGTTTTTCGATAATAGCTTGTTAACAAAGCGACGTACAACATTTTCGCACAGGAAGAAGTTCCTCGAGATGGCCTAAGGAACATTCCCCGACATTTTAGGACACCCTGTACAATGAAATATCGCGACAAGTAGGCAGATAACAAATAAGCCTACTAGCTTAAGAAATATTTCCATCAGAACAGAAATTGTACAGACCATAATAAAAGTGGAAGAGAAATATCCACCATTAAATACTGTGGACGCAGCATAACTAAAAAAGATTACAGGAAAAGCAGACGTAGCTGCAATCGGGGGGGACAAGATGGCCCGGGAAACCACTATATGGAAAACATACCAACATCATAAATAAACCAAAAATAAATAAACGAGCATCATACAAATGGCTGTGCAGCGGCACCCTATTTTTAGGGGCGAAGGATTTATAATCGCAATACAAGACCAATGCATAACAACGAGAGACTATCTGGGGTACAGTCAGTCACAAAAGTCTGCTGAATAAATCTCCCATGTTTCAAAGACAGAGGCAATGTTTTTAGATAGTTTCTATATTAACCCAAAATTCACCAAAATTCACCAAAACTCCTCTTAATAACACTTTCCTCTGTCATTCGATAAACATTCGTAGTTAGTTCGAAATAATCAATTTTTAAACATTTCGAATTTATCAGATACGGTTAGACTTGTCAACACTTCGATCGTCGAGACACGTTGCAGAAAATCATATCCAAATTCAACGTTCAAGTATTATACATAATATATTTTTGCTGTTATAATTATTATCAACACGATAGGAATGCTTGTTCGACATCTATTTATTAAACTTGTCTGCAGCTTTACTAGTAAACAAAAAATGGAAACGCTAAACTAATAATTCCATCGGAGGTCGAGCTGCCTCAGGTATATCGGTGTGAACCATTCCTAATCCAATCAAGAAACTTCTTTATTTTTCATTATTTTTCTATGGGACTTTCACGAACTTATTTGTGGCATTTCCCTGATTAAAATCGCACTAAACACGATATCATTTCATCTGTATTTAGTGGTTTAATCGACAATGAAATGGGTCAGTGGAGTGGGGATGAGTCGGAGTGGGAACGCTGGCGCGCAGAGTGGGGATCGCTGAACGCGATCACGTACTACTGAGTATCGCGCGACGAGGTGTGACGTTTAATATTAACAATTTTTTTCTCCTGAACGCACAGTTTTTATTTTTAATTTGTTTTTTAATATTGCATTGTCATCCAGTTCTGAGCTATGTTTAAAGTTTCAAGTCTCTAGCCCATCGGGAAGTGGTTTAAAATTTGATTTCAAGATTTTACGCATACAACAACAACGACTCGTGGTAAAATGACGGTGTTCCACTCGATCGTAGCGCAGGCGCAGACACGACGCACAGTGGTCTACACGGGCAATTTAGCTGGACAAAATTATTCTAGCATTATTTTAAGACTTAAAGCCGTAGTTAAGTAGGTCATTGGATTCGTCTTGACATCAGCTACAACAATATGTAATAAAAAATACTTAGTGGCGTTTAAAAAATTAACATAATTATATTTTTTTATTAAAAAAAAAAATTTGGTGAAATGATTTTATTGGGATTTATAGATGACTGAGTATCGATTAACTTTTGTTTGAAACATTTTCTTGCCAGATTATCCGAAATGTTCAAAACATCGTGGTGAGAATTGGGCATTTCCACCGAAAAACTTCCGAACCGACCGTTTTATGTAAGTGCTTATGAATCACAAACGACAAAAGACTGCAAAAACTGATTCAAATAAAAGTTACATCGTATTTTTAGGCCGACAAATTTGTACAAAAATTTTCGAAAAAAAATCATTTTCAAAATTTATAAATCTTCAAAATTGTTTGCATAAATTTTAGGGGTCCAAAAATACGATATCACTTTTACTCCAACCATGTTTTGATACCTTTTTGTGTCGTTTGTGGCTTACGTAGAAGAGAATCATAGAGATGATTCGTATATCGACGTTGAATTACTAAAAACTGTCTCAAATTCAAAGGTGCAAGTTCGTGCTAATAAAATTGATTTTTTCGGACACTCTAGACTTCTATAAAGATGTTCCAACATGTTCCATCCTAAAGGTTTTTAAAGGTTTTTTTTGCGAGACTGTCAAAGTTTGAATGCTATATACGTTTGAAGTATACTTTCATTTTTAAGCAAATAAACGATATATTTAAGTTTTATTTGAGTTTTGTCCTTTGGGTTCATGCTGGTGTATCCATCATAGAATGAAAAATTCCACAAATATTTCCACTACTAGATGTTCACACAACGAGATATACTAATGAATAGTGAGGTGTCGAACGACGATGAAGAAATACGGAGATGAAAAATGAGTTGTTCGTGGGGGTATATTTTATTATGGGATGATAAAAAGGGAAAAACCAACAGTGATTCTTCTGACCTGGTACCTTACCTCTCATTTACCGAAGCGAGAAATTTTCTGCGAGATTTCCATTTTTGGGTTTTGTCCAGCTAAATGGCCCGTTTAGACCACTGTGCGACGTCTAAACAATTCTAAACAACACGGGAATTGTCCTTCGAGTCGATTCGTACGTTTAACTGTCCCATACTCGTCAATCTGTATCGCAAATCTCGCGGAAAAGGAGGCTTTCATTTAACTGTTAGGAGACGGATGATGTCCGTGTTCCATCGATTGGCGGATCGCCGGCGAAGATGGGGCTAGCGACGAGGTAATTGGTCAGGAGATCATTGTACATAAAGCGGCGGCAATAGAGCGTAAGTGGATTCCTAACGTTGCGGAAACATCGGCGTCGATGAGCGGCAAGACTCTGCCATTGGCAGGAATCGTGGCGCGAGGAACGTGTTGCCATTCACGGTGCCATTTTCGATAAAGCTATTTCAATTCAGTGGTCCGCGTTGCTCCCACACTCCTGCACACAATGATCATCTGTGCGCTGTCCCTTGATCTCTCTAGAATTTCGGAATGCGACACACCGATTTTACCAAACTCTTTTTACCAGTATTTGTGCCATTTTTTGGGTAATTATACAGAGAAGTACTGCCCACTCCGATTTTGATGAAATTTAAATATGTTATGCAGTAAATTGCATTTTAAGGAAAAAACGCAATTCCTAGATTGCCAGTTAAAATTATGCATGCCTCTGGTCAAATTCGGAGAATTTGTTTAAAACAAAAACGAACCTAAAAGAGCAATTAGGACACGAGTAATCTAACTCTTGGCTGTTACTGATCCCCTATTGATTTTCTTGGATACTACTTTTTACATACACATTCCTTACTTACCGACTGATGATTTTGTTGCGTAATTAGATTAGAATCGAACCATGATTATTTTGATTTTCGTCCATTGCATGCCGCACTGTGCGAGGGTTCGATTCTGCGCGACCGTGTTGCCATTGGAGCAATCACAAAGCCGCGGTGGTTGACGATAAGTCAACGGTCACAATTCAGCGGGAACCTACGTCATCCTTTTTCTCGTTCTTCATCCCGATTTTAGGTTTATGGTCGATGTGTGCAACCGTGTATATGAAAAAGCGAACGGGAGAATGAGAGAGGAATGGGGAGAGAGAGAGAGCGATCGTTTGGTCCCGGTTCGCTAGCCCGTTTATCGATTCGTCTATCGCTTTAATTTCACGTCAGTCCAGAGTCAGTCTGTGACGAGAGACGTGGAACATGGAGGCTAAACGTATCGCGATCGACTAAAATAAATACATCGGGAATAAACGTGCTCTGTGACAAACGTAATGAAATTAATTCGCTCTCTCCGAGCTGCCTGGCACGCCCCCGTTCAGATACCTCGTTGACTTCGACAATGACAGCTTTCACTGTAACCAGAGGAAAAAGCCCTTATACTCTTCGCCGCCATCGCTCTAAAGTCTCTCGGCAAATAGACTTTTTACCTTCGCAGCCCCCGATAACCATTTTAAACGACATTATTCAGCCCAGGTCCTCGCGTTCAGATTTTCTAACACTCTGCTGGCGATTTCGAGTGAAAAACAGCCTGTGCAGTGGAAACTGTTCTTCATTCGAATTCAAAATCGAAGCTTTCTTAACAGTTTACCTACCGGAAGCCTATTAATAGGATTTTAATAATTGTGCTGTACCCCAAAAGAAAGCATAGAAATTTTCTTTTATATTGCAATCTTCATTATACAGGGTGAGTCACCAAACGTTTGTACCTCAAATATCTTTGTTGTTTCTAAAGATACGTAAAATATGGTAAGAACAAAGTTGAATGGTACAATGGGGCTGACACGATGCAAAAAAAGATTTTGTTTTTATGTCATTTTTTTTTAGAGATATGAAGGTCAACTTCATTTTTTTAATGGAATGTCCTATTTTTTATACCATATATCGATAGAGTATCTAATCCTGAGTACAAAACTGTTGACCTTCATATGTCCTAAACCAAATAGATAACGAGATAATATCCAAAGAAGAAAGAAAATTTTTTTGATAATATCTCGGTAACTATTAGGTTTAGGACATATGAAGGTCAACAGTTTTATACTCCGAATTTGATACTCTATCGATCTATGGTATAAAAAATAGGACATTCCATTAAAAAAATGAAGGTGACCTTCATATCTCTAAAAAAAATTACATAAAAACAAAATTTTTTTTGCATCGTGTCAGCCCCATTGTACCATTCAACTTTGTCCTTATCATATTTTACGTATCTTTAGAAACAACAAAGATATTTGAGGTACGAACGTTTGGTGACTCACCCTGTATAATAAAAATCAAATGCTGTTCGTTGGTCACGACATCACGGGAGAACGGCTGGACCGATTTGGCTAATTTCTTTTTTTAAATGTTCGTTGTAGTCCGAATCAGGTTTTTAGATTTTAAAAAATTGGAAAAGTATCGCGAAAAAATTGAAAATTCGGGAAAAACTAAAAATGCTTTTAGAATCATATTTCAATACAACAAAAAAACGAACGTCGTAGCTTTTAATCAATATTTCAATAGAACGTCGCAGCTTTTAATCAAAATTTCAATAGAAATTTACATTATCGACGTCTGTTTGCATTATCGACATTATAAACATTCGCCCCAGTTTGTTAATTTCGATTACAATTTATTTCGTTACGTATGCAAAAATAAAATGCGTACCACTAACCCTACTCGTCTTAAATGAAACTATTAGATGATGTCATTAAGGGTGACTTGTTAGTTCATAATGAACATTGCTGTTGCTATTGAAGGTTCCATTAAAAATTGTTTCGCCATGTACCATAGATTCTTCAAAATTATGCAATAATCACCGGTTGGTAATGTGTTAATAATTTTGAGCATAATCTAACAAGAGACATTATCTACAGCGACTCCCAATATTCGGACGCTCTAAAAAAAAAACGATAACTTTGTTAATATTGGGCTATGCGAATTGAACTTTTTTGGGAAGCTGGAGCAATTAGTTTGCTACAGGATGCGAAAAGAAATTTTTCCAAAATTTCCATTTCGCCGGAATTGTAGAGAAAATACTAAAAGTTGCATTTTACAACTTTTTTATGCGGGCCTATGTATATTGAAATTTTGAAAAATACGTTTTGTACATCTGTGTCAATTATATGCACTGTGAAAGTTTCATAGATATTGGTTGATGCGGGAAAAAACGACAGGCATTGGAAGATGTAGGAATCCTTAGAATCAAGAACCATAACTGTTATAACCAAACGGAGAAAATGTCATAGAATAATAAGTATTCGATCGACTAAAATCATATTGGTTACAAATGCGGATTATAAGTAACCGAAAACTTTTTCTCTTGTTTGTAAATGTTATCGTTGAGAGTTTATTTCGATCACTTATAACAGTTATTCGGCGAAATAAATTTATTTCGATCGCTCATTACAGTTATTCGATGAGAGAAATTTATTTCGATCGCTCATAACAGTTAATCGATGAGAGAAATTTATTTCGATGGCTCATAAAAGCTGTCAATGGGAGATATTTTGGTTACTCATAAAAGTTATCGCCGAGAGAAATTTATTTCGATTGTTTATAACAGTTATCGATAAGAGAAACTTATTTCGAACGCTCATAACAGTTATTCGGTGAAATAAATTTATTTCGATCACTCATAATAGTTATCAATAAGAAAAATTAATTTCGTCCGGTCATAACCGTTATTGATGAAGGAAATTTGTAATAGTTATTATTAAATAGTACAATTGCAAATGGTAGAGAATCAATTATTTCATAAATTTATTTATTCTATAATTAATTGCTACAATCAAAATTTAATATGATAAACGAACAGATTTTGTGTTGTTTTTATGGTCTGTTGTACGAAACCTCAATAAATTTCACAGGCTTGCTCCACCCGAAAAAGAGTAGACAGTTCAATAAATAAGCAACCAAAATGAATTTTCTCATCAATAATTATTGTGAACAAGTGAAAATAAATTCGATCATCGATAACTGTTATGAGCGATACAAATAAACTCTCATTGATAACTGTTATGAATAGACATCGGATCTTCATGCAAAATAAAAATTCTATGCATTAATTTTAAGAAGGAGGGGCCACGTAAAGAATTCTTTCATTCTTTAATCATTTTAATACGTTGAAAATAGTAATTTCATGTTTCTAGATTCTCTTTATATTCGTTCTATTTTAAATTGTACGTTTTTTGCCATAATTGCATAAAATCCGCAGTCTAGTTATGAGCACAATAGAAATAAATTTCTCTCATTGATAACTGTTATGAGTGATCGAAATGAACTTATCTCATCGATAACTGCTTTGAGCAATCGAAACAGTTTTTCTTCATCGATAACAGTTATTGAAGAGGATCCAATTTTTTGGAAAACACTAATAAATGTTACTTGTAACCAAAAAGTATAAAAATCGATATTTTTTAATCATTTTGTTCTTCGAATTTTTTTCTGTATATTTTGTGTAGATTATCTTAAATTTAATAATAATCAACTTTTTATTAATGATCTTTATCGTTATGTTTGGTCCCTGGATATAAATGCATAAAATCCGTAGAGGGCTCGCTACGATTATAAAATATATTTATGGAAGAACTAGCTTCTGCCCGCGGCTTCGCTCGCACAGAAAACCGTTTAATGCTCTCGGAAATTGATATTGTTTCTCCATATAAAACTTTTTAACCCCCCCATTCACCCCTATAGAGTTTTAATTTTATGTCATGCCGCAATCTTAGATTTCAAAACCCCTTTTCACCCCCTTAGGGGTTCAATTTTTTAAAATGCCGAAACAGGTGTCTGATTAATTATATCAAAGAGCATTAAGACCAAGTATGAAGTAAATCCGACCACGAACAAAATATTCCTCATACAAACGTTGCAACCCCTTTTCACCCCCTTGGGGGTTCAATTTTTTAAAATGCCGAAACAGGTGTTTGATTAATTATATCAAAGAGCATTAAGACCAAGTATGAAGTAAATCTGACCACGAACAAAATATTCCTCATACAAACGTTGCAACCCCTTTTCACCCTCTTGGGGGTTCAATTTTTTACAATGCCGAAATAGGTGTTTGATTAATTATATCAAAGAGCATTAAGACCAAGTATGAAGTAAATCCGACCACGAACAAAATATTCCTCATACAAACGTTGCAACCCCTTTTCACCCCCTTGGGGGTTCAATTTTTTAAAATGCCGAAACAGGTGTTTGATTAATTATATCAAAGAGCATTAAGACCAAGTATGAAGTAAATCTGACCACGAACAAAATATTCCTCATACAAACGTTGCAACCCCTTTTCACCCCCTTGGGGATTGAATTTCGAAATATCCTGTCTTATCCCTTGTATAGATCATAAGGGAAACCTCTGTGCAAAATTTCAGCTTTCTAAGTCCAAGGGTTTAGCCTGGGCGTTGATAGGTGAGTCAGGACTTCGCTTTTATATACAGGGTGTTTACCTACAGGTGGGAGAAAATTTAAGGGGTGGTTCTCGACGATAATATAAGACGAAAATGAAGAATAAAAAAATTGCGATTTCGGCTTCGTTATTTAGTTATTAACAATTAAAAATCCGCCTAAAATGCTGCAACACTTCTAACAAAAGTATACGTTGCGTACGTCAGACAGGCGCGCGACAGTCTCGTATCAAGTGACAAACCCATGCATACCTTGGTTCTCATTTGGGGCCCCAGCGAGGTGAAAATGTTTAAAAAATCGGTGGACGACATTGAACCTACCTACTCGTTAAAATCCACAAGGGCATTTCTAATATCCGCCCTATGGAATTATCGAGTAGAAGGGGTCAATGCCCTTTCACTTTTAAATTCTTCTCACAAATATCCACAAATCCTTATCCTGTACTATAATTGTTCATAACACCGTACTTAGTATACTGGAATAAACGCTCTAGCACTATTTACAATATCATACACACGCACTACGAGTTTATAGAGTCATGCGATTTCTGCGAACGGAAATCTTCGACGCGTGCGAGAAGAATCGTCCGTACAAGCTAGTATCCGTATGCACACTGATTCAAGACAGCTAATGTAGTCAATGCACACACATGAGATATTTCGCGGTCACAGACAGAATGAGAAAGAATCACGAAATTCGTGAAAACAGGATAGACAATGTATTGGTAAAGCAACGCGCGATGTTTGGGCGGTAGTTTGCTGTAGATCTTCATTTGTTTTATCGATCTGGCATCGACCTCATCAGCTGTCTCGAATCAGTGTGCATACGGATGCTAGCTTGTACGGACGATTCTTCTCGCACGCGTCGAAGATTTCCGTTCGCAAAAATCACACGACCTCAAGATGTCCGTTCCGTCTGTGAGCGAGTCTCGCGACGTAGATCAAGTTCAATAAAGTGCAGTGTTTCAACATTAAAGGATTATACCAGTTCTTTACATTCTCCTCATTCCCCTCAGTAAACTTGTACTCTCTGTAAACTCGTAGTGCGTGTGTATGATATTGTAAATAGTGCTAGAGCGTTTATTCCAGTATACTAAGTACGGTGTTATGAACAATTATAGTACAGGATAAGGATTTGTGGATATTTGTGAGAAGAATTTAAAAGTGAAAGGGCATTGACCCCTTCTACTCGATAATTCCATAGGGCGGATATTAGAAATGCCCTTGTGGATTTTAACGAGTAGGTAGGTTCAATGTCGTCCACCGATTTTTTAAACATTTTCACCTCGCTGGGGCCTCAAATGAGAACCAAGGTATGCATACGTTTGTCACTTGATACGAGACTGTCGCGCGCTTGTGCGACGTACGCAACGTATACTTTTGTTAGAAGTGTTGCAGCATTTTAGGCGGATTTTAAATTGTTAATAACTAAATAACAAAGCCGAAATCGCAATTTTTTTATTCTTCATTTTCATCTTATATTATCGTCGAGAACCACCCCTTAAATTTTCTTCCACCTGTAGGTAAACACCCTGTATATGAGATAATAATGTAGATAATAATAAAAGGAAGGAAATTGGCGAAGGTCATCCAGAATGCATTGCTCGGCAGTGCGACACGACTCGGCCCGCGTACTCTTTGATATTGTATTGCGATGAAATAGGTCGACCAGTGGTAATCTTTTCCGTCGGCTAACAAAGGGAGGCAACATCTATAGCGGTCAACGTAATTTCTGTCGTTCCGCGACCGGTTCCTGTGTAAACGTTCGCAAACGCTCACAAACGCACCCCCCGTTGCCAATTCTCCACCTCCCTCGCCGGCCCCGACCTCTCCGCGTTTAAGCATTCCTCGACCTTGTGTGTCTTTTTCGGAAAAAAAAGTCGAGCAATCACGGCGGACGCTAACGAATCTACAATGGTCGGCGGCGGGCCTTAACAATCGCCGCGGAAAAAAAATGTCGTCGACATTTATCGGAACGAGCTCCACCTGCGCGAGTTCACGTTTGTGGACTTTCGACGGTCGTAAACAAATTCCACGCATTTGCGCAACGTGCAGACGCGCCAGCGAAAACCAAAATGTTTCGTCGTGGCTGGTCGAGAGAGCTTTGGTTTTTGCTCTTCCTTTTCATTGCCGAAATCAATTCGAACCGAATAATTAGACTGCGTGGATCTTTCCGACGAATAAACAATCTCCGTCAATTATGAGAAATGGAGAGAGTACGCACGAATCTATGTTCTCTATCAATTATTTTAATACGTTCGAACACAGATCTTAGAAACTGTGGAAATCTGATAGCAAGAAGGTCTTCGGAGTAATTAGTAGTGCATAAACACGATTCTGTACGAACGTATAGGTGAAGTATAATAATTGCCATAATTGTCCTGTCAACACCGAATCTGCTATTATGTTGTGTATTGCGATACATTTGAATGTATAGCAGCTCAACGGAATATTTTTGAACATTTGACGTAACAGAAATACATCAAATGAATCTTACACACGTTGAATTTTATTTATACCATTTTTCTGGGTTGAAGGTCATTTGAAGGTGATATTGTGTTACATGCATGAATTCGTTATTTTGTCAGCTTGCAACATTACGTTAACGAAAATGTATCATTCCATTTAAAAAAAACATCGATAACCTTGAAATCTCATAAAAATGACCTTGACATTTTTTTCCCCTTACACCGTTGTATGTGGCCCTTCAAACAGTGTAACTTTGTCCTACGAAGTTTCTTTTTGTACAACGAAAAGTAACGGAGATATTTAGGTGTCCTGCTTCATCGAATTCACCCTGTATGTAGAGTGTCCACATTTATATTTTTGCAGTAGCGATGTATTGTTATAGGTATTATTAATAAATTTTTTCAGATTTTTTGGTTTGGTGCGTCGTTGTTAAAAAAATTAAAAACCGATTTTTTCGGCGTTTTTCCCGCGAAGAACTAAGCTAACCTTAAAGTTGTCACGTTCGATTTATTCTGTAAGTCTATCAGGCACTGATAAACCTTGAACATTGTACACACAGAAGCAATTAAACAATAATATCAGCTACATTAATCCTTATTTTCGCGACCTCAAATATCGATTTCTTGCGAGTCTGTATGAGCTGCTTAATGCAAAAACGGGGTAAGTCAATATTGGTTTGTTTGGTTTAATACCACGCCTCTCAAGGAGTTAGTTGTCATTCATTAAAATAAGTGTGATATAATTTTAACGTGTTTTATTAGGTTGTCCCAAAAGTTCCTTCCGGAATGTATTCTTTTAATATTGCTAAATAAATATTAGGTTGTCCCAAAAGTTGGTTTTCGATTCATGCACATAATGCAAATTCATGTTAGGAAGTACTAAAACATCAACATAAAGATTATCGCATTGTTTGTATTTATTTAGCAACATTAAAGGAACACATTCGAGAAGGAACTTTTGGGACAGCCTAATATAAATCTTCTAATTGTTCCTAATTATATCCAACGAACGAGTGTTCTGGCCCGCACCATTTCTCCATTAAATGGCTCATATTTCGGAAATGTAATCCTGCGGGTGTGTGTGCCGTAGAAAATTTTATTAAATTCGCAAACATGTGTTTAATTCAAGTCCATAAAATGTTTTTAATACAATGCAGCAATTAAATAATGATCTCTGACGTAGCCCGTGCCAGTGACGTGTATGTATGTAGCAAGACTTCAATCTGATACTTCTGCAATTAACACAACTGCGAAGTTACTATAATGATCGTCGAGATTCGAAATTTTCCTCGTCCACACTAACGGGCTTCCGGATAAATATAGTTATCCGCTGTTCAAGTATAGGAAGTTGGAACTCTTTACCGGTGATTTGGCTCTTGAAACTTGTCCAATACCACCCACGCTTTATCTGTTGGCGCAGTGAAGCTAGTTACACAGTTGCCGGCAAGTTCGGGTTGTTAGTGTTGCTGCTTGACTACTATAGTCCTTAGTACATCGTCGGTCAAAATTGTAGTGTTCAGAAATTCCGAATTTCCGATATTCGTTGTTCCCGCTGCAAGCGGACCGTTTTATTCGCGTACTTTATCACAAGAAGTGTTCGAATGTTCCACCATTGCACTCTAAACATTTTCCAACGCGTTTTCGTACAGTTTTCAGTAGGGGAAGAGGTTGGGTTTTGTTTTTGGTCTGTAGCTTTTTGCTTGACGAAGATATCAAAGAGTTTTAAATATTAAAGAGTTCTAAATACAGTAATGTCTCTATCGACGCAAAAGACTTTTTGAGCTCCAAAGACCGAGCCGAACGTAGAGAAGGACAGCGCGTGTAAAGACAGACCACAGAGTGAGCCTTTAGTGACTGTCCGCGTCTCTTTCTTTCCCATGCGCTGTCCTTCCTTGCGCCCGAAACGTTCATCGTCAATTAAACCGCGAAATACAGTTGAAATTATATCGTGTTTGGCCTTCTTTTAATCAGAAAAATGCCACGGATATATTGATGAAAGTTCCATTAAAAAATAAGTAGGGGAAGAGGTTGGGTTATGAGATGGGTTTTGGTTTTGGTCTGTAACTTTTTGCTTGATGAAGATATCAAAGAGTTTTAACTATTAAAGAGTTCTAAATACAGTAATGTCTCTATCGACGCAAAAGACTTTTTGAGCTCCAAAGACCGAGCCGAACGTAGAGAAGGACAGCGCGTGTAAAGACAGACCACAGAGTGAGCCTTTAGTGATTGTCCGCGTCTCTTTCTTTCCCATGCGCTGTCCTTCCTTGCACTCGAAACGTTCATCGTCAATTAAACCGCGAAATACAGTTGAAATTATATCGTGTTTGGCCTTCTTTTAATCAGAAAAATGCCACGGATATATTGATGAAAGTTCCATTAAAAAATAAGTAGGGGAAGAGGTTGGGTTATGAGACGGGTTTTGGTTTTGGTCTGTAGCTTTTTGTTTGGTGAAGATATCAAAGAGTTTTATATACCGTTGGAAAGGTGAAGGAAATACGCAACTTTTGTATGGAAAAAGTTTCGCGATTTGACCAACAAGTAAACTTTTATGGCCAATTTTCCGAGGACATGTTTTTTGGCATAAAGATTATCGCATTGTTCGTATTTGTTTAGCTACATTGAAGGAACACATTCCGGAAGAAACACTTTTGGGAGACAACCTAATATATCCTAAGTGTCCTCGACTCTTCAGGTCCAAGTTCGAAAGGATCGTGGTGCTAATTCTTGGATTTGGAACGGTTTCTTTACCTGATCAGTTTCCGGATTGACCTCTACGTTGCGGTATTCGACGGATCCTCTTTGACGCCGCGAAACGAGCCGGATAGGCTGTCGCATTCGATCAGATTTCAGCATATTTTTTCGGAACTGTCGTCCGCTCCGGAGACTGAGAAATTTCCTGACACACGTACACACACGAACAGAGAGAAAAAGGAAAAGCTGAGACGAGATTCTGAGTTGTTGAACCGGGGTTCGGGGGGTCAGAGATCAAAAAGGAAATGAAGGCAGACACGGGCTCGGGCGAGAACGCTGTGTGATAGAGAAGAGGGGGGAGAGAGAGGACCCGTATCCAAGTTTTTCGGCGAACAATTGACGATCCTCCGCCGTATTTGCTGGCTCAAAGCCAAATTTCCTTTCGCCGCGAGAGGATCGCGCCGCGCGCTTTTAACGGATTAATCTTACGGCGAAATTTTATATCTTCCTCGTAAGAAAGTTTCCCGGAGTTCTTCAATTATCTCGTTCGACCTGTCGCGCCCTACTTTCCCCGGGATATTCGCGTCATCAATTATCTCTCTGTCAGCAGCTCCGCTAAGTGGATTGCAAATGTAGTTGTGACGACGCGACCTTGGGAAAAATGTTGCTCGACGTGCAACCTTGGTGACGGAGAAGTAGCCTCATGCTTACAACTTGCTAGAGACGCGTGATCCCCATCGTTCTCGTCTATTTGCAGCCACTTTCACGCTGCCGGGTAACCGAGGAACCCCTGTTTCTTCCTTCTTCGTTCTTTGCTAATTGAAAGCGCGACTTTGTACGATCAGACGGATGTTTATTTAACATAGAAGTTGATGGGGTTATTATTAACGAAATCGACAAAGGGTTTTGAGGACCCATCTAAGATTCCGTGTACATTTCTTGAGGTGCTTACAAACATCATTTCTCGTTGGGAATGGGTTTCTAAGTAACTGGAAACGCTGGGGAATTCTTCTAAACACGTGGATGGACGTCCTTACAGTTCGGCTGGCGGACTCGAAGTGAAGAAAAAGAATGTGGGGGCCCACTTGAAATAAGGAATACCCCAAGGCTGCATCCGTTCATTGCCCTGGCCCTTGGGTACGAGAAATACCAGGCCTATGGGTCCGATATTGGAAAAGGATATGCCCTATGAGGACAGAGGAGACGAGTTATGACGAGTCGCCCACCACCACGGGAGTAAATACGAAGAGTAGGACCTCGGGTGATGTGGGTTATCGGATTTTGAGGAGAAGGATGTGCCCTGGGCAGTGGGGTTTTAGTGGATAGTGGTAGGGATATGAGTCTCGTTCCCTCCAATTTCCATCTAAGGAGGAGTCGAGCCCCACACTACCCCCCAAACTTCATCGTAGGGGGGTGTACGTAAAGGTACCCACTGCTCTGAAACAAAAACAGAAAAAATAGGCCCAAGGGTCCGATATCGGGCGGGTCCCTCCGCCTAGTCCCTCCGCCTACGTTAGCGTAGGCCAGCGCTCGGATTTACTAACTGGCAACGGCTGAGTTTCGAAGGTTACGCCCCTCGACCCGGCTGCGCGTCTCGGTCCCCATGGCGACCCTAGTTCTCCTAGGCGCCACGAATAGCGAGTATGGAACGCCCCTGAGGAGCTTCGAACTAGGACCGCCACACAGTGGGCCATAAACCGATCTTTTTGGACAAAAATCTGCCGACAACTTCGTTAGCTTAGAAATACCTCTTGCAATACTGAAAAAAGCGTTTGGAAAATTAGTTAAAAAGAACGCTATATAATTTTTAAAGAGTCACATGGGGGGCTAAATTATTCAAACTTGGCCGTTACTTTTTAAACCAATGACCATAAAAGGTGTTAGGTAGCGGCCAAGTTTGAATAATTTAGCCCTCCATGTAATTCATTAAAAATTGAATAGCGTTCTTTTAAACTAATTTTTACAAACGCTTTTTTCAGTATTGCGAGAGGTATTTCTAAGCTAACCAACTTGGCCGTATTTTGTTTGATCTCACAACTTTTTACGGCCATAAGTTTTTGTTGGGATCCTTATCTACAAAGCCCCTATATTCTCAACACTTGTCCGAATTGAAAAATATCCAAAAATGGCAAAAGAACAATGGTCTTCTTCCTGAAGGTTTTTGGCACACGCTGTACATCCTCTTTAGCCCACTTCGTTCCAGTTTCTGGAATTACTTTGCGCCGTTTTCGGACATAATTTCAAAGTATGGCCAACGGAATAGAAGAAATTGCTTCGCCGACACAATAATTGACAACCCGATAGAAGAAACGTCACGTTTACGAGACCTCCGCTCTGTTTCTTTCTCCGTCCCGCATAGCCTTACAATTATCCGACACCCGTGAACCGAACTCATTGTACTCGTTAGCGTGCAATTACGGTCGATTTGCTTAACAAAAGTAATTACCATCGCGGTGGCTCGCCAGTGTCAATAAATGGTGTCCTCAACGTTTCAGCTTGAACACCCCCGGCCACCCTCCGCGCTAATTGTTCAGCCAAGCGCCCGTCCTTCGTTTCAACATTCCCCGACCGCTCTATGATGTTCCCATTGTCTCATCTTCGGCCGTTTCAAAGATCGAAGACGCTAGACCTAACCCAGACGTACCGAGCAAAAAGGCGAATCAATTTTCCGGGCTACGGACCGATAACTTCTCATTTTACCCGTCGAGTCGCTTCGCGAATTCCTGCATCCCCTAAATTCGATATGGCCAAACTTTTACCGCGATCTCGTCGTCCAACTTTCGGAACACAGACCGAATTTCTGTCTTCCTAATGTCTTGAGAATCGGCGGGCGAGCTTCCCGTCCAATTATCGCGGCAACTTGCTGCTAATTAACCGCGGGACACTGTGTGCATCCATATTTTAAATCCTTGGCCCGTAGAATCTTCATTTTCGCGACCTCACGCGTCGATCTCTGGTTAGAAATGTAGTTCTCAGGTGTGGTGCAGAAGATTTTGTAAAATTCGCATTTTGTTTAAGTTAATACAAGCAACCGCGATGTTTCAGACATTTTTAAATGCCGATCTCTGGCGTAGTTCGTGCCTGTATTTCCATTTTATCGTGCAAGATTTCAACTCGATACTTCTTATTGGAAAACTGGGGTAAACTTCACTCTTTACCGGACTCAAAATTAATACCTTTCTCCTACGAATTATGATGTATTTGATATGTAATCCAGTAGATTTGTACACGACGCGGTTGCAGATCGAAGTTTCGATCCTCTAGGATCAATAGTTGAGAAGTTATGGTCACTTAAAGTTGAGTATTTTTGACAGATAACGGCGCTCTGTCAAAAATGCTCAACTTTCAGCGACCATAACTTCTCAACTATTGATCCTAGAGGATCGAAACCTCGATCTGCAGGTTCTGTGTACAAATCTACTGGATTCCGTACCAAATACATAATAATTTATAGAGGAAAGGTAAACATTCTGAGTCCGGTAAAGTAAAGTTTACCCGCAATAACTGCTGGGGACAACATCGAAAATTCTAGATCGTGAAATTGTATCCGGTTAAATCGCCGGTTTAGTATTCCTTGTATAATAATTACCGGTGGTGCTTTTTCAGTTATTGTTCAAGTGGAAAGATTTGACACGATAACGGAACAGTACACGGGGTATTATGAATGTGAATAATTAAAAACCGAGTGAGATATTTGTCTTGGAATTACCATTTCGCTAGACGTTCGGCCATCGTTGCTGCGAGTTGCTTTTGTGCCGGGTGAAATACCGCGCGCGGCCCGGTACAATGGGGGTCATTATTTGTGCAACTTAAATATAATACTTCCAAGCGGAGCCGTGTATTTGCATTTTATCCTGAAATAATAGGGCAGTTACTCGAAGGGCGGGAGGGGGGAACGCGGATTTTAGTATTAAGGCAACCATCCGAACAGAATCTGTGAGAAAGTGAAGATTCTTTGTTACGTTTCTACCGAGAATGTTTGTAAACTCGCGTCTAAACGTTCCGAGGAATACACAAACCGAGCATGCCTTCAATTTTACAACGTATTTGCGGAACACAGTCGTAAAATAAAATATATATATATATTTGCTATATTGCATTATACATAAAAATCACACATACAGTGAATCACCGTAATATTCGGACACTTTTAAAAGGGCCATAACTTTTTAAATATTGCACCATACGACTTGGATTTATTTGAGTAGTTAGAACAATTAGTTCACTGCATGACGTCAAAAAGCAAATTTCAAAAAATTGCAAGTAGTTGGAATTACAAGGAAACTAATAAAAGTTGTTAGTTACAATTTCTTTATGTGGGCCAATATTGAAAATTTAAGAAGTACAATTTTGTAGATCTGCGTCAATTATACGTATTTTGAGAATTACAGGAGATTACGATGACAACGTCAATATACACACAGTGAGTCTCACTAATATTCGGACACTCTTAAAAACACTATAATTTTTTAAATATTGGAATATACGACTTGATATTTTTGGAGAAGTCAGAACGATTAATTTGTCACACAACGTGATAGAAATTTTTGACGTGATAGAGAAGTCGTGTTTTTTATCTTTTTTGATCAAATGCAATTTTCGAAAAAATTTCTTTTCACATTCTGTAGTAAACTAAAATTGCTCTAGCTTCCCAAAAAAGTTCAAATCGCACAGTCCAATATTTAAAAAGGTTATGGTGTTTTTAAGAGTGTCCGAATATTAGTGCTCCACGCTTTTATTTTTATAGTCAGTTTTTCTATAGTCCATTTTTATAGTCCGACACTAATTTCATAATAGAAGAAATTTCGAACTGATGCTTAAAATTTTCGGGAAAAATATTATAAATCGTTTAACTGGATTCCGTATTTTATGGAGAACGAGGAAAACAATTATTTCCTCCATTTTAATACATTTTAATATAAGCGTGGTGTTTAAAAAGTTTTTTTTTTATATATTTTCGTCACAAATGCACCAAATCCGCTGTCTGATAATCGCGTTAAGACTTATTTCCGGCTTGCGAAACATGTCGGAATCGCGAGATATTTAATCCTAATGCTCGTTACCGTAAATTTCCGGATATCGTGCAATAGCTAGAACCACCATCGAACACGTGTGTGTGTGTGTTTTAATAATAACGATATTACGAAATTGTCATTACGATACCACATTATCAAACAGGCGAATATGTTCATATCGTCTATTTGAGTTATACGCGAGGAATAAATTATACGGGCATAGACAGTTGCTGGCGCACTTCCAATAAAGGAAAAAATGTACGGCGACCCTCTTTGTACATCTTTGATAAAGTCCTTTGTGTTCTGTCATCATAATTTTCAATGAAATTCCTTTAAACCTTCGTGAAAAGCGGTTCGTCTCTCTTTCCAGTCTGTCCCTTAATAAGTTACTACGTTTATTAAATTACCACTGCAGAGAGTATCTTCGCCAGACCCTTATTTTTTTTTTTCATCGGCACGTCACGTACATTTTCGAGAGACTACAACAGCAGCAAAATCGTCGATGCTTTTAGCGTTTATTTCTGGTAATTTCTTTAAATCCTATGCTATTGGATTTCTGTATATAGCACGTATTGGCCGGCGAATAATCAAATTGAAAGCTAGGAAATATATTGGATTGACCCGCGCCCTTGTTCGGATTTTTACGCGAGTATGAAATGCATTTTATTGTATTTTTTCTCTTTTTTTTTTAATTTGTGAACGCGCACTTTACTCGGTAACGTCTTCGCTACTCCATTTGGCAATTTTGATTTGTGTAATATTTAATTGAGTTGTTTATTTTGAAAGTGGCCCAAGTGCATTTTCGATAAAAATCAAGCTAGCATTTTCAATACTTATATTTTTACGTTATCTTTTCATTTCGAAGCAAATTGTAACAGATATATTTAAAATCAGAAAGATTTTGTGAAAAGGAAATTAGCTGGGTAATAGGATGATACAAATTTTTATTTTGAAAGTGGCCCAAGTCCATTTTCGAGAAAAATCAAGCTAGCAATTTTAATATTTATATTTCTACGTTATTTTTTCATTGTGAAGCAAATTGTAACAGATATATTTTTTAAATCACATAGATTTTGTGAAAAGGAAATTAGCTGGGTAATAGAATGACACAAATTTTTATTTTGAAAGTGGCCCGAGTCCATTTTCGAGAAAAATCAAGCTAGCAATTTTAATATTTATATTTCTACGTTATTTTTTCATTCTGAAGCAAATTGTAACAGATATATTTTTAAAATCACATAGATTTTGTGAAAAGGAAATTAGCTGGGTAATAGAATGATACAAATTTTTATTTTGAAAGTGGCCCAAGTCCATTTTCGAGAAAAATCAAGCTAGCAATTTTAATATTTATATTTCTACGTTATCTTTTCATTCTGAAGCAAATTGTAACAAATATATTTTTAAAATCACATAGATTTTGTGAAAAGGAAATTAGCTGGGTAATAGAATGATACAAATTTTTATTTTGAAAGTGGCCCGAGTCCATTTTCGAGAAAAATCAAGCTAGCAATTTTAATATTTATATTTCTACGTTATTTTTTCATTCTGAAGCAAATTGTAACAGATATATTTTTAAAATCACATTGATTTTGTGAAAAGGAAATTAGCTGGTTAATAGAATGATACAAATTTTTATTTTGAAAGTGGCCCAAATCCAACATCGGGGATGTTTTTTTTATTATTAATATCTATATTGCGATTAAACATAACACCAACAAAAATATAAATAGGCTTTTGAATCCACGCCGACTGGACTAATAAGAAAATGCTGAAATCTGTTAAGAAATATTATTCAACTAGTTAATATTTGATATTAAAACGGTAGTTCATTCCAAAATTGATCGACATATTCGATTTTTAAAAAAATCAGCAAGAAATTCCAAACTTTTGGCCGGCAGCGTAAATAAGAATTGCATTTTTTGTCTGAAACGCCCTTCGATAATTAATTTTGCGATCGACGAGACGCGACGTCTGTGCACGGCGAAAATCAATATTTCAGTTCAACATAACACAATGCATTCGTGTATATATATATAAAAATATTGAATAATTAAATCTATAGGGTGACTTATTTATAAAATTCAATTTGAATTCCCATTAAACCAGTCTCGTCGAGCTCGGACAATGATGCGACGTATTAATACGGCCCGATTAATTTTAATGGACCGCGGGTTATTTAAAGCGATCCGTATTGTAATGTTAACCAAATGCAACGTTAGATAATTAAACTGTGAATTTTACACGTCGATTGCCGTCGGCGAGCGTGACGGAGCACGTTCGTTTGTGTATTTGTAATTAACTCTTAATGTTATGCGGATTGCTACAGAGCTAATCCATTTCTGGACAATGTTTGGCCACGTGTGAAAATATAAAACTATTCGCTATCTGGTTGGATTAAAAAGTGTTCGAGATACGGTACATTCGAATAGTTCATCGAAAAAATAATTCACTTATTGCGTTTATGATACACGATTTTAATGAAATTTTTTCTGCTGATTCTAGAGATATAGAACACACGTGGACACGTGTTCGGGCTTTTCCGCCAATGCTCGTTTTTTACGAGGATGTTCAACATATAATTTTTGTATTTCTCTGTATTATACAGGGATTAATATGAATTGTTCTATTAAATTAAAATTAATATTAATAAAAAAAGATTAATATAAATAAGATTAAATTAATCATTTTTCTCTTCACTTTCTTAAGTAGAATCATATATTTTGTACACATCAGCTGATTGCTGATGATCATTACTTTTTAGACATCCTGTACATTATGTTGTAATAAACTTCATAGGAGATTTCCTAATAAAAGTATTATAAATATATGTTAAATAGTAATATTTAATATAATATGTATTATATTTAATATTAATAATTATTATAATACAATAACTTCCATGTGAAATCTGCATTTATTCGATTTTTTTGAGGTTTCCGATTTTTTACAAGCAGGATTTTCACTTTAAAAATCTGAAACGAATCGCAAAGTATGCATTTGGGTTCTTGACATGTGTCAGATTTTTTTCAGAATTTCTAAACATCATTAACTAGGGAAAATAGGCCGAAAACTGATTTCTCGATTTTACCCCATAACTAACCTCCGGATTGAGATACAGGGTTGAAACTTTGCACAGTATGTTTCTTCTTGTGTGTGGTGTCCTATCGAATAATCCATCGTAGATATAATCCGGCTATAGATGAAGATTTTCTACGGCACAGCTTAAAATTACATTTCCAAGATGCGAGCCATTTAATTCGTTCGTTGGATAATTTAGGAACAATTAGAAGATTTATAAAACACACGTGTGTGAACTAAACCGACGACTTCCTCCTCGTTTGCGCTAAACGGTTCATAATATAAAGTCGTCAGAAATCGATTGTTTGAGGCGGGAAAAGTGAGGAGATCACGTGGACCAAGATTTTGCACAATGAATGCTCAATTGTCCCGCTGTTAATTTGTATTTCTTCCACGCAAAAATAAGCGTTCGGAGCAACTCGGTTGAGAAAGAAAGAGCACAGCGGCTTTATCAATGGTCGTTACTAGCACACCGGCGAGGATATCTGACCTGGCCATGATAAATGGAACATTCAGTACGCTAACACGCGTTACGTGCGCCAGCAAAAGCGTGGCAACGGCATCGGACGTCAATGAAGCACTCCTGTCGCGGTGTTCACGGGCGAGACTATTAAAAATACATCAGCGTAGACATAAATGAAGCGTGAGGAACTAAAAATACCTTCCCGGTACGATGGCCGCGAGTCACTTAACGTTGAAAACCGAGAAGAGGCTCACGACATTCCCGGAAACATTCGATCGCGTCGTGGCAACCCTGAGTCATTATACAGGGCGACAAGAAATAACGGAGTTAATCATTTCTTATTATAATTCTGTCAAGTTGACAAATTTTGAAAAGCCAAATAATAACAACCATAACATGGTCCCTTAGTATTCATATATTTAAGAAGTTACGAAGTGGCCACCCTTTGAGGCTCAAACGTGTCTTGAAATTTTCGGCAATGGGCCGCAGCTCTTCTGGCGTCATTCGGTCCCACTCCTGGTACAGAGATTTTTTCAATGACTCCAAAATTTTCCACTGCACTTTTTCAATTCCCGCTCCCATTTTTCAGTTTTCAACATTAATTTCTCAATTTCAACTTTAATTCCAACATCAATTTTTCAATTTCAACTTCAATTTCAACATCAATTTTTCAAATTCCACTTCACTTTTTCAATTTCCGCTTCCATTTTTCAGTTTTCAACATTAATTTCTCAATTTCAACTTTAATTCCAACATCAATTTTTCAATTTCAACTTCAATTTTTCTGTTTTAACATCAATTTTTCAATTTCAACTTCAATTTCAACATCAATTTTTCAAATTCCACTTCACTTCTTCAATTTCCGCTCCATTTTTCAGCTTTCAACATCAATTTCTTAATTTCTACTTCAATTCCAACATCACATTTTCCATTTCAACTTTAATTTTTTCAAGTTCAACTTCAGTTTTCCAATTTCAACCTCAATTTTTCGATTTTCTCTTCAATTTCAACTTTAATTTTTCAATTTCAACATTAATTTTTCAATTTCTACTTCACTTTCAACTTCAATTTTTCATTGTCAATATCAATTTTTCAATTTCAACATCAATTTTTCAATTTCAACTTCAATTTCAACATCAATTTATCAAATTCCACTTCACTTTTTCAATTTCCGCTCCATTTTTCAGCTTTCAACATCAATTTCTTAATTTCTACTTCAATTCCAACATCACTTTTTCCATTTCAACTTTAATTTTTTCAAGTTCAACTTCAGTTTTCCAAGTTCAACCTCAATTTTTCGATTTTCTCTTCAATATGAATTTCAACTTTAATTTTTCAATTTCAACATTAATTTTTCAATTTCAACTTCACTTTCAACTTCAATTTTTCATTGTCAATATCAATTTTTCAATTTCAACATCAATTTTTCAATTTCAACTTCTTTTTTTCAGTTTCAACATCAATTTTTCAATTTCAACTTCAAATGCACGTAGAAGATCCTCCTTTTCGGTTTTCCGCTTATATCTCGGAAACTATGCGTCCTAGCGATAAAACTATTCCGTACAAAATTAAACCTGACAAAATGTGCCACAAGATTGATTGGATTCAGTTTTTAGCTATCTCGCATAGTTTCCGAGATAACCGCGCTCAAAGTTCACTAATTGTGCTGAGGAGTTAGCTAGTCAAATAAGACAAAAAACGTGAGGCAAATTTCTTTTTCACAATTAGTGAACTTTGAGCACGGATATCTCGGAAACAATTTTTTAATTTCGAAATAAAGAGCATCGTCGTATATCGGAATAAAACCAGACTTGGGAAAAAATTTAATCAACGATCGACGATTACAGGGTGACAAGAAATAACGAAGTTAATCATTTCTTATTATAATTCTGTCAAATTGACGAATTTCGAAAAGCCATATAATAACAACCACTACATGGACCTTTAGTATTCATATATTTAAGAAGTTTCGAAATGGCCATCCTGTGCGCCGATACAGAGGCTCAAACGTGTCTTGAAATTTTCGGCAATGGGTCGCAGCTCTTCTGGCGTCGTTCGATCCCACTACTGGTACAGAGATTTTTTCAAGGACTCGAAACGTTTATGGAGCCGAGCACACGCCCTGGCCTCCAAAATTTATTCAGCAATTACGAAAGAACAAAAGCTTTTTGCAAAATTGCTATATTTATTAATTGATCGAAACGGTAGCGCCGAAAGCATCTTCACAAATTAGATATTCAACACTTACGATCGATAGTTAGGGATTAATTTAATACAAGAAGTGTTCGAATGTTCCGCCGTTGCACTCTAAACATTTTCTGACGCGTTTTTGTAAATTTTTTAATCCATGTATTTGTTGACACAGAAGAAAGAAAGAAAGAAACGGTCGAATGATTTGGCAGGTAAATTGCTCTAATTAGGTTTTTTAAGCAACGATACAACGACTATTCTCGTCGAAAATGCATCAAATCGGCAGTCTAGCTAGTAAACCAATCCTCATAACATCTAAAAAGAAAAAACTCATGCTGTTGGATCCAATTTTGAAAAAGTTATTCGTTTTTGACAGGTGTACGAATACTTCGTACATCGATACGATACGAGACAAGTCATTTCTTACGAAATGAGCTGCTGGATCGACCGTCCGGAAGGTTAAAAACCACTAATAATGTAATCTAAGAAAACGTCGTCATTTGTTAGCGGCGCAGTAATTAAGGTTGCGGTTTGACCCTCGAAGTTAGAAGTTTCGCTAGAAGTTTCCACCGTCGCGTCGCGTCGTCGTCGTCGTCTACGTTTTCCGCAGCAAGTGTAGGTCACCGGAGGATTCCATCGCGATGCCCCGTTTTCACTCCCCGGAAAAAGGAACAAGTTAAGAAACTGCCGCATCCTGTTAACCGTGTCTTCGGGGGGGATCCGTGGCAACGAATGTCCCACGCAATCGCCACGATCATGCATTTAATTGGCCCTTTCGGAGCCGCGGCACCGAAACAGGCCATCCAGAACACACGGTTCACAAAAAATCACTGGCGTTCCCTATCGATCTCGTTCCTTTTTCGAATATGCTACACTCGACTAAAAAATCAAAGAGTTTTCGATAGAAATGAGGTAGAGCGATGAAATTTTTAGAAAATTAAAGCTGAAACATTGCAGGATATGGGAGAAATAGGGCGATTATGGTACGAACGTTTTTTAACCTTGAGAAAATTCGTTAAACATGTAGAACGGTCCCACTGTGCGGCGCCCCTATCTATCAAAAATACTGCAGATTGCTCAACTTTACCAACCATTGATCCTACAGGATTGAAACTTCGATCTGCAGGTTCTCCGGGTAAAAATCTACTGGATTACATACCAAATACATCATAATTTATAGGAGAGAGGCACTTTTGAGTCCGGTGATGTAAAGTTTGCCCTCTTGATATTCTTCTAATGCTTTGACCGTTTTAACCCTTGGGTCATTCCATGCCGATTTTGTTCTAACTGTAATATGTTGTAGTCCATGCGAAATTAGGGGAGGTTTAAGTTATCATTTTGCCGGTTTCGAATTTTTTTAGAAATGGCAGGCCTTCAAAGTTTTCAATTTTTGCCCATTTCGGCGAAAACGGGCCTCTCTTACGAATTTTTATCTCAAGAACGGTTTGTCCGATTGAGCTAAATTTTTTTTTGTTTTACTCGGAAAGGATTGGGCTATTATAAAATAATTTTTTCAACCCCGAGAATCAACTTTATAATGTCGAAAAATTTAAACAAATTCTTTTTTTATTTTATAGGATCATTGTGTGGGGTGGACTTAAGGATTATGGAAAAAATATATGAAAAACTTATATTATAAAGTTGTTTGTCAGGGTTGAGAAAATTATTTCGTAATAGCCCAATCCTTTCCGAGTAAAACAAAAAAAATATAGCTCAATCGGACAAATAGTTCCCGAGATAAAAATTCGTAAGTGAGCCACGTTTCCGCCGAAATGGGCAAAAATTGAAAACTTTGAAGGCCTGCCATTTCTAAAAAAATTCGAAACCGGCAAAATGATGACTTAAACCCCCCCTAGTTTCGCGTGGACTACAACATATTTCAGTTAGAACAAAATCGGCGATGGTGCCTGCAAAAAGTGATCGATTCGGCATGGAATGACCCCCTTTGCACTCGAAGCTATTTTAACTGGAAAATTAAACATTTCTTTCGATCTAGAATATTTCCATTCCCTATGATTTTTGAAACTTTATGGATATATGAAATTGGTATAATACCTTATACAATACCTAAATGGTTAGTAATTGATTGGATACCGATATATTTAATAATGTAAACAATATTTTGAATAATGATACAGCAATTTTTGGTGGTTCCCCCGGGGGAGGGGGAGCAACTGAGTGCAAAGGGTTAAATCACACCTAGATTTTTGTCATAAATGCATAAAACCCGCAGTTTTTACTTATAAAATGTTGATTTCGCACGTAAATTCGCAGCTCAATGACGAGAATTAAAATATCAGGATTTTGGAGCGACACCTGTCCGAAAAGGTGCAAACTAGTCGGCTGAAAGAACCGGTTCAGTCGTTCGCGATAAGAGGAGAGAGTGGAGGGCACTCGGACAGTTGCAGTTGCGATGAGAATTTTATTGATAAGAGGGGCACAGAGAAAACGTTTTCCCCTGGCATAGCGGATCGATAATGCTTGTTCTATTGGCTGCAGCCGCCGCGCCGCCGGTCGGGACCTCGTCTTCCTCTCTTTTCGTTTGTCTAGGACGTTCGTCCATTGTTCCGTTGCTTGTCAAACGCAACGTTTCGTTTCGCGGATGGATAAAAATAGAGAAAGAGAGAAAGAGAGCATCGCGTTCATTCCGATAAACAATATCGTACTTTCACTTTCGAGATATTGCCGTTTAAAGTTTGGATAACTAATTGTTTGTTCTGACGATGTTTCCTTGTTTTCTTTTTAAAATATAATAAAATATAAGTATAAAATATATGAACCATTATCTTCAGCAGAATATTTAAAGTAAAATTAACAGAATATTCCGAGATGAAATTCGAATATTTTGAATATTCTTCAAATAATTGAATAATTCAAATAAACTGATTTATGCTTATTGAACATGAACGTATTGAATATGAACCATTATCTCTTCAGCAGAATATTTAAAATAAAATTAACAAAATATTCCGAGATGAAATACGAATATTTTGAATATTCTTCAAATAATTGAATAATTCAAATAAACTGATTTATACTTATTGAACATAGACGTATTGAATATGAACCATTATCTTCAGCAAAATATTTAAAGTAAAATTAACAAAATATTCCGAGATGAAATCCGAATATTTTGAATATTCTTCAAATAATTGAATAATTCAAATAAACTGATTTATACTTATTGAACATGGACGTATTGAATATGAACCATTATCTTCAGAAAAATATTTAAAGTAAAATTAACAAAATATTCCGAGATGAAATCCGAATATTTTGAATATTCTTCAAATAATTGAATAATTCAAATAAACTGATTTATGCGTATTGAATATGAACCATTATTATCAGCAGAATATTTAAAATAAAATTAACAAAATATTCCGAGATAAAACCCGAATATTTTGAATATTCCTCAAATAATTAAATAATTCAAATAAACTGATTTATACTTATTGAACATGGACGTATTGAATATGAACCATTATCTTCAGCAAAATATTTAAAGTAAAATTAACAAAATATTCCGAGATGAAATCCGAATATTTTGAATATTCTTCAAATAATTGAATAATTCAAATAAACTGATTTATGCTTATTGAATATGAACCATTATCTTCAGCAGAATATTTAAAATAAAATTAACAAAATATTCCGAGATAAAATCCGAATATTTTGAATATTCCTCAAATAATTAAATAATTCAAATAAACTGATTTATACTTATTGAACATAGACGTATTGAATATGAACCATTATCTTCAGCAAAATATTTAAAGTAAAATTAACAAAATATTCCGAGATGAAATACGAATATTTTGAATATTCTTCAAATAATTGAATAATTCCAATGAACTGATTTATACTTATTGAATATGAACGTATTGAATATGAACCATTATTTTCAGCAAAATATTTAAAGTAAAATTAACAAAATATTCCGTGATGAAATCCGAATATTTTGAATATTCTTCAAATAATTGAATAATTCAAATAAACTGATTTATGCGTATTGAATATGAACCATTATTATCAGCAGAATATTTAAAATAAAATTAACAAAATATTCCGAGATAAAACCCGAATATTTTGAATATTCCTCAAATAATTAAATAATTCAAATAAACTGATTTATACTTATTGAACATGGACGTATTGAATATGAACCATTATCTTCAGCAAAATATTTAAAGTAAAATTAACATAATATTCCGAGATGAAATCCGAATATTTTGAATATTCTTCAAATAATTGAATAATTCAAATAAACTGATTTATGCTTATTGAATATGAACCATTATCTTCAGCAGAATATTTAAAATAAAATTAACATAATATTCCGAGATAAAATCCGAATATTTTGAATATTCCTCAAATAATTAAATAATTCAAATAAACTGATTTATACTTATTGAACATAGACGTATTGAATATGAACCATTATCTTCAGCAAAATATTTAAAGTAAAATTAACAAAATATTCCGAGATGAAATACGAATATTTTGAATATTCTTCAAATAATTGAATAATTCCAATGAACTGATTTATACTTATTGAATATGAACGTATTGAATATGAACCATTATTTTCAGCAAAATATTTAAAGTAAAATTAACAAAATATTCCGTGATGAAATCCGAATATTTTGAATATTCTTCAAATAATTGAATAATTCAAATAAACTGATTTATGCGTATTGAATATGAACCATTATTTTCAGCAGAATATTTAAAATAAAATTAACAAAATATTCCGAGATAAAACCCGAATATTTTGAATATTCCTCAAATAATTAAATAATTCAAATAAACTGATTTATACTTATTGAACATGGACGTATTGAATATGAACCATTATCTTCAGCAAAATATTTAAAGTAAAATTAACAAAATATTCCGAGATGAAATCCGAATAATTTGAATATTCTTCAAATAATTGAATAATTCAAATAAACTGATTTATGCTTATTGAATATGAACCATTATCTTCAGCAGAATATTTAAAATAAAATTAACATAATATTCCGAGATAAAATCCGAATATTTTGAATATTCCTCAAATAATTAAATAATTCAAATAAACTGATTTATACTTATTGAATATGGACGTATTGAATATGAACCATTATCTTCAGAAAAATATTTAAAGTAAAATTAACAAAATATTCCGAGATGAAATCCGAATATTTTGAATATTCTTCAAATAATTGAATAATTCAAATAAACTGATTTATGCTTATTGAATATGAACCATTATCTTCAGCAGAATATTTAAAATAAAATTAACATAATATTCCGAGATAAAATCCGAGATCCGTATTGAATATTTCCGAGATAAAATCCGAATATTTTGAATATTCCTCAAATAATTAAATAATTCAAATAAATATAATAATAAATATAATAAATATAATAAATATAATAATTCAAATAAACTGATTTATACTAATTGAATACAAACGAAATGAAATCCGAATATTTTGAATATTCTTCAACTAATATCCTATTTTGAGATACTTCTTTAAATAAAATACTTGCTAGAATAAATATACGGATGAGAAACAAAGAGGATTATGTACTATTTACTATTTAAAATGCTATTTCACCCAGCTCTCCATACGAGGATTAATAGTTTCGCGAATATCAAGCAAGTATTTTCGAAATTTCGCAGGAAATATCGAGAGCGAGCCATTTTCCGTACGGAATTCTCGATTATGTAGATCAGTTATTAGGGGAAACTGGAAACTCGCATTGAACGAGAGCGTGTGTGTGTCGTGGCAATGGAAACGTTCAAGTTGGCTCCGACAGAGTTGTAAAAGTTGTACGGATAGGTCGCGGCCGAGAGGCCAGAGACGATGGCGCAAGATCGACGTTGAGTTGTATTTTCGTTTGGAGAGTACCTCCGCCCCGCAAAACTGGGCCACAGAAACTTACAAGAAATTGTAATCGGCAGTCTTACAGTTGTCTTGTAACTAGATAATGCCGTCGGAAAGTTGAAAGCCACTTTTCCCCGGCAGCGACAGCGCGTCAGGAATTAAACGGAAGTGGCGCGGCGGCGCCATGCGATGAGAGAGGGCCGTCGTAATTAATTCTTGAATGTAATTTTAATAAATCCCCGGGAACACCACTCTGTGTACGTGCTGAGACAAATATTTGGACATTAAAATGCTGCTGTTCCTCGGCTGTTTGATAATTGTCATTCCTCTGCCGGTCAAACTTCCACCGTGCGGACGCGCGCGTAATATTCAGGCGAATGATAATAATCATCGGATAGCCACCGAACATTTTCTTGTTTATTTTACGCGTCACCCTTTCGCGCGAGAATAAATCTTGTAGACACGTACACTCTGCCGCTCAAAAGTATCCGGACACTTGCGAATTGTGCAACAGCAACGCATAAAAGTTACCTGAGCATCGAAAATACTGACTAAAATCGATCTTTATACAGGGCAGAGTTGGGCAAAATGTAATTTCAATTACAATTACAATTACTTGCCAATTATTGTAATTTGGAATTGCAGAAATACAATTACAATTACGTGTAATTGTAATTGGTAATTGCAATTACTTGACGAATCACTGTAATTGTAATTGTGGTCCGCAATTACAATTACTGGTTGAGCGAAAGTAATTGCAATTCCAATTCCAATTACATGTAACTGTAACTGTAATTGTTAGTAGCAGTTACAAGACTTACAAGTAATTGTAGCTGGTAACTGCTACTAACAGTTACAGTTACAATTACATGTAATTGGAATTGGAATTGCAATTACTTTCGCTGAACCAGTAATTGTAATTGTGGTCTGCAATTACTCTGCACCAACTCTGATACAGGGTGAGTCACCAAACGTTTGTACCTCAAATATCTTTGTTGTTTCTAAAGATACGTAAAATATTGTAAGGACGAAGTTGAATGGTACAATGGGGCTGACACGATGCAAATAACAAAATTGCGTTTTTATGTCATTTTTTTAGAGATATGAAGGTCAACTTCATTTTTTTTAAATAGAATGTCCTATTTTTATATCGATAGAGTACCAAATTCTGAGTACAAAACTGTTGACCTTCATATGTCCTAAACCAAATAGATGACGAGATAATATCCAAAGAAGGAAGAAAATTTTTTTGATAATATCTCGTAAACTATTAGATTTAGGACATATGGAGGTCAATACATTTTTACTCAGAATTCGATAGTCTATCGATTTACCATACAGAAAGTAGGTACTTCCATTAAAAATAGTCAGGGTGACCTTGAAATGTCCTCTATGCCTCAACACACGCAGAAAATGTTTATGTCACAATATGCCCTCCTCTGTACCGTGCAAATTTTGTTCATAACATTTTTCCATATTATGACAAATAACGGATATATTCCAGGTGGACATAGTTATTGCTAGGGATGCCGATTATTAATCGATTATTTAAAAAATCGATCATTTTCATAAAATAAATCGATTTTTAGAATCGATTCTTCAATGTCCGATTTTTACAAATAATCGATTCTAAAATTGTAAAAATAATCGATTTTTATGGCAAATTGTATGACTGTACGTGGAGACCGTGGAGTATGTTTATGCGGAGACTGTATAAAGAGAATAAGAGCATCAAAAGTAACTATATAAGTTTTCCTTCCTAAAACACGACAATTCTACTGCACATAATGATTCTAACGAAACTCGTTCATTGGTTAATTCTCTACTCGTACTCGGCCGACCACGCGACCATTGGTTGACGCGCAACGACATATGTATATATGTATCATTGCCCTTCGAAAATTGGTTATTAGACTGAATCTTTATACAAAATAAAAATTTTCTACACCGATTGCAAGAAATAGAAACTAAATTGAATGTTACCTCTACCCGTAATGATCTTAATATATGTATAGAGGAGAAATTATATATTGATATCTTCAATTTTAAAAATTTTTCAACTTCTTCGATTTTCATATACTCAATTTTGCTATAAATGCATAAAGATCCGCAGTATAATAATTATTATTACTTTATTTCTTTAATAAAAATGTCCAACAAAATTTCGATCTTCGTTTTTTTATCATTTTTAGACATTTCTAAAAAAAAATCGAATATTCAAAACATCGATTATTTGTAAACGATTTTTTAGTGGATCGATTCTTAAGCTTCGATTATAATCGATTCAGAAAAATCGATCTTTTTGAAAATAATCGGCATCCCTAGTTATTGCCCTTCCCTGTATACAAAACTTACACGGTATAGAGGGGGACATATCGTAACAAACATTTTCTGCGTGGGTAGAGGCATAGAGGATATTTCAAGGTCACCTTGATTTACTTTAATGGAGACACTTGCTTTCTGTATCGTGAATCGATAGACTGTCGAATTCTGAGTAAAAATGTATTGACCTCCATATGTCCTAAATCTAATAGTTAACGAGATATCATCAAACAACTTTCTTTTTTCTTTGAATAATATCTCGGTAACTATTAGGTTTAGGACATATGAAGGTCAACAGTTTTATAAACCGAATTTGATACTCTATCGATCTATGGTATAAAAAATAGGATATTCTATTTAAAAAATGAAGGTGACCTTCATATCTCTAAAAAAAATTACATAAAAACAAAATTTTTTTGCATCGTGTCAGCCCCATTGTACCATTCAACTTTGTCCTTACCATATTTTACGTATCTTTAGAAACAACAAAGATATTTGAGGTACGAACGTTTGGTGACTCACCATGTATATATACATATTTATTACTTTTTTCATGGAGTAACCAACGTTTTACGTTAAAAACTGTTGTTCTTTTGTTACTTTGCTTTTTTATCGAGATACGAGGCTCGCCTTCAGTTTTGTCAATTGAATGTCGACTATTTTACTACGCTTATATTAGCTTGCCGAGTTGTCGTCGTTGTTGTATGCGTTAAATCTTGTAATCGAATTTTAAACCACTTCCTGATGAGCTAGAGACTTGAAACTTTAAACATAGCTCAGAACTGGATGACAATGCAATATTAAAAAACAAATTTTTAAGAAAACTGTGCGTTCAGGAGAAGAAAATAATTTTAATATTAACCGTCACACCTTGTCGCGCGACGCTCGGTAGTACGTGATCGCGTTCAGCGATCCCCACTCCGCGCGCCAGCGATCCCCACTCCACTTCGACTCATCCCCACTCCACTGACCCATTTCGCACCGAAGGAGCTCAGTCTCTCGTCTCTCGGAGTCATCCCCTCATTCTATCTCGCGTATTTCCATATCTTGCGTTCCTATATCTTACTATTTCATACCAGTATTACTATATCTTGCGTTCCATTTAAAAAAAAAGACTAAAAAGTAGAAGATAAAATATATAAAAATACTTTTTAAAAACCACGCTCATATTAAAATGCACTAAAGAGTAGAAAATAATTTTTTTAGACATTAGTGACTATAAACGAAAGCGTGGAGCGCCCACGAAGATTCCGTCAATATAGTTTAGCGCTCCACGCTTTTATTTATAGTCACTAATGTCTAAAAAAATTATTTTCTCTTTTTAGTGCATTTTAATGTAAGCGTGGTTTTTAAAAAGTTTTCTTTTACATATTTTTTTCTATTTATTTCATTTATCATCTTAGTGAATAGCGATATTATATATAAGGGGTTGTAGTTACAAGAAAATTGCAATAATTATATATACAATTATTAATTATACAATAATTAAATGTCTGTTTCTTCCCTGAAAACTTTAATACGTTACATTAATAATAACGAATATTTCACTGCCTTAATGCAATGTATTTTATATAAACAATTATTTTCGTTAAAAGTACCCCTACATCAAAATGAATTAAATTCAGACTGGACCAATTATAAAACTTTGTATTGTGCGGAGAATTGATGGAGGAGTGTGTTACATTGTGTATTGGGAAATTAATTTTCAGTATTCGTTTCGAACATTTCTGTAAATGAATTTTCTTGCCAATGCTTTCGCTGCGTGTAAGTTTTGTTGGCTTTAAAGTTAATTAATTTTATAAATTTTCTCTCTGTACATTGTTGCACATTCTCCTCGCTGAAGTTCGTTCAGCCGGCAATTGTTTCATTATAATCGAACAAAATTTGCATTCTTACCTGCACTGCTGACTGCATTCTTCTACAGTCTTGTATAATACTTTTCGAGGAAGTTGCGCAGGCAAGTAACTGCTAAGTAGAATGCAATTTATCGTAGAACGGAGTTACTCTCAAAGTTCTCCGGCATTTGCATCGAGTGGGTATCGTAACGTGCGGTTTCAGAGGTTTTACAAACTTTCGCCGCATTATATAAACTAACAACGATGGCTAATAACCCTGAGTAGGATTTTTCTCTGATGCCAAAGCTCGCATATCTAACATGAATTTATAGATAGATTCCACTTCTACTTGCAGTTTCGAAATGCGTAAAATAATATTAATCCAGTGACAAAACTGTTTTGTTTTAAAGGAAGATTTTAGAAGCACATTCGCGACATTTTTCTGCTTCGAATGACACCAAACAGGATACAGTTTGGATCGTATTTACCCGTTTAATTCACAATATACAGGGTCATCCGTTTTTAAACGTCCAAACGTTAACCAGCTGTAGAGGACCCCAAAATGGAACAACTTTTACCCCTATCACTTTTTTTGTTTCGGCCTTGATTTCCAGATAATTGCAAAAAACCATCATTTTTTGAGTTTACATAAAATTAAATATCTCAGGACTCCAATGGTGAATCTTGATGGTTTTTCCTTTGTTTAGTTTAAAATAAGTAGGGTCATCTTTTTTATTAAATAAACGTTTTTGTATGACCTTCAGATCATGGTTTTTTGGCGTGGGGCACACCGTGGAGCCTGAAAGAAATAAGTTGGAAAGTGGCGGTGTGCCCCACGCCAAAAAAACCATGATCCGCGGCGAGGCAAGCCGGGACGCGACATAATGGCGTCGCCACTAAGAGGGACAGAAACGCAAAATGTTACATTCGAAAGCGGCTGGTCGTAATAGTTTCCGGCAACTCGGCCCGCTTGTCAGTCGGGATATGTTTCGGGCGACACACACCCACACACACACACAGCCACACACGCGGGATGCAAATACGTAACCTTAGGCCGTAATTAGAGAAATTAGAAGAGCACGAAGGTCGACGACGTCTCGTGTGTGCAGGCGCGTGTTCGCGTAATTTAGACCTCTTCATGCTCCCCCCCGAAAATCTGCCGCCTTCGGCAACGACCCACCACCAAATAAAACCGTGTCCGTGAGGTTAAGTGCTGTGTCAGCGACTCGTGACATTCCTTAACCCCCACCCGTGGTTCAGACTCATTAATTCACGCCGAAGGAACGGCGGAAACTAATTACACCCGGCCGCTTTATTATAAACTGCTGGATCAGTGCGGCTGCAGATAATGAAACGAACGAGCCGTCCACTCGGCAAAGAGAAAAAAGAAACCTTCGCCCATCCCCCTCCCGCGCTCCCCACCCCTCGCTATTCTAATCGATACGCTTAAAACGTCGAAGCCGTTCTTGTCGCCAGAAAATTCCGAAATTTCTCCCAACGCGTGAAAAAGTCCCCCTCCATTAACTGTAATCACGCTGACGACCTCGCGAAATTTTCACCTCCTCTGCGAACCCCTACCGGGTGTCCCATTTTTCACGGAATTCTCGCCCGAGCTCTTTGTAAACTATATTTCGAATAACACTCGGTCTGTTTTGGAGACGACTACTTATGATCAGGGTCTTTTTATCTTGAGAAATCACTCTTTAAAGTTTGCAACATCGGTGTTTCTTCGAACCAAAACGCAAAATATCAAATATCACCACAATTTTCTTGAAATTGTGCAAGTTTAACGAATTCTCTCGTGGTTAAAAAACGTTCGTACCACAATCTCCATAATTGTCCCATATTCTGCAAAGTTTCAGCTTTCATTTAAAAAAAATTTCATCGCTCTATCTCGTTTCTATCGTAAGTTCTTTGATTTTTACACAGATTTGGTCGGTTTGGCCCATAGCGGCGGACGGCCGTACTAATGGCGAGCGCCACTGGCGGCAACTCATGTCGGGCGAAGATATTTAGCTTTTTGGTTCGAGAAAACGTCGACGTTTCAAACTTTAAAGAGCGATTTCTCAAGATAAAAGTCTGCTCTATCGCGTGGTATAGTTCGATTTTCCGCTGGACCCTTATTTTTTTCAGATAAATTCAAAAATATCCTCAAAAGTTGGTGCAAAAGTGGTGTCTCTCCGTCTTTAATAATTGTTTAAACATGTTCACACAATCATAATGCATTAATATTGGATATCACTGTACTCGGGAAAGTCTACAGAATCTTTTGCTGTAAAGAACAATTCAATATCTTTTATAATAACATCACAATATTTGTTTAAAGTTGAAAAATATATTTTTGTTTCAAAGCCATGTTTTTCAAAAACTGTGCGTATAGGAGAAAAATTGAGGACAGATTCGGAATCAGCGCAAAAAACTCTATACGAAGGAGTCAACAGTATATTGAAAACAAATTTGGTGTTTTCAACAGTGTAATCAACTTTCTATTAATGATTTTTATCGTAGAAAATATTAGAATAAAACTGTAATTTTTGGTCCCTGATTGTTCGTATTTAATGTGCGCTCAAATAATTCGTTCAACAGTCACACTGACGATTTTAATCGAATATTTTCTGCCAGGGGGTAGGGGGTATATTAAAACGTTTAAATCCATTTCATTTCTGTGATGTTTCTAATTTGCATTCACTCGCTGCTGTTCGAAATGCGTAAAATCCGCAGTCTACTGATAAATAATATTTGGCGAAAGCTGTGGCATTTAACGCGTGAAAGATGGAGGCAATACGTCAGCGTGATGTTCCTGATGTACTGTACACATCGCACAGATGTATCCCGAGATGTAGACTGACAACCATTTCCGATAGCCCGAGGAACAGTCTTGTGGAAGTTGAAATGGCTGTTTGAGGCAGGCATTGCGTAAAACTCTCGTCTCGCTATACATAGAACTTGACACGTATTCGATTGACATTGCGTTACATCGGAATCGTGTTACCGTGGAAAAATTCCGAATGCAACGTGCTTGGTTCATCCCGTAAGTCTCTGTATTTGGGAAAAAGTATCTACTGAAAATACAGTTTTTTTATTATCAGGGAAACGTTTATTCAATGTCGAAAATAACACGAAAATTGTACGCGAGTCCGTTTCCGTGAAATGAATAAAACTGTTACGATTGTGTAGAACAACGGTGTACCCATTGTTTGTTATTAAATAAAACATTTCGCGTGAAGATGTACGTATGTAGCGCTCCGGGTAACGAAATCGATTTTATCATTAAATTCAGTAAATAATAGCTATTGTTGTGTTTCGGGAGTTTATAAAGAATGGCTTCGCGTTCCTTTGTCATAGATATGTTTGGTCAATTAGATTTTCTGTAAAATATTCCGCATAATGGAAGCCATTTTATTCAGCTCTACTTTCATGCGCTGTAGACTTCAAAATTATATACTCTGTATTGATTAATTGTTCAATTTTTGCAATGCAGAATTTGGGTTTCCTGCAACTGCTATCAAATTAGGAATCCATCTGCCTTTTACTGAGGAATAATTGGACTTTAATGTTCTTCCTGTCCTTTCATTGAATGATAATTGAAGAATTCTGCTTGTCTTCCACTAGAAAATAATTGAAAACACAGATTTCACTCGGCTTTCATGGAGGAATAATTGTAATCTACGATTCTTGCTGTCTATTATTGGAAAATAATTGAAGAATTCTACTTGTCTTCCACTAGAAAATAATTGAAAACACAGATTTCACTCGGCTTTCATGGAGGAACAATTGTAATCTACGATTCTTGCTGTCTATTATTGGAAAATAATTGAAGAATTCTACTTGTCTTCCACTAGAAAATAATTGAAAACAAAGATTTCACTCGGCTTTCATGGAAGAATAATTGTAATCTACGATTCTTGCTGCCTATTATTGTTAAATAATTGAAGAATTCTATTGTCTTCCACTAGAAAATAATTGAAAACAAAGATTTCACGCGGCTTCTATGGAGGAACAATTGTAATCTACGATTCTTGCTGTCTATTATTGGAAAATAATTGAAGAATTCTATTGTCTTCCACTAGAAAATAATTGAAAACAAAGATTTCACTCGGCTTTCATGGAGGAACAATTGTAATCTAGGTTTCTTGCTGTCTATTATTGTAGAATAATTGAAGAATTCTACTTATCTCCCACTAGAAGATAATTGAAAACAAAGATTTCACTCGGCTTTCATGGAAGAATAATTGTAATCTACGATTCTTGCTGCCTATTATTGTTAAATAATTGAAGAATTCTATTGTCTTCCACTAGAAAATAATTGAAAACAAAGATTTCACGCGGCTTTTATGGAGGAACAATTGTAATCTACGATTCTTGCTGTCTATTATTGGAAAATAATTGAAGAATTCTATTGTCTTCCACTAGAAAATAATTGAAAACAAAGATTTCACTCGGCTTTCATGGAGGAACAATTGTAATCTAGGTTTCTTGCTGTCTATTATTGTAGAATAATTGAAGAATTCTACTTATCTCCCACTAGAAGATAATTGAAAACAAAGATTTCACTCGGCTTTCATGGAAGAATAATTGTAATCTACGATTCTTGCTGCCTATTATTGTTAAATAATTGAAGAATTCTATTGTCTTCCACTAGAAAATAATTGAAAACACAGATTTCACTCGGCTTTCATGGAGGAATAATTGTAATCTACGATTCTTGCTGTCTATTATTGGAAAATAATTGAAGAATTCTACTTGTCTTCCACTAGAAAATAATTGAAAACACAGATTTCACTCGGCTTTCATGGAGGAACAATTGTAATCTAGGTTCCTTGCTGTCTATTATTGTAGAATAATTGAAGAATTCTACTTATCTCCCACTAGAAGATAATTGAAAACAAAGATTTCACTCGGCTTTCATGGAGGAATAATTGTAATCTACGATTCTTGCTGTCTATTATTGGAAAATAATTTAAAACAAGATAACTTGAAACTAACATTTCATTTGTCTGTTATTAAGAAATAATTAAAAACCAAGATCTTGCCGATGGTTCACGAAAAATAAATGAAAACTACAATTCTATTTGCCTTCATAGGGTGAAACTTCACCTTATGGGACCACAAATTTTGGACTTCTTTCTACATAATTCTGTAGATTTTTACGAGAACATTCCGAAAGTCCAAATATTAATGTTAGGAGTTCACTGGTTCAAAAGTTATGCGTGTCTAAATATGAACGATTTTAAGCGTTTTCACAGGTAAGTGCGCCACCATGTTGGTAAGCTTGCGTTTTCACAGGTAAGAGCGTCACCATGTTGGTAAGCTTGAATTCTCGCGGCTCCGATCATTGGAAGACGTCCGAGTACATACCAACATGGCGGCGCCCTTATCTCTCTGCAAAACGCTTAAATCCGCTCAACTTTACACAAGTATAACTTCCGAACCAGTGACTTCCTAACGTCGAAACTTGGACCTTCGGCATTCTCACGTCAAAATCTACGGGATTTTACAAAAAAGAGTCCAAAATTTATGGCCCCGTAAAACAAAGTTCAGCTTTCCATCATTTTTTCATTAAAAAATAATTGAACAGTAGGATTCTACCCGTCGCCTATTGAGAGAAATAATTGCGGAACGTGGTCTGCGAGTCCGAACAAATTCCAAAACCGGTTTACCGCGTCTCTCGTAAAATAAACGCGTCACAGGCCAATTTCCGCGTGATTACGCTACAGAAATTAACATTCCCAATTTGGACGGGATTGCAGAAGGTTGTCTTATCACCAAAGGTTCATTCGAGGTCCATTCAGCAAGCCGTCGCACAGTGGTCTAAAACGCGAAATTTAGTGACATTTTGCCCAAAAACCAATTGTATCATATAGATATCTGTTGAGTGTTTATTGCTTTCTAAATATCCATCAACCTCGAAAATGAAAATATTAATAAAATTTAATAAAAACCATTAGTGTAACAAACAGTTAAAGTTGGAAGTTTTGAAGGTAGCCTTTCTTATGGAAAAAATTGCTTTTCTTCTTTAAGATGCCATGACGATGCTTTTTAATATTTTCCTTCCAATTGTTTTTTAAATGAAAGGTTTATCTTTAAGCTGTAAATTACTATTTGTCAATTGAAAATTAGTATTTGTAATGCATTAAAAATGTTACGCTAAATGTAATGAAGAAAATTTGCAAAATTATCAAGACTTCGCAAGGAATATCTTTCGAGTCATAAGAGGTCATAGAATTTGACAAAATGGAATATTTTCAGCATACTTTCCTCTATGTAGTCATGCAAAAATCATTTCCTAGATCGTCCTATATCAAAAGTTATTATTGTTTAAAGCCGTCCGTGCGGCTGTGCGTATTGGTTCTCGCATCTATCGTCGGGACTCCGTGACAACTAAGAAACACTTTAGACTTGAAACACTTCAAATCTTTATGCTATGCTACAATTTTTTGACCGTTATATACTATGTTTTTTCCTTTTTATTTAAATTTTGTTTTGTGCAGTTTATATTTAGTGCGTACCTCAGTATACTTTATGCATTAGTTCAGTATTATACCATCGTTTAGTACAGTTTATATTAATATACAAAGAGAATTAAGTATAATTCTCCGAACGCGTTGTATACGTTTTAAACAATCATCTTATACGACCGTTTCTCCCACCAATATTCAGAAAAAAGTGCTATCGATGAATTGGTTTGCCCGTTCGTCAATTTCACGCCTACTCCAAACTTATATTGTTGTCACTTCGTTCATCATCGCACACTCACTGCAACATACTTTAACTCGGCACGAGTCATACGTTGTTTACAGTAATTTATATTTTGTATTTGTTATATAATTTGTGCTTGTTATATTGCGTTTATATTTTGTGTTTGTGATATCTCGTTCGTGATAAAACATATCGTTCCACTAATATTTGGTAAGTACATAAATAGTTGGACATTTATTACGTTAACTATTTTCCGTGTTCAACATTTCTTCCTTTATTATTCTGCTATTTGTTATTTATTAAGAATGGAGGCGTTCCGTACAAATCTGAATTTATTATATTTATTACCACGTTTTTATTAGCTCGCTTTCTTGTTTGTTTGTTTGTTTGTTTGTTTGTCTGTTCGTCTGTTTGTCTGTTCGGTGGCAAATTTTGCAATAGATTTTATTATTGTTTACATTTCACTTTGCGCATTATACAGGTACTATAGATTGTGAATTTTTAAGGATCAGATAAATTTTCTCCGGAGGCTTTGGAAAATCAAGAAACAAATTTTATTCAAATAGCGATTTCTCAAAAATTTAGAAAAATAATATATTGACTAAGCTGAATGTATTCCGTTTCAAAAAAATTTGCTAAAAGTTGTTAAATTTGTAAATATGTTTAAAAAATAGTAAAAAAAAGCTATCACATAAACGAAAAGTATACCACATTATACATTATTAAAAAAGATTACACGTTAATATCCTACACCCCAAATTTCACGTCGATATCTTTAATAGCTTAGAAGTTATACCACTATGTCACTAAATTTCGCGTTTTAGACCACTGTGCGTCGGGTCGGTCGAAGCTGTTAAACCGATCCGGGGGCCAACAAACCGTAGGCGTTTTAATTCGGCTCGCGATCCCGCGCGCGGAAATAAAGTCGCCCGAATGCAACGCTGTCAAAGGGAGAGACGTTGTCTGAGAATTTCCACCGAGAAATTCACAGCCGCCGTTTTATTTCCATCGTTGAATGGAACGTAAGCACGAAGAACCCTCCCGCGCTCTTTCCTTCTGACGTGCTCGTTCCCGTATTTAGGCGTTCGCCTTTGCCGATTGTTATCGTTCCACGTAATCCAGTTTACGTTTTCCGCGGGTCCGTAAATGAGAAGGAGCACCGTGTTGAAAAGAGAGAGAAGAAATATAATGTTAATACATTACCGACCGGTGAATATTGTATAATTTTGAAAAATCTATGGTACAAGGCTGAACACTTTTTAATGGAACCTTCAATGGCAACAGCAATTTTCAATGTGAACTAACAAGTCACCCTCAATAACTTCATCTAATAGTTTCATTCAAGATTGCAATGTAAAAGGAAATTTCTATGCTTTCTTCTGGTACAGCCACAATTACTGAAAAGCTTATTAATAGGCTTCCGGTAGGTAAATTGTTAACATTTGGTTAAACAATTTCAAGATTTGGTAATGATACTGGGACCGCACGCGGAGTTCCGCGAGCTTTTTGCAAGTGTTCCGCGAAATAATTAAATCTATCTAATAATATACAGTGACTCCCACTAATATTCGGACACTCTTTAAAACACCATAACTTTTTTAATATTGGAATATACGACTTGATATTTTTGGAGAAGTTGGAACAATTAATTGGCTACAGAACGTGACAAAAATTTTTGAAAAAAACTGCAAGTTGTCGGAATTGCGGAGAAAATACTAGAAGTTGTATTTTTCAACTTTTTTATGTGGGCTTATAGGGAAAATTTAGAAAACACGTTTCGCAGATCTGTATCAATTAAACATATTGTGAAAATTTCATCAAAATCGGTCGACGTTGTAATGAGCTACAAACGTTTAAAGATGGTAAAAATTGCAGTTTTTCCCGATTTTCGGCCTCCAACTGCAGTAAATCTAATAGGATTCTTACATCTTTCAATGCTGATTTCTATGAAACTTTCACAATGCATATAACTGACACAGATCTACAAAACGTATTGTTTAAAATTTCAATATTGGCCCGCATAAAAAAGTTGTAAAATGCAACTTTTAGTATTTTCTCTACAATTCTCCGACCAAATGCAATTTTTTCAAAAATTTCTTTTCACATCCCGTAGTAAACAAATTGCTCTAGCGTTCCAAAAAAGTTCAAATCGCATAGTCCAATGTTTAAAAAGTTATGGTGTTTTTAAGAGTGTCCGAATATTAGTGGGAGTCACTGTATTTTCTAAAATATATTTATTTCTACGCGGGATGTTTTAATTTGGTTTTACGATCATTAATTTTGGTGTTTCGCAAATTTTTCATATAACCACAAGTGTTCCCCGACTGTAAAAAGGTTAAGAACCACTGCCTTATAGGTTAGGTTCGCTCGCCAAGACTTCTGTCTCCCACTCTAGCCTTCCCCTTCCACGACGCTATTCCCCCACGCTTCCGCGACGATCCGGTCACGTGACGCATTCCATATCTGTCCTGCATGTGTCACAATGTCAAGGACATCGAAGGACATCATTTTGAAAACTTATGGATAACTTAAAAAGTAAGTGGACGATGGCTTACAAATTTAAAATTAGCTATTGTGAATATTGTGATATCGATGGAAATGAATATCATACTTCAGGGTCATCATCGTATCATACTTCAGTTAGTTCAAGGTCATGTTATTAATATGTCTAAATGCGTTTTAATGTCAACTAGAATATCCAAGGAAAAACAAGATACATTTACGAGAAAAAAAAATATCGATAACCTTGCAAACTCCGAACAAAATAACCTTGAGAAAAAATAACATTTGCAAGGCATTCAGCTTGTGATACAATTTACATTGCGTTAAAAACATTTGTTATGTCATCAATAATAAAGGAGATATTTAAGTGGCTACATTTAGGTGGACCACCCTGTATATTTAATTTTGCAATCAAATATTATCGTATAATAGCTACATCTCGTTAAAATAAAACAGTAAAATCGAGGTCGAAGCTCGTATTCTTTAATTACCATTTTGTCATGTACAAATTATACAGGGTCATCCGTTTTTAAACGGCCAAACGTTAACCAGCTGTAGAGGACCCCAAATGGAACAACTTTTACCCCTATCACTTTTTTTGTTTCGGCCTTGATTTCCAGATAATTGCAAAAAACCATCATTTTTCGAGTTTACATAAAATTAAATATCTCAGGACTCCAATGACGAATCTTGATGGTTTTTCCTTTGTTTAGTTTAAAATAAGTAGGGGCATCTTTTTTATTGAATAAACTTTTTTGTATGACCTTCGGATCATGGTTTTTTTGGCGTGGGGCACACCGCCACTTTCCAACTTATTTCTTTCAGGCTCCACGGTGTGCCCCACGCCAAAAAAACCATGATCCGATGGTCATACAATAAAGTTTATTCAATAAAAAAGATGCCCCTACTCATTTTAAACTAAACAAAGGAAAAACCATCAAGATTCATCATTGGAGTCCTGAGATATTTAATATTATGTAAACTCAAAAAATGATGGTTTTTTGCAATTATCTGGAAATCAAGGCCGAAAGAAAAAAAGTGATAGGGGTAAAAGTTGTTGCATTTGGGGTCCTCTACAGCTGGTTAACGTTTGGCCGTTTAAAAATGGATGACCCTGTTTACTTTTGAAACACCCTGTACAAGTTGGTGAATGAATATATTTTCCTAGAATTTCAACGAAGCAATTACTTCTACCTCGACGATCCCGCACAGTAAGAATGAGAACGGAGCAGACAATTGCGAACACGTTCGGCCAGGTTACATGGTTAAGCCAATTTCTGATTTTCTTTGGGAGATCATCTAAAGGCACAACGACGGCTCCTTTCAGCGAAAATTCTCAAGCAGCCCCCACTAACTTAGGCAAGAAATGCGAGGACAAATGAAAAAGACGGTTCTCTGCTTGCGCCGCGTCGCGTCACGAAAGTTATGCGACGCAAGCGCCAAAAAATGCCGCATTCTTCTCCTGGAAGCTAGCCTGAATTTTTACCACGGGTTTTGGGTCGAGAATTAAATTTCAAGCTGCCGCGGCTTTGTTGCGCACGTCCCAGCAAATTAAAGTCATTTATTTCAATTATGTTTGTTGTAAATACGTTATCAACGTTCTCTGCAAATACTGGTTAAGTAACTGGGTGATGAACGAATGATTTCGCTACATTACGCAACGCAACTATGCAAACATGTTTTATTATTTTTATTATAATTATGCAAAATAACAGTTATTCTAAAATTTTCTACCATAAAAATCATTAATAAAAAGTTGATTATCACTGAAATTTAAGACAATCTACACAAAATATAAAGAAAACAATTCGAAGGACAACATGATTAAAAAATATCGATTTTTATACTTTTTGGATACATGTAACAGTTATTAGTGTCCTAAAGATTGGATCCTCATCGATAACTATTATCGATGACGAAAAACTGTTTCGATTGCTCAAAGCAGTTATCGATGAGAGAAAATTGTTTCAATCGCTCATAACAGTTATCAATGAGAGAAATTGATTGTCTACCATTTGAAAGTTGCACTATTTAATAATAACTATCACAAATTTCCTTCATTAGTAACCGTTACGAGCGATCGAATTCAATTTCTCTTGTTGATAACTGTTATGAGTAGGCGGATCTTCATGCAAAATAAAAATTTCTTACCTGGATTGCAACGAACTGATGTGAAATAGAAATTTATTTTCTTCCCTATTAAGTTTAGAAGGTTGAAATTAATATAATATGTAGTTTGTTTGAATTTTGCTATTTTAAATTACATTCATTTTTGTTATAAATGCATCAAATCCGCAGTCTAGTTACGAGCGATCGAATTCAATTTCTCTTGTTGATAACTGTTATGAACGATCAAAATAAATTTCTCTCATCGATAATTGTTATGAGTAGGCGGACTTCATGCAAAATAAAAATTTCTTACCTGGATTGCAACGAATTGATGTGAAATAGAAATTTATTTTCTTCCCCATTAAGTTTATTAGGTTGAAATTAATATAATATGTAGTTTGTTCGAATTTTGCTAATATTTTTGCTATTTTAAATTACATTCATTTTTGTTATAAATGCATCAAATCCTTACTCTAGTTATGAGCGATCGAAATCAATTTCTCGTATCGATAACTGTTATGAACGATTGAAATAAATTTCTCTCATCGATAATTGTTATGAGTAGGCGAATCTTTATGCAAAATAAAAATTTCTTACCTGATTTGCAACAAACTGATGTGAAATAGAAATTTATTTTCTTCCCTATTAAGTTTAGTAGGTTGAAATTAATATAATATGTAGTTTGTTTGAATTTTGCTGATATTTTTGCTATTTTAAATTACATTCATTTTTTTTATAAATGCATCAAATCCTTACTCTAGTTATGAGCGATCGAAATCAATTTCTCGTATCGATAACTGTTATGGACGATTGAAATAAATTCCTCTCATCGATAACTGTTATGAGTAGGCGAATCTTTATGCAAAATAAAAATTTCTTACCTGAATTGCAACAAACTGATGTGAAATAGAAATCTATTTTCTTCCCCATTAAGTTTATTAGGTTGAAATTAATATAATATGTAGTTTGTTTGAATTTTGCTAATATTTTTGCTATTTTAAATTACATTCATTTTTGTTATAAATGCATCAAATCCTTACTCTAGTTATGAGCGATCGAAATCAATTTCTCGTATCGATAACTGTTATGAACGATTGAAATAAATTTCTCTCATCGATAATTGTTATGAGTAGGCGGATCTTCATGCAAAATAAAAATTTCTTACCTGGATTGCAACGAACTGATGTGAAATAGAAATTTATTTTCTTCCCTATTAAGTTTAGTGGGTTCAAATTAATATAATATGTAGTTTGTTTGAATTTTGCTAATATTTTTGATATTTTAAATTACATTCATTTTTTTTATAAATGCATCAAATCCGCAGTCTAGTTATGAGCGATCGAAATAAATTTCTCGTATCGATAACTGTTTTGAGCGATCAAAATAAAGTCCCATCGATAACTGTTATGAACGATTGAAATAAATTCCTCTCATCGATAACTGTTATGAGTAGGCGAATCTTTATGCAAAATAAAAATTTCTTACCTGAATTGCAACAAACTGATGTGAAATAGAAATTTATTTTCTTCCCTATTAAGTTTAGTAGGTTGAAATTAATATAATATGTAGTTTGTTTGAATTTTGCTCATATTTTTGCTATTTTAAATTACACCTATTCATTTTTGTTATAAATGCATCAAATCCGCAGTCTAATTATGTGCGCGCGATCGAAACAAATTCCTCTCATTGATAACTGTTATAAGTGATCGAAATGAATTTCTCTCAACGATAAACATTTACCAACAAGAGAAAAAATTTTCGGTTACTTATAATCCTTATTTGTAAGCAATACGATTTTAGTCGATGAAATACTTGTTATTCCACGACTTTTTTCTTTTTGGTTACGACAGTTGGGTTCCCTGTAATCTACATAGGGTATTTGTTAAAATGAACTGTCATTTTGTAACAGTCATCAATAAACTTCAGAGTAACCGAGAGAGTACTACTACATAAATCAAAAAGATGTGTATCATATCACGTTTATGAAAATTATCTGCACTTTTTCTCGTTTCTCTGCACGTCACGCAAGAAGTCGATTTTTCATCAATGTATCTGACAGTTGTATCTATAATGTAAACGTTTATATAATACACCGGCGAATTCGATTTGCAAACAATGTTTGCGCGACGCTTTATCACATACAATTCTTTCTAAAAAATGGATAAATGAAGAAACTGTTGATTTTTCAAAAAATAATTAAACCAGGTCATCAAACTATATTCTCTGAGAGTCTCATTGAAAAGTTCACGACACTATCAATCGTCAATATTTCAAAACGGTGGGACATCTAGCTCCAGCTCCTCTAAATTTTAAACAAATTCTTAAACTGCACGACATTCCTCGAAAGAAAGTGCCACAAAGAGTTGAAATAATTGTCTCAAGTAATTATTCAAGCACTGCAATTCTTTGTAAAAAAATGGATAGATGAGAAAGTTATTGATTTTTCAAAAAATAATTAAACCAGGCCACGAAACTATATTCTCTGAGAGTCTCATTGAAAAATTCACGAAACTATCAATCGTCAATTTTTCAAAACTGTGGGACATCTAGCTTTAGCTCCTCTAAATTTTAAACAAATTCTTAAACTGCACGACATTCCTCGAAATAAAGTGCAACAAAGAGTTGGAATAATTGTCTCAAGTAATTATTCAAGCACTTCAATTCTTTGTAAAAAAATTGATAGATGAGAAAGTTATTGATTTTTCAAAAAATAATTAAACCAGGTCATCAAACTATATTCTCTGCGAGTCTCATTTAAAAATTCACGAAACTACCAATCTCGTCAATTTTTAAACAAATTCTTAAACTGCACGACATTCCTCGAAAGGAAGTGCCACAAAGAGTTGAAATAATTGTCTCAAGGAATTATTCAAGCACTGCAATTCTTTGAAAAAAAATGGATAGATGAGACAGCTATGGATTTTTCAAAAAATAATTAAACCAGGTCATCAAACTATATTCTCTGCGAGTCTCATTTAAAAATTCACGAAACTATCAATCGTCAATTTTTCAAAACGGTGGGACATCTAGCTCCAGCTCCTCTAAATTTTAAACAAATTCTTAAACTGCACGACATTCCTCGAAATAAAGTGCAACAAAGAGTTGGAATAATTGTCTCAAGTAATTATTCAAGCACTTCAATTCTTTGTAAAAAAATGGATACACAGTAAGGAGCATAACTGATTCCACACACTTGAAATCAGAATAACTTTTATACGAATGGAGCAAACGACTTCAATTTCTCTGTAAGGCTAGAAGAATTAGTTTAGTAAATGACGTATAATAAATAAGTTGAAAAAATGCATTTGGTCGGAATTGTGAAAAGCAATACTAAAAATTGATTTTTACAACTTTTTTAGCTGGCCGAATAACGAAAATTTAAAAAATGTGTATTGTCAACTGGTATAAGTTATATATAAAAATTTTTATTTATTTTTTATATATAAAAATTCAATTTTCGATCGAGAAGAATTCACCGGTATATGTTATATACGTTCTGAAAATTTGATTGATAATTGGTTAATTGGTTTACGAATTATAAACGATCAAAAGTGGTAAAAAGGCCGTAAATCTTGAAAAATTGCAATTTTTATCACTTTTGATTGTTAATAATTCGCAAACCAATTAACTCATCTCAATGAAATTTTCAGAGCGTATATAATTTATGCTCCTTACTGTATGAAGAAACTATTGATTTTTCCGAAAATAATTGAACCAGGTTACCAAACTATATTCCCTGATAGTCTCATTTAAAAATTCACGAAACTACCAATCTCGTCAATTTTTAAACAAATTTTAAACAAATTCTTGAACTGCATGACATTTCCGAAAAATGGTCCTACGACATTAAAAAAAATGCATCCTTTATCTGACACTTCAAGGATAGACAGAATTTTATCTCGAATTTTTCAGAATTCCTTCAAAATCGTTGAATTTTAGCGAACTATATTCTTTAATTAAAAAAAAAACATTCATCCAAACTGATTAATTAGTTTTTAATGTATTTGCCCCACCAGGTCTCTCTCTCTTTCTCAACTATTTTATTTTATACTACTTCTAAAAAAAATAACAAAAATGCCTAATTTCAATTTACAATTTCAATAATAATAATAAAACCAGGTCTCTCTCTCTCAACTATTTTATTTTATACTACTTCTAAAAAAAAATAACAAAAATGCCTAATTTCAATTTATAATTTCGATAATAGTAAATAGACTGCACATCTTTATGCGAAATAAAAATGTTCTGCATTGATTGTGGGAAACAGGAGTAAAATAAAATTTGATTTCATTTCTTAATGACTTTATTGCATTAAAGACAAAATCGCAATATTCTTCAGTTTTTCTAATCGTTTATTTGATAGATTTATTTCATAAATGCATAAAAATCCGCAGTCTAATCATAAATTATAAATATTAGAACTTATATAGAACCCGTCAAAATATCGAAATTTCAAAAAGTATATGAAAACAATTCGATTCTTTCAAAGATGTAGACCGAAAGCTGCCCATTAAATTGATGGGAGCTTTCGGAAACAGGTCGAATGATTTTTGCTGACGATATTCGGCCTGACCTTTGAGCGGTAAGGATTTTTGAGTGTGATGCGGGTTCACCGGGTTGGTAAAGCGATTGCGGGGTTGCATTCGAGCTTGCACGCCATCAGACGGCGAATCGTGGAAGCTTGTGAAATCCAGCTTCAAAGAGAAACGGATGCCCTGCGGGAACATTCGCACCTACCCTCCTCGTGGCTGGCGCGGACATTTACCGACCAGACCTTAGCACTACACTCGACTTTAAACGCGATGCTTCTGTCACTATCAGAACACTGTGGATTTTACCAGTTTATAGTCATATTTAAACGTTTAAACCACGATTTAGGGAAACCTTCAAGCGGTTAATCGGAACTCTTTCTTTCCGACGATGTGGCTGCTTGTTTCTGTTCTCTTCTTCTCTGTCTTCTGTTATTGCGAACTTGTTATTTGTAAAAATTCGTACGAAATGAAAATCATTAACACTTTCACTGCCGCGGGGTCGCTTTTTACTAAATTTTATAGAAATTTTGTTATACAAATTTTCTATAAATGTTATAGAAATTTTGTATAAATGGATTTGCTATAAATAGATTTATAATTCATGTAGCTTTGATTATTTAAGATCACACATGTGGTTCAACCTTCCAGTAAATATGTGTAAAAACTCCCAATGCATAAGGTTCAATAGTTTTACTGAATAGAGTTCCTAAATAACCAAAATACTCCCTTAAGAACGATTGTCACATAAATTAGTGACACTGGATATTATTTATTCGTCCTGAGCTGAAATAAATTATGGTGCTATGGTGCAAACTGAATTATCAAATAACTAATACCCCCTTAAGAATGATTGTAATATAAATTAGTGACACACTGGATATTATATATTCGTCCTGAGCTGAACTAAATTATGGTGTATGGTGCAAACTGAATTATCAAATAACTAATATCCCCTTAAGAATGATTGTAATATAAATTAGTGACACACTGGATATTATATATTCGTCCTGAGCTGAACTAAATTATGGTGTATGGTGCAAACTGAATTATCAAATAACTAATACCCCCTTAAGAATGATTGTAATATAAATTAGTGACACACTGGATATTATATATTCGTCCTGAGCTGAATTAAATTATGGTGTATGGTGCAAACTGAATTATCAAATAACTAATATCCCCTTAAGAATGATTGTAATGTAAATTAGTTGACACTGGATATTATTTATTCGTCCTGAGCTGAATTAAATTATGGTGTATGGTGCAAACTGAATTATCAAATAACTAATACCCCCTTAAGAATGATTGTAATATAAATTAGTGACACACTGGATATTATATATTCGTCCTGAGCTGAATTAAATTATGGTGTATGGTGCAAACTGAATTATCAAATAACTAATACCCCCTTAAGAATGATTGTAATATAAATTAGTGACACACTGGATATTATATATTCGGCCTGAGCTGAAATAAATTATGGTGTATGGTGCAAACTGAATTATCAAATAACTAATACCCCCTTAAGAATGATTGTAATATAAATTAGTGACACACTGGATATTATATATTCGTCCTGAGCTGAAATAAATTATGGTGCTATGGTGCAAACTGAATTATCAAATAACTAATACCCCCTTAAGAATGATTGTAATATAAATTAGTGACACACTGGATATTATATATTCGTCCTGAGCTGAAATAAATTATGGTGCTATGGTGCAAACTGAATTATCAAATAACTAATACCCCCTTAAGAATGATTGTAATATAAATTAGTGACACACTGGATATTATATATTCGTCTTGAGCTGAAATAAATTATGGTGCTATGGTGCAAACTGAATTATCAAATAACTAATACCCCCTTAAGAATGATTGTAATATAAATTAGTGACACACTGGATATTATATATTCGTCTTGAGCTGAAATAAATTATGGTGCATGGTGAAAACTGAATTATCAAGTAACTAATTATAATTGTTAATAAGACTATTTATTAACTAACATTTATTTGAATAACATAAGCAAGGGTTTGTGAACACGCCAGCCAACGTGTTCATAAAATATATGACTCTGAATGAATAAAAATATTCTTATCTAAATGTATTCCATGCGCCGTCTCATCTTAAATATTCAGTTTTATCTTAGAAGCTTTATCACCGGAAATTATGGCATGTAAGAACTCCATTCTCCTGCTTAAAAAGTTCACGTGGATTCATCAGAAATTAATATAAAATAGAATTGTATCCGACATGTATGAATTTCTTGAAGTATTAAAAATGCTCCTGATTTTACGTTTATAATTTTTGAAATTGTAAAAATACTTTCGTATGAATTTTCTATTAAACTTTATTACTCAATCATAAAACAGTGAGGATCGTAAATTTAAATAAACAGGATTTTGTCATTAAGGTAGACTAACTTGTACTTTCAACACTGTGTAATTTTTAACAAAATTGTACAATCACATAGCAATGATTAAGGCTCGAATCCTCTGTGCTAATTCATAAGCAAATCAATTCTAAATTTTGATTAGTGAAGTTTCGAAGATGGTTTTAAACAACCATTTCATTTGTCGAACGATTTTCCTTTCACAATTGTTGCAATTGTAAAAATACTTTCATACGAATTTCTTGTTGAACTTCGTTATTCAATCATATAAAACAGTGAGGATCGTACGATATTTAAATAAACAGGATTTTGTTATTATTGTATACTAACTTGTACTTTCAACACTGTGTAATTTTTAACAAAATTGTGCTAGTTAGTAAGCAAATCAATAAGAATTCGTGATTATAGTAAAGTTTCAAGGATGGGGGTAATAAACAAACGTTTGATTTGTAAAACGATTAGCTTCGCGTTGAAAAACAATTCATCATAACATCTCGAAACAGAATTGAAACTAATTTCTCGAGGGCGAGAATAATAAATTGATAATACGCGAAGGAAGTAATCTCGGCTCTTGACATTATTCGTAGAAGTTTGCCGTAAAAGCGTGCGAATGACGTTTCGTTAAATATTGAACAGGATCTTCGAGGGCAATAGACACACATAAAAACGTGACAGAAGATACTCCGGATCTTATTCTCCATTTTAAAGCAGAGAAATAAATTCGACTCGAGATTCTCAAAGATTCAAATTGTTTGCTGCTGCACGGAGCTCTTTATTTGATTTTATGTCGCACTTGAAACGTGACCTCCTTATTTCCGCCATTTTTCATTCGATCAGGTGGTTAGTTGAAATAATGGAAAACTAAGATTCTGCCTGTCCTGTATTAACAAATAATTGACAATTAAGATTCTACCTGTCTTGTATCAAACAATAATTAAAAACTAGGATTGTCCCTGTCTTGTATCAAACAATAATTGACAACTAAAATTCTACCTGTCTTGTATCAAACAATAATTGAAAACTAAGATTTTACCAGTCTTGTATCAAATAATAATTAAAAACTAGGATTGTCCCTGTCTTGTATCAAACAATAATTGAAAATTGAGATTCTACCTGTCCTGTATTAACAAATAATTGACAACTAAGATTCTACCTGTCTTGTATCAAATAATAATTGAAAACTAAGATTCTACCTGTCTTGTATCAAACAATAATTAAAAACTAGGATTGTCCCTGTCTTGTATCAAACAATAATTGAAAATTGAGATTCTACCTGTCCTGTATTAACAAATAATTGACAACTAAGATTCTACCTGTCTTGTATCAAACAATAATTGAAAACTAAGATTTTACCTGCCTTTTATCAAACAATAATTAAAAACTAGGATTGTCCCTGTCTTGTATCAAACAATAATTGAAAATTGAGATTCTACCTGTCCTGTATTAACAAATAATTGACAACTAAGATTCTACCTGTCTTGTATCAAACAATAATTGAAAACTAAGATTCTACCTGTCTTGTATCAAACAATAATTAAAAACTAGGATTGTCCCTGTCTTGTATCAAACAATAATTGAAAATTGAGATTCTACCTGTCTTATATCAAATAATAATTCAAAACTAGGATTGTCCCTGTCTTGTATCAAACAATAATTGAAAATTGAGATTCTACCTGTCCTGTATTAACAAATAATTGACAACTAAGATTCTACCTGTCTTGTATCAAACAATAATTGAAAACTAAGATTTTACCTGCCTTTTATCAAACAATAATTAAAAACTAGGATTGTCCCTGTCTTGTATCAAACAATAATTGAAAATTGAGATTCTACCTGTCCTGTATTAACAAATAATTGACAACTAAGATTCTACCTGTCTTGTATCAAACAATAATTGAAAACTAAGATTTTACCTGCCTTTTATCAAACAATAATTAAAAACTAGGATTGTCCCTGTCTTGTATCAAACAATAATTGAAAATTGAGATTCTACCTGTCCTGTATTAACAAATAATTGACAACTAAGATTCTACCTGTCTTGTATCAAACAATAATTGAAAGCTAAGATTTTACCAGTCTTATATCAAATAATAATTAAAAACTAGGATTTTACCTGCCTTTTATCAAACAATAATTAAAAACTAGGATTGTCCCTGTCTTGTATCAAACAATAATTGAAAATTGAGATTCTACCTGTCCTGTATTAACAAATAATTGACAACTAAGATTCTACCTGTCTTGTATCAAACAATAATTGAAAACTAAGATTTTACCAGTCTTATATCAAATAATAATTAAAAACTAGGATTGTCCATGTTTTGTATCAAACAATAATTGAAAATTGAGATTCTACCTGTCCTGTATTAACAAATAATTGACAACTAAGATTCTACCTGTCCTGCATTAGCAAATAATTGAAAATTAAGATTCTACCTGTCTTGTATTAAACAATAATTGAAACTTGAGATTCTACCTGTCCTGTATTAACAAATAATTGACAACTATGATTGTACCTGTCTTGTATCAAACAATAATTAAAAACTAAGGTTCTCCCTGTCTTGTATAGAAAAATAACTGGAAACTGAGATTGTGACTGTCTGTTATTGAAGAATAATTGAAATCTATAATTCCACCTGTTCCCTACTAAAAAATAATTAGAAACTAAGATTTAATTTCTCTGATATGAAGAAATAATTGAAAACTAAGATCCTGCGAATCATTCGCTAAAAAATAAACGAAAACTACGATCCTACATGTCTTCGATCAAAGATTATTTCAAAGTTCAGACACTTCGTGTCCTTTTATTGAAGAGTAATTAGAAACTAGTATTCTACTTGCCTTTGATGCAAGAGTAATTGAAATTTAAGATTTGTCCCTACAATTAGGTGCTTGGTAGACTCCGGAGTTTTGCGTTGCACCTGTGGCGTCTGATTAAAATCGTACAAAGTGAAATTTCGTGATTCACAGTTGCTGCTTGCGGCATGTTAAACGGTTTCATTTGGGTATTATTAATATTCACGGTTCATCCCGGATATATTTTGCAGTGCCATTCGGACGGCTAGCACGACGCTGGTTTTCTCTTTTTAATAGCAGTCTAACGACCTTTGCTTGACTGCACGAGATATGCAATGATATAGCGCGGAAAGTTCAGCTTTCGAGCTGAAATAAAACGTCGAGGAGTGAAAAGGTCTTCGATAACGAGCTTGTTTTGTTAAGAACTTCGGAATTAAATTAGCTTCTCGATGTCTGGAAGCGATAAACGATTTTCACTTAAACTCTTCCCTCTTCGCCTCTCGATTTCACGAACATTTCATATCGAATAAACAAGCAACACGGGAACGCTGTTATTATTCTTGTATTCGCAATAATTGTGTAACGGTAAATCTTCTCTCGTTTTCGGAAAGAAACATTAATCCGTAACATTTCTCTGCATTTGACAACGAATGTTTACAACATTGATCGCGGTACTCGTCAATCAAATTCTTTGCTGTACAAACACGTGTGCTCGAGAACTTTGACAATAAAAAATTGCTGTGATCTCTTGTGGATTGGAAAATTAAACAAATCTACTAATCGTTCAATGATTGAACCACTTCGTTGCAATTTATCGCGGCCTTCTTTCTTGTATTTTATCCGCACATCGCGAAAACCGCGAAATTCACGGTACAATAAATTTTTATCAATTTAATCAACTGACCAAGTTCCTGCAGACTTGACATTTCCTCGACTAGAAGTTACACGCGGAAACTCTTATGCTATTTCTGCAGCATTCAACTACTGTTCTTCAGAACGAAAGTTATTTGATTAAATACGAAGAAACACAATAGCGCGAAACATGTCCAGAGGATTCTTCGACATCGATATTTACAGATAGATTATATAAATACATTTTTATTAAATAAAATATCTACTTCGATGCAAAACAGATATTTTCTAGTGTAGACGGCAGCTTTGTTTATGCTTGAAACTCTAAATTTAATGTTTTGAACAGAAATCATTAATTGTATTAAATACAGAGGGACGTATATGTACGTTAATAAAAACGAATGGTATTTTAACTTCACTTTTACAACAAGAAATACTCATTGCACAGTGTTCCTCAACTTCATTCCAGCAGATCTATAGCTGAATTTGTCCAGGGTGTATCGAAATTATTTGGAGGAACTTAATGTAGACGAAAGATGCCGTACAATTAAATTGACCTTCAATTTCAAGGGCGAAAGGTGAACAAGTTTTTTTATTGCAAAGAAAAGGATAAGAAGTGCAAAAGGAAGCCTCGGTCGAAACTCAACGGTTTGCTTAAAAGATTAAGGCAAAGTTCTTTTTATTATCAAACTGAAAATAATCAAAATATATCGAAAATATAATATAAATAAAATCTGTTCGATAATGAAGAAAGATCATAATGATCAAATTGCCACTATTTTAAATAAATCAATATTATTTCTATTCCCAAGCAACGGTGCGAAATTAAATATATTTCAAATAGTTATTTCTTATGTTCATTTCCAATGAAATGATTATTTATGCACATAATTATGAAAGTAATTATTTCTTGTTCCGAGATATTTAATAAGGGAAATGATATAAACACTAAATGAATTCCATATAATATTGAAATAACAAAAATTAAAATTACATCGAATTAATTTATAATAATATATAAATGAAGATAAACTCATTTTCTCAAAGCTTTGACTTACACCACTTTCGTAATTACAGGGACATGTGTGCTTGAATAATTACTTGAAATAATTAAATCAACTCTCGTTTATTCATTTCGATGTTTACTATGATAATTTATTTAGACTCGTGTTAACTACACCTTGTTTTATAAAGATTTCTTTTTTATCTTTTCATTGCTTTACGTCGCTTCTTCAACTGCTACGGTTGTTAAGCGACGGGATTCTTAAAAGATTGTATAAAGATGACAGAACTTCTTTCGAATTTAATTAATCATGAAATAAAATCGGTGAAATAATAAAGATGACGGGAACTCCTTTGGAATTTAATTACAGGGTGACAGGAAATAACGGAGTTAATCATTTCTTATTATAATTCTGTCAAATTGACGAATCTTGAAAAAACCAAATAATAACAACCATAACATGGACCTTTAGTATTCATATATTTAAGAAGTTTCGAAATGGCCACCCTTTGCGCCGATACAGAGGCTCAAACGTGTCTTGAAATTTTCGGCTATGGGCCGCAGCTCTTTCTTCTGGCGTCATTCGGTCCCACTCTTGGTACAGAGATTTTTTCAATAACTCCAAATTTTCCACTGCACTTTTTCAATTTCCGCTTCCATTTTTCAGTTTTCAACATCAATTTCTTAATTTCAACTTCAATTCCAACATCATTTTTTCCATTTCAACTTTAATTTTTTCAATTTCAATTTCAACTTTAATTTTTTAATTTCAACTTCAATTTTTCATTGTCAATATCAATTTTTCAATTTCAACATCAAATTTTCAATTTCAACTTCAATTTCAACATCAATTTTTCAAATTCCACTTCACTTTTTCAATTTCCGCTTCCATTTTTCAGTTTTCAACATCAATTTCTTAATTTCAACTTCAATTCCAACATCATTTTTTCCATTTCAACTTTAATTTTTTCAATTTCAATTTCAACTTTAATTTTTTAATTTCAACTTCAATTTTTCATTGTCAATATCAATTTTTCAATTTCAACATCAAATTTTCAATTTCAACTTCAATTTCAACATCAATTTTTCAAATTCCACTTCACTTTTTCAATTTCCGCTTCCATTTTTCAGTTTTCAACATTAATTTCTCAATTTCAACTTCAATTTTTCTGTTTTAACATCAATTTTTCAATTTCAACTTCAATTTTTCTGTTTTAACATCAATTTTTCAATTTCAACTTCAATTTCAACATCAATTTTTCAAATTCCACTTCACTTTTTCAATTTCCGCTTCCATTTTTCAGCTTTCAACATCAATTTCTTAATTTCTACTTCAATTCCAACACCACTTTTTCCATTTCAACTTTAATTTTTTCAAGTTCAACTTCAGTTTTCCATTTCCAACCTCAATTTTTCGATTTTCTCTTCAATTTCAACTTTAATTTTTCAATTTCAACTTTAATTTTTCAATTTCAACTTCAATTTTTCATTGTCAATATAAATTTTTCAATTTCAACATCAATTTTCCAATTTCAACCTCAATTTTTCGATTTTCTCTTCAATTTGAATTTAAACTTTAATTTTTCAATTTCAACATTAATTTTTCAATTTCAACTTCACTTTCAGCTTCAATTTTTCATTGTCAATATCAATTTTTCAATTTCAACATCAATTTTTCAATTTCAACTTCATTTTTTCAGTTTCAACATCAATTTCTCAAATTCAACTTCAATTTTTCAATTTCAACTTCAAATGCACGTAGAAGATCCTCCTTTTCGGTTTTCCGCTTATATCTCGGAAACTATGCGTCCTAGCGAGAAAACTATTCCGTACAAAATTAAACCTGACAAAATGTGCCACAAGATTGATTGGATTCAGTTTTTAGCTATCTCGCATAGTTTCCGAGATATCCGCGCTCAAAGTTCACTAATTGTGCTGAGGAGTTAGCTAGTCAAATAAGACAAAAAACGTGAGGCAAGTTTCTTTTTCACAATTAGTGAACTTTGAGCACGGATATCTCGGAAACAATTTTTTAATTTCGAAATAAAGAGCATCGTCGTATATCGGAATAAAACCAGACTTGGGAAAAAATTTAATGAACGATCGACGATTACAGGGTGACAAGAAATAACGGAGTTAATCATTTCTTATTATAATTCTGTCGAATTGACGAATTTTGAAAAACCAAATAATAACAACCATAACATGGACCTTTAATATTCATATATTTAAGAAGTTTCGAAATGGCCACCCTTTGCGCCGATACAGAGGCTCAAACGTGTCTTGAAATTTTCGGCTATGGGCCGCAGCTCTTCTGGCGTCATTCGGTCCCACTCCCGGTACAGAGATTTTTTCAATGACTGCAAATTTTTATGGAACCAAACACAGACCCTGGCCTCCAAAATCGACCACACGCTGTAGTCCATCGGGTTGAGATTCGGTGAGTACGGCGGCCATTCCACAGATGTGATGAAACCTGGAAAATGGGCTTTGCACCACTCCTGAGTCGTTTTCGCCCTGTGGGCCGGCGCGGAATCCTGCTGTAACGTCCATTCCGGATCGCCGAGGTGCTGTTGGGCCCACAGAAGTACGACGGCTTCGATAATGTCCCGTCACTTCTTGGTTGATTTTGACCCCTTGATCCTCGAAAACCGTAGCAAATCCCATTTTCCAGGTTTCATCACATCTGCGGAATGGCCGTCGTACTCACCGGATCTCAACTCTATGAACTCCAGCGTTTGGTCGATTTTGGAGGCCAGGGCCTGTGCTGAGCCCCATAGAAGTTTCGAGTCGCTGAAAAAATCTCTGCGCCGGGTGTGGGACCGAATGACGTCAGAAGTGCTGCGGCCCATGGCCGAAAACTTCAAAACACGTTTGAGCCTCTGAATCGGCTAAAAGGGTGGCCGCTTCGAAACTTCTTAAATATATGAATATTAAAGGTCCATGTTATGGTTGTTATTATTTGGTTTTTCGAAATTCGTCGATTTGACAGAATTATAACAAGAAATGTTTAACTCCGTTATTTCTTGTCACCCTGTAATCATGAAATAAAATCCGTTAAACGTCGCAAGCGTTAATAACAATAGAAATTGCATTAGCGCTCTCGTAATTTTTCCATAGGAATAAACAAGCACAATCTCCGAGTGAAGAGGAAGTACATTTACAAATTCTAATAATTCTTTACCGTGAAAACACCGGTTGTTTTCTGTACGAATGCGTATGCAAATAATTTGCTCAGCGACAGCGTTAACAATACTGATTGAAAGCGTTCCGCCAGCAGCGGTACGAACCGCAGTTTCGATATTAATTAATAAAAATCGTGCGGACCCTTTGGCGTTGGCGTTTCGACACGGGACACCGGCTCTCTCTCTTTTTTTTTTGTCGCTGTGCACAACGGAAACGTTCCGCTTGAAATTTTCAGGCTCGTCGTCGTAAATTCGCCACGTTATTTGCGAGCTCGATAACGCGCGGCGTTCGTGTGCACGGTTTTCCACAGTCGTGTGCGTGAATTTTACGCGGATCCATCGTGTTTCGTATTTTCAGAGAGCACTGCCGTCTGTCAGCCTCGGCTACGCGCAAAAGTTAATCGTGCATGAATCAAATATGTTTTGCTAAAGAGAGTCTCTCCACGAGTTTGCCTCTCGCGCGACACTGACCGCTGCCGGCTGACCATGCGCGAGATTTTTCACTCATGCCTAGCTGCCATACTTTCCACTCGTCGCTCATAATCAAGATCTAGCTGCTCCGAATCGGTGAAAATCATTTTTACCACGCTTATATTAGCTTGCCGTGTCGTTGTTGTATGCTAAAAATTCTTGTAATCGAATGTTAAACCACTTTCCGATGAGCTAGAGACTTGAAACTTTAAACATAGCTCAGAACTGGATGACAATGCAATATTAAAAAACAAATTTTTAAAAAAACTGTGCGTTCAGGAGAAAAAACCATTTTAATATTAACCGTCACACCTCGTTGCGTGATGCTCGGTAGTACGTAATCGCGTTCAGCGATCCCCACTCCGCGCGCCAGTGCTCCCTACTCCACTACGCGCTCCCACTCCGACTCATCCCCACTCCACTGACCCATTTCGCACCAAAGGAACTCAGTCAGTGTGGAGTTCCGTTCGTTCAGTGCCATTTCGGACAATTTCGGACTCCATCAAGAGACGTCGCACAGTGGGCCAGATGGACGAAATCTGTGTCAAAATCAAAGAACTTTCGAGAGAAATGAGATAGAGCGATGAAATTTTTTTAAAATGAAAGCTGAAACTTTGCAGAATATGGGATACTTATGGAGATCGTGGTACGAACGTTTTTTAACCTTGAAAGAATTCGTTAAACTTGCACAATTTTAAGAAAATTGTGGTTTTTCCAAAACCACGAGCGAAAAAAATTATTTTTGAACATGCGACACATCATTCCCTGTAGATTTTTTCACGCTGATTTTAAGTAAACGTTCAAATACTTCATTATGATTATTTTTAATGTGTTTTATATATGAGAACACAATATTCCTTCAAACTAGTGACAAATCATTTCAACGAAAAAATGATTCCATAAGTCGTGTTCACAAAAATCGATGTCTTGCAAAATCCTGAGGTCTTCCGTATTTATCTTATGCTTCCGTATTTATTTAAAAATCGATTTCGCAACCAAAAATTCCGAAATAATTCACTGCCGTGTGTGCTATTAGGTAAAGCATTCATGAATTTTTTCATAATTTTTTGTCGAAGAAAACAGAATAAACAGAGCAAAATTTATGCGTAGTCGAACCCAGATAGTGAGGTTGGGGTCCTATCACAATCTTATGCTTCCATATTTTTTGAAAAATCGATTGCGCAACCAAAAATTCTGAAATAATTCAGTGTCGTGTGTGCTATTAGGCAGAACGTTTATAAATTTTTTCGCAATTTTTTGTCGAGCATAACAGAAGAAATAGAGCAAAATGTATACAGTCTAACAACCCAGATAGTGAGGTTGGGGATCCTATCACAATCTTATGCTTCCATATTTTTTGAAAAATCGATTGCGCAACCAAAAATTCTGAAATAATTCAGTGTCGTGTGTGCTATTAGGCAGAACGTTTATGAATTTTTTCGCAATTTTTTGTCGAGCAAAACAGTGAAATAGAGCAAAATGTATACAGAGTCTAACAACCCAGATAGTGAGGTAGAAAAAATATATAAAAAATCTTTTTAAACTCCACGCTTATATTAAAATGCACTAAAATGGAGAAAATATCTTTTTTAGGCATTAGTGACTGTAAATAAAAAAGCGTGGAGCGTCCACGAAGATTACTTCAATATAGTTTAGCGCTCCACGCTTTTATTTATAGTCACTAATGTCTAAAAAAAAATTATTTTCTCTCCTCTTTAGTGCATTTCAATAAAAGGCGTGGTTTTTAAAAAGTCTGTTTTTCATATATTTTCTTTTAAGATGATGTTCTTCTGGGATAAGGGGCAATACAGCGCTCGTATTTCGTTGTACGTTTTATATCAGCGGACCAACTGCGGAGCGACCTCGTTCAACGTCGCGTTTCACCTTCTGACTGCGCGGTCGAATGAAACAATAATGATAATACGGCTCTCGTGACGGTGGGAAGTTTGTTACACTATTCCCTCGTTTGTACGCCTACGTGGACGCAATACAGCCTCGTATATTTCAAGCTTTCTTTTCTCCTTTTTTTCCTTGTCACGTTTCCCTACGTCCGTATACGTGTTTCGACGTCGACGAATTATGCACTCGAGCAGAATCCCTTTCTTCGCGATATCACGTGCGTGCGCTCGTTTCGGCTAATCGACCGAAGATAAATACTTTTATGCCATGAACGCATGCTGCACGCAATTCTCCATTGCTATACACAGCCTGTTATAATCATGCTGTCTTAAACCATAATACCTGATAAAACGGTTGAAGCCCCTTCCATAAATTCACGCGCTGTACGTGTTATTGCAACATGACTTATTATTAAAATACGAACGCAAATTACAGTGATTCCCATTATTATTCGGACGCTCTAAAACCTCGATAACTTCGTTAATATTGGACTATGCGATTTGAACTTTTTTGGGAAGCTAGAGCAATTAGGTAACTACAGGATGTAAAAAGAAATTTTTAACTTCCCGATTTTATAGGGAAGTTATTGTAATGACCCCGAAAATCGAAAATCGATTTTTTAGCAGATCTTCACGTTTCATGGTCATTGCAGTCATTTTAGACTATTTTCAGCAAAATGTTCGTATGTGTGTATGTGTGTGTGTGTGTGTGCGTATGTCCGTTTGTATGTTATCAAATTTTTCGTTAACGTTTTCAGAAAAAGTAACAACGCGATCAGGATGATGAATGATGCAATCGATGTGCCCCGCTGTAACTTAGAGCTGATTAGATTTTGGTCCATTTTGGTCAAGTAGTTTTTTAGTTTTTTTAGTTTTTTTTATAAAGAAGTTCATTCAACATTTAAATTCAAATTTAAAAAAAAAATTAAAAAAAATTTTTTTTTGTACCTTATGATGATGTTTCCGCTTACAATAATCGAAAATTATCCCAATGCAAGAGTGAGTTAATCATCTCTACTCCCGAGAATACATTTTCAAAGAATATCGATGAAAGTACAAAAAAAAAATGTATATTACAATCTTTAAAAAAACAATCAGTTCAAAACGAATTATTAACTGAGATTAAATTGAAAATTAATATAAACTATATGATAATTATTAATAACATTGATGTTGAAAACGGATTGGTTAATGGAGCACACATGCGGAATATTAAAATTTATTACTTTTTAAGAAAATACTAAAATTCCGTCTATATTGTGGTTAGATTTTCAATTGGCCAGAGTAGGAGTGAAAGTAAGAACTCGTTATCGTGATTATATGAAAAATGCAAATATTGATCAAAATTTAACACCAATAATAAAAATATCGAATCAAGTAAATATGTCGAGTGAGGAAAAATATCAAATCACACGTAGTCAATTTCCAGTGGTTCCTGCTGAAGCGATTACGATTCATAAAAGTCAGGGACAATCATACGAGAAAGTATGTTTGGATTTTAAAAAATCAGAAAGGCGAACTTTACAAATGTTGTATGTAGCACTGAGCAGAGTTTCAAAATTGAGCGCGGTTTATATATTTTGGGACAATTTAAATTAACAGTATCGAAGAAAACCAAGATCAATACTGCAAACCCGGATAATGAGGAGTTGTATCGTTTGTGAAAAACTAATTAAGACTATTTATTTTGCAACATTAGTATGCTATAACAAGGAACCAAGCGAGCAACGAGCCTGCGATGTTCGTTTAATGCGACGCCATGTAGCAAACATTTTGATAAGTAGAAAACTATTGAATTTCCCTGAAAACGTATAATCTTCTTAAAACGTACACTTAATAATGATAATAATATACTGCAACTAACGAATCGGGAAGTTCTTTGTGTGGCTCGTGGAGAGTCACACACCAAATAAAAAAAAAGAACATTAATAGCTATAGGTACTACTAGCCATGCGTACCACTAACCCTTTCGCAAGAGCAGTCCTATCCGCGAGCGAGCAACAATAACCCTCTAGTTTCAAAAATTGCATTTGCCTGGAATTCTAGAGAAACTACTAAAAGTTACATTTTACAACTTTTATATGCGGGCCTATATTGACATTTTGAAAAATATGTTTTGTAGATCTGTGTGAGTTATATGCATTGTGAAAGTTTCATCGAAATCGGTTGATGCGGGGAAAAATGGCAGTCATTGAAAGATGTAAGAAAATCCTTAGATTTATTGCAGTTAGACGCCGAGAATCGTGAAAATCTGCAATTTTTACCATCTTTAAACGCTTGTAGCTCATTGCAACGTCGACCGATTTTGACGAAATTTCCAGAATACGTTTAATTCGCACAGATCTACAAAACGTGTTATCTAAATTTTGCATACAAGCCCACATAAAAAACTTGGAAAATACAACTTTTAGCATTTTCTCTGCAATTCCGACAACTTGGAGTGTTTTTCAAAAGATTTTGTCACGTTGTGTAGCATACCAACTGTTCTTACTTCTCCAAAAAATTTCAAGTCGTATATTCCAATATTAAAGAAGTTATGGTGTTTCTAAGCGAGTCCGAATATTAGTGGGAGTCACTGTATACGAACGCCCGTTTTAAATAACGTTTCATAGAACTGAGAATTGAACAACATTCTTTCCGCAATCTGCAAATAAATGTCACCACGTTAGACTTACAATTTCGTTTTAGGCAGCGTATTTTCTGCATTAATGACAAAAATGAATGGACAAAATATGAACTAGTTTCACAAAGCTGGGTAAAATAGTATTTCAAATAGTAAATAATCCTATTTATTTTTTAAAGTATGCGTACACAACTTTAAAAATAAAATATTTTATTTGATGCAGTAATTTTTGAAAATGATATTTCATTTTAAGAATATTCTGAATATTTGTATTTTGTCTTTATTGTCAGTTTCAATTTTAAATATTGTTGCAGAAAATAATGACTCGAATTCGACACATTTACGAGTGTAAAATAGTTTCCTAACGATAAGATACACTGTACGTTTATGCATTATTCAGATTGTTAAAATAGAAATATTTTATTTCGTGCTTCAGATCGTTAAAATGGAAATATTTTATTTTGTGGTTCGGATTGTGAAAATGGAAATATTTTATTTCGTGCTTCAGATTGTTAAAATGGAAATATTTTATTTTGTGGTTCAGATTGTTAAGATGGAAATATTTTATTTTCAAAATTGTATATCTCACTTAAGTAATACTCTAACACTATTTTCTTTCAGCAAAAAGATCTAAAATATTGAATAGAATTCAAAATGTTTTTTTTTTAAATTTATTTATTTAATGTTGCTTCAACATCAAAGGTCATTATCAACATGGAAATATTAATTTGTGTCGCCAAATAATGCCCATTTCTGACTAGGTAATGCTGGCAAATGTACAATTTCAATTTGTAAACGTGAATACCATACATCGTTCTATTTAAAAATCATTTTAAGATCACAATTGTTCTCAGATCATAGCCACATTCATACTGATCGATAAAATTTTCCCAGTTCTTTTGTTTTCTATGTGCAGAACGGCTGGTATCATACTCTACAATCTACAAAAATATATAACTCCTGTAATTTTGATTATTTTTACTTTAAAATGAAAACCGACCACAGAAGGCACGTGTCAGTTTTTTAAAACAATTTTTCATCCTGATAAATCGACAATGTACATACAGTATGATAAAAAAAGTAAAAAATTAGTTCATAATCACAATCACGCTTGATTATTATTTGTAAAAATCAAACAAACTATTTGGAGACTTTTTTGTGATCGTGGAAAACTTGTGGATAAGCTGGAAAATGTTTTACATAATAAACAAATTCATACGTTTGAACACAAACCAACTTCTGCAAACTCTTTCGGTGTTTGTCTTCCGTACCGAACAGTTTTAATATATATATAGTGTAAATCGTTTCGACCGTGCTGGTGGTTTTCGCCGAAGAAACACATGGGGCTAGTTAGTTAAAAATGAAAAAACACCGGCACCTTTTCCCTGCCCCATACATAATTTACTTTGTAATTCCGTTTGCTGGGAGTCTTTTAAAACTTCATTTAATTAAGACTTTTGAAAGCTTCGCGGGTTTGGACTGTGCGCTAGAGGTAGTGAAAACTTGCGGGAGGACAGATTTAATATTAAAAATTTCAACGTTCGTCTCTTTTGGAAAAAAAAACAGCTCTAAGGGAATTAAATCCTTCGGATATCCCAAGAACGCTTGCAAAAGCAATGAACACGAAGAGAGAAGGGAGGAAACATTCGGATCTATAGGCAAATTTTATTTGAAAAGAAAAAAGGAATCATTTATTTCGCACCTTTATTCTCGATACTGTTATATGGAAATAAATATAACAATGATCTACAATTTATATTCAAACAGTATATGATTTCGATATTTCTTTATTTGAAGTTTGTCCAATGAAACAATCCTCGGAAGAATATGCCACAAAGAGTTAAAATAATTATTTCAAGTAACCATAAATTAAAATAACATGTTATTTGAAATAATCATTCCAACTCTTTGTTGCACATTATTTCGAGGATTGTTTCATTTGACGCAGTTGACATAAGGAAGTATCGAAATAATGTACTCTATTTGAAATTACTATTGTTTCAAATAAATCACTATTATATTTATTTCAAAAAAGAAGTGCGAAATCAATTATTTCAAATAGCTATTTCTTCTTTCCATTTCCAATGAAATTATTATAACATGTGAAACAATTTTCTTTCTTCTTTGGATAATATATCTCGTAAACTATTAGGTTTAGGACATACGATATCAACACTTTTACACTCAAAATTTGATACTCTACGATCTATGGTATAAAAAGAAGGACATTCTGTTTAAAAAAATCAAGGTGACCTTGAAATCTCCTCTATGGCTCCACCCACGCAGAAAATGGGACACAGTACAAAAAGTAGACATCTCAAGCTTTAAAATGGTTGTTTTTTTTCATCAAATTTGGATAAATCTTAGCAAAGTTAAGTTAAAGCGAACAGTACAAAATAATATACTATTTGAAATTGCCATATATTAATTCAAATAAATCAAGAGTCGTGCGAATTAATGATTTCACAAGTAATCATAAAATAATTAAAATGAAATAATATTCCAAGCACATAATATTATTTCAAAAGTAATCGCAGACCTAGAATTAATCATAAAATAAAATAGCATGATATCTGAAATAATATTTCATATAAATGTTTTTTTAGAAATGCCTAAACAAGGACTGGAAACATTAACTCTGAGATAAAATTACAGAGCACATACAAAGAATCAATATAACAGTTTGTTATTGAATTCTATGCTTCAGATATCAAATTGCCGATTTTGGTTAACACAGTGAGGCTTCCGCAACGAAAGTAATCAATTGTTTTCGTTCCGAGAGTGTACGCAGAACGTACCATACTTCGATTTTATTATTCTGGAAAATCGCGAAACTGATTGTAAATAGCGTAGAATAGCGTTACCTCGAAATAGTCACGTTTCTCTTGGAATCATGCTCACCAAGATGCTGTGCAGGGTATCTGAAGTGAAAGCAGTAGACCGTAGCGGCAGCCATATTGTATGTACGCGTTCACGGTACATGAAGTCGGAGAAGGAGAATCCCCGACAAGCCGGGTTATTGTCAGTGGTGAAAGTGGTCACCCAACGGCAAGCAAAATCTTTTTTTTCCCCTGGAAAAACACAATGGAACGTGATATTATTTTACTGTCCAATGTGCAATCTGCAACAAAATTGCATGGCTTCTGGTTCAGACTTTCAGATGCAAGTTCCGACCTGGAAAATTATCCTAATTTCCTGTCTGGGGGGAGTGCAAATCTTTCTGCGGATTCCCATTTACGTGGACTAGTTCTTAAACATTCGGGCAAGAATTTCTTTCGTACACTGCAATGTAAAATATTTTATTTGTACATTATTTCTCATTTAAATATTCATATAATATCACAATATCATATAATATCACAATATTTCATATAATATCACAATATCATATAAAAATTTATTTCCATTTTTTTTCAACTACGACGCACTATATTAAAAATTCTACAAAAATTGAGAACAATGGTGGCAGTATCTCACTACTGAATTTTGTACAACTGGTATCTCTCTAACTTCGATATGAAATATGTAACATAATAATAGAAACATGGTACTCTGAAAACTTCGATATAAGTTCGTCGATTTTATGCTTCCGTATTTTTTTAAAAATCGATTTTGCAACCAAAAATTCTGAAATAATTCACTGCCGTGTGCGCTATTAGGTAGAATATTCATGAATTTTTTCGTAAGTTTTTGTCGAGCAAAACAGAAGAAATAGAGCAAAATGTATACAGTCTAACAACCCAGATAGTACGGTTGTGGATCCTATCACAATCTTATGCTTCCGTATTTTTTTAAAAATCGACTTCGCAACCAAAAATTCCGAAATAATTCACTGTCGTGTGTGCTATTAGGTAGAACGTTCATGAATTTTTTCGTTATTTTCTGTCGAGCAAAACAGAAGAAACAGAGCAAAATTCAACCGTAGTCTAACCCAGATAGTGAGGTTGGGGATCCTATCACAATCTTATGCTTCCGTATTTTTATAAAAATCGACTTCGCAAACAAAAATTCTGAAATAATTCACTGTCGTGTGTGCTATTGGGTAGAATGTTTATGAATTTTTTCATACTTTTTTGTCGAGCAAAACAGAAGGAATAGAGCAAAATTCATCCGCAGTCTAACTCAGACAGTGAGGTTGGGGATCCTATCACAATTTAATGCTTCCGTATTTTTTTAAAAATCGACTTCGCAACCAAAAATTCCGAAATAATTCACTGTCGTGTGTGCTATTAGGTAGAACGTTCATGAATTTTTTCGTAATTTTTTGTCGAGCAAAACAGAAGAAATAGAGCAAAATTCATCCGCAGTCTAACTCAGACAGTGAGGTTGGGGATCCTATCACAATCTTATGCTTCCGTATTTTTATAAAAATCGACTTCGCAACCAAAAATTCCGAAATAATTCACTGTCGTGTGTGCTATTAGGTAGAACGTTCATGAATTTTTTCGTAATTTTTTGTCGAGCAAAACAGAAGAAATAGAGCAAAATTCATCCGTAGTCTAACCCAGATAGTGAGGTTGGGGATCCTATCACAATCTTATGCTTCCGTATTTTTTTAAAAATCGACTTCGCAACCAAAAATTCCGAAATAATTCACTGTCGTGTGTGCTATTAGGTAGAACGTTCATGAATTTTTTCGTAATTTTTTGTCGAGCAAAACAGAAGAAATAGAGCAAAATTCATCCGCAGTCTAACTCAGACAGTGAGGTTGGGGATCCTATCACAATCTTATGCTTCCGTATTTTTATAAAAATCGACTTCGCAACCAAAAATTCCGAAATAATTCACTGTCGTGTGTGCTATTAGGTAGAACGTTCATGAATTTTTTCGTAATTTTTTGTCGAGCAAAACAGAAGAAATAGAGCAAAATTCATCCGTAGTCTAACCCAGATAGTGAGGTTGGGGATCCTATCACAATCTTATGCTTCCGTATTTTTTTAAAAATCGACTTCGCAACCAAAAATTCCGAAATAATTCACTGTCGTGTGTGCTATTAGGTAGAACGTTTATGAATTTTTTCGTAATTTTTTGTCGGGCAAAACAGAAGAAATAGAGCAAAATTCAACCGTAGTCTAACCCAGATAGTGAGGTTGGGGATCCTATCACAATCTTATGCTTCCGTATTTTTTTAAAAATCGACTTCGCAACCAAAAATTCTGAAATAATTCACTGTCGTGTGTGCTATTGGGTACAACGTTTATGAATTTTTTCGTAATTTTTGATTGAGCAGAACAGAAGAAACAATTCATTAAACCGAGCTCACCCTATAACTACCCTTGTGGTAGAGGCACCGACATGAAACTTGTCACAAAGGGTTTTCTTTGGGAATGGCCTGGCCATATAATAGTTTTACTTTCGCGAATAATTCGAATTATTCTCAGTGATGTACAATGCATAGGATTTTTATATAAATTAATAGAAGACAGAGAGAGAGATTGGTGGGCAGGGCATTGTCGAGTCCTCGGGTTCATAGAATTTCACTGGCAGTAGAAAAACCATATAATTGTCAGGCACGCTGGCCACACGAGGAAACGCGAACAAACCGTGGAGCCTTCATACACAAAATAATGGCGCTCATTTTCGACTGGTTTTTTTCGCAGAGAATAATCCCTTTATAGAAGGTACCGGTACCATACTAGATTCTCCGTTAACTAGTGCGTAGTTAACCACACAGAAATGAAAGAACAAAAATGCAATCACGGGTTTGGTGTTCTCGCCGCGGGATACCGTAGAGCTCTCGTTGTTCAGGCATTGTTTGGGAAATGATCGCAATGTTTCGTTAACAACGCGGGTAGAAAGTTAAATGACTGCGCTAATTGCGGATCGTGGATATTATTATATCCGCGAACTTCTGAGGATACAGGGATCCGCGGAACGAATATTCATAATTAAATCGCGGATCTTTATGCGAAATAAAAACTGTCTGAATTGTGTACGAGTAAACTTGCTGTCTAAATTACAACGAACTGAAGAGAAACAGAATTCATTTTCGTAATGTGTTTAACAGGTTGAAAGTAATACAAAAATATTTTTAAATTCTTCTAAGCAGCCCAATTTTCTATTTCGTCTATTCGTGTCTTGTATATCTTGTATAATTTGTTATTTTACATAACAATATTTCATAGTAACCTCTTCAATACTTTTGTCGGCAATTAGCAAAATTAATGTAACTTTCTATGGTCTTGTGGATGACCGCAGAGTAGTTTGTACTTCAGGCATAAAGACATCGAGTATCATAGAAAATTTAGAAATATTATACGCAAATATACAGAATATATTTTTCGAAAATGTGAACGTTTCTACACGAACAGATAATAAAGAGAGGACTTCGCGTTCTGTTCGAGTTCCCAGCGAAAACACCGAGTACACGAGCAGTCCAGACACATGGAGGAATAAAAAATTCCGAAAACGTCCCTAAGAAACACATCAGCAAGTACTATTGTATTACACGCGTTGTGAGGCAATATTGAACTCGGAACGAATTTATTACAAGTTACACGAGGGAATATCGCATTAAGGAGTACAGGAAGTTGTTTCTCGAGGAACGCTCGGAGTTCTCGCCACTCTATTTACGGAAATGGTCTGAGTGGTGAAAAGGAAAGAATACCTGCATATTTCCTGGTGGGATACGAGGCTTTTGAGAAATTGCGCTGGGAGCCAGCCACCATGATAGAGCGAATCGATTTCCTGCTTTATAATTACGCTGATATTTCCCTGGTTGATTGTGCTTTTACAAACTAATAACCAGGTCCACTTTCTTTCGACAGCTTAATCCCGTTTGCCCGTACCTCCTCCCGTGGCTTACGACCCGTGTAATTATTGCGTGCAAACGCGGATCCTTGCGATGCCGAGTTCCTTTCTTTTTTTACATGCATATTTCAGCTTGTACCGATGCGGTTATTAGCGGACTGCGAACGTTAATGCGTGTACGGTGACTCGTGCACAGTGTTGGGCAAATTTTATTTTAAATAATAAATAATTAAATAATTAATGAACGTGTGATTTTAATTGCAAATAATAACTAAACTTCTTATTTCACCCTTTTGCAAATCAATTTCACCCTTTTGCAAATCAATTTCACCCTTTTGCAAAACAATTTCAGCTTTTTCCAAATCAATTTCACCCTTTTGCAAATCAAATTCACCCATTTGCAAATCAATTTCACCTTTCTGCAAATCAAATTCAACCTTTCACGAATAAAGTATTACTACAGGTTTTGCACTCCAAATTCACCCTTTTACAAATCAATTTCACCCTTTTGCAAATCAATTTCACCTTTTTGCAAATCAAATTCACCCTTTTGCAAATCAATTTCACCTTTCTGCAAATCAAATTCAACCTTTCACGAATAAAGTATTACTACAGGTTTTGCACTCCAAATTCACCCTTTGAAAATCAATTTCACCCTTTTGCAAATCAATTTCACCCTTTGAAAACCAATTTCACCCTTTTGCAAATCAATTTCACCCTTTTACAAATTAAATTCACCCTCTTGCAAATCAATTTCACCTTTCTGCAAATCAAATTCAACCTTTCACGAATAAAGTATTACTACAGGTTTTGCACTCCAAATTCACCCTTTTACAAATCAATTTCACCCTTTTGCAAATCAATTTCACCTTTTTGCAAATCAAATTCACCCTTTTGCAAATCAATTTCACCCTTTTCCAAATCAATTTCACCTTTTTGCAAATCAAATTCACCCTTTTGCAAATCAATTTCACCTTTCTGCAAATCAAATTCAACCTTTCATGAATAAAGTATAACTACAGGTTTTGCACTCCAAATTCACCCTTTTACAAATCAATTTCACCCTTTTGCAAATCAATTTCACCTTTTTGCAAATCAAATTCACCCTTTTGCAAATCAATTTCACCTTTCTGCAAATCAAATTCAACCTTTCACGAATAAAGTATTACTAGAGGTTTTGCACTCCAAATTCACCCTTTTACAAATCAATTTCACCCTTTTGCAAATCAATTTCACCTTTTTGCAAATCAAATTCACCCTTTTGCAAATCAATTTCACCTTTCTGCAAATCAAATTCAACCTTTCACGAATAAAGTATTATTACAGGTTTTGCACTCCAAATTCACCTTTTTGCAAATCAATTTCACCCTTTTGCAAATCAATTTCACCTTTTTGCAAATCAAATTCACCCTTTTGCAAATCAATTTCACCTTTCTGCAAATCAAATTCAACCTTTCACGAATAAAGTATTACTACAGGTTTTGCACTCCAAATTCACCCTTTGAAAATCAATTTCACCCTTTTGCATATCAATGTCACCCTTTGAAAACCAATTTCACCCTTTTGCAAATCAATTTCACCCTTTTACAAATTAAATTCACCCTCTTGCAAATCAATTTCACCTTTCTGCAAATCAAATTCAACCTTTCACGAATAAAGTATTACTACAGGTTTTGCACTCCAAATTCACCTTTTTGCAAATCAATTTCACCCTTTTGCAAATCAGTTTTAACCTTTTACAAATAAGGTACTTTCTGGTAAGTTTTTTGTGTAAAAATAATTAAATCAAATGTCAATTCCAGGTTTTGCACACCAAATTCACTCTTTTTCAAGTCAAATACATCCTTTGCAAATCAATTTCACCCATTTGAAAACCAATTTCACCCGTTTGCAAATAAGGTATTTCAAGTTTTTGTAAAAGAAATCGAATAAAAATGTAAGCTCGGGCGACCGTCAATATGTATTAGTGTCGGAAGTGGCCTCGCATATGTATACTATCCAATGTATCCAAATATTTACATCAAACGAAATATCGTCCTAATCTTTCTTTCACTTTGTTTGTTTCAGGTAAGTGAATTAAGCAATCTTCCTTCTGTCGGGACGAATCCACAGTTTCTAAATAGGTAAACCAACTTTTATACTTTTATTATGAATGAAACGTTTGGTAAAAAAAATATTGGGTTGGCAAATAAGTTGGTTCGGTTTTTTAGAGTGGAATAAATCACAAAAACCGAACGAACTGATTGGCCAACCCAATATTTGAACTGCATTTTCGAGTAATACAAACAAAAATTGCGTTAGGCTAGGTTAGGTTAATTTTCATTGTATCGTCCCTTTCACATAAATAGTGTAAAAAGTATCGAAAATATAAAATTGCGTTATACGCAGGCTGAAAATCTCATCGACGTTAACACAGCAAAACGACACACATACAAAGTTGTACGAATCAACATTTACAACAATTTAAAATCAATATTGTTATTTATTACTCGTCTGCCGTTCTTTATGTAAAATAAAAATGTTGTTCGCCAATTAGTAGTGTTTCGGGAGTTAAAAATATGTATATAAACTTCAAAATAATTATTGTAGCGTTCCGAGTCCAGAACATATAAACTTGAAATTAATAATTTTAGTGCTTCCAGTTCAGGATATCAGTTGGACTTAATCTTTACGTTAAGAATCAGCCATTTTCCAAGGGAAATGTTAAAATAATTATTATAGTGTTTCGAGTACAGAATATATATAAACTTGAAAGTAATAATTGTAGTGTTTCCCGTTCAGAACTTAAAACTTATACTTAAAATTAATAACTTTATTGGATTTAATCTTTAGCTCATTATCCCAGAGAAATTTAAAGATAATTATTGTTGTCTTTCGAGAGGCCAGAATATGTATATAAACATGGAAATAATTATTGTAGTGTTTCGAGAGAGTCCAGAATATGTACATAAACTTGAAAATAATTATTGTAGCGTTCTGAGTCCAGAACATATAAACTTGAAATTAATAATTTTAGTGCTTCCAGTTCAGGATATCAATTGGACTTAATCTTTACGTTAAGAATCAGCCATTTTCCAAGGGAAATGTTAAAATAATTATTATAGTGTTTTTAGTACAGAATATATATAAACTTGAAAGTAATAATTGTAGTGTTTCCAGTTCAGAACACATATACTTAAAATTAATAACTTTATTGGATTTAATCTTTAGCTCAATATCATCTCAGAGAAATTTAAAGATAATTATTGTTGTGTTTCGAGAGTCCAGAATATGTATATAAATTTGGAAATAATTATTGTAGTGTTTCGAGAGTCCAGAATATGTATATAAACTTGAAAATAATAATTGTACATAGTGTTCTGAGTCCAGAACATATAAACTTGAAATTAATAATTTTAGTGCTCCGAGAACAGAATACCAATTGGATTTGATCTTTAAGTTAACAATCAGTCATTTTCACAGAGTATTTTAAAAATAATTATTATAGTGTTTCGAGTACAGAATATATAAACTTGAAATTAGTAATTATAAAGTTCCGCGTACGGAATATCAGCTTGATTCATTCGGCAAGAGTCAAGGCCGACAAAAGCTGGAAGTGCAGCTGCATATTGAGAGTGCTGCAGGGAGTTCTGCGAGAAAATAGATAACACGAAGGGGGATAAAATGCGAACGATGTATCCGTCGCGAGAAGAAACGAAAGCACGCGTTGTCGACGTGGAATTGCGAATGATTTTCTGTAGTTCTCTTTAGAAAAGCGTAAGCGTCGAACAATGGGGAAAATGCGTAATCCGACGAACAGAAAATTAATTGGATGTCATCGGATGAAAGGGCTTTCGGGAAAGAGAAAATTCTGAAGCCGTGCAAAAGAAACGGTGGAAATCACGTTGGGAGCCCCTGCAGTATGATTTCAGAGTACACGACGTCAAACTGGACAGGTGTAATTCATTGAATTACGGACAACGTGAATCAGTTTATGTATAAATCAATTCCCCAATCTCATCTATCAGAAATTCCGGAGAATATATCGTGTCCGGTAGATGACGCAGGGCTATGCCAGTAGCATCGTGATCTAAAACACACAGCTGAATCAATTGAAAATTCATTAAATTTACCTTTTAAATGTACGCAGGGATAGCATGATCTGAATACGATAATGCGATTTCGAGTGGGACGAAATCACCGCACAGGATGTAACAAAATTTAGTGTCATGAGTTTGGCAGATGGTTGTACACCTTCGGATCGGTGGAGATTTGTTAACAGAAATTGTCGCAAAATTGACTAACCTTGAAATTCCAGGTCAAATTTCTTTATGTTTGTATCGCATTCTAGTCACCATGGGGACCAAACTTGCCAAAGGAACCATAGGTCGCAACTTAACCGTTCTCTCATAAAAGAATGTTAAATGATTTAACAGCGTCTTCCGTTCCTCGAGTTGAGAACCATCATGATTTATGACTGTTAACAATCGTCCTTGAACAGCGGCTTCGATTTAGCCAGCATTATTTTGAAAACGGAACAGATGTAAACAAATTTTTCATTTTCAACATAAAATTTCAATATCAACTTTTCGACTTCATTTGCAACTTCATTTTTTCCATTTCAACTTTAATTTCAACTTTAATTTCAATTTCAACTCTTCAATTTCAACATCAAATTTTCCATTTCAACTTCAATTTCAATATCAACCCTTCAATTTCAACATCAAATTTTCCATTTCAACTTCAATTTCAATATCAACCCTTCAACTTCAATTTTTCAACTTCAATTTTTCAACTTCAATTTCAACGTCAATTTTTCAATTTTAATACGTTAATTTCAACTCTTCAATTTCAATTTCAACATCAACTTTTCCATTTCAACATCAATTTCTATTCTTCCATTTCAACTTCAATTTTTCAATTTTATTTCGTTAATATCAACTTCAATTTCAATTTTTCAATTACAACGTCAATTTTTCAATTTCAATACGTTAATTTCAACTCTTCAATTTCAACATCAACTCTTCCATTTCAATTTCAATTTCTATTCTTCCATTTCAACTTCAATTTTATTTCGTTAATATCAACTTCAATTTCAATATCAACCATTCAACTTCAATTTCAATATCAACCCTTCAACTTTAATTTCAATTTTTCAACTTCAATTTCAATATCAACCATTCAACTTCAATTTCAATACCAACCATTCAACTTCAATTTCAATTTTTCAACTTCAATTTCAATTTTTCAATTTCAACGTCAATTTTTTAATTTCAATACGTTAATTTCAATTTCAACATCAACTCTTCCATTTCAACTTGAATTTCTATTCTTCAATTTCAACTTCTATTTTTCAATTTTATTTCGTTAATATAAACTTCAATTTCAATATCAACCATTCAACTTCAATTTCAATATCAACCCTCCAACTTCAATTTCAACTTCAATTTCTATTCTTCCATTTCAACTTCAATTTTTTAATTTCAATACGTTAATTTCAATTTCAACATCAACTCTTCCATTTCAACATCAATTTCTATTCTTCAATTTCAACTTCTATTTTTCAATTTTATTTCGTTAATATAAACTTCAATTTCAACCATTCATCTTCAATTTCAATATCAACCCTTCAACTTCAATTTCAATTTTTCAATTTCAACGTCAATTTTTCAATTTCAATACGTTAGTTTCAACTCTTCAATTTCAATTTCAACATCAATTCTTCCATTTCAACTTCAATTTCTATTCTTCCATTTCCACTTCAATTTTTCAATTTTATTTCGTTAATACCAACTTCAATTTCAATATCAACCATTCAACTTCAATCTCAAAATCAACCCTTCAACTTCAATTTGAATTTTTCAACTTCAATTTCAATTTTTCAATTTCAACGTCAATTTTTTCATTTCAATACGTTAATTTCAATTTCAACATCAACTCTTCCATTTCAACTTGAATTTCTATTCTTCAATTTCAACTTCTATTTTTCAATTTTATTTCGTTAATATAAGCTTCAATTTCAATATCAACCATTCAACGAATTGGAGCTCCCAGTAACAACAAGACGTGTGCAACAACTTTTAAATTCTTCTGGACAAAAATACAACGTAAACCAGGCCTTAAAGAAGTACATAAACCGGCCCTTATCGATTTCGCACGGGCACAAAACACAGTGACTTTATAGAAATTTCGGTGAGTGTATTCCTTATTATCTGTAACCGTAACCAATACGATTTTCGTCGATGAAATCTTGTTATTCTATCCTTTTCTTTTCATTTTGGTTATAACAGTTATGATACCTGCTTAATTTCGCTCTCGCAACACGCAGATTTTTATGGAACTTTCGTATGGTGCAAGGCTCAAAAAAATATTTGATACGGATTTTTTTGGCTGCCGATATTCACGTCAAGGGCTGAAAGTAACCGTCAAAGTTCGGGTTGAAAGAGCTATTTTATTGAAAATTTAAAAATCCAATTTGTGCGGCTTTGAATTACAAACCATTCGATGTAAACTGATTTAAAAAAAAAAATACTACAAACCTTACAGTATTTCACGGAAATTTAAATACACGTTCTACGTACCGTGACAAAAAATTCGGATATTATTATGCTCGAAATGAAACTCACAGCCACAGCATATCGCCACAGATTCTGTTCATTTTTTTCAGTTCTGTATCGTACAAAAGTTTCATTAAAATCGGCATGTTACGATTGGCTTGCCTCCCTTGCAGGATTTTTTTTTTTCTCAAGTATTTCAGATCTCAAGTGAGAGATCTATTTCTGCTCCTTGCGAGATTGCACGTGGTTTTTGTAACTTGTAATTCTTCCATAAAGATGCAAAGCCCCGAGAGGATTCCGAAACAACAATTTCGAAGCAATCATTTAGTTCGCTAACAGCTTCTCCGTGACAAAGCTAGAACTTTTTCAACGCATCCTCTACCTCGCTACAGTGGCGCATCGTTACGCGTATGGGCAGGGTCTCCACCGAGAAAAAATATTTCGTACTAGAACAGTGGTCGGCACGGAGGAGACTCTGCAGGCCGCTCTCGGCTCGCGCCGCCTCCTTTTCCAACCGCACGTCTCGCTCTCCGTAACGGCCCTAATCCTCAGGCCCGTACATATCCCAGACTGTATGAACTGCGCGTGGCGCATTAGGGCGACACCCGTATCAATAGGTTTCCACATTACCGTTGAGGTACTATTGTCAATGCGTTTTTTTTATGTGGTTTCCCCTGTAGGCCTATTCCACTCTGCTGCATGACAATTTCTGAAACTAACTTTGAACAATAAATGCGGAAGAGAGAGAGAGAGAGAGAACTACTTCTTAATTCCATTGCCAAAATTTTAAACAGTCATTCAGACAAACTTCTTCGTGGACGTTTAGATATACTCGGAATATCAGATATATCAAATGGAAGATTAGATGTCGCGGCTCGCATCGCAGACGATAAAGAAGCGTCATTCAACCGGGTGCGCTTTTCCGATTTAATATTCCGCATTTTATAAAACGAACATACGCACAGATATGTCGATCCGAACATTGAAAAAATTCTCAGTGCGAAATTTCTGAGGAGAAGATATCTTGATTCATTTAATATTTTAAAAAATTCGACACTGTTTTCTTCCCTAGTCTTCAGAGGAACTTTTTGATGAAAATCGCGAAGTTCCTCTTGATACTCGGAAGCTTGTTCTTCGATTATGGCCGCGAGGGGGTTATGAAATAGTCTGAAATCATTTTTAAGGGAATCGAAATCAGTGAAACGGTTATCGAAGTATTTGTCAAAGTTATATATATGTCTTTTCCGTGTTTATTGTTCAAAGTTAGTTTCAGAAATTGTCATGCAACAGAGTGGAATAGGCCTACAGGGGAAACCACATAAAAAAACGCATTTACAATAGTACCTCAATGGTAATGTGGAAACCTATTGATACGGGTGTCGCCCTAATGCGCCACGCGCAGTTCATACGGTCTGGGATAGGTACGGGCCTGAGCTGCCTCGAGGACTATGGCCGTTACGGGGAACGGGACGTGCGGTCGGTGAAAAGAGGCGGCGCGAGCCGAAAACGGCCTGCAGAGTCTCCTCCGTGCCGACCACTGTACTAGAATATACAAGAAAAGGTACTAGATTTGAAAAAAAGTACTAGATTTTGAATTCCTTACGTTTTATTCTAATTAGGGGCATTGTATATACTATATGTATATACCGCTTATATGCCTATGTACCATAATATTACAGATAAACTCAATATAAAACTGTTAAATTCTATTTTATTCTATTATCAAGAAAAAAGAGTTCGTGAAGCAGTGTTCCGATATCGTCCAAGATTTTTCGTACGATGGATGGCCGCTGGTGGCGCTGCGCGGAAAAAACAGCAAAAAACAGTAACGTATCTATATGATCATCTATGATGACGAGGTAGTAGAGCCCTGCGCCTTGAGACAGTTATATTGGCGCGAAAGTACCGAAACAATCTGTTCCGGACAAAAAAACTTTAGGACGTGTCCTACAAGTTACAAAATATACACAAATACACATGTTATACATTCATTTTTCCGAATCAAATCATACAAATCTTTTCAAATTCACGAAAGTACTAGATCTGGTGGTGAACGTACTAGAACACTAAAAATTTATAAAAGGTACTAGATCTCGTACGAACGTACTAGCAGTGGAGACCCTGCGTATGGGTTGCGTGAACTTGCGAAACGTTACCGCCGCACAAGCATTCGTATTATGGGCGATCCGAACCGCTATAACTTTTAATGCGTGTCAGGTTTTGAAAAACGTACCAAGAAAAAGTTGAGGTCTATGAGAATATATGAAAATCTACCTCGTATTCCATTCGAAAAAATGAAATTACCCTCCGTTCCCCACGCTTGGTATGCCACGGGATATTTCTCGTTCGGATGATACGTATTCTACCTTTTTGTAAAATGCAATTCAGAAAACAAAAATTTCATAACGTTAGTAGACGATTCGGAACATGTGCGACGATGTGCATATAAACCAGGTTGCAGAAAATTCTACATAAAATGTGTTCGAATATAGTAATTAATATTTACGTGTAGTTAAATATTTACAAAAACAAATATCGTATAACATTTCTAACATTTAATATCGTATATTAAATCTGGTGAAATCGTGGACATATACATATAAATATACGAACTGAAAATATTTCTCGTAAGTCTACAGTTTTAATTTAAATTATTCTGAGAGAGATACGATCTCCACAATATACTGAGCATGAATAATCATAAATTCTTTAATAAATCTCCTACATCATAATTCTCTCTTGTTTAAGTGGATCGAAAAATTGAAAAGGGATAAGAATTTTATTGATCGCAGGGAAAAATACTGTTATATGTTTATGAATATATAAATTATTTGTAAAAGACTGTTGATGATTTTTGTCATTGATAATTTTGGACATTTTCACGAAATAATTTTAACATGTTTTTTAATTTGTCCATGTGTCAAGATATAAACTGTTCATACATTTTTTCGATTTATGAGACCAGCAGAAAATTACTCGCCGATTTTTGTTAGTCATAATTAGACTGTGGATTTTTATGCATTTGTGGCATCAAGGAATGTTCTAAAAAAATGCTAGAAAATAAAATTCCACAAAATTTAGTACGATTTTTATTTATTTCAGATCTATTAGGCCGGAAAGAAAGTTCTTACGGTTTTTGTTATTTTGATTTTATAATAAAAACCGCGAGAACTTTCATTCCAACCTAATACAAGAATTCCACTTTATAATTCAACTGTGGATTTCATGCATTCACGAAAAAAAAATGAGTAGTGCAAATGTACGGTACTAAAAATGATTGGATACTACTCTTAGCTCATTAAAATTCAGTTTAGCCATAATCTCCATAATTCTGATAGTGATATTTATACGAAGGAAACATCTAACATCAAGCTATGTTTCTTACTTGTCCACATAGAAAACACACAATGGAGCACAGATTCGGACACTTTTAAAACAATGATAACTGTTTTAATATCAGATCATACGACTTGGATATTTCTTGAGAAGTTAGAGCAATTAGTTTACCTCAAGACGTGAAAAAAATTTTGGAAAAAATTGCTATTGGTCGGAATTACAGAGAAAGTACTAGAAGTTGTTGTTTAGAACATTTTTATGATTACCTTTATTGAAAATTTTTACAAAATACATTTTAAATACCTGTGTCGATATACAAATAACTGAAATAAATCCAAGGATTCTTACATCCTTCAATGCTTGTAGTTTATGCATTAATTGAGCTCTATAATATAGGATTCACGTATTTACCAGAAAAGAAGTCATGAATCAGTCAGGATAGAGAATGTTTTTTGTAAACGATGAATATCATTGGTAATATTGTCGACTTTTACTTTCTCGGATAATCAGAGAATTAATTTACATTTGTTGTACAATTTACAGAAACTGCAACGTCATCGAATATCGCAGAAAATGTTGGTTCTTCATATAAGAGTTAAAAGTGTCCGAACATTACTGTGGTTCGCTGTGAATACTGGAAATATTTGGTGGATAGAGAATGTTTTTTGGAAACGATGATTATTATTGGTAATATTGTCAACTTTTACGTTCTTGTATAGTCAGAGATTTAATTTACATATATTGCAACGTCTTCGAATATTGCAGAAAATGTTGGTTCTTCACATAAGAGTTAAAAGTGTCCGAACATTACTGTGGTTCGCTATAAAAACTAGAAATATTTGTTGGATAGAGAATGATTTCTGTAAACGATGAATATCATTGGTAATATTGTCGACTTTTACGTTCTTGCATAGTCAGAGAATTAATTTGCATTTATTGTACAATTTGCATACATTACAACGTCATCGAATATTGCAGAAAATGTCGGTTATTCACATAAGAGTTAAAAGTGTCCGAACATTACTGTGGTTCGCTATAAAAACTAGAAATATTTGTTGGATAGAGAATGTGTTTGTAAACGATGAATATCATTGGTAATATTGTCGACTTTTACGTTCTTGGATAATCAGAGAATTAATGTGCATTTGTTGTACAATTTATATAAATTGCAACGTCATCGAATATTGCAGAAAATGTTGGTTCTTCACATAAAAGTTAAAAGTGTCCGAACATTACTGTGGTTCGCTGTGAATACTGGAAATAATTGGTGGATAGAGAATGTTTTTTGGAAACGATGATTACACTGTCCAACACCAAATTTGATTTCAATATACTGTTGGGTCCTCCTTATAGAGTTTTTTGCGCTGATTCCGAATCTGGTTTTAATTTTTTTCCTATACGTCCAGTTTTTGAGAAAATGGAGTTTTAAAAAAAGACATATTTTTCAACTTTAAACAAATATTGCGATGTTATTATAAAAGATATTGAATTGTTGTTTACAGCAAAAGATTCTGTAGACTTTCCCGAATACAGTGATATCCAATATTAATACATTATGATTGTTTAAACATGTTTAAACAATGATTAAAGACGGAGATGCACCACTTTTGCACCAATTTTTGCGGATATTTTCGAATTTATCTCAAAAAATAAGGGTCCAGCGAAAAATTGAACTATACCACGCGAAAGAGCAGACTTTTATCTTGAGAAACCCCCCTGTGAAGTTTGCATGGTCGACGTTTTTACCGAACCAGAAAGCAAAATATCTTCGCCCGACATGCGTTGACGCCAGTGGTGCTCTTCCACTAGCGCGGTCGTTCGTCGGGATACGGCGCGGCGCGCTGCGGTGAAACGGCGCGTGGCTATAAGCGCGCAATTATGTCAGCTTACTTAAATGTAATATTTTATTAAATGTTATATTATTGTTATTTATTATTTATTAGTATATTTATTCTGTATAAATTATTTTTGTATTTTTTAATGTTAGTCTCTCGTTTATAGTATATTTAATACAAAAAATACCTTTTGTAACAAAAAAATAATTTATTCACACACTACACTATTACACTATTTACAATGCTAATATATATGTGTACACTATTCAGATATAATACACTATATCGATTTAATATGGAGCAAACTATTTTAATTATGTATTTAAGTCAATAAAAATAGTCCCGTTTATATTGTGTTTGGACTTATTTTACTCGGAAGAATCTCGAGTGTTCATTGGCACTATAATTACAATACATAGATAAGACGACAATTACTGAAAATAAAATTTTTCAGTCACCGCATTGCAGACTTTCCTTACATTGTATGTATTCCGTTGTCCGTAGACCGTCATTTATTTCAAAATATGTATCGTGTTGGTTCTTAAGAAAACTGATGCCAGAGTTCAGTTTCGGCTTTGTGTTTGTTGAAATCAGTCGTGTCAAGCATTTCAAATCTGCATTGCTACGTATAAAACTTCATAAAAAACATTTATAGTTATTTATAGTATTTTAGTTGTTCTGTATATAATATATGTATTTTAGTAGTGTATTATATCTGAATAGTGTACACATATTTATTAGCATTGTAAATAGTGTAATAGTGTAGTGTGTGAATAAATTATTTTTTTGTTACAAAAGGTATTTTTTGTATTAAATATACTATAAACGAGAGACTAACATTAAAAAATACAAAAATAATTTATACAGAATAAATATACTAATAAATAATAAATAACAATAGTATAACATTTAATAAAATATTACATTTAAGTAAGCTGACATAATTGCGCGCTTATAGCCACGCGCCGTTTCACCGCAGCGCGCCGCGCCGTATCCCGACGAACGACCGCGCTAGTGGAAGAGCACCACTGGCGTCAACGCATGTCGGGCGAAGATATTTTGCTTTCTGGTTCGGTAAAAACGTCGACCATGCAAACTTCACAGGGGGGTTTCTCAAGATAAAAGTCTGCTCTTTCGCGTGGTATAGTTCAATTTTTCGCTGGACCCTTATTTTTTGAGATAAATTCGAAAATATCCGCAAAAATTGGTGCAAAAGTGGTGCATCTCCGTCTTTAATCATTGTTTAAACATGTTTAAACAATCATAATGTATTAATATTGGATATCACTGTATTCAGGAAAGTCTACAGAATCGTTTGCTGTAAACAACAATTCAATATCTTTTATAATAACATCACAATATTTGTTTAAAGTTGAAAAATATGTTTTTTTTTCAAAGCCATGATTTTCAAAAACTGGACGTATAGGAAAAAAATTAAAACCAGGTTCGGAATCAGCGCAAAAAACTCTATAAGAAGGACCCAACAGTATATTGAAATCACAAAAAAAGTTGAAATTTGTTGGACAGTGTTATTATTGGTAATATTGTCAACTTTTACGTTCTTGTATATTCAGAGATTTAATTTACATACATTGTAACACGTCATCGAATATTGTAGAAAATGTTGGTTCTTCACATAAGAGTTAAAAGTGTCCGAACATTACTATGGTTCGCTATAAAAACTAGAAATATTTGTTGGATAGAGAATGTTTTTTGTAAGCGATCATTGGTAATATTGTCGACTTTTAGGTTCTTGCTTAATCAGAGAATTAATTTACATTTGTTGTACAATTTACATAAACTGCAACGCCATCGAATATCGCAGAAAATGTTGATTCTTCACATAAGAGTTAAAAGTGTCCGAACGTTACTTTGGTTTTTTTGTTTGTTTTTTTTGGTTGTTGTGGTGGTACGCGGTGAATATTGGAAATATTTGTTGGATAGAGAATGTTTTTTGTAAACGACAGATCTTATTGGTAAGATCGCAGTCCAGCTTTTTCCTTGGAAGAATGGAATCGATGATCGAGGAGGAGTCGGCTGATAGAAAGTCAACCAGACACATGCATAGCGTGCCGCCTCGCGTTTCGTAATGGATAAAAGTTTTCGGGTAGCTCGCCATGATTTTTCGATGTCTCGCAGCATTAACGGAAATCCGAGGAAGCGGCAAGTTCGAGCGTGGCGCGTCGTTGGATGGAAAGTTTTACCGGTCACAAGAATGGCCGCAGGCAATATCGCGGCTTGTCTAGCTTTCGCAGCTTCGTCTCGATTCCGCGAAATATCGTAGCTCGTCGCACAAGATAGAAGCCGGGCATTCTTATGCTGCAGAGCAAGGGAAAAGTGGAGTATTGGACTTGAAAAGTGCTTCGTCAACTAGATGGAAATTCGTTACCCCGCTCACTTAGTTAGCCAACTACTGAAACGCTTAAAAGAGAGACTACGCCCTTGGAAATTCCGCGGGACCGTTCGCGGCCACGTTAGAATCTTAATCTCGCGGAAATCTCGAACGCTGTATCCTGTTCTTCTCGATAATCCATGTTTAACATTAACCGTACAGCGTCCGATAAAACGACCGCTTTCACATTCTGTATTTTTTAATTATTGCAATTATTACGATGCTTCCACATTAGAAATAATTCAATAAATTTTTAAAAAATTTGTGAAACATCTAAATAAATTCAGTGTTGTAATCTTCACCCGGTACGGTCAGTGTTAACGCCAGCGGAAAAGTTTATTTATATGTATTTAAATTCGAAATATTTTTTCGCTAACATTTTACCCAACTGAAACTAGTTTACATTATTTTATGAGAGTAACAAGTATTCATTGAAATTCTTAGTCATTTTTATAATACATAAGGTGTTGGAAGAAGTATCCCGGGGACTTGAAGAGCTTTTAATACTCATTAATAGACCGCGGATGTTTGTGCAATTTTTAATTTTTGTAGGCTAAATTTTAAGAGAATGTGGAAACAAATAAAACATTATTTTCAGTGGTACACCCCGTGGCAGAATGTTTCCGATCGGAGTCATTCGAACGGATTTTAGAGAAAACATTCACAATTTAGTAGTATAAAATATTACTTTACGGGGTTAAAACTGCTGGGAAATGAAAAGGGGCTTATTAACGAATGAAAAACAACACAATAACATAAGCTTACATTTATTATGGCAAAGAAACGAACAAATAAACAAATTGTTACTCGGAAGAAAGTTTCCGATTCGATTTACATTGTCCAACACCAAAATTGTTCAACAATTACTGTTGCATGACTCTTATAGAGTTTTTCGCGCTGATTCCGAATCTGCCCTTAATTTTTCCCCTAGACGCACTGTTTTTGAGAAACTTGATTTTGAAAAAAAAAACATTTTTCAACTTTAAACAAATATTGTGATATTATTATAAAAGATATTGGATTGTTCCATGCAGCAAAAGATTCTGTAGACTTTCCCGAATACAGTGATATGCAATATTAATACATTATGAATGTTTAAACATGTTTAAACAATGATTAAAGACGGAGAGACGTCACTTTTGCACCACAATTGTTGAGGATATTTTTCAATGTATAATATTCAAATGTTCTCGGCGCAACGGTTCGATCAGTTTATAGGAAAAAAGCAAAATTTGCACGTTAGTTTGGAACTTTCAACGTTTCGATCTTCATTCAGATCATTTTCAAGAAAGTAGAAAAACTGCGTCTGAAAAATACATATATTTTCACAATGTAAAACCAGAAACTTTAAAATATCTGCGTAACCAGAATGTAAAAATGTAACAAGATACTGCAATAATTTACTTACATTGCTTTATAAAGATTATAAACACGGAATTGAAATTGTCTTAGCACATGCTGTTTTCATGTCGTCAGACAGGATACTGGATCATAGACCATCGAAGTCATTAGACACAGAACGTAACTGGTCGATCGATCAAAACAAAAGTCAATCGTCGATCGATGTTTGGCGGTTATTTCAAACCGTGAAAAACGTCAACAACCCAAACTTACAACATGTTCGTGACCATATGATGAAAAACTTTTATTAAATATATGATAATGGAAGTGATCACTTCCTAATAACAACTATTTTCCTATTACATGTTATATAAATTACATCTTTATCATATATTTAATAAAAGTTTTTCATCATATGGTCACGAACATGTTGTAAGTTTGGGTTGTTGACGTTTTTCACGGTTTGAAATAACCGCCAAACATCGATCGACGATTGACGTTTGTTTTGATCGATCGACCAGTTACGTTCTGTGTCTAATGACTTCGATGGTCTATGATCCAGTATCCTGTCTGACGTCATGAAAACAGCATGTGCTAAGACAATTTCAATTCCGTGTTTATAATCTTTATAAAGCAATGTAAGTAAATTATTGCAGTATCTTGTTACATTTTTACATTCTGGTTACGCAGATATTTTAAAGTTTCTGGTTTTACATTGTGAAAATATATTTTTCAGACGCAGTTTTTCTACTTTCTTGAAAATGATCTGAATGAAGATCGAAACGTTGAAAGTTCCAAACTAACGTGCAAATTTTGCTTTTTTCCTATAAGCTGATCGAACCGTTGCGCCGAGAACATTTGAATATTATACATTTCATTATCTTGCGATCGATATTTCAAACAACATATTTTTCAATTATCTTAAAAAATAAGGGTCCAGCGTAAAATCGAACTATATCACGCGATAGAACAGACTTTTATCTTGAGAAACCATCCTCTAAAGTTTGCAACGTCGACGTTTTTTCGAACCAGAAAGCAAAATATCTTCGCCCGACATTAGTTGCCCGAATTTTCCATGCACTGTATAATTCCTCAGACAGTGGCGTGCCCCATCTTTAAGTGATTGCAACATAAAATTTATTGCTGCATTCGCTGTTAATAAGTTGGAATCCTTCCGACATAATGCTTCCACGGCCAGCTTTATTGGAAGCAGAGCTGATACAGTTTTTGTTATTAAATCGAAATCACTATCGGAAAAATTAATTTGTAAATTTAAGTCAATTAATGCTTTCTGAATTGGATTTTTTAATTTCAAAAATATAACAAAATATAACAAACTGTTCCAGCGTGTTTTAGAATCTAATATTAGCACAAGTTCTTTTTTTTATTTCAGTAAGTATATATCTTTTTGTAAAACGGCATTTTTAGTAGGGGAACGTTTAAATATTTCAACAACTTCTCGAGTTTTCTTAATTATAGGAAGCAATCCTTGGTAAGTGAATATCTCGTCCTCGTTAATATTATCTTCGTCATATTCAAATGAGGTACTTTCAACACAATTTCATTATTATTTTCTTCGTTGTCACTCTCTTCGAAATCAAAATCAGAAGTTTCTAAATCCAGATTACAGCGGCGAAAATATTTATTATTTATAGCTAATACCGAAAATACCGGTATTTTACCATAGCAAATACCGGTTTCACGAAATTGCAAAATTCTAGTTGGAATAATTTGGTTGAAATAGTTTCTGAAATGTGTACGATAGTTTTCGAACGTCGAATATAAAAGTGAGAACGTATTCACTTTGAAAGTCAAGTGAACCGAATGTCGTGACCGAAGAGGCGAAGAACTGTTTGTACGAGAATAATTTCCACGGTGGCACCACAACTGGACGAAATGAGACCCCTCTAACACATTTCATCAGAGCACAATAGCGACTGTTCACTTCTCAAAAGATTGCATGGGTCACATGTCAGGGAATTGAATGTGCTCGCTGAGTGGCGACTGCCGGTGGCTTATAATGTCGAGTTAGTGGGATTGTGGCTCCGGAGGGGTTGAATAAACTCGATCAACTCCGAACGAGATATTGGAAGTTCGACAACAAGTCGCATTAAAAATGTTCGTCTCTTCAGACGAAAATAAAAACAAACTTTGTTCTCCTTTTAAACTCTCGTTCCGCTATATAGAACCCTCGCTTTTATTCGCTAACAATTCTATACGCGAGCTGATCGATTTCTAACTATTTCATGAGGTCGCATAGCAACGTATTTAAACCAGGAACCAAAATTTTTAAAAAATACCACGTTTTTAAAATAGAATAAAAAGGATAAAATAATTTTTCCTAGCCCCGTACAGATAATCCTGAAAATTTGTGATTGTGAATTTTTAACAGCTACGCAAATACTTGTAAGATTTAAAACGAAAAACGTACGGCGCAAGATAATAGTAAAGGAGTGTAGAGAGTAGCAGCCGTTGAGAAATCTTACACAACAGTTCATATCATTTGCGAAGCAATAAAATTTTTAGTAATTTAGGTGAACATGCATCAATTATCTATTGCATGCGCCGTACATTTTTCGTTTTAAATCTTACAAGTATTTGCGTAGCTGTTAAAAATTCACAATCACAAATTTTCAGGATTATCTGTACGTGGTTAGGAATCTGTACGGGGCTAGGAAAAATTATTTTATACTTTTTAGTCCATTTTAAAAACGTGGTATTTTTTAAAAATTTATTTTTATTTAAATAATTATTTTCTGCTTTTTAGTCTGGTGTGTGTGAAATTTTTGAATCGATTTTAAACATTTTGATGAGATTATAACAGAGACATGTAGTCAGACGGTATTGCAACCGTGTCCTATCGAAAACAAACACCGTGGTAAAATGTCAAAGATAAAGGTTCGACGTTCAGTGGAGTGGGGATGAGTCAGAGTGGGAACGCGTAGTGGAGTAGGGAGTGCTAGCGCGCGGAGTAGGGATCGCGGGGAGGTGAACAGGTAAATATTTAATTGTTATTTCTCCGAAACGGATAGACTTTAAAAAATTTTTTTTTTTAATAATGCATTGTCATCCAGTTCTGAGCCATCTAACCGATTTCAAGTCTCTGGCTCATCCGGAAGTTAGTTTAAAATCAATTGCAAAATTTGCCACCGAACAGACAAACAAACAAACAAGAAAGCGATCTACTAAAAACGTGGTAAAATAGCTGTTACTCTAAAATTTTCTACAATGAAAAATCATTAATAAAAAGTTGATTATTATTGAAATTTAAGATAATGTACATAAAATATAAAGAAAAGAATTCGAAGAACGAAATGATTAAACAAATATCGATTTTTATACTTTTTGGCTACAAATAACAGTTATTAGTGTTCAAAAACATTGGATCCCCCTCGAAAACTGTTATCGATGAAGAAACACTGTTTCGATCATTCATAACAGTTATCGATGAGAGAAATTGATTTCTATCGCTCATAACAGTTATCGAGGAGAGAAATTCATTCAGAGGTATTTCGTAAATACAAGACGAATCAACAGACAATAAGAACAAAACGAAATCTGTTTGTTTGTCACATCAAAATTTAGATTGTAGCAATTAATATTACGAATAAAAAATTTATGAAACAATTAATTGTCTACCATTTGAAAGTTGGTATGTAATCCAGTAGATCTGTACCCGAGGCGGCTGCAGATCGAAGTTTCGATCCTGTAGGATCAATGGTTCAGGAATTATGCTTGCTTAAAGTTAAGCAATCTGCAGTGTTTTTGACCGGTAAGGGCGCCGCCATATTGGTTTGTAGTGACGATCGTGAGCCGTTTACCTTGCCGCCCACCCGACCTAGTTCACCAACCAATTACCACCTAGAGCTCTGCTCGGTAAGCTGCGCGTGACACTACAAACCAATATGGCGATTCCCTGTCGAAAACACTGAAAAGTACACAACTTTAAGCAATCATAACTCCTGAACCATCAATCCTACAGGATCGAAACTTCGATCTGCAGCCGTCCCGGGTACAAATCTACTGGATTACATACCCAATACATCATAATTTAGAGGAGAAAGGCACAAATTTCGAGTCCGGTAAAGTAAAGAACAGCCCAATCATTTTCTTTGGCATAAACAATTTTGTATAAACAAATTTTGATAAATTTTTATACATTGTTATGTGAACAACAGTAGAAAAATGTGTATTCTCGATACCCGCATTCACGTTCCAGATGATTTATACGATAGATCTATTATAGTTAGATTCTCGGTAGACTAACTTCTTCCGAACTTAATTAACTCTCAGATGACTTCCGTAAGTTCGACTTTGGGGGCCATTGGAGACTCCGCCGAAACTGAAATTTTACCAGGCTAGAATTAGGCGAATATCTAGTACCCGCGAATGTTAAATTCGAAAAATCGAATATTTCCCATGCTCGCTCACGTTTTCAAGTCAACTATTACTTCTTATGGCACCTCGTTCGAAAGGTGTACAAAAAGTATGCAACACTTCCTCGTACAAAAAGATAAACTGATTTTTGGTACACAGAAGAACGTATACAGCCGATTCAGAGGCGTAAATGGAAAACTGAAGTTGAACTTGAAAAAATTAAAGTTGAAATGGAAAAAGTGGTGTTGGAATTGAAGTAGAAATTAAGAAATTGATGTTGAAAGCTGAAAAATGGAAGCGGAAATTGAAAAAGTGAAGTGGAATTTGAAAAATTGATGTTGAAATTGAAGTTGAAATTGAAAAATTGATGTTAAAACAGAAAAATTGAAGTTGAAATTGAAAAATTTATGTTGGAATTGAAGTAGAAATGAAGAAATTGATGTTGAAAACTGAAAAATGGAAGCGGAAATTGAAAAAGTGAAGTGGAATTTGAAAAATTGATGTTGAAATTGAAGTTGAAATTGAAAAATTGATGTTAAAACAGAAAAATTGAAGTTGAAATTGAAAAATTTATGTTGGAATTAAAGTTGAAATTGAGAAATTAATGTTGAAAACTGAAAAATGGAAGCGGAGATTGAAAAAGTGAAGTGGAATTTGAAAAATTGATGTTGAAATTGAAGTTGTAATTGAAAAATTGATGTTGAAATTGAAAAATTGATATTGACAATGAATAATTGAAGTTGAAATTGAAAAATTAAAGTTGAAATTGAAATTGAAGAGAAAATCGAAAAATTGAGGTTGGAAATGGAAAACTGAAGTTGAACTTGAAAAAATTAAAGTTGAAATGGAAAAAGTGGTGTTGGAATTGAAGTAGAAATTAAGAAATTGATGTTGAAAGCTGAAAAATGGAAGCGGAAATTGAAAAAGTGAAGTGGAATTTGAAAAATTGATGTTGAAATTGAAAAATTGATGTTAAAACAGAAAAATTGAAGTTGAAATTGAAAAATTGATGTTAAAACAGAAAAATTGAAGTTGAAATTGAAAAATTGATGTTGGAATTAAAGTTGAAATTGAGAAATTGATGTTGAAAACTGAAAAATGGAAGCGGAAATTGAAAAAGTGAAGTGGAATTTGAAAAATTGATGTTGAAATTGAAGTTGAAATTGAAAAATTGATGTTGAAATTGAAAAATTGATATTGACAATAAAAATTGAAGTTGAAATTAAAAAATTAAAGTTGAAATTGAAGAGAAAATCGAAAAATTGAGGTTGGAAATGGAAAACTGAAGTTGAACTTGAAAAAATTAAAGTTGAAATGGAAAAAGTAGTGTTGGAATTGAAAAATTGATATTGACAATAAAAATTGAAGTTGAAATTAAAAAATTAAAGTTGAAATTGAAGAGAAAATCGAAAAATTGAGGTTGGAAATGGAAAACTGAAGTTGAACTTCAAAAAATTAAAGTTGAACTGGAAAAAGTGATGTTGGAATTGAAGTAGGAATGAAGAAATTGATGTTGAAAACTGAAAAATGGAAGCGGAAATTGAAAAAGTGCAGTGGAAAATTTGGAGTTATTGAAAAAATCTCTGTACCGGGAGTGGGACCGAATGACGTCAGAAGAGCTGCGGCCCATAGCCGAAAATTTCAAGACACGTTTGAGCCTTTGTATCGGCGCAAAGGGTGGCCATTTCGAAACTTCTTAAATATATGAATACTAAAGGTCCATGTTATGGTTGTTATCATTTGGTTTTTCAAAATTCGTCAATTTGACAGAATTATAATAAGAACGGATTAACTCCGTTATTTCTTGTCACCGTGTAAAAACAAATTTAGATGTCCCGTCGCTCGAGGTGCACATCGTCAACAAATAAAAACTAAATGAACGCGTATTGGTTCGGACAAATATTACTTGGCCGAGCAGTTTTCGTTAATGTTAATGTCAACTTCGTTTACCAAATACGGCGCTCACACGCAATCGATTTTGGTACGGGAACTTGTTCACTACGAAGCCGTCGCGCGTCGCGCCGGTACCAAACGCTCAAAAGTCCGTCTAATTATCCGACACAAAGACGGACTTCTGAGTCTGCAAACGACCGAGAGTAGACTTAGACAATGAGTCTCGGAAACCAAATAAAACACGCTTTGAGCGAAACCTGTCCTGCTGTCAGCGGAGCGCGTTTAATCAAACGCGCCGAGGCTACCATCAAATGCTCCGCATTTCGGAAGAGCAAGGATACACGCGGCCGAAACGTCTCGCAATACCGGAAGGATATTAATTAAATGTCAATCCGATTCCGGGAACAAAGGGAGCAGAAAAGTGAACTCCGTCTATCAGCTGCACCTCGATCAAGTAGGCTCGCCGACGCTGCAGTGCACCGTCAGCTGGGAATCCGTTTCTTCTGGCCAACAATTATTTCCAAGTTCAGGATTGTAGTATAGTAAATTAAGTAAATCGTTGAATTTCAAGCTGGGGTATTATCGGGGCAAAAATATACATTAACATTTGAAAAATCAAGCTGACTTCCATTTTCAGTTGAGAATTGCAACTCATTATAAACCTGGTGGATTGTAAAGGAATATTTTATCGAAATTTTCAATTTTAGAAAGTGAAGATAATTTCATAGAAAATTTTCATATTTAGAAATAAATATACTTCATATTTTGAAATCGTTCAAATTAGAACACGTCACTTTCACGCGTCACACAAAAAATTTCTGGAGTAGGCTTCATAAATATTATTATAAATTCATGAATATCTCAAAAATGTCTCGGATGAAATGTCCTAAGCAAAAGAATATCCTTCATTTAAAAAAAATTTCTTTTAGAAATATCAAATACAGGGTTTACAAAAGAAAATTGATAATTTTTTTAAAATGCTTGTTCTAATTATAGTTTTTATTAAATTTCATTTACCCTTATCCTTCCCTTGTCCCTTATCATTACCCTTATCCCTTGTACCATTATCCACAATATATTGTTTACGTTATTTTAAATTACTACGTATGAGATAACATATCAATTTCATATTCATAAAATGGACAAAAGTGTATACAATGGAACTATTCTAGATCGGAAGAAAAGTTTAATTTTTTCGATTGAAAATCCTATTCACAAAATGTTCATTTCTAAATGCTTAAAACGTCATCACTAAAAATTGCCGTACCATTATCCACAATATGGTTTACAATATTAAACACGTTGGTATCTAATCAATTATTAAACATACAAGTATTGTGCGAGGTATTATATCAATCTCATATTCATAAATGTTAAATTTTTTCGATCGAAAATCATATTCACAAAATACTCATTTTTAAATGCTTAAAATGTCACCACGAAGAATTGCTATACTATTATCCACAATATTGTTTCACTAATTTTAAATTACTACACATTTAAGTATTGTATGAGATAATATGTATATCAATTTTACATACATATATAAAATGAACAAAATTGTATACAAAGGAGTTAAAATGCTTAAAACGTCATCACTAAAAATTGCCGTACCATTATCCACAATATTGTTTACAATATTAAACACGTTGGTATCTAATCAATTATTAAACATACAAGTATTGTGCGAGGTATTATATCAATTTCATATCCACCAACATAAAAAAACCATATAGAATGGAATTATTCTATTAAGTCGTTCAAAAGAAATGTCTAACATTCAAATTGAAATATTTCCGACCGCAAAGGGTTGATACCGACATTTTCGACATCGCTAAAAATTTAGAAAGCGCGTAGATGCATAAAATACTACAGTAGTCGAAATTTCTATAAAGTCACTGTGTTTTGTGCCCGTGCGAAATCAATACGGGCCGGTTTATGTACTTCTTTAAGGCCTGGTTTACGTTGTATTTTTGTCCAGAAGAATTTAAAAGTTGTTGCACACGTCTTGTTGTTACAGGGAGCTCCAATTCGTTGAATGGTTGATATTGAAATTGAAGCTTATATTAACGAAATAAAATTGAAAAATAGAAGTTGAAATTGAAGAATATAAATTGAAGTTGAAATGGAAGAGTTGATGTTGAAATTGAAATTAACGTATTGAAATTAAAAAATTGACGTTGAAATTGAAAAATTGAAATTGAAGTTGAAAAATTGAAGTTGAATGGTTGGTATTGAAATTGAAGTTGAATGGTTGATATTGAAATTGAAGTTGAAAAATTGAAATTAAAGTTGAAGGGTTGATATTGAAATTGAAGTTGATATTAACGAAATAAAATTGAAGTTGAAATGGAAAAATAGAAATTGAAGTTGAAATGGAAGAGTTGATGTTGAAATTAACGTATTGAAATTGAAAAATTGACGTTGTAATTGAAAAATTGAAATTGAAGTTGATATTAACGAAATAAAATTGAAAAATTGAAGTTGAAATGGAAAAATTTCTATAAAGTCACTGTGTTTTGTCGTCGTGCGAAATCGATAAAGGCCGGTTTATGTACTTCTTTAAGGCCTGGTTTACGTTGTATTTTTGTCCAGAAGAATTTAAAAGTTGTTGCACACGTCTTGTTGTTACTGGGAGATCCCATTCAGCTCGAAATTCTACTGCATTTTTCCTTTCCTTAGCTGCAGGCCTCATTAATATTGAATGTTGTCTCTTTGACTATTTTTTATTACTACCTTTAAGATGATTTTTTCCGTAATTTTCACGTAAATTGATATAATTATTAATCACAGTATATGACCGATTGGTTTTCTTAGCAATTGCGCGATTAGAGCAGCCCATACCTTTATAAGCATCGATTGATGCTTTTTCCTCACTTGTTAGTACTTTTTCTCTCGGCATTCTCATACACGCGAATCAAATTATAACAAACAGGATTTCTGTGAGTTCTAAAACTAATACTTTTAGAATATTCGCAGTTTTCCCGTAGTTCTCTGCTCAGAATACAGAGAAACACTAAGTGACTTTATAGAAACTTCGCACTTGTGTTCTGCACCACACAGAAAAAAAATCAAAACAAACGTAAATAGTAAACATAGCGGTCTAGAGTACACAGTCCCTCTATCCGAGTGTCTACAAGGCACAAGACCAGATACGATAAATCAACGAAAATGGTGATACTTTTAAAATATCTATGAAAAAGAAGATGACTTTATAGAAATTTCGACCACTGTAGATCGGCCGCCGGGGCCACTGAAGCGCAACAAACGCAAATGTTCTTTTGACGTAGCGAGCATTAAGTGTGCGACATAGTGGTTGGAATTAGGGTAGTTGCGAAAGAAATGATGAGGCGAAAGGGTTTGAGTGGAGTCAGAGAATCGGTGTTCGCGCCGCGAGGCTCTCGGCGCTCGGCTCCTCGATGCAACTTGCTAATCGCGATCAGCATAATTCCATTCCATCAAGGTTGACCCTGTTCGGCGGGGTGCGGGCCGCGGCGGTGCGAGGGTTGCATTCGGCCTGGTAAAAAGGTCGGCGAGAGTAGCGTCGTTGCAACCGGGGGGATTGGCGGGAAGTCGAACTCCAAAGCGTCCGCAACAGAGCGCGCAGAGTCAGTGTTCGGCCAACCGTCTTCATGCGCGGTGTCACCCGCGCTAAACGTTCCGGCTCGTCGCTACCGTTCGCTAACCGGAGAAAAAAAAGCGCCGTGGCACCCCGAGGGCCTCTCGAGGGTTGCTCGCCAATCGTATTTAGCACGTGCGAAACCGGACCGCGGGAATACCCGACCAACTGCACGATTCAACGGTCGCCGGGCGAACATGCTATGCTACGTGAGTCTCTCTCTCTTTTGAATTAGAAACCGATTTTTCTGATCCACCTCGTGCTCATTAAATTTCTGTGGTCCCGTCGTACCCGGTCTCCGTGATCCGCATTGTGCGACTTCTCTTCTTAGCGAAGCTTATTCTCAACTTTTCATCCTCGTGAAAGTGCGCGGAAATGATATTTCTTCTCATTTATCAGTGAAGCTTGATCTCTCTCTCTCTCTCTCTCTCGTTTTTCCATTGTGCCGATCGTCTTGTTGTCAATGGTGAATTATCGAGAATTTAGTCGCGAGTTCGAATTTTTCCTTCGATTCTCAATTCCGTGTTGTGGATTCGTGTTTTCGAATTCGAGCAAATGTTTCTCGGGGAGAGGGAATCGCGATTATCGGAACGGTGCCGATAGGTTCAGCGGCCAGCAATTTTGCGGATAAATAATGGAGAATTTGGCTGTGGAAATGTGTCCACTCGATTTCGATTTTATATTGTGCTACTCGAACGACGGGGAACAGTGATTTTTCAATTGTAGCGCGAGAATTTGCATGTGCGCGCGATTGGGAAGCAGATATCTTTTTCGGTGAAAGGTGGATTGGATAAATATATGTGATTAGTGAGCTCTCCGTTTAATTTTTAATCTCGAATTTCAAGAATTTACTTCTCGAAGGAAACGTGCAGGAACTCTTTATAAAATTTCGGAGAGAAGCTTTTTGGGGGGGGGGGGATGGAACAAACAGAAATTAATTAGAATGTGCCTACATTCTGTTCGATTTTTAATTGCAAGGATTGGACGGGGAAACACCGTTTTTTCCAGGGAGAACGTGGAAAATACATTTCTGCGGGTGCTGTTTGAAATCTACGCGGGAGGCAGACATTTTTTGAAAGGGCAAACCGCAATTAATCGGAAATTTAATTGAGGAACTTTTTACTCGTTTTTTAATTTGATATTGTGAAGTTTGGACGGTGGGGAATAGCTTTCGTGGGGAAGTGTGCGGAGGATTTACATTTTCGTAGACGGTGTGTAAAAGAGTGGCGTGAAGTGAAACATTTTTTGGTCGGTGCAGCTAATAAATTAAGATACAACTTGAGTTTTCATTTGCTATTGTAAATGATGTCCTAAAGCAAGTATGTATACTTGTTTCATTTGAAATAATTGGTAACACTTTTGTTTACAGTGGCAGAATAGAGTGAATCATAGCCGTAACAAAATGTTTTGCACTCCACAGTTTTTGTGTCCCAAATTAATTATAAATATGACAATTATTTGATGCGTTTATCATTAAAATGATTGGGTGAAACACGAAACAGTGAAAATATCAGACAATTTTAAGAATAGTTTATGCATTTTACAATGTTTTCAGCCGAATTTTAAGAGAGAATCTCGAATCAAACGAAATCTTTATTTTCCGTGGTAGTAGCGTTTTTAGATTTGAAATAAATTAAAATCGTACGAAATTCTGTCACATTTTATAACGTAGCATTTTTTTGAAAATTTTATTCATTTACTTATCATCAGGAAGAATAAATATCCAGCTCCTGTCCCTCGCATTTACTGCAGACAATTTTAAATAATATTTAAAGTTTTCATAATATTGACTGTGTACTTCTGTATATAGAAAGAAAGTCTTAATGAAATCCGCGACGAGCCCGATTCGCAGCAACAGCTGAATGCGATATCGACTGAGAACTTAATAACGAGTAGCGTGCACAATTATTAAATATCTAGTTCAAATAGAATAAATGGCCATCCGATCTAGTAGATCGTTCAGATTTTTATTCGTAAGTTTAACGGTGTAATAATTTAGGTCATTTTGGATCCGTTTTGACGCTAACTACAATATTATGAAGTTAATTAATTGTTATAGAATGATATTGAATTTTTTTTTTTAATTTGTAGCTAACGGTTAATTAAATTTTGTTGAAAACATATTTTTGTCCGACCATCGAAATTGCCTGGAAAACAATATCGATAATCGTGTTCGTAAAATGTCGATTTTTAAAAACTCAGGATGAGCTTAATTTTTGTAGAGCATTTTCAAAAAATTTGTTAAATTTGTAGCTGAACTTTGATTAACTTTAGTTCAAAACAGTTTTTGTCAGCCCATAGAAATTGCCTGGGTAACAATATCCACAATGATATTCATAAAATGTTGATTTTTAAAAACTCAGGGTGAGCTTAATTTTTGCAGAACATTTTTAAAACGTTTTTTGAAATTTATTGATTAACTTTTGTTGAAAACATTTATTTGTCAGACCATCGAAATTGCCTGGAAAACAATATCCACAATGATATTCATAAAATGTTGCTTTTTAAAAACTGAAGGCGAACTTAATTTTTCTAGAAAATTTCAAAAAATTTGTTTAATTTGTAGCTGAACTTTGATTAACTTTTGTTCAAAACATTTTTTGGCAGACCATAGAAATTGCCTGGAAAACAATATCCATAATCGTGTTCGTAAAATGTTGCGTTTTAAAAACTGAAGGCGAGCTTAATTTTTCTAGAAAATTTCAAAAAATTTTTTACATTTGTAGCTGAACTTTGATTAACTATTGTTCTAACATTTTTTTGTCAGACCATAGAAATTGTCTTGAAAAGAATATCCATAATGGTGTTCGTAAAACGTTGATTTTTAAATGCTTGTAGAATTTTGAATAAATCTTGTTAAATTAATTGTTTTCGAATGTGATGGACATTTTTAGAAAGCAGTGTATACATTCGATAAACATCAATATCCACTGAAGTATCCGTGACACTTTAAACAATAGCAATTCCGTGATTCCATAAATAAAAGTAAACTGCAAATACTGAAAAAATGTGAAACCATTTGAACTTCAAAAGATATTCCATGTCAAAGAGAAATAACTTCAACAACTTTCATTAGTCCATTGAGAATTATTTGATAAGTAACGAACTTTAATTCGTAATTCGAGGTATGCTTTTCAACATTAAACAGTACTCTTCATTTAAAAAGGAAAAGTCTTTTTGAAATATTAAATTCACGATCATATCGTTGATTTTATTCATATTTACGTCATGTTCATTTTTAACCCTTAGTAGTCGAGGGGTGAACTTATTTAATAAATAACGAACTGTAATTCTAAATTTAAGATGTGCATTTTCAAGGTAAAAGAATGCTCTTCATTCAAAAACAGATCTTTTTTGGAAATGTTAAATAGGTTCGACAGAGTTCGCAAAAGAAAATTAGTAATTTTTACCACGCTTATATTAGCTTGCCGAGTTGTTGTTGTATGCGTCAGATCTTGTAATCGAATTTTAAACCACTTCCCGTTGAGCTAGAGACTTGAAACTTTAAACATAGCTCAGAACTGGATGACAATGCAATATTAAAAAACAAATTCAAAAAAAAAACTGTGCGTCTAGGAGAAAAAAATTTTAATATTAACCGTCACACCTCGCCGCGCAATGCTCGGTAGTACGTGATCGCGTTCAGCGATCCCCACTCCGCGCGCCAGCGCTCCCTACTCCACTACGCGTTCCCACTCCGACTCATCCCCACTCCACTGACCCATTTCGAACCGAAGGAGTTCAGTCAGTGTGGTGTTCCGTTCATTCAGTTCCATTTCGGACAATTTCGGACTCCATCAAGAGACAAGTCGTCTCTCAGAGTCATCCCCTCATTCTATCTCGCGTATTTCCACACATATCTTACTATTTCATACCAGTATTACTATATCTTGCGTTCCATTTAAAAGAGACTAAAAAGTAGAAAATAAAAAAAATATATAAAAAGGAACTTTTTAAAAACCACGCTTATATTAAAATGCACTAAAACGGAGAAAATCATTTTTTTAGACATTCGTGACTATAAATAAAAGCGTGGGGCGCCCACGAAGATTGTGTCAATATAGTTTAGCGCTCCACGCTTTTTTATTCATAGTCACTAATGCCTAAATAAATTATTTTCTCCTTTTTAGTGCATTTTAATATAAGCCTGGTTTTTAAAAAGTTTTTTATTTTACGATTATTGATATAATAAAGATAATTTGGATGCACAAAATCTAAATAAAATCAATCTTGTCATTCTTATAAGAGAACATGTGTACTTTTAAGGCTCGTCAACATTGCTGAACATTTATAAAGTAATTTTAGATGCATTTTAAATACCTATACGAGACAATTTTTTACTTTCTCAAAAAGTTGTGCAGCTTCATCACTTTAGTATGCTACTTGGCGATTTCTTAGCGTACCGTTAAGTTGACGAGTCTCGCGAACAACGTGTTATCTAATTCATGAGCACGGAGAACTGTTGTAAGTGTAGCAAAAGCTGCATGCTAACCCCCGTTCAGTTGTTCGATGTGACTGCAGCTCGTATTCAATTTGCAAGAGAAACCAAACAAACGCGTGTGCAGGCCGTTCCGACTGTCTCAGCGCGGCTCGGTTCGTTTCGCTCGGCAAATAAAAGTTAGTCGAACGAACAAGACATTAGTATACCGGGTAAACGTAGTTTTCTTTCAATTGTTTACGAATAATCCGTCATATCTCTCGGCCGAAGTACATATCCGCAACCGGGCTCTGGAACTTCTCTCTGTCAACGGAGAATTTAAAATGCACTCGTTTGCATGGCGAATCAATAGAAAACACCGCGTATTATTGCAAGCGAGTCGATATTGATACTGCTCGATTCCACACTCCGCGAGGCTTCGAACTTGAACGCGAAAAACGCGCGCAGGAAACGAGCATCGCTGTTTGCAATCCAGTCGAGAAACAATTATATAGTTCGCGCGCGCGCGCGACTTCCTTTTGATTAGCAGACACGCGGGAAACGGCAACTGCGGGCCACTGTTTTTCAATTTCGATCCGGCCGCCTCTATTTCGCGGAACGTCACTGCACAATACTGCCTTTCCAAACAATCGTTCGAACAAATGGGTTCCAAATGACTCCGGGCTCGGCCGCGCAAGTGTTTAACGCGATGATTTCGGAGTTCCGGGGATAAATTGAAATGGCGGCGCGGCGCGCGACATATGTTACATTTCACTGGTTTCTTTCGGGACAGCGGACCGTGGAAAATTTTCGCGAATGCCCAATCCAGGCGGGATAAATCGCTGCGCTGTACTGTACACTTTACTTTAAAATTTGTGCCTTTTTCCTACGATTAATGATGTATTTGCTATGTAATCCAGTAGATTTCTACTCGGCGCGGATGCAGATCGAAGTTTCGATCCTCTAGGATCAATGGTTCAGGAGTTATGGTCGTTTGAAGTTGAGCATTTTTCAGTGTTTTTGACAGCTCGACAGTCGCAATAATATAGTGCATGTTATTAGCATTAACGCGAGCCCCTGTTGCTACCTACACTCCCGGACAAAAAGATAGCACATCGTCTATTTTTTCTCATTTGGTAGAATAAACCGAAGAAAATTAGTATTGTAATATGTCAACATATTCTGACATGCCTCTATATGTAATGTATTGAATATCATCGACAATATTTACTTCAACAGAACTCTAGAAATGAAAACGTAAATATTGTGGTTCGCAAGTGGGACAAAATGATAGCACGTGTAGTAAATCTACGCTTTCCAGTTACACCGAAGCTCGCGAATTGCGAACAACAACCTCGGAACATAGTTAATAAAGTCCGTGATATTACCTCGTGTTGTATATTTGTTTAAAAAAGGCGAAATATTATGAAAAATGGGTCGCGGAAAGAGATTGAACGCGTGTGAGATTCACACTATAATAAAATTGGAAGAAGAACAATATTCAGTGACAAAAATAGCAAAAATTATGAATAGAAGTCGAAAAGTAATAATGAATTTCTTGAAAAATCCGGAAAACTATGGTAAAAAGATGAGTTCTGGACGTCCGCAAAGTCTAAGCGCCCGGGAACGTCGTACAATACTAACAGAGCAGCATCGAATTCTAAGATGACTGCAAGGCAAATTGCACGGTGTTCGTGTGGACACCAATATAAGGAATGGGAGACGTGTTTTACAAAAATGCAAATACATACAACGAAGAAAATTAAAGAAAAAGCCTTGGTTAACTGTGCAACATAAGAACAATCGGTTACACTTTGCGGAAAAGAATATTCATATGCGAAAGAAATGGCGAAGAATAATATTTACGGATGAAAAGAGGTTTAACTTAGATGGACCTGATGGTCTGAGTTACTATTTTCACGATATGCGAAAAGAGGAACAGTTTATGAGTCGTCGACAAATGGGAGGTGGTAGTGTGATGATTTGGTGCGGTATCGGGTACTATGGTAAAATGGAAATCAAATTTATAACAGGAAAAATGAATAGCAAAATGTATTTGGAAATGATTAAGGAACAAATAAACACGTACGCGACCAGAATTGCTGGAGAGAAGTATACTTTTCAGCAGGATAATGCCGCAGTACACACAGCAAAAGTAGTAAAAGAGTACTTTTTTCGAGAAAAAATTCGCGTTTTAGATTGGCCAGCAAGATCACCCGACCTCAACATTATTGAAAATTGTTGGGGAAATCTTGCCCGAGCTGTATATAGAAATGGCAGACAATTTGGAGATATTGCCGAATTAAAAAAATGTATTCAAGATGAGTGGGAGCAATTAGAGCAAAAAACCATTAAAAAACTCTATGAATCTTTGCCAAAGAGAATGATGGCTGTTATTAAATGTAAAGGAGGGGCCACAAAATATTAAGCATTAATTATCATTCGTTGATTTACTGTTATACATAATTTTCAGTTAAATGTGCTATCATTTTGTCACACCATATTTCCTTAAAAATTCTTTTTTTTTTAAATAAAATTGTATACACTGGCGAAATTCAATTCAATTTCATTTGTGTCTGTTTATATCGATATTTTGCAAGAATGCGTAAAAATAAAACCTTGGTTGTAATGTTAAATAAATAAATATTACGTTAATTTTAAAATGTGCTATCTTTTTGTCCGGGAGTGTAGCGGTTCTGCTCGGTAAGCATCTCGCGATCGTCACTACAAGCCAATATGGCGGCTCCCTTACCTGTCAAAAACATTGAAAAATGCACAACTTTAAGCAAGCATAACTCCTGAACCATTGATCCTAGAGGATCGAAACTTCGATGTGCATCCGCACCGGGTAAAAATCTACTGGATTACATATCAAATACATCATAATTCGTACGAGGAAGGTACTAATTTTCAGTCCGGTAAAGTTTACCCCTGGTTTTTAGTAAAACTCTGCGAATAGACTGCGGATTTTATCCATTTATGACAAAAATGCGTACGAACAACTTAAAACTGTGGACGTATTAATAAGATCGAAGGCCACCAGTGTATTAGTTTCATCTTGATAAGACAATTAAAAGAAGAATGGAATTTTTATTTGGCTCCTGTGTCTTGCAAAATAAATTACAGAAAATGCCTTCAAATGAATAAAAAAAACATCCTAGTCGTCACAAAATATCCCGTAACTGGTACCTTTACCTTATGGGAGTAATTAAAATCCTACATATATGTATTATTCTTTTCTTTTTATACTTAAATACTTAAATGTTTAGTTAATAATGTGAAGAGCCCGTCTATATGTATAATCGACATAATGAAGAAGAGTATTAATAAAGTTCCATTTAAAGGGACCTCGCGCGCGCGAATCCAGGGGAGTACAGTGACCCTCTCTCTGCCAGTACCGGATTAGTCACGTGACCAGGCCGCGGCGGAGGGGGAAAGCGTCGTGGAAGGGGAAGATAGAGTGCGGACACAAGTATCAATGCTGGAAAAATAAAAATTGCCCACTGAAATCGCAACAAACTGGAGAGTGAAATAGAAAATTATTTTCGTTCTTAATATGTTTAGTAGATTGAAAATAATACAAGAACATGTTTAAATTCTTCTGATGTTTTTACTGTTTGAAATTACACTAATTTATGTCGTAAATGCAGAAAATCCGCTGTCTTCTTATAATCTGCCTTAAAGTTCGCACTCGTTTTTGGTAAAAAAAGGCTGACTACAAAATGATTAGGGGAGAACACGATTTCGAAAGACATTTGAGTAAATGACTTGCTGGCCAGTGTTCACTTCTTCGAACCCAAGTTTCAAAATGTGTTTTCTGAATCTTTACACGGGGAATTTAATGGAGCAATTAAATCGCAGAAATCGTAGGGCAACGTTTACTCGTTAATTGCGTTTTTCACGTAAGAGTTCCCACTGGGATATTAGTTCACCGTCTTTTTCTGAATAATAAATGACTGGTTATTTTCCAACATCATTTAAGAAACTCGAAAAAGCTACTCGTGTTTTTCTGTTAAATTTATTTCGTCATATTTATATTATATTATCCGATGCTCGATCCATGTTGCGTATGTGTACGAGCGAATGTGTGTAATCGTAAGCAAATAAAATGAGAATGAAATTTGTTCGTTTACAGCTCGGCGTTTTCGAGGAAATCGAGTTTGAAAATTCGTCGGGCGGACTCGCGCTATTCAATGGGACTGAACTAACGAGTTTGTTTATGACTTACCGCTTTCGCTACTTGTGAATACTAATGAACGTTTACTCGAGAAATTTCCGAACTCCATTTACCTGCTGGCGGGGTCCTGAATGAAAAATTCAATTTTTTATTAATTCGATACGAAGTAACCATCGTTCATTGCCTATGTTACAAGGGACACCAGTTTCGGTGTAACATGTCGTTTTTCATCGAATTTACGCAGAGTATAGTTTGTTGAATTTCGTACATATTTCAGTTTAGCCACAGTGATTTGTGTCCAGGGGGTGGAAACAACCCTCAAAGTACGGTGAGAACATGTTTTCCAGATATCTCGGAAATTAGAGGGTGTACAGCAATCTTTTTTTAGATCGTATGTTTTCCAGTGGAGCATTTGGTCGTATAAAAATTCCGTGCAGGGTAATTTATTTAAATATTTCAAATTTTCGAACTTTCTCGACTTTTTGTGACCGTGAGACGTAACCGTGTTCTGTGCAGTCACATTTAATCCGAGATTTTCAGAATAAATTGAGAGATGTCCAAGAGTTGTTCCTGGTTCTCCGAAAAATTTAATATAAATTTGAATAAAATCGTGACATTAGTGACTATAAAAATAAAAGCGTGGTGAGAGCTAAACTATATATTGACGTGATCTTCGTGGGCGCTCTATATTTCGTTAATAATTCCACTTCATTCAATCAAAATAGCTCCGTTTCATTTCATTCATGTTTGTTAAGAAGACACACTACAAATATGTAGAGGATGTTACAAAATTTAGTGTTATGGTTTCGGCAGATGGTTGTACACCTTCGGATCGGGGAGATTTGTTAAAAGAAATTGCCGCAAAATTGACTTTGACCTTGAAATTCAAGGTAAAATTCTTTTATGTTTATATCGCAGTCTACTCGCCATGGGGACCAAACTTGTCAAAGGAACCATAGGTCGCAACCACGGTGCATTATACAGGTGTGCCGACTTCCCTCAGAAAACTGTGATAGATCGGTAGTAATTTTCTGGCCGCCGCCAGACGGCGCATGGGTCGTAGGTACCGTACGTGTGCGAATGAGATTGTGTGTATTTGGGCGCGCTGCTGAATACACACAAACTCATTCGCACACGTACGGTACCTACGACCGATGCGCCGTCTGGAGAATTACTACCCATCTATCATAAAACGTCAACGTTACAGAGATGCTAATTCAGCACATCTGTGTAATGCACCGTGGTCGCAACTCAACCGTTCTCTTATAAAAGTATGTTAATTATTTTAACGTCGTCTTCCGTTCCTTCAGTTGAGAACCATCATGATTTATGACTGTTAACAATCGTCCTTGAACAGCGGCTTCGATTTGGCCATCATTATTTTGTAAACGGAACGGATGTAAACAAATAGAGCACAGTCAAGCCGCGTAAATCCAAAAGAGTATGAGCACGAGCAAGTGCAATTGTATACTCATCTTTCCTCCAATGTATACGAGGTCGGCCTGCCCTCCGATGTCCAGGAGTAATAACAAGTTCAAAATCTTGCAAAATGTGGTCCAATATCTTTGGATCTCCGGTATTAATTAAATCACAGGGCGCGTATTTGGGCGCGCTGCTGAATACACACAAACTCATTCGCACACGTACGGTACCTACGACCGATGCGCCGTCTGGAGAATTACTACCCTCTCTCATAAAAGAATGTTAAATGTTTCAACATCCTCTTCCGTTCCTTCAGTTGAGAACCATCATGATTTATGACTGTTAACAATCGTGCTTGAACGGCGGCTTCGATTTGGCCACCATTATTTTGTAAACGGAACGGATGTAAACAAATAGAGCACAGTCAAGCCGCGTAAATCCAAAAGAGTATGAGCACGAGCAAGTGCAATTGTATACTCATCTTTCCTCCAATGTATACGAGGTCGGCCTGCCCTCCGATGTCCAGGAGTAATAACAAGTTCAAAATCTTGAAAACTGTGGTCCAATATCTTTGGATCTCCGGTATTAATTAAATATTCACGATATACAGGGTGTCCCAAAATTCGTGAAAATCCCGAAAGGGGGTGGTTCCTGAGACCATTTCAAGCGACATTTTCCTTTGCAAAAATGTTATCCGCGGCTTTGTTTACGAGTTATTAACGAAAAACACGGACCAATCAGAGCGCGATCTAGACGCGAGTTGCCACAGTCGGCCAATAGACATTTGGCGCGCCGAGCCGACTGTGGCAACTCGCGTCTAAACGCGCTCTGATTGGTCCGTGTTTTTCGTTAATAACTCCTAAACAAAGCAGCGGATAACATTTTTGCAAAGGAAAATGTCGCTTGACATGGTCTCAGGAACCACCCCCTTTCGGGATTTTCACGAATTTTGGGACACCCTGTATATTACGAGCTAAGGTGTAATTTCCAAATGCTTCATCAATAGCATGAAGCATCTGACGCACGTTATAACGACGCACGTTATAATTTCTTCTTCTACTTTGCATAACTGACGTGTAACACTCGCTACACGAAAGATCAGAAAAGACTGTGATTATTGGCGGTGGTCACCTGAAAGTTGTGATGTTTACTGTCCTCTATTTGTTTACATCCGTTCCGTTTACAAAACAATGGTGGCCATATCGAAGCCGCTGTTCAAGGACGATTGTTAACAGCCATAAACCATGATGGTTCTCAACTCAAGGAACGGAAAACGACGTTAAAACAATTAACATTCTTTTATAAGAGAACGGTTGAGTTGCGACCTATAGTTCCTTTGACAAGTTTGGTCCCCATGGCGAGTAGAATGTGATACAAGCATATAAGAATTTGACCTTGAATTTCAAGGGTCACAGTCTATTTTGCGGCAATTACTTTTATCTTTCTTTTATCTGCCTACACCATGACGCTAAATTTTGTTACACCCTGTATATAAAAAAAATTGAATTTCTCATGTTTAATAGACAGAAATTACATTAATTTCAAAGTTTGCTATCCTTTCGTCCCGGAGTGTAAGGGTTGAAATAAAGTATGATGCCGCGTAGCAGTCGGTACAGTTACCCTATTACACTGTCCAACAAATTTCAACTTTTTAAAAGTATTTCGATTCCCACTATGTGATTCTTATAGAGTTTTCCGCGCTGATTCCAAATCTGGTTTTAATTTTTTTCCTATACGTCCAGTTTTTGAGAAAATGGAGTTTAAAAAAAAGACATATTTTTCAACTTTAAACAAATATTGCGATGTTATTATAAAAGATATTGAATTGTTCTTTACAGCAAAAGATTCTGTAGACTTTCCTGAATACAGTGATATCCAATATTAATACATTATGATTGTTTAAACATGTTTAAACAATGATTAAAGACGGAGATGCACCACTTTTGCACCAATTTTTGCGGATATTTTCGAATTTATCTCAAAAAATAAGGGTCCAGCGAAAAATTGAACTATACCACGCGAAAGAGCAGACTTTTATGTTGAGAAACCCCCCTGTGAAGTTTGCATGGTCGACGTTTTCTTCGAACCAGAAAGCAAAATATCTTCGCCCGACATGAGTTGCCACCAGTGGCGCTCACCACCAGAACGGTCGTTCGCCGCTCCGTACCCGTCGCTGCGCCGTATCCCGTCCCGAGCGCCACTGGCGGAAACTCATGTCGGGCGAAGATATTTTGCTTTCTGGTTCGAAAAAAACGTCGACCATGCAAACTTCACAGGGAGGTTTCTCAAGATAAAGGTCTGCTCTTTCGCGTGGTATAGTTCAATTTTTCGCTGGACCCTTATTTTTTGAGATAAATTCGAAAATATCCGCAAAAATTGGTGCAAAAGTGGTGCATCTCCGTCTTTAATCATTGTTTAAACATGTTTAAACAATCATAATGTATTAATATTGGATATCATTGTATTCGGGAAAGTCTACAGAATCTTTTGCTGTAAAGAACAATTCAATATCTTTTATAATAACATCGCAATATTTGTTTAAAGTTGAAAAATATGTCTTTTTTTAAAACTCCATTTTCTCAAAAACTGGACGTATAGGGAAAAAATTAAAACCAGATTCGGAATCAGCGCGGAAAATTCTACAAGAATCGCATAGTGGGAATCGAAATACTTTTTGGCTGTTGGACAGTGTTATCGGACAGCGACCACTAGATCGCGGATTTTATGCATTTCTAACAAAAACTGGTGCATACAATTTAAAGCGGTGGACATATTTAAGGAATTTAAAAGCATCATCCTATTAGGTTCAGCTTCATTAAACAATTAAAACAAGAAATATATTATTATTTAGCTACTGTGTCTTGGAGTCGACACGAAAATTTTTTATTTTGCATAAAGATCCGCAGTCTAGTGATTACAGTGTTCCCGCGATTGTTGTATCATAAAGCCCCAATTTAAACACCCTGGTACCTTAATTTCTTTGTAGCAGGATCGACCGCCCGCGGGGGAACCCCCTAATAGTGGGGATAAAAAAGTCGCATCATCCGCATACCCGAAAGTCACATAAATCGCGGGAACACTGTATTTGGGAACTGGGTCTCCGAGGTAACGAATTGTTTGAGCAAAGACCCTCGGGATAATTGGATCTAAACAGTACCTAGAAGCTAATGGACTGGTATTATCGAGTTATGGAGTGTTTTAAGAAAATGTCTATCCCGTCGGATGCGTGATGGTGAGTGGACCACTTCGACAACAGCGTTTCGGAGCGGGTATGGCCTCTTTTGTAGCCTTTTAATCTATTCCGTTGCGGTCACGTGCCATTACTGGTACGCCTTCGGGTCGGTGAAAGGTTCGGGCATTCGAAATTGGCGTCGGTATCCAGAGCAGATCCCTCGATAAGTATGCACTAAACCGGCCGGGTATCTAGCTACACCGGCGCGGCCGCTTATCTTTTAAATTAGATTTACCCTCTTCCACAACGTCCCAGCTTCCTGCCAGTTGCAAGTGCAACGATGCGCAACCCTGGATAGAGTTACTCGCTAAAATCGATCCCGACGACCTTGAACCGAGACACGACGCTGCCTCTAACTCTCAACTCCGACGATTACCGAAGACGCGGCTGATTGCTATCGTTCTCCGTCCAGACACGTTTCATTAGGATCTCATTTGCGAGGTGACCGCGCGTCCGATCGTTTTTCTACATTCTCTTCCACCACCCCTCTATGTCCATCTTCATCATTGGACTGCGAAACTTTAGGCGAAATAAAAATTGTTTGCAATCAACTGCAACCAACGAGGACCATATTAAAATTTCTTTCATTTTTTAATAATGTTTGTGAGCTGAAACTAATACATTGATGATCGTGAGAAGCAAGAATAATGTAACAATTGATTTTATCCCCTAACGACATCCCCTGTTACATTAAAAGCAATGTTACAACATTCTTCGGTAATTATACAGAAAAGTACTGCCCACTCCGATTTTGATAAAATTTAAATATGTTATAGATATTGACATTTTGACAACCTAACCTGACTCTCTTCCCCCTCATCATACGCGCCTAACACCCACCACTGCAGGCGTTGTCACTATACTAAACTTCTCCCAATAGTAAACAATAATTAAAATGAAATAATAAATTAATAATAAAATAAAATAATAAATAAATAAGAAATAAAATGGTAATTATACAGAAAAGTACTGCCCACTCCGATTTTGATGAAATTTAAATATGTTATGCAGCAACACATTTTGAACAACTTTTTCCTTTTCCAATATAGGGGGGTCGCTTTTCGTTTTCGAGATATTTGCAAAAACCTATCGCGAATACTGTATTGAATTTTTCGTATTCCTGCACGCTCCGCTGCGACGTAAACCTGTTTCGGTGCGGCGTTTGTTTACATTTTGACTCTGTAGAGATGAGGTAGAAAACGGGAGGGTGGAAAGAGCCGGCCTGACACCACACACACCCACCCAGTGCTTAACAAGCACCCAGTGTTTCTAAAAAGGTTTCCGTTAAGAAATTAACATTTGCGCAAATTTTCAATATCATATTCGTAATCAGCACGTGAAAATACGTAAGAATCTAGAGTATAATTTAGAAACAGTGGGTGCGTGTGAAACACTGGGTGGGTGTGTGTGGTGTCAGGCTGGCCCTTTCCGCCCCCCTGTTTTCTCTCTTATCTCTACAGCGTCAAAGTGTAAACAAACGCTGCACCGAAATAGACTTACGTTGCAGCGGAGCGTGCAGGAATACGAAAAATTCAATACAGTATTCGCGATAGTTTTTTGCAAATATCTCGAAAACTAAAACCGACCTACCTATATTGGAAAACGAAAAAGCTGTTCAGAATGTGTTGCTGCATATCATATTTAAATTTCATCAAAATCAGAGTGGGCAGTACTTTTCTGTGTAATTACCATTTTATTTCTTATTTATTTATTATTTTATTTTATTATTAATTTATTATTTCATTTTAATTGTTGTTTATTATTGGGAGAAGTTTAGTATAGTGACAACGCCTGCAGTGGTGGGTGTTAGGCGCGTATGATGAGGGGGAAGAGAGTCAGGTTACGTTATGTTAGGTTAGGGTTTCCCCAATTAAAAAAAAAAAGAAAAGTTAGGTTAGGATTAATTTAAGAAGATATTAACAAAAAACACGGACTAATTAGAGCGCGGCTACAGCGAACGGAGTCTAGTTACAGGTCCCGCTTAGCGTAGCGTTTCTGATTAATCCGTGTTTTTTATTAATATCTCCTAAACAAAGCCGCGGGCGGCGTTTTTGCAAGGGAAAAAATTGTCCCAAATGTGTAGATATATAACATATTTAAATTTCATCAAAATCGAAGGAATACTTATATAGATATAGAATGTTTAAATAATTATAGTTTTTTGCAAATATCTCGGCAACCGTTCATTTCCGCACAATAATTCTTTCGGTTTCGTATTACCCTCCTCCCCCCTCAACATACACGCCTAATCTCCACCACCGCAGCCGTTGTCACCATACTAAACTTCTGCCTACCGGTGTGAGTAAAAAGTTAGCTGCCTTTCCAGCACACTATCAACGCGGTAATTGCAAACCATTTTCGCCGGGAAATTGATTTTTTCGAAGTTTCTCCCTCGGATGAAAACAGGGTTCATAGTCTTGTTCATAGGTTGTTAGGAAATCTCGTTGGAGGCTCTCCTATCGAACTAATCGGTCCGGGCCGGGCCTTCCGATAACATATTCAAGACGCGAGAAGTTCGCGATTGATTAAAAACTTTTTCGATGAAATTTACATCGGAAAACATCCCCGTTCGCGGACCCGTGGATGTGAATTCTGCTTTTTACGTAGGCACGGACACATGCTCGCCGAATTGGCCGTTTTTAATATTTTCTTCTGACGCGCTACAATTTCACATTAACTTTTTGCATTCACGTGCGCTCCCGATATATTGAAAATCGATTTGCTAAAGTTAATTTCCGGAACAGCAAATACACAACACCTATGTTACGCGCACTGGAAATATTTTATTGACGGGGGATGGTATTTGCTTGGGAATACTATTTGCATAATAATGTTTGGTATCGTTCTTTGTGCCGGCCCCCATTGCATCGGTTCACGGGAGCTGTGTTCGAATACGGAAAATACTGTCAGCGATTTCTCGCGACGATTCTGACTATCTGTTGACGCGTACCGTTCAATTGTTCTAATGACTCTGTTGTCATCCGAAATCTTTGCGTTGGTTGTTCCGAGTCGATAATAGAAGTCTGACACTGGGCTTACGGAGCGTTAAAAGTATTTTCAAATAATTGCCACGTTTTTATTAGCTCGCTTTCTTGTCTGTCTGTTCGGTACAAATTTTCCAATTGATTTTAAACTAACTTCCCGATGAGCTAGAGACTTGAAATTTTAAACATAGCTCAGAACTGGATGACAATGTAATAGTAAAAAAAAATTGTTTAAAAAGCATATGCGTTTAGGAGATATAAACTATTAAATTTAACCGTTACACCTCCCCGCGCGACGCTCGGTAGTACAGTGGGTGTAACAAAATTTAGTGTCATGGTTTCGGCAGATGGTTGTACACCTTTGGATCGGTGGAGATTTGTTAAAAGAAATTGCCGCAAAATTGACTTTGACCTTGAAATTCAAGGTCAAATTTCTTTATGTTTGTATCGCATTCTAGTCACCATGGGGACCAAACTTGCCAAAGGAACCATAGGTCGCAACTCAACCGTTCTCTCATAAAAGAATGTTAAATGTTTCAACATCGTCTTCCGTTCCTTGAGTTGAGAATCATCATGATTTATGACTGTTAACAATCGTCCTTGAACAGCGGCTTCGATTTGGCCACCATTATTTTGAAAACGGAACAGATGTAAACAAATTTTTCATTTTCAACATAAAATTTCAATATCAACTTTTCGACTTCATTTTCAACTTCAATTTTTCCATTTAAACTTTAATTTCAACTGCAATATCAACCCTTCAACTTCAATTTCAATTTTTCAACTTCAATTTCAATTTTTCAATTTCAACGTCAATTTTTCAATTTTAATACGTTAATTTCAACTCTTCAATTTCAATTTCAACATCAACTTTTCCATTTCAACTTCAATTTCTATTCTTCCATTTCACCTTCAATTTTATTTCGTTAATATCAACTTCAATTTCAATATCAACCATTCAACTTCAATTTCAATATCAACCCTCCAACTTCAATTTCAACGTCAATTTTTCAATTTCAACTTCAATTTTTCAATTTTAATTCGTTAATTTCAACTCTTCAATTTCAACTTCAATTTCTATTCTTCCATTTCAACTTCAATTTTTCAATTTTATTTCGTTAATATCAACTTTAATTTCAATATCAACCATTCAACTTCAATTTCAACGTCAATTTTTCAATTTCAACTTCAATTTTACAATTTCAATTCGTTAATTTCAAAAAATAAACAAAATAATGGTGGCCAAATCGAAGCCGCTGTTCAAGGACGATTATTAACAGCTATAAACCATGATGGTTCTCAACTCAAGGAACGGAAGACGACGTTAAAATAATTAACATACTTTTATAAGAGAACGGTTGAGTTGCGACCTATAGTTCCTTTGACAAGTTTGGTCCCCATAGCGAGTAGAATGTGATACAAGCATAAAAGAATTTGATCTTGAATTTCAAGGTCACAGTCAATTTTGCGGCAATTGCTTTTAACAAATCTCCACCGATCCGAAGGTGTACAACCATTCAAAAAATTGAATTTCTCATGTTTAATAGACAGAAATTACATTAATTTCAAAGTTTGCTATCCTTTCGTCCCGGAGTGTAAGGGTTGAAATAAAGTATGATGCCGCGTAGCAGTCGGTACAGTTACCCTATTATCGGACAGCGATTACTAGACTGCGGATTTTATGCATTTCTAACAAAAACTGGTGCATACAATTTAAAGCGGTGGACATATTTAAGGAATTTAAAAGCATCATCCTATTAGTTTCAGCTTCATAAAATAATTAAAACAAGAAAGATATTATTATTTAGCTTCTGTGTCTTGGAATCGACACGAAAATTTTTTATTTTGCATAAAGATCCGCAGTCTAGTGTTTCCGCGATTGTTGTATCACAAAGCTCCAATTTAAACACCGTGGTACCTTAATTTCTTTGTAGCGGGATCGACCGCCCGCGGGGGAACCCCCTAGTAATGGGGATAAAAAAGTCACTTCATCCGCATACCCGGAAGTCACATAAATCGCGGGAACACTGTATTTGGGAACTGGGCCTCCCAGGTAACGAATTGTTTGGGCAAAGACCCTCGGGATAATTGGATCTAAACAGTGCCTGGAAGCTAATGGACTGGCAATATCGAGTTATGGAGTGTTTTAAGAAAATGTCTATCCCGTCGGATGCGTGATGGTTAGTGGACCACTTCGACAACAGCGTTTCGGAGCGGGTATGGCCTCTTTTGTAGCCTTTTAATCTATTCCTATACTTCCTTTGACAAGTTTGGTCCCCATGGCGAGTAGAACGTGATACAAGCATAAAAAAATTTGACCTTGAATTTCAAAGTTTAACAAATCTCCACCGATCCGAATGTGTACAATCATTTGCCAAAACCATGACACTAAATTTTGTTACAGCCTGTACGTGATCACGTTCAGCGATCCCCACAAATCTTCGTTCAAAATAAGGATCCTCTGCATCGATCGCAAGTAAAGTATATCCCACGAGAGACTAACCTCGTTTCGCGCAGCTTAGAAGATGGTGGGGGCGCAGCGAGCCTATCATCTCTCACTCCACTACCCACTTTCTTGAACCAATTAGGGCGAAGATGCGCAAAGACGAACGAAAACTGGTCTTTCCGCGGGGTAACTCTCTCGTGGGATGTACTTTAGTTCGAAGGGAACAGAAAGCTCTTTCCCTCACAACTTTATTAAGTCGAGAATGATATATTGAATGTTCTAATTATTTGGCAGATTGTCTGACAAATTGTCAGAGGGATTCCACACTTTATAATTGACAATCCAATGATCGTATCTCTTTGAACGCATAAAATGTGACTGATCTTCAGTTTTGTTTGTCCGTACAGTTAAGTAGAACAGTCACTTAAAAAATGGCTGAAAAAGGTAAAACAGCCATCGCAGAAAATCACAAAAAATCTGGGCAAACACAGTTTCGTTGTGTCTCTGAAATGTGCGGTGGGAAAAATCGCAAAAAAAAACATCTGAATAAATAGAATTTCGTTTTCCCCGTGAAATATAAAGTAAAACAGTCCGGTGTCCCGTAGATACCCGGTGTAAAATATTGTACACACTCGTGAACTTTTCCTCCACAAGCGCATTCTTCGCTTTCGATCCCATTGTGTTTCCACAGTGCTCGAAACTCGCTCTGCTCAAACGAAACGAAGAATTCGATCGTTCGGATGACAATGTCCGGGAACGCTGTGCAAAGCTGCAATGCAAATTACGTGGTTTTTGCGGCTCGATTAAAAAAAAAAAGAAAGAGCTGGTCGCGGTACAAGTACAATTCAGAATTTTGCCTAAAGCAGCGAAATTGAATGGCTGCGAATTCAAAGACTGTGCGGGTCGCTTTCGTTAGAGGTATCCGACTGGCTCCTTCACGTATTCGATGAATCTCATTCAGGGGTTAATAACAACTGGAGAGCTCTTCGCATGCACACGGGGAAAAAGTGCGCCAGTGTATGAAGCGCGATACGCCGAGTATCATTCACATCTTTTCGGAATCTCCTTGTGGTTCATTTATTGTAGAACATCGCGGGAAATATTAGTCGGCGCTCTTCGCACTCTGGAACTCGCGTTCGCCACGATTTTCGGCCAACTTTCGCAGACAAACTTCTTCATTAGACTGCGGATCTTTATGCAAAATATAAATTGTCTTGCACCATACGTGGGAAATAACAGTAAGGTGGAGTCCGCCCTAGTTTTTGCGAAGTTGGACTTTAAACTGATGTTTCTTTCAGTCTGGTATGTAAAAACTTAACGTTCTTGGTATCAAACTCTTGCCACAATTATCACGGATGAATTAGTATTATGTAGGATTCGAATTTCGCTCGAAAATTATCATTTTGATAGGATATTGTACAAAGTGTCAACTAGGACGCACTTGCCCCGAAAATGGGGCAAGTCCGTCTCCGAGAGTTAAAAATGTGCTTTCGAACCTTGTTGCAACTGCTACGGGACAAGAAAAGAATGATTAACAAGCCTGCTATAAAATGCTTCTTATTGTATTAAATTACATAGTTTAGTTTAATAGTTATCCACTTTTAAGCAAACAAGTACTTTTATGTTGAAATATGAAAGGGGATACAGTGATATTAAAACAAAGTTTAAAAATGCTTTCGGACCTTGTTTCAAGTGCTACGGGGCAAGAAAAGAATGATTATCAAGCCTGCTACAAAATGCTTTTTATTGCATTAAATATATTGTTTAGTTTTATAGTTACCCATACAGTACGGACTTACCCCACCGTGATAGTACGGACTTGCCCCGTGTAGTAATATTTGCGGGGCAAGTGCATCTTTGTGTTTTTCTCAATAAATTTTAAAAAATACAATACAAACGGTTTATTTAATGTAAACCTACATCAATATTTGTTGTACTTACCTAAAATAACAACACAGAATATATTAATAACTTGTAAACTAGTGCACGTTCAGGGTAACCTCAAAGTTGTACGTGTACCTCGCACGTGACTGTTTGGCATTGGTTGATTTAAGCGAGAAAAACACCTTTAATCTTGGGCGACATCTATGTCGAATAGCTCATACTAACTTATACTACATTAATAAATACAAACTAGAGAAATTTCGTTCATATTATAATAAAAATAAACAATTAACGGACTTGCCCCGTAGACGGACTTACCCCACTCCACCTTATTTTTAAATTCTTCGAATGTTTTCACTGTTCTAAGTTACACCTTCTCATTTTTGTCATAAATCCATTAAATCCGCTGTCTACTTATTTCTTTCCTTAATGATTTTCATAGAAAAGAAATCATATATATATTGGAATTTTCAATTTTTTCGATTTTCCAACAATTTTCAATTTCACCCACTCAATTTTGTTACAAACGCATACAAATCCGCGGTCTATTCTTCGTACAGCCACATTTTTAATGTCATCGCGAGAATAAATCGCTTGCCGAGCAACGTTTGACGTTTAGAAGTTGCAATTTTTACCACATTTCGTCGATTCAATTAACCGATTTCAATGAAATTTTCATTAATAATTTTCATTGATAATTTTCGTTATTATCCCAGCTACAAAAGCTGTAAAATTCAGGTCTTTTTGACTACCTGTCCATCTTGTGGCAAGTGTAGCAGGTTAGCCGCCACAGTATTTTAATTTCGCTGGGAAGAAAACTGTGACTGTATATTGTTGTATAAAAATTACAAGGCTGAATTTAATTAATAAAGATTGTTCGCAATCTTTATAATAATACGTGCTCGAACAAAGTAAAATTGAATAATTTCTAATGGAAGAATCTTTATCATTTCAATAATTAAAAAATAAAGAATGCGAAAGCGGTTATTTTTCCAGTCGTGGTACGGGGTTAGTGTTAAGCTGTAAAGCGAGAATGGGTGAAAGCGTTGTTCTGTAATACGCGTGGGATACTTAACGCACGGTAGAAACCTTAAGTGTGAAATTACAGTAAGTTTCGCTGTAAGCGTTTCGGAGAAAGATCGCAAGGCCGGGCATCCGGTCCGCGGGATCCCATTAAATTATTTGCAGCACGTTGCACGCGTGTCTATGCTTCGGCCCATTATTTAAACACCGCCATAAATCAGAAATAATCCGCGGGCTGCGCGCGTGTACCATGATTTTACTTTACGCTGCGGAACTTTGGTCGGCAGGATAACATTAACATAAAACCATACGCGGTAATCTGAGCACAGCGGAGCGTCAATGAAGTGTGGCGACACAAAAGCCGTGAAACTGGAGCAGTACACAGAGAACAGTATCGTTTTAGTAGAATTAATTGAAAACCCGGCCCTGTTGTTTCTCGACTGATCCTCGAACGCGCTGACAATAGTCGCAACCTGCCAGCTATTTATAATTTCATAATTCTAGGCCGCGTGCTCTGTCACAGTGTGTGCATGAGCATGTGGAGCATGGTTGACGCGAGCTTAATGCTTCTACGAATGGTAATTATTTTTCTCGGCGCACAGGTTCGATCAATTTCTACACTAAAATGAATATAGCTTGAGGGGCATGAAACGTTATAGTCCGGGTTCGAACCAAATAACGCTTCCGATTCGGGTTTGAATCAGCAAGATGCCAATGCTATTTTATTGGAGGAAAACAAAGGTGGAGTGTTTCGTCCCAGCTGATTCAAACCCGAATCGGAAGCGTTATTTGGTTCGAACCCGGACTATAACGTTTCATGCCCCTCAAGCTATATTCATTTTAGTGTAGAAATTGATCGAACCTGTGCGCCGAGAAAAATAATTACCATTCTTTCAAATAGTGCGATCGCGAAAAATACCTCCTTTACCCTTAATGCTTCTACGATCGGAAAATGCAACACAAAAACATAAATAGTGAACCACCTCAAAGGTTCCGTAAAATCACAGCAATTTATTACCACGCTTATATTAACTTGCCGAGTTGTCGTTGTCGTTGTATGCGTCAAATCTTGTAATCCAATTTTAAACCACTTCCCGATTAGCTAGAGACTTGAAACTTTAAACATAGCTCAGAACTGGGTGACAATGCAATATTAAAAAACAAATTTTTAAAAAAAACTATGCGTTTAGGAGATATAAACTATTAAAAATTTAACTGTTACACCTCCCCGCGCGACGCTCGATAGTACGTCATCACGGACAGCGATCCCCACTCCGCGCGCCATCGCTGACCTACTCCACTCCGTGTTCCCACTCCGACTCATCCCCACTCCACTAGCCCACTTCGCATCGAAGGAGCTCAGTTTATTTACTGAGTTGGTTAGGATCAGGTCGGGGTGGAGGGCGACAAAGGACCGGCGATTCTGCTCGGTAAGCAGCTCGCGGTCGTCACTACAAACCAATATGGCGGCGCCCTTACCTGTCAAAAACACTGCCATAGCTCCTGAACTAATGATCCTACAGAATGGAATCCTTTTACAAAAGATGGTTGAATTTACTGGTTGAAGTGGTAATTAAAATCGATTACAAGATATGTAAAGACTAAAAAGTAGAAAATAAAAAAATATATAAAAAATTTTTAAAAACCACGCTTATATTAAAGTGCACTAAAAAGGAGAAAATAATTTTTTTAGACATTAGCGACAATAAATAAAAGCGTGGAGCGCCCACGAAGATTGCGTCAATATAGTTTAGCGCTCCACGCTTTTATTTATTGTCGCTAATGTCTAAAAAAATTATTTTCTCCTTTTTAGTGCATATTAATATAAGCGTGGTTTTAAAAAACTTATTTTTATATATTTTTTTATTTTCTACTTTTTAGTTTTTACATATCTTGTAATCGATTTTAATTACCACTTCAACCAGTAAATTCAACCATCTTTTGTAAAAGGAAAAATATTGTGTCATGGCGATTGCAAATCGAAGTTTCCATTCTGTAGGATCAATCGTTCAGGAGCTATTGCAGTGTTCTTGACAGGTAAGGGCGCCGCCATATTGGTTTGTAGTGACGACCGCGAGCTGCTTACCGAGCAGAATCGCCGGTCCTTTGTCGCCCTCCACCCCGACCTGATCCTAACCAACTCAGTAAATAAACTGAGCTCCTTCGATGCGAAGTGGGCTAGTGGAGTGGGGATGAGTCGGAGTGGGAACATGTAGTGGAGTCGGTAAGACGCTGGCGCGCGGAGTGGGGATCGCTGGCCGCGATGACGTACTACCGAGCGTCGCGCGGGGAGGTGTAACAGTTAAATTTTTAATAGTTTATATCTCCTAAACGCATAGTTTTTTTTAAAATTTGTTTTTTAATATTGCATTGTCACCCAGTTCTGAGCTATGTTTAAAGTTTCAAGTCTCTAGCTCATCGGGAAGTGGTTTAAAATTCGATTACAAGATTTGACGCATACAACAACAACAACGACACGGCAAGCTAATATAAGCGTGGTAATAATAATATGGCAGGACGGTCGAGACTTGTCGGTACCAAAAATTCAATGCACCGTGCAAAACCTTTCATACGTAAACGGCCGGTTTTCGCGCAACGTCAAGGACACCTGGAAAGAGGACAATGAGCATTCAACTGTGATCCATCTTTCTCTCCTTGTGACTCTGTTTCTCGGTGCTTCCTGCTTCATCTATTCTTTCGCAGCAACTCGGTTTATAATTGTCCGCCATTAAGTAAGCTCATAGTTACCAGTCGGCGCGGCCGAGTATGCGGCCGACGGAGGATCAGCCCTCGTAACTTCGTCCGCAGGGTGCACCCTTCCACGTTGCACTGTATCCTCCGATTCTCCTGGCTATCATCTGCATAATTTTGCAGCTGCGTCTAGCGGCGAAACTGTCCGGAGAGCGAGTGTCGTCGAGATACTACGACGAAATCTCTTTTTCAGACGCTGCGAAACAAATGGTGAATCAGTGCTCGGCGAAATACTGTTTCAACTAGCGCACAGTCTATTTTAATCGGTTGTTCAATAAATTCCCGTGTTTTCTGTATTCTATATTTTTCCCGCAATTTTGTGTTTTGTTAGGTAAATTATACAAGCTGCTTCGTTTATCTGATAACGGAAATATTTTGTGACGCACACACTGAAGTTACGAAAAAACTTTGCTTGCGAAAATTGTTCGGTATGAAGGGTGCAATCATATAGTCTCATTTTTTTGAGGACTAGAATGGTGGGAAGGGGGGATTTCACAGCCAAATTAAGGTTTTTGAATGGAATGTCCTATTTTTATTACCACGCTTATAATAGCTTGTTTATTATTACCACGCTGATATTAGCTTGCTGAGTTGTTGTTGTTGTATGCGTCAAATCTTCTAATCGAATTTTAAACCACCTCCCGATAAGCTAGAGTCTTGAAACTTTAAACGTAGCTCAGAACTGGGTGACAATGCAATATTAAAAAACAAATTTTAAAAAAAAACTATGCGTTTAGGAGATATAAACTATTAAAAATTTAACTGTTACACCTCCCCGCGCGACGCTCGGTAGTACGTCATCGCGGCCAGCGATCCCCACTCCGCGCGCAAGCGTCTTACCGACTCCACTACATGTTCCCACTCCGACTCATCCCCACTCCACTGGCTCACTTCGCATCTAGGAGCTCAGTTTATTTACTGAGTTGGTTAGGATCAGGTCGGGGTGGAGGGCGACAAAGCACCGGCGATTCTGCTCGGTAAGCGGCTCGCGGTCGTCACTACAAACCAATATGGCGGCGCCCTTACCTGTCAAAAACACTGCAATAGCTTCTGAACGATTGATCCTACAGAATGGAAACTTCGATTTGCAGCCGCCATGACACAATATTTTTCCTTTTACAAAAGATGGTTGAATTTACTGGTTGAAGTGGTAATTAAAATCGATTACAAGATATGTAAAGACTAAAAAGTAGATAATAAAAAGTATATAAAAAAACTTTTTAAAAACCACGCTTACATTAAAATGCACTAAAAAGGAGAAAATAATTTTTTTACACATTAGCGACAATAAATAAAAGCGTGGAGCGCTAAACTATATTGGCGCAATCTTCGTAGGCGCTCCACGCTTTTATGTATTGTCGCTAATGTGTAAAAAAATTATTTTCTCCTTTTTAGTGCAATTTAATATAAGCGTGGTTTTTAAAGTTTTTTTATATATTTTTATATACCATAGATCGACAGAGTATCGGATTCTGAGTATAATAGTGTTGACCTTCATATGTCCTAAACCTAATAGTTAACGAGATACTATCCAAAGAAGAAAGAAAATTGTTTCGATAATATCTCGTAAACTATTAGATTTTTTTCCTTATTCTAATTCATTCTAATTCATTTTTATATTAACCCTTAGCATTCGAGCGGTCACTCAGAGTCGCCACTAAAAATTGCTATAACATTATTCGAAATATAGTTTAGATTATGGGTAAACTTTATTTTACCGGACTCAGAATTTGTTCCTTTCTCCTACGAATTATGATGTCTTTGGTATGTAATCCAGTAGATTTGTACCCGGCGCGGATACAGATCGAAGTTTCGAACCTCTAGGATGAATAGTTGAGGAGATATGGTCGCTGAAAGTTGAGCATTTCTGACAGGTAAGGGAGCCGCCATATTGGCTTGTAGTGACGATCGCGAGCCGCTTACCGAACAGAACCGCCAGATGGCAGCACGGGCACGCGTTAATGCTGATAATATGCTCTATATTATTGCGATTGTTGAACTTATTGCGATTGTTGAGCTGTCAAAAACACTGAAAAATGCACAACTTTAAGCAACCATAACTCCTGAACCATTGATCCTAGAGGATCGAAACTTTGATCTGCATCCGCGCCGGGTACAAATCTACTGGATTACATACCAAAGACATCATAATTCGTAGGAAAAAGGAAATTTTGAGTCCGGCAAAGTAAAGAGCAGCCAAAAATCATGTACAACAAGACTATTCTAGGTCGGAAAAAATGTTTAATTTTCAAGTTAAAATAGCTCCGAGTGCAAAGGGTTAATCGTACTCGAAATTGTGTTGGAATTGTTGTGAAAATCAGCACCGGAAAATCGTTTTTTCGTTGTAAACGGAATTGTGGATTGAAATGAAAATAAATAGAAGAACCTGTGCGTAGAGAGGGAACAGATGAAATCGCGCGCGAAATTGTGTTGGAATTGTTGGGAATCCATTGGTGGGTGGAAGGTAAATGAAGTCGAAAAAATAAATAGTAGCTAAAGTTCAATTAACCATTCGAGGTAACCCGAACCAGATGAACCGCAGCCGTTGGTGGCCGCGTTTGCACGTCAATGAGCCAGTTACCGATTTCGTGGCTAGAATAATATTGTTCCATGCAAATGCCGGGCGCCGCGTAGCGTCTGCCACGTGGGTGTTGGCCCACAATCAAATGCCGGTGCATCGGTCGGTGCAACGAGCCAAGTAACCGATCCGCAAACTCTTTCGATTAGAGCAGCAACTTTGGCTTTTAATGCCAGAGAAAGCACTCGATGTACCGCGAAATCGGCACCGCACACAAGAGAGTAAATATATCGTCGAAAGGGCCGTCGCTTTTGCATGTCGCGAACATTTTCTCCTCGATTATTATTACGATCTAATATTTTTCTTCAAACGAACTTCTACATTAACAATTTTTTACTTTGTACCAGAAGTTTAGCTCGCGCACCCTATTATTTCAACAGAAACGTACCCTCTGATGAATTGAATGAGAATTCTGATTAGAATATTGATTAGAATACTTTGGAAAATTATGATTACTACCGAATTGGTCGCTCGAAAACGAAAACAGAAGGGGAGTAAATAGGATACGATCAATCAGCAAACAGTTCATTATTTACTGTTATTGTTAGCGTATTGGCCCAATTATTACCACTGTCATTGTTATTACTATTATTTACGAGTGTTATTATTGCAACTGTGCACTATTATTTGATATCGCGACAATGGGAAAGTTAAACAACTTGACGGATTTTGAAAATTACCATATAATGGCACTTTCCTGCCTCGGATCGTGTTGTTCGAAATTTTCTGGCCGATCCAGAAACATATGGAAAGACGAAGGTGTCAGGACTACCACCTAAACTGAATCCACGGCGAAAGCAATCTTACCTTTGTAATTTCTCGTATGTTTTATTCTCGTGAAGTCTCTTAATCGTCAGAAGCTTTTTTCAATGTAATGCTCTCACTTTAGGGTTAAATGGACTGCTCTTTACTTTACCGGACTGAAAATTTGTGCCTTTCTCCTACGAATTATGATGTATTTCGTATGTAATCCAGTAGATTTGTACCCGGCGCGGATGCAGATCAAAGTTTCGATCCTGTAGGATCAATGGTTCAGGAGTTATGCTTGCTTAAAGTTGTGCATTTTTCAGTGTTTTTGACAGCTGAACAATCGCAACAATATAGAGCGTATTATCAGCATTAACGCGTGCCCCTGCTGCCATCTAGCGGTTCTGCTCGGTAAGCAAACTACAAGCCAATATGGCGGCGCCTTTAGCTGTCAAAAACACTGTAGATTGCTCAGCTTTAAACCAGCATAACTCCTGAACTATTGATCCTAGAGGATCGAAACTTCGATCTGCATCCGCGCCGGGTACAAATCTACTGGATTACATACCAAATACATCATAATTCGTAGGAGAAAGGTATTTTGAGTCCGGTAAAGTAAAGTTTACAAGTTAAACGTATCGAAAATAACAATTTGGAGAGTTCTCAGCCAGAACTCCAATATTGTCCACCAAAATATTACGATTGCCCAAATTTGAAGCAGTCAGAATTGTCGCCTTATTAACCGACTTCGAAAAAGGAGGAGGTTACTCAATTCGATCTGTATGTGCCTTTTTTCCGCTTTTTTTTCGCGAAGGATCAGGACGCGTGAGTATCTGATACATGGAAGAGTCGCGGATCAGGTTTAAATGGTTTCAGTCGACTGACCCGCCGGAGAACTGATGAAAAAATAAAATCCGAAAAATCGAGAAACAGGGTTGGGGGCAATCCTATCGATGAAATGGATGGAAAGGCGAAAGGGCGAACAGGAGTGGCTTTTGGATACGTTGCACGTAGTGGGAAACTCAATATAGATGCAGTAGAACTTGCGGAGGCTTGTACGTGTCGTAATCACGAGTTATAGGCCAAGTGAAAAATTCAACGTTACATCTATCTGTAGATGCACAGGCTGGAAGAAAGGGTTTCGATCAAGCAAGAGGTAACTTTAAGCTTATTTCGGGGATACCCTGTACTAGTCTGAAAATAAATTATATAATTCTTCGCCTTTTCACTGAATCACTCTTCGATCATGAACATTTAGGACATAACAATTTTCTCATGGTATAATTTATACCAACGTGGATATTATGACACAATAAAATGAGAATAGAATTGTTCGCCGAATTAACTTTCGGCGGGGATAGCAAACATAAATGAGGAACTACGTCGTCGACCTTCATTAAAAGGTTAAAGATACTTTAAGTTTTAATAAAGTCGATGTTTAAGAGGAAGGACGTTTATTGGCCATTTTAGATGCAAGATGAGGGGCACTCTAAGCTTCTTTCAGTGACACTACATAGACTGTATAAACATTGGTCTAAAACTGACATAGATGAAGTTTATAGGCACTTTACGTTTTGAGAATGTTAATAAGGGCTTATTGTCCATTTTCGATGCAAGATAAGGGAAGTTTAACGTAGAAGATCTAAATAGCAGTCTGAGAACGACATAGATGGAGTTTATAGGGATTTTAGCTTGAAAAAAATGAATATTAACAGTTAATATTTAACAGTAAGGACTTGTTGTCCATTTTCGATGGGAGATAAGGTAAGTTTAACGTAGAAGATCTAAATAGCAGTCTGAGAACGACATAGATGGAGTTTATAGGGATTTTAGCTTGAAAAAAATGAATATTAACAGTTAATATTTAACAGTAAGGACTTGTTGTCCATTTTCGATGGAAGATAAGGGAAGTTTGACGTAGACGATCTAAATAGCAGTCTGAAAATGACGTAGATGGAGTTCATAGGGATTTTAGTTTGAAAAAAATTAATATTGACAGTTAATATTTAACAGTAAGGACTTGTTGTCCATTTTCGATGGGAGATAAGGTAAGTTTAACGTAGAAGATCTAAATAGCAGTCTGAGAACGACATAGATGGAGTTTATAGGGATTTTAGCTTGAAAAAAATGAATATTAACAGTTAATATTTAACAGTAAGGACTTGTTGTCCATTTTCGATGGAAGATAAGGGAAGTTTGACGTAGACGATCTAAATAGCAGTCTGAAAATGACGTAGATGGAGTTTATAGGGATTTTGGTTTGAAAAAAATTAATGTTGACAGCTAATATTTAACAGTAAGGACATGTTGTCTATTTTCGATGGAAGATAAGGGAAGTTTGACGTAGACGATCTAAATAGCAGTCTGAAAATGACGTAGATGGAGTTTATAGGGATTTTGGTTTGAAAAAAATTAATATTGACAGTTAATATTTAACAGTAAGGACTTGTTGTCCATTTTCGATGGGAGATAAGGTAAGTTTAACGTAGACGATCTAAATAGCAGTCTGAAAATGACGTAGATGGAGTTTATAGGGATTTTATCTTGAAACAAATTAATATTGCCAGTTAATATTTAACAGTAAGGACTAGTTGTCCATTTTCGATGGAAGATAAGGGAAGTTTGACGTAGACGATCTAAATAGCAGTCTGAAAATGACGTAGATGGAGTTTATAGGGATTTTAGCTTGAAAAAAATTAATATTGACAGTTAATATTTAACAGTAAGGACTTGTTGTCCATTTTCGATGGGAGATAAGGTAAGTTTAACGTAGAAGATCTAAATAGCAGTCTGAGAACGACATAGATGGAGTTTATAGGGATTTTAGCTTGAAAAAAATGAATATTAACAGTTAATATTTAACAGTAAGGACTTGTTGTCCATTTTCGATGGAAGATAAGGGAAGTTTGACGTAGACGATCTAAATAGCAGTCTGAAAATGACGTAGATGGAGTTTATAGGGATTTTGGTTTGAAAAAAATTAATGTTGACAGCTAATATTTAACAGTAAGGACATGTTGTCTATTTTCGATGGAAGATAAGGGAAGTTTGACGTAGACGATCTAAATAGCAGTCTGAAAATGACGTAGATGGAGTTTATAGGGATTTTATCTTGAAACAAATTAATATTGCCAGTTAATATTTAACAGTAAGGACTAGTTGTCCATTTTCGATGGAAGATAAGGGAAGTTTGACGTAGACGATCTAAATAGCAGTCTGAAAATGACGTAGATGGAGTTTATAGGGATTTTAGCTTGAAAAAAATTAATATTGACAGTTAATATTTAACAGTAAGGACTTGTTGTCCATTTTCGATGCAAGATAAGGGAAGTTTATTGTAGATTTACTAAATGGCACTCTGAAAATGATGTAGATGGAGTTTATAGGGATTTTATCTTTAAACAAATTAATATTGACAGTTAATATTTAACAGTAAGGATTTGACGTCCATGTTCGATGCAAGATAAGGGAAGTTTATCGTAGACTTACTAAATGGCACTCTGAAAATAATGTAGATGGAGTTTATAGGGATTTTAGCTTGAAAAAGATTAATATTGACAGTTAATATTTATCAGTAAGGACTTGTTGTCCATTTTCGATGGGAGATTAGGTAAGTTTAACGTAGATTTATTAAATGGCAGTCTGAAAACGACATAGATGTAGTTTGTAGGGATTTTAGCTTGAAAAAAATTAATATTGACAGTTAATATTTAACAGTAAGTACTTGTTGTCCATTTTCGATGCAAGATCAGGGAAGTTTAACGTAGAAGATCTAAATAGCAGTCTGAAAATGACGTGGATGGAGTTTATAGGGATTTTAGCTTGAACAAAATGAATATTTAACAGGAAGCACGCGTATCAGGGGAAGTTCGTTAAAAAATGTTCGCCAAAATCGATGAGAAAACAATGTCCATTATTTTCTATCGTTCGCCCGATAACAGTTCTCGCGGCCGTGGTCGATTTCGAGTGACTTATCTTCGTTGACGAACGTCTCGAAGTGTTCGGAAGAAGCAAGGAGATGCAACGCTCTGTGTTCACGACTTCCGGGCTTCGATAACTTTATCAAACAGTCTATTGAAAGCAAACCGAGCGTAAAAGTGCATGTACCATTCCGTGTATCGCGCCGCGATGTGTCAAGCCCGGTTCAATGGAGGACCTTCTGCAACCACAACACGACCAGAGATCCACGATCCACTTTCAAAATTAAAACAGAGAAAAGCCTCGGAACTAGTTTGACAACCAGATTGTCGAATTTTGCACCATTTCAACCCTTTCCAATCGGAGCTATTTTAACTCAAAAAATGTCCTCCGTCCTTTGAATAACTGCATTCTATATTAATTATTTTATTTGTATGAATATAAAATTGATATAATACCTCGTACAATACTGAAACGTTCAGTAATTGATTATATATCAACATATTTAATAATGTCAACAATATTTTTAATAATGTTACGAGACTAAATTGAATAAACTACAAGAATTGTATCTTGTTTTTCAAGAAAATTGACACAGACTGGCACATAGCAAATTTTTTAATAAAACATCCATGTACGAATGGTAAAATATCTTGAAATGATTCGCATTTTTTTTATACGTTTGCTAAATTGGATAAACAATTACCTCACTTAAATTTCAAAAATTAGAAAATATAAGAATAATAATTAAAGTTTAGAAAATATAGTTCTACGTTTATGTAAAATTTAGAGAAAAATATACTTCTAAATAATGTTCTCTACATTAGAAAAATTTAGTACGTACCATTTTTATTTCATAATATACAGTTAGGAGCAAAACTGATCACACGCACTTCAAATAACAATAACATTTCTATGAATGCTAGATGAATTAGTTTAGTAAATGACGTCTAAAAAATATGTTGAGAAAATACATTTGGTCGGAATTGTGAAAAACAATAGTAAAAATTGATTTTTACGACATTTTTAGCTGGGCCAATAACGAAAATTTAAAAGATGTGTCAACTTGTATAAATTACATACGCTCCGAAAATTTCATTGGAATTGGTTAATTGGTTTACGAGTTATAATCGATAAAAAATTGGTAAAAATTGCGATTTTCGAAGATGTTTGGAGTTATTACCACTTTTGATCGATTATAACTCGTGAACCAATTAGCCAATTTCAATGAAATTTTCGGAGCGTCTGCATCCAAATTCGATGATTCGTTTCCTTTATTTCAGAAATATTAATGTTGCGTATGCGCGCGAATGACGCAACTTTTCAATAAATATCTTTAATCATTCTAGATTGAATCAATACGTGTAAATACATGTCGAATCCACTTGGAAATTTTCATACTATTGATTCTCATATTCTACACCGCGTTATCTCGATTTCAAAGAAACTCTTGCCCCGGAACATTCTCCGGGAAATTGATTCTATCAGCCGTGAAAATTTATTCTTGTAATACCCGGCAAAGTATAATATACCACGGACAGGGGAAATAATGTAAGCTCGTTTTTATCCGAAATAGGTTGATTCAAATTTTTACGCGAGAATTTTGAGTTATATCGGCAGCCGATAATTTCGGTAAGGTGAAATATGAAACGGGTGTCCGAATATATCCCGTTAAACTCTCCATTTTACTGTTTTGCGCATAGCTTACAGCTTATACCGCGATCATACGTGTCGCAAATGCAGAAACTTGCGAGCTTCAATCGTAAATACCGAAACTGTCGCGTCGGGGGTGCATTAATAATTACAGCTCGACGCTTGCAATTAATAATCCGCCATTATGTAACAAAATCGTCGCGTCGAATGAATTCTTTACGGTGCGCAAACGTGTCCGATTCACTATTATCGTGTTACGAAATAATTTGTCGGTGAAATTAATCAATTCTCGTCAAAGTAACGCTCGGAAACATTGACGTTGTCGCGACACCAAACAATATCGCTTTCAACAATATATTTCTTCCCCCGTGGAAAAAAAATATATTTAGGTCGACGTACTACGATTATGTTCCTTCGGTGCTTGTCAAGCCACGTTTTTGAATATTCCGCCTCCGTCCTCTCAGGAAAAAATTAAAGTGACGGAAACGTAATTATGGCGCGACTTGAAAGCCCTACCGAAGGAGCTCGACACCGGCTACTAATTTCAAATATGAACCGTTCGTTTTTTGTGGATGTTGAAAATTGTGTTCTTGGCCACCGGAAGTGCTTTCAAATTCTACCGCAGTTTCGCGCGAAGTTTGTCGATGTAATCGCCGTTGTCGATAGAAAATGTATTGTTAATTAATTTTAACAAATAGACGCTTGTAATCACGTGACATGAGCAGCGGCTCTGATTCAAATATTTTCACCACGCGAGTAACTCTAATATATTTTTTAGTTTATAATTTAAATTTATATAAATTTAATTGAATTTACACTAATTTATATTTTAATTTAAAATCCCCTCACAATACAGTTCACACACACTTTAAATCAGAATAACTGTTTCATAAACGGAACAAACAACTTCAATTTCTCTGTAAGGCTAGAAGAATTAGTTTAGTAAATAACGTCTATAATAAATATGTTGAATAAAGGCATTTGATGAATTGTACACGTTCCGAAAATTTCATTGAAATCGGTTTATTGGTTTACGAATTGTGAACGATCGAAAGTGGCAGCAATCGCGATTTTTCATGATTTCCGACCTAAAACTGCCATTTTTACCACTTTCGATCGATTATAACTCGTAAACCAATTGACCAATTTCAATGAAATTTTCAGAATGTCTGTAATTACATATGTACTTGAAGTACACCTGCTCTATTTCGATATTCTATAATTGGAAAAGATTAAAACGGTTGCGCACACCCAGTATCGTACACTCTTTATTGGCATATTGAATCGCCGAGATCGAAGCAACAGATTCAGAAAATTTGTCGCAGGAACTGTTCCTCGAAACGCTCTTTGAATTAAAAGTAACTGTAAACTTTCCTTTGACGCGAGGCAAACGCGCAAAACGTTTTATTCCGCGACGTAACAATAGCACTCGTTCCTAGCGCTTAAACTATAGTTTCGTCTGAGGAAACTCCTCGGGGATTGAAAGTATTTGAAACAATGAAGCGACAGAAATATATTTACGGTTCATAATTCTCCCGTTTGCAGTCGATTCGGAATATCCACTTAGTCCGAAGTTCCATCGGAACTCGAGCACGAATCTTTGTTGGAAAATTATTCGTATTAAGGGGGGAGGGGGGGGTGGCTTTAATGGGCTGGTAAGAAATCGGGAAGAACGTCGGACGCGTTTCATAGAAAAGCTTTGAAATTGTAGAGTGGAGACCCCACGTATATCCACAGAGCTTGGCCGAGTCAGACGGGCGGCGCGCCGGTCTCTCATTGTTTTCTTCCTTTCGTTCGGTTTTCAATCCGGAAAAACGCTTAATTGACGTCGGTCCCTCGACAGGCGGGCTTGCTCTAATTAATGAATACTCGGGACGGGCTCGCGTAATTAACAATGTTAATGTCGGCGGGGATGGCTATCGAGAACGACGCGAAATTTTCCGGTTTCCAGGCGCGGACGTCGAGTACATCTTCCACTGCAACTTGACGCGTACCCCTTTCTTTTTTCTCCCTTTTGCGGAATCAGCGGTACCCTGCCAATTTCAAACAAATTCCGATCGCAATTATTCCTCCACGGGGAGTCGTTGTTCAAGCAGTGGACGGAATAAAGGAGGGATTTGTTTTATCGATCGTAAATTTGTTTGAACAAACTTGGAATAGTAATATTTTTTTCGGCGCAACGGTTCGATCAAATTCTACACTGTATAGCTATGTTGTAGGGCATTAAACGTTTCAATTCGGATGCGAATCAGTGGACGGAATTGTTTATAAACGAACGAAATGTTCGGTTAACGACTGACAAATTTTATCTGATTTGAACTATGACTTTGTCTTTTGTTTTTTAATATTGCATTGTCATCCAGTTTAGTGAGCTACGTTTAAAGTTTCAAGTCTCTAGCTCATCGGGAAGTTAGTTTAAAAGCAATTTGCAAAATTTGTACCGAACAAACAAACAGACAGGCAAGAAAGCGAGCTAATAAAAACGTGGTCTTCTTCCAGAGAGCAATTCCGAAAAAAATGATTCTATCACATTCCTGAAGATGACTCGTCGATTCACAACCCAAATTGCCATTGCTGTTGAATAAATTTTTACGATGGAGATTAAAAGGTTTCGAGAGATGCAAATACTGCAGAGTTAACTGTAAGAATTAAAAAAGGGAAAGAACGTTCGGTAAAAATTTGTTCTATAATATTTCAAAGAAAGTATCGTTGACCCGAGTCGTCGATCTGATAATTCTGCAATTTTCTGTATTCGTAGTCAGTTCTCTGAATATCGACGCCGAACAAGAAGCTGTGTCATGAGATACATTTTGAAATTCAGCAGCCATGAAAAGTCCGCAAAGTAATTTGTTTAATGAAACGGGAGAAGTTTAATAAGCTTTCCATCATCCTTGGAACATAATGAAACCCTTAGTGGAGCAAAGAGATCCTTGTCGACTCCATTATCTGCCAAATAGCTCAATGAGATTTGGATTTGCATCGAGACTCGCAGTTTAGCAATTACTTATATCTCTGCTGCATTTAGTCGACAACTCGAAACGTTAAGACGAATCTTAATGCTGATGCGATGGCGGCTTTCGGGTCTGTTTTGACCCAGTATTCCGAAAATTAACGAGACTACATCAATACAATACTTTTTATTTGGCAACAAATCTCCTTCGAGCAAAGTTCACTTTAGACTTTTCGAAACGTAATTCTCTTTATAAAACCTTTACCCTCGATAAAGTGGAACCAAACAACTTTTTTGCTTCTAATAAAAGAAGTATATGCAACTTCCTGCAAAATACTATGCAACTAAAACAAAGCAAGTTACACAAGTTAAAAAAAATACACATTTTCCGATGATGTTTAAAATATAATGAAAACACACCAACTTTCAAATTTTAGAAGACATTTTTCAGAATTTTCCTGAAAACCGTTCGTTTCACGAAAAAAAGTAATGGGACATAAAAGACGCAGCCTGCCCGGACCTACAGGTTTCGTCTAACACATTTTTCGATTCGGTCAATATTTTACAAGATATTCGAGGAAAACGATGTTCTGAGCATTTCAATATTCAAGGGCCTTGGGGCACGGTTTTTCTCAATTTTCTGGTAAACCATTCGTTTCACGGAAAAAAGGAATGGGACATAAAAGACGCAGCCTGTCCGGATCTACAGGTTTCGTCTGAAACATTTTTCGATTCGGTCAACGCTTTAAAAGATATTCGAGGAAAACGATGTTATGAGCATTTCAATTAATTCTTCTAACGTTCAAGGGACTCGGGGCACGGGTTTTCTCAATTTTCTTGAAAACCGTTAGTTCAACGAAAAAATGTAATGAGACATAAAAGACGCAGCCTGCCCGGATCTACAGGTTTCGTCTGAAACATTTTTCGATTCGGTCAACGCTTTAAAAGATATTCGAAGAAAACGATGTTATGAGCATTTCAATTAATTCTTCTAACGTTCAAGGGCCTTGAGGCACGGTTTTTCTCAATTTTCTTGTAAACCGTTCGTTCCACGAAAAAAAGTAATGCGACATAAAAGATGCAGCCTGTCCGGATCTACAGATTTCGTCTAACACGTTTTTCTATTCGATCAACATTTTAGAAGATATTCGAGGAAAACGATGTTGTCAGCATTTCAATGAATTCTTCTAACGTTCAAGGGCCTTGGGGCACGGTTTTTCGCAATTCTCTTGTAAACCGTTCGTTCCACGAAAAAAAGTAATGCGACATAAAAGACGCAGCCTGCCTGGATCTACAGGTTCCGTCTAACACATTTTTCGATTCGGTCAATATTTTACAAGATATTCGAGGAAAACGATGTTATGAGCATTTCAACATTCAAGGGTCTTGGGGCTCGGTTTTTCTCAATTTTCTTGTAAACCATTCGTTTCACGGAAAAAAGTAATGGGACATAAAAGACGCAGCCTGCCCGGATCTACAGGTTTCGTCTAACACATTTTTCTATTCGATCAACATTTTAGAAGATATTCGAGGAAAACGATGTTATGAGCATTTCAATGAATTCTTCTAACGTTCAAGGGCCTTGGGGCAAGGTTTCCTGTTATCCGATCGAGCTTAAACTTTATTTGGAACAATTCTGAGCCACCCCACTGCTTTCCTACATGCGTTGTAGCAAACGTGTCGACGAGCAGTGTTTTCCAGCAGTCGGGCGCTGTAGTTAATATCGCTATCATGAGAGTTATCCCTGTCACTTGTTCCACGTAGATCGGTCGTTCTCGAGAATCATGAGAAAATTGCCACGATATCGTCCGCGTGATCGCGCGTGTTTCACTTCACACATGCTTTCCTCCGAGCAGGATTTACATATAGATTAGGCGTTCGCGGGACACGGGAAATAGAAACGTGGCGCGGCTATCAATGCGGCCCATGTGACGATTTTGGCTCGATTTCAAGTAACCAACCGCCAGGACGAACGTATACCGTACTACCGTATTTCTCTCTGTTCCATCTATGTGTCCTGGGGTTTCTTCGGCACTGTTCGCCAAAAATATCGCACCATTCGACTTGTTGTTCGCAATTCTTATCGGGCGAACAAACACCTACAAAGTTTATTATCGTCTATCCTTTGGTTTATCGATGTCCAGGGATTTGACCTGTACTACGTACGGTTGTTTACTGCAGTAGGCTCTCGAGTCGCTACGTCAAAAAGGATCTTGGAAATATTCTTTTAAATAACTTAGGGGACTACGCCCCCTGTTCGCTTCGCTCACCAACCCCCGCGGCGCTAAACGATAAAGAAATTAACCGGATGAAACATAAAATAGTGAAAAATATAAAAGATTTCAACGTGAAAAGACTTCTGAGGGGTGAAATGAATTTTTATTTAACTACTGGTTCCCACAATCGATGCAGAATATTTTTATTTTGCGCGAAGATCAGTCTAGTAATTATATAAAATCTTATTATAAGTTCCTGTAATTGCTGTCTATAGCTATGCAGCTTTTCTTGAGAATTCTTCGAAACCATTTTACAATGGTGTCCCAAGGTCTGCGAGGAAGATCATCGAGAGAACGTTGACTCCTAAGGCCGTTATTAGGCCGTTATTAGACTAGGCCACTGGTGGCGCAACTCGGTTGCGCCACCAGTGGCTCAGCACGTCGTGGGGCATTGAAACAAATGTAACCTATTAGACTACGGTAACTGGTGGAGCCACCAAAAATAGTTGCCGATCTGGTGGACGGCATCGGCAACCGGCCGGGCAACATTTGGTGGCGCCTCCACCAGCCGGGGTATTGATTTGAATGTAGCCTATTAGGCCGTTATTAGACTAGGCCACTGGTGGGCAACTTGGTGGCGCAACTTGGTGGCGCCACCGAATTGAAGAGCTTTTATGAATCGGTAACTGGTGGTACCACCAAGCGTTCATTCCCGCTGTCGATGTAACGCTGTGTCGTGTTCTTATGTATTTTACGATAAATGTGGTGGTAATTTGAACGTCAATTGTTCATGTTTTCGCGATGCTGGTGGCGCAACTTGGTGGCTTTGTCTAATAGGCTACATTCAAATCAATACCCCGGCTGGTGGAGGCGCCACCAAATGTTGCCCGGCCGGTTGCCGATGCCGTCCACCAGATCGGCAACTATTTTTGGTGGCTCCACCAGTTACCGTAGTCTAATAGGTTACATTTGTTTCAATGCCCCACGACGTGCTGAGCCACTGGTGGCGCAACCGAGTTGCGCCACCAGCATCGCGAAAACATGAACAATTGACGTTCAAATTACCACCACATTTATCGTAAAATACATAAGAACACGACACAGCGTTACATCTACAGCGGGAATGAACGCTTGGTGGTACCACCAGTTACCGATTCATAAAAGCTCTTCATAAAAGTTGCCCACCAGTGGCCTAGTCTAATAACGGCCTAAGAAAAGTTGAATAAAACTGAACACAATTTTCACAGGAATAGAATAATAAACGAGTAAAATTGCAAACGCGTGGAACGGATCCCGAAGAAGACGTCAGGGCTGAAAGTAGGACCATTATCTCGCGACACGAAATGAAATCTCGCACTCAGCCGAGTAGATGGAAGGCGAACGAACGCGGGGAAAATAACAAAGTAATCGATCGGAGCAATAAAAGCCTAAAAATCGTCGGAATGGTGTGGGTTTGGTCGGCGAGCGTGTAAACACTGAAGCCTAAGTGTCCGGGTCAGGAAGATTTACAGTAGCCTGTGCAGAGGGATTCGAACGCGATCGTCCTCGTGGCAACGGCGGGATGGCTCTTCAGACATTGGCAACATTCCAGGGAATTATTCCGACACTTTGCAACGTACTGGTTGCAGCATGCCGTATCGTATCGTATCGTATCATAGCGTGGCCGTGTGTCGCCGCAGCACGAGCAGTCCCTGGCACTTGAACCGTTTCGCTCTTCCGCTTTCTCGAGTCAACCGACGTGACTTTTCCCTCATTAGGGAGCTTGAAGACGGCTTAGAATCCACTGAACGTGTCGACGACCAAGCCCGAGAAATCGGTGAAAGAACACACCGGTGTCGCCTCTTCCTCTCATTCCTCTGTCTTCCTCTCTCTCTCTCTCATCCCTCTCTTTGAGAGGCCGCTTCCTTCCTTTCGCTCGGGGTTAAGAGTGTAGAGATTTCTATTTTACGTGTATACAAATACACGTGTATTTTAACCCGTTGCTTAACCACCTCTATTCAATGGATTTTAAATGTTTACGATTCACAGCTCGCTATTCCGCGAAAAGTTATTCAACAGCAACGACAGTTTTCGTCGTGAACCGACAAGTCGTCTTCGGGAATGTGATCCAATCATTTTTTTTCGGAATTGTTCCCCGCAAGAAGATTTTTAATCATTAATAAGCCTGCTAACAGGCCTCCCTTCCGGTAGATTAACAGTTGGAATGGTTGGACAGTGTTTGTATAAAAATCAACGTTCACCTTCACAACTCCTTGAGCCGTCCACCTACTATATTAGTCATTGAGACTGCTAACAGGCTTCCGGTAGGTTAATAGTTTGTATAACGTTGAACAATATTTAGATAACGATAGTCCCCCAATCTCCTAGCCTACAAATCAACAAATAGTTTGTATAACGTTGAACAATATTTAGATAGCGATAGCCCTCCAGATCTCCTAGTCTCCAGATTAACAACTTCATCAATATCGAATAAATTTTCACTATATAAGGGAGGTATAGACACATTAAAAATAAAAACACACTAGGTAAATACAAAAACAACTTTTGCTCGTAAAGTTAAAGATCTAAAGATCGAGAGAGATCTAGCTATGGTTGCCATGAAATCGTAAAAACCATCTGTCCGTTATGGGTTACCACTTCGTGTTTCATGTTTTAGTCGAATCAACACGACGTTTTTATTCGTTACACTCTAACAAATATTTTTGCGAATATCCAGCGGCCATATAAACACAAGACTGTCGTGCAATAACAATCTTGCCCGTGTTATTAGTTGGAATTCATGTCTAGATACAATTTGACGTTTGTTATGCAGGTAGCATTCGACAGCAACAAATATTTACGGACTCAAACATTCGTTCCTGTTTTTAATTCTTATAGGTAACTCCGCAGCACATAATTTTGCTTAATAGGAAAAATAGGTATATTACACAAATAATAATACACTAGAAAAATTCAAAACTAATTGTGGTGTACGTACTGGACTTCTGATGGGTATTTCAATAAATATACGGCATTAATGGTATAATATATACTGTATTACGGAACACTACATTGCACGTGTTCGTACACGTTACGTTTTACAAAGAGACGCGGTGAACACTCTTGGCGTCACTAGGTGGCGTCGATACATTATACTAATTTTTGCTGATAAAGTTAAAGATGTTAAGCCTTTGGTAGCTAGTTTGAAACGTTAGCTATTTGTATTCGATTAAATCAGATCAGCGTTGGTACCAAAGCAGTATGTCCAAGAATATGCAAAAATGTAGAAAGACTTGCATCAATCTAGTTATGGCTGCTTTGAAATCGTTAAAATCATCTAATGTCGCTTCAGTACACATTCGAGATGGTGGACCAAATTAATTTGTATTAAACTCGATAAGATCAGCGTTGGTACCAAAGAAGTATGTCTAGAAATATGCAAAAATGTAGAAGGACCTGATTGAATGTAGTTATGGTTGCTTTGAAATCGTCAAAATCATCTGATGTCCCTTCAGTACACGATCAAGATGGTTAACTATTTGTATTAGACTCGATAAGATCATCGTTGGTATCAAAGAAGTATGTCCAAAAGATATGCAAGAATGTAGAAGGACTTGCATCAATCTAGTTATGGTTGCTTTGAAATCGTTAAAATCATCTAATGTCCCTTCAGTACAAGTTCAAGACAGTAGACTCCGATTAATTTGATTAGACTCGATAAGATCATCGTTGTTACCAAAGATGTATGTCCAGAAATATGGAAAAATGTATACAGACTTGAATGAATCTAGTTATGGTTGCTTTGAAATCGTCAAAATCATCTGATGTCCCTCCAGTACACATTCAAGATGGTAGACTCCGGTTAATTTGATTAGACTCGATAAGATCATCATTGGTACCAAAGAAGTATGTTCAGAAATATGCAAAAATGTATAAGGACTTTAATGGATCTAGTTATGGTTCCTACGAAATCCTTAAAATCGTCCCGCTTCGGTACACATTCAAGATGGTAGACTCCGGTTAATTTGTTTTAGATTCAATAAGATCAGCGATGGTACCGAAGAAGTATGTCAAGAAATATGCAAAAATGTAGAAGGACCTGAATGAATCTAGATATGGTTGCTTTGAAATTGTCCAAATCATCTGATGTCCCTCCAGTACACGATCAAGATGGTTAACTATTTGTATTAGACTCGATAAGATCATCGTTGGTACCAAAGAAGTATGTCCAGAAATATGGAAAAATGTATACAGACTTGAATGAATCTAGTTATGGTTGCTATGAAATCCTTAAAATCATCTGATGTCCCTTCAGTACACGATCAAGATGGTTAACTATTTGTATTAGACTCGATAAGATCAGCGATGGTACCAAAGAAGTATGTCCAGAAATATGCAAAAATGTAGGAGGACTTGCATCAATCTAGTTATGGTTTCTTTGAAATCGTCAAAATCATCTGATGTTCCTCCAGTACACATTCAAGATGGTAGACTCCGGTTAATTTGTATTAGATTCAATAAGATCATCGTCGGTACCAAAGAAGTATGTCCAAAAGATATGCAAAAATATATAAGGACTTGAATGAATCTAGTTATGGTTGCTTTTAAATCGTCAATATCATCTAATGTCCCTTCAGTATACGCAAGACGGTAGACTCCGATTAATTTGATTAGACTCGATAAGATCATCATTAGTACCAAAGAAGTATGTCCAGAAATATGCAAAAATGTATAAGGACTTTAATGGATCTAGTTATGGTTCCTACGAAATCCTTAAAATCGTCCCGCTTCGGTACACGTTCAAGATGGTAGACTCCAGTTAAGAGCTGCGCGAGGGTTTCACTCGAAACAAGAGCCGCCCGTTTCAGTAATAAATAATCGTCCGACGGCTTATTGACGTAGCAAGCCCGCCGGCTGAATGCACAGCCTGTCCCGTGTCCCGGCGTTTACCCGCGAGGCCTCGTGTCGGACGAATAAACAACCGCGCTGATAAAACTCAGCATTTTTCATCAAGACGGCTCGAGGCTCTCCACTTTCGGCGGAAGTGAATTAAATTTTTTGCGAAATCCTCGTTCTCGTATTCGAGCATTAAGGTCAAGACGCCTTAACGCGATCTAACGAACAAGAATCTGGAACGAAACGATGTAAATGCGAATGCGTGACGTCGTTAGCAACCACGCGGCTACGAAACTCCGCGGAATTGAAACGTTTTCCAGAAATAAGGGCTCAAATATTGACGCGCGTGTTTGTTTTCTAATTAGGCTGCGGCGACTCCGGTCAAATGTTTGCTGCTACTGGACCCGATTTAGGGTTTAGTCGCGATGACGCGTTGTGGAATCGGTATAGCGCAAACACGCGCAGGAATATGTGCAAATTCTGATCCTTGTGAACCTGTAAATGTTTTAGCAGAAAGTACGCTGCGCTTTGAAAGTGATAATAGGGACAAATCTTCGGCTACTGTGTTTCTCAAGTGCACTAGACTAACTGAATAATTGTACGCAGCTTGATAAAGTTCTAGAAGTGAACGCCAAATGTTTTCCTAAAGCACAATGAACCTTCTAATACAGTTGAGTGTCCGTTATCCGAATCTCTGATGCCTGAAGTCTCTGTTATCCCAGCATAATTCGTCTGGGAGTGGCTCGATCTAGTAAAAGATCTAGTAAATGAAAGAATTCTTACTAAGAATTCAAAGTCACCACGTTTCAGCCAATAGCGGAAGACGCGTAGCGCGGAGTAGAGGTACCACGTGGTCCCCACAAGTTTCTCACTGCCTGATGGACGATCAGTTCCATTGTTTTGTCGATATTTCTTCTGAAAACTCTGCACTTGTCTTACCGTAATGCCACTAGCGCATAAAACAAGTCCCAGCAAAAGCAGAATTCACTGAGGAAGACAATTTAAAGAAAGTTGAAGTTTATACGTCGATAAAGAAACGTTGAAAAACGTTTTTCCAATGACGCGTAATAGGGGCTGAACTACGCGAGCAACCATCTAGGCGAATTCGCTTGTATAATTGAAGTAGTTTGCAGAACTTCGCGGTTTGAGACATGTCTGGGCAGGAACTCGGAACACCAAGGCCAAGACTAAACCGCAAATTCGGACGAGCTGTGCAAATAGCTTGTTTGGAACGGTACTTGGCCGTCCATGTGTCGCAATCAAGGAAGCAGTTTGATGAAACGTGCCATTACCGATGTTTGCCCGAAGAATCGGGGAACTCGAGAAACCGACGATGAGCACCGGTTACGAAACATAATATAGCGTGAACCAATCCCCCGCGAACAACGTGGACATTTCGAATGTATGAGAAGTAGAAACACCGTCGCGGACGGCTGGTGTTCCGCAATTGTCGCGAAATTTTGATCGGGAACAGTCGCACAGTGGTCGGAAATCGCCAAAACGTGCCAAAAACAGGAAAGAGTACTCCAGTTTAGTTCAAAATTGATACTCATAGGTTTTTAGGGTCGCTGATTATAAATCTGATGTCAAAATTACAAAAAAAACTTCAAATCGATCCGCTATACACTAACAGCAGAATAATCTAAGAGATAGAATCTATTACAGGCATGGGAGGGGGGCAGAAGTAGCACGCGTGATAGGGGTTCTCAAGGAATACCCGTGGAATACCCCCACTTCTCCATGGCTGCCATAGTGCTCGCAGCAACTACGGCCGCCACGAGGATTGAATACGGACATTTATAATACGGACAGTGGCGCACCCAGGGGGGGGGGGGGAGCCAGGGAGCCAAGTCCCCCACCAAGAAAAAAATGTTCAGCTTCCAAAATTAAAATCGCGGAATAGCCCTGGGTACCGATGATAGATATTTTGGCTTAAAAAAAAGGTCATCACGCAAAACCTAGGGCTGGGTTCAACTCGACCCCCCCAAGATTACATCCTGGGTGCGCCACTGAATACGGACATGCACTCCGCATTACAAAAATAGTTATAATAACTAAAGTGGCACCTAAGGGTGTCCGATTTTTGTTGATTCTACTATACTGATACTATAATCTAAAAGTGTATTCAAGTCCCATGCTCACAATCCCTCAAAATCGTAACTATTTCCCTAGTTTTCTGAAATTTTTGTATGAAATTTTTATACATCCCGCATAATAGATTATCCATAATTATTTGCACCTTATACAATACATAAGTATGATTTACTTACCTCCAGGGGTGCCCTCCATATTATAGAATGAAAATTAGCACAATATAATGTATATGTAGCGAGTTATGCACACTTTGCTGACGCGATAATTCGCAGTACGTAGCTGCGCTCTCAAAGAATGTCACTTTCATACTGAATTTCCCGGTTTTGTAGAAGGGCCAGACACATTTTTCAATAACCATAATATAGCCCAAACATAAGTACAACCAACCCAAGGATCCAAAACTCTCGATTTGAAAATTCATTTTTTCGATTTTTGGGCACGTTTGCGAGCAAATCGTCCACTGTGAGTGTCGTCGCGAAAATATTTGATACATATTCTTCCCGGGGAAATATTGGAGAGGAAAATTGCCCATGAATTTCGGGTGGGAAACGTATTTTCTGGGAAGTTACGGGAACATCAATTCTGTATTCCATCTTTCATTTTAATTTTATAGTATGTGTCTCGATTCAATTTCGTATTCTTGGAAGGACTTTCTATTCTTCAGCGTTGCGTAAAATGACGAGGCTGCTGCGTGCTTGATGTAAAATAAATTTGTTCGATAATTTCTCACAGAATTATCTTCACACATTAAATTATGATTGAAGAACGTGAATAAGTCATGTAATAAATTATGATGGTAATTATAAGTAATGATAAATATATAGTATGATTTTAGCAATGAATAAAGTGACAAGGCTGTGCTTCCAGTCCAATATAAATAGATTTATTCAATAATTTCTCCCAGAATTATCTTCATAGATTAAATTACGATTGAAGAACGTGAATAAGTCATGTAATAAATTATGATGGTAATTATAAGTAATGATAAATATATAGTATGATTTTAGCAATGAATAAAGTGACAAGGCTGTGCTTCCAGTCCAATATAAATAGATTTATTCAATAATTTCTCCCAGAATTATCTTCATAGATTAAATTATGATTGAAGAACGTGAATAAGTCATGTAATAAATTATGATGGTAATTATAAGTAATGATAAATATATAGTATGATTTTAGCAATGAATAAAGTGACAAGGCTGTGCTTCCAGTCCAATATAAATAGATTTATTCAATAATTTCTCCCAGAATTATCTTCATAGATTAAATTATGATTGAAGAACGTGAATAAGTCATGTAATAAATTATGATGGTAATTATAAGTAATGATAAATATATAGTATGATTTTAGCAATGAATAAAGTGACAAGGCTGTGCTTCGAGTCCAATATAAACAGATTTATTCAATAATTTCTCCTAGAATTATTGTCATAGTTTAAAGTTTAAATTATGATTGTAAAATGGAGAACGTGGAGTTGGCAGTTTCATTATTAATGCGCGTAATAAATGAACATAAAACGAACTGAAGCTTGCTTTGAAGAAATTTTCCTTGCTCAAGTGCAGCAGAATTAGCTTAACCATTTACCTGGGGAAGACGAGGAGTTACCTTGTAATTTTGTTTGCCATTACTCGTTGAAAATTTGTTATTGTCTTCCTAATTCGACAAACAATTCTTTCATTTCATTGTATAGAATATCCACGTTATAAACTATATTGTATTTACGTTGATTGTGGTAAAATTTGTTTCCCCGAATGTTTACGATGAGTCATTTGGTTGAATGGTTAATAATTTTGATAAACTGTTACGAGTGGAGGATTTGTTTGTAAAATTGAACCGATATAATTATCATAAAGCTCTTATGGTGCAAGTGCTGTAGAATTTTCTGCGAATTATGGCGTCGTTTCGCTTTGGTCTACTCGCGCGATGGTATTAACTCGAAACTTTGTTGTTTCTTGTTGCAGGCGTTGTTGCAAGCGCACGACGTAGCTGGACACGAAGTTTACGGTGAAGAAGCCACGAGGGTGACACCGCCGCCTCTACTTCCATACTTGAACGGAGGCGATGATCTCGAAGGACAGAACGGTGATCTAGACCTCGAAAATGTGACGCGTGTCAGGCTGGTCCAGTTCCAGAAGAACACCGATGAGCCGATGGTGAGTTCGCTGAAACAGTAATCATAATCTCATTCTACATATTCTGACTGGTCTTTGTTTATACAAGGTGTTCTAAAATGTTCGAGTTCATTGAAAATGTTCTCCGCGGCTTTGTTGAGGAGTTATTAAACCCTTTACTACCGTGGGCGAGATATCTCGTTTCCACGATGTCGAAAGAACGATGCTATGGACGAGATATCTCGTGTATCTTTATTACTAACATGAAGTCTTTTTATTTTTTGTAAGTTTGACACGAGTAATCGATTTTAAGACGTGTTATCGTTGGTGGAAATTATTTAAAGATGATAAACATTAAACACTCCATATTTGACACAGTCCAAGTTTTTATTCCGTCGACAATTGTTTTTGCAAACTACACAATCTACTTGTTGGGTGAGATTTTTTCTGTGGGTTGTATTATATTTTTGTATATTAGATCTTCTACAGCGATTGCAATATTACAGTGACTCCCACTAATATTCGGACACTCTTAAAAACACCATAACCTTTTCAATATTGAACTATGCGATTTGAACTTTTTTGGGAAGCTAAAGCAATTAGATTACTACAGGATGTGTAAAGTAATTTTTTCAGAAATTGCACTTGGTCGGAATTGTAGAGAAAATATAAAAAGTTGCATTTTACAACTTTTTTGTATAGGCCTATATTGAAATTTTAAGAAATACATTTTGTTCTGTGTAAATTATACTCACTGTGGAAGTTTCATGGAAATCGGTTGATGCGGGAAAAAACAGTTGGAGGCCGAAAATCGTGAAAAACTGCAATTTTTACCATCTTTAAACGTTTGTAGCTCATTACAACGGCGTCCGATTTTGATGAAATTTTCAGAATATGTTTAATTGATACAGATCTACGAAACGTGTTTTCTAAATTTTCCATATAAGCCCACATAGAAAAGTTGAAAAATACAACTTTTAGTAGTTTCTCTGCAATTCCGACAACTTGCAGTTTTTTTTCAAAAATTTTTGTCACGTTCTGTAGCAAACCAATTGTTCTAACTTCTCCAAAAATTTCAAGTTTTAGAATGGCAAACTGCAGAAGAATCGCCCAACAGTAATTTCTGAACACAAAAGAAGTTTAATTTTATTGAACAGTGTTATCATGAGATCAGCAATTTGAATTTGAAGTAGTTTGTGCAATTATCACTCACGGGGTACATATTTAGCTCTGTTCATTTGTCAGAAATTGTTGTTCATCTATAATTATTTATAATTGTATGTTTGAAACGAATGTATCGACTTACGATCATAGAGAAATCGAACAGTTTAGAATATCTGCATCAGTGAATGAGCCAACTTGTACTCGAAGACGGTAAAAATAATGATTTTATTAATTATCACTCATGGGGTAGCTCTGTCCATTTGTTAGCAATTGTTGTTCATCCATAATTATTCCTTATTATGTATTTAAAACGAATATATCAACTCACGACTCGGTCATGCTGTTTTTGTACAGGTTATGTTTATTTATGTTTCTGTAACTTGCGCGAAGAACAGTCATGCTCCCCGCCAATCAGAAGCGATATGCATATTAATTTTTTGAAGCGCCTGTAGATGCCAACAATATCGAAAGGGTTAGTAGTTCATCTTTGATAAACAAATTACTGTCTCTCACAATTGAAGAACCCAGTTGTTTTATAAATTCTTTTCTTATTAGAGGTCGTTTGGAAGGTAATTTCGTTTTTCTAGTAGAGATGTCATTGTCTCCATTTGTCATTACTAAATAGACTAGACTGCGGATCTTTATGCATTTACAGCAAAGTTGAGTGGATGAAATTCGGAATTGTTGAGAAACTAAAAATTGAAGATGTCAACGTATAATTTCTCCTCTATTAAAAACATTCGATATAGTTTCTGTTTATTACAATCGATGCAGACAATTTATATTTTGTATAAAGATCCGTAGTCCAGTTATTACTTAACCTTATTTTGAAGTGCAAAATCATGGTATATCTTGACAGCTAACCTTTCGGACATCTTTTCCTGCCTTGTATAGTGCTTCATAACCATTCAATTATTTTTTTGTCATCGCATCAAATATGCAAAATCAAAGTACGTATTTCGATCGCCTTTTGTTTTTTTTTAATACCGCGATGGTACACAACTCCTGTGCATAAATATAATTTCAAATAAAGTCGTTTCGCTAATAAAAAACAGAAATTCCACTTATCTTTATGTCTTTAAGTTGCCTGAAAATCGCAACAGATCGTACATAACAAAATGTCATAAAATGTATTCTAAATGGTGAAAAATTGGCTTTCATTTTCCCTTGAGACAACGAAACGATGATGACTTTCCGAACGATCTAATCGAATGAAAGCTGTAGCTCGTGCTACGTTGACATTTTTAAGCAATCGCGTTTACTTGGACGGATTGTAGAAAGCGATCTTGACGGAGATTTCCGGGAAGTTCTCGCGGCAAATAACATTCGCAATGAAAAGCACGATCGCCAAGTTCGCTGTGTAAAAATAAAGATCGAAGTACGACACTCGACAGTGACGCATTGCCATTGCAATCTCATTCATAGAATAACGCCGGTTTTATGTTTGGTCGTTTCTTTTTTAAGGGCGTTCTCGAACGCACAAGATGGGCATTAAAGTGTAACAAACGCACGTCGCTCAAGTATAGCCATTCCGAACACAATTTCAAGGAGGATATTGTAATAATCGTGTATGCTTGCTTGCAGGGGATCACTCTGAAAATGAACGAAGATGGGAAATGCGTGGTAGCACGAATTATGCACGGTGGAATGATACACCGACAAGCGACTCTTCACGTCGGTGATGAGATCCGAGAAATTAACGGAATACCAGTGGCCAATCAATCTGTGAATGCGTTGCAAAAAATACTCGTAAGTGCTGTTAATATTGCAGAGATCGAACAATAAGTACAATTAGGTTCTTTTGAATCGCGATCGTTCGGCAGAATTCTGTATGAAAACGAGAGAGAGATACAGTTGCGCAATGGTTTATTGAAACGGACGGACGCTTTTCAGAAATGTTTTACTCTCCGTCCTACAGGATTATTTATATTTTATTTAATGCTTCTTTTTTGTACAAAGATCTGCTGAAACTCACCGAGGGAAAAAATCCGCGTTGCAAATATTAGAAAAGAAACGGATACATTTCCTTTTTTCAATACATTTTCGAAATATTTCAATTAGATCACCGAGGAAATTGTGGAGATACTTTTTCCACAATCCGTGGACAAATTTCTTGCTTCTCGTGAATTGAACTAGTGCGAAATTATTTCTTAAATGATTAAATAAATTATTGTGCTTCTTAGTATATCAATTGTACTTATCAGGGGTGTGCGAGAACCCGAAATATCGGGCTGGGTCTGGAACACGACGTTTTTTAAGCATTTTCGAAATAATTTATTCTTTACATATTTATAAATATTTTATATATTCAATATAATATAGGTGTTTAACACTGACCGTATCGGGTACAAAACGTGTGTCGTTTGTATATTGTTTTATAAAAACTCCAAGCTGAATTTATTTAGACATTTCACAATTTTTATAATGGAACGTACTCGAGTGAAGAAAATTATTGAATAATTTCTAATGGAAGCATCTTTATAATGTCAATGATTAAAAAATAAACGATGTGAAAGCGATCATTTGACCGGTCAGTCACGAATTCTTTTCAAGAGTATCACACGTCATATTTTTTGAAAATTGTCGGGAAACCCGATTCTCTTTCAGGAATCCGAACCGACTCGTTCCCACCATCGGGTTCCCGATATTTTGGGTTCTCGCACACCCCTAGTACTTATCGACAGGATAAGCTCCTCGCCCACGAAGAATTAAGATCCTAGTGCAGCAGTACAATTGATGGAACTGTAGAACAGCTACTTACTGCTACGTAATCAAAATTGTTAGCGACAATTACAAATATAAACAAAGAAAAGGCTGCTCTTTACTTTACCGGACTCAAAATTTGTGCCTTTCTCCAACGAAATATGATGTATTTGGTATGTAATCCAAGTAGATTTGTACCGAAGTTTCGATCCTCTAGGATCAATAGTTGAGAAGATATGGTCGTTTAAAGTTGAGCATATTTCCAGTTTCTTGACAGGTAAAATGTCAAAAATATGCTCAACTTTAAGCAAGCATAACTCCTGAACGATTGATCCTACAGGATCGAAACTTCGACCTGCATCCGCGCCGCACAGTGGGACCTTTCGTCCAAATCGGAGACAAAATCAAAGAACTTTCGATAGAAATGAGGTAGAGCGATGAAATTTTTTTAAAATTAAAGCTGAAACTTTGCAGAATATGGGAAAAATAGGGAGATTATGGTAAGAACGTTTTTTAACCTTGCACAATTTCGAGAAAATTGTGGTGTTTCCAATACCACGCGCGGAAAATTTTTTTTTTTGAATATGCTGTGCTTTATTTCCCGTAGATTTGTTCACGCTGATTTCAAATCTGGTCTCAAAATTTTTCTACGACCTCAGGATATTGCAAAATCGATATCTTCAAATTGTGAAAGTTTAACGAATTTTCTCAAGGTTAAAAAACGTTCTTACCATAGTCTCCCTATTTTTCCCATATTCTGCAAAGTTTCAGCTTTAATTTTTGAAAAATTTCATAGCTCTACCTCATTTCTATCGAAAGTTCTTTGATTTTGTTTCCGATTTGGACGAAAAGTCCCACTGTGCGCCGGGTACAAATCTACTGGATTACATACCAAATACATCATAATTCGTAGGAGAAATGCACTAATTTTGAGAAGAAAAGAAAGAAAACAATTGTAATCAATAGACTGCGGATCTTTATGCGAACTGAAAATTGTACGCATTCATTGCAAGACATAGGGTAAAGATACCAGTTACCGGATTTTTAGTGACGACTTGGAATATTTTCATTAATTTGAAGGGATTCTGTAATTTATTTTGCATGCATACGATTGATGATCAACCTTTCTTCTGTATTGTCAAATTTTTCCGGACTATTCTGTTCGAATGCAAAAGAAATATTAACAAACACAAGAAATTTGTGATGACAATTTGATTAATTAATTCTTTTTTATGCCGTTGCACAATAAAATCATTATTATATTATCCTCAGGTGAATAAGGTTTCTAACCAATGTTTTCTATTAAACAAAAATTATTCTAATACTTTCGATTCATATACGAAGGGGAAACACCAATTTTATTTTCGGAAACGAAGTAATACTGGGTACTTCATGTTATTTTTATTAATTTCGAAAAAGATTGTTTTGTGTCCGATAACCGGGTGGGGGATGGGCACGGTACCTGATACCTTTACCCTAGGAGCCAAGAAGGAATTAAGAAATGTGTTGACACTCTCTTAAATTCTTGTAATACCTTTATTGCTTGAAATCACACCCACCGATTTTTATCGCAAACGCATAAAACCCGCAGTCTAGTTGAGCGGTTGTTGCGCGGTTCCACCGACTAGAAGAAATAATCGAACAGCTTCCGCGAGAGGATCCAGCGATTTTGCTGAGCGATTCCGCTTTCTGTTGCAGCGTGAAGCACGAGGATCAGTGACCTTCAAAATCGTGCCGTCGTACAGAAGCGCGCCGCCACCCTGTGAGGTACAAGTAAGCCCTAAAACCCAATCCCAATCCCCACACCTGACTACAGCAACTAAACCCACACCCGCGGCGGCGACGGTGTCGACGAGCACCAGCTCGGACACGGCCGCGGCGAAGCTCGGGAAATCGGTGAAAACCTCTTCGGCAGCCACTAGCAAAGAGAAGAGTAGCAAATCGAAGCCATCGAAAAACAAAAGTTCGGCCTCCTCGACCGAGAGCACGCCCAGACGACGGCTGAACCCCTTATCGGCCCTTAGGTCGCGAAAATCTTAGATAACAGGCCGCGATAGGTCGCCGATACGTCTCCTTTAGCTCTCCTGGCGCCAGTTTCAAGTAGAACTTAACAATTAATCTGTTGAACAGCCTCTGTCCCTTCTGCCTTCGTCGGTTATATACGTAAAGATGGCTGATGATGAATTTTTTAATGATCCTAGGAAATAGTTCTCCGAGATAGTACTTCTTCTATCGTCTAGTTTTGAGAATCTCCTGAATACAGGAATTTTGTTTATCGTTCTGTAGCTCGTTATTGAGAGATAGCTAATTAATGGCAGGTTGTAGTGCAGGCGTGGGCAATTTTGCCTCAATTGCAAAACTGTCCCCACCGTAGCGCCTACTTTGCCCCACCAGCATCCGTCGTTACTATGTCGGAAGGACGCGTTTCGCTTGTCGCAAGCAGTGCGCGGCCCTCGTGCATCGGAGCCACGAGGAGCGCCACCGAAAGGAAGCTTGGTGGGGGAAGCAGGCGTTTGAGGGGCTCCACCCGTGCCCACGCCTGTTGTAGTGTATACGTAGAATCAACGTGTTTCGATTTATCGGGAACGCTGGGAAATTGTCTGATGCGACGAGAGAAACTTTACTTGGGAAAACACCAGGTCTTTAGCAAAATTATTTTCATGAAATCGTTCCCATTGCTTCACAATTGTTAGAATAATGGGAATGTTTCTTTTTCTAACGAATATGATTTTGTATACTGTCCGTCCAACAAGAGGTGGCAGAGATTTTGACAGTGGGGCGCAGGGGGCACTGTTGCCAGAATCGTGGTACTAAGCCATACCCCCACTATGACCTCCTGTTGCCCCTACTTTCCTTTTCCACCACGCTCGCGCGCTACACGCACCTCTACTATGTGACATGGTATTAATTTAAATGCTATTAATTTACGCTATTCAATGCAAACAATGCTTAAAAATGGATTAAATATTTGAAATGCGCTTACTAATATATATAAAACCATCATTAAAATCTATTTTTGCTGATATTCGATGATTGAAATCTAAAACGTTTTGTTCTACTTTGAATTTTCTGACTTTGTCTTTAGAACGCTGTATCTGATCACAGAATTATCTGAAATGAATAATATTTTGGATTTGGGAGCTTTGAAGGGTTGTTTCTTTATAGGAAATAATTTTTTCAATGTATTAAAGTTGAAAAATTGAATTTTGGCCACGAAAAAACGTGGTCTCCAGACCACTGTACGTCACCACATCGCTCTATTGCAAGCGATTCGGCCAATCGCGGAGGACGTATAGCGCGAAGTAGGGATACCACGTGGTACCTACGAGTTTCTCTGTGCCCTCTAAGCTCACCGAAATTTCTATAAAGTCACTGTGTTTTGTGCCCGTGCGAAATCAATACGGGCAATACGGAAATTGAAGAGCTGAAATTAACGTATTGAAATTGAAAAATTGATGTTGAAATTGAAAAATTGAAATTGAAGTTGAAGGGTTGATATTGAAATTGAAGTTGAATGGTTGAAATTCAAGTTGATATTTAACGAAATAAAATTGAAAAATTGAGGTTGAAATGGAAGAATAGAAATTGAAGTTGAAATGGAAAAGTTGATGTTGAAATTGAAATTGAAGAGTTGAAATTAACGTATTAAAATTGAAAAATTGACGTTGAAATTGGAAAATTGAAATTGAAGTTGAAAAATTGAAATTGACGTTGAAGGGTTGATATTGAAATTGAAGTTGAAGTTGATATTAACAAAATAAAATTGAAAAATTGAAGTTGAAATGGAAAAATTTCTATAAAGTCACTGTGTTTTGTCGTCGTGCGAAATCGATAAAGGCCGGTTTATGTACTTCTTTAAGGCCTGGTTTACGTTGTATTTTTGTCCAGAAGAATTTAAAAGTTGTTGCACACGTCTTGTTGTTACTGGGAGCTCCAATTCAGCTCGAAATTCTGCTGCAATTTTTCCTTTCCTTAGCTGCAGACCTCATTAATATTGAATGTTGTCTCTTTGACTATTTTTTATTACTACCTTTAAGATGATTTTTTCCGTAATTTTCACGTAAATTGATATAATTATTAATCACAGTATATGACCGATTAGTTTTCTTAGCAATTGCGCGATTAGAGCAGCCCATATCTTTATAAGCATCGATTGATGCTTTTTCTTCACTTGTTAGTACTTTTCCTCTCGGCACTCTCATACACGTGAATCGAATTATAACAAACAGGGATTTCTGTGAGTTCTAAAACTAATACTTTTAGAATATTCGCAGTTTTCCGTAGTTCTCTGCTCAGAATACAGAGAAACACTAAGTGACTTTATAGAAACTTCGCACTTGTGTTCTGCACCACACTGAAAAAAATCAAAACAAACGTAAATAGTAAACATAGCGGTCTAGAGTACGCAGTCCGTCTATCCGAGTGTCTACAAGGCACAAGACCGGATACGATAAATCAACAAAAATGGTGATATTTTTAAAATATCTATGAAAAAGAAGATGACTTTATAGAAATTTCGACCACTGTATTGTTGGACGCACAGTACATGCATCGTATACCTAAATTTATCGACTGGGTTACAACTATAGTAGAAGACAGTATTTAATTTAGCGGTAAATGGCGTCGTCTTTAAAAGAGGTGTCAGCGTAAATATTCTATTTAACCAAAGACAATATTTAATTGGCACTCTTTTTATTATTATATCGCTTGCGTGTTAAGATTGTGTTGAAAGATACTTGCCAACTACCTTCTAGTCATTTATTCTAGTCGCTAAAAAATACCAATATCTTGTTAAATGTGAATAACAATTCCTCATTTCTCTCGCGGCAACGATACGTCGAATAATTAATTGCGTGTACACTCGATCGAATACTCGATTCTATTATAGCGTTTTCTTAGAGCGTTAATCTAGTCAAGGCTATACCAAAGTACCGAAGTCTACAAATATATTGTCTTCGCGATATACGTAAATATTGAAATTTCATCTCTGTTTAACTTTTAATTACTCGCGTCAGAGTTGGACAGTATTGAAATACTTCTTGCCTCGGCTCTACAACGCCATCTCTGTACTACGATATGGAGTAACGAATAAACCATTAACCAACCATTAAAATTATTTAAATACCGATTGGAATAAAAGATACATCACTTTTATTCGGCATTCGACTTTTATTTAAATAATTTTGTAGTGGATGTATTCGAAGCTTCGAATACAATTTGTAACTATTATTCATCGATCACATTCTCGGCGAATACAAGATTATTTAAATAAAAGTCGAATAAAAGATACTTTTGTATTCGAACGTTCGAATAACGAATACAAAATTTTGTCTCTTTTATTGGTTATTCGAAATTTGTATTTAAATAGAATTTAAAGACATGCATTTAAATACAATTTTTGCCCAACACTGACTCGCGTACAGTATTTACAATGTCGAAACTTTAAATTTCAGTGTTTGGAGCATAAACAAAGGTGTCGGCCACACTAGAAAATATCTATTTTGCACTAAAGTAGTTGTATCGGTGAATAGAAATTTACATATTTACGTTGGAGTGACGTAAAGTTGCAACCAGTTGTGTAGAAAGTGGAGTGCGAGTAATTGAAAGATAAATTATGAAGTATACTTAAAGTTTACGGCCTAGTATCCACACCTGTGGTCTACGAATGATTTCCCAACGAAAAATTGTTACATTGCCATAGTCCGTGAGACGAAACAACGCGGAGAACGTGCGGCAACATTTTTTCTCATAGGTTTGTTCGTTGGAGGATAACTATGCTGAAAATGTAGATCGCTCGCGTGAGCTTAATTAAAAAAAAAAAAGAAGAGCTTTGTTCAGAGAATTTCTCCGCAAATGCACGGCGCTAGGTTTTATGTTTGAAGTGTTGATAGACTCGTTTTTTTTCAATAGAGGAAAGCTATTTTCGCGCGCGTAAACAAACATACAGACACAGTTTTAATCCGATCGGATATTTTGAATATTTTATTTTTATACGGTACGCGAGCAAACAACGGCGGTTCTCTGTTGTCGTTAAAAATTGACTTAACGGGGTAGGATGACCGGGAATATTTGTTTATTAAACTATTATACAGGGTCATCCGTTTTTAAACGGCCAAACGTTAACCAGCTGTAGAGGACCCCAAATGGAACAACTTTTACCCCTATCACTTTTTTGGTTTCGGCCTTGATTTCCAGATAATTGCAAAAAACCATCATTTTTTGAGTTTACACAAAATTAAATATCTCAGGACTCCAATGATGAATCTTGATGGTTTTTCCTTTGTTTAGTTTAAAATAAGTAGGGGCATCTTTTTTATTCAATAAACTTTTTTGTATGACCTTCGGATCATGGTTTTTTTGGCGTGGGGCACACCGTGGAGCCTGAAAGAAATAAGTTGGAAAGTGGCGGTGTGCCCAACGCCAAAAAAACCATGATCCGAAGGTCATACAAAAAAGTTTATTCAATAAAAAAGATGCCCCTACTTATTTTAAACTAAACAAAGGAAAAACCATCGAGCTTCATCATTGGAGTCCTGAGATATTTAATTTTATGTAAACTCAAAAAATGATGGTTTTTTGCAATTATCTGGAAATCAAGGCCGAAAGAAAAAAAGTGATAGGGGTAAAAGTTGTTCCATTTGGGGTCCTCTACAGCTGGTTAACGTTTGGCCGTTTAAAAACGGATGACCCTGTATACTGCTGATTCTTCTAGTTTACAATCTAGTTGGATAGTTGGTGTCTAATATTCATAAAATGTTGTATCGTTTGTGAAAGTAGTACATTAACAAAGAGAAAGTGATAAGCAAGAAAGTAATGGAATTTCGTTGCGCATTGTTTTTTCTGCGTGATACTAAATACTCGATAGGAAAGTTGGGATTCAGTTTTTCCTATTATAATCTAGTTCAGGTAAACTCGATGCTTATATTAATCAGTCGTGTACACACACAAACATGTGTCTATTAGAAGTGGTGTTAAACTTTATTGAATGAATAGCAAAGTTAACATTAAGGGTTGTCAGATAGTACTGTGATCGATAAATCTCTATCTACGTAGTCTGCTTCTAAAGATTGTTCTTATTAAACCTGTTGGAAACAAATCTTACATATAAAACGTTCATTAGACTTTTACGAATTAGCTAATTGGTAGATCTATGCAGTATTCTTCCTATTTCGAAGAAATCGTAGATCATCTAGAAAATTATTGTTCAGCCAATTGTACTGAAGTTCTTCGTGCACAGGCTGCTTAAACAGTTCGACTAATTACAGAACAAATTAAGAGAGAAATTATACACAGAGTTTGTACACGTTTCATTTTACTGGAAATTGAAACTGCAAAAAATGATCCGAGTGATAAATGTAAGAAAACAAACGGGGGTGAGATTAGAGAGAAATTATAGTATGTATTTTGTTTTACGTAATTGTGATAAAAACTGCAAGACGATCTCAATGAAAAAAAACGTGGTAAAATGTGAGGAAACAATCGAGTGAAATTGGAGGAAGAGATTACAGAGATTTGACGTATTTTATTTTATTAAATTGCGATAAATAGTGCAAAATGATCCGTGTAAAAATTTTAGGAAAACAACTGGGTGGAATTAGAGAAAAATTACAGAGATTTGACGTATTTTATTTTATTGAATTGCGATAAATAGTGCAAAATGATCCGAGTGAAAATTGTAGGAAAACAACTGGGTGGAATTAGAGAAAAATTACAGAGTTTATATGTGTTTTATTTTATTAAATTGCGATAAATACTGCAAAATGATCCGAGTAAAAATTGTAGGAAAACAACTGGGTGGAATTAGAGAAAAATTACAGAGTTTATATGTGTTTTATTTTATTAAATTGCGATAAATACTGCAAAATGATCCGAGTAAAAATTGTAGGAAAGCAACTGGGTGGAATTAGAGAAAAATTACAGAGTTTAAATATATTTTATTTTACTGAATTGCATAAATATTGCAAAATTATCTCAGTGAAAAATCTAAGGAAAGAACTGGGCGAGGTTGGAGAAAAGTTACAGAGATTACTCGTATTTTATTGTAGAAAATTGCGATAAAAACGGCAAAATTATCCGAGTGAAAGATGTAGGAAAACAATCTAGTTAAATTAAAGAGAGCTTGCAGAGTTTATATGCTTTATTTGACTAAATTTCGGTAAATACTGCAAAATGATTCGAGTGAAATTAGAGAGACGCAGATTATATTGATTTTATTTGGTTAAATTGTGATAAAAATGATTGAAGCATGTAGGAAAACCACTGGATGAAATCAGAGAAAAATTACAGAGTTTATGTGTTTTATTTTACTGAATTGCTTAAATACTGCAAAATTATCTAACAATAAGTGAAAAATGTAGGAAAAGAACTGGGCGAGGTTGGAGAAAAGTTACAGATATTATTCGTATTTTATTTGATGAAATTGCGATAAAAACTGCAAAATTATCCGAGTGAAAGATGTAGGAAAAGAATCTAGTTAAATTGAAGAGAGCTTGCAGAGTTTATGTGCGCTTTATTTGACTAAATTTCGGTAAATACTGCAAAATTATATTTATTTGTTTAAATTGTGTGATAAAAACTACAGAATGATCTGATTGAAGAATGTAGGAAAACAACTGGATGAAAGAGAAAAATTACAGAATTTATATATGTTTTATTTTACCGAATTGCATAAATCCTGCAAAATGATCCGAGTAAAAACAATCCAGTGGAATTAGAGAGACAGAGATTATATTGATTTTATTTGGTTAAATTGTGAGATAAAAACTGCAAAATGATTGGAGTGAAAAATGTGGGAGAACAACCGGGTGAGATTTAGCGTAATTGAGCTTTTTAGTAGTCGACGTGCGGGTCGTCTAATTTTATGGGTAAATTTTACTCGGACCAATCCCGGGTTTATGGAAATGCCCACTTATCCAGGACATTCTGAATATTACACGATGAGTCCGGAGGACATTACGTAATACAACCGGAGATCAGATAGAAAGCCTAATTTTAAGTAAATTCCCGTAAGCACGCGTCTGGGAACGCCCCGCTCTGCGAATGTAGTTTTAATTAACTCTGATTAGTTCATATCCCGGATTCATTTCTGTAACTGCATATTGTCACTTGTTTCGTTAACCAACTCTCTGCTAAGCTTGGAATCGGCCATTCGCTTCTCCAAGATGGAAAATCCCCGACGATCGTTAATTCTCGGCCCGCGAAAAGACACAAAAATAAAAATAACAGTGCTCGCTAACTTCATAAATATTCATAATACTCTGTTGTCGAAGCATTTGCTTCGTCGATTTCCATGAATTAGGGGAGGCGAAACCTGAAGTACACGCGAAACAGCTTTGAAATTACTATGAGATACGAATAAACATTTTTACAGTAGAGATTCAGAGATATACAGTCTGTGTAAAATGTATTCGTGCGTCCTTTGATGACTTTTTTTGAGTCGATAGGAGGATTTGCTTGCTGGCTAATGCGTAAATAATTTTGTTTTTAATTGTTATTAAGCTGGAGTGGGGTAAATGCGCCCTAGTTTTTGCAATGCTGGACTTTAAACTGATTTATTTTCAGTCTGGTACGTAAAAACTTAACGTGTACGAATACTTTTCACATCGACTGTGTACGTATACACTTAAACAATTTTCGTAAGAGATGAACAATTGTTTCCAAACGAAAGGGACACCGCGGAGATGATTAACAAACTCGTTCAAGACCGTTTACCACGTGCAATACTCTTGCCAAGGAAACTCGTGTCTCGTAGTTGAAAGAAATATCGTGTAATAGATAATACTGTGCACGATTATTCTAGGCATTTAACCTTCTGGACACCGAGTACGATTTGAACGGGATTAAATTCGAACTTCGGATGTTCTCTTAATAGTTGGTAATTTATACATAGCTGCAGAGGAAGTTCCCGTAGCTTCAACACGGGTGGAGACAATTCGTATAGTGGTTTGCCGTGTACTTTGTCCACTGGAGGCTCGCTGTTTTGATTTCACCTATAGAATATACCTCATGTTATAGTATAACCTAGTTAAACAATTGAATAGTGTCCTCGAGTGTCAATAGTTTAACCAGTCGCCAGCGATTGCGAGTTTCGAGTTTAAAGCCCGAGCTTTAATTGCGAGTTCGACCAGCCGATTACGGTTTAGAGTTTAGAGCCTCCGGCGTTCCTCTCTTCATGTTTACAATCTATATGATTATTTCAAATTTCACCAGTTCAATCAATCGATTTACTAAATTCCATTCGGATTAACACGAGGAATGTTCCCACGAGGAAAAAGATCCATAAATAATTGATTTAAAAGTGATACTAAATATAAAAACGGACTAGGGTAAAGGTACCAGTTATCGGACATCTAGTGACGACTTGGAAGTTTTTTTATTAATTAGAAGGCATTCTGTAATTTATTTTGCATTTGATTTGATTAATTATCAAACTTTCTTTTGTATCGGTAAATTTTTTCTGGACGATTTTGTTCAAAAGCAAAAGAAATATTAACGAAGCTCTGATCTTACCCAGGTAGCACACTGTTTCAGGTCTGAAAGTCTTACGTCATAAAAAGACGTCATTAAGACCATAAAACAGTGCGGTTTTTATATACACATAATCTAGCAGTACTACCGTTAGTATTATTTGTTCGAGTTTGTTTTTGCTCCAATTTCAATTTCAACTCTTCAATTCCAACTTCAATTTCAACTCTTCGACTTCAACTTCAATTACATCTTCAATTTCCATTTGTCAATTACAATTCTTCGACTTCAACTTCAATTTCAACTCTTCGATTTCAACTTCAATTTCAACTCTTCGATTCCATTTTTTCCATTTCAATTTGTCAATTACAATTCTTCAATTTCAGCTCTTCGATTTCAACTTCAATTTCAACACTTCGATTCCATTTTTTTTCCATTTCAATTTGTCAATTACAATTCTTCTATTTCAACTTCAATTTCAACTCTTCGATTACGTTTTATCCCTTTCAATTGGTCAATTACAATTCTTCTATTTCAACTCTTCTATTTCAACTTCAATTTCAACTCTTCGATTACATTTTTTTCCATTTCAATTTGTCAATTACAATTCTTCTATTTCAACTCTTCTATTTCAACTTCAATTTCAGCTCTTCGATTTCAACTTCAATTTCAACTCTTCGATTCCATTTTCTTCCATTTCAATTTGTCAATTACAATTCATCTATTTCAGCTCTTCTATTCCAACTTCAATTTCAACTCTTCGATTACATTTTTTTCCATTTCAATTTGTCAATTACAATTCTTCTATTTCAACTTCAATTTCCATTTTTCAATTTCAACTCTTCTATTCCAACTTCAATTTCAACTCTTCGACTTCAACTTCAATTACATCTTCAATTTCCATTTGTCAATTACAATTCTTCGACTTCAACTTCAATTTCAACTCTTCGATTTCAACTTCAATTTCAACTCTTCGATTCCATTTTTTCCATTTCAATTTGTCAATTACAATTCTTCAATTTCAGCTCTTCGATTTCAACTTCAATTTCAACACTTCGATTCCATTTTTTTTCCATTTCAATTTGTCAATTACAATTCTTCTATTTCAACTCTTCTATTTCAACTTCAATTTCAACTCTTCGATTACGTTTTATCCCTTTCAATTGGTCAATTACAATTCTTCTATTTCAACTCTTCTATTTCAACTTCAATTTCAACTCTTCGATTACATTTTTTTCCATTTCAATTTGTCAATTACAATTCTTCTATTTCAACTCTTCTATTTCAACTTCAATTTCAGCTCTTCGATTTCAACTTCAATTTCAACTCTTCGATTCCATTTTCTTCCATTTCAATTTGTCAATTACAATTCATCTATTTCAACTCTTCTATTCCAACTTCAATTTCAACTCTTCGATTACATTTTTTTCCATTTCAATTTGTCAATTACAATTCTTCTATTTCAACTTCAATTTCCATTTTTCAATTTCAACTCTTCGACTTCAACTTCAATTACCACTTCAATTTCAATTTTAACTTCAACTCCCATTTCAACTTCAATCGCAAATCTTCAATTTCAATTTCAACTTCAGGAGGAGTTCAATTGCAACTATTCGATTTCAACTTTAATGTCAACTTCTTCAATTTCAATTTTAAATTCAACTCTTCAATTTTAATTTCAAATCTTCAATTCGACTCTTGAATTTCAACATTAATTTCTACTTCAATTTCAACTTCAGTTTCAACTTCAATTTCAACTTCAGTTTCAACTTCAATTTCAACTTCAGTTTCAATTTCAACTTCAATTTTTCAATTTCAACTCTTCTATTCCAACTTCAATTTCAACTCTTCGACTTCAACTTCAATTACATCTTCAATTTCCATTTGTCAATTACAATTCTTCGACTTCAACTTCAATTTCAACTCTTCGATTCCATTTTTTCCATTTCAATTTGTCAATTACAATTCTTCAATTTCAGCTCTTCGATTTCAACTTCAATTTCAACACTTCGATTCCATTTTTTTTCCATTTCAATTTGTCAATTACAATTCTTCTATTTCAACTCTTCTATTTCAACTTCAATTTCAACTCTTCGATTACGTTTTATCCCTTTCAATTGGTCAATTACAATTCTTCTATTTCAACTCTTCTATTTCAACTTCAATTTCAACTCTTCGATTACATTTTTTTCCATTTCAATTTGTCAATTACAATTCTTCTATTTCAACTCTTCTATTTCAACTTCAATTTCAGCTCTTCGATTTCAACTTCAATTTCAACTCTTCGATTCCATTTTCTTCCATTTCAATTTGTCAATTACAATTCATCTATTTCAACTCTTCTATTCCAACTTCAATTTCAACTCTTCGATTACATTTTTTTCCATTTCAATTTGTCAATTACAATTCTTCTATTTCAACTTCAATTTCCATTTTTCAATTTCAACTCTTCGACTTCAACTTCAATTACCACTTCAATTTCAATTTTAACTTCAACTCCCATTTCAACTTCAATCGCAAATCTTCAATTTCAATTTCAACTTCAGGAGGAGTTCAATTGCAACTATTCGATTTCAACTTTAATGTCAACTTCTTCAATTTCAATTTTAAATTCAACTCTTCAATTTTAATTTCAAATCTTCAATTCGACTCTTGAATTTCAACATTAATTTCTACTTCAATTTCAACTTCAGTTTCAACTTCAATTTCAACTTCAGTTTCAACTTCAATTTCAACTTCAGTTTCAATTTCAACTTCAATTTTTCAATTTCAACTTCCATTTTTCAATTTCAACTTCAATTTCAATTTTTCATTTTCAACTTCAGTTTCAATTTTTCAATTATAACTTCAATTTCAACTTCAATTTCAATTTCAAATCTTCAATTTCAACTTTAGGAGGAGTTCAATGTAAACAATTCGATTTCAATTTTAATGTCAACTTCTTCAATTTCAATTTCAAGACTAATGACAACAAATTAATTAATCACAGTTTCGTAGTATTTTCCATAGAAAATTTCGGATAACAAAAAATCCTGTTGTTTCGGGGAATAATGTTTCCAACTAATGTTTTCTATATCCTAAACAAAAATGATTGTAATACGTTTGATTTATATATGAAGGGGAAACATCAATTTTTTTTAGTTTTTAAAATATATTAATACATACTAGGTACTTCATGTTATTTTCATTAATTTCTAAAAAGTTTGTTTTACTGGTACCATTACGCTAGTTAAGATCAAATTAAATATAAAATACTATATTTCTTCCCCTCGCCTCCGTAACTAATACATTCTAACAAATGATCATTCTGTTTCGATCACGTTTGTCTCGTATTTTTTATCATATATAATCCTGTCTCTGGAAGTAGTTGAAAAAATTCGTCGAGTAGTCTCCAGGACGACAGCGTAGATGTAAACCAGACAACCATTAAATAATAATTGAGAAGTGTATATTCCATAGGGAGTTCATAAAATGTATAGTAACAAATTGTGTAGGACAATAGGTTTCAGGGAATAGCGAACTAGTCAACGGAATAGCCTAGACGCTACGAGAATGTTTATTTAAGTAACAGCCTGTAGAATAATTAACATAGAAACGCCGAGTAAAAATTGTAACCAAACTTTCTAGGGCTTACGTTGTTAGAACGGAATTTCTTGTTCGGATACTAGGATTAAGTAGAAACAATTCTTCAGATTCTTTCGCAAGCTTCTCCGATCCTATTCTCCGGAGATCTTGCTGGGAAGTGTATTCATTAGGGTGATCCGTAACGCTTAATCACCATCTAAATAGTTGATATGTAAAGCTTTCTAGAGCAGACGTTAAATATTCTAGGGACTCTTTAGGCAAGCCAAAGGAAATGAATCCCTGTTGAAAACCCTTTTCCGTCCAAGAATTTACGTAGCGACCTAGAACGGACGATAACTTGGCGCCAGGATACAAGAGATAGTTAATAACACAGAGCGGGTTTTTCAAAAATGTTTTTTCATTCTTTAACGATTGCCGTGTGGACCTCTAATTATACACCGTGTTTCTGTCTTAGTATTTTTAGTAACATTTCATTTCATTGGAACCTCTGCTGCGTGAAGAAAGAAGGATGCATGTAATAACTACGTATCTTTTCATAGTACAGGGTCGTTTAATTATTCTGAGTAAATTGCAGGCCTAATTTACCTACAACTATAGTTAGCTTGCCTAACGCGCACCGAGATGTGTCTGTAATCGTTTCTACAATCCTTCTGTTGTTAAAGTACAACTGTAACGTGTAACAAAGTACTGGGATAATTATTTTTTAGTAGCTCTTTAATGAGAAAATGACTCGTTGACTTTGTCGAAGGACGCCAGATGAAAATGCAGCTTTTAGGAACAAGCTACATTTTTGTTGATGTAACACCAGTCCTATAGACAGTATGTGTTTACTCTCTTTCCTCTTAAATTAAAATTATTCCAGATGAAATAAAATCAAGAATTAATTTCGTTGAGACGTGACACTAAAATATTCCTACACCATTATTCAAAATATTGTTTAGAGTGTTAAATATCTTGGTATCTAATCAAGTACTAAACATTTAAGCATTCGAGGAGGTGTTACATCAATTTCGTATCCATAAAATGGAAAAAATTAATATATAGAACGTAACGTTTAATTGTCGAGTTAAAATAGCTCAGACTGCAAAGTGTGAAAATCTCGCATTTTGTTTGGTCTCTTCACTGGCAGATTCTGTATGTTCATTTTCCTCTCGAATTAAAATTACTCTGAGTAGAACAAAATCGAAATTTGTTGGAGAACAATTTCCCGCGTGCGGAAACACTGATAATATCTTAATCGAACAAGATTAGAACTATTGTAGAAATTATGTAGAATTATGATGTATTTGGTATGTAATCCTGTAGATTTGTACCTGGCGCGAATGCAGATCGAAGTTTCGAACCTGTAGGATCAATAGTTGAGGAGTTATGGTCGCTTAAACTTGAGCATTTTTGACAGCGCCCTTATCTGTCAAAAATGTTCAACTTTGAGCAAGCATAACTCCCGAACCATTGATCCTACAGGATCGAAACTTGGATCTACAGGTTCTCCGGGTACAAATCTACTGGTTTACATGCCAAAATACATCATAATTCGTAGGAGAAAGGTACTAATTTCGAGTCCGGTGAAGTAAAGTTTACCCAAATCATCCCTGAAGTGGTCGAATATATTTTAAATGAAGACGTTCTGGATACGAATGGTTACGCCCGTTACAATCTTCTAAATACATAATTGATTATTATCATTAAACGCGAGCTGTGCATCGATAACGAAGACATTCAAAGCGCCGCAGCGTTCGCGAAGAATTCATGCAGCAGAGGTTCGTTTCGTAGAACGGTACGAATAACGAGATTTTAAAAACAGAGACTGGCGTAACGAGAATTTCAGCCATACTCGCCATTAAATTCTGTATTTAGGTTAGCGTCTGAAAGCCCCCGGGCTTGAGAATCCCTTAAACATCGTCGACCGATGAAGAATAAATGTGAATTTCACGATTGAGAGCACGCATTAACGAACGATGGATCCTCCATCGGATTCCGATGTCGTAGAAATCGAATTATATAGTTAAGTGAAACGAAACTAGGTCGTCGCGGACGGGTTATCCAAAAGGATGCGCCATCGCAAAGAAATACGAACCGTAATCCCGATGTTTTCTCAATGTCTTCGTCTTTTTTCTGCCTGTTGAGAATGTCCTGAGCAAATTTGCAGACTGTTAAAGCACGAATCTATCGCAAATTACTATTTTTCGAGAATAAGGAAAATTCGATTACCAAATTTTGATTTAGTTATAATTAGACTGCGGATTTTATTTATTTATGACACGAAAATGTGTGCAATTTCAAACAATACAAAGATTAAAAGAATTTGGAAATATCTGTATGTTATTTTGGACTTGTTAAAATGATTGAAGATACAAAGGAATTTTCGCGGAAAGATTCGCCGCCTGCTTAGACTTTAAACAATATTTTAATTATGGTTCAGAACAATTTTCAAGTAATAATCATTTACAATCAGTGGAGTAGCCTCGTTCCTCGGAAGGGCTCTCGCAAAATTCGTTTAGAACGGTTAATTTAAAGCCATGTAATTATTTCAGTTTAAAACCGTACTTGATAACGATTCATTTGTTTTCTGCAACGGTTGTTTGTTGTTCTCTCGGTTATTTCTGAAACTGTTTGATAAGTAGACAGCGGATTTAAATCGGTAAAACCATCAAAAGAATTTAAAAATACTGTTATATTATTTTCGACTGATTAAGTATATTAAAAGAGAACATACAGTCCTGTTCAACACGAGTCTGTTGCTGTTCAGGTAGAGCATTTTTATTTTGCGTAAAGATTAATACTACAGAGTATTTGCAAATCGATTTCCATCTACAAATCCTAGAAGTATCGCGGCTAATTAAATCAACGAAATCAACGCTTTGAATGGCCATTTAAAAGTTTATTTATGTTCCGAAACATTTTTTAAAAATCGGAATTACAGTTCGTAATGTCCTCGTCAATGTTAAAACGTCCGGAAAGTATATTGAAATTCTCAAGCACCGACGAAAACGTGGCTCGCGATTTCACCCTCGGCCGTCCCTGATTTCACGAACTGAATCTGTCCCTCGAAAACATCCATGAAATAACAAAAATAAACAGTTATTTTTCCATGTTTTCTAATTCATATTTCACATCTTCGGTTTCTCGATTATGTCTCGCATTGAAAAAAATAAAAGTCGCGAAGTTTCTGTGTCGAACTCTGTCAACTTTGACACAAGGGACGAACGAGGGTCGAACAATTTCCAGAAACCTTATTCGAACAGATGTTCCCTTAAAATGATTTCCGGTTCTTCCGAAACGACTGTTTCGTTCTAACAAATGTAGATTCTAGCGTGCACCCACTGGGAAGTTCGTCGAGTGCAGAGTTGATCGTTGAAGTGTTTTATAAAGTATATAACTGAGAGACTATCGGAATATGTGTAATGATAAACTGTGTTGAGATATGTGATAGAATTAACTAATTGTTATAGAACCGTGTAGGTATAAATGCGAATGAAGGGGCTAGCTCTAAGGCTTGTGAAATCCAGTAAGTTCCAGAAAGAGGTCTAATAGATTCTAGACTGACAGGTTCGAGACGTGAATATAATGTACACTCGGTGTACGCAGAGCCAGAGTCGCCAGATGAGGGGAGGGAGCACGACCGAATGGAGTAGACTCGTTTCTTCTCATTTCTTGATAACGCAAACATGGGATTTTTCAGTAGTCAGAAGCTTTTCACTAGATGAAAGATGATTTTTACGTAATTTGCAATATTCGGCAGCATGCAACTGCCACAGCTTTATGACAAATAGCCTAAATGCCTTGTAAAAATAGTTTCAGATTTTTTATCTGGCGCTTTTAACTTCTGAAAGAGAAATGAGAAGGCGAATCCCCCACTCTTGTAATCCTGGAGAAACGAGTTTACCTCCTTAAGGGGGAGAGGTTGTCCCCTCTCTGCCGCGTCACGTGACCAGGCCGCGGTGGAAGGGGAAGGAAGAGTGGGGACACGATACTTCTATGGTTGTCAGGAAAAACACGTTACAATTTCAAAAAATTCGAGTTTAAGCATCGATTGAGCTTCATAGTACAGGATTTACGTCTTTGCCAGAGAAATCGTCATGAAAATAAATTCCGAAGGCTCAGAAAAATACAGTAGGACCTCGATTAACCGGCTTGACGCATTAAGGCCCGAGGGACATAATTGAGATGTACATTATATTCCAAAATAAATTTGTTATTTTTAAAAGTTTCTTTCCCTTCGTAGTATAATAATCATATTTAAACGCGTATTTGTTTATAATCGAGGTCCCACTGTAATTTGAAACGACAATATCTCCCGAGTCTTTCTGACAACCGCAGACTCAATCTGGCGATTCCGGCGCAGCCGGTCAGGATTCGTTCCAACGATTTTACACCCTACAGAGAGCCGTATTTTCTGTAAGCAAAGTCTGTCCATATTTTCAGACCTGTATTTAATTAAGCGGCGCCAATGGAAGACGGTTTTCACGTTTTTCCCCCGAGATACACGCGACACGTACACTGCACACATCAAACAAACACACATACACACAGAGAGATACACGTATATGCATTAATCGCGAGATACGATTCCACACGAGAAAACAAAATGGAAGAATTACTGTTTCACGTACCGAAGAAGAACACGCTGATTGCAAAAAAAAAAAAATAGAAGGGGATCGTAAGATTTACCATTTCTGTGTAACAAGAGTGTTTCTCTCGATTTGGAGCTCTTTCTCTGTACTTGAACAGTAACGTTTTGTCAAACTGAAAATTATCCATTCTTTCAGCTTAATACAGATGTTATTTCAGAAACACGATACGTTTTTCTATTAGGACACGTGCGACGGGAATAACGGCTATCGGAATCACGTTCCTGCGTGTGCGATTTGCGTCGCAGAACATGCTCGAAGCAATCTCAGTCGTTCACCAGTGGCAATTCGATCTCTTTACACCCTGTTCGCTCGCAGTTCCCGCATCATTTCTTCGAAATGTTCTTTTCGCGTGTATTAAGCACGTTAGACTGCGGATCTTTAAACTCGGCCAAAATTGTCCATGTTAGTCGTACCGAGTGAAAGGAAATTGCAAAATTTTTCTTTCCAGAATTTCGACGAGTCTTGTTTAATATTATATAATATATGTATAAAATTATATATATGTATATACACAGTATAGCGCGGACAAAAGTTTAAAACCACTCTGAAGAAGATGAACTTTTTTAATATTGTACTATACAATTTGAACTTTTTTGGGAAAAATTTTTCGAAAATCTGCAATTTCTTACCATCTTTAAACGTTTGTAGCTCATTGCAACGTCGACCGATTTTGACGAAATTTTCTGACTATGTTTCATTGACACAGATCTACAAAACGTATTTTTTAAATTTTCAATATATACCCACATAAAAAAGTTAGAAAATCAACTTTTAGTATTTTTTCAACAATTCCGATCAATTGCAATTTTTGAAAAAATTTCTTTTCACATCCTTTAGTAAACTAATTGCTCTAGCTTCCCACAAAAGTTCAAATCGTACAGTACAATATTAAAAAAGTTATCGTCTTCTTTATAAAGCAGTCTGAAACTTTTGTCCGCTACTGTGTATTAATATTAATACATTATATAATTAATATAATATATTATATATTATATTATATAATATTATATAACCTAATATAATATATTAACATATTATATTATATAATATTATATAACCTAATATAATATATTAATATATTCATATATAATGTTAATATTATATCACACAATTATATAATATATTAATATATTATTTTGTTAATTGTATATATAAATATTAATATATCATATTAATATATTAATATTAATACATATATACATATATTAATGTTGATATATGTATAATATTAATATATAATATAATATAGTATATAATATTTTACAGACATTCTGAAATTTTTCTAACGTCCTCGCAAATTGTTTTTCCTCTTAAATAAGAACCACCTTTGATTTACATCACTTACTTCTTAAACTGCATTTTGACCAGAAGGATATAAAAAAAAATGTTTAAAAACTGTCGAAATGTATTCACAACATTTTTCAGATTTTCTTCTTACATTTACTCAACCCTCGCCAATTTTTCTTCCCAAAGAAAAATTGTCTGTGTCTTACGCACGCTGCTTTGACGATACTTGTATTTTAAAAATACGAATAACTTTTATATTTATTATTATCTCACGAATGGTATACTGTTTCCTCATAATCTTCCAAAATATTCTAGCGTATCCGAGAACTATTTCAAAACTACATTTCCTATTCTCCGAAAGCAATGTTCATTTTCCTCGAATTTCTTGATCGAAACATTTTGTAAGAGTTTCATTCTAAAATCGGATATTTCATTTTTTTTTGTATTTATTTTACGTCGCTTTTTTCATATGCAACAACCTAATAGCTTCGAGTGCAAAAGGGTTGATAAACCACTGAAAGTATTGCACGAGTTATAAGATGAATTTTTTTTCGATAAAATGAAGAGCATCATATAAAATGGAAATATTTAACCCCGGAAGAAAATTTCGTTTTTCAAATTATTAGGTGTAGAAATTAATTTGGTGCCTTTTTCAAACAAACTTAGTATTTATTTATGATGTAATCATACATCTGTTATTTTTCGAAAGAGTCTCCATAATTTTCGACGACTTTGCTCCATCTTTCAGGCAACTGTCGAATTCCTTGACGGAAAGAAGATGGCGGTTTTGATCTAATAAATTGGTCAATACTTGTTTCCACCTCTTCCAATGTTTGGAACATTTGTATCTGCTAAATGATGATCTGGAGTGATGGGAATAAATGAAAATTCAAGCAGAATCCACAATTCATTCATCAAAATCAAAGCAGAACAAATAATTTCAGCATTTTTCTTGAATTGAAAGGCGAACGTCTCAAACATTTCTTAAGTGTCGGTACTTAAACGTCACAAAATGGCGGGCGATTATTCGCGTTCAAACCAGAGTTACAACTAATTGAATATCAAGGCGCCGAATTAATTTCTACATCTAATCGAATAACTCCGAGTGCGAAGGGTTAATTAGAAGAGGCGCAGCAAACAGCGAGATACTCGACGAATGAAAAAAGAAAAAAAACACAGCGGGAACAAATAGCTCGTCACTGGAGATCTCGATTTAATCGGTTTCCAGCGTGTTCTGCGCCGATCGTTCGTTCGCGCGGCAACAATTTTACACGTTCTGATTACTACATTCGCTCGCACTTTATTATGTAAATTCTTCGAACGAGATTAATCGATATTTCTCGACACGTTTCGTCAACGCGATTCGTCAACGTTCTTTCCTCGCGGTTCAATCGATAACGATCGCGGTTCACCGACGAATAATACTTTATTCGTAAGGAGCCGGGAACAATGGCCGCCGGTTGGCCGGCAAACGAAATTCATCGGGAGACGAATCTTATGGAAATGTAACCGTATCTCGGAATTCCGAAGCCTTTCGATTACGTTCGTTCCTGTGTGGGATGCAGTAACGTACGTAATTCGGTACATGGTCTTTGAAACGCACAAACATTACACGCAAACACTTAAATCTCCCGCCCCCCGCCGCCCCTTTCTCCCTCGTCCGCTTCACGTATTATGTATGTTTATATATACGTGTACATATTTACATAGAATATATTGGTTGTTTCAATCATGTGTTTATCTCGCGCAGCATGGGAAAAGGTGATTTTCTGATAACTAAATTAACGCGAGGAGGGCTCCTTTAGAATTCTACCGCACGTCTCGATGCTGGGTAAACGGTGTAACAAAGCGAAAGGTTCAATATTCTCGCACAGTGTGCAGTTACGAAACAGTCTTCCAATTCGGTTGTTCTTTTAAATTTGTTTCATTGAAGATACGCGGTTTGTATTAGATGATTGCAAACGTTCCTGCCCGATTCGAAAATAAAAAAACATGAGCGTGTACACTCTCAAATAACAATGTTATTAATTTTCTTCGGATTCGTACGATTTGATTATAATTTTGTAACGAACTAACGATGTCGGGTCTCCGGAAATCGGGCACGAATTTCCGCGTTCGTCCAATATTATGTACAAATCAAATTGTCGTCTCACGTTCGCAAGTAACGAATTGCTTCCAACGGTACACAGCATCGAAGAGTACACACGTCAGCTTGAAGCTCTGTTCCGCAAAAGAATTGCTCGCCTGGGTGTCTCATACTTTTCTTTGAATTTTCATTTGAAACTTGATTACAGCGTTTATCGTCGATCTCGATAAATGATTCGTACGAAAACTTCAGAACTTTTGTTCTCGTAATGAATTGAACGTAGCTCGGAAGCAGTTTAAAGTTTCTCGTGTGGACATTTTTCTGAACGTGTTCTATGTAGAAAATTAATTTTTTCTCGAGAACCGAGTCTGATAAAATGAAAACGTTCGAAACACGGAAAGCTAGAAGTTTCTATGTACCCTGCATTCTCGAGACGACGAATAGATGCAATTTCGAGAAGCAACGAATGTTAACATTGTTGTTACAACAACACGTGGAGCCTAATCGATCGGCAAACCATTGCCGATCCAAAAATAGGTCGAAAAGCGGGAGCTTCTGAGAAACCCTCGCTTCGAAAATCGATTAGGTATGTCCGATGGGTTTTTCGTGCAGTCGAATATATTTCGATGGACCAATCGATATATTTTGTTGATTAGTACGTTGGTTTAACCAACACATCGCCGAAATTCAGTGCGATCTCTTCATCGAAGTATAATTATTAGGGGTGCGCGGGTATCCGAGCCTCGGGTCGGGTTCCCGAAAAGTTCAAATGCAAATTCGATCGGGAAGCAGTGTCGCCAGATCAGGAGAATTGACTCGAACTGAGGGGAACACTGTTACCCCTCTCTGCCGTCACTGGGTTAGTCACGGCGCATTCGGTGCGCGCATCGCGTCACGTGACAGCTCCGCGAGGAAAATGGGGGAATGACGCCGTGGAAGAGGAAGGGTAGAGTGGGGACAAGTGTTAACCCTCATTCGTCCCTGATTTCACGAACTGAATCTACTCCTCGGTGTCAAATGTTGTGGTTGTAACGAAGAATGCCGCATATTTATTGCCATTGAAAGTTTTGATCACTAATTCCGAACATAGGACGGTTAAATTGCATTATTCACTGGAAAATTCACCTGCAAATAACGGGACAGTATAACTAATTTCCGAAAAACTGTGTGAAATTGACACGAGGGACGAATGAGGGTTAATCTGGCGACATAATCGGATTCGATGCATTTATGAAGAAAATACTGTTCTCAATCAAATTCTCTATAAAATTATTCGAACAAGAAATAGACGTGGCTCATTTTGCAAGCTGCAAGAGAAACTTATTAACAAAAAAGAAGAGTAATGAAGAAAAAATGGATGCTGCGAAACAAGGGGCCCTATGGTGTCCCAGGGCAGTGTCGCCAGAAACGAACAAAACTGGTTTTACCTCTGCTCCTTTTCCCCTTCCACTATCCCATTGGGATATTGGGTGAGTTGCACGCGCATGCGCGACGATTCTAGCGTCAGTGAAGTACAAAGTTGGGGTACCTTGGTCACCCCGCATAATTTCGCAAAAAAAAATAAATAATATAATTGTAATTATCAAGTATCAAGAGCATATAAATTATTCAACAATAATTTTGTCCACCTAAGATCGAAACATGTGCGTCGCCACAGTGGAGTATTTGGCCCGGAAAGCTGGCCAAAATTATTGCAACGTTATTTATGGTCAGTTAAGATCAGCTATAATACTATGAGATAAAAAAATACATTTTAACATTTAAAAAATCAAAGTGACCTTGATTATTTGTCGTAAAAAAAATATTTTCGAAATTTTATGTATCGCAGTTTGTAGATGTCTGAACACCGTTTAACTTTTGTCCCAAACATTTTTTTTTTAACAAAATTGTTTTATTTGTTTTGATTAGGCTAAAAGAACTTGAAAATGGAATAATGTCATTATATTCTGCAATTGAAAAAAAATGCGTAGGATGAAAACTTTGCAAACGAATTTATAATTTTATATAAATATATTTTTGTTTATATTATTTCATTGTAATTTTCCGGCCCAATACTCCGCTATGGGCCATGCATTTTATACATAAATTAGCTATAAAATTTGAAAACCGGACGAATCCGGAACCAATTCTTTATGCACTGTGATCACAAACCTTTACCAAATGTAACGAGACGAGAAAAAACATCGGGGCTCGTCCGGAAGTATAACAAAACCTTTAACGAAGTATTATAGGCGAAAATAATGTTTCCAAATTATTGGTTATTTTCAAATATTAATAACTATACTAATTTAGATAATGAAAAACTGAAATCTGTTCGAAAATGGTGTACATACCTAGCAGAAATATTTCTACAACGAAAACATTTACACGATTTCCCTACAACACCTGATATAATCAGTAATAAGCGAACGATGTTTCAGAGAATGGTTAAGAGCGAAAAATGTTCGATAAAATCTCTTGACTCTCGATGGAATATGCTGCTTCATGAATTTTAAAATTAAAAAAGAATGCTGATACATTGTTCCTCAGACATTCAACAAAATGTTTGAAGTCGAATTTTGGCCAGCTTTTTCGTGCAAATACCCCACTGTTCGTCGTCCGGTTTCTCAATAACACTTCGCCCCTACTTGCCCCACAAGCTTAGGACACTGTAGGACGCACATACGTTCCTGCATTTGGTCGCGCATGCGCGTGCAACCCGCCCAATATCCCAACACTGACTCCAACCAGTGCTTCGATTGTGCCCAACATTTTTCGTACGATGGATGGCCGCTGGAGGCGCTGCGCGGAAAAACAGTAACGTATCTACTATTGGGTAGATGAAATGGGGTTCCTTGAGCACCGCGCAGAATTTAAAAAAATTTATATGATTTGATTCTGAAAAATGAATGTGTAACAAGTGTATTTGTCTATATTTTGTAACTCGTACGACACGTCCTGGAGTCTTTTTGTCCGGTAAGATTATTTCGATACATTCCCGCCAATATAACTGCCTCAGGGCTCTGGCCGCTCTGCTATACCAATAGTAGATACGTTACTGTTTTTCCGCGTAGCGCCTCTAGCGGCCATCCATCGTACGAAAAATCTTGGACGATATCGAAACACCGCTTCACGAACTCTTTTTTCTTGATAATAGAATAAAATAGAATTTAACAGTTTTATATTGAGTTTATCTGTAATATTATGGTACATAGGCATATAAGCGGTATATATGTATAGTATATACAATGCCCCTAATTAGAATAAAACGTAAGGAATTCAAAATCTAGTACTTTTTTTCAAATCTAGTACCTTTTCTTGTATATTCTAGTACGAAATATTTTTTCTCGGTGGAGACCCTGGGTAGCCATCTGCGAGTCCCGCCAGGCTCCTTACCCTTCCGCCCCTCGCCCAGCTGTGCTGCGAAGCCCGCGTTTGCTTCCCCCACTCTTCCTACTAACGTACGCGTCAGCGTTAGTGGGGGAAGCAAACTGCTCACGTATTAACCTGGTGATCAGAGAGGGGGTAAACCGTATTCCCCGTCGATTTCCTCGATCTGGCGACACTGTCCCGGGGCCGCACGTGGCCAAATGCGCCACTGCCCGACCCGAGTCATCGAAACCCAACCCGAAATTATCCGGGTACCCTTTCCACCCCTAGCGATTTCAACCCGAAACAAGATGGACATCGATTTTCGACACGCATATCTATTCGATTGTTCGAGACGACTTTAGCAAAGATTCGGCCTACCTTGTCACGAAGAATCACCTGCATCCCGACCGTGTTCTTTTTTATCGAGTCGACAACCAAAAATTCTGTTGCACACCTTGACGGAGAGAAACTGTAACCGAAGTGCAACACCGTGTATACACAACGACACGAGTATCGAGAGTCGAAAGGAAAAGGAGTAATAAAGGAGAAAAGTTAAAAAGAAAAAAAAAAAAATACAGAGAGATGTGGTCATGTTTCCGCTCGTTGGCTACCTTCCAATCGGCCGTGAATTCACGATTCACGTGGATGAAAAATGCCGGGCGTACGTTATTACATGCATATATACATGGGCGTCACGCGTGAATGTATGCCGCGTTTCATAATAATCGACGTGAGTTCTGAATCACGGGCCCGCTGAGTCGAGAGCTCTCTCTCTCTCTCTCTCTCTCTGAAAGATTTCTGCGACTCGTTTCGAACGAAATGCGCCGCGAAACGACGCGGATATATACATAATATACACGTGTATATGTATATATGCTCGCTGCTAGAGGATAATTAAGCGCAATCACGTTGATCTGTGCCAGTGAGATATCCACAAAACAGATAAAACGAAGGCAGAGTTCAATAGTCGAGCGGTGTAACAAAACGCTTTGGTCGGCGCTTTCGAGTCCACGGCGCGTTTGCATGATTCTATTTCTCTATCTTCCTCTCTCTCTCTCTCTCTCTCTCTCTCTCTCTCTCTCTCTCTCTCTCTCTCTCTCTCTCTCTCTCTCTCTCTAACTCTTTCTCTACTCTCTATCTGTCCGCGCCTCTCTCCCCCTCTTTTTTATATTTCTCTCTTTCTGTCTCGTCGTACAAAGAACGTCCCGTTTCACTTGATCCGCCTAATCATCTCCGTTAATGTTGATGACGAAGCGAATGGAAGTGCAAAATTAACCGATCGAACGTTGGCAGTGATGCGGGCTTTCAATGATTTCAGCTGCTTCTACCCTCCGTGTGCTGTGCCGGGGTCATTCGCGGCCATCCGTCAATATGTACATTCAGCGAGGGTCGGAAATGACTCCGGCACAGAACTCGCAGGAGGGTAAATGAAGTTTTTCCGCGGAGCATACTGGCAAGACAAGGTCGTTTAATTTCGCGACACCCCGTAGAAGTTGTTTACCGTAACGAAATCCATGACTTTCCGTCGTTCCGCAATCGGTCCGACAAAGTTACCTCCACGGAATACGAACAGTAACTTCTATGATCGATGGTTAAAGTAGATCACAATCGTTTCTGTCTACATGAATGTTTGTAATTCGAGCGAAAATCGTTTCGGATTCCGTGTTGCGAATGTCTGGAAAGTTATGCGGATCGTAACGACGAGCGTTTGTTCCATTCCGTTCATGCAATCCATCGACTGTCATTGATATACAATCGCCGATCGGTGTTGGACGCGAGCTACCATGACGGCGGAGGGTCTCGAGTTCTCAATGTTCTCATGGTGCCGCTTGTGAATAGTAATCCCGTCTCGTAGTTCCGCGAGTCAAGTTAATTGGGACAGCCTGTATAATCTCCCTTTCACATTCTGCGTTATTTCTTCACGTATTCTTCACGTCTATTCTCCTCCCATTCTCTCTACTCGTCTTTTTTCATTTCTGTTCGTTTTTTTTCCCCATTATTATGATTAATTATTTGTTAATTATGGTTGTTATATTATTATTACGATTACTCTCCGTAACCGTCGGGTCCGATACCACCATGTATACTGGTAGACAGTAATTGTGCGATCAAGTTGCGTATATAAGGAATGCACCTTTCGTTACAACATATGTTGGAATGTTGTTTGTTGTTTTTTGTCGTAAAGAAGCTTTTGTTACACCCCTCATTATACCCTCACCTGCATGAAGGATATCTTTGCAAATGTTGAAAGCTTTCCTTTCTGACCGACACACGTACACGTATTATATACATATGTATATTCTATAGTTCTCTTGCATTGTGGTTTGGGTCGGTGCATATTATCCAGCGAGTGTGTCCCGACGTCGACCGATCGATCCGTCGATCGGTCGGTCCAATCGGGACATGTCCAATCACTTTTTGGATCTTCTGGATCAGCGCTCGGATTTACTTACTCGCGACGGCCGAGTTTCGAAGGCCACGCCCCCTCGATCCGGTCGCGCGTCTCGCTCCCCGTGGCACTCCTAGTTCTCCTAGGCGCCAAGAATAGCGAGCAGTGTTCCGATTGAACCAACCGTAACTCGCGCATGCGCGGCCAAGACAGTAGCGTATCTACAATGACGCAGCCGAGCGGCCAGGGCCCTGATGCCTTGAGGCAGTTATATTGGCGGGAATGTACCAGTGTTATTAGCGGGACGACTGATGGACGAGAGACGTGACGCTGAACGTTAATATTTTATTATACAATGGCAGTTAATAGTGAAGAAAGACTTTTTAAAAGTCTGTGGGGTGCTCAAGCTACCCGATTTCATCGAAATAGTTACGTTACTGAGGCTGAAATTGCCGCGCATGCGCGAGTTACGGTTACTTCAATCGGAACACTGTAGCGAGTATGGAACGCGGCTGAGGAGCAGGCTTGCCATATTCCGCGCGTGCCAGGCCCCTTACCGCTGCGCCCCTCGCCATGGTACTACGCTGAGCCCGCCCCACTCTTCCCACTAACACTGACGCATACCGCTAACTTAGCTTGCTCCACGCGGTACGCGTCAGTGTAGTGGGAAGAGTGGGGCGGGCTCAGCTTAGTACCGTGGCGAGGGGCACAGCGGTAAGGGGCCTGGCACGCGCGGAATATGGCAAGCCTGCTGAGGAGCTCCGAACCAGTAATGCCAGAATCGTGGTACCATGGTACAAAAACCATACCCTCCCCCCACTATGACCTACTGTTGCCCCCACCTTCCTTTTCCAACGTGAACGCGCGCTACACGCACCAGCGCACCTCTATACTTGAGCCCAAATAAGAAGGTACTTACTAGCTGACACGAAGTTAAGACTCTACTGCGCATATGACTCTAACGGAACTCATTCATTGGCTAATCCCCCTACTCGTACTCCGCCGATCACGCGATCATTGGCTGACGCCATGAATTTCATGGATAACGCGCAACAACATGCGCAGAACAAGTACTGCTGAGAACTGACAAGAAGGTCCCCCGGGGGGGGGGGGCACAGAGGCAAGGTGGGTCTATTGTTCTGCATAGCAGTAGTAGTGTGTGCGTGAAGGCTTCGGTCAGTAGAAGGCGCGCCCCCTCCAAGCCAACCAATCGGGCGCGCATTCTTGCCTACGTCACCGCATTCCTGCCAGGGACCTTCTTGTCAGCTCTCAGCAGTACCTTCTTATTTGGGCCCAACTGTACTCAGTGATAGCATCAAGCTGGAGCGTGTAGCGCGTGAGCGCGTTGGGAAAGGAAAGTGGGGGTAACAGTAGGTCATAGTGGGGGTATGGTTTAGTACAGGCATGGCCAGAACTAGCACGCGAGCAAGGCATTCTCATGGAATACCCCCACTTCTCGCGGCCGCGCGTCTCGCTCCCCGTGGCGACCATAGTGCTCGGAGCAACTACGGTCGCCAAGGAGATTAAGTCGCGCGGCCGGGAGAAGTGGGGGTATTCCATGAGAATTCCTGCTCGCGTGCTAGTTCTGGCCATGCCTGGTTTAGTGCCACGGTCAGTGCTCAGAACTAGGACCGCCACAGAAGTGCAGTCAGAACGGGGAAATCGAGGGGAATACACTTTACCCCCTCTCTGATGACTAGACCAGTCTACGGCACGAGCACCGCACGGACCTAAGGACCAGTGATGCCAGATGAGGGGAGTCACGGTGAAATGATGTACCCCCTCTCTGATGACGGGGAATGAGTGGGGCGAATGGGAGACACGTTGAATGGAATAGTGGAAGGGGTAGGAGGAGAGTACATGAGCGCCGTTCGGCGCTCATTCTGGCATCACTGCTGAGTGAGCGTAAAGTAGATTTATGGGTGAGAGGGGTCGTGCCGCGAACGGGCAGGGATGGTTGACTGCGGCCATCTTGGCTGGCGCGCTCCTGTGGTGCGCTCTATAGGCGATTTTAAATACTAGTGTAGCGTTTGTACTACGTCTTTTAGCATGGAACAGAACCTACATCATATTTAGCAGGAAACAGAGTTTACTGTTGTCAAATATTATGGCATGGATCAGAAATAGCTTCAACCACCGACCAGATACTATTATTTAATAGTTAACACATTACCGACCGGTGATTATTGCATAATTTTGAAAAGTCCATGGAACAATGCTAAACACTTTTTAATGAAACCTTGAATAGCAACAGCAATTATCATTGTGACCTAACAAGTCACCCTCAATAACGTCATTTAATAGCTTCATTTAAGATTGTAATGTAAAAGAAAATTTCTATGCTTCCTTTTGGTACAGCACAATTATTGAAAGTCCTATTAATTGGCTTCCGGTGGGTAAAGTGTTAATATCATTTAATAGTATCTCGTCGGTGGTTGAAGCTAGTTCTGATGCATGCCATAGATTTAATAACAATAAAGTGGGTTCTGTTTCCTGCTAAAGATGGTTTACAGACGCTACACTAGTATTTAAAGTCGCCTATAGAGCGCGCCACAGGAGCGCGAAAACCAAGATGGTCGACAAGTTGATACCCCTTCCGTCTTTCGCCACACCCCCTCAGAATCATGTACAGTCCTTTAGGTCCGTGGGGCGCCGTAATCTACAGTTTTAGTGGGGGACGTTGGAGCGTGCTCGTGGTGCTGGAATGGGATAGTGGAAGGGGAAAAGGAGAGAGGAAAGGGAATGGCATCCGTTTGGATGCCATCTGGCTGCACTTATCGCGAGTAAGTAAATCCGAGCGCTGTTCCGGATCATGTTCATCTCCTGCACGTCGCGTTGCATACTCGAATCGGTCGAATTGGCTTTATTTTTCAGAAACATGCTCCTCTTTTTCCGTAGATCGTCGAAATGCAAATAGGCGAACCTGCTCGAGAGGAGATTTTGAACCTCGAGGCTTCGTTCAACAATGTTTTGCTATCCGAGAAAGCTTATCTCGAAGAGTACCTTATTTAAAAATATTAATTATTTACAAAGATCACTTGTAATCTAAAAAATAGATTTTCGACGCTAAAATCGCTCGTCTTTAGTCAATAAAAAAGTAAAAATCCTTTTGGTCAAGACCTAATCTAATTTTTAATTTCGTACGTGACTGTAAACTGTGTTCTTCGTAATGGATAAACATAAGCAAATTACGAGACACTTCGAAATAAGCTCTTCCTACATACAAATGCGTTTTCGATCGAAGTCTGAGAAAACAATTCTCACCATTTCGTTTCTCTGCCTCCCGACTGAACGTAACCCCTTAAATAATATGCATACAAGGAGTAGGGCATAAAACAAGAAAGCATAGATCAATGGACGTTTTTTATAATGTAGGAAGCTATTGTTTTATACAGAAGCCCATTGATTTTTAAAGCGGCTTTCATCGGTGACTACATGTGCTCGAAGTACTCCGACATAATTCTCAATTGTGCTTGCATTTTAAATCTACGTGGGATTATTTAGTACGATGTTTGTATGGTACTAAAAGCTTGGAAACCGATTAAACTATCTGACCAAGCACAAAGAAACATGAAAAAAATATAATTTCTCAGAGCAATTGAAAGAAACGCGCGATACAAAATGTATTTTGTAATTATTCTACCATTACTACGGAGAATATTACGCATCATGGGTTCACGCCACAGCGCGAATCCCAATTGATAAATCGGTTCACGAATGAGTAATTCAATATTTCGTCGATAGTATTCCATATAAACAGCGTTCATTTAAATCCGCGCGCCACTTCCCGCAATCTCCGGACAAAATTATTTTCGTTCGAGGCGGAACGTGTTTCGACTGACCGTAATCGTTGATTGGAATGATATCGAAGGGCTTCCGGTAGCACAGTTTAATTTTCCCGATCGAGTATCACGTCCCCCCGTTCGATCATGCTTTTAATCACGCACCTCCAACACGAGAGTCCCCCGGCAAATGAATGTCACGGAAACGTGCGAACATCTCCGAACATGCAGCTGAGGGTAGCACAAACTACGACGCGTCTTACCCAGAGTCGCCGGATCAGTCACGTGACATTGCGACACGATGGAGCGCGGTCACGTGACGCAGCTGTAGAGGGGGAACGATAGAGTGGGGACGCCTAATCCAGCGACTCTGGTCTCTTACCGTTCGCTGTCCGCGGCGATTATGTTCCGCAATGTCCACGCGTCGACACGTTCTCAGGGAATTCGACCAGTCGTTCTATTCTCACGCGGACGCAACAACAACGATTGCTGTAACGACTATTGTAATGTAAACAGTTCGCCTCCCTCTCGTACCTGAAACGCAGACGTTAATCGTTCACGCGACACTTGAATCCAAATCTCGAGTCGAGCCTCGGTGATCGTGACGACGCTGATCTCTTGACCGTCACTCGAATCGGTTCTTTCTTGCACATCAACCCCCTTCAAATTGCTCCACGGAAAGAGGAATTGATGCACTATGAACATTGCAGTGACCTGCACATTTTCTCTGGTTCTTTGGACGCCTTCTCTAACGAATTCGCTGAGTGAATTGATCGCGGATGTCCAGCTCTCGGATGTTAAGAACGAAATTACTCGGTTCAGTCCTTCTTTTTAAGGGCGCTGGGGAAATGCTTTTACGCACACCCCTCCACAGGTGACAGCTGGGGGTAGTGAGGGACTCGACACCAGTGTTACCATATTCTAGTCTTGCCCAGCTGCGCAGCGAAGCCCGCCTTTCCTTCCCCCACTCTTCCCACTAACGCTGACGCGTACCACGTGCAGCAAGCTAACTTAGCTCACGCGTCAGCGTTAGTGGGAAGAGTGGGGGAAGCAAAGGCGGGCTTCGTTGCGCAGCTGGGCGAGGGGCGGAAGGGTAACAGGCCTGACGAGACTAGAATATGGCAACCCTGCTCGGTAGCCCCTAAGATCTTATGCGGGGGAAACGGGACTATAGGATCTCAATATCATACATTCCTGTCCATACCTTCTAAAACCCCACCGCCCAAGGTCGAGAAGACTAAAAGCCAAGAACAGCAGTGGTTAACTCCGTGAAAGACAAGAACAGGCGTGGTGGTGGGCCTCGAGGGACGAAGAACTAAGGGCAATGCGAAAAGTGGAGGCCCGTCGTTCTTCATAGGCTCGGGCCCAACTGCTTAGTAGAGGGGCGGTCCATTGAACGTCCCGGGGGTGGGTGTTTACGGGGGTTCGTCCTCGGTTTTAGCCTCCCCCTTAACAAAAAAAGGGAGTGGTTGACTCCGTGGTAGGTGGGGCGTTGTAATGCGAATTTTGAGGCGACGGGCCCAAGACGCCTTGGGCGGTGGGGGTTTAGTGAGTATGGGTAGGGATATAGTCCCGTTTCCCCCAAATTACATCTAGGGGGAGCCGAGTCCCACACTACCCCCTCCAGACGTCATCTGAGGAGGGGGTGTGCGTAAGTGACACTCCCCCACCGCCCTATAAAAAAACTACTTCGGATCTGAATCCACTCCTGTTCTTGTCAATACACTTGGTTCAGTCCTGCCCATATTGTTGCATACATTGTTACTTGCAACTTTTTAAAAATTTTATCATTTGTTTAGTTTGGAATATATTATTTGGTTTGTACGCGTGGAACTTTGAGAAGTTCTCTTATCAGTTCTTTATTTTAGCTCGTATTATTCGATAAATTGTTACGTGGTACGTTCAGAACTTTCTTTCATAATTTCTTTGTTTTAGTATACGTTATTTCGTAAATTGTTATTTGGAACATTGAAAACGTCGTTTCGTAATTAATTAATTTTAGCATGTATGATTTCATAAATTCTTTCTTGGAACATTGAAAACGTTCTTTCATAATTTCTTTATTTTAGCATGTATGATTCCATAAATAGTTACTGGGAACATTGAAAACGGTCTTTCAGAATTAATTAATTTCAGCATATATGATTTCATAAATTCTCACTTGGAACATTGGAAACGTTGTTTCATAATTAATTAATTTCAGCATATATGATTTGATAAATTCTTACTTGGAACATTGAAAACGTTGTTTCATAATTAATTAATTTTAGCATATATGATTTGATAAATTCTTACTTGGAACATTAAAAACGTTGTTTCATAATTAATTAGTTTTAGCATATATGATTTCATCAATTCTTACTTGGAACATTCAAAAGTTCTTTGATAATTTCTTTATTTTTTCATATATTATTTCATAAATTGTTACTTGGAACATTGAAAACGTTGTTTGATAATTAATTAATTTTAATATGTAACGTTCAAAACGTTCTCGTATCATTTCTTTATCCTATCATACGTTACTTGATAAATTGTTACGTGGAACATAGAAAATTATATCTTTCACATTCCGCTACCACATTGGTTTTCCAATATTTAAAATTTTATATGCCTTTGTAGGTCGGCACCATGAAATTTTAAATACAGTTTGTATATGGGTCGTATCGAAGCCATTCGATTTCAAATCTTCTGTAAAAATTGCGTAAATTGTTATGTGTCTCGATATTTTACGACTCTCCGTACTTAAATTCATTCGTCCGCGAATAAAGAGAGAATTCGAACGCGTTTCACAACTGCTTGGAGATATTTACCTTAATCTTTCGATTCTCAATAATACAATTAACAATATTCCATATCGAGATGCAACATTGCGAAAATATCAATTAATTGCAATATTTGCAAGAGATTCTCTTAAAAAGAGAAAATTTGTTATATAACAAATTCGAAGGTACCTTAATTTATTATTCGCACTGATAAACAATGTCCTATATCGAAGTGCATCATTTGGAAAATAAATTAAAATTGATCGTTTGAATCAAACAAGATTTTGATCTTAAGAACCGAAAGCTGGTTAATTCTCGTGCTCCAAAGAACCAAATTAAGAAGAAACAAAATTTCACTGATTGGTTCAACGAACTCCCCCCCCCCCCATCAAACCTCCACGATTCGATTCCCGATTACGTTGTTATAAGTGTGACGTTTACGTCTCGGTTTGTACATAATAATCTATGTATTACCTGTACATAGCTTTTACGCCGTTTTCAATCGTGACAACAGCGAGATCGTGGCATCACGAAAATGATCTCCACAAATACACACCCACACCCACACACCCCTGAACACACACTCACCAAATACTTGCTAATGTTTAGTGGTACAGCGTGTCTAGATTTTGTAAGGCGTTGTAAAAAATGTGTCGAACAGAGTAAAATGAGTGTTATACGAAAATGAAAAGTTTCTCGATATGATATAATATACATACACATACATATATATATATACGAACGTATATATTAATATATTTGTAAGTAGAAGTGCTGATGTAATGGATTACGGTATGTGCGATTATTAATCTTACACGACTCACGACGGTACCCCATTACGCTGCTTCGACGGTTCGAATTGCACAAAACAGGCTTGGATCAGGATAACTATGAAATTGTACTTCGAAAACATTCGGAACGGACAAACGGAAAACGGGAATTAACACTCGGAAGGCGGACGTCTCTCCGTGCCTTACAAATTGTACCCCAAGACGGCACACATTGGGACAAAGCGACGAATTCTGTATGTCAAAATCAAAGACCCTTTCGGTAGAAATGCGATATTGCAGAACGTTTTTCAACCTTGAAAATCAGTGTCAAATTGCAGAATTTCATTGTGGATTTTCCAATACGAAGTTTCGATCCTCTAGGATCAATAGTTGAGGAGATATGGTCGTTTAAAGTTGAGCATTTTTGACAGGTAAGGGCGGCGTCAAAGACACTGCAAATTGCTCAACTTTAAGCGACCATATCTCCTCAACTATTGATTCTAGAGGTTCGAAACTTCGATCTGCATCCGCGCCGGGTACAAATCCTACTGGACTGCATACCAAATACATCATAATTCGTAGGAGAGAGGCACAAATTTTTGAGTCCGGCAAAGTAAAGAGCAGCCGAATAAGGTAGCATTATATTTATTTTTATTGTGTCTATATACGAAAATACAATATACCTTCAAACTAGTGGATTATCAAATCGTTTCAACGAAAAAATTATCTCATTTTTCTTCACAAAAATCGATTTTTTGCGAAATCCTGAATTGGTAGACAAATTTTGCGGACATGGCATTGGATACACCACAATTTTCTTGAAATTCTGCAAGTTCAACACACATTTTCAAGGTTAAAAAACGTTCGTACAGGTTCGAACAACGTAGTCTCTATTAATTTAAATAAAATCATCGTTCTATCTCATTTCTATCAAAAGTTCTTCGATTTCGACACAGAATTCATCGGTTTGTCCCACTGTGCGGCACACAGGCAATGAGACGTCACACACTTTGGCCAATAATTCGGCTAGAACCGAAAGTGCCAGTGGAATGATCCAATCGGACGGCTTGCTGTCTAATTCCTTTCGACTTCCATTCCGGAGACTTCTTGCGAGGCACGGAGAGTACGTATCCCGGCGTTGAGGGGCTAGAAGACGATTAATGAAACGCCGCTGGGTGAAAACAGACCCGGGGATCCGCCGACCAAGTGTCAACCCTTAGCACTCGAGCGGTGACTCTGAAGCGCCACTAAAAATTGCTGTAGCATTATTTATTGGGTTGGAAAGAAAGTCCGTGGCATTTCCAATTAAGAATCGAAGATAAAATCAAGGCATTTATTCAGTAACACGAGAGGTTACCTAGAAAATGGCAAGAAGTGATAGAACAGAATGGAAAATATGTTACTGAATAAATCTCTATGAATAAATATCTGAATTCTAGCTTTCAATTTTATAAGTTCCAATCCAATAAAATATTGTTTACATTATTGGATACGTTGGTACCTAATCAATTACTAAATATTTAAGAGGATAGACTCGTTCCTAGGATTGCAAGGGTGTGAAATGCCCCTTTTTGTTTCTCGATAATGAATGCGACGGGGTTTTTCAGTAGTCAAAAACGCTAAAGTATATCCCACGAGAGAGTAAGCCCGTTTCGCGCAGCTTAGAAGATGGTGGGGGCGCAGCGAGCCTATCATCTCTCGCTCCACTACCCACTCCCCACTTTCTCGAACCAATTAGGACGAAGGTGCGCAAAGACGAACGAAAACTGGTCTTCCCGCGGGGTTATTCTCTCCTGGGATATACTTTAAGATCAATCTAGGCAAAAGTCCTAGTTTTACATTATTCGGCAGCATGTAGCTGTCGCAGCTTTATGAAAATAGCTACCTGCGCAGCTTTGTACTTCCGAATAATGCAAATTACGCCTCGTAAACGTAAAAATAGGACTCTTTAGGGCGATTGCTACCTAGATCGGCCTTTCATCTCGCTTTTGACTACTGAAAGACCTTTGGGGAACCGAGAGTCCATCCTCTTAAGTATTGTTCAAGGTGTCATATCAATTTCGTATCCACCAAATTACAAAAAAATCATTGAAAATGGAAATATTCTAGGTCGGAAGAACTGTTTAATTTTCCAGTTGAAACAGTTCCGAGTGCGAAGGGTTAGGACCTCGAATCAGAAGAAAATCCCGAACGAAACTAGCCGGGAACAGAGACCAATCGACGATCGCGACGATCCCTGTTTTGTGCGAACCAATTACATCGTTTCCTACCCCACCCCCTTTTGCCAAGGCACTTAAGCAACCAGTATCTCTCACGGTAGCGACCTATCTATATATATTTCTACGAACCGAAACGACCCACGAGCTCCCAGATTCCGCTTTAGAGTCGTAACAATGCCGAGTGCCATCGACGTGGACGACCTTGGGGGCCGCTGTAGCGCGAGAACGTAAGTGTGCCCGTACTCTTTGTCCGAGGTCGGATGTCATCGATGTAACCGATAAGACACCGATTGCACCGAGTTGTAACCGGATCGTCCTCTCGGTGTCGTATCGCCGGAGAAAGGAACAGAAAAAATAAATGAAGGAGAAACGAAAACACGAGCGTGGCGGTATTCTACAAAATAGCGCCGGCACATTGTACGAAGATATAATAAAGCACGAACTGCTGGAAACACCATGGTCCGTCGCACATCACCTCCAAAAACAAACAACCACAACAACAACAACAAAACGTGTGTGATTTCTCTTCTCTCTGTTTGCCGTAGAAATAGCCGACACAGCCGCTGTACATGGATTCCGATCTCTCACGTTCACGCACGTACGTGTAACCCGACGGACGATTACCCGCGTTTGTCGTTTACCCTGCACTGATCAGCAACCAACGCGGTTTATGGTGGCCGTTCGCCATAACGCGAGCCCGTTCGCAACGGAAGATGGCGAGCAGAACGCCCATCAACGACCGTCGCTTTCTTCTGCCCCGTTGATATATCGATCTCACCCTGTTTCGACACCGATCGAACACCCCCACACAAATACCACCACCTGCGACCGTAAACTTCTCAACGATCGCCTGCCGACCTCGCACACGATGCTCCTTTGTAACGTTCCGAATCCCACGCGCGTTTGATCACCGTGAACAGGGCTCGGATTTACTTACTCGCGACAGCCGATTTTCGAAGGCTACGCCCCACAGCGGGTAAATTTGACCTAACTCGATTCAAAGTCAAAGAACTTTCGATAGAAATGAGGTAGAGCGATGAATTTTTTTTAAATTAAAGCTGAAACACCGCAGAATATGAAAGAAAATAGGGAGGATTACGGTACGAACGGTTTTTAACCTTGAGGAAATTCGTTAAACTTGCACAATTTCAAGAAAATGTGGTTTCTCCGTTACCACGGGAGGAAAATTTTTTTTTTAACATGCTATACATCATTTCCCGTAGATTTTTTCACGCTGCTTTCAAATCTGGTCTCAGAATTTGTCTACGACCTCTGGTTTTTTCAAGAAATCGATTTTTGTGACAAGAAATTTGTCGTGTCGTGTCGATCCCGGAATTGGAGGAGGTTAACGGCGACAAATTTTGAATCGTAGACAAATTTTGAGACCAGATTTGAAATCAGCGTGAAAAAATCTACGGGAAATGATGCATAGCATGTTAAAAAAAAATTTTCCGCCCGTGGTAACAGAGGAAACATATTTTCTTGAAATTGTGCAAGTTCAACGAATTTTCTCAAGGTTAAAAACCGTTCGTACCGTAATCTCCCTATTTTGCCGATATTCTGCAAAGTTTCAGCTTTAATTTTAAAAAAAATTCATCGCACTACCTCATTTCTATCGAAAGTTGTTTGGTTTTGAATCGAGTTAGGTCAAATTTACTCACTGTGCGCCCCCTCGACCCGACAGTGCGTCTCGCTCCCCATGGCGGCCATAGTTCTCCTATACGCCACGAATAGCGAGTATGGAACGCGCCTCAAGAGCAGGGTTGCCATCTGCGAGTCCCACCAGGCCCCTTACCATTCTGATCCTGGTTCAGATGTGCTGCGGAGTCCGCCTTTGCTTCCCCCACTCTTCCCACTAACGCTGACGTGTACGGTACGCGTCAGCGTTAATAGGACGAGTAGGGGAAGCAAAGGCGGACTCCGCAGCACATCTGGGCGAGGGGCGGAATGGTAAGGGGCCTGGCGGGAGTCGCAGATGGCAACCCTGCTAAGGAGCGCCAAACTTGGGGCGTAGCCTTCGAAAGTCGGCCGTCGCGAGTAAGTAAATCCGACCACTGCCGTAAACAATTACAGTAATGTCCGACTGTAAGTCCTTTCTCGGTTCTGTCCTCGGTTGGAGATTGCATAAACATCCGTAGACATTTTCAAAAAATGCCAGATTATCAAATTCGATAGAATTCAGTACGATTTTTATTTGTTCTGGATCTACAAAGGCTGTGCCCATTGAAACAAAAGAATTTGATTTCATTCCACTTTCTAAAAGTTTGTCTATAAAAATTTGAGATTGCATAAACATTGGTAGACATTTTCTAATGCCAGATTATCAAATTCGATAGAATTCAGTACGATTTTTATTTGTTCTGGATCTACAAAGGCTGTGCCCATTGAAACAAAAGAATTTTATTTCATTCCACTTTCTAAAAGTTTGTCTATAAAAATTTGAGATTGCATAAACATTGGTAGACATTTTCTAATGCCAGATTATCAAATTCGATAGAATTCAGTACGATTTTTATTTGTTCTGGATCTACAAAGGCTGTGCCCATTAAAATAAGAATTTTATTTCATTTTACTTTATAAAAATTTGTCTATAAAAATTTGAGATTGCATAAACATTGGTAGACATTTTCTAATGCCAGATTATCAAATTCGATAGAATTCAGTACGCTTTTTATTTGTTCTGGATCTATACAAAGGCTGTGCCCATTGAAACAAAAGAATTTGATTTCATTCCACTTTCTAAAAGTTTGTCTTTAAAAATTTGAGATTGCATAAACATTGGTAGACATTTTCTAATGCCAGATTATCAAATTCGATAGAATTCAGTACGATTTTTATTTGTTCTGGATCTACAAAGGCTGTGCCCATTGAAACAAAAGAATTTTATTTCATTCCACTTTCTAAAAGTTTGTCTATAAAAATTTGAGATTGCATAAACATTGGTAGACATTTTCTAATGCCAGATTATCAAATTCGATAGAATTCAGTACGATTTTTATTTGTTTTGGATCTACAAAGGCTGTGCCCATTAAAAAAAGAATTTTATTTCATTTTACTTTATAAAAATTTGTCTATAAAAATTTGAGATTGCATAAACATTGGTAGACATTTTCTAATGCCAGATTATCAAATTCGATAGAATTCAGTACGATTTTTATTTGTTCTGGATCTATACAAAGGCTGTGCCCATTGAAACAAAAGAATTTGATTTCATTCCACTTTCTAAAAGTTTGTCTTTAAAAATTTGAGATTGCATAAACATTGGTAGACATTTTCTAATGCCAGATTATCAAATTCGATAGAATTCAGTACGATTTTTATTTGTTCTGGATCTGTACAAAGGCTGTGCCAATTGAAACAAAAGAATTTGATTTCATTCCACTTTCTAAAAGTTTGTCTATAAAAATTTGAGATTGCATAAACATTGGTAGACATTTTATAATGCCAGATTATCAAATTCGATAGAATTCAGTACGATTTTTATTTGTTCTGGATCTACAAAGGCTGTGCCCATTGAAACAAAAGAATTTTATTTCATTCCACTTTCTAAAAGTTTGTCTATAAAAATTTGAGATTGCATAAACATTGGTAGACATTTTCTAATGCCAGATTATCAAATTCGATAGAATTCAGTACGATTTTTATTTGTTCTGGATCTACAAAGGCTGTGCCCATTAAAATAAGAATTTTATTTCATTTTACTTTATAAAAATTTGTCTATAAAAATTTGAGATTGCATAAACATTGGTAGACATTTTCTAATGCCAGATTATCAAATTCGATAGAATTCAGTACGATTTTTATTTGTTCTGGATCTATACAAAGGCTGTGCCCATTGAAACAAAAGAATTTGATTTCATTCCACTTTCTAAAAGTTTGTCTTTAAAAATTTGAGATTGCATAAACATTGGTAGACATTTTCTAATGCCAGATTATCAAATTCGATAGAATTCAGTACGATTTTTATTTGTTCTGGATCTATACAAAGGCTGTGCCCATTGAAACAAAAGAATTTTATTTCATTCCACTTTCTAAAAGTTTGTCTATAAAAATTTGAGATTGCATAAACATTGGTAGACATTTTCTAATGCCAGATTATCAAATTCGATAGAATTCAGTACGATTTTTATTTGTTCTGGATCTACAAAGGCTGTGCCCATTGAAAAAAGAATTTTAATTCATTTTACTTTATAAAAATTTGTCTATAAAAATTAGAGATTGCATAAACATCCGCAGTCTATTCAGTAGACAAGTAAATATCATCGGAATTATATCATATTTGGTATCATTTTTATTAGAAAAATGCCACAAATATGTTGGTGAAGGTCCCATAAAAAAATAATGCAAAACAAAGAAGTTTTGTAATTGGATTAGTAGTTTACACCGATATACCCGCCCGGTATCGGATTACGCGGCGTGTTTACACTGCTCGGCGACCGAGGCAGCTCGAGTCTCTTGGCCCCTCGCGGGGTACACCCCCCAGTGGAATGGGCAGCGTAGCGAGATGCAGTTACGCTTTCAGCAAGACTTACAGTCGGACATTACCGTAACTGCTTCGTTCTCTAGGACGTGTTATGTTGCGCGATGCCGATACTGTTTTTTAAATTCACAAACAAGTTACCTTGCGACGCATAATTATAGGGTTCGAAAGAAAGTTCGTAGCGTATCCAAATTAAGAATCGAAGATCAAATTAAGGTATTTATTCATATGTTTATCCAGTAACACGAGAAGTTACCTCGAAAATGGCAGAAAGTAATAGAACAGAATGGATAATATCTTATTGAATAAATATCTGAATTCTAGCTTTCAATTTTAATTTACAAACGCTACGAACTTTCGTTTCAACCCGATAATAATTCGGTTGTGAGTTTATACAAACAGTATCGGCGTCGCGTCATAACACGTCCAAGAGAACAAATCGGTTAACATTCACGGTACACTCTCGTATAACGCGATCAGAACATTGTTGACAATCTTCCGGGATTATCTAGCGACCTTGTGATTCCAGCCAGAAACCAGTCGTATTCGTAGTCGAATAGAATGACCGGCTGCTCTTTACTTTGCCGGACTCAAAATTTGTGCCTTTCTCCTACGAATTATGATGTGTTTGGTATGTAATCCAGTAGATTTGTACCCGGTGCGGATGCAGATCGAAATTTCGGACCTCCAGGATCAATAGTTGAGGAGTTATGGTCGCTTAAAGTTGAGCATATTCCCAGTTTCTTCACGGCACCTGTCAAAAATTCTCAACTTTAAACGACCATAACTCCTGAACCATTGATCCTACAAGATCGAAACTTTGATCTGCAGGTTTCCCGGGTACAAATCTACTGGATTACATACCAAATACATTATAATTAATAGGAGAAAGGTACCAATTTTGAGTCCGGTAAAGTAAAGTTTACCCGAATGACGTATAACAGGTACCGAAAGCTTGGGCGTGCCATTTGGAAGTTCAGCCATCGCGTTGTACGGAGGTCTACCGTGATCACTCGCATGGGGTCACAGCAATTTCCGGTAGAATTGAATTATTCTTCAGCGAAAAAGTGAGAAACTGTGTCAATGGCTGACCCCATGCGAACACTGCACACATCGAAGGTGCGAGGAACGAAAGGTTAACTCTCTGTTCTTCCACCTGTCGGTTACGAGCTATTCTGACCCTTGTATGGGGACGACTCCAATGGGACAGCGGTAGAGAGTAAAATTATGATGGGACTCGACGGCCGAAAATGGGAAATCTTGAGATTCCGAGGTTTGTGAACAGTGTTGTGTTTGTGGTTAGATTTGAACAGGATTCTAGAGATTTCTCGTTTTTCTGTCGACTGTGGAACCGTCCTGCAGTGGTCCGGACCTGTGGAAACGTGAATTAGATTTCTGGTGATTTGGTTTGTACGGTTTTTTGGATGATCTGGATCCTGGATGATGATTTTGATCGTGGACGATGATTTGGATCCTGGATTTACTTTTTTTATAGCAGAAAGTAGCTTTTTGGAAATGTTTTTCTTTTAAGAAGTATCAAGACAATAAATGAGCATTTAGTATATTAAAGAAAGATACTAGTTCCACTGTCCTTGATACTAGACTTCAATTTCGACACTTTCTGAACCATAAACGAAATAATAAAAATATCGAAATAGGGAGTTCTGTCTGAAAAAAAGTTGATGATTCAACATCACACTTGTCAAGGATTAGCAACATTAAAAATTGTCAGTTCTGTTTGTCTAGGTTAACAAAGTTGATGATTCAACATTACAAATTTAACATTCTGTCTAAGAAGAGCTAACAAAATTGAAATTTGGACATTTTCAATAGAAGAAATTAAGAAAATGGAAAATCAAATAGTTGAACTCATTCTGAACCACTGTGCAGGTAGAATATTCCATCTGCAAAGTGTTAACAAACCTGAAAATCGAACGTTCTGCCTGGAAAAGGTTAGCAAAATAGGAAGCTTGGCAAGTATTATCAAAATTCTTCTTGAAAAGGATTAGCAAAGGTTAACAAAGTTTCATGATTCAACATTATACTTGTCAAGGATTAGCAACATTAAAAATTGGCACATCTGTCTGTCTAGGTTAACAAAGTTGATGATTCAACATTACAAATTTAACATTCTGTCTAAGAAGAGCTAACAAAATTGAAATTTGGACATTTTCCATAGAAGAAATTAAGAAAATGGAAAATCAAATAGTTGAACTCATTCTGAACCACTGTGCAGGTAGAATATTCCATCTGCAAAGTGTTAACAAACCTGAAAATCGAACGTTCTGCCTGGAAAAGGTTAGCAAAATAGGAAGCTTGGCAAGTATTATCAAAATTCTTCTTGAAAAGGATTAATAAAGGTTAACAAAGTTTCATGATTCAACATCATGCTTGTCAAGGATTAGCAACATTAAAAATTGAGAGTTCTGCCTACCTGGGTTAACAAAGTTGATGATTCAACATCACACTTGTCAAGGATTAGCAACATTAAAAATTGTCAGTTCTGTTTGTCTAGGTTAACAAAGTTGATGATTCAACATTACACATTTAACATTCTGTCTAAGAAGAGCTAACAAAATTGAAATTTGGACATTTTCCATAGAAGAAATTAAGAAAATTGAAAATCAAATTATATAAACCAAACTAGGTTTACGCCATCAATAAATAAATAATTATAATTATTATAGTTGAGCTCATTCTGAACCACTGTGCAGGTAGAATATTTCATCTGCAAAGTGTTAACAAACCTGAAAATCGAACGTTCTGCCTGAAAAAGGTTAGCAAAACAGGAAGCTTGGAAAGTATTATCAAAATTCTCCTTGAGAAGGATTAGCAAAGGTCAACAATTGACCGTTCCGACATAAATTGACCAAACTAAAAGATTGAACGTTCTCGTGAGGGGTGAAGAAAACGGAGAAACTAGAATGTAATTCACGTTTCGACAGTTCCGGACCAGTGTGCGTCCTCGGGATCAGGACTCGAAGGACGCGTTCGCGAGTTTCTGTGTGCTTTGTGATGCGCGTGTTGTCCCGCTTCTGCACTCGCGAGACGCCGGCCCAGAATCCCGTTGGTACATTATAACAGGAGAGACCTACAATCTCGAGGGTAGAGTGCAGGCCCAACGGAAATCGAGCAGGGAACCCAGCAGCGTGAGCAGCAGTCAGTCCACCAGACGAGTTGTCGATAGTGCAGTACCTGCTATGTCACTGTGTAGATATATGATCGTCCACCTTGAACCCTCGAGTATTTTCCGTTGTTCGCCTTACACGTCGGTCCACCGTTCCCCCACCTCCACCCTCCTCCACTCTTTAGATCTGTTGAACAAAGTAGAAGAACAGCTTCCAATGCACGCGGGGAGCAATTCGGCGTCATGGCGAAAATCCTGTCTAGAGGAACCGCCTCCGGTGTTCTTCGTTTTCGCAGTATATCAGCTTGTCCCAGAAGATCATGCGGACATTTGGTGTAATCGGCGGACTGTGGATCTTTATGGGTCTTTATAAACATGGGAATTTCGCATAACATGTTGACTGTATCAGTTTTAAATGGAAACATGTCTAAAACCCTCTGAAGGTTCGAATCGAAGTTGTGTTTGTTTGTGTCCATCCATGTTGCCATAGGTGCATAAAGATTCGCAGTCTAGCTAACACGAACATGTGCGGGAGAGTAGCCTAATCTGGACTAGCTTCCAGGATGAACCATAGTGTGTCTCGAGAAAGATTTTTCTAGTGTCGCTAATGGTATCAATTGGTCAGAAATTATACCCTGGAGAGTATAGTTTGATTAGAGTTTATAAGTTAGGCCAGCTGCTGGTCCAAACTCGACAACTCTACCCCGCAAATAGCGCGATCATGTTCCCGTTAATGTTCTACTGTTTTCCAAGCTTATGTTCACTTGCCGCGCTACTTAATTTGCTTGCAAAGACGACACGAACTTTTGGGACAACCTAATATATTGTCACTCTCCCGGATAACCTTCGGAACGATTTAGCCATCGCTCGATGACCGGTTGATTTACGCTTCCTGTGGAAGGAGATGCAAAAATGCTGGATCGGTGTTAGGTTTATTTGCATAAATGCAACCTCCGCTTTAACCATAGCGAACGCATGAAGTCGAGCTGGGAGTGACCATTTTTGAACGCCGCGACAACCACAAAATGGTGGTTGTCGCGTGGCTGCGCTGTTATTGGAGCCGGTTAATCGTCTGCCACGCTAATCTAGTGTTCCTACATTTGTTATACGTATGTTGTTGTTTATAATAATGTTGTGGCACACGACCGCCGTGTTGTGGCCGTCGCGCACGTCAAAAATAGTCCCTCTCATATGTGAGTTAGGCGAATATACACGGACATACTGCGGATCACGAAGCTGCAAGTTAAGATTGCAATTTAAAAGGAACTGTCATTGATCTTCCAAGATTGACAATATTTTTATTTTGCATGGAGATCCGCAGTCTACTAACCAGTGATCAATCAATTAGACCTGACCTAGAATCGAAGAGGTTCCTCCCTATCACTAGACGGCGGATTTTATGCATTCACGACGAAAACGAGTAGGCGTAGTTCAAAACGATGAAAAGACTGAAAGAGTTTAACAGCGTCGGTATCGTCGGCCTCGTATGAAAACTGCCGAAGTCCATCTTCTATGAAGATTGGGTTTTCAGCTTCGCCCTGTGTTAGGTACTTCAATCTCTACGGTTCGAGGGTAATAGTTCAGCGATAAGTTGTTAGGTAGCGCCACAATATCGGAATTTCAAAACTCCGTGTGAAGCAAAGTAGTTTCGCCTTTTTTTTTCGCCTTCTGTAACATTTACTTCCTTGGACTTAGGCAATTTTCATATGAGGCCGACGATACATTATTCTGACCATATAAAGAAAAAATAAATTTTTACTTAGCTCCCGTAGATCACGGACCTGAGGACTGAGCGTAAAGTAGATTTATGGGTGAGAGGGGGTGCACAGTGGGTAAAACCGATGAATTCTGTGTCAAAATCAAAGAACTTTCGATAGAAACGAGATAGAGCGATGAAATTTTTTTTAAATGACAGCTGAAACTTTGCAGAATATGAAATAATTATAGAGATTGTGGTACGAACGTTTTTTAACCTTGAGAAAATTCGTTAAACTTGCACAATTTCAAGAAAATTGTGGTTTCTCCAATACCACACGCGCGGAAGAAATTTTTTTTAAACATTAGACACATTATTTCTCGTAGATCTTTTCACGCTGATTTCAAGTCTGGTCTCAAAGTTCGTCTACGACTTTAGGATTCTGCTAAAAATAAAAAAATAAGGTATCACCAGTAGTTAAAAAATTCGTTGATGAGAAGTAAGTTAAAATGATGAAATACTTATCTTACTTCCTGTGTAAATGAAAATATAATTATGGAAAATAGATATCTAATTTAAATTACATTACGTCAAGTGATATGGGTTAAGTAAACGTTCAGATACTTCATCATGATCATTTTTAATGTGTTTTATATATGAGAAGTCATGTCAACGAAAAAATGATTTCATAAGTTGTGTTCACAAAAATCGATTTCTTGCAAAATCCTGAGGTCGTAGGCAAATTTTGAGACCAAATTTGAAATCAGCGTGGAAAAATCTACGTGAAAGGATGCGTCGCATGTTTAAAAAAAAATTCTTCCGCGCGTGGTATTATGGAGAAACCACAATTTTCTTGAAATTGTGCAAGTTTAACGAATTTTCTCAAGGTTAGAAAACGTTCGTACCACAATCTCCATAATTATTTCATATTCTACAAAGTTTCAGCTGTCATTTATTTATTTAAAAAATTTCTTCCGCGCGTGGTATTGGAGAAACCACAATTTTCTTGAAATTGTGCAAGTTTAACGAATTTTCTCAAGGTTAGAAAACGTTCGTACCACAATCTCTATAATTATTTCATATTCTGCAAAGTTTCAGCTGTCATTTAAAAATAATTTCACCGCTCTATCTCATTTCTATCGAAAGTTCTTTGATTTTGACACAGAATTCGTGGGTTTGTGGGGTTATTCCTTGAGAAAGTCGCCGATAGAGCGCGCCACAGTGTGCGCCACTCAACATGGCCGACAAGTTGATAGCCACGGACCTAAGGACTGAGCGTAACCCGCGGGGGGTATGGCGAAAGACGGAAGGTGGTGCGCACTATAGACGACTTTAAGTACTAGTGTAGCGTCTGTAGTACGTGGTTTCTAGAATATACGCGGTCGCGGTACGCCAGAACCATTTTGTGCCAGTACACGTGCGGTAAAGTTGGTGAATCGTCGTGGCCTTGTGTTTTCTGCGCGTTGATACACAAAGGGGGCCGTCTCCTAGCAGATGACGGTCGCGCGTGAACACTCACACACCGCTAGAGTACACTCACACACCGCTAGACCATGTATACGTACGCGAGAATTGCTAGGATCAGGGAAATGCCTTCTGATTTCTCGATAATGCAAAGACGGGGGTTTTTATTAGTCAAAATCGCTAGATGAAAGATCAATCTAGTTCGCTGTTTGCTTCAAAAGTCGTTCTTTTACGTTTCCGAGCAATGATTTTGCAATATTCGGCTGCATGTTGCCCGTCGCATGTTGCCCGTTAGATGGCGCTGCAGTCACGCCGGCGTACTAGCCTCTCCGACGGGCAACATGCAGCCGAATATTGCAAAATCATTGCTCGGAAACGTAAAAGAACGACTTTTGAAGCAAACAGCGAACTAGATTGATCTTTCATCTAGCGATTTTGACTAATAAAAACCCCCGTCTTTGCATTATCGAGAAATCAGAAGGCATTTCCCTGATCCTAGCAATTCTCGCGTACGTATACGTGGTCTAGCGGTGTGTGAGTGTACTCTAGCGGTGTGTGAGTGTTCACGCGCGACCGTCATCTGCTAGGAGACGGCCCCCTTAATTTGTAAAAATGCCAGTGTGTATTGTGGAAGGTTCTGTTCCATGCTAAAAATGTAGTACAGACGCTACACTAGTATTTAAAGGCGCCTATAGAGCGCACCACAGTGTGGTCCCACTCAAGATGGCCGCAGTTAACCATCCCTCCCCGCTCGCGGCACACCCCCTCTCATCCATAAACCTACTTTACGCTCAGTCCTTAGGTCCGTGTTGATAGCCCTTCCGTCTTTCACCTCACCCCCCACTTAGACTTACGCTCAGTCCTTAGGTCCGTGCCGTAGATTGCAATTGATGTGTAAAAATTTCATTTTGCATAAAGATCCGCAGTCTACTTATCACTATTATTTCGTGAATCGCCATCTAACGAGCAACGAGCGACGGCTGAAACCTTCTGACGATTACTGAAGAGACTGTCGTGGACAGTGTACAGGGTGAGTCAACAAGAACTGACCTGTTGGTTGATCGAACGGATCAAGTCAGATCCGTCTAGATCCTCTATTTTCTGAGCGATCGAAGCCAGTTCAGTCAACAGGTTGCAAGTTAGTATGTTAGTTCTTATCGACTCAGCTCGTGTATGTGAAGGTCGAGATCATTGGAGGCGCGTCCCCTGAACAGCCCTTTCACCATCATCATCCCCATGCACTCTCCTCCGAATCGTAAACAAACCGGGACTGTGCGCGGCTTTGCCGGAACAGTGCGGCCTGAAAGATCCTAACTTCCGTGGACCAGTTTCACGCGCCTATCGATCCTCGCAACCATAAAACGCGTCTTCTCAAAGGGTACGTACTCGAGGAACGACGAACAACTGTCGTGAAACTGATCGTCGGTAGAAATCGGCCGAAATATCTGTTTCTCTTTGTGTTTCACCTTGTACACACACTCTAGACGTTTACAGTGTCTCTTTCCCTTTCTCTAGAAGCATCCGTTTATACAGGGTGTCCCATTCGACGTTTCGCACGCAATTATCCCGTCCCCCTAACTGTAACTCGTTTCAAACACCTACCTAGTTTCGGGGGAGACATCCTATGGCGTTCAGAAATATTCTCCAGGTGGACGTGCTTCAGCACAGGGTGAAATGGTCTTCATGTTCTTCATCTCGGAAATTGTGTGCTTTTATTTTAGTGGTTTCGTTTTAGTTCGGTCGTTTATATCTGTTATATAAAGTGTTATATGAAGGTCGTGCAAGGTTATTCAAGGTTGTTCATTCGAATCATGTCTTTATTAAATGTTCTCGAAGCGATTCAGCAGCTCTCGTATTCGAAAGAACGATCTCGGACATTGATACAGTAGATAAAGGCTATGACAATACGATTAAACATATTTTTGACAATCTTGACACTAAACCTACCTACTTTCAAAAGTAACTGATGTGAAGTGACGATACAGGATTTACTGTAGTATTTTATCAAAATAACAAGATTAAATTTATTTATATTTTGTGTGATTTTTACTATAATATACAGGGTGAGTCCGAAGAAACAGAACACTTAAATATCACCGTTACTTTTCGTTGTACAAAAACACTTCTTAGGACAAAGTTACACTGTTCGAAGGGCCACACGCAACGGTGTAAGGAAAAAAATTTGAGAGGTCATTTTGTTATGAGATTTTAAGGTCATCAATATTTTTTTAAATGGACTGAGGTATTTATTAATAAATCAATCGATGCAGCTGGACATTCGTTATAAAAAAGTACTAACCTATGTATGTCGAAATTTAAATAACTCTAAAACACCATTACTGTCGTACTAAGACGTTACACAAGTAAGTAAACGCTAACATCAATTTCAATGTCAATTTGTCAATTTCCACTTCAATTTTAATATCAACTCTTCAACTTCATTTTCAACTTCAATTCCTACTCTTCCATTTCAACTTCAATTTTTCAATTTCAATTCGTTAATTTCAACTCTTCAATTTCAATTTCAACATCAAATTTTCCATTTCAACTTCAATTTCAATATCAATTCTTCAACTTCATTTTCAACTTCAATTCCTACTCTTCCATTTCAACTTCAATTTTTCAATTTCATTTCGTTAATTTCAACGTCGATTTTTCGATTTCAACGTCGATTTTTATATTTCAACTTCAATTTTTCAATTTCAATTCGTTAATTTCATCTCTTCAATTCAATTTCAACATCAATTTTTCCATTTCAATATCAACTCTTCAATTTCAATATCAACTCTTCAATTTCATTTTACGTGAATTTTCAATTTCAACTCTTCAATTTACACTAGCAAGTAAACGCTAACGTCTTAGTACGACAGCAATGGTGTTTTAGAGTTACTTAAATTGAAATATCTCCTGAACTACTAACTTTTCGACATACATGGGTTAGTACTTTTTTATAACGAATGTCCAGCTGCATCGATTGATGTATTAAAAAATGCCTCATTCCATTAAAAAAAAATATCAATGATCTTGAAATCTTGTAAAAAAATGACCTTGATAATTTTTTCCGTTACACCGTTACATGTAGCCCTTTAAACAGTGTAACTTTGTCCGGAGAAGTTTTTTTGTACAATTAAAAGTAGCGGAGATATTTGGGTGTTCTGTTTCTTCGGACTCACCCTGTATACTGAAGTCAAAAAATATATTCAATAAACTCCCATGAAAACACCTTCACAGTTTCAATAATTGTCAAATAAAAAATTTATAATGGGTCATTTGACACATTGTGGTAGGTGTAGTGTTAATTCCGCACTGTATGGGGGATTTTTAAAACTAAATTCCGCGGTTAAGGAGTTAACGACCTTGAATAACCTTGAAATATAAATTCGTCTGAAGAAAAGCGAAGGTGGCCATTGGATGTTCCCCTAAAACAGGTTCAGTTTGATGCGAGACATTTGTAATAACGATCTCCATTTTGGGAAACAATAGCGTGCGAATGTTGAAGTAGGACACCCCTTTTTGCACACACACGTATCCATATTATGTGGTGTGGAGACTGTTCTGTCCGAAGTTTTACGTTTCATAGTTCGAAGCGTGTCCGTTCCGAGTGGATCATCAGCCGACAGGCCGCATTGTACCGAGCAAAGATCCGCAGAGAGAGAATCGTAACTAGCCCGCCTAATGTCGTAGCTCTGAACGTGAGTAAAAGAAACCCTGTGAAACGTTGCCCGATTTGCTTGCGAACAAGCAACATGAATATTGCTCCCATCACTGTCTCTGTTGTCTTGTTTTCCGTTTACCATTTTTTTCTCTCTCTCTCTCTCTCTCTCTCTCACTTGTGTGTTTGATTTCCCACCTGTCCGGAACGAGAAGTCGAGGCTCCGAGTGTGTCCCCCGTTGCCGTCGTACTTCCTGATCATTCGTACCTCGGGTCAGCCTAATCGAGTCACGTCATACGGTTATTTACTAGAGGTGTGCGAGATCCCAAAAATGTCGGGTCGGGACCAGAAATTTTCTCGAGATCGGCACCGGTCCCGAAGTCATTTCGGGGATCGATAATTACAGCAGTGCACGGTTAAATTTACACGAGTCAGCTCCCGTTCTTCACCCAGCACTCAGTGTCTTGACCTCGGCGATGTTACCCCAATAAAGCAAATTTAATTTGCAATAATTGTCGTCTTACCTTTGTAATTGTCCCACCGCTGGATGGCAGAGATTCTCCCGATTAAAACGAGTCCAAACACGAGATAGATCGGACTACTTTTACCCGGGTAAAGGGGGCGGGCCTTCCATAGTCCCTCCCCTAGTCCCGCCCATAGTCCCGCCTATAGCCCCAACGTTCACTACTCAAATTGGTAAAAACAGTTCGATTCACATCGTGTTTGGACTCGTTTTAACCGGAAGAATCTCGGCTATCCATTGCCACTGCGATTGGAAAGGTAAGAAGACAATTACCGAAGATGAGGTTTACTTGATCGCATGTTTATTTCTTTCAGTCGCGGTCTCCCTTTGAAATGCCGATTCTCGGTCATCCTGCCCGCGAAAATCGAACTGCTGGTTCCTGAATTGACGTAAATTTAACCGTGCACATTCCCGAAACTTTCGATAATCCGATGTATGTTTCGGGATTAGTTAAGCTGGCACGTTCAAGAACGCTTTTTAGCTCGCGTGGTCTCTGTGTGTACAAGTTCGGGGTCCCGAAATTCTCGATTCTCGCGACATATTCGGGACTGGCCGACCTGATCCCGATATCTTCGGGGTCTCGCAGCGTTGCCGCGGAAAGTCTCTCGCAACGTGCCAATAGCGGGGTACCTGGTGGCGTCACGTTTCTACAGAACGGACCGTGATAGGATGCCCATCGTCAGACTACACTGTGGTTTCGTGACGTCACTCTGGTTCAGACTATAGCATTTCCCCCACTATTATCCTGGACATCCCTCGATCTGGCAACGCTGGGTGCTCGTACGTCCCGCTTGGGATGACGTCACGCAACGTCACGGGTCCTGAGAATTGTCCCATCCTGAATATAGGCTGGTGACGTCACTGGGTTTCAACTATAGCATTTCCCCCACCAAATTTCCCCGTCGATTCCCTCGTTCTGGTAACGCTGCGTGCACCTCTATTATTTCCGCTTTATCATTTGTCGGGTTCGGTCGTTCGCCGCGTTTCTTGCGTAAACGTTCGGCGAGCTAAACGAATTATAGTGTTTCTCCTGCGTGGCCGACGAGAGAGACCGGTACCCCGTGCGGGTACTCGTTTTGGTTCTCGGATTCGCAGCTCCGACGATGCTCTCTGGCCTGTCGTAAGCGACGCGCGAGTTCTCTCTCTCTCTCTCTCTCTCTCTCTCTCGATCGCAATCCGTGGCGAAACTGTTACAGCTCGAAAAAAGGAGAGAGAGGTAGAAAGGAAGCTGCCTGTGTGTCACAGCAATGCGCACCGTGACTCTCGGAAGCGTTGACGCGCGCGACACGTCCCAACGTAGGTGTTCTCTTTATATCAAGTTTGACTTATTTAATCAAGCACGAGAAAGAAAAGAAAAGAAAAGCGAACGAAAGCGCGAGGAGAGGGAAAAAGTAGTGGATAAAAAAAAGAGTAAAGAAAAGAAAAAAAAAAGAATATAGAATTCGAACATTCGCCTGAGATCAAGTTGATGAACATGTGAATTAATCGATCTTCCTTTTTTCTGTTTTTTCAACGCTCTAGTTGTTCAGGAAAAAGCCTCTGCCAGTGTTAGTAAGTACCGCCACTTGATCTGGTGTGATTGGACTGCTGTAGTTAGAAGGCTATGCGTTTATCATACATATAACATCTATACATACCCACACGTACGTCACGTTTCGACACAACCACACCGTCATGTTTATCGTCTGTCCGCAGCGTGAGTCTGAGTAAACTTTTACTAAAAAAACGACTCATTTTCTTTGCAATATTCGTCGTCGGCCGTTTAACAGGATTCAGGAGCAATCGAAAATTTACCCAGACTCATGTTGCCCGATCATTCGACCACCACACAACCACCACTGCAGAAAAAGTAGGTCTCCACTTGACTATCATCCCGTTCCCTGCGTTTTTCTTCAGTTTATTCGCCCACACCACGCCCACGGGTCACTAGAGATTCTTTAAACCAGAGATACCATAATGAAAAGAACCCCCACCCCCCACTCCCTACAGTGGGTGTGCAAAATATTCGTACACCTTTTAAAAGCGAATAACTTTTTCAAAATTCGACCCAACAGCTTGTGTTTTAGAAGGATTTGTTCACTAGCTAATTTGTAAATAATTTTTGAAAAATTGCTATTGCAAAGGTCACGATTTGTAATTTTTTTGCTAGGTCTAAGTAAGTTATATACATGTGCAAAGTTTCATCGAGATCGATCAAGGTTGTTATAAAGTAGAATTGATTGAAAATGGGAAAAATCGCAAAACCATAAAGTCACAGATTTTTGCATCTTACGATGACCATAACTTCTTTATGCGTTAACCGATTTCAATGAAACTTTGTACATGTGTCCAACTTAGATTTACAGAATACATGTTTCGTAAAAAAATTAAAAAAATCGTCACCTTTATTCTTTTTTTAATTATTTACACATTAGCTAGTAAACTAATCTTTCTAACATCCTAAAGAGGAACCCGAGCTGTTGGGTCGAATTTTGAGAAAGTTATTCGTTTCTAAAACGAATACTTTGTACACCCATTGTATTTCTTTCTATTATACTCTCTGTTTCTCTATCTTTCTCTGTCTCTTTCTCTTCCTAGCTCTGTTGGCACTTAGAGTGCCAGACGCGCAAGAGTCTCTCTTTCACCGGTGAATTTTTTGTTTTTAATTTATGATACCACCGGTGAATTTAAAGAGATATCCCGGGGACTACGATGCTCGCCATGAAACCGTCGTATTTTGGCAATCGTCGGGAAACGCGAGCTTCGTAGTCGTTGAGACATTGACTGTGAGACGATACTCTCTGTTCAGCGCAAAGACTAATCTCTGTGCGAATATGTCAGTCTCCGATCCTTCTGTTAGCTCTGACTTTCACTGGCGTCGTCTTATACTGCTTTATCTCTATTATCGTTTCTTTTATTCACATCTACTACTACTCCTCTCGGGGCTGTAGCTCGACGGTGGGAAAGTCTTTTCTGTTTTCCGTGTTGATGGAAACTCGCAGTTTTTTCATTGAGTACTTTCCAATTTTCATGCATTCGCCGCCTAATCTAGTCTCTTCGCATGGATCGATCGAATGGAACAATTTGTTTAACGCTAAACCTACCGAGCGCTGAAAGCAATTAGGATGTTTTTGCTTAAAAAAAGTGACAAGACTCAAATTTATTTAGATTCTGTACAATTTTTAAAACAGTATGTGCTTTGATAAAGAGATTTGTCGAACCAATTTCGATATGAAGTGGTAGGTTCAGTGCCAGCGCTTGGAGAAGTGTCGACGAGTACGGTCAATACCAAAATTCGAATCACGGAATCATCGTATTCCAACAATTTCAATAGTAAACGATTATACAATATGTACCATTTGATTTCTCGGCTATAAAAATGATATAAAATTACAAACAAGATTCTTTTTCACAATCAACGTTGGATATGACCTTTTAGTTGATGTGTATGCGTTAAAGCCTTTCTTCTAAAAATTATTATGAGTTTGGTATGTAATCCAGTAAGTTTGTACGCGGAGAATCTGCAGATCGAAGTTTCGATCCTGTAGGATCAATGGTTCAGAAGTTATGCGTGTTTAAAGTTGAGCCATCTGCAGTGTTTTTGAAAGGTAAGGGCGCCGCCATATTGGTTTGTAGTGACGACCGTGAGCCGCTTACCTTGCCTTCTTCCCCGACCTAATCACCAACCAACTACCATCTAGCGGCTCTGCTCGGTAAGCGGCGCTACAAACCAATATGGCGGCGCCCTTACCCGTCGAAAACACTGAAAAATGCACAACTTTAAACAAGCATAACTCCTGAACCATTGATTCTACACGATCCAAAGATGTAACATGGAAACGGTAGCCTGAATTCCCCTCTTTGCAGTTAGTTTCGACGAACAGCCGGCGTTATAAATGGTACATACTGTTGTATTATTGTCCTCTGAAATCTTTTCCGGACTTTCAGCATACAGTACACACAAAGCCCATTCGCAATTAGCAACGGCGTTCACTTTTCGAACGGTCGAGCCTGAAAAACAATTAGACTTTCTCGCCAATCACTGTCATGTAGGGTAAGTCAGGGAGTGATGGCCCACTTTCGTGAAGAAAATATCAGCGCTTTCGAAATTTAATCGATATCTGCATTAGAAAAACAGAAACGTGTTTGTTCGAGTACAATACAAATTATGCCGTCGGGTTCGAAGGAAATAGTACGCTGTTTCACACAAGAGAAGGAAATTGCATCCTCGTGCACACACAGCCATCTAACCCAGATTGTCCGAGTGGGATGACCAATAGTTTAGCATGTGATAGCTCGATTGTATTTCGACCTAAACTTTAAGAACGTTTCGTTGCTTTTGCAGCTGGAGATTCTTTCGACGTGAAATTTCTCTCCCGATATTCTGAAGTGATGTTAAAATCGTTCCAATCTTTTTTCTTATCCACTAAAATGTCGTATATCGGGGATTGAGTTAGTCTAACGTAGCAGAAGTTGTATAACTTCTCAACTGAACAATTTTCCTCGTTTCTCCTCGGAGAATGGTCAATCTGATGTTTTTCAAATTTCTCAAATTACATCGAATCACGAGGATCCTTGCACTGTAATATCGAGTCAGACTGAAATTCAATTCTATTCTATTGTTGTTGATGTACAGGGTGAACCACGAAGTCAATCCAAATTGTCAACCTTCTTTTCACCGAGTTATCAAGGTCACCTTCAGCTATTTGTAGGTGAACCAACCATTCTTTTTACACCTATCTGTTAAGCACCATAAAAAGTATTTCTTCTTCACCTAAATCAACGAAACAATAAAAAAAATATCATTTACCTAGGTTTAAAAAGGTGTCCACTTTGGTATCCTACTTTTCGGATCTTTTTAGATTCAGAAAAAAAAGTTTCTCATGTATGCCAAATTCGTCTTAGTATCCCCTAAAAGATGGGTGTGTAGAAAATCTACGAAAAATTGAAGGTAACCTTGATAACTTCGATAAAGAGGGTTGACAAAAAGGTGTCCACTTTGGTGTCCTACTTTTCTGATCTTTTTAGATTCAGAAAAAAAAGTTTCTCATGTCTGCCAAATTCGTCTTACTTAGTATCCCCTAAAAGATGGGTGTGCACAAAACCTACGAAAAATTGAAGGTAACCTTGATAACTTTGGTAAAGAGGGTTAACAAATAATTTGGTATACCATGGTATAAAAAATCGTAGGTTCACCTGCAAATATCTGAAGGTGACCTTGACAACACTGTGAAAAAATTTGATGCTCATCCGAAGGTCTCCTTGAAGAATAATCTAAGCTTTGTTGTTCACCCTGTACATTGCAGACTAGATAGGCGCGTGACAGATATAATTTTTCTTCTGCTTACAAGAAATTCTGACCGGCAAAGCAATCCTAATCGCTACAACCGCAGAATGCATATCGTAGTGCAAGGAATGAATCTGAATGAACAGAAGCGATCTAACTTCACGGACCTGCAAATTGCGGTTAGTTTCGCCGGGCCATCTCACCCCGGATTGCTATAGATCATCCAATTAGTGCTTAGATGGTTTGTTAGTCGCTTTATTTTTTCTGCGAGAAGAACAACGGAGTTCTAGGGTAAACTTTACTTTAACGTACTCAAAATTTTTGCCTTTCTCCTATAAATTATTATGTATTTTTTGTTATGTAATCCAGTAGATTTGTACCCGGAGAACCTGCAGATCGAAGTTTCGATCCTGTAGGATCAATGGTTCAGAGGTTGTGGTTGCTTAAAGTTGAGCAATTTGCAGTGTTTTTGACTGGTAAGGGCGCCACTTACCGAGCAGAACCGCTAGATGGCAGCACGGGCATGCAGTAATATCGCTAACATAGAGAAAAAATATCTGAGAAAATGTTTGAGAAGAAATATCGTGGAAAATATTTACAAAAACCTAACCCAGACCAGTTAAAACGCAACATTGTGGCCAAAAAACACTGCAAATTGCTCAACTTTAAGCGACCATAACTTTTGAGCCATTGATCCTACAGGATCGAAACTTCGATCTGCAGGTTTCCCGGGCACAAATCTACTGGATTACATACCAAATACATAATAATTTATAGGAGAAAGACAAAAATTTCGAGTCCGGTAAAGTAAAGGGCTGTACCGGGAGACCCGAGATACGTATCTTTCATAATTAATACAACAACACGAGAGTGACAAACGTTTCTCGCGGTCGTACACAGTGTCTAATCGCATCGCATCTACCGTGCGAAAAATACAGGAGAAAAAAAAAAGAATAGCAGAACAAAAAATCTCGAGAGCAGTATTCGTGCAGAGCTGGATTCCTGCGAACACACAGACAAATCTCATTCCACCACATGTCACACCGCTGCGCCCCGCCCCTCTCAGCCCCGCCCCTCACAGACACGCCCCTCTCAGCCCCGCCCACCCAAAAACTTTTAAATTCATTACGAGCTCATACGACCCGACTTGTTCCCGTCGCAAAAACGAAGAAAGTTGCGTGGACAGGTCGCACAGCACTTTTATATTATATATATATATATTATATATATTGTCACTGTATACATCATTATTCTATTAATTCCATCATATGCCCATAGTGCGTACTCTGCATATCGCGCCTTTTTCAAGCGTGTCCGTGTGCGTATGTGCGTGCGTGTGTTCAGTCCGCTGTTGTTTACGTATACTGTGCAGCATCCAAGTTGCTTCAGCTTGTAATTCTTAACGGTAAAGTTCGACGAGATACCGGCGTGGAGTTTCTCTCATCGTGTATGTACATGCATCGCTAGATCAACTGATCGTTGCTAATGGTTTTTTAACACTAGATCTACCAAGGGGGGGGGGGTCGAAATCACTTGCTACTGATTTGTTCTTCTCGAAATATTTAAATTGTAAACGTGTTTGTTTTTTTTCTGAGAGCTTGTTTTAGTGAACTTCTCTGTTGAAGTACACATTTAAAGAAAACTGCTGCGCAATCGAAGCAAATGCAATTTTGTCGTTGTTAGAAGGCGAAGTATCATGCCAATTGCGTTTAGTGCTCGGTAGTTCTAGTGTTTATTAGGACGACCAGACACACCGGCGCTGGGGACGAATCGATGCTTGAAATAGGCGACATTCTTAATTCAATCGAACGCTGTTTTTAAACCGCTTTCTTCCTCGGACGCGAAAGAACTTTGACCCGAACTTTTTGTTTATTTTCGGAGCAAAAGAAACTCGAAGAATTCGGCGCAATACAGTCGAGTCTCGATCTAAGTCCGATCCGCGGTTCGGAGCTGGGACATAGATCGCGAGGGGATACTATTTTTCTGTGTCGGTGAGACAATGATAAAACCTCTTTATTTTTCACTTGTTTTTCCATGAAACTTCACATTTGCGATCTTTTTCTAATCAAAATGACACCAAACGAGACACAATTTGGCCCGTACCTACCGTACACGTGAAGCATGATTTAGAATTTACTAGCAACCCCCCCGGCACGGCTTCGCCCGTGCTAAGAGTGACAAGAATTTAGATTTTGATCTTAGAAAAAAGAAAAAAAAAGAGAAATAGCGTGAAAACCTTGTCCATGAAAAAATACATATATGTGACAAGTTTCATGTTGATCGGTCAAACAGTTTCGAAGTTTATTAATCATATACAAACATCCATTTTTATATATTGAGATTATTAGACACGAGATTTGGCGAAGTTTCCGTTTACGTCCGTGCGCAGAATTGGGTGAAATTTTGCAAATAGGTTCTTTTTTGACTAAAATGATGATTGTCAGAAGGATTTTTGGCGACTCGAAATTTTTTACCATTTTAATATTACTCTCTACCCTACCGACACTACTTCTGTATTTTCGTATACGTGGACGGGCCCCCACCACCTAATCCTAACTAATTCTGATCGCATAATCTTCCCATTGTAGATATTCAATTAATTGTTTTAACAATTGGAATTTCGAAAACATTTTATATTAATTTCCAGAATATACATATTTAATATCTTCAATTCATTGAAAAAATGGATCATCACCAGCTTTGTTGACCTCATAGCGCCAGAAAAATTCGCACATGTGATCTATGATTGAATCATCCTTCATGCCACATCTACTTAGACTCTAGATTGACATTAAAATAGTAAAAGAAATGTATCGGTAATCGAATCGCCAAAAATCCTTCTGACAATCATCGTTTTAGTCAAAAAAAGAACCTATTCCCAAAATCTCATCCAATTCTGAGCACGGACGTAAACGGAAACACAGCCGCGGATTTTATGAATTTGTGACAAAACGAGTAGGTGTAATTTAAAATAGCAAAAATATATTATTTTACAACCTATCAAACATATTAACGAAGAAGATAAATTTCCATTTTACTCCAGATTCAGTTAAGCAGCACAATTTTTGCTGTTTATCAAATATTTAACATACATTTACATAAACAACTTAACATCTCGAAAATATGTTCTCGAAGTAGTAGACGGAAAAATGTGACAAATATCTCAAGAGAATTGATAATAAAAAGGTCAGCATCGTATTGGTATTTTAAACAATACAATAAGTTCTCAATTTTTGCTTCAAAATATTTTTCGCTCGACATCATTTTCTATGCCTTAAACTTACTAGACACCGTCAATTAAACCATCAAATCCAGTTCAGATGATACCGCATTTAGTGTCATTTTAATTCGAAGAAAGCCACAAAGAAGTTGGCGAAAGTCCCATAAAAAAATAATGAAAAATATAGAAGTTTTGTAATTGGATTAGCATGTTTACATTTTACACTGCTCGGCGACCGGACTAAGATCGAGCACCTCCATGGAACTTACAGGAGACCCCCGCCCTGTCCCTCACGGATTTAGTTAAGATTTTACAGAGTTATAGATCTCGTTCCCCTGATTACGAAAATACCCCATTATAGGGGCAGACACTCAATAGTTTTCGAGATATTTGCAATTAAAGTTTCATAATCGTAAAATATCAGTTTAGTTCAGATTTTTACCAAGCTGAACTGCTACGCCGCGCCGCTGGCCCGGGTTCGAATCCCTTCGTGGTAAATTATTTTTTATTGTTTTTTTTCATGGAGAATGCATTTTCAATGTTAAATAAATTCTAAATAAAATATTTTTATTCGCTAAAGGACTAATTGAAAATGATACTTATAATAATTAACATTAACCGCTCTGATTACTATTCATTGCATTTATTCTATTTTGTATTTGTATTTATATTTATATTTGTTGTTTTGTTATGTATTATTCTAATATTATTATTGTTTTATAATTATTATCTTTTGTATATGTAGTAATAGATCTAGTGTTTCTTCTATAAAATAATAAGTATCATTTTCAATTAGTCCTTTAGCGAATAAAAATATTTTATTTGAAATTTATTTAACATTGAAAATGCATTTTCCATGAAAAAAAAACAATAAAAAATAATTTACCACGAAGAGATTCGAACCACTTGGTAAAAATCTGAACTAAACTAATATTTTACGGTTATGAAACTTTAATTGCAAATATCTCGAAAATTATTGAGTGTCTGCCCCTATAATGGGGTATTTTCGTAATCAGGGGAATGAGATCTATAACTCTGTAAAATTTCAACTAAATCCGTGAGGGAAGGGCCGGGGGTTCTCCTTGTTAGATCAAGACTTTACTGTGCTGTATAGAACGTACCTCAGCGTTTGCAGCTCATTAAATCGGTAGCAAGCATTTTCTACTTATCATTTTCTCGGAACTGAATAAAGAAATCTTTTGAAAAATTCTTATTTTCTAAACGAAGCGACTGGAAAACAATTAAATGTCAATAATGTTCACATCACACCCACTGAATCGGTAATAAGCTTTGCTTGTTATAAGCTAATATACTTGTGGTTTAAAGTCGATAAAGAAAATTGCTGATTTTCGAATGTACTTTCGAGAAAATAAGTGGATCAGGTAAACGAACGCGCGACAAGATCAGGTACGTGAAATCCCGTAAACGAGGTTGGACATGTAAATAATATCGCTCACATGTTGTATCATACTGTTTCAAGCCTGTCCAGTTTTTCCCCAGCACCGCAACGAACCACCTCCGTCGCACAAACTTCGTTCTGTCAATGTAATTCTCGTACGGACGTGTGTGTGACTACAGAATGGTGTTTTTCTTTCTAACTCGATCACCCGCGACAACCAAGAGAAACAACTTTCGGAAAAACAAAAAAGCAGCGATTCGGTAAATACGTCGTCGCGCCTCGATCGCTCGAACTGCGAGGCTAATCGAACTAACGCTTTACGAACGGAGACCCCTATATCGCGTTCACCTTTTGATCATTGAATATGCGGCGAACGTGGGGAATTCACGAATTCCGAATTCACCGTTTCGCGCTACACGTCGGCCGCGGTAGATGTTTCACCGTGAAAAATGCTTTTGAAATTGTCGCGGCGAGAACGATTCGTGCAACTCTGACAATACATTCTGCGAGGAGCGTTGGAAATCGCTTCGGAACGTTTCGACGGTGCCGTTATTTATGTTAATCTCATTGGAAAATATACAGTGGGTGCGCAAAGTACACGCACACCTTTCAAAAACGAATAACTGTCTCAAAATTCGACCTAACAGCTTGTCAACAAGCGTGTAAATAATTTTTTTAAATTTTTTATCTGTGCCATTAATGAAAATTTTCGAGTGCAATGAATATTTCAATAATATCGTTTCGTCTGTGCTGTATATTATCTTGATCCATGTGATCGCAGAATTTGTCGGTATATCCGCGAATCGATTGTAAAGGTGGGATCTCCTAAGCGCGTCAGGTCGTAGCCATTTGCATCCCATACTCCATTTGTCGTCTAGACGCAAGCTATTGCTTCTGAAGTTTGACGAACGGAGTATAAGAGGCCCCAGGATCTCAGAACGCGCGTGTGGGCGCAGCCATTTGCAATCCATACTCCATTCGTCGTAACTTCCTGCCGTGTGTCTGGACGCACGAGTTTGTTTTCGCGACGGATAGAGTATGAGACTCCAGGATCGCAAAACGCTGCGTCCGGACGCAGTTAGGAGATCCCACGTTTAACCGGCCTCGCATCCTCTTTCGTAAAGTGTTTCAACGGGGCTGGCGAATTCGTGGTACGCATCGATCGCTGGTTAACGCACGATCCGTTATGCTCTCGATAAAACCTGGCCACGAGGGGCGCATCTCGTGACGCCACACGTTGCGTATTTGTGCAACCGCCATAAAACGTCACACAACCGGGAGAAAACGCGCGCGGTACATAGATCGTTGGATCGTAATTCTCGGAGACACACGGTCCCCTTCCTTTATTCTTAGAAGAGCATGTTGGTCGCAGCTCTTTTCTGCAAGAACTATCGCTAACGCTTGCACACGTCGCATCTTTCAGCTTGTTTTCGCCATGATCGACTTCTCATTTGCCAAATAGCTAGCCTAGCTGGAAGTATATACAAGTAGTATCAACAGCGATCGATGCCACGATAGAACGAACGCTATCCGGCCGCGCGTTTCAGGCCAACGAGTAATTACTTCTAACGTGATTCTCTATTAACCTAAATGGTTTCGGTGATCTGAGTGAGAGACCGTGAATTTTCCTCCCTCCAAACACCCCCCACCGCTACGAACCCGTTCGCCAACCACAGAATACCCCGCAGTGAACATAAACGGAACCAATCTTCTTGCACTGTTGACATTATTCTTGTTTTGACTCTTGAGACCCCCAACGACCGGCTAGGGTGGGGCTAAAGGCACCCTTTTCTCCCGTGAACCTGCGGGAAAATCGCGCGGTAACAGTTCTCGAATATTTCGTAGGAACTGTGCAAGTGTTTCGATTTATTTGTGCAGAGTGAAAATTGTTTTGTTGAGTGTCAAAGTCTTTAATACTCTATAATCGAATCTTTTATGTAATAGAAAACTGAGCAAGTGTCTCTTTCAAAATGAATAGATGTTTATCGGACAAATCGTTTCTTAAAATAACCGGCTAGTCCAGTCAATGAATGCTCATAAGGGAGGTGTAGAGGAAAATGGAAGAGAGGAACACAATTTTTAACTTTGGGACTTTGTTTGGACTAGTTAGGAGGTAAACATACTAAAAATCCCCTTTTTTGGTTTTCCGCTTATATCTCGGAAACTATGTGTCCTAGCGATAAGATCATTCTATACAAAATTAAAGCTGACAAAATATGCCACAAAATTGATTGGATTCATTTTTTGCTATCTCGCATAGTTTCCAAGATATCCGCGCTCAAAGTTCACTAATTGTGAAAAAGAAGAGCCTTATTTGACTAGCTAACTCTTCAGCACAATTAGTGAACTTTGAGCGCGGATATATCGAAAACTATGCGTAATAGCGAAAAATTGAATGGAATCAATCTTATGGCACATTTTGCCAGCTTTCATTTTCTATAGAATGGTCTTATCGCTAGGACGCATAGTTTCCGAGATATAAGTGGAAAACCGAAAAAGGTGACCTTCTACGTGCCCCCCTGCACCTCGCTCACCTCCTAGGAGTTTGTTTACCTCCTAACTAGTCCAAACAAAGATACAAAGTTAAAAATGGTGGTCCTTCCATTTCCCTCTACAACTTTTCGGTGACTGGACTAGGCAATACAAGACAGAAATACAGCTTGAACGAAAAATATTGCCGAATGGTCCTGGATTCTGTAACGAAAATTCATTAGTAGACTCCGGATTTTATGCATTCACAAACAGTAGTTAACTTGGAAAAATAATGTATCGTGTTCACTTCAACGAAAAGGCATCGTATAAAAGACGAAAGACGTCTAAAAGATGTTGAACGATCGTTCGCGAAGGAAAATCGGTAGCTTTCTGGCCTGTCAGCTCCATCCTGCCCAGCCCCGTTGTCCGAATAATAACAATGTTCGATGTCATTTCACCGATTTCATACAGAATCACTAATATCGACTAGCGACTGTACGCAACACGTTCCGCTATAGTAGTTGAGGGACGGGATTAACTATAACTCGATCGTTTCTACGCCAACAGATTTTCGTTCGAGCACAATTCGACTATGATCCGTTGGAGGACGAGCTGATCCCGTGCGCGCAGGCCGGGATCGCGTTCAAGACCGGTGACATCCTCCAAATCATCAGCAAGGACGATCACTATTGGTGGCAGGCGCAGAAGGACAACGCGGCGGGTTCCGCGGGCCTGATACCTTCGCCTGAACTCCAGGAGCGGCGCATTGCTTACATGGCGATGGAGAAGAACAAACAAGAACAAGGTAAACAATGTTGCACCGGTTCGGATCGTTTCGAACCTGATTAATCGTTTTGAAAAAGGGCCTCGCTCGTTTCCACTTGATCTTTTCCATCGTGTCCCCACTGTCGTCGAGATAGAGAGGCTGACAAGAGTGTCCGAGATACAGGGTTGTCGAGGGAAATCCGGGAAAGTCGTTCGATAGAGAGGAACACAGGAAATTCTTTCGTCAGTTTGTGCAAAAGTAGAGGACTGTGTGAAGCAGAGGTCCCCTCCACAGCGCACTCTTCGAACCGGATGAGGGGAGGGAGTACGTAACGCGTCAGAGGGGAATAGGGTTGTAGAAAGGGAAGGTAGTGTGGGGACACCTTAAGGGTGACGGTCCGTATTTGACCTTGGCCGAACGCCAGTGTGGTAGTACCCTCACACACCGTTAGAAACTGTATACGTACACGAGGTTGCAAGGGTTTCGTAGTTTTCAAAATACGTCTCGCTAATGCACATTTGGGGCCCGTACGTAGTCACAATCGATAGATGAAAGACCCACAAATTGCGGTCAGCCCCAAAAATGGCCTACTTTTGCGTATTCGAGGCGTAATTTTCATTATTCGGCAGCATGTAGCGGAATTCGACAAATATTGGACGGCGCGACAGTGCTGCCACAGTCAAGACACATACATTTTCTTAAATATCGAGAGATTTAGGGTTTCTATAGAAAAACATGAATCAGAGCACCAATTCAGGGACACATACAATGTCAATGCAACCTTTATTATGTTAAACTATACGTGTTTAAACACACATTTTTGAAAACCACGAGTACGGTGAAACTACATCCCTAAACGGAGGGTTTCGGCACAAGTATCAGTTCCATTTCGGCATTTTTAGCTAGGATCGCTAGTGTATTTCTGAAGTTTTACTCACTGTTTTACCGATACAGTGACTGAATCGGTAAAACAGTGAGTTCCACCGTACTTCGTAGTTTTCAAACTGTGTGTTTAAACACGTATAGTTTAACATAATAAAGGTTGCGTTGACATTGTATGTGTCACTGAATATGCGGCCAGCTTCTTTTTTTTCTATGGAAACCCTAAATCTCTCGATATTTAATAAAATGTATGTGACTTGACTGTGGCAGCACTGTCGCGCCGCCCGATATTTGTCGAACTCCGCTACATGCTGCCGAATAATGAAAATTACGCCTCGAAAACGCAAAAGTAGGCCATTTTTGGAGCTGACCGCAATTGGTCGGTCTTGTATCTATCGATTGTGACTACGTAGGGGCCCCAAATGTTTGAAAAGTACGGAACCCTTGCAACCTCGTGTACGTATACAATGTCTAGCGTTGTGTGAGGGTACCACCACACTGGCGCTCGACCAAGGTCAAACTCAGACCCACACCCTTAATGCCTGTTGTCGAGGACAGCGATATTCGTTCAAGATACGAAGCAGATTAGCAGAGTATGCATATTATCAGATTGCTTGGAATACTACTCTCGCGGTCGCAGTTCTGAATTGTTTTTTCGTCTTCGGTGACTCTCGTTTCATTTTTCCGATAGCGAAGTTATTCCAGTGAAGATCAACGTTCCACGGATGTTTAACGTAATACCAGGAAACAGTTTCTTTATTTTTTTTTTTTTTTTTAACCAGCATCGTAAGATCGAATTTGCCTAGGGTAATCATAGGTTCCAGCAGATCGCATTGTATCGAATGAAATTTTAATGACAATCGATACCGTCGCGTTTTACCATTGCCTTATCGATCCATTCTCAAACCTATCACGTTTAATTCTTCGATTATGTCTCCACTATTCTCGCTACTGTCATGAAACGAATGTGCTGGTGAACATGATGTCATGTATGTGTTATTAGCTGTGCGCAGGTTGTCAATGAAGCATGTAGTATCGTTCGATGTCAGTCATTTTATACCGTACGTATCGATTGGAATCGGACATCGTGAAATCGGCAGCTGCTGCGAAAAAGAAAATCATCCGGTTGTCTAAAAAACGAAACCCAAAATCTGATTGTACCGTAGCTACACCGCCGACTATAATATAGTCAGGAATTAATTTAAGAGTCTTGAAGTTAACGGTCTCGTAAGATGTCACATTGCTGTTTCTATTTCAGATGAATGTCTCGCAATTAGGATACTCGAATTTGTTGAGATTGTTCGTGAAGTATACGTAGCGTTTCTGTTTCTCTTATTTAACAAACTAGTCGTTACTACTTAGCGAATTTCGTTTAATGATTTCTTAGAAAGATAGAGTATAATAGTGCGACATATGTTTTTCACCGTAGTTTGATCAACAAATGAATTTCTCGATTAAAGTAGACGCATGATGGATAAAAGGACGACGTTCGACGATTACCGAACGAACGTAGTCGAAATGTTTTTGCAAACTACTGCTCCAAAAGTACCATTTCACATACACGCGTGTTTTATGCGTTTCCAACAAGATTACCGAGAAGAGATTACGACAACACCTGTGCGAGATTTTTTTCTGTCGCAAAATTTCACGTCCGGTCAGAAGTAGAGATGCTCATTTCACGTGTATTGAAAATACACGTGTACCAAAATATGTATACGGATAATACGCGTATGGCTGCTCTTTACTTCACCGGACTCAAAATTCTTGCCTTTCTCCTATAATTTATTATGTATTCGGTATGTAGATTTGTACCAGGGGAATCTGCATATCGAAGTTTCGATCCTGTAGGATCAATGGTTCAGAAGTTATGCTCGCTTAAAGTTGAGCAATTTTCAGTGTTTTTGCTCTGGCACGCGTTAATGCTGATAATATAGAGCGGGTATTACGATTGTTGTTTGAATGTTGGAAGACATGGCCACGATGTTGCGGTTTAACTGGTCTGGGTTAGGTCTGGGTTAGGTTTTTGTAAATATTTTTCGCCATATTTCTTCTAAAACATTTTCTGAGATATTTTCTCTATGTTAGCGATATTACTGTGTGCTCGTGCTGCCATCTGGCGGTTCTGCTCGGTAAGCGGCGCGCGATCGTCGCTACAAACCAATATGGCTTCGCCCTTACCTGTCAAAAACACTGCAAATTGCTCAACTTTAAGCAACCATAACTCCTGAACCATTGATCCTACAGGATCGAAACTTCGATCTGTAGGTTCTCCGGGTACAAATCTACTGGATTACATACGAAATACATAATAATTCATAGGAGAAAGGCAAAAATGTTGAGTCGGGTAAAGTAATGTTTACCCACGCGTACAACTGTGAACTTGAATATACGGGTACACGTGTATTTCGGTGCGCGTGTACACGTTCACTTCAGTACCCTCGTATCCGTGTATAAAGAAGTGAACGGATTAAAATACGGATATATATTAGTACACGTGAACACGTGAATACGTGTATCCTCGATACACGTCCAAAACCGTGATCTCTAGTCAAAAGTGCAACATCAGGAGATACACTAGTGTGCAAAAAAAAAAAGAAGCACCCAATATAATCATCAGATATAATGACAAACAATATTTGCATGCAGAAATTGTGTTGTACAATTATTGACTTATTGCATTTAAAGTATCAGATAATCCGAAATAACACATAAATGTATATAGAGAGTGTTCATTTCGAAAAGTATGAACGATATTAAAAAAGTGTAAAACACGTGTGCAAGGATTTCGAGGGTTAAAGGGGGGTCGGGCAGTTTTTGATTTGGGTGGCGGTTTCAAGGTCGTTTGGAGATCAACTATGTTGTTTGAAATGGAAACCTGCGGATACAAACGTGCGTGGATAAATAAAAAAGTGTCCTACGAAAATTGCTGGTCTCTTTAAGTACAATAAGACCCCATGATAAAAAATATGGGTTCCCAGTTGAAAAAACAAAGTTGACCTTAAAATCACCTTGAAAAACGCCACTCAAATAAAATCCTTCGACACGTGTTTTACACTTTTTAATATCTTTCATACTTTTCCAGATATTCGGCTGGAAAGTTTTCAAACGAACACCCTGTATATTCTCAGAACTATTCAATTAAACAGCGGAATCCTTTTCCAAAACTTATTGAGTCCTCATTCGTTCTTGACGCTTCTCGATAAAACATGGCCGAGTGCTTCGTTCCTTTGCACAGTAGCGTACGTGTAACGAGTGAACGGGAAGGAAAGACGCGCACGGTAGTACACGCTTAATTGTCCGGGCCGAATGCGGTCGTGGCGAGTTCCAATCGGCCCGTTCGAAGCGCAGTCCGAGGTCCCATTGTTTTGGAATCGGTGGGGACAGCGGCGGACACTTAAGCGTGCACTATAGAAAAGTCGCGATCTAGCTCCCATGGCCTGTTCCGAGCAGGGACAGCGATCGTGTAGGGAAACTATTTTTTATGACCGCGTCGATCGCGTCGAAAGTACAAAAGAACGTAGAAAAGAACTTTTTTGAGGAGTTCCTTGGCCCCTCGCGGGGATTCCCCCCAGTGGAATGGGTAGGCGAAGGGACAGTGATCGTGGAGGTCCTCGGGGAGCTAGATCGCGACTTAACCGAAGTGTATTTTGCGATTGGTTGGAAATAAGGTGTCGTTCGGGTCTGAAGAGAAGAGACTCGGGACTTCTTGTTCTATCTGATCCCTACCTTGCTCGCGTGACCTTCCGACGCGGCCCAAGCGTTTCAAAACATTCTGACGCGTATCTTCATCTCCACAGAACCGAAACAGGTGTTGCAGCCTACTCGGCCAATGGCGAGAATGCGTGTGACTCGACTAATAAGATGTTTTTCCCATTCGTTCCGAGTCTCTTCTCTCCAGACCCCAACGATAGGAGGTGCGAGTGGATCGGGAGAGAACGTTGTTTAGATTTCTATTCGGACGATAGCGAAACGGTACGGTAGCTCCGAGTATAAATAATTAGCTGCAGTGATACACTTGTTGTTGTGTGTTGTGCGGGGCTAGATGCTGAAGGAGAAGGAGGATGTTCTTCTCACACCGAAGGCTGCGACGGTTCGACAGGTATGACTCTGCCTTCAGGTATACAGTGCGTAGAGTCACGTAGAACCGTGTAGTCCGCATGAAGTACAAAATACTCGTCCCGTGCTTTCAATGCACGCATTCATTCGACGGGAGTTCCAAGGAACGCTTTACTGTAGCAACCAATACAAGGAATACGACTCGGTGTCATATATCCACTCGGGTGGCTCTTATTTGCGACTTTTCAATTTCTTTCACGACACCCCCCTCCACCAGGTTTGCTTCAAATAATTTAAAACAATCTGTGCAAAGTTTGAGCTCGATTGGATAACAGGAACACGTGACCCAAGACTATCAAACAGTAAAACAATTAATGAAATTGTTTTTTTTCGAATATTTTCTAAACTATTTACCGAGTCGAAAAATATGTTAGACGAAACATGTAGATCTGGACAAGACGCGTCTTTTTTGTCGTATTGCTTTTTTTCGTAAACCGAATGGTTTACGCGAAAATTGAGAAAAACTTTAGACCAAAATCCACAAATTTTTCCTGGAATTTTCAGTTTCATTATCTTTTGTCGATAAACATTGGCGAAAAATGTGATTTTTTTTAACTTGCGGATCTTACTGTTTTCTAATTGCAGACTATTTTGCAGGAGATTCCATATATTCCTTTTTTTATGTCTTAAAAAGTCTCCAGATTGCAGAAAAATGGTTGGGTTTTGATCGGAAGTTTTCCTCAATTTTTTCGAAAACCGTTTGTCTTGCGGAAAAATGTCATATGACATAAAAGACGCAGCCTGTCCGGATCTACAGATTTCGTCTAACATATTTTTAGATGCGGTAAATAGTTTAGAAAATATTCATTATTTTAATGTTTAATCGTCTTGATAGAACCCACCCTTTGCACTTTCGTTTTAATAATTTTTAACAACTCTGGGTGGTGCCGTAAAAGAAATTTCGACACAAACGTATGACAAGAGTAAACAGGAGCCACCCCAATGCCCACGTTCAAAGAAACGACAAGAAACAAAAAAAAAAAAGAAAAATAGAAACCGCCAATTCACCGTGCGAACGATCAACAAAAAGACTTTTTCCAAACAGCGAGCAATCATTCGCCACGCGATTCATCGTCACGAATCACCTGGACTTGGCATAGTCAGTGATGCTTCCCTGATTGTACGCGTTCCACGCGCCATTTTCTCGGTCCGTGATACCACCCCATGGTCTTCGCTGCGGATCACCGAAAACCAACACGGCAATTTCGCAACAAATAAATAACGTGTCGTTGTTGAATCGCTTCGAAATTTGCTGACAAAAAGGAAAGTTTGGCTGAACTTCACCTTACGAGACCACATATTTTGCCCCCTTTTCTCGTAAAATCCCGTAGAATTTGACAAGACAATACCAGAAATCCAAGTTCTAACGTTAGGAACTCATTGGTTCAAAATTTATAACTAGACACCGGATTTTACGCATTTGTGAGAAAAACGACTGGATGCAATTCAAAACAGTTGAAAGATTCAAAGACTCAAAGAAAGAGTATTAACATATTATTTTGACTACATTAAAATTATTAGTGAAATATATATATATAATATATATTTAGCTCCTGTGTTTTGCAATTGATGCACAAACTTTTTATTTTGCAGAATCTTGATGCAAAATAAAAACTTTCTCTCTGATTTGCAACAAACTCCAGTGAAATAGATGTTTATTTTCTTTCTTATTATGTTTAATACGTTGAAAATTATATAATAACAGTTTTTGCCATAAATTCATCAAATCCGCTGTCTAGTTATGAGTGTTTAAACTTGAGCGATTCTCAGCGATTTCGATAGGTAAGGGCGCCGCCATATTGGTATGTAATCAGGCACCGTCCAACCAGCGGAGCCGCTAGAAGGTTGGTCAGGGTTAGGTTCGTGTTTGGAGGGTGGAATCTACGTTATCGACATCACCGTATTCTTGCGAAAACACTGAAATCGTTCAACTTTAAACACTGATAACTTTTGAACCGTTCATCTCCCAGGATCGAAACTTGGATTTTCGGTATTTTCTCGGCTAAATCTACTGGACTACATAGGGAAAGGACGAAAATTCCTGGTTACGCAAGGCGAAGTTGAGCCGAAAGTTTTAGTTTTCGACTCTCGACTCTCGAGGTGTACTCACAGACATTAGCGCTTTGTTCGATCGAATTACTGTTACTGTGTAAGCTTCTGTTACGAGTCCTATGCATATTAATTAATGATTGATATTCGATATTAGGAATGATTGTATGGGCATGTTACACGTAATCCGGTTGAGAACGTTCGCCGCTGTTCCAGAACCGCGTACAACCGCGGGGGTGTCATTGTATTATGTTTCTTGCCGATCATTTCAAGCAAGTAAACTGGCTTCTTACATGAAACACACAGCAGGAACGACTGGTTCCCAGGATCCGAGAGATCGATCCGGTGCGAATACCGGATTATTCGCACGGCTAATTCGAACGAGTTTAATCAGACAGTGTACCTTGGTAATATTAGTGCCCCGAGATATTAGAGATCCTGATAGAGCTAACTACCATGCTGGTGAAATACGTATTGTGCTAAATTCCCCAACTATTTTAGCCCATTTGTCTACAGGGTGTCTCAAGATGGTATAAACGTGGAGGGGATGATTCTACATCAGAAAATATAGAGGAAATTTCTTTAGGCCCTTCGGGCCTAGCCGATTAAGATGGTCAAAACTACCCTTAGAGGTTTTTCAACGGCTCTTGAACCATTCGAAAGCTGACCAATAAAAACCCATCTGAGTACCAAAAACTCCAAAATTATTTTTGTATATGTATTTTACTAAAAAATATTATTTAAATATTTCTAAAACATGAAAAAATATTGTTAAAATCATATATGTAAGCCATATAATAAGAAATTGAGAAAATAAAAAATAATGCATGGTAAAAAAAAACTTCGTGGTGGGCAGGGATTTGAACCCTAGCATATCTGTAATTCGATGCCTTAACAATTGCGCCAACCGGTGATGTATATATTCCACAGGAGACGATTTTTTCACTCTTTCAAATCGCATTTCTGAGGTAAAAAAAATTGCTGAATTCAATGTGGTAACACTAATTAGAGCTTAATGTACCCCCACGGTAAAACCTGCAAGTCTAGCTTTCCTTCTAGCAGCAAAAACGTCGAAGCAGTTTGGTTTTTATTGTTTTTGACAATGATCTCCCACAACAATTAATCTGAAAAAAATCTAGGACACTGCTTTTGATGGTAGCTTGTTAGGGCACAAAACAGTAAAATAGCATGTTTTCATATTTTTGAGAAATCTTCATTTTTCCGACGTTTTGAGTGTTCTTCATTTTTCACGACCATAGTTTGTAACCAAAAAATCTGAAAAAATTCTATAAAATGCGTCTTAAGACCCGACACGTGCCACATTTTTTTCAGAATTTTAGAAAACATCCGAAAGCGGAAAATGAGCGGAAAAGCGCGAAATCTAATTTACCCTGTAACTACCCTCACGGGCAAGCTAGAGGGCTGAAATTTTACTCAGATGGGTTTTTATTGGTCAGCTTTCGAATGGTTCAAGATTTGAAAACCTCTAAGGTCTGTATCGACCATCTTAATCGGCTAAAATTCAGGATATTCTTAGAATAGGAATCGTCTGACGTGTCTGTTCATGACCAACTCATTCTACTTCTTAAAAACAGTCTCAAAAACAGAACTTCGTATCGAAAAATCTTCTAAAATGAACCGTTAAATAAATATCAATTTGCGCAGAGGAAAAAGTGGTTTCAAATGTCCTCAGGAATCATCCTTTCCAACGAAATACATTTTTGGGACATTCCGTATTTTATGTACAGGGTGATTCAAAAGTATATTTCAAAATTGTTTTTTTTACTGCATTCTATAGTACTCATCGCGACGAACAGAAGTCTCAATGGAACTGTAGGGGCCTCAATTCAACCGTTCTCTTAGAAAACGTCTCTAAAGATTCGCCAACTGTTTTATTCCATATGTCTACAGGGCGACTTAAAACGACCCGTCAAGTTCGCGTGCCTAGTGTTCTCAAGAAGTAGAATGAGTCGGTCACGAACAGACGCGCGAGACGATTCCTATTATTCATTTAGAAATTTCTCGGAAAGGAGGAGACAAATAAAAAAAATTTGTTCTATATTGTCTCGTGTATAATTGAAACACCCTGTAGACATATGAAATGAAATAGTATACGAAACTTTAAAATCGTTTTCTAAGAGAACGGTTTAGAAACGTTTATAAACTCCAAACGCATAAAGATCCGCAGTCTACATACACATTTGTTCGATAACATATTTTCCATTCTCTTCTATTACTTTTTGCCATTTTTAGGTGACTTATCATGTTAATCGATAAACCTATGATAGATATCTTAATTTTATCTTTGAATTTTGATTTAAATACGCTACGAACTTCCGTTCCAACCTGATACAGTAAATCCTCTACGGTCGCAAAAGCCTTGGGGAGGTTCTTTTGCAAAGTTCGTAGGCGGTCACTATTTTTTTTGAGCTTCAAAGACCGAGCCGAACGTAGAGAAGCGACCGCGACTCTCCGCGTCTCTTTCTTTCCCACACTCTGTCCTTCCTTGCGCCCGAAACGTTCCTCGTCAATGAAACCACTAAATACAGTTGAAATTACATCGTGTTTGGTCTTATTTTAATTAGAAAAGTGCCACAAATATATTGGTGACAGTTTCATTAAAAAATAAGTAATAATAAAGAAGATTAAATATTGGTGTTACATTGTGAGGACGCACGGGCCTTTGAACTGCGCCGACGCGACGACTGCGACTCTCCGCGTCTCTTCCTTTCCCATACGCTGTCCTTCCTTGCGCCCGAAACGTTCCTCGTCAATGAAACCACTAAATACAGTTGAAATTACATCGTGTTTGGTCTTATTTTAATTAGAAAAGTGCCACAAATATACTGGTGAAAGTTTCATTTAAAAATAAGTAATAATAAAGAAGATTAAATATTGGTGTTACATTGTGAGGACGCACGGGCCTTTGAACTGCGCCGACGCGACGACTGCGACTCTCCGCGTCTCTTTCTTTCCCACACTCTGTCCTTCCTTGCGCCCGAAACGTTCCTCGTCAATTAAACCACTAAATACAGTTGAAATTACATCGTGTTTGGTCTTATTTTAATTAGAAAAGTGCCACAAATATACTGGTGAAAGTTTCATTAAAAAATAAGTAATAATAAAGAAGATTAAATATTGGTGTTACATTGCGAGGACGCACGGGCCTTTAGTAGTGGTTCACACCTATATACCCGAGCCGAGATCAGATTACTACAGTGGAGACAGTAGCGCGTTATAACTAGTTGGGGCCTTGGGCAAAGTAGAATGTCGGGGCCCCTAACCCCAACGAAATCACTTTGTGAGAAAAACGTAGATTTAGGATCTTGGTTTGTGTTCGGGGCCCCCTTTTGCTTGGGGTCTCAAGTTGCCCATAGGGTAACGCGCCACCGAGTGGAGGGGATATTTTTTTGCATTTATCGTGTTGGACCTTTTTGCGACTATAGAGGATTTACTGTACTTTGATGTCGCTGCTTATGCAGTCCCTTACGGTGCCGCCTGTTGCGGCCGCCTTTCTGTATCATAGCACGGCACGGCCCTGATCGGGTAACGCAAACATTAGCGAAGATTGTTTAACGTTGAACCCGAGAAACGCAAGTTTTATTGGCAACTCGTAGGACACACTGTTCCATAGACAGAGACGAGAACACTTTTTGTCCGTGAAACATCGACGAAGCGGTGGTAGAGTCTCTCTTTGCTTAACTTGATCATTATGTGTACAGCAAGATAATACTCTTCGTCACACGAAATATGTTTTCCCGCGGCGTGCTTCGATGCATGCTCTCGCTACGTTTCATGCACTTACGCTTGTTTCACACGATTCCACTCGCAAGCACATCGTCACAGCATCATCATGATGAAAGTTTGAACGAGAGTTCCGGCTTTTGATTGTCAATCGAGAATCAACGTCTCGAGGTCACCGTCCAATTTCCATTCGACGATCACCTGAAATCTGTTCGGCGACGAACTTCCGAAATGTCGAACGACCGAGAAATTCAACGTAAAGAATCGTGTGTATTTGTCTACGTACTCGGTACCACCGATCGAACTTTCAACTATGTCGACGGAACAAATGATAAATTAATTTACAGGTGATTTTTCATTCTCGCGGGTCTCCGGGAAAAAATCCGAAAAGGCTTCATCTCTGCTCCATGTTTCAGACTTCATTTGTTCGATGATTTTCCACGAAATCTTACGGTCTTTTCATTTCCCAGGAAAATTCCCGCTGTTGACGCTTTACCGACCGGAAGCCTATTCAAACGGGCTTCGAAATTTTTCTGAATAACGTTGGAGAGACTCCATTGTTTGTTATCAAAACATTCATTACGAAACCTTTAACTAAAAAATGCTGTACTTCGTTGAAAGATTCCTGAGATCATTTGAAGAAAATCTTCATTATTTACCAAATTTATTTATTTCTTCGGGTATATATCATTGGAAAATGGCCAAAAATTTCGATACACACCATGCTTGTTTATAAAATAATGTGAAATAGTTATTTGTTAGTTATACCTGCCGTCACGAGAGAACCGTACCGTTTCGCGCAGCTTGGAAGCTGGTGGGGGCGCAGCGAGCCTGTCATCTCTCACTCCACTACCCACTCCCCACTTTCTTGAACCAATTAGGGCGAAGATGCGCAGCGACGAACGAAAACTGGTCTTCATGCGGTACGGTTCTCTCGTGACGGCAGGTGTAGTGCTCCGTAAACCTACTGTTAAATACAGATAGGTTTTAAATAATCTATACAATTTCGTTGACTACGTAAGGGTTAAACAAAGCCGCGAAGATGGTTTTCCCAAAGTTTAAATCGCGTCAGGAATCATCCGTTTCAAGGAAGTACATTTTTGGGACAGACTGTGGATTTGTTTAAGTCAGTGCTCGGATTTATTTACTCACGACGGCCGAGTTTCGAAGGCTACGCCCCCGACCCGGCCCCTCGCGTCCTAATCAGTGTCGCCAGATCGAGGAAATCGAAGGATTACAGTTTACCCCCTCTCTGATGACCAGATCAGTCTACGGCACGGACACCGTGGTCTACGCCAGGCATGGGCAGAAATAGCACGCGTGCTAGTGATTTTCAAGGAGTACCCCCACTTCTCCCGGCCGCGCGTCTCAATCCCCTTGGCGGCCATAGTTGCTCCGAGCACTTGGGCCGCCACGGGGAGCGAGACGCGCGGCCGGGAGAAGTGGGGGTATTCCACAGATATTCCTTGAGATTCCCTAGCCCGCGTGCTATTTCTGCCCATGCCTGGTCTACGCACTGATATATATACTATGGATACGGTATTCGGGTCCTAGCCACGTCGGGAATTGATCGTAGAATACAATGCCAGTGCCGCCAGGGAGTGTCAGGCGTACTACAAAGCAGCGCCACCTGAAGGGATCCTCTATACTTTGCCATGAGTTCGCGTCCCTTCAGGTGGCGCTGCTTTCAATCGAGTTGATTGGACGAATTCGAACACCATGGTGTCGATGGCGTCCAATCAACTCGATTGAAAGCAGCGCCACCTGAAGGGACGCAAACTCATGGCAAACTATAGAGGATCCCTTCAGGTGGCGCTGCTTTCAATCCAGTTGATTGGACGCCATCGACACCATGGTATTCGAATTCGTCCAATCAACTCGATTGAAAGCAGCGCCACCTAAAGGGACGCGAACACATGACAAAGTATAGAGGATCACGGAGGTGAAGAGGAGTACGGGGGATATAGTACGCCTGATACTCCCTGGCGGCGCTGGCATTGTATTCTACGAGCAAAAAATGGCGTCCAATCAACTGGATTGAGAGCAGCGCCACCTGAAGGGACGCAAACTCATGGCAAACTATAGAGGATCCCTTCAGGTGGCGCTGCTTTCAATCGAGTTGATTGGACGCCATCGACACCATGGTATTCGAATTCGTCCAATCAACTCGATTGAAAGCAGCGCCACCTATTGGGACGCGAACACATGACAAAGTATTGAGGATCACGGAGGTGAAGAGGAGTACGGGGGATATAGTACGCCTGATACTCCCTGGCGGCGCTGGCATTGTATTCTACGACAGGCATGGGCAGAAATAGCGCCGAAGCTAGGGAATTCTCGGTGGACGCCTACTTCTCCCGCCCGCGCGTCTCGCTCCCCGTAGTGGCCATAGTCCCGCGGAGCTCTTCAGGCCCGTACCTACCACACGCCGTATGCACTGCGCGTGGCGCGTTGGGGCGACTCGCGTACCCATAGGTTTCCACATTACCCATGAGGTACTATACTCAATGCGTTTTTTTTGTAAGTGGTTTCCCCTGTAGGCCTATTCCACTGCGCGACACGATAATTTTGAAAAAATAAATGTGGAAAATTGTCATGGGTAATGTGGAAACCTATGGGTACGCGAGTCGCCCCAACGCGCCACGCGCAGTGCATACGGCGTGCGGTAGGTACGGGCCTGAGGAGTTCCGCGGGACTATGGCCACCACGGGGAGCGAGACGCGCGGGCGGGAGATGTAGGCGTCCACCGAGAATTCCCTAGCTTCGGCGCTATTTCTGCCCATGCCCGTTCTACGAGCAATTACCGACGGAAGGCTGTGCAGCTGGCTTATGGCAATACCGTATCCATAGTATATATGTATATCAGTGGGTCTACGGTCTTAGTGGGGGACGTCGGCAGATGAGGTACAAAACCGGCCTCATTTCCTCTCCTCCTTTTCCCCTTCCACCCATTGCAGCATCATGCGCACACTTCAACGTCCCCCACTCCAAATCGGAGACAAAATCAAAGAACTTTCGATAGAAATGAGGTAGAGCGACGAAATTTTTTTAAAATTAAAGCTGAAACTTTGCAGAATATGGGAAAAATAGGGAGATTATGGTAAGAACGTTTTTTAACGTTGAGAAAATTCGTTAAACCTCCACAATTTCAAGAAAATTGTGGTTTTTCCAATAGCACGCGTGGAAAAATTTTTTTTTGAACATGCTGTACTTCATTTCCTGTAGATTTTTTCACGCTGATTTCAAATCTGGTCTCAAAATTTTTCTACGACCTCAGGATATTGCAAAATCGATTTCTTGAAATCGTGAAAGTTTAACGAATTTTCTCAACGTTAAAAAAAACGTTCTTACCATAATCTCCCTATTTTCCCATATTCTGCCAAGTTTCAGCTTTAATTTAAAAAAAATTTCATCGCTCTACCTCATTTCTAGTTCTAGTTCTTTGATTTTGTCTCCGATTTGGACGAAAGGTCCCACTGTGTGCCGTGGACTGTTCTGGTCATCAGAGAGCAGGGACCTAAGGACTGAGCGTAAAGTAGGTTTATGGATGAGAGGGGGCGTGCCGCGAGCGGGGAGGGATGGTTAACTGCGGCCATCTTGAGTGGAACCACACTGTGGTGCACTCTATAGGTGCCTTTAAATACTAGTGTAGCGTCTGTACTACATTTTTAGCATGGAACAGAACCTTCCACAAAACACACTGGCATTTTTACAAATTAATGTGTTTCAACGCGCAGAAAACACAAGGCCACGACGATTCACCAACTTTACCGCACATGTACTGGCACAAAATGGTTCTGGCGTACCGCGACCGCGTATATTCTACAAACCACGTGCTACAGACGCTACACTAGTACGTAAAGTCGTCTATAGAGCGCACCACAGTGTGGTCCCACACAAGATGGCCGACAAGTTGCTACCCCTTCCGTCTTTCGCCATACCCCCCGCGGGTTACGCTCAGTCCTTAGGTCCGTGTCAGAGAGGGTGTACACACTGATGCCAAGGCTGTGGTACTGTGGTGCTAAACCATACCCCCACCATAGCCTACTATTGCCCCTACGTTGTTTTCCAACGCGCCCGCGCGCTACACTCACCAGCGTATCACTCTACTGTATCCGTAGAGGTACGCTGGTGAGTTGGTGAGTGTAGCGCGCGGGCGCGTTGGAAAACAACGGAGGGGCAATAGGAGGCTATGGTGGGGGTATGGTTTAGTACCACAGTACCACAGCCTTGGCATCAGTGGGTGTACAGCATCTCACCGTGATTCCCCTCATCTGGCGACACTGATTGGAGTGTGCGCATGGTGCTGGAATAGGATAGTGGAAGGGGAAAGGAGGAGAAGCAAGAGATATCCATTTGGATATCTATCTGGCGACACTGGTCCTAATTCGGAGCTCCTCAGGCGCGTTTCATACTCGCTATCACGGTCAGAGGACCTAAGGACATAACCCGGGGGGTGTGACAAAAGACGGAAGGGGTATCAACTTGTCGGCCGTCGCGAGTAAGTAAATCGGAGCGCTGTTTTAAGTATTGCGAAATGGCGGCCGGTAAGTAAGGTGTTAAAGCTGGGCCAGTAGTAAAAATGAGTCGGGAATCGGTGTGTGTTGGGTGAGTATCGCGAATTCGTTCAAAGTCATCATGATCGTGCTCTGATCGCGACACCAGTTTTCAAGGTCTACGCATTAGACTACCCGGTAGTCCTCTTCTTTTTTATCTTGTGACCTGCTGGAACACCCATCTCACTGTGGGAATCCCACTTCCCTCCTTATGGTTATGGCTTCTATGTAAACTGGCTGACTGAATGAAATCTATTTTACCATTTAGACAAGAATACGCTTACACGGAGATTCACATATATTTCTACGGAGTAGCTCTTTTTATACTTCTACTTGCGCGCGTACAATGCTAATTGTTCGAACGTTTCGAGGAGGATGCTGACTAGCATAGAGACTGCTAAGTGTTTGAAATACAGCCTATATTATAAATATATTATCTATATACAGGGTCATCAGGGTTTTTAAACGGCCAAACTTTAACCAGCTGTAGAGGACACCAAATGGAACAACTTTTACCCCTATCACTTTTTTTGTTTCGGCCTTGATTTCCAGATAATTGCAAAAAGCATCATTTTTTGAGTTTACATAAAATTAAATATCTCAGGACTCCAATGATGAATCTCGATGGTTTTTCCTTTGTTTAGTTTAAAATAAGTAGGGGCATCTTTTTTATTGAATAAACTTTTCTGTATGACCTTCGGATCATGGTTTTTTTGGCGTGGGGCACACCGTGGAGCCTGAAAGAAATAAGTTGGAAAGTGGCGGTGTGCCCCACGCCAACAAAACCATGATCCGAAGGTCATACAAAAATGTTTATTCAATAAAAAAGATGCCCCTACTTATTTTAAACTAAACAAAGGAAAAACCATCAAGATTCATCATTGGAGTCCTGAGATATTTAATTTTATGTAAACTCAAAAAATGATGCTTTTTTGCAATTATCTGGAAATCAAGGCCGAAACAGAAAAAGTGATAGGGGTAAAAGTTGTTCCATTTGGGGTCCTCTACAGCTGGTTAACGTTTGGCCGCTTAAAAACGGATGACCCTGTATAGCTCACACGTCACACTCTGATCGAATTAAAGGAACGTGCGTTATGAATGTCATAGCAATTATATACATATGTTATATTTATATAATACGAACTATATCTCTTCTATTTTATTTTCATCTGTACATGTTCACGGAATAATTTCTGTCGCCGACAATGTTCTGTATCTATTCTAATCGACTTTCTGGTTCTATTCAGGAGTACATTTTAACACGCTCACTGTCAAACGATAATTATCTTTCTTCAGATAAATCATTTTTAGTACTCGAACTGGATCAACTTCCAACAATCGGTCGAATTGAACTGAGCTAAAATTTTGCACGTAGCCTTGGTTTGCTTTAGGAACATGTCTTCGGCGACTCGAGAAAACATTTCTTTAGTAAAAATTAACCTTCATCCGTCCATTGTGTCGATTCGACACAGTTTTCCCGAAATAAGTTACACTTTTCTGTTGTTTGTAGGTAAATTCAGGGACCATAACTGTTACAATCAAAAAGAAGAAAAGTCACAGATAACGAGTATTTCATCGACTAAAATCGTGTTGTTACTAATTAATTGTAAGGATTATAAGTAACCGTAAATTTCTCTTGTTGGTAAATGTTATCGTTGGGATCACTTATAACAGTTATCGATGAGAGAAGTTCCTTTCGATCGCTCATAACAGTTATTGATGAATTGGTAACAGTTATTATTAAATAGTACAACTTTCAAATGGTAGTCAATCAATTATTTCATAAATTTTTTATTCGTAAAATTAATTACAATCAAAATTTAATGTGATAACAAAAACAGATTTTGTGTTGTTCTTATGGTGTTTGTTGATTCGTCTTTTTGTACGAAACCATCTCAATAAATTTCACAGACTTGCTCCATCCGAAAAAGAGTAGACAACCCAATAATTAAATAAGCAACCACAATGAATTTTCTCATCGATAATTATCATGAACAAGTGAAAAGAAATTCGATCATCGATAACTGTTATGAGCTATCGAAATAAACTTATCTCACCGATAACTTCTTTGAGCAATCGAAACAGTTTTTCTTCATCGATGACAGTTATCGAGGAGGATCCAATTTTTTGGACACTAATAACTGGTATTTGTAACCAAAAAGTATAAAAATCGACATTTGTTAATCATTTTGTTCTTTGATTTTCTTTCTTTATATTTTATGTACCTCAAATTTCAATAATAATCGACTTTTTATTAATGATTTTTATCGTAGAAAATTTTTAAACAACTGTTATTTTTTGTCCCTGTTTTTGAAAGGTGTACGAATACTTTCTACACCCACTGTTTGTGCAAAATTTAAGCTCGATCCGATTTGACCGATTTTTAACTGTTACAAACGATTTTAAAAATTCTACTGTTATCATATCGACAAATTCTCGTACGATAGTTAACGTGTTAATGTGTGGAAGAAATTGTAAGAATGGATTTGAAATTCCACGATTTCGAAATGTCAAAAAATAATTTAAATCTCAACAACACTTTCCAACAACTATAAATCCATTTTTCCAACGTCGTTCCCGTGTTACAAGAACAGCTTGCATACATTGTTCTCTTTACAGTTGAACATTTAGAGTTACGGTTGATTAAAAGATTGTGTAACGTAGTAAAAAAAAGAAAAACAACATAGCTCATTGAGAAAACATTTGAAGAATTCTATTCGAGTTTTTTGATTTTGTTTATTAGCTCTCTGACGAATATGGATGAATATGTTGCGGTTGATGAATTAAATACGATTTCGATGATTCGTTTGTTAGTTTGTTTGTTAGTTCTGTTGTTTGGTAATGCAGCATAAACAACGATATAGGTAATACTCTACGGAGATTTTCGAAGTGTGCAATAATTGGACCAGGATCTGTTTCCTCGCAGAATATTTTATAACCGGTCTCTAAGTCCTCGATTAGTCTGAGATATGTGATTAACGAATGTTTCACGTTTCCAGTGAATTGCTCAATATTCGGCCGAAAAAAGAAGCAATACAAGGATAAGTATCTCGCTAAACACAACGCAGTGTTTGACCAGCTGGATCTGGTCACCTACGAGGAGGTCGTCAAACTTCCGTGTAAGTGAAACATTTGTCTCTAACACAGCGGTTTCCAACCTTTATGCTACTACGCCACCCTAAAAATATTTTTTTTCCGCGCCTCCCTATTTATACCCGACTTTGTACTATTACGTTACGATGTGAAGTTTATTTATTTGTAGATATTATGGTATGAACATTAATTTTCTATTAAAAATTTTGGCGCCTCCCAGGTTGGAAACCGTAGCTCTAACATGAAAATACAGATTAGTATATGCGTATGTCGTAGCGTTAATTTTATCGATCTATCGTTAATATTTTTCGAACGTGTCAACAGATCCTGCATTCCAACGGAAAACACTAGTCTTATTAGGAGCTCATGGTGTTGGTCGTCGGCATATAAAAAACACGATCATCGCGAAGCATCCCGACAAATACGCCTATCCTATTCCACGTAAGTAGAAAACAGTCTTTACCATTTTTATAGTACAGTAAAATCGCGATTCTTGTCAAACAGCCTTTACCATTTTTATAATACAGTAAAGTCGCGATTCTTGTCAAACAGCCTGTGCTCTGCACGGACAACTATCGCATAGCGACATTATTTTTTTATGACCGCGTCTACCGCGCCGACTGGCCGAGAGTAAAAACGAAAAGCCGAACCGTAGAGAAGAACAGCATGTAAATACGAAACGCGCGGTCGATGCGTATCGGTGTGAACCACTGCTAATCGACGTAATCGAATGTACAAAACTTCTTTATTTATCCTTATTTTTTTATAGAACTGTCGCCAACTCATTTCTGACATTTTTCTGATTAAAATGACACCAAACACGCTATACTTCCAACTGTATTTAGTGGTTCGACGTAATCGAATGTACAAAACTTCTTTATTTTTCATTATTTTTTATGGGACTTTCGCCAACTCATTTCTGACATTTTTCTGATTAAAATGACACCAAACACGATATACTTTCAACTGTATTTAGTGGTTCGAAGTAATCGACGTAATCGAATGTACAAAACTTCTTTATTTATCCTTATTTTTTTATAGGACTGTCGCCAACTCATTTCTGACATTTTTCTGATTAAAATAACACCAAACACGATATACTTCCAACTGTATTTAGTGGTTCGAAGTAATCGACGTAATCGAATGTACAAAACTTCTTTATTTATCCTTATTTTTTTATAGGACTGTCGCCAACTCATTTCTGACATTTTTCTGATTAAAAAGACACCAAACACGATATACTTCCAACTGTATTTAGTGGTTCGACGTAAACGAATGTACAAAACTTCTTTATTTATCCTTATTTTTTATGGGACTTTCGCCACATTATTTCTGCCGTTTTTCTGATAAAAATAAGACCAAACACGATATACTTCCAACTGTATTTAGTGGTTCGACGTAATCGAATGTACAAAACTTCTTTATTTTTCATTATTTTTTATGGGACTTTCGCCACATTATTTCTGCCGTTTTTCTGATAAAAATAAGATCAAACACGATATAATTTCAACTGTATTTAGTGGTTTAATCGACGATGAAAGTTTCGGGCTCAAGAATGGACAACGAACACGACGTGGACGCCTTTCTCCATACACTGTCCTTCCTTGCGCCCGAAACTTTCATCGTCGATTAAACCACTAAATACAATTGAAATTATATCGTGGTTGGTCTTATCGTTATCAGAAGAACGCCAGAAATAAAGTGGCGAAAGTCCCATAAAAAAATAATGAAAAATAAAGAAGTTTTGTCATTGGATTAGTAGTGGTGCACACCGATATACCCGAGCCGAGATCAATCATAGCCGCCCCGCGTACGCGGTAGCTGACAAATATCGCGACTTTACTGTAGTTACAATATTCCACTAAACACAATGTGTTGTCCTAGTTATTATTTATTTATTTATTTATTTACAGTTTAACGATTTTATATTAACGAAACACCCTGTGCAACAGTATTTTTTAATTCTTCTAATGTTTTTACGGTTTTTAATTACACCTACTCATATTTTTGTCACAAATGCATAAAATCCGCTGTCCATTAATTAACCATAACCAAATGATGGAATATTGTTTCGCAGATACAACGAGGCCTCCGCGAAACGACGAAGAGAATGGTCGCAATTACTATTTCGTATCGCACGAAGAAATGATGGCCGACATAGCAGACAATGAATACCTCGAATACGGTGAGGAAAAATAGCCATTTTGAACAGCGCAGATTAATCGAGAATTGTTAGTGATAAATGATTGAATAATGTATTTTGTTATATAGGCACACACGAAGATGCCATGTACGGCACGAAACTCGAAACGATTCGTAAAATCCATGAAGAAGGAAGGGTAGCCATATTGGATGTCGAACCACAAGCCTTGAAAGTGTTACGCACGGCAGAATTTGCGCCTTATGTCGTTTTCATCGCTGCTCCAGTATTCCAGAACATGACCGACGTAAGTACCGTGCATCGATCGTTAATCTCCTGGGGAGACTGGGGATGTAGCTAACTATTGCCACGGGGTTAACTAGTTAGACGATTAATCGACCATTGACGAGATTATGAAGCTTCAGCACTTCCGCTTAACCAGAAATTCCCTGCCTCTCAAAGTATTTCGAGCGGTACCCTTAACTTAAATTGTTTCTCTCGCTAATCATCACTGTACAAGACTGTACGATAATTTGTCATTCTAAAATCAAATCCGAAAGTAAAATTGCTCTATCGCGGCAACATTTTCCGAAAAACATTGATTCATGTAAAAATGCATGATCTCGATTAAAAACAACATGTTGCGCGAGAAATAAACATGCGAGACGGTTCAGGTTTGAGTGAAAAGTGAGAGGGGACTCTCCCCCTATACAGGGTGGTCCATCTAAATGCAGGCACCCTAAATATCTGCTTTATTTTAGATTGCATAACAAGGTGAATGATTTGCAGATTTGATCTCCTCCATTTTTCCGGAGTTTTAGAGTAAACGGGCTCTGAAAGAAGGCCCGTGACCTTGAATGACCTTGAGCAATTATAGTCACTGAATTCGTAATGAAAGGGACTATCGTTGTAGACGTTTAAGAAAGGGTAGTTCCATTTAAAAAAATGTAGGTGACCTTGATATCTAAAACAAATGATATGAAAACAAAAATTTCTTTGGTATCGTGTGAGCCCCATTTTACCATTCAACTTAGTCCTCAAGACATTTAATGTATCTTTGAAAACGACGAAGATATTCGAGGTGAAAACGTTAGGTGACTCACCTTGTGTAGAGAAAGAAAGTTGAGCACACGAATAAGAGTTATACGCTTCATCATGGAACTATATTGTAATTTTAAGGGATCATTAAGAGTATCGATAATGAATACCAGTAAAATCTGTCGCTACATATCTCATATATCGGAATAGAATGCCTAGGGTACTCGGGTGGATACCGGTTGTCCTTATCTAGTCATATTTAGTCCATAATTAGCGCGCAGTGGCTCAGTGGATAGAGGTGGTGCCCAAGATGGATCGAAACCCACCTTAAACTGTAGGTCCCGTCGCTGAATAACCATAGCAGTTGAAGAAGCGACGTAAAACAATGAAACCAGAAAGGGAATCTCGGTTGTCCAACAACAGTGAACATTCTGGTTGACTACACAAGTCAACATAGACACTAATTACATTGACACATATTAATTACATTTACCGCTCCATTATACCTTTACTCTAAGTGGAGAAGGAACCTCGAGCTCGAGCCACATGTTGGAACTCCCTGGTCTATTGTATCTGGAAGCGCGCGTACCAGACGATGTCTGTCCTCGGTAAAACCCCGCTGGCTCTAACAGAAAGAATCCCCGGTAGACAGTAGCGCGTTATAACTAGTTGGAGCCTTGGGCAAAGTAGAATTTCGGGCCCCTAACCCCAACAAGAACGTAGAATTTGGATCTTGGATCTTGGTTTGTGTTCGGGGACCCTTTTGCTTGGGTCCCCGGGCATTTGCCCAAGTTGCCCATAGGGTAACGCGCCACCGATAGGGACTCCTAACCCGTTCAAGTCCAAATCAGGAGATATCGGATACAGGGACCTACTATGCGCAATACTCCTGTATACCGAGTTGGCGCATCACTCCAGGTCTCATCTGACGCACTGGACATATTCTATTCCAAGCAATAGCGCGTTATAACTAGTTGGGGCCTTGGGCAAAGTAGAATTTCGGGGCCCCTAACCCCAACAAAAACGTAGAATTTGGATCTTGGATCTTGGTTTGTGTTCGGGGCCCCTTTTGCTTGGGGCCCGGGCATTTGCCCAAGTTGTCCATAGGGTAACGCGCCACCGATAGGGACTCCTAGCCCGTTCAAGTCCAAACCAGGAGATATCGGATATAGGGACCTACTATACGCAATACTTCTGTATACCGAGTTGAAGCATCACTCCAGGTTTCATCTGACGCACTGGACATATTCTATTCCGAACAGTAGCGCGCTATAACTAGTTGGGGCCTTGGGCAAAGTAGAATTTCGGGGTCCCTAACCCCAACTGAATAACTTTACGAGAAAAACGTAGAACTTAGATCTTGGGTCTTTGTGTTTGGGGCCCCTTTTGCTTGGGGCCCCGGGCATTTGCCCAAGTTGCCCATAGGGTAACGCGCCACCGATAGGGACTCCTAACCCGTTCAAGTCCAAACCAGGAGATATCGGATACAGGGACCTACTATGCGCAATACTCCTGTATACCGAGTTGACGCATCACTCCAGGTCTCAACTGACGCTCTGAACATATTCTATTCCGAACAGTAGCGCGTTATAACTAGTTGGGGCCTTGGGCAAAGTAGAATTTCGGGGCCCCTAACCCCAACTGAATAACTTTACGAGAAAAACGTAGAACTTAGATCTTGGATCTTTGTGTGTTCGGGGCCTCTTTTGCTTGGGGCCTGGGCATTTTCCCAAGTTGCCCATAGGGTAACGCGCCACTGATGGGTACTCCTAACCCGTTCAAGTCCAAACCAGGAGATATCGGATACAGGGACCTACTATGCGCAACACTCCTGTATACCGAGTTGACGCATCACTCCAGGTCTCAACTGACGCACTAGACATATTCTATTCCGAACAGTAGCGCGTTATAACTAGTTGGGGCCTTGGGCAAAGTAGAATTTCCGGGCCCCTAACCCCAACTGAATAACTTTACGAGAAAAACGTAGAACTCAGATCTTGGATCTTTGTGTGTTCGGGGCCCCTTTTGCTTGGGGCCCCGGGCATTTGCCCAAGTTGTAACGCGCCACTGCCGGTAGATAACGTGTGAAGGTAACACAGGACACTGTGGACGATACTACATGCGGAGATTTTTGTTTGCAGTGCGACGGCAGCCTGGAGAGACTAGCGAAGGAATCGGACTCGCTGAAGCAGGTGTACGGGCATTTCTTCGACCTGACCATCGTGAACAACGACATCGAGGACACGATCGCGCAGCTGGAGGCCGCGATCGAACGGGTCCATACGACACCGCAATGGGTGCCGGTGTCCTGGGTCTACTGACAGCGAACCACGCCAGTCCGTCACATCAACATCGCAGACTGCAACGGCTCGTCGAACGTGAAGCTATGATCGTCGGATCGCGATCCACCGAACGGCCGGTCGGAGAATCTCGAAAATCTCTATCATTTCGGGGGGAGAATGGTGACGTTCCCTGCACGGGACCGCAGCTATTCGCGGTGCTCGCTGAATATCGGAAATACCGTGGCCAATTCGGGACAGACAGGCGGCGCGTACATATACGTCGGACCAATCGAACGAACAAACGAATGATACATTTCACCGTCGATCCTGCGACCGATCTCTGTGTAGCACGATAATTTCGCGAGGGCGTGTCACTTTGGCCGTGTGTTCACGAAGAGATCTTTTTCCATTGATGCTGCCGCTGCCGCTGTCGCTGCTGCCGCCACCGCTGCTGTTGCATCAACATTATTGATTACTCTGTATTGTCATCGCTGTGTATCGTTCGGGTGGAGAGAGGCAAAGAGACAAAGCTGGAGGTGTCGCGGCCTCGGGGGCGCAGAACACGACAATCAAAACGCAAGAGGAACACTAAAACGATTCAGATAATCAACGTATCCCCTCGAAACAGCATTTTAGAGGATCGGACAAACCGATCGCACACGCGTGAATGTAACTGGTCAGCGTGTATCCCGAACACTGTCGGCGATCGCACACAAGCTTTCTCTCTTTCTCTCTCCACGGCCGAATCTCGCTTATTTCTTTCCACTTTTCTTCTCTCTGTGTCTGTCTCCGACTTCCGTTCTTTCGTTTTTTCGCATTTCCTTCTCGAAACATTCCCGGTGCCCGTCGATTATCGCGCGCGCCCGCACACCGACACACGTACACGGAGTTTCTTCGTCGTTGTTCTTCTCTTCGTCAGTCGACACGATTCACACGAAGCCAACGAGACGCGACGGGAACCGTGCTAAGTATTACCAAAGAGTATCGAACGAGCACAATCCGCGATGCACCCGCGATTCCTCCATCGGACGCAGATTCAGGGACAAACACAGTGACTAATTATCGACGGGGGGGGGCGGGTGGGGGTTCGTTGAAAAGACGAGGGGTCGAACGGTCGTTCGAGCTGTTCGTGAATGTCGACCGAGTGAACACACACACTTGTACCGTTTATCCGAGAAATCTGTCAATCGACTATCCGTAAAGAGAACCTATTATTGCCTCCTATCGTACTCTCTTGTAAACTATTTACACACGAAGTGAAGAAACTAGGACAGCGCTGGTCGATAGTCTGAACCCACCGTTAAATAGTCAATCCGTTCAAGTTGAAGGTACATTGGACTATCGACAAAACTAGTCGTTTACTTGTAATTTTAAGCAGTAGGAGAATCTTCGCCGATTTCGTCTAGTACTTCGAGAACGTCTACGACGAGGCTGCTCGCCGTCATCGACGACAGCCTACGTTCGAGTATATGCGCGAGCGCTAACTCTCCTTTCAATCGTTTATTCTCGTTTCAATTCCATTCCGTTCCGACACTGTCCTGCTCTCGAAAGATCTCGGTTTCTTCCGTTTCGATCCACCGCCAGATCCGGGACACGTCCGAACATTTTTCCGTTCAAACCTGTCCGCTAAACCCTCTTCGGAGTTCGCCGAAAAACGTACGCACTGTCGCGAGCAATGCGCCCTTCATTTTCGTTACAAAACATCCGCAAGAAATTTGAACTCCCTACGAGTTTCCGCGACAAATTTTCTCGATCTGTCCCGAGAACTTGACATCCATGTTCACTTCTTGCCTTCGAATCGCGTCTCAGAGACGTCGTGGAGCTAGAACGCCAAGCTTGCTAAGTCACCGGACACTTATTCAAAGGATGGGATTTTCGATTATCATACTTTCGCACTCGTAGCTATTTTATAGAATAATTTTATAGAAATATTATCGTATATAATAGCTACATCTAATAAAAATGAAACAATAAATGATTTTATTCCTTGATAGCTGGAAGCTTGTATTCTTGAATCACCATTTTGTTGAAGATACGCAAGTGTCCGGTGATTTATGGACGGGAGTGTATGTGCAAAGTGGTCTAAGTCATATATCTCTTGTTTCGAGATTTTTAAAGTATTCCATATAATGTTGAAATAACAAGCACTATCGAACGATTCATTTTTGACAATATCGTAAAAAAATTACATCGAGTTAATTCAGTTTAAAATACAATTTTCTTCAAATTTTCACTTTGACCACTTACATAATTATGGGCACATATAATGTCAACTTAACCGTTTTACATTTTCGACCATCGCGTTTATAGACCCCATAGAAACCTCGGCGTGCAATTGTAAGGCAAACAAAAGGAAATCTAGAAGCAGATCAAACCTTGCTCTGAACGTGCGAATACACCAGCAACTAACTTGTAGAAGTGTGTACAGAGTGTTTCAAGATACAGGGGGACTGCATAGACATCCATCTGTAATATCATTAAAGTGTTTAAATATTTTCTCCGTTTTGTGTTCGAACTATACAGTAAAGCCACGATCTAAGAAAAATGAAAACTGCAGCATCTACGAAAAACGAATATCCCCTCCACTGCGGAGCATATTCCTCTATGGGCCAAGAAAAGTGTAAAGTGTATATTGATGTGAACCACCATTAATCCAATTGCAAAAGCTCTTTACTATTATATCTTTTATGGCATTTTTGCCAACTTATTTCTGGCATTTTTCCGAATAAAATACTAAACACGATAAAATTCAATGATTAGACTGCGGATGCTTATGCAATTTGCAATTTTTGTGGACGAATTCTATGAAACTCGAATCAAATAAAATCTTAACCTAATCTAGACCTTCTCCAATTTATTTCGAGCATTTTTCCGATAAAAATGACACTAAACACGATATAATTGAATAATAAATAGTAGAACTACAGGATCTAAGAAACAACGCGGCCCCGTGGGGTTTTCTTAGATCAAGGCTTTACTAATATCCGTCTAGATATAATTTGTGGAGACTTTCTACTATTTCAAATTGTTTTCAATTTATCACGACAGAAAATTGCGAAAATTTATATAGGTACACTTATTTGCAAGTATTGTTTACACGTTGTTTCGCGAGTTCAGCTTGCTGGCCACTGTCTCAGAGACGTTTACACGTGTCACGAGAGCCTCCCTCGCTGAAAATGACACAAGTTACTTGCTAGTGTATTCGTACCTTTAGACAAGCCTGGAAAACAGATTGCTCGCGCGAGCTGTCGATGCTCGAGCACCTAACCCTACTACCGCTAGTTAATGGAGGTGGATGTGGTGGGGGTAGCGGCGGTGAGCAACCAGTTGGCCAGGCCTAAGACATCGAATCGAAGAGGTTATCGAGCAAATGTCGAGCGAATCTTGCGCTCACGAAGGCAAACTTTCTAGCAAACAGAGGGTAGATTTGACTAGCAAAAGTATCGTATGCCAGCATTTAGAGTCGACAAAGCTTTTGCTCAGCTTTTGCCCGAGATTCGCCCCCTTCTAGAGCGAGGTTTGGTCCGGTTTTGTTATGAACAACGCGTCTTGATAGGTCGGGTTTTGCCTTGGACGGATATCAAAAAAAGATAATTGCGCATAAAAGGCCCCACCTGACCGATTTCGATGATTTTCTAATATGTTGTTAGGGTGAAGATTCTGAACAACTTTCTCGTATACATGTAACCGCCGCTCAGCGTTAATTTTGGAGATATTCGTGAAAAACTGCAGCATTTATAGCAAAACTGTGTTACATGAAATTCGAAATTGTTGAACAATTTAAAAAATTGAAGATGTCATCATTACGGGAAGAAGTAACATTCAATTTAGTTCGTATTTCTTACAAACGGGGCAGAAAATTTTTACTTTGCATAAAGATTCGTGTTGGTTTGGGTTAGTTTCCTTTTTTCGAGTTGTCAGCTCTGACAATTCTCCCATTCAACAATATTAAATAATCATATATGATACAACGTTATACCGCGGACTTGCGCACATAGACAAAATTCATAAAGGCTGTAAAAAATATCCCCTCCACCGGGTATATCGGTGTGAACCACTACTAATACGACGCGGAGAGTCGCAGTCGCCGGCACAGTTCAAAGGCCCGTGCGTCCTCACAATGTAACACCAATATTTAATCTTCTTTATTATTACCTATTTTTTTATGGAACTTTTATCAATATATTCATGACATTTTTCTGATTAAAACAAGACCAAACACGATATAATTTCAACTGTATTTAGTGGTTTAATTAACGATGAAAGTTTCTCTATGTTCGGCTCGGCCTTTGAAGCTCAAAAAAAATAGCTACCCGTCTACGATCGACGCAACCGAATCCCCCCGAGGCTTTTGCGTCGATAGAGACATTACTGTATTGTGTTTACATGCTGTTCTTTTCTACGTTCGGCGCAGTCAACGAAGCCACAAGAAAATAGTGTCCTGTTCCGATCTATGTCACAACACAGAATGAGAATTGACTTAGAATGGGACATGCTGTAGTAGCAGCTGCACTTTTCCGCGAATATCTCAAAAGCTATGGCCGAGCGGCGCACACTGGGCCCGATTGAAGAAACACACGACTTGTTTTGAATAACTCTTAAACCACTTGCAATATTGCAATGAAATTTCAACTGAATATTTTTAAAAAAAATAATTCCTTCTCAATGATTTGTAACTGAACCCTTAGCACTCGAGTGGCAACTCTGAGGCGCCATTAAAAATTGCTGTACCATTATTGAAAATATTGTTTACATTATTCGATGTGTAGGTATCTAATCAATTACTGAACATTTAAGTATATATTTCATAAGCTATAAATATCAATTTCATATCCACCAAATTTAAAATTTCATAAAAAATAACGATATTTTAGGTCGGAAGAAATGATTAATTTTCGAGTTAGAAAAGCTCCGAGTGCAAAGGGTTAATAAATTGCACATTTTTTAAATATATTTTTTCTTGGTTGCGTGTTTAAGGTCACGTGCACCTAACTGCGGTTGTTAGTAACCCCTATGGATGTGTTTATGTTTTCGCATTCGTTTCATCGTTTTTATTAATTTCTTTCATTGAATTGTTCAAAGTGTGAAAGTTGATTTTTCCCGAAATGTCGCGTGCTTCTTCGAGAAAGTCGTCGAGAACATTCAGTGTTGCGACATTTTGGAATTTTAAGAGAATCGGCGAGGTGGTACCATTTTTTACACGATTACCGATGAAAAATTTGCGAAAGCCGAGTTTGATTGCGATCGAGATTTGCGTGAAAATTCGTAGGAAATCGGGATCAAATTGCTTGCTTAGGATAGCACCTATTCCCCGCCAGGGTGTCCATCGAAGAAAACGTCAACCAGGGCGTCATCGAGAACGATGGCGGCCGCGGTTTTCGATCGGACTTTCGTTGTTTCGTGGCGAGATTACGTTCCGCACACGTCAGAACACACACGTACACACCGTCGACCGTAAACGGGAAATATACATATATACATATAAAGAAAAAAAAGAAAAAAAGAGAAGAAAAGAAAAAAAGAAAATATCACTCGGTTCGCATTGCACCCTTGTACAAAGCGCATAACTGAATGACGAAGTAACAAAACGCGGTTTACTATACGATATTTATAAACACGTAAAACTCAAGTAAATAGATAGAATATACCAGCTGTAATGAAATAATACGAAGGAGAAAACAGAAAAAACACCGTCTCGCGTTTAACCGGAGAAACGGGGGGTGTAAAAGTATGAGATAAGAAAACAAAAATGAAAATTTTAGAACATGTACACACACACACATAGAGACACACAGAGGACACACGTGCATGCGTGTGTGTACCATGTAAACAGAAAACAATACACACACAGACACACACACACACACACACGAACACAGAGGACTCACACTATACTATATTCTACATGCGTAAGAGAAGAAGAAAAAAGAGAAGCAGACAACGCGGATCCACGAGATATACAGATTTATCGATTAGGTAATTAATTAAACAAGCGATTAAATAAATTAATTGTGTAACTAATTAATACTGAATTACTAGAAGACTAATTAGAGAGAAATTTGCATATGCAGCCCATAGAACGAAGGAGTGAATGCGTGTACGGACGGGGTATGGTGTGAATCTCTTGCAGTGGCGATCCCATGAGAAATAAAAAAGAAGAAGAAGAAGAAACGCTGCGACCGGCACTCGCGCGGCTTTGTTCAGTGAAATTGTTCGATTACAGCTCAACTAACTTGTAAAGATCTCGAATAATAATACGCACACACGAATATATACACGCATACACTGTTCCGCGTGGCCCGCGGACGCGTGTAGGTAACTCACACGACACGTTTTACTCTGTTCTTCCTAATCGAACACGCGCGCGCTGTATTTACTCAGAGATCGAGAGAGAAAGAGAGAGAGAGAGAGAGATTGCGCGGGAGTTAAACGTATTAAACAATACGGTTCGAATACGTATTGGATTGTATGTGTACGTCGATGTACGGACAGATGGAGAAAGAGAGAGAGAGGAGATAGAGATGTGTGTGTGTGATGACAGAGAGGAGGATAACAAAAAAAAAAAATGTGTAATTTAGGCGACGTCCGAGGCGGAGACCAACCGCCGCGACATTTAGCTTGTCGACAAACGTTCCGAACAGGCCCAATACTCGCACGAAGAAGACAAGTCTGAAATCGTTAACTGACAAGAATCGTCGCGTAGATGATGAGGACGAGAGAGAAGAGAACAATGTTATACCCGTGGGGAGATATCGGTGCCCGGTATGAATCGTGTTTAAGTGTGAGTGTGACGATAACCATTCGTGAGCGCAAAGGATGAACGAACGAATCTTCGGTGATTTTGTAATATTTCTTATAAGTTGTAGCTGCCATATCCAAGTAAAAACTAAGTACTAGGTGCGCTGAGTGATTATCTGACGACGACTGTTACGATTAACGATTCCGATTGGGTTTGCCGATTATGAGGATGATTACGAGGATGATGATGATGATGATGATGATGATGATGATAATGATGATGATGATGATGGTAATGACGACGATTACGAGGATGATAACCGTGATTGATCCTATTGTGCTTCTGCAAGCGTGTGTCCGCGACTTTGAATGAGTTACGCTAAGATGTTGAAAGACGACGGGTCTAAAGAAAACAATAAACAGTTCATTACAATTATGTAATTATAAATAAGAGGAAGAGATGAAGAGTATTATAAACACGTTGTTAATTGAATTAATAAAACTAGCCCAAAGTGTCGCACGTCTTCTTCTTTCGCGACCCTCCGCTCTGAAATCGTGAATTGTAGGGTAAACTTTACCGGACTCGGAATTAGTACTTTTCCGCTACGAATTATTATGTATTTGGTATGTGATCCGGTAGATTTTTACCCGGAGAACCTGCAGATCGAAGTTTCGATCCTGTAGGATCAATGGTTCAGGAGTTATGGTTGCTTAAAGTTGAGCAAATTGCAGTGTTTTTGACAGGTAAGGGCGCCGCCATATTGGTTTGTAGTGACGACGACAACCGCTTAACTTGCCGCCTCCCCGCCCCACCCGAATCTCAACCAACTACTGAGTTGGTTACGGCGCGCGACCGTCACTAGAAACCAATATGGCGGCGCCCTTACCTGTCAAAAACACTGCAATTTGCTAAACTTTAAGCAACCATAACTCCTGAACCATTGATCCTAGAGGTTCGAAACTTCGTTCTGCAGGTTCTCCGGGTAAAAATCTACTGGATACATACCAAATGCATCATAATTCGTCGGAGAAAGGCACAAATTTTGAGTCCGGTAATATAAAGAGCAGCCAAATTGTAGTCTTATTAGAGAAACATTTCTTGTGACGTATTGGTAGATAGTGTTAGGTCGTTCGGAAAGTAATTTAATCGTTTTCCGTGTAGAGATGGCATTGTTTCGATTTTTTATTACTAGACTGCGGATGTTTATGCAATTTTATTATTTGTTGCAGATGAATTTTAAGAAAGTACTAATAAATAGGAATAAAATACTAGTAATTAAAATAATATATAAAAACAATAATAATATATAAAAATAATATAATAGTAATAAAATAAGTAGGAATAAAATATACTAAGGTAGTTGCCTTTGCAGGTTTCAAATACAATAAAAATTGTACTGAATTCTTTCGAATTTTATGTTCCACCCTTTTTTGAACATTTGTAGAAGCAATAAATGCATAAAGATGCGCAGTGTACTTATTATTTATATTACTTAACCTTACTTTAAATCGCAAAACATTAAACAGCTGGAAGTAAACAATTTATCAGCGAAATTTTAGCCAACACAATGCAAAGAAACGCACACCGGAATGCATTTTACAATTGATTTGATCTAACCTCTTAAAATTCCTCTTAAAGTTCATTTAAACCTATAAATGATCCTATATCATAAATTGCTACCATGCGTCTTTAATTTTAGCCTCCAAACGTTTGAAAATTCTTACAGGAATTCATTCCAAAATCGACTCGAACAATTCCCTCAAAATTCAATAAATTTTGTTCTAGCTGGAGATCCTGATTTATACAGTTTCCGACAATGCTTCGAATTTTGTTTTTAACAAAAGTCACTCAAGCATTCGAGGGGACCTTCTTCTCATCTCACAACGATACACGTTTAATATTGTAATTTTATTCATGAAAAATAAAGGATATTAATTACAACAGTTAATGTGTTCTTCTTTGCCCACCTTGTATATGAATATTCGAATACTAGAATTAGCTTAACATCTTCGAACATTTTGGATACATCAAAATCTTTCAAATTAGACAAAAAATAAGTTTTGTAATAAATCTTTTCGATAAAATTTCGACCGGCCGACTTGTCGTCGAGTTGTACTACTGAATTTCGTGCCACCTCCTTCGATATCATGTTCTCCTAATACAAACTCATTTTTCGAGATTTTTAAAAATTTTCGCCAATTTTCGACCGTCAGACCTGTCGTTGTGTTGCGCTACTGAAATTCGTGCCACCTCCTTCGATGTTATATGCTCCTAATACAAAAGTCAATTTTCGAAAATTTTCGCCAATTTTCGACCGTCTGACTTGTCGTTGACTTGTACTACTGAATTTCGGATACCTTCTTCGACATCATGTTGTCCTAATACAAAACTCAATTTGCAAGGTTTTCGAAAATTTTCGGAAATCTCGAAAATTGATAAAGTATTAGGAGAACATGATATCGCAGGAGGTGGCACGAAATTCAGTAGTATAAGTCAACGACAAGTCAGACGGTCGAAAATTTTCGGAAATCTCGAGAATTGATAAAGTATTAGGAGAACACGATGTGGAAGGAGGTGGCACGAAATTCAGTAGTACAAGTCAACGACAAGTCAGACCGCCGAAAATTTTCGAAAATTCAGTAGTATAAGTCAACGACAAGTCAGACGGTCGAAAATTTTCGAAAATTGATAAAGTATTAGGAGAACATGATATCGCAGGAGGTAGCATGAAATTCAGTAGTACAACTCAACGACAACTCAGACGGTCGAAAATTTTCGGAAATATCGAGAATTGATAAAGTATTAGGAGAACACGATGTGGAAGGAGGTGGCACGAAATTCAGTAGTACAAGTCAACGACAAGTCAGACGGTCGAAAATTTTCGAAAATTCAGTAGTATAAGTCAACGACAAGTCAGACGGTCGAAAATTTTCGAAAATTGAATTTTGTATTAGGAGAACATGATACCGCAGGAGGTAGCACGAAATTCAGTAGTACAAGTCAACGACAAGTCAGACAGTCGAAAATTTTCGAAAATCTCGAGAATTGATAAAGTATTAGGAGGACACGATGTGGATGGAGGTGGCACGAAATTCAGTAGTACAAGTCAACGACAAGTCAGACGGCCGAAAATTTTCGAAAATCTCGAAAATTGATAAAGTATTAGGAGAACATGATATCGCAGGAGGTGGCACGAAGTTCAGTAGTACAACTCAACGACAAGTCAGACCGCCGAAAATTTTCGAAAATTCAGTAGTATAACTCAACGACAAGTCAGACGGCTGAAAATTTGCGGAAACCTCGAAAATTGAATTTTGTATTAGGAGCACATGATATGCAAGGAGGTGGCACGAAATTCAGTAGTGCGACTCAGCGACAAGTCGGACGCTATAATATTTTTCTTTTCAATGTTTCGCTATTGTTGCTTCAATGACAAATACATTTTTGCGGGAATCAGTAGTATAACTCTACGACAAGTGGGACGATCGGGAAAAATGATGGTTCTATAAATATAATACGCAGATATTTTTTTTCAATACATTGTGTTTATTTATCCATTGTAAACTCATACATAAAGTGTTCGTATATCGTACATGTATATGACTTATATATATTACATTCTAAACATTTATAACAAGAATGTTGGCTTGCTGCGCGAGACTCGGCACATCGTCAGACTTCTAGTGCAATACTGCGGACACAGGCTTGGGTACAGACAATTATATTAAATGATCAGTCCACTGCTATTGTAGAGGCTTGCGCTGGGCGACGTTTTATGGCAGGGACGTCGCTATTATGCATTGGGCCCTGTATGTCGCTTTTTGTGATTTGGCTACGGCGCACAGTGGGACCTTTCGTCCAAATCGGAGACAAAATCAAAGAACTTTCGATAGAAATGAGGTAGAGCGATGAAATTTTTTTAAATTAAAGCTGAAACTTCGCAGAATATGGGAAAAATAGGGAGATTACTGTTCGAACGGTTTTTAACCTTGAGAAAATTCGTTAAACATGTAGAATTTCAAAAAAAATCGATTTTGCAATATCCTGAGGTCGTAGACAAATTTTGAGACCAGATTTGAAGACAACGTGAAAAAATCTACAGGAAATGAAGTACAGCATGTTCAGAAAAAATTTTTTCCGCGCGTGATATTGGAAAAACCACAATTTTCTCGAAATTGTGCAAGTTTAACGAATTTTCTCAACGTTAAAAACCGTTCTTAACATAATCTCCCTATTTTTCCCATATTCTGCAAAGTTTCAGCTTTAATTTTTAAAAAATTTCATCGCTCTACCTCATTTCTATCGAAAGTTCTTTGATTTTGTCTCCGATTTGGACGAAAGGTCCCACTGTGCGGCGTTGGGCCCGTCATCGTTACTTAGGTTTGTAACGGGCTGATTGCCATTGTATCGTAGGATGCTGTGTATTAATACTATCAGTATATCGATAAGACGATATGTATCAGTTAGTCACCGATTCCCGTCTAAGGGTCAACTTTGGAAACCTTTGCCCGATGACTGTAATCTCCTCTCCGCCAAGCCCAGCGGACCTGGGACCTTCCCAGGTCAATAAGGAACGCTATATAAGCCTGTACAAAATTAACAATAAAGTTCAGTTCCTGATTGTACGTCTACTGTAACGCTCGTCGCAGTTCTTTCAAATACCTACCCGATCTCGTTCTACGGTTCGCGATCGTTAGGTGTTGAGTTCGTACGTGAGTACGTTTTCCCCGTAACATTTTGGCGATCCTGCCAGGATTCCTTTTCGTGTGCTGGAAGAAAATCTTCAACGTCAACAACTACGGTCGATTGACGACGAAGACGGACTACGAGAACCCTTCCGAAGCAACACGTTGGAATCAACGGACCAGAGATTTGCACGAGAGAACGGACAGAAGCTGAGGAACAAGTCCTGAATGTTGCCATTACCAATCGGAGACTAAGAAGGAATCAGGGATTCCTTTTCGTGTGCTGGAAGAAAATCTTCAACGTCATCAACTACGGTCGATTGACGACGAAGACGGACTACGAGAACCCTTCCGAAGCAGCACGCTGGAACCAACGGACCAGAGATTTGCACGAGAGGACGATCGAAATACTCAGAGACCACCAGATCTAAGGAGCCTGCTGGAAGCTGATGACCGAGTCCTGAAGGTTGCCATTACCAGTCGGAGACCAAGAAGGAATCAGGGTAAACTGAGGCACTGGTTTTAAGGACTACCAAGATGTCCACTCAACTTGAGGAAACCCTCCGAGCAATTACCGATTCGTTGCGAGCTCTAACCGCGCAACAAGAAAAAATAGCGGAAAGTGTAGCGACACTAATAGGCGAGAACGAAAAACGGAAACAGGAAAGATTAAATTTATATAAAATGTTGAGACCAACACTTACGGACGACGGGACTACAGCTACAAACGGCGACGCTGCCGCGTATTCTGCCGGCGACAAAGAAGCAGGTGACGAGGACGAAGACTATTTTCAACAGCCTCCGCTGGGTACATCCCGACGTTATATTCGCCCGGTTGACGACAACACAGAGTTCAGGTACGAGGAAATTAGATTGCGGAAGGCCAAAGACTTGGTAGACACGATAGATTGTCTTAATGGACGTGACGACTCTGGAATCGAAGACTTTATACGTTCAGTCAAGCGCGCTAAAGATCGTTGTTTTGATCCGGATGTTCTACTCGATATAATTCGTACCACTAAAATTACCGATCAAGCAAAAAAAAGTATACGGTTTTTAGAGATAAATAGTTATGAAGATCTGTATGAGGCGCTAAGAACATACGTGTTCCCATCTGTCTCACCCGACGTCGCGAGAAATCGATTAGCTAGTGTGATTCAAGGGAGAATGGAAAGCGTTGCGAATTATACCCTTCGTTTTAAACACCGACTCAATGAATATCGGTACGCGATGCAGAACGAATATACGGTGCCTAGTATGAGGCGAATAGCTCTTGATGTTTTAGATAAGGAAGTTGTTAAGACGTATATTAAGAGTTTGCGTTATGAACTCGCCGTAGTTGTACACCCACACAAACCGAGTAATATTGCAGAGGCACAAAGATATGCCTTAGAGGCCGAAACATGGGAGAGAGACTGTAGAAACAAACGTGAAATTAATAGATCGGTACCTTGGAATGATCACGTAGAATGGCCCGCGAATTATAGTCCTACCACCGATACGGGTTGGACCGAATGCGCAGAGCGGTTCGCGAACCACAGATCTGTAGCTGATAAGGATTTAACCGAACGCTCAGAACGGCCAACAAATTCGAGACAGTTCACAAAACCGGTAAATTCGTTAAGGGATTCGCCCTTCGAGAACTCAGTAGGGACCAACTCTTTCAAGCGGAATGTCCTGATAAAATGTAATCGCTGCGGAAAGGTAGGGCACTATGCGAATCAGTGTCAAGATTTTTACATTTCGCCTCAACGCGAACCTCCGCGAATCAATGTCGTCTACAGCCAAGAGTCACGAATGTCAGAGAACGAGCAGGAAGATTGCGATTCATGCGAACGCGCTTTGAAACCGGAAATTTCGGACGATTTCTCCTGGACACCGGAGCAGGATTAAAATCAAAGAAAAACATTGTAATAATCGCAAAATTGTGAACGAAGAGCGAAATACAGTTGCTGCGAAAAACGAACGCACATCCGAATAAATGTACAGTAAACATTGACGAATTGACGTTCATACATGTCTCCGCCAGTAATAGATATATGTATAGTCATCCCACAAAGCCAACTTGATGTACAAGTCGTATGTAAAGATATCAAAACGATTAAATTCACCGAACCAAGTCTCGTATCAAGCGCCGACGATTGCACTTTCCTTACACATAGAACATTGTTTAGAATCGTCGGGAACTCTAAGAATTTAACCTACGAATCAATTTACAAAAATATCGAATACACTAATTTTACACACGACTTTAATGAACTTAGACATGTCATACCAGAGCTACCATTGCGAATCGAGCACAATATTAACATCACACCGTCAAGTCCGTTGATATAGAAAAAAAAAAAAAAAAAACGCCTAAGACTTGGAGGACCAAGTCAACTCTAAGAAGGGGGATGTGTAACGGGCTGATTGCCATTGTATCGTAGGATGCTGTGTATTAATACTATCAGTATATCGATAAGACGATATGTATCAGTTAGTCACCGATTCCCGTCTAAGGGTCAACTTTGGAAACCTTTGCCCGATGACTGTAATCTCCTCTCCGCCAAGCCCAGCGGACCTGGGACCTTCCCAGGTCAATAAGGAACGCTATATAAGCCTGTACAAAATTAACAATAAAGTTCAGTTCCTGATTGTACGTCTACTGTAACGCTCGTCGCAGTTCTTTCAAATACCTACCCGATCTCGTTCTACGGTTCGCGATCGTTAGGTGTTGAGTTCGTACGTGAGTACGTTTTCCCCGTAACAGGTTCATGGCACTGCCGTCCGTACCTTGCCGTAAAACACCTAAAGTCGTCGTCTCTTGTGCTCAGCGCGGACGGGTGCTGGAAGCTGCAGCGTGTCCAGTTTCCAGATGGCTGGAAAAACACGAGGTTTATTAATACAGATTTGTTGTGAAAGTTCCGAAGTGGACAATTAGAAATTAGCAGTCTTTAACAGTATCTCGGATAGTTTTGAGTTAGATTTAGATATGATTATCTTCAATTTTGATTAAACTTAAACCCGGTAATGTAGAAAATGACACGAAACTGATGACAAATTTAATATATCTAGAGCGCGTAAGAAAACACACTGAATGAGATAATTTACCCACGGATACGAATTGTCCATCAGCTTAAGCATATTCCCATAGATGGCGGCACCGTTTATTTCACCGATATGATTTCCGAAGAAAAAAATAATTCTTGTTGACATTTGTATAATGAATTGTATGAGAAATGGCAAAAATTGTTTGTGTCTATATGTAACTATCAATTCAATACGAGCTCCACTTTGACATATTAATTAATGCGTACTCAGTTATTCTTCATAACACGAAAACTTTTATAAAAGGCAAAAATTTCGTTTGTTCACTTCCGCTTCGCGAGGAGAACGTTTACGAGACGAAATTAATCTTATTGTAACTCGAATTATTTACCACATGTCTAGGTGCATTATTTTACCTTTCCAATTTTTTTTTTCGAATTTAGAATAGCCAAATCTCTGCAAACCGAAGTCTATCTCTACAAGTCAGACTTTGTAACATAATATTAGTAAGTATAATTATATTAATCAAATACATAATAAAAAATTAAGTATGTAATAACCAAATTGCGGATTTCATGCATTTACGATAAAAATGGATAGGTCGAATTTTTGACAGTAAAGACATTTAAAGAATTTAGATATACAACTACATTATTTTCAAACTGTTAAACATATACAACAAGAAATTAAATATTTCTTTCGTCCCAGCTTGTTGCAATTCAGGTAGAAAGTTTGTATTTTGCACAAAGATCCGCAGTCTAGCAATAACAGATATAACGAAGTTTCTATATTCGTGCAATAAATGATTCACGTAAAAACATTAAATCTTTCTTCCTTCGAGCCGTAACAAATTACAATTACAAGAAATAAGCATATGTAAACTGCAAGTTCTGCTCAAGTAAAAGTAGCAATTCGTTAAGGAGGCCATTATTGAACTAAATGTTGATATTTCGTTAGCATATTTACAATGCTACTGATAATTCTTCGAATAACAGTATGTGAGGCGAAACCCAGAGAACTGTAACATCTTGCGAGGACTACATTCAGTCGAACAATTTGTACACCGCTAGATCTATTAGCCTAGTCTATAATCAGCTTTAATGAAAGAATCGCAGAAAGAGTATGCGGATGCACACTAAATATTTGAACACAGTAATGTCCGAGGTGTATCCGAAGAGAGAAAGAGAGACAGAGAGTCGGCAAGCTGTGTTAAGTAACAACGTTTCACCGTGATTGAATGTAAAACGTCGTTTTACATTATTTGCCAAATTGCTCAACGGCCATCGCGCGCGACCGTATCGACACACCTGCTCCCAAGCAGATGTCGTGTTCAGCGCGGATTTTTTATTTATTTCCGCTGCTTAATGCCGTGATTGCTGTAATGAGAAATGTAGGCCGGTGAAATTTTGCTCTGCTTTTCTGAATTTTTTTTTATCGAGCTGCGCACCCGGCGAGAACGCGCGCGCGTTCATTATATCCAGTAAGCAACCTGCTCTTGATTTACTATGAATTTGCTACCAAAACTTGACCAAAAATTTGGACTCATCTGTTTCCGCATTAGGCTTGCTATTTGCCTGCAAAGTTTGCAAATCCTTGCCAAATCCATGCCAAAACCATGAAAAGAACATGTCAAACGATGTCCTCGTGAAGAGGGCAGGTCGGTCGCACTAAGAACGAACCTAACCTTGCTTTGAGAGTTAGCAATCTGCTCTTGATTTGCTATGAATTTGCTAGCGAAACCTCACTAAAAACTTCGACCCATCTATTTCCGCATTAGGCTTGCTATTTGCCTGCAAAGTTTGCAAATCCTTGCCAAATCCATGCCAAGACCATGAAAAGAACATGTCAAACGATGTCATCGTGAAGAGGGCAGGTCGGTCGCAATGGGAACGAACCTAACCTTGCTTTGAGAGTTAGCAATCTGCTCTTGATTTGCTATAAATTTGCTAGCAAAACCACACTAAAAATTCCAGACCCATCTGTTCCCGCATTAGGCTTGCTATTTGCCTGCAAAGTTTGCAAATCCTTGCAAAATCCATGCCAAGACCATGAAAAGAACATGTCAAACGATGTCCTCGTGAAGAGGGCAGGTCGGTCGCCCTAAGAACCAACCTAACCTTGCTTGGAGAGTTAGCAATCTGCTCTTGATTTGCTATGAATTTGCTAGCAAAACCTCACTAAAAATTCCGACCCATCTGTTTCCGCATTAGGCTTGATATCTGGCGACAGGTTTTAGTCTGCAAATTCGCAGCAAATAAAGATCAAATCCTGAACCAAACATTTCCTGGCACAAAAATGACAGCCTTTGGCTCGCAAAGTATGGTTACAGACATTTGGTCTTCATCTACTCGAACAGATTTTGCTGATTGGAATCGTTTCGAAGAAATTGCAAGATTGTCCATAAGATTCAAGATAGGAACATTTCTTTATTGTGTATACTTCCTAAAGTTAATATTAATTCATTCCAACGTTCATGGTCTTGGCATGAATTGAGCATATCCTTGCCATGCATATGGCAAGGATTTGCAAACTGTGCAGGCAAATTTAGTCAAGTTTTGGTAGCAAATTCATAGCAAATCAAGAGCAGATTGCTAACTCTCAAAGCAAGGATAGGTTCGTTCTTAGTGCGACCGACCTGCCCTCTTCACGAGGACATCGTTTGACATGTTCTTTTCATGGTCTTGGCATGGATTGGGCAAGGATTTGCAAACTTTGCAGGCAAATAGCAAGCCTAATGCGGGAACAGATGGGTCTGGAATTTTTAGTGTGGTTTTGCTAGCAAATTTATAGCAAATCATGAGCAGATTGCTAACTCTCAAAGCAAGGTTAGGTTCGTTCCCATTGCGACCGACCTTCCCTCTTCACGATGACATCGTTTGACATGTTCTTTTCATGGTTTTGGCATGGATTTGGCAAGGATTTGCAAACTTTGCAGGCAAATAGCAAGCCTAATGCGGAAACAGATGGGTCGAAGTTTTTAGTGAGGTTTCGCTAGCAAATTCATAGCAAATCAAGAGCAGATTGCTAACTCTCCAAGCAAGGTTAGGTTCGTTCTTAGTGCGACCGACCTGCCCTCTTCACGAGGACATAGTTTGACATGTTCTTTTCATGGTCTTGGCATGGATTTGGCAAGGATTTGCAAACTGTGCAGGCAAATAGCAAGCCTAATGCGGAAACAGATGGGTCGGAATTTTTAGTGAGGTTTCGCTAGCAAATTCATAGCAAATCAAGAGCAGATTGCTTACTCTCAAAGCAAGGTTAGGTTCGTTCCCATTCCGACCGACCTCCCCTCTTCACGATGACATCGTTTGACATGTTCTTTTCATGGTTTTGGCATGGATTTGGCAAGGATTTGCAAACTTTGCAGGCAAATAGCAAGCCTAATGCGGGAACAGATGGGTCTGGAATTTTTAGTGTGGTTTTGCTAGCAAATTTATAGCAAATCAAGAGCAGATTGCTAACTCTCAAAGCAAGGTTAGGTTCGTTCCCATTGCGACCGACCTGCCCTCTTCACGAGGACATCGTTTGACATGTTCTTTTCATGGTCTTGGCATGGATTGGGCAAGGATTTGCAAACTTTGCAGGCAAATAGCAAGCCTAATGCGGGAACAGATGGGTCTGGAATTTTTAGTGTGGTTTTGCTAGCAAATTTATAGCAAATCAAGAGCAGATTGCTAACTCTCAAAGCAAGGTTAGGTTCGTTCCCATTCCGACCGACCTGCCCTCTTCACGATGACATCGTTTGACATGTTCTTTTCATGGTTTTGGCATGGATTTGGCAAGGATTTGCAAACTTTGCAGGCAAATAGCAAGCCTAATGCGGGAACAGATGGGTCTGGAATTTTTAGTGTGGTTTTGCTAGCAAATTTATAGCAAATCAAGAGCAGATTGCTAACTCTCAAAGCAAGGTTAGGTTCGTTCCCATTGCGACCGACCTGCCCTCTTCACGAGGACATCGTTTGACATGTTCTTTTCATGGTTTTGGCATGGATTTGGCAAGGATTTGCAAACTTTGCAGGCAAATAGCAAGCCTAATGCGGAAACAGATGGGTCGGAATTTTTAGTGAGGTTTCGCTAGCAAATTCATAGCAAATCAAGAGCAGATTGCTTACTCTCAAAGCAAGGTTAGGTGCGTTCTTAGAGCGACCAACATGCCCTCTTCAAAAGAACAACGTTTAGCATGTACTTTTCATTCAACGTGAAGATATTCTACTAGATAGATGACTAACATTGCAGCAGAGGCGGAATAAGAACGTCGGGAGTATATTTGATAGATGGGGGCCAGAGATTGTAATTTGATATCCACAAACCGGAGCAAACTATGTGGGAAATCGCTGGCCGCAAACTACCGGTCATAGAGAACGGCCTTTTAATTCCCAGCGCCGAATGAAAAATCGAAGAATATTCGAACCTCCAGGCAGTCGACTCCATTCCAGTTTCAACAATTGAATGTGTTTGATTTACTTGGAACTTTATATTTGAAAATCTGAAAGAGTGTTATATAGATGAATTCATAAAATTGGTAATTATGCAGGCTCTGAAATACAGCAATTAAAATTAAGCGGACGCCCTTTAAAAACTAATAACTTTTTTAAAATTGAACCAAACGACGTATATTTCTTGGAGATGTTAAAACGATTACTTTACATACTAGGTAACGCGTAAACACAATTTTGTTTCATGATGCTATTGGTCGAAATCGCGAAGGAGGAAGTAAAGTTCACATAATTTTTAACTATTTTAAAAATCGGCATATATTTTAATATTTTGTTTGGCAAAGTCTCTTTTGTTATTAATTCAGTGTTTCTTTAATTTTGCTGAATTTTCACACGATTTATAATCACTCATTAACGACATTAGATTGAACAGTACACATTGTGGTTATGCCAATTGTTCCCCCTAAAAACCCGCTTGACGGCGGGCCATTCGTTGGCGGAAGACGTGCCAAGGACAAAAGTAAATGCGAGGTTGCTATTGTGATAATAACGTCGGGAAATTTTATGAAAAGTGTCCTTATCGTATTCGTGTTAATGGCGTATCTAGTGAGCCGCACGTTATAACAGCGAATAGGAGGAACCGCTAGAATCTTTTTTTATGAGCCTCTTTTTTTATAGTGTGCCATTAGGTGGATCCACGGTTTCACACGTGGGTCAAAGTTTGGAATGAATGACTAGGTGTTAATTAAAACAGTCCACTCGGCTGAGCATTGTCCTTGAAAGTGATATCTGATTTGATCCTGGTCCGGCCGGCCAATCTAGCAGATTGAATACTTTTTCAATATTTCTTGGTACATTTTTAAATGCTTTCGGCGCAACGGTTCGATCGTTTATTACGTATTATAAAGCAATTTTGCTAATTGTCAAACAAAATCAACGTTTCGATCCTAGTTTGAATCTTTTTCAAGATTTATTTGAATCGCGTCTGTAAAGTAAATATGTTATAATAATTTTAAAAAACAGGACTATTGAATGATGGAATATAACGAAATTGTTCCGCTGCGCCGAACCGAAACCGTTGCGCCGAAAGCATTTAAAAATTTATTAACAGCAAATACGATCGATAGAAGAAACATATTTCTCGGTACATTTTAAATAAAAAGCAATACATATATTGTTGAATTAAACAATAGAAATTGATAACAGGGTACTTACTACTTTTTTTTAAGCGTATAAAGTAGAGAACTGGTTGTATCACAAGTTTCATTCAAAGATTGTTTTGAGATGAATCCTCAGCCTGCTTGAAATATAGAGAAATTTAGTGCGAAGATTCGTGTGTTTTTCTTATTCCAGTGAAAAGGATTTTCGGCCAGCTAAATCAATGAAAAGGACCACAGTGCACTGTGCCCCCGGGGTTATAGAGCGAATCCAAGGCTGGATCTCCGTTTCGTTGCTGCTTTTTTTCAAATGGGTTGTAAAACTGTGAATTTATATAAAGGCTCGCTGCACACTTATTGCGGCCACTATATCTCAACGCATATTATGTGACGCGCACGTTTTGACCGGCGAAAAAAATCTCTTACCGGTACCCGGAAATTGCACTTTCACACGGGGCACACCTAAAAATAAACAGAAATCATGAAAATGCAGGCACTGCCCCGTTGCCGACAGTGCAAACATGAGATTCGGCTGAAGAAAAAGACCAGTTCCAACTGCTTACGTAAAGAAAGGCCGTGCAGTTTCCGGGCTTACAAAAAAACCGATATGGGTGATACTGAATAATTGGGAATCTTTTACAACGTGACAAATAAACGTACACAATCCGCGACAATACTATAATAAGACTCTACGTGAAACCGTACAAATTTATGTTACGGAGTGGAATTTCTTTTTCTTGTGTACTATGTGTTGTAGCATCAGTTCGGGTGACTTTCTTCGACACCATATCGTAATTAATAAGAAAGAGACAGTTTCTCGAAAAGGGATTGATCCTTCCAGACAAGATCATGCTGGGTCACACGGACCAAAAGCTTCAACTACTATGCTCAAGGAATTTTACGTGTTCATTAATGCGTTGTTACATCACATGAGCAACAAATTGCTTGGCGTGGAATCGCGACTGCAAACTTTGCACTCTAATATCGAGCCATTTGTTCCCGCATTGGGCTCGGTATTTGCCTGCAAAGTTTGCAAATCCTTGTCAAATCCATGACAAGGGTATGACAAATCCATGCCACGTCCATGAAAAGTACATGCCAAACGATGTCCTAGTGACGAGGGCAGGTCGGTCGCAATGGGAACGAACCTAACCTTGCTTTGAGAGTTAGCAATCTGCTCTTGATTTGCTATGAATTTGCTAGCAGAACCTCACTAAAAATTCCGACCCATCTGTTTCCGCATTAGGCTTTCTATTTGCCTGCAAAGTTTGCAAATCCTTGCCAAATCTATGTCAAGTCCACGAAAAGTACATGCCAAACGATATCCTCGTGACGAGGGCAGGTCGGTCGCACTAAGAACGAACCTAACCTTCCTTGAGAGTAAGCAATCTATTCTTGATCTGCTATGAATTTGCTACCAAAACTTGACTAAATTTGCCTGCACAGTTTGCAAATCCTTGCCAAATCCATGAAAAGAGTATGACAAATCCATGCCACGTCCATGAAAAGTACATGCCAAACGATGTCCTAGTGAAGAGGATAGGTCGGTCGCAATGGGAACGAACCTAACCTTGCTTTGAGTGTTAGAAATCTGCTCTTGATTTGCTATGTGAATTTGCTACCAAAACCTCACTAAAAATTCCGACCCATCTGTTTCCGCATTAGGCTTTCTATTTGCCTGCAAAGTTTTCAAATCCTTGCCAAATCTATGTCAAGTCCACGAAAAGTACATGCCAAACGATATCCTCGTGACGAGGGCAGGTCGGTCGCACTAAGAACGAACCTAACCTTCCTTGAGAGTAAGCAATCTATTCTTGATCTGCTATGAATTTGCTACCAAAACTTGACTAAATTTGCCTGCACAGTTTGCAAATCCTTGCCAAATCCATGGCAAGGGTATGACAAATCCATGCCACGTCCATGAAAAGTACATGCCAAACGATGTCCTAGTGAAGAGGATAGGTCGGTCGCAATGGGAACGAACCTAACCTTGCTTTGAGTGTTAGCAATCTGCTTTTTATTTTCTATTAATTCGTAACCAAAACGTGCCCACAAATTCCGATTCATCCAAAGTTTGAAAATCCTTCCCAAATCCAAGCCTAGTCCATGAAAAGCACATGCCAAACGTTGTCCTAGCGAAGAGGGCAGGTCGGTCGCAATGGGAACGAACCTAACCTTGCTTTGAGTGTTAGAAATCTGCTTTTTATTTGCTATTAATTCGTAACCAAAACGTGCCCACAAATTCTGATTCATCCAAAGTTTGCAAATCCTTCCCAAATCCAAGCCAAGTCCATGAAAAGCACATGCCAAACGTTGTCCTAGTGAAGAGGGCAGGTCGGTCGGCCTTAGAACGAACCTAACCTTTATGTAAACAAAGAATTTGTTGACAAGTTTTGGATTACTGGATTGTTGGATATTTACTCTTAAAGCTAGGTTAGGTGCACTCTGAATGCGACCGACCTGCCCGCTTCGCGAGGGCAACGTTTGCCATGGATTAGCCATGGACTTGGCAGGTAATCGCGACTGCAAACTTTGCACTCTAATATCGAGCCATTTGTTCCCGCATTGGGCTCGGTATTTGCCTGCAAAGTTTGCAAATCCTTGTCAAATCCATGGACAAGGGTATGACAAATCCACGTCCATGAAAAGTACATACCAAACGATGTCCTAGTGAAGGGGGCAGGTCGATCGCAATGGGAACGAACCTAACCTTGCTTTGAGTGTTAGAAATCTGCTTTTTATTTGCTATGAATTCGTAACCAAAACGTGCCTACAAATTCCGATCCATCCAAAGTTTGCAAATCCTTCCCAAATCCAAGCCAAGTCCATGAAAAGCACATGCCAAACGTTGTCCTAGTGAAGAGGGCAGGTCGGTCGGCCTTAGAACGTACCTAACCTTTATGTAAACAAAGAATTTGTTGACAAGTTTTGGTGGAAAATTCATAGCAAATCACGAGCATATTGCTTACTGGATTGTTGGATATTTACTGTTAAAGCTAGGTTAGGTGCACTCTTAATGCGACCGACCTGCCCGCTTCGCGAGGGCAACGTTTGCCATGGATTAGCCATGGACTTGGCAGGTAATCGCGACTGCAAACTTTGCACTCTAATATCGAGCCATTTGTTCCCGCATTAGACTCGGAATATGTCCACAAATTCTTTTGGTAAAACTTCATAGCGAATAGAGACCAAAAACTGCTCCAATCACCAAAATGACCGCCTATTGTTCTCAAAGTAGATTGCAGACATTTGATCATAATCTGCTCGAGCGGATTATGCTGACTGCGTACGTCCATAATGTTAGGTTAATATTTCTCTACAATCTCGGAACGTCTGAGTGCATCAGATACCATCTAGCAATGTTGCAAACGGTCGACTCCGTCGTAGACGGTGTCCTTTATCTTGTTTAACGAGTCACGCAGATTGTGTCGTGTCCGATTAACATTTCCGAGAGCTCGAACAGTGCTATACGACATTGTATTAATCATACCGATGATGCAGCGTCTTACCGTGCAGTTTCGAAGCTGAATAAAGACTTTATCGTATTAGTATTTTGCAATCTCTCTTTCTCTCTCGGCGCACCTGCGTTCGAACACTTTCAATAATTCAGAAATTACTCTGTCCGGCGAGAAGATAGTTTTTGCCGTTTTTTTCTTTCTTCTCAAAACGCGAATAATAATGGGAATAATCATGAGAGCGATTACCGTTCGCGGTGTTTGACGAAACACCGTCTGTAATGGAAAACATGGCGATCTAATCTCGCAGATATCGACACATCGCGAACAGATCACGGCGGCGGCGCGCACGTGTCGTTACGTGGACCATTTATCCGGCAGCGATCGTTAGCGCAACCTCGCGCGTTCACTCCGATCGGTTTGCCCTCTCGCCGTGCCATCGCGCGCCGTGGAATATCGCGAGGATTCTCTTTATTAGCGTTTTGAAATAGATGTTGAGCAAGAACGATCTAATGGCCGCGACGATCCACGGACTGTGAATCACGTACCCGGAATCTACCGTGAAATACACTCCCGGACAAAATGATAGCGCATGTCTGCTGTCTTCAATCTCTCGAAGAAGAGAAGCAACAATAATGGAGTTTTGTTGAATTACTTGACGAATTGTAACGTAATTTGTAATTCTGCTCTCCCATTCAATTCAATTACATTCGCAAACTTTAAACGCGTTTTTCAAAACGTTCTACTTTAGCAATTCCATTAAAATTGTACAGTTATCTTCGTTATAATATCTATTTTGACGAAAGATTAACAAATTTTCTACCGAAATTCAGTCATTAAATTTAAAATATCTGCCATTCTGTTGATTTGTACACAAATTTTTATGTGGGATCGTCAATGCCTAGAGAATATATCGTAGTTTTGCGAAATTTTGGGGGGTTTAACCGTAAGTGATGAATACAAACATAATATGGGAAGCGACGAGAGTAAACATAAACACGCTTTTATTTATAGTCACTGATGTCATGATTTTATTGTAAATTTATATTAAATCTTTCTATTAATTCCGACGCTAATTTCATAACAGAAGTAATTTTGAACTAATTGCTTAAAATTTTGGGCTAAAGTATTATTAATCATCAAACTGGATTCGGTATTTTATGAAGAACCAGAAAACAATTATTTTCTCCTTTTTTAGTGCGTTTTAATATAAGCGTGGTTTTTAAAGAGTCTTTTTATATATTTTATTTTCTAACGCGTACAAAAACTTATATATATATTACTATACATATTCATGTGTATTACTTAAGAAAGTAAAATATTAGCGACTTATTATTTGGTAAATGAAGGATGCCAATATAAAGACATTTTATGTATACAAGTCGTGAATGATTATTTTAACTTGTTAACGAAGTGTCCATACTTCGGTGGTGTATTTACATAATTAACAGACTGCGGATTTTTATGCATTTACAGCAAAATTGAGTAGATGAAATTCAGAGTTGTTGGAAAATTTTAATAATCGAAAATCTCAATACAGTGGCCGAAATTTCTATAAGGTCATCTTCTTTTTCATAGATATTTTAAAAATATCACCATTTTTGTTGATTTATCGTATCTGGTCTTGTGCCTTGTAGACACTCGGATAGAGGGACTGCGTACACTGAGAAAAAAAAGTAGTTACTTCAATAACACGCGTGTTATTGTAATTTTTTTACTTCGATGAATATTAATGTATTCTTTTCAATAATGTGAAATTTAGAAGCAAATCGTGATGTATTTGAATTGTCTATCATGAAATGATTGAAAATATTATTCGATTCAATACCGTACATTATTATTCGTAATATTTCTCTTTTTCCTTCAATCAGATATGTTGTTAAAAAAATGTGAGAAATGTATTGATTTATACTGGAATTGATTTGAGGCCATATCTTATTTTTTTGAAAACATTGATGTAAAGCTATTCGCTTATATGATTGGCGGAAATGAGTTTTGCTATTGAAATTCAATAGTATTAAATATTAAAATAAGTTCGTATGATATTGGCACTATTCAATAGTACATCTTATTGAATCAACATATATTTTTTTGTTTCGACAGGATTTTTTTCTCAGTGTACTCTAGACCGCTATGTTTACTATTTACGTTTGTTTTGATCTTTTTCTGTGTGGTGCAGAACACAAGTGTGCGAAGTTTCTATAAAGTCACTTTGTGTTTATCTGTATTCTGAGCAGAGAACTACGGAAAACTGCGAATATTCTAAAAGTATTAGTTTTAGAACTCACAGAAATCCTGTTTGTTATAATTTGATTCACGTGTATGAGAGTGCCGAGAGGAAAAGTACAAACAAGTGAAGAAAAAGCATCAATCGATGCTTATAAAGATATGGGCTGCTCTAATCGCGCAATTGCTAAGAAAACTGATCGGTCGTATACGGTGATTAATAATTATATCAATTTACGTGAAAATTACGGAAAAAATCATCTTAAAGGTAGTAATAAAAAATAGTCAAAGAGACAACATTCAATATTAATGAGGTTTGCAGCTAAGGAAAGGAAAAATGCAGCACAATCTCGAGCTGAATTGAAGCTCCCAGTAACAACAAGACGTGTGCAGCAACTTTTAAATTCTTCTGGTCAAAACTGCAACTTAAACCAGGCCTTAAATAAGTACATAATTAGGCCCGTATTGATTTCGCACGGGCACAAAACACAGTGACTTTATAGAAATTTCGGCCACTGTATATCACTTCTCCTCTATTAAAATCATTAAGGGAAGAAATAACATTCAATTTAGTTTCTGCACCTTGCAATCGATGCGGATCATTTTTATTTTGCATACAGATCCATCCGCAGTCTAATAATTATATTTGACGATTGCAAAAATTCGTATATCCTATTTGAAAATAAAATTCGAGCTGTTATATTTAGAAATAACAGTTTTTATTATTCAACCAAAGTCACCGCTATTTTCTACAATTCGATTTCCTTTTTCGTACAAGTTACATGTTCAATTTCGTAAAAGGTCACAAGGTGAATTGGGTAGAAACTTTTAGAATCGTCCAATATTTCCTAATAGAACGTATACTCACAGAAATTTTTAATAAAACAGTTTTCACAGAATTCCACTTGTCGTTTCTTCTATCGAAAATTTTAAAAATTGAAGATGACAATTATATATGATTTCTCCTGTATTAAAATTATTGAGAGGCAAGAAATAACATTCAAGTCGGTTTCAATATTTCTCAATATTTCGTCAATATTTATTTTCCATATAAAGATCCGCAGTCTAATAACACTGTCCAACAGCCAAAAAGTATTTCGATTCCCACTACGCGATTCTTGTAGAGTTTTCCGCGCTGATTCCTAATCTGGTTTTAATTTTTTCCCTATACGTCCAGTTTTTGAGAAAATGGAGTTTTAAAAAAAGACATATTTTTCAACTTTAAACAAATATTGCGATGTTATTATAAAAGATATTGAATTGTTCTTTACAGCAAAAGATTCTGTAGACTTTCCCGAATACAGTGATATCCAATATTAATACATTACGATTGTTTAAACATGTTTAAACAATGATTAAAGACGGAGATGCACCACTTTTGCACCAATTTTTGCGGATATTTTCGAATTTATCTCAAAAAATAAGGGTCCAGCGAAAAATTGAACTATACCACGCGAAAGAGCAGACCTTTATCTTGAGAAACCCCCCTGTGAAGTTTGCATGGTCGACGTTTTTTTCGAACCAGAAAGCAAAATATCTTCGCCCGACATGAGTTTCCGCCAGTGGCGCTCGGGACGGGATACGGCGCAGCGACGGGTACGGAGCGGCGAACGACCGTTCTGGTGGTGAGCGCCACTGGTGACAACTCATGTCGGGCGAAGATATTTTGCTTTCTGGTTCAGTAAAAACGTCGACCATGCAAACTTCACAGGGGGGTTTCTCAAGATAAAAGTCTGCTCTTTCGCGAGGTTTAGTTCAATTTTTCGCTGGACCCTTATTTTTTGAGATAAATTCGAAAATATCCGCAAAAATTGGTGCAAAAGTGGTGCATCTCCGTCTTTAATCATTGTTTAAACATGTTTAAACAATCGTAATGTATTAATATTAGATATCACTGTATTCGGGAAAGTCTACAGAATCTTTTGCTGTAAAGAACAATTCAATATCTTTTATAATAACATCGCAATATTTGTTTAAAGTTGAAAAATATGTCTTTTTTTTAAACTCCATTTTCTCAAAAACTGGACGTATAGGGAAAAAATTAAAACCAGATTCGGAATCAGCGCGGAAAACTCTACAAGAATCGCATAGTGGGAATCGAAATACTTTCAAAAAGTTGAAATTTGTTGGACAGTGTAATTAATATGTATCTCCACCGCGAGCGATTATCGATTAATCACGGGAAAATGTGCGATACTGTGCACGATACCGTGAAAAGTGGCAGGTTACAAAGCCTTAACTATGAAAGTGGACCACACTCTGACCCACTGTGCCATAAACTGGGAAATGAACGGGAGGCCATAGCTATCGACCGATAGCCACGCAGCATTGACTTATCGTCTATCTATTAAACAATTGTAGAACGCAGTGCAACATCGTGCGCGTACTTTAAATCTTGTTACGAGATAGCGGACCGTTCTATCAACGTACCGAAGTGCGATCGGTACTACGAGATCCTGTTAGGGTCGAAAATAATTCACTGCAGAACATTAAGGATGTTCCGGAGGTACAATGGGAGACAAAAGTACAAGAAATTCGAAATCCATCAATATATTGGCAATGAAAGCCATTCATAAGTATATTTTGCATTAAACTTTTGCGAATACACGCAAAATTATATCTTGTCAAATTTTCAAAAATTTTGTTGCGTTTTTGATTGTTGTCAATACATTATCGATGACGAAATAACAGACATGGTTAAGGTGGAGTGGGGTAAGTCCTTCTACGGGGCAAGTCCGCCAATTGGTTATTTTTATTACATTGTGAACGAAATTTCTCTAGCTTGTATTTATTAATGTAGTATAAGTTAGTATGAACCACTCTACATACATGTCTCGTCCAAGAATAAAGGTGTTTCCCTCGTTTAAGGATGTTCCGGAGGCACAATGGGAGACAAAAGTACAAGAAATTCGAAATCCACCAATATATTGGCAATGAAAGCCATTCATAAGTATATTTTGCATTAAACTTTTGCGAATACACGCAAAATTATATCTTGTCAAATTTTCAAAAATTTTGTTGCGTTTTTGATTGTTGTCAATACATTATCGATGACGAAATAACAGACATGGTTAAGGTGGAGTGGGGTAAGTCCTTCTACGGGGCAAGTCCGCCAATTGGTTATTTTTATTACATTGTGAACGAAATTTCTCTAGCTTGTATTTATTAATGTAGTATAAGTTAGTATGAACCACTCTACATAGATGTCTCGTCCAAGAATAAAGGTGTTTCCCTCGTTTAAGGATGTTCCGGAGGTACAATGGGAGACAAAAGTACAAGAAATTCGAAATCCATCAATATATTGGCAATGAAAGCCATTCATAAGTATATTTTGCATTAAACTTTTGCGAATACACGCAAAATTATGTCTTGTCAAATTTTCAAAAATTTTGTTGCGTTTTTGATTGTTGTCAATACATTATAGATGACGAAATAACAGACATGGTTAAGGTGGAGTGGGGTAAGTCCTCCTACGGGGCAAGTCCGTCAATTGGTTATTTTTATTACAATGTGAACGAAATTTCTCTAGCTTGTATTTATTAATGTAGTATAAGTTAGTATGAACCACTCTACATAGATGTCTCGTCCAAGAATAAAGGTGTTTCCCTCGTTTAAGGATGTTCCGGAGGTACAATGGGAGACAAAAGTCCAAGAAACTCGAAATCCATCAATATATTGGCAATGAAAGCCATTCATAAGTATATTTTGCATTTAAAAAAAATACATTAATTTAAAAAGCTTTCGTTTAATTAGTGAAATTTCATGTTATATTTATTTTTGAAGTGAAACTTCTTTGCTAAGGGGGCTACAATTTTCTAGCGTTACGGAAGTGACGAAATTTCGCGAATAACCTCGAATAGTTTGGCAAGTACTCAGCGTACACTTATTTTTTGAGTATTTGAAGTAATTCTTTGATTTTGAATCGAATCTGGTCAAAATTTTCCACTGTGTGCCGACGCGACGGGCCAAACCGACGAAATCTGTGTCAAAATCAAAGAACTTTCGATAGAAATGAGGTAGAGCGATGAAATTTTTTTTAAATTAAAGCTGAAACTGTGCAGAATATGGGAAAATAGGGAGATTATGGTACGAACGTTTTTTAACCTTGAGAAAATTCGTTAAACATGTAGAATTTCAAGAAATCGATTTTGCAATACCGTGAAGTCGTAGAAAAATTTTGAGACCAGATTTGAAGTCAGCGTGAAAAAATCTACGGGAAATGGAGTACAACATGTTATAAAAAAAAATTTTCCGCGCGTGGTATTGGAAAAACCACAATTTTCTCGGAATTGTGCAAGTTTAACGAATTTTCTCAACGTTAAAAAACGTACTTACCATAATCTCTCTATTTTTCCCATATTCTGCAAAGTTACAGCTTCAATTTAGAAAAAATTTCATCGCTCTACCTCATTTCTATCGAAAGTTCTTTGATTTTGAATCGAGTTTCGACCAAATTGCCCACTGAGCGCCGCGCCGCTCCGCGATGCAGTGGGGTATTTGGCTTGAAAAAGTGGAAAAAACTATTGTAGCGTTATTTATAGGCTCAAGGTTATAATATTATATATCGTTGGATTCGCCTTAAGATCAGCTACAACATTATGAAATCCAAAATACATTTTGGTATTTGAAAAATCAAATTTACCTCAATTTTTTGAAAAAAAAATTTTTAACTTTTACATATCGAAATTTGTAGACGACTGAATACTGTTCCTCTTTTGTTCGAAACATTTTTTTCACAGATTATCGAGAACCCCTGAAAAAGCGAGGCGATAGTGGAATATTTGCACTATTGTAACTTGAAAAGCATTTACGAAAAAAATATTTTATTATAGCATTTTGGAAAGCTCTGAAAACAAGCTACAAGAATATGCAATAACAAATGGGGTTTTCTATTTAAGAAATTGAAGATGACCTTCGCGTGATTTTCAAACGACTATCCAAGGTCAAATCAATGACGCCATTTTATGGCCCCCTCGAAACCATACAACTTTTGTCAGAAACATTTTTTAACCAAAATGCTTAATTTCGAAGATATACGTCTGTTTCACTTTGAATGACTCACCCGGTATATTATAAGAACATTTAAAAGTTATTACCATTAATTTTCATCCGAAAACACATCAGAAATTTCTACCTCGGATAATATTTCTTCTTCATTTGAGGCCAAGCGTAGCCGAACATGCAGGCGTACGCGAAACGCTGCTAAACGCTTAATACTGAATTAGCTATGAAATTTGAATCCGGACATATCCCGAATCAAACTCTGCTGGCTTATAATCACAAATCTTTACCGAATGTAATGACACCAAAAAGAGCACTCAATATCGCTTTATACTATAACAAAATTGTCAATAAAGTTATGTAATTTTTAAAAAGCTTACAGAATGATTGGTAATATTCAAATATTAATAACTATACTAATTTAGATGCTAACAAAATAAAATCTATGCGAAAGTGCTCTATATATACCTACCTGAACAACTTTTGTAATACAAGAATTTACAGAATTTTCCTTCAAACACTTGAAAATCGCCAATGAACAGACGCTGTCTTAGAGACTGTTTAAAGAACGCCAAGCGCGCCTTAAAATCTCGCGACTTTCGATGAAGTTTACTACTTCACGGGTGTACAAATAGAAAAAATAATATTGCAGCCTTATTCTTCAGACCTTTAACTACAAGGAACAACAAAAAATTTTATGCCATACGCAAAAATTTAGAAATCGAATTTTTTCCACTTTTTCGGGCCAAATACCCCACTGTGCGATGCTTATCAGCGACTTCGTACTCGTCTCCGTTTGAAACGAACGCAATCGAACATTTCGAAGAAGCATGGCCGGCGTATCAAGGACAAGAGAGAGATTAATTAACCGGCTGCTCGCAAGATGTCCAACGTTTATCAGGCGCTGAGTGCGGCGAGTTCACTGTTTTTTGCGATACCATCTGGCCGACGAGTTTTCCTATTTGAATGTCGCCAGATTGGATAACGATCCAGATAGCGTCTCCGCCGCGCAGGATCGTCCACGCCATGGGATCACGATCTACGGAGAATTCAGCGCGCATCGACGAACGCTCCTGACTGGGTCACTGTTTCTTATGGGCAGTGAGCACAGGCTGAAGCAGGTTACTCTGGTCTCTCTTTGCTTTTTTCTTCTCTTACTTTGGAAAGAGAAGATATTCTTTCTCTTGCTTCGGGAAGAGAATAACTTCTTTTTCACGAACGATCCCGACGTCCGGGTACAGTCCCATAAATATCTTTGTAGGAGTACTCGTTATTTCGCGTATCAACGTGGGCGTAACATTCGTTGTCCGCTAAATCTCGTCCTTGCAGTATCTACAGGATGAGTAACGTGACGATCTCAAATAACTGGTAAGGTGGAGTGGGGTTAGTCCGCTCTAGTTTTTGCAAAGTTGAACTTTAAACTGATCGATTTTACAAAATCCTGAGGTCGTAGACAAATGTTGAGACCATAGAAACCACATTTTCTTGAAATTCTACATGTTTAACGAACATTCTCAACGTTAAAAAACCTTCGTACCATAATCTCCCTATTTTTCCCATATCCTGCAAAGTTTCAGCTTTAATTTTTAAAAAATACCCAATAGGTACCGGGAAACAGGTGTTCAAAATTAGGAAATGTTTCTCAAAATGACATTTTGTTGAAATTGAAGTTGAAGGGTTGATATTGAAATTGAAGTTGAGATAGACAAATTGACGTTGAAATTGAAGAGTTGAAATTAACGAAATGAAATTGAAAAATTGAAGTTGAAATGGAAGAGTTGAAATTGAAGTTGAAATTAAAGTTGAAATGGAAAAATTGAAGTTGAAAATGTAATTGAATAGTTGATATTGAAATTGAAGTTGAAATGGGAGAGTTAAAATTGAAGTTTAAATTAAAGTTGAAATGGAAAAATTGAAGTTGAAAATGTAGTTGAAGAGTTGATATTGAAATTGAAGAGTTGAAATTAATGAAATGAAATTGAAAAATTGAAGTTGAAATGGAAGAGTAGAATTTGAAGTTGAAATGGATGAGTAGAAATTGAAGTTGAAGAGTTGATATTGAAATTGTAGTTGAAATGGAAGAGTTGAGATTTAAGTTGAAATGGGAGAGTTAAAATTGAAGTTAAAATTAAAGTTCAAATGGAACAATTGAAGTTGAAAATGTGGTTGATGAGTTGATATTGAAATTGAAGTTGAAATGGAAAATTTGACGTTGAAATTGATATTGAAGAGTTGAATTTAACGAATTGAAATTGAAATAGAAAAAGTGACGTTGAAATTAAAGAGTTGAAATTAACGAAGTGAAATTGAAAAATTGAAGTTGTGAAATGGAAGAGTAGAAATTGGAGTTGAAATGGAAGAGTTAAAATTGAAGTTGAAATTAAAGTTGAAATGGAAAAATTGAAGTTGAAAATGTAGTTGAAGAGTTGATATTGAAATTGAAGTTGAAATGAAAAATTTGACGTTGAAATTGAAGAGTTGGAATTAACGAATTGAAATTGAGATAGAAAAATTGACGTTGAAATTGAAGAGTTGAAATTAATGAAATGAAATTGAAAAATTGAAGTTGAAATGGAAGAGTAGAAATTGAAGTTGAAATTAAAGTTGAAATGGAAAAATTGAAGTTGAAGAGTTGATATTGAAATTGTAGTTGAAATGGAAGAGTTGAAATTGAAGTTGAAATGGGAGAGTTAAAATTGAAGTTGAAATGGAAGAGTTAAAATTGAAGTTTAAATTAAAGTTGAAATGGAAGAGTTGAAATTGAAGTTGAAATTAAAGTTGAAATGGAAAAATTGAAGTTGAAAATGTAGTTGAAGAGTTGATATTGAAATTGAAGTTGAAATGGAAAATTTGACGTTGAAATTGAAGAGTTGGAATTAACGAATTGAAATTGAGATAGAAAAATTGACGTTGAAATTGAAGAGTTGAAATTAATGAAATGAAATTGAAAAATTGAAGTTGTAATGGAAGAGTAGAAATTGAAGTTGAAATTAAAGTTGAAATGGAAAAATTGAAGTTGAAGAGTTGATATTGAAATTGTAGTTGAAATGGAAGAGTTGAAATTGAAGTTGAAATGGGAGAGTTAAAATTGAAGTTTAAATTAAAGTTGAAATGGGAGAGTTAAAATTGAAGTTTAAATTAAAGTTGAAATGGAAGAGTTGAAATTGAAGTTGAAATTAAAGTTGAAATGGAAAAATTGAAGTTGAGGAGTTGATATTGAAGTTGAAATTAAAATTGAAGAGTTGAAATTAACGAATAGAAATTAAAAAATAGACATCGTCTAAAAAATAGACGTGTGATCTATTTTTGTTGTCATTGCTAAATGAGGAGACATTAATTATTGAAAAAAATTTCTCAAGTTACTTCTAACTATGATAAAAATAATTGTGATGTTGCTTTTTTGTTATTTTTCTATATTCCTAGCAATAAATAATGATTTATACAAAACTTGTGGTTAGATGGTTCAGTTTCGCTCCTTACTGTATGTCGCACAGTGTGTCGAGTATATGGGAATTCGGGAAAAAAGTCATAACTCTTAAACTATGCAATTTTCGAGTAAGGTACCTTAATACTTTTTGAAATAAAATGCAAAGACAAATCGATTGGTATATAAAAAAAAAATTTTTCTAATTATTTAAAAAAAAAATTTTTTTTTCAAATGCGACAACTTTGTTTTTTATGTTTTTTTTATTGAGTTATTTTCGATGGACTTGTTGAAGTCGTCATTGTTCCACGACGGAACATATTAGATAAATAATACGCATAAACTAAGTGATATACATATAATACAACACACAATAACAAAAATACTATTACAGAATATTATAAATATAATATGTAGAGTAAAAATAAATACTGTAGGAAATGAATTTACAGATTATTAATAACTTGGACGCGTTTGCGATTGACTATGTTCGGCTTCAGTTTCACATCTGATACTTTTGACCACGACGGCTATCGTATAAACAATTGAAAATAATGGACTGTATATTTAGAATAACATAATGAGTAAACATATTGTCTTATCGTTCCGCGCGGACTCAAGTAGGAACTCGATAGACTACGTTAAAGGCGTGGACGGCGAACGCACGCGTCTCAACGTCAACATAAATTTCTACTATTTTTAACATTTGTGTATATTTATGCACTTAAGGTCGACCGTCATATCAAGTCTAATGTGCTTTAAATTAATATAATACAAAATCTCAAAGGAACCTATCAGTACTTTCTTTAATACTCAATTGAAAGATTGTAAATATTTAAACAATTTTAAAACTAAATATATAATTTATAAGAATAAAATTGAACACATATGTAAGTACTTATCAAATGGCATGCGTTTAAAAATAATTGCAACAAATTTCTTCGAAAGACTACCCAGAAAGCCGCCGAGCGCGAGCGTCTTGATACGGTTTTTTATTATTTTCTTCGCTTAAGCAAATGTGAGCAGATTTAAACCAAAGCGAAATTAAAGTTTAATATGGCACCAATTACTGTAAAAAAATTCACGGGTGTACTTTGATGTACTTTTTTTAAAACTCTAATCAAAGATGATAAATGTTAAACATAAAAAATTAGGACAAATTGCGATTATTTAAAAAAAAATTTTTGGGAGATTGAAGGTCTTATAATGTTAAACACACCCTGTAAAATCAAATTAAAAAACCAAATAGCTTGAGAGGGACGCATGTTTAAAAAAATGCACGGAATTTGACAGTAAAGTTTCAGCCTCAATTTTAATAAAAAATTGATTTATTCAGTTAAAATTTAAGGCAGTTTTAGAACATAGAAAATGTTACGAACATTTTAGGATACATAAATTTGCCGATCTTACACTTTGATTTTCGGACTTTTTTCCATTGGACGACACACTGTGTGTCGTCCTGTTGAAGGCAGTAAAATGGCAAATGAGTAGCTCCGAAACGTATTGTAACGTTACGCCGAGTTGCTTCAGAGACGCAAATGATTTCTCTATGTTAATACACTGCCATGACAAGTCGCGACAAATATTTAATGAAAGTTAGTAACTGTTACCGGTCGACTATCGAAGAGCATCAATCATTCGAGAATGCCGTAGCGATATTACCATTTGAAAGAGACACGCACATTGTTACCCGACATCAATTACTGCGCCGCTGGAGAACAGTGTACCCGTGTCATACCGTCCCTGCTGTTCTTTTTTTCTCTCCTCGGGTAGGAGTCCAATAAATTATGCGAGATGCTGAGAAGCTGCGTAAGAGATCGCCGGGTGTCGGAATGAATAGTAATGCCGATTGTGTTACGGCCGAGACACGCCCAGCGTTCCGCTCGCAGATCGCTTTTTATTTCGCGCCTCCGTTTGTCGGTTGTTAATTCGACTAAGGTCACGCTTGAATGCGTAACGCAACGTGGTTGTGTGGTTGCACTGATTTTCCAGCTCGATTCCGAGTACTTTTAGACCTCTACCATCCGGTAAGCATTCTGTGATCATCATTGTTATAAATTTCCACCAAAATTAGTGAACAAATTCCGTGCCATCTGTTTCCGCGTTGGTCTCGGTATTTGCCTGCAGAGTTTGCAGTCGCGGTTCCACGCCAAATCCGTGCCGAACGCAGCACTCGCAAAGAGGGCAGGTAACCTTGCTTTAAAATATCCAACAATCCAGTGAGCAATCTGCTATTGACTTGCTATGAATTTTCCACCAAAACTTGTCAACAAATTCCGAGCCTAATGCGGGAACAAATGGCTCGATATTTGAGTGGAAAGTTTGCAGTCGCGATTCCATGCCAAATCCATACGAAATCCAAGCCAAGTCCATGCCCTCGTTATAGATGGCAGGTAGGTCGCAAACAGTGCACCTAACCTTGCTTTAAAATATCCAACAATCCAGTAAGCAATCTGCTATTGACTTGCTATGAAATTTCCACCAAAACTTGTCAACAAATTCCGAGCCTAATGCGGGAACAAATGGCTCGATATTTTAGTGGAAAGTTTGCAGTAGCGACTCCATGCCAAATCTATACGAAATTCATATGAAATCCATGCCAATGTTATAGATGGTAGGTCGGTCGCGCTACGAGCGAACCTAACCTTGCTTTCAGACTAAAGATCGTGCGAAATCGTTATTATCATTGTTCGAAGATTTTTGTAATTATTTAAATCATTGAAAATGTATGAGACTTAAAATTATATTTATAAAATTAGAAATTTAAATAAAATTCGATTTTCCCTCCTAGAGCGAGGTTCACTCCGATTTTGCTCGATATTTACCCGGTAAATCTGCTCTTGATTTGATATTTTGGCACCAAACTTTCGAGGCAAATTCCGACCCACCTGTTTCCGCATTGGGCTCAGTATTTGTCAGCAAAGGTTCGAGGCAAATTTCTATGCCAAATTAAGGGCAAAACGCAGCTCTCGCAAAGAGGTCAGGTCGGTCGCAAAGAGTGCACCTAACCTTGCTTTAAAATATCCAACAATCCAGTAAGCAATCTGCTATTGACTTGCTATGAAATTTCCACCAAAACTTGTCAACAAATTCCGTGCCTAATGCGGGAACAAATGGCTCGATATTTGAGTGGAAAGTTTGCAGTCGCGATTCCATGCCAAATCCATACGAAATCCAAGCCAAGTCCATACCCTCGTTATAGATGGCAGGTCGGTCGCGCTACGAGCGAACCTAACCTTGCTTTCAGACTAAAGATCGTGCAAAATCGTTATTATCATTATTCAAAGATTTGTAAGTATTTAAATCATTGAAAATGTATGGAACTTAAAACTATATAAAATTAGAAACATAAATAAAATTCGATTTTCCCTCCTACAGCAAGGTTCACTCCGATTTTGCTCGATATTTACCCGGTAAATCTACTCTTGAATTGATACGAATTTGGCACCGAACTTTGGAGGCAAATTCCGACCCACCTGTTTCCGCATTGGGCTCGGTATTTGTCTGCAAAGTTTCGAGGCAAATTTCCATGCCAAATTAAGGGCAAAACGGGGGCAGAGCCTGGGTGGTCACCTAACGTTGCCACCTCAAGTATCTTTGTCCTTTTTAAAGCCTAGGTATAAAGTCTACAAATAAGGGGCTTCGAAAATTAGTGAGTGATTAACGAGTAGACTGCGAATTTCTAATGGACCAGATACTACAATATTATTTAATAGTTAATATAGCAATTGTTGATGGCTATTGACAAAGATCCTCGTTCGCAAAGGGTTAAAAGTAGACTCCGGATCTTTATGTAGACACGGCAGCAAAATAGAAATTTCTATTTCTATTATTATTATTTATATATTTAATATTCATATTTATATTTAGGTCCTCTCGTAGGTTAACATTAGGCCCGCTCTTAACCGACCTGCCCTCTACAACGAGGACGGACATGGAATTTTGGCACCAAGCTTTTTAGCCAAACACCGAACTATGTGTTACCGCATCAGGCTCTGCCGACAGGTTTTGGCCTACAGATTCACAGCAAATAAGTACCACATCCTGTCCCAAACATGTCTTGGCACTAAACCGACCACCTTTTGCTCGCAAAGTACGATTGCAGACATTTTATTGGGTAGTTGCCTGTCGCAGCGCCATATCATAAGTATCCGCTATCATCATCAGCGTCGAAAGAAGCGTGTAAATTGAATTAAAATTGTATTAGAAGATAGCAGTGTGTTAATAGCAGTGTGTCGGGTTTCGAGTGGCAAAAGGACGAGCAAGAGGAAACGGCGCGTGGTCGATTACAGCATCATTAGAACGTTGTTTCCCGTTTGGCGATGGCGATGGCGACGCTGATGGCGCGTTCTGCCTACACTCGCGATTCCGGGAACGGAAGAAGCGTGTTCGTATGGCGCGCGCGAGTACAAGTTCTAGCAGCGCGCGGTATTAAAAGGGCGAACGGGAAGCCGTGATCAGTATCTGAGCGCACTCATCTCGTTCTAGCCATTCCGATTCGAACACTCGTAACTGTACAACTGTATTTTTGCTCGTCTCGGTGCTCGGACTACGTCTGGAATTACACACTCGTCGTCGTTCGTGTCGTTCGTTTTTGGCTCGTATACAGGAACGTTTTCGCTAGTTATTCGCACGCGATCCGTCCACGCCGCCGCCGCATCAATGGATGTTTTCCCGGTGGTTATAACGCCTGGACAAAAACGATTCCGGACTGGACGGACGCGATAACGAAGCGGTATGGTAGCCTCTTGCGGCACCCGAGGCTGGTTATTACCAAAGTCATTTCTGCCATTAGTTTACCTTTCTGGTTTCGAGCTTATATGTAGTACGTCGCGCCACGGGAAAAAGCGCCTCGGCTATCGAACCGCTGCTCGACGTTCACGCAATTCGCTCCAATTAATTACGAAAGTCGCGAATCGGAGTAATCGTCCGTAATGACGACAGCCTTGATCGCTGACCATTTCTGGGGACGTTCGCACGGCTTTAATCGCGGACATAGCTTCTTCATCCAGATCATCCCAACCCCCCACCCCCCAATTAACTTGCTACTTAGTGTGATTTCAGGACACTTTGTTTTTGGTTATAAATTTTTAATGATTAATAGTAATACACGGTTAAATGCCCCCATGTACGCCAGCGCTCTTATTCCATGCCAAATGGAGACCAATTCGAGGGCAGGGTCTCTCCTCGTTGTAGAGGGCAGGTCGGTCGCACTAAGAGCGAACCTAACCTTGCTTTTCCCGAGTAAACATCTTTTTCAGAGTCAATTTTTTACAAATAAAGAATCTTGAGGTAAGCTTTTGTAAAAAAGCATCAAATCAAATACAAATATAATTACAAATGTTAATTTTGAATACTTGCATATACACCACCGTTCGCACGGCTTTAATCGCGGTCGTAGCTTCTTCGTCCAGATCCCCTCCTCCCATTAGCTCGCTATTTAGTGTGATTTAGCTCGCTATTTAGTGTGATTTCAAGACGTTTTTGTTTTTGGTTATGAATTTTTAATGGATGCAAAATGATATACAGTAATGCACAGTTAAATGTCCCTACGTTCGACAGCGCTCTTATTCGAAGAAAATACCCAAAAAGGGAAGAAAAGACCCTTCTGTTTCAGCATCAGGCTCGGTATTTGGCGACAGAGTTTGCTGCTAAAATTCCATGCCAAATGAAGACCAATTCGAGGGCAGGGTCTGTCCTCGTTGTAGAGGGCAGGTCGGTCGCACTAAGAGCGAACCTAACCTTGCTTTTCCCGAGTAAACATCTTTTTCAGAGTCAATTTTTTACAAATAAAGAATCTTGAGGTAAGCTTTTGTAAAAAAGCATCAAATCAAATACAAATATAATTACAAATGTTAATTTTGAATACTTGCATATACACCACCGTTCGCACGGCTTTAATCGCGGTCGTAGCTTCTTCGTCCAGATCCTCCCACCCCCCATTAGCTCGCTATTTAGTGTGATTTAGCTCGCTATTTAGTGTGATTTCAAGACATTTTTGTTTTTGGTTATGAATTTTTAATGGATACAAAATGATATACAGTAATGCACAGTTAAATGTCCCTACGTTCGACAGCGCTCTTATTCGAAGAAAATACCCAAAAAGGGAAGAAAAGACCCTTCTGTTTCAGCATCAGGCTCGGTATTTGGTGACAAAGTTCGCTGCTAAAATTCCATGCCAAATGGAGACCAATTCGAGGGCAGGATCTGTCCTCGTTGTAGAGGGCAGGTCGGTCGCACTAAGAGCGAACCTAACCTTGCGTTTTCAGAGTAAACATCTTATTCAGAGTCAATATCTTTTACAAATGAAGTATCTTGAAGTAAGCTTTTGTAAAAAAAAGCATCAAATCAAATACAAATATAATTACAAATGTTAATTTTGAATACATGCATATACACCACCGTTCGCGCGGCTTTAATCGCGGTCGTAGCTTCTTCGTCCAGATCCTCCCACCCCCCATTAGCTCGCTATTTAGTGTGATTTCAGGACACTTTGTTTTTGTTTATGAATTTTTAATGAATACAAAAATGATATAGAGTAATATACGGTTAAAAGATCCATCTGTTCCAGCATTAGACTCGGTATTTGGCGACAGAGTTTGCTGCCAAAATTCCGTGCCAAATGGAGACCGATTCGAGGGCAGGATCTGGCCTCGTTGTAGAGGGCAGATCGGTCGCGCTAAGAGTCAAACTAACCTTGCTTTTTCAGAGTCAATCTTTTACAAACAATGTATTTTTAAGTAAGCTTTTGTAAAAAATGTAATACAAATGTTAATTTTGAATACTTGCATATATGTATACCGTCCATAAGTATTTGACCACTTGGCGCAATCGAATCCAAAAGTTTCCGTCAATTTTTATGATTACTTCGAAGTAGAATGAAGATAAATGTATACGATTGACATAGAAACGTTATAACGCATTACATGTTAAGGATTTTACTAGTAAATAGATGAAAGTTATTAAATACATCGTTCACGTTTCTTTACTAGCAGACAGCGGATCTTTGTGCAAAATAAACATTTTCTACGAGTGAATTTCAACAATCTGCATAAAATCCGCTGTCTAAATAAATATTAATAACCATTTCAAAAAAGGTTGATTAAAATGAGTGAATACGTCTTGAGTGAAAGAGAGAGAAAGAGAACAAAAACTGCTAATCTGATTTGTGCCTGGTAATGAATTAAAGTAAGCGATATCCCTCAACGTCTTGGAAACGTGGAAACACATTCTAGAAATCCCGTTACGTGCACCGCAAAAACCAGAAAACTCCGCGAAAAAGTTAATGAAAGGTTCCATACAGTTTAAAGAGCTCTTAACATCTCGTTTCTCGAAAAAAATACACTTTTTTCTCTCGGCGGCTCTTTCAGTCGCGCTTAAGCATTAAGTCGGGAAGAACCTGATTGTTCCGTTTCACTTTTGCTTCGAAAATTCGCTCTTCCTTTCACTTCTTCGCGGCGTAGCCGCCGCGCCGCTCGGCCTGTTCACATCTGCAGGGCCGTCGAGATAAATCTCGGAATTTTTTCGGGCAGTCACACAAACAAAATCACTCCTTCCGATGTTCTTACTGTAACACTTCATTCGTTCGATTCAATCGCTGAAAATTGAGTCAGTAAAAGGTGTCTTTAATACTTGGGTCGAAATGGACCCAGGCGACGCCGTAGAAGTGTTAAATGTTTCTACTGTCACGCATTCGGTTCCCATTTCTGCTATAAATCCAAAAAATCAACAGTGTAGCTGTTGCAGTTAAAAACATTGTGCAGGATATTGTCGAAATTGAATAAATATTTTCGTACTTTTTCAAAATTAATTTTTCGGACAGTCCCACATATAGGATGTACGACATCTTGGTTTTACAATATGCAGATCTAATTTGACCTAAGCATTCAACACATACACCGATTCTTATTGACTCCATCTTTCTTCTAATTTCTCCTGTTCCTAATTAGCTTATCTAACATATCTTCCCTATCTATTGCCCATTTTGCTGTTCTTTGGTAATTTCCTCCTTCCTCTCTTCCCGTTTCAATAGGGCAAATATAGACAAAGCAGTTTTTGATTAGGTAACTTGCTAGTCAAGCCGCTAATTAGTGAACTGTTGGGAAAACGTCACCCATGAACCCAGAACAAAATCAACATTGGAAACGATTGCGTGGTTTGGCTACATACGTCGAGATTGATTTAACCCTTTGCACTCGGAGATATTTCAACTCGAAAATGAAACACTTCTTCCGACCTAGAATATATCCATTCCCAACGATTTTTAAAATTTTATGGATATCAAATTGGTATGATACCTCGTACAATACCTAAATATTTAGTAATTGATTAGATACCTATATATTAAACTAGCATTTGTCCGCGGCTTCGCTCGCACAGAAAACCGTTTAATGCCCTCGGAAATTGATATTGTTTCGCCATATAAAACCTTTTAACCCCCCATTCACCCCTATAGAGTTTTAATTTTATGTCATGCCGCAATCTTAGATTTCAAAACCCCTTTTCACCCACTTAGGGGATCAATTTTTTAAAATGCCGAAATAGGTGTTTGATTAATTATATCAAAGAGCATTAAGACCAAGTATGAAGTAAATCCGACCACGAACAAAATATTCCTCATACAAACGTTGCAACCCCTTTTCAACCCCTTGCGGATTGAATTTCGAAATATCATTTCTTATCCCTCGTATAGATCATAAGGGAAACCTCTGTGCAACATTTCAGCTTTCTAAGTCCAAGGGTTTAGCCTGGGCGTTGATAGGTGAGTCAGGACTTCGCTTTTATATATATATATAGATAATGTAAACAATATTTCCAATAATGGTACAGCAATTATTAGTGGCGCCTCAAAGTCGCCATTCGAGTGCTGAGGGTTAACGAGCGGTAACTCCTCTAAAAGCCTATCCACACAGCTCCCATGAGCGAGGAATTGGGAGACGCCCAATCAGCGCGTTCCTCTACACAGGGCAGGAACTACCAGAATGCTCGTCAGCTGCAGGGCCTAAGAGTAGAAAACTGGTGGTACCGAGTGTCCTTCCTCGCTCTACCGACTGACCAGGTCAGTACCCGAGCTGTTGGGACGCAGCTCACCCGCCGGAACCCTCGAGAGGCTCCTAGCCTAGCTATCAACCACTGCCACCACGATGGTCCAACCTGGGTGTAGGGTATGTACCCCAGGAGCTTCAGCAACCCCCAACATACACGCCCCTGAGCCACCCGGTCCCCATGGTACCAGTTTAGGTCGACTGGTGGGACCTTTCGTAGCCGAAGCCACTTCCAGTTGGAGAGCCTACACCCTCAGCACTGGTAGGCCAGCGCATCGAGTCCGTGGAGACGCTACTGTCCAAAGCCCCTGACAGGAATCAGCCGTCAGGATCCGGTTAACAGTATCCAGACGGCCTTTCCACCTGCAGGAATCCCCTCTGCGGGAGCATGGTTTGGCTACATTTATTGTTGGCGATCCTCCACGGGGGAGGCATGCTGCACCTCGGAGTTCCCTCCATATCAGCGACGCCGGGCCGGATATTCGGGCCTATTCCCATTTAATCTTCTATATGGGGTGGACCTACTGTTTATAATGTGGGTTCCGAACCACCTATATGTCAACAACACGCGAAAAAGCGCCCTGGGCCACCCCCGGCGGCTTTTCTACCGAGCGGTCACCTATCCTAGCGGTGATCCGCGCCCCCGCTATTTAACTTCGGTGATCAGACGAGAACCTTTTGTTTCTTGGAAACAATAATTTATTATAATTAATTTGTACATCCTTATACATGTAGTAACAGACTATATATATAAACATGCTTAATAGTTATCATGTGTGTTTTGCGCAGTTCCTACCTAATATGGTTTACCTGCTCCTTACTTTCTATTACGTGTTAGTTCGTCTACAGCTGATGGTATTTTTGTATTGCAACACTATTCGTTTTGTACATTACGTCTTTGGTATATTCTCTAGGTATAGGAAACTCTTAAAATGTAAAAACCTATCTACAGCACAGACGAGAACCGGTGCTAGCAACGGGGCCATGGTCGTTGACATGGTTTGGCTACAGTAGAGGACGCAAGCTTACGAACTAGCCAAGAAATTCCGAAATTCTGACACAAACGGTAGAAGGTAATTAGGTAGGCTCTTGGAATTAGCCAAGGAAGCTGATCTATACGACCGCCTCACCTAAACTGAGCTGCCCTGCTGCTCCTGGGCCCGGGTACAATGGTCCCGATGGACTAGGTGTCCTGTTTAATCAACTAAATCAAGTCAAGTCGTCCCGGGCAACTCACAGGATTCGTTCCGAGTTATCACTGATCTCTCGACTTGAGGTCCCTCTGTAGCCCCGACTGCAATCCCCTTGACTATTGCATGTGGGGCGTAGTCGAGGCAAGGTAACGGCAAAGCATCGCAACATCGAAGATGCTATAAATCCCACCCATCACTGAGGTAATGACGAAAATCGACAGTGTGCAAGGAGGACGTGAAGCGAGTCTGTAGCAGGTGCAGGTCTAAGTTCAAGAAGGTCGTGGCAGCTAGCGGAGGCTAGATCGAGTAAATCAATCATTTACACCATTCGTTACTTCTGCATAAACTGGCGTAAGAATATATTGACATATTCCTGGAGTTTGTGCTGTTCTTCTTTATCCAATCACTCCTCCGGATTTAGCTCGAAGACACTGTGTAGTTGTTTCTTCTCCATCGGATCGGAAGTAAGAGTTGCGATGGTCATCCTCGAGACGCGGTTTCGCGGTTGAAAAATAATGATCTTAGAGAGAATCGACTGCACAAAAACCACTGAATCACTCGATTAAGGTATCGAGAGTTTTCGACACAAATCTGTCCATAGATGGCGCTACTCATTAAGGCTATTTCGAACTATATCGAATGACTTCTCCGAATTTACCTGGACGATCCTGTAGATTTCGTGTATAATGCACGTAGTGATACGTTAGCGACTGGCGAATCGCGCGTGTTCGTGTGAAAAGACTCTTACTGTGCTGCTATAAACGTAAGAATATATTGACATATTCCTGGAAGTTTTGAGCTGTTCTTCTTTATCCAATCACTCCTCCGGATTTAGCTCGAAGACACTGTGTAGTTATTTCTTTTCCCTCGATCGAAAGTACGAGTTGCTATGGTCATCCTCGAGGCGCGGTTGAAAAATCACGATCTCGAGGAGGTTCGGCTGCTCAAAAACCACTAAATCACTCGATTTATCTGGCGAATGTCTGCGGCGTGTAGCCTCGAGGCGTTCTGTAGCTTTGGCGCGTCGAACAATGTTGAAAAACTGTTGCGGATCGCGACGGTTGATCCCGATCGAGGTGCAACTTGGGCCTGATGAGGGATCGCGGCCGTATCACGGACGACAATGGATTAATGGGACCCATTTAACCGCAATGTTTCATTCCAAAGCAGCCCTCGGCGCTGCGTTCTCTGCGAAACGAACCGCTCGAAGATTGCAAACGTGACCCGAGGGATCCGAGCAACTTATTCGCTGGCACGGCGAACCGATCGTCGATCTTTGATTTAGTTGCTGGAAACTGCCCATCGGCTACTCGCCGATGATTTATATGTCAACGTGATGGCCAGATAATGCGTCTGAACGGCCAGTAAATAACGCCGCGTTACAGAAGGTTACCGAGGTGAACAAATTGGAAAATCTCGTGACTTCTTTGCCCGCACATTCACCAGGTAGCAATAACTACTTTCAAGTAAAAGGTATGTCATTCGGGGGAAAATGACAAACGACTATCACTTCGTATCCGTCCGGTAGATCTTCACGCAATCGTAGTTGCAGTTGTTCCAAAAAAGTATTGGCACACTAAAATGGTAAGAAAAATTGTCAGTACTTCAACTGTTATAATTAGACTGCGGATCTTTATGCAAAATAAAAATTGTCTACATTGGTTGCAAGGGATGGAAACTAAATTGAACGTTCTTTCTTCCCTTAATGATTTGAATAGAGGAGAAGTCATATATTGACGTCCTCAATTTTGCTATAAATGCGTAATAATCCGCAGTCTAGTTAAATAATGCACAATTTTGCAACAATAAATAATGCAACACTTTTAATTCCATCTACTCAATTTTGCTATAACTGGGTAAAAATCCGCAATCTAGTTATAATGTTGCAAAAATGTTGTAAAAATGTGGTGAAAATATTGGCATCGTCAATTTCAAAAAGTTTTCCAACAGTTTTGAATTTCATGTACTAAATTTTGCTATAAATGCGTAAAAATCCCCCGCAGTCTAGTTACAATATTGTAAATATGTGATAAAAATATTGCCATCTTCAATTTCAAAAATTTTCCAACAATTTTGAATTTTGTCTACTCAATTTTGCTATAAATGCCTAAAGATCCACAGTCTCGTTATAATGTTGTAAAAATGTTGTACAAATATTGACACTTTCAATCTCAAAAAATTTTCCAACAATTTTGAAATTCGTCTACTCACTTTTACTGTAAATGCATAAAGATTCGCAGACTAGTTATAATGTTGTAAAATTGTTTGTAAAATATCGACGTCTTCAATTTTTAAAATTATCCAACCGTTTTGAATTTCATGAACTCAATTTTGCTACAAATGCGTAAAAATCCGCAGTCTAGTTAAATAACGCACAATTTTGCAACAATAAATAATGCAACAATTTTGAATTTCATGTTCAATTTTGCTATAAATGCGTAAAAATCCGCAGTCTAGTTATAATATTGTAAATATGTGATAAAAATATTGCCATCTTCAATTTCAAAAATTTTCCAACAATTTTGAATTTTGTCTACTCAATTTTGCTATAAATGCATAAAGATCCACAGTCTCGTTATAATGTTGTAAAAATGTTGTACAAATATTGACACTTTCAATTTCAAAAAATTTTCCAACAATTTTGAAATTCGTCTACTCACTTTTACTGTAAATGCATAAAGATTCGCAGACTAGTTATAATGTTGTAAAATTGTTTGTAAAATATCGACGTCTTCAATTTTTAAAATTATCCAACCGTTTTGAATTTCATGAACTCAATTTTGCTACAAATGCGTAATAATCCGCAGTCTAGTTAAATAATGCACAATTTTGCAACAATAAATAATGCAACACTTTTGAATTCCATCTACTTAATTTTGCTATAACTAGGTAAAAATCCGCAATCTAGTTATAATGTTGCAAAAATGTTATAAAAAAATGTGGTGAAAATATTGACATCGTCAATTTCAAAAAGTTTTCCAACAGTTTTGAATTTCATGTACTCAATTTTGCTATAAATGCGTAATAATCCGCAGTCTAGTTAAATAATGCACAATTTTGCAACAATAAATAATGCAACACTTTTGAATTCCATCTACTCAATTTTGATATAAATGCGTAAAAATCCGCAATCTAGTTATAATGTTGTAAAAATATTGACATCATCAATTTCAAAAATTTGCCAACAATTTTGAATTCCATCTACTCAATTTTGTTATAAATATATGATGATCCGCAGTCTAGTTATAATGTTGTAAAAATGTAAAAATATTGACATCTTCATTTTGAAAAATTATCCAACAATTCTGAATTTCATCTGATCAATTTTGGTATAAATGCGTAAAAATCCGCAGTTTAGTTATAAACCTACACTCATTTTAAAGCTTGAAGTATCTACTTTTACAACCCATCATTTATTTTTTTAAAGATATTTTTGCATGATATAACGGGTGGGAGATTTCTTTTATACGTTTACACGTGTCAGACTCGCAATCTGGAAAAATAAGAACTTTCGTCAACATTCACATTTTAACTGTTCACTTCCCGAGGTCAACAGTTTGTTTAAATTCTTTTCATATGTTTGTTATTTTCCATTCCACTCGCTCGCTGTTGCCATAAATCCATAAAATCAGTCTAGTAATTAATAATGTATAATCAACAGAGAATTTTGCCCAACTTTTTACGTTTCTGGCCCCCTCTGGTGGCGAAGGGATTCAACGTCTTACGCTAATGAATAAAGCAATGAAAGTTCCACATGTGAAGGGAAACTAGACTTAATCGCTTCCGGTCCGGGCAATGACGCTAGTATAAATCGGATCGTTTGAGGAAATGCTGCGTTACGTAGCCGGTGGAAGAAACGTCCATCGGCATCCCGCAACAATCCATTTCCTATGTAATTTCTCCCTACAGAACGTCGATCTCTTCGGACATACCTAATCGTATCTGCGTTCCCTTTCGCGGCGGCGATCTCTTTAACACTAGGTTTACGGAGCATTTACCCTTAGCAGTCGAGTGGCGACTCTGAGACTTCACTAAAAATTGCTAACTACGAAAAATCGGTAACTGTACCGATTACTGAAGCATCATGCTTCGATCGTACTTTATTTTAATATTATTCCCAATTTACCATGAAATAAGGGTAAACTTTACTTTACCGGACTCAAAATTCAGTAGATTTGTGCCGGGGGCGCGTCGACCGATTTTGACGAAATTTTCTGGTTATGTTTAATTTTAAATTTTCAATATGGGCCCACATAAAAACGTTACAAATCAACTTTTAGTATTTTTTCAACAATTCCGATCAATTACAATTTTTCAAAAAATTTCTTTTCACATCCTTTAGTAAACTAATTGCTCTAGCTTCCCAAAAAAAGTTCAAATCGTATAGTACAATATTAAAAAAGTTATCGTCTTCTTTAGAGCGGTCTTAAACTTTTGTCCGTTACTGTATGTTATAGATATACGTTAAGTAAACGTTCAAATACTACATTATGATTATTTTTAATGTGTTTTATACATGAGTTGTTTTATGTATGAGATGTTTCATATATCACTTCAACGAAAAAATCATTTCATAAGTTGTGTTCACAAAAAATTCAATTTGTTGCAAAATTCTGAGGTCGTAGACAAATTTTGATACCAGATTTGAGATCAGCGTGAAAAAATCTACTGGAAATGATATATAGCATGTTAAGAAAAAATTTTTTCCGTGCATAGTATTGGAAAAACCACAATTTTCTTGAAATTGTGCAAATTTAACGAATTTTCTCAATGTTAAAAAACGTTCGTACCACAATTTCCATAATTATCCCATATTCTGCAAAGTTACAGCTTTCATTTTAAAAAAAATTCATAGTTCTATCTCATTTCTATCAAAAGTTCTTTGATTTTGACACAGAATTCATCGGTTTTACCCACTGTGCGGCGCAACCGCGCATTCACCTCGCGCGTCATCGTTTTTGTGAGACAATATTCAAATCTATAGCTATCTGCTAGTGAAACCTTTTTAGTTTTATTGTACACATGTCTACCAGTAACGTGTATAAATTTTAATGCGGCGATCGTTGTTGTTCGGTTTATAACTCTATTTGGATAGAAAAAAAGCTTGAAAATTACTCTTTGTTTCATCAATGTTTATAGGTGCTATATACAACAAAAGCATATCAAATCCATGCTTATTATTTTCGTCTTGAAACACGCTTTCAGTTAAGTACAAGCAAAAAATCCTTACTCATACGTGTATTAAGTTATAACGTACTAAATGAGAAAGGATATTCTAAAAAATTCAGGAGAAGATAAGCTCATGATTTTTTATCGAACTTCAGCATTTAATTGTGGGATATAGATATGGAATTTTGGAAAATGAAATGCAGAAAATGATGAAGATTATAAAAGTATATAAAGCCGCCATAATATTTAATTTTAATGATTAACATTTAATATTTAATTATTAATTTAACTAAATTAATAGTAGGGTAATCCTAGTTTATAAGCAAAATTTATTAAAAATTAATATTTACTTAATATTAAAAATATTATAATTTTATATTTCACTAAAAAAATTAATATATATTTAATTTACAATAAAAAATTCTATTAATTCTAAAAATTAATTTATAATATAATAATAGTTTAACCGCTGATGCTGGCACTAAATTTACCATTATTTAATTTAAATTTCTTATTCAAACTTTCATTGATTTATGAATTTAATCTTCATCATTTATCTACTAACAAGTTAATAATACAATTTCACATTTTTCGTTTAGTCAGAAAAATGACTTTTGTCCGCGTTGTTCGCGTTTCAACCCACTGTGCGCTGCAGTCGCTCCGGGTACAAATCTACAGGATTACGGGGGAACAGCGTGGTAGAAGGGGAATGTAGAGTGGGGACACGAGTCTTCATCCGGGCGACTCTGGTCAGGTATGTGGACTGCGTCCGACAGAAGTATCGACGCTTGGACATCCTGCGCCGTTTTGCCATCCTGTCGGTAATATTCTATATGTAGATAACGCGCGCGGAAAAAGAAGAAGTGGCATCGTTTCAATCACTCCCACATCATCGTGTTCGATTTGCTGTGGCTCTAACTGGCAACACGGTTGCTCGACGCTCGCTTCAACGCCCCTGGCAATGTTTCCGATCTTTTCTCACCGACTCGACTGTCTACCTTTCGAACCGTTTCCTTTCTTTATTTGTTTCTTCAGGAAGGCAACCGGTTTTTTTTCCGCTAGCCAGATCCCCATCGGGGTCTCAAAAGTAGCAGAGAAGTCGAAGCCCTAATTACACGGTTTTAATAAAATGCACCACCACTCGCAATACGATCGACTTGTGTTCTTAGTAGGCAAACACGAAGACGGTTTGTCTTGTTCGGCGGTTTTTGTCGACGGTGTAGAAGCCGATTATTCTTCAGTTTGCTCAGGAAAGCAACGCAACGGTCGGACGATCATTAGAAAGTGAAGCGAGCACGTGCGCGGTGCGGTGGACGGAACCGCGACGCCCGCAAGCGTCTTAACTGTAAAACGATTTTACAATCTTGCAGCATCTATCCGTTGATCCTCGGCCAATGATTTTCAGTGATATGTTACTCGAATGCATCGAGCACAGTTATTTCCGCGATTCGATACCGGCGAACGGTCTACGCTCGGCGTTACGTCGACGCTTGATTAAACGCAGTGCCATTTTTCTTGTAGCTCGGGAGGCCGGGGATTGCTGACTAATTTTTATCAATCCACCACTGGTACTTACTTGGCTGAGCTGTTGAATGCCAAAAGATGTCTTTGAATCTCATGTACGGGTTTCATTTTTAAAATCGCTTCAATTAAGTGTCTAGAATTGGCTAGACATCGTGTGTCTGGGCTTGTGCTATGATTAGACTGCGGATCTTTATGCAAAATGGAATTTTTACACTTCAATTGCAAGCTATAGGAGCTAAATAAAAATTTATTTTCCTCATTAATGATTGTTATATGTTAAAAATAGTATGTCGGCGTTACGGCGACGCTTGATTAAACGCAGTGCCATTTTTCTCGTAGCCCGGGAGGCCGGGGATTGCTGACTAATTTTTATCAATCCACCACTGGTACTTACTTGGCTGAGCTGTTAAATGCCAAACGATGTCTTTAAATCTCTTGTACGGGCTTCATTTTCGAAATCGCTTCAATTAAGTGTCTCGAATTGGCTAGACATCGTGTGTCTGGGCTTGTGCTATGATTAGACTGCGGATCTTTATGCAAAATGGAATTTTTACACGTCAATTGCAAGCTATAGGAGCTAAATAAAAATTTATTTTCCTCATTCATGATTGTTATATGTTACAAATAGTATATCGGCGGTAGGTCGACGCTTGATTAAACGCAGTGCCATTTTTCTTGTGTCGCGGGAGGCCGGGGATTGCTGACTAATTTTTATCAATCCACCACTGGTACTTACTTGGCAGAGCTGTTGAATGCCAAAAGATGTCTTTGAATCTCTTGTACGGGTTTCATTTTTAAAATCGCTTCAATTAAGTGTCTAGAATTGGCTAGACATCGTGTGTCTGGGCTTGTGCTATGATTAGACTGCGGATCTTTATGCAAAATGGAATTTTTATACGTCAATTGCAAGCTATAGGAGCTAAATAAAAATTTATTTTCCTCATTAATGATTGTTATATGTTAAAAATAGTATGTCGGCGTTACGGCGACGCTTAATTAAACGCAGTGCCATTTTTCTCGTAGCCCGGGAGGCCGGGAATTGCTGACTAATTTTTATCAATCCACCACTGGTACTTACTTGGCTGAGCTGTTAAATGCCAAACGATGTCTCTAAATCTCTTATACGGGCTTCATTTTCGAAATCGCTTCAATTAAGTGTCTAGAATTGGCTAGACATCGTGTGTCTGGGCTTGTGCTATGATTAGACTGCGGATCTTTACGCAAAATGGAATTTTTATACGTCAATTGCAAGCTATAGGAGCTAAATAAAAATTTATTTTCCTCATTCATGATTGTTATATGTTACAAATAGTATATCGGCGTTAGGTCGACGCTTGATTAAACGCAGTACCATTTTTCTTGTAGCTCGGGAGGCCGGGGATTGCTGACTAATTTTTATCAATCCACCACTGGTACTTACTTTCCTGAGCTGTTGAATGCCAGAAGATATCTCTAAATCTCTTATACGGGCTTCATTTTCGAAATCGCTTCAATTAAGTGTCTAGAATTGGCTAGACATCGTGTGTCTGGGCTTGTGCTATGATTAGACTGCGGATCTTTATGCAAAATGGAATTTTTACACGTCAATTGCAAGCTATAGGAGCTAAATAAAAATATATTTTCCTCATTCATGATTGTTATATGTTACAAATAGTATATCGGCGTTAGGTCGACGCTTGATTAAACGCAGTGCCATTTTTCTTGTAGCCCGGGAGGCCGGGGATTGCTGACTAATTTTTATCAATCCACCACTGGTACTTACTTGGCTGAGCTGTTAAATGCCAAACGATGTCTTTAAATCTCTTGTACGGGCTTCATTTTCGAAATCGCTTCAATTAAGTGTCTCGAATTGGCTAGACATCGTGTGTCTGGGCTTGTGCTATGATTAGACTGCGGATCTTTATGCAAAATGGAATTTTTACACGTCAATTGCAAGCTATAGTAGCTAAATAAAAATTTATTTTCCTCATTAATGATTGTTATATGTTAAAAATAGTATGTCGGCGTTACGGCGACGCTTGATTAAACGCAGTACCATTTTTCTTGTAGCTTGGGAGGCCGGGTATTGCTGTCTAATTTTTATCAATCCAACACTGGTACTTACTTGGCTGAGCTGTTAAATGCCAGAAGATGTCTATAAATCTCTTGTAGAGGCTTCATTTTCGAAATCGCTTCAATGTAACTACTAAATAAAGTAAATTTTGTTTTATGACGTCAGTCCACGTATTTTTTGGACAGACCTCGTATACTAGTCGAATTTTGTACTCGACACGGTTAGTGTCAAATGTCGAACAAGTACAAAACGTTAAAGGAAAATTGTATTTTTGCAAAGATCTAGACCGGACCTCCCCCTAAGAAAAATCCTGTTTCCTTTCCACTGCTCTTCACAAAACGTTCTTCCGTTTTCTATCCACTCATCGCCTCGATACAGTGTACTCCGAGGCGGAATCTGAACCGTGCAGGTGTTACAAATTGGCTTTCCACCGCGACGATCTGTGATTGGTGCTTTCGCTTCGACGATTCTGACTTGCCTCCCGATGAAAGGTGGCATTACTCGCGTTTTACGTTGATACGCAAATCGATACGCTCATTTTTTGATACGGTTCACGATTAGAGACCGTTGAAACGTGTAAGGGAAATTACCCGCCGATTTCGAAAAATCGTAATAAACGCTTGCGAGTTACGTGAGCTCTATTCTGCCGATTACAATGTGCGGTAATATCCGTGCCACTATGTGCAGTCCGGTTGCTTTATGCAAATTCGCGAAGGAAATCGTGTGTGAAAATACAGTGACTCGAATGAACATTCCGACGCTCTAAAAAAGACGATAAAATTCTTAATGTTTGAACTTTTTTGGAAGCTAGAGCAATTAGTTTACTACAGGATGCGAAAAGAAATTTTCTCAGATAATGCAATCGTTCGGAATTGTAGAAAAAATACTAAAACTTGTGTTTTCATAAAGTGATGTCAGTACAATATTTTAGATTTTCTTGGTCTACCCCGACCTGGTAATAAATTCGGTATTTTTAATGATATCTTACAGAAAATTTTATATGATTTATACAATTTTATATTATATTATAATTTATATTAATTTTATATTCATTTCTCAAAAAACGCATCCAGCATATTTTTTAACCAATTCATTGTTTCTCCGTTAGAATTCTTTACCCTTTTAAAAATTGCATCCTACATTGTTCACATGAAATCCTCTTGTTTCATTTCATTTAAAATAAAGTAATTACCTTTCCGGCACTTCTTGATAACATGGGGAATGAATGACATTTCTACGACGCCAAAATCTCTGTCATTCCGTAAAAACAATTGTCCTGATACTAAGAATTTATGGTCTATCAAACAACTGACAAATAGACTTGGGCCACTTCCGAAATAAAAATTTGGGGGAAACTTTGCTTTACCGGACTCAAAATTAGGACCTTTCTCCTACGAATTATGATGTATTTGGTAGGTAATCCAGTAGATTTGTACTCGGTCCGGATGCAGATCGAAGTTTCGATTCTCTAGGATCAATAGTTGAGGAGTTATGGTAGCTTAAAGTTGAGCATTTTTGATAGATAAGGGCGCTGTCAAAAATACTCAACTTTAAGCGACCATATCTCTTTAACTATTGATCCTAGAAGTTCGAAACTTCGATCAGCATCTGCGCCGGGTACAAATCTACTGAATTACATACCAAATAAATCATAATTCGTAGGAAAAAGTCACAAATTTTGAGTCCGGTAAAGTAAAAGCCAAAATTTGTATCACACTATTAACCAGCTAATTTCCATTTCACCAAATCTTTGTGATCTTAAATATATTGGTTACAATTTGCTTCAGAATGAAAATATTAAAGTTGCTAGCTTGATTTTTCTCGAAAATGGACTTGGGCCACTTTCAAAATAAACGGATCAATTATACAATTTTATGGAAAACGTGCGTGCTCGTTAGAACTGATTTTAAGATAAGGCTCACAGGAATGAATAAAAATGTGAGATACTATTCCATAGAATTCCAATGATATTCGCTGCAATTAATCCTATTAGATCTCTTCATTTATCACCTCCAACGATACGATGTCTCGCATTTATGGAAGATTCCGAAAGTGTTCGAATGTTATAAAACGATATGAAGAATTTAACTCACCTTAAGAGTTCCCGAGTGGTTTTATGACAGTGATAACATCTAAATATGATGATGACGTGTAACGATAACACGTGTACATAACTATACTTATATTTCATTCTTGGAGGGTACCCGGTAATGTTAATAATAGTGATGAAGTATTTCTTGGTAACATCGTCCAGATGTTGTTAAAGAATTTTTTTTAACTTGCTCTCTATCACGTAATGTGTGTACTAATTACAGTTATTCCTACATCACTTAATTGAGCTATCGATGAAACGTGTTTACATGTTCCTAATGTAAAATTCCTACCATACATATATAATTATAAATATACTACTACTATTATAAATATAAATCATAAATATTGTCAGGCTCCCTGAGTGTCCAGAAAATAATTTTATATGAAATAAAAATGCCTGCATTAATTTCAAGATATGTAACATGTATTTCCTTTTGAGACAATTTTATTCGCGTGACGCTTTTCGTGCATGTTGGGGCACTTCATACATATTTTTCAACGACATAACCTCAAAATTGCCATTTTTTGACTTGTGTCACATTCCTCGCGGGAGTGCGATACGGAATATAATGTGGGCAGTCCCACATGTAAAATGTAGATTAGAGAAGTACGATAATAATCTTCATTTATTCATGGCTCGGAGTTGGACTTGGCTTGACCTAAGCATTCAACATATACACCGATTTTTATTCACTCGATGTTTCTTCCAATTTCTCCTGTTCCTAATTGCCTTATCTAACCTATCTACCCTATCTATTGTACATTTGCTATTTCATGGTTATTTCCTCCTTTCTCTCTTCCCTTTTCGATAGGGCAAATATAGGCAAAGCAGGTTCTGATTAGGTAACTCGCTATACAAGCCGCTCATTAGTGAACTGTTGGGAAAACGTCACCAATGAACCGAGAATAAAATCAACATTGGAAACGATTGCATGGTTTGTCTACACACGTCGAAATTGATTTAACCCTTTGCACTTGGAGATATTTCAACTCGAAAATTAAACACTTCTTCCGACCTAGAATATATCGATTCCCCACGACTTTTAAAATTTTATGGATATGAAATTGGTATGATACCTCGTACAATACCTAAATGTTTAGTAATTGATTAGATACCTATATGTTAAATAATGTAAACAATATTTCCAATAATGGTACAGCAATTATTAGTGGCGCCTCAGAGCCAACAGTGAACTGTTGTTCATGTCACCCATGAACCGAGAATAAAATCAACATTGGAAATGATTGCGTGGCTTGGCTACATACGTCGGGATTGATTTAACGTGCGGCACCTGCTCTAAAAGCTTATCCACACGGCCTCCATGAGCGAGGGATTGGGAGACGCCCAATCAGCGCGTTCCTCTACACAGGGTAGAAACTACCAGAATGCTCGTCAGCTGCAGGCCTGGGAGCAGAAAACTGGTGGTACCGAGTGTCCTTCCTCGCGCTACCGACTGAGCAGGTCAGTACCCGAGCTGTTGGAACGCAGCTCACACGCCGGAACCCACGAGAGGCTCCTAGCCTAGCTATCAACCACTGCCACCGCGATGGTCCAACCCAGGGTGTAGGGCATGTACCCCAGGAGCTTCAGCAACCCCCAACATACACGCCCCTGAGCCACCCGGTCCCCATGGTACCAGTTTAGGTCGACTGGTGGAACCTTTCGTAACCGAAGCCACTTCCAGTTTGAGAGCCTACACCCTCAGCACTGGTAGGCCAGCGCATCGAGTCCGTGGAGACGCTACTGTCCAAAGCCCCTGACAGGAATCAGCCGTCAGGATCCGGTTAACAGTATCCAGACGGCCTTTCCACCTGCAGGAATCCCCTCTGTGGGAGCATGGTTTGGCTACATTTATTGTTGGCGATCCTCCACGGGGGAGGCATGCTGCACCTCGGAGTTCCCTCCGTATCAGCGACTCCGGGCCGGATATTCGGGCCTATTCCCATTTAATTTTCTATATGGGGTGGACCTACTGTTTATAAGGTGGGTTCCGAACCACCTATATGTCAACAACACGCGGAAAAGCGCCCTGGGCCACCCCCGGCGGCTTTTCTACCGAGCGGTCACCCATCCTAGCGGTGATCCGCGCCCCCGCTGTTTAACTTCGGTGATCAGACGAGAACCTTTTGTTTCTTGGAAACAATAATTTATTATAATTAATTTGTACATCCTTATACATGTAGTAACAGACTATATATATAAACATGCTTAATAGTTATCATGTGTGTTTTGCGCAGTTCCTACCTAATATGGTTTATCTGCTCCTTACTTTCTATTACGTGTTAGTTCGTCTACAGCTGATGGTATTTTTGTATTGCAACACTATTCGTTTTGTACATTACGTCTTTGGTATATTCTCTAGGTATAGGAAACTCTTAAAATGTAAAAACCTATCCACAGCACAGACGAGAACCGGTGCTAGCAACGGGGCCATGGTCGTTGACATGGTTTGGCTACAGTAGAGGACGCAAGCTTACGAACTAGCCAAGAAATTCCGAAATTCTGACACAAACGGTAGAAGGTAATTAGGTAGGCTCTTGGAATTAGCCAAGAAAGCTGATCTATACGAGCGCCACCCCTAAACTGAACAGCCCTGCTGCTCCTGGGCCCGGGTACAATGCTCCCGATGGACTAAGTGTCCTGTTTAATCAACTAAATCAAGTCAAGTCGTCCCGGGCAACTCACAGGATTCGTTCCGAGTTATCACTGATCTCTCGACTTGAGGTCCCTCTGTAGCCCCGACTGCAATCCCCTTGACTATTGCATGTGGGGCGTAGTCGAGGCAAGGTAACGGCAAAGCATCGCAACATCAAAGATGCTATAAATCCCACCCATCACTGAGGTACTGACGAAAATCGACAGTGTGCGAGGAGGACGTGAAGCGAGTCTCTAGCAGGTGCAGGTCTACGTTCAAGAAGGTCGTGGCAGCTAGCGGAGGCTAGATCGAGTAATTCAATCATTTACACCATTCGTTACTTCTGCACAAACTGGCGTAAGAATATATTGACATATTCCTGGAGTTTGTGCTGTTCTTCTTTATCCAATCACTCCTCCGGATTTAGCTCGAAGACACTGTGTAGTTGTTTCTTCTCCATCGGATCGGAAGTAAGAGTTGCGATGGTCATCCTCGAGACGCGGTTTCGCGGTTGAAAAATAATGATCTTAGGGAGAATCGACTGCACAAAAACCACTGAATCACTCGATTAAGGTTTCGAGAGTTTTCGACACAAATCTGTCCATAGATGGCGCTACTCATTAAGGCTATTTCGATCTATATCAAATGACTTCTCCGAATTTACCTGGACGATCCTGTAGATTTCGTGTAGAATGCACGTAGTGATACGTTAGCGACAGGCGAATCGCGCTTGTTCGTGTGAAAAGACTCATACTGTGGTGCTATAAAACGATCGAGAGAGCCTTGATCTTTCGTCGGTCGCTATTTAAGTGGCTGCTTTTGAACGATAGCGTTTTCAGACGTGAAACGTTTCGTTCGGAAGCGTTTCGAATAGTTCGGTGACTCATTGCGTGACCGGTAGCTTACCCTTAATCCGGGAATTGACTGGAATGAAACGAACGGACACGTGTACGCGAGTACCTTTGAAATCCTTGCTCCAATTCACCGCTAGATGTTCAATCGAGCATAGTCCGCGCGCGGTACAACCGGTTCCAATTAATATCAACCGGGTTGCGATGCTGTCGGCATCGGCAATAAACAGGCATGTGTACGAGCGTAACGCTTAAGTTCACGAGGTCGATTGCAGCTTGTAACGTATCATCAGACGCCCTAGGGTGACACGAAGGAAAAGTGAACATTTTGCCCCGGAGTCCGAATGCATTCGCCGTGTACCTGCGACTTCTATACTCTATACACAGTGTCCCGCGTCACGCGACTCACTATTTTTATGTTGTTCACTCTTTGCACTCGAAATGGCGACTCTGAGGCGCCGGTAAAAATTGCCACACCATTATTCAAAACAGTTTTAGTATTATTGAATTCGTCTGTTTTCTATAAATTGTAAAAAGCTCAACTGTTATATACAGGGTGTCCCGAATTTAAATGGCAAATCTTCAGGAGCGTATAGGGGACCGAAAAACTGAGGCAAAAAGTCTTTTACAGAATTGCTCGTTTTTGCTTCGTTTTGGAGAAAATCGCAAAAATTCATAAATTATCCACAACCATGGATCGGAAGTGGAGGAATAGCACCTTGGCCACCCCGATCATCTCATATGACACCCATGGATTTCTTCGTATGGGAAACCTTGAAGTTTATGGGGAAGCAGAAAGTTTATTCGGTGCCAATCAAATCAAGAAAGCAATTAAGAGACCGAATCATTGATGCAGTGCACCAAATATCACCAGGACAATGTTTAGCTGCAAGAGGGCAACATTTTGAACAATATCTACATTAAATAGATAATAAAATAAATAAGTACAAAAACGAAAACTTGTTGTTTTTCTTTTTTTTGCGATTTTCTCCAAAACGAAGCAAAAACGAGCAAATCTCTAAAAGTTTTTTTCGGTCCCCTATACGCTCCTGAAGTTTTGCCATTTAAATTCGGGACACCCTATATAAGAAAAAAGGTTAAATTTGATGTGCACAATGCAAAAAAGATTACACAGGACAAAAATATGATCTGGGTTGAAACAAATATCTTGATTTTGGAATTTAAATTGTTCGAGTGCAAAGGGTTAAAATTTTTTTTCTCCTGAACGCACAGTTTTTTTTTCAAATTTGTTTTTTTAATATTGCATTGTTATCGAGTTCTGAGCCATGTTTAAAGTTTCAAGTCTCTAGCTCATCGGGAAGTGGTTTAAAATTCGATTACAAGATCTGACGCAAACAACAACAACGACAACTCGGAAATCGAATATAAGAGTGATAAAAATGTGTTCTATTAATGTGAGTCTTGTTACACGGGACACCCTGTAGAGTATGTTGATTCAGTCGACGCGACGCGATGGTGGCGTCGAGCCCGCAGTGAACCGCGCGTTAAATTATCGTATTACGGAACGAGAATCGCCAGAAGCATTTCGAATTTAATTTGACGCTTGTCCGTTCCCTCTGTTGTCTGGCCGTCCACCTAGCCCGACGTATGTGTTTCACTTTTCACGATGAGAACCCAGTAACATTTTAGTTTCGGAGCCACCACTCGCGGATACATGCTCCTCGACGTCCATAGGTCAAACACGGTCGAACGGAAGGTTTATTAATTTGCTGAAGTGGTTGGCAGGCATTCGAAGGGAAAGTAAAACCTCTTCATTCCGAGCGAGAAACATGCACGATGTGTTTAGACACACCCATTCCAAGCGATTTTCATGTAGCCACGATTGCTCCGTTTTCAAGCAACGCGCAACGATTTCCCGTGATTTTCGGTTTTATAATGTACAATTTGCTATCGAACGAGGGAACGGATCAGTGGTAATCTTTCTCACAATTTGTAATACTGGTGTATGAACGTTTGTTTACGATTTGGACGATCAACATCTATTAGATTGAGATTTTGAAATGTGATCGACATTAAACACACCTGGGAAACGATTTGAGTAACGCTCTATATGATTTTGAATAATGATTACTTCTCACGAAGCAGAGTTGGGCAAAAATTTAATTGATGACTGACGAATAAATTTCTGCTTGAATCGTTAATCGCGCAATTAACAATTAAACTACTACTTTATTCGTTAATTGCGGTTGGCGATTACATTCTTTTCCATCGTAATCGTCGAACGGATAATTGATTAATGATTAACTGCTGAAATTTCTAATCAGAATCAAAACTGTATGCATAAGGTGGAGTGGGGTAAGTCCGTCTACGGGGCAAGTCCGTTAATTGGTAATTTTTATTATAATATCAACGAAATTTCTCTAGCTTGTATTTATTAATGTAGTATAAGTTAGTATGAACTATTCTACATTGATTTCGTCCAAGAATAAAGGTGTTTTCCTCGCTCAAATCAACCAATGCTTTGAGGTTACCCCGAACGTGCAATAGTTTACAAGTTATTAATATATTCTGTGTTGTTATTTTAGGTAAGTACAACAAATATTGATGTAGGTTTACATTAAACAAACCGGTTTTATTGTATTTTTTTAAATTTATTGAGAAAACACTAAGATGCACTTGCCCCGTCAATATTACTACACGGGGCAAGTGCGTACTATCACGGTGGGGTAAGTCCGTACTGTATGATAAAGATGCTTCCATTAGATATTATTCAATAAATTTACTTTGTTCGAGCACGTATTATTATAAAAGTTGCGAACAATCTTTATTAATTAATTTCCATCTTGTAATTTTTATACAACAATATATAGTTACAGTTTTCTTCCCAGCGAGATTAAAATACTGTGACGGCTAACCTACTACACTCGCCACAAGATGGACAGGTAGTCAAAGACCTGAGTTTTACAGCTTTTTTAGCTGGGCCAATAACGAAAATTTCAAAGATGTGTTTTGTAAACTCGTACAAAAACGTTCTGAAAATCTCATTGAAATCGGTTAATTGCTTTGCGAATTATAATCGATGAAATGTGGTAAAAATTGCAACTTTTCAACCTCAAACGATGCACAGCAAAGCGATTTATTCTCGCGATGACATTAAAAATATGGCTGTACGAAGAATAGACCGCGGATTTTTATGCATTTGTAACAAAATTGAGTAGGTGAAATTGAAAATTCCAATATATGATTTCTCATCTATTAAAATCATTACGGGAAGAAATAACTAGACAGCGGATTTAATGGATTCATGACAAAAATGAGAAGGTGTAATTTAAAACAGTGAAAACATTCGAAGAATTTAAAAATAAGGTGGAGTGGGGTAAGTCCGTCTACGGGGCAAGTCCGTTAATTGGTTATTTTTATTATAATATCAACGAAATTTATCTAGCTTGTATTTAATAATGTAGTATCAGTTAGTTTAAACTATTCTACACAGATGTCACCCTAGAATAAAGGTGTTTCCCTCGCTTAAATCAACCAATGACAAACAGTCACGTGCGAGGTACACGTACAACTTTGAGGTTACCCCGAACATGTAATAGTTTACAAGTTATTAATATATTCTGTGTTGTTATTTTAGGTAAGTACAACAAATATTGATGTAGGTTTACATTAAATAAACCGTTTTTATTGTATTTTTTAAAATTTATTGAGAAAAACACTAAGATGATCTTGCCCCGTAAATATTACTACACGGGGCAAGTGCGTACCATCACAGTGGGGTAAGTCCGTACTGTATGGGTAACTATAAAACTAAACAATATATTTAATGCAATAAAAAGCATTTTGTAGCAGGCTTGATAATAATTCTTTTCTTGCCCCGCAGCACTTGAAACAAGGTTTGAAAGCATTTTTAAACTTTGTCTTAATATCACTGTATCCCCTTTCATCTTTCAGCATAAAAGTACTTGTTTACTTAAAAATGGATAACTACACTCCTCAAAAGAATTAAGGGATAACTTGTGCGAACCCGAGAAATTGGTTCCGCTTTATGTGATCATAACTCCGTCAAAAATTGCCGTATCGATATCGTTAAACAATGGTTTGAAAGCCTGAAACCTCTAGTTTCAGATACTCTGTTTCAAATTGTTGCTATGTTGGTTCTTTACAAAGTTATAGCGAGATGAAGACAACATTGACGGTTAACAAAAATTTTGTGCAACTTTGGAACATCGCACGGGGAGCAAGACATTTTTTTGATAAATCGCGTTAATCTTAAAGTTGTTTAAAAATGGATGACTATAAAACTAAACAATATAATTTAATGCAATAAGAAGCATTTTATAGCAGGCTTGTTAATCATTCTTTTCTTGTTCCGTAGCACTTGAAAGAAGGTTCGAAAGAAAAAAATGCTTTCGAGACGGACTTGCCCCATTTTCGGGGCAAGTGCGTCCAAGTTGACACTGTACAATATCCTATCAAAATGATAATTTTCAAGCAAAAGTAGAATCCTACATAATACTAATTCATCAGTAATAACTGTGGCAACGGTTTGATACCAAGAACGTTAAGTTTTTACATATCAGACTGAAAATACATCAGTTTAACACGTTCGCTGCCAACAACGAGTTATCTCGTAGGTCGAAGTTTGTGTTTAGGCGCCAGCTACGTATACAGGGTGTCCCAAAATTCGTGAAAATCCCGAAAGGGGGTGGTTCCTGAGACCATTTCAAGCGACATTTTCCTTTGCAAAAATGTTATCCGCGGCTTTGTTTAGGAGTTATTAACGAAAAACACGGACCAATCAGAGCGCGACATAGACGCGAGTTGCCACAATCGGCTCGGCGCGCCAAATGTCTATTGGCCGACTGTGGCAACTCGCGTCTAGGTCGCGCTCTGATTGGTCCGTGTTTTTCGTTAATAACTCCTAAACAAAGCCGCGGATAACATTTTTGCAAAGGAAAATGTCGCTTGAAATGGTCTCAGGAACCACCCCCTTTCGGGATTTTCACGAATTTTGGGACACCCTGTACACTCATAGTTGGCGCTGTCATAAAACATTTTATCGCAAAAACCGACTACGATATAACCCGTATAATTAATAAAGCAATTAAAAATTATCTAAATTCAATATCCTTCCCATGCTTTGTATTTTTATTTTACAAATTAATTAATTGAAATTTGTTGGCGTAGTGGAACCGTTTTTGAAAATGTACCCCACTCCACCTTACTCATTTAAAATTAGAAATAATTCTCATTATTGAAAACATGCTCGAACCCTGTTACGAAAATGAATGATCATGCCGTAAATCTGATAGAAGAGCTTCCGGTACACGTCAGGAATGTTTCTGCATGATTAATAGACAGTGGATCTTTATGCAAAATAACTTATTTTCTCTCTTAATATGTTTAATATAAGTTGAAATTAATATATAACAATATTCTTAAATTCTTCGAATATTGTCACTGCTTTAAATTACAACTACTCATTCCTGTCACAAATGCAATTAAATCCGAAGTTTAATGATTAAGCTCTGTAAGTTGAAACATTCTTTGCAAATTGATAAATAAGAGACAAACTATGTGTGAAAACCATGATTGATTCGAAAAGAAACTTAAACCAACAAGCAATCGAAGTGCGAGGAAATTAATTTTCAATAAGAGGCGTCACCAGAGGTATTTAGCGTGTACGTATTACATCGAATGAGCCGTAACAATTTCCCAGTCAATAAATCTATCGACGTTTCCCGCTATTTCTCTTTTTTCAAGGGGATTACTTCGATATGCAACGGACAAGGAAATTCGTGCTCGTTTCTATGTATTTTACTGCCGTATCCTTCTCCATCGATCGCAAACCAGACGGGAAAATATGCGACTTGACAGCCTCGTCGTAATAAATGGCCTGCCACACTAATGCTGTCATTCCTTGCGACAACTTATCATTACCATTTATTATCAGCGCTAAGTGGCTATTGCGGATCTGTCGAACGAGAAACGAAACGGTCTGTGCAACAGAAACTTCGTCGATCCCACGAAAATTCGGGACGAAAGATTACTCGGATTATATTGGGTATGATTCAGAGCTGGCTGAAAGACTATTTCAAATAGTGAATAATCCCATTCATGTTAAAGTATGCGTACAACTTTGAAAATGATATTATATATTTTATTTAACTTTATTGGGCAGTGATTTTTGAAATTAGTATTGTATTTGTATCTTGTCTTTACTTTAAATTCAATTAGAATATTTGTATGTTGTCTTTACTTTAAATTCAATCAGAATATTTGTATGTTATATTTACTTTCAATTTCAATTTTATATATTATTGCTGAAAAAATAAGGATTCGAATTCATTCAGAATATTTGTATGTTGTCTTTACTTTAAATTCAATCAGAATATTTGTATGTTGTATTTACTTCCAATTTCAATTTTATATATTATTGATGAAAAAGTAAAGATTCGAATTCATTCAGAATATTTGTATGTTGTCTTCACTTTCAATTTCAATTTTAAATATTATTGCTGATAAAATAAGGGTTCGAATTCAATCAGAGCTGGATGAAAGACTATTTCAAATAGTGAATAATCCCATTCATGTTAAAGTATGCGTACAACTTTGAAAACGATATTATATATTTTATTTGACTTTATTGGGCAGTGATTTTTGAAATTAGTATTGTATTTGTATCTTGTCTTTACTTTAAATTCAATTAGAATATTTGTATGTTGTCTTTACTTTAAATTCAATCAGAATATTTGTATGTTATATTTACTTTCAATTTCAATTTTATATATTATTGCTGAAAAAATAAGGATTCGAATTCATTCAGAATATTTGTATGTTGTCTTTACTTTAAATTCAATCAGAATATTTGTATGTTGTATTTACTTCCAATTTCAATTTTATATATTATTGATGAAAAAGTAAGGATTCGAATTCATTCAGAATATTTGTATGTTGTCTTCACTTTCAATTTCAATTTTAAATATTATTGCTGATAAAATAAGGGTTCGAATTCAATCAGAGCTGGATGAAAGACTATTTCAAATAGTGAATAATCCCATTTATGTTAAAGTATGCGTAAAACATTGAAAATAAAATATTTTATTTGACTTTATTTGGCATTGATTTATGGAAATAGTATTGTATTTGTATCTTGTCTTTACTTTAAATTCAATCAGAATATTTGTACGTTGTATTTACTTTCAATTTCAATTTTATATATTATTGATGAAAAAGTAAGGATTCGAATTCATTCAGAATATTTGCATGTTGTCTTCACTTTCAATTTCAATTTTAAATATTATTGCTGAAAATAAGGGTTCGAATACAATCAGAACTAGGTGAAATACTATTTCAAATAGTAAATAACCCCATTCATGTTAAAGTATGTGTAAAACATTGAAAATGAAATATTTGACTTGACTTTATTTGGCAGTGATTTTTGAAAATCGTTATGTATTCCCATTTTGTCTTTACTTTAAATTACAATTTTAAACATTATTGTTACAGATAATGGTTCGAATTCAATCCGAACTGAGTAAAATAGTATTTTAAATAGTAAATAGTAAATAATCCTGTTTATTTTTTTAAGTATATGTGCGTACACCTTTGAAAATAAAAAATTTTATTTGACGCAGTGATTTTTGAAAATAGCATTTCATTTTAAGAATATTGAGCATACCTGTATTTTATCTTTATTTTCAATTTAAATTTTAAATATTATTGCTGCAAAAATAAGGATTCGAATTCATTCAGGATATTTGTATGTTGTCTTTACTTTCCATTTCAATTTTATATATTATTGCAGGAAAAGTAAGGATTCGAATTCATTCAGAATATTTGTATGTTGTCTTTATTTTCAATTTCAATTTTAAATATTACTGTTGATAAAATACGGGTTCGAATTCAATCAGAACTGGGTAAAATACTATTTCGAATAGTAAATAATCCCATTCATGTTAAAGTATGCGTACACCTTTGAAAATAAAATATCTTACTTTACGCAGTTATTTTTGAAAATAGCATTTTATTTAAAGAGTAGTGAGCATATTTGTATCTTGTCTTTATTTTCAATTTCAATTTTGAATATTATTGTTACAGATAATGGTTCGAATTCAATCAGAACTGGGTAAAATAGTATTTTCAATAGTAAGTCGTAAATATAATCCTGTTTATTTTAAAGTATGCGTACACCTTTAAAAATAAAATATTTTATTTGACGCAGTGATTTTTAAAAATAGCATTTTATTTAAAGAATATTTAGTATATTTGTATTTCGTTTTTATTTTCAATTTGAATTTTAAATATTATTGCTGCAAAAGTAATAATTCGAATTCAATCAGAATATTTGTATATGTTGTCTTCACTTTCAATTTCAATTTGAAATATTATTGATGAAAATAAGGGTTCGAAAGGTAATTTTGCGACACCTTCCTTACTTACATGGTTCTTCTCGCACTTTTTGCCCTTGTGGCGAGTAGAACACGATGCAATAAAATAAAATGGATGACCTTTTGACCTTGAAGTTCATAGTCGAAGTTAAGTTTGCGGTATCTTCCTTACTTACATGGTTTCTTTCGTGTTTTTTAGCCTTGTGTTGAGTAGAATACGATGCAATAAAAAAAGTGGTGGAACTCTTGACCTTGATGTTCAAAGTCAAAATTAATTTTGCGGTATCTTCCTTACTTACATGGTTTCTTTCGTGTTCTTTATCCCCGTGGCGAGTAGGATACGATGCAATAAGAAAATGCGCTGGACCTTTTGACCTTGAAATTCGAGATCAAAGTTAATTTTGCCGTGCTTAATCCGAACGATTCCGAATTCTCCGTGTTACAGTTTCCTTTTTACAGCACAGCGTGATCTTGAAACGTCTGAGAACGCGACACACGTATAAGAAAGAGAATTAATGTCGATCTCGCCGCGGTCCTCGGGATCCGATTGTTGATCAACCGCAAGAGTCAAGGTGCGCCACGTTATTTTTAGAGGTTGGCGAGAGTTTCGCAACGCGGCCCCCGTTTCGGCAGCCGAAATTTCGCCATAACAATGGGGATCAAATTATAATCGCTAATCTAGAGAGTTTCGCGGCTGCCACCTCGACCACGCTCTCCCGATGCTAATGTAACAGCCACACGCGTATTTAGATACGGATCTGTTATGCATATGTACGTGCCCGCTAACGCGTATTCATTAGTAGAGGAACGAAAGCAGACTGGCCATTCAGAGCTCTCTATATTCATTCATGAAGCAACGGTTCGGTAAACAGATATCGTTGCGGGTAATTGGACAGACGATACGCGGAAGTCTTCTCAATTATAGCCGCCATTGCCTTTAAATTTGTCGAGGAATATGCGACCGCAGCGCCGACGAACAAACAAAATTGAATCTACGTGCTGGAAGTCGTTGAGTCGCACGTTTTACGGGCTAGTCGCCGTTTAAGCGGGGTTAGAAAAAGTTCCAGAACTTTTTAACCGGCTGGGAACGACGAATTGTTGATACACCTTTATTCGTTACTGCTTACGTTGCGGAATTTGAAAATAGCTAATGACAATCTGGAAAAGTTGAATTAAGGTAGTAAATGTTTCATATTATTGGCAAAATTAAAAATTTTGTGAAAATTAACAATAAACTGAAGATACCATTTTAAGGGTAAACTTTACTTTACCGGACTCAAAATTAGTACCTTGCTGCTACGGATTATGATGTATTTGGTATGTGATCCAGTAGATTTGTACCCGGCGCAGATGCAGATCGAAGTTTCGATCCTCTAGGAACAATAGTTGAGTAGTTATGGTCGCTTAAAGTTGAGTATTTTTGACAGCGCCCTTATCTATCAAAAATGCTCAACTTTAAGCGACCATAACTCCTCAACTATTGATCCTAGAGGTTCGAAACTTCCATCTGCATCCGCGCCAGGTACAAATCTACAGAATCACATACCAAATACATCATAATTCGTAGGAAAAAAGGCACAAATTTTGAGTCCGATAAAATAAAGGGCAGCCCATTTTATCTGTAAACCTACCATCCAGAAAAATATTTTAAAAAAATTGAGATACGTTATCCTGTTGCCAGTAAAATCTACTACAACCTCCTCCTCTTCGGTTTATTCTAATTTTTGCCGTTTACAAAAATCGCTGGTTCAAATTATTGCAAACACCCTGTATACAGAAGTTGGCCACCCCTGATGTAAAGTGTTCCAGTGACTTGAGAGAAGTATGCTCAACATTTTATTGCGCGATAAAACTTGAGATTATCATAATTCCAGTTGAAAAATCAACGGTTGGGTTATTTCTCGAGGTACGCCACTAATTTAATTTTATCAATTAATCCTGAAGGATTTCCGGTATAAAACCATATTCATGCACCTCTTTTGACTAACGGCTGTCTATGTACCAAATAGCTTTGTATGTCTTGTGTGTTTTGAGATTTTATCCTAATTTTCGGTTTATCCTAATTTTTGCCGTTTACGAAAATCGTTGGTTCAAATTATTGCAAACACCCTGTATACAGAAGTTGGCCACCCCTCATGTAAAGTGTCCCAGTGACTTGAGAGAAGTATGCTGAACATTTTATTGCGCGATAAAACTTGAGATTATCATAATTCCAGTTGAAAAATCAACGGTTGGGTTATTTCTCGGGGTATGCCGCTAATTTAATTTTATCAATTAATCCTGAAGAATTTCCGGTATAAAAACATATTCATGCACCTCTTTAGACTAACGGCTGTCTATGTACCAAATAGCTTTGTATGTCTTGTGTGTTTTGAGATTTTATCCTAATTTTTGCCGTTTACAAAAATCGTTGGTTCAAATTATTGTAAACACCCTGTATACAGAAGTTGGCCACCCCTGATGTAAAGTGTCCCAGTGACTTGAGAGAAGTATGCTAAACATTTTATTGCGCGATAAAACTTGAGATTATCATAATTCCAGTTGAAAAATCAACGGTTGGGTTATTTCTCGAGGTATGCCGCTAATTTAATTTTATCAATTAATCCTGAAGAATTTCCGGTATAAAAACATATTCATGCACCTCTTTAGACTAACGGCTGTCTATGTACCAAATAGCTTTCTGTGTCTTCTGTGTTTTGGGATTTGTTTACCTTTACAGAGGACAGAGGAACTGGCAATTATATTAGACTAGTTTTCCCCTGCCACGCGTTGCTGTGGCTCAGTGTTTTTTAAAAGTATGCGTTTACCTGACAGATGTAAAATTGCTAAACATTAAATAAGGAAAAAACACGAACTAAAAAACAGAGAAATAACTTAATAATTTAGAAATACTAACCAAATATTTCAATTCAAACGCAGATCAATCTACTCAGCTGAATTCCAATGCAATGAGAAACTTACAGGACAAATCACTCCGAATAGGTCAATTTTTCTATTTTTATATATTTCACGATATAATTTGAAGCAGAATACTACTGAGATGATTCTCGTCGTGACGTATTGGTGATAATGCAAATCAACACGAAACCGTATCGGTTATTATACATCAGTGTTTTTGCAAACGCGCCACATTCACATAACTTGAAGTAAGCAGTTAGCGTTGTAACCGGTGCAAAAAGTCGTCAAAACTCTTGAACGAATGGACTTTTTCGCATGCTGATTTCGCATAAACCTTCCCGAAGAAACGCGGCGTCTAATGGCTGAAGCCCCAGCTTTCTACGTTCAGTCGTTACGGAGATGACCGATTACAAACAAACGGACAATTCCATTTTTATTTGCATAGATACTTATTCTGTTTTGTCGTCAATATGATGACGAGTTACAACAAAGTGGATAGCGCGAAAAAAATTCCTCGTGCTCAAATACCTATGCATACCAATTTTCATAGCGGTAGGTTCAACGGTATAGAAGTTGATGTATTGCAGCGCCATCTACAGCGATGAGTTACAACAAATTGAACAGCGTAAAAACCTTCTATATGAAAAAATACATATATGTGCCAAGTTTCATGTTGATCGGTCAAACAGTTTCGAAGTCTATTAATCATATACATATATACAAACATCCATTTTTATATATTAAGATAATTATGTACATATCTAATTATCTAATATAATTGCTAGTTCATAATCGATAAGTATAAAGCGCTTTTGCTGCGGTTCACACGTACGAGTAACGTTTAGCAGACGACGCCGTTCGAGTGATTTCAATGCGCGGCTAAGGGGGAACCGGCGACTTCAATGCGCGGCAGGTGTAACGTCTGGCGATTTCAATGCGAAGTAGATATATCGCGGTGATTTGCACGCACGATAAGATCATTACCGGATGAGTATAACATAAATGGAGCTGACAAAGGCGAAAATTGTCATTCTGCGTTCAAATATCTTAATGCGACCAAGCTCTCTCTCTCTCGATTGTAATCGATCATCCACCACCTATACATTTATCTTTAACCCGCGTCTCTATCAGACGATCGAAGTAATCTCTACCACGTTCACCGAACAAGACAAACTTTCGATATAATTTTTCGTGCATTATACTTTCCATTACTTTCATTCAATTTCCATTCAATTACGCAATTGAATTACATTGTATTTCGATTATATAGTAATTCAATTACGTCTCGTAACTGAATTACATAATTCAAACGTTTCTATTCATTCAATTACTAAGTATTTTAATCAGATGTGTAAATTGAAATACAATATAATTAAAATACAGCTCTCCAAATTATAGCCCAGAACTTTGAAGAAGTGCGATTTATTTTTGTTTTTCTTTCATATACTTGTTTGCTGTCTGCGCGGCGTAGTTTCTATACCGCGTCCTCGTTCATAATACGTAACGCTATTTCATGTTTTTGGTTGAAATTTAAAAAATGTGTAACGCAGAAGTTATTTCTGTTCAGGTATTATAAATGTATAAATAATAAATTCCTTCCGTTCGAAACCTTCATACAGATTTTTCAACCTCTTCTTACCTATTACTTTATTATCCTTTAGTTTTTAATTTCAATTTAATTACATCGTAATTCGTAATTAATGTAATTGAATTACAAAGTATTTTATAATTGTGCTCTAATTGCAATAACGAATTACATTGTAATGAAATTACAATGTATTTTATAATTGTACTCCAATTACAATATAACTGAATTACAATGTAATTCAATTACTCCGTAATTATAATTCCTGGAGTAATTCAATTGTAATTCTGCACAACTCTGTTTCAATGGGGATGCGCGCACTAGACCGATGCGCCGCATGACCGCTGCGCCGATTGAAATATTTGAAATACAAAAAGAAGAAACCCAAAACGGCGTCAGAGGTCAGGCGGCGGTGCGTTCTAGTGAGCGACGGCCTTTTCCCGGTCGCTGGCTCTCCATGGTGAGAACAGGGGAAAAGAGTAGTACTACAATATACAATATTACGTACGCTATACTCTAAAAATAAATTGCCAAACTAATGGTCCGAGTGTTTCATTGAGCTGGCAAAGGTCAACGACAGGCGGAATCCCAGAATCGCGAACAATGGAAGCAACGCCGCCGGTGTGCGTCTTTATTGTTACTCTGTTCTGATAGCGGAGATGGAGAGAACAATGTTTCATACGGTGTGGCGCAGCGGCTAATTAAACGTAAGCACGCTGGTCGGTCGCTTAACACGCGGATTCGAGGCGTAATATACGGGACGCTCCTAGAGGATCGTAAAGACCTCTGTGTCCAGCCTCCTAGAGCACACTCATCCGGGTTAATTGTTCCGTGCCATTAAGATCCGTGTTTTATTGAACGCAGCCGCCGCGGAGAGAGATCATGGGAAAGGGTACCGAAGGGGTCGACCGGGCAATGAAAACGTAACACCCTGTAAATCGCCCCGTTAATTAAGCTGCCCGAACGCGATGTCCTAAATCTGGATCACGGTTCACCGGCCTAGGAGAATTCCCCAGGCATTCCGTGTTTCCAACGCGAACGTTTACCCCGGTGACGCACGGGGGATAAAGATGCTAGAGATAAATGGATCAGGTGGATCGCGCGATCCACAGTGTTCTGGGAACATCGGATTTTTTCTCGCCTCTTTGCCCGCTTCCTGTATTCTCCCATCACAGTCTCCCAGCAACCACTTATGCGAACTATACGATACTCTCTCTCTCTCACCTCTTTGTTTCACTCGTGAACGCCTTTATTTAGTGGCCGAGCTCGGCCGACCTGATGCACTTCGATAATTACCACCGAGAATATTTACGGTAACGAACGAAAGTTTAACAGACGATCAATTATCGTTTCAATATATCGTATGTTACGGGGACACTATATTTATCAATAACACAGGCCACTGCACATCAGAGCAGGGCAATAATCAAATAATATTTAAAAATGACTCTTTTCGAATGTTAGTCATAGCAACATAGTCATTAGTCAAAACTTTTTTGATTTGTTAGTGATAACTAATTAATAATATTAATGTACGTTAATCGCACAATAGTGACTGATGAGTCATCAGATTAGAATAACACCAAACACGATATAATTTCAACTGTATTTAGTGGTTTAATTGGCGATGAACGTTTCGGGCGCGAGGAAGGACAGCGTATGGGAAAGAAAGAGACGCTGTCCTTCTCTACGTTCGACTCTGCCTCTGGAGCTCAAGAGAATAGTGTCCCGTCTACGATAAATGCAAACGAATCCCCCCGAGGCTTTTGCGTTTATAGAGGATTTACTGTACCAGTGAGAAATATGATAAGTTATCACTGATAACTAATTAATAATATTAATGTACGTTAATCGCACAATAGTGACTGATAACTAAAGATTCATGACTGATCATCAACTATTAATTCACTAATAAGTAATAGCTAACGATTACTTAGAGCTGTGTGACTAACTATTTGCCATTTAGTTATCACAAGACTGCGGATCTTTATGCAAAATAAAAAATGTGTTTGCATTAATTGCAAGACACAGGAGCCAAATAATAATTTCATTCTTCTTTTAATTATCTTATTAAGGTGAAACTAATACACTGGTAGTCTTAAATCTTTTTAATACCTCCATTGCTTTAAATTGTACGTACCCATTTTTGTCATAAATGCATAAAACCCGCGGTCTAGTTATCACTAACTGCCCTACTCTGCTGCACATACACTCCCGGTCCATAAGTCACCGGACACTTATTCAAATTTGGATGCTGACGATTTTTTGTTATTAAAGCACCTATGAAAAGTTATCAAAACTTATGAAAGGATTTCTGAGATAAAAATGGCATTTACTAATTTTTTTCTAATATAGACAACATGTACATTAAATCTGACCAAAATATTCTATTTAAATGCTCTATTATATCGAATTTTAATTATTGTTCTTGTATTTTCTAATTTCTTTCATTCAAGTGGGGTAATCGTTTTCCAATTTCGCTTCTAGAGCTGTCCATAATCATCCCACAATTTGTCAATCTCTTTATCCCAACACTTATTAAAATAGTATATGTATATATTTAATTTTGCATTCAAATATTATCGTATAATGGCTACATCTCATCAAAATAAAACAATCAAATCAAGCTGGAAGCTTGTATTCTTTAATTACTATTTTGTCGAAGATAACTAAGTGTCCGGTGATTTATGTGCGGGAGTATATACAGTTAATGTTGACGAAACTTATTTGTTAAAGTAAGCTATAATTTTCTTCTTCAAACCATGGAAGACTGTCTTTTCATCTCGAAATTCGCTGTCTCATTCGCTCGTTCGGATGATGGAGATTCTATCGTATTAGAAAATCTATTATTCCTCGATAATCTTCGGTAAACTGAACAGTCTTGAAATTGCTAATTAAAAGGACGCTTTAACAATTCTTCACATGCAAAAGACATTTTCCAAATTCTTTCAATAATTCCTGGAAACCTGTATATTATTTAATTATCATTTTGTTGTAGATAAGTAAGTGTCCGTTAATTTATGGACTCTTATTTTCGATTGTTGAATTTCATTTACGGCATCAGCCGGGATAGTTTCAAATGATTAAACAAAAAACGTGAACCCGAGACTCTTAAACATTAAAATAATTAATTAAATGATCATAAAATCGTTACGCACGTGTTTAACGCATCGAAGAGTATGTTAAAAATATTTTTCGATAATGTTTATTGATAAAGGATAATGATTTTTTATTTTGGATCGACATTTCTCATAAATAATTGCAGTTTCGTTTTTAAATATATTCTTAAAGACGCTTCTTGCAGACAATCTTCGCGTTATATAAAATGCAACAATTATTAATCAATATTTGCATCGATAGCTAAAGTTGTAAACGGTCCTAAACATCAATTACACAGTTTTACAAAAAGGCCCGTCTAGTTGGTTAATTAATTTCAGTTGAGCAAGCGCGCGGTTACCGACTCACTCGGCAAACAATGGGCACAGAAGAAACTGACAGTACCGGAACAAGCACCGAGCGAGGCAAATTATACATATAGTTAATAATAGCCGATAATTCTCTAACCACACATTGAAATCGCAAGGTGCTACTCTCGCCGCGCATTCATGTCCCCGAGTGCTGTCCATCAAACCGTCACTCGAGCCTCTTCAATACTTACGCGTTAAAAGCACCATCATCGCCGATCTCTCTGACGTGCCTACAGAAAAAAAGAATAACGATAGCTCGAGAAACATGCGACGTTCGAATATACTATGCCACAAGTGAATTAGTTGAAAAAACATTCCTAATTTCGTGTGGTTAACGAGGTTACGGCGGAACGGGAACGGAGATATTGATTTTACGCGAGGAAACGACCAATAAATTTCTATTCTGCTTTTGTAATTTCTTTTCTGATTTTTCATTTTCGAAACATCGATTTCTTTAGCCCTTAAATAAACTCGATGTGGCTCCACTAAAAAATTTTGCTATTAATGACGTAATGTGTCATTAATAGACTGCGGATCTTTATGCAAAATAAAAAATGATTGCGTTCGTTGCAAAACGCAGGAGCCAAATAATAATTTCCTTCTTAAAACAAAACATTCTAATGTCGCGTGAAAGAAAATTTTTCTAATCCGTCAATTTTATTATTGTTTTTAAAGACCGAACAACACCGACATTTTGTATTCTGATTTTTCATTACCGAAATATCGATTTCTGTAACCCTTGAATGAACTCGATGTGGCTCCAAAAAATTTTGCTATTAATGAAGTAATGTGTCATTAATAGACTGCGGATCTTTATGCAAAATAAAAAATGATTGCGTTCGTTGCAAGACGCAGGAGCTAAATAATAATTTCCTTCTTAAAACAAAACATTCTAATGTCGCGTGAAAGAAAATTTTTCTAATCCGTCAATTTTATTATTGTTTTTAAAGACCGAACAACACCGACATTTTGTATTCTGATTTTTCATTACCGAAATATCGATTTCTGTAACCCTTGAATGAACTCGATGTGGCTCCAAAAAATTTTGCTATTAATGACGTAATGTGTCATTAATAGACTGCGGATCTTTATGCAAAATAAAAAATGATTGCGTTCGTTGCAAGACGCAGGAGCTAAATAATAATTTCCTTCTTGAAATAAAGCATTCTGTTGTCGCGTGAAAGAAAATTTTTCTAATCCGTCAATTTTATTATTGTCTTTGAAGACTGAACAATACCGACATTTTGTATTCTGGCTTTTCATTTCCGAAATATCGATTTCTCTAACCCTTGAATGAACTCGATGTGGCCCCAAAAAATTTTGCTATTAATGACTTAATGTGTCATTAATAGACTGCGGATCTTTATGCAAAATAAAAAATGATTGCGTTCGTTGCAAGACGCAGGAGCCAAATAATAATTTCCTTCTTGAAATAAAGCATTCTGCTCTCGTGTGAACGAAAATTTTTCTAATCCGTCAATTTTATTATTGTCTTCGAAGACCGAACAATACCGACATTTTGTATTCTGGCTTTTCATTTCCGAAATATCGATTTCTCTAACCCTTGAATGAACTCGATGGGGCCCCAAAAAATTTTGCTATTAATGACTTAATGTGTAATCAATAGACTGCGGATCTTTATGCAAAATAGAAAATTATTGCGTTCATTGCAAAACGCAGGAGCCAAATAATAATTTCCTTCTTAAAATAAAACATTCTAATGTCGCGTGAAAGAAAATTTTTCTAATGCGTCAATTTTATTGTTTTCGAAGACCAAACAATAACGCCAATTTGTATTCTGGTTTTTGAATACACTATAACCATAAAATTTTGTTAATAATGGCTGGACTACGGACGTTTATGCAATTCAAAATTTTTGTAGAAATTGGAATATCAAATGAAATCTTATTTTCAGTATAGACCTGAAATAGATAAAAGTTGTTTTAAATTCCGTAGAATTTTATATTCCAGCATTTTTCGAAAATTTTCAGAAGCCATAAATGCATAAAGATCCGCAACATCAAAAATATTTGCATTAAGTGAAAGACGCAGGAGCAAAATAAAAATTTCCTTCTTAAAATAAAACTAAAATATTGTTTTCATGATGCCAAAGACCGGAAGATACAGCCATTTTATAAATAACTATGAATGTATTTATTGAAAAGGCTTAGACAGAATCTGCCCACGATCTAAGTAAAAAAATAAATACATATATTACAAAGTTTAACACTAAATCTGGCATAAAGAATCCATTTTGTATCAAAATTTTTATCTTCCCTTAGTTGGGGCCATAACTCCATTCATATTGACTAATAAACAACTTTAATTTTTGTTTCTCTTCATGTTCTTCTAAACATACACTAAAAAAATGTATGACTCGTGTAATTTTGATTATTTTTATTTGAAAAAATCGAACATTTATGTACTTCAAAACCAATGACTTCCAACCAGCAAAAGGTACTATTGTTTTTTTTTTGAAAAAAGTTCCTAAAAATTTGTGCAGAAGCAGCCTCGAAATACCCCGTTGATTGAACGATTGAACAATATCGTGAAACAGCTGATTGAACAATATCGTGAAACAGCTGATCGAACAAATTAATTCACCCGGGCGGTCAGGCGAAAATAATTTATTAATTATGTCGCCGCATAAGTAACGCCGGACTGCGAATAAAAAAAGGGCAGTAATACGAGTGTCCTTTCACTCGGCGAACGCCTTGACATTTCCAGCGCGGCGAAGACAGGATGGAAAGTCGTCAACTTGCTTCTCGTCTTCTCGAGCGCACCCTTCTTCGTCTTCCTTGCATTCCACGATTGGAACGATACGCCGCGCTGGCCTCCGAAATCGGAAGGATCTGCCCGAAGCACGAGCCCGAAATTTCTCACACGTTTAATCTTTACTCGTTCATAGATCATGAAATACTGACTGCCAATTTCTAAACATGTTAACAGAGTGTGCTATCATTTCGACCTTAGTATGGAACAGTTTTTCTTTGTTGTATACAAACTACTACGGACATTGTGACACATTTCCAGCAAACCGCATATTCCGAGCTCATAATGTTTTGATATTATACGTTACAGACGAAAAAGTTTACATGCGTCATTGAGAAATTAAAGATAGCACACCTGGTCGATCTTTTTGACGAGGAGTGTAATTTCTATGTAGTGTATTAGCATAAAGTATGATACAATTCGAAGTATGGCACCGCAGTAATCGGTACAGTTGCCCTAAACGAAATATTTATAGGTTAGACTCGAAATTAGAGGGTAGACAGCAGTTGTGCAGTTTCGCCAATGTCTTCGGAGGCAGTCACGACTCTTCAAGATCACGAACGCAGTGTTCGCTCTTTTTTGTCGGCGGTTTCGCGTGGCCCGATGGAACCGTTCGTCCGAGAAATCACGCGGAAGCCGTCGCATCCGCGTCGTATCGTTTAACGATAAGAAATCCGCGCCGGCCGAGTCGCGAAAACGTGTGTCTCCGTTCGCTTTGGCATCAGCTGTTTCCCCGAGGGTCCTCGCTTTCCGTCGTGACGAGATAATTCTCGACGAACGCGCAAAAAAAGAACTGTCTTGCGGTCGGACCGATACATACGTCAAGCTCGGCCCTAAAAGAACACGCTCAACGAGTCCGGAGCGATTCAGCAAATTGAACGATATTAATCTGCCACGATTCAGTGAGCGACGTATGCTGCTACAGTCCCGGGCAAAAGTTTAGAGCAGCGAGTCAATCTTTAGGAACTTTTTGCACGAAAAATAATGTGCCAATCAAATTAATCCATTCCATACAAAATTAAAGCTGACAAAATGTACCACAAGATTGATTCCATTCAGTTTTTCGCTGTCTCGCATAGTTTCCGAGATATCCGCCCTCAAACTTCACTATTTGTGCTGAAGAGTTCTTTCTCACAATTAGTGAACTTTGAGCGCGGATATTTCGGAAACTATGCGTCCTAGCGATAAGACCATACCATACAAAATTAAAGCTGACAAAATATACCACAAGATTGATTGGTTTCAGTTTTTCGCTATCTCGCATAGTTCCCTTGATATCCGCGCTCAAAGTTCACTAATTGTGCTGAAGAGTTCTTTCTCACAATTAGTGAACTTTGAGCGCGGATATCTCGGAAACTATGCGTCCCAGCGATAAAACCATTCCATACACATTTAAAGCTGACAAAATGTCCCACAAGATTGATTCGATTCTGTTTTTCGCTACCTTGCATAGTTCCCGAGATATCCGCGCTGAAAGTTCACTATTTGTGCTGAAGAGTTCTTTCTCACAATTAGTGAACTGGATACCATACAAAATTAAAGCTGACAAAATATACCACAAGATTGATTGGTTTCAGTTTTTCGCTATCTCGCATAGTTCCCTTGATATCCGCGCTCAAAGTTCACTAATTGTGCTGAAGAGTTCTTTCTCACAATTAGTGAACTTTGAGCGCGGATATTTCGGAAACTATGCGTCCTAGCGATAAAACCATTCCATACAAAATTAAAGCTGACAAAATGTACTACAAGATTGATTCCATTCAGTTTTTCGCTGTCTCGCATAGTTTCCAAGATATCCGCACTCAAAGTTCACTAATTGTGCTGAAGAGATCTTTCTCACAATTAGTGAACTTTGAGCGCGGATATCTCTGAAACTATGCGTCCTAGCGATAAAACCATTCCATACAAATTTGAAGCTGACAGAATGTCCCACAAGATTGATTCGATTCTGTTTTTCGCTACCTTGCATAGTTCCCGAGATATCCGCGCTGAAAGTTCACTAATTGTGCTGAAGAGTTCTTTCTCACAATTAGTGAACTTTCAGCGCGGATATCTCGGAAACTATTCGTCCTAGCGATAAAACCATTCCATACAAATTTAAAGCTGACAAAATGTACCACAAGATTGATTGCATTCAGTTTTTCGCTGTCTCGCATAGTTTCCAAGATATCCGCGCTCAAAGTTCACTAATTGTGCTGAAGAGTTCTTTTTCACAATTAGTGAACTTTGAGCGCGGATATCTCTGAAACTATGCTTCCTAGCGATAAGACCATTTCATACAAAATTAAAGCTGACAAAATGTCCCACAAGATTGATTGCATTCAGTTTTTCGCTATCTCGCATAGTTTCCAAGATATCCGCGCTCAAAGTTCACTAATTGTGCTGAAGAGTTCTTTCTCACAATTAGTGAACTTTGAGCGCGGATATCTCTGAAACTATGCGTCCTAGCGATGAGACCATTCCATACAAAATTAAAGCTGACAAAATGTACCACAAGATTGATTCCATTCAGTTTTTCGCTGTCTCGCATAGTTTCCAAGATATCCGAGCTCAAAGTTCACTAATTGTGCTGAAGAGATCTTTCTCACAATTAGTGAACTTTGAGCGCGGATATCTCTGAAACTATGTGTCCTAGCGATAAAACCATTCCATACAAATTTAAAGCTGACAAAATGTACCACAAGATTGATTCCATTCAGTTTTTCGCTATCTCGCATAGTTCCCTTGATATCCGCGCTCAAAGTTCACTAATTGTGCTGAAGAGATAGCTAGGCAAATAATAAAATACAAAACACGCGGGAATTTATTACACAACCCAATAATTGAATCCGCCACTAATGACGAGAAAGTTGTTGAAAAAATGTTGAGATTTGCAACATACTCAATAATCATCGAAATCAGAGGGTAGGTATAGCTATTTCGCAGTTCCGCTCGGAATTTAATGGAATATTACGGCCAGGTGAACGTTCTTGAACAAAGATTCGTAAAAATCTCCGCGCGAAGTAAATCACAGTCGACTTCGCGAGAAGTTCGTCCCTCGAGTAATCAAATACTCGTGCGGTAACCCAGATCACGTCCGCCATCTTTGAACCTCTTCGTCCGACCCACGTTCCCGTTCGCGTGAAGTGAATTCGTGTGGAGAATGTTCCGCTGAACTTTCTTCTACTTAGTCTTCGATTTATTACCTGTTTAATGACAAAATTAGTTGCTTCGCCAACTGGCTAAGCAAACCGTAGGTGATAAAGTTGGCGAAAATGTGCTATAGCGGATGCATTTTTTGACATATTTGTATTTCACATAAATTTGATTCACTCGACTCCTATATTGAGTGTAATTCGACATTATTAATGGGACATTTTCATTCAAACCCCTGCCAATTTCAGACAATTTATGACATAAAATCTGGTAATCTTCCCAGTCAGCAAAATCTGAACGAGTAGATTAACATAATTTGATGTGAAATAACTGATAAACTCCTTTTTGTTTTAAATTTTGACTTACAAGGGAGATAACCCTACCGTAACACGTCGATTTTAACGAAATTTTGGTATGATATAGAACTGAAAACAATATTTGGCACGTATTTTTTTATAATTGTCGACATTTATGTTCAGAGGGTGAAACTACCCCTCAAAAGTTGGGGTGAAAAATCCGTTTTATTGAATGTCCGCGAAACCATTAGGACTAGACGAAAATTTCGAAATCCAATTTGCGCCTCTTTGAATGGCGAATCTTTTAGTGTACACTGATTTTTAACAAAATAATTTGTTTAAAAAATATTCTTATATTGTATTTCAATTATATTTTATTACAATTATATTTTATTTCAATTATATTGTATTTCAATTATATTTTTTATCAATTATATTTTTTATCAAAATTATATTTTATTTCAATTATATTGTATTTCAATTATATTTTATTTCAATTATGTTTTATTTAAATTATATTTTATTTCAATTATATTTTATTTCAATTATATTGTATTTCAATTATATTTTATTTCAATTATGTTTTATTTCAATTATATTTTATTTCAATTATATTTTATTTCAATTATATTGTATTTCAATTATATTGTATTTCAATTACACATCTGATTAAAATACTTAGTAATTGAATTACATTGTATTTCAATTATATAGTAATTCAGTTTCGACGTAATTGAGTTACTAGTAATTGAAATACAATGTAATTCAATTACGTAATTGAATTACAATGTAATTGAATTGGAACAACCCTGTCTGTATGTGCCTTTTTTCTATGTATGTTTCTATCAGAAATCGTTTGATAGAATCATTCTCCCGGGAAAAGAGCCGAGGCTAACAGGACCGTGTCTATGTACGCGGTATGACGTCTGGTGCTAAGTGATTGACAAATGGCCCCGTCGAATAATCCCGGCGTGCAATATTTAGGTGGGACATACCGTGTATCCGGCGATCTAGATTTCCGATAACGTTCCGACAAGATCCTAATCGACGTCATAAGCGAACGGTTCACAAATACCTTGACAAAGGGATATTCCATGTCAAATCGATCACTTTTTGCAGGCACCAGCGTCGATTTTGTTCTAAACGAAATATATTGTAGTCCATGTGTGTAAAATTAGGGGGGGTTTAAGTCACATCATTTTGCCGGTTTCGAATTTTTTTAGAAGTGGCAGGCCTTCAAAGGTTTCACTTTTTGTCCAGTTGAGCTACATTTTTTTTTGTTTTATTCGAAAAGAACTGGGCTATTACAAAATAATTTTTTCAACCCCGACAATCAACTTTATAATGTCGAAAAATTTAAACAAATTCTTTCTTACGACAAACGGCCCGCGTCGAATAATACCGGCGTGCAATATTTAGGTGGGACATTCCGTGTATCCGGCGATCTAGATTTCCGATAACGTTCCGACAAGATCCTAATCGACGTCATAAGCGAACGGTTCACGCTCGCCGTATACATTTCTCGTTTCGGCCACCCTTGGACCGACTGACATTGGGTGCTTTGCTCTTGACAAGTGTCCCGTTCTATTTCTTCGGTAGGTACCTGTTAACTTTCCTCGAGGCACGGAGAGGGGCCAGGACAACGCGTCGGATAGCCTAACGTCGGACACCGTTAATCAAGCTTGTTGCGCAACCGGGCCAATCAGTCGGCACGTTCTTTTCCCATTTTCCTTTTCTTGCTGGCGCGATAAATGTCAGCGTCAAACGGCGCTGAATAGCCGATGTCAGTCAACCTGTGCGCGAGAGCCGCTTGCAAAAACGTTCTCGGGCAATCAGCGAATTCTTCGGGATGGAAGAACGAGGCGCCATATTGGCTGCTATCATTATATCCTTACATCGAATCACACGTTTCGAGGATTGGAGTCGAGCCTTTCAAGCACACTCTGAACTTTCAAGGTTTTGGAAGTTACGGGAGAAGTGGGTCATGGCGGACGCTTAAGCTGTGATTCTAATAAAATCATAAGCAAATATTGGTTACAAGTTTCGTTTTACAGACTTGTACTGTCACACTATTTGCGGGTTATCGTGGCGGACACACACTTAAGCTACGATTGCAATAAAATCGTAATAAAACATGAGATATTTATCATAAGTAGACTGCGAATATTTTAATTCATGCTGTAATATTAAATTCTACGGAATTTATGACGATTTTCATTCATTCCAAATCTACAAAGGCTACTACCACTGAAAATCAAATTTTATTGGATTCCACTTTCTCAAAATTTGCCTACAAAAATTGAAAATTGCATAAACATCCGCAGTCTAATCATAAGTTACTTTGCTCAAGCTTATACCGTCACACTATTCGTGGGATACAATGGCGACCACTGAAACTGCGATTCTTATAACATCACAAGCAAATATTTATTACTTTCTACAAACTTGTATTGTGAGATACTATTTTTGAGATAATGACGGACACTTAAGCTGCCATTGCAATAAAATCGTAATAAGATATTAGATATTGTAATAAAATAGATGGGAGACTTGTTAGAAATTACCTCATACAAACTTGTAACTCTCAAACTTTTTGTAGGACATATAATGGCGGACACACACTTAAGCTACGATTGCAATAAAATCGTAATAAAAGATGAAACGGTAATTACAAGTTATACATTTTACAAATTTTTACTGACGAACTATTTGTAGGATATAAATGCGGGCACTAAAGCTGCAATTGTAATAGAACCACGATAGAAGATGAGGTATTTCTTACAAGTTACCTTTCACAAACTTGTACTGTCACACTATGTGTGGTGTAGAATGGTGGTCACTTAAGCTACGAGTATAATAGAATCGTAATAAACGATGAGATAATTTCTGGAAATTATTTTTGATTAGCTCGAACTGTGAAATGTAACTGAAATTAATAAATAAACAACATACGATTTTGGTTGCTACTGTACTACACACCTGTGAGTAATAACGGTTACGTTGTTGGCAATCATAATCTCGGAGCTGCTACAATATTCCGCGTATAATGTCGGTTGAATGAAGCGCACCTGCAGCGTTCTGAATGAGCACAGAGGCCATGAGATTTGCAGCAACTATTCTCGAACATGCATATCTATGCATAATGCACTAATTGCAGTGTTGGGCAAATTTTATTTTAAACAATAAATAAACGTGTGATTTTAATTGCAAATAATAACTCAACTTTTTATTGAAATAAAAGTAATTTAAATAATTCCAAAAATGATCTATTTATTATTTCTTATTTGCAAATGAAATTGATCTTCTCTTATTTCTTGTATTTTGTATATACAGTGAACACGTCATTATTATTTGTCATTACAGATAATAATTGAAATTGTATTTGTAAATAACAATTAACTTTATTATTTTAAATAATTCTATTTAGACTTGCTGAAATAATAGATAATTATTTCTGCTTTTTTATTTGAATATCCAAATAACAAAAAACTTATTATTTGAATAAATTTAATTATTGCCCAACACTGACTGATTGACAAATAAAAATGCTTTGTACTTTTCGGACAATAATAACAATTCTATTACAAACCGCTAGCCTCGAAATATTTATTATTAAACATCCAACAACAATTCAAAGAGAATATCAAGAGACTCACTCTAATTTCTCAGAATCACTGCAAACTTTTTAGTCGAGTTAATCAGCTTTGGAGATATGTATCACTAACAATAAGATCCCAGTGAAGGTCCCAAATCACTCTTTCATCAAGGTATTATTCACAATTGCCTCGATCAACTTCAAATGTATTGCATATTTTATGGAAATCCCGCACAATTGAATATTCTTTTGACAGCAACGCGGTCGAGAGGACCAAAACTCTGCTCGATATGAAAATAATAACTTTCCATTCGCATGGGGTTGCTAATTAGCTGCTTAAACACTCGGTGCCCGTTGTGAATATTCTCCGAGCGGTCTTTAAACTGTCCTGGTCCCTTACCAATTGAATATTTTCATAATTCGATCGTTCGCAAGCCTTTTGCCGCGTTGCGCGTCGACGTGATTCGGCCGGACATCGTAATACAATGAAATATTTATTACAAGTCACTTTCTACAAACTTGTACTGCCAGACTATTTGTGCGATACAATGGCGGCCACACTTAGGATACGATTGCAATGAAATCGTAATAAAATATGAAATATTTATCATTAGTAGACTGCGGATCTTTATCCATTTATGTGGGCGTTTGAAAAAATTTATATAATATAAAATTCTACAGAATTTAGTATGATTTTCAGTTATTCCTGATCTACAAAGGCTACTATCACTGAAAATCAAATTGTTTTTATTTGTGGGATAATGGTGGACACACTCAGGTTGTTAACACTATTGTGGGATACAATGGCGGCCACTCAAACTGCGGATCTATCAAAACCATAATTAAATGTTTATTACAAGTCACTATTTAAAAAACTTGTACTGATAGACTATTTGTGGAATACAATGGCAGCCACTGAAGCTGCAATTCTAATAAAACAACAGTCAAATATTGATTACAAGTCACTTTTTAGAAACTTGTACTCTGAAATTAATTGTGGGATACAATGGTGGCCACTCAAGCTGCGATTCTAATAAAACCACAACCAAATGTTTATTACTAGTCACTTTTTAAAAGCTTGCACCGTCAGACTATTTGTGGGATGCAATGGCGGCCACTCAAACTGCAATTCTAATAAAACAACAATCAAATATTGATTACAAGTATCTTTTTAGAAACTTGTACTGTCAAACTATTTGTGGGATACAATGGCGGCCACTGTAGCTGCAATACTAATAAAACAACTATCAAATATTGATTACAGGTCACTTTTTAGAAACTAGTACTGTCAAACTATTTGTGGGGTATTAGGAATTAGTTTATAAAATCTTGTACTGTCAGACTATTTGTGGGATAATGGAGGATACACTCAAGCTGCGATTCCAATAAATCCACAACTAAACGTTTATTACTAGTCACTTTTTAAAAACTTGCACCGTCAGACTATTTGTGGGATGCAATGGCGGCCACTGAAGCTGCAATTCTAATAAAACAACAATCAAATATTGATTACAAGCTACTTTTTAGAAACTTATACTGTCAAACTATTTGTGGGATACAATGGCAACCACTGTAGCTGCAATACTAATAAAACAACTATCAAATATTGATTACAGGTCACTTTTTGGAAACTAGTACTGTCAAACTATTTGTGGGGTAGAATGGTGGTCAGCGAAGCTACGATTCTAATAAAATCTCAATAAAAGATGAAATACTTCTCGGAATTGGCTTATAAAATCTTGTACTGTCAGAATATTTGTGTAATAATGGAGGACACACTCAAGCTGCGATTCCAATAAAACCACAACTAAATGTTTATTACTAGTCACTTTTTAAAAACTTGCACCGTCAGACTATTTGTGGGATGCAATGGCGGCCACTGAAGCTGCAATTCTAATAAAACAACAATCAAATATTGATTACAAGCTACTTTTTAGAAACTTATACTGTCAAACTATTTGTGGGATACAATGGCAACCACTGTAGCTGCAATACTAATAAAACAACTATCAAATATTGATTACAGGTCACTTTTTGGAAACTAGTACTGTCAAACTATTTGTGGGGTAGAATGGTGGTCAGCGAAGCTACGATTCTAATAAAATCTCAATAAAAGATGAAATACTACTCGGAATTGGCTTATAAAATCTTGTACTGTCAGAATATTTGTGTAATAATGGAGGACACACTCAAGCTGCGATTCCAATAAAACCACAACTAAATGTTTATTACTAGTCACTTTTTAAAAACTTGCACCGTCAGACTATTTGTGGGATGCAATGGCGGCCACTGAAGCTGCAATTCTAATAAAACAACAATCAAATATTGATTACAAGCTACTTTTTAGAAACTTATACTGTCAAACTATTTGTGGGATACAATGGCAACCACTGTAGCTGCAATACTAATAAAACAACTATCAAATATTGATTACAGGTCACTTTTTGGAAACTAGTACTGTCAAACTATTTGTGGGGTAGAATGGTGGTCAGCGAAGCTACGATTCTAATAAAATCTCAATAAAAGATGAAATACTTCTCGGAATTGGCTTATAAAATCTTGTACTGTCAGAATATTTGTGTAATAATGGAGGACACACTCAAGCTGCGATTCCAATAAAACCACAACTAAATGTTTATTACTAGTCACTTTTTAAAAACTTGCACCGTCAGACTATTTGTGGGATGCAATGGCGGCCACTGAAGCTGCAATTCTAATAAAACAACAATCAAATATTGATTACAAGTGACTTTTTAGAAACTTATACTGTCAAACTATTTGTGGGATACAATGGCGGACACATAAGCTACAATACTAATAAAACAAGTATCAAATATTGATTACAGGTCACTTTTTAGAAACTAGTACTGTCAAACTATTTGTGGGGTAGAATGGTGGTCATCTAAGCTGCGATTCTAATAAAATCTCAATAATAGATCAAATACTACTCGGAATTGGCTTATAAAATCTTGTACTGTCAGACTATTTGTGTAATAATGGAGGACACACTCAAGCTGCGATTCCAATAAAACCACAACTAAACGTTTATTACTAGTCACTTTTTAAAAACTTGCACCGTCAGACTATTTGTGGGATGCAATGGCGGCCACTGAAGCTGCAATTCTAATAAAACAACAATCAAATATTGATTACAAGCGACTTTTTAGAAACTTGTGCTGTCAGACTATTTGTGGGATACAATGGCGGCCACATAAGCTACAAGTACCCGTTGTAAAAATTCTCCGAGCGGTCTGTAAAGTGTCCTGGTCCCTTACCAATTGAATATTTTCATAATTCGATCGTTCGCGGGCCGCGCGCAGATTCGGCAGCAGCCCGGCTTTTTGCCGCGTTGTGCACGGACGTGATTCGATGGGCCAGAGCCTCCGGGTAATTTGTGCGCGGGTATTTATCTACTTTCACTGGAGCAGAAACCGGGCGACGAAATCGTCGGGTCATAAAAACGTTTCTGTCTCGAAGGGGCGTCGATATCCTCTGCGGAGCTTATTACCACCCGGTTAAGTCACGCGTCGCATTCCTGAAATACATTTTCACCGGTGAACCTGTTTCGTCCCCAGGAGAGACGAAAAGATGCTGCTGCCTGTGACCTCGGATTATTATCTCCCGCCCTGAGAAAGACGCGCGCGTGTTGCACCCAGAAATTTCTTCCCGTGGAACGATCGGGGAGAAGGAGAGGGGAAAAGACGAAACGATGATTCCACGGATTTTGTCACGGATGCCCGTTCCCGATGGGAAAACACGTGGCCGGATTAAATCGAAACTGGACGCCTCCCGTTCGTGGTTCAATTAGACATGGAGATCTTCACGCGTTCCTCACGAATCTCTGCGACCTGGAACCCGGAGGAACTCGTGGGACTTTATGGCTCGCTCGGGGAAACGTAACTGAACCTTCAAGGGGGGCTTTTCTCGTGTAGCGGCAGTGGGAACAAGTAATTTGTAAGAATTCTTTTTAGAATAACTAGGTAGGTCTTTCTTAGGTGTAAACAGTCTTAAAGAACTAGTTCTTTAATTTCTGTTGAATTCTTCTTATTTATTGTATAGTACTCTATCAAGTTACTCTATCACCTTAACCATGTTGACTATAAAGACATGTTTAATAAACGATTTTATTATTTATTTTACAAAGAATCAATAAAAGTGTCAAATTTCTTTTATAGTAAACGACGCGCTTTATTATCTTCTTAACCCCTTGCCGTATCAAAACGTCTTCATCCCCGAAAATGTCGCAGAAGAGAAAAGAAAATTTATATTTTTTGTTTGGCTACATACATATATGTTAATGCTTAAATATATTGAATACAAACGAATCAAATTCGATTTCGTTTAAAAATAAAGGCGTACCATTCATATTTATTAGGTAATCAAATTGTGATGATCTGGGCGCACAGGTTTGATCAATGATGAAACACAGCAATTTTGCAAATTAATTAGAAACTCTACGTTTCGATCCCGATGTGGATCTCTTTCAAGAGTAAACTTTGGCGCGTCTGAAAAATAATTCACATCATTCACATTATTTTTCAGACGCAAAAGTTTACTCTTGAAAAAGATCCACATCAGGATCGAAACGTAGAGTTTCTAATTAATTTGCAAAATTGCTGTGTTTCATCATTGATCGAACCTGTGCGCCGAGATCATCACAATTTGATTACCAAAATTACGCGATCGATAATCACATTTAATTTATATTTATTAGGGTTCACTTAAAATCTTCACGACGAGCGTGACTCGTTAAAATACGGCAAGGGGTTAATCCACAATTTCAAATGTTCACGCACACATTGGTTGTCAACAATTGAACGAAACTAAAAGAGAAATAATGAAAAAGCTTTCCCAACCGCGAGTAAACTGCCTTAGTTTATTGCGTTCTGCATATTCATGCGAGCTAAATGTTATGCATGAAATTTGCATCCAGGGTGCATAAAGATTGCAAATAAAAGGTTTTCGGGAGCTGAATGAAAGCACGCGAATTGAGGTGAACCGAGGATGCTGTACCGAATAAAAGAGAGAGTAACTGAAGGACAAAACGACGAGTTTAAGAACGGAGTCACCAGATGAAGACTTTTGTCCCCACGTTGCGACGAAACCAAAAGACATAACAAGAAACGACAAATAAGTATATTTTAAAAATTTATTTTTGTTATTCAGGTTGCATATAGGTTTTGCAAGTCAAAATCAACCTTTTGCAAACAAATTCAACCTTTTGCAAGTCAAATTCAATCTTTTTCGAATCAAATTCAACCTTTCACGGATCAAATGCAACCTTCAGCGAATCAAATTCAACCTTTTTCAAGTCAAATTGAATCTTTTGCGATTCAAATTCAGCCTTTTGCGAATCAAAATCAACCTTTTGCGAATCAAATTCAACGTTTTGCAACTCAAATTCAACCTTTTGCTAATTAAATTCAACCTTTTGCGACTCAAATTCAACCTATTGAATCAAATTCAGCCTTTTTCGATTCAAATTCAACCTTTTGCAAGTCAAATTCAATCTTTTTCGGATCAAATTCAACCTTTTACGGATCAAATGCAACCTTTTACGGATCAAATGCAACCTTCAGCGAATCAAATTCAACCTTTTTCAAGTCAAATTGAACCTTTTGCGAATCAAATTCAATCTTTTGAATCAAATTCAACCTTTTAAATCAAATTCAACCTTTTTGGAATCAAATTCAACCTTTTTGGAATCAAATTAAACCTATTGCGACTCAAATTCAACCAATTGAATCAAATTCAACCTTTTGCGTATCAAAATCAACCTTTTGCGACTCAAATTCAACCTATTGAATCAAATTCAGCCTTCTTCGATTCAAATTCAACCTTTTGCAAGTCAAATTCAATCTTTTTCGAATCAAATTCAACCTTTTACGGATCAAATGCAACCTTCAGCGAATCAAATTCAACCTTTTTCAAGTCAAATTGAACCTTTTGCGAATCAAATTCAATCTTTTGAATCAAATTCAACCTTTTTGGATATCAAAATCAACCTTTTTGGAATCAAATTCAACCTATTGCGACTCAAATTCAATCAATTGAATCAAATTCATCCTTTTGCGACTCAAATTCAACCTATTGAATCAAATTCAGCCTTTTGCGATTCAAATTTAACCTTCCCCAAGTCAAATTCAACTTTTTGCGAATCAAAATCAACCTTTTGCGACTCAAATTCAACCTACTGAATCAAATTCAGCCTTTTTCGATTCAAATTCAACCTTTTGCAAGTCAAATTCAATCTTTTTCGAATCAAATTCAACCTTTTACGGATCAAATGCAACCTTCAGCGAATCAAATTCAATCTTTTGAATCAAATTCAACCTATTGAATCAAATTCAGCCTTTTGCGATTCAAATTTAACCTTTCCCAAGTCAAATTCAACCTTTTGCGAATCAAAATCAACCTTTTGCGACTCAAATTCAACCTACTGAATCAAATTCAGCCTTTTGCGATTCAAATTTAACCTGCTTTTGCAAGTCAAATTCAACCTGCTTTTGCAAGTCAAAATCAACCTTTTGCGAATCAAATTCAACCTTTCGCGGATCAATTTCACTCATTAAACGTAAAGAGGCAAGAGGCTACAACAGGATACGGAAAAAAGAGAATCATATTTACGGAGTATGAAGATTATTTTGGTTTTTTTCCACATGATTCCAGAAAATTATAGTTCGAATATGCAAAAAATTGAACTTGCACAATATCCCACGTTCTTGGTTGCTAAAGAATTTAATGCAGTATATGCCAAAGTAATTTCTTACCAAAGATAATATTTTATTATAGTTATTATATTATTTTGACATTCTGTTAGATATAGCACATTTTTGTTGACACTTCAACCTAAATAAATCAATATTATTTACATAATAGCGTTGTATTTCATTAAGAAATAAAATATTCAAGTTATAATTATTAGCAAGTTTTATTCTTTAGCGACAACTTGCCCCACAACGGAGCAAAAAGATCCGCTTCGCTCAACGATAAATAAATGATTTAAATAAATTATATAAACAATATAAAAAAACCTATTATAATAATTGATTGCAATTTAATCTAAAATTTAAAATTGAGGGGAAATTTCAAATTAAAATTAATATTTTAATTTTAAGGTTAGCATTTGAAGATATAATGAATTTACCAATAAATTACTCGTTGCAGATGAGAATATCTATACTATAAAACGAATGGAGCCCCGGTGTCTTCCCTACTATTTGATAAAAGCTAGAGATAGTGAGACGAGTAGGAATAATTTCTCTATTAATGTTTGCCGACGATCGAAGTCATTGTGTTTGTTTTACAATTCATAAAATTCTTTTCCAATCTGCGACGGATTGTTACCGCAGGTTTGCTTGCACGAACACTATTTGTGAGGGCAGTAACATCCTCTAATAGCGAACGCAGCTGCGCGTAACTTTCGCGCATCGGATGCAATTATCATCAATAAACGGCGGCGCGGCGTGTTGGTTCGACACCGTGGCTCACCGATCTCACCGGTAATCCGCAATTAGCACCGTGCAACGATCGTTTGCGTGAACGAATCACCATCACGTATGTATTCCAAGAACGTGAGAAGAGGTCTGGTGGACTGATGCTCGTTTCCAGAACGATTAAAACAGTCTGTACACTCCTGGATAAAATGATTTACTCGAAAACTCGAAGTTTTCAATTGGACACAGTATTAGGTCGTTGCAAACGAAGTGTCCGATTTTCCGATTATTTACCAGAAAAAAAGTCATGAATTAAGTTAAATTTAATGATATCTAACTATAATGCATAATTATTTGACAATACACAACACCGTATTTTTTACTAGTAAAAAATAAAATAATGGTAATCTTCTTTCTCGTTTCCACACTTCGTGTGATATAACGTTCACGTTTAAAGTTCACGGTTAAAGTTCATCGCTTGAATAAAGAAATTCTGTTTTATCTCACTTTAAAATACCGAAATTACTTTCTTGCCAGCCCAATTAGCAGAGTTGGGCATTAACCAATTAAAATTTTAACCAAGATTGATCGATTAATGTGTACGATTAAAAAAGGTGATCATCGAAAAGTCGACGATTGATTCAATCGATTGATGAAGTTAATCAGTTTCACATAGGTATTCTTTATTTGTACTCTGTTGTTGGATAAACTTTGCTTTACCGCAAAATTGAAAAAATTTGTAGTAAAATTGTGACACCGTGTACATCATTTTCCAGTGATGTGATGTCATTACGAAATCGGAACTTTCAGCGCCGCACAGTGGGGTATTTGGCCTGTTTAGCGCGCCAATACTATTGCGACGTTATTAATAGTGTGAAGGTCATACTATTATATATCGTTGAATTCGTCTTAACACCAGCTACAACACTATCAAATCAGAAATACAACTTAATGTTTAAAAAATCGAAGCGACCTTGTTTTTTTGTTTTAAACAAAATTTTTTCGAAGTTTTATATATTGAAGTTTATATTGAGGTTAATACTGTTAAACTTTTGTTTCAAACATTTTTTCGTCAGATTAAGAGAAATTGCTATTGCAACGTTACTAATAGTGTAAAAACTATTGCAACGTTGTTAACAACGTTATTAATAGTGTGAAGGTCATACTATTATATATCGTTGAATTCGTCTTAACACCAGCTACAACACTATCAAATCAGAAATACAACTTAATGTTTAAAAAATCGAAGCGACCTTGTTTTTTTGTTTTAAACAAAATTTTTTCGAAGTTTTATATATTGAAGTTTATATTGAGGTTAATACTGTTAAACTTTTGTTTCAAACATTTTTTCGTCAGATTAAGAGAAATTGCTATTGCAACGTTACTAATAGTGTAAAAACTATTGCAACGTTGTTAACAACGTTATTAATAGTGTGAAGGTCATACTATTATATATCGTTGAATTCGTCTTAACACCAGCTACAACACTATCAAATCAAAAATACAACTTAATGTATAAAAAATCGAAGCGACCTTGTTTTTTTGTTTTAAACAAAATTTTTTCGAAGTTTTATATATTGAAGTTTATATTGAGGTTAATACTGTTAAACTTTTGTTTCAAACATTTTTTCGTAAAAAAAAAAAAAATGTATTATAAATAATAATTAATTTTTATTAATTTTTTTTTATAATATAAATTAATATTCTAGCAATAATGACTTTCATTTTCCTTCATTTACTTCCAAGTATCTATCACCTACAGCTCAGTTATTTCATCATTATCAGTCATATGATATACGGTCGGTTCATGCCATACTGATCTAAATCGCATAAAAAGGTATGTTCCAGCACGAGATCGCACGCAAACTTTTCACGATTGTTTAAAGCAATGTCTAATGATTAACCCCTAAAAAAATTAGAGGGGTGTTTTGCGGAGAAAAAAAGTTATTACATGATACATATTAACTTTCTGAAAAAAAATTATATCGCTTTTAATTGTTTATTCTATCAAAACCACCGAAGAGTATAAAACAAAAAGCAGTAAAATTACTCTACAAACCTTCCTTTACATCCTAGGTATGTTTTTATCTCGATTTGATACACTATTTGATACACTTTAACACAAGTTTTTCCATGCTTCTCTCGGTCACGAGAATATGTTACTTTCAAGTATCTATAGGTTACTAAATAGTACCGTTTATGGAAAAATATTGTTGTAGATTACTTGCATATAAATGTCTCTTAGAATGGTCTCAGGAACCACCCCCTTTCGGGATTTTCACGAATTTTGGGACACCCTGTATATTCAGGTATATGGGTAAAAAGTTTTAGTCATTTTGAACAAAGTAAAAATTTCGACTTTTGGCGCGCTAAACAGGCCAAATACACCACTGTGCGCCGGTCTCTCGTACTGTGACAAAATGTTTGCGAGAGACTATCGAAGCTTCTGTTTCGCTATGTTCTTATTATAGCATTGAGTCGGATGTCTATCCAATATCAATATCAGATTCGCCAGTCGAATGGTCGTGAGCCGCGTGCGCGCGAGCGTTTTATGCTCGTCAATGTGTACCCGTTTACATCGTCCCGGTCTTAAAAAGGACACCGGTAAAACGAGTAGCCTACGCACCCACGTGATCCATTGCACAATACTAATGGATCAAGTTCATGTTGCGGTCGTTGAAAATCGGCCGACCGGGTTTCGCGCTCTCGCTACTTGTCGTGTTATGCGAACAGGTTCGAATCAGATACGCGAATTTCGCGTTGAGAAACTGCGAGTCACGTTCCCACTTCTCGGAGAACCACGACACTCCTTTCCTTCCGTGCTGATTTCGCACCGGTGCGGGTGTGACGTTAGCCTGTCATCTCCTCTTCTTGCTGTTTGATACATTGCAATTAGGGTTGCCAGAAATGTTTTATCGAAATATAGAAGAATTAGTAAAAACTGCAATTAGTGAGCGAAATTCGTATAAACGCACTTCAAAATATACGAATTTTCATGCCTACGGAGAAGAAAAGGACAAATAATGTTGTCAAAATGGGGTTATTTACTTTGCTCGACCTTTACTTTCAACATCTATGCTTCGAAATTTTTCGCATTTACATGCCAGTCTATGTCGCAGAGCGAAACGTGTAATGACAACGTCTACGCATGCGAAATTCGTTTAATCGCAGTGCTTTATTTCGATTAATATTGACAGAAATAATAGTGGTAAGTGCTTCATATTGTTGAATTGTGTACTATTAAACTGTATTTAGTAACACATTTAATAATACATTTGTTTTAATGAAAAGGAGAAAAATGCCAAGAGGAAATTTTCTGACCGAAGGCGAAAAAGCTACAATAGCAATTTTAAACAAAAGAGGTGAATCGAATAGAAAAATAGCAAAGGAAATTAATCGTTCAGAGTGTGTAGTAAGAAATTTATTGATATTGAAAGAACATTATGGAAAGAAATGTTCTACGAAAGGAAATTCTAAAATAACGAAACGGGAAAAGAATATTATTTTCTATGAAGCTACAAAAAATAGATTAGTTGCAAGTCAAATTGTTGCGAAAATGCAATTATCAGTGACAAAGCGACGTGTTCAACAAATTTTGCATAATAATACAAACATGGTTTTTAAGAAACCACAGAAAAAGCCGATGTTGAAAGCGCATCATAAGGTTGCTCGGTTGCAATATGCAAAAAATCATATGCACTGGACTGATGAATGGAAGAAAGTCATTTTTTCGGACGAGAAAAAATTCAATTTAGACGGCCCAGATGGATGCAGTTCCTACTGGCACGATTTACGTAAAAAAAACGACCCTAAATTATCCAGAAATTTCCACGGTGGATGTGTAATGATTTGGGGAGCATTTTCTTCATATGGAAAACTGAAACTTTGTTTTATTAACGGCACAATAAATTCAGAAAAGTACGTCGACATGCTAGATGGAGCATTAATTCCATTTTTGGAAGATACAGTTGGCGAACGTGAATTTATATTCCAACAAGACAACGCAGCAATCCACGTTTCAAAATGTTCCCGCGAATGGTTTAAGGCACGGGACATCCCTTTAATTGAATGGCCTGCATGCAACTATATATGCAAATGGCCGCCAATTCACCGATACTGCAGCTTTAAAAGAAGAAATTAAACGTTGCTGGGAAGAGATTCCTATTACAGTCATAAATAATCTGATAAATTCAATGCCGAATCGAATTTTTGCATTAATTCAAAATAATGGAGGTCATACAAAATATTAAATTTATAATTATAATATAAGTTTGTAACGCGACGAGGAACGAGACAACCCCAGGGGCGCCAATCCGCCTCGGCACTACCCTGAGATTAAGAAAAGAATCGCGCCGCGACCGAATGTTCTAGAAGGCCGCATGTTCGAGAAACTTCTAAAATCCCTAACAACGCCCAAACAAGGGTTAGCAACGACTAGTATAAATACCGGTAGACGATCGCGGAGAAATCACTTTTGCTGCGCCTGTGGGAGAGGACGAGGTAAGACCACGGCCGCCCATAGGTTAGGGAGAGTACGAAGCAATGCTATCGGACGCCCGGCAGCTCAGGAGAGGACAGGGGTTGCACCTGGACGCCTCTCTGGATAAATGGGAGAGGACGGCCATGAAGGCCGGCCGCCCGCCGAGAGGAAAGAACAGGGTAGCTTCCTGGCCACCTGAAAGTAGGTTCACCAGGTTACTCTGTACGTCTTGGAGAGGACGGCCATGAAGGCCGGCCGCCGAGCTTATAGAGGACACCGGGTGAATCCGAGTCGTCGTCGTATTCCCAATAGGAGAGTACGGTTGAAATAAACCGGACGCCTGTTTGGGAAAACCTTTTATTAGTAAAATTATTTTAATCTTTCGTTGCTAACCTTCTTCAAAGGTTTATTGTAAATTTTACGAAAACTTTCGATGTATGAAACTAATTGGAAAATATATTCTTTGTTCAGAGAGAAATCCCAATTCCTGTTCCTTGCGATACGAGAGAGAGAACCTGTTCCTACCATTATGTCGGATCCTACAAGTTTAGTTTTATATAGTCTTTTCGTGTAAATTATATACTTATATATGTTTACCTAAATATAAATATGTAAATATCTATAGCACATAAATATATCTTTACTCTTCTGTCGTTATTACCCAGATAGCCAAGCGATCCTCGCGCACAGATCGAGCCCGGCGTGGCGGGGTCTGGTAGACGGGCCGAACGTCGCTTGAATGGGCAAAACGCACACGATGGCTATAATCTGGGGAGGGCTCTTATGACCGTGAGGGCTCGTAACGTTCCCTCGGCGCAAACCCGACACAAGCTTCCCCTCGGCCCGTCGGTCCTGATTTCTGCAAAATTTTAAGTAGGTCCGAGATTGTAAGAGGGCAGCACGGTCGCATTAATGTGGCGAATGTCGTTATGCAGGACAGGTCGCACTTAAAATTTTGCAGAAATCAGGACCGACGGGCCGCGGGGCAGCTTGTGCCGAGGGAACGTCCACGAGCCCACACGGTCATAACTGCCCTCCCCAGAATCGAGCATTTTGGCTATCTGGGTATATTCGCCTCATTTGAATTTAAAACTTTTAGCCGCAAAAATCATATTTTTTTAGGTGCGTTTATACGAATTTCGCTCACTGTATTCTTGGTCGCATCTATCACATAGAAATTGTTGCGCCCATAGAGGATTTACTGTATCACATTCAGAGAAGTCGAAAATTTTTGGCCCCCCCCCCCCCCGCGTGAAAGTACCCGAAGCAGCATCCTAAAATCGAAAGGAAGTCATTTCTACCGTGACCGCAATGTAAACGAATTAACTGCGATTAATTACAGCGATCCCGACGCAAAAGCAATCGAGGAACCGCTCTCCGATACACCGTAATGCTTATATCTCGGTATCCCTATCACGTCGTAATTCCTATTTCAATTTTCGATTAGAACTGTCTCTAGTTCTGCTTTTGATGGGATCGTGTTCCCGAGGCATTCTCCCAGCGTCTCGGGTTGACAGGAAATAAATCAATCATTAGTGCGGCCGGTGTGCTTCGTGTTTTCCATTTATTTGTCCTTCGATCCGCGGGGAATCATGTAGTACGACGCGATTGAAAGTCACTCGGGACGGCGGACGGTGCGCGTAGCGAACTGCAATCACCGTACCAACAACCCTTGATCAACATGTCACCGGCAATTAAACCAGATATGACGTCTCCTTTAAAGGAAAACTCTGTTCGTGACCAATTAAACGCTCCTATTGCTTCTGGCCGAGAACAGGACGGACGGTCTGCGATTCAGGATTTACCTTCTCCTATCAAGCGAACTGTTCTCCATCGATTATTGAGTTATTCCCGAGATTCCTATCACAGTATGACGAGCTACATGGACCTGAGCCTCTAACGAGGAGAGCTACACAGAAGTGTTATGTCGATTTTTATTTAAGATCCTTTGGCACATCGTAATACACACCATGACAGTACTAGAGGACAGTATAATGTATAAATCCATACAAATTTAAGTGACGACAAGGAATTTCGTTTTCTTCTGTATTACAGTTTGTGTAGCAACGACGAACAGTGAGGTAAACCGATGAATTTTGTGTCAAAATCAAAAGAAACTTCGATAGAAATGGGATACAGGTTTTGCCCTCCAAATTCGCCCTTTTGCAAGTCAATTTCACCTTTTTGTAAATCTGTTTCAGCCTTTTGCATATCATTTTCATCCTTTGCAAATCAATTTCACTCTTCTGCAAATCAATTTCACCCTTTAGCAAATCCATTCCACCCTTTTGTAAATCCATTCGACCCCTTTGCAAATCAATTTCACTCTTCTGCAAATCAATTTCACCCTTTTGCAAATCCATTCCATCCTTTTATAAATCCATTCCATCCTTTTATATAAATCCATTCCACCCTTTTATAAATCCATTCGACCCCTTTGCAAATCAATTTCACTCTTCTGCAAATCAATTTCACCCTTTTGCAAATCCATTCCACCCTTTTGCAAATCCATTCCACCCTTTTGTAAATCCATTCCATCCTTTTATATAAATCCATTCCACCCTTTTATAAATCCATTCGACCCCTTTGCAAATCAATTTCACTCTTTTGCAAATCCATTCCATCCTTTTATAAATCCATTCCATCCTTTTATATAAATCCATTCCACCCTTTTATAAATCCATTCGACCCCTTTGCAAATCAATTTCACTCTTCTGCAAATCAATTTCACCCTTTTGCAAATCCATTCCATCCTTTTATAAATCCATTCCACCCTTTTATATAAATCCATTCCACCCTTTTATAAATCCATTCGACCCCTTTGCAAATCAATTTCACCCTTTTGCAAATCCATTCCACCCTTTTATAAATCCATTCCATCCTTTTATATAAATCCATTCCACCCTTTTATAAATCCATTCGACCCCTTTGCAAATCAATTTCACTCTTCTGCAAATCAATTTCACCCTTTTGCAAATCCATTCCACCCTTTTGTAAATCCATTCCATCCTTTTATATAAATCCATTCCACCCTTTTATAAATCCATTCGACCCCTTTGCAAATCAATTTCACTCTTCTGCAAATCAATTTCACCCTTTTGCAAATCCATTCCACCCTTTTGTAAATCCATTCCATCCTTTTATATAAATCCATTCCACCCTTTTATATAAATCCATTCCACCCTTTTATAAATCCATTCGACCCCTTTGCAAATCAATTTCACCCTTTTGCAAATCCATTCCACGCTTTTATAAATCCATTCCATCCTTTCATATAAATCCATTCCACCCTTTTATAAATCCATTCGACCCCTTTGCAAATCAATTTCACTCTTCTGCAAATCAATTTCACCCTTTTGCAAATCCATTCCACCCTTTTGCAAATCCATTCCATCCTTTTATATAAATCCATTCCACCCTTTTATAAATCCATTCGACCCCTTTGCAAATCAATTTCACTCTTCTGCAAATCAATTTCACCCTTTTGCATATCCATTCCACCCTTTTGTAAATCCATTCCATCCTTTTATATAAATCCATTCCACCCTTTTATATAAATCCATTCCACCCTTTTATAAATCCATTCGACCCCTTTGCAAATCAATTTCACTCTTCTGCAAATCCATTCCACCCTTTTATAAATCCATTCCATCCTTTTACATAAATCCATTCCACCCTTTTATAAATCTATTCGACCCCTTTGCAAATCAATTTCACTCTTCTGCAAATCAATTTCACCCTTTTGCAAATCCATTCCATCCTTTTATATAAATCCATTCCAGCCTTTTGCAAATAAATTTCACTCTTCTGCAAATCAATTTCACCCTTTTGCAAATCAATTTCACCCTTTTGCTAATCCATTCCACCCTTTTGCAAATCCATTCCACCCTTTTACAAATCCATTCCACCCGTTTGCAAATCAATTTCAAGCTTTTACAAATAAAGTATGCTTGAGTAAGCTTTCGTAAAAAAAAATCAAATCAAATCTAAATTACAGGTTTTGCACTCCAAATTCACCCTTTTGCAAATCCATTCCACCCTTTTGTAAATCCATTCCACCCTTTCACAAATAAATAAATACAAACACTGCGATAATCTTTATGTTAATGTTTTAGTACTTCTTAACATAAATTTGCATTATGTGCAGGGATCGAAAACCAACTTTTCGTACAACCTAATATTTATTAAAGGAACAAATTCCGAGAGAAACTATTGGGATAACTGAATATATCTATCACAGAATATATTTCTTATGACATAATTTATCATGCATCAAGAATTATTCTGTTTTCAATCATTCAATCTCAAAAATCAGAAGAACCATTAATTACTATAATTACTATTATGCTATATAGTTGGGCAAAAATTTCATTCAAATTTTCGAATAAAGTGGGTTTAAAACCAACTTGGAAAAAACCCACTTTGTTCGAAATTTTTATTGAAACAAAATTTTTGCCCAACTCTGATGTATATTGGTAATATTACATTTTCGTACAGTTTTTACTCTATAATTTATATTTATTATTCTATTTATATTGAAATTACGAAGATGCTATTATCAGACATTATTAAGTGAATTCCTTCATCCAAGCACATATTGTTATAAAAATTGATAGAAATGTAAACAAATTCAGTCTTGTAGTTATTATAAAACGACAATATCACAGTCACATATTGGACTCTGTATAAATAATTTGTACAGAAGACATAAGACAATGTCGAATGTTTGGAACTTCAAGTATAGTACTCGTGAAATATAGAAGAGAATTCGTGGTGATTGATCATGGTCAAAAAAGCTAATGGTCTCAAAGTAGTAAAGAATTTGTGTCATTTGGGTTATATCGGGTGGCCGGTTCACATCTAATACTCTAGCTCGACAGGCAAGCAAGATATTATCTGTGCCCTTCACATTTTATAGACCACATCGTAATACAGGATTATCTTACCATATATTAGGCAGTGTCAATGGAATGTCAGAATTACGTCAGGAAATGAGAAATGTCTGCGAGACAGTTAAGAGACGTTCAATATCGAGGAACAGGCGTGTATGTTAATTATGTACGGAAGCGTGAGACACAAATATGTTAAAAATTTTCTATTCTACACTGTTCGTCTTTCTTCCTTACACGATACAACAGGTCGGTTAAGTTCTAAACGTTAAAGATGTAGATAAAGCTCAAAGTACTGCCCAATCAGTAAAATCTGTTCGAGCAAATTAAGCATTTGCAATAATTTAAACATTTAAAAGTCTTGAAATAATAACAATAACGATACTGCCCGACATTTGCTCTTAGTGCGACCGACCTGCCCTCTACAACGATGACAGACTCTGCCCTCGATTTGGCCTACGTTTGGCATGGAATTATGGCACCATCTGTTTCTGCATTAGGCTCGGTATTTGGCGACAGCTTTTGCTCTGCAGATTCCGAGCAAATAAGGATCAAATCCTGTTCCAAACACATCTTACCATCAAAATGACCGCCTTTAGCTCACAAAGTATGATTACAGACCTCCTACAACAAGAATTATAGATGGTACTCGGTTTAATGAATTATTTCTTCTGTTCTGCTTAACAAAAAATTCGGAAAAAATTCGTATACATCCTACCGGACACACCACTATGAATTTATTCCAAATTTTTTTACAGTAAAATCGACTTAATAAAAACCCAGAATATTTTTGATTTCATATCGAAGTTATCCACGTTTATATTATTTAGTAGTTGCCTGTTGTCACGATTACTAACATGTCTCGGCACCAAAATTTCCCATCGATTATAAACCGACTAAACAAAATGAGTTCGAGAGTTTTCCATAAAATAAACGCCGGTTGTCGCGTACACGTATGATCCAGTTGGCCACCGCCCCAATTGCTCTACTGAATTAAACGTTTTGCATATTGAGGTGTCCAAGAGTAAATTGAGTCGACCGGGCAACGTAAGGATTGAACGGCGCAGTTCAAGAAGACAAGTTTTAATTAAAGTTAAAGGTCAAACCAACTAACGCGTGTACTTGTTACAGAATTCCAGCCCGGGGCAACTGTATTCGATCGAACGGGCCCTAGGATCACGAAATAATAATCAGCAGTGTACGTTACATTCTAAACTGCGAGTGCCACGAGCGATGAAATAATTTTCACCCGGTGGTGTGTGTCCACTCAAGATTAAGAATAGCCGAGTCACGTAATGGCGAGTGAAACGGTCGCGAATAACGGCTCGAACGATCGTTCCCTCCGCTCCCCGCCTTATCTTAATTTCATTACACGCCGGTATCGTTTTTCGCGCCTATGTTGTAACATCCTTCCGAGCAATTAACGAGTGGTGCCGGCCGTTCGAGCGTACACGGGATAGCGGTTCTATCGGACAAAGTGTTAGAAGTCACGTGATAACGGGGCCCAAACATTGGGCATATTCTACCGCGTTGTTGTTGACAATTCGAACGATTCGGGTCGCCATGACCAGGGCTTCGGAGTCGGAGTCGGAGTTTGGGAATAATTGCTGATGACTGGAGTCGGAGCCGGATTAAGAAAAAGCTATATATCGACCCCCGGAGTCGGAGTCAGAGTCGGAAAACATATATTGACTCCGACTCCAACTCTGACTCTTTTGTTTATAAATCATTAATAGATTTATGTATACAATTGCTAATATTCGATCTACAGTACAGACGTATTGTATATGTATATACCTCGGTGCTGTGTAGAGAAGAAACAGTTAAAGTTATGGTTAGTTCACTGCCAAAAAGAGAAAAGACAGCCCTAAAAGCAACAAGTGTCTCGTGTCGCTATGAAATATTAGAGATTATATTAATTTTCGAAATTAATTTCCGAAATTCAACCATATAATTAAAAAATATTTCGAACAATAGTTGTACAGTATACAGTTGACAACAAATTGCAATAACAACTAATTCTAAAAAAACTCTTCATTAAAAAGAAAAAATAAGGAATAAACTTTTTTACTAATGGAACCTTATATTTTTGGTGCATTAATCGATGCATCTTTAAAAATTATTAAGGTACTTAGGTCAAAAATTGATTAGTTTAGAAGTTACGTTTTTTGTCTCGAATGTCCATTTACATGTCGCACTGTGCGGCCCGTGGTTTTTCGTTAATAACTCCTAAACAAAGCCGCGGATAACATTTTTGCAAAGGAAAATGTCGCTTGAAACGGTCTTGGGAACCACCCCCTTTCGGGATTTTCACGAATTTTGGGACAGCCTGTATAATACTAAATGCTACGTAGGTTTATATGGAAAACGGGACTTGTAACCGCACTCTACCCTAATTGATTGGTTCTTTTCGGATAGTAAATAACTGTTTAGCGTGGTGTCGTTAATCCTCTCGGGATTCTCGCCGGTCGGTCGTAGTTCGCGGGGATAATCGATGATCCTCGTGAAAAACGCGGCTCGCATTTGTCAACTGGGGAACTGGTCGGTCAGGTTCCGCTCTCTGGGTTTTCTCCTCGATCGTCGCGAGTTCAGGAGGTCAGCGCTTGATTCCCGAAGGTGAAACGAATCGCTGCAACGGAGGCGAGTCGGCCGCGGCCACCGGAACGGTGCAACGAGATCGCGGTGCACCGATGCACTCGATGCACCGTTCCGCGTCCCGCGCGAACAGCGTGTGCCATTTGACGCTCGAAGAACGAACGTGCAAGCATCTCGGCATTAAAGAGGCCCAGCCGCCGCGCCGCGCCGCGCCGGTGACCCGCGCATTTGTTCCCGTGCCTGGTAATAACATATCATAAGCTGTCTTGATACACAGCCGCTCAAAAATCCTTTGATCACCCGCAGCGTTCACGGTTTGCTGAACGAAAAAGTCGATTTTGTAATCCGTTGCATTGCGATCGCGGGCTCCATCATTTCTATTCGACCGCGTCTCGAGACTGCCGCCGATCACTAGAGAGATTTAACATTCAAATATTAATTAATTTAACACGAAACCTACTTAACGCTGAACCCTTATTGAAATAATAAAAATGATTTTATAAGAATTGATTGTATAAATATCTTTTGTAGAGCACGTATTATAATAGGAAGCGCACAAAGTCTAAATAAAAAAAAAACGATGTTGTCATTTCTATAAGGGAACATGTACCAGTCACTTTTATGCTCATAAAATCGTTTTCCTCGAATATCTTTTGAACTATTAGGACCCTGAATAAGTTCTCGCTGTTTCTTTGACAAAATAAAAGCTTTATTTAAATTATAAGGAACAAAAACATTTCATTCAAAGTATTGCCCATCACTAGCGATCACTTTCTCCCATCTTTCTGGTAGTATATGAATTCCGCGTCGGAAAAACGACATGTCTTTTGAGGCTATCCAAGAATCGATCCATGTTTTAGCTTCTTCATAAGAATGAAAGCGCTGGTCAGCTAGGCCGTGTGCCATCGAACGGAATAGGTGAAAATCAGAAGGGGCTATGTCAGGTGAAAACGGCGGGTGGGGTAGAACTTCCCATTGAAGCGTTTCCAGGTAGGTTTTCACTGGTTTTGCAACATGAGGCCGAGCGTTGTCATGTAGCAAAATCACTTCGTCGTGTCTCTGCTCGTATAGCGGCCGTTTTTCTTTTAAGGCTCGACTTAAACGCATCAATTGAAGTCGATAGCGCTCCCCCGTGATAGTCTCATTCGGTTTGAGCAGCTCATTATAAATTACACCCTGCTGATCCCACCAAATACAGAGAAGAAGCTTCGAACCATGGATATTTGGTTTTGCAGACGATGTTGATGCATGGCCGGGCTTACCCCACGAATTTCTACGCTTTGGATTATCGTAGTGTATCCACTTTTCATCGCCAGTCACGATGCGGTGCAAAAAACCTTTTCTTTTCTGCCGTTGAAGCAGTAGTTCACACGTGAGAAAACGCCGTTCGACGTCTCTCGGCTTCAATTCATACGGTAACCAATGTCCTTGCTTCTGGATCATTCCTAAAACTTTTAAACGTTTTGAAACAGTTGACTCATCTACTTGTAATGTTTTTCCAAGTTCTGCTAGCGTCTGACATCGATCTTGATCGAGTAATTCCTCCAACTTTTCGTCTTCAAATTTTTTCGGTGCGCCAGAACGTTCTTTATCCTCAAGTTCAAAATCATTATTTTTGAAGCGTCGAAACCAGTCTCTGCATGTCGTATCCGACAAAGCATTGTCACCATAAGTCTCAACAAGAATTCTATGTGCTTCAGCTGCAGATTTCTTTTGAATAAAGTAGTGCAATAAAATTCCCCGCAAATACACTTTATTTGGCACAAAAGTAGACACATTTTCAGAACTAAGAAAAAATTACTTTGTTTACACTAAAGTGAACTACCATACACTGAAATTTAAGGTTAGATACACTACTGCCTTGCATGTGTGTTACCATTCGAAATTTCACGAACGGGGTATGTACTGCTACTGCCATCTTTGAAGAAACAGCGAGAACTTATTCAAGGTCCTAATAATTAATTTAACACCAAACCTACTTAACGCTGAACCCTTATTGAAATAATAAAAATGATTTTATAAGAATTGATTGTATAAATATCTTTTGTAGAGCACGTATTATAATAGGAAGCGCACAAGGTCTAAATAAAAAAAAATCGATGTTGTAATTTCTATAAGGGAACATGTACCAGTCACTTTTATGCTCATAAAATCGTTTTCCTCGAATATCTTTTGAACTATTTACCGTGTCGACAAATATGTTAAACAAAACCTGTAGATCTGGACAGGCTGGGTCTTTTACGTATCGGATGATTGCATAAGTTCGCGCCCGATTTGAGAATAAAATTCAATGGTTGAATTTTAAAGAGTACAGCTTTATTAATCAATTATATGGTCACCGTTCTTTTCTACAATTAGAAAAATAAAATTATATAGTCACCGTTCTTTTCTACAATTAGAAAAGAACATCATCTATGAATGATGTACATCTATAAAAATCGGGCACGAAAAAATTGTGAAAAAGTAACAAACAGGAGCTCAGCGCCACCAGTTCAGTAAAGTGGACATTCTGACGACGCTGATCCGGACAAATGGAGGTCGGATGACTGGTGTATTCTGATTGTGTTCTTCTCCTGTCAACGATTTTTCACCCTTCGTCTCGATTTGTCTCGGAAACTTTGAAATAGGATTTACGTCGCAAACAACCAACCAACCATGGGGAATCCAGAGAGGTTTAACAGCACGACGCGCTAAGCAGTTACCTACTATCCGAAAGAAGCCAATTAATTATTCCGTCTTGTCCTGTTATCGATTTTTCACCCTTCATCTCAGTGATCGGTACACACTTTAAGATAGAATTTATAGTCGCGAAGGAATATTTATTCGTTCTCGCGTCTCTGATTCCGGATAATTTATGTCCCGAGTTATGCTGTCGAGTTAGTATGCATTCCTGACGGCTGCTTTTGGGTCGATTATTTAGGATTATCAGAATGTTTTGATGATACGATTGCCACGCCTTAGAGCCGCAGGTTAATGTATTAAGTTCGTGTTGAAATCTCGTGTTGCTCAGTTAGCTTAATTGACGGGTCACTAATGACTTCGATGACCGGTGTACGAATCGTCGGTGATTTCAACGCGTGGTAGATGGATCGTCGAGGAATTCCACGCGCGGCGAACGAATGGCTGGCGACCTGAACGCGTGGTAGATGGGCCGTCGGTGATTTCGACGCATGATAGTCGCATGGCTGATCGTTTTAGCACGTGGTACGCAAAAGGCGTAGCAAACTTAACACGTGGCAGGTGGATTTAATGGTACGCTGGTGATTTTAATGCGTGGTGGAAGACTCACGAGTGAATTGAACGCGTATTAGATTGATCGCTGGTGATTTCGACGCGTGGTAGTTGCATCGCTGATCGTTTTAGCACGTGGTACGTACACCAATCGGTTGTAGGTGGTTTGGTTAGCAACTCAACACGTTGAAGGCGGATCGCTGGTAATTTTAATGCGCGGTGACTGACTTGTTATAAAATATATCGATTACTTAAGTTGTATAATACCGAATACTCTTTTTACTAATAACTACCTGCCCAGAAATCGATTTTGCAAAATTCTGAGGTCGTAGACAAATTTTGAGACGAGATTTGAAATTACCGTGATAAAATCTACGGGAAATGATATATAGCATGTTGAAAAAAATTTTTTCCGCGCGTGGTATTGGAGAAACCACATTTTCTTGAAATTCTACATGTCTAACGAATTTTCTCAACGTTAAAAAACGTTCGTACCATAATCTCCCTATTTTCCCATATTCTGCAAAGTTTCAGCTTCAATTTAAACAAAATTTCATCGCTCTACCTCATTTCTATCGAAAGTTCTTTGATTTTTAATTGAGTTTGGTCCAAATTTTCCACTGTGGGCCGGCGCTAATTTCTGCGAAGCACTAACTTCAAACACAGCTGCCATATAAAAAATTGTCGCAGCGAGTTCATGGGGTACTCAATTGAATCGGCAGAATCTCTGCGTCAATCTGACGTTCGGATCATAGTATTACGATCATTTCTCGCCGAGATATAGCGAGTGAAAGGAAAAACGGAAATTGTGCATTTTTTAACCATATTTCCAGAAACACCTGGCATATCGAAATGTTAATGAAATTGAAAGAACAAAAGAAGTGCCTTGAAGAGGAAGAAACGCTCTTTCTATTGCTTTGTTGCCAAGATTCTACGACAATTTTTTCGCTTTCTGGAGCCGGTTAAAGTTAAAAAGCCCATATTTACTTCAATGTTGAATAACTCGAATAAAAAAAATCGAACAATATTCAACAACCGCACAATTTACACAGGAAAGATAGCCCTTCCAAATGATGTTAACGCGACTTATCAAAAAAATTTGTTGCTCCCCGTGTAATGTTCCAAAGTTGCACAAAATCTTTGTTATCCGTCAACGTTGTCTTCGTCTCGTTATAACTTTGTAAAAAACCAACATAGCAACAATTTGAAACAGAGCATCTGAAACTACAGGTTTCAGGTTTTCAAACCATTGTTTAACGATATCGATACGGCAATTTTTGACGGAGTTATGATCACGTAAAGTGATCTTCGTGCAAAAGAAAAATTGTCGTCAATTGCAAGAAACAGAAGCCGCATGAAACTTTCTTTCCATTTTCAACCATTTTAATGGATCGAGAATAACATACCGGCGTTCTTAAATTGTCTTAATGTTTTCACTCGGTGACAATTAGACTGCGGACCTTCGTGCATTTTCAAAAAATGTTACAGAATATAAAAGTCGACAGAATTCAGAGCAATTCTCATTTATTCTAAATCTACAAAGACTGTTCCCACTGAAAATTGAATTTCATTTGACTCCACTTTCGTAAAATTCGATTATAAAAATCGAAAATTGCATAAACATATCCGCAGTGTAGTGATAATACAACCAGTTACACAATTCACGAGACAGAGATTGGCTGTCAAGCCTGACGCCCCGACAGCCGAACAGAGAGCAGAGTTATTTTCCACGGGCATCAGGCCGCGCTAAATTAGCCATTCACTTCGTCAATCGCGACCATCACGTAGCGAGACAATAACGTTAAGTTCATTACTGAACTCTCCCGACGTCTACCTCTCGGAAGTAGCGTTAATGTTCGACCGAACCGTGAGATCATGCTCGGCTACAATGTTTCAGGTCGAGTGAGAAGTAATGTCGGCATTTCCAGCGAGATAAGGATGCGAATGGTTCTCAATGGAGGACTTTGATATTCCTAATGTTAGAGCAATATTTTCTGCGAGCGTAGTAGCGTGGCTTATTTTCAATTAGACTGACTGATCGTTATCAATCTTGACAGGCCTATCATTTATCATCGGTGAGGACTAAAGTCTTCATCGCGAAACATTTTTTACGTTTTTTTTTTTAATGATGGGGCTCAGTGATTTAAATTTAAAAAAAAAAATATGGTAATATTCTTTGAAGTTTCCCCTTTAAAATGAGCCCTTCAAAAAGATGGTATCGTTATAATTGGCGTCACAATGTGCTGGCAAAGTACGCCGTGTACCTCTGTTTCAGGTAGAGGCTAGTCGAGCGCACCGCTATCACAATATGTATATTTCATTTGGAACAAAATCGACGATGGTGCCTGTAAAAAGTGATCGATTTGGCATGGAATGACCCCACATACATTATACAGGTAACTCATTTTGATGAGGTTAATAGTATTTAATATATTGCTTTAACTTGTTACATTAAAATTTTTTATTTTTTTGTCGTTATTGGGTTATGGGGAGGAGCAAGTCAGACACTTGCCACAGGCGCTTCATACTCTCGTTACGGCACTGATTATTATTATACACGTCGAACGCAGTTAACACATTACCGACCGGTGACTATTGCATAATTTTGAAAAATCTACGGTGCATGGCTAAACACTTTCCAATGGAATTTTTAATATCAACAGCAATTTTCATTGTGAACTGATAAGTCACCCTCAATAACGTCATCTAATAGTTTCATTTAGGATTGTAATGTAAAAGAAAATTTCTATGCTTTCTTTTGGTACACTGAGAAAAAAATCCTGTCGAAACAAAAAAAAATATATGTTGATTCAATAAGATGTACTATTGAATAGTGCCAGTATCATATGAACTTATTTTAATATTTAATACTATTGAATTTCAATAGCAAAACTCATTTCCGTCAATCATATAAGCGAATAGCTTGACATCAATGTTTTCAAAAAAATAAGATATGGCCTCAAACCAATTCCAGTATAAATCAATACATTTCTGAAATTTTTTTAACAACATATCTGATTGAAGGAAAAAGAGAAATATTACGAATAATAATGTACGGTATTAAATCGAATAATATTTTCAATCATTTCATGATAGACAATTCAAATACATCACGATTTGCTTCTAAATACTATTGAAAAGAATACATTGATATTCATTGAAGTAAAAAAATTACAATAACACGCGTGTTATTGAAGTAGGGGAGAGTCGTGCAGTACCGACCGCTCTAAGTTTTCTTGTTATTAGGTAGACTAGAATCGGTAAAAATTAAAATTAAAAAAAGGAATTTGTAACACAAAGGGAACTTAATAAAAGGCCAGAAATTGATTTTGTGAAATTTAATAATTAGTATTCAATATTTGTAAGAATAAAGATATTAGAATTTGAAGGAAACAAAGAATTGTCGTCCAGTACCGACCATTACGTATTTAGTAGATTTTTCAGTCTAAATCATTAATAATGTTAAAAAAAGACATTTAGATGTTAGAATACGCATTTTTATTCAAATTTTATTTATACAAATAATAAAATAATTATATATTTTTATATATTATGTCATTTTTTTCGTTTAGTTTTTACATCTTTCCTTATTTCCTTTCCTTAATTGAGTTTCAGCTTTCCTTTTTTCTGCTTCTTTGGCTTTTTCGTTTCTTGCAGCTTTTCTTTTCTCCGCATTTATCTTTTTTTCTTCAGCCAGGTTCCTTTTTTTCTGAATTTCGTTTATAAAAACGGTCGAAGTTAGGATTTCGGATTGTTGCGTCCGTTGTCTTCTCTTTTTTGTTTGCAACTCTAATGTGTCGTTGCTAGGAGAGATTGATTTTACTATTTCCATGAACTTTGAAGTTACACCACGTAAAGAAGTTAATGAAAAATTATCGTTAATATTTAAAGTGAGCACTGATGATGGTTTTTTCCGCTTTGGAATTTCGGACATTTTTCTGTGGGAAAAGGTAGAAGAAAGATTGAATAAACATCTTCTCTAACTTCATTTCAAATGCTAACAGATTGAACTTACAGATAAGAAAAGTTTGGCTTATACTGGTCGATGGTTGATTGGTCGGTACTGCACGACAGTTGGATGGTCGGTACTGGACGACAAACATGGGGAAACATTTTAGGTTATGGTATACATAATATACAAAGAAAATTCCAAAACAGGGCCCGTTAATTATACTTAATAGACTAGGTATAATATACATAATTCAACCAAGTCATTTACTTACCTGAGAAACAAATTATCAGATCTAGAAAATAACTCTTAACACTCGAAATATCAACGCTCACGCTAAATGTGTCAGAACTGCGAAAAAAATCGAATGAACAATGTAGCAACGAAACATATTACCCACAATAGTTATATTCATTTGTTTTCTTAAAGGAAGTGTAGCCATTTGACCTGGAAAAGTCATAAACTAATTTTGGTCGGTACAGTACGCCGATCGGTACTGCACGACTCTCCCCTAACTACTTTTTTTCTCAGTGTACAGCACTATTGTTGGAAATCCTATTAATAGGCTTCCGGTGGGTAAAGTGTTAACTGGTTGATTGTGGAATAGGAAGCGATGATCGCTACATAGGAATGCTAGTATACTAAACCTGGTAAAGACTTTCGGAGCATCAGAAATATCGTACAAAAACGGAGAAAGGGTGCAATCGAATAATGAAAGTTCATCGATGAAAGTACCCTTTTTCCGAGCGCCGGAAGTCACAAAACAATTGTTAAGCAATTGCCCAATCTCTTCCGTTTTATATAATATTTATGAAACTCCTTCCTTTCCCGATTTCCAATCCGAGACTCATCGATCCCTGTTAACACTGCCTCGTAGTACAGCTAAGAATTATTCTCGAGCAGATTATTGGCAATTAAGCGGGAATAACATTTTAGAGATCTAAGCAGGAAATATGTATGGCGAATCGTAAGCGGTGACTAATAACTGTACCGAGGAATCATTAATTTCTTACGAGTCCGAGCGATAGAACGATTGTGGTGAAAGGGAGACGCGATGCCCGGACGTCTTTCGTGAAATTTTGCTCGTGTACGAGTCCTCGCGAATAGTTTCGACCGATTTCAACTGCAGTTAGATGCAGTGCGCGCGTTTTCTAAAGAACTAGTGAAACACGGGTTCCAACTATTATATTATATTGAACTAGATTTTTCATAATTTAATCAAACCTCAACAAATTTTCTTGAACCATTACAATTTGTAATAAATATTTTTTTTCTCTTATAATTGTTCCTTATCATTGTTCCTAATCAAGTTATTATTATTTAATTAGAGTATATCATTTCTTACTATAAATCACACAATCTTAAGAGTTATCATCATTAGTATTAAATTGAACTATGTTTTCCGTAGTTTAAGTAAACTCCTCCGAATTTTTTAGAACCACTACAATTTATAATAAATATTCTTTTTCTCATTTCAAGAAAGCTTCCTCGAATTTTTGTCACTGTTTTCATTACGCCAATCTAGTTAATATTATTATTTTATTAAAGTATATTATTTCTTACTATAAACCACTCAATTTTGAAAGTTATCAACATTATTAAATTCAACTACATTTCTCATAATTTAATCAAACCCCACCAAATTTTCTTGAACCCCACTACAACTTATAATAAATATTCTTTTTCTTTTATAAAAAGCTTCCTCCAATTTTTTATCATTGTTCCCAGTACACTAATCAAGTTATCATTACTATTTTATTAGAGTGTATTATTTTTTACTATTAATCTCTCAATTTTGAAAGTTATCAACATTATTAAATTCAACTATATTTCTCATAATTTAATCAAACCCCACCAAATTTTCTTGAACCCCACTACAACTTATAATAAATATTCTTTTTCTTTTATAAAAAGCTTCCTCCAATTTTTTATCATTGTTCCCAGTACACTAATCAAGTTATCATTACTATTTTATTAGAGTGTACTATTTTTTACTATTAATCTCTCAATTTTGAAAGTTATCAACATTATTAAATTCAACTATATTTCTCATAATTTAATCAAACCCCACCAAATTTTCTTGAACCCCACTACAATTTATAAGAAATATTCTTTTTCTTTTATAAAAAGCTTCCTTCAATTTTTTATTATTGTTCCCATTACACTAATCAAGTTATTATTATTTTATTACAGTATATTACTTCTTACTATAAATCACTCAATCTTGAGAGTTATCAACATTATTATTAAATTCAACTATGTTTCTCATAGTCTAATTAAACCCCTCCGAATTTCCTGTACCACTACAATTTACAATAAATACTTTTTTCTCATTTCAAGAAAGCTTCCTCGAATTTTTTGTCATTGTTTTCATTACGCCAATCTAGTTAATATTATTATTTTATTAGAGTATATTATTTCTTACTATAAATCACTAAATTTTGAGAGTTATCAACACTATTATTAAATTAACTATATTTCTCATAGTCTAATTGAGCACCAACGTATTTTCTTAAACCACTCTACAACTTATAATAAATATTCTTCTTCTTTTATAAAAAGCTTCCTTCAATTTTTTATTATTGTTCCCATTACACTAATCAAATCGTTATTATTTAATTAGAGTATATCATTTGTTACTATAAATCACTCAATCTGGAGAGTTATCAACATTAGTATTAAATTCAACTATGTTTCTCATAGTTTAATTAAACCCCTCCGAATTTTCTAGAACCCCACTACAATTTATAATAAATATTCTTTTTCTTTTATAAAAACCTTCCTCCAATTTTTTATTATTGTATATATTGTATATATGTATATTGTATATATAATATTTATCATTTTATTTTATTAGAGTATATTATTTCTTACTATAAATCACTCAATTTTGAGAGTTATCTACATCATTAAATTCATCTGTATTTTTTATAATTTAGTCAAGCCCCTCTAAATTTTCTTGAGAACCACTAAACATTTTTTACTATTATTAAATTCAACTGTATCTTGTGAGGTTGATGCAACGTAAAAGATAAATTTTAAAAAATGTATTTCAATAAAAATAAATAAACGACTATATGTATGTATAAAAAACGAAAAGTTGTAATAAAGTTTACAGAAACTACTCATTTACAATAAATAGTATTTCCTCCAAACCACTCCAAATTTTCTTGAGAACCACTAAACTTTTTTTACTATTATTAAATTCAATTGTATCTTGTGAGGTTGATGCAACGTAAAAGATAAATTTTTAAAAATGTATTTCAATAAAAATAAATAAACGACTATATGTATAAGAAACGAAAAGTTGTAATAACGGTTACAAAAAATACTCGTTTGCAATAATTAGTATTTCCTCCACACCACTCCAAATTCTTTTGAGAACCACTAAACATTTTTTACTATTATTAAATTCAACTGTATCTTGCGAGGTTGATGCAACGTAAAAGATAAATTTTTAAAAAAAATGTATTTCAGTAATAATAAATAAACGACTATAAAAGTAATGAAAAGTTGTAATAACGGTTACAAAACTACTCGTTTACAATAAATATTATGGTATTTCCTTTGGGTAATTTTCCTACACAGCAGCACGAGTTTCGCAGTGATCGGTTGACCTTCGAGTGTCCTCAAGTTAAATATTGAATATTTTCTCTGCTGGACAAATGTTAGCTCACGATGGCCGGGGACGTTTATCAAACATTTACACTCGGTAGGCTCGATGCGAGTACATTTGGAAGTTAGATTCAACTATGTATGTCTAATGCTTGTTCAGCCACTTTACAGAGCCACCATTTTCGATACTGAAAACGAGTTGTTCGGGAGGAACCATGTTGTGCCCATAATAGTGCACACAACGTTCAAATTCGTCTAGGAAATCTACAGCTAGGTAAACGAAGAAACGAGGGTTCATTCAATCTACAGTTAAACGGAAGCAACAAACGAACTCGTCTTCTCTAATACGCTAACTGTTCTATTGAAAGTTCTCCAACCTATTTAGACCCGAAACCTATCCAGTCAGGATTTTATTTCGTCGTACAATCATCGCAATAAAGTCATTGCATTAGGTGTATAAATTAATTCAGTGTGCCTTGATATTAAATTATTTACCCAGTTAGCACAAAGACGTCTTTAAGACGTCTGCAGTTCAGGACAAACGTCTCCTGAACGTCTCGTGTACCTCGGCTCGTCATTTAATCCTCCTGTAGTCGTCCTGATGTTATATTTGTCCTCTCGTGTCTTGTGCTTTGTTTCTGCGCCAGGTGTCGGTTGTTTTCTGGCTGATGGCTCGTATTCGATGTCTTTACGAATATCGTTTGTCTTATTGGCAGTAGCGCGTTATAATTAGTTGGGGCCTTGGGCAAAGTAGAATTTCGGGGCCCCTAACCGCAACTAAATAACTTTATAAGAAAAACGTAGAATATGGACCTTGGATCTTGGTTTGTGTTCGGGGCCCCCTTTTGCTTGGGGCCCGGGCATTTGCCCATAGGGTAACGCGCCACTGCTTATTGGTGTCTTTGAGTACACCTGTGTTAGTTTCCTCTCTACCATCCTGTCTTGTTCTCTCCTGCTTGTTGTCGTGATCGCCGCGTGGTTATCGTTGGCCTATTATCGTATATTTAGTGTTTAAACAGCTATTTTTATTATTGGTGCGGTTTCATTAACGTTGGGTCCTTTCTCTTTGAGTTGTGCCAAGAACAGGCGTGGTTTCGGCCGGTAAGAATACCTCCGCCGACTGCGGACCATGGTTGCCATATTCCGCGGGAACCAGGCCCCTTACCGCAGCGCCCCTCGCCCAGATGCGCCGCGGAGCCCGCCCCACTCTTCCCACTAACACTAACGCGTACCGCGTGGAGCAAGCTGAGTTAGCTGTCAGTGTTAGTGGGAAGAGTGGGGCGAGCTCCGCGGCGCATCTGGGCGAGGGGCGCAGCGGTAAGGGGCCTGGTTCCCGCGGAATATGGCAACCATGCTGCGGACAGCGGGACAGCAGAGGTATAAAGTCTCCGAAAATAGGCTGAGCAAAAGGCCCTGTAGGCCCTGGGTGGTGGGGTTTTAGTGGGTATGTCGGAGGCATGAGGCCCCATATAATCCCCCCAAATTCCACCGTAGCACAGTGTGTCGAGTATATGGGAATTCGGGAAAAAAGTCATAACTCTTAAACTATGCAATTTTCGAGTAAGGTACCTTAATACTTTTTGAAATAAAATGCAAAGACGAATTGATTGGTATATAAAAAAAATTTTTTTCTAATTATTTAAAAAAAAATTTTTTTTAAAAATGCGACAACTTTGTTTTTTATGTTTTTTTTTATTGAGTTATTTTCGATGGACTTGTTGAAGTCGTCATTGTTCCACACGACGGAACATATTATACATATAAATAATACGCATAAACTAAATGATATACATATAATACAACACATAATAACAAAAATACTATTACAGAATATTATAAATATAATATGTAGAATAAAAATAAATACTGTAGGAAATGAATTTACAGATTATTAATAACTTGGACGCGTTTGCGATTGACTATGTTCGGCTTCAGTTTCACGTCTGATACTTTTGACCACGACGGCTATCGTATAAACAATTGAAAATAATGGACTGTATATTTAGAATAACATAATGAGTAAACATATTGTCTTATCGTTTCGTGCGGACTCAAGTAGGAACTCGATAGACTACGTTAAAGGCGTGGACGGCGAACGCACGCGTCTCAACGTCAACATAAATTTCTACTATTTTTAACATTTGTGTATATTTATGCACTTAAGGTCGACCGTCATATCAAGTCTAATGTGCTTTAAATTAATATAATACAAAATCTCAAAAGAACCTATTGGTACTTTCTTTAATACTCAATTGAAAGATTGTAAATATTTAAACAATTTTAAAACTAAATATATAATTTATAAGAATAAAATTGAACACACATATGTAAGTACTTATCAAATGGCATGCGTTTAAAACTAATTGCAACAAATTTCTTCGAAAGACTACGCAGAAAGCCGCCGAGCGCGAGCGTCTTAATATGGTTTTTTATTATTTTCTTCGCTTGAGCAAATGTGAGCAGATTTAAACCAACGCGAAATTAAAGTTTAATATGCCACCAATTACTGTAAAAAAATTCACGGGAATACTTTGATGTACTTTTTTTAAAACTCTAATCAAAGATGATAAATGTTAAACATAAAAAATTAGGACAAATTGTGATTATTTAAAAAAAAATTTTTGGGAGACTGAAAGTCTTATAATGTTAAACACACCCTGTAAAAATCAAATTAAAAAACCAAATAGCTTGCGAGGGACGCATGTTTAAAAAAATTCACGGAATTTGACAGTAAAGTTTCAGCCTCAATTTTAATAACAAATTGATTTATTCAGTTAAAATTTAAGGCAGTTTTAGAACATAGAAAATGTTACAAACATTTTAGGATACATAAATTTGCCGATCTTACACTTTGACTTTCGGACTTTTTTCCATTGGACGACACACTGTGCGTAGGGGGGAGCCGAGGCCCACACTACCCTCTCTGACCACCATCGGAGGAGAGGGTGTGCGTAAGAGCATTTCCCCACCGCCCTTAAAAAAGAAAATGGTCCTTTCCCTTTGTGTGTCTCTTTTTGTCTCTCATTTCCGTCTGCTACTTGTCTTTCCTTATAACAGTGCATAGTTTTTGGAAGTCGTGCCATGCCTCATCTGCTTTGTTGTATAACTTGTATTATTTCTTTTATCCCGTGTGGTTGGCTGGATGTTGTGCTTGCTGTAGAATTCTAGCCTTGCCTTATGCCATTTCGGGCATGCCAGCAGAGTGTGGTTGGGAGCAGTGTTGCCATACTGAGCTCCAAACGGAGCTCCCGTACTCTCCTACATACCCCTTCCACTATTCCATTCCAGCACCGTGCGCAGGCGCACACTCCACGGTCCCCATCGCGCACGTGCAACGTGTCTCCCATTCGTCCCACTCATTCCCCGTCATCAAAGAAGGGGTACATCATTTCACCGTGACTCCCCTCATATGGCATCACTGGTTGGGAGCAGTGTCTCCACTGCTAGTACGTTCGTACTAGATCTAGTACCTTTTATAAATTTTTAGTGTTCTAGTACGTTCACCACCAGATCTAGTACTTTCGTGAATTTGAAAAGATTTGTATGATTTGATTCTGAAAACAGAATGTATAACATGTGTATTTGTGTATATTTTGTAACTTGTAGGACACGTCCTAAAGTTTTTTTGTCCGGAACAGATTGTTTCGGTACTTTCGCGCCAATATAACTACCTCGTCATCATAGATACGTTACTGTTTTTTCCGCGCAGCGCCATCAGCGGCCATCCATCGTACGAAAAATCTTGGACGACATCGGAACACTGATTCACGAACTCTTTTTTCCTGATAATAGAATAAAATAGAATTTAACAGTTTTATATTGAGTTTATCTGTAATATTATGGTACATAAGCATATAAGCGGTACATATAGTATATACAATGCCTCTAATTAGAATAAAACGTAAGGAATTCAAAATCTAGTACTTTTTTTCAAATCTAGTACCTTTTCTTGTATATTCTAGTACGAAATATTTTTGCTCAGTGGAGACGCTGGTTGGGAGTGTCCTGTGTGTCGCAACCATATCAACACGTGTTGGTAGTACATTTCTTTATCCTGTGTAAATAATTGGCGAAGATACCGTGGCCCGTCATTAACTGTGCTGTGTAACGATTTATATTAGTTCTGTGTACAGAATGCCATTTGAAAATATCCGGGGTTGCGGATAAATCTGGTGTTAGTGCCACTGCTAAAAATCGGAACTTGAATATGCAACAACCTAATAGATTGAAGAACGATAATCCTTAGTCCCGCGGGATTGCAGACCCTAGTCAGAGGTCCAGGACACTCGACAGCATCCGCCGTTGACAGCAACGATGTGTCAAATCGTCGTGGACTCATCTGGAATGGTCCGTGCTCGATACGTGAGGCATTCGACTGGTTTCCCCCGGGGGAGCCTCTTCTTGAATCGCGAGAGATCTTATCGCGGGAAGAGCGAGTGCTGTTCATTCTCGAGGACAACGCACGGCAGCAGCAGCAGCGGCATGGCAGCGGCAACGGCAAGCAGCTTCAGGGTAATGGCGCGCGAAGTGTGTACACAGAGGGAATCGTCGCGTTAAGAGGGAACGCGTATACATACACGATCGTGTGTTTGTCGAAAGCTCCGTTAAACGTTCGTGGCACAACGAGCGGCTACTTAATTCTGATTTGTGGACCGATCGAGGCTGCCTCTGCCCTCTCGTCGCTTAGATCCGTGTCTTGTTCACGAGGGAACGCGACGAGCAGGCGTTCGCCCGTTTCTTCCGCGGGATTTTCAGGCCGTGATTCGTGGAAGTGTTCCCTCCGGGACACGGGGAGCCCACTCGACCAACGGGGACAACGTTGAATTAATAAGTAGGCGCGCGGCAGGAGTGTATGAAATTCCCTCGGCCCGTACCTATACGCCGCGTTTGATTTATGAATCGGTTTTAACGCGGGCTCTCGACCTCGTCGGTCTTATCGCGGTGAAATTTGTAACGAGCCGCTGCTGGATCACCGTTCCCGTAGATCTTGGCCCTATTTGCCACACCTTGGGACGCGACGCATCGTGAATAAACGCCGGTGTAATTGCACCGTATAACGAATTCTTCCTTTTCACTTTGAACGCACGCGCATTAATTAACGTTTCCTCGAGATATTCTAGTGTAGAACGGAATTCGTTCTTTTTTTTTGGTCGATAGCATGACCCCTGTCCAGCGAACGCCTCCCAGTGAGGGAACATAATTTCTATTCAAAGAACGAATTAGCCGCTCAATGGCAAACTCGATTCCTCGAAACCTTTCGAGTTTTCTTGCATTTAGAAAAATAATTGATCGATACATAAATTTGACCATTCAAAATAAATTGTCCTTAAATCTGCATTTTTCTTCTTTTCTCCAAATTTCAATAATTTCGGCAGACACAGCATTGTTTTGTTTCTAAAATAATGTGAAATAGTTACACTAACGAGCCTAACTGATTCAACACACTTTAAATCAGAATAACTGTTTTACGAATGGACCAAACGACTTCAATTTCTTTGTAAGGCTAGAAGAATTAGTTTAGTAAATGACGTCTAAAAAATATTTTGAAAAAATGCATTAGGTCGGGATTGCGAAAAAAAATAGTAAAAATTGAGCTTTACTACTTTTTTAGCTGGGACAAAAGATGTGTTTGGTCAACTCATATAAATTATACACGCTCTGAAAATTTCATTGAAATTGATTAATTGGTTTACGAGCTATAAACGATCAAACGTAGTAAAAAGGCCGAAAATCTTGAAAAAATTGCAATTTCTACCACTTTTGATCGTTTATAGATGTAAACCAATTTTAACGAAAATTTCAAAGATGTGTTTGGTCAACTCGTATAAATTATACACGCTCTGAAAGTTTCATTGAAATTGACTAATCGGTTTACGAGCTATAAACGATCAAACGTAGTAAAAAGGCCGAAAATCTTGAAAATTTGCAATTTTTACCACTTTTGATCGTTTATAGCTTGTAAACCAATTTCAATGAAATTTTCAGAGCGTATATAATTTATACGAGTTGACCAAACACATCTTTTATATTTTCGTTATTGACCCCCAGCTAAAAAACTAGTAAAAATCAATTTTTACTATTTTCTTTCGCAATTCCGACCTAATGCATTTTTTCAAAATATTTTTCAGACGTCATTCACTAAACTAATTCTTCTAGCCTTACAGAAAAATTGAAGTCGTTTGGTCCATTCAGAAAACAGTTATTCTGATTTAAAGTGTGTTGAATCAATTATGCTCGTTAGTGTATTTTTATTATTAAAAAATACAAGTTTTCTTTTCTCTTCCACGACATTTTTGGGGACACAGACGTTTTAATCGCTGCGTAACTGTAAAGCAAATAATATGACGAGGGGTTAAGGATTTAAGAGGCTCGCACCGATTGAGTTTCCGAGCCCTCCATATAACAGTATCGTGTTGAACTGTTTCTGCTTCGAGTGAGTTGACTAAGAGACTGTTAATCCGCAAGTCACTGACTCTACTCTGAAGCGCCATTCACGTCAATCACACGGTTTCTTAAAGCTTTCGAATGTTTGTTCTTTTTTTCTTGTTGGATAAACTGACAAAAGAACAGTTTTTACGGCCGAAACAGTGAAACTGTTCGCGGTGTTACAGGTCTTCACTGACTATACGTACGCACACGCATACTACTGTACCGATATTTTTAGATGAAACACGAGAAAGCCAGAACGTACTCTCGACAGATACCGCCGACCCGTCGCAGTAACAAACCAGTCATTCTAATTATAACCATAATTAGAGAGTGGATTCATTAGATTTTTATTATCCTAGCCGCTCTTATCCTTGATGATCACGATGTATAGTCGACCCTAGGTCAAACATTTCCTTCAGGTGTTTCGTAACACTGTCTCGCTGTACCTGAGCGACTGAGCTGTCTCTTTGCAACAAGTGATTCGATTAGTTGCAGAAATGTATGGAAGAAAAGATCTCAATCTTGGCTGTTGCTAATTTCGGTACTTTGTCGAAAAAATATAAGGTTATGTGCGATGTTGTTCGATAAACTACAAATAAGAAAAGATTGAAATCTAGACCGTCGCTAATTTTGATACATTGTCGAAAAAAATGTAAGGTTATGTGCGATGTTATTCGATAAAGTTCATATAAGTAAGAAAAGATTTCAATCTTGACTTGACATCTTTAAAATGTAAGGTTATGTGCGGTATTGTTCGATAAACTACAAATAAGAAAGATTGCAATCTTTTGACTGTCGCTACCCAGATAGCACAGGACGACTTAGAGTCGCCGTTTTCACGTCTTTTCTACGTCTTTACGTCTTACGTCTCAGTAAGACGCTTTTTAGACATCCATAAAGGCATCTTTTCTGGGACGACGTTTTCACGTTTGAAGGCAGGTGACTTTTATGCATCTCATTTCTAACGTGGAAACGTCGTCCCAGCAGAGATGCCTTTATGGACGTGTAAAAGTTGCCTCTTTCGAGACGCCGTTTTCACGGCAGAAACGATTGAAGTACTTACGAAAATATGTATATCTCTTAATCGTTAATATACTAATACTATGCTTCATTTAAAAAAAAGTAGTTTGATTTTTACCTAAAAAATATTTTAACAGAAGTTTATCTCTTCTAATAATTATATAATATGTTAAAATACGTGTTAATAACGTGTTAAAATATTTTTTATATAATAATTATATAATTATATAATGTATCATATATAATTAATATATTATATATAATTAATATATTATATATAATTAATATATTATATATAATTATTATATTATATATAATTAATATATTATATATAATTAATATATTATATATAATTAATATATAATAATTATATAATTATTAGAAGAGATAAACTTCTGTTAAATATTTTTTATATGATAATATATATGATTTGATATGGTTTGAGCCTATAAGAATAAAAAGTAATGAATCTAACAGCAAAGGTTCGCATGGATCAGCGAGAAAGCCATCATGAAGACTGACTTTTGGGGTTTTAACATGTGTAGCACACTGTTTTTCCCCAAAATAAACTAAGTGTTCCTTAAACGAAAGTACTTACCAAAAATTTTTTTTTCACTATTATTACATTAAAACAGAGCCGAAATATTTAGACTAACTAAGATAGTATGCGTACGAGTATTGTAAACGTGCAATCAATTATGTATTAATCCCTAAGATTTGTTGGTTTTGTTTTGTTATGTTTACCCGTTGGTACCACTAATTTTAAGAGAATGTTATTATGTAAACCAATAAACATATTTTCAAAAAAACAAAAAGGAAGCCATCATGAAGTTAAACGGTAAGTCCAGAGTTCGAATCCCGCCCAACTGCATAAAAATTTCTAAATTGTAATAAGGTTTTTTCAGAGATCAAGTGGAATGCAGTGCATGAAAGTAGTAATATATATACAATATAGATTCTAATTTTTTTTTATAACTTTTTCTTAAATTTGAAAATTTTGTGCGTCTGAAAAAGATGCCTAAAAGGTGCCCGGAAGACGCGTAAAAGATGTCCAAAAAGGCAACTTTTTTTGCGTCTTTACGTACAACTTAAAGACATCGAAAAGACCTGTGAGAGGCGACTTTAAGTCGCACAGTTTTGTAACAAAGACCTGTTAAAGTCGTACAAAGTACGTGAAAAAGACGTGAAAACGACGTGCCACAGTCGTAACATACGACTTAAAGACGTACTTACGTCTTGCGTCAGGCAACTTTTAGGAGTACTTCAAGATGTCTTTGTGCTATCTGGGTAATTTCGTACATTATCGAAAAAATGTAAGGTTATGTGCGACGTTATTCGATAAAGTTCATATAAATAAGAAAAGATTTCAATCTTGACTTGACATCTTTAAAATGTAAGGTTATGTGCGGTATTGTTCGATAAACTACAAATAAGAAAGATTGCAATCTTGACTGTCGCTAATTTCGTACATTGTCGAAAAAATGTAAGGTTATGTGCCACGTTATTCGATAAAGTTCATATAAGTAAGAAAAGATTTCAATCTTGATTTGACATCTTTAAAATGTAAGGTTATGTGCGGTATTGTTCGATAAACTACAAATAAGAAAGATTGCAATCTTGACTGTCGCTAATTTCGTACATTGTCGAAAAAATGTAAGGTTATGTGCGACGTTATTCGATAATGTTCATATAACTAAGAAAAGATTTCAATCTTGACTGTCGCTAATTTCGTACATTGTCGAAAAAATGTAAGGTTATGTGCGACGTTATTCGATAAAGTTCATATAAATAAGAAAAGATTTCAATCTTGACTTGACATCTTTAAAATGTAAGGTTATGTGCGATATTGTTCGATAAACTACAAATAAGAAAAGATTGAAATCTTGACTGTCGCTAATTTCGTACATTGTCGAAAAAATGTAAGGTTATATGCGATGTTGTTCGATAAACTATTCACCCATTGATCCATAATAAAGTTGAATAAAAAGTTCCGTTACATAAAGGTCTTATAACAAAAAATTACTAATGAATGTCTAAATACTTGACAAAGATCACTTTGCATTATTTCTTGAAAGCATTACCTCTTAAAGTACGAAGAGTGTTATGTCGATCCTATCGTTATTGAATTAAATCACCGTAGTAGTGAATGAAATTAGAGTCAAATGGAAGCTTACGAAGATTGAAATCTTGATTGTTGCTAATTTCGATACATTGTCGAAAAAATATAAGGTTATGTGCGACGTTGTTCGATAAACTACTCACCCATTGTTCCATAATGAAGTTGAATAAAAGTTCCGTTACATAAAGGCCTAATAACAATTAATATAACAATTTAATAACTAAATCCTTGACTTAAAATACAAAGAGTTATTTCGATCATATCGTTGTCGTATTAAATCTCCGTAAGAGCGATTGAATATTTTATAAAAACAATGTCTGAGAATTGATAGATTGTTCGAATATACATATATTATTGAAATGAAAGATTACGTACCTGCATTCGACGTTACATGTCGTGCAATTTGCCAAATGAAATTTCTTCTTTCACTCTGATGCTTCACTCTTTTGTGTTTCGACAGTAATATAAATGAGGATTAGGTTAATCGGGAGCAATCGGGAGCCGGCGCGACGACTACGATCGAGTGCGATCGACCCGATCGGGTTTCTTCGGTAAACGTCGGAAATGTGGCGGACCGTTTGGAACTGCGTAGTGACTCGGATTAATATTCGGACGCTCTAAAAAAGACGATGCCTTTTTTAATATTGCACTACATGATTTGAAATTTTCTGGGAAGCTAGAGCAATCAGTTTGCTACAGGATGTGAAGCATAAAATTTTCGAAAATTGCAATTGATCGGAATTGCAGAAAAAATACTAAAAGTTGCATTTTACAATTTTCTTGTGTGGACCTATATTGAAAATTTAAAAAATACGTTTGTAAACCACAATTCTGATAAAAATATATGAAATGCGGGAGGTAAGTTTGAGTACTTTCGTTTTCTTTCATCTTAATGTCTTAATTAACAAGCAAGAAAAAAAATGATAAAGTTTAGGGTGTTTACCCTCGACTTAAAATTTTGGGTGACCATCTTTTAAACTAAAAAAGCATTGTTTTACACAAGATATCAATTTAAAAAAAATAATTTTTGTTGGCTAAAAAATATGAAATTTTGCATTTTTTCCGTCAAGTTTCATACTTAACGACCTGACACAACGATTTTCCCGTATTCACTCAAACTGTGAATGGACTATGAACTTCACGTGGTCACGTGACTCTCGTACGTCATTCTGACAGGAAAAGTTTAACGATCCCATCGATTCCTTCCTGTTTTCATTACATTAACAGGTGTATATCGCAGAAAGTCGGTTGGGAAAGAAATATCGGTTCACGAATTTACATGGTCGGTTATGCATCGAGTCCACGAGGATGAGTGATGACTCCATGGCGGATGAAGATTGATGACAGGAAGCGAAAGTAGTATTAACGTACAACGCATATTCTAATCCGGCATTAACATAATCCTGTCCACTTAACGCTCTCCACTTTATTTCACTTCACGCCATGTTTTGTACATATATTTATAATACACGTGCAATCCGTCGGCGAAAAAGAACGACGAAGATATGCTACAAGTAGAAAAGGGAATCGACGGTCTTTTATTATGAACGAAAATACAAAATCGTATCTCTTAACGCTAAAACCCTTGAAAAAGAAGAACTAGATTATGGATGTTCGGTTCGACAAGCCTGGGCAACTATCGGCTCCCGAGCCACAAACTCTTCTCCCCACTCCTGGACCCTCCGCACCAAATCCTGTGGACTGTAGGAGGGGATTGGGAGGCTAGGAGTGTTATATTTATATATCAAATTGTTGATACCGGGGGTACTGGTACACTGGTAGATGAAGTAGTGTAATGGAGGCGGGGAAAAAGTTGCCCAGGCCTGCTGCACACTCACGTCGAAGCTTGGCATTGGTCGACATTGTAATGTTACGCATTCGTGACTTACTAAAGTATGCGAGAATAAATAAAACGCAATCTTTACATCGGTACTGTCTATTACATCGCATTTCTGTCGCCATGTAATAAATATTTCCTAAATTCAATTGTAAAAATCTGCATCTTTACAAATGTCCGTCGCGCGTTGGTTTAAGTACCACTCACTGAGGTCATTAGTTTCTTTAATTACTGTACATGGAAGTTCGAGTTTCGTACTCGCTGGCACAGCAGACACTGGTTCACACGTCGCTTAATAATAAATACCGTTCGTTTACAACTTTACATTACGTGTTTACGCGAGACAATTAGACAGCGGATCTTTACGCAAAATGAAAATTGTCTACCCGAATTGCAACAAACTGAAATTAAATAGAAATTCATTTTCTTAGTAGGTTGAAAATAATGGAACAGTATTTTCAAATTCTTCTAATATTTTTACCGTCTTAAATTGCACCTATTTTTGTGGGGTGAACAAATTTAACTGGAGTGAAATAAAAATTATTTTCTTCTAATATTTTTACCGTCTTAAATTGCACCTATTTAATTTTGTGGAGTGCACTAACTAGAGTGAAATAGAAATTTATTTGGCAGCTCTTTACTTTACCGGACTCAAAATTTGTGCCTTTCTCCTATAAATTATGATGTATTTGGTATGTAATCCAGTAGATTTGTTCCCGGTGCGGCTGCAGATCGAAGTTTCGATCCTGTAAGATCAATGGTTCAGGAGATACGCTTGCTTAAAGTTGAGCATTTTTGACAGGTCAGGGCGCCGCCATATTGGTTTGTAGTGACGGTCGCGCGCCGCTTACTGAGTTGGTCGGAGGAGAGGGGCGGCAAGGACCGGCGATTCTGCTCGGTAAGCGGCTCGCGGTCGTCACTACAAACCAATATGGCGGCGCCCTTACCTATCAAAAACACTGCAGATTGCTCAACTTTAAGCGACCATATCTCCTGAACCATTGATCCTACATGATCGAAACTTTGATCTGAGCCGCTCCGGGTACAAATCTATTGGATTACATACCAAACACATCATAATTTTCTTTTTTTTAAAATACATCATTCATTTTCTTTCTTAATATGTTTAATGGTTTGGAAATAATGTAACAGTATTTTCAAATTCTTCTAATATTTTTACCGTCTCAAATTGCACCTATTTATTTCTGTGGAGTGAACAAACTAAATCACACCTACACATTTTTGTAATAATTGCATGAAATCCGCTGTCTAGTGATAATTCACGATCCTAATCGGCGCCTGTTATCGCGAAATGACAGTTTCCTGGAAAAACAGCTTTCCAGGCTATTATGGTGTCTCCGATTACAAAGCTACTTTCGAACGAATCTGAAGTACTTTCTATCGACTAATTACATCCGCGGAGACACTGTTAAATTGATTCAAGCGTCCAGCCTCTGCTGATTATCCTCCAAACCCATTTACTCCGTTCAGTCCTCCTACGTACACTCCCGTTCATAAAGTTACGTTAACTCTTTCAGTGCCGACTCGGAAATTAAACTTGAACCGTGTGTCTAGATAAATATACAGGGTGTCCCACGCAACTGGAACAGGCTGTACCTCTTAAACGGCCGGGAATAGAGGAAAATGTTATAAGAAAAAGTTGAATGGCATCAGACGGTGCATACTACGCTACTGATTTTATGCACTTTTGTGCATCGGTGCACCAGAGAGATGCAACTGCACTTTTTTTAAAATGGAAACCTACATTTTTGACTGCACCAATCGATGCAGTTTGTTGTGCTCTACATAAAAGTGCTAACATACTTATGCCCTGAACTAATTCGTTCGGAAGTTATCGAAGCTAAAAGTTCTCTGATTTATAATGGAAATAATTCAGTGAACTTTTAGCTTCGATAACTTCCTAACGAATAAGTTTAGGGCATAAGTATGTTAGTACTTTTATGTAGAGCACAACAAACTGCATCGATTGGTGCAGTCAAAAATGTAGGTTTCCATTTTTAAAAAAAGTGCAGTTGCATTTTTTTTTATGCACCGATGCACAAAAGTGCATGAAATTAGTTGCGTAGTATGCACCGTCTGATGCCATTCAACTTTTTCTTATAACATTCTCCTCTATTCCCGACCGTTTAGGAGGTACAGCCTGTTCCAGTTGCGTGGGACACCCTGTGTATAATTGAATCAAAATCAATCAATTAATTTTAAATATTCTTAATGGGTGGATTATTCTTAACATTCCGAGTACGAAGGGTTAAGAAAGGGTCCACATACTTTAAAGGGGTAGTGTGGACGTCTGCTGTTTCATGGGCGAGGATGTACATCAGTGTTCCGATATCGTGCAGCATTTTTCGTACGGTGAATGGCCGCTAGAGGCGCTCGCAGTCTCAGTAACGTAAGCTTCTCGATAAAATGGGGTACCTTGAGCCCGCCGCAGAATTTTAAGAGATTCCTATGATTTGATTCTGAAAAATGAATGTATAACATGTGCATTTGTGTATATTTTGTAACTTGTAGGACACGCCCTGAAGTGTTTTTGTCTGAAACAAATTGTTTCGGTACTTCTGCGCCAATCTAACTGTCTCAAGGCGCAGAGCGCAGGGCTCCACTACCTCGTCATCATAGATACGTTACTGTTTTTTCCGCGCAGCGCCTCTAGCGGCCATCCATCGTACGAAAAATGCTGCACGATATCGGAACACTGATGTACATCAGTGTTTTTCGCGCATGCGCGGCCAGGACAGTAGCGTATCTACAATGACGCAGTAGAGCGACCAGGGCCCTGACGCCTTGAGGCAGTTGTATTGGCGGGAATGTACCGGTGTTATTGGCGGGACGACTGATGGACGAGAGACGTGACGCTGAACGAGGTAAGTATTGTTAATACTTTTAAAAGTCTTTTTTAAAAGTCTGCGGGGTGCTCAAGCTACCCGATTTCATTGAAATGGTTACGTTACTGAGGCTGAAATTGCCGCGCATGCGCGTAAAACGGTGGGTTCAATCGGAACACTGATGTACATAGGGGACTGGTAGTCAAAGGTGTCCCAGGCCGATAGGAGGGATCCGCAGAACGCGTGAGTGCTGCACGTGTTTCCCTGATTCGCAAGTCGTTACGTGACTCGTTACATCACAGATAGCGGGTCTCTGGTATGACCAGCCGATCGGGTTCCCCGAGGCGAGAGAGTATTACGTGTTATCTGGCCAGCAGAATAATCATCCAGCCGAGCAAACAGTTCGAATTGTCTCGCGTCGATTATCGGGTAAAGCCTATCTACAGTTTCAGATAACATCTAGTTAGCCATCTAGATCTAGACACTGGTTCTACCGAGAACAGTTCGTCTATTATTCGAGCAGTGTTTTTGTCTGCAGACCCACTGCCGCTACCTGTTGCTATGGTCTTGCCGGGCGATGGCAAACAGGTTCTAATTGCTACTTTGTAGGAAGCTTGACGGTACCAGCCAGCGAAGATCGAGGTTGGAGAATTCGAACCCACTCTTCTTTCCTAGCCGATAATCTCAGCGCGATTCAGCGAGGTACCAGATACTAAATCAGCTGCTTTCTCTTGCGGAGGAAATAATTGCTCCCTGACTGATTCTACCGCGGTAGATCCACTCAGGGGCTACGCGAAAGGAGCAGTTCACTCGGGACTCTGAAAAGCAACCTTCCCCGAACTATCTTCCGTTCGCAGTTCCGCTAGTATCCTTACCTGGACCGGGTCCCGTTATCTTTCATCAGAATGCAACGAGGAATACATACTCGACACCATCAGATTACTCGAGTCACTAGCTCCCGCTAGCTTCCAACGGATTCTTCGATATAGGTGTCAGTATGCTGAGCTCCTGGTCCGAATTCGGCGGAGTCAGGGTGTCCGCGGGTGTCCTCGAGAGCACCCTCGATTGGCCGATCTTCGATTCGACCGTGTTGCCCTCGGTCTGCTCGTTCGCCTCCCCGGGATTGTTCACCGTACATTTCTTATAGTGGGTCCTCATGTTGCTGCTCTGGGAGAATCTGAGGCCGCAGTTCGGACAGGAGTACGGCTTGGTGCCGGTGTGGTAGTTGAGGTGGGTTTTCAGGTGGTGCTTCTTCGTGAAAGCTTTCGAGCACAGAGTGCACTGGTACGGTTTCAAGCCGGAGTGGAGTCTGGTGTGCAGTGTCATGTTCGACCTGTCCGCGAAAGCCTTCTGGCAAACCTGGCACTGGTACGGTCGCTCGCCGGAATGAGTCCTCAGGTGTTGCTTCAACAACATTTTCCGCGAGAAAGCCTTGCCGCACTGCTCGCACTGGTGCGGCTTCACGCCCGTGTGGATCCGGACGTGCATGTTGTACGCGACCCGCTGGTTGAAGCTTTTCCCGCATTCCGCGCACCCGTACTCCTTCCGGTTACGGTGGATCTTCATGTGAGAGCTCAGGTAGCCCCGGTCGTTGAAGTACTTGCCGCATTCCGGACAGGTGGCCGCAAACTCCCTGGTGCCCTCGTGCACGCTCCGGTGATACTTGTAGTTGCGCAGCTGGGAGAACTGCTTGCCGCAGTCCGCGCAACGAAACGGCTTCTCGCCGGAGTGCGTCCTCACGTGCACCTGAAACAGACCCACGAGGAATCGTCTTGGGACCACGGTGATTGATTGCACCGATCACTCGCCCGGTCGTCCACATCTGCCCGCGCCACAGTGGTCCGGATCCAGGTATTTACCTGGTGGATTCCGGGTTGCCGAATCGAGCACAACGTTTCTCAACGATCGCCTCGCGTGACCAGCCGACATAACAGGCTCTAATATTTATAATCCACGATTATTCAGATTGTACAGACGCATCCGTGAGAAATTATTCGTTTTATGTAGTCCAGTCAGCGAAAAGTTGTAGAGGGAAATGGAAGGAACACAATTTTTGACTCTGGGTCTGTGTTTGGACTAGTTATAAGGAGGTAAACATACTAAAGGTCTCCGTTTTCGGGTTTCCGCTTATATCTCGGAAACTATGCGTCCTACCGATAAGATCATTCTATACAAAATTAAAGCTGACGAAATGTGCCACAAGATTGATTCGATTCAGTTTTTCGCTATCTCGCATAGTTTCCGAGATACCCGCGCTCTAAGTGTTACTTAGGAAAAACGTTGAAAAAAGTGGTTTTTATTTTTTTCAACATTGTTGCACCACCCACAAAAATCTGAAAAAAATTGAGCATAATACTTTTGATAATATCTCATTGCTAAATTAATTCTGAAGTGGCACGAGACCTACTCTTATATGAAATCTGCATTCTTTCGATTTTTTTCGTGCTTTTGAATTTTTACAACCATAGTTTGCAACGGAAAAATCTGGAAATGATACCTAATATGTGTCATGGTATCCGAAATGTGTTAGATTTTTTTTCAGAATTTTTAATTGTCAATATATAGGGAAAATGGGCCAAAAACTGGCATTTCGATTTTTCTCAATAACTACCCTTACAGATGAGATATGGGGCTAAAACTTGTCAGAGAGGGGTCTTTTTGGGTAGGCTATCAAATGGTTCAAGCTCGATTAAAATCCCGCCGAGGGCGAATTTCACCCGGCTATTTTCTTTTTCATAATTAGTGAACTTTGAGCGCGGGTATCTCGGAAATTATGCGAGATAGCGAAAAACTGAATCGAATCAATCTTGTGGTACGTTTTGTCAGCTTTAATTTTGTATGGAATGGTCTTATCGCTAGGACGCATAGTTTCCGAGATATCCGCGCTCAAAGTTCACTAATTGTGAAAAAGAAATTTTTGTCTCACGTATTTTGCCTTATTTGACTAGCTAACTCTTCTGCACAATTAGTGAACTTTGAGCGCAGATATCTCGGAAACTATGCGAGATAGCGAAAAACTGAATAGAATCAATCTTATGGCACATTTCGTCAGCTTTAATTTTGTATGGAATTGTCTTATCGCTAGGACGCATAGTTTTCGAGATATGCTCGCTCAAAGTTCCCTAATTGTGGGAAAGAACTCTTCAGCACAATTAGTGAACTTTGAGCGCGGACATCTCGGGAACTATGCGAGATAGCGAAAAACTGAATAGAATCAATCTTATGGCACATTTCGTCAGCTTTAATTTTGTATGGAATGGTCTTATCGCTAGGACGCATAGTTTTCGAGATATCCTCGCTCAAAGTTCCCTAATTGTGGGAAAGAACTCTTCAGCACAATTAGTGAACTTTGAGCGCAGATATCTCGGAAACTATGTGAGATAGCGAAAAACTGAATAGAATCAATCTTATGGCACATTTCGTCAGCTTTAATTTTGTATGGAATGGTCTTATCGCTAGGACGCATAGTTTCCGAGATATCCTCGCTCAAAGTTCCCTAATTGTGGGAAAGAACTCTTCAGCACAATTAGTGAACTTTGAGCGTGGATATCTCGGAAACTATGCGAGATAGCGAAAAACTGAATAGAATCAATCTTATGGCACATTTCGTCAGCTTTAATTTTGTATGGAATGGTCTTATCGTTAGGATGCATAGTTTCCGAGATATAAGCGGAAAACCGAAAAAGGGGATTTTTAGTATGTTTACCTCCTAACTAGTCGAAACAAAGTCCCAAAGTTAAAAATTGTGTTCTTTCCATTTCCCTCTACACACCACCCCCCTTATCAGCATTCATTGACTGAACTAATAGGTCATGATACTTTTACTGTCTTAAATTGCACCTATTCATCTTTGTGCAGTGACGGGGTCTAATATTTATGATGAGTAGACTGCTAGATCTTTATGGATTTATAGGAAAATCGTGTAGATGAAATACAAAATTGTTGCATACCTTGAGGGACGCTCTCGTGACGAAAGTCTTCCCGCACTGATCGCATCTGTGCGTTTCCTGGCCCGCGACCGGCCTCCCACGTTGCGGGACATCATTGCCAACGATAGCATCGTTGTTGTTGTTATCACTGTTTATGGTTACTCTTTCCGCGAGCTTATCGTCCTTCTGCAGCGTCCTCTTCGACCTCTCGACTTCCATATTAGCGAAACGATCGGCCTTATCGTTGGATTCGATCGTGTCGCAGAGTCTGCTAACCGGATGAGAGATTTCTGGCTTTTGAGGAGGATGGGACATAGTTTGACTGTAGTAGCTGGCTTTCCTGTTGATGTTCGGTTGAACATTCTCGTTGCTGATCAACGGAGGCCTCGTCGTTGTGGATACAATATTGTTCTGTGGTTGTAGAACTGTGTCGTTCACAGCGACATCGTTCACCATGGAGGGAACAGGTTCGACAGTTTGATATGGGATCTGTGGCGAATAAAATTCACGGGGTCTCGCTCCAGGTGCTGCATTAGCTTCTAACAGTCTTGGGCCAAGGTTATACTGAATCTCTCTGCTGGCTGGAGCTTCCACGCCGTAATAGTGCACCGAGGGTGCAGCAGCTTTTGCGAACGGAAGGTGAGGGTCGCAGGGGGCTGCTACCGGTTGCTGCACTTCCGGTGGACGCAGGCTCTCCCCGATCTCCTGTAACACGTGAAAATCAACGTTCTCCCTCAGTGTCAGCTTGTAAATAATCCTGCGTAAACTGTACTTGTTAAATGTCTGTGAAACTACGGTGAGAAGCAATTCGTTTTTATTTTTCTTTTGAAAAATCATTATCCGCGTGATTTATTAACCCTTTGCACTCGAATGGCGAGTCTGAGGCGCCACTAAAAATTCCTATATCATTATTCAAAACAGGTTTGACATTCTTAAATTTGTCTGTATTCTATAAATTGTAAAAAGCTCAACTGTTATATATAAGAAAACAGGTTCAATTTGATATGCACAATGTAAGAAAGATTATACAGAACAAAAATGATCTGGGTTGAAACAAATATCTTGATTTTGGAGTTGCCAAAGAGATTCCATGAAGCGGTTTTACATTTATTTTAGCTTGAGAAACGATTAATATTGCAATTCTGTTACAGACTCAATTTTTGCACCAATTCTAAATATTATCGGTTTTGCACTCAAGTTCAACCTTGTTAAAATAAATGTTCGCCTTCTTTAAGATCGATTTTACCCTTTCGCAAATCAATTTTACTCTACAGCAAGTAAAATTCAATCTTTTCCAAACAATTTCACATATCAAGAATATTTGAAATTAATTATTTGATTATTTGTCATTACTACGAGGGAAACATAAAACTCAATACATATGTACTTTCATCTTAAAAATTCATTAATACATATATCTACACACAGTTTTCATACATTACAAAGTTAATGAACTGGTAACTATTTTTAAATCAGTATCATAATGTAAATAGATAAAATCTTAAATTTCTCAACAATGAATTTACATTTGATTTGATTTTTTCAACAAAAACTTACTTAAACATACTTTGTTTGGAAAAGGTCGTAAAAGATTGATTTTTTGATTTGCAGAAGGGTGAAATTGATTTGCAAAAGGGTAAATTTAGAGTGCAGAACCATTAAAAATATAATATTGTGTCCAAGAATGATAGCATGATGAGTCTGTTATATTATTTGTTACAAATATTGGGTTGGCAAATAAGTTCGTTCGGGTTTTTACATTGGAATAAATCACAAAAACCGAACGAACTGATTTGCCAACCCAATAGTAATTGTAAGCAATAACATACAATAGTAGTGGGGATAAAAAAGTCACATCATCCGCATACCCGAAAGTCACATCAATCGCGGGAACACTGTATTCTTATAATATATTTCCTACATTTATCATTTTATTATATTTCTTCTTTTTAAACTCTCTTTTCAATCTTCCAAAATTAACGTAAATACTTCGAAAACCAATGTTAATGAATAGTAGATGCTAAATTAAAATAGACAGATTTGTAAATATTAGATATTGACACGAAATAAGAATACATATTAATTAAATTGAAGAATTGCTGTTGTCGTCGCCTCTTGTTGTATCCCTACTGTTTGCTACCAATAAAAACGAAGGTGTTATATCACTAAAAAAAGGAGGAACACAGATCCCAAGAAAAAAGAATGGCGGTTGTAATGAAGAGCGTGCAAAGACCTCAGCTCGCGGCCACCATTGTCTTATTACGACTAATCACTGTTATTTTGTATCACGTGAACTACACGGGTTACGATAATTGCTTGAAATTAGAGCGGCCAATGTAACGTGACTTTCGGAGGACTGCTCGACCGTAAAGTCAGACTTCTTGCTCGGCACCGTGACCCATAAGTAGACAGCGGGTTCGATGTATTTATGACAAAAATGAGTGTAATTTAAAACGGTAACAACAGCAGAAGAATTATTTGCAACCTATTAGGCACATTAAGCAAGAAAATAAATTTATATTTCGTTCCAGTTTGTTGAAATTCAGGTAGACAATTTTTATTTTGCATTAAGATTCGCTGTTTACCGACATGTTCCCTTACAAGAATGACAAGATCGATTTTATTTAGACTTTGTGCGGCTCCTATTGTAATACGTGCTCTACTCAAGATATGTATACAGTCATTTTTTATGAAATCATTTTTATTATTGCAATGTATGTAAAATAAAACATTTTGACCGGTGGTGGGTTTTGTATTAACCCCTTGCCGTATTTTAACGAGTTCCACTCGTCATGACGATTTTAAACAAAGCATAACAGCAGTGCCGTAACGAGGGCGTGGCAAAAGAGGCGCCCGCCACGGGCGCAACTGGGTTTGGGGCGCAAAACAAAGAATACCGATCCGGTTAAGGGTCGCTTGGACGCTTTTCAAATCTTGCAAAAAAAATCACGATCTCTCATTACAAAACACGTATCCAAATCTAGACATAGAATTAAGGATTTTCATAACAATGCCTGTAACAACAGCTCCCTGCAAACGTTCGTTTAGCAAATTAAAAATTGTAAAATCGTACCTTCGTTCTTCTATTGGACAAGAGCGATGAACAAACATGTCTACAATATCAATTGAAAAAGATGTTGCCAAAACATTAAATTATGACGATATAATAGATGTGTTTGCAACTGAAAAAACGAGAAAAATTACTTTATAAAATATGCTGAACTGTTTTATGTTTTTATTATATTAATTTAACATATACCTATGTTTTGTATTTCTTTTATTTTGTCGTCATTGAATATCAATAAAAATTTGTTCTTATTTAGGTTATAGATTATTTATTCATATTCATACAAATACCTTAACAAAGGGTCGTTCCATGCCAAAACGATCACTTTTTGCAGGCACCATCGTCGATTTTGTTCTAAATGAAATATATTGTAGTCCATGTGTGTGAAATTAAGGGGGGGTTTAAGTCATCATTTTGCCGGTTTCGAATTTTTTTAGAAATGGCAGGCCTTCAAAGGTTTCAATTTCTGTCCATTTCGGTGAAAACGTACCTCACTTACGAATTTTTATCTGGGGAACTGTTTGTCCGATTGAGCTACATTTTTTTTTGTTTTATTCGAAAAGGACTGGCCTATTACAAAATATTTTTCTCAACCCCGACAATCAACTTTATAATGTCGGAAAAATTTAAATAAATTTTTTTACGTTTTTTTTCGATGATGGGGCTGAGTGATTTAAATTTTGAAAAAAATATGGTAATATTCCTTGAAGTTTCCCCTTTAAAATGAGCCCTTGAAAAAGATGGTATCGTTATAATTGACGTCACAATGTGCTGGTAAAGTACGCCGTGTACCTCCGTTTCAGGTAGAGGCGAGTCGAGCGCAGCGCTATCGCAATATATTTCATTTAAAACAAAATCGACGATGGTGCCTGCAAAAAGTGATCGATTTTTTTGATGAGGGTATAATAGTATTTAATATATTGCATTTAGTAAAATTTAACTTGTTACATTAAAATGTTTAATTTTTTTGTCATTATTGGGTTACGGGGAGGCGCAAGTTAGACACTTGCCACGGGCGTTTCAGACTCTCGTTACGGCACTGCCTAATAAATATGAGTTAGTAAATTAATTGTGAAAATGTTAGGCCGTTATTAGACTAGGCCACTGGTGGGCAACTTGGTGGCGCAACTTGGTGGCGCCACCGAATTGAAGAGCTTTTATGAATCGGTAACTGGTGGTACCACCAAGCGTTCATTCCCGCTGTCGATGTAACGCTGTGTCGTGTTCTTATGTATTTTACGATAAATGTGGTGGTAATTTGAACGTCAATTGTTCATGTTTTCGCGATGCTGGTGGCGCAACTTGGTGGCTTTGTCTAATAGGCTACATTCAAATCAATACCCCGGCTGGTGGAGGCGCCACCAAATGTTGCCCGGCCGGTTGCCGATGCCGTCCACCAGATCGGCAACTATTTTTGGTGGCTCCACCAGTTACCGTAGTCTAATAGGTTACATTTGTTTCAATGCCCCACGACGTGCTGAGCCACTGGTGGCGCAACCGAGTTGCGCCACCAGTGGCCTAGTCTAATAACGGCCTTACTTGTCAAACTATTCGAGGTTATACGCGAAATTTCGTCACTTCCGCGTAACGCTAGAAAATTGTAACACCCTCAGCAAAGAAGTTCCACTTCAAAATTTTATAAAAAAAAAATTAAACCGACCTCGGAACGCACTAAAAAGTATGGAATAAGTTCCATTTAAGTTATGTGAATGCACACGAACTGAAATACAATACAATCTTTTCGGAGGCGGCGCAAAATTGAGAATTTTCGACACTGGAATTTACGAAAACCCTTAAATTCTTCTACATGCTTTCACATATCAATGTATCTTCTCTTCCCACCTACTGTGTGATTTCCAAGTCCACCATATTCCAATCAAATCACAATCAGCAACATCTGTCATTTGGAAAATTTTCAAATTTTTTCAGATATTCACACATAAATTAAATGGAAATTATTTCATACGTTTTAGTGCGTTTCGAAGTCGGTTTAAGTTTCCTTTATAAAATTTTTTTCTCCTTCATTTAATTAAATGAACTAAAATTCGAATTGTTCGCAATCAATATTTAAGCATTAAAATAAATGTAGCCATACAAAAGATATCAATTTTATTCTCTCTTCCACGACAATTGTGGAGATAAATACATTTTAATCACTGTAACTGGAAAGAAAACCAAGGGGTTAGAAATTAAAATCAATTTCTATTTCGCTCCAGTTTGCCGCAATTCAGGCAGAACATTTTTTTATGCGCGATTTATGATCATGACACGCGGCAGGAGGAGCGATGCAATTAAGTAAATCGCATATTCCGATCTAGCCCCAAAGACGAACGATCTCGCTCCTAAAGTTAATGGCTCGGCCAAGAGTTTTCCTATCCACCGAATTACACCAAGGTCTGGGAGATCTAATCAATGATCGTCCATCACCATCGGTGTTCTTATCGGCAACAATTTCGAATTAACTCGTAAAAAGGAGCTTAAACGCGCGGCGGCTGCATCCCGTGCGTTTCCGCGATCGTAAACCGTGTATATACGGCGCAGGAACGTCCGGTGTAGCAAACATACCCGATCTGTTCGATAATAACCGCGGATCGGATTCCCTCCAGATTCATATCTGTTATTAGCAATTTGTTTATCGTTCGTATTAACATCAACATTTTCCATGGTTAGTAGACTGTAGCACGCGCGTCCGCCCACAGCCTAACCGCCGCCATTTCGGATATCGTTTCAACTCTTTCGCGGAATTGTTTATGAGGTTCTCCACCTTCTTATCTTTTAATAACGGAAAAGTGGGTATCGGCGAATGAATTTTTCTTGAGCAACGGAACGCGCAAGTGATTTGCTTGAATTTCACCAATTATTTCTATCTAATACGCTCGAATTTCGCCGATTACTTTATCCAACTGTGATCTCGCGCTACAGACAAGCTAGATTGTCTACGCAGCGCGTTTCAAATGGCGAATCGCGCGCCAGGATAATTGGTACGGACGGTAGTTAGTTGGATAAACGTGAGAATTTCAGAGATTTGAGACTCCCGCGGCGCGGAATCTCGGGAGCATTGCTGATAGCTTCATCGGGGACTTCGATGAGTATAGTAAGTGTAAATAAGTATGGGCAATCGTATGTAGAAGATAATCGTATCTACAATATAAGACACTAAAAATATCAGAAGAATTTAAAAATACTGTAATATTCTTTTCAACCTATTATGCATGTTAAAAAAGAAAATAAATTTGTATCTCACTCCAGCTTGTTGTAATTCAAGTAGAAAATTTTTATTTTACATAAAGATTTGCTGCCTGAAATAACATATAACATATGTATATGAACGGGTGCAATTTAAGACACTAAAAATATTAGAAGAATTTAGAAATACTGTAATATTCTTTCCAACCTATTATGGATGTTAAAAAAGAAAATAAATTTGTATTTCACTCCAGTTAGTTCACTCCACAAAAATAAATGAGTGCAATTTAAGACACTAAAAATATTAGAATTTAAAAATACTGTAATATTCTCTTCGACCTATTGAACGTATTAAGAAAGAAAATAAATTTGTATTTCACTCCAGCTTGTTCACTGCACAAAAATAAATGGGTGCAATTTAAGACACTAAAAACATTAGAAGAATTTAAAAATAGTGTAATATTCTTTTCAACCTATTATGGATGTTAAAAAAGAAAACAAATTTGTATCTCACTCCAGTTAGTTCACTCCACAAAAATAAATGGGTGCAGTTGAAAACGGTAAAAGTAATTAAAAAATCCTGTAACATTATCTTCAACCTATTAAACATATTAAGAAAAAAACAAATTTCTATTTCACTTCCGGTTGTTCACTATACAAAAATGAATGGGTGCATGCCGTGCTCCCGCGAAGAGCCATGTCCAACACTTTGTCAAATATTTTCACCCAGTCCAGAACATTGTGTTCTTTCACTTTTCAATTCCCAGCTGACCAATCCTCGAATCGCATTTCAACGAAACCCAAATCATCGGGGAAACGATAATAATAATAATAATAATAATAATAATAATAAATAACCGGGTTCGAAGAAATCAGTGCATGTGGTTCGCTTTTGCAGACTCATTTAGCACAGGAGATTAATTCGATGCCGCCAGGTGATAAGACGTTTGCCATCAGCTGCTTATGGTCAGGCGATGTCTTCCTGATTAATGAAACTATCAGTTACACACGTTGCTCTTGTCTCGTTCTTTTCTCTTCGTTCATTTTCTTTCATTTTTGTTTCGAGTGCGCCGAGACGTGCAGTCTTTGCTTTCCTCTTTCCCTTAAAGTACTCGGACTGGGCCAATCTTCTCTTTCTTTACCGTCATGGATGCCTCGGATCGGCGTACCCGGGCTTCTTTCTCGCACTCTCTTTTTATCCACCGAATCATCGTATCGTTTCGATCCTGTTTCGAGGCGAGGTGCTACCAGCTGGCGCCTGCCAGCTGCGAATCTCAGCTTCGCACACGCAATCACGGGAGCAGTGGCGTTTTCTCTTTCGACACGTGCATCCTCGATATGCTCCAGATTTTTTCCGATCGCTTTACGACCTTGCGCAACCCCAACCATGTGTCTTCCAACGGACCATCCTACTGCAGTCGCCGAGGTCGGTCGTGATTCGAGGATCGCGCACCTGTTCGAGCGCACCGCGCTACCTGGCTACCGTCAGAAATGACTTTCTATGCACTTAATCGTTTCCCTCGGGCTCATTCTCCGCGTACATGTATGCAATTTATTAAACGACTCACAATGGTCACTTTGTGACATGGAAACATCGATGAAATTGATAAAATGTGGTCCCGGGAATCTAATTAAACCTTTAGCGCTCCTGTAGACTCAGAGTCGCTATTAAGGGGGTAGTATAGGCTCTATTTGTAACAAGAAAATTACTAGAATCTTACTAGAAAAAGGGGTTGAAACATGGGTTTGCGCGCTGTCGGTTTTCGTCCTTATTTCAGAAAATTTTGGGCTGAGTGAGGGCTTATTCTAAAGAGGAAGGTTAGACGCGCTGCGCCCTGGTTACGAGGTTAACGAGATTATGTTTATAACTAATAGTATGAGGGCCCAAAGTAGAGAAAAAGTCTAGGAAAAAAACCAGCACATTTCAATGCATTTTTCTGTCTCCAAAAGACTTTTTGACTTATGAGATGACCAGGGCGCAGTGCGTTGAACCTTCCTCTTTAGAATGAGCACTCACCAAGCCCAAACTTTGCTCAAATAAGGACAAAAACCGACAGCGCGCAGACCCACTTTTTCGATCGGAAATCTGGTAAGATTCTAGTTATTTGCTAGATATTTGCTATTTACTAGGATCTTACTAGATTTTGGGTCCGAAACATGGGTCTGCGCGCTGTCGGTTTTTGTCTTTATTTGAGCAAAGTTTGGGCTTGGTGAATGCTCATTCTAAAGAGGAAGGTTCAACGCACTGCGCCCTGGTCATCTCATAAGTCAAAAAGTCTTTTGGAGACAGAAAAATGCATTGAAATGTGCTGGTTTTTTTCCTAGACTTTTTCTCTACTTTGGGCCCTCATACTATTAGTTATAAACATAATCTCGTTAACCTCGTAACCAGGGCGCAGCGCGTCTAACCTTCCTCTTTAGAATAAGCCCTCACTCAGCCCAAAATTTTCTGAAATAAGGACGAAAACCGACAGCGCGCAAACCCATATTTCGAGCCATTTTTCTAGTAAGATTCTAGGTATTTTCTAGTTACAAATCGAGCCTATACTACCCCCTTAAGGGGGAAACTGGCTCTGCATCCGGGAGGACCTCTGTCTTCATGGGGAAATCTATGCTAATGTGAATGAAATCACGCGCCTGGATTTTTTTGACCTTATACGAGCATATTTTGAGCTGCACAAAGGTTCATTTGATAGAAGAGGGTTCATTACAGGGCGCTCTTCTCGTCATATCAGTCAAAAAAGTCTCTTTGAGACAGAAAAATACATTGAAATCTGCGGTTATTTTTCTAGATTTTTTCTCTACTTTGGGCACTCATATTATTAGATATAAACATAATCTCGTTAAATCATGAGAAGAGTGCCCTGTATTTAACCTTCCTCTACAGAATGAATCCTCACCCAGCTCAAAATATGCTCAAATAACGACAAAAAATCCAGGCGCGCAAACCCATGTTTCGACCAAAAATCTAGTAAGATTCTAGTTATTTTCTAGTTACAATCCGAGGGTATAGTTCCCTAAGGATGTTCTGGAGGTACAATGGGAGACAAAAGTACAAGAAATTCGAAATCCATCAATATACTGGCAATGAAAGCTATTCACGAGTATATTTTGCATTAAACTTTTGCGAATACTGTACCCTCTGTAGCTATATTCAGTGGTCTACGCTTGTCGCGTTTCCATGCTAGTGAGAGACAACACGATAAATTTGACGTTTTGTAACAGTTTATAATTGTTTTGTTCTGTAACTGTTCAGTGAATCCTAATAAATTTTGGACATAATTAATTACATAATTTTTACTACGTATGAAAAAAAAAACTGGAGTTTCTAGTTGCGTTTTATCAAGGTTTAAATAGGGTTTGCAGTGGAATCTTATGAATTCTCCATAAGAAGACGTGTTAAAATATGCAAACTTTAAGTTGCTATAATTCTTAAACGGTGCAGTGAATCGAACCCAAACTTTGGTAATTGCATTAATTTAGTAAGAATTATATCTTGTCAAATTTTCAAAAATTTTGTTGCGTTTTTATATACCTCCAGAACATCCTTAAATATTGCCGTGTCATTATTCGAAATATTGTTTACGTTATTGAGATAACAGGGACCGATCTAGCTCTTCCGCCAATGTGGTCAACAATAATGTTTACCGTCCAATTTACATTTAAGTATGAGGTGTTATAGGTGTTTGTTGAAAAATGAGAGCCGAAGAATTTTGTACGTAATATCCATACAAAGCAGTAACAAAACAATATATATATACACATAATTCTAATTATTTTTACAGTCTGAATTTGCACCAATTCATTTTTATAAAATCGACAAATTTTCTTTCTTAATATGTTGAAAATAATATTACAGAATTTTTAAATTCTTCTAATATTTTGAGGTTCTTCTGGTGGCAAATTCATAACAAATAGGGATGAATTCTGCTTCGAGCACCAAATCTCTTCAACGACAAGTATTGGGAATAGTTTAAAAAAATATCATTTACACATTAGGTAGTAAGGGATTACAAGTGGAGACGAAATTCTGCTTCGAGCACCAAATCTCTTCAACACCAAGATTCATATTTATCGTTTACAATAAAGAGTTTTATAATAACATCACAATATTTGTTTAAAGTTGAAAAATATGTTTTTTTTTCAAAGCCATGTTTTTCAAAAACTGTGCGTATAGGAGAAAAATTAAGGACAGATTCGGAATCAGCGCAAAAAACTCTATAAGAAGGACCCAACAGTATATTGAAATCATAAAAAAAGTTGAAATTTGTTGGACAGTGTAATCAGCGAATTACCACTCGTGAAATGGCAGAGTGTCTAAAAGTATCGAATTCGATCATTCATGCGCATTCGGTGCTGCAAAAAAATGCCAAGAAAGTGATGCTCTGTTGCTGGTGGGATTAGAAGGGGGAATTGTGTACTACGAGCTGTTACCGCATAACCAAACCATCAATTCCGATTAGTATTGTAGTCAGCTGGAGAATTTGAAGAAAGAAATTGATCAGAAGCGTCCAGAACTAGTGAATCGTAAAGGTTTGGTCTTTCACCAAGCCAACGCTAGACCACATGTATCTTTGGCTACCGGGCAAAAGTTGTTAGAGTCCTGACTTAGTACCTTCGGACTACCATCTTTTCCGCTCCTTGCAAAATTCGCTTGACGGAATAAAATTTCAATTCTTTGGAGGACTGCAAAAAGCTCCGGCAGAAGTTTCGTCGATGATAAACCAAGAACGTTTAATGCGAGGGGAATAATGAAACTTGCCAAAAGATGGCGAAACGTCATCGACGAAAATGGTGCACATATCATTGAATAAACTAAATTGTAAGTACAATTTTTCGCGGTTTCAATTTACCCGAAAAATCGGCGGGAACTTCCCGAACGACCCAATACGTAACTTATATAAGTTACATCTTCTATATAGATGTTATAAATGCAACACATTCGACAAGTTACAATTTCTCGTTGCACAAAACTGTAGAATCTCGACGAAATATTTGTATCGAAGCTGGACAAATAGAGCAGAACTGGCAATACACCGAGAGATGGGCGTCATTAACGGCTCTGAACGAGCGAAACGGGAAATGTAACAGGAAGTGCAGCTTCAGACCACCGCCGTGTCAAACAATTATCATCGTGCTAGAATTCGATTGATGATCTCGTGTCAATCGAACCGTAGACAAGCAGGAAAATATTGAGATGCTATCGATGGGGACGCGTTTCGCGTCTTTATTTAGACTCGCAGATCCCGCGCGCGTAAAATGTATTAGATCTTTCATTTAGATCAGCGTCATCGGGTTCTTATCGATCGATCCAGCGTGCCGGACGCGGAACAGCGAATGCTACTTATCCAGAAAATATGTACAGAGGATAGGCTGTTTGTTTCTGAACGGAAAGGGGTCCAGTTGAAGAGCCGCCAGCTAGGACCCACTTACTCTTCGTCGACCTTTCACCACAAACGAAAGCATGGACCACAGAACCAGCCATGGTCGATGCACATATTTAGTTATATTTTTCTTTCTCACTGTTGGGAAAAGTAAGCGTAACTCTAGAAGTATGTTCTCTGCTGTTGTATGCGTGAGTTGGTATAAATACACTGGTACACGTACCACATACATACCACAAAATACGCTACTAACTTTTATATGTATAATATACTAAAAACTAAATGACTCGTTCAAACCACTTATTATTTCTAGAAAAATTGACTTTCAGTGTGGGCAAAATGATAAGGCACTTTGAGTATGAAATAAAAGTGTTCGAGTTCAACAAAATTACACAGTTTGTAGTCCAGTCAACGAAAAGTTGTAGAGGGAAATGGAAAGATCACAATTTTAAACTTTGGGTCTTTGTTTGGACTAGTTAGGAGGTAAACATACTAAAGGTCCCCTTTTTCGGTTTTCCGCTTGTATATCGGATACTATGCGTCCTAGCGATAAGACCATTCCATACAAAATTAAAGCTGACAGAATGTGCCACAAGATTGATTCGATTCAGTTTTTCGCTATCTCGCATAGTTTCCGAGACATCCGCGCTCAAAGTTCACTAATTGTGCTGAAAAGTTAGAGTCAAGTAAGGCAAAAATTTCTTTACACAATTCATGAACTTTGAGCGCGGATATCTCGGAAACTATGCGTCCTAGCGATAAGACCATTCCATACAAAATTAAAGCTGACAAAATGTACCATAAGATTGATTCTATTCAGTTTTTCGCTATCTCTCATAGTTCCCGACATATCCGCGCTCAAAGTTCACTATTCGTGCAGAAGAGTTCTTTCTCACAATTATTGAACTTTGAGCGCGGATATCTCGGAAACTATGCGTCCCAGTGATAAGACCATTCCATACGAAATTAAAGCTGACAAAATGTGCCACAAGATTTATTCAATTCAGTTTTACGCTATCTCGCATAGTTTCCGAGACATCCGTGCTCAAAGTTCACTATTCATGCAGAAGAGTTCTTCCTCACAATTAGTGAACTTTGAGCGCGGATATCTCGGAAACTATGCGTTCTAGCGATAAGACCATTCCATACAAAATTAAAGCTGACAAAATGTACCACAAGATTGATTCTATTCAGTTTTTCGCTATCTCGCATAGTTTCCGAGATATCCGCGCTCAAAGTTCACTAATTGTGCAGAACAGTTCTTTCTCACAATTATTGAACTTTGAGCGCGGATATCTCGGAAACTATGCGTCCCAGTGATAAGACCATTCCATACGAAATTAAAGCTGACAAAATGTGCCACAAGATTTATTTAATTCAGTTTTTCGCTATCTCGCATAGTTTCCGAGATATCCGCGCTCAAAGTTCACTAATTGTGCAGAACAGTTCTTTCTCACAATTAGTGAACTTTGAGCGCGGATATCTCGGAAACTATGCGAGATAGCGATAAGACCATTCCATACAAAATTAAAGCTGAGAAAATGTACCACAAGATTGATTCTATTTAGTTTTTCGCTATCTCGCATAGTTTCCGAGATATCCGCGCTCAAAGTTCACTAATTGTGCAGAACAGTTCTTTCTCATAATTAGTGAACTTTGAGCGCGGATATCTCGGAAACTATGCGAGAGAGCGAAAAACTGATTCGAATCGATCTTGTGGCACATTTTGTTAGCTTTAATTTCGTATAGAATGATCTTATCGCTAGGACGCATAGTTCCCGAGATATAAGCGGAAAACCGAAAATGGGGACTTTCAGTATGTTTACCTCCTAACTAGTTCAAATAAAGTCCCAAAGTTAAAAATTGTGTTTCTTCCATTTCCCTCTACAACTTTTCATTGACTGGACTACAAGGTTTATTTGTTCTTTGTTGAATTGTCCTTTCAACAACTCGATTCAAATTCACCGTTTACAATAAAGGAGTAGCTCAAGGTGGCCTTTATAAATATTTGTAAAAGGATTGGAAATATTTCTTCACGAGAGCAAAGCTTGGCAAGGATTTAGCATGGATTTGGTATGGAATTTGTCAACAAGTTTTGGTGGAAATGGCGACCAAATTCCATCACCAAATCTCTTCAACAACAAGATTCGAATTTACCATTTACAAAAATGAAATCCAAGGTGGCATTTACACAATATCGATAAAGAAGGAATACAGAAAAGAAACTGATGATTATATCGTATGTTAATCTTGAAGCTAACTTTCTTTTTCAAGCATTTATTTCATATATTAATTAAAGGTAATTTAATGGAAGACGAGAGCAAGGGGAAATATTTCGCGCGGGTCCTGAACGATGCATAAATTCTGCTCGATGCGCTGATGCTTTGCAACACTGAAACGAGGACGATCTCGAACACCAGGAGACGGGTAAGCGTTACGCAATGGCTGGAGCTTGTTCGAGAGATCATCAACCGCGAGCTGCAGAGAAATGAAGAGAGAAAGAGAGCCGGGGAGAGAGGAATGTTTGCACGTAATCTCAAACTGTAAAGGGAGCCCGAAGGAAAAAGTAGATTGAATAGTTTTCTACGAAATCCGCTATCGATATAGACACCGACATGAAAATGGCTACTTTCACCTGGATCAATTACTAATCGACGGGCTGCGGATATTTATACAATTGCACAAAACCTCTAATGAAATATAATTTCATCGATTTTCCATTTCCTCGTGGCGCAATGCGGTCGCCGACAAACGCTTAATTTTATGTGTACGGATTTATAAATCGCCCGCGAAAATCGAACTGTCTATCTTCGATAGACTCGTAATTTTTCTTCCAGAGCAAATACACACACGTAGAATCAACAAAAATAGTCTTCGCACACATCGTTAGAACGGAATAACTTTCTCAAAATCAGCTCAAACCAACAATTCATTTATTGGTTCAAACGTACAAGAAAAAAACTGCGAAAACACCAAAACTTATTTCTTACAAATTTTCTGTGTGGAGCTATATTATTATTCAAATTTTTTAAAATATGTTTCGTGTTTCGCGGGTTGTAATGCTGTGAAACTATACAAAAAAGATCGTACGCAACGTTGGAGATGATTTATTTTGGTTTAAGTTCATACAACAACTTTTTATTTGATCGAAGCTACCAGGTTTCGCTAGACAAGGAGTTAGATAATAATATATAATTCCACCATTTTTTGTATTTTTATATGACAAAAAAAAATGAAAATTAGGTAAATGGTAAAAAAATGTTACATAAACAAATGGTTCTAAACAAATGGTTCTAAATAAATGGCTCTAAATAAATGGTTCTAAATGAATGGTAAAAATAAATGGTTCGAACTAAACGGCTCTAAATAAATGGTTCAAAATAAGTGGCTCTAAATAAATGGTAAAAATAAATGGTTCTAAATAAGTGGCTCTAAATAAATGGCTCTAAATAAATGGTTCCAAATAAAAGGAAAAAATAAATAGTTCTAAATAAAAGGGAAAAATAAATGGTTCTAAATGAAAGGTAAAAATAAATGGTTCTAAATAAATAGCTCCAAATAAATGACTCTAAATAAATGGCTCTAAATACATGCTTCTAAATAAATGGCTCTAAATAAGTGGCTCTAAATAAATGGTTCTAAATGAATGGTAAACATAAATGGTTCTAACTAAATGGCTCTAAATAAATGGTTCCAAGTAAATGGCTCTAAATATATGGTTCTAAATAAAGGACTCTAAATAAATGGTTCTAAATGAATGGTAAACATAAATGGTTCTAAATGAATGGTAAACATAAATGGTTCTAAATGAATGGTAAACATAAAGTGTTCTAACTGAATGGCTCTAAATAAATGGTTCCAAATAAGTGGCTCTAAATAAAAGGTTCTAAATAAATGGCTCTAAATAAATGGTAAAAATAAATGGTTCTAAATAAAAGGAAAAAATAAATGGTTCTAAATTAAAGGGAAAAATAAATAGTTCTAAATAAAAGGTAAAAATAAATGGTAAAAATAAATGGTTCTATATAAATGCTTCGAAATAAATGGTTCTGAATAAATGACTCTAAATAAATGGTTCTAAATAAATGGTAAAAACGAATGGTTTTAAGCTACAGGGTTGCACAGGCAGACTTTTGAGACGAGCTGTACGCGCTGTGAACACTCCTTTAAACAAGTTGTTTAATCGATAGCCTTAGGTGGTCCATTCTATGTATAAATACAGTCTATATTCCAGCCATAAAAGCCTGGTCGATTCCGAGCGATTTACACGGCAGTAAAACCGTGACGTGGACGTTGATTTGAAAATATGATCGCAATCAAGCAACTACTTTACACATTTCCGGAAACTTGGAAATCGTCTCGTCGTCCGACGAGTCTTGCGTTCCGCTAGTTTGCATGGATTTTAGTTTAATTAGCTGTGGGAAATACATCGCGGATACTCGAAGCCGTTAATTTTTCTGCATAAATCGAACAGCTGACATTTCCACGATCGTAAACGAGGAATACCGCGCCGCGGATCGTTAAAATTACAACTCCACCCAATTATTAGGTCAGATCGTTTCCATTCCCTCGAAGGCGCATTCGATTCTCTCAACGACAAACCGGTATTGACACCCGAGCCTTCGTAGAATCCATATTCATACTTGCAACAATATATCATCGATACACAACCCGTTACCAGACAAATTGATCGGTTTCATCTTCTATAAATATCTTGCTCGGTCTCCTCGAAATGGCGACACGTTCCTTGCGCCGTCACACATTCAAATTGACTCTCTGCACTCCTCTGTTGCGACGACATTTTTCAATTGCGTTGTATTTAGACAGCGGATTTTATCCATTTATTTTGAAAATTTATTTTTCTTCCTTGAAACTACCACAGATTCGAAGATTAAAGTCTTCTTTTTAGAATGGCTCCTTAAAAATTGTTTAAAAATTGATTTTCTAAACTGTGTTATATGTATTTCATAATATTAATCCGTTTACTTAAATAAGCAACGCATAAATCTCCGAAAAATCTTCGATATTTCAACAGCGATCATTTCGTAGCAACAAACATTAGAAAAATGAACCAGGACTCATTTTCAAGCTTAAAGCTTCCACTCTCGCAGGCCAGAGTTCATTTTCTTCTAAAATATTTCTACAAGATGTAATCGATGGGAAACTGAAGACCGATTTTTCCGGAAAAATATTACTAATCCAAACGGCTCTGAAAATTTTTGATATTTTTTTCTTGTCGATGAAATTGCTACAGATTCGAAGATTGAAGTCTCCTTGTTAGAATGACTCCTTAACAATTGATTAAAAATTGATGTCTTAAACTGTGTTGTATGTATTTTATAATATTAATTCTTTTACTTAAATAAGCAACGCATAAATCTCCGAAAAATCTTCAATATTTAAACAGCGATCATTTCGTAGCAACAAACATTAGAAAAATCAACCAGAAATCATTTTCAAGCTTAAAGCTTCCACTCTCGCAGGCCAGAGTTCATTTTCTTCTAAAATATTTCTACAAGATGTAATCGATGGGAAACTGAAGACCGATTTTTCCGGAAAAATATTACTAATCCAAACGGCTCCGAAAATTTTTGATATTTTTTTCTTGTCGATGAAATTGCTACAGAATCGAAGATTGAAGTCTCCTTTTTAGAATGACTCCTCAAGAATCGATTAAAAATTGATTTTTTAAAGTGTATTATATGTATTTCATCATATTAACCTGTTTACTTAAATAAGCAACGCATAAATCTCCGAAAAATCTTCAATATTTAAACAGCGATCATTTCGTAGCAACAAACATTAGAAAAATGAACCAGGACTCATTTTCAAGCTTAAAGCTTCCACTCTCGCAGGCCAGAGTTCATTTTCTTCTAAAATATTTCTACAAGATGTAATCGATGGGAAACTGAAGACCGATTTTTCCGGAAAAATATTACTAATCCAAACGGCTCTGAAAATTTTTGATATTTTTTTTCGTCAACGAAACTGCACGTAGTATTATAAAATTAGCGGCATATCTCTCATTCAAAGCTTCAATCTTTAAATCTGTGGCGTTTATAACCACAAACAAAATTTGTCAAAGTTTCTACAGACGTTTGAATGTATTTTCGAGAGAAGAAAGTGTCTTCAGTTTCGCTACATCATACAAAAGATTGTCAGAATGAAATGACTGATGCCTTGCAAAAATCTTCAGGCTTTACAATGAATCCAGTTTTATCGTCATACTGTTTTTTCCAACGAAATTATCACGGTTTAAAATATACATACATATTGTATTGTGAAATAGGGCCGAATTTTTTTATCCAAGCAATCAATTTTAATGAAAAAAAAAAGATATTTTGTTCAATGATCTTTTGCCGGAAAAGAATAAATAAGACAATATTTTATCGATTAAAGTTCATTGCTCGAATAAAGAAATTCGTTTTGATCTCGCTTTGAAATACCGAAATTACTTTCTTGCCAACCCACAATATCTTGTATTACAAACAATGTGTGAATAACAAATGTTATTCCCGGCTGTTTCTACTCTTCATTTCCCAGGACCAATTAATCCGGCCTTTGATAACAAAAGGATTGCCTGCGGCTTATCAAATATCATCAAACGAATTAAACAATGGGTCATTGAATTGTTAGCGTAAGAGGCAGTTCGTAGCGTGGCTCGTTTTGAAACCAATTTTAAGGAATGAGAAATGAAAAACTATTAGGACAAATTAGTCGTTGCGGAGCGTGACGTAACAGCGTTTAAGGTTGGGTCTAGCCCGATACCGTTCTCTTATTTGTGAGAAAATTCAGGGGAAGAAGTGTGTTGAGAAACAGATTAACTGATACATTGTGGTACGAATTGCAACATGATGTAGCACGATGTAGCAACTCATGATAAAAGAAACATACGTAGTTTTACCTCGCAAGCGAACATTACACAAATTACAGGGATTCGTGTAAATTGGGAAGGATACCTAAGGTGTCAGTTATTCTCGCAAAGTAGAAATAATGTTGCGATAATGATCTATGAAAAGAGCACCGAGAGACCCGATTCAAACTACAGTAAATTCTCTATAGATGCGAACGCATCGGGGGGATTTCTTCGCATCTTTCGATCGTGGTCCTACTTTTTTTCGAGCTTCAATGCTTCAAAGGCCGAGCCGAACCTAGAGAAGGACAGCGTGTGTAAAGCGAGACCACGCGCGGGCCTTTGAACTGTGCCGGCGACCAGAGATGGGCAGATTCGTATTCGTAAATTCGAATCCGAATTTGATTCACAGCACCTTAACGTGTCAATCCGAATACGAATACATTCGTATTCAAAAGTGTGAATTCGAATAGATTCATATTTGCAAGTGTGAATCCGAATACGAAATTTGGATTCACACCTATGAATCCGAATTCGAATCTATTCGGATTCACACCTATGAATCCAAATCATTTCGGATTCACATCTATGAATACGAATCCATTTGGATTCACACTTGGATTCACTGAAAAATTCAATTCAAAAGGCCAATTTTGGGTGTTAGCGAATTTTCGGATGTATATTTATTGGCGTCAAACTATGTAATTGACCCGAAAATGAATTTCCTACTATTTGGAGCCCCAAGTCGAATGCGACTGGTCCCAGGTTTGAGGAGTCCATAAATAGTTAAAAATCGTGATTTTATGGCCATAAACGCTAAAAATATCTGCTAATTTATCGTAACAAATTTGTATTATGAACAAGTTTATCAACCTTTCAACCAAGTTAGCGTTTTTATTATTTACTAGTGAGTTTACTAACCAAATGTTTCACGAAAAACAGAAAATGCGGAAAGGAAAGCTAGATGTCACAAAATTTTGCGTTGCTTTTTATTTTGTGTTTGTTTTTTTTTTACAGTTTGGAGGTGCTTCGAAGTCACCCCATCATTCACAAAATTTTCAAGAAATACAATACCCCACTGCCGTCGAGTGCGCAGGTTGAGAGACTATTTTCATATGCGACGATGGCGAACACACCAAAATCAAATCGGCTAAGTGACGAGAAGTTTGAACAACGTGTGGTTTTGCGAGCAAATGCTTCATCCTAATAATAAAAACCCCCAATTCATTTTCCTTGTTCAGTAACTTTTCCTTTCTTCATTTTTTCATGTTTCAACAAGATCAATAAAAATTTAGTAGTTGTATTATATATTATTGAGGTACTTACTTGAATTTATTTGAATTGAATTATTTGAATTTGAATTTTATAATAAACTTATTCCACAGATACAGCCTTATGATCTCATTTAGACCCTACGAAAGCCTCTATATTAAATTAAATGACCATCTTATTCAACTTCCAACCTTTGAACGTTCGCCGAATTACAAAAACGTATAAATATTACCGTATAAATCATACGGTAAAATAAAAAAAAAATAAATAAAAAAAAACAAACACAAAATAAAAAGCAACGCAAGATTTTGTGACATCTAGCTTTCCTTTCCGCATTTTCTGTTTTTCGTGAAACATTTGGTTAGTAAACTCACTAGTAAATAATAAAAACGCTAACTTGGTTGAAAGGTTGATAAACTTGTTCATAATACAAATTTGTTACGATAAATTAGCAGATATTTTTAGCGTTTATGGCCATAAAATCACGATTTTTAACTATTTATAGACTCCTCAAACCTGGGACCAGTCGCATTCGACTTGGGGCTCCAAATAGTAGGAAATTCATTTTCGGGTCAATTACTTAGTTTGACGCCAATAAATATACATCCGAAAATTCGCTAACACCCAAGATTGGCCTTTTGAATTGAATTTTTCAGTGAATCCAAATGGATTCGTATTCATAGATGTGAATCCGAAATGATTTGGATTCATAGGTGCGAATCCGCATAGATTCGGATTCGGATTCATAGGTGTGAATCCAAATTTCGTATTCGGATTCACACTTGCAAATATGAATCTATTCGAATTCACACTTTTGAATACGAATGTATTCGTATTCGGATTGACACGTTAAGGTGCTGTGAATCAAATTCGGATTCGAATTTACGAATACGAATCTGCCCATCTCTGCCGGCGACTGCGACTCTCCGCGTCTCTTTCTTTTCTATACGCTGTCCTTCTTTGCGCCCGAAACTTTCATCGTCAATTAAACCACTAAATTCTGTTTAAATTATATCGTGTTTGGTATCATTTTAATCAGAAAAATGCCAGAAATAAGGTAGTGAAAGTCCCATAACAGAATCATGGAAAATGAAGAAGATAGACTGTTGGTGTAACGTTATGATGACTCACGGGCGTTTGAACTGTGCCGACGACTGCGACTGCAAACTTTGCATTCAATTTATCTAGTCATCTGTTTCCGCATTAGGCTCGGAATTTGTCGTCAACTTTCCGTGATAAACTCCTAGCAAAATACGAGTACAAACATTTTGTTCGTAAGAGGCAACGAAACCTCGAAGGATGGGTACAGCTATCGGTCGCGATCGGCAGTGTGAAAGGATACCTACTGCTACTGGTAGGATTAGTAATACGATACGACGAGATCCATGCGACGTGACGTAACAATACGAAACCATGGATCAAGAGTAATTGGATCCGGTCGATTATCGAACAAATTCGAACGAAAGGAAGAGAGAGAGAGAGAGAGAGAGAGAGAGAGAGGGCGAGATTTCTGCAACACGAAAACTAGACCTCGGATGTCTACATATACATTTACGGCTTACTCAACTCTACAAAACTGTACTCGAAACTTCGATAACGTTCCCACATCATTTTTATGCAATCTCAAGTGTTTTGCGTAAGAAAATTTTTAGAAAAAATTCGCACACGTGACCAATCATATATCTTTCGTATTGGGTCTTCAGAATATTGAATTGTTATACTCATACCGCCACTTTCCAACTTATTTGTTCCAGGCTCCACGGTGTGCCCCGCGCCAAAAAAACCATGATCCGAAGGTCATACAAAAAAGTTTATTAAATAAAAAAGATGCCCCTACTTATTTGAAACTAAACAAAGGAAAAACTATCAAGATTCATCATTGGAGTCCTGAGATATTTCATTTTATGTAAACTCAAAAAATGATGGCTTTTTGCAATTATCTTGAAATCAAGGCCGAGACAAAAAAAGTGATAGGGGTAAAAGTTGTTCCATTTGGGGTCCTCTACAGCTGGTCAACGTTTGGCCGTTTAAAAATGGAAAACCCTATATATAGATTTACAGTACCAGTGAGAAATATGATAACTCTAATTCGCCCATTCCAAATCAAGTGAATGTCAAAGGCTATGTATCCTTTAAAAATATTGTTATTTAGAGATCAATTTACCGAGGCCATCATTTGCATTATTTGGCAGCGTTATTTGCATTATTAGAAGCATAAGCTGCGCATGTAGACTTGAGTCCAAATAAGAATGTACTTACTAGCCGACGAATTTGAGACTCTCCTGCGCATCTCACTATGAACGGAACTCGTTCATTGGCTAATCCCCCTACTCGTACTTCGCCGACCACGCGATCATTGGCTGATGACATCAATTTTATGGCTGATCCGCAACGACTTGAGCAGAACAAGTACATTCTTATTTGGACTCGAGCATAGCTATTTTCATAAATCTGGGAATAATGCAAATTACGCCTCGTAACCTTAACAATAGGATTTTCGAGGGCGACTGCGGCCTGGAATGATCTTTTATCTACTGCTTCTGACAACTGAGAAACCCCATCGCTTGCATTATCGAGAAATGAGAAGGCGCATCCCGTGCAATCATGGAAACGAGAATGAGTCGTTAAGATCGGTAGGATTGGTTGGGCAAAGAGGAAACTGAAACCGAAATACTCGCGTCTCCTAAATTTTCTCTTTCTCTTTCGTCGAAGTCGAACACACGAATCGAAAGACAGCCACGCGACCCAGATTTTATTCCGCAAGTATGCAAATCCGCATGGCTCCGTTGCGACTCGGTGTTCGCGAGTCCAACCGTATTTTTCTGGATGCGTCCAGACCTTGCAATCGGATATCGAAGGCCGATCTGTTTACCAGGTAAACAGTGTTCCGAATGGATCGCCAACTTGAAATAGAAATCCCCGACCTCGGGTCTCGCTTCGAGCGACACGCGATATTTCGAGAATGGCTGCCGGGCAGTTCTGTCCGATTTTGAAACATTAATCGTTACCATCTAACAAGAACCATGACGTTCTAGCTACTAGGTTAGCCTCTCACTTTCTACATGTTGCTCTACATGCTGTACATAAACGAAGTGCCGTGTACGATAAGGGGGAACTACAGGGTGTCCCAAATGTGATGTACTTAATTGAAATGGGAGGTTCCTGAGACCATTCTAAGAGACATTTTCCTTTGCACCAATGTCAACTGCGGCTTTGTTTAGGAGTTATTAACGAAAAACACGGACCAATCAGAGCGCGCCCTGGGCGGCCGCGCCACACCGCGCCGACAAGCGAGTGTCGGTGGTACACCGTGACATCGCAACGAACAAAAGTTTCTCGATTATGTGAATGCTCTCCGATTTCAATGAGCTTTGGATATGTGGTCAAGATCATTATTCTGAACAACATTTCTCTTTCAACTTTTTGGCGATCGGCTTTAGTTTACGAGATTATCGCGAGAAACTTTACTTGTAAATCTATGGGATCGATGTACTACTAGCTCCTATCCGATTTCAATGAGCTTTGGATATGTGGTCAAGACCATTATTCTGAATAACATTTCTGTTTAGACTATTTGGCGGTTGGCTTTAGTTTACGAGATTATCGTAAAAAAAGAGAAGAAGCACAGAAACTGATTGTATTAAAAACTCACGTATTCAGCCGTAAATCCATTTGCTGCTTCGAAATGTGTGTCTTGAAATTTCTCCACACTCACAATCATTGTTCACATTTGTCAACACATAGTTATGCACTAATAATAATTGCCATATCCCTTGTACTGCTGCACAAATCACAACAATCAGGTAATGCAATCACTAGACCGCGGATTTCATGTATTTGTAGCAAACATGAGTAGTTGCATTTTAATACAGTAGAGAGATTAAAATAATTTCAAAACACCATAGTATTATTTTCAACTTCTTAAAATGATCACAGTGAGAATCAAATATCTGTCTGGCTCCTGTCCCTTGTAATAGCGGCAGCCAACATTAATGTTGCATAAAGATCCGTAGTCTAGTGATTAGTTTAAATATTACTATCAAAAACACAGTTAATAGCAACCGTTAGCTTTGAATTGACAAGTCTTTGGAGATGTTCTCTCTACCGCGGCTCGAACGACACTGATTTTCCGCAAGATTTTTCTAAAGAATTTAGGGAGGGCATTTAGAGTGTCGAAATTCGAAATGCACGCTGTAGCACGAGAACGACGGGACGGTTGGACGAAAAACAGGATACGAGAAGGACCGCTGTAAGCTTTGTGGCAAACACATGTTTAGTTTTTCCTGTAGATTGGTACGCAGAGTCGATGGGTAACCGTTCGAAAACGTCGTCTGTCCTTCTTTTAGAAAGTTTCTTAAGGAAGGTATAGGACAATAGGGATGCTACGCTGACCTGACATTTTTACCCCTTGCTGGGTAAAAGGACGGATGACGTTTTCGAACAGTTACCCATCGACTCTGCGTACCAACCTGCAGGAAAAACTAAACATGTGTTTGCCACAAAGCTTACAGCGGTCCTTCTCGGATCCTGTTTTTCGTCTAACCGTCCCGTCGTTTTCGTGCTTCAGCGTGCATTTCGAATTTCGACACTCTAAATGCCCTTCCTAAATTCTTTAGAAAAATCTTGCGGAAAATCAGAGTCGTTCGAGCCGCGGTAGAGAGAACATCTCCAAAGACTTGTCAATTCAAAGCTAACGGTTGCTATTAGCTGTTTTTTTATAGTGATATTTAAACTAATCACTAGACTGCGAATGTTTATGCAAAATGAATGTTGGCTGCCGCTATTACAAGGGACAGGAGCCAGACAGATATTTGATTCTTACTGTGATCATTTTAAGAAGTTGAAAATAATACTATGGTGCTTTGAAATTATTTTAATCTCTCTACTGTATTAAAATGCACCTACTCATATTTGCTACAAATGCATGAAATCCGCAGTCTAGTGATTGCATTACTTGATTGTTGTGATTTGTGCAGCAGTACAAGGGATATGGCAATTATTATTAGTGCATAACTATGTGTTGACAAATGTGAACAGTGATTGTGAGTGTGGAAAAATTTCAAGACATCTGTGTAAAATAAACATACGAATTATTTATCGATTCGAAAGTGAAAGTGAAATTCTGGATCGTCGACTTGACCGCGCATCCCTTAGGCCTTCTACCACCGGCTGTGCAGCTCGTCGACCTGGCCGTACGTCCCTTAGCTTTCGGTACTGTCGTATACCTGAAGACATCTGTGCAGTTCGTCACCGAGTGACCCAGTGACACACATTTCGAAGCAGCAAATGGATTTACGGCTGAATAAGTGAGGTTTTAATACAATCAGTTTCTGCTTTTTCCCTCGTTCGGGTAAAGTTGCCGTAAGTCGGGTAAAGAGATCCACCCATATGAATTGACAAGTAAAGTTCTTCCGACCGACAAAAACTGTAAAGGGTAATGTTGTTCAGAATCATGGTCTTGACAACATATCCAAGGCTCATCGAAATCGGAGAGGAGATAGTTCAGATAGTACATCGATCGATTTACAATTACAAGTTACTTATCGCGTAAACTAAAGCCGGCCGACAAAAACTGTAAAGGGAAATGTTGTTCAGAATCATGGTCTTGACAACATATCCAAAGCTCATCCAAATCGGGGAAGATTCACATAATCTCGAGAAACTCTTGTTCGTTACGGCATCGCGGCGTTACACCGCGCTCGTCTCCCGGCGCGCCGGGCTGAACGTGCTATCGCGCGTCTAGGGCGCGCTCTGATTGGTCCGTGTTTTTCGTTAATAACTCCTAAACAAAGCCGCAGTTGACATTGGTGCAAAGGAAAATGTCTCTTAGAATGGTCTCAGGAACCTCCCATTTCAATTAAGTACACCACATTTGGGACACCCTGTATACCCTCGGTTTGTAACTAGAAAATAACTATTTATCAATGTTATAAACATCTGTGCAAAAAAAAAGTTTGGTAACATTGATAAACACGCAACTGCCTAATGAACACGAGATGGAGTTGCTTCCTATTTCTATATTCTATTCAGCTCGTCGCGAATGCCGTTACACAGGGCAGCTCGCACTAATATCAGTGCCACCGATGAGAATATCTAACTCATCTGTGTCAGTTTTGCTATGATTCCACGATGACAGCAGTACAACAGTGAAATGTTGCACAATATCACAGCACTGATTGACAGTCCTCCTGACTAGGCGCCATCTCGTCTAAGCGAACTGAACTAAAATTGGCTCTAGACTGGCTCTGCATCCGGGAGGACCTCTGTCTTCATGGGGAAATCTATGCTAATGTGAATGAAATCACGCGCCTCGACTTTTTGTCCTTATACGAGCATATTTTGAGCTGTACAAAGGTCCATTTGATAGAGGAAGGTTCATCACGAGTCGCTCTTCTCACCATATCAGTCAAAAAAGTCTCTTTGAGACGTCAACAACCGTAGTCCCGTTGAAAGCACCGGTTCTCGTTAGATCACCGAAGTTAAACAACGTGGAACGTGATCGGCACTAGGATGGGTGACCGTCTGGTCAAAAACCGGAAAGTGACCCACCAGGGGTGTTTTTCACGTGTTGTTGGCAAAAGGTGGTTCGGAACCCACCATAAACAGTAGGTCCCGTTGAAAAGGCGATGGTGAGAGTGGAAAAAGGAAGAGGATTGGTAAATGAATTTGAAACCCTGAGGGGACCAAATATCATGTCCATACCAAGTCTCTTTGAGACAGAAAAATACATTGAAATCTGCGGTTATTTTTCTCGATTTTGTCTTTACTTTGGGCACTCACATTATTAGATATAAACATAATCTCGTTAAATCATGAGAAGAGCGACCTGTATTTAACCTTCCTCTACAGAATGAGTCCTCACCCAGCCCAAAATAAGCTCAAATAAGGACAAAAAGTCGAGGCGCGCAAACCCACGTTTCGACCAAAAATCTAGTAAGATTCTAGTTATTTTCTAGTTACTTCAGTAGGGTATAGTTCCCCCATAAGTTCGAGGCGTGTGTACATTGACTTTATGCAATTTTGGATTGGCAGCGCGCGATCACGTTCACAGACACGGAGGAGCAAACGGGCGTGAAACACATACAAGCAGTGTGGCGAGATTCACGTTAAAAAACTAACATCTTTTCCCCCTCCAGGCTCTCCACCTCATCCCCTTCCACTATCCTATTCCACCACCATGAGCACACTCCAACGTCCCCCACTAAGACCGCAGAGAATAGAGCGGGGCGAATGGGAGACACGTTCAGACACGTTGCGCGTGCGCGATAGGGACTGAACAATGATAGATGAAATGACATGTCGCAAGTTTTAGGTTATGCCGTGTAACGTACATATTACGTATTTAATAAATAAAATCTAAGAAAGTTTTACCAGTTTTTTGTTTTTAATGTCATAAAAATAAGGGATGGACATAGCAAGTTTTGGTTATTTTCCCTTTTTCAATGGCTATATATTACAAAGTTTCGTATCGGAAAGATGAAACAAATTGTATTTTAGATGTAGAAGTCAATATAATAAATATAATAATATACATAATACAATATATATAATAGTACAAATATACTAGTACAATAATATACAATAAAATCGTAGGAAAATATAGGCGTTCTGATAACGGGCGTTCAAATAAGTCACAACTATTGATAGTGACATGCAAACAAATACTTAATGTATATCACTTTCACTGCTGCTATTGTCAGTTTCATTACTGATCAAGATTCCATCTAATACCTAATTTTTTCGCAGTCGTACATTGTAGAATTAAAATACTCTAGCATTTGGTCCGGTATGTTGATACGGCAAGCATCAGTGTTCTTCGATTGTAAGTATAATTTAATTCGTGTCATAGCACAAACCACATTTGTAGATAAGTGATTCCTTTTTTTAGTTTTCATGTCAGTTAACATAGAAAAACATCTTTCTACATCTGCATTTGAATGTGGCAGTGATACACATATAAATGCAAGTTTCCCAATTTCACCATACTTTAAAATATCTGAAGGAAATTTGAAATTGCTTACGGTATGCCCCAAAATGTAACGATAACTAATTTCTTTAATTCTTCTTTTTCAGCATCAGATAGTTTTGCAGCCAAGTGATGCCATTGGTCAATTGCCATTGCACCGTTCACTTTCGACGGAAAGTGTTCTACAATAACTTCTACTTGATTAGTGTGTTCACTACTATCTAATGCTACAGCTGGATGTAAAACATTTAAAGCATCCACAAACTTATTATCAAACTTATTACAAATCACTGAAGCTTGCCGTATCAACATACCGGACCAAATGCTAGAGTATTTTAATTCTACAATGTACAACTGCGAAAAAATTCCATCGGTATCAGATGGAATCTTGATCAGTAATGAAACTGACAATAGCAGCAGTGAAAGTGATATACATTAAGTATTTGTTTGCACGTCACTATCTATAGTTGTTACTTATTTGAATGCCTATATTTTCCTATGATTTTATTGTATATTATTGTACTAGTATATGTATTTGTACACACAGACACTATTATATATATATATTATATTTATTATATTGACTTCTACATCTAAAATACAATTTGTTTCATCTTTCCGATACGAAACTTTGTAATATACAGGGTGTCTCAAAATTAGGTCCGGAGCCGAAAATGGGAGGTTCCTGAGATCATTTGAAGCGACATTTTCCTTTGAAAAAATGTCGTCCGCGGCTTCGTTAACGAGTTATTAACGAAAAACACGGACCAATCAGAGCGCGAGCTAGACGCGTGCAGCCCGGCGCGCCGGCAGCCGAGTGTCGGTGGCACGCCGCGATGTCGTAACGAACAAAAGTTTCTCGATGATGTGAATCCTCACCAATTTCGATAAGCTTTGGATATGTTGTCAATACCATGATCCTGAACAACATTTCCCTTCACAGTTTCTGTCGATCGGCTTTAGTTTACGATATTATTGTAAAAATTTGTAATTGTAAATCGATCGATGTACTATTTCCTATCCGATTTCGATAATTTTTGGATATGTTGTCAATACCATGATTCTGAACAACATTTCCCTTTACAGTTTCTGCCGATCGGCTTTAGTTTACGATATTATTGTAAAAATTTGTAATTGTAAATCAATCGATGTACTATTTCCTGTCCGATTTCGATAAGCTTTGGATATGTTGTCAAGACCATGATTCTGAACAACATTTCCCTTGACGGTTTTTGTCGATCGGCTTTAGTTTACGATATTATTGTAAAAATTTGTAATTGTAAATCGATCGATGTACATACTATTTCCTCGCCGATGTCGATGAGCTTCATTTCAAAGGAAAAAGATATTTAAAACATCGAATTTATAACATATTTCAAAGTCATCGAAATCGGTGAGGACCCACATCATCGGCAACTTTACCCGAACGATAGAAGAAGCACAAACTTATTGAATTAAAAACTCACTTATTCAGCCGTAAATCCATTTGACTACCACATACAACCACCACACTTTTACATAATCTTCGAATCGGTGTTTTCGAGAATCATATGATTCTCGAAAAATCAATATCTCCTTGGGAACGATTTCATTTGTTTTAAACGACGCCTTCATCGAATACATTGTACGCTGGGAGAGCACAGTTTCGCGCGGCATCGCGAAGAGCATCGAACTCTTTCCGCGTCGGAGTAAGTAATTTCGTTCGATATCGATACGAGTTATAAAAGTGTGCTACGAGTTCAACAATTATGTAAAAGTGTGGTGGTTGTATGTGGTAGTCAAATGGATTTACGGCTGAATAAGTGAGTTTTTGATTCAATAAGTTTGTGCTTCTTCTATCGTTCGGGTAAAGTTGCCGATGATGTGGGTCCTCACCGATTTCGATGACTTTGAAATATGTTATAAATTCGATGTTTTAAATATCTTTTTCCTTTGAAATGAAGCTCATCGACATCGGCGAGGAGATAGTATGTACATCGATCGATTTACAATTACAAATTTTTACAATAATATCGTAAACTAAAGCCGATCGGCAGAAACTGTAAAGGGAAATGTTGTTCAGAATCATGGTATTGACAACATATCCAAAAATCATCGAAATCGGATAGGAAATAGTACATCGATCGATTTACAATTACACATTTTTACAATAATATCGTAAACTAAAGCCGATCGACAGAAACTGTAAAGGGAAATGTTGTTCAGAATTATGGTATTGACAACATATCCAAAGATTATCGAAATCGGATAGGAAATAGTACATCGATCGATTTACAATTACAAATTTTTACAATAATGTCGTAAACTAAAGCCGATCGACAGAAACTGTAAAGAGAAATGTTGTTCAGAATCATGGTATTGACAACATATCCAAAGCTTATCGAAATTGGCGAGGATTCACATCATCGAGAAACTTTTGTTCGTTACGACATCGCGGCGTGCCACCGACACTCGGCTGCCGGCGCGCCGGGCTGCACGCGTCTAGCTCGCGCTCTGATTGGTCCGTGTTTTTCGTTAATAACTCGTTAACGAAGCCGCGGACGACATTTTTTCAAAGGAAAATGTCGCTTCAAATGATCTCAGGAACCTCCCATTTTCGGCTCCGGACCTAATTTTGAGACACCCTGTATAGCCATTGAAAAAGGGAAAATAACCAAAACTTGCTATATCCATTCCTTATTTTCATGACATTAAAAACAAAAAACCGGTAAAACTTTCTTAGATTTTATTGATTAAATACGTAATATGTACGTTACACGGCATAACCTAAAATTTGCGACATGTCATTTCATCTGTCATTGTTCAGTCTCAGTCCCTATCGCGCACGCGCAACGTGTCTCCCATTCGCCCCACTCTATTCTCGTCGCGCAGTCGCGCAACGTGTCACATATTGCTCTGGTCATCAGAGAGGGGGTACTTATATTCCCCTCGATTCCTTGTCGATTACCCCTGTCTGGACACACTGCATACAAGGTCTGTCCAGAAAGTAATGCGACCAAATTTTTGGCTCTCCTATTGACCGCTGGGCGCGCACGCTTCGGCGAATCGGTGGGTGGGGTCTCAAGTGTAAACATGAAAAAACTCGTGCGTCTCCGACCTCTCGTTCGGTCAGGATCGTAAACAAACAGAGACAAGTTTTCAGTACATGGTACAAGCTTGACACGGAGAGTTCTATTGAGCAACGTTACGCGATCAAATGTTTTGTCTGCGACTTGGCAAATCTGGGACTGAGGCATTTTCCATGTTGCATCAGGCCTTTGGGGATCAGTGCCTCTAAAAATCTCAGATTTTGCGATGGCACAAAATGTTTAAGGAGGGTCGGGAGGTGGTGGAAGATGAACATCGCTCTGGGCGCCCGTCAACAAGCAGATCCGAGAGCAATGTCGACCGTGTGCTGAAAATTTTAAATTCGGACCGTCGATTAAGTGTTCGGATGACAGCTTTTTACTTGGAAGTGCTTCAAAGATTGAAACGAAGGGTCCAACGCGTCAGAAAAGAGATCGCCGCTAACTGGATGCTTCGCCACGACAACGCACCCCCAGCCACACCTGCCTACGAGTCCGCGCATATCCAACAAAAAATAATATAACAACACTTCCTCAACCCCCGTACAGTCCTGACTTGGCTGCCGCCGACTTCTTCTTATTCCCAAAAATAAAAACTGTAAAAGGATGCCGTTTTGAAAGCGTGGAACGCGTCAAAGAAGCTGTGACGAGAGTACTAAGGGAGATTCCAGAAAACGCCTTCCAAGAAGCATACAAAGCATGGAAATCGCGCTGGAAAAATGTATCGACGCCCAAGGGTCCTGTTTCGGAGAATTTTAATGGTTTGCACTCGTATGTTCAATAAATTTTTTTTTTTTTTTTAATTCGGTCGCATTACTTTCCGGACAAACCTTGTATAAATAACGAGAGTATGCGAAATGGACTTACGACATCATCCGCGTGAGGCTGAAGAAGCACGATGGGCTGCAGCCTGGGCGAGTGATAAGGCCTAGCGGTCTGTCTCCACGGGGAGGCGATCACGCGATTGGCCACGTGCCTTTTCGGCGTCCTCCAGCCGAAGCAACTTTCCCCGCAGCTCAAATCCTCGCCGTAATCTGGTTTCTCATGGGGTCTGGTCCGCTCGGGTGGCTGCAGCGATATCGCGCACTGACTGATCCTCGAGTGGATCACGCTGCTACGATCCTCCGTGCTCCTGTCCTCGTCGAACCCATTAGTCCTCGATGGGTCCCTCGTGTTACTCGCATTCTCTTCCTCGACGTTGGGCCGAATCTGATCGTTCCGCATCCTCAATTCAAGAGGATCTAACTGTCTATGAACGTCATAGCCGTTCCTGGAGAAACAGTATTCCAGCTGGTTGATAGGTGAGCCTAGGGTCGGGAGGACGTTCTCCGAACTGGTCGCCGTGTTCTCCTCGATCCTGTCGATCCTGGACACCACGGTGACAGGATTGTACCGTCTGACGTCCGTCTGGTGCGTTCTATCCTTATCGGACAGATGATCTAGCACGCGGATGCTCTTCCCTTGGTCGGCGTTCAAGAAGGCGGGAACGGGCCAGGTAGCAGAGCAATGACGGTATCTCGGCCCGGCAAAGTTCATCGGATCGGGAAGCGTCCCGATTTCCCTCGAAGTCTCCAAGGACTCGATCGACCCGCACGCGGCGACCCGCTTCCCAGGATCGCCGTCTTGATTCCTGTACCAACGGTTGCAGCATGGATACTGATCGCAGCGCAGGTACCTCGGGCTGATCTTCACGTCCTTCACGTCCTCCTGCTTGCAGTCGGCTCGCGGACAGGTCATCGCAAGCGGTACCGGTGGCAATCTGATCCGCAAAGCCTCCGCCGCTCGCAGGAACGCGTGCAAACGCGGCCGGGGCACTGTCGCGCTTCCGGTGTACACGAACCCCAGGATCGCCGCGAGTTCCGGCGCCTCGACCTCCGCGAGGATCACTGTGATCGGCTCGCAGTGCGACGAGGTTTTACTGTGCGCCAGCAGCACTTCCTGAAAGAAGAAAGGCGAGCTGGATTAGACGACTATGCCCAGCGAGATTTATGGAGACTAGGCGATTCGATGAATACGGAATCATAGCGAGTTTTTAAGGTAGAGCGACGCACGTCGGGATTGCACAGTGGGACTAGTTCTAGTACGTTCTAGGTGGACAACGAATCATTAGATAAGAACATGGGTGGATTAAGGGTGTGGGTCATAACTTGACCTTGGTCGAGAGCCAGTGTGGTGGTACCCTCACACAACGCTAGACACTGTATACGTATACGAGGTTGCAAGGGTTCCGTAGTTTTCAAACCACGTCTCGTTAATTGCACATTTGGGGCCCCTACGTAGTCACAATCGATAAATAAAAGACCCACCAATTGCGGTCAGCTCCAAAAATGGCCTACTTTTGCGTTTTCGGTCACTGTATCATTCAGTCACCGTATCGGTAAAATAGTGAGTACAAATTCAGAAATACACTAGCGACCCTGGCTAAAAATGCCATGGAACTGATACTTGTGCCGAAACCCTCCATTTAGGGGTGTACTTCGTAGTTTTCAAACTGTGTGTTTAAACACGTATAATTTAACATAATAAAGGTGGTATTGACATTGTATGTGTCCCTGAATATGCGACCAGCTTCATTTTTTTCTATAGAAACCCTAAATCTCTCGACATTTAAGAAAAGGCATGTGTCTTGACAGTGGCAGCAGTCACGCCGCCCAATGTTTGACGAATTCCGCTACATGCTGCCGAATAATGAAAATTACGCGTCGAAAACGCAAAAGTAGGCCGTTTTTGGAGTTGACCGCAATTGGTGGGTCTTTTATCTATCGATTGTGACTACGTAGGGGCCCCAAATGTGCATTAGCGAGAGGTGGTTTGAAAACTACGGAACCCTTGCAACCTCGTGTACGTATACAGTGCCTAGCGTTGTGTGATGGTACCACCACACTGGCGTTCGACCAACGTCAAATTCGGACCGTCACCCTTAAGGAGGAACTATACCCTCAGAGATTTTGGGGTATTTATCAATGTTATCAACCTCTGTGCAGAAAAAAAGTTTGGCAACATTGATAAACACGCAACTGCCTAATTAACACGAGATGGAGTTGCTTGCTTTTTCCATATTCTATTCAGCTCGTCGCGAATACCGTTACACAGGGCAGTCCGCACTAATATTAGTGCCACCGATGAGAATATGTACCTCGTCTGTGTCAGTTTTGCTATGATTCCACGTTGACAGCAGTGCAGCAGTGAAATGTTGCACAATATCGCAGCACTGATTGACAGTCCTCCTAACTGAACTAAAATTGGCTCTAGACTGGCTCTGCATCAGAGAGGACCTCTGTCTTCATGGGGAAATCTATGCGAATGTGAATGAAATCACGCGAATCGACTTTTTGTCCTTATACGAGCATATTTTGAGCTGCACAAAGGTTCATTTGATAGAGGAAGGTTCATCTCGGCGCGCTCTGCTCATCATATCAGTCAAAAAAGTCTCTCCGAGACAGAAAAATACATTGTAATCTGCGGTTATTTTTCTCGATTTTTTCTCTACTTTGGGCACTCATATTATTAGATACAGGGTGACAAGAAATAACGGAGTTAAACATTTCTTTATTATAATTCTGTCAAATCGACGAATTTTGAAAAACCAAATGATAACAACCATAACCATATAGACATTTAGTATTCATATATTTAAGAAGTTTCGAAGTGGCCACCCTTTGAGCCGATTCAGAGGCTCAAACGTGTTTTGAAATTTTCGGCTATGGGCCGCAGCTCTTCTGACGTCATTCGGTCCCACACCCGGCGCAGAGATTTTTTCAGCGACTCGAAACTTTTATGGGGCTGAGCACAGGCCCTGGCCTCCAAAATCGACCAAACGCTGGAGTTTATAGAGTTGAGATCCGACGAGTACTGCGGCCATTCCGCAGATGTGATGAAACCTGAAAAATGGGATTTGCTACGGTTTTCGTGGATCAAGGGGTCAAAATCAACCAAGAAGTGTATCGACGGGACATTCTCGAAGCCGTCGTACTTCTATGGGCCCAACAGCACCTCGGCGATCCGGAATGGACGTTACAGCAGCATTCCGCGCCGGCCCACAGGGCGAAAACGACTCAGAAGTGGTGCAAAGCCCATTTTCCAGGTTTCATCACTTCATAACGAGATTATGTTTATAACTAATAATATGAGGGCCCAAAGTAGAGCAAAAATCTAGAAAAAACCCCGCAGATTTCAATGCATTTTTCTGTCTCTAAAAGACTTTTTTGACTTATGAGATGACTGGAGCGCACTGCATCTAACCTTCCTCTTTAGTATGAGCCCTCACCCAGTCCAAAATTTGCCCAAATAAGGTCAAACAACGTTAAGTTCCGGACCGATATTTTCCACCCAAAATCTAGTAAGATTCTAGTTCCTTCCTAATTACAATCCGAGGGTGTACTACCCCCTTAATCAAGAGACATTAAGAGCATTCAGGAATACGAACAGTGGGACCCTGTCTGCTCCTATTCTTGAATATAGAAGAGGAAACGGATGAGAACCAGGGTTGCCATCTGCGTAGGACTCATTCTCTGTTGGTCTTACGCTATCCTCGAAACTGGCATTGTCTGTAGGATCTATTCAAATGTAAAATCTACTGACGTGTGCTTATTAATACACAATCGGTTTTTATTGATTTCTCATCCGGATTTCGAGTCCCGTTAAAAAAGCGCTCGTTTCGACAGTGTCATCTCGTCGGACGTGACTCCGGCTGACGACTGCGTTATTATTTCATAAATACTCGGTCCACAAGAGAGGACGAAAAAAAAATGTGTCCTTAAGAATTGAAGGGTGCTTCAGAGTTCCGAGCAAGACTATGTGTACCGTTAAATGTCTCCTTCGCGCGAGTCGAAGGAGGCTGGATGACTCGGTGCCCGAAACATGCTGAGTGGGCGATTACGGTAACAGTATACTCGAGAAATTCATCCGATGAAAACAACAATCGTAAGTATTACAAGTATGTTCAGCCGTTCGAAGAATGGCCAGGATATTTGAGTCGAGTGACTCGGCGGTTTTTATCTCCATTTCGCTTCTTCGACAGCCGAACGACCGATGCTGACGAAGAATGCACGTGACCAATTCGCACGTGTTTCCTCGGGTTTCGAATTAAAATTAAGCGTTACGTCGCCGATCTTCTTCACGGTTATCCGGTAAGCAATCTGCTTTCGATTTGCCGCAAAATAGCGACCGATATGTTTCGGCATTGGGCACGGCATTTGGCGACAAAGTTGGGTGCCAAATGGAGGGCAAAACGAAGGCAGACCCTGCCCTCGTTATAGAGGTCTAACTGTTATTTTTGGTCCCTGATTCCAAACAAAGTCGTGGAACTCAATTGTTTGCTAATAAATAATTATTTAAATAAAAATATTAGGACCTTGAATAAGTTCTCGCTGTTTCTTTTACAAAATAAAAGCTTTATTTAAATTATAAGGAACAAAAACATTTCATTCAAAGTATTGCCCATCACTAGCGACCACTTTCTCCCATCTTTCTGATAGTATATGAATTCCGCGTCGGAAAAACGACATGTCTTTTGAGGCTATCCAAGAATCGATCCATGTTTTAGCTTCTTCATAAGAATGAAAGCGCTGGTTAGCTAGGCCATGTGCCATCGAACGGAATAGGTGAAAATCAGAAGGGGCTATGTCAGGTGAATACGGCGGGTGGGGTAGAACTTCCCATTGAAGCGTTTCCAGGTAGGTTTTCACTGGTTTTGCAACATGAGGCCGAGCGTTGTCATGTAGCAAAATCACTTTGTCATGTCTCTGCTCGTATAGCGGCCGTTTTTCTTTTAAGGCTCGACTTAAACGCATCAATTGAAGTCGATAGCGCTCCCCCGTGATAGTCTCATTCGGTTTGAGCAGCTCATTATAAATTACACCCTGCTGATCCCACTAAATACAGAGAAGAAGCTTCGAACCATGGATATTTGGTTTTGCAGACGATGTTGATGCATGGCCGGGCTTACCCCACGAATTTCTACGCTTTGGATTATCGTAGTGTATCCACTTTTCATCGCCAGTCACGATGCGGTGCAAAAAACCTTTTCTTTTCTGCCGTTGAAGCAGCAGTTCACACGCGAGAAAACGCCGTTCGACGTCTCTCGGCTTCAATTCATACGGTACCCAATGTCTTTGCTTCTGGATCATTCCTAAAACTTTTAAACGTTTTGAAACAGTTGACTCATCTACTTGTAATGTTTCTCCAAGTTCTGCTAGCGTCTGACATCGGTCTTGATCGAGTAATTCCTCCAACTTTTCGTCTTCAAATTTTTTCGGTGCGCCAGAACGTTCTTTATCCTCAAGTTCAAAATCATTATTCTTGAAGTGTCGAAACCAGTCTCTGCATGTCGTATCCGACAAAGCATTGTCACCATAAGTCTCAACAAGAATTCTATGTGCTTCAGCTGCAGATTTCTTTTGAATAAAGTAGTGCAATAAAATTCCCCGCAAATACACTTTATTTGGCACAAAAGTAGACACATTTTCAGAACTAAGAAAAAATTACTTTGTTTACACTAAAGTGAACTACCATACACTGAAATTTAAGGTTAGATACACTACTGCCTTGCATGTGTGTTACCATTCGAAATTTCACGAACGGGGTACTGCTACTGCCATCTTTGAAGAAACAGCGAGAACTTATTCAAGGTCCTAATAAATTTTTAAAAAATATCACGTTTTTAAAACGGACTAGAAAGAATAAAATAAATTTTCAAAAAAACGGACTAAAAAGTATAAAATAATTTTTTCCAGCCCCATACAGATTCCTAACCTCGTACAGATAGTCCTGAAAATTTGTGATTGTGAATTTTGAATAGCTATGAAAATACTTGTAAGATTTAAAACGAGAAACGTATGCAATAGATAATTGATGGATGAACACCTAAATCACAAACAATTTTATTGCGCTGCACATGATATAAAGCTACCCCCTCTACACTCCTTGCTATGTATTATCTTGCGCCCCACGTTTTTCGTTCTAAATCTTACAAGTATTTTCATAGCTATTCGAAATTCACACAATCACAAATTTTCAGGACTATCTGTACGGGGTTAGGAATCTGTATATGGGGCTAGAAAAAAATTATTTTATACTTTTCAGTCCGTTTTTTAAACGTGGCGTTTTTAAAAAATTTATTCTATACTTTTTAGTCCGTTTTAAAAGCGTGGTATTTTTTAAAAAATTTATTTCTATTTAAATAATTTTTCTTTTTAGAAGTTAGAAAATTAGTTTGCTGCGTGGCGTGTCAGAGAATACTTCGAATAAATTGCAACAGGTCGGAATTGCGGAGAAAATACTAACAGTTGTTGTTTATCATTTTTTTATGTGGGCCTAATGACACGATCGTCATACATGTTTGATCAGACGGAACACACGTACGTGATCGAACGATCGAACACCATAAATTGTATGAAAAATCGACGTTATAGATACCTACTATTACCTACATCGCTGCTGGAAAGTATGGGGACATGCTATGATCTCGAAATAAATGAAGCGTGCCTTGTGAATTTCAAGCGTTTCACTCGCGTGGACATCGCTTATTCGATGTCTGGCGGAGATAAGCGTTATTAAAAGCATTTATTAATTATTGTAATACATTCCAGCGCGCGAATCGGATTATAAATAGTGCAATTTTCACTTTACACTGTCATGTAGCTAATTACAGTATTGAAATATTTTGTATTTAATGGTATATGATATCGGTTAGTTAGTTGATAGGTATGTAAGCAATATGTTCGGTAGGCAAATGTCTCACGGGAAATATTACAAATATGTTCGAGGTTCGTATATTTAAAAAAATGCTTTTTCTTTGTGCTTTTACAGAATACCAAATGCTATTCTTCTTTTATTAAATGTTCAAGACCTCTTACTGGGCTGATTTCTGCACAATACATACATAAATGATACAACAGCAGAAATTTTGAAATTACAATTTTGTAAAAAGCTTAAATAGATTTTGTATTTATTTAATGAAAATGAATTTTTAAAAAGCTTAAATACAGTTTGTATTTATTTAATGAAAATGAATTTTTAAAAAGCTTAAATACAGTTTGTATTTATTTAATGAAAATGAATTTTTAAAAAGCTTAAATACAGTTTGTATTTATTTAATGAAACTAAAAATTAAGGGATTTTTACTGGGGGAAATATTCTCTTTTAAAGTAATAATAATAACTTGGTTGGTGCATTAAAAACCCTAAATAATAAAAAAAATGAGGAAGCCTTTTTTGAGGATAAAAAATTGGAGGTAAAAAGCGTTTTTACGCAGCTGTGTAGTCGTGTTTGTAATTCTTTGTAATCTGCATTATTTTTGTAGATATTAAGGTGACCTTCAGCAGGAGGTATTCAAAGTATTTCGTCCATTTCTGACCTTGTGTGACCTTGACGGTCATTATGTCGCATACGAATGAATTCGTTTTGACATACGCTTTCATATTGATGAAAAAAGCACATAGCATTCCATTTAAACAATTCTAAGTCACCTTCATGTCTAAAAACATAATGCAAGTAAAAAAAATTACAGACGCCATTGCTTGCGAGAGACAGTAAATAGGTTTCACCCTTTTAAAAATCAAATTCAACCTTCTGCAAATCGATTTTACTTTAAATCGTTAAGAATCTTTGAAATAAATGATTTATTTATTTTATTTCAATTAAATTATAGATTTATTTAATGTGGAAACACACGGTATATATGGTATAGAAGACATAAGAAGCGAGGAAAGAAATAAAAAGGCAGTAGAATGGTTGATTAGATTAAATTATTGTCCGTGTCGTAATTGTATTCGTAACACAGTTTTTTCTACAGTTATTTACTTTTTGTAATTGTCGCCGATTTTCGTAAACTGCTCTCGCGAACGCTCTCTAATAATGCTCGATTATGTTAAGATTAGGTGAATTGCGCAGATCATTGCGAAACGTCTCTATTCCTATAAGAAAACTATTTCTTTATTACATAGCTGTGCAATATGAAATGCAACATTATGTTTGTTGGAACACATTTCGTTTTTAGCAGTACGTAACACTTGCGTTCGTATTTGTTTAGTAATATTTATTTAGTTGAATACGCTTTCTATTCTCCGTACGACCTTCGCTGGTCTTCTGCGACTCATTTAACGTAAAGTGGGTGTACAAAGTATTCGTACACCTTTTAAAGACGAATAACTTTTTCAAAATTGGACCCGACAGCTTGAGTTTTCTTTGAGACGTTAGAAGGACTGGTTCTTTCACTAAATAATTTATATACAGGGTGTTCATTTGAAAACTTTCCAGCCGAATATCTTGAAAAGTATGAAAGTGTCGTTTTCAAGGTCATCTGAAGATCAACTTTGTTTTTTTCGAATGCAAACATATATTTTTTACTACGGGATCGATAGAGTATCAAATTCTGAGTATAAAAGCGTTGACCTCCATACGTCCTAAATCTAATAGTTAACGAGATATTATCGAAACAATTTTCTTTCTTCTTCGAATAATATTTCGTTAACTATTAGGTTTAGGACATACGAAGGTCAACACTTTTATACTCAGAATTCCATACTCTATCGATCTGTGGTATAAAAAATACCTCATTCCATTTAAAGAAATGAAGGTGACCTTCATATCTCTAAAAAAAGTTACGTAAGAACAAAAATTTTTTGGGTATCGTACGAGCCCCATTATACTAGTCAACTTCATCCTTCAGACATTCGACGTATCTTGAAAAACAACAAAGATATTTGAGGTGGCCACGTTAGGTGACTCACCCTGTACGTAAGAAACGAGAATTTCCATTTTTTAAAAATAGTGCGACTGCAAAACCCAGTATGGCACTTACGAAAAAGATATTATCACCAATATGTCCACCTTTTCTTTTTCTTTTCCGTCGGAAAAAATATGTTTACACATACCCCGTCCTCCTGGGGGAGAGACCTGCCCAGAATGACCAAGCCTACCCACTAAAACAACCTACGGTGGCCTCCCGGAGTTAAGGGGCTAGTATAGGCTCTATTTGTAACTAGAAAATACCTAGAATCTTACTAGAAAAATGGCTCGAAACATGGGTTTGCGCGCTGTCGGTTTTCGTCCTTATTTCAGCAAATTTTGGGATGAGTGAGGGCTTATTCTAAAGAGGAATGTTAGACGCACTGCGCCCTGGTTACGAGGTTAACGAGATTATGTTTATAACTAATAATATGAGGGCCCAAAGTAGAGAAAAAATCTAGGAAAAAAACCAGCACATTTCAATGCATTTTTCTGTCTCCAAAAGACTTTTTGACTTATGAGATGACCAGGGCGCAGTGCGTTGAACCTTCCTCTTTAGAATGAGCCCTCACCCAGCCCAAACTTTGCTCAAATAAGGACAAAAACCGACAGCGCGCAGACCCACTTTTTCGATCGAAAATCTGGTAAGATTCTAGTTATTTGCTAGATATTTGCTATTTACTAGGATCTTACTAGATTTTGGGTCCGAAAAAGTGGGTCTGCGCGCTGTCGGTTTTTGTCCTTATTTGAGCAAAGTTTGGGCTTGGTGAGGGCTCATTCTAAAGAGGAAGGTTCAACGCACTGCGCCCTGGTCATCTCATAAGTCAAAAAGTCTTTTGGAGACAGAAAAATGCATTGAAATGTGCTGGTTTTTTTCCTAGATTTTTTCTCTACTTTGGGCCCTCATATTATTAGTTATAAACATAATCTCGTTAACCTCGTAACCAGGGCGCAGTGTGTTTAACCTTCCTCTTTCGAATGAGCCCTCATCCAGCCCACAATTAGCTCAAATAAGGACGAAAACCGACAGCGCGCAAACCCATGTTTCGAGCCATTTTTCTAGTAAGATTCTAGGTATTTTCTAGTTACAAATAGAGCCTATACTACCCCCTTAAGTGGAGGTGAATCACCTTCACCCCTGGCTATGAAAGCCCCTATCCCGGGGGGAGGGGGGACAGGAGCTCCCCAAAAAACCAATACGTCCACCTTGAATTCACCTTTCTCTTCTAACTTTCCTCTTCTAATTCAATTCCAAAGAAGGTATCGTTTGATAAGATAAGATTAGGAATGCAGGAGGAAGAAAATTCTTGCTAGAATACACTTTTCACATATCTCCATGCACATGTCTTACAGTTTCGTCGGTGAATGTATCCTTAGGCGAAACATAGCAGCCGCTATAAGTCATAAAAGTCTCTGCGTGATGGTCCTTCGGACGAGGATTAACGTCGAGCAGGATTTTAATTCGTGAAAGTGGACTTGAAGAGGTTCGTTCGCTTCCGGAACGATCTGAAACGACCGCGTGATAGAAGAGCAAACCGAGGTCGTGGAAACCTTGAGGATCGCTAATACCTATCATTGAAGAGTCATTTGTTGGAATGATCATTTGCGTAGCCTGTTGAACGTGTCCTTATCTAACTAGGCAATCGGCCGGCCATTTTCAGCAACGTACACCGGCCGTTCCAGGCAGATACCGTATAAGAGATATAATCAAGCTTGAACAAGTAAATGCCATAACGATCTGGACAGAATCGGTATCCGTGATTGTTGCTTTATCGCTTATGGGAGAAAATGCTCGAAAACGCTGGGACTCATAAAAGATTTTAATTAAACGTGTTTCCCCGACCGGCGCGGAGATTGTTCATAGATTGGCATTCAAATAATGCGTTCCAGCTAAGGTATGACCTCGCGTGCAGACAGTCACGTGGGCCAGAAAGTCAGGAAACTCGCTCCTAACCCGTGTCGCCAGATCAAGACTTGTGTCTCGACTCTACCTTCCCCTTCTACGCCGCTATTCCTCCACGCTTCCGCTACGACCCGGTCACGTGACGCGGTTCGTCTATGCCACGTGACTAATCTAGTACTGGCTGAGAGGGGGCAACGCTATTTGGGCCTAAACCCTTCTTTTTATTTTGATTACATTACTGTGATATATTAACATATTTAACTTGAAGAAAATTGTCAATTGTCACGTGACTAATCCAGTACTGCAGAGAGGGGGGGGGGTAACCGTATTCCCCTCAATTCGAGACAATTCCCCCAAAGCATTTTTAAAGGCACGCTAATTGGTGCAAAACTCTCCTTTTTATTTTGATTACGTTGTTGCGAAGTATTAACAGTTTTAACTAGAACAAATGTTCTAATAAAACGAAAGTGTTTGCGAATCAATTTTGATCAGGTAAAATTAAAATCAAATAAGATAGCTTAATGGCGCAGCAATTGGTTCAAATAGTAATGGTTCTAAATATAGTAAATGTACCTATTACTGCGGGTGTACGTTTTACTGCGGTATTTTTTTCCCAGTGAGATTAAAATACTTAAAAATAGATATTTTGTCCTGAATAAATTTGTACGATTCAATGAGAATGTATACTCGTTGGCGAGACAAATAAAATTGTCAATTATTCTCAGAAACAAAGATTGTTGTTCACACGATTGTACATTCTTTAGATACCTAGTTGGATACAATAAAAATATAAAGATAAACAATACAATTTTTAAAAGATGAAAGATATTCGGCTCCTGATTTTTACGGCCAATGAAGAAAATGTTTATTTTATTTAATATTTTCTTATGTTGTATTCAGTTTTGGGGCTATAAATGTTTTTTTTTTGTTATTAATAATATATATTATTAACATAAACATACGATTAATTTTTGATAAATTAGGAATAAGATTAAAATAAAGTACGATCGGAGCACGATACCGCAGTAATTGGTACAGTTACTCTACAAGATTATGTGCCCAGCGATCATTAGGCGAATACAAAGTACGAGTTTCGCAAATGAGACAACCGAGCGTAGGTCCCTTTAAACATCGTTCAATCAATCAAAAATAGATTTATGTGGAAATTATTACACGCGGTTACGGTTTTATTCGAGACACCAGTGTTTTTACACGGAACTAACCTCGTATTATGCTAATAGAAAAGGTGCCGCGAGTAAAAAGATGCGCGGAGAATTTGTTCCCGTCAGGCTTCGTTTCCGAGAAAATGCGAATTACCTAGATTGCCTAATGTGTCTGATCATTGCCGACTACTTCCACTTGGAGGCGCGATTCATCTGCGAACGGTATTTCTGTGACGAATAGATATACACTCTTAGTAGAAAGTATTCAATTTAACAAATCAAACGTTTATTATAACATTATTTATATTTTACTTTACTTTACCGGACTCAAAATTTATGCCTTTCTCCTACGAATTATGTAATCCAATAGATTTCTACCTGGCGCGGATATACAGGGTGTCCCAAACTAAGTGTAAGTCCCGGAAATGGGAGGTTCCTGAGACCATTCTAAGAGACATTTTCCTTTGCACCAATGTCAACTGCGGATTTGTTTAGGAGTTATTAACGAAAAACACGGACCAATCAGAGCGCGCCCTGGGACGCCGCGCCGCGCCGGCAAGCGAGTGTTGGTGGTACGCCGTGACATCGCAACGAACAAGAGTTTCTCGATTATGTGAATGCTCTCTGATTTCAATGAGCTTTGGATATGTGATCAAGATCATTATTCTGAACAACATTTCTCTTTAGACTTTTTGGCGATCGGCTTTAGTTTACGAGATTATCGCGAGAAACTTTACTTGTAAATCCATGGGATCGATGTACTACTAGCTTCTATCCGATTTCAATGAGCTTTAGATATGTGGTCAAGACCATTATTCTGAATAACATTGGCTTTAGTTTACGAGGTTATCGTAAAAAAAGAGAAGAAGCAGAAACTGATTGTATTAAAAACTCACGTATTCAGCCGTAAATCCATTTGCTGCTTCGAAATGTGTGTCTTGAAATTTCTCCACACTCACAATCACTGGGTAACCGTTCGAAAACGTCGTCTGTCCTTCTTTTAGAAAGTTTCTTAAGGAAGGTATAGGACAATAGGGATGGTATGCTGACCTGACATTTTTACCCCTTGCTGGGTAAAAGGACGGATGACGTTTTCGAACGCGCGGTTACCCATCGACTCTGCGTACCAATCTGCAGGAAAAACTAAACATGTGTCTGCCGTAAATCTTACAGCGGTCCTTCTCGCGTTCTGTTTTTCGTCTAACCGTCCCGTCGTTTTCGTAAACGTGCTACAGCGTGCATTTCGAATTTCGACACTCTAAATGCCCTTCCTAAATTCTTTAGAAAAATCTTGCGGAAAATCAGTGTCGTTCGAGCCGCGGTAGAGAGAACATCTCCAAAGACTTGTCAATTCACAGCTAACGGTTGCTATTAGCTGTGTTTTTGATAGTGATATTTAAACTAATCACTAGACTGCGGATCTTTATGCAAAATTAATGTTGACTGCCGCTATTACAAGGGACAGGAGCCAGACAGATATTTGATTCTCACTGTGATCAGTTTAAGAAGATGAAAATAATACTATGGTGTTTTGAAATTATTTTAATCTCTCTACTGTATTAAAATGCACCTACTCATGTTTGCTACTAATGCATGAAATCCGCGGTCTAGTGATTGCATTACCTGATTGTTGTGATTTGTGCAGCAGTACAAGGGATATGGCAATTATTATTAGTGCATAACTATGTGTTGACAAATGTGACCAGTGATTGTGAGTGTGGAGAAATTTCAAGACACACATTTCGAAGCAGCAAATGGATTTACGGCTGAATACGTGAGTTTTTAATACAATCAGTTTCTGCTTCTTCTCTTTTTTTACGATAACCTCGTAAACTAAAGCCAATGTTATTCAGAATAATGGTCTTGACCACATATCTAAAGCTCATTGAAATCGGATAGAAGCTAGTAGTACATCGATCCCATGGATTTACAAGTAAAGTTTCTCGCGATAATCTCGTAAACTAAAGCCGATCGCCAAAAAGTCTAAAGAGAAATGTTGTTCAGAATAATGATCTTGATCACATATCCAAAGCTCATTGAAATCGGAGAGCATTCACATAATCGAGAAACTCTTGTTCGTTGCGATGTCACGGCGTACCACCGACACTCGCTTGCCGGCGTGGCGGCCCAGGGCGCGCTCTGATTGGTCCGTGTTTTTCGTTAATAACTCCTAAACAAATCCGCAGTTGACATTGGTGCAAAGGAAAATGTCTCTTAGAATGGTCTCAGGAACCTCCCATTTCCGGGACTTACACTTAGTTTGGGGCACCCTGTAGATCGAAGTTTCGAACCTCTAGGATCAATAGTTGAGGAGCTATGGTCGCTTAAAAGTTGAGCATATTTCAGTGTTTTTGAGAGGTAAGGGCGCCGCCATATTGGTTTGTAATGACGGTCGCACGCCGCTTACTGTGTTGGTTGGGTTAGGTCGAGGGGGGCGGCAAGGTAAGCAGCTCGCGGTCGGCACTATAAACTAATATGGCGGCGCCCTTACCTGTCAAAAATGCTCAACTTTAAGCGACCATAACTCCTCAACTATTGAGCGTAGAGGATCGAAACTTCGATCTACATCCGCGCCGGGTACAAATGTACTGGATTACATACGAAATACATCATAATTCGTAGAATAAAGGTACTAATTTTGAGCCCGGTAAAGTATAATTTACCCACCGTTTTTATCAACGATGATTTTATTAAAAATATTTATTCCCAATTAATAATGTATATTTTTCTCTTCCGTTACTTTTTGTCATTATTTAAGGGAATTTATTATGATATTAAATAAACCTATGAATTTTCTTAAGGTTACTCTTATTGTATATCCACTGCATTAATACACTTCAACTTACTCACTTTCGTCATAAACTCATAAAATTCGCAGCCTAATATTAATGTTTCTATTCATTAGACCCTTGCAATTTAAATTATTGTTTATTTTAATTGCAGCTTTGACCCCTTTAATTTAAAAACGCTACGAACTTTCGTTCCAACCAAATACTGTAATCTTAAACCTTGAAATATAGCTGAAATAATTTTTGCCACTTTATCGCGTTCTCCGATACTCACTGTGCGACGTACTTGAAGTAGAATCATCCAATGATGGCCAGACACGAGAGCCAAGTAGTAGTGAACAGAGTAGAGAATTGATCTTCGAATTACATTTTCTGGAGAACGAAGCTAACTTTATACATTATCGCAAATAAATACTGTAATGTATTCTTCTTGGTGGTATAAACTGTGTTCGGGACAAAGTGACGTAGAACAGGAATGGCCAACAAGTCGATCACAGCCGACAGAACAGAGTTGGCATTAATCAATTAAAATTTTAACCAAGAACTGACTGATTAATGTGTTCGATTAAAAAAGGTAATCATTGATTCAATCGATTTTTAGATCGAAGTTTCGAACCACTAGGATCAATAGTTGAGGAGTTATGGTCGCTTAAAGTTGAGCATATTTCAGTGTTTTTGACAGGTAAAATGTCAAAAATGCTCAACTTTAAGCGACCATATCTCCTCAACTACTGATCATAGGGGATCGAAACTTCGATTGCATCCGCGCCGGATACAAATCTATTGGATTACATACCGAATACATCATAATTCTTAAAGTTTACCCCATTAATCAATTATCCGATTGACGATTACAATTGAGAAGAATGTAATAGTTAACGACTGAAGAGTAGGAGTTTAATTGTTAATTGCGATGAACGATTCAAGTAGAAATTTGTTCGTCAATCGTTGATTAAATTTTTGCCGAACTCTGTTATACACCCTGTACAGAAGTTATACAGTAGTTGACCACCCCTAATGTAGAATAACGAGACGTTATTATGGCAGGAGGAAAACGTAACTTCCGGTTGTCAAAGGAGTCAAAGTTGCGCTCCAAATACGTTCGTTGGTCAGCTTACAGGCGAGTCTACAGATAATACCTAATGGATCGACCTGGGTTGAACGGGAGCCAGGTTCTGTTCAAACATGGACAACTAGTCGTGGCCATTAATCAGCCGGGGTTAGTGATCGGATCGCGTCCAGCGTCGCGCTTAAGTAGATGGAAGCAGTGAAAGTGAAGCCGATGGATCAATCTTGGAAAGCTTCCTCTTACGAAAGATTTCTATTTGTTAAACGGCTGTCGTTTTGTCGAGTACTATCTGATCCGGCGATTAGGGAGCACTCAATGATAGAATGCTTGAGCGCTTCTGGACCAATGATAAATAGAATCCTCAGGAATCTAATAATATTCCCTTCGTTGAAATTGTTTATACCAAAGGGAATTGTTCTTAAAATTTGTTTTTATCCTAGTTCGGAAGAAATGTTTAATTTTTGAGTTAATTGTTTAGACTATTAAATATGCTGGTACCTAATCAATTACTATACATTTAAGTATTGTATGAGGTATTATATGAATTGCACATTCACAAAATGAAAGAAATCATATACAATGGCATTATTCTAGGTCGGAAGAAATATTTAATTTTCGTGTTAATTATTTAGATTATTAAATATATTGGTAGCTAACCAATTACTACACATTTAAGTATTGTATCAGGTATTATATGAATTGCACATCCACAAAATGAAAGAAATCATATACAATAGCATTAGTCTAGGTCGGAAGAAAAGTTTAATTTTCGAGTTAATTGTTTAGATTATTAAATATGTTGGTAGATAATCAATTACTACACATTTAAGTATTGTGTCAGGTATTATATGAATTGCACATTCACAAAATGAAAGAAATCATATACAATGGAATTATTCTAGGTCGGAAGAAATGTTTAATTTTCGAATTAATTGTTTAGACTCTTAAATATGCTGGTAGCTAATCAATTATTAAACATTTAAGTATTGTATCAGGTATTATATGAATTGCACATCCAAAAAATGAAAGAAATCATATCCAATAGAATTATTCTACGTCGGAAGAAATGTTCAATTTTCAAGTTAATTGTTTAGACTATTAAATATGCTAGTAGCTAATCAATTACTATACATTTAAGTATTGTATGAGGTATTATATGAATTGCACATCCACAAAATGAAAGAAATCATATACAATAGAATTATTCTAGGTCGGAAGAAATGTTTCATTTTCGTGTTAATTATTTAAATTATTAAATATGTTGGTAGCTAACCAATTACTACACAGTTAAGTATTGTATCAGGTATTATATGAATTGCACATCCAAAAAATGAAAGAAATCATATCCAATAGAATTATTCTACGTCGGAAGAAATGTTCAATTTTCAAGTTAATTGTTTAGACTATTAAATATGCTAGTAGCTAATCAATTACTATACATTTAAGTATTGTATGAGGTATTATATGAATTGCACATCCAAAAAATGAAAGAAATCATATCCAATAGAATTATTCTACGTCGGAAGAAATGTTCAATTTTCAAGTTAATTGTTTAGACTATTAAATATGCTAGTAGCTAATCAATTACTATACATTTAAGTATTGTATGAGGTATTATATGAATTGCACATCCACAAAATGAAAGAAATCATATACAATAGAATTATTCTAGGTCGGAAGAAATGTTTAATTTTCGTGTTAATTATTTAAATTATTAAATATGTTGGTAGCTAATCAATTACTACACATTTAAGTATTGTATGAGGTATTATATGAATTGCACATCCACAAAATGAAAGAAATCATATACAATGGAATTATTGTAGGTAAGAAGAAATGTTTAACCCTCAAGTTAATTATTTAGATTATTAAATATGTTGGTAGCTAAGCAATTACTACACTTTTAAGTATTGTATCAGGTATTATATGAATTGCACATCCACAATATGAAAGAAATCATATACAATGGCATTATTCTAGGTCGGAAGAAATGTTTAATTTTCGAGTTAATTGTGTAGACTCTTAAATATGCTGGTAGCTAATCAATTATTAAACATTTAAGTATTGTATCAGGTATTATATGAATTGCACATCCACAATATGAAGGAAATCATATACAATAGAATTATCCTAGGTCGGAAGAATTGTTTAATTTTCGTGTTAATTGTTTAGATTATTAACTATGTTGGTAGCTAATCAATTACTATACATTTTGAGTATTGTGTCAGGTATTATATGAATTGCACATCCACGAAATGAAAGAAGTCATATACAATGGCATTATTGTAGATCGGAAGAAACGTTCAATTCTCGACTAAATCGAACCGAAGCCGAAAATAAAATGGCAAATACGGAAACATAAAGATCACACGCGTACGTACTTTGACGATGAGAAGATAAGTTGAAGATTTAGAACGGAAGTGAGACCAAGTATAGCAAACGGGAATGAAGTAATTAATGATAATTATAGGAGGATTGGAGTACGTGACCTATATGTTGTTATCGCTTAATTCGAGCGCGAAAATCGCGTGCCACTGAAATGAAGCATGACCGTAGCAGCGTTTCCGTGTTATCGCGTGAAAAATAGCGTGGTTTGAGATCCTAAACGGTGTTGGCTAGATCGGTAGATCGGATCGTTGTAACAACACCTGCGTGTAATAATCGTCGGGCAGGTTAAGGCGGGATGAGAGATCGCAGTGAGAGTTTCTGATTGCCGCGAAACAGGAAAATGCGCCCGCAGCGTGTTATCGTCGTGGAATGCGTTAATTACGCGTTACGCGACTCCCGTGCGAATGTAACGCCTTCTCCTACCTGTCATTGAAACGCCATTACACCCAGTTACGGGTACCCACCGCGGGCTAATGCCGCTTACTAATCAAACGTTAAGCACACGCTAATTGGTGCTGTAAACTGATCTATAAAGGTGGGCTGAAAACAATCAACCACTAGGTCTAGGGAATCCGTAATTTACCGACACACGCACGAACATTAGCACGCGATGATTGATTTTAATGGACGTCCCCCATCGTGCTCTCGAATCACAGTTAGACACCTGGATTTCTCTAAGTTTATGGCATACATTCAATAAAATTACACCTTTCTCCCAATGTATGCGATACTTCGAACGATCATAATTGTTTTGAGGAAAAAGGCTAAGGTGAAGTGCCCTAAGTCTGGACAGTCCAAAACTGATACCTAAATCTGGACAATTGAATTTTCATAGTAAAAGCAGCAATTAAGAGATTAAATAATTATATTATAGATTCTGAGGTCTCTCTTAGCTATACAAGTAGGTGTGAATATTATTTCATTATGACACATCAATTGAAATTTAAAAATAAATTCAAAGTTCATCTGGAAACAGTATAGAAAATAGTCTATTTACATGCGAATCATGTGCATTTATAGTTCGAACTTTTGTTAGAGAAAAAGATATAATTTAAGCCCTCAGACAAAAAATAATTATCACGCATAATAATATTGATATTTTAAAATAAATTGGCAATCAAACTTAACGTAAATAATAATTATTAATCCAAATATTAGATGTCCAAGATTAGGACTGTTTTCAAATATAAGTACTCCGTGCTGGGACGCGATGACAGTAGCTGTCCCACTCTAAGCTTATACGAAATGTGCGTACGCCTGAAGCCGGACACGCGTTTGTGAATAAAATCAACGCATTGTTTGCAAATTATTTAACTAAATGTACGTATAAGTAGTCTTCTATTAGCTTGTATAACGAATGTAGAAAACGTGTTCCGGCTGTGACGTTAATAATACTTCATTTTTATGTCATAAATCTATCAGTATTAATACCTAACCTCAAAAATTAATTATTCTTGTCGATATAGTTCTTAAACAAATGTTTTTTTCAGATTGTAAACCTGCTTTGAAAATTAAATTTGATAATGGCCATCACTAGAAACAAAACTTTTCATTCCAGTCGAAAAAAGTAATTAATAAGTATCATAAAAAAAAACAGATTAAAGTAAGAGAAAGCCAAAAGTGTACATAAAATCTCAAGGATATTATTAAAAATGACAGATTGAAGGAAAATAGAAGATTGAATAAAACTAAAAAATTGAAGAGAAATCAAGAATCTCATTCTGTTGAATCCATCGTACAAGTACAAGCTCTCAATACAGTGGGCCAGTTTAAGATTCCAAAACGCACGCATTCTAGAATGAAAATTTTAAGTTCGGTGGATGCTAACAAAGGACCACCAACTGTACTGTCGAAGACAGAAGAAAGATCTTGAAAAAAGGAGCAAGAAAAAAAATTGTAGAAGAAGAATATTTGTCAAAAAAACAGGAAAAAGAGAGATACAAAATTAAAAAAGAACAGGAACAAGAAATCAATAATAATTTACACGAAAGAAAAAAGATAATTACACAACAAATTAAGGGCAGAATGTAATATACGATAATAATATATTCATATGTGTATCATTAAAGATTTAATAAAGTTCAATGTTATAGATCAGGCATGTGCAAATTTTTGCTCGATCGGAGGCATTCTCAAGGAATACCCCCCCCCCCACTCCTCCCGGTCGCGCGTCTCGCTCCCCGTGGCGGCCATAGTGCTTGGACCACTATAGTGTCTGTTGCAGATTATATGTAAATTCAATTTGTCCCGGTGTAGGCTTCACTTCTGTCCAGGTACTAGCTTAGATTGGATTTAATATGTCCAACTACAGGTTTGAATTATTCGTGTTAATACAATTAAGATATTAACCTAAACAATGATTTTTTTATTTTAAATTACTTTATACAAACTCTGAACTGTATGTTAAAACTCTTAAAAAATTATTTTTGTTTATTTAAAGTGATAAAATTAAAAATAGAAAAACATGCTGTCCAGGCATAGGGCACTTCACCTTACTTTCCAAGTTGATGCTTTGGTTAAGCTTCATCTCCGGAAGCCGAGAATTTTTAACTTTTTCGAAAGTCACCCTGCAGATTTTGGCGAGAGAATGCCGAAAATCCAGGTTTCGATGATAGGAATCCACCGGTTCGGAAGTGATGCGTGTTTAAAGCTCAGCAATTTCGAGGGCACCGCCATGTTGGCATGTACTCAGGCGTGCCGGTAGACAATAATTCATTCTGTTGCAGTCAAAGAGCTAAAAAAAGAGCGAACGACAGGCGTTGAAATCACGCAGGTTGACTTTTTTTAAGGACGAACAATAAAAATTAAATGAGTTATTCTTTTCGTAGAGTATGTTCTCAAAAATATGACTTGACTATTGTAAGGAATAAGCCGTATTTATTTGTAAAAATATGACACATGGATAACCATTCGTTGACAGACGTGTTGTTTCTCGCGAAAGCTCGTTTTGATCTGATCTTCTTTTTCAATTACAATTTTAGAATTCTTCTGTTCCGATTCTCTATTTTATAAATTTAACTATATATAGGGTTATTTGTTAATACACACATGTACATACATATAATACACACACATCATTCGTACTTTGACCCTATAGGGTTAAACTAGGGTTAAACTATAGGGTTAAAGTATGAATGATGTGTGTGTATTATATGTATGTATGTACATGTGTGTATTAACAAATAACCCTATATATAGTTAAATTTATAAAATAGAGAATCGGAACAGAAGAATTCTAAAATTGTAATTGAAAAAGAAGATCAGATCAAAACGAGCTTTCGCGAGAAACAACACGTCTGTCAACGAATGGTTATCCATGTGTCATATTTTTACAAATAAATACGGCTTATTCCTTACACTATTTTTAACATTCTCGGAAACGAACAAAGGAAACTCGAGATATCGTGGCAACCGTGTCGATAAAACCTCGTTTAGGGGAACAAGAGTTACCACCTCTCTCCTAGCGGATCGGTCACGTGGCATTATGACACGCGCACGACAGAGAAGAAACGCGTCACGTGACCGGACGGTGGCGAGAGCGTGGGGAAGATAGAGCGGGGACACGAGTCTTAATCCGGCGCGACGCTGCTTACAAGGCGAGTTGCATTCTTCGAACTTGTATAACTACGTTAATTTTTGCGAAATCAAAGAAATCCTTTCGCATACATATTCCGCGACATACTTAAAGGAAACGCGAGAATGGAAGACTGGATTTTTTGATAACGAAAAACCAGAATGACCCATTAAGGGTTACAATTACAGCTGGGCAGAGCTGTCTCCTATCGGCGAAAGGTTCCGCGGGTGCGCCATCTTTTTTTTCCTCCGCCCCTGTCTCGCCTTCGATCGTTCGTTTTCGTTCGACTGCACAAACAAATGTCGCTGCCGGGATCCTGAATTCGGAATTCACCGGTTTGACCAGTCGATAACGAGTACTATTTACGGGCCACGCTCTACCGTTGCCATTTTTGTTCAATGCGCGCCGCGCTGCGCCGTGTCCCATGCCCTGTTACGATCGAGTGTTACGTGCGTGCGCGCGCGACAAATCTTAGGTAATTGAACGATCGGTAACCAGCGTCGCTCGGGCTTTCGGTGAGCTGCTTACGTTTGTTCAATGTCATGCTTCCTGTCCCGTGCATGTGTCAGCCGGGTAGCATGGCTGAGTTATCGGCGAACCTGTTTCCACCTGACGGCCAATGCGGATTAATTAGCACAGCGCCGATTAACGAGCTCGTTTGTTCTCGTTTTTACCCCTCCTCCCTTCCCGTATATCCACTTTTCTATTCATTCGATATACCATCTATGCTTTATTTATTGGGTGACACTTTTCTATGGACGAGCACGTTTCCTTCGTGAACCGTGTTCTCATTTTTAGTATCAATCAGAGTTGGGCAGGAATTAATTACATGAGTAACTACAGTCCGCGACAAAAAGATGGCACACCACGAAAATTCAATGTTTTCATCATTTGGACATGACAAATCTAGTCTTTCTTGGTACTTACACATTTTTACTACAAAATAAACTACATTACAAACAATAAAATTAAAGAAAATTGTCCGTTTGCTTATGGAAACAAAAAATAACAAAAACCGGCACGACAAAATGATGGCACATATACCAAAAAATACGTGATTTACCTACATCAAAAACATAACATTGTGTTTAATATTTTGTATGGCCTCCCTTATTCTCCAGAACAGCCAACATACGCTTTGGAAGCGACTTAAAGAGTTTTTTAATGTATTTTGGACGTATTTTTGTCCATTCTTGATGTATACATGTTTTCAATTCTGCAAGGCTTTGGAATTGTCTTCCGCCTTCATAAACATGTCTTGCGAGATGCGACCAACAATTTTCAATTATGTTGAGATCTGGCGATCTCGCTGGCCACTTTAAGACACTAATTTTCTTTTGCTCAAAGTACTGCTTAACGCATTTTGCAGTATGCACACTTGCATTATCCTGCTGAAATGTAAAATTTTCCCCGGAAATTGTCCGTCCGAATTTAGTTAATTGTTCGTCTATCAAATCTATATAAATTTTGCTGTTCATAGTTTTCTTTATAAATTTTACTTCAGTCACCCCTCGATACCCAATTCCGGCCCAAAGCATTACTCCTCCGCCACCCATGTGTCTGCGGCTTAATATTCTTTCTTCTTTTCGCAGGTCGTGATAATAGTGTGCGAAACCATCCGGTCCATCTAGATTAAACCTTTTCTCATCACTAAAAATAACATGACGCCACTTTTTTCTCCAATGTATGTGCTCATGTGCAAATTTCAGACGCTCTGATTTATACTGAGCGGTTAAAGGTGGTTTTTTCTTCAATTTCATTCGAACCAAGTGCGGACATTCTTTTATTATCCTTTGCACATTACGTATATGTGTATGTACGCCTGCTGCTTTAACGATTTGTCGTGCTGTTCCCGAAGAATTCGAAGCTTCTTTTAAAATTGCACGTTTTCCGCGATTGCTTACTGCTTTTGGTCGACCAGAACTCTTTTTTTTCCGTATGTTTTGGGATTTTTTCATAAATTATACACCACATTTCTGCTCCGATGTATAATACGTGCAATTTTTGAAATCGAGTAATTCTCTTTATGCAATGTCAAAATCGTTTTTATTTCAGCATCGGATAACGATTTTCCAGTACCCATAGTGTATGTAATTTCTATAGTAATAAGAATCACACACAATATTTAATGCACAGTCAAACAGTACACGATACAAACAGTTTGACGGTCTAGTGTTAACTGCAGAGAAAGAATTTTAAGAATGTGCCATCAATTTGTCGCGCCGATGACCCCGGTTGTTTACATTTAGACTAGAGTCTGCAACCTCCGCTGACCTCCGCCGGTGTAAGTAAGCTAGAAGCTCCACCGAAGTACATACACCGAGAGAAACATATCAAATTTTATCACAGTTTTAAGAAATAGCAATATTTACGGGTGTGCCATCTTTTTGTCGTGGACTGTAGAGGGTTATTGTTGCTCGCTCGCTTTGCTCGCTCGCGGATAGGACTGCTCTTGCGAAAGGGTTAGTGGTACGCATGGCTAGTAGTACCTATAGCTATTAATGTTTTTTTTTTATTTGGTGTGTGACTCTCCACGAGCCACACAAAGAACTTCCCGATTCGTTAGTTGCAGTATATTATTATCATTATTAAGTGTACGTTTTAAGAAGATTATACGTTTTCAGGGAAATTCAATAGTTTTCTACTTATCAAAATGTTTGCTATATGGCGTCACATTAAACCAACATCGTATGCTCGTTGCTCGCTTGGTTCCTTGTTATAGCATACTAATGTTGCAAAATAAATTGTCTTAATTAGTTTTTCGCAAACGATACAACTCCTCATTATCCGGGTGTGTAGTAGTGATCTTGGTTTTCTTCGATACTGTTAATTTAAATTGTCCCAAAATATATAAACTACGCTCAATTTTGAAACTCTGCTCAGTGCTACATACAATATTTGTAAAGTTCGCCTTTCTGATTTTTTAAAATCCAAACATACTTTCTCGTATGTTTGTCCCTGACTTTTATGAATCGTAATCGCTTCAGCAGGAACCACTGGAAATTGACTACGTGTGATTTGATATTTTTCCTCACTCTACATATTTACTTGATTCGATATTTTTATTATTGGTGTAAAATTTTGATCAATATTTGTGCATTTTTCATATAATCACGATAACGAGTTCTTACTTTCACTCCTACTCTGGCCAATTGAAAATCTAACCACAATATAGACGGAATTTTAGTATTTTCTTGAAAAGTAATAAATTTTAATATTCCGCATGTGTTCTCCATTAATCAATCCGTTTTCAACATCAATGTTATTAATAATTATCATATAGTTTATATTAATTTTCAATTTAATCTCAGTTAATAATTCGTTTTGAACTGATTGTTTTTTTAAAGATTGTAATATAAATTCTTTTTGTACTTTCATCGATATTCTTTGAAAATGTATTCTCGCGAGTAGAGATGATTAACTCACTCTTGCATTGGGATAATTTTCTATTATTGTAAGCGGAAAAATCATCGTAAGGTACAAAAAAAAATTTAAAAGAAATTTTTTTTTTAAATTTTAAAAAAATCGAAAAAATTTTTTTTGTGTAATTACGTTTGTTTCTTCGGTGGAAACTTTCCGTTCTCTCGTATAAATTGCATTGTTGAATGAACTTCTTTCGAAAAAACTAAAAATACTAAAAAAAACTACTTGACCAAAATGGACCAAAATCTAATCAGCTCTAAGTTACAGCGGGGCACATCGATTGCATCTTTCATCATCCTGATCGCGTTGTTACTTTTTCTGAAAACGTTAACGAAAAATTTGATTACATAGAAACGGCCATACGCACACACACACATACGAACATTTTGCTGAAAATAGTCTAAAATGACTGCAATGACCATGAAACGTGAAGATCTGCTAAAAAATCGATTTTCGATTTTCGGGGTCATTACATTAACTACCCTATAAAATCGGGAAGTTAATTAATTACATCTTCAATTACATGTGCAAAAGTGGACCGTAATTACAATAAGAAAACGGTGAAATGGTCAAAAACATAAAAATTAGTGGTTTAAAAGAACAATTGCCCTGAAGTAATTGTTAGGCTCAATTACAATTACTGTAATTGTGTTAAGTAATTGCAATTACTTCTTTCACAATTACTGATTGAGCGAAAGTAATTGCAATTACCAATTACAATTACATGTAATTGTAATTTTATTTCTGCAACTTCAAATTACAGTAATTGCTAAGTAATTGTAATTGTAATTGAAATTACATTTCGCCCAATTCTGACTAATTGCAATTACCAATTACAATTACATGTAATTGTAATTTTATTTCTGCAATTTCAAATTACAGTAATTGCTAAGTAATTGTAATTGCAATTGAAATGACATTTTGCCCAACTCTGCTCGACACGTATTGTCGGCAAAGTGAAACAGTTGAATCGACAAGTTGGTGGAAACGAAAATCGTGAAAAATTCGCAGCGCAAGAGGGTAATAGTCCAGTCGCCAGGTACTTTTACCTGGAAAATATTCCGAACTTAATGAAATTTTGACACGTCATTTAGGGGTACTCTGGGGTGTCGAATCTGAGTTTTCGACCTCGAGGACCCTGTGCTAACTTGGGGAGTGGGAAAAAACCACGATTTTTGTTACCTGTTTTTGGTATTTCGCCTATAACTCAAAAACTGTGGGTTCTATGAACTTTTGTCTTCAATTTTTGGAAAGAGCATTAAATTTCCTTCAAATTTCACTAGTCAACCGTATTTTTTTATGCAATAGGTACCGAGAAACAGGCGTTCAAAATTAGGAAATGTTTCTCAAAATGTCATTTTGAGCCACACATTGTGACATTTAGCAGGAAATTGCAGGTTTTTGGCTCACAAATTTAGTTTTTCAACATATCTACATATAATCTACATACTATGTAGACTCTTATTTTTTTTTTTACATTGAAAAATATCCTCAAAAATGTGTACAAAAGTGATGCCTCTTCGTCTTTAATGATTGTTTAAACGTGTTTAAACAATCATAATGTATTACTATTGCACATCACTGGATTCGGGAAAGTCTAGAGAATCTTTTGCTGTAAAGAATAATACAATACTTTTATAATAACATCATAATATCTGTTCAAAGTCGAAAACGTGGTTTTTTTCAAACTCAAATTTCTCAAAAACTGTGCGTGTAGGAGAAAAATTAAGACTAGATTCGGAATCAGCGCTAAAAACTGTATAAGATACACCCAACAGTTATATGGAAACATTTTTGTCGTTGGACAGTGTAATTTGCTCCGTCTTTCTCTACATTCGTCAGTTGCCACTTAATTTCCTAATTTCGAACGCCTGTCTCTCGGTGCCTATTTGGTCGAAAAAAAAGATTGACCAGTGAAATTTGAAGGAAATTTAATGCTCTTTCCAAAAATGGAAGACAAACGATCATAGGACCCACAGTTTTTGAGTTATAGGCGAAAAACCAAAACAAGGTAATAAAAATTGTGGTTTTTTCCCCCTCCCCAAGTTAGCACAGGGTCCTCCAGGTCGAAAACTGAGATTCGACACCCCAGAGTACCCCTAAATGATGTGTCAAAATTTCATTAAGTTCGGAATATTTTCCAGGTAGACGCCTTTTTTTTGCGACCTGCCGACTGGACTATAAGGAGGGTTGTCGCTGTTGAATCATGAAAACAATACAGCGCGGCGAAGACAATGAAAGACAATAATGCGAAGTTGGCGTGCAGTCACACAATCGATAACCGAGAGGAAATGGCCGTCGATTTAGAAGTTAATCCGGCGACTTGAACGCTCGCGTAAGAGGTGATTACGCGCACGTGGTGCATCGCCGACGTAGTTTCGCACAGACTAATGCCTCCACTCCTCGTAACCATCTCATCATGAGCTCTTTCGCATGCGGTTCAACCACGGAAGAAGAAGAAGAAGAAGAAAAAGAAGGCAGCAAATAAAAAGGCGGAAGAAAGAACGGGGACCGTGTGCACGGGTCGCGCGATTATTTCCCAGGGGAAAAAGGCGCGTGTCAGCGCGCGGAGGTTTATGACAATGGGGATGGGACGACGACGGGACGGGGCTCCGCGAGAAGGGGACGTAGAAACGCGCTGCAATCTCCGGGGTACAGTGAATCAACCGCCATAAAATAGCTGCGTGCAAGTATTTTAATGGGACCGCGGGCCTACTATCTTCCGGGGATCAAACGCGGCGTTTAGCATGCATCAACTCGCGTAACGCGTACGCGCCGCTCGTCCTACGTCCGCTACAGAGAGCCTCTTACCTTTTTACGAGACGCCGAAACGGTAAATGAAATCATTAGGGTGCGCTGACCTGCCTATCCGAGCCTATTATATCTCGACGACGCGCACATGTCCCGCGATCGTTCGAACGTCGATTACACGGAGCTTGTTTATTCGATGCGAGCACCGACTCTCATCGACGCATTTTCTTCATCGCTGATTTCAAACCCCCGACCACTGGGGGTCGGGTCGCCCCCTCCCTCTCAGGATCTTCGAGTGTACGCAGGTTTTGCACTCCAAATCCACCCTTTTGCAAATCAATTTCATCCTCTTGCAAATCAATTTCTACCTTTCACATGTTTTTGTAAAAAGAAATTAAATCAAATCTAAATTACAGGTTTTACACTGCAAATTCACCCTTTTGCAAGTTAAATGCACCATTTTGCAAATCAATTACAACCTTTTGCAAGTCAAATAGGCCCTTTTGAAAATCCATTTCGCCCTTTTGCAAATCAATTTCTACCTTTTACATGTTTTTGTAAAAAAAATTAAATCAAATCTAAATTACAGGTTTTACACTGCAAATTCACCCTATAGCAAGTTAAATACAGCATTTTGCAAATCAATTACACCCTTTTGCAAGTCAAATTGGCCCTGTTGAATATCCATTTCGCCCTTTTGCAAATCAATTTCTACCTTTCATATGTTTTTGTAAAAAAGAATTAAGTCAAATCTAAATTACAGGTTTTACACTGCAAATTCACCCTTTTGCAAGTTAAATGCACCATTTTACAAATCAATTACAACGTTTTGCAAGTCAAATAGGCCCTTTTGAATATCCATTTCGCCCTTTTGCAAATCAATTTCTACCTTTCACATGTTTTTGTAAAAAAAAATTAAGTCAAATGTAAGTTACAGGTTTGACACTGCAAATTCACCACTTTGCAAGTTAAATACACCATTTCGCAAATCAATTACACCCTTTTGCATGTCAAATAGGCCCTTTTGAATATCCATTTCGCCTTTTTGCAGATCAATTTCAACATTTTAGAAATAAAGTATATTTATAAGTAAGTCTCTTCTAAAAGCAATTGAATAAAATATAAATTACACGTTCTGCACTCCAAATTCGCCCTTTTGAAAATCAATTTCTATGTTTCACATGTTCTTGTAAAAAGAAAATTGAATGAAATGTAAATTACAGGTTTTACACTGCAAATTCACCCTTTTCCAAGTTAAATACACCATTTTGCATATCAATTACACCCTTCTGCAAGTCAAATAGGCCCTTTTCAATATTCATTTCGCCCTTTTGCAAATCAATTTCAACCTTTTAGAAATAAAGTATATTTTTAAGCAAGTTTCTTCTTAAAATAAATTAAATCAAATGTAAATTGCAGGTTTTGCAATCCAAATTCACCCTTTTGAAAATCAATTTCACCCTTTTGCACCTCAAACACACCCTTATGCAAATAAACTTCACCATTTTGCAAATCAATGTCTACCTTTTACACGGCTTCGTAAAAAGAAAATTAAATAAAATGTAAATTACAGGTTTTACACTGCAAATTCACCCTTTTGCAAGTTAAATACACCATTTTGCAAGTCAATTACACCCTTTTGCAAGTCAAATAGGCCCTTTTGAATATCCATTCCACTCTTTTGCAGATCAATTTCAACCTTTTAGAAATAAAGTATATTTATAAGTAAGTTTCTTCTAAAAACAATTGAATAAAATGTAAATTACAGGTTTTGCACTCCAAATCCACCCTTTTGCAAATCAATTTCACCCTTTAGCATGTAAAACACACCCTTATGCAAATAAACTTCACCATTTTGCAAATCAATTTCTACCTTTTACATGGTTTTGTAAAAAGAAAATTAAATCAAATGTAAATTACAGGCTTTGCACTCCAAATTCACCCTTTTGCAATTCAAACTCACCCTTCTGCAAATCAACTTCACCCTTTTGCAAATTAATTTCTACCTTTCACATATTTTTGTAAAAAAAAAATTAAATCAAATCTAAATTACAGGTTTTACACTGCAAATTCACCCTTTTGCAAGTTAAATACACCATTTTGCAAATCAATTACATCCTTCTGCAAGTTAAATACGCCCTTATAGAAATCAATTTCGCCCTTTTGCAAATCGATTTCAATCTTTTACAAATTAAGTATTTTTATGTAACTTTGCGTAAAAAAATATCAAATCAAATGTAAATTAATTATTAAGTGACTCGAAATTTTATTTTTTGCAAAGACATAAAATACATAAAATACATATTTAAAAGCAATTATACCAATTCATTGACTTTGTAATGTATGAAAACTGTCTGTAGATATGTACAATACATACATGTATTGATTGTAGCCGTTTTCTGATCAATGAATTTTAAAAATTAAAATACTAACACGGGAAGGACCCCCAAGCGTCCGACTTCGATTTCGATAATTTTTTGTTAGACGATGGTCTATGGATCCCTAATGATGTCTGCAAAATATGAGCTGTAGTTACTCAATAGTTTTAAAGATACAAACAATTACACTTTCACGCAACCTGCTGACACGACTAATCGAACTTCGAAAACTATGAACAAGGTATGAAACTTTAATTGTTTATATCTTTAAAACTATTGAGTAACTACACCTAATATTTTGCAGACATCATTAGGGATTCATATACCATCGTCTAACAAACAATTCTGAGAATATTTAAGAATTTAAAAAAAAAAAACTATTGAACCTTCTGCATTGAAATTCTGCACACATAATTATTGGCATTTCAAGTGCATGTATAACTTTTTAAAAACTAAAACCAGTCAAAATGTCTCTGTCGTGCATGTGTCACTACGTGACATGACTAATCCAGTACAGACAGAGAGAAAGTAGGTTATCCCCAGCCCTAGTCGTTTTAGGCTTATCAGGGAAACTTAATCCTTTCATAAACCCGTTCGGATAGTAGAGATTTACGTTAGATTCCTCCGAACCCCCCGAGTGGGGTATCAGTGGAAAGCGGGCGAAAAATAAAAGCGAATAGCGTAATAAAATTTACAAGTTAATAATACGATTAAGCAATTTTAAGAGAACGTAATTTTAGGTGTAGGAAGTTAAAATTGTAATCGCGATGTGAGAGGGGATCTAGCACAGTTTGGAACAGCCCTGGGGCTGTTAATAAATATGAAATTTCCTTTAAGAAAAAGATAGAGAGAGAGGGGGAACTTTTTCCCCTCTATTCGTGCTCCCTGCCCTGAGCGACTCTGCGAGAACGTCTGCGATTATTATCAATTAGGCCGTCCACACACGGGTCGATTGTAATCGCGTCGTGAAGTTCGTACGTCTTGCTCGTCATGTACGATTCGTGCGGCGAACGCGATTTCGTCCACACACGGGTCGATCGTCGATTTGGTCGACGCAATTCCAGTCGCATGCGATTCCCCTCCACGTGACTTCCAATGCAACTGAATGCAGAGCCACACACGGGTCGATTCGTGGTCGACTGAAATCGGTTCGACTGAAATCGGTTCGACTGAAATCGCGTCCGTGGCATGAACAGTCGCATGCGATTCCCCCTCCACGTGATTTCCAATGAAAATAAATGAAGAGCCGCACATTGAAATCGCCGCGATTCTAATCGCGTGCGATCGGCAGCGAAGTTGGAAAATCGCGTGGATCGTACGATTCGCGCGACTTATGGCGGTAAGTTTGTGCAGTTCATGTAATTTAAATGATTTGGCCATTATTTTTTGTAGTTTGAGTGCATTGCACTCTTCGATGTGGTCTATGTATTTAGGTTACATAGGTTATTATTTATTTATTATCTTTTTTTATGTTATTACGCATACTAATAACATTAAGGTAAGCTTTTTATTTACATAGTTGAATATAATCATGTAGGTTTATGAAAAACAAAAACAAAAGGCAAAGTAAAAAAAGATTGAAGTCACAGGGATTGATAAACTGTTGTACAATTTTCTGTGGAGTGGGAGTGTTCTTAGGGAGTTGTCTTCTCAGGTCGATTTAATCCGGAAGTATTACCAATTGGTATATTGAGCGAAGATTGAGGGAAATCTGTTGAACTTCCACCAACCTCATCTATGAGGAGCAAAGCTCTCCTTTTGTAACTCCTCAGATGAGCATTGCTCCTCATAGATGAGGTTGGTGGAAGTTCAACAGATTTCCCTCAATCTTCGCTCAATATACCAAGTGGTAATACTTCCGGATTAAATCGACCTGAGAAGACTTTGCCTTTTGTTTTTGTTTTTCATAAACCTACATGATTATGAAATGTATAATATTCAAATGTTCTCGGCGCAACGGTTCGATCAGTTAATAGGAAAAAAGCAAAATTTGCACGTTAGTTAGGAACTTTCAACGTTTCGATCTTCATTCAGATCATTTTCAAGAAAGTAGAAAAACTGCGTCTGAAAAATATATTTTCACAATGTAAAACCAGAAACTTTAAAATATCTGCGTAACCAGAATGTAACAATGTAACAAGATACTGCAATAATTTACTTACTAACTATTACGGCACTAACTAAACACTCTATGGAGTATGACCACGCCTTTGACTTTGAAAATTTTAAGGCAATTGAGAAAGAAAGTAATTTGAATAATAGGATTTTACTGGAAACGATTCATATGATTAAACATCATAGCGTTAATCTTAGGTATGAAACTCCTACGATTCAAGAATATTACGCAACACTACTGAACCAGTAGTGTGTTATGATGAATCACTTCCTAATAACAACTATTTTCCTATTACATACTATATAAATTACATCTTTTTCATATATTTAATAAAAGTTTTTCATCATATGGTCACGAACATGTGGCAAGTTTGGGTTTTTGACGTTTTTCACGGTTTGAAATAACCGCCAAACATCGATCGACCAGTTACGTTCTGTGTCTAATGACTTTGATGGTCTATGATCCAGTATCCTGTCTGACGACATGAAAGCAGCATGTGCTAAGACAATTTCAATTCCGTATTTATAATCTTTATAAAGCAATGTAAGTAAATTATTGCAGTATCTTGTTACATTGTTACATTCTGGTTACGCAGATATTTTAAAGTTTCTGGTTTTACATTGTGAAAATATATTTTTCAGACGCAGTTTTTCTACTTTCTTGAAAATGATCTGAATGAAGATCGAAACGTTGAAAGTTCCTAACTAACGTGCAAATTTTGCTTTTTTCCTATTAACTGATCGAACCGTTGCGCCGAGAACATTTGAATATTATACATTTCATTATCTTGCGATCGATATTTCAAACAACATCTACATGATTATATTCAACTATGTAAATAAAAAGCTTACCTTAATGTTATTACTATGCGTAATAACATAAAAAAAGATAATAAATAAATAATAACCTATGTAACCTAAATACATAGACCACATCGAAGAGTGCAATGCACTCAAACTACAAAAAATAATGGCCAAATCATTTAAATTACATGAACTGCACAAACTTACCTCCATGAGTCGCGCGAATCGTACGATCCACGCGATTTTCCAACTTCGCTGCCGATCGCACGCGATTAGAATCGCGGCGATTTCAATGTGCTGCTCTTCATTTATTTTCATTGGAAATCACGTGGAGGGGGAATTGCATGCGACTGGAATCGCGTCGACCGAATCGACGATCGACCCGTGTGTGGACGGCCTTATACTTTCTCCGCGTGTTAATTTCCCCGTGTAACTGCGGGCACAAATACAAATCGATGAAATTTCCGATTGATGGATGGTCTAATTTATCGCGATCGATTTTTCCTGTCTCGTCGATGTTAACGCGAGAAACTGGATTTGTACACGTACATTCTCGACGGTAGCCATTGGGTTAGCGTTCAGTCACGCACCTTTTCTCAGTTTTCCTTCCTCGTACCAGCACGTCGCGCGTCGCTCGACGCTGATTTACATTGGATGCATTATCTGATCGCGGACTCGCATGCGCCGTCAGATACGGTAATTAATCAGAAATCTCGATCAACCAGGAAAGCCGTGGATCACGGACGCGACATTGGTTCGCTTTGATTATACCGTTCGCGGTATTTAACCGATTCGCCACCCGGGTTTACGTCGCGAACTCGTCTCGTTTCTCATTAATCGTCCGATTGCTCTCTTTCACCGTCGGCGACACGGATCGCTGTACAGTTTAATTGGATCCCGAAGAGCTCAGCACGTTATCAGTATGCGTCTGATAATCCGAGATGTAACAATGTCACAAGTTTTGATATGCCGAGCGATTGCGAACTAACCGGCTCATAAAATATATCGAAACTGCCCGCGAAACCGGAACTCGCTCTCACGATCACCATGGGCGAGACGGGTTTCAAAAACTGCTCTTTAATCATTCGTAATCTTATTTGTGCTCGAATATGGCTGTATAGACATTAATTAGAAACAAGAACGTTCTCTTACTTCCATTGTCGAGTCGTTTGAACGTCTTCCGTAAAAAAAAGAACTGACAAGGGAAGGACCCCAAGTCTCCGACTTCGATTTCGATAATTTTTTGTGTGACGTCGGTATTTGGATCCCTAATAATGTCTGCAAAATATTAGGTGTAGTTACGCAATAGTTTTAAAGATATAAACAATTAAAATTCATATCTTATTGAGATACTATGATTAGCCGTGTAAGAACGTTGCGTGAAAGTTCAACTGTTCATATCTTTAAAACTATTGAGTAACTACCGCTAATATTTTGCAGACATCATTGGGGATCCATATACTATCGGCTCACAAAAGATTATCAAAATCGAAGTCGGACAACCTGGGATCCTTCCCGCGATCCTTCCCCAAAATGGCTACAATGAATACATGTATTGTACATATCTACAGACAGTTTTCATACATTACAAAGTCAGTGAATTGGTAGTTACTTTTAAATAAGTATTTGATGTACGTCCTTGCAATAAATAAAATTTTGATCGCTTAACAATTAATTTACAGTTGATTTAATTCGTTTTAGAAGAAACTTACTTAAAAATACACTTTATTTGTAGAAAGTTGAAACTGATTTGCAAAAAGATGAATTTGGAATGCAAAACGTGTAATTTAGATTTGATTTAATTTTTTTTTACAAAAACATGTAAAAGGTAGAAATTGATTTGCAAAAGGGTGAATTTGAATTGCAAAAGGGTGAATTTGGAGTGCAAAACCTGTAATTTACATTTGATTTAATTTTATTTTTACAAAACCATGTAAAAGGTAGACATTGATTTGCAAAATGGTGAAGTTTATTTGCATAAGGGTGTGTTTGAGGTGCAAAAGGGTGAAATTGATTTTCAAAAGGGTGAATTTGGATTGCAAAACCTGCAATTTACATTTGATTTAATTTATTTTAAGAAGAAACTTGCTTAAAAATATACTTTATTTCTAAATGATTGAAATTGATTTGCAAAAGGGCGAAATGAATATTGAAAAGGGCCTATTTGACTTGCAGAAGGGTGTAATTGATTTGCAAAATGGTGTATTTAACTTGGAAAAGGGTGAATTTGCAGTGTAAAACCTGTAATTTACATTTGATTTAATTTTATTTTTACAAAACCATGTAAAAGGTAGACATTGATTTGCAAAATGGTGAAGTTTATTTGCATAAGGGTGTGTTTGAGGTGCAAAAGGGTGAAATTGATTTTCAAAAGGGTGAATTTGGATTGCAAAACCTGCAATTTACATTTGATTTAATTTATTTTAAGAAGAAACTTGCTTAAAAATATACTTTATTTCTAAAAGGTTGAAATTGATTTGCAATAGGGCGAAATGAATATTGAAAAGGGCCTATTTGACTTGCAGAAGGGTGTAATTGATATGCAAAATGGTGTATTTAACTTGGAAAAGGGTGAATTTGCAGTGTAAAACCTGTAATTTACATTTCATTCAATTTTCTTTTTACAAGAACATGTGAAACATAGAAATTGATTTGCAAAAGGGTGAAGTTGCTTTACATAAGAGTGTGTTTGACTTGCAAAAGGGTGAAGTTGATTTGCAGAAGGGTGAATTTGAATTGCAAAAGGGTGAATTTGGAGTGCAAAACCTGTAATTTAGATTTGATTAAATTTTTTTTACAAAAACATGTAAAAAGTAGAAATTGATTTGCGAAAGGGTGAAGTTTATTTGCATAAGGGTGTGTTTGAGATGCAAAAGGGTGAAATTGATTTTCAAAAGGGTGAATTTGGAGTGCAAAACCTGCAATTTACATTTGATTTAATTTATTTTAAGAAGAAACTTGCTTAAAAATATACTTTATTTCTAAAAGGTTGAAATTGATTTGCAAAAGGGCGAAATGAATATTGAAAAGGGCCTATTTGACTTGCAGAAGGGTGTAATTGATATGCAAAATGGTGTATTTAACTTGGAAAAGGGTGAATTTGCAGTGTAAAACCTGTAATTTACATTTCATTCAATTTTCCTTTTACAAGAACATGTGAAACATAGAAATTGATTTGCAAAAGGGTGAAGTTGCTTTACATAAGAGTGTGTTTGACTTGCAAAAGGGTGAAGTTGATTTGCAGAAGGGTGAATTTGAATTGCAAAAGGGTGAATTTGGAGTGCAAACCCTGTAATTTAGATTTGATTAAATTTTTTTTACAAAAACATGTAAAAAGTAGAAATTGATTTGCGAAAGTGTGAAGTTTATTTGCATAAGGGTGTGTTTGAGATGCAAAAGGGTGAAATTGATTTTCAAAAGGGTGAATTTGGAGTGCAAAACCTGTAATTTAGATTTGATTAAATTTTTTTTTACGAAAACATGTAAAAAGTAGAAATTGATTTGCGAAAGGGTGAAGTTTATTTGCATAAGGGTGTGTTTGAGGTGCAAAAGGGTGAAATTGATTTTCAAAAGGGTGAATTTGCGAAACCTGCAATTTACATTTGATTTAATTTATTTTAAGAAGAAACTTGCTTAAAAATATACTTTATTTGTAAAAGGGCGAAATTGATTTGCAAAAGGATGTATTCCTCGAGGACAGAGTCAGTACGTCGCTTTTTGCATTTCTCCTGACTGCCTCTTCTCCCGGACTCATTCCACTCCCGTTCTTTGCTAAAATACTATAACCTCCGACCCTGAAATAACGTTAAAATAATTTTGGCCGGTTTCCCGCGTTCCCCGACCACTGTGATGCATCGTTCGCTTCCAGACCGATTCGAAACGCGCGGATGCCTCGCGTACCACCACTCACGAGATTTATCCTCAAAGATAATGTCCACGTCGCTCGCATATGCCGTGTTGCATGTCGACAAGCATGTAATCCTGCCGAGGCATACCTAAAATCGTTACAATTCCAGGCTCTTCCAATTTCAATGTACCATTAGCATGACCGGTGAACTACGGATTCCGATGCTGCGATAAGACCGCTGGTGATTTCGATGCTTGTCCGAGAGATTGCTCGCTGATGATCTCGATGCGTAGAAAATGGATCTCGCTCGGATTCAACGTGCAACGAAAGGATCTTCAATAATTCCAGCGAGTGAAATACTCTGATGAGCCAGATACGACGATATTGGGTCACTTTAACAATCTGCGTATCTTTCTGTGAACCTTTTTTTCAGGGAAAACATGCAAAGCAATGTGATGTTCGTCGTCGATCTACAATCCGTCACATAATTGATGGCAAACACTTTAATTCAATGGCCAATTTATGCCAATGGCGCCCGTGTATCCACTTTCAATTTCTTTTAAGAACTTCTGGCGTGTAGAATTGCAAGATCTCTAAATTTTCGTTCGAAAATTTTGAAAATTGCGGAACATCAATTAGTATTAGTTGGAAAAACGTCTTATCTCAGACGTTAAAACGACATCTCGGAAAGACGTTTTTAACACGTCCGAAATACGACGTCTTTAAACCGTCTCGAAAAAAGCGTTGATGAGGAAAACAAAGTTGTCGATCATTCTCGTATTTTCATAATCTCTGGATTTGAGAAAACATTGTTCATAGAAGGTAAAAATAAGACCATTTTTCTTACGTATTACGATCACAATATCAATACCAATACATATAACGATACCAATTTCAATTCAAATTCCAAATTTCAATTTCACCTCTTCATTTTCAACTCTGTAATATCAACTTCAATTTCAACTCTTCAATGTCAACTCTTCAATTTCACATCTTCAATTTCAACTCTTCAATTTCAACTTCAATTTCAACTCTTCAACTCTTCAATTTCAACTTCAACATCAATTTGAATTTTTATTGTAATTGTAATTTTTATCATTTTTATTGTAATTTTAATTGTAATTGTTATTTTTATTACACTTATTATGTCAATTCCACATGCGTTCTGCTAATAAAGCTTGATTGATTTAAGTTTAAACTTTAAACTCGTTTTTGTCGAAATCTATCCCTTCCCTTTTTTTAACTTCATTAATATTTATGGATTAAATTTCAAGACATTTTTAAGTCGTCTGTTTCACGTCTAGAAAATGTTCATGAGACGTTCGTACGATATTCGGGAGGTCTTTAAGATGTCCCTAAGAAGTCTTAAAGGTTCATAAATGTTAATTAAATCAAAAGAAGGGAAGAGTAAAAATTGATTTCGACAAAAACGAGTTTAAAGTTAAACCAATAAATAGCTTTATTAGAAGAACAAATGTGGAATTGACATAAAAAGTGTAATAAAGATAACAATTGCAATTAAAATCACTATAAAAATAATAAAAATTGAAGTTGAAATTGAAGACTTAAAACTGACGAGTCGAACTTGAAGTTGAAATGGAAATTAAAGTTGAAGTCAAAGCTGAAATTGACGTTGAAATTGAAGTTGAAATTGAAAAATTGAAGTTGAAATTGAAAAATTGAAGTTGAAATCGAAGAGTTGAAAGTTGAAATTGAAAAATTGAAGTTGAAATGGAAATTGAAGTCGAAGGTGAAATTGATGTTGAAATTGAAGAGTTGAAAGTTGAAATTGAAAAATTGAAGTTGATGTCGAAATTGAAGTTGATGTTGAAATTCAAGTTGAAATTGAAAAATTGAAGTTGAAATCGAAGAGTTGAAATTGAAGTTGAAATGGAAATTGAAATAGAAAGTGAAATTGAAGAGTTGAAAGTTGAAATTGAAAAATTGAAGTTGATGTTGAAATTGAAAAATTGAAGTTGAAATGGAAATTGAAGTCGAAGGTGAAATTGTTGTTGAAATTGAAGAGTTGAAAGTTGAAATTGAAAAATTGAAGTTGATGTTGAAATTGAAAAATTGAAGTTGATGTTGAAATTGAAAAATTGAAGTTGATGTTGAAATTGAAAAATTGAAGTTGATGTTGAAGTTGATGTTGAAATTCAAGTTGAAATTGAAATTGAAGAGTTGAAATTGAAGTTGAAATGGAAATTGAAGTCGAAGGTGAAATTGAAGAGTTGAAAGTTGAAATTGAAAAATTGAAGTTGATGTTGAAATTCAAGTTGAAATTGAAAAACTCAAGTTGAAATCGAAGAGTTGAAATTGAAGTTGAAATGGAAATTGAAGTCGAAGGTGAAATTCAAGTTGAAATTGAAAAATTGAAGTTGAAATGGAAATTGAAGTCGAAGGTGAAATTGATGTTGAAATTGAAGAGTTGAAAGTTGAAATTGAAAAATTGAAGTTGATGTTAAAATTGAAAAATTGAAGTTGATGTTGAAATTGAAGTTGAAATTGGAAAATTGAAGTTGAAATGGAAATTGAAGTCGAAGGTGAAATTGATGTTGAAATTGAAGAGTTGAAAGTTGAAATTGAAAAATTGAAGTTGATGTCGAAATTGAAGTTGATGTTGAAATTCAAGTTGAAATTGAAAAATTGAAGTTGAAATCGAAGAGTTGAAATTGAAGTTGAAATGGAAATTGAAATAGAAAGTGAAATTGAAGAGTTGAAAGTTGAAATTGAAAAATTGAAGTTGATGTTGAAATTGAAAAATTGAAGTTGAAATGGAAATTGAAGTCGAAGGTGAAATTGTTGTTGAAATTGAAGAGTTGAAAGTTGAAATTGAAAAATTGAAGTTGATGTTGAAATTGAAAAATTGAAGTTGATGTTGAAATTGAAAAATTGAAGTTGATGTTGAAATTGAAAAATTGAAGTTGATGTTGAAGTTGATGTTGAAATTCAAGTTGAAATTGAAATTGAAGAGTTGAAATTGAAGTTGAAATGGAAATTGAAGTCGAAGGTGAAATTGAAGAGTTGAAAGTTGAAATTGAAAAATTGAAGTTGATGTTGAAATTCAAGTTGAAATTGAAAAACTCAAGTTGAAATCGAAGAGTTGAAATTGAAGTTGAAATGGAAATTGAAGTCGAAGGTGAAATTCAAGTTGAAATTGAAAAATTGAAGTTGAAATGGAAATTGAAGTCGAAGGTGAAATTGATGTTGAAATTGAAGAGTTGAAAGTTGAAATTGAAAAATTGAAGTTGATGTTAAAATTGAAAAATTGAAGTTGATGTTGAAATTGAAGTTGAAATTGGAAAATTGAAGTTGAAATGGAAATTGATGTTGAAATTGAAGAGTTGAAAGTTGAAATTGATGTTAAAATCGAAGAGTTGAAATTGAAAAATTGATGTTGAAATCGAAGAGTTGAAATTGAAAAATTGATGTTGAAATCGAAGAGTTGAAATTGAAGTTGAAATGGAAATTGATGTTGAAATTGAAGAGTTGAAAGTTGAAATTGATGTTAAAATCGAAGAGTTGAAATTGAAAAATTGATGTTGAAATCGAAGAGTTGAAATTGAAGTTGAAATGGAAATTGAAGTCGAAGGTGAAATTGATGTTGAAATTGAAGAGTTGAAAGTTGAAATTGATGTTGAAATTGAAGTTGAAATTGATGTTAAAATTAAAGTTGAGATTGAAAAATTGAAGTTGAAATTGATGTTAAAATTAAAGTTGAGATTGAAAAATTGAAGTTGAAATCGAAGAGTTGAAATTGAAGTTGAAATTGATGTTAAAATTGATATTTGAAAAATTAAACAGTTTATCTTGAATAGTTGAAATTGAAGTTGAAATTGAAGTTGAAATTGAAATTGAAATTGAAGCAAAAACACTAACTCGTAGTTATAATACCAATCCTAATACATACTGCTAGATTATGAGTATATAAAAACCACACCGTTTATGGTCTTGAAGACATAATCGTTAAAAAGTCTTCTTAAGACGTAAGACTTTCAGACTTGGAATAGACGTAAAATTTAAGACGTCTTTAAGACATCGTATTCTATCTGGGTTTAAGGCCTCTGAATGTCCAACTGCAAACGTCTCAAAGACGTCATTGTGCTATCTGGGCAGTAACCCTATATCAAACATGAAAAAATCGACTGTTGGCTAGGAAAAACGGGTTTGCAGCTCATAGTGCACCGTTCTCCCCTGCGCACGAAGAAGCGACGAATCGGGTCGATCGATTCCGAGCCGTGCAATCTCGATCGCGAGTTCATTTAGGGGAACGGAGAACCGTGAATATGGAAAGTGTATTAATGAATCTGACGGCGCGTCGCGACGGATCGCGGAACGTTCGAGGAAATCGTTCAAGGCAGTCGAGATTAACGGCTCACCTTGCACGAACCACCGGCGTGCGCTTACGAATTGGAAGTATGTATAATTTCTCATCGGCGATCTAACGCAATTCGTATTGTTGTTGCGTGTACGAAAGCTAGATTTATTTCATTCGGCCCCGCGGAGATGAATGTCTCACGCAGAGGGAATTTAAACGTCTCTCGGTTAAAATTCGGCCGTAAAAGTGTCAAGATCGCGCATTAAGATTGGATAATTAACATTATTTCGCGACGTTCGAAATCTAGACGGACACACCGGAATGAAAATTTAAATGTCCATTTGCATCGTCTCCGACGATAAAGTCCGGAAGACAAATTGCCGGTTATCAACGACTTGCTTTGCTCGCGCCCACAGGAAACGTGTAATTATTATACTAATTTTCCGACGGAATGGAACTGTACACGTGCGTGTAGGATAAGTAATGACAGCCATTAGCAGCACCCGTAAAGCTTTCTTCTTACATTACTCATTTGCTTGCACGCCGCCAAGGGACAGTTGTGCTACTTGATCATTGCGATCGGTTGGGAACTCGCCTAGATCACAATAATTCGGTGCAATCACAGTGATCGACGAACTTGTTACACCTGCTCGAGACTAGACAATGTCTACAGGGTGTTCGCGTCGTTACCAGCGCTTTTTTGGACAGATATTTTGATTAGAAAATGTGAAAGTGGAGAAAGTTACAGGTTTTGCAATTCCAATTCACCCTTTGCAAGTCAAATACACCCTTCTGCAAATCAATTTCACCATTTTGCATATCAACTTCACCCTTTTGCAAATCCATTCCACTCTTTTATAAATAATGTATGTTTAAGAACGTTTTTGTAAAAAAAATCAGATCGAATGTAAATTACAAATTCTTGCAAATCAATTTCACCCTTTTGCAAATCAATGTCACCACTTTGCATATCAATTTCACCCTTTTGCGAATCCATTCCACTCTTTTATAAATAAAGTATGTTTAAGAATGGTTTTGTATAAAAAATCAAATCGAATGTAAATTACAAATTCTTGCAAATCAATTTCACCCTTCTGCAAATCAATTTCACCATTTTGCATATCAATTTCACCCTTTTGCGAATCCATTCCACCCTTTTTCGAATAAAGTATGTTTAAGAACGTTTTTGTAAAAAAAATCAAATCGAATGTAAATTACAAATTTTTGCAAATCAATTTCACCCTTTTTCAAGTCAAACATACCCTTCTGCAAATCAATTTCACCATTTTGCATGTCAATTTCGCCCTTTTGCAAATCCATTCCACTCTTTTATAAATAAAGTATGTTTAAGAATGGTTTTGTAAAACAAATCAAATCGAATGTAAATTACAAATTTTTGCAAATCAATTTCACCCTTTTGCAAGTCAAACACACCCTTCTGCAAATCAATTTCACCATTTTGCATTTCAATTTCGCCCTTTTGCAAATCCATTCCACTCTTTTATAAATAAAGCATGTTTAAGAATGTTTTTGTAAAAAAAATAAAATCGAATGTAAATTACAAATTCTTGCAAATCAATTTCACCCTTTGGAAGTCAAACACACCCTTCTGCAAATCAATTTCACCATTTTGCATATCAATTTCGCCCTTTTGCACATCCATTCCGCTCTTTTTCAAATCAATTTCACCCTTTTATGAATAAAGTATGTTTAAGAATGTTTTTGTAAAAAAAATCCCAACAAAAACATCCTGTAAATAGGAGCCAAGTTCCTATGGCCGTAAAAAGTTGTGAGATCAAATAAAATACGGCCAATTTCGTTAGCTCGGAAATACCTCTTGCAATACTGAAAAAAGCGTTTGTAAAAATTAGTTTAAAAGAACCCTATTTAATTTTTAAAGAGTTACATGGAGAGCTGAATTATTCAAACCTGGCCGTTACTTTTTAAACCAATGGCCATAAAAGGTGTTAGGTAGCGGCCAAGTTTGAATAATTTAGCCCTCCATGTAACTCTTTAAAAATTAAATAGCGTCCTTTTAAACTAATTTTTACAAACGCTTTTGTCAGTATTGCAAGAGGTATTTCTTAGCTAACGAACTTGGCCGTATTTTGTTTGATCTCACAACTTTTTACGGCCATAGGAACTTGACTCCTATTTAGAGGATGTTTTTGTTGGGATTTCATCAATTTTTGTTGAAATTTCATCAATTATCAAGTAGGTATTACTCTTATCCCTGATTCATTAAATCCTAAACATTTTTTATCTTTAAGGTGGACATCAAGTAAATTAATAAATGCATCTTCGTTTTACTACCTATTTATACCTTTTTCGTAATGTTTTTTTTTCATTACAACCCCTTTAAGGTGTAAAATTTCAAACTTTGATAATTATTCCTTTGAGTGTTTGTTATGGTGGACCTATTTACCAAATTTCAAGCTTGTAGGTCAATGGGAAGTACCTAAAAGGTTTTGATGATGTCAGTCAGTCAGTCAGTGACAAATTTAGCGATTTTTGAGGTCCTATATCTCGGAACCTACTAATGTTGGAAGATTAATGTTTTGTCAATATTGAGACATGATAGCATTTAACAACTGTACGAAATTACATCTCTCCATCTGCCTCCAGTGCCGAGGTATAACCCTCTAAAAAACGGCTAAGTTGTTTCGTGTAAAATGAGGTAGTGCGAGAACTTGGCTGGTGCACTACCGTGCACCTAGATCAAATTAAATGTAAATTAGATAATAAAAAGAAGAAGTTACAGACCTGCAGATAAGGGCTGGCAGCTGATAAGACGAGTCGATGCGCGAGGAACCTCTGCCCGTCGGGGCAGCAAAGAGCAACGTCGGCGAACCTCTGGGACAGCATCGCCTCCTTGAGGAACTCTCCGACGTCCGGTGCTCTCCCGGAAACTCGAATTACTTCTCCCATCATGCTCCAACTTGCTCGAGATCACTGTTCACTGGTCAGTCACTATATTCTGAACGATCACCGACAGTCCCAACATTTCCCCATAACACTCGGGATTTCTCGAACGACGATTCTCCGAATCGACAATTGTTTCTCACTGAACCGCATTCGACGCATTCACAGGTGTCTATCAAATTCCCTCGAAGCGTTGCCCGAAACTGAAGCGTACTATCCGAACAATCGTTGACATTGGCACCGAACACAGCGCTACAAGAGAAGAAACAGCTACAGAATTCTGAATAGCAACTCGCGAAACGGTCGACCGACAGAAACGACCTCGATGCCCAGCAGATCCTCCGAATATTGTGTGCTACCTTCTTCCAGCACTGTGTTTGATTAATACAATGGTCGAAATTTCTATAAAGTCATCTTCTTTTTCATAGATATTTTAAAAGTATCACCATTTTTGTTGATTTATCGTATCTGATCTTGTGCCTTGTAGACACTCGGATAGAGGGACTGCGTACTCTAGACCGCTATGTTTACAATTTACGTTTGTTTTGATTTTTTTCTGTGTGGTGCAGAACACAAATGCGAAGTTTCTATAAAGTCACTTAGTGTTTCTCTGTATTCTGAGCAGAGAACTACGGAAAACTGCGAATATTCTAAAAGTATTAGTTTTAGAACTCACAGAAATCCTGTTTGTTATAATTTGATTCACGTGTATGAGAATGCCGAGAGGAAAAGTACTAACAAGTGAAGAAAAAGCATCAATCGATGCTTATAAAGATATGGGCTGCTCTAATCGCGCAATTGCTAAGAAAACTAATCGGTCATATACTGTGATTAATAATTATATCAATTTACGTGAAAATTACGGAAAAAATCATCTTAAAGGTAATAATAAAATATAGTCAAAGAGACAACATTCAATATTAATGAGGTCTGCAGCTAAGGAAAGGAAAAATGCAGCAGAATTTCGAGCTGAATTGGAGCTCCCAGAAACAACAAGACGTATGCAACAACTTTTAAATTCTTCTGGAGAAAAATACAACGTAAATCAGACCTTAAAGAAGTACATAAACCGGCCCGTATTGATTTCGCACGGGCACAAAACACAGTGACTTTATACGACCACTGTAGACAGCGGATTTTATGCGTTTATGACAAAAATGAAATGTATGCGGTTACGACAAGAATTCAAAAATGAATTTAATAATACTATTATATTGTTTTCCGTCGTCTAATAATGATACAAGGGAAAATGATTGTCAAAGACAAAAGAAATTCTGTGCGTTTACGACAAGAATTTAAAAATACTATTAAGTATATTGTTTCCTACTTATTTTGAACGTATTCGAACAGAAAATAAATTTCCATCTCACTTCAGTTTGTTGCAATGCAGGAAACATCAACAAACATTTCTATTTTGCGTGAAGATCCACTGTCTACTGATTAACCCTTTGCACTCGAAGCTGTTTTAACTCGACAATTAAACATTTCTTCCGATCTAGAATAATACCATTCGATACGATTTTTTTTCATTTCATGGTTATATGAAATTGAGATACAGTTACGAGCATAATTGATCACACACACTTTAAATCGGAATAACTTTTTTATGAATGGACTAAACGACTTCAAGTTCTCTGTAAGGCTAGAAGAATTAGTTTGGTAAATGACGTATAATAAATAGGTTGATAAAACGCATTTGATAGGAATTATCAAAACCTATAGTAAAAATTGAATTTCGCGATTCTGAATTGAAATTTTACGATTTTTAATTAAAATTCTTTAATTTTGGATGAAAATTTTTCAATTATAGATTGAAACTTTAGAATTTTACAATATCACAATTATGTAAATGGAAATTATACAATTTTATATAGATTGAAGTTTTACAATTTTAAATTAAAATCTCTTAGTTTCCGGTTGAAATTTTGAAATTTTACAATTTTAAATTGAATTTTGCAATTTTGAATTGAAATTTTACAATTTTCCATTAAAATGTTTCACATTTAAATGAAAATTTTACAATCTTAGATTGAAACTTTAGAATTTTACAATGTCACAATTGTGTAAATGGAGATTATACAATTTTAGGTTGAAGTTTTACAATTTTATATTGAAATCTCTCTCTCTCTCTCTCTCTCTTAGTTTTTGGTTGAAATTTTGAAGTTTTATAATTTTTAATTGAATTTTTTTTTTGCAATTTTGAATGAAAATTTTACAATTTTTTTTAATTGAAATGTTTCAATTTTGGATTAAAATTCTACAATTTTAGATTGAAACATTAGAATTTATAATATCACAATTGTGTAAAAGGAAATAATACAATTTTAGATTGAAGTTTTACAATTTTAAATTGAAATCTCTCTCTCTCTTAGTTTCCTGTTGAAATTTTACAATTTCAAAGTGAATTTTGCAATTTTGAATTGTAATTTTTCAATTTTGGATTAAAATTCTACAATTTTAGATTGAAACATTAGAATTTATAATATCACAACTGTGTAAAAGGAAATTATACAATTTTAGATTGAAGTTTTACAATTTTAAATTGAAATCTCTTAGTTTTTGGTTGAAATTTTACAATTTTAAAGTAAATTTTGCAATTTCGAATTGGAATTTTACAATTTTAAATTGAATTTTACAATTTTAAATTGAATTTTGCAATTTTGAATTGAATTTTTCAATTTTGAATTGAAATGTTTCAATTTTGGATTAAAATTCTACAATTTTAGATTGAAACATTAGAATATATAATATCGCAATTGTGTAAAAGGGCATTATACAATTTTAGATTGAAACATTAGAATTTATAATATCACAATTGTGTAAAAGGACATTATACAATTTTAGATTGAAGTTTTACAATTTTAAATTGAAATCTCTTAGTTTTTGGTTGAAATGTTACACTTCTAAATTGGTATTTTAAACAGTCTCTCTGAGATAATGAATATTAACGAAAAATGGAAAATATTAATCGACTTATGTTTGCTCTAGAATCCTATATTAGTCAGAAAAGGTCTTACAAAAAGAATTGGAGAACGTTATCTAGATTGTGTACATGTGATGTCGTTCATATACAATGACGAGGATATGAACAGGGAAAATCCGCAATGATATAACACGATATAATTTCTAAAGAGCATCTTCTCTGGGCAAGGCAACAATGGGTGAAAGTGATTTTCCCTGATGAATCCAAATTCAATTCCTTCGGATCAGATAGAGGATGTTACGAAAGACGGCGAGTACGTGAAGAATTTGATGCAAAAAATATATAAAAAAAACTATTTAAAAACCACGCTTTCTATTAAAATGCACCAAGAAGGAGGAAATAATATTTTTCCTTGTTCTCTATAAAATACCGAATCCAGTTAAATGATTAATAATATTTTTCCCCAAAATTTGAAGCAACTAGTTCAAAATTTCTTCTGTTACAAAATTAGTGTCGGAACAGATAAAAAAATTTAATATAAATTTAAATAAAATAATGGCATAAGTGACTATAAAAATAAAAGCGTGGAGCGTTAAATTATGTTGCTCTTTACTTTACCGGACTGAAAATTTGTGCCAAAATTTCTATAAATGCTGACAATTTCGGGCTGTTATTTTCGAATCCGAAGATATCCACAGACGATATTTGTCAGCGATTCGGGACAAACGCGTGTTTTGGAAATTTGTTTTTCGAGGAGAGGGAGAAATGGTCCCTCTCGATCAGTATGAATGGAAGCGCGAGAAACCAACGAGCGATTTCATTACAGTTTCAGCTGGCAGCGAGTTGGTTCGCTCGAGCCAAGCTGCTGGTGATCGCGGCCGGTGCCATTGTACTGTGAAATTGCTTTGTGGCCAAGTAATTGATACCTTATAAGATAACACCCGGACCGAGACGCGTGCGCGCGTGCTCCGTCATACGCGTGGCTGAGCAAAGTTATTCGTTCGCGTTTACTAATGGCCCTGGTACCGCCCCGTGCTCCGCTTTTTCAATTACAAATGACCATGCTGTAGTCGACCGGAATTTAAACGTAAACGAGCCACGTGCGCGCCGGGAAGTTTTTCTGTTCCTTCCTGAACTGAGTATTCGCAGCGCGAGAACGGCTGTTTGTTTATTAATCGACGCTCTGCGAGAACACGCTGATAATTATCAAAATTTTTTAAAAATTGATTTTTCTGTTTCCGCATTTCCTTCGAGTATAATTTCTTTTTTTTATTTCTTTATTATCAAGTATAATTTGATGTTGGATATGAGCAAGGAAGGATTTGTTTGCATTCGTGAACATTGGAGTTACTAGCGTTTGAGGAATTGATTATTAATTGAATCTTTAAACGCGTTTTTCTTTAAAGTTATTGATTATTTATTGAATCTTTGAACGCGTTTTTTTTGTGACCGCTTTTTGCGAAATGTTTGTCACATCTGAAGTTCTAGTTAATCGATTTATGTACTTGAAATTTTTTAGGGAACCTCCGGTGCATATCCTGTTATCGCGTGAAACGAAAACTTTTCAGATTTCTAAGAGAATTATAAAATTTCTATCGAAATAGCACAGGCATCTTTTAATCTTTCGGAAAAATATTTTTGGAAGTAAATCCGAGCTGGGGAGAATAGTATTTTAAATATAAATATTAAATATTAAAGTATGTGTACAACTTTAAAAATAAAATGTTTTATTCGATGCAGTAACTTTTGAAAATAAGATGATTGATTTGAGGCGGTAATTTTTGAAAATAGCATTTTATTTGAAGAATATTGAGAATATTTGTATTTTTTAACTTCATTTTTTCAATTTCGATTTTAGATATTATTGCTGAAGATGTGATGGTTCGAATTCAATACATTTATGAGAGTTTCTTAACTAGAAGATATATGTATTATACAAAAAGTAAAATATTTAATTTCGTGTTTCAGATTGTTCAAACAGAAATATTTTATTTTGTGGATCAAATTGTTCAAATAGAAATCTTTTATTTTCGAAATTGTAATAAACGAAAATGATAATATTAAAATAAAGTACAATCGAAGCATGACACCGCAGCAATCGGTACAGTTACCCTACTATGACGTCCATAAACGACGTCCATTTATGTGCTCTTGGGTTTTATCCCATCGTTGAAATTTCCACGATCGTGCAGCAGTTATGCGATCACTAAATGCAGAGATAACGAGAGGAGAATTATCATACATATGAAAAAGTTTGTTGCAATTCAGTAAACATCAGTAAACATTTTTATTTTCCGTAAAGATCCGCTGTCTACTGATTGACTCTTTGCACTCGAAGCTGTTTTAATTCGAAAATTAAACATTTCTTCCGATCTAGAATAATTCCATTCTATACGATTTTTTCATTTTTTGGTCATATGAAATTGAGATACAGTTTATTGTATAACTTTCTTATTAATGGACCAAACGACGTCAAGCTCTCTGTATGGCTAGAGGAATTAGTTTAGTAAATGACGACTAATAAATATGTTGTTAAATGCATTTGGTCGGAATTATGACAAACAATAGTAAAAATAGAATTTTGCGATTTTGGATTAAAATTTTACAATTTTAAATTGAATTTTATAATTTTCAATTGAAATTTTAGCATTTTACAATATCACAATTATGTAAATGGATATTATTATACAATTTTAGATTGAAGTTTTACAATTTTAAATTGAAATCTCTTAGTTTCCGGTTGAAATTTTACAATTTAAATTGAATTTTGCCATATTGAATTGAAATTGTACAATTTTCAATTATGATTAAATTTTTTATGAAAATTTTACTATTTTAAATTGACGTTTGCAATTTTGAATTGAAATTTTACGATTTTCAATTAACATTTTTCAATTAAAATTTAACAATTTTACTATATCACAATTACGTAAATGGAAATTATACAATTTTATACTGAAGTTTTACCATTTTAAATTGAAATCTTAGTTTCTGATTGAAATTTTACAATTTTAAAGTAAATTTTGCAATTTCGAATTGAAATTTTACAATTTTAAATTGAATTTTGCAATTTTGAATTGAAATTTTTCAATTTTGGATTAAAATTCTACAATTTTAGATTGAAACATTAGAATTTATAATATCACAACTGTGTAAAAGGAAATTATACAATTTTAGATTGAAGTTTTACAATTTTAAATTGAAATCTCTTAGTTTTTGGTTGAAATTTTACAATTTTAAAGTAAATTTTGCAATTTCGAATTGAAATTTTACAATTTTAAATTGAATTTTACAATTTTAAATTGAATTTTGCAATTTTGAATTGAAATTTTACAATTTTCAATTGAAATGTTTCAATTTTGGATTAAAATTCTACAATTTTAGATTGAAACATTAGAATTTATAATATCACAATTGTGTAAAAGGAAATATTATACAATTTTAAATTGAAATCTTAGTTTCTGGTTGAAATTTTACAATTTCAAAGTGAATTTTGCAATTTTGAATTGAAATTGTACAATTTTCAATTATAAATGATTAAATTTTTTATGAAAATTTTGCAATTTTAGATTGTAACTAGAATTTTACAATATCACAATTGTGTAAATGGTAATTATACAATGTTATATTGAAGTTTTACAATTTTAAAGTGAGATCTCTCTCTCTTAGTTTTTGGTTGTCGAATTAATAACTTCGATCGTGCAGCAGTTATGCGATCACTAAATGCAGAGATAACGAGAGGAGAATTAACATACATATGAAAACTGGGATCAACATCAATCTTCAGAGTTTCCCAGAGTTTCAATTTAACCGCTGCGTTCTGGTGTACGTCCACTCTAATTATATCGTCGGACTAAAAATGATGGCTTCCCGAAGGTAACATTTGCAGAGCGGAACTAATACACGTTCACGTTCGCACGATCTGCAGAATCGCAACAATGTTTTGCGTTCTAGACCTGCGGTCGAGGCAAGTTCTCCTAATTATGATAATGACTTCGTAATCTCGACAGCTATATCCCGTAAATAGCATCGAGAAAAATATACGAAAATAACAAGCAACGCGAATAGTATCGCCTCTAATGAGCCGGAAGAGCTTCCAACTGGTTCTCCGAATTTATTGTCGTTCGAGTCGCGACTAGGGTTGCCAACCGTCCCAGATTGGCTGGGATTGTTCCGAAAGGTGCTGTCTAGGATCCCAGTTAAATGTCAAACTGTCCCGGAATTTCAAAGAAAGACTATAACTACTATTTGAAAAACTCGTAACATTATAATTTTAGCTTTGTTATCATTAGATTTCAGATTTAGACTTATTATTGTTACTGGGCTGCGGGTGTTTGTGCATTTATGAAGAAGTTGGGGTTGGGTGAAATATAATTGAATTGAATGTGAGGGGTCAGAATTACAAATTACATCGTAATTTAATTGAATGAAGCGAGTTATTTCGAATTACGAAATAATTTAATACAATGTACTTCGCAATTATTAGACTGCGGATTTTATGCATTTATGATAAAAACGTTTAAATGAAACACAAAACAGTAAAAATACCTGACGATTTGTAAAATACGGTTATATTGCCTGTGGCTTAATAAAATTATTAAGACAAGAAATAAACGTTTGTGCAGCTACTATTTCTTGTAATTGACTTGGAAAACTTTTATTTTGCGCAACGATCCGCAGTCTAGTAATTATAATTCGTGAAGTAATTCAATTGTAATTCGACACAACTCTGGTAACTGGTAGCTTTACCCTGCTTTGTTATTTCATCGATCTTTTACCACTGTGTCAATTGGAATGAGGGTCACGGATGAAGGTTAATGGGAGTCACTGTATAAATATCATCGTTAGACTGCGGATCTTGATGCATTTATGAAGAAATTGGTCGGGCGAAATATAGAAAAGTGAAAGAATTAAACAATTCAAGAATGTTGCAATGTGGCTTTTAATGTAACAATTATGTTATTCCTGCTTCGCACAATCAATCCTAATCATCATCTCTCATGGCCTGCTTTCGGGAATACATATTCAACTTGATCCCATCACTAGCCATTATCTTATTCATTACCTTCGATAATTCCGTACGACAATGCGTGAAAATTATTGGTATCCTTGCCGACGTGTTTACGAACCCGTCGTTCATTTATTAGACACTAGATAGGCCAGATCGCGAACAGGAAACAGGACTCTCCGTCAGCTAGATATTTATGTTTGCCATCAAGCGGCCGGACATTCACGCGTTTGTAAATATTCCATTTATTGCCTTCTCCGTTAAAAGCATTCGTAGAAATTGCAGCTTGATTACAAAGCCGCGTGCGAGCTACACGTGGCCATTCCGAACACTTCCTATAATGGCAAAGAGTTGCTCATTACCGCAACACGAAAGTGACTAGAACTCGAGAATCAGGTGAAAACGGGATTACCTGTTTGTGTGCACTGTCTTTCCCATTGCTTGCAGATTGAGCAGTCAGATCGACGCAGTTTTCATTCCCCACGGAAACTGAACGAGCCATTTTTATTGGAATATGCACACGAATAAAATGTACAGTAGAACCGCGATTATCCGAACCTCCGAGGTCTGAATTAAGACTTGTGTCCCCATTCTTTCTCGCTATTCCTCCACGTATTCCCCTCAATTCTATTAATCAATTCCCCTTATCTGGCGACAATGCTCCCGACTTATTCTATGATGTCGCTAATTAACTATTTAGGTTGACCTAGCAGTTGACGCGACATAAAGCTAACAAAAAAAGAATGATTTTTGCTCGCGGCATCTTCAGTTTAGTTTTTTATATTATAGTATCATATTATAGTATCAAAATTGCACAAACGATTTTGTCAAGTTCTGCTTTACGATTGGTGATTAATGATACACGAGAAAATGATTTTACAGTTACAATAGAAATTATACAGTTTATACAATTTTGTATTCAGTTTTTACAATTTTAAATTGAAATTTTCCAATTTTCTACGATCTTGAATTTTGAGATTTTACAATTTTAAATTGAAATCCATTAATTCTACAATTTTCAATTCAAGTTTTCCAATTTTTCGTCCAAATGTTACAATTTTACAGTTTTAAATTAAACTTTCACGACATTGAATCAAAATTTTACAGTTCTGGATTGAAATTTTACAGTTTTCAATTGAAACTTCCAAATTTTTACAATCATGGATTGACATTTTAAAATTTTAGATTGAAATTTTAGAATTTTACATTTTTAAATTGAACTTTAACGATATTTGAATTAGAATTTTAGTTTTGGATTGAAATTTTACAGTTTTCAATTGAAACTTCGAAATGTTTACAATCATGGATTGACATTTTGAAATTTTTGATTGAAATTTTACAATTTTACATTTTTTAATTGAGTTTTTACAATTTTAAATTGAAATTCATTAATTCTACAATTTTCAATTCAAGTTTTCCAATTGTACGTCCAAATTTTACAATTTTACAGTTTTAAATTGAACTTTAACGACATTGAATCAGAATTTTACAGTTTTGGATTGAAATTTTACAGTTTTCAATTGAAACTTCGAAATTTTTACAATCATGGATTGACATTTTAAAATTTTAGATTGAAATTTTACAATTCTACGTTAACACTTTACAATGTTAAATTAAAATTCTATAATTTTCAATTGAAATTCTACAATTTTCCAATTGTACGTTAAAATTTTACAATTGTGAATTGAAATTTTGCAATTTTACAGTTTTAAATTGAAATTTAACGATATTTTAAATTGGAATTTTACAGTTTCAGATTGAAATTTTGGAATTTGAAATGGAAAATTTACAATTATAAATTGATAATTTACAATTTTTGATTAAAATTTTACAATTTTGCATTTTTGAATTGAGTTTTTACAATTTTAAAATTAACCAATTTTTTACTATTATAGATTGAAATTTTACAATTTTAATCGACGATTTTAAACTGAAACTTTACATTTTTAAATTATAAAATAAAACAAAATAGGGAATACAGTAACATTTTTTACATTATGGTATCAAAATTGTATAAACGATTTTGTCAATTTTTGTTTGACGATTCGTGAATAATGATTGGTGAACAATGTTTAAAAAAAAACAGATTTTTGTTTGTTGTTTCTTCAGTTTAGTTTTACATTATGAATATTCTATGATATAGAATTGTTTTACCAGTCGGGAATAAAGATACAAGAGAAAATGATTTTTAAAGCACAAACGAAACTGATTTTTGTTTGCTGCATCTTCTGTTCAGTTGTCCATTAAAATATCAAAATTGTATAAACGATTTTGTGAATTTTTCTTTAACAATTGGCGAATAATGATACAATAAAAAATATATTGTCAATGTTCAAAAGAAACTGAGTTTTGAATACAGAAAAACAAACAGATTTTTGTGTGTTGGATCTCCTATTTAGTTGTACATTATATGTCATATCGAAATTGCATAAACGATTTTGTCAACTTTTGTTTCGCGATTGGTGAATAATGATTAGACAGCAGATCTTTGTGCAAAATAAACATTTTCTACCTAAATTGCAACAAAACCTGGAGTGAAATATATAGTATATTTTTAAATTCTTCCAAGTTATTCACTGTTTTAAATTACACCTGCACATTTTTGTCATAAATGAATAAAATCCAATGCCTAATAACAATACAAGAGAAAACGATTGTCAAAGTTCAAAAGAAACAGATGTTTGTTTGCTGCATCTCCAGTTTGATTTCAATATGAAATTGTACAAACGATTTCGTCTCACAACTTTTGTTTTGCAATCCTGACAAAATCTATAGATAGAGTTTATAAAATTATTCGCATCCGTACGGTGGCCGTTCGACGATTGTTCGAGTGAATTTATTTACTTCGTTTAGTAATCGAGAACTGCAGACAAATTTATCGGACATAATGAAAATGGTAATTCGATTCGTGAATAAAGATACGACAGAAAATGAGATTCCGTTCGTATCGAGATGCATGTAGGTAGATGCATACTAACTGTTCCGCGATCGATCGTCCATTCTTCTCGATTCTCACGACACGACCTTAATTATCATCCGCGCCGTTTACGGTACCGGCGCTGATGCAACTAAAGCGGCTCGAAAGATGTTTAAGCCTGGTCAGGCTGCGTTTAACTCGGCTGAAGCGGATCAGTGTGGGTCTGAATTGGGTCATGGTCATGATCATTGGTTCGCTAATACCGAATTTCATTTTCGCACAAGTTTATTTCCCCGCAAATATTTTTCTTAGGCTATGGTAACTGTACCCATTGCTGCGGTACCAAGCTTTTCCTCCGTACTTTATTTTAATATTATTCCTAATTTCTCATGAAATAATGATATGTGTAAGCATTTTATGGAAGAACTAGCTTTTGCCCGCGGCTTCGCTCGCACAGAAAACCGTTTAATGCCCTCGGAAATTGATATTGTTTCTCCATATAAAACCTTTTAACCCCCCATTCACCCTTATAGAGTTTTAATTTTATGTCATGCCGCCATCTTAGATCTCAAAACCCCTTTTCACCCCCTTAGGGGATCAATTTTTTAAAATGCCGAAACAGGTGTTTGATTAATTATATCAAAGAGCATTAAGACGAAGTTTCAAGCAAATCCGACCACGAACAAAATATTCCTCATACAAACGTTGCAACCCCTTTGCACCCCCTTGGGGGTTGAATTTCGAAATATCCTTTCTTATCCCTTGTATAGATCATAAAGGAAACCTCTGTGCAAAATTTCAGCTTTCTAGGTCCAAGGGTTTAGCCTGGGCGTTGATCAGTGAGTGAGTGAATGAGTCAGGACTGCATTTTTATACAGGGTGTATCTGTTAAGTTATGTCACCATTTTTTTAGACATTTCCAGTAGTGCAATTAAAAAATGTTTTAGACAAAAGTTTCTCAGTACTTGATGAGCTACATGTTCGCATATTCTTAAATCTGAAAAAATGTTTTTTACGTAAAAAAGTAAAGGTCACCTTGACTGTTTTTAATGGCACTATATGTTTTGGACATCATAGGATTATTTCTGACGTCGAGACGAATTCAACAGTGTACTATACTATGATCTTGAAATGACCTCAAACTTGAAAATTTTGTGCAAACGTAATTTTAATGAAGAATTATTTCTTATAATATAAATCAAGTTACATTAGATGTTCGAACTGCGATCCACCTCGATCATTTTAAATGGATGATATTTGTATCTTTTCGTAATTATATTAATACTTTTGACCGACATATTCAACTGTTTTGCAACTTGTCGAATAGACGCGTGCGGATTGGCTTCAAACTAATTGAAGACTAATATTGCATTGTCTTCGTTTGTGACGGGTCTACTGCGACTAGGATGTTTCCCATCAGGAAATTTACCACGTAAAAGCAATGGTTTTTGAAGATAACGGAATGTTTCTCTAGAAGGAGAAATCCTAGTTAGAAACCGTTCTTTGTACAATCTTTCCGCCGTGCGTGCACTTTTTCCACATTCATTGAAAACAGATAACATATCACATCTTTCTGTATTTGAAAACTTACTCATTCTGAAAGATCAAATCGTGATATACTAAACTACGACTGAAAGAATACTGTCTATAAGCTGATTAGATCGATGACACGATGACACACTGATGATTCTGAACCGTAAGTGATGAATACAAACATAATATGAGAAGCGACGAGAGTAAACATAAACTGAGACGCCCTAATTATGGCAACAACGAAAAATCTAATACAAAGAGCGGAGTTCTGTATCATAGAAGGTGGATCGCAGTTCGAACATCTAATGTAACTTGATTTATATTGTAAGAAATAATTCTTCATTAAAATTACGTTTGCACAAAATTTTCAAGTTTGAGATCATTTCAAGGTCATAGTATAGTACACTGTTAAATTCGTCTCGACGTCAGAAATAATCCTATGATGTCCAAAACATATAGTGCCATTAAAAAAAGTCAAGGTGACCTTTACTTTTTTACGTAAAAAACATTTTTTCAGATTTAAGAATATGCGAACATGTAGCTCATCAAGTACTGAGAAACTTTTGTCTAAAACATTTTTTAATTGCACTACTGGAAATGCCTAAAAAATGGTGACATAGCTTAACGGATACACTCTGTATATAGAGATTATTGCACGGAATTAATCAGAAATAATTCATATCTACACTTGCGGGGGTATTCGCATTCAGAGCCGTCGGTTGTAGACAATTTATGATGGGATAAAAAGCTGTTAGATTCTTACTAGTACACTCACCGAAATTTTTATAAAGTCACTGTGTTTTGTGCCCGTGCGAAATCAATACGGGCCTAATTATGTACTTATTTAAGGCCTGGTTTACGTTGTATTTTTGACCAGAAGAATTTAAAAGTTGTTGCATACGTCTTGTTGTTACTGGGAGCTCCAATTCAGCTCGAAATTCTGCTGCATTTTTCCTTTCCTTAGCTGCAGACCTCATTAATATTGAATGTTGTCTCTTTGACTACTTTTTATTACTACCTTTAACATGATTTTTTCCGTAATTTTCACGTAAATTGATATAATTATTAATCACAGTATATGACCGATTAGTTTTCTTAGCAATTGCGCGATTAGAGCAGCCCATATCTTTATAAGCATCGATTGATGCTTTTTCTTCACTTGTTAGTACTTTTCCTCTCGGCATTCTCATACACGTGAATCAAATTATAACAAACAGGATTTCTGTGAGTTCTAAAACTAATACTTTTAGAATATTCGCAGTTTTCCGTAGTTCTCTGCTCAGAATACAGAGAAACACTAAGTGACTTTATCGAAACTTCGCACTTGTGTTCTGCACCACACAGAAAAAAATCAAAACAAACGTAAATAATAAACATAGCGGTCTAGAGTACGCATTCCCTCTATCCGAGTGTCTACAAGGCACAAGACCAGATACGATAAATCAACAAAAATGGTGATATTTTTAAAATATCTATTAAAAAGAAGTTGACTTTATAGAAATTTCGGCCACTGTAGGTAGCGGATTTGATGTAATTTTATGCAATGTAATGAAAACAGGCGTAAAAAGAAACATTAGAAGAATTTAAAAATACCTACTATTTATATATTATTGTAGACCTATTAAACATATTAAGAAAGAAAATAAATTTTTATTTCCCTCCAGTTTGTTGCAATTTAGGTAGAAAGTTCTTATTTTGCACGAAGATCCGCTGTCTAATTATTACCGATTCAATGTTTCGAGATTTCCTATAGATGTTTGCCATTATTCAAGATGACTCCGTGTCACTCTAATGCAATTATTTACCCTAATTTACTCGCCAGAATGGACTACATTTTTGTTAAACAGAACGTCATCAATTCATTTAACACGATCGGTTAGACTTCGTTGGGTGAATTTGTAAATCAAGCTGACATTTACGATGTACTAATTAAATTTAATTGCACCTTTGATCTAATCTTGCTCAGAGAGAAGCAGAGTAACAGTTACCCGAACAGTACCCGAGGATTAAGATGTATCTGGGTTAGGTCTGGGTTATGGTAGATTAGGCCAGGGTTAGGTTCGATTCTGTTTCAATAAGATCGAAATTCTATTATGTTCAAGTGCGAGTTAAGCTGGATGAAAAGATTGCTATCCTCCGATTTCAATGACCTGAATTGATCTTGATGAGATCATTAAGTTTATACATACAGTGACTCCCACTAATATTCGGACACTATTAAAAACACCATAACTTTTTAAATATTGGACTATGCGATTTGAACTTTTTTGGAAAGCTAGAGCAATTAGTTTACTACAGGATGTGAAAAGAAATTTTTTAAAAAATTGCATTTGACCGGAATTGTAGAGGAAAAACTAAATGTTGCATTTTACAACTTTTTTATGCGGGCCTATATTGAAATTTTGAAAAATATGTTTTGTAGATCTGTGTGGGTTATATGCATTGTGTAAGTTTCATCGAAATCGGTTGATGCGGAGAAAAATGACAGACATTGAAAGATGTAAGAATTCTTAGATTTACTGCTGTTATTGGCCGCAAATCGTGAAAATCTGCAATTTCTACCATCTTTAAACGCTTGTAGCTCATTTCAACGTCGACCGATTTTGACGAAATTTTCAGGATATGTTTAATTGAAACAGATCTACAAAACGTATTTTTTACATTTTCAATATAGGCCCAGATAAAAAAGTTGTAAAATGGATCTTTTAGTATTTTCTCTACAATTCTCCGACCAATTGCAATTTTCGAAAAAATTTCTTTGGCAAAAAAAAAGAAAATCCTGAAACATGTATCCCCTATTTTGGATCAAAGATCACGCACCCAAGTTTACATTAAAATTAACTAACAATAAATAAGAGAAACTACAAAAAGAAATCAAATTTTTAATATATTGTTTAAACAAAAAACTTTTGTTAAAATTTTCTTGCGCGACTACATTGCCCATTGAAAAACACACAATTTAAAAAAAATTCAAATTTTTTCGACCTCTGGTTTCCGAAATATCTCAAAAAGTATGGTTTTAACACCCAACTTTGAGGGCTGTTTTCACCCCTTCAAAGTGGATGGTTGCCGATAAAAAAAAATACGTGTCAAATATTTTTCAAAGAACTATAAACTCCCAAAGTTTTATCAAAATCCGAATTTCGCATCTGAATATGTTCCCTTGTAAGTGCTCCAGCTTCCGAAAAAAAGTTTGAATCGTATAGTCCAATATTAAAAAGATTATCGCGTTTTTTAGACAGTCCGAATATTAATGGGAATCACTGTATATCTACCACGACCGACGATTGATTAGATCCAGATAAGAACGAATTCAAGTACAGTAAAATATGTCATCCCTAATTAGATAAAAATTGAGACGTCGAATTTTATTAACCTGCGTCTCCATCACGGTGGTCATCTACTCATAATTCTCTCGGCTCTTTATCTCACAAAAAAAAAACAAGGCTTGTTAAAAACTGCTGCAATAATTCCGTAAACGTCGCCAAAGTTATAATCGAGCCGAATTCATTCTACACGATCTCGACTACCCAATTACAAACATAAGATAATGAAACCACTCTTTAATGATCTCATTCCACCTAATTATCTTGCAAAAAAGAACTGCAAGCAAAGCGATGAATAATTCATTAGTATATTGTATTAATTGATTGTAAATCCTGTTCCTCGGTCTCTCATTATGGAAGTCCGGTCAGGAAAGACGGTTCACCGTCGAATCCACAGTTACGATTTATGCAGAAATGCGCGGCAGGACCGAAACGAAAATCATTGCAATAATTTAATTTTTTTTTTTTTGGTTTTTAGTTATTTACCAAATATATCGAAAATTATTTTTGAAAAATCCATTAAAATTATTCGAAATACAGAACTGTGAAGACATTGGGGAAACATCAAAGTACAGGCACATTATTATCGACTATTGGAAATTATTTTTAAAAAATCCGTTTCTATTTGATTTTTCTTCAATTGATTTAGAAGATTATTGCTCTTCACAACAAATGCAAAAGACATTAGAAGATGATCAAAGTGCTTGTACAATATTTTCGACTGTACAATATTATTTTAAAAAAATCTATTTCTATTTGATTTTTGTTCAATTCTTTTTTATTAATTTATATTTTTGTTCAATTGATTTAGAAGATTGTTGCTCTGCATAACAAATGCACAGAACTATCTAAATATACTAAAACATCAAAGTACTGGCACATTATTTTCGACTATTGGAAATTATTTTTGAAATATCCCTTTCTATTGGATTTTAGAACTGTGAAGACATTGGGACAAGATCAAAGTACTGTTAGGTTTTTTTAGTGGGTATGGGCACGGTACATTCGAGAGTACCATGTCGAGCACCACACTTTCCCCCCGACCGTCATCTTTAGGGGGGATGATAGAGCGTAAATGCAATTATTCCTTTTCAACTGTCAAATTTCAATTTAAAATTGCAAAATTTCAATTGAAAACTGTAAAATTCGGAATTTAATATCGTTAAATTTCAATTTAAAACTGTAAAATTGCAAAATTTCAATTCACAATTGTAAAATTTTAACGTACAATTGGAAAATTGAAGAATTTCAAATGAAAATTATAGAATTTTAATTTAACATTGTAAAGTTTTAACGTAAAATTGTAAAGTGCCATTCTAAAATTGTAAAATTTCAATCTAAAATTTTAAAATGTCAATCCATGATTGTAAAAATTTGGAAGTTTCAATTGAAAACTGTAAAATTCTGATTCAATGTCGTTAAAGTTAAATTTAAAACTGTAAAATTCTGATTCAATGTCGTTAAAGTTCAATTTAAAACTGTAAAATTGTAAAATTTGGACGTACAATTGGAAAACTTGAATTGAAAATTGTAGAATTAATGAATTTCAATTTAAAATTGTAAAAACTCAATTCAAAAATTTAAAATTGTAAAATATCAATCAAAAATTGTAAAATGTCAATTTTTATAATTGTAAATTATCCATTTCAAATTCCAAAATTTCAATCTGAAACTGTAAAATTCCAATTTAATATCGTTAAATTTCAATTTAAAACTGTAAAATTGCAAAATTTCAATTCACAATTGTAAAATTTTAACGTACAATTGGAAAATTGTAGAATTACAATTGAAAATTATAGAATTTTAATTTAACATTGTAAAGTTTTAACGTAAAATTGTAAAATTTCAATCTAAAATTTTAAAATGTCAATCCATGATTGTAAAAATTTCGAAGTTTCAATAGAAAACTGTAAAGTTTCAATTAAAAACTGTAAAATTCTGATTCAATGTCGTTAAATTTCAATTTAAAACTGTAAAATTGTAAAATTTGGACGTACAATTGGAAAACTTGAATTGCAAATTGTAGAATTAATGAATTTCAATTTAACATAGTAAAAAGTTTCAACGTAAAATTGTAAAATTTCACTCTAAAATTGTAAAATTATAAAATTTTAATCTAAAACTTTTAAATATTAATCCAGGATTGTAGAAAATTGGAAAATTCTTTTAAACTTAAAAAAAGAGCTTGCATCTCTCTCTCTCTCATTCGTTCCAATAATTAACTACCCCGATTATATCGAGATAATCCTATGATTTATCACCGATCCTATTGAAATCGTTAACTGATAAAACTCGACAAATCATCTGCTTACGCTTCGCAACGGAATCTTTTATGCATCGATCTCTCTGTTCCTCACGTGTAATATTTTTCACGTCTCTCCTCCCTTACAGAGCTGATTAAATAAAATTTGTTTTGTTGTATTTATAAAAATTATTTGTAATTAATTTGATGTGAAATCCGAATTTCATACACAGTAATTCATACAGTTTTTCATATGAATTACATTTCCCATAACATTAAATATTAATCATTTTCTATGCAATAAAATATTTTCCAGCAAATGCAGTGAGCGTTTGCATTATTCGTTTGAGTATTATTTGCGTTCTTATTTATCTGTTGCTTCTCGTATTTCCCCAAGAATTATGCAATTTCTATTCCACTCTACTTTACTACCGCGTACTCGACACGTTTATAGGCATTTCGTACGCGATTATATAATTAATTACACGGTCGCGGTGGTGCATCTGTATTTGTCGACTAATCACGTAATTCGCTTAACCCTCTCCGGATCAACAATATGTTAGATCGAGCTAAATATCTGACAATTTACATGTATACAGTCTAATACGACAGCGCCAGAAAAAAGATATTTTTCTTCAAGATGCAGGCACTACATGTAACAATAGGTTTAAAAACAAATTTACTCAAATTTGTACGAATACTCACAATTTTTTCGAAACAATCCGATCACTGTATATTTGATTTCTCGTTCCGAAATTTGGTATTTTCACAAACTTGATGGTCACTTCACTTCAAACTCGTAAATAAATGAAACCGAGTCAACCGAGTGCTGCAATAACAATTACGAAGTGCAGAAGTTACAAAGAAAATTCGAATTTGATTACCCTTCGAAAAATACGTTCAGATATCGTCGAATACGTTTGAACACGGAAAGGGTTAATTTCGAAGTCGGTTTTATGAGCCACTTGCTTAGCAGTTCAACATTTTCACACTAACTCTGAACCGTAATTTGAACGCCGTGATCCAACACCGATCATCGAACATTTATCAGCATTCTTGATCACGCGATGCATCACTCTTCCCCGTGACGTTCACTTTCCATCGACCCGATCCAAACCAGTCTTGTGATCCGCCTACCCTGCTTCTCTTTAACAATTTTACTTTTGCCGAATCGTGACCGTTCGATCTCCTCGATCGTTACCTTCTCGACGCTTTACCCGCGAATCCGCCGATCATCGGCTATGTAGCGGACACATTTATGAATGATCCCGGGAACTGTATTAAACTAATCTAATCTTCTCTAATTTTCAACTTCGAACTGAATCTAATTAAATCGAATGACAACGACGTTCTTATTTCAACTATTTTTTTTTTATTTCCACTATTTTAATTAACACTGTTGAACACTGCATATCGTTCTCAATATTGAGAAACACTTTGGCATCTCAACGAACGTGTAATCAATGAATAGAATTGGATTCAATTTTGAATTGAAATATTACAATTTTGTATTGAAATTTTACAGTTTTACAATATCGTATTGAGATTTTACAATTTTAAATTAAAATTTTCCAATTTTCTACAATCCCGGATTCACATTTTAAAATTGTATATTGAAATTTTAATTTTACATTTTTTAATTGATATCTTTCAATTTTCTACAATCTTAGATTTTGACATTTTACTATTTCAGACTAAAATTTTGTAATTTTGCAATTTCAGAGTGAAATTTTACAATTCTACATGAAAATTTCACAATTTTTGATTGAGATTTCATAATTTTACAATTTTAGAGTGAAATTTTACAATTTTGCGTTAAAATTTTACAGTTTTACAATATCGTATTGAGATTTTTTACAATTTTAAATTAGAATTTTACAATTTTCTACATTCTTGGATTTTGACATTTTACAATTTTTTGAGAATGAAATCTTCCAAATTTACATTAAAATGTCACAATTATGGATTGAAATTTTATAGTTTCCAAATGAATTTTTCCAATTTTCTACAATCCCGGATTCACATTTTTCAATTTGTATATTGAAATTTTAGTTTCACAATTTTGAATTGAGATTTTCCAATTTTCTACAATCTTGGATTTTGACATTTTACAATTTTAGATTAAAATTTTATAATTTTACAATTTTAGAGTGAAATTTTACAATTTTACGTTAAAACTCTTTACAATTTTAAATTGAAATTCTATAATTTTCAATGGAAATTCCACAATTTTCAATTTAAGTTTTCCAATTGTACGTGAAAATTTTACAAATTATGAATTGAAATTTTACAATTTACAGTTCTAAATTGAAATTTAACGATATTGAATTAGAATTTTACAGTTTTGGATTGATATTTTCCAGTTTTCAATCGAAATTTTCCAATTGTCTACAGTCCTGGAGAGATTCACAGTTTAAAATTTTATAATTTTATAATTTTAGAGTGTAATTTTACGATTTTACGTTAATACTTTACAATTGTAAATTGAAATTTTACAGTTTTCAATTGAAATTTAACGACGTTAAATTAGAATTTTACAGTTTTGAATTGAAATTTTGCAATCTTAAATTGGAATTTTACAATTTTAGATTGAAATTTTGCAATTTTACATTAAAATTTCACAATTATGATTCGAAATTTTAGTGTTACAATGTTGAATTGTGATTTTCCAATTTTCTACAATCTTAGATTTTGACATTTTACAATTTTAGATTGAAATTTTACAATTTTACAGTTTTAGATTAAAATTTAACGATATTAGATTACAAGTTTACAGTTTTCAATTGAAATCTTGCAATTTTATATTAGAATTGTACAGATTTAGATTGAAATTTTACAATTTTACAGTTTTAGATTGAAATTTAACGATATTAAATTAGAAGTTTACAGTTTTCAATTGAAATTTTGCAATTTTATATTAGAATTGTACAATTTTAGATTGAAATTTTGGAATTTGAAATGGAAAATTTACAATTACAAATTCACATTTTACAATTTTTGATTGACATTTTGCAATTTTTGATTGAAATTTTACAATTTTTTATGGAAATTTTACAATTTTACATAAAAATTTCACAATTATGGATTGAAATTTTAGTTTTAGAATTTTCAATTGAGATTTTCCAATTTTCTACAACCTTTGATTCTGACATTTTACAATGTTAGATTGAAATTCCATAATTTTAAATTGAATCTTTATATTTTAAAACAAAGAATGCAGTAACATTTCTCGCATGCAGTTTCCACTATTTTATCTTTCCCACTACCGTCACTGTTCACAAACTGGGCATCCTAACACTGACAAGTCCATTAACATAGTAAATCCACGAATATCGAACAATAAGAAAGAAAGGACAAACCGTTCAAAGAAAACGCGTCGAAGAAGAATCAACGATCGATTCACAAAATGATAAAACAAAACATAAAATGCGGTACCATATTTGTCACGGTACAGTGTCCACAATTTCGTCGTTCCCCACTGCCCTCACTGTTTACAAACTCGGCATCGACACACTGACAAGTCCATTAACATAGTGGATGCACGAATTACGAGGTTCGAATTGAACGAAGTAAAGACAAACCGTTCGAAGAGAAATCGTCGAAGAGTTTTCGATAGAGCCACAAAATTGAGCTGAATTTCAAAAACAAACAACAGAACGCAGTAACATTTCTCGCGTTAGTATACACAATTTCTTCGTTGCCCACTGCCGTCACTGTTTACAAACACGGTATCGCGACACTGACAGGACCATTAACGTAGTGGACCGACGAATTTCGACTAGAACGAAGCGAGGACAAACCGTTCGAAGAGAAATCGTCGAAGAGTTTTCGATAGAGCCACAAAATTGAGCTGAATTTCAAAAACAAACAAGAGAACGCAGTAACATTTGTCGCGTTAGTATCCACAATTTCGTCGTTGCCCACTGCGGTCACTGTTTACAAACTCGGTATCGCGACACTGACAGGTCCATTAACGTAGTGGACCGTCGAATTTCGACTAGAACGAAGCGAGGACAAACTATCCGAAGAGAAATCGTCGGAGGATTAACGATCGAGCTGATTGATGTTGGAACAAATCGACTGATATCGGTGCGGCGGGTCTTCGACATCCGACGGGTCGTTAAGTATCGTGTTAGTATCGTGGCGAAGCGGACGTGTATAATCTCTGATGCTTGTGCCATCCATCAACTACCAATCGGTTGTTGGCGCGCCGGTAACAAGAAACAGTAGCGAACTGTTTGGGGAGGTGTCCATTGAGGACGTTTCTGCTGGGCAACCGGTCGGTTCCGCGATAAAGAAATCATTGAAAACTCGTGGAAGGAGAAAGTCGATTAAGAGACAAACGAAAATGGTCGATAACGGGTTTCAACTAACCGTGAAAAACGCGTGTACCTCGGTCGAGCGAACGTGTGTAGCGTATGTACCGTCCGTGTTTATGCGACCGTAAAAATCCTGCATCGCGTAACAGTCTCTCTCTCTCTCTCTTTTTCTCTCTCTCCGCGGTTATCTTTCCTATCTGTACGTAATAGATGTTATAGAGCTTGTTGTCGGGTATGTGCCAGTGGAACACGAGAACTCGACTGAGAACTCGCGCGGGATTCTCTGGATTCACAACCGTCTTGTCGGTTACGAGAGAAGGTACCCGTCGCTGAACAACTCAGCAGGGCGACTGCCACCTGAAATCCTCAGGTGAGCAGAGACCACCTCTGCTCCATGCAGTCTCTGAACGGAGAGAGAACTCGGTGGAGAACTCCTCCCATATCGGTGCCCGACTCCCCCCTCGGTGTTCTACGGGGAAACATCGTGGCACACGATTCCACCGGCAACGGCAGCCACGCGGTCACGTCGCGTCCTCGTCGAATCTGATCGTTAGAAGAAATGGCGGTGCCCGAGATCGATAGGATCCATCGCATCCCCTCCACACGCGTCACATAGTCCAGTCGCCAGGTACTTTGAATAGGAAAGTATTCCGAACTTAATGAAATTTTGACACGTCATCACAGTGGTCGGAAATCGCCAAATCGCACAGTGCGGACAAATGGCCCAGTGCCGTAACGAGGGCGTGGCGAAAGAGGCGCCCGCCACGGGCGCAACTGGGTTTAGGGCGCAAAACAAACAATACCGACTCGGTTGAGGGTCACTTGGATGCTTTTCAAATCTTGCAAAAAAATCACGAACTCTCATTACAAAACACGTATCCAAATCTAGACATAGAATTAAGGATTTTCATAACAATGCCTGTAACAACAGCTTCCTGCAAACGTTCGTTTAGCAAATTAAAAATTGTAAAATCGTACCTTCGTTCATCTATTGGACAAAAGCGATTAACAAACATGCCTATAATATCAATTGAAAAAGATGTTGCCATAACATTAAATTATGACGATATAATAGATGTGTTTGCAGATGAAAAAACGAGAAAAATTACTTTATAAAATATGCTGAACTGTTTTATGTTTTTATTATATTATTTTAACACATACCTATGTTTTGTATTTCTTTTATTTTGTCGTCATTGAATATGAATAAAAATTTGTTCTTATTTAGGTTATAGATTATTTATTCATACAAATACCTTGACAAATATAATACATGATTGTATATGTATACAGGCAACTCATTTTGATGAGGTTAATAGTATTTAATATATTGCATTTAGTAAAATTTAACTTGTTACATTAAAATTTTCAATTTTTTTTGTCATTATTGGGTTACGGGGAGGCGCAAGTTAGAAACTTGCCACAGGCGCTTCAAACCCTTGTTACGGCTCTGAAATGGCCTAATATTCAGCACTTCTCTAAATTTGGTTATTAATGTATATATAGGTAATTTTTTTACAGAAAATGATATTTACCAATATAATTAATAAATTTATTAAGAAATTAACAATTTTTATTTAAACAAAAATATATTTTTAAAAACTAACAAATTAAAAACGAAATTAATAATAAATGTACCATATTTAATATTAATAATAACTAACATAGACAAATTATAATAGTATAAACCAAATTAACAAACTTAACAAAACGCTATTCGCTATCCGAGTCATCCTCGGTACTTTGAATGTGATCCAAAACGAATCATTCAATCCCGTGATCTTGCACATTTCTGATTAAATATTGATCAATTTCAGTAAAATCGCAAGATTTGCTTTTTGTTGTCGTTTCTCGAGATATTTCAATCTCTTCAGATAAATCATCCACCCTGTATAATTATTGCAAAATTGTATTATGCATAAAAATGATTATTATATGATTATTAATAACAATTTCTATCCTAATACGCATTTTTTGCAAAAGAAATGTATTTCATATCGTGATATACACGAATATTGAATTTTTCTGTGGCGGACAAATGGCAAAATTTTGTACAAAAATCCAAATTTGTTTACGAATGTATATGTATTGTGGTAATTATTCGCAGAAAATGAAATTTAACGATATAACTAATAAATTAAAAAAGAAATTAACGAATTTTCCACAATACAACATAAAGGCAAGGTACGGGCACTTATTAAAAAGTTTATAAAATTAAGAGTAGCAGTTAGTTGCAGGCTAAACTATGAAATTCTTAAACTACAACAAGTGATATATCCGAATATGTCAAAATCTCAGGATATTTTTTGCCTTCCTCGAGATATGTTAATTTGAAGTTTTATATGCAAGTAATAAATAAAACCACCGTTGAAAATTTATACAAAAAATAAATCTACTTTATTAAATGTAAAAAGAATGCATATACCTTGGTGAGCATCTTCCATTATACAGAATTATTATTGCAACACTGATTTACAATTAATGTAATATTATTTGATTTTTGGGACTCTAGAGAGTGCGACACATGGTAAAATTTTTTAGAAAAATCTAAATTTGGTTACTAATGTAAATGCAATAGTAATTATTCACAAAAAAAAATGTAACAATAAAATTAATAAATTAAAAAAAAAAATTAACAATATTTATGCATAAAAATTATTGTTATATGATTAATAATATCAATTGCCACCTAATAAAACGTTTTGCCAAAGGAATTTATCGTACATCGTGATATACACATGTAGTGAGATATGCCACGTTTGTCCGCACTGTGGCGTCGCGTCCTCGTCGAATCTGATCATTAGAAGAAATGGCGGTGCCCGAGATCGATAGGATCCATCGCATCCCCTCTACACGCGTCACACGAATCTTCCCCTCTTACCTGCCCAACGAGAAAAACCAGCGAACGTTCGCACGACGCCACAGTGGGGTATTTGGCCTGAAAAAGTGGAAAAAATTCGATTTCTCAATTTTTGCGGCATAAAATTGCATAAAATGGCATAAAATTTTTGTTGTTCGTTGTAGTTAAAGGTCTGAAGAATAAGGCTGCAATATTATTTTTTCTATTTGTACACCCGTGAAGTATTGTATATCCAACGATAGAACAGTACCGTTGCGCGCAGCTTGGAATATGGTGGGGCGCAGCGAGCCTATCATCTCTCACTCCCCACTTTCTTGAACCAATTAGGGCGAAGATGCGCAGCGACGAACGAAAACTGGTCTTCACACGGTACTGTTCTCTCCTTGGATAGAGTATAGTAAACTTCATCGAAAAAGTCGCGAGATTTTAAGGCGCGCTTGGCGTTTTTAAACAGTCTCTAAGACATCGTCTGTTCATTGGCGATTTTCAAGTGTTTGAAGGAAAATTCTGTAAATTCTTGTATTACAAAAGTTGTTACCTAATTATTTACGAGCCCAAGTTCGTTCACTTCAATTTGTTCATATAATATTGTATTTAATGCAGTAATTTCTAATTTTACTTATTATTATTTGTTCATTTTAATATAATTAACAAGATACACAGCTCAATTGAATAATACTATGTTAATTAATGTCAATTACAAATTTTCTATTGCAACACTTGAATTTCGGTTGCGAAATAAACATAGGTTCACTATGTATTTTCACATAAAAAATTAAAAAAAAAAAGAGGAAGAAATGAAAATAATTCAGTGCTTAGTTGAACCTCCGAAAAAAATTATCGGCACGCGGATTAGATTATTAATTAACCAAATTATACAAGTTTTACTGTCGTTTCTTGGTTTAAAGGCGTAACACAGTAGGTCCTTGGATTCGTATTAAAATTAGCTACACACGCAATATAAAAGCCAAAAATTAATTCTCATATTTAAAAGATTAGAGTGACCTTTACTTTTCATAGAAACAATTTTTTTAGATTTTTCATACTGATATTTATACGTTTCTGAATACTGCTTAAGTTTTGTTGGAAAGATTTCTTTGTTACATCATCGAAATCTGACCGAAAAATCGCTATGAAAATGTGAAATTTGCCTCCGAAAATGATTTTCGGGCGATTTTATTTGTCTCTAATATTAGACCATTTAAAAATGGAATAATCCTTTTATTTATCAAATATTCCCATTTATTCTTCTAAGGGAAACACCATTCCTGGAAATTTCAAACCATCTGGTGATTTTTGGACCACCCAGTAATCAAGAACACGGTTGCCCACTTTCTAAATTAAATAAACCACTAAATGAACCATTTCCGTCTCCGGTTTCTCTGATAATTGAGCGAATAGAGACATCGAGTTGTTTAAATTTGTGCCGGAGCTCGAAACAAAAAGAATTCGGTAAATCTTCGTTGATAGTCCCGCGTGCACAGGATTCTGATCCTGCGGATTCCGTTTGTATATCAGGAATTGCGTACACGAGAAGAAGGACGGGAATGGGGAACTGTTGATAGAGAAGAAATAAATCTATCTCGAATTAGGAGAATGTTAGGGGGGGGAGCTGTGTCGTAACGAATAAGTAAGGAATTGGATGTTTCTAAATGATTGTTGCTAATGAGGACTCGGTTTCTTCGATTGCTATAAACTTTGATGCGTTAGACGACGACAGAGTAATGGCCGCGCGGTGGACATAAATATCAACTTAATTGACAGAAAATGCAGAGGAACGTATGGCAGAAAATCCAAACTGATAATTGTAATAGCTACATTCGAAACGAAGAAGAAATCGATAGTTTCCGATGGTAGACTCGCGTGCAACCATTCTGCCAGATGGTTCGCTGATTGGTTCGCCATTTCCTCGGTTGCTACAATATTCGAACATGATAAGTAGCTACGGGAAAAAACTATAATGAGCGGAATAGTCGGAGAATTATACTGCGGAAGATTGGATCGAAAGATTCCGATCTCTACCTCGGAGGAAAGACACAAGTTTTATGTGTTTTTAATGGTACCACCGTATGTATACAATCATTCGTATCGACACTGTTAAAAATATAAAATACAAGATTTATTAAACACGACTATTTTTGTGAACCTTTTGTGCCTTGTAGGTAGATGAGACTTGTCCTCTCTCTACCTTCCCCTTCTACGACGCTACTCTCCACTCTATCTTCCCCTTCTACGACGCTGTTTCCCTACCTTCCCCATTTACGACGCTATTTCGCTCACTACATTCCCCTTCTACGAAGCTATTCCCACTCTGCCTTCCCCTTCTGTGATACTATTCTACTACCTTCCCCTTCTACGACGCTATTTCCCTCTCTACCTTCCCCTTCTACGAAGCTATTTCCACTCTACCTTCCCCTTCTGTGATACTATTCCCCTACCTTCCCCTTCTACGACGCTACTCTCCACTCTATCTTCCCCTTCTACGACGCTGTTTCCCTACCTTCCCCTTTTACGACGCTATTTCAGTCTCTACCTTCTCCTTCTACGAAGCTATTCCCACTCTACCTTCCCCTTCTGTGATCCTACTCCCTTACCTTCCTCTCCTACGACACTATTTCCCTCTCTACCTTCCCCTTCTACGAAGTTATTCCCACTCTACCTTCCCCTTCTGTGATACTATTCCCCTACCTTCCCCTTCTACGACGATGTTTCCCTACCTTCCCCTTTTACGAAGCTATTTCAGTCTCTACCTTCTCCTTCTACGAAGCTATTCCCACTCTACCTTCCCCTTCTGTGATCCTACTCCCTTACCTTCCTCTCCTACGACACTATTTCCCTCTCTACCTTCCCCTTCTACGAAGTTATTCCCACTCTACCTTCCTCTTCTGTGATACTATTCCCCTACCTTCCCCTTCTACGACGATGTTTCCCTACCTTCCCCTTTTACGAAGCTATTTCAGTCTCTACCTTCTCCTTCTACGAAGTTATTCCCACTCTACCTTCCCCTTCTGTGATACTATTCCTCTACGACCCTCTTCTACGACGCTGTTTCACTCAGTACATTCTCCTCCTACGAAGCTATTCCCACTCTACCTGCCCCTTCTGTGATACTATTCCCCTACCTTCCCCTTTTACGACGCTATTTCCCTCTCTACCTTCCCCTTCTACGAAGTAGAATAACCTTGTGACCTTCCCCTAAATATGAAAGCACATTAACAGGGACAAGTAAAGTTAGAAAATGCAATGTTTTCCCTTGTAACATTAATAGCGGAATTTAATTAACAAAAATAGCGTCCATTGTTTTACTGCTCATTTAAATGTGAAAGCACATAAATAGGGACGAGTACAGTTACAAAATGCATCGTTTCCCTTTGTAACATATATGCACATTAATAGTTGAATTTAATTAACAAAAGTACTTCCCCTGTACATTTTTTCAAGTTAATTTTTACTGCTCATGTAAATATGGAAGCACTTAAATCGGGACAGGCTCACAAATATCGACGAGTAGACGTGAACGCGCTCAGTATCGACACAGAGTTGAATTTTTTTTTTTAATTTTGTTTTACGTCGCGTCATTTGCTAATGGTCATTAGTTGAATTTCAAGATTGTATTACATATACTCGAACAAATGGGTCTTCGACGAATAAATAATATCGAAGGAGAATCATTTATGCCAAATGAGAAGGATCGTTTTCGATGAGAACACTTTCGATGCAATGTACCGCGAAACGTAAATCCCGTTCTTCAATTTGGGAGCAAGTAACGCTCTACTTTATGGATGTTGCTAATTAGGATGTAAACTGCCGCGTAAGGTTTGTGGGCCACATTTGCCTCATCCGGGGCACGTGGTCGGTGCTAAATCCATTAACGCAATGCGAAAACGTTTTCCAGGCTGGTTATCGGGTAAATACCACTTTATGTCGGTTCCCGTTTCACGCAGGTAGGTATCAACCCCTTCCCGTTAATTGCCACGTTAAACTATCGATACATCCGATCATGGACAGGCAAAACACTATTTGGGGAAATCAGATATTCTATTTCGTATAAAATGTATTGTACTTAATGACAAAAATGAGTAGATGTAATTTTAGTTTCAATTTCTGCCGATGCTCCCGAGTAGATGCAAAATTCGACACAGTAAAATTATTCGGAGAATTTCAAAATACTGTTATACTATTTTCAACCTATTAAACATGTTAAATAAATTGTTATCTCACTCCAGTTTGTTGCAATTCCGGTAGAAAATTTCTATTTTGCATAAAGATACGCTGTGTAATTATTATACTAGATTACAGACTTGCAACTTCTAGTTCTGATCAAGCTTTGCAAACAAATCCATACCAAATCCATGCCAGCCCTTGTCCTCGTGAAGAGGGCAGTTTGGTTACACTAAAAACGTACTTAACCTTGCTGTAGGTGGGAAAAGAGAATTAAATTATTGAAAATTAGTTTCAATAAAATTTTAATAAAACTCCAAGTTTCAATAAAATTCCTTCTTCCGATTTTCTCCGATATTTACTCTTAAACCAAGGTTAGATACGCTCTTAGGCATTTGTCACCAAGTTTTCGTTTTGAATACAGGGTGGTCCACCTAAATTCGGCCACCTGAATATCTCCTCCAATTGTGGGGGTACAAAAAATATTTTGTGTACTATTTGAATGGTTTGAAGGGACCATTATTTCGTAAACAATATCTTTTTCCGAAGGTCATTTTATTCGTAGTTATCGAGGTCAACGATGTTTTTTGATATACAGGGTGTCCCAAAATTCGTGAAAATCCCGAAAGAGGGTGGTTCCCGAGACCATTTCAAGCGACATTTTCCTTTGCAAAAATGTTATCCGCGGCTTTGTTTAGGAGTTATTAGCGAAAAACACGAACCAATCAGAGCGCGACCTAGTCGCGAGTTGGCACAGTCGGCCAATCGACAGTTGGCGCGCCGGGCCGACTGTGCCAACTCGCGACTACGTCGCGCTCTGATTGGTCCGTGTTTTTCGCTAATAACTCCTAAACAAAGCCGCGGATAACATTTTTGCAAAGGAAAATGTCGCTTGAAATGGTCTCGGGAACCATCCTCTTTCGGGATTTTCACGAATTTTGGGACACCCTGTATAACTGCATTTTTCTTTTATTGCATCGTGTAACTGATCGAAAAATACATTCAGATATGTATAATAACATGGCATTAACCTTGATCGGAAGGTGAAACTTTAATTTTCGAAGATCAAGGTCAGTTGAAGGTCATGTTATTATAAATATCTGAATGTATTTTTCGATCAGTTACACGATGCAATAAAAAAAAAGATGTGGTTATGTATCAAAAAACATCGATGACCTTGATAACTCCGAAAAAAATGACGTTCGGAAGAAAATATTGTTTGCAATATAATGGTTCCTCCAAACCATTCAAATATTCAAAAATCTTTATGCAAAATAAACAATGTTTGCATTGATTGCAAGACACAGGAGAGTCAAATAGAAATTTCTATCTTCTTTTAATTGTCTTATTAAGCTGAAAACAATACGCTGATGTCTTTAAATCGTTTTAATACGTCCACTGCATTAAGGGGGTAGTATAGGCTCGATTTGGAACTAGAAAATACCTAGAATATTACTAGAAAAAGGGGTTGAAACATGGATTTCGTACTGAACGTTGTTTGACCTTATTAGAACAAATTGTGGGCTGTGTGAGGGCTCATTCGAAAGAGGAAGGTTAGACGCAGCGCGCTTTTCTCACGAGGTTAACGAGATTATGTTAATAACTAATAATATGAGGGCCCAAAGTAGAGAAAAAATCTAGGAAAAAATCCCGCAGATTTCAATGCATTTTCTGTCTCTAAAAGACTTTTTTGACATATGAGATGAGAAAAGCGCGCTGCGTTGAACCATCCTCTTTAGAATGAGCCCTCACCCAGCTCAAAATATGCTCGTATAAGGTCAAACAACGTTTAGTTCCGAACCCATTTTTTCTAGTAAGATTCTAGTTATTTGCTAGATATTTGCTATTTACTAGAATCTTACTAGATTTTGGGTCGAAAAAATGGGTTCGGAACTAAACGTTGTTTGACCTTATACGAGCATATTTAGAGCTGGGTGAGGGCTCATTCTAAAGAGGATGGTTCAACGCAGCGCGCTTTTCTCATCTCATATGTCAAAAAAGTCTTTTAGAGACAGAAAATGCATTGAAATCTGCGGGATTTTTTCCTAGATTTTTTCTCTACTTTGGACCCTCATATTATTAGTTATTAACATAATCTCGTTAACCTCGTGAGAAAAGCGCGCTGCGTCTAACCTTCCTCTTTCGAATGAGCCCTCACATAGCCCACAATTTGCTTAAATAAGGTCAAACAACGTTCAGTACGAAACCCATATTTTCGACCCAAAATCTAGTAAGATTCTAGGTATTTTCTAGTTACAAATCGAGCCTATACTAGCCCCTTAAATTGTGCTTCCCAATTTTTTTCATAAATGCGTAAAATCCGCGGTCTAGTTATGAGCGCGATCGAAATAAATTTCTCTCATTGATAATTGTTATAAGTGATTGAAATGAATTGCTCTCAACGATAACACTTACCAACAAGAGAAAAGATTTTCTGTTACTTATAATCCTTATTTGTAACCAATACGATTTTAGTCGACGAAATACTCGTTATTCAATGACTTCTTTTTCTTTTTGGTTATAACAGTTATGGTCTCCGAACACAATTGTTCAATGCGGTCGAAGTGATTGGACCACCGTGTATAAAACAAAAATAAAAAAATCACGAAATCGTACGCGAGCTTTCGATACATCGTTTCGAGGAAGTTTCGTCCCGTATTTCAGTCGGTGTTTACGGATACCTTTCCTAGACGGTCCGCCATTTTGACACGTTTTGCATCTATCGTCGAAGGAGCAACTTGAATGAGAACAGAATTTTGAGGGTTTGTAGACTTGAGACGACGGGATCACTGGATTGGCAAACATGAACGCGCCCGTGAGCGATCTCAAAGTTAAGATGTGGTCACCTGCTGTTCCTCTAAAAACACCGGACAACATCGTGTCCTCACAGTTCACCTTGCAAAAAGTTTTCGTGCCGTCTTACGAAAAGTAACTGTTTCGATTTTTCGTGTACATGATTTTTTTTTCGATCAGAGAGTACGAAAGTCTCGAATTTTCTGGTAGCAAAAGTTGCACGTTGAAAGCTCCAATGGACAATCTCAAAATCTTTCTTGCATATGTCATTTGGTAAATCAATTCTTGCAATTACTCAGAAAAAAAGTCAGCTCGTTTGATCCGATCACAAAGAAGTTATACTGTTTTAAAGTGCGTTCAAACAGAGTTGGGCAAAAATTGAATCAACGATCGACGACTAAATTTCTACTTCAATCGTTAATCGCAATTAACAATTAATCTCCTCGTTTAGTCGTTAAAATTGTGGTTAACGATTAAATACTTATTAATCGTTAATTGCGGTTGACGATTACTAATCGTCAATCGAATAATTGATGAATGATTAACTGCTGAAATATCGAAATGAAATACGTAATCAGAACTGTATGGATACTGAAAAAAATGTAAACTGAGTTTAGGTGTATTATCATTTGGTCTACATATAATAATACAAACTCTGTTTACGTGCTTTTATGTTTGAAGTTATTATTCCTGGAAAGCTACGATCATGTGTTTGTTGAAATATATTATTATCTCTCCCTCCTTATTACAATTTATGGATAGACCGTGAGGCGATTAACTTCAACAATTGATTAAATCGTCCGATTTTTCGATGATTCCTTTTTTTAACCAACGATTGACGATTAACTTCATCAATCGATTGAACAATCGTCGATTTTTCAACGATTTAGTTTTTTAATCGTACACATTACTTAATCAATCAATCACATGATTAAAATTTTAATCGATTAATGCCCAACTCTGCGTTCAAAAACTTTCGTGGTTCACTGTATACTTACAACAAATATTGTAGCATTTTAAGGGACGCCTCGAACGAGTATAATTTCCTTTTTACCACGTTTTTATTAGCTCGCTTTCTTGTTTGTTTGTTTGTTTGTTTGTTTGTCTGTTTGTTCGGTGGCAAATTTTGCAATTGATATTTTGTATTTCATTTTTTTCCGAGATATCAAGGTGAACTTTAGTTTTGTCAAGGTCAACTGTCAAGGCCATTATATTGTAGGTCGCTGAATTCGTCCTTGCATCGTTCAACAAGGAGTTAATATAATTGCAGTTTGTTTTAAATTCGCTAGATCAATAGAAAAGAAATGAAAGTTCGGTGGATATTTCTGTTCACCTCTAAAATTTTCATGGCCACCGTCTCATGCTAATTATAGTGTAAATGATCTTTAGAGAAAAACGACCTTGCATGGAACAGCTGTTGACGAACGAATACCAGCGTATTTGGTGGCAAGAGAAGGAAACGTGGGACAGAAGATTTAACGCGACGCCGACTACGAAGAAATTGTTGCAGCGCAAAGTAGTAGAGACCATTTTTACTCTTCTTTACCTTCTGCAAACATACATAGTCCAGTCAATGAATGCTTATAAGGGAGGTGTAGAGGGAAATGGAAGGAACACAATTTTTAACTTCGGGACTTTGTTTGGACTAGTTAGAAGGTAAACATACTAAAAGTCCCTACTCCTAGGAGGTGACCGGGGTCATATCTCGGAAACTATGCGTTCTAGCGATAAGACCATTCCATACAAAATTAAAGCTGACAAAATGTGCCACAATATTGATTCCATTCAGTTTTTTGCTATCTCGCATAGTTTCCGAGATATCCGCGCTCAAAGTTCACTAATTGTGAGAAAGAACTGTTCTGCACAATTAGTGAACTTTGAGCGCCGATACCTCGGGAACTATGCGAGATAGCGAAAAAGTGAATAGAATCAATCTTATGGTACATTTTGTCAGCTTTAATTTTGTATGGAATGGTCTTATCGCTAGGACGCATTGTTTCCGAGATATCCGCGCTCAAAGTTCACTAATTGTGAGAAAGAACTGTTCTGCACAATTAGTGAACTTTGAGCGCGGATATCTCGGGAACTATGCGAGATAGAGAAAAACTGAATAGCATCAATCTTATGGCACATTTTGTCAGCTTTAATTTTGTATGGAATGGTCTTATCGCTAGGACGCATTGTTTCCGAGATATCCGGGCTCAAAGTTCACTAATTGTGAGAAAGAACTGTTCTGCACAATTAGTGAACTTTGAGCGCCGATACCTCGGGAACTATGCGAGATAGCGAAAAACTGAATAGAATCAATCTTATGGTACATTTTGTCAGCTTTAATTTTGTATGGAATGGTCTTATCGCTAGGACGCATTATTTCCGAGATATCCGCGCTCAAAGTTCACTAATTGTGAGAAAGAACTGTTCTGCACAATTAGTGAACTTTGAGCGCCGATACCTCGGGAACTATGCGAGATAGCGAAAAACTGAATAGAATCAATCTTATGGTACATTTTGTCAGCTTTAATTTTGTATGGTATGGTCTTATCGCTAGGACGCATTGTTTCCGAGATATCCGCGCTCAAAGTTCACTAATTGTGAGAATGAACTGTTCTGCACAATTAGTGAACTTTGAGCGCCGATACCTCGGGAACTATGCGAGATAGCGAAAAACTGAATAGAATCAATCTTATGGTACATTTTGTCAGCTTTAATTTTGTATGGAATGGTCTTATCCCTAGGACGCATTGTTTCCGAGATATCCGCGCCCAAAGTTCACTAATTGTGAGAAAGAACTGTTCTGCACAATTAGTGAACTTTGAGCGCCGATACCTCGGGAACTATGCGAGATAGCGAAAAACTGAATAGAATCAATCTTATGGTACATTTTGTCAGCTTTAATTTTATATGGAATGGTCTTATCGCTAGGACGCGTAGTTTCCGAGATATAAGCGGAAAACCGGAAAAGGGGCACCCCGCTCACCTCCTAGAAGTGGGGACTTTTTTATGTTTACCGCCTAACTAGTCAAAACAAAGACCCAAAGTTAAAAATTGTGTTCCTTCCATTTCCCTCTACAACTTTACGTTGACTGGACTAACAGTGAACCGCGAAAGTATTTGAACGCACTTTAAACCAATGTAACATTTTTCTGAACGACCTGCCTTTTTTTCGATCAATTAGAAGAATTGATTTACGGACCAATTAGCGCGCGACCTAGACGCGTGTTGGCACAGTCGGCCCAGCGCACAGTGCGGATAAATGGCCTAATATTCGGCACTTCTCTAAATTTGGTTATTAATGTATATATAGGTAATTTTTTTACAGAAAATGATATTTACCAATATAATTAATAAATTTATTAAGAAATTAACAATTTTTATTTAAACAAAAATATATTTTTAAAAACTAACAAATTTAAAACGAAATTAATAATAAATGTACCATATTTAATATTAATAATAATAAACTTAGACAAATTATAATAGTATAAACCAAATTAATAAACTTAACAAAACGCTATTCGCTATCCGAGTCATCCTCGATACTTTGAATGTGATCTAAAACGAATCATTCAATCCCGTGATCTTGCATATTTCTGATTAAATATTGATCAATTTCAGTAAAATCGCAAGATTTGCTTTTTGTTGTCGTTTCTCGAGATATTTCAATCTCTTCAGATAAATCGTCCACCCTGTATAATTATTGCAAAATTGTATTATGCATAAAAATGATTATTATATGATTATTAATAACAATTTCCATCCTAATACGCATTTTTTGCAAAAGAAATGTATTTCATATCGTGATATACACGGATATTGAATTTTTCTGTGGCGGACAAATGGCAAAATTTTGTACAAAAATCCAAATTTGTTATGAATGTATATGTATTGGTAATTATTCGCAGAAAATGAAATTTAACGACATAACTAATAAATTTAAAAAGAAATTAACGAATTTTCCACAATACAACATAAAGGCAAGGTACGGGCACTTATTAAAAAGTTTATAAAATTAAGAGTAGCAGTTAGTTGCAGGCTAAACTATGAAATTCTTAAACTACAACAAGTAATATATCCGAATATATCAAAATCTCAGGATATTTTTTGCCTTTCTCGAGATATGTTAATTTGAAGTTTTATATGCAAGTAATAAATAAAACCACCGTTGAAAATTTATACAAAAAATAAATCTACTTTATTACATGTAAAAAGAATGCATATACCTTGGTGAGCATTTTCCATTATACAGAATTATTATTGCAACACTGATTTACAATTAATGTAATATTATTTGATTTTTGGGACTATAGAGAGTGCGACACATGGTAAAATTTTTTATAAAAATCTAAATTTGGTTACTAATGTAAATGCAATAGTAATTATTCACAAAAAAAAAATGTAACAATAAAATTAATAAATTAAAAAAAAAAATTAACAATATTTATGCATAAAAATTATTGTTATATGATTAATAATATCAATTACCACCTAATAAAACGTTTTGCCAAAGGAATTTATCGTACATCGTGATATACACGTGTAGTGAGATATGCCACGTTTGTCCGCACTGTGCAGCGCGCCAACTGTCAATTGGCGTCTAGATCACGCTCTGATTGGTCCGTGTTTTTCGTTAATAACTCCTTGCGAACGCAATTTTTGCAAAGGAAAATGTTGTGCTTCAAATGATCCCAGGAACCTCCCATTTCCGGATGTTGAAGGAATTTTAAGACACCCTGCAGAGAATGCTGAATAGTCGATATTACTACGCCCGATGTATCGTTGTCTGTTAAAGGTAATCAGGAAAAAGTCGTCGAAAGAACCTGTGAAGGAGATACCGAAGAAAATTATAAAATCACGCAGAAAAGTAGAACCGAAGAAGACGGCTGAAAAAACGAAGACAGCTGAAGAAACGAAGAAACCTGAAAAAGTGAAGAAATCCGAAGGAACGCAGAAATCTGAAGAAGGAGCGCAGAAATCTGAAGGTACGAAGAAATCCAAAGCGACAGAAGTTATTCCGACCGAAACAACGGACGACAAGCAAGAGGATAAATAAAAATAAGCGACGTGCGTTGCGTCGAATGGATTATAAATTGAAGATCGAACTGGAGAACGTTCAACGCTGTTTAAAATTATATCATAGGTTCATTGGTCGTAGCTCGATCAGCTTCGCTGTAATTAAATTCAATGAGAACCTATTCCATTCGACGTTTCCCTTTTTATAACATTTAATGTGGAAACAATCGCTTTTGTACGACATATGTATACGTGTATTTGTACCGACCGTTTATAATGAAGGAAAATAAACTAGCTATTGCTAATTTCTCTTAATTAAACCACGTAAATGATTGCCCGAGACAGTTTAGATTACCGCAATCAGGTAAACGAGCGTAAAGCAAGATGGCGGGATTTTTTCGAACGGAAACGATCGCGATAACCGTTTCGCATATTAGAGAAGAATTTTGCCTTTCTACATATCACGTAACGGACATTAGAGAAATGTCTGAAAGGTTTAATCGAGATGCTTTATCAAATGTCCGATGTTTCGGAATCGCTTCTATACAGGGTGTCGTGTAATTTATTCGTAAATGCGTCTTCGAAATCCCGAGTTATCGTAGATACGACTTTTCGAGAATCGGAAAGTCCGATGGACATCCGATATGCAAAGTTTTTGAGAATGCCAAGATATGCAACATTATTATAAGGTGGAGTGTGGTAAGTCCGTCGGTTGTAAAAAAAATTACATAGTCACCATTCTTTTCTAATTGTGGAAAATTGAAAGTTGAATATTTTTTCAAATTGCATCTACAGATTTGCGTCATGAATACATAAAGCCCCCAATCTCGTGACAGTCCAGGTTCGTGGATATTACATTAAACAATTATATTTAATGTAGAATTTGATCGAACCGGAGCGCCGAAAAATATTACTATTCCAAGTTTGTTTCAAACAAAAATTGCGATCGATAAAAATCCCTCCTTTATTAAACAATTATCTCTCGAAAAAAAGATGATTCTCCCATTAAAACAAAAAAATACAATTGTACTTTAGAAATATTTTATTTGAGTAAACTGGCGCGCATCAAATAAAATACTTTAATCTTACTTGAAGTGTTGGGTAATCCTATAAGTACTGCGGTTTTTTTCGATTCGTTCTTATAAATATACAATACAAAATAAAAATATAAATATAAACATACAATGTACCTGTGGTCATTAGGAAACAATTTGTACTCGTAAATGTATCGAGTACGAACCATTATTTTCTGCAAGAATATTTCAAATAAAGAGCATAAATTAAAATCAACAAAATATTTCAAGAAGATATCCAAATGTTCTCGATAGTCTTCGAATAAATTGCTATTTTCAAATATTACTTCAAAAAATCATTGCATCAAATCAAATATTTTATTTTGATGTTGTATGCATACTTTAAAATAAATATGGTTATCGACAACTAAATATATACTTTAAAATAGATAGGATAATTGACTGCTTAAAATATTTAAGTATAAAGAACTATTATCCAATATAATATTTGTTAAAATTATTGAATCAAGTTTAACGCATATCTTAAAATAAATAGGATTATTTACGACTTAATATTTAAGTACTAAATATTATATATTGCCAGATTCTATTTAAAAAAATCATTGCATCAAATCAAATATTTTATTTTGAAAGTTGTATGCATACTTTAAAATAAATATTAGATTGGAGAAAAAGAAAACCATTATTTTTACGTTATCTCAAGCAGAGAAATGATGGGGATTTCTTTTTCCCCAACCTAATATGATTATTAATAGATAGGATCGTTGATTCCTTAATATTTAAATATTAAGTACTATTATCAGATTCCATTTCAAAAAGTCATTGCATCAAATCAAATATTTTCAAAGTCGCACGGATATTTTCAAATAAATAGGACGATATTTAATCCTAATATTTAGTTCTAATATTTGAGATACTATTTTACTCAGCCCAAGACCGAAATAACCAAGGTGGGCGTGAAGAAAAATTCAACTGGCCAGTACGTCGCACAGTGGGCTAAACCGACGAAATCTGTGTCAAAATCAAAGAACTTTCGATAGAAATGAGAGAGAGAGCGATGAAATTTTTTTTAAATGGAAGCTGAAACTTTGCAGAATATGGAATAATTATGGAGATTGTGGTACGAACGTTTTTTAACCTTGAAAGAATTCGTTAAACTTGCACAATTTCAAGAAAATTGTGGTTTTTTTTCAATACCACTCGCGGAAAAATTTTTTTTTTAACATGCGACACATCATTTCCCGTATATTTTTTCACGCTTATTTTAAGTAAACGTTCAAATACATCATTATGATTATTTTTAATGTGTTTTATATATGAGAATACAATATTCCTTCAAACTAGTGGCTTACCAATTGATTTCAACGAAAAAATGATTTCATAAGTTACGTTCACAATAATTGATTTCTTGCAAAATCCTGAGATCGTAGACAAATTTTGAAACCAGATTTGAGATCACCGTGAGAAAATCTACAGGAAATGGTGTGTCGCATGTTAAAAAAAAATTTTATCCGCGCGTGGTATTGAAAAAACCACAATTTTCTTGAAATTGTGCAAATTTAACGAATTCTTTCACGGTTAAAAAACGTTCGTACCACAATCTCCATAATTATTCCATATTCTGCAAAGTTTCAGCTTTCATTTTAAAAAAATTTCATCGCTCTCTCTCTCATTTCTATCGAAAGTTCTTTGATTTTGACACAGATTTCGTTGGTTTAGCCCACTGTGCGTCGGTGATGTAATAGACGATCTAATCGCCGAGAAGATAAATCCCCGCGAAAATGGCGTAAGTTAAGCCTAATTGATTGTGCTCGCTTGAAACGGAACACCTTGTATGCACGCACCCGTGCTGCATTGACTACCTAAATCGCTAAGAATAGTGCCCGGTTGCGGCGATGGTAAATACACAAGAACACTGCCTTCGGATATCCCGGTCGAATATTTCTGTGATTTTAATATATACATATCCTTTTCGACAATTACGCGAACTTTCTAATGCTATTACTCACCAGTCTGTTACACTATGATAAGATTACGGTTGGTGGACACTGGTGCAACGTTGCAGCTCGTCGAAAGACGAAAGTCGCAAATGCTGATGCAACGTGCAACGATAGTTGAGTTTGATTTCTCGCCGTACACCTAGGAATTTCTCATGGGGGTCGAGAATGTTGCCGCGTGTGTTTACCTCCGACGATTTATTTTGTTGTTGGTAAACCAGCCTGCTAGAGCTACCCGCAAGTAACGTCGTGTGTCTTGATATATTTCTATAAAATAACAGATTAATTAATTACAGATTAATATCACAAGAAGCACACTGCCAACTGAATGATAACAAATTCGATCGGCAATGTTTAATCGATCTGTGCAAACGACATTACTTGTGGACACTCATAATGCTTAGAACTAAAGTCTACAGTGTGTGTATAACAGAGATTCGTAAACTTACACATTCTTTATAACAAATGTCATTGATTATGAGTCTCTGAAACAGTTGTTAAACATCGTCTTGGACAGTTCTTCATCGAGAATGTTGTGTTTACATCCGACGATTTATTTTGTTGTTGGTAAACCAGCCTGCTGGAGGTACCCGCAAGTAACGTCGTGTGTCTTGATACATTTCTATAAAATAACAGATTAATTAATTACAGATTAATATCACAAGAAGCACACTGCCAACTGAATGATAACAAATTCGATCGGCAATGTTTAATCGATCTGTGCAAACGACATTACTTGTGGACACTCATAATGCTTAGAACTAGAGTCTACAGTGTATGTATAACACAGATTCGTAAACTTACACATTCTTTATAACAATGTCATTAATAATCAGTCTCTGAAACAGTTGTTAAACATCGTCTTGGACAGTTCTACAACGAGAATGTTGTGTTCACCTCGAACGATTTATTTTGTTGTTGGTAAACCAGCCTGCTAGAGGTACCCGTCCGTAAGTAACGTCGTGTCCTGACATCTCCATAAAATTTCTGTAAAACAATAGATTAATTAATTACAGATTAATCTCGCAAGAACCACACATGTTTAATCAATCTGTACAAACGACATTTATATTTGTGCATACTTGGACACCCATAAGAGAGATTCGTAAAATTACAAATTCTTCATAACAAAGTCTTTGATAATGAGTTTCTTAAGACGTCTTATTTCATACGTCCAAACAACGTCCAGTTGGGGACGTCTTCGAGACGTCTAAAGACGTCCGGACCTAGAACGGACGTCTTTGAGACGTTTTGTGCTATCTGGGAAGTAGACTGCGGAAGTTTATGCAATTGGCAATGTTCCGAGACGATTTTTAAGAAGGTGGAACCAAGTGAAATATGATTTTCAGTGTTAGTGGCCTTTGTAGATCTGAAAGATATGAAAATTTGACTTTATGTCCTAGCATTTTTTGAAAAAGAAGCCATATATGCATAAAGATCCGCAGTCTACCTTGAAATAATCGTTTGCAGATTTGCTGTACATGTATGGCCGCCTGAACCTCGTACGCGCAACCTGTTTAAACAATTTCTTGGATCGCGTTATCCGGGAGTCTACTGTGGACGATCAGTTAAACGAAAGGAAGTAATCGGACGATTATTCAGGCCGGTTGTTCCCCTTGTTCGCTTTCACGAAGAATTTGTAAAGAACAATTGTCGATAGGTGTTATTTAACGCGGGCAGGGTAAGGTCTGGGTAACGAAACACCTCGGTAGTTTTGCAACGAAATGGTAGAAATGGAATATGGTCTGGCGCGAGTGTAACACTATATTCATAGGATATCGAATGAAGTTGGACGGCAGTCCTACTGTTATTTCTTTTTTCAGGCCGGAACTCGAGCGAAGATAGATTGCAAACATTTAAGCAGAGTGGTAAACCTGCGATCTGTTGCCTCTCGTTGATCCCGTAATTTAGTGGACTGAATTTCGTTCCACGGTCTCTCCGCGTTTCTTTTTCGCAGAGCTTTTATCTATAAACTTTTATGTATAAAAGTCGACCGTTTTTGTTCCGATCTCTTTTATCAGCACCGAAACTCTTTTTATCACCGACCGCTAATGGGTTCCGTGAATCTTAAAACGTAATTTTACGATACAGTTTTTCAAGCCACGCGTTTCGCATCGTTTCTAAAGATCGAAAATATCCTTCCGAGCGGATTCGTCATGACGCAACAACGGTCGTTGTTTCGTGTTGTTTTACGGATGAAATATCGGACAGTTAATTGATAGATACATATAAAGGCATGTTGTTCGCCTTGAACGAGTACCGGAACTTCCCTTCAAAAATATCGCTCCGGAAAATAATAACCGGCGAGCATCGTGCAGGCAACAATGCGAGAAAGCATTCGCCTAATCTCGCGTTTCTGCTTAGAAAGTAATTGAAGCGTCCGGGGAGCAACTCGCACAGCTGGTAGCAAACATTGAACTCTCCAAAGTGAACTGCGGTATCGTTTGTACATTATATAGTGTAGCATAAATATGTACAGGGCGATTCAGCTGAATGTGCCACCTTTGCACGTAAATTATCTCGTGTGTGAAAAAGTGGTCGGAACAAAAATTATGTGGTTCCAAGAATACTATACAATGCAGTAATTAGTTTTTTTCTATTTTGTTTGTAAAGATCACGTTGAATGTCTTTATTGTGAAGGGTGGAATTTAATCTTATGCTTGGAGGGAAACTCTGAGACAGTGTTGGGATATTGCACGGTTTTTTCGCGCATGCGCGACCAAGTACAGGAACGTATGGCCGTATGTATTATGTCCTAAGTTTGTGGGGAATGTAGTGAAGAACTATTACTGGTAGGAAAGTATTGGAAGAGTTCAGAAGTCTGTTCAGAACTTCAATTTCAACACTCCAATTTCAACTTCAATTTCAACTTCACTTTTTCAGTTTCCACTTCCATTTTTCAGTTTCAACATCAATTTTTCAAATTCCACTTCCATTTTTCAGTTTCAAGGTCAATTTCTCAATTTCAACATTAATTTTTCAGTATCAACATCAATTTCTCAATTTCAAATTCAATTTTTCAAATTCCACTTCACTTTTCCATTTCCACTTCCATTTTTCAGTTTTAACACCAATTCCCCAATTTCAACTTCAATTTTTCAATTTCAACTTCAATTTTTCAAGTTCAACTTCTCAATTTCAACACTCCAATTTCAACTTCACTGTTTCAGTTTCCACTCCCATTTTCCATGTTTCAACATCACTTTTTCAAATTCCACTCCGTTTGGAGCTCATTCTGGCATCACTGGCGAATATCTCGGAAACTATGCGAGATAGCGAAAACCTGAATTGAATCAATCTTGTGGCACATTTTGTCAGCTTTAATTTGGTATCGAATGGTCTCATCGCTAAGCCGCATAGTTTCCGAGATATAAGCGGAAAACCGAAAAGGGGGACCTTCTACGTGCATTTGAAGTTGAAAATTGAAAAATTAATATTGAAATTGAGAAATTGATGTTGAAACTGAAAAATTGAAGTTGAAATTGAAAAATTAATATTGAAATTGAGAAATTGATGTTGAAATTGAGAAATTGATGTTGAAACTCAAAAATTGAAGTTGAAACTGAAAAATTGAAGTTGAAATTGAAAAATTAATATTGAAATTGAGAAATTGATGTTGAAACTGAAAAATTGAAGTTGAAATTGAAAAATTGATGTTGATATAGAAAAATTGATGTTGGAATTGAAGTTGAAATTGAGAAATTGCATAAACATCCGCAGTTCACGTGATACGACTCCGATTCGAGTTGGTAATACGAAGCACAACAATAAGACCAGGTAAAATCGAGCTGTAACGGATTTAACGGAAGTTCTTCTCACGGAGAAAGACATTATACGCTGACAAGTATAGTACGGAGGTATCCTTCGGAGTCGTTAAGATGATAGGTGGCGCTTTGAACGAGCGTTTATGGCAATTTTGTTGCCTCTGCAAGATTGAATCACTTTGAACACCGTTGGAACGAAGATATATGTTTTTAACATCGTCCAAGACTATGTTCGACAACTGTTTGAGAAACTCATTGTCCTTATCAAAAACTTTATTTTAAAGAATTTGGAATTTTACGAATCGCTATTATACATACACTGTAGACTTTAGTTCTTACCACCTCGATTTTCGTCATTATCATCCCAGTAAGCAAACATGTTCTATTTTAGACAGTAGGCTGTGCCATTGAACCTTTTCTGTGAATAAATTCATTACAACATTATTGAGAGAGTCGTGATTTCATAACAACACTGAAATTAAAATATCTCCTTAACTATAACAATGGTTTTTCGATATTACAGTAAATATTCGATGGACGCGCAAGGGCCTCGGAGAGGTTCGTTTGCATAGTTCGTAGAGAGACACTATTTTTTTGTGCTCCCGAGCCGAACGTAGAAAAGGACAGCGCGTGTAAACAGAAACCGCGCACGGCCGAAGCGTACCGATGCACTATGCACGGTGGGGTATTTCGCTATAAAATGGGAATAAAATATTGTTGCGTTATTTATGGGCTCAGGGTCATAAATAAGTAGGTCGTTGTATTCGTCTTGACTCCAGCTATAAGATTATGAAATAAAAATTGTACTTTAACATTTAAAAAATCAAAATAATTCTTATTTTTTGTCGAAAAAAATTTTTTTTTTCGAAATTTTAAATGTACAATTTTGTACATGTCTAAATACTGTTCAACTTTTATTTCAAACATTTTGTCGTCAGACTATCCGAACTCTTGAAAAGTAGTGATAATTGAATGCTTTGATTACGATGTACTGGAAACGAGTCTACCTCCTTAAATTTGTTTTTCTTTGTTAAATATATACTAGATTGAAGAACTAAATCTTTGGACCTGATTTTTTATAATCAATTAGAAGCATTGGTTTACGGAATGATATGCAAAAAAGATTTTCCAAAAATTACAAATTTAAAAGATTAAATGCAAAAATAAAAAAGCCATTTGTTAAAACTTTTTTATTTGGGCCCTTAATGACAAATTTAAAATATACGCTTTGTAGATCTATGTTAGTTATACACATGCTGAAAATTTCATCGGAATCGGTTGACGCATGAAAAAACAATACGCATCGAAAGATATACGATTCTGTAGATTTTAAGGAAAAACTGATCAAAAGTCGTGAAAAACTACAATTTTCGTGAAAAACATCGATTATGTTAATCGATTTCGACGAAATTTTCAGCATGTCTATAACTACTATAGATCTACAAAACATATGTATTTTAAATTTTCACTAAGGGCCCAAATAAAAAGGTTTTAAAGAATGCCTTTTTTATTTTTGCATGTAACCTTGTAAATTGTAATTTTTTGAAAATCTTTTTTGCACATCATTTCGTACACCAATGCTTCTAATTGATTATAAAAAATCAGATCATTTGATACAATTATAAAAAAGTTATGGGCGTACGAATATTTATGGGAGTCATTAATTATGCTTTCCGCTCATCAGAAGCAATCACGAATATCACGAATCACTGTGAAAAATAACCGCGATTGAGAACGAACGTGATAGAATCACGAGTGATTCAAAAGTGGCAGTTCACGCCATCCCTATAAGTAATTACGGTTCAGTTTAGACGTTGATCTCCGATTTCAACGTCAGTGGGTACATGGTATAAAATTTGAAATATCTTCGGAAACATTAACTTCTTTGACATTCTTTCCTGGTATTTTTTTATTCAAAATGACATACCACAGATCAGATGATATAAAAAATTGTTGTCTCTCGCAATATCACTTTACAACTGTCAAAAATCGAAATGCTCGATAACGGTTGCACCGGCCTATGACGCTATGATAATGTAAACAACACTGACATTTACTAACACTTCCCACAATTTTCATATACATATAACAAAGTTTGAACGTACGTAGCAAATAGTTTACTTACTGATTCACTCTTGCTCGATGAAAAATCACCGATTCTGTTCCGATCCGCTTCTGCAACTTCGATCACATTATCACAGACAAGGTATAGGAAATAATAGGAATAGAACAATCACCATGTGAGGTTTCTCGTCTCACGATTTGAAATACCGACCGACATCGATCAAAACAACTCGACATGTTACGCCCTCTACGCTGAGAGACGATAAATGTTGGAACTAGATCCACGAAAACGATCAAATCTGCTCAAATACAAATGACAAGTTGTGTCTATGATGTTATGACTAGATGTTCAAGTTAAATTTTTTTATTCGATGTCACACACTATGTTATGTATTTATAATTATTTGATTAAAATACTAATAAATATCAAGTTGTAGAATATTAGCACAGACGAGGTATCGTAATTTCGTACGGAAAAGAGATTGGGTTATTTTTGGCGTCCCAGCAAATTAACAACACGTCTCGATAAATGCTATTTGCAAAATTAATTCGAATTTATACCTATCATACCTTAAAAGTCTATTATATGGAATTATATTATCTAAAACAAATATGTACGATAAGTAAAAATTGCTCCATCACCCCGACGGCACACCGGCTCGGTTTCAGCCTGGCCCCTGTGCACAAAAGGGCGCGTTTTCCGCCTGCCGAGGGCTCGAGCCCAGGGCCTGCCGGCCGGGCTAGGATTCAGCCGATTTGCAAGATTGCAAGGGTGCGGGATTCGCGTTCTCATTGCGTGATAATACAAACACGGGTTTTTTCAGTAGTCAAAAACGCCAAATAAAGGTCAATCTAGGCAGCAATCGCCCTCAAAGGTCTTATTTATTAACTTATTATACTTTTGTCGGTAACAAGGGAGACTGCTACGCATTTGCAAAGTACTGCCACATTGATGCGACCCGCCCTGTGTCGCGCATGCGCGAGAAAAGTTGGGCCCAATCGAAGCACTGATTGGCCACATTAGTGTGATACCGTGCTGCCCTCTCAAAAACAGGCTGAATCCCAGCCCGGCCGTCAGGCTCTGGGCTCGAGCCCCCGGCAGGTGAAAATCGCGCCCTTTTGTGCACAGGGGCCAGGCTAAATCGTCCTGATTTGGTCTCAACGCTGAGCCAAGCATTGCGTTAGCCCGTAACGTGTCGGGCTGGGGCTCGGCTAGCTGGGTCCGGCGGTGGGCTCGGGCAGACTGTGCTGTCGGGGCAGTGTTTGTTCGTTTCTGGACACAGTTATTCGAAGTTTATCTATTATACATAAGATTTCAAAGTAAGATTGAAGCTAACATTGAATCAACTATATGTAATAGTATGTAATACCTAGAATAAATATATACGAACAATTATCGAAAATAAAGAAAATATAGTCACAATAAAACTCCTATAAAGAAAATCAATCTCGAAAATCCTTTACTCTTCGTTCATTGTTGAGTTCCCGCGCTCTCTCTATAGAACCAGATTGCTTCTTCCGTGTTTTCAGTGAACGCGTAAACGTTACAAATAATCTTAGATACTCTAAAATTAATTTCGAGATTAGTATGCAACAGAGAGTATTATGCAACTATTTTAAAACCTTTTAATTTAATTACATACACGTTATAGGGGGCGCGACAAGAGCCAACAACGCCACTGGCTACATGGCTATATATATATGAATTTCGCCGATGCTGCCGTCTAGCAATGAGGAATCGCATAACTCATCGACTCCATTTTATCTTGTCGCGAGAAGCTCGGTCGTTGTTACGTGTCCAACGCATTAACAGTTCGTTGAAATACTGTTTTACTCGTGAATAATGTTTTAAAAGAAAGTCTTCTGGCTTGGACTGATTCGTGGTAATACAAACAGTGTTTACGGCGGTGAAACGTAAAGCGTAAAATTGTTTAAGCAATTCTGATTTTTTCCACGGTATGTCAGAGGGCGAGGCTACAGCATCGCAGAAGAAACAGCAGCCATTTCAGCAATCGCCACAAATCGGAGTAGGCTTGATGGCAACAAACATGGCATGGCAATATCCTTCGCCAAACAATATACACAACATGTTTCCTCCATATTCGGGGTAAACATTTTTGTACAATACTTTTCTATGATATTACCCTCGACCGTTACACAATGAGCGGAATGAGTCACCCGTAGAGACCTGTGTTCGACACAACGCAGATTGTCGGGGAACGTTGCACGAACGAAACTTCAGAATTTGTTAATTCGCCTTGAAATTCATCGAAATCGTGTTCCTTATCGAACCAAATCAGTTTCGAGAGTAGAAAAATGTGGGTAAAGAGATATTGTCTATATCAGGAAATTTATTGACTAGTTAAAAAAATACTGGGGTTGACCTAATTTCGGAGGAATATATAGAATGCGAGTCCCTATAGACGTATATTCATATTTATCGAACTTATTAGGTGTACAAAAGTTCTCGGCCTTTTTTCGTAAAATTCAATATTTTCTTATTTAAAATACAAGTATGTTTCAATCGGGAAAGTAGTCTCCGTTTGCTTCTACACCCTTCTTCCACTTCTTGGGCAAATGACGAATCCCTAGGTGAAAAAAAGATGGTGGTTTTGACTCGATGAAGTCTGCGAGGCATTTCTCGACTTCTTCAACTGGAAGTATGTATCCACCAAAGGATGTTGTAGCGATCTGAACAAGTGATAATCTGAAGGAGGCAGGTCTGCTGAATATGCCGGGTGTGGCAAAACTTCCCAACCCAACGAATCCAGAACGTCACTGGTTTTGTTGCGTTGCGCCTAACCCAGTAGCAAGCTCTGCTTGCGCTTGGCAAGGATTTTCATAGAGTAACTGCTCCAAATCCTCATCAGGAAATTTCTTCGATTTCTTCGGAATGTTTGATACCACTTCTTGATGGTGCTGATAGATACAGCATCTTCTCCCAATGCTTCACGTATTGTCTCCATAGTTTCGGAACTATTGCGAAAAGCATACAATGCCTAATGTGCGTCTTTTGGCAACTAATTTTGTTTATTGTGGTTACAATAATATTTTGAGATTATGTTAAACTATTAGTCGGGTAATTTACTCTACTAGGTTGGTACTATAAAATCCCCCAACCGGAACAGAAATGTTTCGGTACGAAAACTTAGTACAGCTGTTTTTATTCTCAGGCCGAGAAGTTACTTGTACACCTAATATTAACAATTAGATTAATTCAACAAATTCATTTGTTGTAAGAGAAAATATTGTGTTCCTTATCGAACCGAGTTGGTTTCGAAAGAGGAGAAATGTGGGCGCAATTGTATCATCTATATCAGAAAATTGATTGAGTTCGTAGCGTTTTTAAATTTTAAATTCAAAGATAAAATTAAGATATCTACTCATAGATTTTCCAATAACATGGTTTCCATTCTGTTCTATTACTTTTTGCTATTTTGGAGGTATCGTAACATGTCACCGAATAAACCTATGAATAAGTACCTTAATTCTATCTTTAAACGTTAATTTAAAAACGCTATGAACGTTCGTTCCATCCCAATACTTTCTGTAGAATTCTATAGAATGCCCACCTTTTGGATACATTGACCGTAACTTATTAGTAATTAGATTAATTCGAAAAATTCCTTTGTCGTAAGAGAAAGTATTAATTTGTTGTATTCTTTGTTGCAGGCAATTGTATGGACCTGGATACCAAGGTGTACCTCATCAGGGGCAAATATTTAATTATTATCATACAATGATGCCTGGATATGGACAACCTTTTAATCCACAGCAGATGCAACAGCAGCAGCAACAACAACAACAGCAGCAGCAGCAACAACAACAACCACAACAACAACAGCAACAGGGCAACAATCAAGGAAAACAACTACATCAACAGCCTCCTGTACCTGGGACACCAATGTCTTTGGAAGATGAGGCGGATCTTCCTCCTCTTCCACCTGGACCACCTCCGTCTGTACCGCAATCTCAACAGCACAACAATCAAGTGCAACAAACTATGCAGCCTCATCCAGCGTATATGTACAACTCTTTCCCTTATGGAAACTGGAGTGGCATGCATGGTGACATGTCTCGTAAGTTTCCTGCGACGTGCGAGAAAATAGTCGGAGATTATTTACAAAGAGGCACTCGTCTCCGATTTTGATGAAATTTAAACGGAAAAAGTTGTTCGAACTACTTTCCTTCGAAGGTCGAAGATTCTGAAGCTTCGAAGCTTTAATTTCTGAAACTTCAAAGGCGATGAGAATCGAAGCATCGAAGCTTCGATTTCTGAAACTTCGAAGGTGATGAGAATCGAAGTTTCAAAGCTTCGAATTTCGTGTCTCCGTAGTAAATTATTAGCAGATTAAACGAAACGCGGTTTCGAAGCTTTGAACTTCGAAATTTCGCTGCTGAGTTATATTCGATACAATTACAGTGAGCATAAAAAGTGATTGGACACTCCTACATTTCGAAAAAAAATACGCCCTCACAGCTAAAAGAATGAGTTGGGCATTTTAAACAAAATATGACACATAATGTTTATATCAGTACAAAAAGTAACGTGATGAAATGTATAATAAACGGGGAACAGAAAGGGAGAGAAAGTCTTGGGACACTTATAATTTTTATATAAATTTAAAGCAGAGAGGATAAACATTAACACCAAACGTACTGGTTGTATTTATATTCTGTGAAAAATCTGTTCAATTTTTTATCTATCAAAATCATAACATAACATGAAACTCGTAAGTTACAACTTCATATGCTTCAAGACTTCGAAGGGTCGAAGCATTGGAAAAGTAGCAGCCCTTCAAATTTCATCAAAATCAAGCCTCTTTATAAGTAATAACCAAATAATGTGCTAGCTGAACGAATATTTAACCATATACGCGTTCCCGGTTTCAGAATACAACAATCAGATTCGCTTCAACGTACAAAACAAGAAGAATGGCATGGCATTCACTCCGTCCAGCAATAGCGGGGCTGCGAAGAAAAAACGTAAGCGGAACAAAAACTTAGCGGCACAATTCAACAATAGCTTTCAGGCGAACAGTCCCACCACTACTTTCGTACCGGGTCCAAATTTGAAGACAGAACTACCACCCCTACCCCCTGCACAGCGTGAAGTAGCAGCTCCTCCTCCACCGACTGAAGAATCCCCTGCTCCCACTTCTATACCTGCTACTACTACTACCACCGCTAACACAACTCCTAGTGCTGGCACTCCAGCGGTAGGTACTCCGTCTGTTGTGACAACTCCTAGCCCAGTCGGAGACTGGCCTGACAGTTTGAAGAACTACGTGAACAGATGCTACGAGAAATGCAAAACGGCCGTGGACAAGGATCAAGTCGAGATTATATTAAAGGGGAAGATTACACGCGCTGCGAACGATGGCTCGCTATGGGTGAAGGATTGGGACCAAGAGCCTTTACCTAGCATCCACAGTGAACGTATGACCATGACGATCAAACCTCAAAAACCGGCGTTAAAGTTGAACAATTTAGCAAATCCGCTGATCACTGCACAGGGAGGCTTGCGCAAGCCAGGCCTCTCTACTTCTCTTGGGGCTCGGCTTGGTGCGCGTCTCTCTGTCAGTCACAAACGGTCGAGATCAAGATCGCGGACTAGATCTAGATCAAGATCAAGATCCAGATCGAAGTCAAGATCAAGGTCGAGGTCGAGATCGAAGTCGAGATCGCGTTCAAACACACGTAGCCCGCCATCCCGAAAATACAGACGTAGCACGTCGTCGTCGTCCAACGTTAGCGACCGGGAACACGACTATAAGTCGTTAAAGACGAAAAAGTCAAATAAAAGCAAACAAAATCACAGCAGCAAGAAAACAAAGAAGACTAAACAGATGAAATCACATTTCTATTCAGAGTTTGGTTTAGCTACAGGAAACACCGAGGAACTAGGCTCCAAGGAGAAACTGCAACAACGTGCTGCAAGATTCAACGACAGTATTTCCAGGACCGCCAGCAACGGTGTTAAAGATGATTCCTCGGCAGAGTTTGACCTAACCGGTCTTCACATTGTTGGCACATGCAAGGATATAGAAAAGCCATATTTGCGGCTGACATCTGTAAGATTCTATATTCTGCTAATGGGTCGTTCCAACGCGAAATCGGACACAGTATTTCGAGTAATCTTTTCTAGATTCTCATCAAATTTGAATATGTTCTAGTCTTTTTAAAATTCTTTTAATTCTTCTCAAAATTGTTGATTTCTCAGACGTGTAAATGAAGTGTCGCCCCTTCTTTTCATTATATCATAAGACTGGAACTAACAAATCGATGAAAATGAGATTTTAGGAGCTTATTAAAATGTTGTTTTCAACAATTATTTTGCAATTGTTCTAAACAAATAGCGGGGTAGTACTTTTTAAAAAATTGCAAAAAATGAGGGTATAGCTCCAAGTGTCCCCTTTACGGATCTGTTTTTAAAGAGATGGACATTTTAAAAAATTTACGAAATTAAAATTATTTGAAGTGAACCATAAGGGATATCGGAATGAAAAATTTGGACTAAAATTCATTCTAATATTTCGCGTGGAATGACCCTAATAACTAGACTGTGGATGTTTATGCATTTTCCAATTTTTGTCAACAAATTTTAAGAAAATGGAATGAAATAAAGTTGGATTTTTAATGGGAGCAGCCTTTGTAGATCCAAAACAAATGAAAATTGTGCAAAATTCTATTGTATTTTATATTTTAGCATAAAGATCCGCAGTCTACTATGTAATAACATTACTAGTGATGTGCAAGACGCGTTTACTATTAAATGTATATTTGTTTGCACGTTACAGGCTCCAGCTCCCTCCGCTGTACGTCCGGTAAGTGTACTCCAAAATTCTTTGGCACATGTCAAGAAGCGTTGGGTGGCTGAACAAGACTATAGATATGCTTGTGATCAACTTAAATCCATTCGGCAAGATCTTACCGTCCAAGGTATCCGAGATGCATTTACAGTCCATGTGTATGAAACGCATGCCCGTGTAGCTTTAGAAAAAGGCGATCATGAAGAGTTCAATCAATGTCAGACACAGCTAAGGATGCTGTATCAAGATGTCGGCGGAGAAAATCGGTGCGAATTTATCGCATACCGAATACTCTATTATATTTTCACAAAAAATTCCCAAGGTAACAAACTCGCTCAGAAATCTTCTCAGATGATATGCCGGATATACACGAGTTACCTACATTGTTGCTACATTTTATTATTTATTTTCATTTTCTCTCGAGACAACGAAAAGGATTTCCGAACGACCTATATTGATACAAAGAATATCTTACTTCTATTATCAAGTAACAATGATGGGTACCGAATGTATCGGATATCTCATCTGTAAAAATACCAGAAACTTATCGAGAAAAGACAACCAACGACATTTTCTCTTACAGATTTAACAACAATTTTAGCCGCTTTATCCAAGGAAGACAAACGCGACGAGTGCATAAAACACGCACTGAGAGTGCGTTCGGCATGGTGGTTGGGCAACTTCCATGCCTTCTTCAAACTGTACGCCATCGCTCCAAGAATGGCTGCCTTCCTGATGGACTGGTTTGTTGCAAGAGAACGCAAGAATGCATTGAAGTGCATGCTAAAGTCGTACGTACTAAACATTTTGTTAGCCTTTATCCATCTATATTCATCAAAGCATCTTCGAACAGTATTTGATGGTACTTCGCGAACATTAATATCATTAATGCTAAACAGTCTCCTTTTACAAACTTCTTTTTTTTTACATTGTCTTCAAAATAATCTGTATCGCTTTACCTTTTCCTTTTTAATATTTCACATCGCCTAGCGTAACAATACATTTCGAATAATTCATTCGTTTTGGATCGGCGTGGCAGTCGAGTAGCGTTCATAAAATTCTTTCGCTTCATAGATACAAGTAAATGAAACACGTACTAGTAGCGCATAGTTGTGAAATATAGTGACTCCCACTAATATTCGGACACTCTTAAAAACACCATAACTTTTCAAATATTGGACCATGCGATTTGAACTTTTTTCGAAAGCTAGAGCAATTAGTTTACTACAGGATGTGAAAAGAAATTTTTTCAAAAATTGCATTTTACCGGAATTGTAGAGGAAATACTAAATGTTGCATTTTACAAGTTTTTTATGCGGGCCTATATTGAAATTTTGAAAAATATGTTTTGTAGATCTGTGTGGGTTATATGCATTGTGAAAGTTTCATCGAAATCGGTTGATGCGGGGAAAAATGACAGTCATTGAAAGATGTAAGAATTCTTAGATTTACTGCTGTTATAGGCCGAAAATCGTGAAAATTTTTACCATCTTTAAACGCTTGTAGCCAGTGGCGCACCCAGGGGGGGGGGAGCCAGGGGCCCAAGTCCCCCACCAAGAAAAAAATGTTCAGCTTCCAAAATTAAAATCGCGGAATAGCCCTGGGTACCGGTGATAGATATTTTGGCTTTAAAAAAAAGGTCATCACGCAAAACCTAGGGCTGGGTTCAACCCCCCCCCCCCCCCCCCCCCCGCAAGATTACATCCTGGGTGCGCCACTGTTGTAGTCCATTGCAACGTCGACCGATTTTGACGAAATTTTCAGGATATGTTTAATTGAAACAGATCTACAAAACGTATGTTTTAAATTTTCAATATAGGCCCACATAAAAAAAAGTTGTAAAATGGATCTTTTAGTATTTTCTCTACAATTCCGACCAATTGCAATTTTCGAGAAAATTTCTTTTCGCATCCTGTAGTGAACTAAGTGCTCTAGCTTCCGAAAAAGTTTGAATCGTATAGTCCAATATTAAAAAGATTATCGCGTTTTAATGGGAGTCACTGTATTTCCACGCTTCCGTTGGAAATATGTTTGTCATCTTCACGGTTCGTTCTTGAAAATTGTCAACCTTTTACATTCCTACAGGTGTATATCGTTGCGCGGAGAATGGTGGAAGAGAGTGAACGATCTCTTCTTTTTTTTTTTCAATCACGTATAATCATACACAGATTTTCTGTTACAGGGCATCGTATAGCCGAAAGATAATTGATTTTAATGTGTACATAATATGTTCATTTGCTATGTTTACCGCTATTATCATTTTTATAATGTGCACACCGTTCACGGACACTTGTTCTAATGATACATTTCTTCTGCTGTTTAGCTACCGGCAAAATTTGGCGGTTGATTTCGTCGTGGCAGAATTGGCCTTTGAATCTTTGGACAAGTTTTATGAATTTGTCAATGAATTCGGGTTGGTTTATGCGGATCCTGAACAACAGCTAATCGACTGCAAGACAAGCAGTGGTTCTCTAGGTGCTTGGTAAAAGCAACATCAGTCCTCTAGTTTCTCGTGGAAGCCGCATAAACAAATCGATTATTCCTCGTCGTGCACACTGGTAGGCGTAAAAAGCCCCCCTCCTTCGTGCAATGTGCCCCGATATGCACGTCGCCCTGTTTTACGATGATTCTTCTCGCTGTTCTCAATTTACGATCATTGTTCTTCGTTGATCGACGTTATCAATCGATCGAGCAACAATCCTGTATATGAGAAAATCCCTCCCACGAATCAATCTGTGTACATAATACAAATCTCAATCCTCGACCCACCGGTAAAACACGTCACCTCGAGGCGAAGATGTTTCGTGTGGGTTTCGAACAAATTGTACAAAGGATCAGAGGTGATCGGTTCCCGATCATCCTCAACTACCTCAAAACAGAACTCGGTATGAAGCCGGGGCTCGTAGGCGAATTACGAAAAAAAAGAAAAGTAAAAACAACGAATCGTCTTTCGGGGGAAAAAAAATAATAAGTCTCGTCGGGTGAAGCTCTTCCGAGTTCTTCGATAAAAGGCGAAGTCCCCTCCCGTTCGTTGATCGTTGCGTGTTTCTCGATTGTCGTCTCTGCTAGAAAATTGTGTGAACGTCTTTTTAAAACGCTGCCCACGAAGGAACCGGAATTTTTTAAGCCTGTGGTTGCTGCCCAGTCCTTTCGCTCGATTGGGGTTAGCCTCGACGTGGAGGAGAGCTCCGAGATTCGATGGATGAAAGAAGTTAAACGGAAGTCGACAGAACCGGTTCGTACATACGGGGACGAAGATCGGCGTGCCGGCGGCCATGGATCACGAGTGTCGAGAGGAGAGTTGGTTTTTTTTTATGGAAGATCGAGGAGAGACCGAAAGGAGACTAAGCTGGGGTAAAAACCGTTCATAACGAAGAAGAGAATGGAAGACAGCTTCGACTTGGAGATCAACGGGTTGTGCCTTTATTGTGGATACGATATAAGGCATTGACTCTGTGGATACAGTTGACGTCACGTGTTCAAAGATCGACGGCTAGGAACTTTTAACCGGGACAAAAATCTATTCGGCGTCGAGTAGTCGCCGATCGCGTGTGATACAAGTGATTTATTTTTATCTTTTTAAGTGTTTATCGCAGGACAATGGTTTTTTTTTCTTCTCCTTCGATTAATCTCTGCTATCCGATTCTCGGTTCCTCGTCTTGCTCGTACGGAACCTCCCCCCCCGGGTACAGCATAATTGGGAGAAGAAAAAAAAAGAAAAGGGACAATTTACACTGTACGATCGCATTCGAGCATGGGTATATTTCTGCATAATAAATTATTTAAATTTTCGGATATTATATTACTTTTTAATGCGTTACACACACTGGAACCTAACGGATTTACAGGGCATCTGTTGTAAATTAAAATAAAACGTTTTATTATGTTGTAATTTGAACCTGCTCGTTCACCTGAACATCATAGGGAAGCAATGACCAAGTTATTTCTATATTCGTTAGATAGTTACTTTGCTAATTCGATAGTGTACTCTTCGTGGTAGTCCGTAAAAAGTGTTTGATCCTGCAGCGCGATTCATTCATCCTCGGATTCGCCATTCTAAGAGAATCATGTCGATTAAATGTGTACAAGAGAATAAAGCACAGCCGATTGCATGAAATTAAATTATAATATGCGAACATATGGCAGTCGATACGATCAGAGTAAAGCTCTTTGGTTCTTCGAGTCATCTGCAGAACGGATTCTAAATGAAGAAGTTAATATACGCATGGTAAAGGAATAATATTGTTTTAGTATATTGTTATGCAGTTGAGAATTATAAAATATTATTAGTAAAGAAACTTGTAGAAATCGTAGGGTAAAGGTACCTGTTACCGTGCCCCACCCACGGTTATCGGAAACAACAAAAACTTTTTAGAAATTAATAAAAATAACATGAAGTAAGTACCTATTGTATTATTTTATTTTAATTTATTCGATAAATACTCATCCTAGCGCTTTCATACTTGATATTTATCGTTAAAATGCTTTATCACACAATGATCTAATATTTATAATTGTCCGAGTAAGCTAGAAAGATAAGTTTACTCTTTGCGGTCGGAGCAATAGTTCTCAATAATTGGAGCAATACGCGTCCGAGAGCTTTGAAACTCGAGAAATATTGATAAAATGCGGTATTATGCGTGGATATAACGATTTTTGAAAATAAAATTGATGTTTCCCAGCGGTGTGCGAGAACCCGAAAATGCCGAGTCGAGAATTTTATTGAGATTCTCCAAATTATCGAGATTCGATATGAGTGGCGACTCAGAACCACTAAAAATCGCTGTACAATTATTCAAAATATTGTTTACATTATTACTTATGGTGGTAATTAATCAATTATAAACATTTACAATTACAAAAGTATTATATGAGATATATCATTTCATATCAAAAGAACTTAGAGTGCAAAGGGTTAACCAATCGTGGTATGAGATTTCCGATATTTGAGGCATTTTCGAAAACCACATTATAAAATTTATACATTGAATCATCTTTTTTTATCCCGATACTTTTGAGAATCCTCCCTCTAATGTTCCCCCTTCGTATACAAATCAAAACTATTATAATAATATTTGTTTAAGATATAGAAAACATTCGTTAAAAACCTTATTCCTCGAGACAACGCAATTTTTCGTTTCCAGAGGATCGAGGGGACGCCTACGGCATAAAAGGAGATTAATTAATTAATTTGTTATCACAAATTTCTTGTGCCCGATTCGGCGGAGTGTAAAATATAAAAATTACATAGTCACCATTCTTTTCTAATTGTAGAAAAGCTGTATTCTTTAAAATTTAACCATTGAATTTTATTTTCAAATCGGCATCTATAGATATTATAATATTTCTTTTGCTTTCCAACAAAATCGTCCAGAAAAATGTTGATAATCAATCTTATATCGCGAATAATGCGAAGTAAATTACAGAATGTCTTCAAATTAATAAAAAAATATCCGGTAACTGGTACCTTTACCCTATAATCGTTTTTAATGATTAGACTCGATACAGTTCTAACCGAATAACAATTGCACAAGCAGCACAATGCAATTTTGACTAACAGTATTCGATAGAAGCTTCTAAAAGGACCATCCTTACTTTCTTCGTTCACTCATTGTGCAGTATTAAAAAAAAGTTATCGACAAAATTGTGCGAAGCTACATTAGAGTTGCTGCCACACTTTCAGATTCAATATTATACAAATACATATTCAGGTTTAATATATTTTTCTTTTTATATTTTTTTTTTCTCTCTCTTCCTAAATCATACACATATACGTGCACGAATTGATCGCTACATCATGAAATGCATATAATCATTATATATATATTCCAAACATTCTTACAGAACACGATCAAGTTCGCTTCGATAGAATTTAACACAATAAATAACACAAATTAAATACTGTCATAACAAACGAAATTGAAGGTACAGAATTTCGAATTCCGAATACTTTATAGTAACAGGATGAAATTACTTCCTTCTATCATTCCTCCAAACATAAATATTCCGTAAAATAAACATGCGATTTACCAAACTTCTCGGGCTCCCGCGAATTGGTTTATATAATGCAGCACCCCCCTGGCAAAAAGTATTCGATCGCATTTAAAAGTCGCATAATTTTCTTCAAATCGAACCAAATCAGTTGTGATTTCTCGACATGTTGGAAAACATTTTTTACCAAGTAACGAGTAAATAAACTAAGGTACATCGTACATACGACATTTTATACTTGCTTTGGTGTGTACCCCTTGGATTATTCGAATGTATTAATGAATCACCCGGTATAATTGCCGAGCAATTGCATTTTTTCAAAATTTCGTTTACTCGTTACTTGGTAATCGACTGAGCGAGCTGATTCGGTTCAATTTGAAGAAAATTATGCGAGTCTCAACCCTTAACACTCGAATGGGGTGTACCATTATTCAGAATATTGTTTACATCATTAAATACATTGGTATCTGATCAATAGGCTGCGGATGTTTATGCGTTTATAGCAAAATTGAGTACATGAAATTCGAAATTGTTGAACAATTTTAAAAATTGAAGATGTCAATACATAATTTCTCCTCTATTAAGATCATTACGAGAAGAAGTGACATTTAATTTAATTTTTATTTCTTGCAATCGATGCAGACAATTTTTATTATTTTGCACAAAGATCCGCAGTCTGATCAATTACTAAACATTTCAGTATTGTATGAGGTATTATATCAATTTCATAGCCATCAAATTTTAAAAACCAACCAAAGAAATGTTTAATTTTCGAGTTAAAGTAGCTCCGAGTGCAAAGGGTCAAATGCGATCGAATACTAAACTTCCGAATGTCGGTCAAATCGGATTCAGCTACAATTTCGTACATGGAATATTTATTTTGAATTGGAAACGTTTCCCAAAGGGATTCTTGCCGACTCCAAAAGAATTTCTTATCATTTTACTGTAATTTTCTACCTTGTTAGGTTAGGTTAGTTTAACCCAGACCAAAATAGAAAATATTATATCGGTAAGTTAGACAATACAAGTGCTATACAGAAAATACAATGAACTGGGGAACATGTTTTCAACACAAAACTATGTGCAAATTTTTAGCTGAATCCGATTTGACGATTTTTTGCCAGTGGTTGTACTTTCAAGAAAAGTTCGTGTAAAAGACAAAGGTCAAGGTCGTACAGCGACGTGTTGCGAGTTGTTACAAAGTGCGTAATAACGTTATGTGTCGCGGTATATCTCTAATCGTTTAATTTATGTAAATCAGAATTTCGTATATACTATCACCGTCTTTGACAAGATATAGCGTGTACCTGTTCAACGAGCATACCAACAAGAATAAATAACAACTGCGCTTGCTTGCGTGACAAAAAGAGTGCTTACAGTGCTAAGCAACGGCGTGGCAAAATTCATTTCACTTTTGAACAAATGATCAACTTCGGTTTGACGTTGGCGCATCGATCAAATTCATTCTGAACGAGCTCCGAAACGCGAATCACAAATCCCGTCTCGAAAGAAAGACGTTAACGAGAACACAACCGACGACGACACGAATACATTCGAAAGACGGTGAACGTATAACATAATTCTTAACGCGCGCATTGGCTGACGTAATATAGTTGTTACTAGACTACAGAGGTTCATGTATTTGCAGCGCAAAACAAAAGAAAACCTTCCGGAGTCCGATGAAGCTTTTCATTGGTAATTGTGCAGAAAAGGTCCCACCGCAGCACCAGTTTTCATCCAATTTAAATATGTTGTAAAACTGAATATTCTGAACAACTTCTTCCTACATATGTAACAGTCGCTCAGCCTTAAAAAATCACAGCGTGAATGCAGTTTAAATTAGGGAATCGAAGACTCAAAGGATTTGAAGGAACGAAGGGAATTTCAAAGGATTCGAAGGAACGATGGGAAATTCAAAGGATTGAAGGGAATTTCAAAGGATTCGAAGGAACAAAGGGAATTTCAAAGTGTTCGAGGTATTGAAGCTTCAAAGCCTTCGAAATCAAAGTGACATGAAATAAAATACTGTTTTTAATGGGAACAGCCTTTGTAGATCCAAAACAAATCAGAATCTTACTAATTGTAAGTTCTATCGAATTTTATGTTGTAGCATTGTTTGCAAATTTCCATAAGCCATAAATGCATAAAGATCTGCAGTCTACTCATCACCTTCGAAGTTTCTGAAACCGAAGCTTCAAAGTCTTCGACCTTCGAAGGAAAGTAACAGCCCTAGTTCAAATCACGACCGTGGTTTTGCACGCCATCACAAGTCGTGATATAAAGTGGGTGTACAAAGTATTCGTACACCTTTTAAAAACGAGTAACTTTTTCAATATCGGACCCAACAGCTTCAGTCTTTTTGAGACGTTAGAAAAATTAGTTTACTAGCTGATGTGTAAATAATTGTTTTTAAATTTTTAATCTATGCCTGTAATGAAAATGTAGAAAGTGCCTTTGATAGTTTATGAAGTGTAACTGATTGAAAACAGCAAAAATTGTAAGAACCTGCGATTTAAATGAATCACAAGCCCTAAATTCAAAGATTTTTACATATTACAAAATGCCCATAGCTTATTTATCTGTCAACAGATTTCAACGAAACTTTGTACATGTATGTAACTTACTTAGATTTACAAAATACATCTTTTAAATTTTCGTCACAGACACAGATTAAAAAGTTAAAAATCGTGACCTTTACTTTTTCCTTAGCAATCGCAACCAATAACAATTTAAAGAAAATAATGGTTTGTGCACATTAGCTAGTAAACTAGTCCTTCTACCGTCTCAAGAAAGCTCAGACTGTTGCGTACAAATTTGATGAAGTTATTCGTTTTTAAAAAGCGTACGAATACTTTGCACACCCACTATCTGTAAATGTGTAGGCAAAATTCAATGTCTACAGTTTTTCGCAAATGAAAAACTAAGGCTGAGCGGCGGTAACATGTATAGAAAAAACATATTAAAAATTAACGAAATCGGTGAGGTGTAACCTTTCGTGCATAATTACCATTTAATTTTACTGTCAACCCTGGTTATTCTTCCACCGAGGAGAATAAATCGAATAAATTCCTCCATTCCGCTGAACCGATCTAGAAAAATGTAAACTCGCATGAACATCCGCGGTCTAGCTGTTACTTACATATTACTTAAATAAAAAAATGTTAACAGTATAGTGGAGCCGTGCGTAGATCCACGAAGAAAATCAGAGCGACTGACACTCGGACAGCAATTTATACGGACAAAGACACGAAACTGTTATACTGGGTAATGTTGCGTTTCAGGATATCTGCACAGGGGCCCAGAACTCTCTCGAACCTTGCCCTATCCAGTTTTACACATTTCAAAGGGCCACGAGCCACAACCGTCGCAGCCCTCGGCCTGTCTAACAACAATGCAATCTCACCTGCAATTAATAGCTCGGTTAAACGTAATGTTCTATCACAAATACCAAATATTGGACGATTGCGAAAATTCGTGCCCGAATTTTGGAGACTCTGACATCAAATTTCTACGAAATTTTAATCGAATTGTACAAATCTGAAGAAAATTGTAGAAAACGGTGATGACTGTACGTATGAAATTTTGAAATTAATAAAACTGTTATTTTATAATGTAACCACTTATTTTGTATTTTCAAATCGGGCACGAACTTTTGCAATTATCTAGTATTAGGTTGGAGGGGAAGTTCTGTCGTATTTTAAAGAAAACATTTGAATCAGTTTATAAAATGTTCAATATTATTTACACAATGATTTACAGTTAGGAGCATAACTGATCACACACACACTTTAAATCAGAATAACAAGTAACCAATTTCAATGAAATTATCAGAACGTATATAATTTATACGAGTTTACAAAACTCATCTCTTAAATTTTCGTTATTGATCCAGCTAAAACAATTGTGAAAATCAATTTTTCTATCCCATCCCAGTTTTCATATGTATGTTAATTCTCCTCTCATTATCTCTGCATTTAGTGATCCCATAACTGCTGCACGATCGAAGTTATCAATTCGACAACCGAAAACTAAGAGAGAGAGATTTCACTTTAAAATTGTAAAACTTTAATCTAAAATTGTATAATTTCCATTTACATAATTGTGATATTGTAAAATTCTGAAGTTTCAATCTATGATTGTAAAATTTTCATCCAGAATTGAAGAATTTTAATTGAAAATCGTAACATTTCAATTGAAAATCGTAAAATTTCAATTTAAAATTATGAAATTTCAATTCAAAATCGCAAAATTCAATTTTTACTATTGCTTTTCATATTTCCGACCAAATGCATTTTATCAACATATTTACTAGACGTCATTTACTAAACTAATTCTTCTAGCCTTACAGAAAAATCGAAGTCGTTTGGTCCATTCATGAAAAAGTTATTCTAATTTAAAGTGTGTGCGATCGGGTTGGACTGCGGATGTTTATGCAAAATCCAAACTTTATGTATCAATCACAAGACGCAGAGCTAAATATAAATTTACATTTTTCATTAATAATTTTAACGTGGTGAAAATAATATATCGATACTCTTAAAGTCTTTTAATATTTTCACTGTTTTAAATTGCACTTGGTTCATTTTTGTTATAAATGCATAAAAACTGGAGTCTAGTGATCGGTTATGCTCCTAACTGTGGTTTCCATTGTTTGTAACAACTTGCCAGTCAGCCAGGCCTGCTCCGAGCAGACATCGAGCATAGCCTAGCGAGCAGATGGCGGGCATTATCCTGTCCGAACGACGCTCGAAGCTGCTCGAAGCATAGGATGCTCGGAATCTGGACGATTCTGCCAGCATAAAGCGCCACCTCTGCTGACGTAGCTGCGTGGTATTCTCCGGGCAGATGGAAGGCAGCTCGTTCCTGGATTCTGCCTCGCCGTAAGAGGCCAGCACGGTTATACATGGCAGGTCAGATTATAGGGTGACAAGAAATAACGGAGTTAAACATTTCTTATTATAATTCTGTCAAATCGACGAATTTTGAAAAACCAAATGATAACAACCATAACATATAGATCTTTAGTATTCATATATTTAAGAAGTTTCGAAGTGGCCACCCTTTGAGCCGATTCAGAGGCTCAAACGTGTTTTGAAATTTTCGGCTATGGGCCGCAGCTCCTCTGGCGTCATTCGGTCCCACACCCGGCGCAGAGATTTTTCCAGCGACTCGAAATTTTTATGAGGCTGAGCACAGGCCCTGGCCTCCAAAATCGACCAAACGCTGGAGTTCATAGAGTTGAGATCCGGTAAGTACGGCGGCCATTCCGCAGATGTGATGAAACCTGGAAAATGGGATTTGCTACGGTTTTCGTGGATCAAGGGGTCAAAATCAACTAAGGAGTGTATTGACGGGACATTCTCGAAGCCGTCGTACTTCTGTGGGCCCAACAGCACCTCGGCGATCCGGAATGAACGTTACAGCAGGATTCCGCGCCGGCCTATTTTCCAGGTTTCATCACATCTGTGGAATGGCTGCCGTACTCACCGAATCCCAACCCGATGGACTACAGCGTGTGGTCGATTTTGGAGGCCAGGGCCTGTGCTCGGCCCCATAAAAATTTGGAGTCATTGAAAAAATCTCTGTATCAGGAGTAGGACCAAATGACGCCAGAAGAGCTGCGGCCCATAGCCGAAAATTTCAAGATACGTTTGAGCCTCTGTATCGGCGCAAAGAGTGGCCATTTCGAAACTTCTTAAATATATGAATACTAAAGGTCCATGTTATGGTTGTTATTATTTGGTTTTTCAAAATTCGTCAATTTGACAGAATTATAATAAGAAATGATTAACTCCGTTATTTCTTGTCACCCTGTAATATTAGTGCCACTGACGAGAATACCGCATTAGTGCAACGCAGGCAGAATCCAGGACCGAGTTAGCAGCTACTGCCGGGCAGATGTTGGGTCTTTCTGCCAGCAGCAAACTGCTTTCTGCCAAAACCGAGCATTTGGCTGACTGGGTTGTTGTCATCTTTCAGATAACCTGTCAATTCCTGTTTCCCAATCACTCGCTAGCAACGTGTGTTTATCATTTACGAGCAAAATTACCTGCTCATTTAAAATACGACAGAACTTCATCATCTTCACACATACCGAAGTAATCGGACGGTCCTAAACGACCCACTTCCGCCGGTTCCTCGTTCTCCGAACGCTGTTGAAGGACTACAGCAGTGCCCTCTACAATTATATAAAAGTCCTCACCGGGCTCACCCTGTCGAACTATCGTCTCGCCGTCGTCAAATGCTACCGGTTCCAAAGCATCAGCTACAGTCAGCCGTTCCCACTTGTCCAGAGACTCTAAACATAGACCACTCATTATGTAATCTATTTATAAGCGACATCGTCCACAACATGTAACACAGTCCAAAGAAATTAAACTGTTTTCAAAGATCAACTGGGATTTTCGACCGAGGACCATCCTCGGCGTTTGTTTTTGTAGCCTGTTTCAAGTTTATCGCTGCACAACACCTCAGCAATTACCGTTGGGTGATTCTCATAGAGTTTGACATTCCAAAACCAAAGCCGAAAGTAAAATTTAAAAACCGACTATAAAAAATCATTTACAAAATTGTATAACAATTTTCTCTTGTATTTGAAGACTTTAGATATATGTCGAAAAAATGGCGGACTCGAAAACTGTGTTTTCATTACTTTATCAGTCCCATAAAAATTATTTTTCGATCGACAAGTACAACATTGACGACGTAGCATCAGATAAAATTGAAATAGGTTAGAAAAACAAACGCCGAAGACGGTCCCCGATCGAAAATCCTAGTTGGTCAGTTTGTTTATCATGCTGTTATACTTTCTACCTAACTGCATCGTTCACAGAACGTGTTCAGACTCACCTAAAATGGACACTCTGGACAGAAACTCTTCGTACATCTTTCGCTTTCTTATGGTGGAGCCCATGAGGATTCTGCGGTAAGAATCTCTATCGATACCCCATAACTTCACGTCCGTTTTCGCTCGTACAGTCGCTGCACGCGGCGTGCCGTAGATTAGCGCCAATTCGCCGAAACTTCCGCCTTCCCCGATCGTAGTGGCCAGCTCTCCGTTCACGAATATTTCAACTTCCCCTTGATCGATCACGTAGAAATTGTCGCCCTCGTCCCCTAATCAAGTGTAACACAATTTCAAGTTAAATCACCGTGCTTAATCATCTCAACAAAATTCTATTGTATATAAAGCGGTGCGTCATAAATAGCAGACACTTAAGTGAATCCTTTGACGGAACCACTTAACCTTTACGCTACCCGTCGAGTAATCAACCCTCAAACGTTCGACCCGTGCAACAGCGACACGAAGGCCACGGGTTTTATGACCCCCGACAATTTCCGAAACGAGAAGTTTCATACTAGAATTTAAAGGGAGAAGAAAGAAAACTATGTCTTTCGCCGAGTTCGGGAGAATGTAACATTGTAAAAGCAATTATTTGCCAAACTGTATACATAGTATTTACTCGAACAGCTGAATAAAATGCTACTATATTTTCATTTTTTACATTTAAAATGGGCTCGTGCTGTGGGCATACTTATTAGTAGACTGTGGATTTTTATTGTTCATTGTGAACCAAGTTTCATTGTTCGTTTAATCATTTTAATAAGCCGGAACTTATACATGGAGCTCTTCAATTCTCATAACCGGGCTCCTGCTTATAAATTTTACGATAAATCCATGAAATCCGCAGTCTACTTAATAGTTGTGGAAATATTTTTGAATTTTGCGTTTCCGATGATCGCGTCAGATATGTACTACGTCGCACGATGCTGATTTTGTAAATTCTAGACGATGGACTTGCATAAATCACTGAAACATAATTATGCCTAGCTCTTTTTAGACAAAAACAAATTTGTTTAGTCACTTCAATAGTGCAGTGAAATGTCCCTATAATTATAGAAAGATTAGTTCGATTGAATTAAATTCAGAAAATATTTCGTTGATTTGCGACAACCCCAGTAGCATTTATGGTTGGCCAACGGTTGATGATGGTTTTGACTGCAAATTCCCAACATATTTATCTGCAATGAACCTGTAATGAAAATTTCAAACATTTATTTTGTAAATGTATAAGTATGTAACTTGCATAAAGATATCCGCTGTCTAGTTATCATTTCGAAAGAAGCAGAAATAAAATAAAAATTGATATCATCCCTTAATGAAATTGTTAAGTTCATAACAACATTACAATATTCTAGAATTTTTAGAATCTATTACTGTTTTATATTCCACCCAACTAATCTCTTCATAAATGCATAAAGATCCAAACATTTCTAACGGTTGGCCAACGAATATTGCACCGAAGGCCTAACAACCATAAACGCTACTAGGGCGACGATGGCGTTCAATTGTAAAATAATTACCGTGCTGAATGATTGCCTCACGGAACAAGAACGTATCTATGAATCTATTACCGTTTTATATCAGATGATTGCATAAGTTCGTAGCCGATTTTCATAGATATCGCAAACTGTACTTCACGACGAAATGTAAGAAGAAATTATATAGTCACCATTCTTTTGTACAATTAGAAAAGAATAGCGACTATATAATTGATTAATAAAGCTGTATTCTTTAAAATTTAACCATTGCATTTTATTTTCAAGTCGGGCACGAACTTATGCAATCATCTAATATTTCATCCAACTAATTTCTTCATAAAGATCCGCAGTCTAATTAATGACGTTGTTGGCCCACCTGCATAAATAGGCGACATTTCTAACGGTTGGCCAACGAATATTGCACCCAAGGCCCAAAAAACAGCCAACCATAAATGCTACTAGGGAGGCAATGCCGTTGTAAAATAATTACCCTGCCGAATGACTGCCTCGCTGAACAAGAGCGTCTGTTAGTCTATTACCAATTTATATTATATTTCACTCAACTAATTTCGTCATAAATGTATAAAGATCCGCAGTCTAATTAATGACGTTGGCCTACCTAATAGATAGGCGACATTTCTAACGGTTGGCCAACGAATATTGCACCCAAGGCCCAAAAGACAGCCAACCATAAATGCTACTTAGGGAGGCAATGCCATTCAGTTGTATAATAATTACCCTACCGAATGCTTGCGTCGCCGAACAAGAACGTATCTATGAATTTATTACCGTTTTGTATAATATTCCACCCAACTAATTTCTTTATAAATGCATAAAGATCCGTCTAATAATGACGTTGGCCCATCCGCATAAAAAAGCGTCATTTCTATCAGTTGGCCAACAAATAATGCACCTAAGGCCCAAAATACAGCCAACCATAAATATGTTACTGGGGACGCAATGCCATTCCGTTGTAAAATAATTATCCTGCCGAATGATTGCCTCGCCGAACAAGAACGTATCTATGAATCTATTACCGTTTTGTATAATATTCCACCCAACTAATTTCTTTATAAATGCATAAAGATCCGTCTAATAATAACGTTGGCCCATCCGCATAAAAAGGCGACATTTCTATCAGTTGGCCAACGAATAATGTATCCAAGGCCCAAAAGACAGCCAACCATAAATGCTACTAGGAAGGTAATGCCGTTGTAAAATAATTACTCTGCCGAATGATTGCCTCGCCGAACAAGAGCGTCTGTTAGTCTATCACCATTTTATATTTCACCCACCTAATTTCTTCATAAATGTATAAAAATCCGCAGTCTAATTAATGACGTTGGCCTACCTACATAGATAGGCGACATTTCTAACGGTTGGACAACGAATATTGCACCCAAGGCCCAAAAGACAGCCCACCATAAATGCTACTTAGGGAGGCAATGCCATTCAGTTGTAAAATAATTACCCTGCCGAATGCTTGCGTCGCCGAACAAGAACTGTACTTCACGACGAAATGTAAGAAGAAATTATATAGTCACCATTCTTTTGTACAATTAGAAAAGAATAGCGACTATATAATTGATTAATAAAGCTGTATTGTTTAAAATTTAACCATTGCATTTCATTTTCAAGTCGGGCACGAACTTATGCAATCATCTAATATTTCATCCAACTAATTTCTTCATAAAGATCCGCAGTCTAATTAATGACGTTGTTGGCCCACCTGCATAAATAGGCGACATTTCTAACGGTTGGCCAACGAATATTGCACCCAAGGCCCAAAAGACAGCCCACCATAAATGCTACTTAGTGAGGCAGTGCCATTCAGTTGTAAAATAATTACCCTGCCGAATGCTTGCGTCGCCGAACAAGAACGTATCTATGAATCTATTACCGTTTTGTATAATATTCCACCCAACTAATTTCTTTATAAATGCATAAAGATCCGTCTAATAATGACGTTGGCCCATCCGCATAAAAAGGCGACATTTCTGTCAGTTGGCCAACGAATAATGCATCCAAGGCTCAAAAGACAGCCAACCATAAATGCTACTAGGGAGGTAATGCCGTTGTAAAATAATTACCCTGCCGAATGATTGCCTCGCCGAACAAGAGCTTCTGTAGTCTATCACCATTTTATATTTCACCCACCTAATTTCTTTATAAATGTATAAAGATTCGCAGTCTAATTAATGACGTTGGCCAACCTACATAGATAGGCGACATTTCTAACGGTTGGCCAACGAATATTGCACCCAAGGCCCAAAAGACAGCCAACCATAAATGCTACTGGGAAGGCAATGCCGTTGTAAAATAATTACTCTGCCGAATGACTGCCTCGCTGAACAAGAGCGTCTGTTAGTCTATTACCATTTTATATTTCACTCAACTAATTTCGTCATAAATGTATAAAGATCCGCAGTCTAATTAATGACGTTGGCCTACCTACATAGATAGGCGACATTTCTAACGGTTGGCCAACGAATATTGCACCCAAGGCCCAAAAGACAGCCAACCATAAATGCTACTGGGAAGGCAATGCCATTCAGTTGTAAAATAATTACCCTGCCGAATGATTGCCTCGCCGAGCAAGAACGTGACTGGAAACATTGCGTCGAATATGTCTGAACGTTCGTTCTCATCTAAATGAGCGAAAAGAACGTTCTTAGCGATGGCCTTGCTCAGAGCAGCCATCGTCTTGTAATCCTTAGGCACGACCTTCTTGACATAACTGGTGGCATCCTCTTCGGAGACCGGCTCCGCAGAGATGCCACCTCTACGTCTTGGTACTTGTGGCCCTTGCTGTCCCGCGGGTATGTCCTCCGTGTCTTCTGGACTGGTCGCGATCTGTTGCTTGGCATCGTGGGCCTGTTCCTGAAAACGTAGAGAAACAGGTTAATCGTTGCTATCTAACAATCTAAATATGTACATATATTATTAATTTTCTTTAAACCGAGAAGAAATTCTATTTTGGTTTTATTAATGTATAGTTATTGGAGAACACGTAGGCATACAATATATGTAAATTGTCTCCTTTTTTAGCAAATTACGAATTACAAAAGAAAGTTCTACTCACTGAAACCGTAAAATAAATCGTAGGGCAAGGGTTAAATGAGGCAATCGCTGCTTACGGTGGGTGTACAAAGTATTCCTACGCCATTTAAAAATGAATAACTTTTCGAAAATTGGACTCGACAAGCTTGCGAATTTCGAAATAAATCGTGGGAAATATGTTTTACAAGCCTCGTGTGGTTGTGAAACAGAATTGCTTTTTATTTCAAGGTTTCTTTGAGATCACCTTCGCAACGGGGGAATCCCTATAACCCGTCCCGCCTGACACTTGAGACATCCTGTATATGTACTCAGGAAATTTCAAGATGCATGTGATTTCATCAGGGGAAGGGCACGCTGCTACTCCGCGCATGTGTAAACAAAATTGACTTATAAAAGCGTGGTATATATTTCTCTCTCGTTCTCCCTCTCCTTCTTCCTCTATCGGGGGCTCTTGTCGTGATCGTTTTTGTTGAAGAAAAATCAAATGAAAAAGACGATATTGATCCCCGTGTGTATGATCACGGTTAGTGTGCTACAAAACGACTAGGAGCACTGTATCGCCACGTTCCAGCAAACGAATAGAACGATACAAAATACATACAGTGGGCGTACAGAGTATTCATAAACCTTTCAAACACGAATAACTTTTTCTAAATTGAAGGATTAGTTTACTGGCTAATGTGTAAATACTTTTTTGTCTTTATGAAAGTATTATTATAATTATGATATAATTAGACTGTGGATCTTTGTGCAAAATAAAAAATGTTTGCATTGATTGCAAGACACAGGAGCCAAATAAAAATTTGTTGTCAAGCTTAATTTTCGTATTGAGCTGAAAGTAATATACTGATGTCCTCAAATATTTTTAATGTGTCCACTACCTTCAATTGTACGTACCCAGTTTTATCATAAATTCATAAAATCCGCAGTCTAATTACAATTAAGTAAGTAGGTACTAGGTACTACATATAATTATGAAAGTGGTCCAAGTCGTATATTTCTTGTTTCGAGATATTTAATGAAGAGAATGATATTAACACTAAATGAATTCCATATAATGTTGAAATAACGAGCACTATCTAACAGTTCATTTTTTACAATATCGTACAATATTACATTGAATTAATTAGTTTAAAACAATCTGATAACTCGTTTCTTTGAAATATTCACTTAGACCACTTTCATAATTAAGGGCTCATATAATGACTGAAAGTTGAATTTGAATTTAGATTTAAATATAATGTTTCAAAGTTGTAATTTTGATATGAGATCACTGATAAATTCATGTTTTTAATTTTTAGTTAGACCACTTTCATAATTAAGGGCACATATAATGACTGAAAGTTGAATTTGAATTTCGATTTAAATATAATGATTGAAAGTCGAATTTGAATTTAGATTTAAATATAATAATTGAAAGTCGAATTTGAATTTAGATTTAAATATAATGATTGAAAGTTGAATTTGAATTTAGATTTAAATATAATGATTGAAAGTCCAAGTTGAATTTAGATTTAAATATAATGATTGAAAGTTGTAATTTTGATATGAGATCAGTGATAAACTCATTTTTTTTATTTTCACTTAGACCACTTTCATAATTAAGAGCACATATAATGACTGAAAGTTGAATTTTAATTTAGGTTTAAATATAACGATTGAAAGTCGAATTTGAATTCAGATTTAAATACCTATGTGCCCATAATTATGAAAGTGGTCTAACAATAAATCACATATTTCTTGTTTTGAGATATTTAATAAGGAATTTAATATATCTAATAATAATGTTGAAATAACGAGCACTACATAACGGTTTATTTCTTACAATATCCTACACAATTACATTGAATTAATTAGTATAAAATAATGTGATATGAAATATCTGATGAACTCGTTCTTTTTGAAATATTCACTTAGACCACTTTCTTAATTAAGGGCACAAATATAAATGACTATTGATCGAGTCTTCCCTCTTTTACCACGTTTTTTTTATCAATGGATTAGATTTGGTACATTTGAAACAAGGGGAAGTGATCGTTTCTATTTGATCACCGCTTCCTGTCCGTCGGAAGTTCAACAACGCCCGTTGTAAAATTATAGAGAAGCTCGCGGAGAAAATGTTACACGGCGTACAAACGACGAGTACGGCTGAAGAAGGTTGGCAAATAATGCCATAGGTCACTTGGCGTTTTCACGGATGAACGGTGAATCTCGTGGAGCAAACGCCTTCGTAAAAAACATCGAAACGATCACCATGAAGTTTCATGCGACTCGAGAGATCTCCTCGTTTCGTTTCCATTGTTTTGATCAGTCTCGTTCCATTCGCAGCGAGTGTCATTCTTCGCTCGTACTTTATTTGAATATTATTCCTACTTTATCGTGAAATAATAATATGCGTCAGCATTTTGTGGAAGAATTATTGCACGAAATTAATCAGAAATAATACATGTCTTCACTTGAGGGGATATTCCCATTCAGAGCCGTCGATTTTAGACAATTTGTAAGATAAAAACCTGTTAGATTATTACTAGTAGACAGCGGATTTTATGCATTCATGACAAATATGGGCAGCTGTAATTTAATGTAATGAACACAGGTGTAAAAAGAAACATTAGAATTTTTTTTTACATAAAAAAGTTATAAAATGCAATTTTAAAGCATATCCCACGAGAGAGTAACCCCGTTTCGCGCAGCTTAAAACATGGTGGGGGGCGCAGCGAGCCTATCATGTCTCACTCCACTACCCACTCTCCACTTTCTAGAACCAATTAGGGCGAAGGTGCGCAGCGAAGAACGAAAACTAGTCGTTACACAAGTCCGTTCTCTCATTAGATTTATAAAATACATGTTTGAAATTTTCTTTACAGGCACAGATTAAAAAGTTAAAAATCGTGACCTTTCTCCTTCGCAATTGCGACCAATAACAATTTGAAAGAAAAAAATGATTTACACAATTGCTGGTAAACTTCTAACGCCTAAAAAAAACTCAAGCTGAAGGGTCCAATTTTGAAAAAGTTATTCGTTTTTGAAAGGTGTACGAATACTTTGCACACCCACTGTATATCCTTAATTATTCTGATTTCTACAAAACACACAAAATTTACGTTCTGTCTGGATTTTTAACCATTCCTTGAGAAGTTCTATCTTTTCTTTTCAAGTTTGTGCAACTCTTCATTAATTACAATTATTGATCCAGTCGTTTGGACATTTTTACAGAAGTCTTAATAATTTTTAAAAATAGCATTATATTGTGGAAGAATATTTAATTTTGGTCAATTCTTTCAATTTTTCAATTTTAAATATTATTGCCGAGAATAATGGTTCGAATTGAATACTCAATATTAAATATAAATCCTGTACTATTAAGAAAATATTTTTTACACATTAGCTAGTAAACTAATCCTTCCAACGTCTAAAAATTTTCATTCATCAAAAGTAGTTCTCGTTCGACGTTTCATTTAATTCGACGAATCGTTGAATCAAAGTGAAACCTAAATAGTACAGGTGCGGACGTGTACACTGTACACCCTGTGCATATACGGAAACGTTGAAATAACACTATCTCGTGACGAACAGTCGAACTACACTCTAACAATAGCATCGAATTAAAAGGACAGTGTCAAGTCTAGTCGGTCAATGGTCTTAGCACGTGGTGGCACAGTATTGTACCCTTAGCCAATTTGGTTCAAAAACAATCACAAGATTTCCGTGACATTATTACACGATACAATCTCAACGGTTGATTCTACAATCAAAATATATGCAGTTTCTTCGTCCGAACAGTCTTCCAAAATTCTAAGACGTTACGAAATTCTTTTCGCCGAGGATAAATTCGAGAAACCAACAAGTTACGTAAATAATACAGTGGGTGTACAAAGGTACTCGTACAGCAGAGTTGGGCAAAAATTTAATCAACGATTGACGAATAAATTACTACTTGAATCGTTAATCGCAATTAACAATTAAACTCCTACTTTAGTCGTTAATTGCGGTTAACGACAATCGGATAATTGATTAATGATTTAACTGCTGAAATTTCGAAATGAAATACGGAATCAAAACTATTATGCATACTGAAAAAAATATATACTGAATATTTGTCGAGATATATTTCTGCCAATTCTCCATCTCTCTGTCCCTCTCTCTCCCTCCTTATTAAATACAATTTATGGATAGACCGTGTGGCGATTAACTTCAACAATTGATTAAATCAGTCTCCGATTTTTTGATGATTTCTTTTTTTAATCAACGATTCGCGATTAACTTCATCAATCGATTGAATCAATCGTCCATTTTTCAATGATTACTATTTTTAATCGTACACATCAATCAATCTTGACCAATAGCGATCAATAACAATTCTATATCGTTTCGGTTTGTTGCAATTTAGATAGAAAATTTTAAACCGAATTAATTCAATGTAATTGTTACGATAGTGTCAAAAATGAACCATTTATATGGATCATGTTACTATAAATATCTCGAAACAAGAAATATATAACTTGAAGCACTTTCATAATTTTTAGCACAATTGCGACCAATAACAATCTCGAAAAAAAATTATTTACACATCAGCTATTAAATTAATCCAACTAGTCGAATTTTGAAAAAGTTATTCGTTTTTAAAAGGTGTACGAACACTTAGCACAACCACTGTACCATGAACGAAGAAGACCTGTTTGAAAGTGGTTGGAAAATATTTCTCTCGGTTGGAATAAAAATGGTAGCGTTGCCAAGGATTTTTCAATCAAGCGCGAAACTTTCAGAGCCCACGTAATAAGACGAATCTACAATTCTACTGACCTTAGCGGTACGGTCTATTAAAAGAACGAACCGAGAAAGAAAATACGAAAACATTCCAACGGCGTTTCGCAATCTAAACGAAGTACTGAAATCTCTGGATCTCTTGTTATCAATAATAATAAGATCCACATGTGCGGACATACCTCGTCCATTATTTATCCAAATACGACCCGCTGGTGCACTATAATTTTCTGTCGAATGTATCCTTCACTGGCAGAGCACGTCACACAAACACACGGACACGCACACACACGAAATTTAGGAAGCGGAAGTTACGTTACGGGGAAGAAAGTTTTTCCGAATCAAAAGTTGCGGACGGAACCGACCGACAGCACGAGGCACGCGCGAGAGAACGATCGTGTCTGATCGCGACGTCCCGCCGCGGCGCTTCGGAATTTTCTAAGGCCTCGCCAAATTCGATTAATACGACAACGATCTTTCGCGGCACGGCGCTCTCTGCGTGACAGCAGAGGGTAGGGAGGGACGACTGTTGTCGTCAAACGAAAACATTACGGTTGCAGATCACCGAAAAATCAAAACAACTTTTTCCAGTTACCGTGAACCGCAATACATATGTGCCCATAATTGTGAAAGTGGTCTAAATCATACACAGTGAGTGTGAAAAGTATTCGTACGCCCTTCAACACTAAACCTACCGAGTACTAAAGGCGATTAAAATATATGTTTGGTTACAAAAATGACAAGGCTCTATTTATTTAGATTTTGTGCAACTTTAAATTTATTACATTATATTTATTACAATATTATTATATTTATTACAATATGTGCTTGGACAAAGAAATTTATCGAATCAATTTCCATGTAAGCAACTTCATAACTTCAATAATTGTAAGACGAAAAATATAAGACCGGTCATTTGACCCGCAGTGGTAGGTTTAGTGTCAAAATAGAATAACTTTTTTATAATTGTACTAAACGACCTGATTCTTTATAATCAATTAAAAGCATTGGTTTACGAAATGATATGCAAAAAAGATTTTTCAAAATTTACAAGGTTACATGCGATAATAAAAATGGCAATTTTTAAAACTTTTCTATTTGGTCCCGTAATGAAAATTTAAAATATATGTTTTGTAGATCTACAGTGGATGTACAAAGTATTCGTACACTTTTTCAAAACTAATAACTTTTTTATAATTGTACCAAACGACCTGATTTTTTATAATCAATTAGAAGTTTACGAAATGACATGCAAAAAAGATTTTTCAAAAATCATAATCTACAAGGTTAAATGCAAAAATAAAAAAAGGCAGTTTTCAAAACTTTTTTATTTGGGTCCTTAATGAAAATTTAAAATATATATGTTTTGTAGATCTATGTTAGTTATACACATGCTGAAAGTTTCATTGAAATCGATTAACATACACACGAGCTACAAGCGGTTAAAAATTGTAAAAATCGTAGTTTTGCACGACTTTTGATCAGTTTCTGCTTGAAATCCACAGAATCGTACATCTTCCGATGAATGTTTTTTTTACCTGCGTCAATCGATTTTGATGAAATTTTCAATATGTGTATAAAGAACATAGATCTAGAAAACATATATTTTAAATTTTCATTAAGAGCCCAAATAAAAAAGTTTTAAAAAATGCCTTGTTTATTTTTGCATGCAACCTTGTAAATTGTAATTTTTGGAAAATCTTTTATGCATATCAGTTCGTAAACCAATGCTTTTAATTGATTATAAAGAATCAGGTCGTTTGGTACAATTATAAAAAAGTTGTTCTATTTTAAAGGGCTTACGTAAATGAATTCCATAATGGTTCTTTTTTGACAATATCGTAAAAATTGCATTGAATTAATTCTGCGAATTAAAGATAAACTCGTTTTTCTTTTATTTTCACTTGGACCACTTTTATAATAATGGGCACATATAATGATTGAAAGTTGAACTTGAATGTAGATTTATTCTTGTTTCTTTATATTAACACTGAATAACGGTTTTTAATACGAAATGATACGACTTGTAATTTTTGGAGAAGTTAGACCAATTAATTTTCTGCATGACGTGAACGAGAATTTTTGGAAAAATTGCAATTGTACAGAATTACATCGATAATAATAAAAGTTGTCCTTTACAATTTTTTCCTGTGGGAAAATTTAGAAAATACGTTTTATAAATCTGTGTCAATTAAACATATTTTTTTAGGGCCACCAATTTGATTGTTTGCATTCAGAGCACATCATTCATCCATAAAATACTTACACATACGAGATCTCTTTATTTTGCGAGTAAAATGATGTAGAACAAAATTTTTTAACAAGATGACAGTCGAATAAAACAGAAATTCATTAAAATGAAAAATTCTTCAAGCAAAACCTTATTTTAAATGTGTAATAATATGCTACTGAATAATAAAAATAATTGCATACCAATTGCACTGTGTCATCTCGAAAAAAATGACGAACATCTACAGAAAATCTTGAAACATTGAAATAAATAAATAATATAGTAAATAAATTGTGTAAAACTAACGGCTCTGAATAGAAATATCCCCCCAAGTCTAGTTATCAATTATTTCTGATGAATGTCGTCCATAAAATGTTTACACATTTGAATAATATTTAAATAAAGTACGACCGAAGCATGGTACCGCAGTAATCGATACAATTAGTCTAGACAAATACGGAACCTGAGGATGGAATGTACTTCCGATGTTGTCGAAAATTTCCGTCGCAACACATCCCGTTTGCACATGTTTCGAGGACGACGCGACGGAACGCGTTACACATGGACTTTCGTGGCTGTTGGCTAAGGTTGCGCGCCTCGTTATATTTCGAGCGTACTTCTATATTTAGAGCGTGCCCTATACACAGTGTTCGTCGTGACGGTCTCCGTGGTTTTCTTAAGTTTTCGCGATCATTGGATAAAAGATAACCATCGGGTAAATTATACTTCGAAATCATCTGGTGACCAGATGATTTCTAGCCATCAAACGGACACGTGTAAACAGAATCAGGAATTAATAAAGTAGGGCAGATGCTACGGATGGAATTAGACACGAGTATCTGATAGAACTATTTCATTGAAACGAGTGCCTTTCGATTAATAATAATTTCTGCATTATTGATTAATTTTGCAGCATCAATTAATTTCTTTTATGCCGTAGCACAATAAAATCATTATTTTATTATCCTCTGGTGTATCACAGTTTCTTAGCATTCTCAAAAACTATTGTAACACTTTTGATTTATACACGAAGGGGAAACTTCAATTTTATTTCAAAAATTATGTACTAGGTACTTCGTGTTATTTTTAGTAATTTCGGGAAAGATTGTTTTGTGTAACTGGTACCTTCACCTTCATACCAGTAAATACTTAGGTTCTTCAAAGTTTCCGGACAATGGTAACGCTCTTACTATTTAAATTAGGAGAATCAATTGGTCAAAATGAATTATAATTCCTATTGTATTACATAATCCTGTAGTCACTTTCTACGAGTAACTGGAGACCCTTAATCTCCTTCAATTAAATTAAATATCGAATGATCGATCGATAGACCGTCACGTATTCAACTGTGGGCGAATACGGTTTCCATTACTTTCTCAAATGTTTACGATAAAACTCCCATAAAATCTAAACAATAGAAATGGTGTATAATGATTAATATAATGCGCAGTTTATGTTCTGAACAGCATTCATTCTTCTCCACGATTTTTTTATATCTCATTGAATTAATACTGGTTTAAAATTAATATTAGATTGACATAACCTCATATTTCCATGTTTAACGTAAGATCAAATTTTGGACGAACGAGTAAGGAAATGAAAAATAGTCGAACGATTGTACATGGATAAATTCAAACGATGAGCCAACTAGTGTTCAATAGTCAACAGATTAATAATTATTACGAACATCCGGTAGCGATAGCGCGTACTAACCAGTACTAACCGAACCCTTGACCGTGTGTTATGGCGTGCCCCTGATTTCTCAAGATTTAAATCCCACCGTTTGCGTGGTTCGCTAGAAAATGGCAAATGGTATCGATCATTCGTTCGCGATGCAGCTCTCAACCATCTAGACTGCAAGAAAACGGGCCACCTAAATCTCTCTGTTGTTTTCGAAGATACGAAAATCTTGTCAAGGTCGGTGTTGTACAGTTCGGATGAAAAATAAGGATGTAATGACGCATGAATTTATGATCGATACACGATGTCGTGTAACAAGCGAAGAGAAACGTTAGGGGCAAGTGGATCGCCCTAAACTGCTAATCGTTTAGTCAGAAAACATTAGGGGGTTGTTTCACACAAAATTTTGCGTTGTAGCATTTTGAATACCAAATATGTATTTTCTATCAAAATATTTGTCTCATCAAGCACATCCTAAAAGATGCCAGTCTATAATTTTAGATTGTTAAACATTTGATATTTTTAGTTTATGTTGATTTTGAGGAAGAACAGGATAAACAAACATTTTAGAAATAAATAAAAATAACATAAGTACCTAGAAGTACCTAGTACATATTACTTTATTTTTAAAAATAAAATTGAAGTTTCCGCTTCGTGTATAAATCAAAAGTATTACAATCATTTTTGTTTAAGAAAGTCTTATAATTAATGTCTTAAAGTCTTATAATTTTTTTACTAACACAAATTGCAGCTTCTCATTTTTGTCATAAATGCATAAAGTCCGGAGCCTAGTTACCAAAAGTTTGTTAATATTTCTTTTGCTCTTTTAACAAAATCGTCCAGAAAAATTTGACGATACAGAAAAAGGGTTGAAAATATAATCGATCGTTCGTCACAAGTTATGCGAAATAAATTACAGAATGCCTTTGAATTAATAAAAAACTTTCGAGTTGTCTCTAAATATCCGGCAACTGGTACATACCTTTATCCTATATTAGATAACGGTAATACTATGTATAAATAAATAAATAAAATACTAGATGCCAGTAGTGATCAATTTCAAAGAGAAACCGTTGTGTACCGACCCCCCACCACAATCCATTTACTCCCCCTCAATTACTTTCAAACGTGCTTGCAGAAACATTTCTCGCGCGAAATTTGAAAGAACTTATGAAACGAACGATTTTCTACTGTACAATAGACAATGTCAAAGCTTTAATGCGACTTATAATGCAATAAGTGTGTTCTGTGACAATTTAAACGAACATAAATATTACAAAATAAAAATTTTCTGTACTATAAATTACAATTACAATTATAAACGAACATTTTAAAAAACAAAAAACTTAATGTATTATCCTAATAAGTATTTAGACGTTCTCAACTCCATTCGAAATTGAAGATCTCGGAAAATTTTCTAAGAATTGTTATTCCGCGTTAAAAATACTTGGGAATGTCGGACGCTTGTCACAATGTTAAAAATTGTGCGCTCGGTAAACGCAAAATAGTTTTGTCAGCTGAAACTGTCACGACCTCGGCTTGAAAAATTATACGAGTGAAATAAAACTCGTAAGAAAGTAGATAAGTAGCCAATTGTGACTTCTGAAAATTTGCAAAAAATGCTAGGATATAAAATGTGACAGAATTTAGTAGGATTTTAATTTATTTCAGATCTAAACAGGCTGCTACCACGGAAAATGAGATTCTGTTCTATTCTAATTTCTTAGAATTCGTCTACAAAAATTGAAAATTGCATAAACATCCGAAGTCCAGTAATTAATGAACATCTATGTTTGATTCCACCTTGCTTTCAAAAAGTCTTCGCGAAACGAATTAGTCTAAAAGACAATTAACTTTAAGTAAATGTTCTGTAATCTCTTCTCAATGATTTATCAAAATCAGTACTTATCACTGTACTTATTCCTTTTATTAATATTTTGTCAATGTACCTTCTAATTGAAAAATTCTCGTAAAAAATATATGTCATCCTTATCTGTCATCGAGCAGGCATGTATTATGACCTCAAGATTAAAGTTTCTTTTTCAATTTATATATAAATGCTACACAGAGCACTTTACTACAATTCTTTTGCAATAGCATCAGCTATTGTTAAATGATAATTAGACTGCGGATCTTTATGCATTTATGGTGTATAAAAATTTTCAAAAAATGCTGAAGTATCAAATTCGACAGAATTTAGTACAATTTGTATTTATTTTGGACCTACAAATGTTATTACTATACTGCGGACTTTATGCATTCATGACAAAAATGGGTACGTACAGTTTAAAGCAGTGTACATATTAAAAAGATTTAAGGACATCAGTGTATGTATTAGTTTCAGCTGAATAAGAAAATCAAGCTTAATAAAAATTGTTTATTTGGCTCCTGTGTCTTGCAATCAACGCAAACATCTTTTATTTTGCTTAAACGAAATCCGCAATTTAGTTATTACCAATGAAAATAGGATTTTATATGGTACCACCTTCTTAAAATTTGTCTACAAATATTGAAAATTGCATAAACATCCACAGTCTATGATGAGATTATTTTACTATGGATTACTATACTAATAACGACTCCTACAAAGTCATATTTGACGAAAAACTTATATTTTTCACAAAATAATCTAACGGAAATCGTGTTTGATTTATACTAATCTATTGCAAATATATTAGAAATAGTCGTGGCAATCGAACGTAAGATTCGTCGGTGCAGGATTTTTGTTACCCACTGTATATTACTCACACTTGTCAAACTCGACGTATACATATAAATAGTACGAGTCTGTTTGTATATAGGTGAGTATTTGTATACGGAATAGATAGAATTTACATTGTACATTGATTTGTTGTTCTTCCATCTAATCGTTGACATATACTGCATTGTTCAACAAACGAACAGATAAATGTATAAATCGTCTAGCAGAAGTGAAACAAGAGGGCAAAATGAAATCCGAGGTTATTTACAGGCGTTGCGATTCAATACGTACCCGTTCTAGTTTTTGAAAATACTCCCTTAAGAAAGATATGGGATTTTCAGGGCGTCCCACGCACAGTTGCACTATACAGTCTTTCAAAACTTGTTGAATATTGTGTCTTTGCACGTATTCCTCGCACTCTCTTAAACTTTGCTCTTCCTCAAGATTCGCCGCCATATTGATGCACAAAACCAAATACCTTCTCAACGATTCCGCTAACACAGGGATCGCTGGACGCAATTTTTCGTGTCTGCAGCTCGATTTCTTAATGTAAACAATATTAGCACGTTTTATACGAGCGTAATCATGCATTGTTTGGTACACCGTCAGCAGCTGAGAACTATACGATTCGAAGCAATAATTATTAATCAAATATAACGCCATCGATGTTAGCGCGCCTATATATACAGTACGTCACGAAACTATTAACCGAATCAAATTTCATCGACTCTCGTTTAATTTATGTGTATACGCGTATTATGTCGAATATTTCAAACCTTTCGATTAAATCATTTCGAAAAATACGTAATTGCGCACTATAAATAGTTTATATAGGCTTCGCACTCCAAATTTAAAAGAAATCAATTCTGCGCTCCAAATTAAAAAAAATCAATTTCACCTTTTTGTAAATCATTTTCTCCCTCTTGCAAATTACTTTCACCCATTATTTAGATTAAATGATATATTTAAGTAGATTCAGTACTCAATACTCTTCAATAACTGTACATATGTACTTTCGTTTTTAAAATTGATTGATCACAAGTAGCCACGTACGTCCCTAAAACGTACGGTTCACGTCCAAACGTCCTACGTCCATTCTGCGTACGTTTTAGGGACGTACGTAGCTACTTGTGGCTACTTGGGATCAGAAAATGGCTACAATGAATATATATATACATATATATACATATGTATACATATATCTATGTATACATAGTTTTCATACAATGAATTGGTAAGTACTTTTGAATAAGTATTTCGTGTACATCTTTGCAATAAATAAAATGTTGACATTAGATTTGATTTGTTTTTACAAAAACTTCCTTTATTTGTGAAAGGTTGAAATTGATTTGCAAAAAGATAAATTTTGTTTTGTATGGATTCAGAAAAAAATTAATTGACCCACTTTAATTTACAATGGAGCTCGTTATCTTTAGAAGTTCGATACTGCTCGTCCTGTACTGATTGCATCTTGTCAACCTAGTAACATTTGAATCTAAAGCCTAATCTTGGAAAAAATCCTTTTTATCTCCGACCTATGAAGAAATTGTACCGAGACACGATTTGTTTATACTAACCTAACGTATACAAATCGCGTGATAGCAAAAGTCACAATAGTGCACATCCACACGTTATATTTTTAAAAAATATATAAATCAGTATATGAATGAATACTCTGTTTATCTAACAAAGAAAATTTATTCAATAAATTGCTGAAAGATAAGTTGGCATGATTTATACAATGTTGGTAAATATACACGCGACAGACATACCCCATGGGAACAGGCATTTAAAAAAATATTTGAATTGTCTTTTTTTTTAACTTCTAACAATAATATATTTTAAAACATATTGTCAATGGGAGGATAGACATTATAACACATAAACTATATTTTAAAATATAAGGTAAGAATGTTTTGTGTTCTTTTTATACTTTTAGCAATCAGTAATTCTGTAATCCCGTATCGTTCTGAAACTAATTATGAAATCAATTTTCTTTTTTTATAGCAGCTTATGGTATACAGAAAGACACAGGACTTCAGAATAACAAGTCGTTTTTGAACTTAAAGCTTATTATTTAGAAAACGCATGGCCATGTTCTCCTATTTACATTAATATTGCTGAACAACATAGAATGACTCGATATACCTATATATATATATATCTGTATATATATAATTGTTCACACATTGTAGAATCCATTAAAATATCGTTACGTTATGAAATTCTACCGAATTATAAAAACAGTTGTTTTGCGATTTAAAAAAAAAACATTGCAATGATAATAATTTTCCTAACGATGAAACGTCATTATCAAAGTGTTTAGAATCTCTTTTATTAGATTAGAAATCGTCAAATGGATTCTTCAATGATAAAGCTTCGAGAAAAGAAAGATTAATGTTAAACGACTATATCGAATAGCATTATATTCAACTTCTGCGGATCAACTCTTCACATTCTCTGGCTTATGTTTACCTATACACTGTAATTGTGCAATTTTTTAATTATAATCTAAATTTAACTATAGAATGCATGCGATGCACATATATATATAATAGAAAACAGCAATGCCATTATGGAACATTGTAACATATCTTGCGCTTAATAAATATAACACACAGTTATAATTGCTTTCAGAGTGTATTGACATGAGTCGATACTCATATGGCTCTTGGATACAGTTTTATTGTGTTTGCAAATCTAACGAGTGGACGCCTATAAATAGTATTTCTCGGTACTTGCATACTGAACTATTTTGGCCCTTTGCTAACAATATTATAGTTTATAAAAACTCACCGCGATGCATCTGTAATTAAATTCAGTAGTGAGTTTCATTTAATCTTTCTTCTGTTTTACCGTACACGTACGATCGTTCCCTAAATAAATAACGTAAAAGACCCGTTGGTTCACGCAGGATATTAGCAAAACATTGCAATACAATGGAGTGATGCTTGTCTTCCTAGAGTGCCTTTCGCTTACAATGAAATTACGATAATCATTTCTGCATATCTCCACAGAGTAAAGGTACCAGTTACCGGATATTTAGTGACTAATTAATAATTTATTTTGCATTATTTGTCATGATTATCAACCTTTCTTCCGTACCATCAAATTTTTCCGAACGATTTTGTTGAAAAACAAACGAAATATTAACGAAGTTTTGGTCCTATTTTAGTACAGTCATTTGGTTCGAAAAAAAGAGGTTACCTGGAAAGTTTTCCGGGAGTTTTGAAAATGGGCAATTTTATAGATTTCGATGTGCTCTTTCCGAATTTCAACTTTGCCACCTCGTATCTTTGCCGCTCGCGCCGCCATATTGGAAAAATAGGCGCCGTTTTTCCAACATGGCGGCGCGAGCGGCAAAGTTGAAATTCGGAAAGAACACATCGAAATCTATAAAATTACACATTTTTAAAACTCCCGGAAAACTTTCCAGGCAAAACTACCAAATGTCTATATTATTTACCGGACACAAGAAATTTGTGATAACGAATTAATTGATTAATTTTCTTTTTGTACCGTAGCGCAGTAAAATCATTATTTTATTATTCTCTGGTGTATCACAATTTCTTAGAATTCTCTATAATCTTTAACTAATGTTTTCTATATCTTGAACAAAAATTATTGTAACACTTTTGATTTATACATGAAGGGGAAACTTCAATTTTATTTTTAAGAATAAAGTAATACATACTAGGTACTTCGTGTTATTTTCATTAATTTCGAAAAAGTTTGTTTTGCGTAACTGGTACCTTCACTCTGGTAATTACCAGTAGGTTCTTCAAAGTTTTCGGACAATGGTAACGCTCTTACTATTTAGACTAGGAGAATCAATTGGTGAAAATGAATTGTAATTCCTATTGTATTATATATAATCGTATAGGCACTTTCTACGAGTAACTGGAGACCCTTAAAATGTGCAATGCAAATGAAACATCTGTCAATCTCCTTACAATTCAATTAAATATCGAGTGATCGATCGATAGACTGTATACACGTATTCAACACTGGGCGAATACAGTTTCCATTACTTTCTCAGATGATTATGATAAAACTCCCATAAAATCTTAACAATATAGAAATCGTGTGTTATGATTAATATAAAGTGCAGTTTGTGATCTAAACAGCATTCTTTTTTTCTTTTCTTTCTTTTTTTTTGCTTCATCCAATGTACATTTATTGCTCTAAATATAATTGTAGATTGGTAGATTAATTGCACAGAGTGTGGGTATTAGTTCTGAAAATTACCTCGCATAATTAGTAACGTTAGAACTTTTATAGAGAAAGAGAAGAATAGATTTTTCTTGTAACGCAATAACAAAGACTTTCGTGTATGAAAATTTTTCGGCGCGAGAACGTGATTAAAAACGATATAAAAGCATAATTGATCCGTAGATTGTACGATTTAGAATATCTTTTTAACTTAACGTTTATTGGATACAAACAGGAGTTTTTTTTTTGTAAAATGCACTGCTAACTTCTACGAAAGAAAAAACAATGAACAAACGAATTATTCGTGATATCATTTGTATGTTTGCTCCCTGTGATCTATTCGTTCTTATTCACGCATTAATAAATAAATTTGTTTTTAAATAGATGGCCACCATGGTCTAATGATACTACTTATTGCTATTAGGTTTTTTCATCCACGATTTTTTTTTTATCTCATTGAATTAATACTGATTTAAAATTAATATTAGACTAATATAATCTCATATTTCCATGTTTAACGTAAGATAAAATTTTCTAGTAAAATGTATACCGCGGCATTAGATGCATAAAACTTGCTGTTCTAATGAACTATACAACTTCGATGCACTTTTGTAACTTATTATTTAATTACACCTTGTTCATGGTTTTTAAGGCACCAGATACACGTGAAAAGTAACTCAACGCATGAATATATGAATCATTGTTTAAAGAAGATCGCCTTATCTTTGGAACTTAAAAATCATGAACGAGCGCTTTGATAAGTTTTTAATACCGACTTAACGGGGATAGACTCTCGGTTCCAGGATTGCAAGGGTGCGGGATACGCCTTCTCGTTTCTTGATAATGTAAAGATGGGCTATTCAATGATCAAAGCGCTAGATAAGAGATCAATCTAGGCCGACATCGCCCTCCCAAGTCCTATTTTTACGTTTACGAGGCGTAATTTGCTTTATTTGGCAGTGTAATTTGCATTATTCGGAAGCATAAAGCTGCGGATTTTAGGAAAGACTCTAGAGGAACCGAAGGACATTATTATGTCGCTTTCGACTTTATAACACGATTAAAATAGAAAATATATTTTCACTTGGATAATTTTGATTTTGCATAAAGATCCGCAGGCTATATACATATTAACCCCTCGCCGTAACATTTTCTTTACAGTTGCAGCGATTGAAACGTCTTTATCCCCAAAAATGTCGTAGAAGAGAAAAGAAAATTTATATTTTTCGTATTTTTAATGCTTGAATATCGATTGCAAACGAATCAAATTTTCTTTCGTTTAAACAGAAACGCGTAACATTCGTATTTGTTAGACTTTGAAATCGATCATATATCATCAAAATAAATTATCCAGTGATTTGATGTTGAAAGCTGCACATGTAGCTATTGTCATAAAGCTGCGACAGCTACATGTTGCTGAATAATGCAAATTACGCCTCGTAAACGTAAAAATAGAACTTGTGAGAGCGATCGCGGCCTGGATTGATCTTTTACCTTGCGCTTTTGAAAACTGAAAAACCCCATCTTTACATTATCGAGAAACAAGAAGGCGCATCCCGCACCCTTGCAATCCTCAAAACGAGTCTACCCCCTTAATATTTCCATTTTTTATATAATAAATGCATGTTTCTCACATTATATAAGAATATCATATAAAACAATACGCTTTAAAAAGTAAAGCAGCTACGCTCTCAAAGTCGGCTTGAAATGTCGCAATGAAATATCAATTTCCTATCGACCTCTAATTCATCAGTGTAAAAAAATAAATAGCAGTGCTTAATTAATCGCGAAGTACATAACGATATTTATATATATATGCATATATACATAAACAAAATAATATCTAGCAATTGATATTACTATCTACACAATGGTTCACCAGTATCCGTCAGAAATAAAAACGGAAGCATTGAAATAAACAATATTTCATGTAATCATTCCAAAAACATAAAGAGATATTTCCACTGGGGAATTGACTAGTATTTGACATGTCTTTGTTCTAGTTCATTAATTATTATTATTTCTGTACCGTCTATGTAATTATATGAATATTAAACAATGATCCATGTTTTGCATTATTGGCGATAATACTTACTTCGATCTTACGGTGTAGTTGACGTTAAAAAGGTTGGGTCTACCGCGGCAACTTTTGCGGTCAAGAACGCGTGCATACAGAACAATAAATTCTGTAGCTGAGAACATTCCAATTCCTACAAATTGAAAAAGAGAATTAACGAACGAACATCGTTGCTTCGTGTACGGCGCCAGATACGAATACCTTTGTCTCAATTGCAATACTATCTGGCTCTTGAAAGTGTAACTTCAACCTGCTCTTCCCGTCATCACTGGATCCCCTCAACTGGGAAAACTTATAACGCCACACGATCTCTCCGATATCCTCGTAAGAAAGCGTGAAGCCTTGAGTCCACTCTAATGTTAATCCTGCACTTCTTCCGTTGAACGTGACGGGAAATGTTTTACTCTGTAACGCGTAACAAAACAATTCGAAACATTATACTTTCGCAGTCGAATACGAAAAAGAAAATAAGACACAAACCTTTAAATGTGTAACAGCTGAACACACTGCAGTATGCCACGCTGCTTCGACTCTCAACAATTCTTGTCTAGTTTCAACACTTAAATATCGCGGCGGTTTTCCGGGGCTCTGAGCTAGGAAACAGTGCTGTCTCTCGTCTACGTTTTCGGATTCTCTCATCATACGGAACATCGTTTGGTAGACTTTAAAAGTTAATGCACATCGAGACCAATCACCTATGTTGCACTAAAAACATAAACCACATACACTTTAAGTACGTTGTTCCGTTAAATGATACATTGCAATCCCGCAATCCCTAAATATATGTATATTCCTAATAATATCTTGCGTAAAAAATAATAGTTAACAAGATATTATCTATAATTTCCTATATGTAGCTATTACCTGGAAGCTAGTAGACAGAGTTGGGCAAAAATTTAATCAACGATTGACGAATAAATTTCTACTTCAATCGTTAATCGTAATTAACAACTGCTGAAATTTCGAAATGAACTGAATGCTGAAACTGTATGCATACTGAAAATAATGTAAACTGTCTGTCTGTCTCTCTCTCCCTCCTTATTACAATTCATGGATAGACCGTGTGGCAATTAACTTCATCAATCGATTGAATCAATCGTCCATTTTTCAATGACTAATTTTTTTAATCGTACACATCAATCAATCTTGATTCAAATTATAATTGATTAATGCCAAACTCTGCTCAACTTGAATAACTACACATGGAAAAGTATTTCTGTAATATCTCGTTTCATGCCTTCAACTGTGCTCCTCGCTGTATCTTAGTTTGTACTTACGGGAGGTGTTTCAAATAACAATAAATCAGGTCCTTTCAGCGCTAAAAATCTTGGTCTGTAGCTTTGCCATGGCTGATTACTATTACTCACTGCTTCGTTTACCCATCCCATGTACTCTATACGTTCACCCACGCCGAAATTCCGATTGTACAATTTCATCTAATAAAAGCATATGAATATACATCGTTTTCCGAGTTAATCTAATGAAACTGGTATATTGATTAATACGAAATTCCGTTTACCTGTAAATGCGTTAAGCCAGTAATATTATCGGTAATGTATTTCAACCATTGGCTTAGAATCGCACTATCGTCGCAGTGTATGACACCAGTGCGTGCACCATTTAATCCTCTTACTTCAAATGCATTTCTTCTTAGTTTATCCGTTCCGAAGATGTATCTTGTTACGTACGCCATCATTAGTGGAACTGAAAATTTGTTGACATCATGTTTCTCATCACAATTGGATACGAACAAGCAAGAACGAAGATTTGATAGAGCTATCGCAACCTGTTATAACATCCACCCATTTCTTAGATTGTATCGAGGTTACAGATGCGTTTGAACTTTGTCGACTGTGACCGCACCTAGGACTGCCCTGTCTGTTCGGTGAAAGCCATTCATCTTCCGAACCACCGTTCGGAACGTTATCCAACTTTTCTTCTTTTTCTAAAAGTAACATCGAATTAGTATTACAAAATCATGAAACGTTTATGTTTCTAACATGAAACTACGCTCACCATTCTTTTGTAGAAATGGTTTAGCTGCTCTGTAATGTTTCACAGTTAAAACAATTATGTCGCCAGCATTCCTCAGGATGTTTACAGCATCGTCGTGATTACACGCAGTTATATATTCTCCGTTCACTGTATCAGAATCAAATGTTAATCAAATGTTATACGATGTTACACGTCCGTCGCGTGTTTTCTTTCAGTTCTTTGGTTATTTCATCCGATTTTACTTGGAAAGAAGAGCATACCTTTAATAATTGCATCTCCTACAAACAATTGGCCACACTGATCAGCAGCTTGACCTTTATAAATTCTAGATATAAGAACAGGAAGCTTGTGTTCTGCTCCTCCTTTTATACTTAATCCTAAGCCTCCAACTTTCTGTCTGGTGATTTGCACCATTCGTTCCTTAGCATCCAACGGTGGCTTGTTATGATTCACTGCCTGCTGGAAATCAGTGTCACTTGTTAGAAATCATTCAATTCTCGCAGCTAGAGACAGCAGATTTTATGCATTTGTAACAAAGATGAGTAGGTGTGACTTAAAACGTTTACAATTTAATGTTGTTATATAATTCTCAAACTATTAAACATATTAAGAAAGGAAATAAACTTCTATTTCACTCCAGTTTGTTGCGAATCAGATAGAAAGTCTTTATTTTGCATAAAGATCCGCTGTCTACTAATCAATTACTAAACATTTAGGTATTGTACAAGGTATTCCACCAATATCGTATCCATAAAATTGAACAAAATCATAGCAAAAGGTCAGAAGAAATGTTTCATTTTCGAGTTAACGTAGTTCCGAGTGCAAAGTGTTAAAATGCAACAAATTATACTGTAAGGTCGATTAAATAGTTTAACCTTTAGTTACTCGCACCTCGATTTGTGAAAAATTGCTCGCATCGGGTCTTGTAGGACCCCAATATAATTATTGGCATTTATGCCAATTTATGGCATTTATATCCAAAAAACTTCAAAAAATGCTAGACCCTAAAAATTCCAGGAAATTTAGAACTACAAAGACTACTATCACTGAGAATAAGACTTTATGTGAATCCACTTCCTTAAAGTTTGCCTACAAAAATTGAAAACTACGTGAACATCCGCAGTCTAATAATGTTTCAATCCAAATAAAACAACTATTCTAGTTCTAATGATTTGTTTACATTAGTTAAGTCCCTGCACAGAAGTGAATAGAATTGCGCATTTACGAAGACATCGAAATTACTGTGACCCCATGCGAGTAACTAAAGATTAAAGAAAAATATAGATGCATTAAACATTACCTCTAAATCTTCTCTCTGAAGTTTCAAAACTTCCATGGACAAATGTAAACGCATCGGTACCGGCTTGCTTTTCCCATCGCTAACGCTTACCATTCCGCTCCTCACCTTTTTCAAAACAGTAATAATTTTAATTCTAAGTTTCTGTTTGAGAAAAGTGTTGTTCTATGTATTCGAATCTTCTATACCTTCTCAAGTAAGATTCATAAAGAATATTTACTAATCATAGTCGAATAGAAATGGAAATATTTCCATATACTATATGTTAATTATCTACATTTATTAATTATAGTTTGCCTTAACTTTGTTTAATTAATCGACATTCCGTGCGTAACATTTAATTCTGAAATTCACGTGAAATTCCCGATCAAATAAAATCGATTTCCATGTTCATTCTGACGCTGAAACGAGCACAGAGTTAAATTGGAACACGTTTCCACGATAATATAAAAAGACGTACTAATATTAGGACTCGAAATGTCAATAATCCCATCTCGAAAGACCTAATTCCGCGCGACATAATTCTCCCCATCTATCTCTGCATATCATCAGCAGAATTCTACAATTTATAATTGTACGATCTAAAACGGGAATCATCAAACAAAATCAGTAGCGTACGTCATTACTTCGCCCGGCTGTCGTTCGAGTCTCTATCCAGATTTTAAATAATTATAATGTATAACGATTCTTCAAAAATTCTGTTTACTTATTAATTAACCACGCTACTGACAATGAAACCGAATCGTTTACAAAGCATACAATTCCCTTTTGTTTTCAATTCTCGTCAATTCATCGACGAAATGCATTCGCAATATACGGATTACATTGTCGAGGGGAACTTATCGTTATTTTCAATTTACGGTCGTTACTCAAAAATCTACAGACATCGAGAGCGGTGTGCATAATCGTTATGCAGTAAAATAGCATCGGAGCGAATTGTTTATGCACCATTGTCTCTCGCTTTCGATTGGCAATGCGATCTTTTAATACGTCACTTGCGGTAAAAATGATTTATAGCTTCTAACATAATAGATAATCGAATTCTCGCGTAGCGGACTGACGTGAATAATTGTTGACGGAGAGAATATATGAAGAATTTAAAGGGAAAGGTGAAAAGTGTCCGCGAACATTTTTGTTCTGTTACTATATATGCGAGTTGATGGTTTTTCGATGGAACCACTTGAATTTCCTAAAGATTCGTGGGGACTCGATTACGGTCGCTGAAAACTAACGAAAGTGAAGACTGCATTCGATTTCTCACCTTCAGCTTCTGGTCAATCTTCTCCTCGATCGGAGTGCTCATTTTTGTTGCGTTGATTCTCATTATTCGATCCGATTATGCGGTCCGCGGAAACAGCTCTCCGTATTGCCAGCCGCGAATCACCGGGACCGAGAGAATTTCGGTTCTGTCCGACACCACAAGTCGCATGTTAATTTCATACGGGTTGCCCGACACGACTGCGGCGGCTGCTGTACGAAGACAGTAAGATCATAGCCACGGTCCCTTTTCCGAAAAAAAAGAAAAAGAAAAACGCACCGACTTACGCCGGACTTCGATATAGATATTCGACAACGCGGCGGCACGCTCATGCGGAATTAAAGCCGCGGGATACAATGCATCGTGACGCTTCGAGACGTTCCGGGGGGAAACGAAAAGCTTGAACCGGGATGCAGAAGAATTGGAGTGGGCTAAAAGTAGCTAAAAGCCCGCGGCCGAGGCGCATCGATTTGCGGGATATGTCGCGCACCGATGCCGCTTCGTTTCCTTTCCGTTCGCGGGAAACATAAACAGAATTCCATCCCCTTCGACATGCAATCCGCTTTTTAGTCCTGATTGAATCGAATTAGGAGGAGCTGTCAATTTCCCAGTCGGCAAAATCTGTCTCGAGAAAATTATGAACAAATGTTTGCAATCGTACTTTGCGAGTAAAAGGCGGTCGTTTTGGTGCCAGACCACGCTTCAGCAGGATTTGGTCCTTATTTGCTGCGAATTTGTCGATCGGAACCTGTTGGCAAATTCTGAGTTTAATACGGAAACGAATGGTTCGGTATTTGTTTGCAAAGTTTCGAGGCAAAATGAGGGCAGACTGTGCTCTCGTCCGTTTAGAAGTTTCGTGTATTTCCAATTATTTAAATATAGTTACAAATCTTCGAATAATGACCATAACGATTTTGCCCGATATATTTACTTTGAAAGCAAGGCTAGGTTCGTTCGTAGTGCGACCGACCTGCCCTCTGTAACGAGGTCAGGCTCCGCCTTCGTTTTGCCCTCGATTTGCCATGGAATTTTGCCTCCAAACTTTGCAAGCAGATGCCGAGGCTAATGCGGAAACAGATGGGTCGGAATTGTAGGCAAGTTTTGGTGGCAAATTCAGAGCAGATTACTTACTGGGTACTTTACGAATTCATTTCAATTCTGCGGGTGGTGGGTATTTTGCAAGTAGACTATATGGTAGGATACGTTCATACAAATACACAACTTTATTAGTTGCACTGTTTTTGTACAATAAAATATTACAATCGTTATAGAAACTCCAAATCAGTAACATATAGCCATTATAGAAAATATAAATTTCAATGTTTATCACTTATGTTTGAAGCCACATTACATTCATTTTCTACTGACCAGATATATCTGGTACGCAAATGCTGTATTAAATTTCGATTGAAGATCAAGCATTACCAATATAATGTTTCATTTATATTAAATGCATAATTAAATAGAAAGGAGATTATTCTCTCACTGTAATGAAAAACAAAATTTTATAACATACGTTTATAAAACATACATTTTAGATATATATCTAAAATATATATTTAAAACATTAATTACATGTTCTATTGGCCATAATTTATAATTTATTTATTCACAATAAAAAATATAATATTTTCACAATGATTGCAAGAATATGATTACGGTACTACTATTGTTTTACTTTGATCATGTCGATTTGTTGCAGAAGAAGTGTGCGATCATGAGCTTCAACAATTGAAATGTAGCTAGTTGTCATAAATACATTCCTTTAAAAATAAATAATCATTTTTATATCCTAATCGCAGTTATTGTTAAAAGATGATTTGTTTGAACAAATCGTAAGATGCGTTTATCACTCCCCAACTAATAAACGATCTTACGCAATTTAACTGTACTCCTTTATAAAATGACATTACACTTTTATTTCTCGCTGTATATATTTCGCGAGTAACAGTCAAGAACTTTTCAAAGTTACCGCCTATCTTCGATTGCATATGTATTTTTATTACATTCATCGGATAAAATATAGTACTCGTTAAACCACCGATTAATGCGCCGTTAATGAAACTTGTTACCAATGATTCCTGCTCGCCCATTAACAGTTTCGATTGTTCTTTCAAAACAAAGAACATAAGATTAGAACAGCTATTCCTATATACAATTGGCATTAAACCACGATAACATTCCGATAGACCATAGTTCTTCAATAAATATTTAAATGCATGAGAGGTATTCTTAAATTTATTATGATACCGCCAATCTTGTAGCAGCGTTTGTACCCTTTCAAGCGGCATAAGTATAGCCTCAGCAGTACCAGCAATGTGTGCTGCTAATATTCTAACTAACACATCATTATGCGTTAACATATACAGACGTTCTTTACATCCTTCGTACATACTAAACATTACGCTAAGAGATAGAGTCTTTTGGCAAAGGGGTGGTAAAATTCCACGGTATAACAATCGTATGCCTTCTTTGGATATTTGTTTGAAAGCGGCATTGGCTGGTACGTCTTCCAAAATCTGTACAATAGTAATTAGGAAATTAAAGAAAATAGAAGTTAATCGTCCGATTATATACATTGTAAATATCGCTAGAAATATATTAGTAAATATTTTTCTACATACCTGTCTAAATATAATTTTATTAATAGGAAAGGTAATAGATACGTTAATAACAGCAGCCCCCCATCCGCATATAAATTCTTTAAAATCATTATTGTTTAATGCTAACACTGATTTTAACGAAACATCTTGCGAAGTAATGTTACTCATTTTAATATTTTGCAGAATAATTTATTCATACAGCGCTACAATTTAGAACAGTCGATCATGTTTACTTCTCCTCTACATCACACTTGCCGAACTGTTTGGATCGAAAAAATGATTTACCTGTAAGGATTAAAGTATTTATATCATCTATAAATTACATTGTTAGAAATTTTTACAGCGACCGATAGTAAGTTACCGAAGAAAATTATAAATAAAATATCTACGAGATAGTACTAAAGTATATAAATAAGCGATGAAACGGTATGAAATAAATTACTTAGGTAAAAATAAAATTAGTATATACACGAGAGAATTAACTGCGATACATTTTGTTAATCATAGATATATATATATATATATATTTATTAAAATAGCATTCGACAAAAATAATTCAAACATTTCGAATAAAATTGCAATTGTTGTGTATACTAAACGATAAGAAAATAAACGAAGCTCAATATGCAACACATGTTACTGTTCGCCACATTATATAATTTTCATTATAATAAGAACTCATTTACACGTTATGAATATGATACAATCTTCGATACACTTGGATACACTCTACTCACATCTTGTGCGATTTATGCAGATTTATGAGACGACCCATATTCACCGTTCACATATGTTGTAAACTCAGTTTTAATGTTGTATTTTCTGATTTATTTTATAATTTCCATATTCCTTTGTAGATTCACGAAAAACTGTATTTAACACACATGCATCTTGTTCGGTTATCGAAGTTTAACAATTATTCTCTTACAATGTCAGATGTCAGATATCAATCAAGCCAATCGAAATCTCACGTATACCGACATACCGACCAATGAAAATTCGCGAATCTTAGCGAGAGTATTAGTGGTATTATTACAGCCTACTCATGCAGTAGTAGGCGAAATAAAACTTCCTTGAACTTTACATTATATGATATCGAAGAGTATTCTCAAATTACTTTATCTTTTCCTCAAGGAAAAGTATCTGTGCCGTGTCTATAGGTATATGTATATTTATATGGTCTAAATATGATGTAGGTTTTGATCCAGGCTAAAGATAGGATTTGATCCTAGCTAAAACCAGTGCTAAAACTTACTTACAAGCTTACAATTAGACCTGCTTAGACCTTAGACTAGGGGACAGCACGGTACAGGTACAGGGCACAGGGACATAATCTCCCCGGACGTGAGCACTCTCTGTTCCTCTCTGCTAATAATATATAATTTCGTTATATTTTTCCATTGATCTCTTCAATTCGAAAATAAAAATTGATTTCGTTGAAATATATTCAAAACCAATATGAAGGACAATTGTTGTAATTCTTATCTTCTTGAGAAAGTAATCATAGTCTGTGGTAATGTTCCTCTTTTTAATACTCCCTCTTGTGTCTGTTTTACCAGGTGAGAATTAATTGGATATGCATGTATCAGTATGTATAGAATGATATACCTATTGCACAGTGCACCACATTGGCGAATGACTGAAATTTTACTACATATTATTAGGCAAGGTATATAAGCAAACGTTTAACGAAGCGTCATAACTATTTAGCTGTCGTTTCTTGTTTAAATAATACACGTAACGAAATGCTAACGTTTAACTGTAAGATCACACACATTCGATTTATTAGCGTTGTTGGCGTGGTATTTTAAATCTATGTCACAGAGTTGTTTGACCTGCGATATCTTAGAATTTGAATATCGTTAATCCTTTAATTTTTATCTTGTATTAACCGTTATTTGTCGCGTGTAGTTTTCTTGTTGCTTATAATTACTCAGCAGTGTCTGTAATGTATCGAATTCATTTACAGACATATGTCTTATGTATAATACATATATTCTAACATTATGGCAAATCGGTTAAGTAAGACTTTTAATTTATAAGTCCGTAACGTAATGGTACGAATTTATAAATATTCAGTTGCATTACATATATATGTATACACGGACAATATTTCCCCCCCGTATTTATATTCAGTAGATGTTTCATTCATCGTAATTCTTTCAAATTTTATCAATGTACAAAAACGTTTTATCATCGAATGTTAAGTATTCGTTGACATTTGCTAAAATTTAGTAATAGGTAATGTATTTAAGCATATGCGTTAATACTAATGTTTCATATTTTTTTTAGGTTATGTCATTATTTTTTATTTTCATTAATTTAAGTATTCTACAAAGGAGGAGAAGAAAGATCTTATAATGTTCTTGTTTTCCACGATGTGCACGATATTAGTAAAGAAGGAATTCTGTTTAAAAGAAGTATAATCCTCTTATAAGGTTCCTATTTTCTTTTTTTTTTTTTAATTAGAGGAAAACATCTATTATTAATAATCAATGCGTTAATCAAATGTTTCCGAATCTCTTTTAGATCTAGCTTTTCCTCTGTTATGGTGGCTGTGCAATTATTTACTCATTGGAATTTAATCAATCTCGACGCAACTATTTCTTTTCGACAAAAACCAATGAGGCGCTTATGAATGTGTACATTAAAGGATGGCAATAATTTATTTTTATGCTTTCATTCTGACGGTTAGTATAATGGTATGTATGTGAAAAATGTTAATCGTTCAATCGGTGTAATTAAAACTAGTATAAAAATAGTTTTACAATGATTACTGTGCACAAATATATTGACTATTCACATAATTTACATGTATATAAGCCATGTCAAATATAGAAGTTTCTATAGATGTTGAAATACTGGTCAACTTTAGTTGGAAACATTTTTTCCTTAGATTATGCAACTAAATATTACGATGTTTTCTAAATACCACGATATGCAATCTTTCACTTACCCCTAGACGAACAAGCCATATTAATTTGTTTGCTGAACATTGTTTCGTACTTATTAAAACGTCTGTTTGTCACTCCATAACTAAACTCAAATGACATCGAACTTAGTCTTTCAACACTGTTATTTTTTATTGTTTCTACAAGAGCATATCTTAATTATATTAAGTAACTATATTTTGCTGACAGATAATCATGAATGTAAACGAGTTTGACATGCCTGCTGTATTTATATATTTATACACATAATTTAAATTGTACGTTAACGATTTTAGTCATATTATTTCGACTATATTATAATCGTATTCTTCAGGAATTGTAAATAAAAATATACATATGTACATGTACTGAAAGCAGAGGATAAAGTAGAAAAATGGATAGCTTAGAATACGAGACTGTAAGAAATATGACACTTCTATTTTTCTTCGAACTTCTTGTGGACAAGGGTGGACCACGTACATTGCACGATTTAAGCTGCCAGTTCGGAGCTAAGGGATTCACGAAAGAAATGCGTCAGATAGCTGGTGGATCTCAAAGTGGCCTTAAAAAATTTTTAGCTCAATACCCGATGCTTTTTGTTATCGACGGTGATCACGTATCTGTAAATACTTTTCAACAAATCGCCGAGGAAGAGAATGGATGTAAATTGGGCAGTAAACGTGATTATGCACGAGAGGCTGTAGAATATTTTACAAATAAATTAATGCAATACGGTGTTGGTACAGAGGTGCCGATCAGTAGCCTTTTGGGACATCGGTCTCAAGCTTCTCCAGAAGTTCGACACATTTCCGGACAACATTATAAGAAATTTAGAGATTTTCTTTTGAAGTATCCGGACGCTTTTATAGTTACCGATGATAATGTGATGTTGAAGCAATACGAAGGCATGAAGCCGGAGCCTGCAATGAAAATCGAACATACGATACCCTTTCATATAACTGCTACTAAAGAATTCTTGGATTTTCTGTGCGAGTGTATCGAACAAAAAGGTCCGGTTCTTCTCGAGCAGATGGTCAATATAATTCAGAACAAATTTCCTAACGAGAACGTGACTTCAATATTTACGGCGCCTCACGATGTGCGTTTATTCCTGAAAATGTATCCAGACGCGTTCCACGTTCAAAGCGATTTGGTGACGTTAGTTGGGAGACCAAAGTTTTCCGTAGTAGACGGAAAAATAAAAACTGAGAACGCTAATTCTGTGCGAAATCAAAATAGTACTTCGAGTCAAATAAATATGCATCAGGCTGTCCAGTCGAACAACACAGAAACGTTACAGCCGTCGGTTGATCCAGAGCCCATTAGCGCTACTCCACTGAGCGAAGCTAACTCTGTACAGAATTCTTATTCCCAATCGAGTGAAAGCAATAATAATTCTCCTCCAGTAAGTTTGCAGCAGCAAACCTTAAAGCAAAGAATAAATACGCTGGTAATGAAGACCTTGGCAGACAATACAGAAAAAGATCGCAGTTTGCAGGTTGCGCAAATGGGAGACGCATGGAAATTGAAAGTACTGCAACAGACTAGAGTGATTGTGAATACGAGAGAAAGTCTTCAAATTATCGACGATATAATAAATCCTCGCAAACCTCCGCCGGATGGTAAAATTGTTGTCTCGATGGATTGCGAAGGCATTAACGTAGGAATTAAAGGACAATTAACGCTTATACAGATAGGTACTATGTCTGGACAAGCGTATGTATTTGATTTATTTACATGCCCTGGTCTTGTTCAAGCTGGAGGACTTCAAAAACTTCTAGAGCATCCAAATGTTATTAAAGTAGGGAATAATAATAATTTTTCATTCTCTCTTTTGTATCTACCTACGAAACATATATTTCTGAATGAACACTGTACATTTTGTTTCAGGTAATTCATGATTGTAGGAACGACAGTGTCAATTTGTACAGACAGTTCAACATTATGTTGAACAACGTGTTTGATACACAGGTATTTCTTTCTTATTAAATACCATCCGAATCTTACTGAAAATATAATTGACGAATTTGTTTATAGGCAGCTCATGCTGTACTTCAATTTCAAGAAACTGGCAAACCTGTATATAAAGTTAAAAATGTTAACCTGAATACATTATGTGATCTTTACGGTGCTCCATCTAATCCATTAAAGGAACAACTGAAGAATACTTATCGTAATAATCAAAAGTATTGGTGTCGGCGTCCGTTAACACGAGATATGCTTATTTACGCTAGCAGTGACGTCTCGAACCTGGTTCCACAAATATACGTTTCCATAGCTAAGTATGCGTGTGATTTATTCGCTCGATATTCACAAAGTATTTCTTTTATTACGTTTTATATCAGCAGCTTCCAACTTTTTTAATAGATAATACACTCCGAAAAATTGGTCCCACTTTACGTGATCATAACTCCGTCAAAAATTGCCGTATCGATATCGTTAAATAACGGTTTGAAAGCCTGAAACCTCTAGTTTCAGATGTTCTGTTTCAAATTGTTGTTATGTTGGTTCTTTACAAAGTTATAGCGAGATGAAGACAACATTGACGGTTAACAAAAATTTTGTGCAACTTTGGAACATCACACGGGTAGCAACAAATTTTTTAGATAAGTCGCGTTAATATCATTTGGAAGGCCTATCTTTCCTGTGTAAATTGTGCGGTTGTTGAATATTGTGCGATTTTTTTTATTCGAGTTATTCAACATTGAAGTAAATATAGGCTTTTTAACTTGAACTGGCTCCAGAAAGCGAAAAAATTATCGTAGAATCTTGGGCAAAAATGCAATAGAAAGAGCGTTTCTTTCTCTCCAAGGCACTCCTTTTGTTTTTTTCAATTTCATTAACATTTCGATATACCAAGTGTTTCTGAAAATATGCTTAAAAAATGGACAATTTCCATTTTTCCTTTAACTCGTTGTATCTCGGCGAGAAATGATCGTAATACCATGATCCGAAAGTCAGATTGAAGCAGAGATTCTGCCGATTCTCGATTGTGTACCCCATGAACTCGCTGCGACAATTTTTTACCTACGGCAGCTATGTTTGAAGTTAGTGCTTCGCAGAAATTAGCGCGCCACGTACAGCGGCTGCCTGACATCTCTGAATACGCTACCGCCGCGGCGCACAGTGGGCCAAACCGACGGAATCTGTATCAAAATTAAAGAACTTTCGATAGAAATGAGGTAGAGCAATGAAATTTTTTAAAAATTAAAGCTGAAACTTTGCAGAATATGGGAAAAATAGGGCGATTATGGTACGAACGTTTTTTAACGTTGAGAAAATTCGTTAAACATGTGGAACATTTCAAGAAAATGTGGTTTCTCCAGTACCACGCGCGGTAAAAATTTCATTTCCCGTAGATTTTTTCACGCTGATTTCAAATCTGGTCTCAAAATTTGTCTACGACCGCAGGGTTTTGCAAGAAATCGATTTTGAAAAATCCTGCGGTCGTAGACACGTTTTAAATAATAAAAAGTTTTATTCATTTATATATAGACATTATAAATCCTCCCAAGTTGGAAACTGCTGGCTTATATCAATGAATTGAAATCTCTTTGTAGTCACATAAAACACGTGCTATATCGATTATAACTTTTTATCGGCAGATTAATAAAGCCTGAAGTACAAGCTCTTTTCGCTGAACTATGCGAAGAGCAAATACAAATATACATTAAACCGGCAGACGTAAAGGCACGCAAAAAGCAACGGAAAGTGGAAACGGAAGTGGCAGATTTGAAAAAGAGAATGGAAGAAGCGACTACTAAAAATATTGTGCTGAGCAATCGTGAGATAAGGCTTTTACGTTATTTGGATCTTACCGAGGATGAGAAAGAGAAGTTGAGAGGCAGTTATAAAGTTGCTAGAAAGTTGGAGAAACTTGAAAATATGGGTCAAGATAAAGGGGATAGCAGCGATGACGATGACGATGATAAAGTCGATGATGAATATCATAGTATGGAGAGTTACACTTCGGAAAATTCACACTCTGGTATATGTTGCTTGTAATTAATCACACTGTTCCAGAAATTCTAATTTCCTTCTAACTAAAATCACTCTTTAGCTTTTGAGACATTTCATGACAGCTGTACAGGGTCGTCCTTCTAAATATCTCCTTTTATGACGACTAGATCTTGCGGATCTTTATGCGAAATAAAAAATGTTTGCATCGATTGCAAGACACGGGAGCCAAATAAAATTTTCTATCTTCTTCTAATTATCTTATTCAGGTGGCCTTAAATCTTTTTCATAGATCCATTGTTTTAAATTGTACGTACCCATTTTTGTCATAAATGCATAAAGATCCACAGTCTAGTCATCACAAATAAAGGAGATACGTGTTCAGGTGAAAAACCTTGCCCTCTCAGGTTTTCAGTTCAACATACAAACATTTACAACAACCATGTTTTGATTACGGGAAAATAAAATATGTAACGGACAGTGTAACCTTTTCGTTAACGTTTTCACGAATACAAATATTCAAATTGACTTATAGGTGGTGTGTTGTCGCCGAGAAATACTGATACCCGCAGCCTTACAGAATCGATGCAGATAATGGACGAAATACTTTCGGACGAACGGATGGACAGATTTGAGAAAATTGAGAAACTGGAAGCCATTCTTTCGGCAGTGACTGGTTCTGTGACGGATCAGTTTTCTTCGAGCAGCGCAGACGTATTTCCATCGAAATGTACATGTTCATGTCGAGAGAAAACTAAGAGTCCTCGAACAGATAATAACGTGGGAAATAGTGTGGCTTGCCAAACATATAGTACAGGTGATATAGTAATTACCAAAATATTTCTCACGGAGGAAGAAAAGGAACATATAGATTTAATGAATTCGCCAAAAAAATAGATAGCAGGTAGCAGCTGCGCAAGTGGTAGGAATGAAGTTGCCATTACTACAATTTTTTAAATAAAAAGGAACGGAGGGAACGGGTGGCAAGATATATATATATATACAAGGAATAGTTAAAAATTCATCTATTTTACATAATTTGACAACATTGTAATCCTCGATTACAATCAATTGAATTTTATCCATTGATTATCGATTCGTTTTTCCAAATCTGATGCTGTAGAAATCAGAATTTCGGAAAAAGAACAGTTGTCTCTTCATAACAAAGCAGTATTGTAAAATGTTTTATTTTTTAATAGGAGATTGTCTTTCTTGGCGAGAGTATAAGAAAGAACTAATCGAGTTATCTTAGCAATATACAACTGCGAAATAATATTCGTTTGCTAACGGGACTATTTGATAATTGAAATTTCTTCTAGTAGCTTGCGTTACTACTCAGGATTAAAACGCTAATACCGTTGTGTCTATGGGACAATAGAACTACTGAAAGTTTTGATGCTATCAAGGCACAAGCTTCAATGGTTTTTTTTATGATATTTATAATCGTATAAAACGATGGAATCGGTTATTGAAAGATGCGATTCTTTCTAAAAAAAGTGCTGCATTAAAATCACTGTTTTGCATGACACGAAAATTTATTTTTTACGAGATCTTTTAAATAAAAATATTTAATCAAGTGTATAGAACGAAATTGTTAGTACGAGTACAGCTACACACGTAATGAATGTAATTATTTTACAGTCATAACTGGTACCAAGCCCTGATTCAATATATCATGTACTTACGTATTATCGATTTAGTAAGGAAATTTGTACATATCTTATATTCTTTTTAACACGAAACGAATGTAGAAAACTCTCTTTTATTAGGAGAATCAATTTTAAAAATGACTACATACATGTATGTATGTATGAACGTATTGTTACTGGTATTATTGTTTACTGATTTCGGTCTTAAGAATAGAAATTCTATTATACATTTTTGCATAACAATATATGCGATGAAAATCAACAGTGGAAAGTCAGAATTGGACGGTGATCGATCATTTTATGATTATTTTTCGTGATCAATTGCAAAAGTAATCGCAACATGTAACGTTGATTTGTATAAACGTAGTAAAATTAACGTTACATGCAACTGATATATACAATATCGAATTAGCATTATTATAACTACCGTAACACCAATTTTTTCGATTATTCATTGTAAAAGAATGTAATTATTTCGCGAATCATTAGTCAGATTACTTTTTAGAATAGACTACGGATTTTTATGCGAAGTAAAAATTGTCTGCATCAATTGCAAACAATAGAAACTACATTGAATGTTATTTCTTCCTTGTTTTAGATCTTTTTATTTCATGCCACTTTCTTAAAATTTGTCCTGAAAAATTGAAAATTGCATAAACATCCGCAGTCGAATTATAATAGAGGAGAAGTCATATATTGACTCCGATTAAAGATTTAATTGTTAATAGTTTGATAACAAAGTTGAAAAACTGCAAGCTTTTAACTCTTGATTTTCATTATTATGAAGAATTATACTCTTCAAATTTGATCCCACTTGTTATTGGGAGATTTTATTGTTATTATATACTGATATACACGATCACATTAAAATGCAGCTGTTTTTTTAATGCAATACTTTTACTAATTATAATCTTATACATCCGTTGAAATTTGTATGTATGCATTGGCCATATTTTACAATTTTAAATAATCGTTTTGAAATGTTGTATTGTTTCTGTCGACTATAGGTACGAATATAAAAATTGTTTAATTAAAATGTATCATTACTGGCGAAAAGTAATCGTGTACGGTACATTTTGCTCTGTAACCTACAGTATATATTCTTTTCTTAACAAAAGTAACCTTACAGATATTATTCTATATTTATTACCACACGTACTGGTATAATATTTTCAGTTAGTTTCATTTTAAAGATAACATTGATCGATGAAACGTTAGTGGTAAAAAATTAGAGTAAAGTGCCTAATTTATACTAATGCATTTAAGTCATTTTAATTCAAAGTATGTATTCATTTTAAAAATGACAGGAACTATTTTATCAGCAATAGTAGAGAATGTTGTTATTAACAGTGACTAATTTATTGCATCGAGAGAAAAAAAAACATTTAAACGATGTGCATAATAAACATTTTATGAAAAATATTTGGTTTCATTCTATAAGATGTGAATTTATATTTTGTTAGCAAATATATTCCTATTATGTCCTACCCTCTACTTTTTTCATCAGAATAGGAAATAGTGATACTATTGTTTAAATAATCAGTGGTACGTACAACTTAAAAGTTGGTATAATTATAACTACATAAGGAATATCGAAATGAAACGTTTACTAATAACAATATTATTCCAGTCCACATTGTACTTTTACGTGAAAGTTGTCGGAATTTTTACAGAATGTTATACTTCTTTGTTCTGTTTATTTATCGTGTTCGCAAGTTACGTAGATCGAGATAAACAAATCTATAATTTAACAATGACGTTCGAAACTAATCTACATGTATATAAGTAATATTGACAATTTTACTAATGTTAGCAAATATTTTTGTTGAAAAGTGCGATCTTTAATATCAGCAGAATCAGTTTTATTTAAGAAAACTTTTTGTATACTATATCCATTATAAGCAACAATTCTATTTAGGGTTTCATTCAGTTACTAAAACTGGCTATAATTATAGTTTTTTGAAAATAATTATTACTTTTTTAAATGGACAATTATATATAGGATCATTACTTATAGGAATAATTATCCATTATATATTAATAGTATAATATACATTAATAATAATATCATACATATTTATAATAAATATATATTAATAATATTATTGATATAATGGATAATTATTTCTATAAATGGATAGTTTATTCCTACTATATACGTAAAACATATTAGCGAAGAATTCTAAAGTTTAACTTTCCATAATATGTTTGTGTCGTATTGTTTACAAAGTTTTATCTATTTTCGAAATGATAACTTTTAACCTCTCAGACCCCCGCAAGTTATACGTTATATGTAAATACTATGTATGTATATATATTTTGAATCTCATTACGTGTATAAAAAACACGTGCTGATCGCTGATAAATAGTTATTCGCGTGTGTTAGTGTGCGACTATAATGGGAGTACATGTGTATTTATACATATTACAGTTCAGGGTTGAACACTTGTTGGAATTGGAGCTCTTTTGTGGCGGCTTCGAACCGAGAACGTGACGACCGGCGCAGCTCCTTATAGTACTATTGAAATTAACTTTAATTTACAGAACTTAGTACTCCTTTAAAGTTGCACAATGTCTGCAGGAAATTTAGGTGAGCTATAATTCTAATAATCATATAAAGTAATGAGAAACAAAGATTTAAACTCGTTATAATATGTGCGTATTAGCCTATTCGAACTCGTGGAGATTTTCTATTTAAATATACGTGTTTTTAACATTGCCAGAATATTTTCAAAACGAAAATGATGTTCACAATATTCTATGTTATAAATTACGAAAAAAATTTTTAAATATATTATTATTATAAGCGCATGAACCAGCATACTTTCAATACGAAAATGATGTTCATAATATTCTATTTATGTTATAAATTATGAAAAAATAGTTAATAAAATCGTGAAGTAGTTGAAGAAACAACTTCTTTATTTGGGTTTGTAAGGAAATTTTAAAAATGTGTTTTCTATACAGATTTGTATAAGTTATACTTACACATGCTGAAAATTTCATCGAAATTGGTTTACAAGTTATAAACGATTAAAAATGGTGAAAGAATAGGCTGAAAATTGTAAAGAAACTTTATTTTTTACCATCTTTAGTACTTACAACTCGTAAATCAATTAATAAATTTTTCAAATTTTCGTTGCAGACCCAAATAAAAATGTTGAGAAAGCGACGTCTACGATTTCTTTCATAATTCGGACTAAACGCAATTTTTCAAACATTTTCATTACATTATCATCTAGTAAACTAATTCATCTAGCTTGGCAGGAAAGCTGAAGTCGTTCGGTCCATTTATGAAAAAGTTATTCTGATTTAAAGTGTGTTCCATCAATTATAAGCCTGACAATATATATAATTAATTTATGTTATTCTGACCATTACATTCGCAGTGCTCTTAAGTGTGTCGGATAAAACAGGCATTTTACCATTCGCCAAGAAACTGCATGAATTAGGTTTGACCTTAGTCGCATCAGGCGGTACCGCAAAGTTTTTGAAGGATGCTAGTATTCCTGTAACAGATGTTTCCGCTATTACCGGAGCACCTGAGATGCTCAATGGTAGAGTAAAAACCCTTCATCCCGCTGTACATGCAGGTAAATTGCGAATAATAATTTATCTCTTTGCATCGCAACTAATTATACAACGTAACACGTTCTATTGTGTTCTAGGTATATTAGCTAGACTTTCGAAGTCCGACCAAGAAGATCTTCAGAAGCAAAATTATCAGCTCATCAAACTAGTAGTATGCAATTTGTATCCATTCGTAAACACTGTTTCGAAAGCCGATGTTACGATTGAAGACGCAGTAGAAAATATTGATATCGGCGGAGTAACTTTATTAAGAGCTGCAGCTAAAAACCACGATAGAGTAACCGTTGTCTGTGATCCTAACGATTACGAGAAGGTCAAAGAAGAAATGGAAGCGTCAGCCGACAAAGATACTTCTCTGAAAACTAGGTATACAGAGAATATCGTAATAAAGTAAACGTATATGTTCATTCCCGAAAATAATTCTAATATTATGTTTACTAATTTCAGACAAGTGTTAGCTCTCAAAGCATTCACCCACACGGCAGAGTATGACAACGCTATCTCAGATTATTTCCGTAAACAGTACAGCGCTGGTGTTTCTCAGCTGACGTTACGATACGGAATGAATCCGCACCAGAAACCGGCACAAATTTATACTACTTTGAACAAGTTACCTCTAACCGTAGTGAATGGTTCTCCAGGTTTCATTAATCTCTGCGATGCGTTAAACGGTTATCAGTTGGTAAAGGAATTGAAAGCAGCTCTGAATTTACCAGCTGCCACCTCTTTCAAACATGTTAGTCCTGCCGGTGCAGCAGTCGGTGTACCATTAGATGCTGTACAAGCAAAATTATGTCAAGTGGATGATTTATTAAATCAGCTAACACCCTTAGCAAGTGCTTACGCTCGTGCAAGAGGAGCCGATAGAATGTCTAGCTTTGGTGATTTCGTAGCATTGTCTGATCCCTGTGACGAAGTCACAGCTAAGATTATATCTAGGTAATATAAGATGTATTATTGTATTGGATGATTGCAAAAGGTTGCATTAAACATGCAACTTTTACAATCAACTAATATCTCTTCCACACAGAAATTGAACTATATTTATAGTTACATGAATATACGTAACATTTCAGAGAGGTTTCCGATGGAATTATTGCACCAGGTTATTCAGAGAGCGCATTGCAAATTTTAAAGAAGAAGAAAAATGGCAATTATTGCATTCTTCAGATCGATCCCACCTACGTGCCATCTCCAATGGAACAGAAAGTTTTGTTCGGTCTGACTATGGAGCAAAAGCGTAATGATATTGTCATTAATAAGGAAACGTTCGCCAATGTCGTAACTAAAAATTTGGCTGCTGTACCTGAATCTGCTATGAGAGATTTGATTGTAGCTACTATTGCTGTAAAATATACGCAAAGTAATTCAGTATGTTACGCTAAAGATGGGCAAGTGATAGGAATTGGTGCAGGACAACAATCAAGGATTCATTGCACAAGGCTTGCTGGCGATAAGGCTGATAATTGGTATATCATTTAAACGCTCCTAGTTACAGTAAAGTCCCGATCTATGTCACAGCACAAAACCGAGAGAATCGGCTTAGATTGGGATTTCACTGTATTTTCGTATTCCGAGTGTTTTATTGAATTCAATCTCGAATTTAACAATTGTACATCTTGCAGGTGGCTACGTCAGCATCCTAAAGTAACTGGCATGAAGTTTAAGAAGGGTGTAAAAAGAGCAGAGATTTCAAATGCTATTGACAATTATGTGAATGGATCTATTGGAAAGGACATGGAAGAATCCGCTTGGGCAGCTATGTACGAAAAAGTACCGGAAAAACTTTCTGAGAACGATCGATTGGAATGGATCAAAACATCAAATAACGTTGCTTTAAGCAGCGACGCCTTCTTCCCATTTAGAGACAACGTGGATCGAGCTAGATTGGTATATCAGTATTTCTTGCATAATTTATTTCTTTTCATATACGCCAATATTCAATCATTTTTATTTGCAGAGCGGTGTAAAATACATTGCTAGTCCATCGGGTTCTACAAACGATGAAGCTGTAATACAAGCTTGTGATGAACATAAAATTGCATTAGTGCATACTAATTTAAGACTGTTTCACCACTGATACGAACAAATGTGAAAAACATGTTACTCAACAAACCTTGTTTGCTGAGTCATTGATTAACAGGTCTGGTTGCATAGCACCCATGTATTTCATCACTATTTTTATAATGGTTAATAATCGATTAAATAACATATAATTTCTACGTTTCTGTATTAAAATATAATGTTTATACAATAGTTTATACAACAGAGAGTTGGAACAAATTTATTACAATAAAAATAACTTGTTTGTTAAGTTTGATCATTTTATCACTTACACACACAAATTATGCAATAACTGGTAGGCTCGGAAGCGAATTTAATGCAAGTCCTTGACCATGAAAATTCAAATCATCTAGTTTTTTTAATATTTAATTTTAATAATTACGATTTCAAAATCGGGAGGAAGAATTAATTTATTTCTTTTTTACTGAAATAATAAGGTACGGAAAAGAAAATTGAATATTTGTTATATTTTTATTATTAAATGAAGTATAAGTATACAGAAAACGTAACATAATTTTAAATTTACGTTAAATGCTGATATTTTTATGCAAGCTAATTGATGTATTTAAAAAAAGAGCTAATTCCATTTAGATGAAGAATTAGGATGACAGTGAGCAAATTCAATCTAGATTAAAAAATCACGATCACAGCGTGATAAATCATCTTCAATCATCTTGCATAGATAGGCTCCATGTCGACGCGTCTAATTGTAAAATGGCGCGCATTTCTGCACGCATGCGCACTGGAAATTCGTTCTGGAAAAACGTCACAGCGTCTCTTGTCAAATACTCTATGGCTCTCAGTCGGCTCAGTGTTGACCGTTTTTGGTTGTAGCTGTCGAACCGTGCATGTTCAAAGAGTATTTCGAGTAAAATAATTTAGTAATTTTACAAAAAGCCATACAAAATGTCGGAAATCTCGATGTCGGAATCGCCACATTTACAACAACTCGATCTGACAACTTTGAACCTCCAACAACTTACGATTTTGAAACAGCGACTCGATCAAGAGCTCGGAGTCTTTCAAGACTCGTTGCAAACGTTAAAAATCGCTCAAAGTAAATTTCAGGAGTCTGGATCCTGTCTTGATAAGATTAAACCTGCGCATAAAGGTAAGACTTTGTTAGTTATAACATATTTAACGTATAGTATAACCGTTCTGTCAAATTCCGGGTACCTAACCATTAAGGTTATGACATGTGCAGTTTATTTATTTAACGTAATTTGTTCGAATGATCTATTTTGCAGGCAATGAAATTCTTGTACCATTAACCGGATCAATGTATGTCACTGGGAAACTAGCTGACACAAATAATGTATTAGTTGACATTGGAACTGGATATTTTGCACAGAAAAGTGTTGCCGATGCCAAAGATTATTTCAATAGACGAGTGGCTTACGTTACAGAACAAATGGAAAAAATACAACAGTTGGGCCTTGACAAAAGTAAAGTTAGAGACGCAACAGCAGACGTCATAGAAATGAAACTACAAAGTCAGCAGAAAGATGGTCCAGAGCATGCATAATATAACACGCTTTTGATGTTAAGGGCGCAAAATGCAACTTTATTCGCGGTCTATGCTAATGCAGATCGTCAGCATTATTAAATTGTATCACTTTCTATTTTGTTATTAAACTTTAATCACTAATTTTATGCTTTATCTAAGAGAAGTACATTTAGCTTTATAAATGTAAAGTATCATTTAGAATATCATCTGTTTCACGAAGTATAAAACAATACTAGTTATTTACACATTGACATAATAATTAATTTTGTACAGTATGATAAATTTTAAATAAGCTATAATGGAATTTTTCTCGAAAATTTGATCAATAAATGAAAGTTTCATTTGTTAATCATTGTGTGTTTTCAACGATTTCCGATTGATAAAAGTTGGGTTTCTCGATTTTTTCGTTTGTTCGATCCAGTGGACAAAAGTAAAAAAGCTCGAAGTGTAAGATTTAAATAGTCTTGAAGCATGAAATATAGTTTTTAGAACTACCCACAGCTTTTGCTGAATATACCAATTTGTTGTTGAAATTTAAACTTGATGTTTAATATAGAAAATCAATGCATATTTACACATTTTAAATCAATACAATAGTAAGTACCGTGGGTCGATGAGCATAGTTTATAGTTTATATCGTTATTCATAATTTCGAATTATTTTGTGACGTGACTTATGGGCACCAGATAATTACTCGGTTATCTTGGAACAGAGCGTCCTATGCATATCCTATGTCCTATATACAGTAAATCCTCTATCGACGCAAAAGCATCGGGGAGGTTCGTTTGCATCGATCGTAGAGGGACACTATTTTTTTTATTTGTCTCTATATACGGGACTATTTATCACATCGAAAAATGTGTTCAACAAAACCTGTAGATCTTCACATTCCGCGTCTTTTATGTCGTATCATTTTTCCTCGTAACGCAAACGGTTTTCGAGAAAATCGAGGAAAACGTCGGACGAAATTGAAATAATGATTTTATTGCTTGTAAAGTCGATTTTCTCGAAGATCATCGAAACTATTTATCGAACAATGTGTTAGGCGAAACCTGTAGATCTGTACATTCTGCATCTTTTATGTCATATCACTTTTTCTCGTAAAACAAACGGTTTTCGAGAAAATTGAGAAAATGCTAATGGTAAATTGTCAAATAGTTTTTCTCGAATATCTTCTAAACTGTTTATCGAATCGAAAAATGTGTTGAACAAAACCTGTAGATCTCCATATCCTGCGTCGTTTATGTCGTATCATTTTTCCTCTTAAAACTAACGGTTTTCGAGAAAATTGAGAAAAACGTCGTACGAAACGTTGGAGTCGAGGGTACCCCAACGAGCGGTAACGTGAAAACCAGTGAAAACCGAAGGAACGCGTCAGCGTCGATCAGTCGAGCAGGTAGTCACACCGGTCACACGGACAGAGTAGAGAGTAGAGGTACGCAGGTGTGTGTAGCGCGCGTGCAATCGAGCAGGCACCAACACGGGCATGCGCGGTCGACACGGATACGACGGTACGTCAGGGAAGGGGAAACCAGCGACTCAGGGGAACGGCCCACGCAGTGTTGCTAGATGGTACGGGAAAACTCGCGCATGCGCGACGATTCCAGCGTCACTGAAGTACGAAATCGGGCACCTTGGTTGCCCCGCATAGCTTCGCACAATCTTTTCTTCTCGATTTTCAAACATAACGTTTAACATGCGTATGTTATATTAAAATTTGATGTGTATGTACATGTAATATATAAATATATTCTAATTGTATATATACAGTAACGGACAAAAGTTTAAGACCGCTCTAAAGAAAACTTGCCCCACAAGCTACGGACTGTAGAACGCAGATACGTTCCTGGATTCGCCGCGCATGCGCGAGTTTTCCCGTACCATCTAGCAACACTGGGCCCACGGCCCACGAATATACCATCACTATCACTGTCTATAATACACCTGAATACACCGTGATCTGGACCATCTGGTCAAACAATTTCTGCCATGGCGCCGAATCAACGTCAACGTCAGCTTTTTATTTCAAAGAAAGAATTAAGAAAGCTCAATGGCAGAAGATTCTCAAAGTAGATATAATATCTTAAACATTCTGATAATAAACAACGAATTAGATATATTTCGTTTAATATATTGTTTCAAGTAAACTCAAGTATGCTGCTTGCCGGTTAACCTCTTCTGTTTGTTTAACGTTACGTGTATTTTTTTAAATGAATTACAGATATTTCGTATACGGAGTAATATTTACGTATTTCACATATTTTTCTTCATTTGTATTTCCTGTAAATTTCAAACAGTTTCATTTAATTAAAAATAGATGTGACAGTCCAATGCATGTACATGAATAAGGTAAACAATAAATCTAGAAGGAAATTAAAGATATATGTTTCAGACCAGAAGAATCGTCTAATATAGGCCTGATTTATCCCGGTGCAGATACAGCGTTCAAATTACTTTTATCCGTCAGATTTTGCTCTGCTATATGGAGTCACATAACCGATTGCGATGAAACTTATAATTATTGGGAACCAGTAAGTAGTAATTTGTATTCTTAAGAGAGAGAGAGAGAGAGACAGAGAGAGAGAGAGAGAGAGAGAGAGAGCTATCATATTATTTCTAATAATATATTTATTTACTGATAAACACAAATATGTCTTTTATGTTGACAATGTAAATACAGCTTGTCAAATTTAGTTGTGTGGCTGAATGTCCCCCGCAAGGGGAAATGACCCCGCTGTGCAATGGTAAATAGGCGGAACTTCGCAACGATAGAGAACTGATCGTCACCTGTCAAACGATGCACGTGGCGACAGTTCAGTTAAAAAGTAAAGTGACACAAGTGTATTCACACAAACATATAAACAGTTGTACGCACTTTTCACAAAGTGTCTACCTTACCATTCATATGTTACATTGTTCTCTCGTCGAGTGCGGTCTTTGTTTTTGTCTGCGCATTCCTAAGTTTTGGTCAACCGCACAGCTAGATTTGACAAGCTGTATGTAATCTTGTATCGTATTTTCTTTGTTTTAATAAATGTATTTATTTTATCATTGTATATCATTTAATCCGTTGTACTTTATTGCTTTATTGTAGAGCCACTACTTGCTTTATGGAACTGGCCAACAAACATGGGAGTACAGCCCACAATATGCGTTAAGATCTTACGTGTACTTGTTAATTCATATGGTACCAGCAAAAGTGTATCATTATTTGCTGGAGCCAAATCCTGTGTTAGTCTTCTATTTTGTAAGATGCCTACTATGCGTAGGTTGCGCATTGTCCGAAGTATACTTTTATAAGTAGGTTTTCTTTTATAGCGCAATTTATAAAAAGATTAACAGAAACGTCAATTCAATTAACAAATTGAATTTCGTTTTTCCAGAAATGTATGCAGAGAATTCGGAATTCATATAGGAAGATTAACATTATTCTTTCTTATCGTGAGTTCTGGAATGTACATTGCGAGCGCTGCATTCTTACCGTCTTCTTTTTCAATGTACGTATACGAGATAATGTTTAAGCAAAACGAAATGTCAATTACTTCTATAGTTCTCCTTGTTTTTCTACATAGGTATTTAAGTACCGTCGCTACAGCAGCTTGGTATGGTCGTCAATACGAATTAGCGATTTTTGCCACTGCTATATCTGCGTTATTGGGATGGCCATTTGCAGCATTACTTGGGTATTATTTACACATATAGATGTATTAGGTTGGAAAGAAAATCCTTGCGGTTTTTAACTATTCAATTCAAATGCGCATATCTCAGCTCAAACAAAACTTTATCAATCAAAATAAAGACCATCGCAATCAATGCAATTTTACCAACGAGAAACAATTTTGGTTATTCCGGTTGAATAAAATTCTGGAGTCCTGGAGGCGACAAACTCGTTGAATGCCGTTTCACCATCTTTCTGGGATTTGAAGCATTTCTCGTCGGCCGGGCGTTGTCGTGGAGAAGGATAGGACCGTTTCTCTTGACCAGTGCCGGATGCAAACGTTGAAGTTTTTCGTGCATTTCGTCGATTTGGTGGCAGTACTTTTCAGCTGTAATGGTTTCACCAGGATTCAGGAAGCTGTGATGAATCAAACTGGCCACAGACCACCAAACTGTCACCATGACCTTCTTTTGGTGAAACTGTGGCTTTGGCAAGTGTTTGTGGAGCTTCGTCGTGGTCTAGCCGCTGAGCCGATGATTGTCACCGATTGTCGTAAAGAATCCTTTTTTCATCGCACGTTACGATTCATCCGAGATTACCACTTTTTTAAGCACCTCGACTACTTCTTGCGTGATAAATGCTTCAAATCCCAGAGAGATGCTGAAACGGCATTCAACGAGTTTGTCGCCTCGAGGACTCCAGAATTTTATTCAACCAGAATAACAAAACTTGTTTCTCGTTGGCAAAAGTGCATTGATTGCAATGGTCTTTATTTTGATTGATAAAGTTTTGTTTGAGCTGAGATATGTGCATTTGAATTTAATAGTTAAAAACCGCAAGAACTTTATTTCCACCCTGATATATTACTTATGAATACGAAACATAACATATGTAGTTAAGTACATGCGTACTATCTCTTGCAGGATTCCAATCGCTCTGGAAATGTTAATTTGTAAACAAGAGTGGAGTAAATTTTTAAAGTGGGTTATTATATCTGGTGTTGTTATATTGGTACCGATGGTATGGATTGATTCAATGTATTATGGAAAATTAGTAATAGCACCATTAAATATCGTGATGTACAATGTTTTTACTAACCACGGACCGAATCTTTACGGGACGGAACCTCTCAGTTATTACATATACAATGGATTTTTAAATTTCAATTTCATTTTCATTGGTGCACTTTGGGCTCCGTTTGGATTGGTAATATCGATCAAATTTCTAAGAATAAAAGACTCTCGGTATTTATTATAATATTTTAACAAAGTTTTATAGCTTTTAGTATGGTTGCTTGTACCGGCACGTCCAAGGGACAGACAGTGTTTGTCGTATTGGTATTCCCTGGCACCTTTATACTGTTGGTTTTTGGTCTTCTTTTTTCAACCTCATAAGGTGACTTAAATGTAGTATTCGCATACTAAAAAGAGCTACAGTAATATGTGTATGTTTTACCATAATTTAAGTTTGCTTTCAGGAGGAACGATTCTTATTCCCTGTATATCCGATGATTTGTTTGGCTGGGGCAGTAGCTGTGGATGTTGTTCAAAAATTGTACTTTTTTATAAGGACCAAGCTCACCACCTTGCATATCGCTTATCATTACTTACAATACACCATCCATATTACTCTCCTTACTATTTTAATATGTGGCATCCTTGGGATATCAAGATCATTAGCTATATACAAGGGCTATTACGCGCCAATGGAAATAATGATCGAAAGTAACAAATTTGGGTCGGAAGGAGACATTTCAAAAGACATGAATATCAATTTTTGCATTGGCAAGGAATGGCATCGGTTTCCCAGTAGCTTCTTTTTCCCATCGAACAAGTAAGCAATGGTTCAGCATGCATGTTCGACTTGAACTTTAAACTAATTATCTTTACTAAAAAGCAATATTACTTTTAGTTGGAGACTTCAATTTTTGAGGTCCGAATTTAGAGGACAATTACCACAACCCTTTCTAGATCATGAAAATGCAACTAACGTAATTCAACCCAACTTTAACGATATGAACAGAGAAGAACCGTCACGTTATGTAAATATCTGCAGATATTATGTTCGGAAAATATTCAAAGATTCAGCTGAAATAATTATATTCCTTTGTCTATTTTAGTTTAATTTAGAGAAGTGCCATTTTATAGTGGACTCGGATGTTGGATTCGAGACAGTTTTGGAACCGAATTATGATCGCTTGAGTGGCAATTTTACTGTAATAAAATCTTCCAAATTTCTCGATTCTGCGAGGTAATTCTATCGAAATGTAAACTTTATCCTTCAGAGTTTAGAGCACAGTTTATTGATGAGAAATCGCATTTTTTATATTATATTTATCATATTATATTTTTCAGATCACATCAATTCTTCAGAGCATTTTATGTACCTTTCGTATCTCGCATATTTTGTAAGTATGGTTCGTACAATTTGCTGCAGAATTCGAAATTTAAGCTCGCCTCTCAGGCGTCGAAAGAAAAAAATACGAAGTCTTCTTAAACAACGGTTTAAGATTTTTTAAATAATTTTGATGTACAGGGTCTGCGTGTAAGAAAAATCATACCAAAAATAAAAAGAAAAAAGAATGGAGTAATTTGAAGCCATTCAAAATTGATATATGTATATGTCGCGTCATTTTTGTAATTCTATCGAAATTTCTACAACCACTGCTTACGAGAAGAAAACTTTATCTATGAAACTTTACTGAATCAGACTAATGTTCTAATAAACGGTAATTAATATATTCATAAATGTTCTTTGTATGAATATGGCATAGATATATACATATTAAACATTGTAGGGGGCAAAGTATTCGTGTGTCGGTATGACTGCACTCTAATACATATGAATTTTTTTCTAACTACCTGAAAAAATTAATATATACCATGAATACACACAGTAATACATATTTTTGTTAAGAGAAGATATAGTATTTGTTACTAATTTTTTTTTTCATTAAATTTAAACGCTTTTGCATACAATGAAGTACAACTTATTTTACGCTCGACGATATTTTGTACATATGTTAGTAAAAATTAAAGTAGAATGTTTTGAAAGATGTACATATATTATTGCTTTCAATTGTACATATATACTACAACTTATATATTGTGCGGCACTCTAGTTTAAATGTTGTCGTGGTTTTAAGGGAAGATTAAATAATTTTAAGAATGATGCGTATTTGTTTAAATTAGCATTAAAGACTATCAATATACATAGGCTATACTCTATACCAACGTATATGTATTTCATTCTAGTAGCGTTCATATAATAATTTGATGCTGTGCATCATGTTTTGTATTCTTATACAATAAATCAATGTGTGATTTAAAACACTTCGGTAATTTTATTGTGTTATTTATATATCCCAACAAAAACATTCCGTAAACAGGAGCCAAGTTCATATGGCCGTAAAAAGTTGTGAGATCAAACAAAATACGGCCAAGTTCGTTAGCTTAGAAATACCTCTTGCAATACTGGAAAAAGCGTTTGTAAAAATTAGTTTAAAAGAACGCTATTTAATTTTTAAAGAGTTACATGGAGGGCTAAATTATTCAAACCTGGCCGTTACTTTTTAAGTCAATGGCCATAAAAGGTGTTATGTGAAAAATTATGGGAAGTACCCAAAAGGTTTTGATGATCTGTCAGTCAGTCAGTCAGTGACAAATTTAGCGATTTTTGAGGTCCTATATCTCGGAACCTACTAATGTTGGAAGATTAATGTTTTGTCAATATTGAGACATGATAGCATTTAACAAGTGTACGAAATTACATCTCTCTAAAAAACGGCTAAGTTGTTTCGTGTAAAAGATATTTTGCGCCTAGATATTTATGCGGTTTTCAAAATTTTGTGATTTCATAATCACCTTGTATATTAGAAGTAAATATATCGATATTGCTAAAGTTCTAAACATCACGAGGTTCTACAAATTTTCAAAAAGATTAGATACTTATCATTTAGTCCTTACACTTTGTTAGTTAGATGAAAGCAGTTTGTAATCGTTGACTTTTGGCGCCGCACACAACGAATGGCGCCTCCGTCAACATATGTTAATAGCCATTTTTAAATCAACACCGTAAGTTTCCAGGGAACAAGTGTTTAAATTCATGTATATATGTGATGTGTGCTCTCAAAGAAAAGATTTCTTCTGACGTATGTGTGCGATACCGACGGCAGGATGTTTGATTACTGATAAAACTGTTGTTCGTCGTGATGTATTTAGTTCTTATATTGCTAGCCAGACTGTGAAAGCGTCGAACACAATTAGCGATAGTGTGTCGAAAAGGAATTGATTTAAGATGGAAATGGCAGAAAACGAAGGGAATCGTCATCACCCTAAGCCTATAAAATTGCCAGCTACAGTTGAGGTATTTGCAAATTTGAAAAATGCTCAAAAATTCGCTATTGACATCGGTACGTACTTTGTTGCACACTGTACATTATAGTGTATTTATACTACTGGTATATTGTATACGTCTACGTTATAACATTAACTCATTTGTGCCAATTTGAATCCTTCGATAGAAGGACTTGCAAATTCTCGTTAGAAATCAAATCTGCACTGTGTTGCTCTGTATACACATAATTTCTTTATGTTTCTAAGTGTTATCCAATGTATTTTGTTCAATTATAGGCTTATCACTGACGAAAATAGCTTATTATTCAACAGTGAGCTATCGTAAAGCACTTTACGAGGATGTGGGTTTAGGGAATACTGGAGAACGAGCGTACAAAGTATACGAAGGAAACAGACTCCATTTTGTTAAGTTTGAAACCCAACATATCGAGAACTGTTTAGACTTTGTAAAAGAAAATTTAGTTAACGTCGAGAGATTTCATGGGAAAAGTATTAAAGTAACTGGCGGAGGAGCATATAAATATACTCCTTTGTTGCAAGAAAAATTAGGCTTGATGTAAGCTACTTTGTTATAACGTCAGTTTTATCAACTTGTAATGAATGTTAATTAATAGATAAAAGTAATTAACGTGTTCCTCTAGTGTCGATAAGGAAGATGAAATAACATGTCTGATCAAAGGCAGCAATTTTTTGCTGAAAAACATACCGTGCGAAGCATTCGAATTCGAAAGGCATGGATCTCCTGAATATAAATTTCAAAAGGCTGATCCTAACATATTTCCATATATGTTAGTTAATATTGGAAGTGGTGTCAGTATTATGAAAGTGAGTATGAACATGCTGAAACGCTTACAAAGAATCCCTTTCTACAAAATTCTAACGTTTGTATTCAATTTTCTTAGGTGGAGTCTGATAAAGTATTCGAAAGGGTTGGTGGCACAGCTACCGGAGGAGGCACTTTTTGGGGTCTAGGTTCGTTACTCACTAAGAGAAAGGTATTTGCATCAGTGTTTCAGTATGTAGAATGCTTATGAATTTTTTATGTCTCACATTGTGAGAAATATAAATATTTATTCACCACATTGCTTTACCAACCTACAGTTTAGTATACAGGCTGTTTCGTTTATCTGTAAACAGAAATAGTATCTCGTGACACACTGAAGTTATTAGGTATGGGAATAAGTTTCCACCCTTTTGGAGATGTCGTTGTACTTAAGTACCGATCGCGTATTTGATGGAACGTAGTACATGCTTTTGAAAGGTCTATGTCTAAGCTTCAAAACGCAGTTAGTGGCAATTGTTTCGAGCGTGAACAGCCGTCAATTTTTCGCGTGAAGAATGTCGACTTTTGTTGCAAGTAAGCAGCATTTGCGGGAAGTCATGTTGCATTATTTTGTTTTAAAGAAAGGTCTTATATATTTATTATATATTTACGGGGACGCGATGCTCCACCAAATACAAGATTTCGACGTGAGGGCAAAGATTGCGATGGTGTGCCAAAAAATTCGAAGATACAGATTTCCCAGCATTACTTCATGGAAATCCACGTCAAACACTTGCAGAACTGTCAATTGAATTAAACGTCGGTCGATCTACTGTTGGAAAACGTTTTCACGCTATGGGAATTGTTTATACGCTTCTTTTCAACAAAAAGGAGCGGAAACTTATTCCCATATCCAATACAAAAAAAATTTGCTGAGAAAGTGCAATACTAGAGAGAGAGATAGAGAGAGAGAGAGTCGGTGTTTCTATGTTTTATACTACCTGTTTGTTTGAATAAATTAACAATTGTTTGCATCGTTAGCACTATTGGCTTTCATCGAGAAGGATGTCATCCGTGAAATTTCTGAGCCACTTCTATGTAGGATAAATATCCATCGCCATGCAGACAAACTAATTTGGCTTTCTCCTGAACTGTTAAGGCCATGTTCTGAGATTAAATAACTTCGAAAGCACCAAACAGAACTCAACGAAATTATTACAGTCTCTACTATTGCACTTTCTCAACTAAAATAAATGAGACTCGAGACAAATAAGGCAACTCTTCAAAACAAACGACAAGAAGGTCGATCTTCGGTTACGGCGTCTAGCATTAGCTATTAGCTATTAAGCCGGTAACCAGATACTACCAATGCCTATTGAAGAAGTTACAAATTTATAAAATAATTTCTAATATTTTGTAACAGTAAATAACATAATGTGATATGTTGTTGAAATTCGTCTCGAAAAATGCTATCGTGCTTATGACAAAGAGAGTCCTGAAAGAAATTACGCTATATGATTATTCCCTTCGTGCCAAACAATTTTTGTAAATAAATTTTTTATCGTAACTTTGGTGCGTCACGAGATATTTCCGTTTTTAGATAAGCGAAACACCCTGTACACTGTACATCAATGTTTTTGTATACTATCCATGCAATATTGCTTATGTTGTTCCTTCTACTATGAAAGATGTTATGTATATCTGAAATTTTGCACTTACACAAACATCACTGAGACAAATGTACACATTTAAACAGTGATTTTAAAAATACCCTGCTAGGGCTTTGATGAATTGCTGCAACTTGCAGAACGAGGAGATCATCGTAACGTTGATATGTTAGTGAAAGATATTTACGGAGGTGATTATTCTTCTCAAGGTTTGTCTGGGGAGCTTATTGCGTCTTCATTTGGCAAAGCAACATCTTGCAATAACGATGGTAAGAAACTGAGAATGGTCACAGATCATGAAATAAGAAAGATTAATAAATTAAAGAATAATTTGTTTTTTTATTACCTTTCAGGACGATTGAAATTTTCTGAAGCAGATCTTGTCAGAAGTCTTTTATTCACGATAAGCAATGATATCGGACAAATAGCTAGTTTGTATGCAACTGTGCATAAAATGGACAAGATTTACTTTGGAGGCTACTTTCTGCGTAATCACCCTCTATCGATGCATACTATTTCATATTCCATCAAATACTGGTCGAATGTAAGTGACTTGTAGGGGTGTGCGGGTACCCGAAATTTCGGGTTCGGGTCGGGATCCCGAAAGTTTATAAAGTTCGGTACCCGTGATTTTGGGTACCCGAAATGGCAGTCGGGTCAGGTCGGGTCGAGTCGAGGTCCCGAAAGTTTGCAATATTCGGATACTCAAAGTTAAAGTTGGGGCAAGTCTGTGATTAAAGTAACGATTAATAACTCTGTGTATATTGACCCTTTGCACTCATTTTTCGCTGATAATGCGATATTTGAAATATGAAGTTTAAAACCACTGTCGCTGCTACGGCGACACGACTGTTTTGCTTACTAATGTAGTGTTGGGGTTGTTGGTGTACTATATGAATCACTAGGTTGGAGTGCTAAGGGTTAAGATGCCCAATCATCGGTTGTAATAATATTTCGATTTGTACTAAACGCTGATTTGATCGCAGACTTGCCCCAACTTTAACTTCGGGTACCCGAATATTGCAAACTTTTGGGATTCCGATTCGACCCGACCCGATCATTGTCCGACTTGACCCGAGGCTCGGGTACCCGCACACTCCTAGTGACTTGTCTTTTCTTTTTCAATAACTTAATACAATCGGTACATGGTCTGATAATTGATATTGTTATTTCCAATTTAGGGAAAAGTAAAACCACTTTTTTTGCGCCACGAGGGCTATCTGGGTGCGATCGGGGCATTTTTATACGGCGCTGAACAGTCGGATGAACATAGCTGGTTAGAAAATTATGCAGGTTCTTCAGGATTCAAGGATTCGGTATTGACCAATCTTGGCATCACGGTTGATCAATTGGAGATCGATCAAGCAGAAAATGCTGTCACGTTTTGTCCATTTTTAAAAGATCCTGCAACTTACAATCCTGACACAACGGATCTCGCAGAAGACAAAGAAGCCAGGTAAATCATAAGATTTTATTAGAAAGTAGTAGTATTTATTTATTTCGGCCTCGCGGCCAAGAAATTGAACTTGGTTTACAATCCTTATATCACCCGTCCTTCCATCTATCCCCATCCATTCATTCATCCATCCATCCATATCCCATGTCATATCCTGTACAAATTAATGGTTGCAGAGATTACTGGCTCCAGTGCTTTGAGGAATCAGTGGACAAATTTGTGGCAAGAGCTATTCACAGTCAACCTCATAGCCCGACTGCGAAAGATAGAGCAACAAAACTTAAGGAGAAATATGTTAATAGACTGCATTATCTACACTCGCAACCATTGTAAGCTTTGGGTGTTAATTACAATGTAATATTTTGTAATGTAATGTTTTACAATACAATACTAACTTTAATTATATTGCAGTGCATATGGAACGCTCACTGTAAGAGTATTGTTGGATACTATTGAACATTGTATGAAGGAATTCGACTTCCCTGATCCCTATTTGCATGTAAGTTACTTCAAAGTTGAAACTTGCTATCAAATCGTGTCAAATATCGTACCTAATTACCCAATGGAAATATTTCAAATATACAGCAAAAGAAGAAAGAAAACGAAGAAGCTTTGAAGCATTTGAAAGAACGGTTAGCTGTTCTGGATACATTAGAGGGAGCGGAAATGATAAAAGCTTTAATATTAGGCGTCCTGAGCGGTAATATGTTTGATTGGGGTGCAAAAGCTGTTGCTACTTTGATGGAAACAACAGATTTTGGTTTCGCTGAGGCCGAAGCAAAAATACCAGGTATTCACGCGGTCAATATTTAATAAAATATTCAGCTGGTCATATTAAGATTGATAATTCAGTTGTTTAAACATAGGTAGGCCTTGGTTGCGAGACGATCTGGACGATTGGATAGAAAGATTACAAGAAGGGCCGCCTCATAAATGCGCAGCCATTTTTGTTGATAACAGCGGAGTTGACATAGTGTTAGGAATTTTACCATTTGCGCGGGACTTGTTAAAACGTAATACAAAAGTAAGTGATAACAGGTGATATTTATCGACCCGATGCGATGCTGTGACAAATGTATACAATTGAAATTGCTTCAGGTTATATTGTGCGCTAATTCAATGCCAGCGTTGAACGATGTAACATATCCAGAACTGGTTGTGACGTTGCGAGATGCAGCAAAAATATGTAAAGTGATTAGACACGCTCTGAAAGAGAACCGATTGATCCCCATGGAAACGGCCCAGGCAGGGCCTTGTCTTGATTTGAGGTAAGTATTACAGGGTCTTCCTGCATGATTGGTTTCGGATATATTTAGTATTTACTATACTATGGAAATCAATTCGAAAGACATTACAGTAAAGTCCCATTCTAAGTCCAACGAAGGTGACCATTCTAATTGTAAGACAGTTTGCCTACCCCTTCCACTGGGGGGCATACCCCGCGAGGGGGCCTGTTTAATATGCCGCGTAATCCGATACCAGGTCGGGTACAAAACTTCTTTATTTTTCATTATTTTTTATGGGACTCTTTGACCAACATATTCGTAGCATTTTTCGAATGAAGATTATACCAAATATGACATAATTTCAAGAAAGAACTAGAACAGCGTATGGGAAATTCTTAGAACTGTGTCGGCGCGTCGCGACTCTCCGCGTCTCTTTCTTTCCCATACGCTGTTCTTGTTTGCATCGAAACCTTCCATCGTTCATTACACAAGTAAATATAATTGAAATTTTATCGTATTAGGTACCATCTTCATTAGAAAAATACCATGAATATGTTGGTCAGTCCCATAAAAATATAATGAAAAATAAAGAAGTTTTGTTATTGGATTAGTTATGTTTACACTTTTCGGCGACCGAAGCATCTCGAGCTTCGCTGTCCTTCTCTACGTTCGGCGCGTCGACGCGGCCACAAAAAAATAGTATCCGGCCCCGATCTATGTCACAACACAGAACCGAGAATTGACTTACATTGGGACTTTACTGTATTTCGAGACAAACTGTAAAATCAAAATCAATAAAATTTTACGAATTTGCCTATAACACTCGCTACATTCGAAGAAAATGCAAGAGAAAAGGAGTTTAGTTTCTTTGAAACCGTCAAAATGGGGAGACCCTCTGAAAAAGATTTAATGTTCATAAAATTCCGATATTAATGACGATAAATTATTTAATACTCAATAGCCGCCTGAATCTAGATCTGTGCCTAGCGATGGTTAAACATAACGTTGATCTTATTGTAATCGAGGGAATGGGCAGAACACTTCATACCAATCTTTACGCAAACCTGACTTGCGAATGTTTGAAGCTAGCAGTTATTAAGAATCAGTGGCTGGCGCTTCGTTTAGGCGGAGACATGTATTCGGTAATATGTAAATACGAACGACCACCACCGAAAACGACCATTTACGACATTGACATGGGAGAAAAGTGTCCATCGGAGTGCACAGACACAACAGTGCCAGTTTGTACATGCGAGGACGATGCTCGAGCCAGGAGAATGTAACTACAGACAATAACATTCGAACACTGACCTATTTAAAATTTTATTTGAATCGTAGGGACTGTGAAAACTAGTGTGCTAGAGCAGCGCTTGGATTTACTTACTCGCGACCCGGTCGCGCGTCTCGCTCCCCTTAGCGGCCCTAGTTCTCCTCGGCGCCACCAGTGTCGCCAGTTGAGCTCCAAACGGAGCTCACATATTCTCCTCCTTTCCCCTTCCACTATCCCATTCCAGCGTCCAACGTCCCCCACTAACCAGGAGACCTCGTGTATCGAGAACGCCGGATTGCAACGAGTTTTTGTGTGGATATAGCTTACGCACCCTCATGAACTATGCAATTGGTTTTAGCCACCAACGCGAACCCGTTCTCGAGAAAATCGATTTTGAAATGCGACATGTGCGTTATATTATATTCCATGAGTAAAAACCCCTTATTATAGCGGTCAGTGGCCGAGCGAATAGTGGAAGGGGGTAAGGAGGAGAGTACATGAGCTCCGTTTGGAGCTCATTCTGGCATCACTGGCCCGTGCCATAGACTGGACTGGTCATCAGAGAGGGGGTACTTGATTGCCCTCGATTTTCTCAGACTGGAGACACTGGGCGCCACGGATAGCGAGTAGCCTTCGAAACTCGGCCGTCGCGAGTAAGTAAATCCGAGCGTTGTGCTAAAGTATTGATCTACATTTAAGTATGTATATAAAATACTTACGAATACTTTTTATAACATTTATGGTTATTTGTTTTTGCAAAGCTTACGATTAATAATGCGGGAAACTTGGTTAATTGCATCACGTATTTTGTTCGGGGATGAGTTTGCGTAGTAAAAAATTATTGGAAAGTTTTTCACGGGCACGGAACATTGGACCTTTTAATACGATGAAGTTAACCAAGTTTCGAGAATTCACTTACTTGTTATTTGACCACGAGGGCCTTAGCGTTGACAAAAAGACTACGGATAAGTAGGGATTAATGCCTACCCAATGATAAACTTATTTTTTCTGTGATTTAAAAGAAAAAATTATCATAGATTAGTAATAAAGTAATGACGACCAATTGTAACGATTATGAATATGTATGCGAAGTACCTGTTTCGTGCACGTCGGATGCCTCGTACGCGTCTACATGTGCTACGTAATACTGTGCAGTACATCTTCTGTGATAATACAACATTCAAGGAAGAAATCACACGTTCGTGTGAAATCAAATTCGAGGCAACGTAATGGAGCAATACGTACTTATAAATTGAAATTACTTTAAGAGACATAAAGCATTCCCATTGCGGGAAGATTTTTTTACGAGAATACACTTGCGTTAGACTGGACATCATAAAAAAAGAGTTTATTATCTATATATATGTATACATATACATACACATACACATGCCAACTCTTCTTTTCTCATATTAATCAGATTTTTAAGAAATTGTTTTTATAGATAGTCGAAAAGATAATTGAGAACTGGAGAAAGTTGTTCAATTCGTCCTGATAATCCCGAGTTCTAAAGACATTAAATTACCGATTGTGTTAACGCTGTTTGCGCCGGAAATACATACATAAGTATCGTAATTGCACGAGATCGATTGTCACGTTAACAGAGACATTGATAAAAATTGAAAAGAACAGAGTCTGAACCAGAGAGAAGTTAATGGTTTGTTAATACTCGATTTAGATAGACGTCTATGTGATAAAATTGTTTGTAACGTGTAAATAAAAGCCTCCCTCTTTCTAATCACAAGTGTAGGATATTTAATATAAATCAAACAAACCCTGCAGAGCCTATACCATAAAATTAGAATAATAGAAACCCGTCGAGATCGAACAAGAATGCAGTACATCTACAGACATGAGCAGATGCATCGAGTTTCTGTACTATGTTTCTAGTCTTCGATTTTATACGAATGTACTTACGACTGTTTCGTGTAAACAGAGTGGTCATATATTTTTTAAAAAATAAACATAGTACAAGACACATTCGTTCCTTTCAACATGTCCAACCGCTTTGCTAGACCAGGGCCACGCTTCGATTGTGCCCAAATTTTCTTGCGCAGGCGCGAGAAAACAGTAACGTATCTACTATTGGGTGGCAGAGCGGCCAGAGCCCTGAGGCAGTTATATTAGCGGGAATGTACCGAAATAATTTTACCGGACAAAAAGACTCCAGGACGTGTCCTACGAGTTGCAAAATATACACAAATACACTTGTTATACATTCATTTATCAGAATCTTAAGGAACCCCATTTTATCGGGAAGCTTACGTTACTGAGGCTGAAATCGCCGCGCATGCGCGAGAAAATTTGGGCACAATCGAAGCACTGGGGCCACGGTGCATTATACAGGTGTGCCGACTTAGCATCTCTGTAACGTTGACGTTTTGTGATAGATGGGTAGTAATTCTCTGGCCGCCGCAAGATGGCGTATGGCTCGTAGGTACCGTACGTGTGCGAATGAGATTATGGGTGCGTTCCGATTCACGCATCATGCGAATAGACTGCATAGAGAACCGTTCCGTTTCATTCAATGCACGCATCAGAGCGCACAGAATTCCCCAAATTCCCACCACTTCTCGCGCATCAACCGTGCATCAGCTACCACAGTTCAGAAGTGAAACGTTTGATGCGTGGTAGTCGATGCATTAGCGGTACATTTCAAAAAAGTAGATGCAAGTAAAGCACATTGTGAAACAAAGCACAATTTGTGAAGAAAGCAACGAAGAATTGACCTTGTTGCTTGACAAGGAAAGTGCTGTGACGGCTACTCGAGGTATAAAATATATACAATCAATATATTTTTTACACATAACATGTAATTATAAATAAATTAATCCCAAATCAAAATTTACAAAAATATAGTATCACTCAAATCACTACAATTGTTCAATTCTTCTTTTTCAATGCTTTTATTTAACAAAAATAACGTTAATGCAGATAGCGTTTTGTCACCCATGTAACCAGCATTTTTGCTGTTTGATTCGCAACAAATGCATGGAAAAGTGTTCCGTTTTCAAGCGCGCATCATGCGCATTAATGAAACGGAACGATATCAATGCGCGCATCACATTGAATGCGATCCGTGCGCCTAATGCGTGAAACGGAACGCACCGTATGTGTATTCAGCAGCGCGCCCGCAATCCCTGCGATTGTACCACCAATCCCCATTACATACCGCCGTACCTGGGACACTAGCGAACTCTAGCGGCCATCAGAGAATTACTACCCATCTATCACAGTTTTCTGAGGGAAGTCGGCACACCTGTATAATGCACCGTGACCAGGGCGCAATAAAGCTCTCAGAGTCGTTGACGGGATAACAAACGAGAGTCTTCTTCATTTATGTGTCCTGGATCTTTAGAAATGGCGCGACAGCCTCTAAAATGAGATTCAACATCAGTGTAAACACTTGTCGAGAGCGTGTCCATAAGCTCTAGGATTGCGTTCTCGCAAATCGCGAAGATTCAAGCGTCCAGATAATATGGAAATCCAGGCCAGCTGCGTTCAATTTACAATCGTTTCACCGGTGTGTACCCGTTGCGAACCGACCAGGAGAGAGAAGCAATCTCTTGAGCTGGAAAGGTGGAAAGGATCGGGAAGAGGAGGTCGGAGTCGCAGAAAATAGAAGAGAGAAGGTGTCGGTTAGTGAACCAGTGCCGGGGTGAGAAAAAAACGAGGAGGAGACGAAGAACCGAAGAAAAGGAGAGAGGAATGGCTTGGGTTCTATGCATGCTGGACACGCTCCACGTCCATTTCTTTCAGCCACGTCCCACGCAACGTCCGAGTGTTCGGCTTTATTAAATTCCCGTTCTTTGATATTGTCCAGCCGTCTAACTTCAAGCTGGTTCACGATCCACTTCGAGACCGTTCTAAACCGTCGCGTCGTTCCGATTGTTTTTCCACCCTCTCGCGATCGATGCACCCCTCGAATAACATTTCGTCATGTTCGATCCGGTTTTGCGACTCGACAACCTTTTCGTGTCGTCGACAAGGAAAACTTAACGGAAAACCGATGGACAATCAGATCTTAAAGAGACGAGGTTGTAGATTGACAATGAGATTAACGTCGGCGTAAACTGTAAACTCGCAGTAAAAATGTTTGCGTGTATAAATCTCCAGCTCTCACTTCATTTTGCTGGCATTCTCCGTAAATGACACGCATATCGGTTTGTTTCGATGAGACTACTCCTACCATTCTTATTATCGATGTTCTGCGATGTCGTCCACAAGTGTCTATTTGTCATTGCCAGGTTTAGTAAATACGTTGCTGTAAGATATCGTCAACGCTCTCACCCTACACGCCGTACAATTGAATACATTTGTACAATAAATTGTTAGAGTATGTGATTCAATGAGTGCCGAAGTGATAGGAAATACTACTCAATCCGTGATAAGAAGATTGCAGCATTGTATTGATACCAATAGCACACCTTCTGGAAATGCAAGTTTATTCCGCATTTTTTGTCATAAATGAACTTTGCTGGGCCTGCAGGCCGGGACGGGCCGGGCCGGGATTCAGCCTGTTTTTGAGAGGGCAGCACGGTCACACTAATGTGGCCAATCAGGCCGATGCCAGCGTACAGAACACAAGGTGGGTCGCATGAATGTGGCAGATGTCGTTAAAGTAAAAAAAATAAGGCTTTGAGGGCGATTGCTTCCTAGATTGATCTTTTATCTGGCGTTTTTGACTACTGACAAAACCCCGTGTTTGTATTATCACGAAACGAGAACGCGAATCTCGCATCCTTGCAAATGGGCAGAATATCGGGCCGGCCTGTAGGCCCTGGGCTCGAGCCCCTATATATTTACCTTTATGTATTTAAATCTCATTGGGAAAAAATACCGCAGTGAAACGTACACCCGCAGTTATAGGTACGTTTACTCCATAAACAGGTACAACTTTAAACTTTATGGGAAAGGATATGTCCAGCGTGGCCAAGTGAGACCCGATATGATGCGCGAAGCACCACCACTGTCAAATGCGAATAGTAGGACCGTGGGTAGTGTTCCATCTGGCCCAGTGCAGTGGAGAGATGGGTCAGCTAGGCCTTGGGCGGTGGGGTTTTAGTGGGTATGGGGGGGGGGGGTCCCGTTTCTCCCCAACTTTCACCTTAGGGAAGGCCGAGTCCTACATTATCCCCTATCTTCCATCTTTGGGGGTTCTACGTAACGATGTTTCCCCACAGCCCTAAAAAAAGAAGGTACAACTTTAAACTGAAAAACCGCGTCATCTCGGAAAGTCGAAAATGTAACACAGACCCTTATTTGAGATTCAAATTCAGTTAGCCGATCCGCGAAATCCCGTGAAAGGTATAGAACAAGTTTTTCCGTTTCACTGTGCCGTGTCGGGCTTGTCGATTCATTATCAAGGTAACCGTGGCGATAATTACATTGGAACAACGGGAGCAAGTCCGAGTTTCCGAGGAAATTTCGAAATTCCGGTAATAGTTTAATGGCCGGAGGAAAATTACCGGGCGCTGGACGATATTTTATTTCCCGTTGGATATTAGCCCGCTTAGTATGTAGCTGCTGTTTACGAAGTTCGTTCGTTCGTTCCCAGGGGTAAATTCGATCGGCCAACCTAACTATCGGCCCTCGGGGCGCGAGGATATTTGATCGTCCCCGTATTTAGAAGTCTCCGGTTTGAGTTGCGCTTTTAGCAATCGCTCGCGTTCGTGCCACACGATATTTATTGATTTTTTTCTTCTTTAAACCGTGCCGGGTTCCTCGGATGAATTTATTTTTGCGCTTGGAACTCACGACTCGCGTCCGCTTCCACGTTTCTTGTCGTTGGTTTTGTAAACATATCGGCAAGATTAAAGGCTCCGAAGTTCCCAAGGGTTTCTTCGCTTCCTCGGTGCAGCACAGAAATATCGAGAAGGTCGTGAGCGCGCGGTACCAAAAACCGCGAGGAAGATTGATTTTCCGCTCTCTGCGGATAACTGAGACCATCGAACTTCCAGCGAAAAAAGAAACTAGCCGAACGAAAGATTTCAACGGTTACGTCGGATTACGCCGCAAAAGGTATTAATTCGTCAGAGGCTCGCGCGCGCGCGCTCGCTCTCTTCTGCCCCCGTCCTTTTCTCAAGTTCAGATGCGTCTCCTCAATTGAGGACACGGTTCTTTAAAGCTTATTACTATTCCCGCGTTCAGTCTCGTTCATCGTCGCACTCTTTGCTACGCGTAACGAGACCGGTAACAAGATACTCGGTGGTAATCACCTGAAGAATCGTCAGCCGTGCCTAATTCGGCCGTTTAAATTACAGAAAACGAAACGTGCGTTACCGACGGGATACGTACCAATCAGCGGCACTGGGTTAATTGATAGTAATTGGTGACTCAAGCCACTATGACAGCGGCGAGCTCCTTTTTTTCCGCGTCGAGAGGATCGTTCCTCGTATAATTCTCTCCCGGCTGGCCAAGGCCATCATTAATTCTCCCAAAGGAGATCGGTTCACTGCCGAGCAGAGTCGCCGGATTAAGACTTGTGCGTCCCCACTTTACTTTCCCCTTCTACGACGCTATTCCCAACGTTTCCGTCACGGCCCGGTCACGTGATGCGTGTTCCGTTAGGGTGGACCTAAGCTATACTTGGCGAAAAATTTTTATGGAGATACAAAGCACGACGCTCCCAGAATGGTTCCTTCTGGTGAAAAAAAAATTTGCGCAAAGTTTGAGATCGATCGGAAAAAAGGATCACGTGGCGCATTTAAAATGAAAATTTTGAAATTCATCGTAACTATAAAGTATTATATATCGTTGGATTTGTAATTTTTTTCTAAATAAGAATATGGAAAAATTATATGACGTTCATTAAAAAAAAATAACGATGACCTCGAAATTTCGAAAATTTGATTTAAAAAAAAAAATTTTTTTATGCCATTATATTTACCATATTGAACAGTGCAACATTCTCCATTCTCCACATTTTTTCGTATAACCACAAATAACAGAGATATTTAATTTTGTATTGTACTATAATATGTGAATTCTACAGAATAGTAATAAGGAACTATTTCTTATATTCTAATGTAAGACTATCCGCTTGTAGGATGGGAAGGACAGAGCGGGTCACCAAATCATACGCAAATCGACGGTGAAGCCGCTCGCCAAGAATGTGTTTTATTAAATGAACAGACAAACAATACAAAAGCTAGAGAGAGAATCCAAATTTGACAACAGTCACTGGAAGAGCTATGTTGCATCACATTCGCGATCACGGGAAGAGTGGGTCCTCAGGCCCGAAGTGGCTGTAAGGACCCGCGCTGTCAGCGTATTTTATGACGCTACCCTTCTGGGATCTTCCTGAGAGGGAGGTAGCTGTGTGGTCCGCCTGTGCTGCGGACCCTCGACGTTCGATTTTTCTTACACTAAAGAACTCTATTTTATATTTACACGTTTTTCGCTATTGTAGTTTTTGTTGCGTCAGAATATTGCTGGCGGTAATCTTTTACCATTTGCAGTACCAACTGCTTTTCTTCCTCATTGCGAGCTAAAATTTGATTGTAATCCTGTATTAGCTTAACGGCTCTTTCTGCCGAATCATTGACCACAGGTAAAGCCTTAACTATATCTAAACCTAGTTTGTAGGATTCTTCATCTTGCCAAACTATTGGATCTTTTTTTAAAAATTCTGTCAATATATTAAATCTACTACAAAATTTTCGACTTTCGTCTGATATAAAACCTGAAATGTCCTCTTGCATGTGATCGGCCACATTAGTTGGTAAAATGACAAATTTTTTATAATAATCGCCGCTACTAAAAATCACTAATTGATCAAGAAACTCTTGTTCCTGTTGATCTTGTATCTGGGATCGTCGTTTACAACTCTTTTGTAAGACCTTCCACTTGTGGTATAATGACTCCAATTCTTCGACGCAGCGACTGTTTAACTGAACTGGAATTCTGGCCTTTCCCCACAACACTTCCACTTCTTTAACAACAAGGTGTGCACTAGACCGAAGGTTCAATTTCACTTTCCGCAAATTATAAAATAGCACTCCTAAAACTTGTCGCTTCGATGACAACTTAGCGTCAATTATCTGATTTTCATCATGTTCTAGTAAGAACAGTTTTTCGCGACTTGTAGAAGTGTCCCGAGGACCAACGGTATTTTACATGGAATTTTCCATGCATGTCATAACAATATGAGAATACAGGAATGAATGGGGACAAGTAGGCGATGGAAGAGCGCCAAATTCAAATTCAATACGCGCTGAACGTTGTGATGTGAAGCATGACAAGCATGACTACAATACTATCATCTTCGTACGAGACTGTATAATATAATCTTGATCAAACAATTTAACGCATAGAGACAAAGTCGGTCTATAATGTACAGATATAAAATGTAATGTGACCGTGTAACTTAAAAATTTACCTATGTACCATATGTAGATTGCATCACCACGTTCGCCTCCCAAGTTAGCTGAAGGACGTTTTAGAGGTCGACTTCCTCTCCGTCTTTCGTTTCTACCCTCCGTACTTATAAGTCCAGTATATGCACCGTCCTTTAGGCCTTTAGGATCCGGCCTACTGTGCGACAGGGCCGCTAATTTGGCACCTCTGCGCTAAATCGTCGAAAATTATTAGGACCTTGAATAAGTTCTCGCTGTTTCTTCAAAGATGGCAGTAGCAGTACCCCGTTCGTGAAATTTCGAATGGTAACACACATGCAAGGCAGTAGTGTATCTAACCTTAAATTTCAGTGTATGGTAGTTCACTTTAGCGTAAACAAAGTAATTTTTTTCTTAGTTCTGAAAATGTCTACTTTTGTGCCAAATAAAGTGTATTTGCGGGGAATTTTATTGCACTACTTTATTCAAAAGAAATCTGCAGCTGAAGCACATAGAATTCTTGTTGAGACTTATGGTGACAATGCTTTGTCGGATACGACATGCAGAGACTGGTTTCGACGCTTCAAAAATAATGATTTTGAACTTGAGGATAAAGAACGTTCTGGCGCACCGAAAAAATTTGAAGACGAAAAGTTGGAGGAATTACCCGATCAAGACCGATGTCAGACGCTAGCAGAACTTGGAAAAACATTACAAGTAGATGAGTCAACTGTTTCAAAACGTTTAAAAGTTTTAGGAATGATCCAGAAGCAAGGACATTGGGTACCGTATGAATTGAAGCCGGGAGACGTCGAACGGCGTTTTCTCACGTGTGAACTACTGCTTCAACGGCAGAAAAGAAAAGGTTTTTTGCACCGCATCGTGACTGGCGATGAAAAGTGGATACACTCTACGATAATCCAAAGCGTAGAAATTCGTGGGGTAAGCCCGGCCATGCATCAACATCGTCTGCAAAACCAAATATCCATGGTTCGAAGCTTCTTCTCTGTATTTGGTGGGATCAGCAGGGTGTAATTTATAATGAGCTGCTCAAACCGAATGAGACTATCACGGGGGAGCGCCATCGACTTCAATTGATGCGTTTAAGTCGAGCCTTAAAAGAAAAACGGCCGCTATACGAGCAGAGACACGACAAAGTGATTTTGCTACATGACAACGCTCGGCCTAATGTTGCAAAACCAGTGAAAACCTACCTGGAAACGCTTCAATGGGAAGTTCTACCCCACCCGCCGTATTCACCTGACATAGCCCCTTCTGATTTTCACCTATTCCGTTCGATGGCACATGGCCTAGCTGACCAGCGCTTTCATTCTTATGAAGAAGCTAAAACATGGATCGATTCTTGGATAGCCTCAAAAGACATGTCGTTTTTCCGACGCGGAATTCATATACTACCAGAAAGATGGGAGAAAGTGATCGCTAGTGATGGGCAATACTTTGAATGAAATGTTTTTGTTCCTTATAATTTAAATAAAGCTTTTATTTTGTAAAAGAAACAGCGAGAACTTATTCAAGCTCCTAATATTTTCGAGAACAAATGAACGATTGCTCGCTGTAGTAGCAGAGGCTTCAAGCGCTAATTGAAACTTGTGTTCGATTGTAGAGAACATTGAAATTTGAATATTTGAAAATGATTATTAGCGAGAACTGCGGCAGATTCCGCATTTAGTGTTCAGCGACTAAAATGTACCAATTACGTGTAACTTTACATAATCGTCCATTGTTACCGGCTCGTGCCTGCAATTTGGATAATTACAGCGACTCGTAATTAACAACTGTAGAAATGAACTTGCAATCCAATCAACAGCCACGTTTCAATTGCCGTTATTAACAGAAAATCAGTTTACGCTTTGACGAACTCTGCTTTTGTTCTTATGTAACAGAGGTGCGCGCATACGTAAATCAAAATGAAACCGAGCGACGCATGGTGGTCGGAATCGCGAATCTAACTGGTCAAAACTATTTAAGCATTATTATTTTAAGACTTAAAACCATAGTAACATAGGTCGTTGGATTCGTCTTGACGTCAGCTACAACAATGTATTATAAAAAATACATATAGAGACATTTATAAAATTAAAGTGACCATAATGTTTTATTAAGAAAAAATGTTTTGTAATTTTTTTCTATCGAGATTTATAGACGACTGAATATCGATTAACATTTTGTTGGGCGAAATTTCCGTTTACGTCCAACCTCAGAATTGGATGAAATTCTGGGTTGGGAAATTACGAAATCAGCAACATCTGTCATTTGGAAAATTTTTAATTTTTGCGCCGCCTCCGAAAAGATTGTAATGTATTTAAGTTTGTGTGTATTCACATAAATTAAATGGAAATTATTTTGTACTTTTTAGTGCATTTCTTCGAAGTCGGTTTAATCTTTTTTCTATCACACCTCGTATATCCCAACTAGCACAGGGATATCCTATGTCCGTCCAGTTCGTTTCGAACATTCAGGACATTCCGAGAACGTCCAGGGAATGTCCACATGTCCTAGTAACGTTCTCTGGATGTCCCAGCGAGGTACCACTTACGTTGTTGGACATCCTGTGTACGTACTGTGGCGACATTCCTAGAACGTCTAAAATCCAAGTCCTAGTGACATTCTTCGAATGTACGGAATGGGACGTAGGACGTTTGGCCATAAACTGGACGTGAAACGTTCGTTCTATGGACGTACGGTGCTACTTGGGATGTTTCTTCAAAATTGGAAGTTATAGAGCCCCGGTGTCTCCGCTACCGTGCCGGGACGAGACAGTGGCTGAAAATCACTCTGCGAACGGGGCAAAATTATTTATCTGCTCGTGGTCGGATGGTGGACGTTGACAAGTAGGAGCCGGTGCAAAACGCTCGAGAGAAATGCCGGAAGGAAGGAGGAAGGACGATTAAGCGAGATCCCCGACACTGCCGGGCCGTTGGAAAAAATTGTCGCTCTCAACAACGACGAGAAGAAAGATAGAAACTCTTCACACGGAGGATATCTCCTCGTCCTTACTCCCTTTTTTTCCCCGGACGTGAACGAAGCTACTTAATCCACTGGCTGGTCCTCGTCGCTGGAAACGCGCGCTCCCCTCGCATTTATGTTTTGGAGATGAGACTACTTAATCCGTGGCGCCGTTGGGTATGCGCGCATTTATCTTAGTAAAACGTTACCATACAGAGTAGTGTCTTCGCGAAGTGACATTTCTATGTGAAGAAGTATGTCGAAGGTTCGTAACGAAATTAGCCCCTCGTATCAAGTTTCCTCTCTGCGAGAATGGAAGTTTCTCTGGTGTTCTCGGTTCCGGATTGAAATGAACAGAACCCGAGGAAAAAGTAACAGCAACCGACGCGCTACCCGAACCTAACTCAAATCCAACGTGTAGTACTCGACAAATATTTAAATTCGATCTGTCCACCACCAAAATGTAATTTGATTCCTATCTAGCGTTCCCACCCGGACCATCCAATTTGTTCCCGCGAACTTTCCTGTCATTCCTCCATCATCCGGAGTACAGTGGGCTGGGAATGGAACACGATCCTCCCCTTAATCTAGTGAGATGTAATTAACTGATGCAACTTCTGCAACAAACACCCCGATATGCGGGCGCGCGAGCGTCGACCATACCGCGCGCTCCGCCGAAAACGTAGACACGTTAATTAATTAACTAAACATCAGCCCGCGACCATCCCTCATTAGCTGTTCTGTTCGCGGAAAAGCGCGAGAAAATTAGTAACATCCACGCCCCGGCTTTACCGCCCTGCTAATTGTACCTCCCTGGCGAACACCTCTTGCGAATAGCATACGTTTCAAGGACAACGCTGGTAATCCGGCTACGCTTATCGTCACGCGGGACATTCTCCGAAGAGAAGTATCGTTGCGCAGGAAAAGGGTAGTTTGTTAACTGCGAAAGCCCCGCGGGCACGGAACGATCGTGTCCTCGAGTTCGTCGCAGCTCCGCGCGAAAAACATCGACGGAACTGGCATCAACAGGTTCAACGGAGAAAGTTCCCAGCAGCAGAGCGATAATTGCGGCCAGAGCCTGGTTCTCGCGAAACGTTTTACAGATCTCGCGAGACGGTTGTTCGCACCTCGACTGGATTCGACCATCGACCATGGAGCCTATGGCCCTTTTTAATTAAACCGTCGACGACGATTCTTCCAGGCGAAACGCAAAATGAACTGTCTCGTCGTTAACCGAGTTGCGTAACGGAGTTGCAAGCAGAGTTGTGTTGCGTTACTATTGAATTACTTCACGAATTATTAGGACCTTGAATAAGTTCTCGCTGTTTCTTTTACAAAATAAAAGCTTTATTTAAATTATAAGGAACAAAAACATTTCATTCAAAGTATTGCCCATCACTAGCGACCACTTTCTCCCATCTTTCTGGTAGTATATGAATTCCGCGTCGGAAAAACGACATGTCTTTTGAGGCTATCCAAGAATCGATCCATGTTTTAGCTTCTTCATAAGAATGAAAGCGCTGGTCAGCTAGGCCATGTGCCATCGAACGGAATAGGTGAAAATCAGAAGGGGCTATGTCAGGTGAATACAGCGGGTGGGGTAGAACTTCCCATTGAAGCGTTTCCAGGTAGGTTTTCACTGATTTTGCAACATGAGGCCGAGCGTTGTCATGTAGCAAAACCACTTTGTCGTGTCTCTGCTCGTATAGCGGCCGTTTTTCTTTTAAGGCTCGACTTAAACGCATCAATTGAAGTCGATAGCGCTCCCCCGTGATAGTCTCATTCGGTTTGAGCAGCTCTTAATAAATTACACCCTGCTGATCCCACCAAATACAGAGAAGAAGCTTCGAACCATGGATATTTGGTTTTGCAGACGATGTTGATGCATGGCCGGGCTTACCCCTCGATTTTCTACGCTTTGGATTATCGTAGTGTATCCACTTTTCATCGCCAGTCACGATGCGGTTCAAAAAAACCTTTTCTTTTCTGCCGTTGAAGCAGTAGTTCATACGTGAGAAAACGCCGTTCGACGTCTCTCGGCTTCAATTCATACGGTACCCAATGTCCTTGCTTCTGGATCATTCCTAAAACTTTTAAACGTTTTGAAACAGTTGACTCATCTACTTGTAATGTTTTTCCAAGTTCTGCTAGCGTCTGACATCGGTCTTGATCGAGTAATTCCTCCAACTTTTCGTCTTCAAATTTTTTCGGTGCGCCAGAACGTTCTTTATCCTCAAGTTCAAAATCATTATTTTTGAAGCGTCGAAACCAGTCTCTGCATGTCGTATCCGACAAAGCATTGTCACCATAAGTCTCAACAAGAATTCTATGTGCTTCAGCTGCAGATTTCTTTTGAATAAAGTAGTGCAATAAAATTCCCCGCAAATACACTTTATTTGGCACAAAAGTAGACATTTTCAGAACTAAGAAAAAATTACTTTGTTTACGCTAAAGTGAACTACCATACACTGAAATTTAAGGTTAGATACACTACTGCCTTGCATGTGTGTTACCATTCGAAATTTCACGGACGGGGTACTGCTACTGCCATCTTTGAAGAAACAGCGAGAACTTATTCAAGGTCCTAATATAATTGCCAGGTAATTCAATTGTATTGTATTCAATTATTTCGTAATTCGAAATTCAGTCGCTTCATTGAATTCAACACTTAAAAAACGAAATAATTATGTATTATTTGAAAGAACTTTTCATCGTCTTTCATGCAGAGTGTTATTAGTTACTTCTGGAGACGTCGAAAACACTGCGTTTTCGTTAGTATTTCTATGAACTTGAAAGCTACACAAGCTTGACTTCTTTATAGCCGCGACAAATCTATAAGACAGTTACTCGCAAACAGTGAAAGCGAAAAGATCATCGATGAAATATACCTGAAAAATATTAATCAACTTGCAATACTTGTGTTCATGCAAAATGCCACGAGGAAAAAAACTAAATGAAACAGAGATTGAAATTATCAATAATTTGCGAAATGAAAATCATTCAGTGGCAAAAATTTCTAAAATTCTTGGAAGAAGCCGTTGTGTAGTTTATAATTATATAAAAAATAGTGAAAACTATGGTAAAAAGTATCCAGGAGGCCGTCTAAAGTTGACAACTGCACAAGACAGACGGAATATTTTATGACATGCATCGAGCTCTACATTAACGGGACGACAAATTGCGGCAGAAACTGGCGTAAAAACAAGTGTCAGGACAGTAGAACGAATAATAAAGGCTTCAAATAATTTTAAAAGGAGTAAAATTTTGAAAAGACCGCCGCTAACTAATCGTCATGAAGAAGCCAGATTAGAGTTTGCGGAACAACGCATGCATTGGTGTAAGAAATGGAGGAAAGTAATCTTTTCCGACGAGAAACGGTTTACTTTACATGGCCCTGATAATCTAAATGATTATTTTCACGATTTAAGAAAAGAGGAATTGACACTGCAAAGACGACAAATGGGTGGAGGAGGAATAATGATTTGGGCGGCTATGGGATATCATGAAAGAAGTGAAATTGAATTTATTCCCACAAAATTAAACAGCAGGAAATACATAGATGTTATTGACAAGCACTTGTCAGAACATGATCAGTCCATAGCCAACCAGAAATACATTTTCCAACAAGACAATGCAGCTGTGCATTCGGCAAAGATAGTACAGGCCTACTTTAAAAATAAGGAAATAGACGTTTTACCATGGCCAGCGAGATCTCCTGACTTAAATATCATTGAAAACCTTTGGGGAATACTAGTCAGGGAGGTTTATTCTACCAGTTTAGTACTGTAGAACAATTGAAAAACTGCGTCGAAATGTTATGGAAGAAGATTAAGCAAAAAACGATTAATAAAACTTGTATAAATCTATTCCAAAGAGAATATTACATGTCATAAAGGATAAAGTTGGCAACACAAAATATTAATAACCGATAAAAATAAGCTGTGCGTGTTAATTTTTTACAAAAACATTACCTGTCTTATAGTTTTGTCGCAGTTAATAAAAGGTACGTTGGTGTTACTTTCAAATTCTTAGAAATACTAACGAAAACACTGCGTTAAACGACGTTTCCGGAAGTAACTAATATCACTCTGTACGAAAGACGATGAAGTTCTGTCATATAACACATAATTATTTCGTTTTAAGTGATGTCTTATAGTATTGTCGCGGACTGTATAAATAGAGTTGCGCTTGCGTTTAATTAGATTAGTCTTATCTTTGTACTATTTAAGCATCTGCTCTCGCCTCTTACATCTTCGTCTTCTGTATCAAGCCGTTAATACAGCTAGCCGTCGCGTCGATCGGCTGACTAATTCCTTTCCGTTTCGCTTCGTACACTCGCGGACTTCGCGATCTTATGACAATCTTGTTCACTCCTTGTTGTATATATTTATTTGTTACAATATATCTTGGTTTTGTTACACTTTCCTATCAGTTCTATCAATCACCCTTGTTCGTTCGTTTCATCCTTATCTCTCTCAGGTTCCTTCGAGACTCATCTTGTCTCACCCGTCTTTAGTTTGCACAGGATTACATTTTAAAAAGGTTAAAAATTTCTGGTTTCCTCGTGTGAAGTTCAGCCGAATTTTGTAATGGTTTATTTGAAATAATGAGTACACACCTTTCATGTCATTGTTTGAGTAATTGATTCCATTGCTATCAATGATATACGTCCTATTTATTCGAACTTTCATTAATACACTCTTCGGTCCTCACTAAAGGCAGGATCTGCTAAGCGCGTCTGGATGTAGCGTTTTGCGATCCATACTAGATTCGTCGTAGAATATTCTAGAATATTCCACGATAGGATAATGCGATGTTGTTTCTTGCCGTAAACGCACCGTCTAGACGCAATGGCTCACGCCTAGACGCAGTTCTGATCAAGTATAAAAGGCGCTGGGATAACAAAACGCTGCGTCCAAACGCGTTTAGGAGATCCCACCTTTAGAGCAATTGTTCAGTCTTCGAACTTCCCGGTAATTGTAAAATTGCGTGTCGACCGCTCATCTCCATAATATTTGGGCTATTGTCTTCGATACAGCGGACTACGACTCATTTTCTATCGAGATATATCGTATGAAACCCACGCGCTTATCGCTTCTGCGTAATTCTTGTTATACCAATCCACGTGGATTCCTCGAGGTCCGGCTTCGGCATTTTTCGAACGTACGTTTATAACACACCATTCGTGTTACGGAGTGTTCAACCACCAGTGCGAGACAATAAATTCAATCTGGTTTGTTCGACAGTTAATCGAAAACGTGCTCAGTTCTTTTGTGCTCGTCGCTCAGTGTATATCCTCGTCAGGATAGTCCTAGTCATCCTCCTGAAATTCTCTGCATAAACAGCAATGTATACTCTTTTCTAAGAAACTCGTATAGTAGAAACGCGAGATTCATCAGTCTCCGACGGCCTCTGGGCGTTATCATGGATTTACTCGGCGAAAAATTGAAAGTGGGAAACAGAAGCGTTTACCACATGGACAAAGTTCGCGCGCTTAATGTTCCCCGAACGGAATGGTTTATAGCGATCGCGATCGCGTCCCGACCGAAGATTTACGCCCGGCACTGGTTTTCTTTGCATTTCCACGGGCGGGGATTAACGATGTCGTTAAAACGACCGGGAATTGCCCGTTCTTGGCAGCCGGCGAAGTTTTAATTCTCCGCTGGAGAGAGCTATCGACGACCGATCGAACAATAAAAGCGAAATGAATGATAAACGCGGTCGGCGCGGCGCTGCCATGCCGCCTCGTCCTCCTGTCGACACAGATTTCACGCGCGATAATTTGATTGCTTTCGTGTTGCCGCGAGTTCGTGTACCTACCGTGTTCGTTGGTTTCCGTTCGTACGCGTAAATTGAACCGAGAAGAGAGGAATATAATCGCTTGTAAATACTCTGTCACGGATATTTCCTCCTATTCTTTTCGTTCTGGTGTTACACCCCGCATAAACCAGCGAATTAATCGAAAAATACGATAAATTAATTCGAAATAACCCAACCATTGAAATCATGCTGGGATTGGTTCCATCCCACTTGCAACCAGAGTTGTGCTAATTTAATTACACTGTATTTTATACAGGGTGTCCCAAGATTCCTTCGACAGCCGGAAATGGGAGGTTCCTGAGATCATTTGAAGCAACATTTTCCTTTGCAAAAATGTTATCCGTGGCTTTGTTTACGAGTTATTAACGAAAAACACTGACCAATCAGAGCGCGACCTAGACGCGAGTTGGCATAGTCGGCCAATAGACAGTTGGCGCGCCATGACTACTGTGCCAACTCGTGTCTAGGTCGCGCTCTGATTGGTCCGTGTTTTTCGTTAATAACTCCTAAACAAAGCCGCAGTTGACATTGGTGCAAAGGAAAATGTCTCTTAGAATGGTCTCAGGAACCACCCCCTTTCGGGATTTTCACTTGTTTTGGGACACCCTGTATATATATATATCTCTCGCTCTCTCCCGCTCTCTCGCTCTCTGTCTCTAATGTAAAAAGCTAAAAAAAAAAGTATAAAAAAAGTTACTACGACGGGACTCGAACCCGAGCCCACGGCATAGCAGTTCAGCTCGCTGCCGCTACGCCACACCATTACTTAGTAAAAGAGTGAACTATGTAAACTGACATGTTGCGTCCACAAAACTTTAATTTGCAAATATCTCGAAAATTACTGAATAGTTGCCCCAATAATGGGGTATATTCGTAATCAGGGGAACGAGATCTGTAACTCTGTAAAGTCACAACTAAATCTGTGACGCGAAGGCTTTGCATTCTCCTTGTGTAAATTGTCACTTTTCATGACTGCAATAGGATCCTCGTATTCACGGCATTGAATATTGGCTGTAAGTCGTGAAACATCGTAGCCCTCCGTAAATACGGGAATCCTGCTACTATGCGTCGTGTGACGTAGCAGCTGAAAGGGCGTGGTCACGCGGCGAGTACGGGACCGTCAGAGGTGGGGGTAGGCGGCGCTAGTTGGAGACCCCTCTTGCCTCTGTGCCCCCCGCCCGGGGATCTTTTTGTCAGCTCTCAGCAATACTTGGTTGTCACGGCAAGGAGGCACATACAGTCAAAAGCAGGCTTGCCATATTCCGCGCGTGCCAGGCCCCTTACCGCTGCGCCCCTCGCCCATCTGCTGGGCTAAGCCTGCCTGGCTTGCCCCACTCCTCGCCAGTGGGAGCAGGTAGGGAACCTAACGGGCGTTCTTTTGTTCCGCGCGACGCCACGGACGGCTTGGCTTGGGTGAAAGTGAAGTCTTTATGGGACACCCGTTAGCTTGCTCAACGCGCACGCGTGGCGACGAGTGGGGCAAGCCAGGCGGGCTTAGCCCAGCAGATGGGCGAGGGGCGCAGCGGTAAGGGGCCTGGCACGCGCGGAATATGGCAAGCCTGGTCAAAAGTGTGCTGATTGGGAAACGCAACTTCTTCGGCAGGAATCAATCAGTGCATCTTCTTTTCTCAAGGCAATCGGTGACACAGCACCACTGCCTAAACTAATAAACGTGTTGGAGTATACACCGATATGCACGGAACAGGCGGAGGAGGAAAGGTCTCTTTTGACCTGCCGTTTATTGCACCTCAAGCGTAGCCATTTTTTCCGCACTACAGGGCCTAAGAAGGAATGGTCAACTCAGTCCGAGCCAGTGATTCCAGACGGGATACGTTTTTTCGCGCATGCGCGGCGTTTTCAGCCTCAGTAAAGTGTGCTTCTCGAGGAAATGTGGCACCTTGAGCGCCTCACACAGAACGTTAAGAAATTGATATAATCTGATTTTGAAAAACGAATGTATGACAAATGTATTTGTATGTATATATAACCGTATATACATATGAAATATTGAAATGTGATATATCATATATATCATATATATTATATATATACATATTATATATACTATTTCCTACAACAAACTTAAAAAATAAATTTTTTAATATTTCCTTGAGAAGCGTTATTTAAACAGTTCCTAAAAATCGTTTTATTTTATTTTTATATCTATAGCTATTATAATTAAAATCAATATTAACGTTCTAAACAATAAATTACAGGTGAAAAGGATGTCCTTTATTTCGATACAATTTTTCATACTGCTATTTTCAACGCTTGTCAGGTTTAACAATAATTGATTTGAGAAGTAAAATTGTCGATAACTTCTACAGACATGCGTGTTGATAGCTTGATTCTTTGACTTTTGCAATCCTAAGCTAAGTCTTCCATTTGGACCACTGTGCGTCCCGTCAATTATATCGGTACATTCCCTAGCTGCCTCAGGCCTCAGGGCTCTGCTACATCGTCACCTGGTCGCCTCATCATAGATACGTTACTGTTTTGTACGCGCATGCGCGAAAAAACGTATCCCGTCTGGAATCACTGGTCCGAGCCAGCCTACCGAGCTAGTAACAGCTCTCACAGCATTTAAAGTTTTTCTAACCGTCAATAGTTGCATTTCAATGTAACAGTCAGAAAGTATCATACCTACAGGTGCCCGGTAGTGCCACCAGCCAAGTTTCTCCCACTACCTCCTTTCACACGAAACAACTTAGCCGTTTTTTAGAGGCTTATAACTGGGCACTGGAGGCAGATGGAGAGATGTAATTCCGTACACTTGTTAGATGCTATCATGTCTCAATATTGACAAAACATTAATCTTCCAACATTAGTAGGTTCCGAGATATAGGACCTCAAGAATCGCTAAATTTGTCACTGACTGACTGACTGACAGATCATCAAAACCTTTTGGGTACTTCCCATTGACCTACAAGCTTGAAATTTGGTACATATGTTCACCATAACAAACACTCAAAGGAATAATTATCAAAGTTTAAAATTGTACACCTTAAAGGGGTTGTATTAAAAAAAGAACATTACGAAGTAGGTTATGTATGGAGAAAATGAAATATCGCAACAAAAACATTCTGTAAACCTGAGCCAAGTTCTCATGGCCGTAAAAAGTTGTGAGATCAAACAAAATACGACCAAGGTCGTTAGCTTAGAAATACCTCTTGCCATTCTGAAAAAAGCGTTTGTAAAAATTAGTTTAAAAGAACGCTATTTAATTTTTAAAGAGTTACATGGAGGGCTAAATTATTCAAACTTGGCCGCTACCTAACACCTTTTATGGTCATTGGTTTAAAAAGTAACGGCCAAGTTTGAATAATTTAGCCCACCATGTAACTCATCTAAAATTAAATAGCGTTCTTTTTAACTAATTTTTACAAACGCTTTTTTCAGTATTGCAAGAGGTATTTCTAAGCTAACGAACTTAGCCGTATTTTGTTTGATTGTGTTATACAGGGTGTCTCAAAATTAGGTCCGGAGCCGAAAATGGGAGGTTCCTGAGATCATTTCAAGCGACATTTTCCTTTGAAAAAATGTCGGCCGCGGCTTCGTTAACGAGTTATTAACGAAAAACACGGACCAATCAGAGCGCGAGCTAGACGCGTGCAGCCCGGCGCGCCGGCAGCCGAGTGTCGGTGGCACGCCGCGATGTCGTAACGAACAAAAGTTTCTCGATGATGTGATTCCTCGCCAATTTCGATAAGCTTTGGATATGTTGTCAATACCATGATTCTGAACAACATTTCCCTTTACAGTTTCTGTCGATCGGCTTTAGTTTACGACATTATTGTAAAAATTTGTAATTGTAAATCGATCGATGTACTATTTCCTATCCGATTTCGATAATCTTTGGATATGTTGTCAATACCATAATTCTGAACAACATTTCCCTTTACAGTTTCTGTCGATCGGCTTTAGTTTACGATATTATTGTAAAAATTTGTAATTGTAAATCAATCGATGTACTATTTCCTGTCCGATTTCGATAAGCTTTGGATATGTTGTCAATACCATGATTCTGAACAACATTTCCCTTTACAGTTTCTGCCGATCGGCTTTAGTTTACGATATTATTGTAAAAATTTGTAATTGTAAATCAATCGATGTATTATTTCCTGTCCGATTTCGATAAGCTTTGGATATGTTGTCAAGACCATGATTCTGAACAACATTTCCCTTGACGGTTTTTGTCGATCGGCTTTAGTTTACGATATTATTGTAAAAATTTGTAATTGTAAATCGATCGATGTACATACTATCTCCTCGCCGATGTCGATGAGCTTCATTTCAAAGGAAAAAGATATTTAAAACATCGAATTTATAACATATTTCAAAGTCATCGAAATCGGTGAGGACCCACATCATCGGCAACTTTACCCGAACGATAGAAGAAGCACAAACTTATTGAATTAAAAACTCACTTATTCAGCCGTAAATCCATTTGACTACCACATACAACCACCACACTTTTACATAATCTTCGAATCGGTGTTTTCGAGAATCATATGATTCTCGAAAAATCAATATCTCCTTGGGAACGATTTCATTTGTTTTAAACGACGCCTTCATCGAATACATTGTACGCTGGGAGAGCACAGTTTCGCGCGGCATCGCAAAGAGCATCGAACTCTTTCCGCGTCGGAGTAAGTAATTTCGTTCGATATCGATACGAGTTATAAAAGTGTGCTACGAGTTCAACAATTATGTAAAAGTGTGGTGGTTGTATGTGGTAGTCAAATGGATTTACGGCTGAATAAGTGAGTTTTTGATTCAATAAGTTTGTGCTTCTTCTATCGTTCGGGTAAAGTTGCCGATGATGTGGGTTCTCACCGATTTCGATGACTTTGAAATATGTTATAAATTCGATGTTTTAAATATCTTTTTCCTTTGAAATGAAGCTCATCGACATCGGCGAGGAGATAGTATGTACATCGATCGATTTACAATTACAAATTTTTACAATAATATCGTAAACTAAAGCCGATCGACAAAAACCGTCAAGGGAAATGTTGTTCAGAATCATGGTCTTGACAACATACCCAAAGCTTATCGAAATCGGACAGGAAATAGTACATCGATTGATTTACAATTACAAATTTTTACAATAATATCGTAAACTAAAGCCGATCGGCAGAAACTGTAAAGGGAAATGTTGTTCAGAATCATGGTATTGACAACATATCCAAAAATTATCGAAATCGGATAGGAAATAATACATCGATCGATTTACAATTACAAATTTTTTACAATAATATCGTAAACTAAAGCTGATCGACAGAAACTGTAAAGGGAAATGTTGTTCAGAATTATGGTATTGACAACATATCCAAAGATTATCGAAATCGGATAGGAAATAGTACATCGATCGATTTACAATTACAAATTTTTACAATAATGTCGTAAACTAAAGCCGATCGACAGAAACTGTAAAAGGAAATGTTGTTCAGAATCATGGTATTGACAACATATCCAAAGCTTATCGAAATTGGCGAGGATTCACATCATCGAGAAACTTTTGTTCGTTACGACATCGCGGCGTGCCACCGACACTCGGCTGCCGGCGCGCCGGGCTGCACGCGTCTAGCTCGCGCTCTGATTGGTCCGTGTTTTTCGTTAATAACTCGTTAACGAAGCCGCGGACGACATTTTTTCAAAGGAAAATGTCGCTTGAAATGATCTCAGGAACCTCCCATTTTCGGCTCCGGACCTAATTTTGAGACACCCTGTATACGAACAGTATATACTATTGTAACTCACAACTGATAGACGTTCATTTCATTGTGTCGTAGAGTTTGAATAAATACTAAATATATAAGGTAATATTTGATCTCCCAACCTCGTTATCCCAACAAAACGCCCTCTCGCTAGGAGTGCGCGGGTTCCCGCATATACGGGTTCGGGTCGAGCCGGAGAAAGTCGAGCGAGCTCGAGCGAGTACTCGAGACATCTGAATGTTCGAGTAGCTTGATCGCATCGAGTAGCTTGATCGCATCGGGTAGCTTGATCGCATCGGGTAGCTTGATCGCGTCGGATGCTTGATCGTCACGGATAGCCGGAGACATTCGGATTACATTATTACATAGATTAGCCAAACTCGGACGCGATCTTTTTATACTCGTGATTAAATTTGATTTCGGTTTCGGCTATGATTCTGATGATTTTTTATAATGTTATACAAATCAACATTTTGAACAAATAATTACAAAAATTTGTATTATTATGTATTATTACCTATTATTATTCTTTATTTGAACAATTTTTTAAATAAGTAATCTTTTATAATATTTTTAAATAAGTAATCTTTTATAATATTTTTACAAGAACGCTAACGGTCGAATGATTTTAATGGCTTTGTTCACGCGACAGAAACGTGCAATTTCCGCACGTCGTTTGTTTTAGCCTTTCCTTTGTTTTGACGGTTAAAACGACTTTGTTGCATTTCAGATTATTGAGATACAGCTAATGTCCGATACTAGGTGCTGTCCGGGGCTAGGGGAACTCCCCCTATATAAATATATATATATTACAGATATTTATTTATTTAAATAATCGTTTTGACAATAAATCCTTATTGAAACAATAATTCAAATAATGTAAAATAAACAAGTTTCTATACATTATAAAAATTTATTTATTTAAAAATTGTTTAAATAAATAATAATAAATAGCTATATAAATAATAAGTATACAAACGGATTTGTATACATTATATTTTGCAGCATAAACATTTATTTAAATAATTGTTTAAATAATAAATACGTATTTAAATAATGAGTATATAAATAAAATTGTAAATATTACAAAAGATTACTTATTTAAAAAATTGTTCAAATAAAGAATAATAATAGATAATAGTTTAATAATACATAATAATACAAATTTTTGTAATTATTTGTTCAAAATGTTGATTTGTATAACATTATAAAAAATCATCGAAATCATCAGAACCATAGCCGAAACCGAAATCCACAACCGAAATATATATATATTGTATATTTCGTCTTATAAAACCGAGTACATAATTTAGGACCGCATTAGTGCGAATTACGAATCGTATGTTTAATCACGAGTATAAAAAGATCGCGTCCGAGTTTGGCTAATCTATGTAATAATGTAATCCGAATGTCTCCGGCTATCCGTGACGATCAAGCATCCGACGCGATCAAGCTACCCGATGCGATCAAGCTACCCGATGCGATCAAGCTACCCGATGCGATCAAGCTACTCGATGCGATCAAGCTACTCGAACATTCAGATGTCTCGAGTACTCGCTCGAGCTCGCTCGACTTTCTCCGGCTCGACTCGACTGTCGGGTTCCCGTAAATTTCGGGAACCCGCGCACTCCTACCTCTCGCGCATAAAGGAGCCTAACGGACATCGCGTTACGACTGGAAGTCGAGATCACACAGTTCAGTTTTACGCTCGAACGCCGCGATACTATATCCAGCCCTCGTGTAGACAAAGTACAACGCACGAGCCGTTGTCATTGTCAACCATTCATACGACTTACAAGACTTTGCACACCGGTAAATTCTCAAAATTTTCGATTTAAATGCGCCACGAACTTACCTGAAACTTCGCACACATTTTTTCCTCACGTAACGGAATAGTTCTGGATGGTGCAGTGCATTGTATCTCGATAAAAATTTTTCTCCAAGTATAGCTTAGGTCCACCCTATTACATATCCATCGAATAAAATTGCAGGCGCCCTCGTGCCCGTCGATACCGCGCTACGCCTGTCTTCTTGTCACGTGACGTGTCGCGAATTTCAGCTCGCGCGATGATCAACGATCAAAAAACGTTCCGCGCCGCGCGCCGTTCGCATAGATAAGCCCGCACGGTCGGGCACGTGCTCTAATTACGAAATTAACGTAATTGGAGAGTCGATGGTAAAACGGGAGGACAATTCGTCATCGCGGAAATTTATCGGTAGCGTACTTGCGCTCGTCCATCTATCAGAGTCCCGGTATCGCTGCATCCATCTTAATAACTTCATTTCGCGTCCGCGAATGACAAATGGCCGCCGAACGCTTCCGAACTATCTGGCGTGGAAAACCTCGGAACACCACAAAAATAAAAGTGAAAAGGATATGTATGTGGCACAGTGGCCCGAACAGCGATTCCAGCTAATAAAAAATCGTACAGCCAAGAACACGAGTGGCTGTTCTCGGATAGATGCTGGTGAGTGAATGGAAGAAACGGTCCTCCTCACCAGCATCCCGAGGAGAGATAAGGGAAGAACTAAAATCCCTATGGGAAGGAAAAAAAAGCTAATAAAAAATCACAAATCGAACGATCTGAAAGTCGGGACTTTCTGAGAATTACCTGTCTAGCATGACGTAATAGCATGATCTAATAATTTTACCGATTAAATTTCCAAAACAATGCCGTCAATCTCCTTCAATGATTGCATGTAATTAACCTTCCGAAGACCATGCCGAAGTCATTTTTGAATCATCGCAGCGCGCTCCTCGAGAGCGGTGCCGCACACATTGACGAAATGTGACGTAGTCGCTGATGATAGGTACAGTGGATAGCAAAAGTAAGTTAATACTCATATTTTCAATAATGAAATCACGATAACAGTAATATTTATTCACTTATTACATATTTAATGGTAATGTTGAAAACAAAATTTATCACGATAATCACTGTGATCTGAAGATTTCCCCGACGGCACACCGGCTCGGTTTCAGCCTGGCACCTGTGCACAAAAGGGCGCGATTTTCACCTGCCGAGGGCTCTAAGCCCAGGTCCTGCCGGCCGGGCTAGGATTCAGCCGATTTGCAAGATTGCAAGAGTGCGGGATTCGCGTTCTCATTGCGTGATAATACAAACACGGGTTTTTCAGTAGTCAAAAACGCCAGATAAAGGTCAATCTAGGCAGCAATCGCCCTCAAAGGTCTTATTTATTAACTTATTATACTTTTGTCGGTAACAAGGGAGACTGCTACGCATTTGCAAAGTACTGCCACATTGATGCAACCCGCCCTGTGTCGCGCATGCGCGAGAAAAGTTGGGCCCAATCGAAGCACTGATTGGCCACATTAGTGTGATACCGTGCTGCCCTCTCAAAAACAGGCTGAATCCCAGCCCGGTCGTCAGGCTCTGGGCTCGAGCCCCCGGCAGGTGAAAATCGCGCCCTTTTGTGCACAGGGGCCAGGCTAAATCGTCCTGATTTGGTCTCAACGCTGAGCCAAGCATTGCGTTAGCCCGTAACGTGTCGGGCTGGGGCTCGGCTAGCTGGGTCCGGCGGTGGGCTCGGGCAGACTGTGCCGTCGGGGTTATAAACTTTTTAATAAGTGCCCGTACCTTGCCTTTATGTTGTATTGTGGAAAATTCGTTAATTTCTTTTTTAATTTATTAGTTATATCGTTAAATTTCATTTTCTGCGAATAATTACCACAATACATATACATTCGTAAACAAATTTGGATTTTTGTACAAAATTTTGCCATTTGTCCGCCACAGAAAAATTGAATATTCGTGTATATCACGATATGAAATACATTTCTTTAGCAAAACATGCGTATTAGGGTGGAAATTGTTATTAATAATCATATAATAATCATTTTTATGCATAATACAATTTTGCAATAATTATACAGGGTGGACGATTTATCTGAAGAGATTGAAATATCTCGAGAAACGACAACAAAAAGCAAATCTTGCGATTTTACTGAAATTCATCAATATTTAATCAGAAATGTGCAAGATCACGGGATTGAATGATTCATTTTGGATCACATTCAAAGTACCGAGGATGACTCGGATAGCGAATAGCGTTTTGTTAAGTTTGTTAGTTTTGTTTATACTATTATAATTTGTCTAAGTTTATTATTATTAATATTAAATATGGTTCATTTATTATTAATTTCGTTTTAAATATGTTAGTTTTTAAAAATATATTTTTGTTTAAATAAAAATTGTTAATTTCTTAATAAATTTATTAATTATATTGGTAAATATCATTTTCTGTAAAAAAATTACCTATATATACATTAATAACCAAATTTAGAGAAGTGCCGAATATTAGGCCATTTGTCCGCACTGTGCGACGGCTCCACAGCAGGGAGCAGGGCTCCCTGAAAGAAAGGTCCCTTTCCCTAAAAGAGGTGGGGAGCCCACGGAGACCTTTTTTTCTGCCACGCACAGCAGGTAGCCCTGCTCCCTTGCCGCATGGTCGTCCATCGGTGGCTTTGGCCTTCCCGAGACTATCCGCGGCCTTCCCGCGACCCTCTAGTATGCGCTCACCTTTAGTCGATCGGCTACCACCAGTGAGGCCGGGGTTCGATTCCCGCGGCGGCGGTGCCCTCATTTTTCCTGAGATCCTACACAAGTAGTAAGAATGATTGACAAGACAAGGGCTCGTGCGTGTTGTACTTGTCTACCCGAGGACTGAAGAGTATCACTGCGTTCGAGCGTAAAACCCAACTGTGTGAACTCGACTTCCAGTCCTAACGCGATATGTTGTTCGTTAGGCTTCGCGATGAGGAAAGAAGATGCAGTGATTGGTTCCTGCAGAAAGTTGCATTTCCCAATCAGCACAGTTTTCACTGTTAGGACCTCCTTCCCGTAGCTCTGAATGAGGCCTTGGGAAGGAGGAGTGGTTCGATACCTAACTCGGTCGACGACTGGTCTCGGTAATTAGAAACCCTACTTAACGGTCGCGAGTGGTCCTTCGGAGGAACTAAATTTATGACCCGTTGTCCTTAAAGATGTACAAAAAACTAAATATCTGGCAGATGCCTCGAATGGGCGCCGAATGACCATAGTTTGCTTAATCCTCGAAGTAGATTTTTAGTCACGAACCCACCATAAATACTCAAATGCATTTTTTCAACATATTTTTTAGACATCATTTACTAAACTAATTCATCTAGCCGTGCAGAGAAACTGAAGTCGCGTTTGGTCCATTCATAAAAGAGTTATTCCGATTTAAAGAGAGAGTGTGCGTGGATTAGTTTTGCTCCTAACTAACGAAGTACTGTTGTGAGCTGACGAGAAGATCCCTGGCAGGAATGCGGTGACGTAGGCAAGAATGCGCACCCGATTGGTTGGCTTGGGGGGGGGGGCGCCTAGGCTCACACGCAGTTTCGACTAGAGCGTTCTATTGGCCGACGCAGTCACCCCCACTACTCGAGTCGCGTGACGAAGAGAGGGAATCAGACGTACCCTAGGGTACTCAGTGAGGGTACTCAACGGCGTAGGCACAAAATTCAGAATACTGCTGAAAAATTGTCATGACGTAAAACTTTCTTATTTTCCTATTCTTATTATAAAATGTTCAAATCAGTATTGACATTAACATTCTACAGCACATATTAATAATCGTATATATATTATAAGCTCTCTCTCTCCCGCTCTATCTCTCTCTCGCTCTCTCTCTCTCTCCCGCTCTCTCTCGCTCTCTCTCTCCCGCTCTCTCTCTCTCCCGCTCTCTCGCTCTCTGTCTCTAATGTAAAAAGCTAAAAAAAAAAGTATAAAAAAAGTTACCACGACGGGACTCGAACCCGAGTCCACGGCATAGCAGTTCAGCTCGCTGCCGCTACGCCACACCATTACTTACAATTAGTAAAAGAGTGAACTATGTAAACTGACATGTTGCGTCCACAAAACTTTAATTTGCAAATATCTTGAAAATTACTGAATAGTTGCCTCTATAATGGGGTATATTCGTAATCAGGGGAACGAGATCTGTAACTCTGTAAAGTCTCAACTAAATCTGTGACGCGAAGGCTTTGCATTCTTCTTGTGTAAATTGTCACTTTTCATGACTGCAATAGGATCCTCGTATTCACGGCATTGTATATTTGCTGTAAGTCGTGAAACATCGTAGCCCTCTGTAAATACGGGAATCCTACTACTATGCGTCGTGTGACGTAGCAGCTGAAAGGGCGTGGTCACGCGGCGAGTACGGGACCGTCAGAGGTGGGGGTAGGCGGCGCTAGCTGGAGACCCCTCTTGCCTCTGTGCCCCCCCGGGGATCTTCTCGTCAGCTCACAACAGTAGTTGCTTCGGTGGGGTGGTTATCCTTGATATTCAATCTCCTACATACTTGGTGGTATTTCCTGCATTCGAGGATCATGTGGTTGATGGTTATAGGAGTATTATATGTTTCTAATAGTTGTAGGGATTACTATCGAGGACATGTGGATGCGATAATCCGCTGTGTTCTGATACGGCCGAATGCCATTTGTTGCTTTTGATTAAATGTCAAGTTCGTTGTAAGGTGATGAAAATTATCAAATTCCAGGTCCTATTAGAAGAGTGCTCGAATTGGGCGAAGAACAACAGGATGCCCGGGTGTCTATGTTCAGTTTCAATAACGTTGGTATACAACAGAAATCTAGGTCTATGAACGAGCAGTTGTCGGAAGGAATGGGATTGGTCTAGAGAAATGAAAATCCACATTCGTAGAAATTCTGCGGAGTCGACGAGAATAAACCGTCGACGTCAGGCAGCGTCATCGTTCCTTTTCGATCCCGGCTCTGTATCAAATGTAATAAACCACTCCGGTGGAAATACACGAGCGCCGAGCGCCGCGCCGGAGCTGAAAAGAGTCCCGAGCGGAATTCATTATCCGGCACGTACGGGTTGTCAGCGCGTAGCTACTAACGAGAGTCCCGAAACAGGGGCGAAATACGTGGAAAACGAAAAATACCGGGCCGGAGGCACAGCCGAAACTAAATAGAAAGCAGCAGCCCGAAATGACGAGAAAGGAGGGAATTACGCGCGCGGTCTCGTCGTGTTCCTCAGGTCTCCGATATTTCGTACTGGTTGCGGCGCATGATCCTTGGGATCAAGGACGGTGGTTCACACGCGCAAATAAAATCAAAACTCTCCGGCGACGTCCTTCTTTTCATCGGGTTACGCGTGCGACCGCATTTTTCTATTTTTTTTTCTGTTCCTATTGAGCCCCGCGGCGCGGCGCGGTCAATATACACTCGCGTCGTTACGTTCATGTGCCTCACCGGTGCACGCGGGTTGCATACAACCCGGCCAGATTTGAATTCGCCATTGCACCTGCTGTCCCGCGAGAATCGCGCTTCGAATGCCCGACGATACTTTCGTACCACATGCTTTACTCACGTCAGATTTATTGTCTGAGGTATTGGTTCGCCGCGCCGATGCCATTTCTATTTGTCTTCGTTCTCTTCATCACTTTAATTTAATCTAAATTAAATGCAAATTCCCCCGTGAAAAGAAAGCCACCATACAATTTATTTCGCTGATCTAATTGGCTATTGTGCTACCTTTAATTTCGCGTCGCTCGTGAGTGAGATATTTATGTTTCAAAACGCGTACAGTGGTTGGTCTTCGACTTAAGGGGGAACTATACCCTCGGATTGTAACTAGAAAGGAACTATTTATCAATGTTATAAACCTCTGTGCAAAAAAAAAGTTTGCTAACATTGATAAACATGCAACTGCATAATGAATACGAGATGGAGTTGCTTGCTATTTCCATATTCTATTCAGCTCGTCGCGAATGCCGTTACACAGGGCAGGTCGCACTAATATTAGTGCCACCGATGAGAATATCTACCTCATCTGTGTCAGTTTTGCTATGATTCCACGATGACAGCAGTACAGCAGTGAAATGTTGCACAATATCACAGCACTGATTGACAGGCCTCCTGACTAGGCGCCATCTCGTCTAAACGAACTGAACTAAAATTGGCTCTAGACTGGCTCTGCATCCGGGAGGACCTCTGTCTTCATGGGGAAATCTATGCTAATGTGAATGAAATCACGCGCCTCGATTTTTTGACCTTATACGAGCATATTTTGAGCTGCACAAAGGTTCATTTGATAGAGGAAGGTTCATTACAAGGCGCTCTTCTCGTCATATCAGTCAAAAAAGTCTCTTTGAGACAGAAAAATACATTGAAATCTGCGGTTATTTTTCTAGATTTTTTCTCTACTTTGGGCACTCATATTATTAGATATAAACATAATCTCGTTAAATCATGAGAAGACCGCCCTGTATTTAACCTTCCTCTACAGAATGAGTCCTCACCCAGCTCAAAATATGCTCAAATAACGACAAAAAATCGAGGCGCGCAAACCCATGTTTCGACCAAAAATCTAGTAAGATTCTAGTTATTTTCTAGTTACAATCCGAGGGTATAGTTCCCCCTTAAGGGGGTAGTATACCCTCGATTTGTAACTAGAAAATAACTAGAATCTTACTAGAAAAATGGCTCGAAACGTGGGTTTGCGCGAATCGGTTGTTTGTCCTTATTTGAGCTAATTGTGGGCTGGGTGAGGGCTCATTCTAAAGAGGAAGGTTACATGCACAGCGCTCCTGTCATCTTATAAGTCAAAAAAGTCTTTTAGAGACAGAAAAATGCATTGAAATCTGCGGGTTTTTCTCTAGATTTTTTCTCTACTTTGGGCCCTCATATTATTACTTATAAACATAATCTCGTTAACCTCATGACCTAACCTAACCTTCCTCTTTAGAATGAGTGCTCACCCAGCCCAAAATTTGCTCAAATAAGGTCAAACAACTTCTGGGCGCAAACCCATGTTTCGACCCAAAATCTAGTAAGATTCTAGTTATTTTCTAGTTACAATCCGAGGGTGTACTACCCCCAAAGGTCATTCAAAGTCGTCACCACTGTTGAACTTGAACGATCTTGAATGACCTTGAGTCGAACGTCACTGTGCGCGTCTTGAAACGCGAAGTTGACCTTCATATGTTGCTCGCCCTGTGTATACTGTATGTACAGTGGATAACAAAAGTAAGTTAATACTCATATTTTCAATAATGAAATCACGTTAACAGTAATATTTATTCACTTATAAAAGTAAACAAGTTGATTACATATTTAATGGTAATGTTGAAAACAAAATTTATCACGATAATCACAGCGATCTGAAGATTTATCCAGATATTGATCTTTCTATACTAAATATACAAAATTTGGTGTGCCAAAAGTAAGTTAAAGTACCGTTTAATAACACTGTCCAACACCAAATTTGTTTCACAATTACATTGTGATGGTGGTACTTATAGAGTTTTATGTACTGATTCCAAATCTGCCCTTAATTTTTCTCCTAGACGAACAGTTCTTGAGAAACAAGACTTCGAAAAAAAAATATATTTTCCAACTTTAAACAAATATTGTGATGGTATTATAAAAGATATTGAATTGTTCTTTACAGCAAAAGATTCTGTAGACTTTCCCGAATACAGTGATATCTAATACCAATACATTATGAATGTTTAAACATGTTTAAACAATCATTAAAGGCGGAGAGACACCACTTTCGTGCCTACTTTTCAGGACATTTTTGAATTTATCTCAAAAAATAAGGGTTCAGAGGGAAATCGAACTATACCACGCGATAGAGCAGACTTTTATCTTGAGAAATCACCGTTTGAAGTTTGCTACGTCGCACAGTGTCGCGAAATGCCTGTTTTTTGGACAAAAATCAATAACTTTCGTTCTGTTCATGATAGAGACATGAAACAAAATGGGTTTTCTTCTTTATATTGAAAGCAATCTGAACATGTTATTATTATAAATATAGTAATTTATTTAAACAATAAAAAACGATTTTAATAAACAAAATTTAATTTTTTTGCGCGTTATTAGTACGTGATATTTACAATTTTTAAGTAGCATAATTAATATGTAAGTATAATAGAAATATAAGTATAATAGATAATAATAAATATATAAAAATAATAGATAATGATAAATACATAAAAATAATAGATAAAAATAAATACATATAAGTATAATAGAAAATATAGATATTAAAAAAACAATTGTTTCCCTTAAATTATTCATTTTATTATAAATTATTCATATAAATTATAAATTATATTTATATTTATTTACAATTATAAATTATAAATTATTCATAATTATTAGAATCTGAATCTTCGCTTTCTACAAGTGAACGACATACCTGATACCAGAATGCGTATAATACATTCATTTTACTGCGGGAAAATTTACACACGTTATCTGACTAGGAGAAAATGTGAAACGTGTTTTTAAAATATATAAAAAGTAGATTAATTTTTTTTGTTAATAACTTTTTTATAAACAATGACCAGCGAGTAACACCATTACAACATTATTCGGGGTGCTGACCTGGACAACATATTAAAAAATCAGCGTGATCAGAGGGTGTTACCTTTTTGTAAATAATTATCAATGATATTAGAACATTAATTTTTATTTATTTAATCATATCTGTAATTTATGTAATATAAACATTCTTTTATTTATTCAACAACCGTAGTCAAATCTCATATATCTACAAGAGGATATTCGCGTACTCGGCTGCTGACCGGTACTTGCTACATATTTTGTTAAATAACTCTGATGTTCGCCGGAAGTCGCAAATTAGACTTATATAATATCAAAATATACTATCTTAGGAATAGACACAACCAAAATCACCGATACGTTCGGATACGTTTTTTTTTATCCTCTGGTAAAGATTAGGGAAACCTATAAAATTTTATTGTTTCATTTCAGGTCAATTATTATGTTGCATATAAGTATTACAAAATTTTTAAAGTTGAATTACAATTAGCCAACCCCTAGCCATTATTTCCTAAAAAAATTATTTCCTAGAAACGTGTTTTGTTCATATCACAACGTAAACAAGTTACGCTGAGAATTGATGTACTATTTGATCTTCCTAATATTCGCTTATAAGATTCCCTGCAACTAATTTTCTACTGCATTTTTAAAATTTTTGTTTTCAAAAAATGATTATTTGGACATTTTAACATAGTATGAACATAGTTTTGAATCGATATCAAGATGTGACTTTTTCGATTTTTGTCCATGGCTTGCGACACTGTGCGTCGCGTCGACGTTTTTTCCCGAACCAGAAAGCAAAATATCTTCACCCGGCATGAGTCGGCCAATTTATGTTGAGATCGCGCTAGTGGTGAGCGCCACTGACGGCAACTTATTGTTAATGTTGTAATGGTGATGATATTTTGCTTTTTGGTTCGGGAAAAAACGTCGAAGTAGCAAACTTCAAAAGGTGATTTCTCAAGATAAAAGTCTGCTCTATCGCGTGGAATAGTATAAATTCAAAAATATCCTGAAAAGTTTCTGCAAAAGTGGTGTCTCTCCGTCTTTAATGATTCTTTAAACATGTTTAAACATTGGTAATGTATTAGTATTAGATATCACTGTGTTCGGGAGAGTCTACAGAATCTTTTGCTGTAAAGAACAATTCAATATCTTTTATAATACCATCACAATATTTGTTTAAAGTTGAAAAATATATATTTTTTTCGAAGTCTTGTTTCTCAGGAACTGTTCGTCTAGGAGAGAAATTAAGGGCAGATTCGGAATCAGCACATAAAACTCTATAAGTACCACCATCACAATGTAATTGTGAAACAAATTTGGTGTTGGACAGTGTTATTAAACGATACTTTAACTTACTTTTGGCACACCAAATTTTGTATATTTAGTATAGAAAGATCAATATCTTGATAAATCTTCAGATCACTGTGATTATCGTGATAAATTTTGTTTTCAATATTACCATTAAATATGTAATAAGTGAAAAAATATTACTGTTATCGTGATTTCATTATTGAAAATATGAGTATTAACTTACTTTTGTTATCCACTGTATAATCCCCAGTTTGTTCCTGACCACTCTAAAGGTTAAACATAAACAATTTTAGTAAGGTAAGAATTCCTTGAAACTCTAGTAAGGTAATTTCGATTGTGGCCTAAGAGCACGGGCGGATTAAGCGGTAAGCGAAAACTGGCTTGGAAGATTGTGCAACAGCCCTGGCCACCGTTAAGAAATAGTTTAGCTAAATAGAAAAGGTCATTCATTGTTCAATGTATAATGTATGGCCTCTAACGAAAATTGCACTCTGTGGGAATTCTGATTACTTTTCGTTTTTGGGTATAGCTTTATGAGAGTTTTTCTTGAAAATTTCTTTTAGGGGGACCCCGAAATTTTGACCGCTTAGGACAGCCAGTTGGCTTGATCCGCCACTGCCTAAGAGTCTCCAGACGATGTAAAGAAAGTGTTAACAATCACATTCCTGAGTACTGCGTCTCCGAATGGACCAGTGAATACAATTGCCAAGAATAACAATGTCGAGCGTGTGTCCCTTTGACAAATGAATGCAGCGCGCGCACTCGATATGCCATACGCATATCGAAACAATGTCGGCGTGCAACAAAGCAGCGATGAACAATTAATCCCGAAATAGTGGATCATTTGCCGATCGATCGTGCGAGGAATAAAAATAAGGGGATTTAGTAGGTACGACAGGGGTAGATGGAGCGGACGATAATAATCCCGGCAAACGAGCAATCATCCTCCTCTTCAGGAAATCCGCGGGCAAAGAAAAATCAGCGATCCATCAGCCCCGGTATTTTGTTCGATGTCTAGCCGAAAGGCACTGGCAAAAACACGGCCCTGCGTTTCACGAGGCCACTAATGCCGCCCGGGGCTCTTTTGCGTCGTTACGCGGTTAGCCCCCGTTTTCGTCCGCTACTTAAATATCCATTACTCTGAGCAGGAAGCCTGACCGGCCGCCCATGGCGAACAAAACAAGCCGTGGCTTGATATTCGGAAGGCCGGTTTCCACCTGACTTCTTCTCTACCCACAGTCGCCAGATTAAGACATTTCTCTCCACTCGAACTTCCCCTTCTACGACGCTACTCCCCACTAGGGTGGTCCAAAGCTATACCTGTGAAAATTTTTTATCGAGATACAAAGCACCGCACCCCCCAGAATTGTTCCTTTAGGTGAGAAAAAGATTTGTGCAAAGTTTGAGATCGATCGAAAAAAAAGGATCACGTGCCGCAAAGCGACTGAAAATTTTGAAAATTGTGAAATTCACCTCAACTATGGAACATGGCACATCGTTGGATTTGTCTTTTTGTTTCTGAATAGGAATATGGAAAAATTATATGACTTCCTTTAAATAATAATAACAATGACCTTGAAATTTCAAAAATATGATTTCCAAAAAATTTTTTTATTTTGCCATTATATTTACCTTATTGAACAACGCAAATTTCTCCTCTGACATTTTTTCGTACAATCACAAATAACAGAGATATTTCAACATTTCCATGTATTACATTTTATTTATACCTGTACTGAAACAAGACTTTAAGAAGCCTAAAGTGACAGTTTAGCTACATTAGCATTGAACAATAAACAAAATCAACTTGTACTTTCCATTACAAAGTACTTTTGTCAACTGTTAAGTAAAGTTGTTAAGTAAAACCATTTCTGTCACCACAATTTTTTGTCAATTGGCTTTGGTTTGCAAAATATGAGCTGAAAACGACTTTCGCAAGGCAGAAAACAGGTACAATTCCGTATCTGGGTACTGGGTACCCTCGATGCCGTCCATTAACATAAAACGCTATAAAACATTTCACCGGGATTAGGACCCCTCCAATGAGAGTAGCGAGGGGCAGCGGACCCGTTTACAACTCTCCGTACTGAACACTGGACCCATGACGCACAGTGGTCTAAACAGGCGATTTAGCTAGACAAAATTATTCTAGCATTATTTTAATACTTAAAGCCGTAGTTAAGTAGGTCATTGGATTCGTCTTGACACCAGCTACAACAATATGTAATAAAAAATACTTAGTGGTGTTTAAAAAATTAACATAAACATATTTTTACATTAAAAAAAAAAATTTTTGTAAAATTTTTTTATTGGGATTTATAGATGACTGAGTATCGATTAACTTTTGTTGGAAACATTTTCTTGCCAGATTATCCGAAATGTTCAAAACATCGTGGTGACAATTGGGCATTTGCGTCGAAAAGCTGATAGAACTACTTTTGCATCATTCTATTATTATTCTACTATCGCCTGTTGTCTCTTAATTGGTCGGCGTCTTTAATCGAAAAAATTTTTTTTTCTAAACAAAATCATTTTCAAAATTTAAAAAAAATTATAAATTTTCAAAATTGTTTGCATAAATTTTAGGGGCCCAAAAATACGATATCACTTTTACTCCAATCATGTTTTGATATCTTTTTGTCATTCGTGGCTTACGTAGAAGAGAATCATAGAGATGATTCGAAATATATCGACATTGAATTACTAAAAACTGTCTCAAATTCAAACGTGCAAGTTCGTGCAAATGAAATTGATTTTTTCGGACACTCTAGACTTCTATAAAGATGTTCCAACATGTTCCATCCTAAAGGTATTTAAAGGTTTTTTTTGCGAGACTGTCAAAGTTTGAATGCTATATACGTTTGAAGTATACTTTCATTTTTAAGCAAATAAACAATATATTTAAGTTTTATTTGAGTTTTGTCCTTTTGGTTCATGCTGGTATCCATCATAGAATGAAAAATTCCACAAATATTTCCACTACTAGATGTTCACAACGAGATATACTAATGAATAGTGAGGTGTCGAACGACGATGAAGAAATACGAAGTTGAAAAATGAGTTGTTCGTGGGGGTATATTTTATTGTGGGGTGATAAAAAGGGAAAAACAGCAGTGGTTCATCTTACCTGGTACCTTACCTCTCATTTACCGAAGCGGGAAATTTTCCTGCTGGATTTCCATTTTTTGGGTTTTGTCCAGCTAAATCGCCCGTTTAGACCACTGTGCGACGGTCAGGTACGAGGGACGTTTAGTACACGTGCACCCTCCAGGACAATTTCCCGTTGGTCTACCCCTGTTTTCCTGACACAAGGACGTGCCAATCAGAGACGCTACATCGCTTCGCGACACGAGGGGCACTTTCCAAGGTCCGCGCTCCTTCACGACTATTAGGCCCTTTCCGGACCCAGACAAAATTGTATAAAGCCCGTCCGAAAACGGATCATCAGTCATAGCTGATTTAACCACCGAACAGTGCACAGAAGTCCAATGGAGAGAGTAGAAATCACGGAAAACTGTTCTTATTAGAACATAACGAAAGTCAAATTGTAGGCGCTAAGTTGCCATCGATAGGACAAGTTTTAAGAGTTTTGTTTTACAATTTACGGAAAGTGAAATTGAACCTTCGATCTAGCTCATATCTTGCTGTGAAAGAAGTGGAAGTGTTGTGGGAAAAGGCAAATATTCCATTCAGGCAAAGCCATCACAGCATCGAGAAATTGGAGTCCTTATACCAGTCGTGGAGGCAGTTACAAAAGCATTCTACACGACGATCGCATCTACAAGATAACAAGGAACAACAGTTTCTTGATCAATTAGATGATCTTTTCAATATCGCACATGTTGATGCTTCGATCTCCTACAATCATCGATCCTGGTCGTCCTTTTTTTCTTTGGTTCAGAAGAAATTGTTTATCTTCATCGATCGTGATCATTTCTATGTACGCAATATGGGGGGTGCGGTAAAAAAAGCATGGAAAACAATAATTAAAATTAAATAATAAAAAAAAATAATAATAATTAAATTATAAAAATTAAATAATAAAAATAATAATAATTAAATTATTGTTTCCCATGCTTTTACGATGAGTATCATTCTGGGTCGTGTCATACTAACACGTAATTTTTTTTTTATTAAAAAAGGATGAGCAATAATAAAGTAAATATAACACTGTATTATTTTTATGTTTGATTTTTTTCAACACCCACAAATAAAAAACATGCATTTTCTATTTAAAAAATAATTGTTTAATGGCAGACTTCATTTTTAGGATTAAAACTGAAAAAAAGATTTTTTTTAAAAATACCGACAACAGCAAGACTCGAACCAGCGACCTACTGATTACCAGTTTTTCTCGTAGCGCCCTCGGCCACTGCGCTTTGTGTTCATAGGTTAACGGGAACTCCTTACGTACGCGTAAACCGAATTTTCAAATGCCATTTTCTCGGGAAATCTTGAGTATTGCGCGCTACTGCTTTGCTAAATTACATTTGGATACGTCATCTTTAAATGCTGCAAGTTTCAGGAAAATCCGGATTCCGACTACCCTGGACTCCCCTTGTTAGTACGACAGTAATGGTGTTTTAGAGTTATTAAAATTGAAATATCTCCTGAACCACTAACTTCTCGACATACATGGGTTAGTACTTTTTTATAACAAATTTCCAGCTGCATCGATTGATGTATTGAAAAATACCTCATTCCATTTGAAAAATATCGATGACCTTGAAAATGTTCTCCCTTACACCGTTACATGTGGCCTTTCAAACAGTGTAACTTTGTCCGAAGAAGTTTTTTTGTACAACGAAAAGTAACGGAGACATTTAGGTGTTCTGTTTCTTCGGCTCACCCTGTATAAATCGCGTGTCTCGCACGTATCACGTGTTCGAGTTCGCGAGAAACATACGGATCTGTCGATGAGACATCTCCGCGAGGAAGTTCTCCAATTTGCATTCAGGGGATCGGAATGGCCGAAGAGGAATCTGTAGTCGTTGGTAATACCGAAAGAATGAGGAGAGACTAGACCTCGTAGGAAACACGTTTGAAACTCGACTCGCCCGATCGACGAGCTCCTGAATCTCCATCGGTGGTGTGTTAAAGCCGAATAAGGGAACGCTGCACGTTCTATCCTGAGCCAGCCATCACTCCTGAAGCTCTGCCGAGGCTCGGAGCTGGGAACCGCACGTGCAATTCCGGCCTAGCGGCCTCTGAAAGCCTGGCGCATAGGTGCATAGGTGCAATTGCGACTCGCGGAGGATTCCACGGAAGGGGATTACAGCCCTCCCCGGGGAAGAGCTCTCGGAGCGTCTGACAGCGGGGACGAGGCACGATCCGTGCCGTGATTGCGGCGCGAATGCCAACGGTTAACGAAACTTGTTGACAAAACCAGCAGAATTCGCGTCGCGACGCGTTTCTTTCTGTTTTCAACGGCGCGGCGAGGTATGGCGCGGCGGTATCACGTGAAACACAGATAACTGTGGTATCTCCGCGTGCGTTCGCATTTCCGTGAAACTCTGCATGCGAACGCCCGTTGAATGCAGCTCGCACACCGGCTTTCCGCTCCAACCGGTGAGGATTATCGCGAAGCTCTGACATGAGCCGTATTCGCAACCTTATGCGGGGGGCTCGATATAATGGCCGCACGACACCATTGAAAAAGAGCCCGTTATCTCGTTCGGCTCCTTTCGCGGACTCACATCGATCCTCGGGGAGAATGGAAATCAGAGAAACTCGCAGGATTCTGAGAACGAAAGGTGAATGGAATTTGGTCCCGCGATAAGTAAAGAGTTTCAGAGCGCTGATTCGCTAGGGCTAGAGAATGGTTTAAACACCTGCGCGAAAGGATCGATGTTCCGTGGGCCAAACAGGAATAAGAAAATCGCACTCCTCGCCGGTAGTTTTCTATTGGGCCATTGGAACACTTGAGAGGTTATATCGTTATTTTTCTCAAATTTTTCAATATGTTTCCGCTGTGCGAACATTGCGTTCGTTTAAAACAATTGCAACATAAATACTGGAAGAATTTGTTCTCGACTGAAATAAGTTTTATCAGATACTTTTATGTTTGCGCTATAAAGGGCCCACAGACTTATTTCCATCGGCGTATTCATTGGTTTAGCCGTGTCATAATTTAACGATAAAGAGTTGACACTTTATTTTACACGTCTGTGAAACTAACAATTTCTAAGATTTCGAAAAAATCCTATGAGATACGCTCATATGTACATCATTAAAGAATACGACATACCCAAATTTGATGAAAGATTCGAGACACTACTGCGAAAAGTGTCCGATTTCCTGTGGAATGACTATTGCAGTCTTGTGACGGGGCAATTCTAAAGAGATTTCACGTGAACAAAATTTTCTTAGCAGTTCCCAGTTTAACCCTTGGAGCAGTGACGTACCCAGGATTTAATCTGGGGGGGGGGGGCGAGTTGAACGGATAAATTGTCGCGCAACGTGTCGCATATTACTCTGGTCGGGGCTGGCCCAGGGTGCTTTTCCGCGTGTTGTTGGCATAATAGGTGGTCCGGGACCCACCTTTATAAACAGTGCGCCCAAAAGGAAAAGAAAAAGAAAAAAGTTGGGAATTGATACGAACAACAAGGCCGGCGTAGCTGATACGGAGTCAATCCGAGGTGCAGCATTCCTCCTTTGAGGGGGATCGCCAATACTGAATGTAGAAGGGGAAGCATTTGCAGGGAGACGTTACAGGGGAATCTGACGGTGGATCTGCAAGCGGAAAGACTTTTTCTGGCAACCCCGTTTGCTTGGTGGTAGGGGCGGTACTGGCGCCTATGTAGGAATTTTTGTTCGCCACGATATGCACAGTGGGCCAGAATGGCTCGGTAGCTGTTCACGCCTGTGTCACCATTATTTCAAAACTTAAGGGGGCACTATACCCTCGGATTGTAACTAGAAAGGAACTAGAATCTTACTAGATTTTGGATCGAAACATGGGTTTGCGCGCCTCGATTTTTTGGCGTTATTTGAGCATATTTTGAGCTGGGTGAGGACTCATTCTGTAGAGGAAGGTTAAATACAGGGCGGTCTTCTCATGATTTAACGAGATTATGTTTATATCTAATAATATGAGTGCCCAAAGTAGAGAAAAAATCTAGGAAAATAACCGCAGATTTCAATGTATTTTTCTGTCTCAAAGAGACTTTTTTGACTGATATGACGAGAAGAGCGCCTTGTAATGAACCTTCCTCTATCAAATGAACCTTTGTGCAGCTCAAAATATGCTCGTATAAGGTCAAAAAATCGAGGCGCGTGATTTCATTCACATTAGCATAGATTTCCCCATGAAGACAGAGGTCCTCCCGGATGCAGAGCCAGTCTAGAGCCAATTTTAGTTCAGTTCGCTTAGACGAGATGGCGCCTAGTCAGGAGGACTGTCAATCAGTGCTGTGATATTGTGCAACATTTCACTGCTGCACTGCTGTCATCGTAGAATCATAGCAAAACTGACACAGATGAGTTAGATATTCTCATCGGTGGCACTGATATTAGTGCGAGCTGCCCTGTGTAACGGCATTCGCGACGACCTGAATAGAATATAGAAATAGGAAGCAACTCCATCTCGTGTTCATTAGGCAGTTGCGTGTTTATCAATGTTACCAAACTTTTTTTTTGCACAGAGGTTTATAACATTGATAAATAGTTATTTTCTAGTTACAAATTCCCCCTTAAGGGGGTACTATACCCTCGATTTGTAACTAGAAAATAACTATTTATCAATGTTATAAACCTCTGTGCAAAAAAAAAGTTTGGTAACATTGATAAACACGCAACTGCCTAATGAACACGAGATGGAGTTGCTTCCTATTTCTATATTCTATTCAGCTCGTCGCGAATGCCGTTACACAAGGCAGCTCGCACTAATATCAGTGTCACCGATGAGAATATCTAACTCATCTGTGTCAGTTTTGCTATGATTCCACGATGACAGCAGTGCAGCAGTGAAATGTTGCACAATATCACAGCACTGATTGACAGTCCTCCTGACTAGGCGCCATCTCGTCTAAGCGAACTGAACTAAAATTGGCTCTAGACTGGCTCTGCATCAGAGAGGACCTCTGTCTTCATGGGGAAATCTATGCTAATGTGAATGAAATCACGCGCCTCGATTTTTTGACCTTATACGAGCATATTTTGAGCTGCACAAAGGTTCATTTGATAGAGGAAGGTTCATTACAAGGCGCTCTTCTCAGCATATCAGTCAAAAAAGTCCTTTAGAGACAGAAAATGCATTGAAATCTGCGGGTTTTTTCCTAGATTTGTTCTCTACTTTGGGCCCTCGTATTATTAGTTATTGACATAATCTCGTTAACCTCGTGAGAAAAGCGCGCTGCGTCTGACCTTCCTCTTTAGAATGAGCCCTCACTCAGCCCAAAATTTTCTGAGATAAGGACGAAAACCGACAGCGCGCAAACCCATGTTTTGAGCCATTTTTCTAGTACGATTCTAGTTCCTTTCTAGTTACAAATCGAGCCTATACTAGCCCCATAAGGGGGTAGTATAGGCTCGATTTGTAACTAGAAAATACCTAGAATCTTACTAGATTTTGGGTCGAAAATATGGGTTTGCGTCCAGACGTTGGTTGACCTTATTAGAACAAATTGTGGGCTGTGTGAGGGCTCATTCGAAAGAGGAAGGTTAGACGCAGCGCGCTTTTCTCACGAGATTAACGAGATTATGTTTATATCTAATAATATGATGGCCCAAAGTCGAGAAAAAATCTAGGAAAAAATCCCGCAGATTTCAATGCATTTTCTGTCTCTAATAGACTTTTTTGACTTATGAGATGAGAAAAGCGCGCTGCGTTGAACCTTCCTCTTTCGAATGAGCCCTCACACAGCCCACAATTTGTTCTAATAGGGTCAATCAACGTCTGTGCGCAGATCCATGTTTCGACCCATTTTTCTAGTAAAATTCTAGTTATTTGCTAGATATTTGCTATTTACTAGAATCTTACTAGAAAACCCCCATAAGGGGGTAGTATACCCTCGATTTGTAACTAGACAGGGACTAGAATCTTCCTAGAAAAAGGGGTCGAAACATGGGTTTGCGCGGTTTCGTTTAATGCCCTCATACGAGTAAATTTTGGGCTGGGCGAGGGCTCATTCGAAAGAGGAAGGTTCACCGCATGGTGCTCTGGTCATGAGGTTAACGAGATTATGTTTATATCCAATAATATTAGTGTCCAAAGTAGAGTAAAAATCTAGGAAAAAAAAACCAGCAGATTTCAATGCATTTTTCTGTCTCTGAAAGACTTTTTGACTGCTAAGATGACCAGAGCACCATGCGGTGAACCTTCCTCTTTCGAATGAGCCCTCACCCAGCCCAAAATTTGCTCAAATAAGGACATTAAACGAAACCGTGCAAACCCACATTTTCGACCCAAAATCTAGTAAGATTCTAGTTATTTGCTAGATATTTGCGCGTCGATCTGGCCCACTGTGCGGTGTATCGCAACAATCTTCTCGGCAGGGGAGCGTGGAATTGCGGGCGAGAAAAACAGAGAGCCGAGAGACTACACCGTTCGTGTTCCAACGGTTTCGCCGCGCCCCTTCGCGCCCCGCCGTGCCGTTCCAAGCTGTTTGCCCACCTACAATCAACGCTGAAACGCTGAAAGGACCGCGTCGGCGAGCCATCGAAGCGCAAGTGAATTGCTCACGAGCAAGCGAGCATCGCGCCTCCACGAATGTTCCACGGATGACCGAGCAGCAGTCCGTGCCGTGTCGCGAACGTTCGCTCGTTCCCGGCGAACAGGAGGCCGTAAACAGTTGACAGGGACGCGATTCTGACCAGAATAGGAGGCCACAATGGCAACGAACAAACCGACAGTCCTTATCTGCGTGTACGCTGCCGGCCCTCGATCAGAGGCTGATGCTCATTCCGCTCTTGTACCGGCCTGACCGAACGCAATCATTATGAAGCCTGTCCGCAATTCTAATCGAACAACACAAGTCTGCTCGCGTTGAAACAAAGCTGAACGATGTTTGGTCTCGATGCAATAGGAGAAGACAATGCGAATAACTTGCTCCATGGTTCTCTACGCGAATTCCCATTGTTACGAATCAATTGTCTAATTTGGTTTAAGATTGTATGTGTTGCGAATCAATAGCTCAATTTGGTTACTACTAGAATGTCCTCTCTTCGTGCGAAATAACAGCGTGAAATGTAAGAGGCGAATTATGTATGTGTATACGTTGAACAAATATTGTAATAAATTAATAGCATGAATAAAGTTAAGTTCGTAGTGTAGCAATGGTGCGATGCGGAGCTACAGTCCAGTCAACGAAAAGTTGTAGAGGGAAATGGAAGGAACACTATTTTTACCACGCTTGTATTAGCTTGCCGAGTTTCGTTGTCGTTGTCGATGTTGTCGTTGTCGTTGTTGTATGCCTCAAATCTTGTAATCGAATTTTAAACCACTTCCTAATGAGGTAGAGACTTGAAGCTTTAAACATAGCTCAGAACTGGGTGACAATGCAATATTAAAAAACAAATTTTTTAAAAAACTATGCGTTTAGGAGATATATACTATTAAAAATTCAACCATTACACCTCCCCGCGCGACGCTCGGTAGTACGTCATCGCGGACAGCGAACCCCACTCAGGGGGTCCAAGCTGGCGTGTTAAAAATTTAACCAGTATTTCAGCGCCGCCTATGATCTGGGAACGGAACTAATAACAGTATATATAGATATAAACGCTATTCACTCATGCATGCTCATACACAGATACTCGCTTGACTCACACAACTCTATATGTCGTAGCTGTATTGAGCTGTATACAATAATACTTAAAGTGAAAAGGGAAATTAAAGGGAAAAGTAAATTTATACAGGTTCAAATGAAATTAAATGTTTATTGTAAATTTGGTATGCATAAACTATTTTGGTACACGTTTACGTTTACATTTACGTGTATAATAATTACATGCATTGTTAAATAGAGGATGTTGTGACGGTTCAACATTTTGTAATTTTCCAGTTAATAACTGGTTTACATGGTGTATGTACATATTTAAAATAATCTGTTCTCGAATTTTCTGTCCGAAGGAAATTTATGTAAACTGGTGTAATTGTCGGGGCAATTATGAACCATGCACCGTCTTACAACCATAGCTATTTTTTTATTCACTTTTAACAATTTTACGAAACGATATAAAGCCAAAAGCACGTGGACGCGTGGACGCGTGGACCAGAGACGCTAATCAACACTAATGGACGCCAATCAACGCTCATGGACTGTCATGGACGCTACATGTGATGCGCGTGGATCATCTGCGCATGCGACACCAACGCCGCCTGACATTCGGGATACGCAACTTACTGGTTAAACTATTCCCATTACAGCTTGGACCCCCTGACCCCACTCCGCGCGCCAGTGCTTACCTACTCCACTACGTGTTCCCACTCCGACTCATCCCCACTCCGACTCATCCCCACTCCACTGGCCCACTTCGCATCGTAGGACTGTAGGACCCAGTGATGCCATAATGAGCTCCAAACGGAGCTCCCGTACTCTCCTACATACCCCTTCCACTATTCCATTCCAGCAACGTGCGCAGGCGCACACTCCACGGTCCCCATCGCGCACGTGTAAGGGTACGCGCACAGTGGACCCGTTTTCGCCCGACGACCGACTTTTGCCCACACAGACGAGCGTTCGGGAAGCATGTGTTGGTGTCTTTTCGACCGATTTCGACCGAAAAGTGCTCACAGTGGAGCCGACATCGGGCAAAATGGTCAAGTTCAGCGGGGAGCCGAACCTTTTCGAGACCTTCGAGAAGGGTAACAATGGACAAACCCCATGGGGTCCCGACGCCGGTGGAGAATCAAATCATTTCGTTTTTCGCCCTACGTCGGACGGTGCAGCGTTCACTTTAAATAATTTTCATGTCGCCAATTTTCAAGTATCAGTATTTTTAAAAAGGGTCAGCACAGAGGACACTTGGGGCTATATTATCATTATTTTTATTTTTCCAATTTCCGGGCGGTATAATAGCAATGCGCCTGTTTAAAAAACAATTGCAAAATAAACTATGAAAATAAATATTTTTTCAACTGAAATAATTTTTATTAAACACTCTTATGGTTTCACTATGGGCACCCAAAACTAAAATTGTCATTGTTTTGTTAGTTTGGCCGTTATAATTTTATGAAAAAGTTGTGACACCTCATATTCCACCTCCGCGTAGAACCATCAATTTTCAAGATTTCAAAGAATTCTCTTTGAGATACGTTCATGACTTTTTCGGATTATAACGTTCATATTAAGGTCCAGTTCTAAACGAAAAAAATTAATAATTAGTTTTGTATTTTTTATAATTTAGAGTAATGCACTCACCGCACTGAATAATATCTACACTATAAATGTTTAGAAAATCAAGGAGTGCATATACATTATAACAACAAAGAAAGTAGAAAAAATTTTTTCCTTCAAATGGATGTCGCAGTTGTTTCCAATGTCAGCGTTTGTGCTTAGGCTCTATCTCTTATAATCTACATATGATCGATGTATTAATACTGTAATGTATTAATATTTTAATGTATTTCAGTACATATAGATTTTTGAAAATGACGTTACCATAGTAAACGAATTATTGCCACGTCTTGGGGATTTTGCACCACTGTGCGACGTACGATAGCGTAGCGGCTATCGGCACGTGCAATAAAACATTTGGCGCGTCCAATTCATAATTCTTTACTGTAAAGAAATTTTTAAATTACTTTACAACTGAGTTAAGTAAAGTACAACTCGTGTTGTCCGAGAAAGTGCCGACTTCCAGCTCAATAGTAATGATCTGTCATAAACCTCTTCATTGAGAACAGCCCCGGGAACGGCACATAAACAAATCGAGCCTATCATCTGTAGGTCTGCCTATCCCCCACCACAGCCGCGCCCGTGGTCCCAATGTTTTGACTTCGACGCTGTACGCTAGATAGTATGTGTGGCCGCCGTAGCCAATATTTCGACAACAGCCGAACATGCCTGTGAAACGAGGCCTGCCTCCTCCACTCTAATCCAATCGGGCGCGCATCGTACCTAGAGACACGTCACTGTGGTCCTGCCTGGGAACCTTCTTCTCACGCTCACAGCAATACAATGTCGCAAAGTCAGACCCATACGAGATGGCGCCTTGCCACCCCCTACAATCGTGTAGTAGTAGGCGGTAACGGTTTAATATCTTAACCCACTCAGAGTTGTGCTAATTCAATTACACTATTAAATTACATTATATTTCAATTATACAATAGTAATTCAACTACGTCATCACTGAATTACATATTACATGAAAATACAGCTCTCCAAATTATAGTCCAGAACTTTGAAGAAGTGCGGATACATTTTTATGTTTTTCTTTCATATGCTTGTTGGCTGTATATGCGGCGTAGTTTCTATTCCTCGTCCTCTATCCATTTCCTCTGCAAATGGTCGAGCCATTATAGAGCGATGGACAGCGAAGCTGTTTTTAAGAAAGCTGTTTATAGCTCGTCCAATGAATATTGTTGGGAAAAGTATGTTCCGTTCTGAGTTTTCTGCTGTAACTGTAAATCCTGGTACATATCATAAACCCCGAGTTTCCAAAAGGCTTCGCTGAACGTGGTTCGGCGGCCTACACAACTGTTCCGCGAGGGAAACACATCTGTTTCATTTATGATGTCAAGAAGCAAAGGTCTTGATTTATATGTCAAAATTGCGGGCCGGTTCCGAAATCTTTTTAACTGCTTTATGCCCACCGTAGCTCGACAACTGCATTCCAAAACGTCCTATAACCCGGACCTGCAATAGACCAGTGAACGACGACCGGCCATTAATCACGACATCGTCAACACGTGCGAATACGAAAAGTTTTTTATGACATTTTCCCACTGGCGGAAACTCATGTCGTGCGAAGATATTTTGCTTTCTGGTTCGAAAAAAACGTCGATGTCGCAAACTTCAAACGGGGGTTTTTCAAGATAAAAATCTGCTCTATCGCGTGGTATAGTTCGGTTTTCCGCTAGACCCTAATTTTTTGAGATAAATTCGAAACTATCCGCAAAAATTGGTGCAAAAGTGATATCTCTCCGTCTTTAATCATTGTTTAAACATGTTTAAACACTCATAATGTATTAATATTGGATATCTTTTGCTGTAAAGAACAATTCAATATCTTTTATAATAACATCACAATATTTGTTTAAAGTTGAAAAATATGTCTTTTTTTTAAACTCCATTTTCTCAAAAACTGGACGTATAGAAAAAAAATGAAAAACAGATTCGGAATCAGCGCGGAAAACTCTATAAGAATCGCATAGTGGGAATCGAAATACTTTTAAAAAGTTGAAATTTGTTGGACAGTGTTATTATCTTGTTCAAAGAGACAAATTCTTCACTACTTCGTCTATGTGTTTTCATTTAGTATATTAATATACCTATCCGCATTTATAATTCCGCCAATTTGTATGTGCTAGCAAATATTGCCCCGTTCCCGGGGCTGTACTCAATGAAGAGGTTTATGACAGATCATTACTATTGAGCTGGAAGTCGGCACTTTCTCGGACAACACGAGTTGTACTTTACTTAACTCAGTTGTAAAGTAATTTAAAAATTTCTTTACAGTAAAGAATTATGAATTGGACGCGCCAAATGTTTTATTGCACGTGCCGATAGCCGCTACGCTATCGTACGTCGCACAGTGGTGCAAAATCCCCAAGACGTGGCAATAATTCGTTTACTATGGTAACGTCATTTTCAAAAATCTATATGTACTGAAATACATTAAAATATTAATACATTACAGTATTAATACATCGATCATATGTAGATTATAAGAGATAGAGCCTAAGCACAAACGCTGACATTGGAAACAACTGCGACATCCATTTGAAGGAAAAAATATTTTCTACTTTCTTTGTTGTTATAATGTATATGCACTCCTTGATTTTCTAAACATTTATAGTGTAGATATTATTCAGTGCGGTGAGTGCATTACTCTAAATTATAAAAAATACAAAACTAATTATTAATTTTTTTCGTTTAGAACTGGACCTTAATATGAACGTTATAATCCGAAAAAGTCATGAACGTATCTCAAAGAGAATTCTTTGAAATCTTGAAAATTGATGGTTCTACGCGGAGGTGGAATATGAGGTGTCACAACTTTTTCATAAAATTATAACGGCCAAACTAACAAAACAATGACAATTTTAGTTTTGGGTGCGCATAGTGAAACCATAAGAGTGTTTAATAAAAATTATTTCAGTTGAAAAAATATTTATTTTCATAGTTTATTTTGCAATTGTTTTTTAAACAGACGCATTGCTATCATACCGCCAGGAAATTGGAAAAATAAAAATAATGATAATATAGCCCCAAGTGTCCTCTTTGCGGACCCGTTCTTAAAAATACTGATACTTGAAAATTGGCGACATGAAAATTATTTAAAGTGAACGCTGCACCGAAATACAAGCGCGCGGCGGGGGTCCTGTCGGTCGACGTCGGTCGAAGCTAGAAAGGTCTCACAGACGAGCCTACCCACACATTTGAAAGGTCGGGCCCGATGCCTCTGACGTCATAGTTCCGACCGATGTCGGCTCCACTGTGCCCGTACCCTAACGTGTCTCCCATTCGTTCCACTCATTCCCCGTCATCAGAGAGGGGGTACATCATTTCACCGTGACTCCCCGCAAATCACAATCGAACGCCTAACGCACTGAGCCAACTGAATTGTTGGAAACGTGATTTATATTTCTAGATGTAATGATTATACTGTAGAAATATTAATTAAGTTGATTTCATTTTTTAATTACTTCTGTAGAATGCTCAAGGTTTATCAGAGCCTGATAGACTTACAGAATAAATAGAACGTAACAATTTTAAGGTTAGCTTAGTTCTTCGCGGGAAAAACGTCGAAAAAATCGGTTTTTATTTTTTTTAACAACGGCGCACCAAACCGAAAAATCTGAAAAAATTCATGAACAATACTTATAACAATATACTGCTACTGTAAAAATATAAAAGTGGACACTCGAGAACTTCCATGTGAAATCTGCATTTTTTCGATTTTTTTGAGGTTTTTGATTTTTTACAAGCAGGATTTCCATTTTATCTTTACCATTTATAGATTTTTCGATTTTACCCCATAACTACCCTCCCGATCGAGATACAGGGTAGAAATTTTGCACAGTATGTTTTTTCTTGGTGCTCTATAGAATGGCACATCGTCGATAAAATTCGGTTCAAGGGCATTTTTGACTACCTTATCCGGCTATACCCTTAAAAAATATATAAAAAAACTTTTTAAAAACCACGCTTATATGAAATTGCACTAAAAAGGAGAAAATAAATTTTTTACACATTAGCGACAATAAATAAAAGCGTGGAGCGCCTACGAAGATTGCGTCAATACAGTTCAGCGCTCCACGCTTTTATTTATTGTCGCTAATGTGTAAAAAATTTATTTTCTCCTTTTCAGTGCAATTTCATATAAGCGTGGTTTTTAAAAAGTTTTTTTTTTTAGTTTGACTTTCTTTTTGAAATTACAATTTTTGTACAAATCCTACAATATGCTCGCCTGCGCTACAATTGACTCGGATACAATGGGCCAAGGTGTATCTATACATAGATATTTACTCTGTAGAAATATGGTCGCCCCGCTTACACCGATTCCACGGGCATGCAAGCGAACAAAGCGGCCGACTCATCGATGCATTCTATTGTCGTAATTACGCATTACATTGCATTACGCATACGACCGTGAGTACGTGATGTGGGTTATGGTGATTCTTGCTGTTTCGTAGCGCTCATTACCAAATTACGAGTAATTCCATCCACTTTGTCGTGTAGAAACATTATTCGCGTTCCTCTGCGTTCATTCGTTACGCAGCAAACAGCGAGCCATTACGCTCCCGATTTCGAAGCATTCTCAATAATCGCGTCAGCGCCGTTAGCCAGCCAGTCATTCCCAATATTTTCGACACGCTGCGTTGGGTCAGAGTAAATCGGATCTGAGTGCCCTCAGTTTTGAGCCGATCCATCCATTTTAATCGTATCACAAAAATTTTCGCGATAATGTTTATCGCATTTACGTGCCGCTAATGGCTTCCCTTTCAATCTTTGTATACTTCTTCCAACCCGGATATGCGCCTATTATCTTCTGCGAGGATTATTATGTTACAATAAAGCTCATCGAATTTCCAGCCCCATTTTTAAACTAGAGGGGTGTTGTTGCTCGCTCGCTTCGGGAGCTTCGCAAGTAGGGTTGTCGTAGCTCGCTCGCTCGACTCTCCAAGAGTCACACAAAGAACTTCCCGATTAGTTAGTTGTAGTATATTATTATCATTACTAAGTGTACGTTTTAATAAGATTATACGTTTTCAGGGAAATTCAATAGTTTTCTACTTATCAAAATGTTTGCTATATGGCGTCGCATTAAACGAACATCGCAGGCTCGTTGCTCGCTTGGTTCCTTGTTATAGCATACTAATGTTGCAAAATAAATTGTCTTAATTAGTTTTTCGCAAACGATATAACTCCTCATTATCCGGGTTTGCAGTATTGATCTTGGTTTTCTTCGATACTGTTAATTTAAATTGTCCCAAAATATATAAACCGCGCTCAATTTTGAAACTCTGCTCAGTGCTACATACAACATTTGTAAAGTTCGCCTTTTTGATTTTTTAAAATCCAAACATACTTTCTCCTATGTTTGTCCCTGACTTTTATGAATCGTAATCGCTTCAGCAGGAACCATTGGAAATTGACTACGTGTGATTTGATATTTTTCCTCACTCGACATATTTACTTGATTCGATATTTTTATTATTGGTGTTAAATTTTGATCAATATTTGCATTTTTCATATAATCACGATAACGAGTTCTTACTTTCACTCCTACTCTGGCCAATTGAAAATCTAACCACAATATAGACGGAATTTTAGTATTTTCTTGAAAAGTAATAAATTTTAATATTCCGCATGTGTGTGCTCCATTAACCAATCCGTTTTCAACATCAATGTTATTAATAATTATCATATAGTTTATATTATTTTTCAATTTAATCTCAGTTAATAATTCGTTTTGAACTGATTGTTTTTTTAAAGATTGTAATATCAATTGTTTTTGTACTTTCATCGATATTCTTTGAAAATGTATTCTCGGGAGTAGAGATGATTAACTCACTCTTGCATTGGGATAATTTTCGATTATTGTAAGCGGAAACATCATCGCAAGGTACAAAAAAAATTTTTTTTAATTTTTTTAAAAGGGTCTAGCCGGATAAGCATGGGCCAGCGGCCCCCGCTCCGATTTTCCTGATTCCTGTCGTGAAACGTCGCTTTATGTCTAAAAAAACATTGTGTAAAATTTCAAATGTCTACCCCTACCGATAGGGGTGATATTGAGGTAAACTCCCCCGCACTTAATTGCAATTTGCTCTAAAACGAGAAAAGATATCGACATGGGATAAACGGCAAACAAAAGATATAGATACACTCTATATTTCAGATTTTTTCAGAATTTTTTGCTAATTATTTATAGTTGAAAATAATTAATTAATTTTTTGGGAATTTTTTTCACTATCTTCCTCTGGGTTGACACCTACCAAAAAATTCTAAAATATTGCTATGATTTTAACCTATTTTGTAAAAAAATTTCAAGAGTGTCCGTTTGGTGGAACAGTGTCAAAAAACATAAAGTATGCCGGCGAACGCTCGGTTTGATCAGTAACGGCGCGGCGCAGCGGCCGAGTCCCCTTGCGGTGGCTAGTGACGGGAACGAACGAGAAGTCGGCGCGTGTACGGGAAAGCTGATACATGTAAAAATGCGACTAAATCTTCTAATATATGATTACAGTTGGAAGTCTAAACAAAAGCACGGAAACTAAATATTGTGTGTGAAAAAGGAGAAACCCAATCGTCAAAAAAACAGAGAAAGACTATGCATGTAAGCTGATTGAATCATCGACAGTTCGCAGACTCCGAATTTTCTGATATTACATATACCTGTTTACAAAATAAACACTAAGCTCGACCTTTTAAATACAGGAAGCGTTTAGCCGCGCTAACAATGAATATTCTACTAAATGATTCGTTTATCTGTTTTTTAATAGTTTTTCGGCTGACGTGATGCTATTATGGGAGCAATAGCGAGGCAGCAGACGACGGGAACGAGGCGTGCGAAGAATAAAATTTGTCTACAAATTCGTAATGGCGCGACGTGCATGCAAAGTGGCTTCCGGTGGGTACAGAACGACGTGTGCCGAGTATGCACTCGAGCATAAGTTTTCAAGTTTGAAGTCCCGGACCCGGTAAGTTTAAATTCGATCGGTAACTTTAAATTCCTCGTTAACTCGGTCTATCTATGGGTCGTGCATTATGCATTATTGTGCATTTCGTGCGAAAGGGCGTTCGGGAAGTAATGTAAAAAGAAAATTGATCCCGTCGAACGCTAACTAACTTTTGTCTTGAGAATGTACAATATTAGAGATTGCGAGTCTCTTTCGCGAGCTGTCGCATTTAAAATTCATTTAAAACTATTAGATTATGTAATTAAATAATCCGCACACTTTATATATAAATTAACTAAACGGAGTTTATTCAATAACGACAAAGGCAGCACAAGCAAAACACTGAAAATTGGACGATACTATAAACAAACAACCAACGGTTTCATAAACAAACTGAAATAAACTTATGTTCAATCGATCGTTCCTTGTGTGGAGTAAATTATACCCTCAGAGATTTTTGGGTATTTATCAGTATTACCAATCTCTGTTAGTCCAGTCAACGAAAAGTTGTAGAGGGAAATGGAAGTAACACAATTTTTAACTTTTGGTCTTTGTTTGGACTAGTTAGGAGGTAAACATACTAAAAGTCCCTACTCCTAGGTGGTGAGCGGAGTATAGGGGGGCACGTAGAAGGTTCCCTTTTCCGGTTTTCCGGTTATATCTCGGAAACTATGTGTCCTAGCGAGAAGACTATTCTACATAAAATTAAAGCTGACAAAATGTGCCACAAGATTGACTCTATTCAGTTTTTCGGTATCTTGCATAGTTTCCGAGATATCCGCGCTCAAAGTTCACTAATTGTGCTAAAGAGTTCTTTCTCACAATTAGTGAACTTTGAGCTCGGATATCTCGGAAACTATGCGTCCTAGCTATGGGACCATTCAATAAAACGGGAACGAGATGGGAAGCCTCGTATCATGTCGGAACGGGATCCCAAAAATCCTGAGTTTTTTCAGAGAATATTCGGGATTTCCGGTGGTGTTCGGGTTTCCCGTGAATTTTTTCGGGATTTCTGCAGGGGTGTGCAAGATTACCGAAAATGTTCAGAATTCGCGTAAAATATCAGGGAAAAAATGCAATGTTTTCATAGCAAGGGCATCTTTAATAATTTGAGACAAATTATAATTTAATTTAATTTACTACAATATATAATTTAGATCACCGATGTCTTTGTTTATAAATTTATGTATATTTCTTGACATTTATAAATTATATTACGAATATTTAGGATATGTTATCTGTCCTGCAAACAGATTTGTAAGTGCCAGCCCGTTCGCGTTCGTGCGCGCAAAAATGCGCGTGGCGGCGTTCATGGCACCGTTCGTGGCACCGTTCGTCGAAATGTTCGTCGAAATGTTCGCCAAAATGCGCGCGGCGGCGTCCCCATACCTGATGGATCGACCGTTCGCGTGAATGCGTGCCGAAATGCGTTCGTGGCGGCGTTCGTGGCAACGTTCGTCGAAATGTTCGTCGAAATGTTCGCCGAAATGTTCGTCGAAATGTCATAAAATATCCAAAAATTCAAGTCATTTAATCTCGAATCTGATGCTTCGTAGAGACCTGAACATTGCATCTAAATAAAGTGCCAACATTTTCGGTATTTCTTTGTGCAGTATACACCGCTGCAGCTCCCACAGTTGTTCGCAAGAAAATCTGGAAATAACACAAATCCGTTCCGATCGGCATTCGTCGAAACGTTCGTCGAAATGTTTGTCGAAATGCGCGGTTTGCGGCGCAGTTCGTCGGAATGTTCTAGTCTGTACGAAGCATAATGACATTGTGGATGGCTGACTAAAGCACGCCTCTGCTACTGACGCCGCGCCGCGCCGCTCGGAACCGGCCGATTCGTTCGTCATCAAACTAGCCGGGAAACAGCGTGTGTAACTTCCTTGCGCGACAGTGCACCGGCCCGGCCCGGCCGGCCCGACCAGTTTGCAGAGACAAAGTTTATGTAAGTGGACGCGTGCAGAATGCCGCCGGTAATTGAAACTAATTCTTATTCCTCGAACGTGTGCACCGTAAAGCCACCGGAGAGCCTGGTACCAACGGCAAACTCTCCAACGCTTCTTCCGCCCTCCCTCCGCCCCCCCGCCCCACCACATCACCTTCTCTTACCCGTCCGCGTTATGTTTATCGCCGTTCTTTTTGCTGTTCGCAATTCCCCGTTCGCTACTTTGTCTCCTGCCCCAGCTATATTCCTGTCCATGGGGCGGGAGAGTTCTCGCGAAACTCTCGCGTACCGAAAACACGGCAGATCGGTATGCAGAAGAGTTTTGTCTCTCAGGAGTCCTCCCTTCGTTTTGACAAACTGTAACGCGAAATATTGATCTGTCGATGAAGCTCTCTTCTGGCGAATCAATGCCTTTGCACACTAGACCGCCACTGTGCGGCGCACAGTGGGGAAACTTGACCTAACTCGATTCAAAATCAAAGAACTTTCGATAGACATGAGGTAGAGCGATGAATTGTTTTTAAATTAAAGCTGAAACTATGCAGAATATGGGAAAGATAGGGAGATTACGGTGTTACGAGCCAGGGCCGCGAGCAGCACGAGTGGCCGGCGAAGGGTTATTACCCTAGGAATATGATATAAATTTGTTAGTTAAGGAACGCGGACGAACCCAATGCGAAATTGGAGAGCCGCTAGGAATGGAGTCAAACGCAGACGAACCCGATGCAAAACCAGGGAGCTGCTAGGAGGTTGTATAATAGCACAGACGAACCTGATGCGAAATCAGGGAGCTGTTAGGATGCGGACGAACCCAATGCAAAACTGGGGAGCCGCTAGGTTGGATAAATCTCTGTTCGGACAATTGGAATGTCGCGAAAGAACCTGATGGTTAATCAGGCAATTGCTAGGATAATTAGTAAGCCTCGTAACTAGTATAATTTAATTGATACAATCCGAGTGGTAAGATTGTATCATGTGGGGACGTTCAATTACTTGGTTAGGATATTGGACGATAATTATGGGTTTAATGAATTTGAGTTAATTATCAAAGAAGACAAATATATTCTTACTATAGAATTTCGTTCTACAAGTGTATTTGTGTCGCGAATGGACTGAATTTGGAATATAAAGAATTGAAAGGTGATATTACCTAAGCTAAGACGCACGGTGTTGACGCACTGGCAATGCGGGGGACTCGGAGCAACCTTGTCACTGCCTAACAGATTTTAGACCGAACTCGCGGAATCTGTACGGTTAAACTTTGATTCAAAAGGAACGAACCTCCGATCTCACTGGTAGTTGACTTCCGAGATGCAGCACGACGCGACGCTATTCGTTATTACGACAGTACTAGCCCACGAGAGTAGAAATGTAAGGGCTTATATAGCCCTGCAATGACGGGTGGTACTTGTCAGTACCCTTCAAGTGAACATTCGTATTTTGTCAACGACCAGTTGGTCGTGCGTACGTTTGGGCCCTAAACTAACCTAAACAGTTATGTAGATTTATCTAGGGTAGCTCTGTTCGTTTATCTAGGACGGTTCCTGCCACAGATGATATTGAACACCTGTTCGTCATCCGTAACAACGGTACGAACGATTTTTAACCATGAGAAAGTTCGTTAAACTTGCACAACTTCAAGAAAATGTGGTTTCTCCGTTACCACGGGCGGAAAATTTTTTTTTTAACATGCTATATATCATTTCCCGTAGACTTTTTCACGCTGATTTCAAATCTGGTCTCAAAATTTGTCGACGACCTCTGGTTTTTTCAAGAAATCGATTTTTGCGACAAGAAATCATTTCAACGAAAACATGATTTCATTCATTTCTTGTCAATGTACATAATACGATGGCTTTGTCATAAAAATCGGTTACTTGTGTCAAACTTACAAAGAAAAACACTTGATGTCAGTAAAAACATACACGAGATATCTCGTCCATAGCATCGTTTCTTCGACATCGTGGAAGCGAGATATCTCGTTTACGGATGTCGAGATATCTCGGATTCCGGTAGATAAAGTGTTAAGAATTCACTTTTGCCCTGTGAGATGAAAATACATTTTCAGTTTGAAGGGATCTTTGTGGTGAGCTTGTTGATCCTTGCCTATTTCAACGGTATAAAAACGATTTGTGGAATGTTGAATGAAATCAACGCGCAGTGAACTGACCTGTCCGAGTCCGATTCAGAAATTTCGTTTGACGCGCGCATAACCAACCGTATTGTTCGTCGGGGCCGATTAACGAAGCCATTAATCGAGTCTACGTTTATAATACGGCGTCGTCGTACGATTCGCGAATCGCACAGAGCGCTGGCAGAACGAACGTCGCCGGAAGAAATATTACCCGGACGAGTATTATCGGGCCGTGTTACCGCGAAAGCACTTGATATTCGTCGGAATGGGGGAGGATCGGGATCGGGATCGGGCCGTGGACTACCCGTGGCAGAGCCCTCGTCATCCGACAATGACAAACGGCCCCGGACGCGTCGTCGAGCAATCGACTTTCCGAAACAACACGCCGATTAACCCATCAATGGGAATTACCGCTTTAATTGTCCCGTGGGTGTTCACGGGATTACGCCCGACCCGGCAGTTTTTCACGTTGACAGAGAAGATCACGACCTTTCCGGCCGGCCGACCGGAACAAATAAGCGGATTAATAAATTAGTTAATGGTCGTGACGATGAATCGACCGATTCCGGACAGGAAGTCCGCCGACTCGAAGGAAACGTCGTCGAGTCACGTGCCGGTCCAGTCGTGCTGAATTATCTCCCAGCGAAGACGTTCCTAATATCGATTTTATATTCTAGATAGCTCACAATTAAGTCTCATTCGTTGCTCATTCTTTAAATTTAACTTGCCCATTGTTCCTTATGGTAAATAATTAAGAAAACCACGCGCGGCAGAAGTGACACTTCTTGCAGTCTAGTAATGTTTAGAAATAAATTAAGATTGGAAAAGGTAAATAATCCTAATGAAGCAAAAAGAAGATAATGAACGATCAAAATTTGCGACGCAAAGAAGGAGAGCGTATGGGAAAGAAAGAGACATAGTTTATAGCATTTACAATACGCTCTCCTTCTTTGCGTCACAGATTTTGGTCGTTCATTACTATTTTATAATTATAATACTATTATAATAATATCTGAGCATATATTTCCGCATTTTGTGCGTCATGTATTTCGTACACGTTTGTTAAATATAATTATTACGATACAGTAATCGCGCGTTCACTGTCCAAGCTCTCCTTTTGTAACTCCTCAGTTGAGCATTGCTCCTCATAGATGAGGTTGGTGGAAGTTCAACAGATTTCCCTCAATCTTCGCTCAATATACCAAGTGGTAATACTTCCGGATTCAATCGACCTGAGAAGACAACTCCCTAAGAACACTCCCACTCCACAGAAAATTGTACAACAGTTTATCAATCCCTGTGACTTCAATTTTTTTTTACTTTGCCTTTTGTTTTTGTTTTTCATAAACCCACATGATTATATTCAACTATGTAAATAAAAAGCTTACCTTAAGGGGGAACTATGCCCTCGATTTGTAACTAGAAAATAACTATTTATCAATGTTATAAACATCTGTGCAAAAAAAAAGTTTGGTAACATTGATAAACACGCAACTGCCTAATGAACACGAGATGGAGTTGCTTGTTATTTCCATATTCTATTCAGCTCGTCGCGTATGGCCGCTATACAGGGCAGGTGGCACTAATGTTAGTGCCACCGATGAGAATGCCTACCTCGTATGTGTCAGTTTTGCTATGATTCCACGTTGACAGCAGTGCAGCAGTAAAATGTTGCACAATATCGCAGCACTGATTGACAGTCCTCCTGACTAGGCGCCATCTCGTCTAAACGAACTGAACTAAAATTGGCTCTAGACTGGCTCTGCATCCGGGAGGACCTCTGTCTTCATGGGGAAATCTATGCTAATGTGAATGAAATCACGCGCCTCGACTTTTTGTCCTTATACGAGCATATTTTGAGCTGCACAAAGGTTCATTTGATAGAGGAAGGTTCATCACGAGTCGCTCTTCTCATCATATCAGTCAAAAAAGTCTCTTTGAGACAGAAAAATACATTGAAATCTGCGGTTATTTTTCTCGATTTTGTCTTTACTTTGGGCACTCACATTATTAGATATAAACATAATCTCGTTAAATCATGAGAAGAGCGACCTGTATTTAACCTTCCTCTACAGAATGAGTCCTCACCCAGCCCAAAATAAGCTCAAATAGGGACAAAAAGTCGAGGCGCGCAAACCCATGTTTCGACCAAAAATCTAGTAAGATTCTAGTTATTTTCTAGTTACTTCAGTAGGGTATAGTTCCCCCTTAATGTTATTAGTATGCGTAATAATATAAAAAAAGATAATAAATAAATAATAACCTATGTAACCTAAATACATAGACCACATCGAAGAGTGCAATCCACTCAAACTACAAAAAAATAATGGCCAAATCATTTAAATTACATGAACTGCACAAACTTACCTCCATGAGTCGCGCGAATCGTACGATCCACGCGATTTTCCAACTTCGCTGCCGATCGCACGCGATTAGAATCGCGGCGATTTCAATGTGCGGCTCTTCATTTATTTTCATTGGAAATCACGTGGAGGCAGTGATGTGATCAGACCCACCGTAACTCGCGCATGCGCGGCCAAGACAGTAGCGTATCTACAATGACGCGCAGTGATGCGATCAGACTAGGAGTGCGCGGGGTTCCCGAAATTTACGGGAACCCGACAGTCGAGTCGAGCCGGAGAAAGTCGAGCGAGCTCGAGCGAGTACTCGAGACATCTGAATGTTCGAGTAGCTTGATCGCATCGGGTAGCTTGATCGCATCGAGTAGCTTGATCGCATCGGGTAGCTTGATCGCGTCGGATGCTTGATCGTCACGGATAGCCGGAGACATTCGGATTACATTATTACATAGATTAGCCAAACTCGGACGCGATCTTTTTATACTCGTGATTAAATTTGATTTCGGTTTCGGCTATGATTCTGATGATTTCGATGATTTTTTATAATGTTATACAAATCAACATTTTGAACAAATAATTACAAAAATTTGTATTATTATGTATTATTAAACTATTATCTATTATTATTCTTTATTTGAACAATTTTTTAAATAAGTAATCTTTTGTAATATTTACAATTTTATTTATATACTCATTATTTAAATACGTATTTATTATTTAAACAATTATTTAAATAAATTTTTATGCTGCGAAATATAATGTATACAAATCCGTTTGTATACTTATTATTTATATAGCTATTTATTATTATTTATTTAAACAATTTTTAAATAAATAAATTTTTATAATGTATAGAAACTTGTTTATTTTACATTATTTGAATTATTGTTTCAATAAGAATTTATTGTCAAAACGATTATTTAAATAAATAAATATCTGTAATATATATATATTTATATAGGGGGAGTTCCCCTAGCCCCGGACAGCACCTAGTATCGGACATTAGCTGTATCTCAATAATCTGAAATGCAACAAAGTCGTTTTAACCGTCAAAACAAAGGAAAGGCTAAAACAAACGACGTGCGGAAATTGCACGTTTCTGTCGCGTGAACAAAGCCATTAAAATCATTCGACTGTTAGCGTTCTTGTAAAAATATTATAAAAGATTACTTATTTAAAAATATTATAAAAGATTACTTATTCAAAAATATTATAAAAGATTACTTATTCAAAAATATTATAAAAGATTACTTATTTAAAAAATTGTTCAAATAAAGAATAATAATAGATAATACTTTAATAATACATAATAATACAAATTTTTGTAATTATTTGTTCAAAATGTTGATTTGTATAACATTATAAAAAATTATCGAAATCATCAGAATCATAGCCGAAACCGAAATCAAATTTAATCACGAGTATAAAAAGATCGCGTCCGAGTTTGGCTAATCTATGTAATAATGTAATCCGAATGTATCCGGCTATCCGTGACGATCAAGCATCCGACGCGATCAAGCTACCCGATGCGATCAAGCTACTCGAACATTCAGATGTCTCGAGTACTCGCTCGAGCTCGCTCGACTTTCTCCGGCTCGACCCGAACCCGTATATGCGGGAACCCGCGCACTCCTAGATCAGACTCACCGTAACTCGCGCATGCGCGGCAATTTCAGCCTCAGTAGCGTAACTATTTCGATGAAATCGTGTAGCTTGAGCACCCCGCAGACTTTTATAATTGAAACTTATTCTTTATTTTGAGGATGGGATAGGGAAAGAGCACTGCAATAACTACGCAAAAGAATACATAATCGTCTCTCGTCCATCAGTCGTCCCGCCAATAACACTGGTACATTCCCGCCAGAATAACTGCCTCAAGGCGTCAGGGCCCTGGCGGATCGGCTGTGTCATTGTAGATACGGTACTGTCTTGGCCGCGCATGCGCGAGTTACGGTGGGTCTGATCACATCACTGATGACGCGGTCAGGGCCCTGACGCCTTGAGGCAGTTATTCTGGCAGGAATGTACCAGTGTTATTGGCGGGACGACTGATGGACGAGAGACGATTATGTATTCTTTTGCGTAGTTATTGCAGTGCTCTTTCCCTATCCCATCCTCAAAATAAAGAATAAGTTTCAATTATAAAAGTCTGCGGGGTGCTCAAGCTACACGATTTCATCGAAATAGTTACGCTACTGACAAGGAGAACCCCCGCTCTGTCCCTCACGGATTTTGTTCAGACTTTACAGAGTTATAGATCTCGTTCCCCTGATTACGAAAATACCCCATTATCGGCTCAGACGCTCAATAGTTTTCAAGATATTTGCAATTAAAGTTTCATAACCGTAAAATATATACAGTTTAGTTCAGATTTTTACCAAGCAATGGTATGGCGTAACAGCAGCGAGCTGAACTGTTACCGCAGGCCCGGGTTCGAATCCATTCGTGGTAAATTATTTTTTATTGTTTTTTTTTCATGGAAAATGCATTTTCAATGTTAAACAAATTTTAAATAAAATATTTTTATTCGCTAAAGGACTAATTGAAAATGATACTTATCATTTTATAGAAGAAACACCAGATCTATTACTACATATACAAAAGATAATAATTATAAAACAATAATAATATTAAAATAATACATAACACACAGAAACAACAAATATAAATATGAATACAAATACAAAATAGAATAAATGCAATGAATAGTAATCAGAGCGGTTAATGTGGCTTGCCATCACGCTTCCTGTAGCTTGTATAATATAAACAATATACGTTACGTAGAGTACATATAGAAATCAAATACTTATAATTTTTGTTATGTGCAACAATGGTATTTATTTTAAAAGACAGTAATGTTAGTCGACGAAGATTTCGGTGTAGAGATCTATTGGCTACGATCTGGCAACGAGCTATGGGGCTTGCGCTCTTTAGAACTTTCGGTAAACTGTTGACGTTATCGTGAGATTTGATACTAGCTCTGCCTCTTGCATCTTTCAAATTCCAAATGCATATTTCGTTCGTCAGTCAGTTTCTTTTTATAGTCGTAGCATTTTGTGTTTTGTATTTTTCATATTTATTCCATTTTGTGTTTTGTATGTGTTGTTCTTATATTTGTTGTTTGTGTATTATGTATTATTTATTATTATTATTATTATTATTGTTTTATAATTATTATCTTTTGTATATGTAAATATGTAGTAATAGATCTAGTGTTTCTTCTATAAAATAATAAGTATCATTTTCAATTAGTCCTTTAGCGAATAAAAATATTTTATTTAAAACTTGTTTAACATTGAAAATGCATTTTCCATGAAAAAAAAACAATTAAAAATAATCTACCTCGAAAGGTTTCGAACCCGGGCCTGCGGCGTAACAGTTCAGCTCGCTGCTGTTACACCACACCACTGCTTGGTAAAAATCTGAACAAAACTGTATATATTTTACGGTTATGAAACTTTAATTGCAAATATCTTGAAAACTATTGAGCGTCTGCGCCTATAATGGGGTATTTTCGTAATCAGGAGAACGAGATCTATAACTCTGTAGAGTCTGAACAAAATCCATGAGGGACAGAGCGGGGGTTCTCCTTGTGAGACTGAAATTGTCGCGCATGCGCGAGTTACGGTGGGTCTGATCACATCACTGCGTGGAGGGGGAATCGCATGCGACTGTTCATGCGACGGACGCGATTTCAGTCGAGCCGATTTCAGTCGACCACGAATCGACCCGTGTGTGGCTCTCCATTCATTTGCATTGGTAGTCACGTGGAGGGGAATCGCATGCGACTGGAATCGCGTCGACCAAATCGACGATCGACCCGTGTGTGGAGGAAATCGCGTCCGCCGCATGAATCGTACATGACGAGCAAGACGTACGAACTTCACGACGCGATTACAATCGACCCGTGTGTGGACGGCCTTACTGTAATGGGTTGTCTCATCTCTTTGTTCCTGAGACTATAGTAAGGTGAAAGGCCATATTATGAGACAATGTCCCCATTTATGAAACATTAAAAACAAAAATGAAAGGGGATTATATTATAAATATATGCATATCACAATTTAAATAAAATTATATTTATATAAAAATATAACCCTTCAAATTTCTATGTGTACAAATATTAATGTTGATTTAACGTATTTAATATGAAAAAATGAAGTTGAAGTGTCCTCTCCAAGTTTGTATAAAATTACTTAGCTTACTCTGAGCTGAAGTACGAATACACTTAGCTTTTTGTTTTTAGCATATTTACAAATTTCAATGATTTTAAAAGATGTTAAATAACTTAATCGAAAGCTGAAAAGTCGTAGATTGTAATTAAATAAATACGATTAGGATTCTGGCGCAATTTTATTAATTATAAAGCTGTCTCATATTATGTACACTAGCCTTTTAGAAGTCCGTATTTATGGTACAATAATTTGGTTGTCCCATGTTCCATGGACCTGTTGATTCCCGCCTAGTGCCGATTTATGAGACAGCAATTTGAAGTTTGTGTAACTGTGTTATTTATTTGAAAATAGTTTTTAATTGTAAGTTTTTACCGTTTTCCTATTACTAATTACCTCATTCGACTTTTATTTCGTATTAAAGTTTTGAGTTGAAAATTGTAGACCTAACCTATAAAATATTGTCAATGTAAAATACAATATTTTTAATGTAGATTGAAATTTATATTTATTTATTAGAATAAGTTGTTTTAGGTACAGTTTTTTAGTATTTAAGTTTAGTATTAAGTATGGCAGGTACTAGAGAAACTAAAAAAAGGAGAGATAGGATAGAAGTTGGAAAAAAATCCCATAAAGAAAAGTGTGAATTGTAAGGTCAAAAAGAAGTCTACTGTATTAGTCAACAATTCAAATAAGAAGAAGATTAAGAGAATAAATTAAAGTTTAACAAATGCTATTAAAGCATTAGATACAGGCATTTCTCTCAGGAAAGCTGCTAATGCATATGGAGTTCCCGTAGCCACTTTAACCAGAAGGAAAAACAATCCAGATGTTAAAAAAATGAAAACTGGACCAGCAACTGTTCTAACAGAGGCTGAAGAACGTGAAATTGTTAACTGGATACTGTATCAAGCAGAAAGAGACTACCCGGTTAACAAAACAGATCTATTAGATTGTACTCAAAAATATATATATAATCAATGAAGAGAGGAACACCGTTTATTGAAAACCGTCCAGGTCGTCACTGGTACGAAGGGTTTAGAAACCGCCATAAAAATATATCAATTAGAACTGCACAGCACTTAAGTTTGAGTAGAGCTGCTGTAACAAGGCAAGATCTAAAAGAATGGTTTAACGAGCAAGAAATCTATTTAAATACTTATTATTTTATTTTACAGTTTATTTAATATTTCAGATACATTGTTATATTATATATTAAAAAAGGAATAAAAAACTAAAATATGAAAAAAAGAGTGATTTTTAGATTTTTTTATCTGTTCCATAAATAGGGTACATACAGTATGAGACACCAGGGACATGGTGTATCCAAGCTGTCTCATAATACGTACATGGACATTACTCCTATTTTTCAATCATATAATTATTTTTTAACGTTATAATTACATTACAAAAATTATTTGTACTTCAGAAAACACAAAAGAATGGAATAATGCACAAATTCGCAGCATTTTATGTTTTTAACTATTTAAAATCATTGAAAATATCATGTTCTTCTCTAGCATCTGTCTCATAATATGGCCTTTTACCTTACCTGAAAACAATAACAATACTAAATAATCAGGCGGACGGTGGTCCCAGGGGATACCGGACAGAGTCCGCAAGTTCTCCGGGTTCCCCTTAAACGGATTACCCCGTGGCCGGTGTTTGCCGTGGGGCCTGCGGATGGCGCTTCCGGTCCGCCGACGCTCGAAATTCAGCTGGAAACTTTTCGACTGCACGCCGCCGCGCCTCCGCGTTATGTGACGGCCCTTTGTGTCGAATCCCTTTGACCATCGGCTTATACCGTGCCGAAGAGAGACCAACCGGGGAGGCGAAATTGTTAAGGAAAATCAAGTCGAGACGAGAAACGGACGCGGGGGTTGGGTTGGGGCGCGGGACGAGTCGGGCCACACCGACAGAAGAATACCCGAAGACGACAACGACTCACGGATGGAACGGCGAGATATCCGAAGAAACTGCCGGAACCGGGAGGGGTGTGCTCGAGATGGAAATGAAAGGAGACGATCAGGGATGGGAAGACTGCGCGAGGCGAAACCCGTCGGACAGAGCTTTCTTTGGACTCCGCGGAGCCGCGAGCTTCTCACGACAAAAGCTCCGCGCGCTTTTCTAATCTATTTTCTCTCTCCGGCGCGGCGTGGAATCAACCGGAGGATTCCATATCCCCGATCCGATTTCTTTCCTATTTTTCGTCGGATCCCCGAGATGAAATTAATTTCCCGCGACTTCTCCGACGATCCTCCGCCGTTCGGACAAGGCCTAATTGCTCGCTCTAATTACGACATTCATGGGATCCGGCTGGTCTGACGTAGAGCCGCCGGAAAGTCCAGGGATGAGTGAAAAGCTCGGTGGGAGAAGGAAGTGTCTGCACATTGGCAAATAATTGACATTCCTAGATGATTGTAAGAAATAATTATAAGAAACTTAGAATAACTTTTGCGAAGTTTTATGATCGCGACATTATAACAACCAAGAAAGAAAATTTTTCCAAAGCTATTCTTAACTGAAAATAAGGCGGATTAAAGTTATCTTTGTATTGAGGTTAAGTTTTTGTTTTTTTTTTTTTTATAAGCAATAGCCGTGAGCAAAATATCACGATCCATTAAATCTTTTGCAAAACGCTTAAGTTCAAAAAAGACAGCTAAGAGTTCTAAACTGTTAATTTGTAATTGTTGATTCGTCTCATTCCAAACACCATGCATTTTTTCTCCCTTACTGTACACCCCCCATCCTGTTCGGGACGCATCCGAAAAAATTTCTAACTGGAAAGACGGTTTCCTGATAGGATTGAATGTTGTCGTAACCCAGGCATGGACACGGGTGGAGCTCCTCAAACGCCTGCTTCCCCCACCAAGCTTCCTTTCGGTGGCGCTCATCGTGGCTCCGATGCACGACGCCTGCGCACTGCTTGCGCAAGCGAAACGCATCCTTCCTACATAGTAACGACGGATGCTGGTGGGGGACAGTGGGCGCTATGGTGGGGACAGTTTTGCCTCAATTGAGGCAAATTTATTTATTTAAGTATTTAATCTTTTTAACTTACTTCTCATCAACAAATTCTTTAACTTGTGGTGATAAAAATAAGACTAAAGTATCACCACAAGTCAGTGGCGCACCCAGGGGGGGAGCCAGGGGGCCAAGTCCCCCACCAAGAAAAAAATGTTCAGCTTCCAAAATTAAAATCGCGGAATAGCCCTGGGTACCGTTGATAGATATTTTGGCTTAAAAAAAAGGTCATCACGCAAAACCTAGGGCTGGGTTCAACTCGGCCCCCCCCCAAGATTACATCCTGGGTGCGCCACTGCCACAAGTTAAAGAATTTGTTGATGAGAAGTAAGTTAAAAAGATTAAATACTTACCTTACTTACTGTGTAAATGAAAATATAATCATGGAAAATAGATATCTCATTTAAATTACATTACAGTCACACATAGCCTACAAGGAGTGCCAGCGGCAATCGCAGCGATACATCGGGTGATCGTTCGCGCGCGCGCGCGTCAAGTGATATACGTCAAATAAACGTTCAAATACTTCAGTATGTTTAATTCTATTGTGTTTTATATATGAGAATACAATATATACCTTCAAACTAGTGGGTTATCAAATTATTTCAACGAAAAATGATTACATTAGTTCTGTTCACAAAAATCGATTTCTTGAAAAAACCAGAGGTCGTAGACAAATTTTGAGACCAGATTTGAAATCAGCGTGAAAAAATCTACGGGAAATGATATATAGCAAAAATTGAAAAAATCTTTTTCTGCCCGTGGTAACGCAGAAACCACATTTTCTGGAAATTGTGAAAGTTCAACGAATTTTCTCAAGGTTAAAAACCGTTCGTACCGTAATCTCCCTATTTTTCCCATATCCTGCAAAGTTTCAGCTTTAATTTAAAAAAAAATCATCGCTCTACCTCATTTTTATCGAAAGTGATTCCTTTTTGAAGCGAGGTAAGTCATTTGTACCCTCCGTGCGGCGCACAGTGGGCCAGAGTGGCTCGGTAGCTGTTCACGCCTATTTCACCATTATTTCAAAATTTAAAGACCACATTAAATAGGTCATTGAATTCGTCTTGGCGTCAGCTATAATGTTATTGAATAAAAAATATATAGTTATAAATAAATATTGAAAGTGACCACAATTTTTTATTTAAAAAAAGAAATTATTCAAATTTTTTGTGTTGAGATTTGTAGAAGACTGAGTACTGATTACTTTTTGTACGAAACATTTTTTTGTCATACCACCGGAAACGTCTGAAAACTCGTGTGAATAATGAATAATATTTGAAAACTGGCTGTTCACCATTATTTCAAAACATAAAGACCACATTAAATATATCGTTGGATTAGTCTTGGCGTCAGCTATAATATTATTGAATAAAAAATATATAGTTATAAATAAATAATCAAGGTGACCACAATTTTTTATTAAAAAAAATTTTGTTTTTAAATTTTTTGTACTGAGATTTGTAAAAGAGGGTGTACTGATTACTTTTTGTAGGAAACATTTGTTTGTCACAGCACCGGAAATGTCTGAAAAATCGTGTGAATAATAAATAATAATTGGAAACTGGCTATTCAGGCATTCAAACAAGAGTAATCCATAATTTTTGAATGAATGAAGTTTATTACATTTAATGAAATAACAAAAATGTGTTATTACTGTCTTATATTTAAAGAATTACAAAAATTCAAACAAAATTAAGTATTATATTTTACAAAGTCACTGACTATATTCAATTGATCATACGAATTTTCCATTTGTAACTCTATTTATCTATGAATAAACAGAAATCTATACTATAATTCCTCTTAACAAAGGTAAAATACAGATCTTCAATATGGAAAAACTGCTGTGATGCTATACTACGATGCTGTTACTATAGTCTCTCAAATACAAATGCTTCAACTAAGCTAGCAACAAGTTCGAATGTTATTCAATGGCCGTATAATCAAAAAAATTCATAAGATAGGTCTGGGTTAGGTCTTTAGACCCCTAAGAGCCGCTGAGTGGTCGTCAATGCGTCTCGTGCAACGCGACTCGCCGCGGAATTGCGTGTCACGCGACCCTTTAAACCATCACAATTTTCACGTTGGTCTGAGGGGGGCCGCGAACTTTGCAGGATCATTTAGAGGAGATGTTGCTGAAAATGTTCCACGTTGTTAGAGCCATCACTTTTGATCACTTTTTAACTTATTCCTTGTCAAAGGTGAAAAACTTTGACGATTTTCCTCAGTTGACTCAGTATTTTTTTTTATAACAAAGTAGGAACAATAATGTTTAATTCCTGGTGCGTTCTCAACATAGATATACATTCTTCGTATAAAAAAAAATTGGGCACTTAATCATCAGTAGGTTTTTCAGAACACCGTTATGAAGAAAAGGAATTTTTTCGGCGATAAATCGTATCTGAAAAAGTTTGATCTTTGAACGCTTATTGTAACAAGAGTTTTTAATAACTTTAATTAATGTTATCGTTTTCGAATGTAATGAACATATAAGAATCACTGTAGTCCAGTCGCCAGGTACTTTTAATAGGAAAGTATTCTGAACTTAATGAAATTTTGACACGTCATTTAGGGGTACTCTGGGGTGTCGAATCTCAGTTTTCGACCTCGAGGACCCTGTGCTAACTTGTGGAGGGGGGAAAAACCACGATTTTTATTACCTTGTTTTGGTTTTTCGCCTATTACTCAAAAACTGTGGGTTCTATGAACTTTTGTCTTCCATTTTGGGAAAGAGCATTAAATTTCCTTCAAATTTCACCGGACAATCATTTTTTTCGACCAAATAGGCACCGAGAGACAGGCGTTCAAAATTAGGAAATTAAGTGGCAACTGACGAATATAGGGAAAGACGGAGCAAATTACACTGTCCAACAACAAAAATGTTTCCATATAACTGTTGGGTGTATCTTATACAGTTTTTAGCGCTGATTCCGAATCTGGTCTTAATTTTTCTCCTACACGCACAGTTTTTGAGAAATTTGAGTTTGAAAAAAAACACGTTTTTCGACTTTGAACAGATATTATGATGTTATTATAAAAGATATTGTATTATTCTTTACAGCAAAAGATTCTCTAGACTTTCCCGAATCCAGTGATGTGCAATAGTAACACATTATGATTGTTTAAACATGTTTATACAATCATTAAAGACGGAGAGCCTCACTTTTGTACACATTTTCGAGGATATTTTTCAATAAAAAAAAAAAAATAAGAGTCTAAGGGTCCAGCGGAAAATCGAATTGCACCACGCGATAGAGCAGACTTTTATCTTGAGAAACCACTCTTTCAACTTTCCAACGTTGACATTTTTTTCGATCCTGAAAGTCCAATCGCCAGGTCGAAAAGAGGGCGTCTACCTGCAAAGTATTCCGAACTTAATGAAATTTTGACACGTCATTTAGGGGTACTCTGGGGTGTCGAATCTGAGTTTTAGACTTCGAGGACCCTGTGCTAACTTTGGGAGGGGGAAAAAACCACGATTTTTGTTACCTGTTTTTGGTATTTCGCCTATAACTCAAAAACTGTGGGTCCTACGAACGTTTTTGTTTCGTTTTTGGAAAGAGCATTAAATTTCCTCCAAATTTCACTAGTCAAACGTATTTTTTGATCCAATAGGTACCAAGAAACAGGCGTTCAAAATTAGGAAATGTTTCTCAAAGTGTCATTTTGAGCCACACATTGTGACATTTAGCAGGAAATTGCAGGTTTTTGGCTCACAAATTTAGTTTTTCAACATATCTACAAATAATCTACATACCATGCACACTCCATACATTTTCACACCCCCCTTCGGACACCTCCCCCAACCCCCGGAACACGAATTTGAGAAATACGCAAAAAAAGTCTCTCTTTCTCCAAAAACCCTTGTACTCTTATCAATCTGAGTTCACATGGTTTGGAAAGCGGGGAAGGTGTCCGCTGACAAGTGCCTAATGTTATAATTGCATTTTATTCCCTATTCCGGGAGTTGGGGGGGGGTGTCCGAAGGGGGGTGTGAAAATGTAAGAGGTATACATAGTATGTAGATTATTTGTAGATATGTTCAAAAAACTAAATTTGTGAGCCAAAAACCTGCGATTTCCTGCTAAATGTCACAATGTGTGGCTCAAAATGACACTTTGAGAAACATTTCCTAATTTTGGACGCCTGTTTCTTGGTACCTATTGGATCAAAAAATACGTTTTAACAGTGAAATTTAAAGGAAATTTAATGGTCTTTCCAAAAATGAAAAGAAATAGTTCGTAGGACCCACAGTTTTTGAGTTACAGGCGAAATACCAAAAACAGGTAACAAAAATCGTGGTTTTTTCCCCCTCCCCAAGTTAGCACAGGGTCCTCGAAGTCTAAAACTCAGATTCGACACCCCAGAGTACCCCTAAATGACGTGTCAAAATTTCATTAAGTTCGGAATACTTTGCAGGTAGACGCCCTTTTTTCGACCTGGCGATTGGACTTTCAGGATCGAAAAAAATGTCAACGTTGGAAAGTTGAAAGAGTGGTTTCTCAAGATAAAAGTCTGCTCTATCGCGTGGTGCAATTCGATTTTCCGCTGGACCCTTAGACTCTTATTTTTTTTTTTTAATTGAAAAATATCCTCGAAAATGTGTACAAAAGTGATGCCTCTCCGTCTTTAATGATTGTTTAAACATGTTTTCGGGAAAGTCTAGAGAATCTTTTGCTGTAAAGAATAATACAATATCTTTTATAATAACATCATAATATCTGTTCAAAGTCGAAAAACGTGTTTTTTTTTCAAACTCAAATTTCTCAAAAACTGTGCGTGTAGGAGAAAAATTAAGACCAGATTCGGAATCAGCGCTAAAAACTGTATAAGATACATGCAACAGTTATATGGAAACATTTTTGTTGTTGGACAGTGTAATTTGCTCCGTCTTTCCCTATATTCGTCAGTTGCCACTTAAATTCCTAATTTTGAACGCCTGTCTCTCGGTGCCTATTTGATCAAAAAGAAAGATTGACCAGTGAAATTTGAAGGAAATTTAATGCTCTTTCCCAAAATGGAAGACAAAAGTTCATAGAACCCACAGTTTTTGAGTAATAGGCGAAAAACCAAAACAAGGTAATAAAAATCGTGGTTTTTTCCCCCCTCCCCAAGTTAGCACAGGGTCCTCGAGGTCGAAAACTGAGATTCGACACCCCAGAGTACCCCTAAATGACGTGTCAAAATTTCATTAAGTTCGGAATACTTTCCGAATAGACGCCTTTTTTTCGACCTGCCGACTGGACTACTGTGCATTGGTTAAAAATCGATATGAGGACTTTGATTTTTTGGTCCATGAACAGCTAGCGCGTCGATCTGGCCCACTGTGCGGCGTACCTACTACGCCTAATGGATAAAACAGGCTTAAACGAGTGTGCACGTGCTTTTTTTCCCTCGACTATTCGTTCGTAGGCGTTTGTGCGGCAGCGTCGGGCGGGGTTAATTGTGAAATTGACCTTAATTATCGGTCTTCCTGGATAGTCCATGCCTTCCGTACCAATTATCTAATTCGAACGGACGGCAATGTTGCAGGTTAATCCGGTGGCACCTGCGATTACGCCTTCCGTTGAAGGAGTAGCTTTGCTCGAGGATCTACACGGCGCTTACGCGTTACGTAAAACGACGAGGAGCTTTCCACCCCTCGATTCTTCGAGAGCTTTTCAGTATTCAGAGTTCACGCGCAAATGTGATCTTGTTAGTTCTATCTTTCTCGTCGCTTGGGAGCTTAACCGCGGCCGTTTTCAAAGGCATCCGGAATAAATTTGTTCATATTTTCATATCTGTCGGAATTTTGGATTGATTTTTTAACGCGTTCACTATTTTGGGAGTCACTGACGACACACTTACACAGAGGGTCGTCTAGGCGAAAATTTCACTTTTGAATCCGTGAAAATTTTATTTTTTCTTGATAACGGTATTAAAGAAGAGACTTGGATAATTATTCTAGAATTTATTCAGATATCTCTGGAAAGCCGAGAACAGAAAAAAATAGCATAAAAGTAAGTGTGCCGTCACTAGAGATGGTGTTCAAATTCACTCACGGTGATTTATCACATCGAAGTTATTGGACTTTGTAGATAAGGATTCTTGATTGTGAGAGTTAACGATTTTCGCGCAGCACGTCACCAAAGTATAGTCATTCACGAACATTTACAAAAAAATTCCAATTGAATCGATGGAAAACTGAGTTGTCGGCAGATTTTTGTCCAAAAAGATCGCGCAGTGGGCCAAACCGACAAAATCTGTGTCAAAATCAAAGAACTTTCGATAGAAATGAGATAGAGCCATGAAATTTTTTTAAAAAGAAAGCTGAAACTTTGCATAATATGGGATAATTATGGAGATTGTGGTACGAACGTTTTTTAACCTTGAAAGAATTCGTTAAACTTGCACAATTTCAAGAAAATTGTAATTTTTCCAATACCAGGCGCGGAAAAAATTTTTATTTAACATGCGACACATCATTTCCCTTAGATTTTTTCACGCTGATTTCAAATCTGGTCTCGAAATTTGTCTGCGACCTCAGGATTTTGCAAGAAATCGATTTTCGTGAACACAACTTATGAAATCATTTTTTCGTTGAAATGACTTGGTAAGCCACTAGTTTGAAGGAATATTGTATTCTCATATATAAAACATATTAAAAATAATCATAAAATAATCATACAGCGTGACTGTACTGCATTACAGTCAGGCATAGCCTACAAGGAGTGCCAGCGACAATCGCAGCGATATGTCAAATGATCACTAGTTCAAATACTTCATTATGATTATTTTTAATGTGTTTTATATATGAGAATACAATATTCCTTCAAACTAGTGGGTTACCAATTCATTTCAACGAAAAAATTTCATAAGTTGTGTTCACAAAAATCGATTTCTTGCAAAATCCTAAGGTCGTAAACAAATTTCGAGACCAGATTTGAAATCAGCGTGAAAAAATCTACGGGAAATGATGTGTCGCATGTTAAAAAAAAATTTTTTCCACGCGTGGTATTGAAAAAACCACAATTTTCTTGAAATTGTGCAAGTTCAACGAATTTTTTCAAGGTTAAAAAACGTTCGTACCACAATCTTCATAATTATCCCATATTCTGCAAAGTTTCAGCTTTCATTTAAAAAAAATTTCATCGCTATATCTCATTTCTATCGAAAGTTCTTTGATTTTGACACAGATTTCGTCGGTTTGGACCACTGTGCGCCGCTTAGCGGTGACGTCACAGCGAAGCTGTTTGGCTTTGTTCTACATATAGGTGGTGTGTTGGATAGGGCCGCACAGTGGTCCAAATCGAGAAATCCAGTGACTTTTTGTTATAACTTTTGTACCATAAGAGATATCGGGATGAAATTTGCACTAAAATTCATTTAAAAAATAGTCAATTTGAACTAAAGAAAAATTAATATTTTTAAAATTTTTTAAACAACAATTTTTAATTAATTTTCATTGATATTTTTCACTAAAAAAAAAATTGTTTAAATATAATCTTCCAAACCATTTTTTCTTTCTAAGTGTGTATTTTATATTTATGTTTCACACATGCAATGTTTAATGAATTGGGAAAAATGTAAATTTGAGGAGTCGGGTAAGGTAAAAACGTCACGTAACTGTGTCAAAAGATATTTTTTATAATAATTGATAATATTTGCAATATTGTATGTAATATAAAATAATTTAGTAACATTTTTGTAAATCTTTTGTGATAAAAATGTGATAACAATGATGGTTTTATAATATAATAATAATAACATGAAATATAAAAAAATAATATTTGTTTATACTTTGTCAGTCTCTTCATTCTCGAAAGGTTTTGTCTAGCATTATTTTTTATATTCCATCCATTTCAAAGCCTGCCTCTTCTATTATTTAATTATTAATAATTCAGCTTCTGGTAAGTAATATACAAAATAAGTAATATCTAAACTACAAAGAAGAAAATGTCAAATTTGGAAAACAACATACGTAAGAAATTTTTTAGTCATTTGTACTTACCAAAGAGAATATTAAAATTATATATTATATGGATGTAAAATTAAATAGTCCAAAAGAGTACAAAAAACACTAAATAATATAACTAAAATTTAAATCGCCCACAATAAAAACACTAATAAAACTTAAGTTTAGTTTAGAAAGTAAATTAAAACACTACGAACTATTAACACAAAACATAAAGTGATTAAAACGAAATAAAAATCAACAGCGGAAAATTGCTCCGAGAAGTCTCACTGTGGCAGCTCGAATGGTTCTGTCTAAACTAAATGCAGACAGAAAGTCGAAGACTCATTTGAAGCCTTATCTGCACCATAGCATAAACATTTCAAGTCCATTTCTAATCCAAACAGTTCGATGAAAAGAACTCTGTATTAGGGCTGTAACTTTTCCGAAGCTTCGAAGCTTCGAAGTTCCGAAGCTTCGAAGTCTTCCAAGTGCTCGAAATTTCAAAGTCTTCGAAACGTATGAAGTTGTAACTTATGAGTTCCATACCATGTCACGATTTTTGATAAATAAAAATATTAACTTTCAGTCACCGGTGACTGACACTGAACTTTCCGTTTTGATTTTTCGTAATTAAATTAAATTTAAAAGAGTGCATTCTATTAATAAATTTCGGGGTCATATCACGAATGTACTTAAAAAATAATACTTTGCAAACAAAATTTTAATGAGTTTTATTAAATTCGGTGAAATCGGATATCGCGGACTAAATGAAAAGAAAGGCAAGACAGGCTTGGCGCTTGACAAAACTCACGTATTCAGTAGGACTGTAACTTTCCTTCGAAGGTCGAAGATTTCGAAGCTTCGGAACTTCAAAGTATCTGAAATCGAAGCTTCGAAATTCGAAGCTTCGAAGCTTCGAAATCTTCGACCTTCGAAGGAAAGTTACAGCCCTACTCTGTATCGCTTTGGAAGTTTGGTCGGAGAATACAAGTGTAGTCCGTAAAACGTAAGGGGACGCGACGCGACGTAACATTGTCAGTTTTAAACTGCTATAGTTTGAAAAGGCGGAAGAGTGCGGAAATGATTTTTATACCATCATATAGAGGAAGGTGTACTGAAAATAGTCCAATTTGTTAGAAACTGGGACTTCCCGGGACTTTAAAGATATCCCTTACCGATTATAAAAATTTTTTTTAATTTTCTCCATTTAGTCCAGCATTAACTTTTAATACATTGTGCAGACTAATTAATAATGTAAGATACGATTTCTTATCGCAAAAATCTGCTCTTTAATTAAAAAAAAAAAAAAGCGCGAGAAAATATTAAATAGGAACGTCAGGGCATCGCATCAAAGTGAAGCAATTTTTCTCGTGAAAAATACTCTTCTGAAAATGTCCAACTTTCAACATTTATTACAACTATAATATTTAATAAATTGTACTAATTTCTCCATTCCCGAGGTCTATGGACATTTGGGAAGCAATGTTCATTGATCAGGTATCGATACAAGAAAGTTCATTTTCGGGCCAAAAGTCACTGGATTTCTTGATTTGGACCACTGTGGGCCGGCGAGGTGAGTTAAGAAAGATCCCTGGAAACCGTCCAAGTCGTTCTTTATTGTTTCATATTTATACACATAATAAGCATACGATTACATCGTATTATTAGGTACTATAGATCATTATATATATAGATTTATTTTTATATATATACATATATACCCAGATAGCAGCCAACGTCTCATAGACGTCTGTTTTACGTTGTTTTTACGTCTGTAGTGAGACAGGTTAGAGAGGTCTTTTCGTAGATCTTTCAGATGTCCGAATGTCTTGCGGCAGGCGTCTTGCAGATGTCTTCGAGATGTCTCAGTGCTATCTGGGTATATATATCGAGCATTCTGTACAATAAATAAAGACTCTAGAGCATTTTAAACATAACATGGCGCACCCTCTTGCGATTGCCGTCGAGTGTACAATAATTTAACGAGTTCCCCATATGTATATCATCATTTCCAAAATACTCGTCGGGCGCTGTGACTGCAACAGGCAATTCGATCCGAGGATATATATATACAGGACATCGTGTTCTCTCTTTCGTCGAATCATTAAACAAATCTTTAACGGTTACCCCACTCGTTTCTATCGAATATAATCGCATCGGCGCGAGAAGCTGCAGGTTTTAGAACACGTCGAACGTGTTTATTCGCCTTCGCGCGCGCGCGCGGACATCGAGGAGACATGCATATTGTACGTAACACGCTATATAAAATTTTACCATACCACCTGTGGGCTGCGCAGCTCGATATCGCGTCCCTGAAGTCGAATCTTGTTCCATTCGACTCGTATGTATCTCCATCACCTTTGACGACCGGGCTCGACGTTTTTCACGCCACAGTTGCAAAACAAACACCGAACTTCGAATTGCAGCTACTACATATTTCTTATCGTGAAATTATTCCGTCTATACACTGTTTCGTAATTATTTATTGTACAAAGAGGCACTCCTCTCCGACTTCGATGAAATTAACCCTTTGCACACTCGGAACTATTTTAGAATAATTCCATTCTGTATTATTCTTTCCATTTCATGCATGCATATACTTTCGTGTACATATACAGTGAACCACGGAAGTATTTGAAGGCACTTTAAAAAACAGCATAACTTTTTTATAATTCTACCAAACGACCTGATGTTTTGTAAGCAATTAGCAGAAAAGCATTTTTTCATTTTTATTTGGGCCCTTAATGAAAATTTAAAATATTGGGTAAACTTTACTCTACCGGACTCAAACTTTGTGCCTTTTCCCATTATAGATTATGATGTACAGTAGCGGACAAAAGTTTAAGACCGCTCTAAAGAAGACGATAACTTTTTTAATATTGTACTATACGATTTGAACTTTTTTGGGAAGCTAGAGCAATTAGTTTAAAGGATGTGAAAAGAAATTTTCTCAAAAATTGCAATCGATCGGAATTGTTGAAAAAATACTAAAAGTTGAATTGTTAACTTTTTTATGTGGGCCCCCATATTGAAAATTTAAAAAATACGTTTTGTAGATCTGTGTCAATTAAACATATTCTGAAATATTCGTCAAAATATGTTTAATTGACACAGATTTTTGTCATTTTTGATATGTTTAATTGAAACGTATTTTTTAAATTTTCAATATGGGCCCACATAGAAAAGTTAAAAATTCAACTTTTAGTATTTTTTCAATATTTCCGATCAATTGCAATTTTTGAAAAAATTTCTTTTCACATCCTTTAGTAAACTAATTGCTCTAGCTTCCCAAAAAAGTTCAAATCGTATAGTACAATATTAAAAAAGTTATCGTCTTCATTTAGAGCGGTCTTAAACTTTTGTCCGCTACTGTATTTCGTATGTAATCCAGTAGATTTAATTGACACAGATTTTTGTCATTTATGATATGTTTAATTGAAACGTATTTTTTAAATTTTCAATATGGGCCCACATAGAAAAGTTAAAAATTCAACTTTTAGTATTTTTTCAACATTTTCGATCAATTGCAATTTTTGAAAAAATTTCTTTTCACATCCTTTAGTAAACTAATTGCTCTAGCTTCCCAAAAAAGTTCAAATCGTATAGTACAATATTAAAAAAGTTATCGTCTTCATTTAGAGCGGTCTTAAACTTTTGTCCGCTACTGTATTTCGTATGTAATCCAGTAGATTTAATTGACACAGATTTTTGTCATTTATGATATGTTTAATTGAAACGTATTTTTTAAATTTTCAATATGGGCCCACATAGAAAAGTTAAAAATTCAACTTTTAGTATTTTTTCAACATTTCCGATCAATTGCAATTTTTGAAAAAATTTCTTTTCACATCCTTTAGTAAACTAATTGCTCTAGCTTCCCAAAAAAGTTCAAATCGTATAGTACAATATTAAAAAAGTTATCGTCTTCATTTAGAGCGGTCTTAAACTTTTGTCCGCTACTGTATTTCGTATGTAATCCAGTAGATTTTTACCCGGGGCGGCTGCAGATCGAAGTTTCGTTCCTCTAGGTTCAATGCTTCAGGAGTTATGCTTGCTTAAAGTTGAGCATTCTGCAGTGTTTTTTACGGGTAAGGCCGCCACCATATTGGTTTGTAGTGACGACCGCGAGCCGCTTACCGAGCAGAACCCCGACCTAATCCCAACCAACTCGGTAAGCGGCGCACAGTGAGGTATTTGGCCAGTTTAGCGCGCCAAAAGTCAATATTTTTAGTTTGTTCAAAATGACTAAAACTTCTTTCTCATAAACCTGAATATACAGGGTGTCCCAAAATTCGTGAAAATCCCGAGAGGGGGTGGTTCCTGAGACCATTTCAAGAGATATTTTCCTTTGCAAAAATGTTATCCGCGGCTTTGTTTAGGAGTTATTAACGAAAAACACGGACCAATCAGAGCGCGACCTAGAAGCGAGTTGCCACAGTCGGCCCGGCGCGCCAACTGTCTATTGGCCGACTGTGGCAACTCGCTTCTAGGTCGCGCTCTGATTGGTCCGTGTTTTTCGTTAATAACTCCTAAACAAAGCCGCGGATAACATTTTTGCAAAGGAAAATATCTCTTGAAATGGTCTCAGGAACCACCCCCTCTCGGGATTTTCACGAATTTTGGGACACCCTGTATATGCGAGTAATCTACAATAATATTTTTCCATAGAGAGCACTATTTAGTAACATTCAGATACATGAAAGTAACAGTTTTCGTGACCAAGAGAAGTGTCGAAAAACTTGTGTTAAAGAAATGATTTGTTTCACAAGTTTAGTGTATAAAATCGAGATAGGACCAAATCTAGGATGTAAAGGAAGGTGTATAGATTAAATTCATGGCTTTGTTTTATTCTCTTCGGTGGTTTTGATAGAATAAACAATCGAAAGTGATATATTTTTTTCAGAAAATTAATATAATGTAATAACTTTTTTTTCTCAGCATAACTCCCCTTTAATTTTTTGCGAGGTTAATCAGTAGACATTGCTTTATATAATCCATAAAAGTTTAGGTGCCAACAAGTGCCAACACAAAATATATTTAGCTTTTTGTGCGATACATATCAAAACTTTACCACAGCAAAGCGTTTGTTTGTAATAGTAATTTCTCTGAATCTGACGAAAAAATGTTTGAAATAAAAGTTTAACAGTATCAACGTAGGTATAAACTTCAATATATAAAACTTCGAAAAAATTTTGTTTAAAACAGAAAAACAAGGTCGCTTCGATTTTTTAAACATTAAGTTGTATTTTTGATTTGATAGTGTTGTAGCTGGTGTTGAGACGAATTCAATGATATATATAATAGTATGACCTTCACACTATTAATAACGTCGCAATAGTTTTGGCGCGCTAAACTGGCCAAATACCTCACTGTGCCACTGTGCGGCGCGCGACCGTCACTACCAATATGGCGGCGCCCTTACCTGTCAAAAACACTGCAGATTGCTCAACTTTAAGCAAGCATAACTCCTGAACCATTGATCCTACAGGATCGAAACATCGATCTGCAGCCGCCCCGGGTACAAATTTACTGGATTACATACCAAATACATCATAATTTATAGGAGAAAGGCAGAAATTCTGAGTCCGGTCAAGTGAAGAGCAGCCAAAATATTTGTTTTGTAGATCCATGTTAGTTATACACATGCTGAAAATTTCATCAAAATCGATTAACATACCCAAGAGCTACAAGTGGTTAAATATGGAGAAATTCATAGTTTTTTGCGGCTTTTGGTCAGTTTCTGCTTAAAATCCACAGATTCTTTTTTCTGCGTCAACCGATTTCGATGAAATCGACATCATGCGTATAACTAACGTATGTACAGCGACGAAACGCACATTTCAAATTTTCATTAAGGGCCGAAATAAAGAAGTTTAAAAAATTGCCTTTTTCATATTTGCATGTAACCTTGAAAATTATAATTTTTGGAAAATTTGTTTGCACATCATTTAGTAAACCAATGCTTCTAATTGCTTACAAAAGATCCGCTCGCGTTTGGTACAATTATATACAATTTATTCCGTTTTAAAGGGCGTAGGAACACTTTCGTGGGCCACCGTATACATATAACGGACGAATCTTTTAGAATCAATAATGAAATAGAGTTAATTTGGTCTATAAAAGATTTGACGACTGAAAAGATTTTGTAGGTACTAATCGAAGTTCTAACATTTCTTTTAGCACAACTTCATCTCCGAAAACCAACAATTTTTAACTTTTTTTATATATGATCTTGTAGATTTTGGCGAGAAAATGCCGTAAATCCATCTTTTAACGTTAGGAATTCACTGGTTGAAAAGTGATGCGTATGTAAATGTAAGTGATTTCAAGGGTTTTTAATAGGTAAAGACACCGCCATATTTTGTCCATCAAAAATCTACGCTATCGACATCACTGCGTGCTTGCGCTGCTATCTATCGGTGCCAGGTTGGTATTGAGTACATGCCAATATGGCGACGCCCTTGCCAGTCAAAAACACCTAAAATCGGTCAACTTTAAACACGGACAACTATCGAACTAGTGAATTCCTTACATTAAAACTTGGATGTTCGGCATGTTCTCGTTAGAATCTACAGGTCTAAATTTAAAGAAGTTAAAAATTTATGGTTTCCTGAGGTGAAGTTTATCTTTGTCCTTCCCGCGAGTCTGTTCAGTTGACGATTCGAGGCTGCGGGCTAATTTGTCTATCGGGCAGTCGTGTTTTGTTTGTGAAGCCCACAGGTATCGTGCTAACCGGTAGCGAAATAGAAACGTGTAGATAAAACGACGACAGTGGCGCAAGCATGAAAAAGTTTCTCGCAATCGAATTGTCTCGTGTAGGTTCGTATAAAAATGCATACAAGAAGACGGAAAACCGGCGGAATCGAAAGTTCATATAAAAAGATCGTCTGAACGAATCTCGATAAATATAAAAGGATACGATCAGCGGCGTGAATTCCCATTTGGAAAGCGAGTGCGATTTGAATCAACGACACGGCTACTCGATTCGATTAAACGATTGGGTCGCATCGGAGCGAGCTCTCGGGCTCGCCGGCGCGCGGCAGCTCGAATAACATCTAACGATAAGTTGAATTATCTTACAATCGTGCAACGCCTGTTCTTTTCCCCCGCGCCGAGAACTCTATCGGAAAAACAGAGTCCCCGCTATAATTGTAGCTCACGAGGAGAGATTGAAACGGCGGTTTCGCCAATTCCGATGGAACCTTTTTGCAGTGAATCTAGAGCGAGAACGAGAGGGAGCAGGTGCCCGAGCCTTTTACGCGAATGCGTGCCCTTAAATTTACAATCCGATCGAAAGTTGATGTATCGCCGTATAGCAGGGATGGGCACGGTGGCCACTATAGGAGTAATTAGGGACCTCTAATGGTGATTCTGAGGCACTGTTTGTACCCAAACCGCCGTTAGGGAAAATCCGGCTGGTGCAAAGGAAAGAGGGGGTCCGGCATAGCCTACCCCCAAAATTGGGTTAGGTTAGCTCCAACACAGCCTACACACGAGCCGAGGTTAGGATAGGAAATTTTTACTTTTCCGGCAAACTTTGGAAATACATGTTTAAGAGGGAGAGAGACGACCAAATAGGCAGATCTATGCGTGCGAGAGAGAGAGGCTAGACCACATAGAAGTCGTGACTTATAGCAAACGGTGCTAAAAAATAGCATCGTTTCTTCACTCGTGAGGAAAGGATTGGCAGGGACTGTAGGGTAACCCTTTCTGGCGAAACTAAAAAAAGGGTTAAAACATTTTTTATTGCTTTTTTGGACTTATATAAATTGGTGAGGGGGCGGGGGGAAAGTCGGAAATTTTTTTCGCTATCCCAGGACCCCCCGTGTGGGTACTCTTTCAACGGGTAATCACACGAGGAATCAATTTTAAAAATAATAATGAGGGGTTAATTATCCACTTAACGGAAAAGAATGGATTTTGAAGCATAAAAGATTAATACATCCCCTCGAGGAAATATTTAGGAAATCCTGCGTATCTGAATAATTTAGGCTAGCGATTAGAGGTTTTAAACTGTAAATAAAGAAAATAAGTGCGTGCGTTGATACTGACACAGGAGCATGTGAGAATATAGAGCGAGTAAGTAGTTATAAGGTGCCAGCGGGCTTAGGATAATATAGGTTAAAATTCTGTTATGTATTTGGTGTGATACTTTACTGTTCTGAAAGGTGTAATAAACGACGGGAAATTTTGCTAAAAAAAAAAGGGGGTGGGCACGGTAGGGGCCCCTCAAACTCCTGCTTCCCCCACCAACCTCCCTTTCATGCTACGCGCGCCTTTGCCGCGATGCACGAGCAGTGATGTCAGATAAGGGGAATCACGGTGAGATGATGTACCCCCTCTCTGATGATCAGACCAGTCTACGGCACGGGCGCCGTGGTCTACGGTCTTACAAGGAGAGGCCAAGGTAGTCGGGATCCGGAATTTCCTGAAACTTGCAGTATTTGGAGATGACGTATCCAAATGTAATTTAGCAAAGCAGTAGCGCGCGCTTCTCAAGATTTCCCGAGAAAATTGCATTTGAAAATCGGTTTATACGCGCGAGTTTTAAGAAGTTCGCGTTAAAAGGTTAACTAGAAGATGAGTAGTCGTGGGCGTAGCGAGAAATGCTAGTAATCGGTAGGTTGCTGGTTCGAGTACCCCCCCCCCGCTTCCGATATTGTTTTTGTTTCTTGAAATTGATACCTACCTCAATTTTAAGCCTTACAATCTATTATTTAGAAGTTATTTTTATTTTTTAACTAGAAATTGCATATTTACTTTATCATTGAAAATTCTCTCTCTGTATTAATTAGATGCCACAGATACCAGATGCTCTGTGATACTAGAGAGATATTTATAAATGTGAATGAAGCATGTTTTTCGCTAGAAATCACGAAAGCGGCGTGTTCTTGTACAAACGGTACATTTACAGTATGTGTGCTAGATGCCGAAAAAATTGTTTCCCATGCTTTTACGATGAGTATCACTGTGGGTCGTGTCATACTGACACGTAATTTTTATTTATTAATAAAGAACGTGCAATAATAAAATAAATATACATAACACTCTGTAATATTTTTATGTTCGACTTTTTTTTTTCAATACTCGCAAATAAAAAACATGCATTTTCCTATTTAAAAAATAATCGTTTATTGGCAGATTTCATAAATTTGAAGGATCAAAATTGAAAAAAAAAAATGTCGACAGCAAGACTCGAGAACCTACAGATCGCCAGTCTTTCTCGCAGCGCCCTCGCGGCCACTGCGGTTCTTATTTATAGGTTAACGCGAACTGCTTATGAACACGTAAACCGATTTTCAAATGCAATTTTCTCGGGAAATCTTAAGAAGCACGTGCTACTGCTTTGCTAAATTACATTTGGATACGTCATCTTCAAATACTGCAAGTTTCAGGAAAACCCAGATCCAGACTACTCTCCTTGTTAGTGGGGGACGTTGGAGTATGCACATGGTGCTGGAATGGGATAGTGGAAGACTGGCGGCACTGAGTCCTTTGTCCATGGTAACGAAGAATGCTAATAATAGGGGACACTGGGCGCTATGGTGGGGACGGTCTTGTCTGAATTGAGACTAAAATGCCCACCCCTGCCGTCTAGTTTCTTTCTAGACCCACCGCAAAAATGTTAGTCGAAATCGGTGGTGCGTCCACTGTCGCGAACCCTCCTCGCCAGTGAAAGTCGAAACTTCTTTACCCTAAACCAGCTCGAGATAGAAGAAAGACGTGTAGGACAGATCGCGATGGGATCGTTGCAAAACTACTATCTCTTTGTCAGTTTTGTTTTCTGTTGTTGGAATCCGAGAGATAACAAATTATCGATCGCAACAAACGCTCGATAGTCCGGTTGAACAGAACTCTGTGTACAAAATTGTAAATCCACGCAGACTTCCGTGGTTCTGTCGTGAATCTGAAGGGTCGATGTCTCCACGATCGATCCCACCGTCTTTTTGCGTTCGGATCCGGGCGCGGAGAAAACGCAGCTCCGGATTCCGCTATGCGTTTTCTGCGCGTTCGTTCGGCGAGTTTTAGTAGGACGAATCTTATAATCGGCTACTGTATCGATCTCCATAGAAGAGCGTGATCGCCTCGACACTGCTATTGTCTTCTTAAATCCATGAACCGAGATACATACAACATGCATTTCTATCTAACGCGACTAATGTTCAACGAGAACCGTTCCCTTCCGGATGAGGATCATCGTTTGCTGGAGGAACGGGCGATCAACTCTTTCAGCCCTGCGACGTTTACCCATCACAGACGAATCTCCGGCCCCGCCCCGTCTTTCACTATTTTCTTTACTATTTTCCTCTTCTGTTCATCGTCCTCTGAACTCTCTATCTTCCTAACGGTAATCAGGGGCGGATTCAGCGGTAAGCGGACTAAGCGGTCTGGGGGGCCCCCGTTCTTCTAGCAGAAAATGTTTAGCTTGGAAAATTGTGCAACAGCCCTGGCTACCGTTAACAGGTATCTTTGCTAAAAAAAAGGTGAATCATCGCTGAATGTATAATGTAACTTTATCAGAGTTTTTTCTTGAAACTTGTTTTTAGGGGGACCCGAAATTTTGACCGCTTAGGGCACCCGGTTGCCGCCACTGAGTCGGTAATCATTGCGCTGATATGTGTGTCGCTCCACGAAGGAAAGGTGTCGACGTTGTTACTCGCGGGAAAATATCCTGGACGATGTATACAGAGTGGGGCGTAATAAACAGTTCACCCGAATAACTCGCATGCTTTTCAAGCTAGAAGAAACTGCATCAGACTAACTTTTCATAGGTGAGGGGCGTCAAGGAGATACGAAGGTCAACTTTGTTTTTTTTTGTTATTTTAAACGGAACGGTATGTTTCAAGACGAATACAATGACTTATTATGACGGTCATACAAGGTCAACACAGGGTCATTCCATGCCGAATCGATCACTTTTTGCAGGCACCATCGCCGATTTTGTTCTAACTGAAATATGTTGTAGTCCATGCGAAATTGGGGGGGGGGGGTTTAAGTCATCATTTCGCCGGTTTCGAATTTTTTTAGAAATGGCAGGCCTTTCGGCGAAAACGGGCCTCACTTACGAATTTTTGTCTCAAGAACGGTTTGTCCGATTGGGCTAAATTTTTTTTTGTTTTATTCGGAAAGGCGTCCTTTACCAGCTCATTGTAACGCCAATTTTAAAGATACCATCTTGTTCAAGGGCTCATTTTAAAGGGGAAACTTCAAGGAATATAACAATATTTTTTCAAAATTTAAATCACTCCGCCCCATCATCGAAAAAAACGCAAAAGAAGAATTTGTTTAAATTTTTCGACATAAAGTTGATTGTCGAGGTTGAAAAAATTATTTTGTAATAGCCCAATCGTTTCCGAATAAAACAAAAAAAAATTTAGCTCAATCGGACAAACCGTTCTTGAGATAAAAATTCGTAAGTGAGGCCCGTTTTCGCCGAAATGGGCAAAAATTGAAAACTTTGAAGGCCTGCCATTTCTAAACAAATTCGAAACCGGCAAAATGATGACTTAAACCCCCCCTAATTTCGCATGGACTACAACATATTTCAGTTAGAACAAAATCGGCGATGGTGCCTGCAAAAAGTGATCGATTCGGCATGGAATGACCCCACAACTCTCCAAGAGTCACACAAAGAACTTCCCGATTAGTTAGTTGTAGTATATTATTATCATTATTAAGTGTACGTTTTAAGAAGATTATACGTTTTCAGGGAAATTCAATAGTTTTCTGCTTATCAAAATGTTTGCTATATGGCGTCGCATTAAACCAACATCGTAGGCTCGTTGCTCGCTTGGTTCCTTGTTATAGTATACTAATGTGGCAAAATAAATTGTCTTAATTAGTTTTTCGCAAACGATACAACTCATCATTATCCGGGTTTACAGTATTGATCTTGGTTTTCTACGATACTGTTAATTTAAATTGTCCCGAAATATATAAACCGCGCTCAATTTTGAAACTCTGCTCAGTGCTACATACAACATTTGTAAAGTTCGCCTTTCTGATTTTTTAAAATCCAAACATACTTTCTCGTATGTTTGTCCCTGACTTTTATGAATCGTAATCGCTTCAGCAGGAACCACTGGAAATTGACTACGTGTGATTTGATATTTTACCTCACTCGACATATTTACTTGATTCGATATTTTTATTATTGGTGTTAAATTTTGATGAATATTTGCATTTTTCATATAATCACGATAACGAGTTCCTACTTTCACTCCTACTCTGGCCAATTGAAAATCTAACCACAATATAGACGAAATTTTAGTATTTTCTTGAAAAGTAATCAATTTTAATATTCCGCATGCGCGCTCCATTAACCAATCCGTCTTCAACATCAATGTTATGAATAATTATCATATATTTTATATTAATTTTCAATTTAATCTCAGTTAATAATTCGTTTTGAACTGATTGTTTTTTCAAAGGTTGTAATATAAATTTTTTTTTTGTACTTTCACCGATATTCTTTGAAAATGTATTCTCGGGAGTAGAGATGATTAACAGAGTCTTGCATTGGGATAATTTTCGATTATTGTGTGTAAGCAGTAACATTAGCATTAGTTGCATAAATAAAAAAAATAAAATAAAAATTTTTTTTAAATTAAAAAAAAAATTTTTTATGTAATTACGTTTGTTTCTTCGGTGGAAAATTTCCGTCCTCTCGTATAAATCGCATTGTTGAATCAACTCCTTTCGAAAAAAAACTAAAAAACTACTTGACCAAAATGGACCAAAATCTAATCAGCTCTAAGTTACAGCGGGGCACATCGATTGCATCATTCATCATTCTGATCGCGCTGTTACTTTTTCAGAAAACGTTAACGAAAAATTTGATACCATACAAACATACAAACGCGCGCACACACACACACACACACACACACACACACACACACACCCACAAACATTTTGCTAAAAATAGACTAAAATCACTCCAATGACCATGCAACGTGAAGATCTGCTAGAAACTCGATTTTCGATTTTCGGGGTCATTACAGTAACTTCCCTATGAATCGGGAAGTTAATAAATTGTCTGAAAGCACTCTTCGAACACTTCGACGATTTACATATAACATTGAACACGGATACATAATCTGAACCGTGTCAATACTGATCGCGCAACTATCTGATGAGTATCATTTGCATCTATGACAGAGCAAGATCTTTATCAAGCATGTTCTTGCGTGTCAACTTTGGTTATTGGTTTTCCGCGGTACGAATAGAAATTTACAGGTGCCAGAATATTACGAAACCGTACTCTAATTCAGGCCTGGCCAACCCAAATGCTTTCACGGGCCACTTTGAACACGCGTAACGTTACAGCTGGCCGCACTTTAGGTAAACATGCTTTTAAAAAATCTGATTCATATACAAAATGAATAGAACTTTATTGTTATACGTCGCATTATAACAATGACGCATGCAAAAATTCATTTGGCCACACAATTTGACGTTGCGGGCCGCGTGTTGGCCAGGCCTGCTGTAATCGATAGTCGAACTACTAATAATATTTGTGGATACTTTTGTTTATGTTCTGTGACCTTTATCAATAATTACAGGAGCTGTATGTCAACAACCAGAGAAGTATACGAGTGCTTACAGACAGTTTATTTTTTATTGCAGTTGACCTTCAGTGACCTTGAATGATCTACATAAAATAGGTCATTGTATTCGTATTAAAACACTGTACCAGAATGTAAATAAATAACTATACCGTTCCATTTAAAAAACCAGAGTTGACCTTCATATGTCCTTGGCGTCTCCACTTATAAAAAAATCAGTGACATTAGGTTATGAGCATCTCGATACCAAGTAAGTTTGGTTGAACGCAATTTTTTCTATCTTGAAAAAAACATGCGAGTTATTAAGGTGACCTGTTTATAACGCCCCATCCTGTATACAGGGTGAGTCGGTTAAGATTTTTCAAACACAGCGTAATCTTGTCAAGTATTCGAGGAAGTCAAAGGATTCTGTTGGTATCTGTGCGAGCCTCATTTTACCATTCAACTTTTTCCGCAAGACATTTAATGTATTTTTGAAAACGATAAAGATATTTGAGGTACAAACGTTAGGTGACTCACCCTGTATATCGTAGAATAAAGGCGCAGTATTATTTTAAGCTGTTCAAAAATAATATATTTGCGGACTGAAAATAAATAATTCAACGCATATTGTATCTCCTTTTCCCATTTACGATTCCTTCGCGGTATATGTGCATAATATTTTATATGAACACAATGGTATCGTAAAAAATGTCGTTTCGAAAAACGCTGCGGATTTATGATACAGTGCGTTTATTTACAGCGTACGTAAATCGAGAAATTATTCGAATGTAATAACACATTCGCTACCAACAGAATTCAATCTTTCAAAACTGTCGACCCACCGTGCACTGAAAGTTATTGGGACGTATGTATGTAATACTCTCTTTGTAAGCGTGACAAGGTCGAAGTTATTTCGATTCTACAGGGTGTCACATAAATGTACTTCCTTGAAGAAGGTGGTTCTTGAGATCATTTAAAGTAACTTTTTCTATTGCAAAAATCTTCTCCCCCAGATAGCACAACGACGTCTTAAAGACGTCTGCAGTTGGACATTGAGACGTCTTCAAGATGTCCCGAATGTGCTACGAATGTCATCCGAACGTCTCCTGAACGCCTTGGGTTAGAAAACGGTACGTCTTAAATACGTCTTTGAGAAGTCTAAAAGACGTTCAGGAAACGTTCGTAGGACATTCGGGAGATCATTAATATGTTACTAAGATGTCTTAAAAGTCCAGAAATGTTAATTCAGTTAAAAGGAGGGAAGAGTAAAAATAGACTTCGGCAAAAACGAGTTTAAAGTTAAACCAATAAATATTTGGCTTTATCAGAAGGACGCATGTGGAAGTAATATGAAAAGTCTAATGAAAATAGCAGTTGCAATTAAAATCACAATAAACATAATAAAAATTAAAATTACAATTAAAATCAAAATGAAAATTGAAATTGGAATTGAAATTGGAATTGTAATTGAAATTGAGATTGGAATTGAAATTGAAATTGAATTTGGAATTGAATTGGAATGGAAATTGGAGTTGGAATTGAAATTGAGACTGGTATTTGAATTGGAATAGAAATTGGAATTGAAACTGGAATTGTAATTGAAATTGGAATTGAAACTGTAATTGTAATTGGAACTGAAATTGGAATTGGAATTGAAATTGGAAATGAGAATGGAATTGAGAATGGAATTGAAATTGGAAATGAGAATGGAATTGAAATTTCAATTGAAATTGAATTTGGAATTGAAACTGGAATTGTAATTGAAATTGGAATTGAAACTGGAATTGTAATTGAAATTGGAATTGGAATGCTATTGTAATTGAAATTGAAATTGAAATTGGAATTGAGATTGGAATCGGAATTGAAATTGAATTTGGAATTAAAATTGTAATTGAAATTGGAATCGAAATTGAATTTGGAATTGAAATTGGAATTGTAATTGAAATTGAGATTGGAATTGAAATTGAAATTGAATTTGGAATTGAATTGGAATGGAAATTGGAGTTGGAATTGAAATTGAATTGGAATGGAAATTGGAGTTGGAATTGAAATTGAAATTGCAATTAAAATTGAGATTGGAATTTGAATTGAAATTGGAATTGAAATTGAGACTGGTATTTGAATTAGAATAGAAATTGGAATTGAAACTGGAATTGTAATCGAAATTGGAATTGAAACTGTAATTATAATTGAAACTGAAATTGGAATTGGAATTGAAATTGGAAATGAGAATGGAATTGAGAATGGAATTGAAATTTCAATTGAAATTGAATTTGGAATTGAAGCTGGAATTGTAATTGAAATTAGAATTGAAACTGGAATTATAATTGAAATTGGAATTGGAATGCTATTGTAATTGAAATTGAAATTGAAATTGGAATTGAGATTGGAATCGGAATTGAAATTGAATTTGGAATTAAAATTGTAATTGAAATTGGAATCGAAATTGAATTTGGAATGGAAATTGGAGTTGGAATTGAAATTAAAATTGAAATTGAAATTGGAATTGGAATTAGAATTGAAATTGGAAGTGAGAATGTAATTGAAATTGAAATTGGAATTGAGAATGGAATTGTAATAGAAATTGGAATTGAAATTGGAATTGAATTTGGAATTGAAATTGGAATGCTATTGGAATTAAAATTGTAATTGAAATTGGAATCGAAATTGAAATTGAAATTGGAATTGGAATTGAGATTGAAATTCAAATTGAAATATATAAACACGTCTTAAAGACGTATTTTTAGGACGTAGACTTTGAGACCTAAAATGGACGTCTCTAAGACGTGTCGTGTGCTATCTGGGCCGCGGCCTTGTTACGGAGTTATCAAGGAACAACGCTGACCAATCAGAGCACGGCTGCAGCGGGATATGTCGCCTAGCCGGAATGCGTTTGCTGCAGCAGTGCTCTGATTGGTCCGTGGGGTTTTCGTTAATAACTCGTTAGCCCTTAGCCCTACAATATCATGTCTGACTCGTGATGAAGATTCTGAACAGAGTCTACTAAATATGGATGCTACTAGTTTCCGTTAAACCGTAATCAAATTCTACTTTGGTTTTATTAATGTACAGCTATTGGGGAATATACATATAAGCATACAATAGATATAAAGTTTCTCCTTTTTTTGGAAATTATTCGTACCACAAAAAAGTTCTAATCACTGAAACCGTAAAATATTCTATATCGTAGGGCAAGGGGTTACCGAAAAACGCGGAAAAAGTTATTTTAAATGATTTCGGGTATCACCCCTTTCAAGGAAATACAACATTTTTGGGACACCCTGTATATCATTTTTATTATAATATTTATTATATATATAATATTTATTATATATATATAATATTTATTATATATATATATATATATATATATATATATATATATATATATATATATATATAATATTTTATAATTGCTTGAATTGAAAACCTCAATACCATTTTTTCGAGAAATTCGTTTACGAAATGGTACGGGACAAGAGCTTTGCAGTCGCATACGTTACTGGATCACCGTGAACACTATGATAGAACGAAGCAGTGGTAGCGAACGCGTTAAGATCGACGGGTTTCGAAACTAGAAAGAATCGAGTCGCGTTTGAATTGCCGAACGATCCGGGGCTGACAGAGTGGATCCGCAATGACTTGAACACCGCGAAAGTCGCAATTCGATTCTGCATGGGAAATGAGACACGACTATTGTGGGTACACACGGTTTAGTTTTGAGCTCCGAGTACGTTTGTGTACACTCGAGGGACCGTTCTGTCGAGGAGGAAAAATGGTATCGCGATAACGGCAACGGAAAGAACTGGGACGACACGAGATCTACGTGATTCCGGACGAGACGGGACGAAACGAAACAGCATGCACTGTCCAACAGAATCGGTCCCGGTGGAACGACATTATCCCGGGAAACAGGAATTCGCGACGAGCTCGAGCAGCCGGAGCGCGGATCTTTGAATTTTCTTTCTGTACTTCGGAACGAGAGACGCAGAGAGAGAGGGAGAGAGAGAGATAGATACATAGATAGATAGAGAGAGGGAGAGAAACAGAGAAAGAGAGAGAGAAAGAGAGGGAGAGAGAAAGAGAGTGAAAGGAAGTCAGTAGACGTCGCCAGCATCGTGATTCCACGGCTGGTTCGCGTTTCTCGTTCGTTCGTCGGACAACCGAACCGAGATTCCTATTACGATTGCGTCGGAGACTAGGGCCGACCTCGTGGATTGGACACGAGACGCGGGATCGTTAGCTGCGTCGGCAATTAAGAGCTTTCTTTCGCGATCAAAAGCGGACTCGAGGATCCTGGTATATCGGCTACGTCGTTAAACGAGTCTGTCGCTTCGTAACAGATGCTTCCGCGCTGAATCCTTCTCTTCTTTCTTCCTTTGCGAGGAGAACTTCCCTTTCGAACGCGAGCAAGATCAACGTCTCAAGACAGCGCCGACAGACTCTTTTAGTAGATCCGACTCCATTGGATCCGGGAGAATGAACCTTGGAACCTTGTCTAATGATCTTTGTACCCGACCGGAAACACCAGTCTGCAGATTTGCCTAGCCAGCTAACGATCTTCCCCCGACTCGGGCATGCCTGAACCGGGGCTCGTGCGGGCCAAGAGCAAAGCGCGGAGCAAGCCCCGCTCCCCAGGAGCCAAGATACAAGCGAGGACCAGAGCCAGATGGTGAGGGGCTCGTGAGCAAGGCGCTGCCGCCAATTATTGCTGTCTCGCGATCCCTACCACTCGACTGGGCCCCTCGTGTGGCCCGCCAACCCCGGAAACAGCTCCTGCCCGCGAAAGCCCAGCTCTCTGGCATGCCTGCTCTATCTCGAAACCTCGAGAACCGTCGTCGCTTGGCGATCACAACTACCACGTGCCGAAGAGAACGGTCGTGTACAGGACACCTATCAGTGTCAACAAGCTGGTCAGGTTGAAGGACGCCCCCCTCCGTGCCGCGTTGTTCATACAGGTCTCCCGAATGCTGGAAATTTTCAAGCCCCGTCGGTTCAGGAGGTTGTGGACGCCTCGTTTGTCGCTCTTCTGCAGGATGTGCTCCCGCGCTAGCAGCAGAGAGTAGAGCTGATTATCCGGCCGTCCCGAGCAGAAAGTTAGCACCATGTCCGAGGACACCGCCTTCATCACGTGCACAGTCCCGGTGAACTGCTGGTACTTCCCCTCCCCGATGCTCGCCAGCGTTCCTGTCAACGATACCAACGATTCAATGCTTCAACCGAATCACTTACTTGTTAGCAGGGTTGTGCTAATTTAAATACATCGTAATTAAGTTAGATTGTATTTTATATACATATGTATGTATAAGGTTGAATGGTTTCGAGAGATGCATACTTTGGTGTTGTGAGTTTTTTTTTTTGTTGGTGCACGCGTAGTAGAGATGAAGGTCCATCAGTATTTAGTCCAGTCAATGAATGCTCATAAGGGAGGTATAGAGGGAAATCGAAGGAACACAATTTTTAACTTCGGGACTTTGTTTGGACTAGTGTTAGGAGGTAAAAATACTAAAAGTCCCTACTCCTAGGAGGTGAGCGGGATGCTTTTTCGGTTTCCCGCTTATATCTCGGAAACTATGCGTCCTAGCAATAAGACTATTCTATACAAAATTAAAGCTGACAAAATGTGCCATAAGATTGACTCTATTCAGTTATTCGGTATCTTGCATAGTTTCCGAGATATCCGCGCTCAAAGTTCACTAATTGTGCTGAAGAGTTCTTTCTCACAATTAGTGAACTTTGAGCCCGGATATCTCGGAAACTATGCGTCCTAGCTATGAGACCATTCAATACAAAATTAAAGCTGACAAAATTTGCCATCAGATTGATTCTATTCAGTTTTTCGCTATCTTGCATAGTTTCCGAGATATCCGCCCTCAAAGTTCACTAATTGTGCTGAAGAGTTAGCTAGTCAAATAAGGCAAAAAACTCGGAAACTATGCGAGATAGCGAAAAACTGAATACAGTCAATCTTGTGGCACATTTTGTCAGCTTTAATTTTGTATAGAACTAGTTTTCCCCCGCCACGCGTTGCTGTGGCTCAGTGTTTTTTAAAAGTATGCTTTTACCTGACAGATGTAAAATTGCTAAACATTAAATAAGGAAAAAACACGAACTAAAAAACAAAGAAATAACTTAATAATTTAAAAATACTAACCAAATATTTCAATTCAAACGCAGATCAATCTACTCAGCTGAATTCCAATGCAATGAGAAACTTACAGAACAAATCACTCCGAATAGGTCAATTTTTCTATTTTTACATATTCCACGATATAATTTGAAGCAGAATACTACTGAGGTGATTCTCGTCGTGACGCATTGGTGATAATAGAAATCAACACGAAGCCATAGCGGTTATTATACATCAGTGTTTTCGCAAACGCGCCACATTCACATAACTTGAAGTAAGCAGTTAGCGTTGTAACCGGTGCAAAAAGTCGTCAAAACTCTTGAACGAATGGACTTTTTCGCATAAACCTTCCCGAAGAAACGCGGCGTCTAATGGCTCAAACCCCAGCTTTTCACGTTCAGTCGTTACGGAGATGACCGATTACAAACAAACGCACATTTACATTTTTATTTGTATAGATAATTATTCCGTTTTGTCGTCAATATGATGGCGAGTTACAACAAAGTGGATAGCGCGAAAAAAATTCCTCGTGCTGAAATACCTATGCATATCAATTTTCATAGCGGTAGGTTCAACGGTATAGAAGTTGATGTATTGCAGCGCCATCTACAGCGGCGAGTTACAACAAATTGAATAGCGTAAAAACCTTCTATATGAAAAAATACATTTATGTGCCAAGTTTCATGTTGATCGGTCAAACAGTTTCGAAGTCTATTAATCATATATATACAAACATCCACTTTTATATATTAAGAAGATGATATCATCGCTAGGACGCATAGTTTCCGAGATATCCGCGCTCAAAGTTCACTAATTGTGCTGAAGAGTTCTTTTTCACAATTAGTGAACTTTGAGCGCGGTTATTTCGGAAACTATGCGAGATAGCGAAAAACTGAATAGAATCAATCTTTTGGCACGTTTTGTCAGGTTTAATTTTGTATGGTATGATCTTATCGCTAGGACGCATAGTTTCCGAGATATAAGCGGAAAACCGAAAAAGGGGACCTTCTACGTGCCCCCCCCCCTGCACCCCGCTCACCACCTAAGGGTGGGGACTTTCAGTATGTTTACCTCCTAACGAGTCCAAACAAAGTCCCGAAGTTAAAAATTGCGTTCCTTCCATTTCCCTCTACAACTTTTCGTTGACTGGACTAATTTGTTTAAATGGGATCTACATATGTATGTCTTTTCCTGCACTAATTGAAGAAGCTTCATATTCTCTACAAAAAAGTACTAACCTATTAATATCGAAAAACCACTAGTTAAGGAGATATACATGCACATACGATCCTATTTAAAGCAATATTGATGACCTTCATATCTCTTCCACGCGTCCACCTGCAAACAAACTCACAACTCCAAAGTATGCATCTCTCGAAACCGTTCAACCTTTTATACAGTGTGGACGATTTATCTGAAGACATTGAAATATCTCGAGAACTATGCATCGGATCAAAAAAAGTGGGTAATGAAAGTTGTTCGTCGCGAAGGTGGACATCCACAGTTTGAATAATTGAGCCCTCCATGTGACTCTTTAAAAATTAAATAGCGTTCTTTTTAACTAATTTTTTACAAACGCTTTTTTCAGTATTGCAAGAGGTATTTCTAAGCTAACGAACTTGGCCGTTACTTTTTAAACCAATGACCATAAAAGGTGTTAGGTAGCGGCCAAGTTTGAGTAATTTAGCCCTCCGTGTAATTCATTAAAAATTAAATAGCGTTCTTTTAAACTAATTTTTACAAACGCTTTTTTCAGTATTGCAAGAGGTATTTCTAAGCTAACGAACTTGGCCGTATTTTGTTTGATCTCACAACTTTTTACGGCCATAAGAACTTGGCTCCTGTTTACAGAATGTTTTTGTTGGGATAAACATCTACAGTTTACCGAAGACGCGGAGTGAAGTGTATGGTTGATTTCAACGTATCGAAGCGGCGCGGCGGCGCACAGTGGTGCGAAATGGCCATAGAGCGGAAAAAAATCTATAAAAACCAAACTACCCAACAAATCTGTTTGAAAATTTGTAGAAAGCATGCCGCAGGTACAACGGTTACGTGGCAACAATTAAAATTAAAAAATTGTATTAATTATTAACTAAAATGGGCTAATTGAAAAGCTTTGCATTACGCACATCCTTTATTGGATAAACTTCCGAAAAGCCGATACCTCCGATTTTTTTATACTCTGGATTCTTACGTATTTTGACGTGCTGATTACGAATATGATAGTGAAATTTGGCGCAATTGGCGTTTTTTTTATTTACTTCCGTAAATAACCCAGACCTAACCCGGACCTATCATTTTTCTCAGGAAGTATTATCTTTATGACAAAAATCAATAGGACATAAAATGTGTATTTTGATGAGGTCTACAACTTTTATCTGAAGTATTTTTCAAAATTCCCATTATTTACGGAAGTAAATAAAAAAACTATAATTTTTATTTGCGCCAATTTTCACTATCATATTCGTAATCAGCACGTCAAAATACGTAAGAATCTAGAGTATAAAAAAAATCGGAGGTATGGGCTTTTCGGATGTACACCCCTTTATTTCTTGAAGCATACAACAAATTCTTTATTACTAATTCTTTATTTTATTTCTTTATTAGAGTTGAACAAATCTCGACCACCTTCGGTCAATCTTCGCTGCAATTGGAGCGATAACTTCCCTTAATCCGTCATAATGGTCAGAGCCTCGGTACATTTATGTACGTTACGATTGCTTGTAAGTACAATCTCCACCAATTCTTCATTACTGATGTTGAAGGTTTCCATTATGTAAAATAAGCAACGCTACACAACACCTTAAAAAATACTATGCAACACTCTTCAGCACATTAACCTGACTATACGCCTTATATTAGGAGTCCTCTCCTCTAATTAGCGGTTGTCCGTTGTTTAATTTGCCGATGCCCGTCATTTTTTCATTAAAATGACCATAGAAGACTCGGACAAACTTCCGAGTGTTTTGCCCGTCGTTTTGGTAACAAATATTCCGAACATCGGAGCGTTGGCACAATAACAGTTGAAATATGCTAAAATAAATGATTTATTTTATTTATCATTTATTTTAGCATATTTCAACTGTTATTGTGCCAACACTGCGCATTCTCGAAAAGTAAAAATTTGAGTAATAAAAATTTGCATTGCGTAATAAAAAATTCTCAACTGTGACCCACTCACATTTAAAATTTATTAACATACACGTCTAATGTAAATGCTTTTCAAAAGTTTATTTATTTGGACCCGTAATGAAAGTTCAAAATATGCCTTTTGTAGATCTACGTTAGTTAAATATGTGCTGAATATTTCATCGAAATCGGTTGACGGTGGAAAGAACGACACGCATCGAAAGATGTACGAATCTGTGAATTTTGAGCAGGAACTGACCAGAAGCTGTACATACCAAGATTTTTACCACTTTTAACTTCTAACCGCTTATACCTCGTGTGTATGTTAATCGATTTCGATGAAATTTTCAGTATATATGTAACTAACATTGATATACTAAACATATATTTTAAATTTTCTTTACGGCGACAAATAAAAAAATTTGTAAAGTTCCTCTTTTTATGTTATTGCTATTTTTTTCAAAAAATTTGTTGCACGTTATTTAGTAAACAACTGCATCTAATTGATCACAAAAAATCAGGCCGTTTGGTAAAAGTTTAGAAAAGTTATTCCGTTTTAAAAGGCGTACACGGATACATGCGACTGACTATGGTTAGAAAAAATTGGTCGCAGAGCCAGGTTCGCAGGAGTTCGCAGCCAAAACCTGGTTGGATATATACTTTAAAGTGTGTTGCATGATTTGCAACAAGTTTTACCTTGGCGCGTTTTGGCGCAAACAAGTTATGTCAAATTAAACTTTAATTCTACAATTCAAAATACATCTTTTTCAATTTGTGTTTTAGATAAATAAATGACACTTACATTAATTAAAGCTACGTTAAATAAATCATCGATTATAAACATAATCAAATTATAATATTGTTCAAGTGTTTTAATGTTTTAGATTCTTGTGGCTGCGTTTATATGTAGACGCATTTATAAGCCAAAATCGCAGGTTTCCTGTTACCAAACTTTCATGTCATATCATTCCTAGAAATAAGTGATATTTATAAAAAATTTTTATTGGTTTAAATACTCGAACTATCTAGTAAACGAAATTGCAATGAAAAATCTATGTACCTAACATTCGAAAAATTGATTTTTTTCCCCGTCCGCACCACTGTGCGGCGCGGCGCACAGTGGGCCGGATTGGGGTAAACTGTGACATTCACCCCTAAAACGAACTTTCTCGTATTGATATCTAATATATGAATATTGCATCCCAAATGTCCATAGACCTCGGAAATGAAGAACATAGTACAATTTAATAAATATTAAAGTTGGAATAAGCATTGAAAGTTGGACGTTTTAAGAGGCGTATTTTTCACGAGAAAAATTGCTTCTCTTTGATGCGATGCCCTGACGTTGTTATTTGATATTTTCTCTCGCTTTTTCTTTTTTAAATTGAAGAGCAGATTTTTACGATAAGAAATCGTATCGTACATTATTAATTAGTCGGCATAATATATTAAAAGTCAATGCTGAAGTAAAAGTAATAAATTTAAAACATTCTTTATATTCGGTAAGGGAGATCTTTAAAGTCCCAGGATGTCCCAGGGTCTAACAAATTGGAATATTTTCAGTAAACCTTCCTCTAAATAATCGTGAAAGAATTAATTCCCTAGTCGAACCTATTCTCAAATTATTACTGTTTAAAGCTGTCAATGTTCGTATAGCGAGCGGAGTCGAAGCGGAGCGAAGCATAATTCATAGACGGGCGACGTGAGGTAGCGACGTAAGAGGAGCGCGCGAAAAGACGAATCGCCCTTAACGACTGTTGTTTATGTCACGTTCGCGGATAGTACCGAATTATTATAAACAGATGGTTGACGGAGGGACTCGGCCTTTATTCCCTAACGTTATCACTACAAGTGTGTGTCTATACAGGGTGTTTACCTACAGGTGGGAGAAAATTTAAGGGGTGGTTCTCGACGATAATATAAGACGAAAATGAAGAATAAAAAAATTGCGATTTCGGCTTTGTTATTTAGTTATTAACAATTAAAAATCCGCCTAAAATGCTGCAACACTTCTAACAAAAGTATACGTTGCGTACGTCAGACAGGCGCGCGACAGTCTCGTATCAAGTGACAAACGCATGCATACCTTGGTTCTCATTTGGAGCCCCAGCGAGGTGAAAATGTTTAAAAAATCGGTGGACGACATTGAACCTACCTACTCGTTAAAATCCACAAGGGCATTTCTAATATCCGCCCTATGGAATTATCGAGTAGAAGGGGTCAATGCCCTTTCACTTTTAAATTCTTCTCACAAATATCCACAAATCCTTATCCTGTACTATAATTGTTCATAACACCGTACTTAGTATACTGGAATAAACGCTCTAGCACTATTTACAATATCATACACACGCACTACGAGTTTACAGAGTCATGCGATTTCTGCGAACGGAAATCTTCGACGCGTGCGAGAAGAATCGTTCGTACAAGCTAGTATCCGTATGCACACTGATTCAAGACAGCTAATGTAGTCAATGCACACACATGAGATATTTCGCGGTCACAGACAGCATGAGAAAGAATCACGAAATTCGTGAAAACAGGATAGACAATGTATTGGTATAGCAACGCGCGATGTTTGGGCGGTAGTTTGCTGTAGATCTTCATTTGTTTTATCGATCTGGCATCGACCTCATCAGCTGTCTCGAATCAGTGTGCATACGGATGCTAGCTTGTACGGACGATTCTTCTCGCACGCGTCGGAGATATCCGTTCGCAGAAATCACACACGACCTCAAGATGTCCGTTTCGTCTGTGAGCGAGTCTCTCGCGACGTAGATCAAGTTCAATAAAGTGCAGTGTTTCAACATTAAAGGATTATACCAGTTCTTTACATTCTCCTCATTCACCTCAGTAAACTTGTACTCTGTAAACTCGTAGTGCGTGTGTATGATATTGTAAATAGTGCTAGAGCGTTTATTCCAGTATACTAAGTACGGTGTTATGAACAATTATAGTACAGGATAAGGATTTGTGGATATTTGTGAGAAGAATTTAAAAGTGAAAGGGCATTGACCCCTTCTACTTGATAATTCCATAGGGCGGATATTAGAAATGCCCTTGTGGATTTTAACGAGTAGGTAGGTTCAATGTCGTCCACCGATTTTTTAAACATTTTCACCTCGCTGGGGCCCCAAATGAGAACCAAGGTATGCATGCGTTTGTCACTTGATACGAGACTGTCGCGCGCCTGTCTGACGTACGCAACGTATACTTTTGTTAGAAGTGTTGCAGAATTTTAGGCGGATTCTTAATTGTTAATAACTAAATAACAAAGCCGAAATCGCAATTTTTTTATTCTTCATTTTCGTCTTATATTATCGTCGAGAACCACTCCTTAAATTTTCTCCCACCTGTAGGTAAACACCCTGTATATATATATTATTATTATTACTATTTATATATATATTATTATATATATGGTATAGTTTAAGTTATATTTAAAGTGTGTTGTGATTTCGTTTTGCTTCGATTTGGTAAGTATGGAAATGCTTAAAGATTTATTACAATATGTAACGTTTTAATATGTAAAACTTCTTTCTTTGCTATACATATAGACATTATTTGCTTAATATAAATGGAAGCTTATCGTAAAAATAAAGATTTATTCTTAATATTACGGAACAACAATAGAGATATGAACGATTACTTATTTCTATATGAGGAAATACAGAAAAATGTCCATATTTCTTCCATAGATTTGGGAAAGTTAAAAATTAGTTTGAAGAAGTTCGCTTTTAAATTGAAAGAAAAGTGGCGTAAATCTCGATTCACAGAAATACCATTTTTGCGAATGAACAACGATTGGTTACAAAAGGATTTTGTTTATCCGAGTGCAATATTATATGATATCCCTTCGACAAGTGCTGCAGTACAGCAAAACTTATCCACTGTGTCCATTTACAAAGGAAAAAAGCCATTGCTTGAATTGATCAAGAATTAATTAAAAGATTCTATATCATATTACAGGTATTTATTTTTTAAAAAACTTATATATTTTTAATATTATACGCAGAGAGAGAGAGAGAGAGAGAGAATACTCTGCAAATTATTTTATAATTTATTATGATTGATAATATTGACTTGTAATAAATTAATGTAATATTAATTTTAAAAATTCATATTTTATTGCAGATAATTTCATCAGTACATAAAATAGATATAGAAAAATTTCGACAGTATACGCAAGAAACGGCAAAATACTACGTACAAAAGTATAGCTGGTACTATATGCCACCATCTGTGCATAAATTATTAATGCATGGAGCAGATATAATTCAGCATGCATTAGTACCAATAGGGCAACTTTCTGAAGAGGCTCTTGAAGCACGCCACAAAGATTTCAAGGAAATTAGAACGAGAAAAACTCGGAAATCTTCCAGGATAAAAACGAACACGGACATATAATATCGCCTCCTTTTGACTTCAGATCCATACATGAGCACTATCAGAATGAAATCGCATACTAAAAAAATTAAGGAATTAGATACAGAGGCACAAGAATTAATAATTAAATAACAGGAAATATAATAATATTGATAATACAAATAATAATTTTGTAACACTAATGGCAATAATAATAATAATAATAATAATAATAATAGTAACATTGATGTATTTTTTCTTAACTAATCATTAATGTGTCATTACTACATTGTCTAGTCCAAATTTCGCATCCATACCTCTTACGAATCAAAAGTTACGAGGCAATGTCACAGTTCACCCCAATCCGGCCCACTGTGCGGCGCGCGGCAGCTGTTAACGGGAAAAGTGAATTTCCGCAATCGCGGCGCGCCTCGTCGAGTTCCACGTTCGAACAACGATGCAAAACGCAGTTTCGGAATATTTGGAGGTTCCGTGCCGAACTATGAAAATTCCATTTCGCTGGTGAAGCACGAGCGGCATTCGTCGTCGAGCGTATCGTGACAATTTGGAAGGGCGACGCGCTGCGCGATTCAGGTCGAATCACGGCGGAAATCAGCGAATCGGGGCTCTGATTATTGTCTGCGAGGCGGCTGGGAATGGCAGCGTGTCTCCCGTTGGAAATCTGTGGCATTACGCGCCATTATGTCGTTGACGATGTACTTACCGCGCTGATTAGGAATACGCGGAGACGGAATTATGGTGCGACACGTGCAGTTTACCGCGTGCGACGGGGGGCTCGTCGCTTCGCCACAGTGGAGTGCCATACACAGTACCTGCCATATTGTCATGTACAAAAGTTGTTGTGTTCTTACGCTAATAAAATATCTATTGTTCACGAATCCATCCTGAAAGGTTATCCACTGTCTAAGCCTAAATCCGTCAATAAGTTTTATTAATTCATTAATGTTGTAAACTCTAGCTATGGATTTGTGGTTAAGGAACAGAAGAGAAGATGTAACAAAGTATGGTTATAACAAAAGTGTTTAGCCGCGGAACTGTGGGTTCGCGACTGTTCCGGATCACTGCCCGCCAAGTTAATCTTGGGCAGCTAGTTCAAATGATAGAATGATCGCAAAAGACAATAATTGATTCGCTTGACTTGATATCGCATGAATACGTTAATGGAAGCGTTTCGTCCCGGACCTGCTAGTGGACTCGTCAGTAAGGCTGATCTAGCAGGTCCTGCCTTATACGCGCGCAGATGATGATATGAGGATTCGCGTTTGTGATTGAACGCACGCGAGGGATCTCGACTGATTTGATCCGGTTCGCGAGGGATTTCGACCGACGCGATCCCGGTTTGTCGGGTGTCCTGATCACTGGACGACGAACTACCGTGATGCTAACCTTGCACATGTAATGAACAATTGACAAGACAACGGCTCGTGCGTTGTACTTGTCGACCCGAGGACTGGAGAATGTCACGGCGCACAGTGGGGTATTTGGCCTGTTTAGCGCGCCAAAACTATTGCGACGTTATTAATAGTGTGAAGGTCATACTATTATATATCGTTGAATTTGTCTTAACACCAGCTACAACACTATCAAATCAAAAATACAACTTAATGTTTAAAAAATTGAAGCGACCTTGTTTTTTTGTTTTAAACAAAATTTTTTCGAAGTTTTATATATTGAAGTTTATATTGAAGTTAATACTGTTAAACTTTTGTTTCAAACATTTTTTCGTCAGATTAAGAGAAATTGCTATTGCAACGTTACTAATAGTGTAAAAACTATTGCAACGTTGTTAACAACGTTATTAATAGTGTGAAGGTCATACTATTATATATCGTTGAATTCGTCTTAACACCAGCTACAAGACTATCAAATCAAAAATACAACTTAATGTTTAAAAAATCGAAGCGACCTTGTTTTTTTGTTTTAAACAAAATTTTTTCGAAGTTTTATATATTGAAGTTTATATTGAAGTTAATACTGTTAAACTTTTGTTTCAAACATTTTTTCGTCAGATTAAGAGAAATTGCTATTGCAACGTTACTAATAGTGTAAAAACTATTGCAACGTTGTTAACAACGTTATTAATAGTGTGAAGGTCATACTATTATATATCGTTGAATTCGTCTTAACACCAGCTACAACACTATCAAATCAAAAATACAACTTAATGTTTAAAAAATCGAAGCGACCTTATTTTTTTGTTTTAAACAAAATTTTTTCGAAGTTTTATATATTGAAGTTTATATTGAGGTTAATACTGTTAAACTTTTGTTTCAAACATTTTTTCGTAAAAAAAAAAAAATATATTATAAATATTAATTAATTTTTATTAATTTTTTCTTATAATATAAATTAATATTCTAGCAATAATGACTTTCATTTTCCTTCATTTACTTCCAAGTATCTATCACCTACAGCTCAGTTATTTCATCATTATCAGTCATATGATATACGGTCGGTTCATGCCATACTGATCTAAATCGCATAAAAAGGTATGTTCCAGCACGAGATCGCACGCAAACTTTTCACGATTGTTTAAAGCAATGTCTAATGATTAACCCCTAAAAAAATTAGAGGGGTGTTTTGCGGAGAAAAAAAGTTATTACATGATACATATTAATTTTCTGAAAAAAAATTATATCACTTTTAATTGTTTATTCTATCAAAACCACCGAAGAGTATAAAACAAAAAGCAGTAAAATTACTCTATAAACCTTCCTTTACATCCTAGGTATGTTTTTATCTCGATTTGATACACTAAACTTGTGAGAAAGATCATTTCTTTAACACAAGTTTTTCCATGCTTCTTTCGGTCACGAGAATATGTTACTTTCAAGTATCTATAGGTTACTAAATACTACCGTTTATGGAAAAATATTATTGTAGATTACTTGCATATATATTCAGGTACATGGGTAAAAAGTTTTAGTCATTTTGAACAAAGTAAAAATTTCGACTTTTGGCGCGCTAAACAGGCCAAATACCCCACTGTGCGGCGTTAGAGCGTAAAACTCAACTGAGCGACTTCGTCTTCCAGTCCTAGCGCGATGCCCGTTGGATTCTCGAATATGAAATAAGATGCACTGATTGGTTCCTGCAGAAAGTTGCATTTCCCAATCAGTACACACTTTGACTTCTAGGACCTCCTTCTTCCCGTAGCTCTGAATGAGGCCCTGGGAAGGAGGAGTGGGGCGAGATCTTAGGCTGCGTTTATAGTTCCTGACTCGCGTGCTTTTCGTCTCGCGTGCTTTTGGTCTCGCGAGACAGCGGGTCAGAAATTTCGAGCGGGGTCGACGGGCCCACTGTGCCCCCCGCTGTGCGTGGCACAAAAAAAGGTCTCCTAAGATATCCTACCGCCTTAAAGGAAAGCTATCGGTAGTTTACCTAAACAAACCGTGAAGCCGTAGAGACCTTTTTTCGTGCCTCGCACAGTGGGCCCGTCGACCCCGCTCGAAATTTCTGACCCGCTGTCTCGCGAGACCAAAAGCACGCGAGACGAAAAGCACGCGAGTCAGGAACTATAAGGCTGCGTTTATAGTTCCTGTCTCGCGTGCTTTTCGTCTCGCGTGCTTTTGGTCTCGCGAGACAAGCGGGTCATAAATTTCGAGCGGGTCGACGGGCCCGCTGTGCCCCCCGCTGTGCGTGGCACAAAAAAAGGTCTCTACGGCTTCACGGTTCGTTTAGGTAAACTACCGATAGCTTTCCTTTAAGGCGATGGGATATCTTCGGATTGTAAGTAGCAAATAACTAGAATCTTACTAGAAAAATTGGGTTTGCGAATTTTCGCTTTATGTCCGTATACGAGCAAACACACCATCTAAAAATTTCATACGGTACACAGTGAGCAATTTGGACGAAATCTGTGTCAAAATGAAAGAACTTCCTCCTTATTTTTGCTATATTTTGCAAAGTTTCAGCTTTAATTTGAAAAGAAATTTCATCGCTCTATATCTCATTTCTAATAGAAAGTTCTTTGATTTTGGCGCAGATTTCGTCCAAATTGCCCACTGTGCGGCAGAAATGAGATGCGAAACACTCCAGTAACCACAAACAGCTGTTAGGTTTGAATTATTTGTTATTTCGGGTCCATAAGATTGCTGAATATTCTTTATTAACTTCCCGATTTTATAGGGAAGTTATTGTAATGACCCCGAAAATCGAAAATCGATTTTTTAGCAGATCTTCACGTTTCATGGTCATTGCAGTCATTTTAGACTATTTTCAGCAAAATGTTCGTATGTGTGTGTGTGTGTGCGCGTATGTCTGTTTCTATGTGATCAAATTTTTCGTTAACGTTTTCTAAAAAAGTAACAACGCGATCAGAATGATGAATGATGCAATCGATGTGCCCCGTCGTAACTTAGAGCTGATTAGATTTTGGTCCATATTGGTCAAGTAGTTTTTTAGATTTTTAGTTTTTTTCGAAAGGAGTTGATTCTACAATGCAATTTATTCGAGAGAACGTAAAGTTTCCATCGAAGAAACAAACGTAATTACACAAAAATTTTTTTTTTCATTTTTTTTAAATTTAAAAAAATTTTTTTAACAAAAAAAAATTTTTTTTCTGTACCTTACGCTAATGTTTCCGCTTACAATAATCGAACATTATCCCAATGCAAGAGTGAGTTAATCATCTCTACTCCCGAGAATACAGTTTCAAAGAATATCGATGAAAGTACAAAAAAAAATTTATATTACAATCTGTAAAAAAACAATCAGTTCAAAACGAATTATTAACTGAGACTAAATTGAAAATTAATATAAACTATATGATAATTATTAATAACATTGATGTTGAAAACGGATTGGTTAATGGAGCACACATGCGGAATATTAAAATTTATTACTTTTCAAGAAAATACTAAAATTCCGTCTATATTGTGGTTAGATTTTCAATTGGCCAGAGTAGGAGTGAAAGTAAGAACTCGTTATCGTGAATATATGAAAAATGCAAATATTCATCAAAATTTAACACCAATAATAAAAATATCGAATCAAGTTCATATGTCGAGTGAGGAAAAATATCAAATCACACGTAGTCAATTTCCAGTGGTTCCTGCTGAAGCGATTACGATTCATAAAAGTTGTATGTAGCACTGAGCAGAGTTTCAAAATTGAGCGCGGTTTATATATTTTGGGACAATTTAAATTAACAGTATCGAAGAAAACCAAGACCAATACTGCAAACCCGGATAATGAGGAGTTGTATCGTTTTCGAAAAACTAATTAAGACAATTTATTTTGCAACATTAGTATGCTATAACAAGGAACCAAGCGAGCAATGAGACTGCGATGTTCGTTTAATGCGACGCCATATAGCAAACATTTTGATAAGTAGAAAACTATTGAATTTCCCTGAAAACGTATAATCTTATTAAAACGTACACTTAATAATGATAATGATATACTGCAACTAACGAGTCGGGAAGTTCTTTGTGTGGCTCGTGGAGAGTCACACACCAAATCAAAAAAATCCTATCCGCGAGCTCGCGAAGCGAGCGAGCAAAAACAACCCTACTCGCGAGCGAGCGAAGCGAGCGAGCAACAATAACCTTCTAGTTGTTGTTGGGGTGTCTCGTACACTCCGAGTGTGCAGTGCAGCACAGGTTAATACCGTCCATAGAAATCGCCGGACGCGAAATGATTTTCTGATGAAATGTTGATTTAACAAATCGATGCAAATGGGTTTTTGGGAGTTTATAGTGAAAACATTTGACATCAGAATTCCTATCCGTAAAGACCTAACGATGATTTATCTCCTACATTGTTCAAAATCAATGGCTCCGAAAAGGAGTACTGCATTGATTATTCAGGTAAGTTCTTCCACTCGGCGAGGTATGGGGCACGTGGCAATAATGAAGGTAGAAGGCGTTGTACCGTTCGTCCGTTAGCCTCTGCCCTAAGCCCGTCAATTTTATTACGGGTAAGGACGGCTACTGGTGAGGCTGTTGTAAAGATTAGTTGCTTTGACGAGCATGAATTACTTTATGACCACCGTCCGACGAAAACACGAAGGAAAACGCGTGGCCAACGCGTGTTGGAAGGGACTTCCTCATACCAAATTATAATGCACATCGTATTGTTTATGTTCCGAGTAGTATGTAGTCGAATACATTGGCCCGTACGTGCGATAGCGAAACAGCAGTGGGCTAGGACCTAAGATATTAAACCGTTACCGCCCACTACTACGCGATCGTAGAAAGTGGTAAGACGCCATCTCGCATGGGTCCGAACTGTTGACATTGTATTGGCGCGTGCCTTTGAAGAAGGTTTCCAGGCAGGACAACGATGAACGGTCTAGGTACGAGTGCGCGGCCTATTGGACCAGAGTGGAGGAGGCAGGTCTCGTTTCACACGCATTTTCGGCTCTTGTCGAAACATTGGTTACAGCGACCACACATACTATGTAGCGTGCAACGTCGAAGTCAAAACATTGAGACTACGGACCTTATGATGGGCGCGATTTGGTTAGGTGTCGTTCCCAGGGCTGTTCCCTATGGAGAGGTTTATGACACAGGCACTTTTTTCGGACAACACGTGCTCACTGTAAAGTAATTTCTGTAGGCCCCGAGACTTCTCCGGCAAAATAAAAATGTGCTATATCCGCGCAATCTACGAAAAAGCACGTTCAGTAGTCCCTGTTATAAATATTCGCTGTTTCCACGTACCTGCAAAGTTAACTGTCAACCTTTTTTGATTGAATTATAACGGCTGTACATTTGCGGAGCTTCAAGTTGTTTCAGTTGAGAGCACATGTTTTTTTCGCCATTCACATTTGCCGAATATTTTAAACAGACTTGGTGTTTTCCTAGCAGGTAAGTATTTAACACGTTTTGACGACAGTTCGTCGTAGGAACATTGCTGGTCTGACCGTCAACCCAGGGCTGTTCTCTATGGAGAGGTTTATGGCACAGGCACTTTTTTCGGACAACACTTCTCCGGCAAAATTAAAATGTGCTATATCCGAGCAATCTACGAAAAAGCACGTTCAGTAGTCCCTGTTATAAATATTCGCTGTTTCTACGTACCTGCAAAGTTAAGTGTCAACCGTTTGCGGCGCTTCCCGCCCGGGAAATTTCACCCCCGCACCCGACGTCACTTAATGTATTTCAGCTGTCGAAAATGTATTTAAGAGACTGCGGAGCCAGATTCCGCACCATTTTTTTGGCCTCCGTCGAAACAGTAACCTCGTGCGCGTGTTTTCTCGATATGGATATGGATATGGATATGGATTTGGACTTGGACTTGGAATTGAATTCGGACTTGGACTTGGATTCTGATATGGATATAGATTCGGATGTGGATATGGATATGGATTCGGATTTGGATTTGGATTTAGATATGGATATGGATATGGATATGGATATGTGTATGGATCGTAGTAATGTGCTATGGCCAACCTTTCTATTAATGATATTGAACCTTTTACGCGATGATTACGCGGTGGACCAAGAGGATCCGCTCGAGGAGCAAGAGGGAGCAGGGCTAATACGAAGGCGAAGACGACGCTACGACGTGCATCCACTCTGGCAAAATCGAGGCGCCGAAGGCGATTTGCTGTTGTATAAACAGATGTCGATGAGCTACGAGGAGAAATTTTACGAATATTTCCGAATGAGTCGTGGCTGTTTTGATTTGTTGCTGAGCCAACTCAAAAACCAGCTGACTAAACCGACGAACAGCAAAAATCCAATTGGCCCGGATGAACGATTGGCCGTTTGCCTGCGGTAGGTGATTTTTCAATAATTGATTGCTATTAAGGCGGTAGACTGAGTTCCGTTAATTAATCATCTCTAATTGTTTTAGATACCTAGCAACGGGAGATTCGTTCAGGTCGATAAGCTTCGCTTTTCGGATAGGGGTTACGACCGTGCAAAAAGTCGTGAACGAGACATGTCGCGTTGTGACAGCCACGTTGCTGAAGAAAACGATTAGACTGCCCAACGGAGCAGGATGGGAAAAAATCAGACGCCAATTCTGGGAACAATGCAGGTTTCCCAATTGCGTAGGCGCAATAGATGGGAAACATGTAACAATTAAGGCTCCACCGAACTCGGGGTCGCTCTACTATAATTACAAGAAGACGTTTTCCACGGTGCTGATGGCCCTGACCGACGCCGATTATAATTTCCTTTCCGTGGTGGTAGGAGGGTATGGGCGAAACAGTGATGGGGGCATTTTTGCCAAATCAAAACTAGGGCAGCGACTCGAAAACGGTACGATACAATTGCCCGACGCCTGCTTGCCGGGCACAAATATTAGCGCGCCCTGCGTCATTGTTGGCGACGAGGCGTTTCCATTGAAGCCATACCTTCTCAGACCTTATCCGGGATCGCAAGCCGAGGAACATGAGGATAGAACAAATTTTAACACGTCCCTTTCCAGGGCAAGGCGCGTAGTGGAAAATACGTTTGGAATTATGGCACGGAAATTTAATATTTATAACCGCAGAATTGATCTAAGCCCCGATAACGTAGATTATGTAGTCTTGACCACATGTGTATTACATAATTTTATTAGGGCCTATGAAAGACCAGCATCAACGAGTAGGACAGAATCCCCACCCCCCCCAGAGAACCCCCGACGAGGCAACGGGGCTAGGGATGGTTTTGACGTCCGGAGGACGTTCAAAAATTTTCTATTTTCCCCCAATATTTGAAAACTCCGTAATTTTTATGTACTTCATTATTGTAAACTATATATGTAGCATTATATAAATAAATGTATTTCACAATTCCTTAATTGGGCTTATATTTATTAAGCGTGAAACTTTTTATTTCAGAGCGATTGAATACTTTCGTGACTCATCTTATGTTAGGATGCGGACGAACCCAATGCGAAACTGGGGAGCCGCTAGGTTGGATAAATCTCTGTTTGGACAATTGGAATGTCGCGAAAAGACCTGATGCTTAATCAGGGAATCGCTAGGATAATTACTAAGCCTCGTAACTAGTATAATTTAATTGATACAATCCGAGCGGTATGATTGTATCATGTGGGGACGTTCAATTACTGGATTAGGATATTGGACAATAATTATGGGTTTAATGAATTTGAGTTAATTATCGAAGAACACAAATATATTCTTACTATAGAATTCGTGTTACAATTGTGTGATTGTCGCGAATGAATTGAATTTAGAATAGAAAGAAATTGAAAGATAGCATTACCTAAACTAAGATGTACGGTGTTGACGCACTGGCAATGCGGGGGACTCGGAGCAACCTTATCACTGCCTAACAGATTTTACACCGAACTCGCGGAATCTGTACGGTTAAACTTTGATTCAAAAGGAACGAACGTCCGATCTCACTGGTAGTTGACTTCCGAGATGCAGCACGACGCGACACTATTCGTGATTACGACAGTACTAGTCCACGAGAGTAGAAATGTAAGGGCTTATATAGCCCTGCAATGACGGGTGGTACTTGTCAGTACCCTTCAAGTGAACATTCGCATTTTGTCAACCACCAGTTAGTTGGTCGTGCATACGTTCGGGCCCTAAACTAACCTAAACAGTTATGTAGATTTATCTAGGGTAGCTCTGTTCGTTTATCTAGGACGGTTCCTGCCAGAGATGATATTGAACACCTGTTCGTCATCTATAACACTCTATATGTATATGAAATTCTCGACGCTCGAAATACTTGCTGTTTCGCTCTGACCGTGGTAGGCCGCGACCTACCTTGCGTATGTATAGGCCGATCGCCACAACACCTACGTGCGAATCGGCTCTCGTATGGAGTTCGCGGCTGTCGCACCTTCGTCGCTTTCTCTCTCACACACACATTCACGCTCTCACTTTTTCGCACACGCTCGCTAGGGCATTCACCTGTCAGCTGTTTATTATTTCGTCGATACAATAAAGACAGGCTTTGAAAATATATCGAAAACTAATAACTTTTTCCATGGTACCCTAATCATTTTTTACGTAGAATGAATAAAAAGAAATTGAATAGCGCAACAAAAAATATGCATTCCTATTTAAAGAAATGATTATTATCAACTTTTTATTATTATCAACAAAATATTACCAACTTTTTATCTTAAATTATTTTTTCTTAGGAGGTACGAATACAGAAATGTATGGATTCGAGAGCCCCCGTTGGCAGTCCGAAAAGGATTGGAATTTGGGAGTGCTAGGGTCAAATAAACAATTCAACAACGCCTGTCTAGACTTTCAACTCTTTTTAATAAAATTTATTTCTTACGAATACATACGATGAAAAAGAAAATGTATTTTGAATAATAAGTTATTATTCGCGGTCGTGGAGTTCTCGTTGTCGTTCTTCTTCGTCCCGTTTCTCCGCTATATCCCGTAGGAGGTTCATTTTTATGGTGTCTTGCGTCCTCCGGCTCAATTGAAAAACTTCAAGCGCCATCGTCTTGAAAAACCTCACAAGCCTTACTTTGGCTTGGAAAGCTTGGCTCGCATTTTCGTCGTTCCCGGTTATCGATCTCTCGATTAAATCGGCACATCGATTTATGGTGTCCGATACATCCCCCCCTCTTCGTCCCCTTTTGGGCGGAGGTTCAAAATCGTCCTCCTCCCCCTCGCTTAGGAGGCCAGAAGCAGTGTCTGTGCTCGCGGTTGTAGCCGCTGTCACATCCTGGCTAAGGAAGCCAGAATCCGCGTCTTCGCTCGCGGTTGTAGCCGCTGTCACATCCTGGCTAAGGAAGCCAGAATCCGCGTCTTCGCTCGCGGTTGTAGCCTCTGTCACATCCTGGCTAAGGAAGCCAGAATCCGCGTCTTCGCTCGCGGTTGTAGCCTCTGTCACATCCTCACTAGTCCCGGAGATCTCCTCATCGTCCAGGCTGGACACCATAGCCCTCTCTTCAAAGGAAGGGGCCAAGAAATCGAGAATGTTCCCGAATTTGAATAGCCTCGCGTTGGCTGCCGCCTGCCCGCTCCGCGCTGCATTGTCGCGGGCGCGATGCTTTCTATAGCTGCCCCTGATGCACTGCCAGCGTTTTTTGCAATTGTCCGCTACAGAGAAAAATATTTTTTAATTAATCATCTGTCACTGTTTGTGGCTCATTGCAACGTCGACCGATTTCGATGAAACTTTCACAATGAATATTATTGATATCCATCTTTGGCAAAATCAAAGAACTTTCGATAGAAATGAGGTAGAGCAATGAATTAAAAAAAAAATTAAACGGACTTTTGCTAATCTCGAAAAAATTCGTTAAACTTGCACAATTTCCAAAATAATGTGGTTTATCTAACACCACGCATCCAAAAATTTTTTTGTCACATGCTATACATCATTTCTTGTGGATTTTCCCACGCTGATTTCAAATCTGGTCTCAAAACTTGTCAAGGAACCTCGCGATTTTGCAAAAAATCAATCTTTGTGAACAAGTAACCCACTAGTTTGAAGGTATGTTGTATTCTCATATACAGGGTGTCTCACCTGATTTTGACATATTGATTTTCTCGCTATTGTTACGCGTAGCAAAAAAATGTTTTTTACTGGAATGAGGTATTTTTGAATACATCAATCGATGCTTCTGGACATTCGTTATAAAAAAGTACTAACCTATGTATGTCGAAAAGTTAGTAGTTCACGAGATATTTAAATTTAAAAAACCCTAAAATACCATTACTGTCGTACTAGACGTTACATAAGTAAGTAAACACTAACGTCTAGTACGACAGTAATGGTATTTTAGGGTTTTTTAAATTTAAATATCTCGTGAACTACTAACTTTTCGATATACATAGGTTAGTACTTTTTTATAACGAATGTCCAGAAGCATCGATTGATGTATTCAAAAATACCTCATTTCAGTAAAAAAAAAAGTTAACCTTTATATGACCTTTACGCGTCCAATCACGAAGAAACTAATAACATCAAAATATGCTCCACTCGATACCATTCAAGCCTATGCTGCAAAATTTATTGCTACGATTAACAATAGCGAGAAAATCAATGTCAAAATCAGGTGAGACACCCTGTATAAGACACATTAAAAATAACAATAATAAGGTATTTGAACGTTTAGTTGACGTACAGTGGCTCACGAAAGTATTCGAACGCCCTTTAAAACAGAATAACTTTTTTATAATTGTAACAAACGACCTGATTTTTTGTAATCAATAAAAAGCACTGGTTCATGAAATTATATGCAAAAAAGGTTTTCCAAAAAATTACAAAGTTACATGCAAAAATAAAAAAGGCGGTTTTTTTATAACTTTTTTATTAGGGCCCTTAATGAAAATTTAAAATATATGTTTTGTAGATCTATGTTAGTTATACACATGCTGAAAATTTCGTCAAAATCAATTAACATACGCACGAGCTACAAGCGATTAAAAATGTTAAAAATCGTAGTTGTACACGATTTTTGATAACTTTCTGCTTAAAATCCACAAAATTATACATCTTTCGATGCATGTCATTTTTTCCTGCGTCAACAGATTTCGATGAAATTTTCAGCATGTGCATAACTAACATAGATCTACAAAGCATGTATTCTAAATTTTCATTAAGGGCCCTAATAAAAAAGTTAAAAAAATGCTTTTTCTATTTTTGCATGTTACTTTGTAAATTATAATTTTTTGGAAAATCTTTTTTGCATATCATTTCGTAAACCAGTGCTTCTAATTGATTATAAAAAATCAGGTCGTTTGTTACAATTATAAAAAAGTTATTCTGTTTTAAAGGACGTTCGAATTAATACAGAAAATCAAATTTCAAAAATAAACAATTTTCAAGCGCGATGCAGTACGGTTTCCCATTGCCCAATCGAACTAAAATTTTACACACATTTTTTCACCAAGTGTCATATTGGGACCTAAGGCCAAAAAAATTCGAAAGTTGCAAAATAAGGACCACCATAATGTATAAACGAAGTTGTTAATAAAATATAGTGAATACTGACCAGGCACACCCACTTCTTTCGCGATGTCTCTCCAGGCGAGATTCTTATATTTTGTATCCATGTATTTGGGATCTTTTAAAACGTACAAAAAGGGACGACGCCTCACTGCTTCTATCAATTTTTCGTCCTGCATGGCTTGCTGAGTTCACAGATATCGAGAAAACACGCGCACGAGGTTACTGTTTCGACGGAGGCCAAAAAAATGGTGCGGAATCTGGCTCCGCAGTCTCTTAAATACATTTTCGACAGCTGAAATACATTAAGTGACGTCGGGTGCGGGGGTGAAATTTCCCGGGCGGGAAGCGCCGCAAACGGTTGACACTTAACTTTGCAGGTACGTAGAAACAGCGAATATTTATAACAGGGACTACTGAACGTGCTTTTTCGTAGATTGCTCGGATATAGCACATTTTAATTTTGCCGGAGAAGTGTTGTCCGAAAAAAGTGCCTGTGCCATAAACCTCTCCATAGAGAACAGCCCTGGGTTGACGGTCAGACCAGCAATGTTCCTACGACGAACTGTCGTCAAAACGTGTTAAATACTTACCTGCTAGGAAAACACCAAGTCTGTTTAAAATATTCGGCAAATGTGAATGGCGAAAAAAACATGTGCTCTCAACTGAAACAACTTGAAGCTCCGCAAATGTACAGCCGTTATAATTCAATCAAAAAAGGTTGACAGTTAACTTTGCAGGTACGTGGAAACAGCGAATATTTATAACAGGGACTACTGAACGTGCTTTTTCGTAGATTGCGCGGATATAGCACATTTTTATTTTGCCGGAGAAGTCTCGGGGCCTACAGAAATTACTTTACAGTGAGCACGTGTTGTCCGAAAAAAGTGCCTGTGTCATAAACCTCTCCATAGGGAACAGCCCTGGGAACGACACCTAACCAAATCGCGCCCATCATAAGGTCCGTAGTCTCAATGTTTTGACTTCGACGTTGCACGCTACATAGTATGTGTGGTCGCTGTAACCAATGTTTCGACAAGAGCCGAAAATGCGTGTGAAACGAGACCTGCCTCCTCCACTCTGGTCCAATAGGCCGCGCACTCGTACCTAGACCGTTCATCGTTGTCCTGCCTGGAAACCTTCTTCAAAGGCACGCGCCAATACAATGTCAACAGTTCGGACCCATGCGAGATGGCGTCTTACCACTTTCTACGATCGCGTAGTAGTGGGCGGTAACGGTTTAATATCTTAGGTCCTAGCCCACTGCTGTTTCGCTATCGCACGTACGGGCCAATGTATTCGACTACATACTACTCGGAACATAAACAATACGATGTGCATTATAATTTGGTATGAGGAAGTCCCTTCCAACACGCGTTGGCCACGCGTTTTCCTTCGTGTTTTCGTCGGACGGTGGTCATAAAGTAATTCATGCTCGTCAAAGCAACTAATCTTTACAACAGCCTCACCAGTAGCCGTCCTTACCCGTAATAAAATTGACGGGCTTAGGGCAGAGGCTAACGGACGAACGGTACAACGCCTTCTACCTTCATTATTGCCACGTGCCCCATACCTCGCCGAGTGGAAGAACTTACCTGAATAATCAATGCAGTACTCCTTTTCGGAGCCATTGATTTTGAACAATGTAGGAGATAAATCATCGTTAGGTCTTTACGGATAGGAATTCTGATGTCAAATGTTTTCACTATAAACTCCCAAAAACCCATTTGCATCGATTTGTTAAATCAACATTTCATCAGAAAATCATTTCGCGTCCGGCGATTTCTATGGACGGTATTAACCTGTGCTGCACTGCACACTCGGAGTGTACGAGACACCCCAACAACAACTAGAAGGTTATTGTTGCTCGCTCGCTTCGCTCGCTCGCGAGTAGGGTTGTTTTTGCTCGCTCGCTTCGCGAGCTCGCGGATAGGATTTTTTTGATTTGGTGTGTGACTCTCCACGAGCCACACAAAGAACTTCCCGACTCGTTAGTTGCAGTATATCATTATCATTATTAAGTGTACGTTTTAATAAGATTATACGTTTTCAGGGAAATTCAATAGTTTTCTACTTATCAAAATGTTTGCTATATGGCGTCGCATTAAACGAACATCGCAGTCTCATTGCTCGCTTGGTTCCTTGTTATAGCATACTAATGTTGCAAAATAAATTGTCTTAATTAGTTTTTCGAAAACGATACAACTCCTCATTATCCGGGTTTGCAGTATTGGTCTTGGTTTTCTTCGATACTGTTAATTTAAATTGTCCCAAAATATATAAACCGCGCTCAATTTTGAAACTCTGCTCAGTGCTACATACAACTTTTATGAATCGTAATCGCTTCAGCAGGAACCACTGGAAATTGACTACGTGTGATTTGATATTTTTCCTCACTCGACATATGAACTTGATTCGATATTTTTATTATTGGTGTTAAATTTTGATGAATATTTGCATTTTTCATATATTCACGATAACGAGTTCTTACTTTCACTCCTACTCTGGCCAATTGAAAATCTAACCACAATATAGACGGAATTTTAGTATTTTCTTGAAAAGTAATAAATTTTAATATTCCGCATGTGTGCTCCATTAACCAATCCGTTTTCAACATCAATGTTATTAATAATTATCATATAGTTTATATTAATTTTCAATTTAGTCTCAGTTAATAATTCGTTTTGAACTGATTGTTTTTTTACAGATTGTAATATAAATTTTTTTTTGTACTTTCATCGATATTCTTTGAAACTGTATTCTCGGGAGTAGAGATGATTAACTCACTCTTGCATTGGGATAATGTTCGATTATTGTAAGCGGAAACATTAGCGTAAGGTACAGAAAAAAAATTTTTTTTTGTTAAAAAAATTTTTTTAAATTTAAAAAAAATGAAAAAAAAAATTTTTGTGTAATTACGTTTGTTTCTTCGATGGAAACTTTACGTTCTCTCGAATAAATTGCATTGTAGAATCAACTCCTTTCGAAAAAAACTAAAAATCTAAAAAACTACTTGACCAATATGGACCAAAATCTAATCAGCTCTAAGTTACGACGGGGCACATCGATTGCATCATTCATCATTCTGATCGCGTTGTTACTTTTTTAGAAAACGTTAACGAAAAATTTGATCACATAGAAACAGACATACGCGCACACACACACACACATACGAACATTTTGCTGAAAATAGTCTAAAATGACTGCAATGACCATGAAACGTGAAGATCTGCTAAAAAATCGATTTTCGATTTTCGGGGTCATTACAATAACTTCCCTATAAAATCGGGAAGTTAATAAAGAATATTCAGCAATCTTATGGACCCGAAATAACAAATAATTCAAACCTAACAGCTGTTTGTGGTTACTGGAGTGTTTCGCATCTCATTTCTGCCGCACAGTGGGCAATTTGGACGAAATCTGCGCCAAAATCAAAGAACTTTCTATTAGAAATGAGATATAGAGCGATGAAATTTCTTTTCAAATTAAAGCTGAAACTTTGCAAAATATAGCAAAAATAAGGAGGAAGTTCTTTCATTTTGACACAGATTTCGTCCAAATTGCTCACTGTGTACCGTATGAAATTTTTAGATGGTGTGTTTGCTCGTATACGGACATAAAGCGAAAATTCGCAAACCCAATTTTTCTAGTAAGATTCTAGTTATTTGCTACTTACAATCCGAAGATATCCCATCGCCTTAAAGGAAAGCTATCGGTAGTTTACCTAAACGAACCGTGAAGCCGTAGAGACCTTTTTTTGTGCCACGCACAGCGGGGGGCACAGCGGGCCCGTCGACCCGCTCGAAATTTATGACCCGCTTGTCTCGCGAGACCAAAAGCACGCGAGACGAAAAGCACGCGAGACAGGAACTATAAACGCAGCCTAAACGCAGCCTTACTCGGTCGACGACGCGACGGTTCCAGGTAATTCGAGACCCTGCGTAACGGTCGCGGACGGTCCTTCGGAGGGACAAAATTTATGACACCGTGTAATTTCGAGGGTGTAGAAAAACTGAACGTTAAACAGATGCCTTGGCTGGTCGCCGAATGACCCTAGTTTGTTTAATCCTTGAGGAGGATATTTAGGCATGTTCGCATCATAAATCCTGTCCGAAGGAAACCTACGAATTCTATTCCTTTGCGACGGAACAGCCCGAAAAGCTGGCCAAAAGTCAATTAAAAAATTTTGTCTACAATATATAATTTTTGCATTTTGAGATAGTTAAATATATACAGAATGATATTGCAATACTTTTTTTTAAATTTTATTCCCTCATGAAGTGTTATGCTTCGTCAAAGATGGAGAGTTTTCGTAGTCCTATTTCTCTCAACTAGTCTCTGTATTACTGTGCGCTCGTTAATGATTTTTCTGCACCGCAAAGAAATGAATGCCAACTTTTCCCTTTACAGATATTTTTTTAGGTAAGTATGTACTTTACTTCCATTTAAAAATTATGCGCTTTTTTACTTGTATTTTTGAGATTAGTGCTGTTAAAAACTGACCAATAATTCAGTGAAGTACATTAGAATTCGAAGAATTCAAATTGAATTTTAGTATGCTTCCAAGTGCGTCCAAGTGCTTGTTTTGGTGTCATTAGACGCGCCAAGGTTTCTAGTTTATTACATGAAAAAAATTGGCTGCCCCTTCGCGCCCCAGCGAATTTCCAAACGGTTTTTGTGGCAACGCTCGATACAATGTAGACCAGGCATGCACAGCTCTTTGCTCTCAGAGCAGCTCCCGTGCTCCCAAGTTGCTCCCCGTATGCTCTCAGAGCAGATCGGACGTATGGAAGGGGAACCCACTAAGCGTGACTTGTAAACAAAGCACGAGAGAAGACGAGTGGGAGGGGCGTGTGGAAGTGGAGAGCGCGCCGGAGTGGTCAGACTACAACAACGTAGACGCCGCCCCCACTCTCACACGCTTTCGTGGTCCCAAAGCGCTATTTCACTATTTTGAGAACGACAGAGCGAGTCCGATGTATACAAAACGGACGAGACAGAGCGAGCGATCAATCAATTGCCATGGTCGGCATAGGTGGCGTAGAAGTACATATACATATACAGTAAATGTTCTATAAACGCGAAAATCTTTCAACGATAAACGCGAAAAAAATATCCCCTCCAAACTAATACACCGACTCGGCTCGGTATATCGGTGTGAAATACTACAAACGCGACGCGGAGAGTTGCAGTTATCGGCAGAGTTCAAATGCGCCCGTGAGTCATCATAACATTACACCAACAGTCAAACTTCTTCATTTTCCATGATTCTGTTATGGGACTTTCACTACCTTATTTCTGGCATTTTTCTGATTAAAATGATACCAAACACGATATAATTTGAAAGAATTTAGTGGTTTAATTGACGGTACGTACATATGAAGTGACTTTAGAACATGAAAAAGAAAGAGAAATTGCGATCTCGACGCTATGCAAAGATTAAAAAACGAGAAAAATTACTTTATAAAATATGCTGAACTGTTTTATATTTTTATTATATTATTTTTTTGTCATTACACATTGGTTTACTTCATATCCTCATTACGGCACTGGTTGTTGTATCGCCTAAAAACAGAATGTTGTGAGGGCCAAGCGTTACGGTGGTCATAAAGTAACTAAACTTTCGACGGTAATTTCGGGATTAACGGTAAAACCTATTAAAAAGATTGCCGCGCGGAGTGCCAGATGTTTAACGTTCGGTTTCGCAAATATAAAGACGCGATGAACTATGACCGATCATGTCGCAAAACCGAACACCGTGTCAAGTCACGCGCGTCGCTCGCTCCATTACAATTTTTTGATAAGAAACAAAATTAAATAAATCTCAAATAAATCTTAAGTACATTACTTAAAACAGTTCAAAAACTACAAAAAGTGTGCCTTTTCCTGACGGATGCAAACGCTCCGATTCGATAGTTTTCCTTCGATGGTATTTAAACTGTAGAGGTTTAAATGACGATGGACGTTTCGGGCGCAAGGAAGGATAGCGCGTATAGAAAAGAAAGAGACGCGGAGAGTCGAAGTCGCCGGCACAGTTCAAAGGCCCGCGCGTGGTCTCGCTTTACACGCGCTGTCCTTCTCTACGTTCGGCTCGGCCTTTGAAGCTCGAAAAAAGTAGGACCACGATCGAAAAACGCGAATAAATCCCCCCGATGCGTTCGCGTTTATAGAACATTTACTGTAGTATGTTTGTAGCAATACCTGTTTCTACTCCTATAAACGGCGGAAGCCACGCGTGAGTCGAAAAGTGTGCGAGTGTCATCCGCGAGACTAGGGAGCGTAGACTCGTATTCGGTGTAAAGGAGCCCTCGGAAAGGGGCAACTGAATTAAATATATTTGTTCACAGTAAATCACAGTAAAAATATGTTGTTTAAATGTTTTTGAATACATTATTTTAATGTCACAGCTAAAGACATATACATATGTCATCATTTGAAGCAACATTTTCCTTTGCCAATTCTCAATAAAATGAGGTTCCTTGAGCTGCGTTCTGATTGGTCCGTGTTTTTTGTTAATAACTCCTTAACAAAGCTGCGAACGCCACTTTGGCAAAGGAAAATGTTGCTTCAAATGATGAAATATGTATATGTTTTTAGCTGTGACATTAAAATAATGTATTCAAAAACATTTAAACAACATATTTTTACTGTGAACAAATATATTTGATTCAGTTGCCTCTAGTCTCGCGGATGACACTCGCACACTTTTCGACTCACGCGTGGCTTCCGCCGTTTATAGGAGTAGAAACAGGTATTGCTACAAACATACTATACATATGTATACATATGTACTTCTACGCCACCTATGCCGACCATGGCAATTGATTGCTCGCTCGCTCTGTCTCGTCCGTTTTGTATACATCGGACTCGCTCTATCGCTCTCAAAATAGTGAAATAGCGCTTTGGGACCACGAAAGCGTGTGAGAATGGGGGCGGCGTCTACGTTGTTGTAGTCTGACCACTCCGGCGCGCTCTCCACTTCCCCACGCCCCTCCCACTCGTCTTCTCTCGTGCTCCGTTTACAATTGGTGGGTTCCCCTTCCATACGTCCGAGCAAGGTCACTGCTCCGACCCCTGCTCAGGAGCAGGGTCGATTGCTCCTGCTCCCAAATCGTCCACCTGTGCATGCCTGATGTAGACCAAGGATGAGCAACCCGCGGCCCGCCGCGCTTTCTCGTGCGGCCTGCAAATCGGAACGTTTTGAATAGACTTTTCTATCATCGGACCCATTCATATCTGGCTCCCGAAAAAAATTTCATAAAAAAGGAAAACCGTTTTCACCCGAAACATTACAACTTTTAATTTCAGAGGAACAAGAATCTAATACAAGTAGTAGAGACATAGAAGATGAGTAAGGATTAATGTAATACCTTAAAATAAAATAATATAAACAAAAATATGTTTATATAGAATTATAAATTTGTTTGCAAAGTTTCTATCCTACACATTCTTTGAATTGCAGAATATAATGGCATTATGTCATTCGCAAGAACTCTTAGCGTAATAAAAGCAAATAAAATAATTTTGTTTAAAAAAATGGTTTCAACAAAAGTTGAACAGTGTTCCGACATCTACAAACTTCGATATATAAAATTTCGAAGATATTTTCGTAGAATCGAAGAATTTAGGGACATTTGACCGAAAGTCGGTACCCTTACTCCGCCGCGGTAATTAGCACCGCGTCACGCTGGTACCTGCGCCACCTTTTTTAGCTGCTGATAAAACAATAAACGTCATGTAATCCAGTGGTATTGCTTAAAATACTACATACGTTTATACTAAATGCTTATATTTCGATAAAACAAGCCAGAATTCCCCCACACGCCAGGTGCAAGACTATATTCCATTATGCATAATTATTGTTAAATGGCAAAAAAAAGAAAATCCTGAAACATGTATCCCCTATTTTGGATCAAAGATCACGCACCCAAGTTTACATTAAAATTAACTAACAATAAATAAGAGAAACTACAAAAAGAAATCAAATTTTTAATATATTGTTTAAACAAAAAACTTTAGTTAAAATTTTCTTGCGCGACTACATTGCCCATTGAAAAACACACAATTTAAAAAAAAATTCAAATTTCTTCGACCTCTGGTTTCCGAGATATCTCAAAAAGTATGGTTTTGACCCCCAACTTTGAGGGCTGTTTTCACCCCTTCAAAGTGGATGGTTGCCGATAAAAAAAAATACGTGTGAAATATTTTTCAAAGAACTATAAACTCCCAAAGTTTGATCAAAATCCGAATTTCGCATCTGAATATGTTCCCTTGTCAGTAAGTAAACTGAGGTCCTATGGGGGATCGCTGTCCGCGGTGACGTACTACCGAGCGTCGCGCGGGGAGGTGTAACGGTTAAATTTTTAATGGTTTATATCTCCTAAACGCATAATTTTTTTTAAAAATTTGTTTTTTAATATTGCATTGTCACCCAGTTCTGAGCTATGTTTAAAGTTTCAAGTCTCTAGCTCATTGGGAAGTGGTTTAAAATTCGATTTCAAGATTTGACGCATACAACAACGACAACGACAACGACAACTCGGCAAGCTAATATAAGCGTGGTAATAAAAAGAGGCATAAACGAGGTTTTTCATTTGCCTTTTTGAGAACTCGACAGTGGTACTGTCGGCGCGTACGCGAGCGGAACGTTACGATATTAGATCCGAAAATGAATGTCACGCGTCTAGTACGTGCCAATCGCAATAACGTCGATGGGACGCGTACCGTCGCAATATTACAGCGCCGTCCATTAAACCCGTTTCTCTGTGTAAATGGGCACTAGCTCGGGGCGATATTGACGTTTAATCGCATGAAATTAATTGTATCCAGTTCGCGAGAACGCGCGAAATACTGATCAAGAGGCAACGTTTTCGTGTCCCCCCACTCTGCTGGCCCGGTCATTCAATCGTTTAACCATGCACGTATATTCCGTTGACTTTTGCCTGGCCGATGTAATCGGTCTGTAATTTATCCCTTTACTTCGCTCTGTTCAGCCGCCCTAATTGAAATCGCATGTGTCCCGCGACGTACAAATAACGAGACCATTAAAAGAATCGACTGTGGCGTGTTGCTCGGTCGCGTAGTAATGGCGAAGCACGAGACCGAGGTCCCGGTTCGCTCGTTTAACGACGAACCAGCGATTTTCGTGTTACTCGGCGAACGATACACCGCTGTTCACACCACGGTGCTTCATACAGGTGTTCCGACTAAGCACCTCTGTAACGTTGACGTTTTGTAATAGATAATTTTGTGCTAGTAAATTGGAATTTGTTGTGTATATACGTGGGTTTGTATAAATAATGAGCCGGTTATGTTCGTACTTTAGAACGTATAGTACTGTGCTTTTATTTAATGTCGGATAATGCTTACTAATTGACTGCTGACTACAGACCGTCTCGCGTATTACATTTTCTTTCTGCGTCGCTGCGCGCTACCGCCAGGTGGCGCACCGCCATCGTGGTTGCTCCTTATTCTGTCCTCGGACGCAACCACGCCAACAGAATTCTACTACTATTATACTTTTTCTCTAAATTGTCTTTTGAATGAATCGTTCGAGAAATGGGTTAAAATGCACTTGAAATAAATATTACGGAGGAGAAAATTCCCTAGTACTTCTCGTTCCGTAAAAGCAGCTTAAAAAGCCCTCATTGCTAACAATCGTACAGTCGCCAATAGACTGCGAATGTGTATGCAAAATAAAATTTTTCTTCATGTACTGCAACAGTCAGGATAGGGTGTCCCTTAAAAGACGAAGGTGCGATAAAATGTTAGGACGCCCTCTAATTTTATTCCTTTTCATGTTCTAAGTAAGTGTGTAAAATATTAGCCTCATCAGATTATTCTAAACCCTGCCTCAAGAGGCCCAAAGTTAGGAGATATATTCTGTAAAATTAAAAAATATTTAGTATTTTTGTCGTTTTGAGTGAAAAACTGCTTACAATAGATAAGTATCACAATAACAGAATATAATCACAGAATTTATTTATATAATACAAGATATAAATAAATTGTGTGATATAATTCTTGTTTTAAAAAACATTACAAACCCAACGATATATAATACTTCATAGTTACGACGAATTTCAAAATTTTCAGTTTAAATGCGCCACGTGATCCTTTTTTCCGATCGATCTCAAACTTTGCACAATTTTTTTTCACCAAAAGGAACCATTCTAGGGGGCGTCGTGCTTTGTATCTCGATAAAAATTTTTCGCCAAGTATAGCTTAGGGGTCATTCCATGACGAATCGATCACTTTTTGCAGGCACCATCGCCGATTTTGTTCTAACTGAAATATGTTGTAGTCCATGCGAAATTAGGGGGGGTTTAAGTCATCATTTTGCCGGTTTCGAATTTTTTTAGAAATGGCAGGCCTTCAAAGTTTTCAATTTTTGCCCATTTCGGCGAAAACGGGCCTCACTTACGAATTTTTTATCTCAAGAACGGTTTGTCCGATTGAGCTAAATTTTTTTTCGTTTTATTCGAAAAGGATTGGGCTATTACAAAATAATTTTTTCAACCTCGACAATCAACTTTATAATGTCGAAAAATTTAAACAAATTCTTCTTTTGCGTTTTTTTTCGATGATGGGGCGGAGTGAATTAAATTTTGAAAAAATATGGTCATATTCCTTGAAGTTTCCCCTTTAAAATGAGCCCTTGAACAAGATGGGATCTTTAAAATTGGCGTTACAATGAGCTGGTAAAGGACGCCGTGTACCTCCGTTTCAGGTAGAGGCGAGTCGTGCGCACGGCTATTATGGTCCGTTGTCTACAGGGTGTCCCAGAACAAGTGTCGTTCCTTGAAATGGGAGGTTCCTGAGACCATTCTAAGAGACATTTTCCTTTGCACCAATGTCAACTGCGGCTTTGTTTAGGAGTTATTAACGAAAAACACGGACCAATCAGAGCGCGCCCTAGCCCGGCGCGCCAAGCCGCGCCGGCAAGCGAGTGTCGCGGTACGCCGCACAGTGGTCCAAATCGAGAAATTTAGTGACTTTTTGTTATAACTTTTGAACCATAAGAGATATCGAGATGAAATTTGCACTAAAATTCATTTAAAAAATAGTCAATTTGAACTATAGACAAATGAAAATTTTTTTCATTTGTTAAACAATAATTTTTAATTAATTTTCATTCATATTTTTCATTAAAAAAAAAATTGTTTAAATACAATCTTCCAAACCCTTTTTCCTTCCTAAGTGTGTATTTTATATTTATGTTTCACACATACAATGTTTCATGGAATGGGTAAAATGTAAATTTGAGGAATCTGTTCTTAATCAACGTATACAAAAAGTACCAAGAAGGCAAAAACGCCTCATAACTGTGTCAAAAGATATTTTTTATATATAATTCTTATATATAAAAGATATTTTTTAATATGTAATGATTTAGTAACATTTTTGTAGATTTTTTGTTATAAAAATGTGATAACAATAACGGTTTTATAATATAACAATAGTAGCATACAACGAATAACATGAAATATAAAAAAAAACAATATTTTTAACAAAAAGAAAACAATAACAAATATCAATTTTATTTAACTGCATATCTTTTGAAGCTATTTAATAATTAATTTTATAGCTTCCGCATCTAATTGTTTATGTTCTTTCTTCAAGTTTATTCGTGCAGTGGATACATACGGATCAGATGTTAACAGAGAAGCCTATAAAATAAATCTTCATTCGTAATCAATCTGGAAAATTTTCTTGTATTTTTCAATCTAAATGTTTTAAAATCTTTGTGTCTGCTTTCTAAAGCTTCTTCCGTAAAAAAAAGAATCTAAACAAATCTTTCCAATGTCTTACGTCAATCTTTACAATGATCCAAACGTATACGCATAAGATGACATGCCGCGGATAGATTAAACTATAATAACTTTAACGCTGGGATAGCATGGGAAATGATATTTACACGATCTTATAGGGGAAGATCTACTGAAAATATTCTATTTTGTTACAATGCGCGATCCCCCGAGACAAAAAAGATACCCCTTGTCAACTGTAAAGCATTTTGAGATTTTTCTTTATTTCATTCAACATTATGTTTAAAAGACATTATATACAATAATTATTAATGACGTGCACGATTTCTTATCTCAAAGGAATGCTCTTCAAAACAAAAAAAAAATCGAAACCAAATATTAACTGAGCTCCTCAGGACACCACGAAGAAACAGAACAGTTTTTCCGCGTAAAAGATTCTAATTTTAAAATGTCCAACTTTAAGTGTTTGTATAATTTAAATCTGAATGATATTTGATTTATTTTCTTCATTTTCGAAATCTATGAACATTTAAGAAGAGATACATGTCGATCAGATATTAATATGAGAAAGTTGATTTTTGGCAGAATGTCACTGAATTTCTCGATTTGGACCACTGTGCGCCGTGACATCGCATCGTGACGGCGCGGCGCGGCGGCCCAGGGCGCGCTCTGATTGGTCCGTGTTTTTCGTTAATAACTCCTAAACAAAGCCGCAGTTGACATTGGTGCAAAGGAAAATGTCTCTTAGAATGGTCTCAGGAACCTCCCATTTCAAGGAACGACACTTGTTCTGGGACACCCTGTATATGTATACATATATCGCTGGTCTCAAGAAAATGCCAGCAGGCTGTATACGACTAAGGTACACGGCGTCCTTTACCAGCTCATTGTAACGCCAATTTTAAAGATACCATCTTGTTCAAGGGCTCATTTTAAAGGGGAAACTTCAAGGAATATGACTATATTTTTTCAAAATTTAATTCACTCCGCCCCATCATCGAAAAAAACGCAAAAGAAGAATTTGTTTAAATTTTTCGACATTATAAAGTTGATTGTCGAGGTTGAAAAAATCATTTTGTAATAGCCCAATCCTTTCCGAATAAAAAAGAAAAAAAAAGTTAGCTCAATCGGACAAACCGTTCTTGAGATAAAAATTCGTAAGTGAGGCCCGTTTTCGCCGAAATGGGCAAAAATTGAAAACTTTGAAGGCCTGCCATTTCTAAACAAATTCGAAACCGGCAAAATGATGACTTAAACCCCCCCCTAATTTCGCATGGACTACAACATATTTCAGTTAGAACAAAATCGGCGATGGTGCCTGCAAAAAGTGATCGATTCGGCATGGAATGACTCTTAGGTCTACCCTAATGCGCATTAACGAAACGGAACGATGTCAATGCGCGCATCGCATTGAATGCGATCTATGCGTCTGATGCGTGAAACGGAACGCACCCTTAGTCCACACTTTAAATGGGACACCCTGTACAACCGACCGGTGCAGAAGTTAAAAATGAAACAAAAGTCTATCAGCATTATACTAGAATAACCAGAACACCAATCATCAGACTAGCATTTCTTCGTCTAACCAACCACCCGTCGTCATCTTCATACAGTAGCTCTAAGGTAGCAGTCCCGCGTTGCACGTTCGCGCAGTCTCCGGGGAGAAATTTCGCGCGAATGGGACAGTGTCTTATCATTTTGTTCATCAGCGTAAAGTCTGGAGACTTGGAGGGTCCCTTCGCGACCTCGTTTCTCGCGCGGCAGACGCCATTTCTTCGAATAATTGAATGCCGAGCCGGGGGTTTCGGTTCTATGGTTCCGTAGCATACACATCGGCAGTGAAAACTCGTGCAATGAACGTCTCTGCATCTGCCTCGGGAGAATGAGAGAGAGAGAGAGAGAGATGAAGTGAAATGAACCAATACGATTCGAGGCAGCGAATTTCGCGTTCGGTTCTCTCTGTCGAGGTCGAACAGAGGAGGACGAGCTTGAAAGGAGCTTCGAGAGATCTCGATCCGCGACGGTAAACGGCGTCACAATGGCGCGGGGCATTCGCGGCATCCGGCCAGAAGAATGGGGTCGCGGGATTAAAAAAGAGGAGGGACGGCGCGCGGGTCTTTTGAAAAATTATTTTCCGCGTCGTCGGGCGCGTTGTCGGTTTCCCGCGGATTTTCTCGGCTCTCTCCTCCAACCTCTTCCTCCTCCTCCTACTCATCCTACTCCCGTTTTCCCGTTCAACGTCAGCCCGCCGTCCATAATTGGATGGGATGAGTTCGACGACGCGACTACCGACCCATCGCGCTGCTGACAGTTAACCGATAATCACGCCGGATACCTCGAATTCATTAAGATCCTCCTCGGGGCCACCTTACGACTTTAATTACCCGGGACTTGTTCCCACTTTGTTCGGCCCCGGCCGGTTAATTAACCGTTTATAACGCGGTCGTTTACGGCCAGCGCCGCGGAAACGGCTCCCCAACGACGATCATCGTTCCGTCGACCAATTCTCCCCACCAGTCGTCGGTCCTATTCTCGCCCTTCGGGAACTCCCGAATGCCCTCAAGACGCTCTGCTAAAAAGTTCTTACATAAACCTCATTTCGAACACTTGATTTGTCCCTTCGCCTTAACGACGCAGCGGCGAAATGTAAGGGACTGTCGCACTGTGGGTTGAAACACGAAAAACGCGGACAAAAGTCATTTTTCTGACTAAACGAAACATGTAAAATTGTATTATTAACTTGTCAGTAGATAAATGAGGCATCATTTTCTACATTTCATTTTCCAAAATTCCATTATCTATATCCTACAATTAAATGCTGAAGTTCAATAAAAATTCATGAGCTTATCTTCTCCTGAATTTTTTAGAATATCGTCTCATTTAGTACGTTATAACTTAATACACGTATGAGTAAGGATGTTTTGCATGTACTTAGCTGAAAGCGTGTTTCAAGACGAAAATAATAAGCATGGATTTGATATGCTTTTGTTGCGTATAGCACCTATAAACATTGATGAAACAAAGAGTAATTTTCAAGCTTTTTTTCTATTCAAATACAGTTATAAACCGAACGCCAACGATCGCCACAATAAAATTTATACAACGTTATTGGTAGACATGTGTACAATAAAACTAAAAAGGTTTCACCTGCAGATAGCAGCAGATGTGTATACTGTCTCACAAAAACGATGACGCGCGAGGTGAATGCGCGGTTGCGCCGCACAGTGGGTAAAACCGATGAATTCTGTGTCAAAATCAAAGAACTTTTGATAGAAACGAGATAGAACTATGAATTTTTTTTTTAAATGAAAACTGAAACTTTGCAGAATATGGGATAATTATGAAAATCGTGGCACGAACGCTTTTTTAACATTGAGAAAATTTCGTTAAACTTGCACGATTTCAAGAAAATTGTGGTTTTTCCAATACTAGGCACGGAAAAAATTTTTTCTTATCATGCTATATATCATTTCCAGTAGATTTTTTCACGCTGATTTCAAATCTGGTATCAAAATTTGTCTACGACCTCAGAATTTTGCAACAAATTGAATTTTTTGTGAGCACAACTTATGAAATCATTTTTTCGTTTAAATGACTTGGTAACCCACTAGTTTGAAGGCATATTGTATTCTCATATATAAAACACATTAAAAATAATCATAATGAAGTATTTGAACGTTTACTTAACGAATATCTATAACATACAGTAGCGGACAAAAGTTTAAGACCGCTCTAAAGAAAACGATAACTTTTTTAATATTGTACTATACGATTTGACAATAAAAAAAAAATCATAGGCCGAGTCCCTCCGTGAACCCTCTATTTATATAAATCCGTTACTATCCGCGAACGTGAAATCACATACACATACATACACATCGGTGAAGAAGACAACAGTGAAGAGGATGTAAATTATACTATAATTTATACTATAAATAGCTTAAAAATATACCATTATTAATAATAAAACAATTAATAACATGTACGTCCCAATTCGAGAAAACCGTTTCTAAAAAACCTTATATAACTTTTATGGGTTTGGAATTAAACAAAATCTGATTGTTAATTTGAATTCAGCACCTCAATATCTATAAAACGATACCATTTTTATTCATTTAAACTTAGAAATAGCTTCAGAAATGATTTTTGTCCGCGTTTTTCGCGTTTCAACCCACTGTGTGTCGTAAGGATTGAGACACGTTTTGATTTTTAGCTATAAAATTTCATAGGATAGGAATTACGCATAAAAAGCAGTACTACCTTTTCCTATTTAATTTTACCACGTTTTTATTAGCTCGCTTTCTTGTTTGTTTGTTTGTCTGTTTGTCTGTTCGGTGGCAAATTTTGCAATTGATTTTAAACTAACTTCCTGAAGAGCTAGAGACTTGAAATCGGTTACATGGCTCAGAACTGGATGACAATGCATTATTCAAAAAAAATTTTTTTTAAAGTCTATCCGTTTCGGAGATACAATTTTTTCTAATAATAGTCCACTCATCGAAAAGTTATAGAGGGAAATGGAAGGAACACAATTTTTTTACCACGCTTATATTAGCTTGCCGAGTTGTCGTTGTCGTTGTATGCGTCAAATCTTGTAATCGAATTTTAAACCACTTCCCAATGAGCTAGAGACTTGAAACTTTAAACATAGCTCAGAACTGGGTGACAATGCAATATTAAAAAACAAATTTTAAAAAAAACTATGCGTTTAGGAGATATAAACTATTAAAAATTTAACCGTTACACCTCCCCGCGCGCGGCTCAGTAGTACATCATCGCGGCCAGCGATCTCCACTCCGCGCGCAAGCGCTTACCTACTCCACTACGTGTTCCCACCAGTGTCGCCAGAAAGTGACCGAACCGTCACTCGAGGGGAATACAAGGTACCCCCTCTCTGATGACCAGAGTAATATGTGACACGTTGCGCGTGCGCGATGGAGACACAACAACGACTGACATTTCGCAGGTTTTAGGTTATTGCCGCATATCGTATCGTACCTATTATGTACATGTACCTACTTAATGAAATGAATCATGTGGGTCGTTCTAAATAGAGACTGTAAACATTCTTTATTATAAATAAAATTAATTGTAACATGTGGGAGTTTCAGTCGTGAAGCGAAGTATGAATGCTTACTATTTAGATGTACAATTGAAAAAATCTTGAAATCTGTATGTATGTAGTACTGAGTTACATTCCAGTAAAATCAATAAATCATAATATATTTTAACACTGTTAACCCACATACGCTCCACAAAAATAGTTGCATAAAAGAGACTGGGATAATAAATTCACTCATTTTTCTTCTACATGATAAATTGACAAATTATGTTTCATTTGTGTAACGTTACATTTTAAAGAAATACAACTCACAACATAGACATAAATGGATCAATAATTACATAGTATGTGAAATAAGTAAATGGGTGAATTTTACGCGGCAATAACCTAAAACCTGCGAAATGTCATGTCATTGTTGCGTCCCCATCGCGCACGCGCAACGTGTCTTCCATTCGCCCCACTAAATCTCCGTCGCGCACGCGCATGTACTCTGGTCATCAGAGAGAGGGTACATCGTTTCACCGTGATTCCCCTCATCTGGCAGCACTGGACTCATCCCCACTCCACTGGCCCACTTCGCATCGTAGGACCTCAGTTTACTTACTGTGTTGGTTAGGATCAAGTCGGGGTGGAGGGTGACAAGGACCGGCGATTCTGCTCGGTAAGCGGCTCGCGGTCGTCACTACAAACCAATATGGCGGCGCCCTTACCCGTCAAAAACACTGCAATAGTTCCTGAACTAATGATCCTACAGAATGGAAACTTCGATTTGCAGTCGCCATGACACAATATTTTTCCTTTTACAAAAGATGGTTGAATTTACAGGTTGAAGTGGTAATTAAAATCGATTACAAGATATGTAAAGACTAAAAAGTAGGAAATAAAAAAATATATAAAAAAACTTTTTAAAAAAATATATAAAATATATAAAAAAAATAAAAATATATAAAAAAACTTTTTATATTAAATTGCACTAAAAAGGAGGAAATAATTTTTCTAGACATTAGCGACAATAAATAAAAGCGTGGAGCGCTAAACTATATTAACGCAATCGTTGTTGGCGCTCCACGCTTTTATTTATCGTCGCTATCGTCTAAAAAAATAATTTTTTCCTTTTTAGTGCAATTTAATATAAGCGTGGTTTTTAAAAAGTTTTTTTATATATTTTTTTATTAACTTTGGGTCTTTGTTTGGACTAGTTAGGAGGTAAACATACTGAAAGTCCCCACTCCTAGGAGGTGAGCGGGGTGCAGGAGCGTAGAAGGGCGTAGAAGGTCCCCTTTTTTGGTTCTCCGCTTATATCTCGAAAACTATGTGTTCTAGCGATAAGACCATTCTTTACAATATAAAGCTGATAAAATGTGCCACGAGATTGATGGATTCAGTTTTTCGCTATCTTGCATAGTTTCCGAGACATCCGCGCTCAAAGTTTGCATTGGTATTATTTGTTCGAGTTAGTGTTTTTGCTTCAATTTCACTTTAACTTCAATTTCAACTTCAATTTCAAGTTCAAGTTCACTTTTTCAGTTTCCACTTCCATTTTTCAGTTTCAACATCAATTTCTCAATGCCAACTTCAATTTTCAATTTCAACTTTAATTTTTCAAATACAACTTCAATTTTCCAGTTTCAACATCAATTTCTCAATTTCAACTTCAATTTTTTTCAAGTTCAACTTCAATTTCCCAATTTCAACCTCAATTTTTTGATTTTATCTTCAATTTCAAAACTTCATTTTCAACTTCAATTTCAATAACAACTTTAATTTTTCAATTTTAATTTCAAGTTCACTTTTTCAGTTTCCACTTCCATTTTTCAGTTTCAACATCAATTTCTCAATGCCAACTTCAATTTTCAATTTCAACTTTAATTTTTCAAATACAACATCAATTTTCCAGTTTCAACATCAATTTCTCAATTTCAACTTCAATTTTTTTCAAGTTCAACTTCAATTTCCCAATTTCAACCTCAATTTTTTGATTTTATCTTCAATTTCAAAACTTCATTTTCAACTTCAATTTCAATAACAACTTTAATTTTTCAATTTTAATTTCAAGTTCACTTTTTCAGTTTCCACTTCCATTTTTCAGTTTCAACATCAATTTCTCAATGCCAACTTCAATTTTCAATTTCAACTTTAATTTTTCAAATACAACATCAATTTTCCAGTTTCAACATCAATTTCTCAATTTCAACTTCAATTTTTCAACTTCAACTTTAATTTCTCAGTTTCTACATCAATTTCTCAAATTCAACTTCAATTTCTCAGTTTCTACATCAATTTCTCAAATTCAACTTCAATTTCTCAGTATCAACATCAATTTCTCAAATTCAACTTCAATTTTTCAATTTCAACTTCAAATGCACGTAGAAGGATCCCCTTTTCGATTTTCCGCTTATATCTCGGAAATTATGCGTCCTAGCTATAAGACCATTCTATACAAAATGAAAGGTGACATAGTTTCCGCAAGCATAGTTTCCGAGATATCTGCGCTCAAAGTTCACTAATTGTGCGGAAGAGTCAGCTAGTCAAATAAGGCAAAAAACGTGAGGCAAAAATTTCTTTTTCACGATTAGTGAACTTTGAGCGCGGATATCTCGGAAACTATGCGCGATAGCGAAAAACTGAATGGAGACAATCTTATGGCACATGTTGTCAGCTTTAATTTTGTACAGAATGGTCGTATCGCTAGGACCTATAATTTCCGAGATATAAGCGGAAAACCGAAAAAGGGGATCTTCTACGTGCCCCTGCACCCCGCTCATCTCCTACGGGTGGGGACTTTTAGTATGTTTACTTCCTAACTAGTCCAAACAAAGTCGCAAAGTTAAAAATTATGTTCCTTCCATTTCCTTCGACACCTCCCTTATGAGCATTCATTGACTGGACTATAATTACTATTTACAAGAAAAACACTGGCTAGTGATAGTGTGAAAACACCCTTATACATATAAATATGTATAGATAGAATCTCCTGCAAAGAGTAATCTGCAATTTAAAAAAAATTCCAAAAGAAAAGAATACATTTTTCGCCAATACTTATCGATATAAAAAATGATGAAACTACAATTCAACTGTCAAATTTCAGAAAAAATTTTTGGATTTTGGTCCGACGTTTTTCTCGAATTTTTCGTAAAGCGTTTATTTTACGAAGAAAAGTGATACGACATAAAAGACACGGCTTATCCAGATCTACAGATTTTGTCTGACATATTTTTCAACGGGATAAATAGTTCAGAAGATATTCGTGAAAAACGATTTTACGAGCATTAAATTAATTGCGTTAACGTTTAAGCGCCTTGGGGCACGTTCTCCTATTATCCGATCGAGCACAAACTTTGCACAGATTGTTTTAATTATTTGGAACATCAATGTGGGGAGGGGGGGGGGGATGCGCGGCAAAAGAAACTTCACGCTCAATTTTGTGAGTAACTCTCGTAACGAACCTATTCAATCATCCTTTTGCGAATCCAAGAATGACTGTGATTGCTTCGGAACTAGCATTATCGAATGCAATGCAGGAATATTTTTACCAGATATTGGTCATTGATATCGACATCGGAAATGTAAAGTTACAAGAAAATTTTCAAGCTAGACGAACGAAAGACACACTTTACATTCGTGATTGGCAATTTAACCTGTTTCTTCGATCACATTGGTGTCGCTCCCGGCAGAAACGTCAACAAACACGACTCTCGTATAGAGGAAATGAAAGAATAATTCCCTCTCGAGTTTCCCAAGCTTCCTGAAAAAATAAGACTCGCAAGATTTCCGGCGCCGCGCCGCGCCGTCCCTTTCAGATTCGTTGCTACCTCCTCAAACTAACGAATGGGGTCTCGATAACTGTGAGCATCGGGTTCCAAGTTCTTTCAAAGGCGATTATCATAAGCCGACGAACCGCAGAATCGATGAACTTCGAGCCGACTTCCAGCGGAACAAATGAAAGGAAAAATTTGGTGAATCGGGTCCACTCAACCTCTTGACTCGGGTCGCGAGAGGAGGAAATTCGCTGTTAGCTGCTCGTTCTCCGCGTTCTTTCACTCTTCAAAGGCTCCTTTGCTCAAGAAGAATGACGATGACCCATGAAATTCTTCCGAAAGAAATTCCTTCTCGAATCCTAACGTTTACGGGAAAAGTGTACCTTTACTTTCTTGTTTAAGGACGAGAGTGTAGTTGTTGGCATTCGTTGAATTTGCCACGTGCTTGACACTTTCATTCTAGTCCAGAGTCAATGAATGCTCATAAGAGGGGGGGAGAGGGAAATGAAAGGAACACAATTTTTAACTTTGGGTCTTTGTTTGGATTAGTTAGGAGGTAAACATACTAAAAGTCCCTACTCCTAGGTGGTGAGCGGAGTGTAGGGGGCCACGTAGAAGGTCCCCTTATCCGGTTTTCCGCTTACATCTCGAAAACTATGTGTCCTAGCGATAAGACTATTCTATACAAAATTAAAGCTGACAAAACGTGCCATAAGATTGATTCTATTCAGTTTTTCGGGATCTTGCATAGTTTCCGAGATATCCGCGCTCAAAGTTCACTAATTGTGCTAAAGAGTTCTTTCTCACAATTAGTGAAATTTGAGCCCGGATATCTCGGAAACTATGCGTCCTAGCTATGAGACTATTCAATACAAAATTAAAGCTGACAAAATGTGCCACGTGGTTGATTTGATTCAGTTTTTCGCTATCTTGCATAGTTTCCGAAATATCCGCGCTCAAAGTTCACTAATTGTGCTGAAGAGTTCTTTCTCACAATTAGTGAATTTTGAGCGCGGATATCTCGGAAACTATGCGTCCTAGCGATAAGACCATTCCATACAAAATTAAAGCTGACAAAATGTGCCATAAGATTGATTCTATTCAGTTTTTCGGTATCTTGCATGGTTTCCGAGATATCCGCGCTCAAAGTTCACTAATTGTGCTAAAGAGTTCTTTCTCACAATTAGTGAAATTTGAGCCCGGATATCTCGGAAACTATGCGTCCTAGCTATGAGACTATTCAATACAAAATTAAAGCTGACAAAATGTGCCACATGGTTGATTTGATTCAGTTTTTCGCTATCTTGCATAGTTTCCGAAATATCCGCGCTCAAAGTTCACTAATTGTGCTGAAGAGTTCTTTCTCACAATTAGTGAACTTTGAGCCCGGATATCTCGGAAACTATGCGTCCTAGCTATGAGACTATTCAATACAAAATTAAAGCTGACAAAATGTGCCACATGGTTGATTTGATTCAGTTTTTCGCTATCTTGCATAGTTTCCGAAATATCCGCGCTCAAAGTTCACTAATTGTGCTGAAGAGTTCTTTCTCACAATTAGTGAACTTTGAGCGCGGATATCTCGGAAACTATGCGTCCTAGCGATAAGACCATTCCATACAAAATTAAAACTGACAAAATGTGCCATAAGATTGATTCGATTCAGTTTTTCGCTATCTCGCATAGTTTCCGAGATATTGTTTTATAATTATTATCTTTTGTATATGTAGTAATAGATGTAGTGTTTCTTCAATAAAATAATGAGTATCATTTTTAATTCGTCCTTTAGCGAATAAAAAGATTTTATTTAAAATTTGTTTAACATTGACAATGCATTTTCCACGAAAAAAAACAATAAAAAATAATTTACCACGAAGGGATTCGAACCCGGGTCTGCGGCGTGGCGCACAGTGGGACCTCATGTATTCTGCAAAGTTTCAGCTTTCATTAAAAAAAAATTTCATCGCTCTATCTCATCTCTATCAAAAGTTCTTTGATTTTGAATCGAGTCTGGTCCAAATTTTCCACTGTGTGCCGACGCACAGTGGTCGGAAATCGCCAAAATGTGGTCAAAATAGGAAGGAGTACCCCAATTTAGTTCAAAATTCATCATAGGTTTTTCGGGTCGCTGATTATAAATCTGAAGTCAAAATTACAAAAAACAAAATAGCGGCCGGTTATGTGAAAAAATTATTTATTTCCACAAATATTAAATTATTATCAGGTGACTTCAGATAGCAAAAAATGTAAGATTTTAGTGTTAAATATTGCATGCGAGGTAATTCTTTAGTACTAAAATGTAATAGAAGTTTCTCAGTTCTGTTTCGTTCTGATATTTCAGTCACCTCTAGTAAATTAAAAAGATATGTAAAAAAAAAAATTAAAATCTTACACTGTTGACTATCTGAAGCATTTTATTGTAATATATAACAAATATGTACCTTGCATTTGCGAAAATTAGTTTTATCTACGATTTAGGGCAAATTCGTCATTTCGGAACGTTACCGGTCGCTAAGGAAATGGCGATAATTCATAAGGTCGCAATAGGTCGCTGGAATATGAAACGTACACTTGTTTAATAGCCTTAACAGCTCCTTTTCCAAAAAAAGTGATTGCTTGATCGCGATTGATAAGCAACTTTTTCGTTAATGAAATGTACCAGATGTGTAGATTTCTCTTTTTCATCTACCAGAGTTTTAAAAAATTAAATAAAGCAATAAAATCAGAATATTATATTAAATTAGGACATGCCCAACAATAGCAAGAATGATAAACCAGCGTTACAGCGCTATAATAAGTCGCAGAGGTAATTTCAATTATGGTTGAAAATGCCGGTCTTCTAGAACTACTAACTTCGAACTTACGTATCTCCGACAGAAGTACGTATTAAATATTGGTTGTAACAAATGATTTGGCGATTTCCGACCACTGTGTGACGCGACGAACAGTGGGCCAAACCGACAAAATCTGTGTCAAAATCAAAGAACTTTCGATAGAAATGAGGTAGAGCGATGAAATTTTTTTAAAATTAAAGCTGAAATTTTGCAGAATATGGGAAAAGTAGGGAGATTATGGTATGAACGTTTTTTAACCTTGAGAAAATTCGTTAAACATGTAGAATTTCAAGAAATCGATTTTGCAATATCCTGAGGTCGTAGACAAATTTTGAGACCAGATTTGAAATCAGCGTGAAAAAATCTACGGGAAATGAAGTACAGCATGTTCAAAAAAAAATTTTCCGCGCGTGGTCTTGGAAAAACCACAATTTTCTCGGAATTGTGCAAGTTTAACGAATTTTCTCAACGTTAAAAAACGTTCTTACCATAATCTCCCTATTTCTCCCATATTCTGCAAAGTTTCAGCTTTAATTTTTAAAAAAATTTCATCGCTGTACCTCATTTCAATCGAAAGTTCTTTGATTTTGTCTCTGATTTGGACGAAAGGTCTCACTGTGCGGCGCGGCGCATTCTTTTTACATTTAATAAAGTAGATTTATTTTTTGTATAAATTTTCAACGGTGGTTTTATTTATTACTTGCATATAAAACTTCAAATTAACATATCTCGAGAAAGGCTAAAAATATCCTGAGATTTTGACATATTCGGATATATCACTTGTTGTAGTTTAAGAATTTCATAGTTTAGCCTGCAACTAACTGCTACTGTTAATTTTATAAACTTTTTAATAAGTGCCCGTACCTTGCCTTTATGTTGTATTGTGGAAAATTCGTTAATTTCTTTTTAAATTTATTAGTTATATCGTTAAATTTCATTTTCTGCGAATAATTACCAATACATACACATTCGTAAACTGGATTTTTGTACAAAATTTTGCCATTTGTCCGCCACAGAAAAATGCAATATTCGTGTATATCACGATATGAAATACATTTCTTTTGCAAAAAATGCGTATTAGGGTGGAAATTGTTATTAATAATCATGTAATAATCATTTTTATGCATAATACAATTTTGCAATAATTATACAGGGTGGACGATTTATCTGAAGAGATTGAAATATCTCGAGAAACGACAACAAAAAGCAAATCTTGCGATTTTACTGAAATTCATCAATATTTAATCAGAAATGTGCAAGATCACGGGATTGAATGATTCATTTTGGATCACATTCAAAGTACCGAGGATGACTCGGATAGCGAATAGCGTTTTGTTAAGTTTGTTAGTTTTGTTTATACTATTATAATTTGTCTAAGTTTATTATTATTAATATTAAATATGGTACATTTATTATTAATTTCGTTTTAAATATGTTAGTTTTTAAAAATATATTTTTGTTTAAATAAAAATTGTTAATTTCTTAATAAATTTATTAAATATATTGGTAAATATCATTTTCTGTAAAAAAATTACCTATATATACATTAATAACCATATTTAGAGAAAAGTGCCGAATATTAGGCCATTTGTCCGCACTGTGCGGCGTTGCAGTTCAACTCGCTGCTGTTAAAAACTGCTTGATAAAAATCTGAACTAAACTGATATTTTACGGTTATGAAACTTTAATTGCAAATATCTAGAAAACTATTCAGTGTCTACCCCTATAATGGGGTATTTTCGTAATGAGGGTAACGAGATCTATAGCTCTGTAAAATCTCAACTAAGTCCGTGAGGGACAGAGGGCGGGGGTTCTCCTTGTTCGAATATGACATTGCTGTACTTTCGTGATTTCAGTTCTCAACTATGAAAAATTGTAAAAATATCACTCGCATTAGGTTAGTATAATGTTCTCATATGAAATGATTGCCATTGTTGTGCCGAACTTCGATGCTAGAATACATTTTTGGTTCCGTTTTCACCTGACTATATCGAGCTTGCACTGTGTGTTTGCCATTTGTCTAGTGGACCAGGGGGTTGTATTTAGGTTCGTAGCTGGGTAACGATCGATGTGTCGCATGAATGCGATAGGACAATGAGAATCAGACAGGGTGAAACTGAAGTTAAGAGACGACGATTAAAACCGATACAGACGGGCAAGGGTACACAACTGATACGGAACTTGCGGCGTAAAGCTGGCATAACAAAGTTCAGGGGGTTAGACCGGAGTTGGTTCCGAGTAAGTCTGGGATTACTCGCAACTCGGCCGAATTAGGTCCGTACAAGATCCTGATTAGTTGGAAGTTCGCTTCGGGCAAACCTTGGCCCACCGAAAGCTACATTCGCGACGTTATCACATGACGTCTTTTATATTCACACTTGCTGGATGATTTCGCCATTAGTAATTGTTCACCTATTTTCTTTTCTACAAACATGTCCGCTCCCGACTTATTATTATTATTATTAAACCGCGGCTTTTTATGCAAAATAAAAACATGTAGTACTTTTCAATTGTAAGGTATGGGAGGGAACCATATTCTTTCTTTATAGTCCAGTCCACAGGTCGAAAAAAGGGCGTCTACCTGGAAAGTATTCCGAACTTAACGAAATTTTGGCACGTCATTTGGTATCCCCAGAGTACCTGGGGAGTCGAATCTGAGTTTTCGATCTCGAGGACTCTGTGTTAATTTGAGGAGGGGGAAAAAAACCACGATTTTTGTTACCTGTTTTTGGTATTTCGCCTATAACTCAAAAACTATGGGTCCTACGAACTTTTTCTTTTCATTTTTGGAAAAAGCATTCAATTTCCTTCAAATTTCACTGTTGAAACGTATTTTTTGATCCAATAGGTATCGTGAGACAGGTGGTCAAAATTGGGAAATGTGTTTCTCAAAATGACATTTTGAGCCACACATTGTGACATTTAGCAGGAAATTGCAAGTTCTTGGCTCATAATTTTAGTTTTTCAACACATCTACATATAATCTACATACTATGTATACCACTTACACTGTAAGGCTCAAAATGTCATTTTGAGAAACACATTTCCTAATTTTGACCACCTGTCTCTCGGTACCTATTCCGTCAAAAAATACGTCAGAACAGTGAAATTTGAAGGAAATTTAATGCTCTTTTCAAAAATGAAAAGGAAAAGTTCGTAGGACCTACAGTTTTTGAGTTACAGGCGAAATACCAAAAACAGGTAACAAAAATCGTGGTTTTTCCCCCTCCCCAAGTTAGCACAGGGTCCTCGAGGTCGAAAACTCAGATTCGACTCCCCAGAGTACCCCCAAATGACGTGCCAAAATTTCATTAAGTTACATTGTGTGGTTCAAAATGTCATTTTGAGAAACATTTCCTAATTTTGAACGCCTGTCTCTCGGCACCTATTGGGTCAAAAAATACGTTGGAACAGTGAAATTTAATGCTCTTTTCATTTTTGAAAAGGAAAAGTTCGTAGAACCCGTATTTTTTCAGTTATAGGCGAAATACCAAAAACAGGTAACAAAAATCGTGGTTTTTTTTCCCCTCCCCAAGTTAGCACAGGGTCCTCGAGGTCGAAAACTCAGATTCGACTCCCCAGAGTAGCCCCAAATGACGTGAAAAAATTTCATTAAGTTCGGAATACTTTCCAGGTAAAAGTACCTGGCGACTGGACTATTAATATCTTTAATTTGAGATTATACAAGTTGAGTCCGAAGAAACGGAACACCTAAATATCTTCGTTACTTTTCGTTGTACAATAAAACTTCTTAGGACAAAGTTACACTGCTTGAAGGGCCACATATAGCGGTGTAAGGAAAAAAATTTGGGAGGTCATTTTTTTATGAGATTTTAAGGTCATCGATATTTTTTTAAATGGACTGACGTATTTATTAATAAATCAATCGATACAACAGGACATTCGTTATAAAAAAGTACTAACCTATGTATGTCGAAAAGTTAGTAGCTCACTAGATATTTCAATTTAAATAACTCTAGAACACCATTACAGTCGTCCTAAGACGTTTAGCGTTTACTTGCTAGTGTAAATTGAAGAGTTGAAATTGAAATTGAAAAATTGACGTTGAAATTGAAAAATTGAAATTGAAGAGTTGAAATTGAAAAATTCAAGTTGAATGGTTGATATTGAAATTGAAAAATTGACGTTGAAATTAAGGAATTAAAGTTGAAAAATTAACGTTGAAATTGAAAAATTGACGTTGAAATTGAAAAATTGACGTTGAAATTGAAAAATTGAAATTGAAGAGTTGAAATTGAAAAATTGAAGTTGAATGGTTGATATTGAAATTGAAAAATTGACGTTGGAATTAACGAATTAAAGTTGAAAAATTAACGTTGAAATTGAAAAATTGTCGTTGAAATTGAAAAATTGACGTTGAAGTTGAAAAATTGAAACAGAAATATAAAAATGAAATGGAAGAGTTGAAATGGGAGAGTTAAAATTGAAGTTGAAATTAAAGTTGAAATGGAAAAAGTGAAATTGAAAACGGAGTTGAAGAGTTGATATTGAAATTGAAGTTGAAATGCAAAAATTGACGTTGAAATTGAAAAATTGAAATTGAAAAATTGAAATTGAAGAGTTGAAATTGAAAAATTGAAGTTGAAGGGTTGATATTGAAATTGAAGTTGAAATTGAAAAATTGACGTTGAAATTAACGAATTAAAATTGAAAAATTGACGTTGAAATTTAAAGATTGATGTTGAAATTGAAAAATTGTAGTTGAAGGTTTGATATAGAAATTGAAGTTGAAATTGAAAAATTGACGTTAAAATTGAAGAGTTTGAAATTAACGAAGCGGAATTGAAAAATTGATGTTGAAATGGAAGATTAAATATTGAAGTTGAAATGGGAGAGTTAATATTGAAGTTGAAATTAAAGTTGAAATGGAAAAATTGAAATTGAAAACGGAGTTGAAGAGTTGATATTGAAATTGAAGTTGAAATTGAAAAATTGACGTTAAAATTGAAGAGTTGAAATTAACGAAGTGGAATTGAAAAATTGATGTTGAAATTGAAAAAATTGATGTTGAAATTGAAAAAATTTATGTTGAAATTGAAAAAATTTATGTTGAAATTAACGAATTGACATTGAAAGAGTGAAGTTGAAATTGAAAAATTGACGTTGAAATTGAAAAATTTACATTGAAGGGTTGAAATTGAAGTTGAAGGGTTGATATTGAAATTGAAGTTGAAATTGATGTTGATATTAACGAAATGAAATTGAAAAATTGAAGTGGAAATGGAAGAGTAGAAATTTAAGTTGAAATGGAAGAGTAGAATTTGAAGTTGAAATGGAAGAGTTGAAATTGAAGTGGAAATTAAAGTTGAAATTGAAAAATTGAAGTTGGAGATGAAGTTGAAGAGTTGATATTGAAATTGAAGTCGAAATTGAAAAATTGACATTGAAATTGAAATTGAGGTTGTCGTTTACTTACTTGTGTAACGTATTAGTGCGACAGCAATGGTGTTTTAGAGTTATTTAAATTGAAATGTCTCCTGAACTACTAACTTTTCGACATACATGGGTTGGTACTTTTTTATAACAAATTTCCAGCTGCATCGATTGATGTATTAAAAAATACCTCATTTCATTTAAAAATATATCAATGACCTTGAAATCTTGTAAAAAAATTACCTTGAAAATTTTTTCCCTTACACCGTTAAATGTGGCCTTTCAAACAGTGTAACTTTGTCCGAAGAAGTTTTTTTGTACAATGAAAAGTAACGGAGATATTTAGGTGTTCTGTTTCTTCGGACTCACCCTGCACATACATATATCAGGCATGCACAGGTGGACGATTTGGGAGCAGGAGCAATCGACCCTGCTCCTGAGCAGGGGTCGGAGCAGTGACCTTGCTCGGACGTACGGAAGGGGAACCCACCAATTGTAAACGGAGCACGAGAGAAGACGAGAAGAAGAGCGTATGAGAGTGGGGGCGGCGTCTACGTTGTTGTAGTCTGACCACTCCGGCGCGCTCTGCACTTCCCCACGCCCCTCCCACTCGTCTTCTCTCGTGCTTTGTTTACAAGTCATGCTTAGTGGGTTCCCGTTCCATACGTCCGATCTGCTCTGAGAGCATACGGGGAGCACTTTGGGAGCACGGGAGCTGCTCTGAGAGCAAAGAGCTGTGCATGCCTGCTGTATATTGTTGAAAAATATGTATATTGGATTTCGAAGACGTGGTACAAAAATCGGCGAAGAAAAATTGATATACGTGAAGACTTGAATGGGTTTAACTATTGCTGCCATGAAATCGTCAAGACCGTTCTCCGTCCGTTGGTTAACGACAAAGGTTGTTCAGCCGACGTAGCTGTGAAAGAAACTGTAGAACAAAGGGGTTACGAAATAAAAGCAAATGGAGAACGCGGTCCCGATTGAAAAAAAAGCCATCCGTTCGATCAATTGACTTTCACGGGTAAGGAAATTCTATCGAACGGGAACGTATGACGAAGTTTTCCCGTGGTTCACTCTAGATTTGCAAAATTCGTCGAGGTGGAAGCGTATAGGACATGGGGGATACGCGGGATCCGAAATGGATCCCGACTCCCGATTCCCGATTCCCGTTTTCCCGAAGGGTCTTGCTCGCTCTTCGAGGTTCTCTTTCTCTCTCGAGGCCATAATCCTGAACGGTCTCTTACCGTTTTGCGTGGAGCTGGAGACCCAGACACCCGGGGTCCTGGATATGTCCGGTAACCGGAAAGTGTATTCGAGGTTCCCGACTTCCTCGGTCCACAAAAGCTTCAAAGAGGAGTACTTGAGGGCCGTCAGCTTGACAATCGGGCAGGAGTCGATGATGTACGTTCCGATGGCGGGCTTCTGCGAATCGGACCTGTGGTCCAACACTTCGACCACGTACCACTTGCCCATTATCTGAAATCAATAGAACCCGGCCTCTATGGATTTATTACGTTCACGCTCGGACGACACGTTATGACGCGTTCGAAATCGCTTTAATCTCGGCTCGGCTCGGCTCGGCTCGACTTGGACACGGATTGCGAGAGCAACAGAGGATTTCTATACTCGCAAACACGTTTGCCGCATCGCCGAGTAAATTATTATAAACCGACGAGCGGAGATTATAGTTCGTTTACCATGCCATTAACCTTTTAACCTAGCTCGTGGCGACCATTAACTCATTTCCATCGAATGGAAAGATGAAAAATAAAGCTGTTATCATCAATTTATTTTGTTATATTTGAACAGAAAAAAAAACAAAAAAGGACTGCAGTTTTTCACGATTTTCGGCCTCTAATTGCAATAAATCTAGGGATTCTTACATCTTCTAATGTCTGTTGTTTTTTTCTGCATCGACCATTAAATCATTTCTATCGAATGGAAGGATGAAAAATAAAGCTATTGTCATCAATTTATTTTGTTATATTCAAACAGAAAAAACAAAACAAAAAAAGATTGCAGTTTCTCACGATTTTCGGCCTCTAATTGCAATAAATCTAGGGATTCTTACATCTTCTAATGTCTGTTGTTTTTTTCTGCATCGACCATTAAATCATTTCTATCGAATGGAAGGATGAAAAATAAAGCTATTGTCATCAATTTATTTTGTTATATTCAAACAGAAAAAACAAAACAAAAAAAGATTGCAGTTTCTCACGATTTTCGGCCTCTAATTGCAATAAATCTAGGGATTCTTACATCTTCTAATGTCTGTTGTTTTTTTCTGCATCGACCATTAAATCATTTCTATCGAATGGAAAGATGAAAAATAAAGCTATTGTCATCAATTTATTTTGTTATATTCGAACAGAAAAAACAAAACAAAAAAAGATTGCAGTTTTTCACGATTTTCGGCCTCTAATTGCAATAAATCTAGGGATTCTTACATCTTCTAATGTCTGTTGTTTTTTTCTGCATCGACCATTAAATCATTTCTATCGAATGGAAAGATGAAAAATAAAGCTATTGTCATCAATTTATTTTGTTATATTCAAACAGAAAAAACAAAACAAAAAAAGATTGCAGTTTCTCACGATTTTCGGCCTCTAATTGCAATAAATCTAGGGATTCTTACATCTTCTAATGTCTGTTGTTTTTTTCTGCATCGACCATTAAATCATTTCTATCGAATGGAAGGATGAAAAATAAAGCTATTGTCATCAATTTATTTTGTTATATTCAAACAGAAAAAACAAAACAAAAAAAGATTGCAGTTTTTTACGATTTTCGGCCTCTAATTGCAATAAATCTAGGGATTCTTACATCTTCTAATGTCTGTTGTTTTTTTCTGCATCGACCATTAAATCATTTTTATCGAATGGAAAGATGAAAAATAAAGCTATTGTCATCAATTTATTTTGTTATATTCGAACAGAAAAAACAAAACAAAAAAGGACTGCAGTTTTTCACGATTTTCGGCCTCTAATTGCAATAAATCTAGGGATTCTTACATCTTCTAATGTCTGTTGTTTTTTTCTGCATCGACCATTAAATCATTTCTATCGAATGGAAAGATGAAAAATAAAGCTATTGTCATCAATTTATTTTGTTATATTCAAACAGAAAAAACAAAACAAAAAAAGATTGCAGTTTCTCACGATTTTCGGCCTCTAATTGCAATAAATCTAGGGATTCTTACATCTTCTAATGTCTGTTGTTTTTTTCTGCATCGACCATTAAATCATTTCTATCGAATGGAAGGATGAAAAATAAAGCTATTGTCATCAATTTATTTTGTTATATTCAAACAGAAAAAACAAAACAAAAAAAGATTGCAGTTTTTTACGATTTTCGGCCTCTAATTGCAATAAATCTAGGGATTCTTACATCTTCTAATGTCTGTTGTTTTTTTCTGCATCGACCATTAAATCATTTTTATCGAATGGAAAGATGAAAAATAAAGCTATTGTCATCAATTTATTTTGTTATATTCGAACAGAAAAAACAAAACAAAAAAGGACTGCAGTTTTTCACGATTTTCGGCCTCTAATTGCAATAAATCTAGGGATTCTTACATCTTCTAATGTCTGTTGTTTTTTTCTGCATCGACCATTAAATCATTTCTATCGAATGGAAAGATGAAAAATAAAGCTATTGTCATCAATTTATTTTGTTATATTCAAACAGAAAAAACAAAACAAAAAAAGATTGCAGTTTCTCACGATTTTCGGCCTCTAATTGCAATAAATCTAGGGATTCTTACATCTTCTAATGTCTGTTGTTTTTTTCTGCATCGACCATTAAATCATTTCTATCGAATGGAAGGATGAAAAATAAAGCTATTGTCATCAATTTATTTTGTTATATTCAAACAGAAAAAAACAAAACAAAACAAAAAAAGATTGCAGTTTCTCACGATTTTCGGCCTCTAATTGCAATAAATCTAGGGATTCTTACATCTTCTAATGTCTGTTGTTTTTTTCTGCATCGACCATTAAATCATTTCTATCGAATGGAAAGATGAAAAATAAAGCTATTGTCATCAATTTATTTTGTTATATTCAAACAGAAAAAACAAAACAAAAAAAGATTGCAGTTTCTCACGATTTTCGGCCTCTAATTGCAATAAATCTAGGGATTCTTACATCTTCTAATGTCTGTTGTTTTTTTCTGCATCGACCATTAAATCATTTCTATCGAATGGAAGGATGAAAAATAAAGCTATTGTCATCAATTTATTTTGTTATATTCAAACAGAAAAAAACAAAACAAAACAAAAAAAGATTGCAGTTTCTCACGATTTTCGGCCTCTAATTGCAATAAATCTAGGGATTCTTACATCTTCTAATGTCTGTTGTTTTTTTCTGCATCGACCATTAAATCATTTCTATCGAATGGAAAGATGAAAAATAAAGCTATTGTCATCAATTTATTTTGTTATATTCGAACAGAAAAAACAAAACAAAAAAAGATTGCAGTTTTTCACGATTTTCGGCCTCTAATTGCAATAAATCTAGGGATTCTTACATCTTCTAATGTCTGTTGTTTTTTTCTGCATCGACCATTAAATCATTTCTATCGAATGGAAAGATGAAAAATAAAGCTGTTATCATCAATTTATTTTGTTATATTCAAACAGAAAAAACAAAACAAAAAAAGATTGCGTTTTTTCACGATTTTCGGCCTCTAATTGCAATAAATCTAGGGATTCTTACATCTCCCAATGTCTGTTGTCCCTTTTTCCATCGACTGATTTCGATCATCTTTTCACAATGCATATAATTGACACAGGTCAATAAAATGTATTTTTTAAATTTTCTATGTAGACCGACATAAAAAAGTTGTAAAATGCAACTTTCAGTAATTTCTCTACAACTCCGACCAATTGCAATTTCTGGAAAAATTTCTTTTCACATCGTATACATTGTATAGTTAATTCACATTGTATAGTAAACACCACTTGCTCTAACTTCTTAAAAAAGTCCAAATCGTACAGTCCAATGTTAAAAAAGTTATCGATTTTTTGAGACCGTCTGAATACTAAAGTCTGTGCTAATGACGCAGATATGGGGGGAAGTTTATGTGTCCGTCTGTTTTAAAATAATTTCTCTAAGGCTGAATAATCAATAAGATTTATTAGGAAAATCATTTATAAAGTACACAGTGAAACATTTCGTACCCTATTTCTATACCGGGTATTTCACCTAACTTGACCACCTTAAATATCTTTGTTGTTTTCAAAGATACGTCAAATGTCTGAAGGACAAAGTTGAATGGTAAAGTGGGGCTTATACGACACCAAAAAAATTTTTTGTTTTTATGTAATATTTTTCAGAGATACGAAGGTTACCTTCATTTTTTTAAATGGAATGAGGTATTTTTTAATACATCAATCGATGCAACTGGAAATTCGCTATAAAAAAGTACTAAACCTATGTATGCCGAAAAGTTAGTAGTTCAGGAGATATTTCAATTTAAATAACTGTAAAAGTAATGGTGTTTTAGAGTTATTTAAATTGAAATATCTCCTGAACTACTAACTTTTCGACATACATAGGTTAGTACTTTTTTATAAGAAATTTCCAGCTACATCGATTGATGTATTAAAAAATACCTCATTCCATTTTAAAAAATGAAGGTGACCTTCGTATCTCTAAAGAAAATTACATAAAAACAAACATTTTTTTATGTATCGTATGAGCCCCATTTTACCAATCAACTTTGTCCTTCAGACATTCGACGTGTCTTTAAAAACAACAAAGATATTTAGAGTTGTCAAGTTAGGTGAAATACCCCCTATAATGTCATACAAAAAAGAAAGGAAGAAGAAAACGACTCGTGTAATTGTTCCAGCAGTGGATGGAATTATAAATATGTTAATATAACGGCCACGTATTTAACATAATATTATATAATACATGCAATACATACAATGGTCAATCAACGAATGAGAAATTTTTAAACAGAATGCTCCTTCGTGCACACTAATGTCTCACTTCATACATTTTTGCCTTTCATTCATTATGTTTCTTTCTCATTCTCGCCAGCAGACTGCGGATCTTTATGCATTTATAGCTTATGAAAATTTTCAAAAAAAAGGCTAGAATATAAAATTCTAAAGAATTTTGTACAATTTTTATTTGTTTTAGATTTAGAACGCTTTCTTGAAATTTGTCTAGAAAAATGAGGGAATGCATAAACATCTGCAGTCTACTCATCGCACCTATCCATCATTTCGTTTGCAATAAAAAGAATAAGTCTCATGCATAAGTTACTCCACAACAATAATTGATTTTCATAAATTACACGCACACTAGTGCACACTATTGCACACACATTACCTGCTATTATGCACACTCTGTTGCAAGAAACGTAATGAGAGGCAAAAATGTATGTATTGAATTTGGTTGGAAATTTCTCATTCATTGATTGATCATCGTTTGTGTTGCTTGTATTATGTTTTGTTGAATACATGGTCGTTAAATTAACATTTATAATTCCATCCACTGCTTGAACAGTAATCCTATTTTTGTTACATTCAGAGTTGGGCATTAATCCATTAAAATGTTAATCATGATTGATTGATTAACGTGTACGATTAAAAAAAGAGATCGTCGAAGAATCGACGATTGATTCAATCGATTGATAAAGTTAATCGTCAATCGTTGATGAAATGAAGAAATCGTCGAAAAATCGGCGATTCGTTCAATCGATTGATTTAATCGTCAATCGTTGATTAAAAAAAGGAATCATCGAAAAATCGGATGATTTAATCAATTGTTGAAGTTAATCGCCTCACGGTCTATCCATAAATTGTAATTAGGAGGGAGAGAGAGAGACAGAGAGAAGGAGCAGAGAGAGCGGATGGATAATTGATAGAAATAATAATATATTTCAACAAAAACATGTTTCAACAAAAACATGGTCGTAGTTTTCTAGGAATAATAACTTCAAACACATAAAAGCACGTGAACAGAGTTTGTATTATAGACCAAATGACAATACACCTAAACTCAGCTTACATTTTTTTTCAGTATTCATACAGTTCTGATTACGTATTTCATTTCGAAACAGCAGTTTATCATTAATCGATTATCCGATTGACGATTAATAACACTGTCCAACAGCCAAAAAGTATTTCGATTCCCACTATGCGATTCTTGTAGAGTTTTCCGCGCTGATTCCGAATCTGGTTTTAATTTTTTCCCTATACGTCCAGTTTTTGAGAAAATGGAGTTTAAAAAAAAGACATATTTTTCAACTTTAAACAAATATTGCGATGTTATTATAAAAGATATTGAATTGTTCTTTACAGCAAAAGATTCTTTAAACATGTTTAAACAATGATTAAAGACGGTGATGCACCACTTTTGCACCAATTTTTGCAGATATTTTCGAATTTATCTCAAAAAATAAGGGTCTAGCGAAAAATTGAACTATACCACGCGAAAGAGCAGACTTTTATCTTGAGAAACCCCCCTGTGAAGTTTGCATGGTCGACGTTTTTTTTCGAACCAGAAAGCAAAATATCTTCGCGCGACATGAGTTTCTGCCAGTGGCGCTCAGGACGGGATACGGCGCAGCGACGGGATACGGAGCGGCGAACGACCGTTCTGGTGGTGAGCGCCACTGGTGACAACTCATGTCGGGCGAAGATATTTTGCTTTCTGGTTCGAAGAAAACGTCGACCATGCAAACTTCACAGGGGGGTTTCTCAAGATAAAAGTCTGCTCTTTCGCGTGGTATAGTTCAATTTTTCGCTGGACCCTTATTTTTTGAGATAAATTCGAAAATATCCGCAAAAATTGGTGCAAAAGTGGTGCATCTCCGTCTTTAATCATTGTTTAAACATGTTTAAACAATCATAATGTATTAATATATATTCGGGAAAGTCTACAGAATCTTTTGCTGTAAAGAACAATTCAATATCTTTTATAATAACATCGCAATATTTGTTTAAAGTTGAAAAATATGTCTTTTTTTTAAACTCCATTTTCTCAAAAACTGGACGTATAGGAAAAAAATTAAAACCAGATTTGGAATCAGCGCGGAAAACTCTATAAGAATCGCATAGTGAGAATCGAAATACTTTTAAAAAGTTGAAATTTGTTGGACAGTGTAATTATAATCGTTAATCGTAATTAACGACTAAAGTAGAAATTTAATCGTTAATCGCAATTAACTATCAATAAGTATTTAATCGTTAACCACAATTAACGACTAAACGAGGAGATTAATTGTTAATTGCGATTAACGATTGAAGTAGAAATTCAGTCGCCAATCGTTGATTAAATTTTTGCCCAACTCTGGTTACATTTTCTTCTGGCAATGTTAAAATTAATTTCTCCAATGTTACAAAATGTTTCGCAGGGAAACAAAATTTTTGTAATTTTCATGTAAAATATTCGGTTTCAATCTTCGCGGGCATTCAAGCCAGTCCCTCCCGATACACGCCGCCTGATCGAATCTTTGAAATATAAAATTCGTCACGGAACGTCCGTATCTCGATCCCCTATCCCGACATTTCGTTGTTCCAATTTAAATATCAAGTTTTCTGGATCGGAAGGCGGGCCGCGCGAAATTTGATGCGTTTTTAAATCGGATATTAGCCCGAAATCAGATTCGTAGGCGTAATTTGCATAATTATTGGAACCGAATTTAATTCTACGGCTTCCTGGGATTACCGGTCGATCGACTGCGCCGCGCCGCGCCGGTCGACCGAGTAATTTCGCGGTTTCTCTCGTAGACAGTTCTGAGCTGTTTTCAATTGTAATTCCACGATCGACGATCGATACTCGACGCTTGAGTCGTATAGGGGAGACCGAGGTTGAAAGTTCGATTTTGATGTAACATTTAATTTTATTTTTATTTCATTTTATTTTTATCATTTTATAATGACGTAGAAATGGTACTAAGATAGCACAGGGCGTCTGAAAGACGTCCATTTTACGTTCATTGATTACGTTCATTCAATTACTTAATCCCCCCCCCCTAATTTCACATGGACTACAACTAGGGTTTGCAATACCGGACTAAAAATACAATACCGGTATTCGGTATTTTTTTAAACGTTGTACCGGTATTAGGAATTTTCATGAAGGTACAAAAACACAGTTGTTTAATAGAAAAAAACATTAACTAATTTATTAACTTCGTACTTTTGAAATGTGATTGTAAAAAACATAATGCATCTATTGAACTGTCATTAAGCCTTGAACGTATTTTTCTGCACAAATTATCTGCAGTTGAAAATGCTCTTTCCGCATCCACGCTGGTTGGTGGTACTGTTGATAATGAGCGATATACTTTCTCTTAATTTTTTCCTCGGTGACCATCATCTTCCAACAACTCGGTCTCTCGTCTGACGGATTTTGGATAAATCTATTTTTTGTATTATTGTTCGTGGCAATTTTTTTATTTATAGCTAATTGTAATTTCTTCTCGCGGGAGACAATTCTTTGTTGATATTAACATCAACATCATCTTCAACGAATTCTTCTGGATAGGTTTGTGTTTGGTTTTCGTAAATGTTTTTGTGGAAATTGACGACGAACTTAATTAAGTTTGACCTTGTTAGCTTCTTTTCTTCCTTTCCGTTTTCTTTTTTAAAGTCGTTATAATGATGTAAATACCTTAAAATATTTTCTAGTTCACTATGCCTTTCCTGTATACGAATTTTCGATGCACTGTATAATTCCTCAGACAGTGGCGTGTCCTGATCTTTAAGTGATTGCAACATAAAATTTATTGCTGCATTCGCTGTTAATAAGTTGGAATCCTTCCGACATAATGCTTCCACAGTCAGCTTTATTGGAAGCAGAGCTGATACAGTTTTTGATATTAAATCGAATTCACTATCGGAAAAATTAATTTGTAAATTTAAGTCAATTATTAATAACAAACTGTTCCAGCGTGTTTTAGAATCTAACATTAGCATAAGTTCTGTTTTTATTTCAGTAAGTATATCTTTTTGTAAAACGGAATTTTTAGTAGGGGAACGTTTAAATATTTTAACAACTTTTCAAATTTTCTTAATTATAGGAAGCAATCCTTGGTAAGTTAACCTCTTTTTTTATTTCAGTAAGTATATCTTTTTGTAAAACGGAATTTTTAGTAGGGGAACGTTTAAATATTTTAACAACTTTTCAAATTTTCTTAATTATAGGAAGCAATCCTTGGTAAGTTAACCTTGAATAAGTTCTCGCTGTTTCTTCAAAGATGGCAGTAGCAGTACCCCGTTCGTGAAATTTCGAATGGTAACACACATACAAGGCAGTAGTGTATCTAACCTTAAATTTCAGTGTATGGTAGTTCACTTTAGTGTAAACAAAGTAATTTTTTCTTAGTTCTGAAAATGTGTCTACTTTTGTGCCAAATAAAGTGTATTTGCGGGGAATTTTATTGCACTACTTTATTCAAAAGAAATCTGCAGCTGAAGCACATAGAATTCTTGTTGAGACTTATGGTGACAATGCTTTGTCGGATACGACATGCAGAGACTGGTTTCGACGCTTCAAAAATAATGATTTTGAACTTGAGGATAAAGAACGTTCTGGCGCACCGAAAAAATTTGAAGACGAAAAGTTGGAGGAATTACTCGATCAAGACCGATGTCAGACGCTAGCAGAACTTGGAAAAACATTACAAGTAGATGAGTCAACTGTTTCAAAACGTTTAAAAGTTTTAGGAATGATCCAGAAGCAAGGACATTGGGTACCGTATGAATTGAAGTCGAGAGACGTCGAACGGCGTTTTCTCACGTGTGAACTACTGCTTCAACGGCAGAAAAGAAAAGGTTTTTCGCACCGCATCGTGACTGGCGATGAAAAGTGGATACACTACGATAATCCAAAGCGTAGAAATTCGTGGGGTAAGCCCGGCCATGCATCAACATCGTCTGCAAAACCAAATATCCATGGTTCGAAGCTTCTTCTCTGTATTTGGTGGGATCAGCAGGGTGTAATTTATAAGGAGCTGCTCAAACCGAATGAGACTATCACGGGGGAGCGCTATCGACTTCAATCGATGCGTTTAAGTCGAGCCTTAAAAGAAAAACGGCCGCTATACGAGCAGAGACACGACAAAGTGATTTTGCTACATGACAACGCTCGGCCTCATGTTGCAAAACCAGTGAAAACCTACCTGGAAACGCTTCAATGGGAAGTTCTACCCCACCCGCCGTATTCACCTGACATAGCCCCTTCTGATTTTCACCTATTCCGTTCGATGGCACATGGCCTAGCTGACCAGCGCTTTCATTCTTATGAAGAAGCTAAAACATGGATCGATTCTTGGATAGCCTCAAAAGACATGTCGTTTTTCCGACGCGGAATTCGTATACTACCAGAAAGATGGGAGAAAGTGATCGCTAGTGATGGGCAATACTTTGAATGAAATGTTTTTGTTCCTTATAATTTAAATAAAGCTTTTATTTTGTAAAAGAAACAGCGAGAACATATTCAAGGTCCTAATAATATTTCGTCCTCGTTACTTTCAACAATTGTATTATTATTTTCTTCATTGTCACTCTCTTCGAAATCAGAATCAAAAGTTTCTAAATCCAGATTTCAGCGGCGAACGTATTTCAAATAAGAGTAGATGCCCCAAAAAAATATTTATTATTTATAGCTAATACCGAAAATACCGGTATTTTACCTTAGCAAATACCGGTTTCACGTAATTGCAAAATAGCACGAAATACCGATATTCGGGGTATACCGGTATACCGGTATTGCAATCCCTAACTACAACATATTTCATTTAGAAGAAAATCGACGATGGTGCCTGCCAAAAATGATCGATTTGGCATGGAATGACTCTGTTGCGATCTGTTAGCTGGAGAATCTCTGTTTGTCGCTGCGTGTGTCGAGCCAATCGTGGAATTTCGAGGAGCAAGAAGCCGAATTGTCGAGTAAAGGTCATTTCGAACGCTCAAGACGCATTAAAGTTAATTTATGATCGCGGCGAATCTGGGGACGTGCAGTATCGCCAGCAAGAGAGGGACCCTCTCTCTCTCTCTCTCTCTCTCTCTCTCTCTCGGCTTCGGCGAGATAATCCAGAGACTTCGGTGGCGGTATAGATAATTCCAGGAGGCGCTTAAACCCAATTAGGGACGATTTATTGGTCGGTCGGTCGCCGGTGATTAAGCCGAGGGAAATAATATCGGCCGGATCGAAGCCGCCTCAAGATTCCGGTCAGCAGCCAGCCTCGGTAGAAGTCCTCTCTCCTCTTTTCCCCTTTCCCGTCGGAAATTCCCACCGACGAAACGCGAACGAGAGTTTCAAGTTTAAAAGGAAACTCGCTGCTATTCCCTCGAGTGCCGCTCTACGCGGCTCGGTTATTTTTATTAATCGGCCCGAGACCGAGACTTTTCAACGTGGTTGCGAATTTGTAACTCCCCATAAATTCGAGTCGGAGCGGAGTCTTCGTCCGAATAATCCCATTTGCCTTAATGCTTTCATCCACGACCGAAACCATATAGTATCTACGGTGTTAGATCCCTCTCTTTAACATAATGACACTTCCGTAATTAGCTACTCGTTATAGATCTGGTTTTTTAAACTTTCGCGCAGTTTCGTCTCCTCGGCGAGACGCACTTAGAAGTAAGCACAAACATGTAGTGAGCTTACAAGGGAACATATTCAGATGCGAAATTCGGATTTTGATAAAACTTTGGGAGTTTATAGTTCTTTGGAAAATATTTGACACGTATTTTTTTTATCGGCAACCATCCACTTTGAAGGGGTGAAAACAGCCCTCAAAGTTGGGGGTGAAAACCATACTTTTTGAGATATCTCGGAAACCAGAGGTCGAAAAAATTTGAATTTTTTTAAAAATTGTGTGTTTTTCAATGGGCAATGTAGTCGCGCAAGAAAATGTTAACAAAAGTTTTTTGTTTAAACAATATATTAAAAATTTGATTTCTTTTTGTAGTTTCTCTTATTTATTGTTAGTTAATTTTAATGTAAACTTGGGTGCGTGATCTTTGATCCAAAATAGGGGATACATGTTTCAGGATTTTCTTTTTTTTTTGCCATTTAACAATAATTATGCATAATGGAATATAGTCTTGCACCTGGCGTGTGGGGGAATTCTGGCTTGTTTTATCGAAATATAAGCATTTAGTATAAACGTATGTAGTATTTTAAACAATACCACTGGATTACATGACGTTTATTGTTTTATCAGCAGCTAAAGAAGGTGGCGGAGGTACCAGCGTGACGCGGTGCTAATTACCGCGGCGGAGTAAGGGTACCGACTTGTATGTATAGCCAATTCGTCTGCGAATTTCTGCGGTCTAATAGACTTACAGAATAAATAAAACGTAAAAATTGAAAGGTTAACGTAGTTCTTCGCGGAGAAGACGTAGAAAAAATCGGTTTTTATTTTTTTTTAACTACGGCGCACCAAATCATAAAATCTGAAAAACTCATGAACAATAACTACAACAATATATCGGCACTGTAAAAATATAAATGTTGTCACTGTAGAACTTCCCTGTGATATCAGCATTTTTTCGATTTTTTTGAGGTTCTTGATTTTTTACAAGCAGGATTTTCAATTTAAAAATCTGAAACCGATTGCAGAATATGTATTTGGATCCTTGACTTGTGTCAGATTTTTCTCAGAATTTCTAAACATCATTAACTAGAAATAAAAAAATATATAAAAAAACTTTTTAAAAACCACGCTTATATTAAATTGCACTAAAAAGTGCACTAAAAAGGTGAAAATAATTTTTTTAGACATTAGCGACAATAAATAAAAGCGTGGAGCTCTAAACTATATTGACGCAATCTTCGTGGGCACTTTTGACCATCTTATCCATTGGAGTTTTTACTAGTAATCGGTAGGTTGCTGGTTCGAGTCCCGCTTCCGACATTTTTTTCTTCTTCTTGAAATTGATACCTACCTCAATTTTAAGCCTTAAAATCGATTATTTGAAAGTTATTTTTATTTTTGGATAAGGTATAATGAGTAAATAAGTATTTATTTGTGACCATCTTATCCATTCTAGTTTTTAATAGTAATCGGTAGGTTGCTGGTTCGGGTCCAGCTTCCGACATTTTTTTTTTCTTCTTGAAATTGATACCTACCTCAATTTTAAGCCTTAAAATCGATTATTTGAAAGTTATTTTTATTTTTGGATAAGGTATAATGAGTAAATAAGTATTTATTTGTGACCATCTTATCCATTCTAGTTTTTAATAGTAATCGGTAGGTTGCTGGTTCGGGTCCAGCTTCCGACATTTTTTTTTTCTTCTTGAAATTGATACCTACCTCAATTTTAAGCCTCAAAATCGATTATTTGAAAGTTATTTTTATTTTTGGATAAGGTATAATGAGTAAATAAGTATTTATTTGTGACCATCTTATCCATTCGAGTTTTTAATAGTAATCGGTAGGTTGCTGGTTCGTGTCCCGCTTCCGACATTTTTTTTTCTTCTTGAAATTGCTACCTACCTCTATTTTAAGCCTTAAAATCGATTATTTGAAAGTTATTTTTATTTTTGGGTCAGGTATAATGACTAAATAAGTATTTATTTGTGACCGACGAATAACTGGCCGCGGAATAAAATCGCGCGCCCGTTATTAGTTATTTACAAATTACCATAGTAGAAATGCATAGCAGCAATATCTGTTCCTACGCCTATGAACGGCGGAAGCGTCCGCAATGCCCTTCTTGCCCCGTTCCCGTCCCACTAGTTTACACTCTTTCTTACAGTAGTGTACTGTTGTGAGCTGACGAGAAGATCCCTGGCAGGAATGCGGTGACGTAGGCAAGAATGCGCACCCGATTGGTTGGCTTGGAGGGGGGGCGCCTAGGCTCACACGCAGTTTCGACTAGAGCGTTCTATTGGCCGACGCAGTCACCCCCACTACTCGAGTCGCGTGACGAAGAGAGGGAATCAGACGTACCCTAGGGTACTCAGTGAGGGTACTCAACGGCGTAGGCACAAAATTCAGAATAGTGCTGAAAAATTGTCATGACGTAAAACTTTCTTATTTTCCTATTCTTATTATAAAATGTTCAAATCAGTATTGACATTAACATTCTACAGCACATATTAATAATCGTATATATATTATAAGCTCTCTCTCTCCCGCTCTCTCTCTCTCTCTCCCGCTCTCTCTCGCTCTCTCTGTCCCGCTCTCTCGCTCTCTGTCTCTAATGTAAAAAGCTAAAAAAAAAAGTATAAAAAAAGTTACCACGACGACCCGAGTCCACGGCATAGCAGTTCAGATCGCTGCCGCTACGCCACACCATTACTTACAATTAGTAAAAGAGTGAATTATGTAAACTGACATGTTGCGTCCACAAAACTTTAATTTGCAAATATCTTGAAAATTACTGAATAGTTGCCTCTATAATGGGGTATATTCGTAATCAGGGGAAAGAGATCTGTAACTCTGTAAAGTCTCAACTAAATCTGTGACGCGAAGGCTTTGCATTCTCCTTGTGTAAATTGTCACTTTTCATGACTGCAATAGGATCCTCGTATTCACGGCATTGAATATTGGCTGTAAGTCGTGAAACATCGTAGCCCTCTGTAAATACGGGAATCCTACTACTATGCGTCGTGTGACGTAGCAGCTGAAAGGGCGTGGTCACGCGGCGAGTACGGGACCGTCAGAGGTGGGGGTAGGCGGCGCTAGCTGGAGACCCCTCTTGCCTCTGTGCCCCCCCGGGGATCTTCTCGTCAGCTCACAACAGTACACCTGTGTTGATATCAGGTTGCCGCATTTTGAGGATATTTTTAACTGTTAGTAACTAGAAAACGAATCCGAAATCGCAATTTCTGACTGTTCATTTTCGTTTTATAGTAGTATATTCGGCTCACCTGTGACCGAACACCCTGGATTAGTATTCTTATATTCTCTAAATGTTGTTACTGTTTCAAATTGCACCAACTCGTTTCTGTCGCGAGCGCATAAAATCCGGTTTACTTTTAATTTTGTCCAGCAGAGCCGTACTATGCGCAACTTTGATTCGCCTATCGCGGAGCAGGCAGTTCGAGTTTTCACAGTCGTCGGTGGTTGTTCGCGGCGGTACTAATCCGACAAGCGTAGAACATTTTCGGTAGCTGAGATTGCGGCCGACTCCGCGCATTAAAGACAACATTTGACCGCGCGTCCAGTATTCGCGAACAATAGCGAAGCCGCGGAATGGAACTCGGCGCGGGTAGTTACATCGCACGATATTCCGGTTAGGAACGACTGCGAGACGCTGCGCTGCGAGGACGCGGCATGCGGCAGTTACCCGGCTGAAAAATGTGCCCGGCCGCGTAACACGATATTGCGAAACATCCGCGAATAACGGAGGGCCCGCGCCTCGAAGGTATGCCTTTCATAAAACTGCGTCACGCAATTACGCGCGACTATGAACTCCGGTAAAGGTCCGTTTCCCGGCAGCAATTCCGCGCGGAACGAATTGTCGGGCTCTGTGTATCGGGGGCCCAGGCCGTGTCGCTTCCATAAATTCTACTGGTACTCGTATCTGAGTGTCGCCCCGCCCTAGCAACCTAGGCCATTTTCACCCCCGAATCACACCCCCTCCTCCCCCCGCGCCGGTATTTGTTATTTTAATTGTCGCGACACGCGGACACGAGCGTTTCGCCCCGACTCTTCTCGGCGCCCGATTCGAATAAGTTTCCGCGCGTTATCTCGCGCTCCCGGAAATAAGGGAAATTGGCTGGTCGGATTAAAATGGCGTCCACGGGACGATACAAGGGAGCGAGGAGAGATCTTTATCTCTTTCATCCCCCATGATTCACCCGTCAGCCTCAGCGAGGCTGCGCGCCATTGGGAAATGAAATTTTCGGATTATTAAAAAGCAACCGGCTGTGTCATCTGCCGCGAATGGCACAATACCGCGCTTGCCCTAATCCCGACGCTGACTGGTCCACTCGTTAATGCCCAGACCGGCTCTCCCGTTCTCTCTTTGATCGATGCTCGTTCATTCGATGGCCTGGAATCACGGCGCGGATGAGATTCCACGTTCCGCGGACCGTGTCCCAAACGACTTTTAATTACTATGCGCGGTGGCTCGTTGCCTTTGCCCGTCTCGCTTGCTGATTATGCAACTCGTTGTTGACGATTCTCGACACTCGAGCAGCTCTATGTCCAAACAATCAGCGACGAATGCGGATCGATCAGCCGGATTTCGATCTGAAATGGATTTTTAATGAGCAGCGGGACATTATTTGATTGGAGTGGCGCGCGCCCGCTTGGCTTTCGGACGACACGGTTTCAAAGAGTCGGATAGACTTTCAAGATGATTTCGAGGGGTTCCAATGCGAATTTTTAAACTGTCTCTACGTAAAGACTAACGTCTACAGCCGGTATAAGGAGGTGCCCCTAAACAAACATGCATTTGCAATAAGCCATTCGATAGCTTGTCCAAAGAAAATACTTTGTGCCAATTTTCAACCCCATTTGTCGACATTTCCCGTCATTTCTGTTATCCTCTTTCATTGAAAATTCTGCAAAAACATCAGGCATATTTCAGTCATTAGAACGCACATCTATGAATTTTTTCAGAATTTTTAGCTTCGAAACTGAACTTTCAATAATAAAAAAAACTTTTGAAATGCCGATTTCTGGTCCAGTCGGCAGGTCGAAAAAAGGCGTCCATTCGGAAAGTATTCCGAACTTAATGAAATTTTGACACGTCATTTAGGGGTACTCCGGGGTGTCGAATCTCAGTTTTCGACCTCGAGGACCCTGTGCTAACTTGGGGAGGGGGAAAAAACCACGATTTTTGTTACCTGTTTTTGGTATTTCGCCTATAAATCAAAAACTATGGGTCCTACGAACTATTTCTTTTCATTTTTGGAAAGACCATTAAATTTCCTTTAAATTTCACTGTTAAAACGTATTTTTTGACCCAATAGGTACCGAGAGACAGGTGGTCAAAATTAGGAAATGTTTCTCAAAATGTCATTTTGAGCCACACATTCTGACATTTAGCAGGAAATTGCAGGTTTTTGGCTAACAAATTTAGTTTTTCAACATATCTACATATAATCTACATACTATGTATACCCCTTACATTTTCACACCCCCCTTCGGACACCTCCCCCCAACCCCCGGAAGACGAGAAATACGTTTGAGAAATACGTAAAAAAAGTCTTTCTTTCTCCAAAATTAAGCCACCTAAATTGATAAGAATTTCCTGCTAAATGTCACAATGTGTGGCTCAAAATGTCATTTTGAGAAACACATTTCCTAATTTTGAACGCCTGTCTCTCGGTACCTATTGGATGAAAAAATACGTTGGAACAGTGAAATTTAATGCCCTTTTCATTTTTGAAAAGGAAAAGTTCGTAGAACCCGTAGTTTTTCAGTTATAGGCGAAATACCAAAAACAGGTAACAAAAATCGTGGTTTTTTTTCCCCTCCCCAAGTTAGCACAGGGTCCTCGAGTTCGAAAACTCAGATTCGACTTCCCAGAGTACCCCTAGATGACGTGCCAAAATTTCATTAAGTTACATTGTGTGGTTCAAAATGTCATTTTGAGAAACATTTCCTAATTTTGAACACCTGTCTGTCGACACCTATTGGGTCAAAAAATACGTTGGAACAGTGAAATTTAATGCTCTTTTCATTTTTGAAAAGGAAAAGTTCGTAGAACCCGTAGTTTTTCAGTTATAGGCGAAATACCAAAAACAGGTAACAAAAATCGTGGTTTTTTTCCCCTCCCCAAGTTAGCACAGGGTCCTCGAGGTCGAAAACTCAGATTCGACACCCCAGAGTACCCCTAAATGACGTGTCAAAATTTCATTAAGTTCGGAATACTTTGCAGGTAGACGCCCTTTTTTTCGACCTGGCGCCTGGACATTCAGGATCGAAAAAAACGTCGACGTTGGAAAGTTGAAAGAGTGGTTTCTCCAGATAAAAGTCTGCTCTATCGCGTGGTGCAATTCGATTTTCCGCTGGACCCTTAGACCCTTATTTTTTTTTTTAAATTGAAAAATATCCTTAAAAATGTGTACAAAAGTGATGCCTCTCCGTCTTTAATAGTAGTTTAAACATCTTTAAACAATCATAATGTATTACTATTGCACATCACCGGATTCGGAAAAGTCTAGAGAATCTTTTGCTGTGAAGAATAATACAATATCTTTTATAATAACATCATAATATGTGTTCAAAGTCGAAAAACGTGTTTTTTTTCAAACTAAAATTTCTCAAATACTGTGCGTGTAGGAGAAAAATTAAGGCCAGATTCGGAATCAGCGCTAAAAACTGTATAAGATACACCCAACAGTTATATGGAAACATTTTTGTTGTTGGACAGTGTAATTTGCTCCGTCTTTCCCTATATTCGTCAGTTGCCACTTAATTTCCTAATTTTGAATGCCTGCCTCTCGATGCCTATTTGGTCAAAAAAAAAACGATTGACCAGTGGAAATTTAATGCTCTTTCCAAAAATGGAAGACTAAAGTTCATAGGACCCACAGTTTTTGAGTAATAGGCGAAAAACCAAAACAAGGTAATAAAAATCGTGGTTTTTTCCCCCTCCCCAAGTTAGCACAGGGTCCTCGGGATCGGAAACTGAAATTCGACACCCCAGAGTACCCCTAAATGACGTGTCAAAATTTCATTAAGTTCGGAATACTTTCCTATTAAAAGTACCTGGCGACTGGACTATTCTTGTAGAACTTGATCAGTTGACCGTGACCTTGACTGACCTTGAGTAATTATATGTAGTGACTGAATTCGTAATGAAAGGGACTATCATTGAGGATGATTAAAAAAGAGTGGTTACATTTAAAAAAGCGAAGGTCACATTCACATCTCTAAAAGAATGACATGAAAACAACAATTTTTTTGGTGTCGCAGGAGCAGCCCCATTTTACCATTCAACTTTTTTGTCCTGAAGACATTTAATGTGTCTTCGAAAACAACCAAGATATGTGAGATGATAACGTTAGGTTAGGTTACCCTGTATGTTTTTCACAATAAAATATTTTTGTTTATTTACCAAATATATTGAATAGGTTTCCATGCTTACGCGCGTACGGTTGAGAAGTACTTAAGAAAATATATGTATACAGTGTGGTCATTTTATCTGAAGACATTGAAATATCTCGAGAACTATGCATCGGATCAAAACAAGTGGGTAATGAAAGTTGTTCGTCGCGAAGGGGGACATCCAATGATACCAAACTCGACCCCGCACACACACACACACCACACACACCGCCACCCCCTGGGGTGACATCTGTAGGACGTCTTGAATGTCCGACAACAGACGTCATTAAGACCTCTTTAAGACGTCTTTGTGCTATCTGGGTAACTAAATAAATGTCTCGTTAGAGATGAGGGCAGCTATACTATTTCTACGTAATTTTTTATATGTTTCTTCAAAATCGGAACTTGTAGCTCGGGTCTCCCCTACCGGTGACGACAAATTGGCCTAATTTCGAGACTGGTTACCCGTTAACGGGGCAAGATGCGGCTCCGCATCCGACACAATTGCGCTGTGAAGGGACGGAAATTTCAGTTGGCTACCGGTGCGGTGTCTTGAAAAAGACAAAGAGGCAAGGAAACCGTCGGGAACAAGCAAAGTATTATTGCGCGCACATTGCTCCGCGGACTATAAATTCCCACTCCCGTTGAATACTGTTGCATCGCAAGAAGCACCTTATTCTCTGGCGGTGGCGTTTCAGACAGCGGCCGCGCTCTTTTATGGAGGAAAAAGCGACCGGCGAAGCACGGCGAAACCGAGAGGAGAACAAGAAATAAAATTATTTAGAAATATTCGTGCGAACGGCCCGCGGAGCCCGGGCAGCCTTTTCGAAATTCAAATTCGGATAATGGGGATATTGCCGAGTATCCTTCTCATCTTCCCTTTGCAAAGGATAATGCATACCGCGTTTCGCATAGACATAGACGACCCACTGTTTCACGTTGAGGATGTTGTTCACATTCTTCGGCACCGAAATGGCCAAAATGGCGCGCGCGAGAGAGAGCCATTTTTCGTCGATATTGCTTCGCATAGAAAATCATCGTCCGCAATACGGTCAATTGTGTGCTTACTGGTTTGACAGGACAAGTGTTCATTATTTTAGTAAAATGCGAACATATACAGGGTGTAACAAAATTTAGTGTCATGGTTTTGGTAGATGGTTGTACACCTTCGGATCGGTGGTGATTTGTTAAAAGAAATTGTCACAAAATTGACTGACCTTGAAATTCAAGGTAAAATTTTTTTTATGTTTGTATCGCATTCTACTCACCATGGCGACCAAACTTGTCGAAGGAACCATAGGTCGCAACTCAACCGTTCTCTCATAAAAGAATGTTAAATGTTTTAACGTCGTTTTCCGTTCCTTGAATTGACAAACCATCATGGTTTATGGCTGTTAACAATCGTCCTTGAACAGCGGCTTCGATTTGGCCACCATTATTTTGTAAACGGAACGGATGTAAACAAATAGAGGACAGTAAAGCCGCGTAAATCCAAAAGAGTATGAGCACGAGCAAGTTCAATTATATCCTCCTCTTTCCTCCAATGAATATGAGGTCATTCTGCCCTCCGATGTCCAGGACTAGGCTAGTAAGAAAACGCTAACGTCTTTTAGTACGACAGTAATGGTGTTTTAGAGTTATTCAAATTGAAATATCTCCTGTACCACTAACTTTTCGATGTACCTAGGTTAGTACTTTTTTATAAAGAATATCCAGCTGCATCGATTGATGTATTAAAAAACACCTCATACGATTTAAAAAAAATGAAGTTGACCTTCATATGTCCTGTATGCCCCCTCGAAACCAAGCAATTTCCGTCTGATGCATTTTTTCCTAACACCAATAGAGCAGCCGAGTTATTCAGGCGACCTGTTTATAGTGCCCCACCCATTGTATATGTAGAAACCACACTGTTTACGGTCTTAAAGGCGTCTTTTTAGGACGTAAGACTTTCAGACCTAAAATAGACGTAAATGGACGTCTTGAAGACGTCGTGTGATATCTGCCCAAGTAGCCACGTGTAGCCACGTACGTCCCTAAAACGTACGCAGAATGGACGTAGGACGTTTGGACGTGAACTGGACCTGAAACGTACGTTTCAGGGACGTACGTGGCTACTTGGGTGGGAATGCATACTGTTGGATATACCGACAATTTCAAAATTGCCTCGACTTTCTAAAATGTCCTTGTAGTAAAAGAGGGTAGTATAGGGGCTGCCAGATGTGTCGCAGAAGGGTCTTGCCTGGAAAAACCCTTGACGCACCACGGCCACTAAAATAAGACAGAGGCCCGTAGATATGCTATACATATATATACATAGAACCCCGTTTCCTTTTTCGAGAGTCAAGTATCGTTCAGGTCAGTTTTAGTTAGTTCACTGCAGATCCTCTTCAAGGAAAGACGTTCTTTCTGTCGCCGATCAAATAAAGTAAATTTGAAAGGTTAAACTGCGTTTTAGTTGATTTCAACTTCCCATTAAAATCCAATACATACTTTGGAAGTTATTGAGGGTGAACAAGTTGCGTGGACCACCCTGTATAGTCCATAGCATCGCTTCTTCGACATCGCGGTAGCGAGATATTTCGTCCACGGTAGTGAAAGGGTTAATAATAACCCGCACTTTTTACGATTAGAGAACCGCTCCCTCGAGGTTAGTATGGGTTACAGCGGGGTGTCAGTAACCTTCCTCGGTTAACCGGGTTTGGGTTAGGATTAGGTGTCGGGTTAGAATCCCTGCTGATCATCTTGCTCAGATGATATCGCGTTCCGACGTTCCGACTCGAATAGACGACGAACCGACTTACGCCGAGGCGAGGGTGTCGTTCACGTTCTTGGCCATCGAAATGGCCAAAATGGCGCGCGCGAGCCATTTGTCACCGATATTGCTTCATTTACCGTGCAGCCGCGCGACGGGTCGTTCGAACAATGTTCTTTTATGGGCCGACTCGCGACAACGCCTCGTTGAAAAATTCACCGATGTTGGGTCGACACAGAACGGAACGGGCGTATGTGGTTACGCGCCTTTATTGCGCCGTAGAACTGGCGTAAATCAATGTCCACGTGCCGGACGGAGGAGCCACGTAGTTCACCCATGAACCGGCCTACCGGAATTAACAAGATAATAAATAGGATCCGCGTCGATTTACCCGCCCAGGAAGTCGAAATATCGTTTAGCCTCCTCCCTGGAACGTTTTCACCTCCGTTTGCCGGGGTGACGGTCCGAATTTGACCTTGGTCGAGCGACAGTGTGGTGGTACCCTTACACACCGCTAGACACTGTATACGTACACGAGGTTGCAAGGGTTCCGTACTTTTCAAACCATGTCTCGCTAATGCACATTTGGGGCCCCTACGTAGTCACAATCGATAGATAAAAGACCCATCAATTGCGGTCAGCTCCAAAAATGGCCTACTTTTGCGTTTTCGAGGCGTAATTTTCATTATTCGGCAGCATGCAGCGGAGTTCGACAAATATCGGGCGGCGCGACAGTGCTGCCACTGTCAAGACACATACATTTTCTTAAATATCGAGAGATTTAGGGTTTCTATAAAAAAAAACTGCCCGCATATTCAGAGACACATACAATGTCAATGCAACCTTTATTACGTTAAACTATACGTGTTTAAACACACAGTTTGATATTTACGAAGTACATCCCTAAACGGAGGGTTTCGGCACAAGTATCAGTTCCATGACATTTTTAGCTAGGATCGCTGGTGTATTTCTGAATTCGTACTCACCGTTTCACCGATCCAGTCACTGTATCGGTAAAATATCAAAGTAAAAATTCAGAAATACACTAGCGATCCTAGCTAAAAATGCCATGGAACTGATACTTGTGCCGAAACCCTCCGGTTAGGGATGTACATACTTCGTAAATATCAAACTGTGTGTTTAAACACGTATAGTTTAACATAATAAAGGTTGCATTGACATTGTATGTGTCCCTGAATATGCGGCCAGCTTCATTTTTTTTCTATAGAAACCCTCGGATTTACTTACTCGCGCGCGCGTCTCGCTCCCCGTGGCGGTCCTAGTTCGGAGCTCCTGAGAGGCGTGTTCCATACTCGCTATTAGTGGCACCTAAGAGAATTAGGGCCGCCACGGGGAGCGAGACGCGCGATCGGGTCGAAGAGGCGTAGCCCTCGAAACTCGGCAGTCACGAGTAAGTAAATCCGAGCGCTGCTCTAGGGTTACTGCGGGTTACAGTAACACCGTGCTTGGTAACCCAGATTACGATTCGGGTTAGGCGTTGGGTAGGATCCCTGTGACCGTCCGCTTTAACCTGCGTTTGTAAAATAAGAGTAGGCATTATCCCAGCCTTTTTCATGCCATTATCTCTGAGGAGATGTATTAACCCTTTCGAGTCCTTTGTCGAGTGTGACTCGACATCGGCGAAAGAAAAATTAAAATAAAACGGTTTTTTATTTTAATTTTTCGGAGTGTTATATTGAATACTAAAGGGAAGTTGTTGCTCGCTCGCCTCGCGAGTAGGGTTGTTGTAGCTCGCTCGCTTTGCGAGCTCGCGAGATAGATAGATAGACGAAATTAACTAACTGGCGAATGTTTATAATGTAGATAAAACAAAGGCGTCGATAATGTAAATTTCTATTGAAATATTGATTAAAAGCTGCGACGTTCTATTGAAATATTGATTAAAAGCTACGACGTTCGTTTTTTTTGTTGTATTGAAATACGATTCTAAAAGCACTTTTAGTTTTCCCCGAATTTTCATATTTCCGGGCAACTTTTCCAATTTTTTTAAATCTAAAAACCTGATTCGGACTACAACGAACATTAAAAAAAAGAATTAGCCAAATCGGTCCAGCCGTTCTCCCGTGATGTCGTGACCAACGAACAGCATTTGATTTTTATTATACAGGGTGTCCCAGAACAAGTGTATCTCCCGGAAATGGGAGGTTCCTTGGGTCATTTGAAGCGCCATTTTCCTTTGCAAAAATGGCGTCCGCGGCTTTGTTTAGCAGTTATTAACGAAAAACACGGGCCAATCAGAGCGCGCCCTGGGCCCCCACGCTCGCATCAGAGCGTTGGCGGTACGCCGCACAGTGGTCTGAAAGCGGCAAAAACCCCATATTTTCAAGTTTCTTAGAAAATCAAATTTTTTATATTTTTGACTAGTAGGTGAGTAAATTCAAACATTTCTAGGATGAATCAGTTCAAAATCCAAATTTACTTTGTTGTAGAACGTCTTAAAGTTGGCCATACCTAGGCATACCATTTGCATACCTAGTTTTCAGCATAAATTCAAGCGCATGTTTGAAGAAACCGTATGAGCCTGTAAAAATAGTAATGTAAATAATGTTTTCTTTTCTGACTTCCTTCAAGTACGAAGACCCGGAGTAAATCGCAATAAATGTTTATTTTTAATTTTTTCGAGTAGTTTTGCAGATAATGCTATTAAACGGGGAAAAGAGCAACGTTAATGAAGTATGAAAGACGATATCTCTCTTGCGCCAAACTGCGCCAAGGTGCCAATGGAAAAATAACGTTTGTAGATGTCTAAGTAAACAATAAATGCAAAGTTCATCTGCGGTAACCTGCGGCTTTGGGTTTTATCTCATGAAATGTCGGTGAGAACGCGTCAAAGAACGCTCCGCTTTCTGGAACACTTGACGTTCCGAACGTTGACAAAACTATTGTAGCGTTATTTGAAGGTTTAATGTTATATTATTATAGGTCGTTGGATTCGTCTTGATACCAGTTAAAATATTATGAAGTAAAAAATATATGTTAATGTTTAAAAAATTGAGATGACCTTCATTTTTTATAGAAAAAGAGATTTTTCTTTAATTTTTTGTATTGAAGTTTGTAGAAAAGTGAACACTGATAAACTTTCGTTTGAAAAATTTTTTGTCAGATCATCGGAAATATTTGAAAAATCGTGTTAACAATTCTCACAATGCATACTATTGAAAGAACCTGTGCGAACCCGTTACCCACTGTATGTAAAAGCAAGTGTAAAATGTATTATTTATCATTATTTTATTAATTACTTTTTAATTTATTTACTATTTTTCGTGACCAAAATGTAAATAAACCTTACCTGTATACTGTACATAATAAATTTCCATGAAATTATTTCATTTTATTTTAATTGACATGAAATTATTGTTTTTTAAATTAAGTAGTTATTTTATATGGAGAGGAATCATTTTTTATTATCTTTAATTTAAATTGAATTATATTTCATTTTAAATTTATTTTATATTTTCACAATTTAAGTGTAAAATTTATTATTTATTATTAATTTATTACTTATTTTTTAATGTATTTATTATTTTTCGTGACCAAGAACGGTTACAAACATTTTTTGTCGAGATTTTCCCCGAAATAAAGCTTTCCTAGGGTTTTTGCCGTTTTCTGCCGCTCTCAGACCACTGTGCGCCGTGACATCGCGCGGCGGCCCAGGGCGCGCTCCGATTGGTCCGTGTTTTTCGTTAATAAGTGCTAAACAGAGCCGCGGTCGCCATTGTTGCAAAGGAAAATGTCGCTTCAAATGACCCAAGGAACCTCCCATTTCCGGGAGCTACACTTGTTCTGGGACACCCTGTATAGAAGAAGAAAGAAGAAAGAAGAAGAAGATAATTAGTACAGAAAATTGTTTAAAATAAGTAGCGGTCAAGGAACTGTCCATTGAAGTAAATTTCAAAGAAAACACTGACATTAGTAGGGGGTTGTTGGCAGGAAAATTTAAAAATAATTTGGAGTACAAAGGGTTAACAGAGGTTAAAATCGGATTGCGGCGATAAAATTGCTACAGCACAAAGGGCATGACAGGAGGAACTCCTATCATCGTGGGAGTATCAATTCGGTAAAATGGCATCGGGATCGGGAAAAATAGTCGCATAAATAGACAACTCTATGTAGAAGCGCAGTTATGTCGTAACGTGGTCAGATTTATCGAGTCCGTTGCTCCCATTCGAAGCAGCGCCGCGCCGTGTCGTTTGCGACGATGTTTTCTATTAAAAGGGGGATCAATCGGAGGGAAAGAGGAAGCGACCATGACGCAACAGATCACTTATTTCCCCTCGCGGAAAACGTTTCCGTTCGCATTGCGGGAAAATGGATTCCGCGCGACCGTTTCGTTCCGGGGTTCGATTCTCAGCATCGCACGTTCTCTTTGAGCGGCTCTTTATGGACTTTTCTCTGCTTTGAGCTGAAGCCTCGATACTTGAGCAACGTTTGAACGCGTCTTTCATTGTGTAACTAAACTCTGATGGATTCGTAGACTATATACAGGGTGAGTCCGAAGAAACAGAACACCTAAATATCTCCGTTACTTTTCGTTGTACAAAAACACTTCTTAGGACAAAGTTACACTGTGTTTGAAGGGCCACATGTAATGGTGTAACGAAAAAAATTAGGGAGGTAATTTTTTTATGAGATTTCAAGGCCATTGATATATTTTTAAATGGAATGAGGTATTTTTTAATACATCAATCGATGCAGCTGGACATTCGTTATAAAAAAGTACTAACCCATGTATGTCGAAAAGTTAATAGTTCAGGAGATATTTCAATTTAAATAACTCTAAAACACCATTACTGTCGTATTAAGACGTTAGCGTTTACTTGCTAGTGTAAATTGAAGAGTTGAAATTGATATTGAAATTGAAGTTGAAGGGTTGATATTGAAATTGAAGTAGAAGGGTTGATATTGAAATTGATGTTGAAGGGTTGATATTGAAATTGAAGTTGATATTAACGAAATGAAATTGAAAAATTGAAGTGGAAATGGGAGAGTAGAAATTGAAGTTGAAATGGAAGAGTAGAAATTGAAGTTGAAATGGAAAAGTAGAAATTGAAGTGGAAATTAAAGTTGATATTGAAATTGCTGTTGAAATTGAAAAATTGACGTTGAAATTGAAAAATTGAAATTGAAGAGTTGAAATTGAAAAATTGAAGTTGAAGGGTTGATATTGAAATTAAAGTTGAAATTGAAAAATAGACTTTGAAATTAACGAATTAAAATTGAAAAATTGACGTTGAAATTGAAAAATTGAAATTGAAGAGTTGAAATTGAAAAATTGAAGTTGGAGGGTTGATATTGAAATTGAAGTTGAAGGGTTGATATTGAAATTAAAGTTGAAATTGAAAAATAGACTTTGAAATTAACGAATTAAAATTGAAAAATTGATGTTGAAATTGAAGAGTTGAAATTGAAAAATTGAAGTTGAAGGGTTGATATTGAAATTGAAGTTGAAATTGAAGAATTGACGTTAAAATTGAAGAGTTGAAATTAACGAAGTGGAATTGAAAAATTGAAGTTGAAATGGAAGAGTAAAAATTGAAGTTGAAATGGGAGAGTTAAAACTTAAGTTGACATTAAAGTTGAAATGGAAAAATTGAAGTTAAAATGAAGTTGAAGAGTTGATATTGAAATTGACGTTGAAATGGAAAAATTGATGTTGAAATTGAAATTGAAGAGTTGAATTTAACGAATTGAAATTGAAAAATTGAAGTTGATATTAACGAAATGAAATTGAAATTAAAATGGAAGAGTTGAAATTAAAGTTGAAATGGAAGAGTTGAAATTTGAAAAATTGACATGGAAATTGAAATTGATGTTAGCGTTTATACTTACTTGTGTAACGTCTTTGTACGACAGTAATGGTGTCTTAGAGTCATTTAAATTGAAATATCTCGTGAACTACTAAATATTCGACATACATAGGTTAGTACTTTTTTTATAACGAATGTCCAGTTGCATCGATTGATGTATTAAAAACTAGCTCATTCCATTAAAAAAAATATCGATGACCTTGTAATCTTATAAAAAATGACCTCCCAAATTCTTTTCCTTACACCGTTACATGTGGCCCTTCAAACAGTGTAACTTTGTCCTAAGAAGTTTTTTTGTACAACGAAAAGTAACGGAGATATTTATGTGTTCTGTTTCTGCGGCCTCATCCTGTATACAGGGTGTCCCAAAATTCCTGCACATCCCGGAAAGCATCATTATAATTTCAATAATTGTACGAGTAAAATGAAAAACCATAAACCGGTCATGGCTGACTGGCGGTGGTATGTTTAATGTTAAAGGTTTAACTGAATATGTATAACAGGTCTGGGCAACTAATTCCTCACGACCAGGGTTACCAGACGATGGTAAACTATTGTTTGAGGATATTCTAACTAGAGTGCGACTTCTCCTTTACAAGATATAAGGTAGTGCCATAATAGGGGACTATACCATATTTGGTCACTTTACCCTACTAACAATAAGAACAATAAAACTAAACGATGACTTGTTTCGAAAGAACGGTTGTGCCACTATTTCTACACACGATTGTGACATAAAAATCACGCTGATACATAAAAAGTCGCTGGAGCCGCAGAGAAACTGCGATGAAACTATATGAGAAAGCTTGTCACCGTATCAAACGAAAGAACAGGAGCAAAACTTTATCCAGCAAATAATCATTTCCACAGAGAAGTGTCTTATAACGGACACAATTGCACCTCGGATAGCTCCTGGTAGGAGAAAGCTCTCGGTTCTCGATAGCTCGGGGTAAATAAATCTTCTCTCTCTCCGGGAGCACAATATTGCCCCTTTAATCGGCAGCGAGGTCGCAAACAGACGTTCCTGACAGAAAACATCGTGTAACCGGAGAGCGTCGAAAATTCTGTCCTCGACAAGCGGTGGAAGCTGCTTTTTCCACGAGCTCCCTTTTTCTCGAATCGCCTGTCGTTGTTTCCCGCTATTTCTTTCTTTCTTTCCCTCCTTCGAACTATGCATAAACCACGCGTACTCGTTTCGGCGCGCTTTCCCGTTGGCCAGCGTGAACGCGTCGTAACGTTTACGTCGCGGCTTGGAAATAATTCCTGGAAAAAGGATACGTAGCGTAGGTTCGCGCAGACCCCTCGCAGCGCGCGACCGCCCGCGTATAAATTATTAACAATGGCTACAGAGACCGCGAACAATAAACGAAAATTTATCTGCAGCCCCCCGTTCCCAGGAGCGGCATCGGCACCGCTTGTTTATTCGCCTTCCATTATCTGCGGCCCGCTATAGACAAAAGGAATATTTATTACTTCCTCTTTTAACTGTAATTGCACGGCGTTGTTCGAACGATTCGACCGAAACTTTGTTTCCCACCGGCGCACTGTGGTCTAAAGGTCAGTTCTAGCGCGAATAAATTAAAATTACCAACTAACGTAAATCTGTTAAAATTTATACTCGTATGATAGTTTTTAACCGACTTCGAAAAAGGAGGAGGTTACTCAATTCGATCTGTATGTGCCTTTTTTTCGCTTTTTTTCCATGTATGTTCACCGATTAAGTACGCCGAGATGGATGGACCAATCGGAACGAAACCTTTTGCATCTTGTAGAGTATGTTCCCGGGATGGTCCTGTGCGAAAAAAAATTTTACATTTTTTTTTATTAATTACGATTTTATTTGCGGAAATGTAGGGTGGTGATACCGTTGTGAACTCCGCTGAATGTTAGATATTAGGAACAAACGTGGCATATCTCACTACACTTGTATATCACGATGTACGATAAATTCCTTTGGCATAACGATTTATTAGGTGGTAATTGATATTATTAATCATATAACAATCATTTTTATGCATAAATATTGTTAATTTTTTTTTTTAATTTATTAATTTTATTGTTACATTTTTTTGTGAATAATTACTATTGCATTGACATTAGTAACCAAATTTAGATTTTTATAAAAAAATTTTACCATGTGTCGCACCCTCTAGAGTCCCAAAAATCAAATAATATTACATTAATTGTAAATCAGTGTTGCAATAATAATTCTGTATAATGGAAAATGCTCGCCAAGGTATATGCATTCTTTTTACATTTAATAAAGTAGATTTATTTTTTGTATAAATTTTCAACGGTGGTTTTATTTATTACTTGCATATAAAACTTCAAATTAACATATCTCGAGAAAGGCAAAAAATATCCTGAGATTTTGACATATTCGGATATATTACTTGTTGTAGTTTAAGAATTTCATAGTTTAGCCTGCAACTAACTGCTACTCTTAATTTTATAAACTTTTTAATAAGTGCCAGTACCTTGCCTTTATGTTGTATTCTGGAAAATTCGTTAATTTCTTTTTAAATTTATTAGTTATATCGTTAAACTTCATTTTCTGCGAATAATTACCAATACATATACATTCATAACAAATTTGGATTTTTGTGCAAAATTTTGCCATTTGTCCGCCACAGAAAAATTCAATATTCGTGTATATCACGATATGAAATACATTTCTTTTGCAAAAAATGCGTATTAGGATGGAAATTGTTATTAATAATCATATAATAATCATTTTTATGCATAATACAATTTTGCAATAATTATACAGGGTGGACGATTTATCTGAAGAGATTGAAATATCTCGAGAAACGACAACAAAAAGCAAATCTTGCGATTTTACCGAAATTGATCAATATTTAATCAGAAATGTGCAAGATCACGGGATTGAATGATTCGTTTTGGATCACATTCAAAGTACCGAGGATGACTCGGATAGCGAACAGCGTTTTGTTAAGTTTGTTAATTTTGTTTATACTATTATAATTTGTCTAAGTTTATTATTATTAATATTAAATATGGTTCATTTATTATTCATTTCGTTTTAAATTTGTTAGTTTTTAAAAATATATTTTTGTTTAAATAAAAATTGTTAATTTCTTAATAAATTTATTAATTATATTGGTATATCATTTTCTGTAAAAAAATTACCTATATATGTATACATTAATAACCAAATGTAGAGAAAAAAGTGCCGAATATTAGGCCATTTGTCCGCACTGTGCGACGTCGCGTCGTTACCGTTATCGATTGCGGCTTGCAGATATTTATAAATTACGATTTGGAATGTGACGGATGACAGAGATAAAAAGTGTGAAAAAAGTGCGAAATAAAAAAAATTTTATAAAAAAAAAATTAAACCGACTTCGAAAAAACGCACTAAAAAGTATAAAATAATTTCCATTTAATTTATGTGAATACACACACTTAAATACAATAAAATCATTTCGGAGGCGGCGCAAAAATTAAAAATTTTCCAAATGACAGATGTTGCTGATTATGATTTCATTGGAATATGGTGGGCTTGGAAATCAGTAGGTGGAAAGAGAAGATATACATTAATATGTGAAAGCATGTAGAAGAATTTAAGGATTTTCGTAATTCCCAGTGTCGAAAATTTTCAATTTTGCTCCGCCTCCGAAAAGATTGTATTGTATTTAAGATTGTGTCTATTCAGCATTCACATCAATTAAATGGAAATTATTTTGTTACGAGCCAGGGCCGCGAGTAGCACGAGTGGCCGGCGAAGGCTTATATACCCAGGAATATGGTATCAATTTGTTAGTTAAGGTACGCGGACGAACCCAATGCGGAATTGGGGAGCTGCTAGGAATATAGACAGCGAGGACGAACCTGACGCGAAGTCAGGGAGCCTCTAGGAATGGAATCAGACGCAGACGAACCTGATGCGAAATCAGGGAGCTGCTGGGAAGGTGAAACTTCGTGAACGAATCCAATGGGAAATTGGGGAGTCACTAGGAAATGAAGCGCAGACGAACCCGATGCGAAATCGGGGAGCTGCTAGGAGGTTGTAGAACAGCGCGGACGAACCCAATGCGAAATTGGGGAGCCGCTGGGAGGTTGGATAAAAGCACAGACGAACTTGATGCGAAATCAGGGAGCTGTTAGGATGCGGACGAACCTGATGCGAAATCAGGGAGCCGCTAGGATGGTATAGTTTTCGTGGACGAACCCAATGCGAAATCAGGAAGCCACTAGGTAGGAAAAATCTCTATTTGGATAATTGGTAAGGCGAGGACGAACCTGACGCGAAGTCAGGGAGTCTCGAGGAATGGAATCAGACGCAGACGAACCTGATGCGAAATCAGGGAGCTGCTGGGAAGGTGCAACATCGTGAACGAACCCAATGCGAAATTGGGGAGTCACTAGGAAATGACGCGCAGACGAACCCGATGCGAAACCGGGGAGCTGCTAGAAGGTTGCAGAACAGCGCGGACGAACCCAATGCGAAATTGGGGAGCCGCTGGGAGGTTGGATAAAAGCAGAGACGAACCTGATGCGAAATCAGGGAGCCGCTAGGATGGTATAGTTTTCGTGGACGAACCCAATGCGAAATCGAGGAGCCACTAGGTAGGAAAAATCTCTATTTGGATAATTGGTAAGGCGCGAACGAACCTGATGCGAAATCAAGGAGCTGCTGGGAAGGTGCAACTTCGTGAACGAACCCAATGCGAAATTGGGGAGTCACTAGGAAATGACGCGCAGACGAACCCGATACGGAACCGGGGAGCTGCTAGGAGGTTGCAGAACAGCGCGGACGAACCGAATGCGAAATCGGGGAGCCACTAGGTAGGAAAAATCTCTATTTGGATAATTTGTAAGGCGAGGACGAACCTGACGCGAAGTCAGGGAGCCTCTAGGAATGGAATCAGACGCAGACGAACCTGATGCGAAATCAGGGAGCTGCTGGGAAGGTGAAACTTCGTGAATGAATCCAATGCGAAATTGGGGAGTCACTAGGAAATGGCGCGCAGACGAACCCGATGCGAAACCGGGGAGCTGTTAGGATGCGGACGAACCTGATGCGAAATCAGGGAGCCGCTAGGATGGTATAGTTTTCGTGGACGAACCCAATGCGAAATTGGGGAGTCACTAGGAAATGACGCGCAGACGAACCCGATACGGAACCGGGGAGCTGCTAGGAGGTTGCAGAACAGCGCGGACGAACCGAATGCGAAATCGGGGAGCCACTAGGTAGGAAAAATCTCTATTTGGATAATTTGTAAGGCGAGGACGAACCTGACGCGAAGTCAGGGAGCCTCTAGGAATGGAATCAGACGCAGACGAACCTGATGCGAAATCAGGGAGCTGCTGGGAAGGTGAAACTTCGTGAATGAATCCAATGCGAAATTGGGGAGTCACTAGGAAATGGCGCGCAGACGAACCCGATGCGAAACCGGGGAGCTGTTAGGATGCGGACGAACCTGATGCGAAATCAGGGAGCCGCTAGGATGGTATAGTTTTCGTGGACGAACCCAATGCGAAATCGAGGAGCCACTAGGTAGGAAAAATCTCTATTTGGATAATTGGTAAGGCGCGAACGAACCTGATGCGAAATCATGGAGTCGCTAGGATAGTTAGTAGGCCTCGTAACTAATATAATCTAATTGATACAACCCGAGCGGTAAGGTTGTATCGTGTGGGAACGTTCAATTATACTATACATATAAGGATTTTGGACAATAATTATAGGTTCAATGAATTTGCTCTAATTATCAAGAACACAAATATATTCTACTTATAAAATTCTGCAATACAAGTGTGTATGTGTCGCGATTGGAAATGAGAGTAAAAGATATAAAACGTGAAAGAAAGAATTTACCTAAACTACGGTGCTCTGTTTTCACGCACTGGCAATGCGGGGGACTCGGAAACAACTTCAAACACTGACTAATAGATTATAAACCGAACAAGCGGAATCTATAATGTTAAACTTTGATCCGAAAGGTACTTTAGCCCGATCTCACTAGAAGTTAACTTTCCGAAATGCAGCATGACGTGACGCGATACGTGTCTACTGAAGTACTAACCCCCGAGAGTAAGAATCTAAGGGTTTATATACCCCTACAATGAATAGAATACTCTGTTCATAATCTAATCGTGCTTAGAGATTAAGGCTTAGGGCCAGACTCTCATTTTTGTCACTTCTAATGAGATCGGAACCATAACTCGGTCCTAAATCAAAGGGTTCAATATGATATGAAAGGTTATCTAGGACGCTTCCCGCCAGAGACGATCTTGAAGAGATTCCTGATGAGAAAACGAACGGAATATATTCTCTATCCGTAACAATTTTATACTGTTTAGTGCGTTTTTTCGAAGTCGGTTTAATTTTTTTTATAAAAGTTTATATTTATAGTTTTTACAGTATGTCCTGTTTCGAAAGGGGAGGGGGAATGGGTTCCGAAGTTTTACCCTTGAGTCGGGTCGACTCGAATCAATTTAAAGAAGGTTAAATCCGTTTTGGCTTAGTCGACCGCTATCTATGACCCTCTCTCACTAACATTCCCGAGGTAGCGTTCGTCCAAGCTGTGTTTACATTGTCACCCGACGCTGGCGGTCGAGTGACAAGTCGGACTGAAACGAGCCCGAGCTTGAATTGGACCGATCGAACGAGAGCGCCGAACGGCTCAAGCAGAAAATGCTCAATGACCCATAACAATATTACTGCGGATATCGCTCGAACTTGAACGAGAAATAATCGAAACGAAAAAAGTCGGTAACACAAATACAGAATTCAGAGCCACATATGCGAATAGCTTTTCAATGCTCTTTGTTGGTTTTTTGGGAAGCAAGGTAATTTTATAATAAAGAAAACAGGCAGATATCTTTTAAACGATATTTATGTAGACGCTCTCTCTTCAGAAGTTAGGTTTAGACTGATGATGGTCCGGAACTTGCCGGTACATTTTATACCAAAACGTGAGTCATTGTCGTCATGCGGATTCAAAGGGCCGCCGCTCTATCTCTGTTTGTAAACCTAAGATATCGCAGAGATTAATGTAATAGGACCGGCAGAGATGGTCCCTGGAATGTTTAAAACAATGGTTCTCGGAACAGTATTCATTTCTGTATCATGACGTCACATATCGACACCCGAAGATATGGTTCCCCGAATGTATATGTACACAATAGTTCTAGGAACAGATAAACTACGTCATGTATCAATACTCTTCGACTTAAAACTCGTAAAATAAAAATGAAATCAGAATAAAGTAAATTAATTGTACATTCACGTCAAGAAAATATTCAACAAAAGGAGAACTCTGACAGAGTAAAAGTATCCCTTGCGAAATACCCTGTATATACATATTTGCAATATACAGTTTTGATATAAATGCATCTCGATGCAAAATTGTATTAATATGTTTCTACACTTCAGAACAACAGAGGCTAACAGCTTCGACTATACGGAAGAAAATCTGAAAAATCGAGACCCTGATCACCCTGCTTCTATCGTATTATAGTCCAGTCGCCAGGTCGAAAAAGGGCGACTACCTGGAAAGTATTCCGAACTTAATGAAATTTTGGCACGTCATTTGGGGGTACTCTGGGAAGTCGAATCTGAGTTTTCGACCTCGAGGACCCTGTGCTAACTTGGGGAGGGGGAAAAAACCACGATTTTTGTTACCTGTCTTTGGTATTTCGCCTATAACTGAAAAACTACGGGTTCTACGAACTTTTCCTTTTCAAAAATGAAAAGAGCATTAAATTTCACTGTTCCAACGTATTTTTTGACCCAATAGGTGCCGAGAGACAGGCGTTCAAAATTAGGAAATGTTTCTCAAAATGACATTTTGAACCACACAATGTAACTTAATGAAATTTTGGTACGTCATTTAGGGGTACTCTGGGAAGTCGAATCTGAGTTTTCGACCTCGAGGACCCTGTGCTAACTTGGGGAGGGGAAAAAACCACGATTTTTGTTACCTGTCTTTGGTATTTCGCCTATACCTCAAAAACTATGGGTCCTACGAACTTTTTCTTTTCATTTTTGAATAGAGCATTCAATTTCCTTCAAATTTCACTGTTCCAACGTATTTTCCTAATTCAAAATTAGGAAATGTTTCTCAAAATGACATTTTGAGCCACATATTGTGACATTTAGCAGGAAATTGTAAGTTTTTGGCTCATAATTTTAGTTTTTCAACATATCTACATATAATCTACATACTATGTATACCCCTTACATTGTAAGGCTTCGATTCGACTCTAATATTAATATTCTGGATTGAGCACGAAAGTCGAGCGACAGATCGAGCGAAACGTTTACACAAATGAACGTAAAGGGAATCAAAGCGAAACGAGTGTCGGTTTATCGAGTCAACAATGTACTGATCGAGCAGCTGGGCGCGTCGATCCACCGCGTCCGCTCCCCCTGCCGCGCCCGCGAGGCCCGAGCTGCTCGATCCACCCGTGGCGCTCGCGAGGAACGTCGGGGCGGTGCGGGACGGAGTCATTTTATTTAGACAATTAAGTAGTGTACAATGGGAAATACAAGAAAAATCTCAAACACAGGTAACAAAAATCGTGGTTTTCCCCCTCACCAAGTTAGCACAGGGTCCTCGAGGTCGAAAAAAGTCAGATTCGACTCCCCAGAATACCCCCAAATAACGTGCCAAAATTTCATTAAGTTCGGAATGCTTTCCAGGTAAAAGTACCTGGCGACTGGACTATTATGAAAACTGTTGCAGGCTATCTCCGAAAGCAAGCGACGTTCCAGCGGAGCGATTGAAAATTTATAAACAGGAAGCGCTTCTCACCGAAGCACACAGAATTTTTCGCAAGCTCCGTTGCGTACGTGTTTATCCGGTAACGTCGCGCCGCAGGCAATCCGCCTAGGCGCGGCGCGGTTCGATGCGACGCGGCAGCAATCCGCGAAACCCGATAAACGAAATCTTATTTTTTCGCATGCGATGCGCGTACCGGCAAGGAGCGTAAGTTGAACACGCTGCGCCGTGCACGCCAGCCTCGTCGCTATCGCCTTTTATCCTTCCCTACTCGGTGGTAATTAAATTTGCTCTCGAGGATCATTGAAAATTGTCTCGTTCGTTATTCTGTTTGGCGAACTTTTAATTGCTTCCTCCTCAATTTCTCCGGAGCCTTGGACACATCAACAATTGAACGCGCTCTTCGCTCACCTCTTTTTTCCTCTCGCAATACAACTTAATTTATTCCCGGCAGCCACTCTCGACGACTCGACGGGAACTTCAGTTACACCTGGCCCGCGACGACGCTCGAAATTGCTCCGTTATAACCCAGCCGGCGAATCACAGAGTTAATTAACATTCATTATATCCACCTTACCTCGTCGTTTCTCTTTTTTTCGTTTTGTTCAATCTCGTCACGGAAGCTCGGAGATCGGTCCGTCCGCTCGAGCAACAAGTATCAATCCGCGCTAGAGAAACAGAAAGAACGACCGAAGTCGTCCGGAGATAATTAATTAACCGTATCGAGTGTTCCCCGCATCCGGATAGAAATTTATCGCCGATGAGAAACTCCGAAGTTTCTAATTACTTTCGCTGCGGGCCAACCGAGCGAACGCCATCGACGCCGCGCCGCGCCGTCGTCGCGACGATAATACGCCGGAAGCCTATTTAATTTCCGCGAGGACTTATCGATTCGATGGGTTCGCAAGCGAGAATTTTGGAGGCTGCTTCGTCGCGTTCGAGCCGCGTTTTCGAAACGGATGCGGTCCCGGCCCTCGACGCGGAAACTTCGGTCATGTCGCCCGTCCGCTTCGATATCTGTGCTCGGTTCGTCGGATTTACTCCGCTCGATTATTATTCGCAGCAAAACTCTCTCTTGTAGCTGTTACAGCACAGCCGGCGCGGCGAGGCGATCGGACTGCGTCGATCGATCGAGCCTTCGCTCGCGATAGCTGCATCGTCGTTGGTAGCTAAGTACCTATCGCGGATCTAGTTGTTAATGGCTGTGTAACGCGATGCCCAACTAATCTAGATGTCCGCGGATAAGAAACTTTAACAATACCGGCTCCGAAATTGTAATGGATACACGATAGAACGTCAACTATGAGAACTAACACGAGAATTTGCGAGCACGTCAACCAACGAAAATAAACCTACCACGGTAATCTCGCCGTAACTGTTGAGCGGTTGAATCTCAAGGTCAAGATTGTTTTTTATTTCATCGTATAGTGCTCATTGCAACGAACAAAAATCTCAATTGAAACGTTTTCTTTAAAAAAAATATATAAAAACAACTTTTTAAAAACCACGCTTACATATACAGGGTGAGTCCGAAGAAACAGAACACTTAAATATCTCCGTTACTTTTCGTTGTACAAAAAAAACTTAGGACAAAGTTACACTGTTCGAAGGTGTACACATGTAACGGTGTAAGGGAAAAAATTTTCGAGGTAATTTTTTTATGAGATTTCAAGTTCATCGATATATTTTTAAATGGAATGAGGTAATTTTTAATACATCAATCGATGCAACTGGACATTCGTTATAAAAAAATACTAACCTATGTATGTCGAAAAGTTAGTAGTTCACGAGATATTTCAATTTAAATAACTCTAAAACGCCATTGCTGTCGTGTACGAAGACGTTACACAAGTAAGTAAACGCTAACAGCAATTTCAATTTCAACGTCAATTTTTCAATTTCAACTTCATTTTTAATTTCAATTTTTCCAGTACCACTTTAATTTCAACTTTAATTTTAACTCTCCCATTTCAACTTTAATTTTAACTCTCCCATTTCAACTTCAATTTCAACTCTTCCATTTCAACTTCAATTTTTCAATTTCTTTTCGTTAATTTCAACTCTTCAATTTCAATTTCAATTCGTTAATTTCAACTCTTCAATTTCAATTTCAATTCGTTAATTTCAACTGTTCAATTTCAATTCGTTAATTTCAACTGTTCAATTTCAATTCGTTAATTTCAACTCTTCAATTTCAATTTCAATTCGTTAATTTCAACTGTTCAATTTCAATTTCAATTCGTTAATTTCAACTCTTCAATTTCAATTTCAACATCAAATTTTCCATTTCTACTTCAACTTCAATTTTTCCATTTCAACTTTAATTTCAACTCCAATTTTTCCATTTCAACTATAATTTCAACTTCAATTTTCACTCTCCCGTTTCAACTTCAATTTCTACTTTTCCATTTCAACTTATATTCTTCAATTTCAACTTCATTTTCGATTTCAATTTTTCCAGTACCACTTTAATTTCAACTTCAATTTTAACTCTCCCATTTCAACTTCAATTTCAACTCTTCCATTTCAACTTCAATTTTTCAATTTCTTTTCGTTAATTTCAACTCTTCAATTTCAATTTCAATTCGTTAATTTCAACTCTTCAATTTAAATTTCAACATCAAATTTTCCATTTCTACTTCAACTTCAATATGAACTCTTCAATTTAAATTTCAACATCAAATTTTCCATTTCTACTTCAACTTCAATATGAACTCTTCAACTTCAATTTTTCCATTTCAACTTTAATTTCAACTTCAATTTTTCCATTTCAACTATAATTTCAACTTCAATTTTCACTCTCCCGTTTCAACTTCAATTTCTACTTTTCCATTTCAACTTATATTTTTCAATTTTTCAATTTTAACTTGAATTTTTCAATTTCAACTTCAATTTTTCAATTTCAACTTCAATTTTTCAATTTCAACTTCAATTTTTCAATTTCAACGTCAATTTCAATATCAACCCTTCAACTTCAACTTCAGCTCTTCAATTTCAATTTTTCAATTTCAACGTCAATTTTTCAATTTCAACGTCAATTTTTCAATTTCATCTTCAATTTTTCAATTTCAATTCGTTAATTTCAAATCTTGAATTTCATTTTCAACGTCAATTTTTCAATTTCAATTTCAACTCTTCAATTTACACTAGCAAGTAAACGCTAACGTCTTAGTACGTCAGTATGTAATGCTGTTTTAGAGTTATTTAAATTGAAATATCTCCTGAAGTTATATCTCCTGAAGAAATATCTCCTGTTAGTTCCTTTTTTTATAACGAATGTCCAGTTGCATCGATTGATGTATTAAAAAATACCAGACGAGTACGACCTTGAAACTCGCGAGGGGAATACAGTACTCCTTCTCTGATGACCAGCAATATGCGCAAGCGCGACGGGGATCGAGTAAGGCGTCAAGTGGGGCGAATGACGACGCGTGGCGCTTGCGCGATGGGGACGCAAGACGCAACAATGACAGATGACATATTTCACATATTACAAGTTTTAGGTTATTGCAGGTTATTGCCGCGTATCGAACCTATTACCTACATAATGAAATGAATCATATGAATCGTTCTAGATATTATCAACATTCTTTATTATAAATAAAATGAATTGTAACATGTGGGAGTTTCAGTTGTGAAATGAAGTATGCTTATTATGTATAATATGTATGTTGAAAAAAATGTTGAAATCTGTACTACTGAGTTACATTCCAGTAAAATCATAAATGTCCTAAAAATAAATCATAATCTATTTTAACACTTTTAAGGAATGGACATAGCAAGTTTTGAAACTACCTTTTTCAATGCATATCTTAAAAAGTTTAGTATTGGGAAGATGACACAAATTGTAGAACTAAAAATATTGTGTGAATATAATAAATTTATTATACATGATACAGTGATATACAATAAAATTGTAGGACAATATAGCCTATCAGCTAGACATATACGCTATGGCAAAGGATGACTGGCATGGGCGTTCAAATAAGAACTATTCAGTTATTGCCAGTGAAGCTCTCCGCCAAGAGTGAGATTTATTAATGAACTCTACGAACTGAACACTCAGAGCGTCACATAATACAATCATATACAATACGATACAATAAAATATAATAAACAAATACACACACACACACACCAAAATAAGCAAACAAATACTCAATATATATCACTGTCATTGCCGCTATTCTCAGTTTCACCAGCGAGCAAGGTTCCAGGTGATTTTTTTGGTATTTCTTCTCTATTGTACATTTGGACATTAAATAATTCTAACATCTGATCTGTTATTTGGAAGCTGGAAGCATTAATTTGTTTTGATTGCAAATATAATTTAATACGTGTAAGATCGCGAAGCGTGTGTGTATCTAACATGTTTCTTTTTTTATCTTTTATGTCTGTTATCATGGAAAAATATCTTTCCACATGTGCATTTGAATGCGGCAATGACAAGCATATAAACGCAAGTTTTGCAATTTCATCGTACAACAAATTATCAGATTCATCCTTTAAATTGCAAACGGTGCTCCAAAATTCAACAACGTCTAATCGTTTCAACTTATTTCTTTCTCGTCCGGTAGGTTTTATGCCTAATAAGAACCACTGGTGTAACGCTTTTTTAGCTATCACTTTGGATGGAAATTTATTTAAAAGAATGTCTATTTTAACTTCTGACTGTTTAGCGAAATATAAAGCTATTTCTGGACACACACGCTTCGCGATCTTACACGTATTAAATTATATTTGCAATCAAAACAAATTGATGCTTCCAGCTTCCAAATAACAGATCAGATGTTAGAATTATTTATTTAATGCCCAAATGTACAATAGAGAAGAAATACCAAAAAAATCACCTGGAACCTTGCTCGCTGGTGAAACTGAGAATAGCGGCAATGACAGTGATATGTATTGAGTATTTGTTTGCTTATTTTGGTGTGTGTGTGTATTTGTTTATTATATTTTATTGTATCGTATTGTATTTGATTGTGTTATGTGATGCTCTGAGTGTTCAGTTCGTAGAGTTCATTAATAAATCTCACTAACAACTTTTTAAGATATGCATTGAAAAAGGTAGTTTCAAAACTTGCTATGTCCATTCCTTAAAAGTGTTAAAATAGATTATGATTTATTTTTAGGACATTTATGATTTTACTGGAATGTAACTCAGTAGTATAGATTTCAACATTTTTTTCAACATACATATTATACATAATAAGCATACTTCATTTCACAACTGAAACTCCCACATGTTACAATTCATTTTATTTATAATAAAGAATGTTGATAATATCTAGAATGATTCATATGATTCATTTCATTATGTAGGTATGTAACAGAGTTGGGCAGTTGTAATTGTATTTCTGCAATTCCAATTCCAATTACATGTAATTGTAACTGTAATTGTTAGTAGCAGTTACAAGTAATTGCAGCTACCAGCTACAATTACTTGTAAGTCTTGTAACTGCTACTAACAATTACAGTTACAGTTACATGTAATTGGAATTGGAATTGCAATTACTTTCGCTCAACCAGTAATTGTAATTGCGGACCACAATTACAATTACAGTGATTCGTCAAGTAATTGCAATTACCAATTACAATTACATGTAATTGTAATTGTATTTCTGCAATTCCAAATTACAGTAATTGGCAAGTAATTGTAATTGTAATTGAAATTACATTTTGCCCAACTCTGGTATGTAATAGGTTCGATACGCGGCAATAACCTGCAATAACCTAAACCTTGTAATATGTGAAATATGTCATCTGTCATTGTTGCGTCTTGCGTCCCCATCGCGCAAGCGCCACGCGTCTTCATTCGCCCCACTTGACGCCTTACTCGATCCCCGTCGCGCTTGCGCATATTGCTGGTCATCAGAGAAGGGGTACTGTATTCCCCTCGCGAGTTTCAAGGTCGTACTCGTCTGGCCACACTGCCCTGTATAGCCTAAGTGAAATCAGCGGGTGCCTTTCAAAGAACGCGCGAATTCGCAATCCCCTCCGAATCGAACGCTTTAATAATCGGAGAGGGTCAAGATTTTACAACGCGATCGAAGCGATCCTATAGCGCCGAATACGCTGGAAAATTAAAAGTTTCCGTCGGTTTAAACGAGCAGTTCGGAAGTTGCGCGATTCGTATGGAAATCGTATAGAAAGGCCGCTCCGCGCCGCGGTGATTTTACGAAGCCCGGAGTCCGAATTAAACGAACCAAAGAATTAACGATTTCGTGGCTCTTCTTTTTTTTCGCGAGGACGTTCCAGAGAGATTCGACGGTGAATATACAGCCCGGGCCGGGAACCGCGACGAACAAAAGTTTCGCCGATACTTCTGCACTGATTTAATTGTTATTCCCGGGCTGATGGTGAATCTACGTGAAAGGGATCGCCATTTAAAAAAGGCAATATCGAACAACAAGGAAGATCCTCTCTTTTCCATGGACCGAGAGAGAGGGACAGAGGATTAGTGGAACTGTGTGGCCGGTACTAGTACTATGACCCGTGCAAAAGTCCGACCGGCAATTAAGTAGTACGGTCGTGTTGCAGTCAGAAATTATTTGCCAGTTGGTTACCAGAGGTATTTTCTCTAGATTGAAATGTTGGAGATAGTAGAAAAAGAAAACTTTTTAAAAACCACGCTTATATGAAAATGCACTGAAAAGGAGAAAATAATTTTTTTCCTGGTTCTCCATAAAATACCGAATCCGGTTAAATGATTGATAATATTTTTCCCGAAAATTTTAAGCAATTAGTTGAAAATTTCTTCCGTTATTAAATTAGTGTCGGAATAGATAGAAAAATTTCATATAAATTTCAATCAAATCACATGACATTAGTGACTATAAAAATAAAAGCGTGGAGCGCTAAACTATATTGACGTAATCTTCGTGGCCGCTCATGTCCGATGTAGGGTTATGATTTTCGACGAGAATATTTTTCCGGCGGCTGGTAGGCTCCACCATAGGCATCTCCTGGGGTCTAGAGGGGAGTAAAAAAGGTTCTGGGAACCTCTGGGGTTAGGGTAGCAAATGACACGATCTTTGGCACTTGGCCTTTGTGGCAGCATCTCGAAACCTCTCTCCTCAAGTTACCTCCGGACACTAACAGAAACGTATAAAGGTGAGCGCATACTAGAGGGTCGCGGGAAGGCCGCGGATAGTCTCGGGAAGGCCAAAGCCGCCGATGGACGTCCACGCGGGAAGAAATCTCTAGCGGGCCGACGGCTCCACAGCAGGGAGCAGGGCTACCTGCTGTGCGTGGCAGAAAAAAAGGTCTCCGTGGGCTCCCCACCTCTTTTAGGGAAAGGGACCTTTCTTTCAGGGAGCCCCGCTCCCTGCTGTGGAGCCGTCGGCCCGCTAGAGATTTCTTCCCGCGTGGACATCCATCGGCGGCTTTGGACGTCCATCGGCGGCTTTGGGCGTCCATCGGCGGCTTTGGGCGTCCATCGGCGGCTTTGGCCTTCCCGAGACTATCCGCGGCCTTCCCGCGACCATCTAGTATGCGTTCACCTTAAGGGTGCGTTTATAGTTCCTGACTCGCGAGACGTTGTCTCACGAGCTTTTGGTCTCGCGAGACAAGCGGGTCATAAATTTCGAGCGGATCGACGGGCCCGCTGTGCCCCCCGCTGTGCGTGGCACAAAAAAGGGTCTCCGAAGATATCCTACCGCCTTAAAGGAAAGCTATCGGTAGTTTACCTAAACGAACCGTGAAGCCGTAGAGACCTTTTTTCGTGCCTCGCACAGTGGGCCCGTCGACCCCGCTCGAAATTTCTGACCCGCTGTCTCGCGAGACCAAAAGCTCGTGAGACAACGTCTCGCGAGTCAGGAACTATAAACGCACCCTAAGTCAGCGGCAGATGTCTGGCTGGCTGCTATAAACTGGCCTTAACCCGGCAAACGGAGGTGGAAAAGTCCCAGGGAGGGCTAAACGATATTTCGACTTCCTGGGCGGGTAAAGGTCGTTGCCCACTAGACGCCTCCTCTGCCTACCTGCGCCATCGCTCCGTCCCCGTTTTGGGTTTCTTCTGTGTATTTCAATGGGACTGCGCCTACTATACCTGCCTATGGTGCCATTGCAGGTATAGCAGGCGCAGTCCCATTGAAATACACAGAAGAAACCCAAAACGGGGACGAAGCGATGGCGCAGGTAGGCAGAGGAGGCGTCTAGTGGGCAAAGACCCTAAATCGACGCGGATCCTACTTATTATCTTATTAATTCCGGTAGGCCGAGGAGCTCCGAACTAGGGCCGCCACGGAGAGCGAGACGCGTGGCCGGGTCAAGGGGGCGTAGCGCTTACTGTTATGCGGTATCATCCTTCCCGATAAGATTCCAAACTAATATTATCTTCGCCCTTTTTCCCAAAGCTGACTCAAATGCTTGGCTGGACTAAGAACGGCAGAGTTACATGTCCGGTGACACATTTGAGTGTAGACCAAAGGTCCTCATAGAGAATCCATATAAGGAACCCCCTCATTGAGCGGGACTCACTTTCGAGCCGTCAGTTATTTTGTAAAGACGTATACTTTCTGTAAGCGCGATTTTCTTGTGAACAATCTGTTGGTGTGGCCTACTCAATAAACTTCGAGTTATAAAGAAGAAAAAGGATTATTTCTCGAGGGAACCCCATCCTTTCCTTCTTCACGGCATAACACTACGAAACTCGGCCGTCGCGAGTAAGTAAATCCGAGCGCTGCCATAGAGTAATGGTTCCCAAGTAGCAACCAAAGCGGGTTACGCATCTTACAATTAATCCATAGTCCGGTTACGCCTCATTTTGTGTGACCCCAATTTACTCCTATTCACAGATTCGCCAGCCTAAGACTTGTCTCCCCATTTTACCTTCCCCTTCTATGACGCTATTCCCCACCACCACGGCCCGGTCACGTGACGTGTTCGATTGACCATTTTTTCGAGAAATGCGTTCCTCTCGATGAGTCGAACACGCTCAATCATTAAAAAATTTGGCCTTGAAAAAGTCTGACAAGGTCAATTTTGCACAAAACCTTCTTAACAGATCTTCGCCGCCCCTAAGCTGTAGAATCACGGTATAACGGTTTTTAAACATCATTTCTTGCCACCCTGTACGTATCGCAGTCTCATCTCTGTAAGTACAACTTAAAAGACAACTTGTCGTATCACCGGGTCTTCGTGTTGGAAATCAATTTTCCACTGTTAGTACAGTTTTTCTCGGTTCTTTTTCAGCAGTTCTCTGTGTAAAAACAGACTCGGATGCAAATTAACGTACTAACAAGCGAAAAAACTGCGAAGGGTCGGTCTTGTGCAATGTTCAGAACGCGCGGAACGACTCGTATGAAATCCTCGTGCGAACAGATGTGGCCTGTGGGGGCGGGTGAATTTTCCACGATCAAAATACAGCGACGATGAGAGCCGGGGGTCCCGAACGTGCTCGTCACGGACTTTTTTCGCCTTCCCTGGCGCAAAGTGCAGAACGATTCGCGACGATTTTTGTGAAATGCTCGTCAACGATCGCGCGGAGTCCTTTCTGGGAAACGTTTCGGGAGTTGAACCGTCGCGTCGCCCGCCGAAAACCGTCACGGAAACATCTCACTTCCAGCGACACGGCGGCATTTCCAGAGGAAAAAGTCACACGTACGATTCCCGCTAGTTCCGCCGTCCTTTCATTCCGAATTTAATGACCGGGGTCGCCGGGTTTTCGGGGAACAGGAAAGGGAACGCGATAAACTCGCATTCCGCGGGGATGAAATACGGTCGCGTATCATCCCCGAGGGCCGTTACCGTCGAACAAGAGCAGGATCGCCCGGCACACGCCGAGATTCCATCGACTTCGAGCTATTCCGAGAGCCCCCCGACAGCTGGCAATTTTTCCACGTAACGCGGCATTTGCATCTTTACGACTCGCCCGACGCGACGTTCCACCCCCAGTATTTTTTTGGTCCTACGCTTACGACGCGCGTCATGAATCCGATGACAAATCGCTGGTGAGAACCCGATCCTCCATGAGCAACATCCTCTTGTTCCGCAACGGAAGCAACTTTGCTATTTACTAGACCGAGCAGCTTCGTACAAACTGACTTTTTCAATTTTATTTGAGTCAACAATACTCAGCAAACCCATACAGGGTGAGGTACTTTAGACCAGGGGTGGCCAACCTGTGGCGCATTGGATCCTTGCGCCTATACTTACTCTTTTGAAGTAGGCGCCATAACTGAATCCATCTTCATATTTTCAACATCAGAGAGCGCTCAGTTGAATTTATACAGCCTTATTACTCATCGATTCGTCGCAATTTTTTGACAGTTTACAATTATAGGATTAGTCCAGTCAACGAAAAGTTGTAGAGGGAAATGGAGGGAACACAGTTTTCAACTTTGGGTCTTTGTTTGGACTAGTGAGGAGGTAAACATACTAAAAGTCCCCACTCCTAGAAGGTGAACGGGGTGCAGGGGGCACGTAGAAGGTCTCCTCTTTCGGTTTTTGCGTATATCTCGGAAACTATGCGTCCTAGCGATAAGACTATTCGATACAAAATTAAACCTGACAAAATGAGCCACAAGATTGATTCCATTCAGTTTTTCGGTATCTCGCATAGTTTGCGAGATATCCGCGCTCAAAGGTCACTAATTGTACTGAAGAGTTAGCTAGTCAAATAAGGCAAAAATTTCTTTTTCACAATTCGTGAACTTTGAGCGCAGATATCTCGGAAACTATGCGAGATAGCGAAAAAAAACTAAATGCAATCAATCTTATAGCACATTTTGTCAGTTTTAATTTTGTATGGAATCTAGGTGCACGGTAGTGCACCAGCCAAGTTCTTGCACTACCACCTTTTACACGAAACAATTTAGCCGTTTTTTAGAGGCTTATAACTCGGCACTGGAGGCAGATGGAGAGATGTAATTTCGTACAGTTGTTAAATGCTGTCATGTCTCAATAGTGACGAAACATTAATCTTCCAACATTAGTAGGTTCCGAGATATAGGACCTCAAAAATCGTTAAATTTGTCACTGACTGACTGACTGACTGACTGACAGATCATCAAAACCTTTTGGGTACTTCCCATTGACCTACAAGCTTGAAATTTCGCACACAGGTCTATCATAACAAATCATCGAAGGAATAATGGTCAAAGTTTGAAATTTGACACCTTAAAGGGGTGGTATTGAAAAAAAACATTACGAAATAGGTACGTAGGATAGAACATATAGAAAATGGCTGTATCTCGGGAAGGTGCGTCCTACCGCAAAAATAGCAAAATTTTCAAAAGGCTTAACCCAAAGCAAAAAAAAAATTTTTTTTTAATTTAAAAATGGCTGCATCTCGGGAACGGTGCGTCCTATCGCAAAAATAACGAAATTTTCGACAGACCTTACGCGGGGCATATGGGGTATGCCCAACCACATGACGTATGTGGTCTTTTGATTTTTCGAAAAAAAAATTATTAAAGATTAAAAAATGGCTGTATCTCGGAAACGGTGCGTCCTACCGCAAAAATAACGTAATTTTCAAAAGGCTTAACCGTAAACTTGATAATTGATGAAATTTCAACAAAAAGTGATGAAATCCCAACAAAAACATTCTGTAAACAGGAGCCAAGTTCTTATGGCCGTAAAAAGTTGTGAGATCAAACAAAATACGGCCAAGTTCGTTAGCTTAGAAATACCTCTTGGAATACTGAAAGAAGCGTTTGTAAAAATTAGTTAAAAAGAACGTTATTTAATTTTTAATGAGTTACATGGTGGGCTAAATTATTCAAACTTGGCCGCTACCTAACACCTTTTATGGTCATTGGTTTAAGAAGTAACGGCCAAGTTCGTTAGCTTAGAAATACCTATTGCAATATTGAAAAAAGCGTTTGTAAAATTAGTTAAAAAGAACGCTATATAATTTTTATAGAGTCACATGGTGGGCTAAATTATACAAACTTGGCCGTTACTTTTTAAACCAATGACCATAAAAGGTCTTAGGTAGCGGCCAAGTTTGAATAATTTAGCCCACCATGTAACTCATTAAAAATTAAATAACGTTCTTTTTAACCAATTTTTACAAACGCTTCTTTCAGTATTCCAAGAGGTATTTCTAAGCTAACGAACTTGGCCGTATTTTGTTTGATCTCACAAGTTTTTACGGCCATAAGAACTTGGCTCCTGTTTACAGAATGTTTTTGTTGGGATGGTATTATCGCTAGGACACATAGTTTCCGAGATATAAGCGGAAAACCGAAAAAGGTGACTTCTACGTGCCCCCTTGTAGCCTGCTCACCTCCTAGGAGTAGGGACTTTTAGTATGTTTGCCTCCTAACTAGTCCAAACAAAGTCCCAAAGTTAAAAATTGTGTTCCCTCCATTTCCCTCTACGCCCCCCTTACGAGCATTTATTGACTGGACTAATTGGCTAGTCCTACATGTACCCTTCCTACCTAGACTCAAAAATCTCTAAATCCAAACTCCTCTCAGTTCTCGTATCGCTGCCTGAACCTTGGCTCGTAACACTAGCATGATTACGTAGGGTCCCCAAATGTGCATTACGGAGACGTGATTCGTCGGAAGCCGGACCCTTGCAATCCTCGTGTACGTATACAGTATCTAGCGGTGTGTGAGTGTGCCACGACACTCTCGCTCGATCCAGAGCTACACCCTTACGGCTTATTAATTGAAACTTGCAAAGGACTGCCATGCCGTCGGACCTCTGACGGTGCGCGCAAAGGTTAGCGACGTGGACGGAGTAGCTGATAATCACAGAGTGAGTGACTTACTTTTTGTTTTCACGGTGATTGCCAACGCGTTGCGACGATCGCGGGACGCTGCTCGCGTAAAGGAACCGAAGAACTGTCATGTCAGCTCGGAGGTTGACGGCGCACCTGGCGTCCAGAGTGTCTAGGTTGATGGTTCGTGCGTGCAGCCGGAGCCCTGAATTTCAACTTAATAGCGAATACGCGCACCTGGGACCTGGCTAGGGTTAAAAATGGTAAAGATTCGAAAGGCCGTAGAGATACGGTGGTCCACCTCTCTAACTCTATCTTTCCCGGGATTGCCTTTTTATATTTAAATCGATACTTCACCGAGCGGGGAGCTCGGTCTTTTTTGTCGAGAGCGGGTCGGGAAATTTACCGCTCCTGTCTACCGCTCGTCTTTTTCCTCCGGCTTATCGACGTGCCTCTCTTCTCTCTCCTCCTCTAGACGGCTCTGAAGTCGAATCCTGTCCTTCCAGTTCACGGACAGCGCACTAAAGCAAACACTCCCGAGGAAATCCCGATTGCAAGGGTGAGTCTTTCTCACTCCCTCTTTCTCTCTCTCTCTCTCTCTCTCTCTCTCTCTCTGTCTGTCTCCCTCTCTCGGTTCGAGGAGAAGAGAGCAAGCTTTAAGGCTGTTTATAAACAGCAGCGAGCCTCTTGCACGCGACCCAGTAGCTTCATCGAGCTGGACGGAAGTTCCTCGAACTCCTTGTGCACTCGACCGAAGAGGAAGAAAGATTGCGGGCGTAAACGTGAGAACAAACAGCCTCCGCGTTCCAAGCGAAAGCACGAATAATTGTTCGCGCCGTTCATTTCCTCTTACCGTTTCATTTGAAGTCGACGGCCGGCGCGGCGGATGGTTTTGACGACTTCGTAGATTGCTGGCTCCTTCGAGGTACTTACTCGTCAATTTTCTTCTACCTCGTAACATTATTCCGTTTGCAGAAAGGTGTCGTGTCTCTACAGGGCTGGATGACCATTTCTATTGTAGATTCATTTTCTCCATTCTCTGAACCTGATATTGGATGCTCGCTTCGAAATGAATTACTTTTAAAGGTACCCTTTCTCTCTAAAACTTCCACAGCACTCTGTTGGACACATTAATCCGTTGACTTCGTTTCTTATCGCGAGGTTGCCGTCCTACTTTAAGAAATTGTAGTCAACCTGATTTTATTAACATACTAGCTTTTTCGCCCGCGGCTTCGCTCGCACAGGAAATCGTTTAATGCCCTCGGAAATTGATATTATTTCTCCATTTAACCCCCCATTCACCCCTATAGAGTTTTAATTTTATGTCAAGTCGCCATCTTAGATTTCAAAACCCCTTTTCACCCCCTTAGGGGATCAATTTTTTAAAATGCCGAAATAGGGGTTTGATTAATTATATCAAAGAGCATTAAGACTAAGTTTCGAGCAAATCCGACCACGAACAAAATATTCCTCATTCAAACGTTGCAACCACTTTTCACCCCCTCGGGGATTTAATTTTTTCAAATGCCGAAACAGGTGTTTGATTAACTATATCAAAGAGCATTAAGACCAAGTTTCAAGCAAATTCGACCACGAACAAAATATTCCTCATATAAACGTTGCAACCCCTTTTCACCCCCTTGGGGGTTGAATTTCGAAATATCCTTTCTTATCCTTTGTATAAATCATAAAGGAAACCCCTATGCAAAATTTCAGCTTTCTTGGTCCAAGGGTTTAAGCCTGGGCGTTGATCAGTGAGTGAGTGAATGAATCAGCACTGCATTTTTATATATAGAGATATAGAAGACGTTATAAACGTTGCATCCCCTTTTCACCCCCTTAGGGGTTAAATTTTTTAAAATGCCGAAATGTGTGTTTGATTAATTATATCAAAGAGCATTAAGACCAAGTTTCAAGCAAATTCGACCACGAACAAAATATTCCTCATATAAACGTTGCAACCCCTTTTCACCCCCCGAGGGGTTGAATTTTTTAAAATGCCGAAATAGGTGTTTGATTAATTATATCAAAGATCATTAAGACCAAGTTTCAAGCAAATCCGACCACAAATAAAATATTCCTCATTCAAACGTTGCAACCACTTTTCACCCCCTCGGGGATTGAATTTTTTTAAATGCCGAAACAGGTGTTTGATTAACTATATCAAAGAGCATTAAGACCAAGTTTCAAGCAAATTCGACCACGAACAAAATATTCCTCAAAAAACGTTGCATCCCCTTTTCACCCCCTTGGGGGTTGAATTTCGACATATCCTTTCTTATCCTTTGTATAAATCATAAAGGAAACCCCTATGCAAAATTTCAGCTTTCTTGGTCCAAGGGTTTAAGCCTGGGCGTTGATCAGTGAGTGAGTGAATGAATCAGCACTGCATTTTTATATATAGAGATATAGAAGACGTTATAAACGTTGCATCCCCTTTTCACCCCCTTAGGGGTTAAATTTTTTAAAATGCCGAAATGTGTGTTTGATTAATTATATCAAAGAGCATTAAGACAAAGTATAAAGTAAATCCGACCACGAACAAAATATTCCTGATACAAACGTTGCAACCATTTTTCACCCCCTCGGGGGTTAAATTTTTTTAAATGCCGAAATAGGGGTTTGATTAATTATATCAAAGATCATTAAGACCAAGTTTCAAGCAAATCCGACCACAAATAAAATATTCCTCATATAAACGTTGCAACCCCTTTTCACCCCCCTAGGTAAGTATGAAGTAAATCCGACCACAAATAAAATATTCCTCATACAAACGTTGCAACCCCTATATCGGATCAAAACAAGTGGGTAATGAAAGTTGTTCATCGCGAAGGGGGATATCCAATGATACCAAACTCGACCCCCAGGGGGTGGCGATGGGGAAGATAAGAAACTTAAATGGGAACCCCCATTTTTCATTGCAGATTTGGATTCTCCAGAAAGAAATACACAAATTCGACCTACAGTGGACGAAATTTCTATAAGAACACTACTGTTTTGAACAAAAAACAGTTAAGTATTTTGATAATACGATCAAATGAAGGCTAGAAAATAATTAAGGAACATAAGAATGCAGATATCAATATTCTGAATTCAAGAAAACTGCTTTATTTTTGTTGTAACCAAAATATTACAACTTAATGTACATAAGTATAACGAAATTTCTATAAGAACAGTCTAATAAATTCGAACAAAAAAACCAAGTTTATAATTATTAATATTTTGTACTTCCACCGTTACAGTTAATCACTTCAAATATTCTATTTTCCATACTGCAAACTAATTTTTGCAACGTTGTTTATGGATGTGATTCCACTCATATCTTACTGCGTTTTCTGACTCTTTAATGTTGTTATACTGCTTCCCATTTTGATATATTGCTCGTAATAGGATTCCCCATTTTTCTATTGGGTTTAGATTGGGGGAACGTGACGGCCAGTTCATTAGTTGCAAATTCTTTGGTCTAAACCACTCCCGAGTCTTCTTAGCATTGTGTATCGCTGCGTTATTTTGTTGAAAAATAACGTTGTCGTCATAATTTTCTTCGATGAAGCAAATTAAAGTGTCTTCTAATAGGGCAATGTATGTTTCTGCGTTCATTCCCGTACAAATTTTGCATATTGGTGTTTTTGAATTACAGCTAAACGCAGCCCACACCATTAAACTTCCACCGCCGAAATTCCTACTCATCGCTACGGCTTTATCATTACGTAAATCATGCCAATAGTATTTAAAACCGTTAGGACCGTCTAGATTACATTTTTTTTCATCGGAAAATATAACATTTTTCCACTCTTGACGCCAGGTCATGTGATCTCTTGCGAATTTTAATCTTGCAGTTTTGTGCTCCTGGGTAAGAAGTGGCTTCATTACTTTTTTACTCCATTTTAACCGTGTATCGTGTTGCAATATTTGCTGTACACGTCGCACAGTGAGGTATTTGGTCCGAAAAAGTGGAAAAAATTCGATTTCTAAATTTTTGCGTATGGGGCATAAAATTTTTGTTGTTCCTTGTAGTTAAAGGTCTGAAGAATGAGGCTGCAATATTATTTTTTCTATTTGTACACCCGTGAAGCAGAGTTGGGCAGGAATTAATTACATGAGTAATTAATTACATCTTCAATTACAATTACATGTAATTGCAATTACTTTCGCTCAACCAGTAATTGTAATAGCGGACCACAATTACAATTACAGTGATTCGTCAAGTAATTGCAATTCCAATTACAATTACATGTAATTGTAATTGTATTTCTGCAATTCCAAATTACAGTAATTGGCAAGTAATTGTAACTGTAATTGAAATTACATTTTGCCCAACTCTGCCGTGAAGTAGTAAAGTTCATCGAAAGTCGAGAGATTTTAAGCCGCGCTTGGCGTTCTTAAACAGTCTCTAAGACAGCGTCTGTTCATTGGCGATTTTCAAGTGTTTGAAGCAAAATTCTGTAAATTCTTGTATTACAAAAGTTGTTCAGGTAGGTATACAGAGCACTTTCGCATAGATTTTATTTTGTGTTATCATCTAAATTAGTATAGTTATTAATATTTGAATATTACCAATCATTCTGTAAGCTTTTTAAAAATGACAAAACTTTATTGACCTTTGTGTTATAGTATAAAGCTTTATTGAGTGCTCTTTTTGGTGTCATTACATTCGGTAAAGATTTGTGATTATAAGCCAACAAAGTTTGATTCCGGATATGTCCGGATTCAAATTTTATAGCTAATTTAGTATTAAGCGTTTAACAGCGTTTCGCGTACGCCTCCATGTTCGACTACGCTTGGCCTCAAATGAAGAAGAAATATTATCCGAGATAGAAATTTCTGATGTGTTTTCGGATGAAAATTAATGGTAACAATTTTAAAATGTTCTTATAATATATACCGGGTGAGTCATTCAAAGTGAAACAGACGTATATCTTCGAAATTAAGCATTTTGGTTAAAAAATGTTTCTGACAAAAGCTGTATGGTTTCGAGGGGGCCATAAAATGGCGTCATTGATTTGACCTTGGATAGTCGTTTGAAAATCACGCGAAGGTCATCTTCAATTTCTTAAATAGAAAACCCTATTTTTTTATTGCATATTCTTCTAGCTTGTTTTCAGAGTTTTCCAAAACGCTATAATGAAATATTTTTTTCTTAAATACTTTTAAAGTTACAATAGCGCAAATATTCCACTATCGCCTCGCTTTTTCAGGGGTTCTCGATAATCTGAGAAAAAAATGTTTCGAACAAAAGAGGAACAGTATTCAGTCGTCTACAAATTTCAATATATAAAAGTTAAAGAAATTTTTTTTTTTCAAAAAATTGAGGTAAATTTCATTTTTTAAACACTAAAATGTATTTTGGATTTCATAATGTTGTAGCTGATCTTAAGGCGAATCCAACGAGATATGTGTATAATATTATAACCTTGAGCCTATAAATAACGCTACAATAGATCTCTCCACTTTTTCAGGCCAAATACCCCACTGTGCGTCGTGTAGTCACTGGCAGATCCAAAACTCTTGTTACTTCACTGGCAGTGCTATTATTAGTTGATATTTCTTTAAAAATACGAGAACGATCACGCCTTGTGAGTTTTGTATTTCCACCTATATAATGGTTTTTGCCATATTTTTCACGCAATTTTAGAAAATGATGTATGCAAGTACTAGATCTATTAATTTTTTTGGCTATCTCTCGAATAGAGAAACCTGCATCGTGGTATGCATCTATTTTTATTCTTTCTTCGGAACTTAAAACTTTTCCGCGTGGCATTCGAATAAATAAAGAATTATTATATGTATGTGAAAAAATTTCGTATTTAAATTTCAATATTTACTCTGTCTGAGGTATGGACGATGTTTCTTGTAGTAATGATGATACAGAACTGAGAGAAACTTATCGTTCTTATACAAATTTCGTACTTACTATGATCAGCATTCAATTATTTTTGTTTACAACACTGAGGACTTTCGAATTTGTTTACATGCGATACTTTACGGTAATAATACATTGGTGTTCATAAGGTTTTCACACTATACTAACAACAAATTTACCGAATAAATGAACTTTTGGCAGTAAATTATGATGTTCTTATAGAAATTTCGTCCACTGTAAGAGGTTTTGCATTTTGGTTCACAGATGGCGCTGTAATGGACAAAAATCAAAATGGATAAGAAATCATTGAAAATTGGGGATATCTCGAGAAATAAACACCAGATCAGGAAAATAAAAGTAGACGTATTTGATATTTTTAAAAATGGTATCCAATAACACCATAATTGACCCCCCACCCCCACCTCCTGTGGGTGGGGGAGAGAATTATTTCAAAATCTTCAATGGGAAACCCTTTTTTACAGCAAATCTTGGTTTTCCATTGATTTGATATTATTGGTGTAATTTCTTTCACAGATGTCGCTGCAATCGAAATCAGTTGGAAAAATTCATTGGTTTGTTTACCAATAAATCAAAAACTACTTTTAGCGTTACCCAAGAACAACGACGTGGACGTCGTTGGTGTTATTGAATAGCATTTTTAAAAATATCTGTGAGGTTGTGAGATAAGTGACGATAGATGGCGCAGAGCGCGTCAGAGGAGGAGTTGCGATCGTCGACCATTGAGGGCGATCTTGTTGAGGCCTGACCGCCGAAGAGAGTGCAAGAACGTAAAGAGAGTACAAGCGTGAAGAGAAAAGCATTTATACATTTATACATTTTGTTCTTTTAATATATATATATATATATATATATATATATATATATATATATATTCACAGTATTTTGGTACAATATTACTGCTTCTCTGTTAATTACAACCACAATGTCAAATACGTCTACTTTTATTTTTCTGATCTGGTGTGTATTTCTCGAGATATCCCCAATTTTCAACGATTTTTTGCTCATTTTGATTTTTGTCCATTACAGCGCCATCTGTGAACCAAAATGCAAAAACTCCTAGGTCGAATGTGTGTATTTCATTCTGGAGAATCCAAATCTGCAATGAAAAATGGGGGTTCCCATTTAAGTTTTTTATCTTCCCCCACCCCCACCCCCAGGGGGTGGCGATGGAGGGTCGAGTTTGACATCATTGGATGTCCCCCTCCGCGACGAACAACTTTCATTACCCACTTGTTTTGATCCGATGCATATAGTTCTCGAGATATTTCAATGTCTTCAGATAAATCATAATGGTTCCTCCAAACCATTCAAATAGTACACAAAATATTTTTTGTAGCCCCACAATTGGAGGAGATATTTAGGTGGCCGTATTTAGGTGGACCACCCTGTATACATTAGTAACCAAATTTAGAGTAGTGCCGAATTTTGGCCATTTTTCCACAGTGCGTTGTAGGAATTCGCGTTACACCGTAGTGCTACCCTAATGGCGCAACATTGGATTTTCGAAGGCCAGGGACGAATTAGTTCGCCCACGTACGTGTGCGGGAGGATAGTGGCAACACTGGTCGCATCCAATTACTGTTCCCAACAAGTAAAAGCTCCATTGCTGTCTGTTGAACGAGACAGAAAGTTAGCGGGTCTCGTTGTTGTCTCTGTTCGCGGTTTAAGACGGAGTGGATATCGGCTTCGTTCGAAGTCTTAGAACATCGATTGCAAGATTGCACGATTCAAAATTAGCACGTTTCTTCGTCGAACCCGCCACCGCACCGCACCGCGTCGCGTCGCGGTGAATCTCTTATCGGATACGATTCTCACGCTCCGTTCTCTGATCACTTTCCAACCGAAAACCATCGGGCTCGTCGTTTTCGTTTTCCTACTCCCACGCTCGCCTCCTTGTCCTGGCACCGTTGAATTCCATTTCCGAAATACGTATCCTGAATACCGTGGCTTTCCACGGTTGCTTGTTGGCCTGGATATACAGTTTGATGGGAGATGGGTCGAGAAGCACGCCAAGAAATCCCTACTATTCTCGCGTTGCGGCGGCGCACAGTGGGTTGAAACGCGAAAAACGCGGACAAAAATCATTTCTGAAGCTATTTCTAAGTTTAAATTAATAAAAATGGTATCGTTTTATAGATTTTGAGGTGCTGAATTCAAATTAACAATCAGATTTTGTTTAATACCAAACCCATAAAAGTTATGTAAGGTTTTTTAGAAACGGTTTTCTCGAATTGGGACATACATGTTATTAATTGTTTTATAATTAATAATGGTACATTTTTAAGCTATTTATAGTATAAATTATAGTATAATTTACATCCTCTTCACTGTTGTCTTCTTCACCGATGTGTATGTATGTGTATGTGATTTCACGTTCGCGGATAGTAACGGATTTATATAAATAGAGGGTTCACGGAGGGACTCGGCCTATGATTTTTTTTTTATTGTCAAATCGTATAGTACAATATTAAAAAAGTTATCGTTTTCTTTAGAGCGGTCTCAAACTTTTGTCCGCTACTGTATGTTATAGATATTCGTTAAGTAAACGTTCAAATACTTCATTATGATTATTTTTAATGTGTTTTATATATGAGAATACAATATGCCTTCAAACTAGTGGGTTACCAAGTCATTTAAACGAAAAAATGATTTCATAAGTTGTGCTCACAAAAAATTCAATTTGTTGCAAAATTCTGAGGTCGTAGACAAATTTTGATACCAGATTGGAAATCAGCGTGAAAAAATCTACTGGAAATGATATATAGCATGATAAGAAAAAATTTTTTCCGTGCCTAGTATTGGAAAAACCACAATTTTCTTGAAATTCTACATGTTTAACGAATTTTCTCAAGGTTAAAAAACGTTCGTACCATAATCTCCCTATTTTTCATATATTCTGCAAAGTTTCAGCTTTCATTAAAAAAAAATTTCATCGCTCTATCTCATCTCTATCGAAAGTTCTTTGATTTTGAGTCGAGTCTGGTCCAAATTTTCCACTGTGCGCCGACGCACAATTGAGTTCCGATCCAATTTAGTTCAAAATTGATACTCATAGGTTTTTTGGGTCGCTGATTATAAATCTGAAGTCAAAATTACAAAAAACAAAATAGCGGCCGGTTATGTGAAAAAATTATTTATTTCCACAAATATTAAATTATTATCAGGTGACTTCAGATAGCAAAAAATGTAAGATTTTAGTGTTAAATATTGCATGTTATGTTATGTATTGCGAGTTAATTCTTTAGTACTAAAATGTAATAGAAGTTTCTCAGTTCTGTTTCGTTCCGATATTTCACTCACCTCTAGTAAATTAAAAAGATATGTAAAAAAAAAAATTAAAATCTTACACTGTTCACTATCTGAAGCATTTTATTGTAATATATAACAAATGTGTACCTTGCATTTGCGAAAATTAATTTTATCTACGATTTAGGGCAAATTCGCCATTTCGGAACGTTACCGGTCGCTAAGGAAATGGCGATAATTCATAAGGTCGCAATAGGTCGCTGGAAAATAAAACGTACACTTGTTTAATAGCCTTAACAGCTTCTTTTCCAAAAAAAAATGATTGCTTGATCGCGATTGATAAGCAACTTTCTCGTTAATGAAATGTACCAGATGTGTAGATTTCTCCTTTCATCTACCAGAGTTTTAAAAAATTAAATAAAGCAATAAAATCAGAATATTATATTAAATTAGGACATGCCCAACAATAGCAAGAATGATAAACCAGCGTTACAGCGCTATAATAAGTCGCAGAGGTAATTTCAATTATGGTTGAAAATGCCGGTCTTCTAGAACTACTAACTTCGAACTTACGTATCTCCGACAGAAGTACGTATTAAATATTGGTTGTAACAAATGATTTGGCGATTTCCGACCACTGTGCGACGCACAGTGTGACGAATGGCCTTTTTAGCTGGACAAAATTCTAAAAAAAAAAAATCGCCTATTTTTCTATATTTATCAATTGATATGTTTACAGTTGTATAAAATATGAATAATTATTAACTTTTTACAACATTTAGTTGGTTTTTGTTAATTAAACAATATATTTTAAGTGATTTATAATTAAATATAATATACAACGAAGTTAGTAATGGATCTATGTAACACACAGAATGATAACAAGTAGTAGATATTATCAAAGAAGACGTCATTTTTAATTATGGACAAAAAGAATGTTAATATAATTTACTAATTTACTTTTTGGAGATTCAGACATACGGGAAAGAATTATTCTTTGGTTTAGTATACGGTTTCAATCTATAAATAATCTGCTGCATATTATTGTTTATTATTTTAATATAATAGAAAATTAAAAATATAATAACATAAAAATATAAATAAAACAACAGAAATAACAGAGATCAAAATGAAAGTATTAAATAGGAGCGTTCGGTTGCTAGAAACTAATAACTTATAAACTAATAACTTATAAACAAATGTAAATTAATCTAAAAATTTGAAAAAAGGTATCACGTTTGATGTGATAACGTAACAAATAAAACACTAACAACAAACACAGTAATAATAACAATATCAATAAAAAACAACAACAACAATAAAAATAACGAAACTGAAAGATATATGAAAAACGCAAGGGAGATGTAGACTGCACGTTGATCGCTCGAAACTGAAGAAACCAATTTTCATAAGAAGAAAGTTCGGAGGAAAACCTGACGATTGTGTATTCATTACATTGTATATTCCTTAAATATACAATGAACGAAATCAATCCATAGGTTTCAACGAGTAGACTAAACAAACCGCTAAGTGATGACGGCATCGGCTGCGTTCGGGCCCGGCCCGGGCTGTGATTGTCACGAGCGTGAACGTAAAACGACGTAACTTCATTGTAAAAATTAGTATGCTATACCAACGTATAGCAATTTTATTTTGGTACTACAATAAACTAGAGAATCTCTACTTTATAATAATGTAAAAATCATCGCGTGGGGCGACGTGGGGCATATACTAATTCATTGACGAAGAGGAGTAACATGGGCGTTTCTGTGGCAAAATAAGTACCGTCTTTGACACTTAATTTACAAAAATAGAGGAATGTTATCGATAATTTGGAATTACTAAAATGAAAATACATGTTTTGAGATGCTATATCCATCATACATAGGAAATTTAAATACTCCTTCGTACATTTTAACATATTTCTAGCGCGTATGACAATGTGCCCATTCATTTATAGGTTAGGCGTCCGCCTTTTAGGTGAAGTTTACACGCTCTGTAAACATACAACAAAAGAATTTTAAGTTTTAATATTCAAGGGTTTTAATACATGGTTATTTTAGATAATATTGGCACAGTTAGTTTTTGTTTATTTGAAAGTTAATTTTGTCTAGCTAAAAAGGCCATTCGTCACACTGTGCGACGCGACGAACAGTGGGCCAAACCGACAAAATCTGTGTCAAAATCAAAGAACTTTCGATAGAAATGAGGTATAGCGATGAAATTGTTTTTAAATTAAAGCTGAAATTTTGCAGAATATGTGAAAAATAGGGAGATTATGGTACGAACGTCTTTTAACCTTGAGAAAATTCGTTAAACATGTAGAATTTCAAGAAATCGATTTTGCAATATCCTGAGGTCGTAGACAAATTTTGAGACCAGATTTGAAATCAGCGTGAAAAAATCTACGGGAAATGAAGTACAGCATGTTCAAAAAAAAATTTCTCCGCGCGTGGTCTTGGAAAAACCACAATTTTCTCGGAATTGTGCAAGTTTAACGAATTTTCTCAACGTTAAAAAAACGTTTTTCCCATAATCTCCCGATTTTTCCCATATTCTGCAATGTTTCAGCTTTAATTTAAGAAAAATTTCATCGCTCTAACTCATTTCTATCGAAAGTTCTTTGATTTTGTGGCGCACAGTGGGCTAAACCGACGAAATTAGGATCCTATCAGGAATAAGATAGAGTGATGATTTTTAAAAAGTTCAAGTTGAAATATTGCAGAATGTGGGAGAAATAGAGAGATTATGCTACGAACATTTTTTAACTTTGGAAATCGCTGTGTTAAACGTGCAGACTTTCAAGAAAAGTGTGGTTTGTCCAATACCATGTCTACCACCTTAGGATTCTACAAAAAATCGATTTTGTGAAAAAAAAACGAATGAAATCATTTTTCCGTTGAAATGATCGCCGTCTGGATAGAAGGTATGTATATTGCAGTCAGTGGTCGTCAACGGCAGTGACTTTTCAGCCCGATCTCTTCTCGCTACGCTTCCTTTCGCGTGCATTTCGAGCGTAGGGGTCGGTTTTTTAGATGAATTGACGGGATTACGCGTACACATTCGACTTCGAAACACGAGAAAAATGTTCGCACAACAAATGCATCGCAGCCAGTGTTCGAAATATTGAATACACGGTCCGTTGCTCGTGAAATTAATAAATCTCGCGAGCTTTTGGAATTTTTGGTCGGTTGACAATCGACGGGTGCAGGTCAACAGGATTTTCTGTAGGTCCCGGATGGAAATTTTCGAACATTATGCTGGGAGTCTAACCGCGGGGTAGCTAGGGACTACTACCGGTGATTTGATATACAATTTTGCGTAGGTTGTGCATAAATGCGGCGCGTTAGCAGGGCGGCTGAGACAAATGGCGGCTGCCACGCCACGGTTATATTTGCTCGACCGCGTACACGGCTAAACTGAAACCCATTGTTTTACGAGCCGCCTAATTATACATTGTGTAAACCGGCGTCACTTAACCGCCGTCGGTGTGTCGGTGACATAATCGAACAAGAAACGAGCGTGTCCGCATGATATTTTGTCCGACGCGACGCGGCGCGCGATTGTAATTCCGCGGCACGGTGGCCGCGCGCGAACGACAACTCTAATTAATAAACGCGTCACGAAGAAATTTGTGGACTTCGAAAATCGCGGTCGCGCGGCCAAATAGGGCTGGTCCGGCCACCGGATAAAGGTCAGTTTATAGTCGCCAGAACAAGCGAAGTGGGGGTATTCCATGAGAATGCCTGCTCGCGTGCTAGTTCTGGCCATGCCTGGTCTAATCTAGGTGCACGGTAGTGCACCAGCCAAGTTCTTGTACTACCACCTTTTACACGAAACAATTTAGCCGTTTTTTAGAGGCTTATAACTCGGCACTGGAGGCAGATGGAGAGATGTAATTTCGTACAGTTGTTAAATGGTATCATGTCTCAATATTGACAAAACATTAATCTTCCAACATTAGTAGCTTCCGAGATATAGGACCTCAAAAATCGTTAAATTTGTCACTGACTGACTGACTGACTGACTGACAGATCATCAAAACCTTTTGGGTACTTCCCATTGACCTACAAGCTTGAAATTTCGCACACAGGTCTATCATAACAAATCATCGAAGGAATAATTGTCAAAGTTTGAAATTTGACACCTTAAAGGGGTGGTATTGAAAAAAAACATTACGAAATAGGTACGTAGGATAGAACATATAGAAAATGGCTGTATCTCGGGAAGGTGCGTCCTACCGCAAAAATAACGAAATTTTCAAAAGGCTTAACGTAAAGCATATAGGGTATTCCCAACCACATGACGTATGTAGCCTTTTGTTTTTCTTTTTTTAAATTAGAAAATGAAAATTAAAAAATGGCTGTATCTCGGGAACGGTGCGTCCTATCGCAAAAATAACGAAATTTTCGAAAGACCGTACAGGATGCATATCGGGTATGCCCAACCACGTGACGTATGTGGTCTTTCGATTTTTCGAAAAAAAGAAAAAAAAGAAAAATTAAAAAATGGCTGTATCTCGGAAACGGTGCGTCCTACCGCAAAAATAACGAAATTTTCAAAAGGCTTAACCCGAAGCATATACGGTGTTCCCAACCACATGACGTATGTGGTCTTTTGATTTTTCGAAAAAAAAGAAAAGAATTGGAAATTAAAAATGGTATCTCGGGAACGGTGCGTCCTATCGCAAAAATAACGAAATTTTCGAAAGACCTTACGCGAGGCATATAGGGTATGCCCAACCACATGATGTTTGTGGTCTTTTGATTTTTCGAAAAAAAAATAATAAAAAATAAAGAGTGGCTGTATCTCGGAAACGGTGCGTCCTACCGCAAAAATAACGGAATTTTCAAAAGGCTTAACCTAAAGCATGTCAGGGATAAGAGTAATAATAACCGTAAACTTGATAATTGATGAAATTTCAACAAAAAGTGATGAAATCCCAACAAAAACATTCTGTAAACAGGAGCCAAGTTCTTATAGCCGTAAAAAGTTGTGAGATCAAACAAAATACGGCCAAGTTCGTTAGCTTAGAAATACCTCTTGCAATACTGAAAAAAGCGGTCGTAAAAATTAGTTTAAAAGAACGCTATTTAATTTTTAATGAATTACATGGTGGGCTAAATTATACAAACTTGGCCGTTACTCTTTAAACCAATGACCATAAAAGGTGTTAGGTGGCGGCCAAGTTTGAATAATTCAGCCCTCCATGTGACTCTTTAAAAATTAAATAGCGTTCTTTTTAACTAATTTTTACAAACGCTTTTTTCAGTATTGCAAGAGGTATTTCTAAGCTAACGAACTTGGCCGTTACTTTTTAAACCAATGACCATAAAAGGTATTAGGTGGCGGTCAAGTTTGAATAATTTAGCCCTCCATGTGACTCTTGAAAAATTAAATACCGTTCTTTTTAACTAATTTTTACAAACTCTTTTTTCAGTATTGCAAGAGGTATTTCTAAGCTAACGAACTTGGCCGTTACTTTTTAAACCAATGACCATAAACGGTGTTAGGTGGCGGCCAAGTTTGAATAATTTAGCCCACCATGTAACTCATTAAAAATTAAATAGCGTTCTTTTTAACTAATTTTTCCAAACGCTTTTTTCAGTATTGCAAGAGGTATTTCTAAGCTAACGAACTTGGCCGTTACTTTTTAAACCAATTACCATAAAAGGTGTTAGGTGGCGGCCAAGTTTGAATAATTTAGCCCTCCATGTGACTCTTTAAAAATTAAATAGCGTTCTTTTTAACTAGTTTTTACAAACGCTTTTTTCAGTATTGCAAGAGGTATTTCTAAGCTAACGAACTTGGCCGTATTTTGTTTCATCTTACAACTTTTTACGGCCATAAGAACTTGGCTCCTGTTTACAGAATGTTTTTGTTGGGATTGTAAGTATGCTTGAGCCCAAATAAGAAGGTACTTACTAGCCGACGAAATTAAGACTCTACTGCGCATATGACTCTAATAGTCCAGTCGTCAGGTACTTTTACCTTGAAAGTATGTATTCCGAACTTAATGAAATTTTGGCACGTCATTTGGGGGTACTCTGAGGAGTCGAATCTGAGTTTTCGAACTCGAGGACCCTGTGCTAACTTGGGGAGAGGGAAAAAACCACGATTTTTGTTACCTGTTTTTAGTATTTCGCCTATAATTCAGAAACTATGGGTCCTACGAACTATTTCTTTTCATTTTTGGAAAGAGCATTAAATTTCCTTCAAATTTCACTGTTCCAACGTATTTTTTGATCGAATAGGTACCGAGAGACAGGCGTTCGAAATTAGGAAATGTTTCTCAAAGTGACATTTTGAGCCACACATTGTGACATTTAGCAGGAAATTTCAAGTTTTTGGCTCATAATTTTAGTTTTTCAGCACATCTACATACAATCTACATACTATGTATACCCCTTACATTGTAAGACTCAAAATGTCATTTTAAGAAACATTTCCCAATTTTGACCACCTGTCTCACGGTACCTATTGGGTCAAAAAATATGTTTGAACAGTGAAATTTGAAGGAAATTGAATGCTTTTTCCAAAAATGAAAAGAAAAAGTTCGTAGGAAAGTGGGACCTTTCGTCCAAATCGGAGAACGCATACCCACTAAAACCCCACCGTCCAGGGGACTTAGAAACCCTTTCACCTCCTAACGTCCGGCGCACAGTGGGACCTTTCGTCCAAATCGGAGACAAAATCAAAGAACTTTCGATAGAAATGAGTTAGTGCGATGAAATTTTTTTAAAATTAAAGCTGAAACTTTGCAGAATATAGGAAAAATAGGGAGATTATTGTACGAAGGTTTTTTAACGTTGAGAAAATTCGTTAAACAAATAGAATTTCAAGAAATCGATTTTGCAATATCCTGAGGTCGTAGACAAATTTTGAGACCAGATTTGAAATCAGCGTGAAAAAATCTACGGGAAATGAAGTGCAGCATGTTCAAAAAAAAAATTTTCCGCGCGTGGTATTGGAAAAACCACAATTTTCTTGAAATTGTGCCAGTTTAACGAATTTTCTCAACGTTAAAAAACGTTCTTACCATAATCTCCCTATTATTCCCATATTCTGCAAAGTTTCAGCTTTAATTTAAAAGAAATTTCATCGCTCTATCTCATTTCTATTGAAAGTTCTTTGATTTTGTCTCCGATTTGGACGAAAGGTCCCACTGTGCGCCGGACGTTAGGAGGTGAAAGGGTTCCTAAGTCCCCTGGACGGTGGGGTTTTTGTGGGTATGCCTTCTCCCTAGTTTTATTTCGAGCAAGGTGGGCCCCATACTACACTCCCGACCGTTATCGGCAGGGGGGTGTGCGTGAATGCATTTCCTCCCCCTCCGCCCTTAAACAAAAATTAAAGGTCCGGGATTACAATGTCAGCAGTTTTTAGCTACGTCAGTATTTCAGGGCGCGCAGTCTGACAATGAATCTTCGGGAACATTTTCAGTCGAACTTACGAGCTGCGAACCTCCGGACGGTGATAAGGTTCCATGAAATAAACGTATCCCGTAGGATGGTCTGCGGCAGGCAAGCGTGAAACGGTTAAAGAAAACGCGCGTCCCTAATCGATGAAATTAATTTGACGGCGGTTATAAACGGGCTTGAATATCGTTCCGACACGCTTCAGAAAATTACGCATTCCCCCCACGCCGCAGAATGTGCACGGTATACGGTGCACCGTAAATTCTCCCCTTGCTGCGTGCAACCCCCGCTGCCACCTTAGATTAAACGCTCGAATTACTTTGGAATGATATTTACCCGTGAGTAATACGGCCCGATATCGACGCTGTCAATTCGCTGATCTGATTTCCACAGCCTGTCGTCCATACGATCCTACTCGAATCTTTACTCTATCCAGCCAGCTATTTAACCTTCTCTCTGTGTTATGGGGTATAAATGCACCCCAGGCTGATAAAAACGAAAATAAAAAGTTGTCGAATGGAAAATTCCCAAGAATTTTATTGGATTGCTATTTGAGATATGATTTAAAATTTTTAGTATTCTATGATCATCTTTCAAAAATCAATAAATGTTCAGAAATGCTTACGCAGACAAATTTTTTTAAACATAATAAAAGTCCCCACTCCTAGGAGGTAAGCGGGGTGCAGGGGAGGCACGTAGGAGGTCCACTTTTTCGGTTTTCCGCTTATATCTCGGAAACTAGGCGTCCTAGCGATAAGACCATTCTATACAAAATTAAAGCTGACAAACTGTACCACAAGATAGATTGGATTCAGTTTTTCGCTATCTCGCATAGTTACCGAGATATCCGCGCTCAAAGTTCACTAATAGTGCTGAAGAATTAGCTAGTCAAACAAGGCAAAACACTCGGAAACTGTGTGAGATAGCGAAAAACTGAATAGAATCAATCTTGTGACATATTTTATCAACTTTAATTTAGTATGGAATGGTCTTACCGCTAGGACGCATAGTTTCCGAGATATGTAGCCGGCTGTAGCCCGCTCACCTCCTAGGAGTAGGGACTTTTAGTATGTTTACCTCCTAACTAGTCCAAACAAAGTCCCAAAGTTAAAAATTGTGTTCCTTCCATTTCCCTCTACACCCCCCTTATGGGGGCCGTCTCCTAGCAGATGACGGTCGCGCGTGAACACTCACACACCGCTAGAGTACACTCACACACCGCTAGACCACGTATACGTACGCGAGAATTGCTAGGATCAGGGAAATGCGTTCTGATTTCTCGATAATGCAAAGACGGGGGTTTTTATTAGTCAAAATCGCTAGATAAAAGATCAATCTAGCGCGCTGTTTGCTTCAAAAGTCGTTCTTTTACGTTTCCGAGCAATGATTTTGCAATATTCGGCTGCATGTTGCCCGTCGCATGTTGCCCGTCAGAAGGCGCTACAGTCACGCCGGCGTACTAGCCTCTCCGACGGGCAACATGCAGCCAAATATTGCAAAATCATTGCTCGGAAACGTAAAAGAACGACTTTTGAAGCAAACAGCGCGCTAGATTGATCTTTTATCTAGCGATTTTGACTAATAAAAACCCCCGTCTTTGCATTATCGAGAAATCAGAACGCATTTCCCTGATCCTAGCAATTCTCGCGTACGTATACGTGGTCTAGCGGTGTGTGAGTGTACTCTAGCGGTGTGTGAGTGTTGACGCGCGACCGTCATCTGCTAGGAGACGGCCCCCTTATGAGCATCCATCGACTGGAGCACATGTTCAAATTCTAGAAAATATTAGGACCTTGAATAAGTTCTCGCTGTTTCTTCAAAGATGGCAGTAGCAGTACCCCGTTCGTGAAATTTCGAATAGTAACACACATACAAGGCAGTAGTGTATCTAACCTTAAATTTCAGTGTATGGTAGTTCACTTTAGTGTAAACAAAGTAATTTTTTCTTAGTTCTGAAAATGTCTACTTTTGTGCCAAATAAAGTGTATTTGCGGGGAATTTTATTGCACTACTTTATTCAAAAGAAATCTGCAGCTGAAGCACATAGAATTCTTGTTGAGACTTATGGTGACAATGCTTTGTCGGATACGACATGCAGAGACTGGTTTCGACGCTTCAAAAATAATGATTTTGAACTTGAGGATAAAGAACGTTCTGGCGCACCGAAAAAATTTGAAGACGAAAAGTTGGAGGAATTACTCGATCAAGACCGATGTCAGACGCTAGCAGAACTTGGAAAAACATTACAAGTAGATGAGTCAACTGTTTCAAAACGTTTAAAAGTTTTAGGAATGATCCAGAAGCAAGGACATTGGGTACCGTATGAATTGAAGCCGAGAGACGTCGAACGGCGTTTTCTCATGTGTGAACTACTGCTTCAACGGCAGAAAAGAAAAGGTTTTTTGCACCGCATCGTGACTGGCGATGAAAAGTGGATACACTACGATAATCCAAAGCGTAGAAATTCGTGGGGTAAGCCCGGCCACGCATCAACATCGTCTGCAAAACCAAACATCCATGGTTCGAAGCTTCTTCTCTATATTTGGTGGGATCAGCAGGGTGTAATTTATAATGAGCTGCTCAAACCGAATGAGACTATCACGGGGGAGCGCCATCGACTTCAATTGATGCGTTTAAATCGAGCCTTAAAAGAAAAACGGCCGCTATACGAGCAGAGACACGACAAAGTGATTTTGCTACATGATAACGCTCGGCCTAATGTTGCAAAACCAGTGAAAACCTACCTGGAAACGCTTCAATGGGAAGTTCTACCCCACCCGCCGTATTCACCTGACATAGCCCCTTCTGATTTTCACCTATTCCGTTCGATGGCACATGGCCTAGCTGACCAGCGCTTTCATTCTTATGAAGAAGCTAAAACATGGATCGATTCTTGGATAGCCTCAAAAGACATGTCGTTTTTCCGACGCGGAATTCATATACTACCAGAAAGATGGGAGAAAGTGGTCGCTAGTGATGGGCAATACTTTGAATGAAATGTTTTTGTTCCTTATAATTTAAATAAAGCTTTTATTTTGTAAAAGAAACAGCGAGAACTTATTCAAGGTCCTAATAAATGACAAAGTATGAAAGTGTATCGTGTCTAAAAATTTATCACAAATCACAAATCGTGTATAATCTATTTTAAAATATTCTTAGAGTCGGTGTGATTTACCGATGTCATCCCCGGAGGGTTAACATTAGAAGTACACAGAGAGTAAGTTAAAGAAAACACAAAATCTTTTACTATCTACTTATAAACTATTGTACCAGTCAATGACGTAATAACGATGACGCGAGTGGTCGTGCCAACAAAATTAATCAATACGCAGTAAGGTAACGTTGCAAGAAAATTTGCAATTTATCGACAAGACCGCAAATGAAAATGTCATCGCTTGAACAGTTACTCGAATTAGTCGAATTAATATTCGGACGCTCTAAACAAGACGATAATATTTTTAATATTGTACTATACGATTTGAACTTTTTTGGGGAAGCTAGAGCAATGAGTTTACTACAAGATATGAAAAGAAATTTTTTTCAAAAATTGCTATTGGTCGGAATTGTAGAGAAAATACTACAGTAAAAGTTGCATTTTACAACATTGTTATGTGCGCCTGTATTGAAAATTTAAAAGACACGTTTTGTAGATCTGTGTGAGTTATGTACAGTGACTCCCACAAATATTCGGACAGTCTTAAAAAGGCGATAATTTTTTTAATATTATACTATACGATTTGAACTTTTTTGGGGAAGCTAGAGAGCAATTAGTTTACTACAAGATATGAAAAGAAATTTTTCCAAAAATTGCAATTGATCGAAATTGTAAAAAATACTAAAAGTCGCATTTTACAACTTTTTTATGCGGGCATATATTGAAAATTTAAAAAATACGTTTTGTAGATCTTTGTGAATTAAACATATTCCGAAAATTACGTCAAAATCGGTCGACGTTCCAATGAGCTACAAACGTTTAAATATGGTAAAAATTGCAGATCTTCACGATTCTCGGCCTATAACTGCAGATTCTTACATCTTTCAATGCCTGTCGCTTTTTTCCGCATCAACCGATTTCGATGAAACTTTCACAATGCATATAATTGACACAGATCTACAAAACGTATTTTTTAAATTTTCAATATAGGCTCACATTAAAAAGTTGTAAAACACAACTTTTAGTACATTGTATACAATTCCGACCAATTTCAATTTTCAAAAATGTTTCTTTTCACATCCTGTAGTAAATTAATTGCTCTAGCTTTCCAAAACAGTTCGAATAGTATATTCCAATTGTAAAAAAGTTATCGGCCTTTTAAGAGTGTCCGAATATTTGTGGGAGTCACTGTATATGCATTGTGAAAGTTTTATCGAAATCTGTTGATGCGTTACTTTGATTTATCGCAGTTAGAGGCCGAAAATCGTGAAAAACTGCAATGTCTACCGTTGTTAAACGTTTGTAGGTCGCTACAACAGGCATTGTTGCGCAACATGCTTGAGGAACGGCTGCCGACCACTCGGAAACTGGAACGCACAGACTGTGAAACTATTCGGGGGATGATTGTTTGTTACCATCGTTGACGACGCAAGAAATTGGATAGGAAGCTCTCGTCCTAAGTGGCGCGGGTACTTTCGGATCTCCGATATCTGTCCCGGAGAATCTTCTCGGGGACTAATCATTAAAAGTTTCCCGGCGACCTCAAACAATGTCCTCCGACCCTGCCCGAGAGATACGGACCGCGGCGGACCCGAGTAACTTCCAAGGTTCTTGCGGCCGGAGGACGCTTAAAAGTCACCGAAAGTTCTGCGTAATTCTTATCGTCCTGGATGATCTTTTTCTCGAGAACAGGAATATCAGTTTATTAAAATGACTGACGGATCGTCGGAGTTCCGTAATCTTCGCGATTCCCGGTGTGTTGTTCCGCGATTCGTCAAATCGCTCGCCGGCGCGGCGCGGGGTGCAAATTGTAAATTTTCCCACGAAACCTCTGTCCAATGCAGCCGCAGGCTCTAAAGCCATTCGCCGACTCGAAGTTTTCCCAGTAACGTCACGAAACTCGACCGAGTTTCCGCCGGAAAAGCCGCTCGACTCGCCGCCAGTCTGCGCGTTTAATCAAGATTACGACTTCCCCGGGCTAGATCGAAATTCACCGTGATTAATTCCCGCCTACCAGCCATTTTACGTCCAACCGTCTATTTACTGCCGTGCCTCTACGATTTTTCGGAAATTTATAGTCCCTCGCAAACCTACTACCATGCTCCATTAACCCCTCATTTAATTATAATATCAAACAATTATAATATCGTAATATATGGTGCAGTGTTTCTTCGGACCCTAATTAATGATTCTTATCAGGAGATTAAGTCTCTTCTCGACCAAATAATCTCTTTTTAAACGCCTAGGCGTAGTTGGCCCATTCAGTTCACCACCGTGCGGTGTTACAAAAACTGAAAAACTTGTACGCGTGAGAGTTGAGAACGAATACATTCATCACAATGAAAAATTGATTACCCTAAAACTCCATTGCATCACGTTTCACACGAGAATTGTATAAAGTAAACATTTATCGCGGAAAGCACGAATTGCATTTTCATGCGACTACTTAATCTATGTACAGTGGGTGTACAAAAGTATTCGTACACTTTTTAAAAACTAATAACTCTTTTACAATTGTACCAAACGACCTGATTTTTTATAATCAATTAGAAGCATTAGTTTACGAACTGATATGCAAAAAAGATTTTCCAAAAATTACAATTTACAAGATTGCATAAGAAAATAAAAAAGGCATTTTTTGAAACTTTTTTATTTGGGCCCTTAATGAAAAATTAAAATATATGTTTTCTAGATCTATGTTCTTTACACGCATATTGAACATTTCATCGAAATCGATTGACACAGGTAAAAACAACAGGCATCGAAAGATGTACGATTCTGTGGATTTCAAGCAGAAACTGATCAAAAGTTGGGTGAAACTACGATTTTCACCATTTTTAACCGCTTGTAGCTCATGTGTATGTTAATCGATTTGAATGAAACTTCCAGCATGTGTATAACTAACATAGATCAACAAAACATATCTTTTAAATTTTCATTAAGGACCCGAATAAAAAAGTTTTAAAAACTGCCTTTTTTATTTTTGCATTTGACCTTGTAAATTATAATTTTTGAAGAATCTTTTCTGCATATCATTTTGTAAACCAAAGCTTCTAATTGATTATGAAAAATCAGGTCGTTTGGTAGAATTACAAAGAAGTTATTAGTTTTTAAAAAGTGTACGAACACTTTCTACACCAATAACTGTATATGTATTTACTACATTTTTCGTCACGTGTTCTACATAAAGAGACGGAACAACGCCAACAGTGATTGACTAATACATTGCAATTGGTAGGAATTATACAAAATTTTAAAAAATGATGTTTTGTCAACTTTTTTATCTGGGCCTGTAACGATAATTTAAAAAATGCGTTTAATAGATTTCGGTAACTTATATGCATACTGAAAATTTCATCGAAATCGGTCAACATTGCAATGAGCTACAAACGTTTAAAGATGATCACGTAAGGGCGAAATGCCCTGGCAAGGCTGAAAATCTGCGACTTTCTCCCTTAAGCTCTCATCTTTAAACGTATGTAGCTCATTGCAATGTTGACCGATTTCGATGAAATTTTCAGTATAGGGGAGAGTCGTGCAGTACCGACCGGCGTACTGTACCGACTAAAATTAGTTTATGACTTTCCAGGTCAAATGGCTACACTTCCTTTAAGAAAACAAATGAATATAACTATTGTGGGTAATATGTTTCGTTGCTACATTGTTCATTCGATTTTTGTTCGCAGTTCTGACACATTTAGCGTGAGCGTTGATATTTCGAGTGTTAAGAGTTATTTTCTAGATCTGATAATTTGTTTCTCAGGTAAGTAAACGACTTTGTTGAATTATGTATATTATATCTAGTCTATTAAGTATAATTAACGGGCCCTGTTTTGGAATTTTCTTTGTATATTATGTATACCATAACCTAAAATGTTTCCCCATGTTTGTCGTCCAGTACCGACCATCCAACTGTCGTGCAGTACCAACCAATCAACCGTCGACCAGTATAAGCCAAACTTTTCTTATCTGTAAGTTCAATCTGTTAGCATTTGAAATGAAGTTAGAAGATGTTTATTCAATCTTTATTCTACCTTTTACCACAGAAAAATGTCCGAAATTCCAAAGCAGAGAAAACCATCATCAGCGCTCACTTTAAATATTAACGATAATTTTTCATTAACTTCTTTACCTGGTGTAACTTCAAATTTCATGGAAATAGTGAAATCAATCTCTCCTAGAAACGACACATTAGAATCGCAAACAAAAAAGAGAAGACAACGGACGCAACAATCCGAAATCCTAACTTCGACCGTTTTTATAAACGAAGTTCAGAAAAAAAGGAACCTGGCTGAAGAAAAAAAGATAAATGCGGAGAAAAGAAAAGCTGCAGGAAACGAAAAAGCCAAAGGAGCAGAAAGAAGGAAAGCTGAAACTCAATTAAGGAAAGGAAATAAGGAAAGATGTAAAAACTAAAGAAAAAAATGACATAATATATAAAAATATATAATTATATTATTATTTGTATAAATAAAATTTGAATAAAAATGCGTATACTAACATCTAAATGTCTTTTTTTAACATTATTAATGATTTAGACTGAAAAATCTACTAAATACGTAATGGTCGGTACTGGACGACAATTCTTTGTTTCCTTCAAATTCTAATATCTTTATTCTTACAAATAATGAATACTAATTATTAAATTCCACAAAATTAATTTCTGGCCTTTTATTAAGTTCCCTTTGTGTTACAAATTCCTTTTTTTAATTTTAATTTTTACCGATTCTAGTCTACCTAATAACAAGAAAACTTAGAGCGGTCGGTACTGCACGACTCTCCCCTACATATAAGTTACCGAAATCTATAAAACGCATTTTTTAAATTATCGTTACAGGCCCAGATAAAAAAGTTGACAAAACATCATTTTTTAAAATTTTGTATAATTCCTACCAATTGCAATCGTAATAAATTTTTGTTTACTTATTCTCTAGCGAACTAGCCGGTCTAACATCTTAAAACAATTCAAGTCCTTTGGACCAATTTCTAAAAAGTTATGCGATTTTTAAGGGTGTCCACTTGTTATTGCCGCTGACTGTATGTAAACAGAACAGTTCAAAGGCCCAGTGCCGCATTCGCTTCCAGATCTCGCATTTTCAGATTTAAAGACCCGAAGACAAGATGTTGTTAGTTTCATTCATAATTTCTTCATTTTTAGTTCCACTTCTACGAAACTTTCATCAATAGATTTGTGAGATTTCCCTGTTTAAAAAAGACCAAACTCGACAGAGTTTCAATCGTATTTACCGATATCACAACGAGTTATCATCAGGCTTTAAATCAGTAAATATATGGTCCGAATTATGGCGTATTTAGACTCATTTTAATTAGAAAAATCTCCGAAATACGTTGGTAAAACTTTTGTAAAAAAACGAATGGGAAATAAGAACATTCCAATTTGCATTGACATTGTAATCGATACGCAGCCCTTTGAACTGTGCCGGCTGCCTCGACGTTTAGTCTCTCTTTGTTGTTTACGCGCTGTCCTTCTCTATGTTCGGCACACGTCAAAGAACGTAGTACCATTTCGTTTCCTGAGACTCGGTGCTACATAGCCCCGAGGTACTCACATCAATCGCGGGTACACTGTAATTTGTTCAAGTTATTGTACATTTGGAAAATAAATACTGTTCATTGAAAATACAACATTACCTTCTTTGATCGCCCCTGTGTTTCGAACACGCATTATCTTTAGACAATGAAGAAGTTATCGTAGTCATTCAATCTGTTTATTACCCTGCGTCACGTTCTTCACGAAATTCGCATTTCAGATAAACATTAATTGCGCAAAATCTATAAACACATTTTACAACAAGATGATGTCGCTGTCCACGCGTCGAAAGCGGCCACAAGAAATACTTTTCTTAAAAAATTATTCGCGTTTTGGAGTGGCCAGCAAGATCTCCAACCTCAACATTATTGAAAATTGTTGGGGACATCTTGCCAGAGCTGTGTACTAAAATGGCAGACAATTACAAAATATTAACGATTTAAAACATAATACATAGTGCATTTTGGACGAATGGGAGGATATTAGCCAAAACAGTATTAAAAAATTGTATAGATATTTACCAAACCGAATGATTAAAGTCGTTAGTTGTAAAGGAGGTCCTACAAAATATTGAGCATTGATTTTTGTGGATTAATTCTGTTATATTTCAAGTTTTTCGTTAAGTGTGCTATCATTTTGTACCTTTATATACAGGGTGTCCCAAAATTCGTGAAAATCCCGAGAGGGGGTGGTTCCTGAGACCATTTCAAGAGATATTTTCCTTTGCAAAAATGTTATCCGCGGCTTTGTTTAGGAGTTATTAACGAAAAACACGGACCAATCAGAGCGCGACCTAGAAGCGAGTTGCCACAGTCGGCCAGGCGCGCCAACTGTCTATTGGCCGACTGTGGCAACTCGCTTCTAGGTCGCGCTCTGATTGGTCCGTGTTTTTCGTTAATAACTCCTAAACAAAGCCGCGGATAACATTTTTGCAAAGGAAAATATCTCTTGAAATGGTCTCAGGAACCACCCCCTTTCGGGATTTTCACGAATTTTGGGACACCCTGTATTTCGTTAATAATTCTACTTCGTTCAATAAAAATAGATAAGTTAACGAAGCTTCCTTTCATTTCATTCATATATGTATGTTAAGAAAGACACAACAAAAATATGTGTTTAAACAAAATTAAATTTCTAATGTTTGATAATCAGAAATTACATTAATTTCAAAGTGTGCTATCTTTTCGTCCCGGAGTGTAACCGTAATAATAGGACTTCTGAGGGCAATCGCGGCCTAGATTGATCTTTTATCTAGTGATATTGACTACTGAAAAATCTTATCTTTGCAGGATTCGACTTTGCAACCATATGTATTGCTGAGAGCTGACAAGAAAATCCCTGGCAGGAATGTGGTGACGTAGGCAAGAATGCGCGCCCGATTGGTTGGCTTGGAGGGGGGGCACCTAGGCTCACACGCAGTTTCGACTAGAGCGTTCTATTGGCCGACGCAGTCACCCCCACTACTCGAGTCGCGTGACGAAGGAGGGAATCAGACGTATCCTAGGGTACTCAGTGAGGTTACTCAACGGCGTAGGCACAAAATTCAGAATACTGCTGAAAAATTGTCATGACGTAAATTTTCTTATTTTCCTATTCTTATTATAAAATGTTCAAATCAGTATTGACATTAACATTCTACAGCACAAATTAATAATCGTATATTATAATCCTATCTTTAATTAACACCATAAATTAAAATCTTTCTATTATATTATATTTATATATTTTTCTATTATATAAAATAGTTTTTCTCTCTCTCTCTCCCGCTCTCTCTCTCGCTCTCTCGCTCTATGTCTCTAATGTAAAAAGCTAAAAAGAAAGTATAAAAAAGTTACTACGACGGGACTCGAACCCGAGCCCACGGCATAGTAGTTCAGCTCGCTGCCGCTACGCCACACCATTACTTAGTAAAAGAGTGAACTATGTAAACTGACATGTTGCGTCCACAAAACTTTAATTTGCAAACATCTCGAAAATTAGTGAATAGTTGCCCCTATAATGGGGTATATTCGTAATCAGGGGAACGAGATCTGTAACTCTGTAAAGTCTCAACTAAATCTGTGACGCGAAGGCTTTGCATTCTCCTTGTGTAAATTGTCACTTTTCATGACTGCAATAGGATCCTCGTATTCACGGCATTGAATATTGGCTGTAAGTCGTGAAACATCGTAGCCCTCCGTAAATACGGGAATCCTGCTACTATGCGTCGTGTGACGTAGCAGCTGAAAGGGCGTGGTCACGCGGCGAGTACGGGACCGTCAGAGGTGGGGGTAGGCGGCGAGTAGGACCGTCAGTGGTGGGGGTAGGCGGCGCTAGCTGGAGACCCCTCTTGCCTCTGTGCCCCCCCCCCGGGGATCTTCTTGTCAGCTCTCAGCAATACTAACTCTTGTGGTCGCTAATGACATAGATGTTGATGCGACCTGAATAAATAAATAAAGTGAAAAAAAGACTAGGTCAAGGCCACAATGTCAGGGATATGAACGGTGGGAAAAGTGATTAGCGGACGACGGAATGAAAGAATTGGATACAAGGATCTCGAATACGAGGGAGAGGTCAGGAAGTTTGGGTACGCGAAGGAGCGGGATTACGCGAACGGATGAAGTAGCTAAATCTTTTACATTAAATTTCTTATTAGGCGAATGCTCGGCGAGTTTCCAGGACAGTGTTCTCGAGGGTGAAGCGGTGAAGGAGAACGGCGAAGAAAGAAGGTTCCTAGGTAATTCTGGCAGGCGGTACGCGACAAGATTTGCATTGAAACTCAGCCCGCGAACAGGCGGGCAAGTTTTCCACGGACCAAGGTGCCGGCAACACGGTAGACGATCCCATTACTCTGCACCGAGGCGTCATTATATTTTGTATTTAACCAAACTTAGATGGCTGTAAGTTCGTCGGAGTTACCATAACGATCCAGTGAAGAAGTTTCGCACAGCGGAAGTTCGAACGGCCGCCGCGCCGCGCCGTCTCGCTTCGATAACGAACGATTTCGGCGACGTTGCGTAAAACGATCTTCCTTTGACGCTGTGCATCTCGTGTCTTCGGCTGAGAGAGTGATAGGGTAAGATCTCGATACCGGTGTATCTCTACAATCTCTAGGTTACGACTTATCTCCTACTCTACCTTATTCCTTTCACAACTTTATTTCTCCTCAACTCTTCCATTTCAACTTCGGCTTCAATTTCCATTTCAACTCTTCGATTTCAACTTCAACTCGTCAATTTCAACTTCAATTTTTCAAATTTCGATTTCAACATCAATTTCAAGTTCAATTTCTACTCTTGTATTTCAACTTCAACTCTTCAATTTCAACTTCGCATTCAATTTCCATTTCAACTTCAATTCCAACTTCAATTTGCATTTCAACTTCATCGATTTCAACGTCAATTTTTCAAATTTCGATTTCAACATCAATTTCAAGTTCAATCTCTACTCTTCTATTTCACCTTCAACTCTTCAATTTCAACTTCGACTTCAATTTCCACTTCAACTTGAACTCTTCAATCTCAACTTCAATTCTTCAAATTTCAACTCCAATTTCAACTTCAATTTTTCAATTTCAACTTCGCATTCAATTTCCATTTCAACTTCAATTCCAACTTCAATTTTTCAAATTTCGATTTCAACATCAATTTCAAGTTCAATTTCTACTCTTGTATTGGAATACTCCAACTCGTCAATTTCAACTTCAATTTTTCAATTCCAACTTCAATATTTCAAATTTCGATTTCAACATCAATTTCAAGTTCAATTTCTACTCTTGTATTTCAACTTCAACTCTTCAATTTCAACTTCGACTTCAATTTCCATTTCAACTTCAATTCCAACTTCAATTTGCATGTCAACTTCATCGATTTCAACGTCAATTTTTCAACTACTCTTCTATTTCACCTTCAACTCTTCAATTTCAACTTCGACTTCAATTTCCATTTCAACTTGAACTCTTCAATCTCAACTTCAATTCTTCAAATTTCAACTCCAATTTCAACTACAATTTTTCAATTTCAACACTTCGATCTCAGCTTCAATTTTTCAAACTTAAACCTAGCTTTATCAGAAGAACACATGTGGAATTGACATAAAAGTGTACTAAAAATAACAATTGCAATTAAATCAATATAAAAATAATAAAAATTGAAGTTGAAATCGAAAAGTTGAAATAGAAATTGAAGTTGAAGATGAAATTGAAAGATTGAAGTTGAAATAGAAGAAGTTGAAATGGAAGTTGAAATTAGAATTGAAGTTGTAATGTAAATTGAAGTTGAAATTTGAAAAATTCAAGAGTTGAAATTAAAGTTGAAATCGAAGAATTGAAATTGAAGTTGAAATGGAAATTGAAATTGAAGTTGAAATGGAAATTGAAATTGGAAAAATTGAAGAGTTGAACTTGAGGTCGAAATTAAATAATTGAAGTTGAAACAGAAGAGCTAAACTGGAAATTTAATACGAAGTTGAAATTGAAAAATTGAAGTTGAAGTCGAAGATGAAAGTGAAAGATTGAAGTTGCAATGGAAATTGAAGTTGATATTTGAAAAATTGAAGTTGAAATCGAAGAGTTGAAATTGAAAAATTGAAGTTGAAGTAGGAGAGTTGAAATGAAAATTGAAGACGAAGTTGAAATTGAAAAATTGAAGTTGAAATCGAAGAGTAGATTGGTTGATTGACGAATGGTAGGGGCCCCTGAGCTGCCTGATACGGAAATGAAAATGTGTATAGAGTTGCATTGATAAAAAAAACTATGAAGCCTGGTGACAATGAATTTTGCAAAAAGGTTTATGAAAATAGAATGCTCGGTGCATTTAGGAATATATTGATTATTTTCAAATCAGAAGATATTATCTATGAGAATTATTGGTACAGTGAAAATCAATTTAGTAGAAAGTTTTTCATATAAACGCATGGAGTTGTACATTTTTCTGTTTTCTGAATGTTGCACGATGTTTTAGGATATCAAAATCCGAGCATGCACGCGAACTGCTGTGCGAGAGAAAGGAAGACATTGTCGCAGGGCTCGTTTGAAACAGGCGAACCTAACTCAAAAGCTCGGCCTAGCTCTGGAATAAAGAAATGGCTACGTGCCCCGTTGTCGATTCCCCTGCCGGCGGATTTCAGAATCCAATCTAAATGTGACTGGCAGTCACCGACAGATCCTCTCTCTCCAATTTTTTTGCGCCAGAGAAATGCGCATCGAGCGACCGACTGAAAAAAAGGGAAAAGTGGAGCGAGAAAATAAAATCATGCGCGGGAGCGCGACTACGGCATACAGAGGAAAGTTTCACGAGAGACTGCCGCCTAGATTTCGATTTTTATCGGTACAGTCTATCGCAGGCATGGAATTTAACAGCTCGATCCGAGGCTTTTTAGAAAATTTCAAAAATTATGTTTTCCATTGAGGTAACTGTACCGATTACTGCGGTATCATGCTTCGATCGTATTTTATTTTAATACTATTCCTAATTTATTATGGAATAACAATATGTGTCTCAATAAATGTATTATGAAAATATTTTCTGTAAAACTATTGTGTAGTTAAACGTGTAGAGTTGTCTATGGGTGTGAAATACATTCGATATTGACCCACAAGCCAGGTGGGGCATCTCTTATAAAGAAATATTATTTCTCCTGGCTTAAGCACTATCAGGCGATCGAAGGTTTCAGTTCTTCGAATGTCCGCTATTATTAACTTCCCGATTTTATAGGGAAGTTATTGTAATGACCCCGAAAATCGAAAATCGATTTTTTAGCAGATCTTCACGTTTCATGGTCATTGGAGTCATTTTAGACTATTTTTATCAAAATGTTCGTATGTGTGTGTGTGTGTGTGTTTCTATGGTATCAAATTTTTCGTTAACGTTTTCTGAAAAAGTAACAACGCGATCAGAATGATGAATGATGCAATCGATGTGCCCCGTCGTAACTTAGAGCTGATTAGATTTTGGTCCATTTTGGTCCAGTAGTTTTTTTAGTTTTTTTATTTTTTTTCGAAAGAAGTTCATTCAACAATGCAATTTATACGAGAGAACGGAAAGTTTCCAGAATATCGATGAAAGTACAAAAAAAATTTATATTACAATCTTTAAAAAAACAATCAGTTCAAAACGAATTATTAACTGAGATTAAATTGAAAATTAATATAACCTATATGATAATTATTAATAACATTGATGTTGAAAACGTATTGGTTAATGGAGCACACACATGCGGAATATTAAAATTTATTATACTTTTCAAGAAAATACTAAAATTCCGTCTGTATTGAGGTTAGATTTTCAATTGGCCAGAGTAGGAGTGAAAGTAAGAACTCGTTATCGTGATTATATGAAAAATGCAAATATTCATCAAAATTTAACACCAATAATAAAAATATCGAATCAAGTAAATATGTCGAGTGAGGAAAAATATCAAATCACACGTAGTCAATTTCCAGTGGTTCCTGCTGAAGCGATTACGATTCATAAAAGTCAGGGACAAACATACGAGGAAGTATGTTTGAATTTTAAAACATCAGAAAAATGAACTTTACAAATGTTGTATGTAGAACTGAGCAGAGTTTCAAAATTGAGCAGTTTATATATTTTGTGACAATTTAAATTAACAGTATCGAAGAAAACCAAGATCAATACTGCAAACCCGGATAATGATGAGTTGTATCGTTTGCGAAAAACTAATTAAGACAATTTATTTTTCAACATTAGTATGCTATAACAAGGAACCAAGCGAGCAACGAGCCTACGATGTTGGTTTGATGCGACGCCATCTAGCAAACATTTTGATAAGTAGAATGTCACGTCTGCCGACGTGTTGCCGTAGGTTATAAGCATAGCCAATAAGAGTAGGATATTGTAACCGTAATTATTAAGAACATTGATTAGTTATAAGTAGTCATACTTCGCTCCGTTCATCAGATCCGATTCTCACCTCATACCATATACCCATTCTTATCTTAACCCTTGTATAATAATCATATCTTAATGTATTCCCCGTAGCAGTATCACGTAGCATTCACCGTAATCATTAATCGCGCGCTTCTCATAACATCCATAGCGTTATGTCTAACGAGACATCCGGTAGAAAATAAGACACCTATGTATTCGACCTCACGATCCTAAAAAGGGTTCAGTTAGTTCAGTTCAATTCGGACAGCCAGTCTGACACGTTCGTTCAAGACTCCAGCGAGGTTCGCCGCCTCCTGGATGTCCCGGTCCAGACTCCGACGAGTCCTCGCTCTCATCCGCCTTTGAGGGGTCCTGCTATAACACGCGCTTCTAGTTCATTATAATTTCATTTCATACGTTACAAATATATTCCCAGTTATTAATTTAATAAGTGAGTCTCGCTTAGTTCTTCTCCCTACATCCTCGCGCTTGCAATACTCTCCTATTCAATTCGCGTTCATCGCTATCAATTACGAAAGCTCGTGCGCGTCAACGAACGCGAGACAGAGGACAACAGCGGGGTATCTCCCGCCAACCGAGGATCACCGACGACGTGATCTTCCCAGGACGAGTGAGGATCATCGTCCTCCCTACGACGATCCAGCCTGATTCGACTGCAGCCGTCAACGAGCAACGAAAGCAGTTCGCATAAACGAAGCCTGCCTGTATTCTCTCATCGATCGTCATACTCAACTGTCCGATAAGTCGCTAAATATTTCCCTGCGAAGATTCGCGCCGTCTCAGTTATCTCTGCTCTCGTCCGCCGCTTTGGGCGAATCTACTGTAAGCGTTAAGTAGAATACGCATGTTCGCGAAAGTCGTGGTTCCCAGTCAGACGTCGGACGTAACGTGTCGCGTGGACAAAAGGTTGTATCGCATTTGAGAGCGTCCAGTAAGGGGAATGGGTCGCGGAACGATAGTTTCGCGAAAGTCAGACTCCGGGACGTAACAAGAAAACTATTGAATTTCCCTGAAAACGTATAATCTTATTAAAACGTACTAAAAATAATGATAATAATATACTGCAACTAACGAATCGGGAAGTTCTTTGTGTGGCTCTTGGAGAGTCACACACCAAATAAAGAACATTAATAGCTGCAGGCCCTACTAGCCATGCGTACCACTAACACTCTCGCAAGAGCAGTCCTACCCGCGAGCAACAATAACCCTCTAGTTTTAATTCTAAATCAGTAGTGTAACTCAATGACAAGTTAGACGGGCGTAAATATTTGCGGAAATCAGTACAGTAAAAGCTCCTTCGTTGTCCAAAGGCCGGGGGTTTGAGCGGACAACGATCGTGCCCGGACACTATTTTTGATTTATGACTGTGTCTAGATATCGCGCCGACCGCGCCGAGCGAGACTTCAGTAGAGAGCCAAACATAGAGAAGGACAGAAAGGAATACGGATCGCGTGACCGAAGCGTGTCGCCGGCACAGTTCAAAGAATGTCCCATACGCTGTTCTTCGTTGCCTTCGAAACTTCCACCGTCGATTAAACCACTAAATACAGTTAAATTATATCGTGTTTGGTGTCATTTTAATCAGAGAAATGCCAGAAATAAGCTAGTCAAAGGCCCATAGAGGAATGATGAAAATTAAGAAGATTGAGCATTCGATACACTCGAGTCAATGTGTGGTGTTCACACCGATATACCCGAGCCGACATCAATCGTCGCCGCCCTGCGAAGCAACTCGGCGTTGACAGGCAGTGGAATGGGTAGGCACTGGACAACGATCGTGCCCACGATTCAGGACAATGAAGGAGCTTTTACTGTAGTCAGTGCGCCCAGATTCCACGCTTTTTTTCGCGCATGCGCGGCTATTCAGCCTCAGTAAAGTACGCTTCGCGAGGAAATGTGGCACCTTGAGCGCCATGCCGAATGGAACTGATTATGAAAAACGAATGAATGACAAGTGTATTTGTATATATATTCGTATATACATATGAAATATTGAAATATAATATATATATATATATATATATATATATTCAGATAATAATATAATTCCGACTTATTCTATTGTATTTAGAGGATGGGGAAGAGGGAAGGAGTGCTAAAATAATTAAGAACAATTACAACGAAACGTTTGTAGCTCATTGCAATGTTGACCGATTTCGATGAAATTTTCAGTATGCATATAAGTTACCGAAATCTATAAAACACATTTTTTGAATTATCGTTACAGGCCCAGATAAAAAAGTTGGCAAAACATCATATTTTAAAATTTTGTATAATTCCTACCAATTGCAATCGTAATAAATTTTAGTCTACTTATTCTCTAGCAAACTAGTCGGTCTAACATCTTAAAAAAATTCAAGTCCTTTGGACCAATTTCTAAAAAGTTATGCGATTTTTAAGCGTGTCCACTTATTATCGCCGCTGACTGTAGCTGCCTCAGGGCTCTGCTACATCATCGCATCGGCCGCAACATAGCTACGTTACCGTTTTGACGCGCATGCGCGAAAAAAAGCGTGGAATCTGGGCGCACTGACTGTAGTAGGGTAAAGTGCCCAAATATGAACCGCTTTTTGTTGATGTCAGTTTTTGATTATTATACCAAAATAATACCAATTGTAGATGTATTTCCTCCCTATAAGATTCTGGCGTCAAGCTTGTTCAAAAATTAATACAGCTTGGGAAAAATATTTTTTGTTGGTGGTGTGTGTGTCATTTGCAGGTTCCAGCGGAAGGGGACGAGCCAAGAACAGGTGTGGAGGAGAGCCCGAGCCGAAGCCGAGAGAAATGCGAGAAGCGGGGCCTCGGACTTCAACGGCTTGGGCACTAGAGAAGTAGAGGGGTGCCTCATGAATCGTCCCGGGAGTAGATTGGTTTTTTTTTTAGTGGGTATGCGAGCCCCGCACTACGTGCGTAATGCATTTTTTTGACCACTCCCTTATAAAAAAAAAAGGTTCCAGCGGAAGGGGGTCTTAATATGGCACACCTTGAATCCCTAATATGACACATAGTGCTATATTCATATCTATACCCATATCAGGGAACCCTTGGTAGTGTCATATTGGACTGATAATACTGGCTACTGACAAAGAGAAAATGGATTTCAGCCCAAACTTTTAACGGCTAAAAGAATACATTTGAATAAATAAAAGTTTTCCCGATAATAAATAACGATGACCTTTAAAAAACTATGGAAAAATAACCGCACAAAAAAAGTTGTTCCCTTATGATTCCTCCTTCGATACCATTTAAATTATGCCAAATATATTTTTTTTGTGCCATTGAAAATGAAGGAGATATTTACGTGGCCTCCTTCAGCTGGGACACCCTGTATAAAATAAGGTCGAGTTTATAAATCTTCAACAAAATGACGATTTGATGTTTAAACTTCATATTAGTCCAGTCAACGAAAAGTTGTAGCGGGAAATGGAAGGAACACAATTTTTAACTTTAGGTCTTTGTTTGGACGGCACGGGAGATGCGGGGGGGCACGCAGAATGTCCCCTTTTTCGGTTTTCCGCTTATATCTCGGAAACTATGTGCCCTAGCGATAAGACCATTCTATACAAAATTAAAGCTGACAAAATTTTCCATAAGATTGGTTGCATTCAGTGTTTCGCTACCTCGCATAGTTTCCGAGATATCCGCGCTCGAAGTTCACTAATTGTGCTGAAGAGTTAGCTAGTCAAATGAGGCAAAAAATTTCTTTTTCACAATTAGTGAACTTTGAGAGCGGATATCTCGGAAACTATGCGAGATAGCGAAAAACTGAATGCAATCAATCTTGTGGCATATTTTGTGAGCTTTAATTTTGTATGGAATAATCTTATCGCTAGGGCGCGTAGTTTCCGAGATATCCGCGCTCAAAGTTCACCAGTCGTGCTGAAGAGTTAGTGAACTTTGAGCGCGGATATCTCGGAAACTGTTCGAGATAGCGAAAAACTGAATAGAATCAATCTTTTGGCACATTTTGCCAGCTTTAATTTTGTATGGAATGGTCTTATCGCTAGGGCGCATAGTTTCCGAGATATCCGCACTCAAAGTTCACCAGTCGTGCTGAAGAGTTAGTGAACTTTGAGAGCGGATATCTCGGAAACTATGCGAGATAGCGATAAACTGAATGGAATCAATCTTTTGGCACATTTTGTCAGCTTTAATTTTGTATGGAATGGTCTTATCGCTAGGGCGCATAGTTTCCGAGATATCCGCACTCAAAGTTCACCAGTCGTGCTGAAGAGTTAGTGAACTTTGAGCGCGGATATCTCGGAAACTGTGCGAGATAGCGAAAAACTGAATACAATCAATCTTTTGGCACATTTTGTCAGCTTTAATTTTGTATGGAATGGTCTTATCGCTAGGGCGCATAGTTTCCGAGATATCCGCACTCAAAGTTCACCAGTCGTGCTGAAGAGTTAGTGAACTTTGAGCGCGGATATCTCGGAAACTGTTCAAGATAGCGAAAAACTGAATAGAATCAATCTTTTGGCACATTTTGTCAGCTTTAATTTTGTATGGAATGGTCTTATCGCTAGGGCGCATAGTTTCCGAGATATCCGCACTCAAAGTTCACCAGTCGTGCTGAAGAGTTAGTGAACTTTGAGAGCGGATATCTCGGAAACTATGCGAGATAGCGAAAAACTGAATAGAATCAATCTTTTGGCACATTTTGTCAGCTTTAATTTTGTATGGAATGGTCTTATCGCTAGGGCGCATAGTTTCCGAGATATCCGCACTCAAAGTTCACCAGTCGTGCTGAAGAGTTAGTGAACTTTGAGCGCGGATATCTCGGAAACTGTTCGAGATAGCGAAAAACTGAATAGAATCAATCTTTTGGCACATTTTGTCAGCTTTAATTTTATATGGAATGGTCTTATCGCTAGGACGCATAGTTTCCGAGATATAAGCGGAAAACCGAAAAAGGGGACCTTCTACGTCCCCCCTGCACCCCGCTCACCTCCTAGGAGTAGGGACTTTTAGTACATTTACCTTCTAACTAGTCCAAACAAAGTCCCAAAGTTAAAAATTGTGTTCCTTCCATTTCCCTCTACGCCTAATATCCTTATGAGGATTCATTGTCTGGATTATATCTCAAATGTCGCATTATCGGCGACAATGGGGTACAAAGGGTTAATTTACATTTGCAAAAGGGTGAATGTGAAACTGTGAAACCAGTATAACACGCGGGCTAGTAATTATTTTAGCTGGGCGATATCCTAAAAAATTCATAAAGATCTGCGGCCTAATCGCGAGATGTCGATACCCCTGGAACATTTTGGTTAGCGCTATTATTCTTGAATTAGACTGAAAGTTACGGCGCGGCGCCGCGCCGAGTGTACAAAACAACGAAAGCGGCCAACGAACGCGGACGCTTTGTGCTTACAAAGGACCTGCGAATGAAATGGAATCTCTTGTGCACCCACGGTCTGTGTATCTAATATTCAATTCAGAAGCAAATAGTGTACATAAATATGCGATTACAACAAGATCCGGTTTGTTCAAGGGACCAGCCGTAGACAATGGTCAAAAGTGTCCAAACCCGAGCGCGAGAATTTGCTGAATAGTGAGATAGAGGAACGCGCGCGAGGTTTTCATACGTACAAGTAGAATATCCCGTATTTGGTCAGACAATGTGTCTACATCGTCCCCGTGGAACACAGCTCCCTTAAATTGAATAGGTTTCTACGTAATACCTAGTAACCGTGTCCTCAAACACGCGAACCTTACCAATACTCGGGCAAGCATTGTTCGCGCTAAATATTCCGCGAGGTAAAAGCAGCAGAGTAATTTCATTCACGGAAGCTTCTATAATTAGAGGAGAGCACGGAATTAATTAACACGTTCGTTACCATCACACGTTCCACTCGCAGCCTTCAAAGTCATAATTATACGTCCTGCTTAGCGCAACACCAAGCGATCGGTGACTATGACTATCGTAGACAATAGCTTACTCCACAATGGACTCTATTTCATGTCTTTAATTGACCGCAAAAGTTCTTTATGGTCTCATTGTCAGTACGATGATGATCTGTTCCATCAGGTTCTGCTTCGGATCATTGGTTCACAATTAACAAAACGAACGAGAACCTCCAAAAGGATTAAGCGAAACAACGTAACCTAATTGCTCAAGCTTAGTAGCCGGTGCCGATAAAAAGATCAACGTGTCTCAATGACGTAGCTTGAACAATATGTCTCAAAGAAGTTTATTATTAACCGTTTAGCACTCGAGTGGTGACTCAGAGTCACCGCAAACATTGCTGTGCGATTCCCTCATAGCACTCGGACGTCTAAACAAAGGACAACATTTTTGGTCCCGGAGGTTATCTTCAAAATTTGAGTGCGCAGGTACTTCCTTGACCCACGGTGCAATTGCGCACACATAACCAAACAAAATAGTCAGGGGACACGTTAGCAGGTTAAGAATGACAATGATTAGATTTGCACACCTGCTGGTCACGGTAACGTAACTGTGACGAAGCTCGGGAGGATTCAGAAAACAGGATAAGGAATTCGGATGATGTGAAAAGGAGGAGACCAGGTATGGCTGCAATAAAAACAGCCTCGGAAAGCCGAGACGCGTTTAATGGCCGAGCGAACGTCGCCGGGAAGTGGTTTAAAAGAAACGTTTCGGCGGCGAACATTGTTAAACCCCTGGACGAAATTCTCGAGGTAATGGCCGCCGCGCAGCGCCGGTGCGGCAACGGTGGACGTTGTTTACAGGAAAGCACCGTACATGTCGGCACGGCTCGCTGCTCGCTGAGGGTTCTCTTACGGCGCGCTCACGCGTTTGCGGTAAATTTCGCACGGTGAAAGGATCTTGGCACCGAGTGCACCACGCTCATACCGAGCGAGACACACCGAAGATATTCCATTGGTCGTCCGATTTCGTTTTTTCGTGACCAGACGACATTCCTACGGACCTCCAGACCGAGCAGCCACTCTAACTTCTTCCTACGACCACGGCCGAAATCCTGACCGAAATTAATATCTCCACTTCCGGAATGATGAACCCTCCGTGGTCGTACCTGGTATTTCGAAATTATATGTATGCTGCGATATCACCACCGCGGATCTCTGCACCTTTGAATCGGTCGAGATTTTCGAGGTCGATTTCTTTTTCTTCCCACATTGCACACGACGTCTTGAAGACGTCCATTTTACGTCTATTTTAGGTCTGGAAGTCTTACGTTCTAAAAAGACGTCTTTAAGACCATAAACAGTGTTGTTTTTATATACCCATAATCCAGCAGTACTGGCATTGTTATTATTTGTTCGAGTCAGTGTTTTTGCTACAATTTCAATTTCAATTCCAATATGTACATATTTCAATTCCAATTTCAATTTCAATTTCAATTACGACTTCGATTTCAACTTTAATTTCAACTCTTCCATTTCAACTTAAACTTCAATTTCAACTTCACTTTTTCAGTTTCAACATCAATTTCTCAATTTCAACTTAAATTTCAACATCAATTTTTTAAATTCCACTTCACTTTCAACTTCCATTTTTCAATTTCCACTTCAATTCTTCAGTTTCAACATCAATTTCTCAATTTCAACTTATTCAATTCCATCTTTAATTTTTCATTTTCAACTTCAATGTTTCAAGTTCAACTTCAATTTTCCAATTTCAATTTCAATTTTTCGATTTTCTCTTCAATTTCAAAACTTCATTTTCAACTTCAATTTCCACTTTAATTTTTCAATTTCCACTTTAATTTTTCAATTTCCACTTCCACTTTTCAATTTCCACATCAATTTTTCAGTTTCAACATCAATATTTCAATTTCAACTTCAATTTTTCAAGTTCAACTTCATTTTTTCAATTTTCTCTGCAATTTCAAAACATCATTTTCAACTTTAATTTTTCAATTTCAACTTCAAATTTTCAATTTCCACTTCAATTTGTCAGTTTCAACATCAATTTTTCAATTTCAACTTCAAATTTTAAATTTCCACTTCAATTTGTCAGTTTCAACATCAATTTTTCAATTTCAACTTCAATTTTTCAATTTTCTCTGCAATTTCAAAACTTCACTTTCAACTTCAATTTGAACTTTAATTTTTCAATTTCAACTTCAATTTTTCATTGCTCAATATCATTTTTTCAATTTCAACTTCAAATTTTCAATTTCCACTTCAATTTTTCAAGTTCAACTTCAATTTTTCAAGTTCAACTTCAATTTTCCAATTTCAATTTCAATTTTTCGATTTTCTCTTCAATTTCAAAACTTCATTTTCAACTTCAATTTCAACTTTAAGTTTTCAATTTCAACTTCAATTTTTCATTGTTCAATATGAATTTTTCAATTTCAACTTCCATTTTTCATTGTCAATATCAATTTTTCAATTTCAACATCAAGTTTCCAATTTCCACTTCAATTTTTCTGTTTCAACATCAATTTTTCAATTTCATCTTCAATTTTTCACTTTCAACTTTAAATGCACGTAGAAGGTCCCCCTTTTCGGTTTTCCGCTTATATCTCGGAAATTATGCGTCCTAGGGATAAGAGCATTCTATACAAAATTAAAGCTGACAAAATGTGCCACAGGATTGATTAGATTCAGTTTTTCGCTATCTCGTATAGTTTCCGAGATATCCGCGCTCAAAGTTTACTAATTGTGCTGAAGAGTTAGCTAGTCAAATAAGGCAAAAAATTTCTTTTTCACAATTAGTGAACTTTGAGAGCGGATATCTCGGAAACTATGCGAGATAGCGAAAAACTGAATGGAATCAATCTTGTGGCATATTTTATCAGCTTTAATTTTGTATGGAATGGTCTTATCGCTAGGGCGCATAGTTTCCGAGATATCCGCGCTCAAAGTTCACCAGTCGTGCTGAAGAGTTAATGAACTTTGAGCGCGGATATCTCGGAAACTGTGCGAGATAGGGAAAAACTGAATACAATCAATCTTTTGGCACATTTTGTCAGGTTTAATTTTGTATAGAATGTTCTTATCTCTAGGACGCATAGTTTCCGAGATATAACCGGAAAACCGAAAAAGGGGACCTTCTACGTGCCCCCCTGCACCCCGCTCACCTTCTAAGAGTAGGGACTTTTAGTATGTTTACCTCTTAACTAATCCAAACAAAGTCCCAAAGTTAAAAAGTGTGTTCCCTCCATTTCCCTCTACACCCCGTTATAAGCATTAAAAAATGGTTTGCCGGCTTGTCGGGCAAGAAACAAACGAACGGAACGATCGCGCACATTTGCCGGAGAGCGTTCAGTAGCACGAGTCAATGTTATCGGGCCCAGGAAGCCGGCGGGTAATGTAAATCAATATTCTTGCAGCTCGCAGATAGGCTAGTGGTGTGCAGGTCAATGATTCCGGAAGCTTGGAGGTAATGAACACGGCAGTATGCTTCAGTTTCTACGAAAAGTACACGGGCTGTTAGTGTCCGCGGCAGCGGGCGACAATAATTTCATCGTTTGACGGTGGCTAGGGTCAATATTTAGTGTCTCCGAAGAGGAACAAGTGGAGCGAGTCAATGTTATCGCGTTCGCCGGAGATATATTCAGTAGCGCGAGTCAATATTATCGCGTCCTCGCGAGCCTGGCGGGTATAGCCTGGATCAATATTTTTACAGTTCGAGCGTAGACAAATAGCGCAACTTGGTAATTCGTGGTGTTAAGCGGACTCCGCCCCTCCCGGAATCAGAGGTTTCCCCAAAAACGCTCTCACGGGATCAAAGTCGCAAGATGAACGGGGACCTTTCAATGAACTCGGCGCGGCGCACAGTGGGCCCAGACTGGCTCGGTAGCTGTTCACGCCTATTTCACCATTATTTCAAAACTTAAAGACCACATTAAATAGGTCGTTGAATTCGTCTTGGCGTCAGCTATAATGTTATTAAATAAAAAATATATAGTTATAAATACATATTGAAGGTGACCACAATTTTGTATTTAACTAGAGGGTTATTGTTGCTCGCTCGCTTCGCTCGCTCGCGAGTAGGGTTGGTTTTGCTCGCTCGCTTCGCGAGCTCGCGGATAGGACTGCTCTTGCGAAAGGGTTAGTGGTACGCATGGCTAGTAGTACCTATAGCTATTAACGTTTTTTTTTATTTGGTGTGACTCTCCACGAGCCACACAAAGAACTTCCCGATTCGTTAGTTGCAGTATATTATTATCATTATTAAGTGTACGTTTTAAGAAGATTATACGTTTTCAGGGAAATTCAATAGTTTTCTACTTATCAAAATGTTTGCTATATGGCGTCGCATTAAACGAACATCGCAGGCTCGTTGCTCGCTTGGTTCCTTGTTATAGCATACTAATGTTGCAAAATAAATTGTCTTAATTAGTTTTTCGCAAACGATACAACTCCTCATTATCCGGGTTTGCAGTATTGATCTTGGTTTTCTTCGATACTGTTAATTTAAATTGTCCCAAAATATATAAACCGCGCTCAATTTTGAAACTCTGCTCAGTGCTACATACAACATTTGTAAAGTTTGCCTTTCTGATTTTTTAAAATCCAAACATACTTTCTCGTATGTTTGTCCCTGACTTTTATGAATCGTAATCGCTTCTGCAGGAACCACTGGAAATTGACTACGTGTGATTTGATATTTTTCCTCATTCGACATATTTACTTGATTCGATACTTTTATTATTGGTGTTAAATTTTGATCAATATTTGCATTTTTCATATAATTACGATAACGAGTTCTTACTTTCACTCCTACTCTGGGCAATTGAAAATCTAACCACAATATAGACGGAATTTTAGTATTTTCTTGAAAAGTAATAAATTTTAATATTCCGCATGTGTGCTCCATTAACCAATCCAAATGTTTTCAACATCAATGTTATTAATTATCATATATTTTATATTAATTTTCTATTTAATCTCAGTTAATAATTCGTTTTGAACTGATTGTGTTTTTAAAGATTGTAATATAAATTTTTTTGTACTTTCATCGATATTCTTCGAAAATGTATTCTCGGCAGTAGAGATGATTAACTCACTCTTGCATTGGGATCATTTTCGATTATCGTAAGCGTAAAATTCGTCGTAAGGTAGAAAAATAATTTAAAAAAAAAAAATTTTTTTTTTAGTTTAAAAAAAAAATTGGAAAAAAATTTTTTTGTGTAATTACGTTTGTTTCTTCGGTGGAAACTTTCCGTTCTCTCGTATAAATTGCATTGTTGAATGAACTTCTTTCGAAAAAAACTAAAAAAACTAAAAAACTACTTGACCAAAATGGACCAAAATCTAATCAGCTCTAAGTTACAGCGGGGCACATCGATTGCATCATTCATCATCCTGATCGCGTTGTTACTTTTTCTGAAAACGTTAACGAAAAATTTGATTACATAGAAACAGCCATACGCACACACACACACACACACACACACACACACACACACACACACACACACACACACACACACACACACACATACACGAACATTTTGCTGAAAATAGTCTAATATGTCTGCAATGACCTTGAAACGTGTAGATCTGCTAAAAAATCGATTTTCGATTTTCGGGGTCATTACAATAACTTCCCTATAAAATCGGGAAGTTAAAAATAGAAATTATTCAATTTTTTTGTATTGAGATTTGTAGTAGACTGAGTACTGATTACTTTTTGTAGGAAACATTTTTTTGTCATATCACCGGAAATGTCTGAAAACTCGTGTGAATAATGAATAATATTTGAAAACTGGCTGTTCACACCATTATTTCAAAACATAAAGACCACATTAAATATATCGTTGGACTAGCTTTTTCGCCCGCGGCTTCGCTCGCACAGGAAATGGTTTAATGCCCTCGGAAATTGATATTATTTCTCCATAAAACCTTTCAACCCCCCATTCACCCCTATAGAGATTTAATTTTATGTCATGTCGCCATCTTTGATTTTAAAATCCCTTTTCACCCCCTTACGGGGATCCATTTTTTAAAATGCCGAAATAGGGGTTTGATTAATTATATCAAAGAGCATTGAGACTAAGTTTCGAGCAAATCCGACCACAAATAAAATATTCCTCATTCAAACGTTGCAACCACTTTTCACCCCCTCGGGGATTGAATTTTTTTAAATGCCGAAACAGGTGTTTGATTAACTATATCAAAGAGCATTAAGACCAAGTTTCAAGCAAATCCGACTACGAACAAAATATTCCTCATATAAACGTCGCAACCCCTTTTCACCCCCTTGGGGGTTGAATTTCGAAATATCCTTTCTTATCCCTTGTATAAATCATAAAGGAAACCCCTATGCAAAATTTCAGCTTTCTAGGTTCAAGGGTTTAAGCCTGGGCGTTGATCAGTGAGTGAGTGAATGAGTCAGCACTGCATTTTTATATTAAATAGAGATTAGTCTTGGCGTCAGCTATAATACTATTGAATAAAAAATACATAGTTATAAATAAATAATCAAGGTGAACACAATTTTTTATTAAAAAAAATTTTGTTTTTAAATTTTTTGTACTGAGATTTGTAAAAGACTGTGTACTGATTACTTTTTGTAGGAAATATTTTTTTGTCACACCACCGGAAATGTCTGAAAAATCGTGTGAATAATAAATAATAATTGGAAACTGGCTATTCAGGCATTCAAACAAGAGTAATCCATAATTTTTGAATGAATGAAGTTTTTACATTTAATGAAATAACAAAAATGTGTTATTACTGTCTTATATTTAAAGAATTACAAAAATTCACAAACAAAATTAAGTATTATATTTTACAAAGTCACTGACTATATTCAGTTGATCATACGGATTTTCCGTTTATAACTCTATTTATCTATGAATAAACAAAAATCTATACTATAATTCCTCTTAACAAAGGTAAAATACAGGTCTTCAATATGGAAAAACTGCTGTGATGCTATACTACGATGCTATTACTATGATCTCTCAAATACAAATGATTCAACTAAGCTAGCAAGAAGTTCGAATGTTTATCAATGGCCGTATAATCAAAAAAATTCATAAGATAGGCCTGGGTTAGGTCTTTAGACCCCTAAGAGCCGCTGAGTGGTCGTCAATGCGTCTCGTGCAACGCGACTCGCCGCGGAATTGCGTGTCACGCGACCCTTTAAACCATCATAATTTCCGAACTGGGACGAGCTGGGACGAGAACTTTACAGGATCTTTTAGAGGAGATGTTGCTGAAAATGTTCTACTTTGTTAGAGCGCTTACATCCGGTTACATTCTAACTTATCCCCTGTCAAAGGTGAAAAACTTTTGCGATTTTCCTTAGTTGGCTAAGCATTTTTTAAAATAATAAATTATGAACATTAACGTTTAGTTCGTGGGGCGTTCTCAACATAGATATACATTATTCATAAAAAGAAAATTTGGGCACTTAATCTTCAGTAGGTTTTCCAGGACATCGTTATGAAGAAACGTAATTTTTTCGGTGATAAATCGTATCTGAAAAAGTTCGATATTTGAAGGCTTATTGTAACAAGAGTTTTTAATAACTTTAATTAATATTATCGTTTTCGAATGTAATGGACATTTAAGAATCACTGTGCATTGGTTAAAAATCGGTATGGGGTCATTCCATGCCGAATCGATCACTTTTTGCAGGCACCATCGCCGATTTTGTTCTAACTGAAATATGTTGTAGTCCATGCGAAACTAGGGGGGGTTTAAGTCATCATTTTGCCGGTTTCGAATTTTTTTAGAAATGGCAGGCCTTCAAAGTTTCCAATTTTTGCCCATTTCGGCGAAAACGGGCCTCACTTACGAATTTTTATCTCAAGAACGGTTGGTCCGATTGAGCTAAATTTTTTTTTATTTTATTCGGAAAGGATTGGGCTATTACAAAATAATTTTTTCAACTTCGACAATCAACTTTATAATGTCGAAAAATTTAAACAAATTCTTCTTTTGCGTTTTTTTCGATGATGGGGCGGAGTGATTTAAATTTTGAAAAAAATATGGTTATATTCCTTGAAGTTCCCCTAAAGGACGCCGTGTACCTCTGTTTCAGGTAGAGGCGAGTCGAGCGCACGGCTATTATGGTCCGTTGTCTACAGGGTGTCTCAAAATTAGGTCCGGAGCCGAAAATGGGAGGTTCCTGAGATCATTTCAAGCGACATTTTCCTTTGAAAAAATGTCGTCCGCGGCTTCGTTAACGAGTTATTAACGAAAAACACGGACCAATCAGAGCGCGAGCTAGACGCGTGCAGCCCGGCGCGCCGGCAGCCGAGTGTCGGTGGCACGCCGCGATGTCGTAACGAACAAAAGTTTCTCGATGATGTGAATCCTCACCAATTTCGATAAGCTTTGGATATGTTGTCAATACCATGATTCTGAACAACATTTCCCTTTACAGTTTCTGTCGATCGGCTTTAGTTTACGACATTATTGTAAAAATTTGTAATTGTAAATCGATCGATGTACTATTTCATATCCGATTTCGATAATCTTTGGATATGTTGTCAATACCATAATTCTGAACAACATTTCCCTTTACAGTTTCTGTCGATCGGCTTTAGTTTACGATATTATTGTAAAAATTTGTAATTGTAAATCGATCGATGTATTATTTCCTATCCGATTTCGATAATTTTTGGATATGTTGTCAATACCATGATTCTGAACAACATTTCCCTTTACAGTTTCTGCCGATCGGCTTTAGTTTACGATATTATTGTAAAAATTTGTAATTGTAAATCAATCGATGTACTATTTCCTGCCCGATTTCGATAAGCTTTGGATATGTTGTCAAGACCATGATTCTGAACAACATTTCCCTTGACGGTTTTTGTCGATCGGCTTTAGTTTACGATATTATTGTAAAAATTTGTAATTGTAAATCGATCGATGTACATACTATCTCCTCGCCGATGTCGATGAGCTTCATTTCAAAGGAAAAAGATATTTAAAACATCGAATTTATAACATATTTCAAAGTCATCGAAATCGGTGAGGACCCACATCATCGGCAACTTTACCCGAACGATAGAAGAAGCACAAACTTATTGAATCAAAAACTCACTTATTCAGCCGTAAATCCATTTGACTACCACATACAACCACCACACTTTTACATAATTGTTGAACTCGTAGCACACTTTTATAACTCGTATCGATATCGAACGAAATTACTTACTCCGACGCGGAAAGAGTTCGATACTCTTCGTGATGCCGCGCGAAACTGTGCTCTCCCAGCGTACAATGTATTCGATGAAGGCGTCGTTTAAAACAAATGAAATCGTTCCCAAGGAGATATTGATTTTTCGAGAATCATATGATTCTCGAAAACACCGATTCGAAGATTATGTAAAAGTGTGGTGGTTGTATGTGGTAGTCAAATGGATTTACGGCTGAATAAGTGAGTTTTTAATTCAATAAGTTTGTGCTTCTTCTATCGTTCGGGTAAAGTTGCCGATGATGTGGGTCCTCACCGATTTCGATGACTTTGAAATATGTTATAAATTCGAAGTTTTAAATATCTTTTTCCTTTGAAATGAAGCTCATCGACATCGGCGAGGAAATATGTAGTATGTACATCGATCGATTTACAATTACAAATTTTTACAATAATATCGTAAACTAAAGCCGATCGACAGAAACTGTAAAGGGAAATGTTGTTCAGAATCATGGTATTGACAACATATCCAAAGCTTATCGAAATCGGATAGGAAATAGTACATCGATCGATTTACAATTACAAATTTTTACAATAATATCGTAAACTAAAGCCGATCGACAGAAACTGTAAAGGGAAATGTTGTTCAGAATCATGGTCTTGACAACATATCCAAAGCTTATCGAAATCGGACAGGAAATAGTACATCGATTGATTTACAATTACAAATTTTTACAATAATATCGTAAACTAAAGCCGATCGGCAGAAACTGTAAAGGGAAATGTTGTTCAGAATCATGGTATTGACAACATATCCAAAGCTTATCGAAATCGGATAGGAAATAGTACATCGATCGATTTACAATTACAAATTTTTACAATAATATCGTAAACTAAAGCCAATCGACAGAAACTGTAAAGGGAAATGTTGTTCAGAATCATGGTATTGACAACATATCCAAAGATTATCGAAATCGGATAGGAAATAGTACATCGATCGATTTACAATTACAAATTTTTACAATAATGTCGTAAACTAAAGCCGATCGACAGAAACTGTGAAGGGAAATGTTGTTCAGAATCATGGTATTGACAACATATCCAAAGCTTATCGAAATTGGTGAGGATTCACATCATCGAGAAACTTTTGTTCGTTACGACATCGCGGCGTGCCACCGACACTCGGCTGCCGGCGCGCCGGGCTGCACGCGTCTAGCTCGCGCTCTGATTGGTCCGTGTTTTTCGTTAATAACTCGTTAACGAAGCCGCGGACGACATTTTTTCAAAGGAAAATGTCGCTTGAAATGATCTCAGGAACCTCCCATTTTCGGCTCCGGACCTAATTTTGAGACACCCTGTATACATATGTATATCGCTGGTCTTAAGAAAATGCCAGCAAACTGTATACGACTAAGCTACACGGCGTCCTTTACCAGCTCATTGTAACGCCAATTTTAAAGATACCATCTTGTTCAAGGGCTCATTTTAAAGGGGAAACTTCAAGGAATTTAACCATATTTTTTTCAAAATTTAAATCACTCCGCCCCATTATCAAAAAAACTCAAAAGAAGAATTTGTTTAAATTTTTCGACATTATAAAGTAGATCGTCGAGGTTAAAAAAATTATTTTGTAATAGCCCAATCCTTTTCGAATAAAACAAAAAAAGATTTAGCTCAATCGGACCAACCGTTCTTGAGATAAAAATTCGTAAGTGAGGCCCGTTTTCGCCGAAATGGGCAAAAATTGAAAACTTTGAAGGCCTGCCATTTCTAAAAAAAATTCGAAACCGGCAAAATGATGACTTAAACCCCCCCTAATTTCGCATGGACTACAACATATTTCAGTTAGAACAAAATCGGCGATGGTGCCTGCAAAAAGTGATCGATTCGGCATGGAATGACCCTATGAGGACTTTCATTTTTTAGCTCATGAACAGCTAGCGCGTCGATCTTGGCCCACTGTGCGGCGCGGCGAGTCGAATAATAATGTTTCAAGTTGCTCGGAGCGTTAATACGTTCCTGATGCTCGTCGTTAATTTAGTAACTTCCCGCCACGCCAGAAAGTACTTATCGCCCTTCGTCCCCCGCCTCTTCAAGGTTCCAGGCTGGTACACTCTTTCACCAAACCAGCGCGCAGCGTTTCGGAATGTCGTCAAGGAAGTTTCGCAATATCTGGCGCCGCTTAATTCTAGCCGTCGATTCGACGAGTATCTCGAGGGTTTCTCGTCGTTCGACTAAGAAGATTAGACGCGTTTCCGAGCGGCTCACTCTCTCGCTCGCTCCGATGAGAAACGATCGAATAAAAACGCGGTCCTTTGAAGTCGCTTGCAAAAGGAATGTAAATGCTCGCGCTATCCCAGGGGCACACGCGTCTCCGTGAGAGAGTGTGCCAATAGTTCTGCCCTCGTTTCGGGTCACCGGTACCTCTCGCGGAAACAACCCGCTCGGTTTTTGTTCCGACTCGCCTCTCGATTTTCGTTTCGCAGCGTTTCGCGAACGCCGCAACGCATCATATTTTTCCCACGCGCAATTACTGCCTCGCGCAACGCTGCTGCTTCGGAAATCGACCGGTTACCTCGAACGCCGTCCCATTTTTGTCGAGTAACGATCGTGACGGCTCGGCGTGTCGCTCGTAAAATCGCGACGGAATTGTATTCCAACGTTCGCCGCGATTCTTTACGATGTAAGACCGACTCGATCGAGGTGCATCGAGATCCGCGATATATGTATTGCGATATTTACTCCTTCATTCGTTTCAAAGCAGTCTCCATCATTTTCTGTGCGCTAGCTTTGCTAACCTATGCCCCGCCTTATCTAGGTTCACGGTAGTGCACCAGCCAAGTTCCTCGCACTACCTCCTTTCACACGAAACACCTTAGCCGTTTTTTAGAGGCTTATAACTCGGCACTAGAGGCAGACGGAGAGATGTAATTTCGTACAGTTGTTAAATGCTATCATGTCTCAATATTGACAAAACATTAATCTTACAACATTAGTAGCTTCCGAGATATAGGGCCTCAAAAATCGCTAAATTTGTCACTGACTGACTGACAAGATCATCAAAACCTTTTGGGTACTTCCCATTGACCTACAAGCTTGAAATTTGGTACATAGGTCCACCATAACAAACACTCAAAGGAATAATTATCAAAGTTTGAAATTTTACACCTTAAAGGGGTTGTATTAAAAAAAAAAAACATTACGAAATAGGTTATGTATGGAGAAAATGAAATGTGCCGATTTTTCCATGCGGAACCGTGTAAATTCCGGAAAGAATCATCCCAACAAAAACATTCTGTAAACAGGAGCCAAGTTCTTATGGCCGTAAAAAGTTGTGAGATCAAACAAAATACGGCCAAGTTCGGTAGCTTAGAAATACCTGTTGCAATACTGAAAAAGCGTTTGTAAAAATTCGTTAAAAAGAACGCTATTTAATTTTTAAAGAGTCACATGGAGGACTAAATTATTCAAACTTGGCCGTTACTTTTTAAATCAATGGCCCTAAAACGTGTTAGGTAGCGGCCAAGTTTGAATAATTTAGGCCTCCATGTTGTTCGGGATTCGAATTATGGGATTTGCCGGCCGTTACGCCAACCGTCGAGCTACACTTGCTCTGGCTGTTTTTCATAATGTTTAGAGTCGCGTAGCGATCGCTCGTTACCGTTGCGCACGGCCGCGAGTTGTTTGTAAGCGCCCATCACCGGTAACTCCCATAGTTTGAATCTCGAACGTTGCGTCTTCCCGGATCATGCGATCGATCCGGAACCAATCGCGTGCGACCCCGCCTGCCGTTTCGGAGAATATTTAAAGGCCCTCCTTCGACGGCGCCTCTTCTGTTCGATTCTCAGTTCTCCGAATCAAGCTTCTCGATCTATTTTCTGTACGTTCTGTGTGTTTGCGACAATCACTGCGCTTTCTATCTCGCAACTTTACTTCGAAGTTCTTTTTGAGTCGCCTTCGAGCCTTATTATTTCGCGTCGCGATCAGTGCGTCTGCCCGCGTCAAGATTTTCCTCCGAAAGCGGTGAAGATCTCCGTTCGCGGCGACCCTCATCAAGGAGTCGTACAAGATTTCCGTCGCGATTCAAAGGCAGAAATATCGCACGAGCAAGATTTCCGAATTGCGATTCGTCGGCGATTGTCGATCTCTCCATTTTTTCAATAAAGTGCAGTGTGAACCTCACTCTGAAACTAATCTCTCTCCCTCATTCTCACGATCCTTTTCATTGCCGTCCTCGCGCGCTCATTCCTGAGCGGTTCCAGCGTCAGGCGCCTCCGACCGTCGGTCGACGCCGAACACATGTGACTCTTTAAAAATTAAATAGCGTTCTTTTTAACTAATTTTTACAAACGCTTTTTTCAGTATTGCAACAGGTATTTCTAAACTAACGAACTTGGCCGTATTTTGTTTGATCTCACAACTTTTTACGGCCATAAGAACTTGGCTCCTGTTTACAGAATGTTTTTCTTGGGATTTCATCATTTTTTGTTGAAATTTCATCAATTATCAAATAGGTATCGAAGATTAACACTCTGCCGGCGAATTAGAACCCAACTTTACCTAGATTTTTTGTTATAATTTTAGTGTCATTTTCTACCTTATTGTAATCTAACAGTTTGAGCTTTTTGCCACTACCTCGCATGGCGCTATACGAACGTTTCAAGAGAGCAGATGATTCTTTCCGGAATTTACACGGTTCCTTATGGGAAAAGCGGCATATTTAATTTTCTCCATACATAACTTATTTCGTTTTTTTTTTAATACAACCCCTTTAAGGTGTAAAATTTCAAACTTTGATAATTATTCCTTTGAGTGTTTGTTATGGTGGACCTATGTACCAAATTTCAAGCTTGTAGGTCAATGGGAAGTACCCAAAAGGTTTTGATGATCTGTCAGTCAGTCAGTCAGTCAGTGACAAATCTAGCGATTTTTGAGGCCCCCTATATCTCGGAAGCTACTAATGTTGTAAGATTAATGTTTTGTCAATATTGAGACATGATCGCATTTAACAAGTGTACGAAATTACATCTACGAAATTACACTACCGTGCACCTAGATCTGCTCTCTTCAAACGTCCGTACAGCGCCATTGGAGGGAGTTGGAAAGAAGCTCAAACTGTTAGATTAGGTAGTTAATGAAACTAAAATTATAACAAAAAAAATCTAGGTAAAGCTGGGCTCTAATTCGCCGGCAGAGTGTTAATCTTTGATACCTACTTGATAATTGATGTAATTTCAACAAAAATTGATGAAATCCCAAGAAAAACATCCTGTAAACAGGAGCCAAGTTTCTATAGCCGTAAAAAGTTGTGAGATCGAACAAAGTACGGCCAAGTTCGTTAGTTTAGAAATACCTGTTGCAATACTGAAAAAAGCGTTTGTAAAAATTAGTTTAAAAGAACGCTGTTTAATTTTTAATGAATTACATGGAGGGCTAAATTATTCAAACTTGACCGCTACCTAACACCTTTTATGGCCACTGGTTTAAAAACTAACGGCCGAGTTTAAATAATTTAGCACTGCATGTAATTCATTAAAAATTAAATGGCGTTCTTTTAAACTAATTTTTACAAACGCTTTTTTCAGTATAGACCAGTCGCCAGGTCGAAAAAAGGGCGACTACCTGGAAAGTATTCCGAACTTAATGAAATTTTGGCACGTCATTTGGGGGTACTCTGGGGAGTCGAATCTGAGTTCTTTTCGACCTCGAGGACCCTGTGCTAACTTGGGGAGGGGGAAAAACCACGATTTTTGTTACCTGTTTTTTTGATATTTCGCCTATAACTCAAAAACTATGGATCCTACGAACTTTTCCTTTTCATTTTTGAAAAGAGCATTCAATTTCCTTCAAATTTCACTGTTCCAACGTATTTTTTGACCCAATAGGTACCGTGAGACAGGTGGTCAAAATTAAGAAATGTTTCTCAAAGTGACATTTTGAGCCACACATTGTGACATTTAGCAGGAAATTGCAAGTTTTTGGCTCATAATTTTAGTTTTTCAACACATCTACATATAATCTACGTACTATGTGTACCCCTTACATTGTAAGGCTCAAAATGTCATTTTGAGAAACATTTCCTAATTTTGAACGCCTGTCTCTCGGTACCTATTGGGTCAAAAAATACGTTGGACCAGTGAAATTTGAAGGAAATTTAATGCTCTTTCCAAAAATGGAGAACAAAAGTACTGAGGACCCACAGTTTTCGAGTTATAGGCGAAATACCAAAAACAGGTAACAAAAATCGTGGTTTTTTTCCCCCTCCCCAAGTTAGCACAGGGTCCTCGAGGTCGAAAACTCAGATTCGACTCCCCAGAGTACCCCCAAGTGACGTGCCAAAATTTCATTAAGTTCGGAATACTTTCCAGGTAAAAGTACCTGACGACTGGACTATTAGAGTCATATGCGCAGTAGAGTCTTAAATTCGTCGGCTAGTAAGTACCTTCTTATTTAGGCTCAAGCATACTTACAATCCCAACAAAAACATTCTGTAAACAGGAGCCAAGTTCTTATGGCCGTAAAAAGTTGTGAGATGAAACAAAATACGGCCAAGTTCGTTAGCTTAGAAATACCTCTTGCAATACTGAAAAAAGCGTTTGTAAAAATTAGTTAAAAAGAACGCTATTTAATTTTTAAAGAGTCACATGGAGGGCTAAATTATTCAAACTTGGCCGCCACCTAACACCTTTTATGGTCATTGGTTTAAAGAGTAGCGGCCAAGTTTGAATAATATAATTTAGCCCTCCATGTGACTCTTTAAATATTAAATGGCGTTCTTTTTAACTAATTTTTACAAACGCTTTTTTCAGTATTGCAACAGGTATTTCTAAACTAACGAACTTGGCCGTATTTTGTTCGATCTCACAACTTTTTACGGCCATAGGAACTTGGCTCCTCGTCCAGTCGCCAGGTACTTTTACCTGGAAAATATTCCGAACTTAATGAAATTTTGACACGTCATTTAGGGGTACTCTGGGGTGTCGAATCTGAGTTTTCGACCTCGAGGACCCTGTGCTAACTTGGGGAGGGGAAAAAACCACGATTTTTATTACCTTGTTTTGGTATTTCGCCTATAACACGAAAACTGTGCGTCCTCAGAACTTTTGTTTTCCATTTTTGGAAAGAGCATTAAATTTCCTTCAAATTTCACTGGTCCAACGTATTTTTTGACCCAATAGGTACCGAGAGACAGGCGTTCAAAATTAGGAAATGTTTCTCAAAATGACATTTTGAGCCTTACAATGTAAGGGGTACACATAGTACGTAGATTATATGTAGATGTGTTGAAAAACTAAAATTATGAGCCAAAAACTTGCAATTTCCTGCTAAATGTCACAATGTGTGGCTCAAAATGTCACTCTGAGAAACATTTCTTAATTTTGACCACCTGTCTCACGGTACCTATTGGGTCAAAAAATACGTTAGAACAGTGAAATTTGAAGGAAATTGAATGCCCTTTTCAAAAATGAAAAGGAAAAATTCGTAGGATCCATAGTTTTTGAGTCATAGGCGAAATACCAAAAAAACAGGTAACAAAAATCGTGGTTTTTCCCCCTCCCCAAGTTAGCACAGGGTCCTCGAGGTCGAAAAGAACTCATTGTCAGATTCGACTCCCCAGAGTACCCCCAAATGACGTGCCAAAATTTCATTAAGTTTGGAATATTTTCCAGGTAGACGCCTTTTTTTCGACCTGCCGACTGGACTATCCTGTTTACAGGATGTTTTTGTTGGGTACAGTAGACCGGGTCGAAGAAACGTTTTTTTTTACCGCGTCTATTATACAAGGTGAGTTATCGTATACAGGGCGAGTCACCTAACGTTATCACCTTAAATATCTTCGTTGTTTTCGAAGATACATTAAATGTCTTGAGGACAAAGTTGAATGGTAAAATAGGGCTCGTACGAGACCTAAACAATTTGTTGTTTTTATGTCATTTTCTCTTAGAGATATCGAGGTATCCTTAATTTTTTTTAAAATGGAACCACCCTTTTTCAAACATCTACAATGACAGTCCCTTTCATTATGAATTTAGTTAGTATTATTACTCAAGGTCATTCAAGGTCACGAACCGAAAAACGTATGTAACTAAAATATGGAAACAGAATACGTTTATTACCAGTGAGACCTGTAGTAAACATGCTAAGGTCCTTCAATGTTATGGAAAGTGGAAAAAGTCTGCAAACATCCTCTAGCCCAGGGGCCCAGGGGCAATCCGGCCCACTTTAATATTGTGCTTTACCTGAAAAAATTAAAATTAAAATAATCAGATAATCATTAAAAATAAAAATCAAATAACATAAAAAAAAAATTATGTAAAAATATCATTTCCTAGTAAGAGAATTCTGAACCTGTCTTTTTCTTTGCTCTAGTAGTAGTGTTACCCATGTAAATATTTATAAATGAAAACTTTACGATCTGGCCCTCTCCAAAAAAGTTTGCCGACCCCTGCTCTAGCCGATTACGCTGCGATTTATTTACGCAAATTAAAAAAAAAATTCTTGTTTTTATGTAATATTTCTAGAGAAGGTTACCTTCATTTTTTTTAAATGGAACCATCCTTTTTTAAACATCTACAATGATAGTCCCTTTCATTATGAATTCAGTGACTATAACGACTCAAGCTGGGAGGGGAGTTCACTGAAACGAAAGGGTGATGAAGTTTACCGCGTTTATGGCTTCCGTGTCCAGAGAGCGTTCCGAAGGGGTTGTGCGACGCCTATGGGGGTGTTACGCTTGTTCCTTGGTGTCTGTGACCAGCTATAAGATTTCGCGAAGTTGTACGATCGCAATCCGTCCCTTTCGTTTCAACGAGCTCTTTGCACTAGGCTGCGCACGCTGATTGGATTGTTCGGTAAGCTCTCTCCTTTTCTCTCTTCCTCCCATCCCCCGGTCCTCTCGCGATCGTTCTTGAAAAACTTGGTATACGAAGGTTCGGTGCGTTCTCCAGGGGTCTCGGGATTAAATAAATGGAAGTGGCGAGCAACAACGTGTTCCCATACAGCTGCGATCCGCTCGATCGCGCGCGAGCCTCTCGGAACATGTTTTCCCACGTGGAAATCGGCTACCGTCGATTATGTGTCGACGACGGCACATTTACTTTGCAACAACGGCTCGGCGGGCTTGTTATTAATATTCCCGAGATTGTTCCGTTTTTCTTGGTCGGTCGATTGATTCGCCGAGCCAAAGGAGAAGCAGCCGACCGGGGAAATTATACGAAAGTTTACAAGTACTGCTTCAAAGCGCCTTAAGTAGACGAGATGTAAAGCACCAGGCAGCGCCGAGATCTTAATAAGCTCTTAACCGAGAACTTGGGTCACTGTGCGAGACCGTATCAGAGATTACGAGTAGGTATAAATGAAAGTTCGCCGGGCGGGAATTTCGCGGAGAGCAATAAACGAAAAATCTAGAGCTTCCCTCGCTTCGTATTATTCAATGACATGCCGGCAACGTGACCGGCAAACGAATTCAGACAAATGACGCGACGACGCCACAGTGCGGACAAATGGCCTAATATTCGGCACTCCTCTAAATTTGGTTATTAATGTATATATAGGTAATTTTTTTACAGAAAATGATATTTACCAATATAATTAATAAATTTATTAAGAAATTAACAATTTTTATTTAAACAAAAATATATTTTTAAAAACTAACATATTTAAAACGAAATTAATAATAAATGAACCATATTTAATATTAATAATAATAAACTTAGACAAATTATAATAGTATAAACAAAACTAACAAACTTAACAAAACGCTATTCACTATCCGAGTCATCCTCGGTACTTTGAATGTGATCCAAAATGAATCATTCAATCCCGTGATCTTGCACATTTCTGATTAAATTTTGATGAATTTTAGTAAAATCGCAAGATTTGCTTTTTGTTGTCGTTTAACGAGATATTTCAATCTCTTCAGATAAATCGTCCACCCTGTATAATTATTGCAAAATTGTATTATGCATAAAAATGATTATTATATGATTATTAATAACAATTTCCACCCTAATACGCATTTTTTGCTAAAGAAATGTATTTCATATCGTGATATACACGAATATTCAATTTTTCTGTGGCGGACGAATGGCAAAATTTTGTACAAAAATCCAAATTTGTTTACGAATGTATATGTATTGTGGTAATTATTCGCAGAAAATGAAATTTAACGATATAACTAATAAATTTAAAAAGAAATTAACGAATTTTCCACAATACAACATAAAGGCAAGGTACGGGCACTTATTAAAAAGTTTATAAAATTAAGAGTAGCAGTTAGTTGCAGGCTAAACTATGAAATTCTTAAACTACAACAAGTGATATATCCGAATATGTCAAAATCTCAGGATATTTTTTGCCTTTCTCGAGATATGTTAATTTGAAGTTTTATATGCAAGTAATAAATAAAACCACCGTTGAAAATTTATACAAAAAATAAATCTACTTTATTAAATGTAAAAAGAATGCATATACCTTGGTGAGCATTTTCCATTGTACAGAATTATTATTGCAACACTGATTTACAATTAATGTAATATTATTTGATTTTTTGGACTCTAGAGAGTGCGACACATGGTAAAATTTTTTATAAAAATCTAAATTTGGTTACTAATGTCAATGCAATAGTAATTATTCACAAAAAAAAAATGTAACAATAAAATTAATAAATTAAAAAAAAAAATTAACAATATTTATGCATAAAAATTATTGTTATATGATTAATAATATCAATTACCACCTAATAAAACGTTTTGCCAAAGGAATTTATCGTACATCGTGATATACACGTGTAGTGAGATATGCCACGTTTGTCCGCACTGTGCGACGGCTGATCTTTTGCGCAGTCAATTTCACTGTCCAACGCCAAATTTGATTTCAATATACTGTTGGATCCTTCTTATAGAGTTTTTTGCGCTGATTCCAAATCTGCTTTTAATTTTTTCCCTATACGCACAGTTTTTGAAAATCATGGCTTTGAAAAAAAAACATATTTTTCAACTTTAAACAAGTATTGTGATGTTATTATAAAAGATATTGAATTGTTGTTTACAGCAAAAGATTCTGTAGACTTTCCCGAATACAGCGATATCCAATATTAATACATTGTGATGGTTTAAACATGTTTAAACAATGATTAAAGACGGAGATGCACCACTTTTGCACCAATTTTTACGGATATTTTCCAATTTATCTCAAAAAATAAGGGTCCAGCGAAAAATTGAACTATACCACGCGAAAGAGCAGACTTTTATCTTGAGAAACCCCCCTGTGAAGTTTGCATGGTCGACGTTTTTACCGAACCAGAAAGCAAAATATCTTCGCCCGACATGCGTTGACGCCAGTGGTGCTCTTCCACTAGCGTGGCTATAAGCGCGCAATTATGTTAGCTTACTTAAATGTAATATTTTATTAAATGTTATACTATTGTTATTTATTATTTATTAGTATATTTATTCTGTATAAATTATTTTATGTATTTTTTAATGTTAGTCTCTCGTTTATAGTATATTTAATACAAAAAATACCTTTTGTAACAAAGAAATAATTTATTCACACACTACACTATTACACTATTTACAATGCTAATATACATATATGTGTACACTATTCAGATATAATACACTATATCGATTTAATATGGAGCAAACTATTTTAATTATGTATTTAAGTCAACAAAAATAGTCCCATTTATATTGTGTTTGGACTTATTTTACTCGGACGAATCTCGAGTGTTCATTGGCACTATAATTACAATACATAGATAAGACGACAATTACTGAAAATAAAATTTTTCAGTCACCGCATTGCAGACTTTCCTTACATTGTATGTATTCCGTTGTCCGTAGACCGTCATTTATTTCAAAAAATCGTGTTGGTTCTTAAGGGGGCCGTCTCCTAGCAGATGACGGTCGCGCGTGAACACTCACACACCGCTAGAGTACATTCACACACCGCTAGATCACGTATACGTACGCGAGAATTGCTAGGATCAGGGAAATGGGTTCTGATTTCTCGATAATGCAAAGACGGGGGTTTTTATTAGTCAAAATCGCTAGATAAAAGATCAATCTAGCGCGCTGTTTGCTTCAAAAGTCGTTCTTTTACGTTTCCGAGCAATGATTTTGCAATATTCGGCTGCATGTTGCCCGTCAGATGGCGCTACAGTCACGCCGGCGTACTAGCCTCTCCGACGGGCAACATGCAGCCGAATATTGCAAAATCATTGCTCGGAAACGTAAAAGAACGACTTTTGAAGCAAACAGCGCGCTAGATTGATCTTTTATCTAGCGATTTTGACTAATAAAAACCCCCGTCTTTGCATTATCGAGAAATCAGAACCCATTTCCCTGATCCTAGCAAATCTCGCGTACGTATACGTGGTCTAGCGGTGTGTGAGTGTACTCTAGCGGTGTGTGAGTGTTCACGCGCGACGTCATCTGCTAGGAGACGGCCCCCTTAAGAAAACTGATGCCAGAGTTCAGTTTCGGCTTTTTGTTTGTTGAAATCAGTCGTGTCAAGCATTTCAAATCTGCATTGCTACGTATAAAACTTCATAAAAAACATTTATAGTTATTTATAGTATTTTAGTTGTTGTGTATATAATATATGTATTTTAGTAGTGTATTATATCTGAATAGTGTACACATATATATTAGCATTGTAAATAGTGTAATAGTGTAGTGTGTGAATAAATTATTTTTTTGTTACAAAAGCTATTTTTTGTATTATGGTATGGACATGATATTTGGTCCCCTCAGGGTTTCAAATTCATTTACCAATCCTCTTCCTTTTTCCACTCTCACCATCGCCTTTTCAGCGGGACCTACTGTTTATGGTGGGTTCCGAACCACCTTTTGCCAACAACACGTGAAAAACACCCCTGGTGGGTCACTTTCCGGTTTTTGACCAGACGGTCACCCATCCTAGTGCCGATCACGTTCCACGTTGTTTAACTTCGGTGATCTAACGAGAACCGGTGCTTTCAACGGGACTACGGTTGTTGGCATTTTTTGTATTAAATATACTATAAACGAGAGACTAACATTAAAAAATACATAAAATAATTTATACAGAATAAATATACTGATAAATAATAAATAACAATAGTATAACATTTAATAAAATATTACATTTAAGTAAGCTGACATAATTGCGCGCTTATAGCCACGCGCCGTTTCACCGCAGCGCGCCGCGCCGTATCCCGACGAACGACCGCGCTAGTGGAAGAGCACCACTGGCGTCAACGCATGTCGGGCGAAGATATTTTGCTTTCTGGTTCGGTAAAAACGTCGACCATGCAAACTTCACAAGGGGGTTTCTCAAAATAAAAGTCTGCTCTTTCGCGTGGTATAGTTCAATTTTTCGCTGGACCCTTATTTTTTGAGATAAATTCGAAAATATCCGCAAAAATTGGTGCAAAAGTGGTGCATCTCCGTCTTTAATCATTGTTTAAACATGTTTAAACAATCACAATGTATTAATATTGGATATCACTGTATTCGGGAAAGTCTACAGAATCGTTTGCTGTAAACAACAATTCAATATCTTTTATAATAACATCACAATATTTGTTTAAAGTTGAAAAATATGTTTTTTTTTCAAAGCCATGATTTTCAAAAACTGTGCGTATAGGGAAAAAATTAAAAGCAGATTTGGAATCAGCGCAAAAAACTCTATAAGAAGGACCCAACAGTATATTGAAATCACAAAAAAAGTTGAAATTTGTTGGACAGTGTTTTCAAATGTTCGTCAGAGTCGGCAGAGTGCGCGGGCGGCGCGGCGCACAGTGGTGCGAAATGGCCAAAAAGCGGTCAAAAATCCGTAAAACTGAAACTATCCAACGAATTTGTTTCAAATTTTGTGGACAGGTTGCCACAGGTACAACGCTTAAATGGCAAAAAAAAATGTTCAAAAAATTATTAAACATTAAGTAATATGGGCTAATTGGAAATCTGTGTTTTCGGCTCATTTTTTATTAATGGAAGCAAATCTTAAAAGTGTTAAGCAGCTTCGGTCTGGCACTAATCGTTTTGGCAAGGCATAATATTGAACTAACTTTGTGTAAAAAATCTTTGGCAACTTCGAACAACCTTGGTCACAATTTAAGTTTAAATATAAACTTTTAGAATTTCCAAGAATGAATCGCGCGGAAATTACGATTATTTGGGGTTTAGGGTAAAAATTTTTAAGGATATATTAGTTAGTATACAGTTAGTTAAAATGAATTGTGTAAATTAATTATTTTTAATAAATTGTTTAAATAAAAAAAGTTAATAATAATTTGTTATGCTAAATAAACAAAGTTTTCCTTCGTTGGATCTCTGTTTTTCCAAAAGGTGGCAAAAAATCCGTAAAGATGAAACTACGTTACTCGTACCGTAGAACCATCACTGGGATTTCCCCGCAATCTTCTCTAACAATACTTGGAAATTCAGAATAACTGGATTCTTGAATGTATCACTTTCAGGGAGTAAAAATTCATGTTTTAGGTGAAATTTTTAAGGGGCTGTTACGGATGACGAACAGGTGTTCAATATCATCTCTGGCAGGAACCGTCCTAGATAAACGAACAGAGTTTTTCCCTAGATAAATCTACATAATTGTTTAGGTTAGTTTAGGGCCCAAACGTACGCACGACCAACTGGTCGTTGACAAAATACGAATGTTCACTTGAAGGGTACTGACAAGTACCACCCGTCATTGCAGGGCTATATAAGCCCTTACATTTCTACTCTCGTGGGATAGTACTGTCGTAATCACGAATAGTGTCGCGTCGTGCTGCATCTCGGAAGTCAACTACCAGTGAGATCGGACGTTCGTTCCTTTTGAATCAAAGTTTAACCGTACAGATTCCGCGAGTTCGGTCTAAAATCTGTTAGGCAGTGACAAGGTTGCTCCGAGTCCCCCGCATTGCCAGTGCGTCAACACCGTGCGTCTTAGCTTAGGTAATATCACCTTTCAATTTCTTTCCTATTCTAAATTCAGTTCATTCGCGACACAAGTACACTTGTAGAACGAAACTCTATAGTAAGAATATATTTGTCTTCTTTGATAATTAACTCAAATTCATTAAACCCATAATTATCGTCCAATATCCTAACCAAGTAATTGAACGTCCCCACATGATACAATCTTACCGCTCGGATTGTATCAATTAAATTATACTAGTTACGAGGCTTACTAATTATCCTAGCAACTCCCTGATTAACCATCAGGTTCTTTCGCGACATTCCAATTGTCCGAACAGAGATTTATCCAACCTAGCGGCTCCCCAATTTCTCATTGGGTTCGTCCGCATCCTAACAGCTCCCTGATTTCGCATCAGGTTCGTCTGTGCTATTATACAACCTCCTAGCAGCTCCCCGGTTTTGCATCGGGTTCGTCTGCGTTTGACTCCATTCCTAGAGGCTCCCTGACTTCGCGTCAGGTTCGTCCTCGCTGTCAATAATCCTAGCGGCTCCCCAATTTCGCATTGGGTTCGTCCGCGTTCCTTAACTAACAAATTTATATCATATTCCTAGGGTAATAACCCTTCGCCGGCCACTCGTGCTCCTCGCGGCCCTGGCTCGTAACAGGGCATAACATAAATAATAAAAAAAATTGTGAAATTCATAATTAAAAGAATGTTTATTCTTTCTTTTTTAAAAATTGTTATTACAATTTTTTGTTAAATAAACAAAGTTCTCGTTTAATTTGCGACCACTGACGACGACAATATATAGTGACCTCTATAAAAATAATTTATGTAATATAAAAAAATTGTTATTAACATTTTTTATACAAAAAGGATTAATAAATCATATACATTTCACATTTTTCTTTTATTATTTAAAAATATTCCTTAAAAATTTTCACATTAAACCCCAAATAATCGTAAGTTCCGCGCGATTCATTCTTGGAAATTCTAAAAGTTGATATTTAAACTTAAATTTGAAGTTGGCCGACATTTTTTACACAAAGTTACTTCAATATAACACCTTAATAATACAAGTAGTGCCATACCGAAGCTCCTTAACACTTTTAAGGTTTGCATCCATAAATAAACAATGGGCGTAACGCAAATTGAAGCTTCCGATTAATCCATATTAGTTAATGCTAAACAACTTTATTGAAAAATTGTTTGTGCCAGTTAATAGTTTAAAGCATGCATAATAACCCCTATAAATTGCAGAGCTGTAAGTATTCAATTATAGACGCAATAATAATTAAATAACTATGGCGCTGAAAACTGATGATTTCCCAAGAGAGAAAAATAGGTTTACTTGCCATGCGTATATCTCCGTAAAAAAAATTTTTTTTTTAAATCGGACTTTGGCACATTATACATTCACTATTTGGTAATAAAAAAATAATATTTTCTTTTTTAAATCGAAAATTTATATATAAAATCGATTTTTGGCCGCCTCTGTACTACTGTGCGGCGCACAGTGAGACCTTTCGTCCAAATCGGAGACAAAATCAAAGAACTTTCGATAGAAATGAGGTAGATAGAGCGATGAAATTTTTTTAAAATTAAATCTGAAACTTTGCAGAATATGGGAAAAATAGGGAGATTATGGTAAGAACGCTAGAGGTTTACAGAAATATAATTTATTCGCGGCCGTGGTCGACGATAACAATAACAAAACAACGGTACCGTGCGTTGCGAAATCTGCTCGGCTAGATCGGATGCTGCGGAGACTTTAATATCAAATCCTTGGGAAGAGAGAGAGATGCAGAGAGCGAGAGAGTGAGAGAGGCGGAGGGGGAGAGCGAGATACGTGGGTGAACCCGAGGCGCTTTCTCCGAAAATCGGGCGGAACCTCAACGTTGAGCGCGTATGCAAATCGATTCGCATAAGTTAGCATAAATAAAGGACGGTTCCTGTGTACGCGGGGCCGGAGTTCAGACAACTGATTCCGCGATGAATAGGGGCAACTTTTCGCCGGTGGGATGGGGCAGATATCAAGCGCACGAAGACCGTCGTATCGCGAGCAGTGATTGAAACGCGAAATAATAACCGTTCTAGTTTGTGAACGTACAAACGCCCCGCAAAACTGCGCAACCGCTTGCTCGAATTTCACGATTAATTTGCATATTCTCTCTGATAATATGTTCCGCCATTGTGCATGGTCATATTTTCTGCAAACTGTCTTTCCACCACTTTATTCGGACAATTTGAACTTCGGCTAATACCTGAAATTATTTAATTCTGGCGAAATGTCTGTCATGATTTCTAAATGTTCATGATCGAAGAGTCGCACAGTTAAGGGAGGAGACCCGTCTCCAGGGTTGCAAAGATGGAGTTCTTCAGTAGTCAAAAGCACTAGATCAAATATCACTCTAGGCGGCGCGGTCGCCCTCAAAAGTTCTACTTTTACGATTACGAGGAGTAATTTGCATTATTCAGCAGCATGTTGCTGTCGTAGCTTTATGAAAATATTAGGTTGGCAACTAATGAGGAGACCTCGCATATCGAGAACGCCGGATCGCAACGAGTTTTTGTGTGGACATAGCTTACACACCCTCATGAACTATCCAATTGGTTTTAGCCACCAACGCTAACCCGCTTTCGAGAAAATCGATTTTGAAATGCGACATGTGCGTTATAGTCCATTAGTGAAAACCTCTTGTCACAGCAGTCGGTGACAAGATCATTTTTTATAAATATCTTTTTTTTCACTTTCTTTTTTATTTTTCTACGTGCTCTTCAATTTTTCAAATTTCAATTTCAGCATTAATTTCAACTTCGATTTCAATTATTCAATTTCGACCTCAAATTCAACTCTTCAATTTTTCAAATTTCAATTTCCATTTCGACTCCAATTTCAACTTCTTCGACTTCAATTTCAACTCCTCAAATTTCCCTTTCAACTTCAATTTCAACTCTTCAAATTTCCATTTCAACTTCAATTTCAACTCTTCGATTTCAAACTTCAATTTCAACTCTTCAAATTTCTATTTCAATTTCAACTCTTCGATTTCAACCAATTTCAACTCTTGAATTTTTCAAATTTCAACTTCAATTTCTATTTCAACTTGAATTTTCCAATTTCATCTTCGACTTCAATTTCCATTTCAACTCTTTGATTTCAACTTCAACTAGTCAATTTCAACTTCAATTTCAACTCTTCCAATTTCAACTTCAATTTCAACTCTTCGATTTCAAACTTCAATTTCAACTCTTCAAATTTCCATTTCAACTTCAATTTCAACTCTTCGATTTCAAACTTCAATTTCAACTCTTCAAATTTCTATTTCAATTTCAACTCTTCGATTTCAACCAATTTCAACTCTTGAATTTTTCAAATTTCAACTTCAATTTCTATTTCAACTTGAATTTTCCAATTTCATCTTCGACTTCAATTTCCATTTCAACTCTTTGATTTCAACTTCAACTAGTCAATTTCAACTTCAATTTCAACTCTTCCCATTTCAACTTCAATTTCAACTCTTCGATTTCAAACTTCAATTTCAACTCTTCGATTTCAAACTTCAATTTCAACTCTTCAAATTTCTATTTCAATTTCAACTCTTCGATTTCAAACTTCAATTTCAACTCTTCAAATTTCCATTTCAACTTCAATTTCAACTCTTCGATTTCAAACTTCAATTTCAACTCTTCAAATTTCTATTTCAATTTCAACTCTTCGATTTCAACCAATTTCAACTCTTGAATTTTTCAAATTTCAACTTTAATTTCTATTTCAACTTGAATTTTCCAATTTCATCTTCGATTTCAATTTCCATTTCAACTCTTTGATTTCAACTTCAACTAGTCAATTTCAACTCTTCGATCTCAAACTTTAATTTCAACTTCTTCGATTTCAACTTCAATTTCAACTCTTAATATTTCCATTTCAACTCTTTGATTTCAACTTCAACTAGTCAATTTCAACTCTTCGATCTCAAACTTTAATTTCAACTTCTTCGATTTCAACTTCAATTTCAACTCTTAATATTTCCATTTCAACTCTTTGATTTCAACTTCAACTAGTCAATTTCAACTCTTGAATTTCAACTTCAATTTTTAATATTTTTATAGTGATTTAATTGCAATTGTTATGTTTATTACACTTTTTATGTCAATTCCACATGCGTTCTGCTGATAAAGCTAGGTTTAACTTTGAAAAATTTGAAAGATTGAAGTTGAGATCGAAGAGTCGAAATTGAAAAATTGAAGTTGAAATGGAAATTGGAGTTGAAATTTGAAAAATTGAAGTTGAGATCGAAGAATTGAAATTGAAGATGAAATGTGTGTGTGTGGAAATTGAAGTAGAAGTTGAAACAGAAGAGTAGAAATTGAACTTGAATAAAAATAAATAATAAAAATTAAAGATTGAAAATTTCATGATAATTTATTTGATTTAGAATTTGAATATATTCCACTCTTGTCGGGACACCCTTTGGCAGCAAAGGCGACACCGTGACATTAATGGATTTGAGCTTTGCTTCAACAAAAACGAAAATCTGTAGGAGAATCTGGGAAAAGGGTGAATCTGGAGTAAAAAACCTGCAATCACCGAATTTCCCTGAACGGAACGTGAAGATTGGATGAAAAAGAAATGGTTGGCGTGGGCGGTTTAGTTGACGCGAGCACTGCCGTCGCATCGAGAACACCTGACGTGTGATATTAATCAGCCTAATTCGACTTCGTATCAATTGAATAGGACTCGGGTCGGTTGGCAGACCACCGGAAACGCGGACGGTTTTGTTTGGCCTGACCGCCGGCATCGCTCACGAGACACACGTGTAATTGCACGCGTTTGCCCGAAACGATGCGTTCGAACCGACGGGATTAATCAAATCTGGCCCGCGGGATTACGCTCCCGATATTTTCCGACCGATTAGGCGGGTTCAATTGGCCCTTTCACGAGCGGACTGTTCGCGGGTATTTTAATGTCTACGAATTAATGAATCCGCGATGCTTACCGGGAAACAACGCGGTCAAACACGCCGCTGTTCACCGTTAATTTAGACATTCGGCTACAAATGATGCGATCACCACTAGAGCGGTTTGCCTAGAATTTTTATCGCATTAAATTCCGTCCAATTAAGCCGCGCGGTCAATTAACCATTTCACTGTATACCTATACATTTCGTTTTGTTCCGTTATTAAAGTTCGATGCTCGGCCATCGGCGCGGCGGCACCGGACTTTTTAAAACGATCGTAATCGTTATCATACTTCTTCTCTCATTTCGTTCTATTCATACCCTTTTAAAACGTTGCGCCCCGTTGCTCGGTGAGCCAGAAACCGATCTTTTTCGACGAAAAATCTGCCGACAACTCAGTTTTTCATCGATTCTATTGGAATTTTTTTTTAAATGTTCGTCAAGGACTATATACATTCGATGACGTGCTGCGCGAAAATAATGAACGATCAAAATTTGCGACGCAAAGAAAGAGAGCGTATGGGAAAGAAAGAGACAGAGTTCATAGCATTCCCCATACGCTCTCCTTCTTTGCGTCGCAAATTTTGATCGTTCATTAGTTTTTCTATGATTTTCTACGATTCTATCATTGAAACAATTGGCTTGTGATAGCTAAAATATGATACAAATATTCTTGATTCCTGATCTTGTCGTCGCTTCATTAGGATTATCTTAAATTACTTCTAAGCATTAGTAGACTGCAAGAAGTTTCACTTCTGCCGCGCGTGATTTTCCACGCGTATGTTTTTTTTTTTTTGACATGATGTTTAATCACTATCTCTAGCTGTATCTTGACAACAAGCATGTACGACGCACGCAACACACGTGTCACACATTTAACATAAATTTATTTTCCCCAAAGCAAGTGAGTGTGTCTTTATGAACAACATTTCTTACATTCAATCATTCAATATTTCTGTTTTCTCAAAATTATTATAACATTCGCGATGCAAATCAATCTTGAGAAAGATCCAAACTAGGATCGAAACGTTGATTTTGTTTGACAATTAGCAAAATTGCTTTATAATTCGTAATAAACTGTTACGTACGGAGGCTTTGCCTACGTGACTTTTGCTCCCTTCTTGAAACCACGTGTTCATGCAGGAGGTCCAGCTCGCATGCCCAAATAAACAGTTTTTCCCCTTATGGGAAAGTGCATACATCTGGGGGAAACATAGACAATCTTCCAGATTTCCGCTTACCCCCACTACCATTTTCTGAGCAATTTCATTAGTATATAAAGGGCTCGAGCTTGGCCACCACGGGCTTAGCTGAAGACTGAACACGAATCTGTACGCGTCAAGTGAGATTGGGTCTGATTCCCTGTCGATCGTTTTAACTTGAAAGAAGTTTCGAAACGCGGTTCTTAAGTCAAGTCAATTAATTTACCCCCGCATTTCTCAGTGCGTGAAAACCTAGAAATCGGGAATTAGCTTCCGCGAATAATACAACACACTACAAGTGTATTCCATTTCTCTAGAGAATATCTTGTACTCTTTATATTAAATAATTGAGAGTCTTCAATATCTTTCCTACATCCTTTAAACTCCAGTAGCTAGCATTTCACTCATATCGATAAACCTTTACCGCTCGAGGTTTATCAACAATTCTATATAAAGTTACGAGAGAGAGAGAGAGAGAGAGAGAGAGAGATGAACTTCCTAATACCTTACCTCTTTTCGAAATCCTAGTGACACCCGGTGGGGAAACAGACATCGCACAGTGGGGTATTTCGCTGAAAAACGGGAATAAAATATTGTAGCGTTATTTATGGCCTCACGGTCACAAATAAGTAGGTCGTTGGATTCGTCTTGACACCAGCTATAAGATTATGAAATAAAAATTGTACTTTAATATTTAAAAAATCAAAATAATTCTTATTTTTTGGCGAAAAAAAATTTCTTTTTTAATTTTAAATATATAATTTTGTACATGTTTCAATACTGTTCAACTTTTATTCGAACCATTTTGTCGTCAGATTATCCGAACTCTTGAAAAGTAGTGATAATGGAATGCTTTGATTACTATGTACTGAGTTGAGATAGGTGTACAAAGTCTTCACAGATTTTATTCTGTTATCATCTAAATTAGTATTGTTATTAATATTTCAACATTACCAATCATTCTGTAAGTTTTTTTTCGATTTCAAAACTTTATTGACGATTTTGGTATACAATTGAGCTGAATTGAGCACTCCTTCTGGTACCATTACACTCTATAAAGCTTTGCGATCATAGTCCAACAAAAAAATCTTCCGAATTTTTCCGAATTCGAGAGTTATAACTAATTTAAGTAGAAATGAGCATGGAAAGTCGCAGCGTACGCGTAGTACACCTGCACCGCAAACTCTCGCGGTCGAACGCGTTCGCCCGATTCTCTACGAGATCTTACGAGGATCTTTGTTTACATTGTTGCTGCAAAGAAGCCTTCGATTCAATCGTTTCCTTGCAGTATTCAGTCAAAACAGTTCCATCATAGAGTGCTGAGCAAACTATTCAGAGCATCTATTATATTCTCTTATGTTATATTTTAGTTTTCCGTTAGACCGCGAGAGTTTGCGGTGCAGGTGTACTACGCGTACGCTGCGACTTTCCATGCTCATTTCTACTTAAATTAGTTATAACTCTCGAATTCGGAAAAATTCGGAAGATTTTTTTGTTGGACTATGATCGCAAAGCTTTATAGAATGTAAGGGTACCAGAAGGAGTGCTCAATTCAGCTCAATTGTATACCAAAATCGTCAATAAAGTTTTGAAATCGAAAAAAAACTTACAGAATGATTGGTAATGTTGAAATATTAATAACAATACTAATTTAGATGATAACAGAATAAAATCTGTGAAGACTTTGTACACCTATCTCAACTCAGTACATAGTAATCAAAGCATTCCATTATCACTACTTTTCAAGAGTTCGGATAATCTGACGACAAAATGGTTCCAATAAAAGTTGAACAGTATTGAAACATGTACAAAATTATATATTTAAAATTTAAAAAAAAATTTTTTTCGCCAAAAAATAAGAATTATTTTGATTTTTTAAATGTTAAAGTATAATTTTTATTTCATAATCTTATAGCTGGCGTCAAGACGAATCCAACGACCTACTTATTTGTGACCGTGAGCCCATAAATAACGCTACAATATTTTATTCCCGTTTTTCAGCGAAATACCCCACTGTGCGATGGTGAAACAGAGATTGGCTAGTCCACGACTAGGAGGGTCAGTGGCTCAGGTGGTAGAGTGTCTGATTCGTAGCAGGAAGGCCAGGGTTCGATTCCCGGGTGTGGCATAAATTTCCAAGGTGATTTTTTCTCCTGCTACGAACTCGGTACCTACTGTCGGGGTCATACGGCAACCAATGGCAACAATTTCCCCTTTATTCAGGGAATCGGTGAACTGTTGGAAGCCCAAGTTGACCATCCCGCCTCATAAGGGTACCCGCCGCTGCTCTATCTGCCCTGTTTGGAGGATAGAGTAAGGAAAGGGGAGTGGTCAGCGAACAAATGGTACCACTGTGGAAACTGGGCACGGACCCTACTAAAAATGGAATCAAGAAACGCAAACGGAATTTAAGAAACCTTTAAGGAAAAGGCCGGGTGGACGGAGCTAATTGCTGAACACCGACCAGAACCGAGGATGATGGTCACATCCAAACAATCAGCCATATTTTCTAGGATGTGTCAAGCCCACCCAAGAAGGAAGATCTCGATGAATCTGATATCAAAATCTCTCAGGAGACAGATTTCGGTGAAGTTGGTGAACCCTTCCTTCTCAACCCCATCGCGAAGTAGGTTCGACAGGTGAAGACCGAATGGAATTGATATCTCGGCGCAGCCGTGATTTCGTTGAAGTCGGATTGGATCCGAAGTAACAGTAACTTCTTCCCAATGGTCAAATAATACCCTGCATTTGTACTCCCAATAGACTCATAGCACAGGCGGAGGGGATTAACCCTAGGGGACGGTGTGGGCAGGTTTCTGGACTATCCGGAAACAGAGTAGAGACGGGCTTCAAGAACTTTACACATTCGACATGAAAATATGGTGAAGTGGGGGGGAGTCTGAAAGGGCAGGCGAGACACCCTGCAGGTCTGAAGGTGAGGGGGCCCGACGTTCATACCGACCCGTAAAACAGGTCAAAAACTGACAAATTAGGTAGCATGGCCCGTCATCATGAATGATGACCGACCCGTCTACTAAGTCGACGACTCTGAAAATGGCCCGAGCCGAATAAAACAGAGGGGACGGCTGAAAAACGTGGATAAATGTAACCCGCTAAAAAGGGCCGAGTGCCGGCAGCGCCAATTGTAATACTGGTGATCAGTGATGCCATATGAGGGGAGTCACGCTGAAATGATGTACCCCCTCTCTGATGACGGGGACTGAGTGGGGCGAATGGGAGACACGTTGCACATGCGCGATGAGGATCTTGAGTGGGGCGACTGGGAGCCACGTTGCGCGTGCGCGATGGGGACACGACGATGAAACGATGAAATGACATACATAATTGACATATCGCAAGTTTTAGGTTATTGCCGCGTATCGTACCTATCATGTACTTATACTTAATGAAATGAATCGTTCCACATAGAGATTATAAACATTGTTTATTATAAATAAAATGAATTTCAGTATATATTCTCATATGACACATGATTTTTCGAAACCCTACTTACAATTTTTGAAGTACATTTTTAACACATTTTAATCAATACAATCGCTTATTTCAATCGCACGATATTTTAGTACATCAACTTGCTGAAGATTGTAAAAAATGTATAGGATTCATAGGGACCCATTTCATTAAAACAGAATTTTTGGAGAAAGACAAATTTGGAACATTAAATGTGAATGATACAAACACATTATTACCATTACAAAGTATTTTTATTGGGCCAGAAGCGACCAAGTCAATACAAGAGTTAAGAGAAAGTAAGCCAGAGATAAATAATGAAATCGTAGAATTTTACAAAGTTATACAGAAGTTTTTTCAAACTGCGTATGTTGAGTCGATAAAAAGACTTCCATGTAATAATCAGTTTGTAGAGGCTTTAAATTTTTTAACTCCAGAGGTAGCTTTAGATTGTAGTAAACACATAGGTCAAATAGAAATTATTGTAAAACAATTTCCGTCCAAAGTCATAGCAGCAAAAGTGATTCGCCAATGGGTTTTATTAGCCACACACCCTTCCGGAGATGAAAGAGAATAGCTGAAAAAATTAAATGTCCCTGAATTTTGGTGCGCCGTTAGCGAATTAAAAGATACATTACGTAATTTATTGTACGATGAAGTAGCGAAACTCGCATTTATATGCCTGTCACTGCCGCATTCAAATGCAGATGTCGAAAGACTTAATTAGTTTCATCTTCCCAATACCAAACTTTTTAATATATGCATTGAAAAAGGTAGTTTCAAAACTTGCTATGTCCATTTCTTAAAAGTGTTAAAATATATTATGATTTAATTTTATGACATTTATGAGATTCTACTGTAATGTAACTCAATACTACAGATTTCAACATTTTGTTCAATATACCTTGTAATAAGCCATTCATACTTCAGTGCACGACTGAAATTCATTTTATTTATAATAAACAATGTTTATAATCTCTATGTGGAACGATTCATTTCATTAAGTATAAGTACATGATAGGTACGATACGCAGCGATAACCTAAAACTTGCGATATGTTAATTATGTTTGTCATTTCATCGTTTCATCGTCGTGTCCCCATCGCGCACGCGCAACGTGGCTCCCATTCGCCCCACTCCGCGCGACCAGTCTACGGCTAGAATGCTGGAACGGAATAGTGGAAGGGGTATGTAGGGGAGTACGGGAGCTTGAAACGGCGCTCAATATGGCAACACTGCTGGTGATGAAAGATCTGGTGTGCCTTGAGGAAGCGAGGGGCGGCCGAGCCGCCCCTCCCCGGCAGTAACTGTTACTACTACTACTACTAGTCCACGACTGGGGTACTTTCTCCTAACCTAGTGGCGACCCGGCGATGAAACAGGCATCGGCTAGACCACGAAAACCTATCCTGTGACACCCGGTGATGAAACAGGCATCGGCTAGTTCACGACTACCCCTTTCTCGTAACCTAGTGGCGACCCGGTGATGAAACAGGCATCGGCTAGTCCACGACAACCTATCCTGTGACACCCGGTGATGAAACAGGCATCGGCTAGTTCGCAACCTTCCATCTAGTGGCGACCCGGTGGTGAAACAGACATCGGCTAGTCCACGACTACCCTTTCTCCTAACCTAGTGGCGAACCGGTGATGAAACAGGCATCGGCTAGACCACGAAAACCTATCCTGTGACACCCGGTGATGAAACAGGCATCGGCTAGTCCACGACAACCCTTTCCCTATCTAGTGGCGACCCGGCGATGAAACAGGCATCGGCTAGACCACGAAAACCTATCCTGTGACACCCGGTGATGAAACAGGCATCGGCTAGTTCACGACTACCCCTTTCTCGTAACCTAGTGGCGACCCGGTGATGAAACAGGCATCGGCTAGTCCACGACAACCTATCCTGTGACACCCGGTGATGAAACAGGCATCGGCTAGTTCGCAACCTTCCATCTAGTGGCGACCCGGTGGTGAAACAGACATCGGCTAGTCCACGACTACCCTTTCTCCTAACCTAGTGGCGAACCGGTGATGAAACAGGCATCGGCTAGACCACGAAAACCTATCCTGTGACACCCGGTGATGAAACAGGCATCGGCTAGTCCACGACAACCCTTTCCCTATCTAGTGGCGACCCGGCGATGAAACAGGCATCGGCTAGACCACGAAAACCTATCCTGTGACACCCGGTGATGAAACAGGCATCGGCTAGTTCACGACTACCCCTTTCTCGTAACCTAGTGGCGACCCGGTGATGAAACAGGCATCGGCTAGTCCACGACAACCTATCCTGTGACACCCGGTGATGAAACAGGCATCGGCTAGTTCGCAACCTTCCATCTAGTGGCGACCCGGTGGTGAAACAGACATCGGCTAGTCCACGACTACCCTTTCTCCTAACCTAGTGGCGAACCGGTGATGAAACAGGCATCGGCTAGACCACGAAAACCTATCCTGTGACACCCGGTGATGAAACAGGCATCGGCTAGTCCACGACAACCCTTTCCCTATCTAGTGGCGACCCGGTGGTGAAACAGACATCGGCTAGTCCACGACACCCTCTGTCTTTCCTAAACTAGTGGCGACCCGGTGGTGAAACAGACATCGGCTAGTCCACGACTACACTTTCTCCTAACCTCGTGGCGACCCGGTAATGAAACAGGCATCGGCTAGTCCACGAAAATCTATCCTGTGACACCCGGTGATGAAACAGGCATCGGCTAGTCCACGACAATCCTGTTCACACGAACAAACCTCGGCCACGTCTATCCGCCAGCCCTCGGCTCGTAACAAAACGATCGAACCATTGCGCCGCGAAAACATTAAAAAATGTATTCGAGGTTATTCGCGAAATTTCGTCACTTCCGTAACGCTCCTGCGTCACTTCCGTTACACTAGAAAATTGTAGCCACCTCAGCAAAGAAGTTTCGCTTGAAAAATCGGCAGGCTAATTATTCGGGAATTATGGTAGAGAATAGGGTGGTGCGCTCGATTCGATAAAGTTCGACGATGAAGAGGTTCGCGATTCCGTTTGCAGACGCTGGACGATAATTCGAGCGTAAAGTAGCTCGCCGCGCCGACCGCGGCTGGACCAAAGATTCGCGAAAACACCGTTTATTTGACACCGGGCTTTGACTTCGTTCCTGGTTTGTAAGCTCGTTTAACCGGGTCCGCTATTGCACACTATTTCCCTCGGAATCAAATCCACGGGTTAACAAAGTTGCGCGTAATTCGATTACGTGACTCTCCAAGGCACCGTCATTGAATTCGCCGGTTTGCAGAGAACCCGGCGCGTTAAAGTGCGCCCGAGTCCCGGGAAACTCTTGCTAAATCGAATGAAAATGGAAAAGCAATATCTTCCTGACAGTACGAGCCGAGGAATTCATGTGTTCGCGCGCGTATAAATTCGCATTCACATGAAATTGAAAGAGACGTCCGCGGAAATACGGCGAGAACATTTTTAAAATGGCTTCGAAGCTTTCCGCCGCGGTCACGAAATATTTTAACATGCTGTTATTTTCAACTTTTCAAAGCACGCACGATTTCTCTTCGTAACAAGCTTCGTTTTCTGTCGGTGTAATAACCAATTCCCGAGTTATTGACGCTCGAACCTCGAACGGAACTTTTTCCTTATTCGTTCACTGTGTTTGTTTCGTTCGATCGGTCGGATCTCCTGTTTGCTTTCGTCCAAGATCTACACCACCCACGGTCTTAACACGTGCGCTGGTCAATGAGACACGCTGAGTCAGCGGCTTTTTACTATTACTAGAAACGTACCACCTGCGAATCCGCGATGAGTTCACGAAATCCTCGAAACTCTTACCTCGTCACGGCCAGAGACGCCAGATTAAGCTAGGTCTTGAAACTTCCCTTTTTGATCGTGCCGACACAGATTTTGCGAGAGTCATAGTCCAGTCAATGAATGCTCATAAGGGAGGTGTAGAGGGAAATGGAAGGAATACAATTTTTAACTTCGGGACTTTGTTTGGACTAGTTAGGAGGTAAACAATTAATAGTACCTACTACTAGGAGGTGAGCGGAGTACAGGAGGGCACGTAGGAGGTCCCCTTTTTCGATTTTCCGCTTATATCTCGGAAACTATGCGAGATAGCGAAAAACTGAATCGAATCAATCCTGTGGCATATTTTGTCAGCTTTAATTTCGTATAGAATGATCTTATCGCTAGGGCGCATAGTTTCCGAGATATAAGCGCAAAACCGAAAAGGGGGACCTTCTACGTGCATTTAAAGTTGAAAGTGAAAAATTGAAGATGAAATTGAAAAATTGATGTTGAAACAGAAAAATTGAAGTGGAAATTGGAAACTTGATGTTGAAACTGACAAATTGAAGTTGAAATTGAAAAATTGATGTTGGAATTGAAGTTGAAAGTGATGTGGAATTTGAAAAATTGATGTTGAAATTGAAAAATTGATGTTGAAACAGAAAAATTGAAGTGGAAATTGGAAACTTGATGTTGAAACTGACAAATTGAAGTTGAAATTGAAAAATTGATGTTGGAATTGAAGTTGAAAGTGATGTGGAATTTGAAAAATTGATGTTGAAATTGAGAAATTGATGTTGAAACTGAAAAATGGGAGTGTGGAAACTGAAAAAGTGAAGTTGAAATTGAAATTGAAATTGAAAGTGAAGTTGAAATTGAAGTGTTGAAATTGAAATTGAAGCAAAAACACTAACTCTAACAAATAATGCCAAAGTGAACTTTGAGCGCGGATATCTCGGAAACTATGCGAGATAGCGAAAAACTGAATCGAATCAATCCTGTGGCATATTTTGTCAGCTTTAATTTCGTATAGAATGATCTTATCGCTAGGGCGCATAGTTTCCGAGATATAAGCGCAAAACCGAAAAAGGGGACCTTCTACGTGCCCGCCTGCACCCGCTCCCCTCCTAGGAGTGGGGACTTTTAGTATGTTTACCTCCTAACTAGTCCAAACAAAGACCCAAAGTTAAAAATTGTGTTCCTTCCATTTCCCTCTACAACTTTTCGTTGACTGGACTATCAGTCTACTCAAACAGACATTGGAGGGATATCACATTGCAATAGTAACCTATCTCAATAAATGCACAAGTTATTCAGGTGATTTGTCATAGTTAACTCACCCTGTATATTATCACCCTGTATTTTTACATTTACTATTGTATTACTACATTCCGTGTGAATAAAATATGAACCTACACTAGGGTGGACCTTATTTTTCGACCATGAAATTTTGGGCACGACTCCCCCCAATATTGTCCCATTTCATGAAAAAATTATATATCCAAAGTTTTAGATCAATCGGACGTCGGAAAGACGTGCCACATTAGGGTGGACCATAGCTACACCTGGTGAAATTTTTTTCACGTCCCCTGTAAAATTGTGCCATTGTGTTAAAAAACTAGAGGGTTATTGTTGCTCGCTCGCTCGCCTTGCGAGCTCGCGGATAGGACTGCTCTTGCGAAAAGGTTAGTGGTACGCATGGCTAGTAGTACCTATAGCTATTAATGTTTTTTTTTAATTTGGTGTGTGACTCTCCACGAGCCACACAAAGAACTTCCCGATTCGTTAGTTGCAGTATATTATTATCATTATTAAGTGTACGTTTTAAGAAGATTATACGTTTTCAGGGAAATTCAATAGTTTTCTACTTATCATAATGTTTGCTATATGGCGTCGCATTAAACCAACATCGCATGCTCGTTGCTCCCTTGGTTCCTTGTTATAGCACACTAATGTTGCAAAATAAATTGTCTCAATTAGTTTTTCGCAAACGATACAACTCCTCATTATCCGGGTTTGCAGTATTGATCTTGGTTTTCTTCGATACTGTTAATTTCAATTGTCCCAAAATATATAAACCGCGCTCAATTTTGAAACTCTGCTCAGTGCTACATACAACATTTGTAAAGTTCGCCTTTCTGATTTTTTAAAATCCAAACATACTTCCTCGTATGTTTGTCCCTGACTTTTATGAATCGTAATCGCTTCAGCAGGAACCACTGGAAATTGACTACGTGTGATTTGATATTTTTCCTCACTCGACATATTTACTTGATTCGATATTTTTATTATTGGTGTAAAATTTTGATCAATATTTGCATTTTTCATATAATCACGATAACGAGTTCTTACTTTCACTCCTACTCTGGCCAATTGAAAATCTAACCACAATATAGACGGAATTTTAGTATTTTCTTGAAAAGTAATAAATTTTAATATTCCGCATGTGTGTGCTCCATTAACCAATCCGTTTTCAACATCAATGTTATTAATAATTATCATATAGTTTATATTATAATAATTTTCAATTTAAGCTCAGTTAATAATTCGTTTTGAACTGATTGTTTTTTTAAAGATTGTAATATAAATTTTTTTTGTACTTTCATCGATATTCTTTGAAAATGTATTCTCGGGAGTAGAAATGATTAACTCACTCTTGCATTGGGATAATTTTCGATTATTGTAAGCGGAAACATCATCGTAAAGTACAGAAAAAATTTAAAAAAAATTTTTTTTTTTTAAATTTTAAAAAAATCGAAAAAAAATTTTTTGTGTAATTACGTTTGTTTCTTCGGTGGAAACTTTCCGTTCTCTCGTATAAATTGCATTGTTGAATGAACTTCTTTCGAAAAAAACTAAAAAAACTAAAAAACTACTTGACCAAAATGGACCAAAATCTAATCAGCTCTAAGTTACAGCGGGGCACATCGATTGCATCATTCATCATCCTGATCGCGTTGTTACTTTTTCTGAAAACGTTAACGAAAAATTTGATTACATAGAAACGGCCATACGCACGCACACACACACACACACACACACACACACACACCCACACCCACACCCACACACACACACACACACATACGAACATACGAACATTTTGCTGAAAATAGTCTAAAATGACTGCAATGACCATGAAACGTGAAGATCTGCTAAAAAATCGATTTTCGTTTTTCGGGGTCATTACAATAACTTCCCTATAAAATCGGGAAGTTAAAAATTCCTGCAAAAGATAAAGTTGATCAGATCGGATAAGGGGAAGATGTGCCACATTGACGTTGAAGTTGCGAAAAACATGAAAAAATTTTATAGAAATGGTGTCATTTCATAAACCTCTAATTTCATACAATTTCATTTGTTACAATTATAAAAAAGTTATTCTGCTTTAAAGGGCGTTCGAATCCTTTCGTGAGCCACTGTACCTTCAAACTAGTGGGTTACCAAATCATTTCAACGAAAAATGATTACATTAGCTCTGTTCACAAAAATCGATTTCTTGAAAAAAAACCAGAGGTCGTAGACAAATTTTGAGACCAGATTTGAAATCAGCGTGAAAAAATCTACGGGAAATGATATATAGCATTTTCTTGAAATTGTGAAAGTTTAACGAATTTTCTCAAGGTTAAAAACCGTTCGTACCGTAATCTCCCTATTTTTCCCATATTCTGCAAAGTTTCAGCTTTAATTAAAAAAAAAATTCATCGCTCTACCTCATTTCTATCGAAATTTATTTCTTTTTGAATCGAGTTAGATCACTTTTCCCCACTGTGCGGTGTTGACGCGTGCGAGGTTACGGTGGAAGAGTGCGCGACCATCGTCGGGAATTTTAGAAAGCGGGTCCGCAAATGTATCGAATCAAAAAAGGTGGCAATTTTGAACATTTGTTGTAAATGTTTTTGGTTCATTTCATTGTTAATTGTTCAAAAACCTAAAGTCCGTTTTTGAAGAATTGCAAGGCTATCCCGAGCGATTTCTATTCTCGGCTAGTTACTTTGGACACAATCGACACCGGTGAGACATAAGAACGCGTTCGAGAGTTTTTGCTCATCGCCGCGGCGATATCAGCTGTGCGGATTTGACAACAACCGGCGAGGTGATCGACCGCCGATGTAAACCTTGCCGGATCGAAGCGTTCATCGAACCCGTCGAATTGTATCGTGGGCCATCGCATCATGTTTTCCTTACTCCAATTACGTTACCCTATTCGTTTCCCTCCTCCGCAGCACCGTGTATTAGGTCATTACCCTAACGAACGTTGCTGCGAATCTATACGTTTAATTTTACAGTCCCGTAATCCTTCCAAAACCGATGGCCCACGTGGGTATAAAAGTGAGCTACACGTGCCTATCGCCGAATTCTTGTAATTTCTTCTTGTCATACTGACACAAACATAGTATTCTTGCGCTCGTCATACTGACATTCATCACATTCGTGCGATCACTCATCGTTCATTATCTTCTTCTGTTAGTTTTCCTTTCGTATCTTTTGATCTTTCGTTAAACATATTTTCTTTTTGTTCCGTCGCACAGGAATAGAATTCGTAGGTTTCCTTCGGACAGGATTTATGATGCGAACGTGCCTAAATATCCTCCTCAAGGATTAAACAAACTAGGGTCATTCGGCGACCAGTCAAGGCATCTGTTTAACGTTCAGTTTTTCTACACCCTCGAAATTACACGGTGTCATAAATTTTGTCCCTCCGAAGGACCGTCCGCGACCGTTACGCAGGGTCTCGAATTACCTGGAACCGTCGCGTCGTCGCACTGTGGGGTATTTGGCCGATCTAGCTGGCCAAAAGTCGATTTCGTCAAACTCATCCGAGGTAAAAATGAGTTGTTACCTGGAAAAGTTGAATATTGGGGGGTCAATAAACCATCGGTGTTTTCCCGATTTGGCATTTCCGTACGGAGGTACGATCACTTGAAGTTTAGTCATTCAGTACAGTGCTTGTGCCTTTCGTCGTGTCGTCCGCATTAGCAACGTTCGAAGTGAAATATTTTTAATCACGAAAGTTATTTTAAGAAAACCGATGATGGATAGTGTTGTGGCAGGTAAGTGTGTGTATTTCACACAATTTTAATCAGATATGTGTTCATTTAAATAAATTAACATCAAGTGTAAAAGTCAATATGAAGGCAGGTTTAATCTCAATCTACATACAATCGGAAGGAATTAGTTGTACGCCAGGGTCCGTCCCGGTAATGTTTGTTTAGCCACTGTAAAGTGGAAGGTTTCAGCTTTATTTTAGTGTAAAAAAACAGTTGCGATAATTTGCGATTTCATAAGTTATCGTTAAAAGAAGATTTGTTGACGTGAATGATATTTTTTAAAGTGATGGTTTACCTGATTTAAATGCTTCATTTATTATTGTAGGACCATCTAATATTAAGATATTCATACGGAAGCAAATATGGGACATTATGCAGCATCTGAAAAATGCCAATCTAAATGCAAAATTGTCATACGCTGAGGACTACTTGTGTGATCAGGAGGATTATTCTGATGAATAGAAAGAGGAAATTCGAAGAAAATTTTCCCGTATAAAGTCAGAAATAAAGCATAGATGGACTGCAGCATCGAGAAGAGAAGGGGTTTTTTTAGAAACAAATCGAAATTGGCTTGACAAAACTTTTGAACTGCCACGCGTTGTAGTGAGACCGGGTCGGCCACCGAAGCAGTCATTCGATCAATCACGGGTAGCCCTCATAGACACGGAAAACACGACTGCCCCAGCAATATTATATATTATATTAGTTATTATATTATATATAATATTATATATATTATATTAATGTGGATGTATCATATGTTATATTATATTATATTCTATTATATTATATTATATGGTGAAATAGGAAATTTATATTATATTGTTTATATTATAGTAATTCGCGCATATTGTTAAGTCAGTGAAAAATAATACTTTCAATAAAAATTGTTCATTTTTATTTGTTTATAATTATTTTTTAAAGATAAAATACTATATATAAGTTAGTAGGTACATTTCAAACGCGTTAAGCAAAAAAAATAATTTTGGCCAGCTAGATTGATCAAATACCCCACTGTGCGTCGACCGAGTAAGATCTCGCCCCACTCCTCTTTCCCAGGGCCTCATTCAGAGCTACGGGAAGAAGGAGGTCCTAGAAGTCAAAGTGTGTACTGATTGGGAAATGCAACTTTCCGCAGGAACCAATCAGTGCATCTTATTTCATATTCGAGAATCCAACGGGCATCGCGCTAGGACTGGAAGACGAAGTCGCTCAGTTGAGTTTTACGCTCTAACGCCGTGACATTCTTCAGTCCTCGGGTAGACAAGTACAACGCACGAGCCGTTGTCTTGTCAATCGTTCATTACATGTGCAAAGTTAGCATCACGGTAGTTCGTCGTCCAGTGATCAGGACACCCGACAAACCGGGATCGCGTCGGTCGAAATCCCTCGCGAACCGGATCAAATCAGTCGAGATCCCTCGCTTGCGTTCAATCACAAACGCGAATCCTCATATCATCATCTGCGCGCGTATAAGGCAGGACCTGCTAGATCAGCCTTACTGACGAGTCCACTAGCAGGTCCGGGACGAAACGCTTCCATTAACGTATTCATGCGATATCAAGTCAAGCGAATCAATTATTGTCTTTTGCGATCATTCTATCATTTGAACTAGCTGCCCAAGATTAACTTGGCGGGCAGTGATCCGGAACAGTCGCGAACCCACAGTTCCGCGGCTAAACACTTTTGTTATAACCATACTTTGTTACATCTTCTCTTCTGTTCCTTAACCACGAATCCATAGCTAGAGTTTACAACATTAATGAATTAATAAAACTTATTGATGGATTTAGGCTTAGACAGTGGATAACCTTTCAGGATGGATTCGTGAACAATAGATATTTTATTAGCGTAAGAACACAACAACTTTTGTACATGACAATATGGCAGGTAAGTGCAGGGGGTGTCGACTCCTTTGTTAAAAAGTGGGAACGAATTTAGTCGTTTCTCGATCCTTACGCTTGGCCGCTTGGTGGCAGCACAGTAGCGCCCCTGGCGGTGGGGATAGAAGCTGTATCCCCACTTTGACGGCGTCCAGCTGTCCAGCTAAGTATTCAACCATTTTCCACGTGCTCATGTGCTCATCGACATCGCTGGACGCAATATTTGCCATTTCCGACTATTTTTGCGAATTCTTTCTACAGGGTTTGGCAGAAATAACTCCCACGTTTAGTTTTATTTGAGAAATAAAGTTTCTGGTAATACCTCGTACCACTATTTTCAATCCTCCTTTGAAATATGGGAGTTATTGCCGCACTCTGTATTTAATTCTTAGAATCTATGACTATTTTTATAATATCATAATTTTTTGAATAATTATACGTAGTATAATTTTTATACGTAGTATAACCTTTATACGTAGAAAATTAATTTTCTACGAAAACAGATTCATATAACCTTCAATAGCTAGCGAAGAATACGATTACACGTACATGCAAGGTTAACTATGTGTGAGTACACGTTTGTGTGATCACCACACACATATACGTTGTAGTTCGGCTTCCGATCTTAGCTGAGAGGGCGCCCTGAACAGTGCTTCGAAAAAGTACCAGAGTCGACACCCCCCGGGTAAGTGTAGAAGAACTGAGTAAGAAAAAAAATATAGAAGCAGCAACTGTGTAGAGCAAAAAGAACAGTACGCACACAGCGCCACATGGTGGTGACTCTATCAACTAATAAACTGACCAATAGCGATCACATATTCATATTAGGACAAATATCATTCTAACACTTATTATTCGGTCAAGTGTGTGGATTCATTCGTTTGTGCGGTATTTTTATGCTGCTGAGATGCTTGAAAAAACTCCGGGAACTTTTCAGCCACCCTGTAGAAGGATTACTGTATTACACATCAAGGAACGCTTGGGTGGATTGCAAGCAAGTGAGCAAACTGGCCGGCGCGGCGTGTCTGTGGTCGGAAACATTTAGCAGTGCTTTTGATTCGTGATTCAACGGGGGTTGTCTCGCGGCTCACAGTTTCGAATAAAGCTGGGTGGGTCGCCCCCGTGCGGGGGTGTACGGTTTCCGACGTTTTGCGCAACAACGCGGGTCGGCCTGTGCGTCGTCAGGTCGCGTCGTTGCGCGGCGAAGGGATAGTTTGTCGTCGTTACGTCCGCGTAACGCAATTGTCTCCGATGTCGTGGCAGGCTAAAAAGTTTCGGGGACGACCGGTGTACGGTTTGCGTTGGAATTACTACCGCGTAATTGCTCCCCGAGAGACCAATAAACGAGCGTGCACCGCGCGGAATACGCTCGCGGTCCCGAAATATCGGCGTCGAATCATTAACGAGGAAACTACGTTTCCGAACTCGGCGCCGTGGAATTAATCGGTGACCAACGGGGTACGGGGTCTCGTCGAGTTTGTAATCGCGCGTTCGCCGGCTTTCCCGGCCTGTTTGCTTTTTCATTGTCTCCACCTGAGTTTTTCGGAACAATGGCGCGTTTTCCGAGTTCTTTCCTTCCCATTTCACCGAACAATGCCAGAGACGCGCTTGTCCCTCTTTCTATCTCCCTCTCTCCCTTTCATCCGGCGAGCAGAACAATGCGAGAAGCACCTGCACTTTAACCTGTTCGAGTAAAAATACGAAAGGAAATAAAAAGGGCAAATCCGGTGCGGCGTAACACGCAAATCCTTTTTTCTTTCTTTCTTCGAATAGAATCCCGGCGCGGCGCCGCCGAATAATACGATTTCTCTCGTCGCGGGGGCAAAAGGTGCAGGAAAACCTAGACGGTGTTTCCTTTTCTAGCGTTTCTACACGCGGGGGTCGGTGCGGGGCGGTGTCGCGCGCAGAAATCTTCCAAGTTTCTTCCCGCGGAAAGACCGGCTAAAAATGCCTCGAGACTCGCGTGTGCCCGCGAACAAAGGTTTCGTCGGGGAAGAATGGCGAGTGCCGCGAGCGGACTTCGCGCTCGAAACAAACGCGTCTGGTTTGCCCGGGCGAGCGCGAGCGTTTATTAAAATTATAAATTAAAAGGAGCGCCGACCGCGGCGCCGCGCCGGTTTCGGTCGCGTTTCCGGTTGCTTCGCTATTCGGGTGTCAGCGATACGCTAAGATCCTTTGTGGATCGCCCGACTAACACGCCGCACCGCCTCGGGAAACCCTTTGAAATCGCCGCACAGAGGAAATTCATCTTACCTCTTTCGCTGAACGGAATATATCCACCGCGCCGCCGCCGCCGCCGCAGCTTAATAGAATTGATATTTCATGAATAACTCGATACGTCGACGGACCGATACACAGCTACCCTCATAAATATCGTACGAGTCCGTAAACCGCAGCCTGCGCCCGTTTAGTTCGCAAAACGAAGAAAACTTTCGAACAAAGATGATAATATTATACGCCGAACCAGCGCGCCGCGCCGGATTCTACGATCCACCGAATGCGGAATTTTAACGCGGGAGTTCCCCGTCAATTTTTCACGTTTCGGACTGTTATCAATTCACCATAAATATTATACAGGGTGGTCATTTTATCTGAAGACATTGGAATATCTCGAGAACTATGCATCGGACCAAAACAAGTGGGTAATGAAAGTTGTTCGTCGCGAAGGTTGTTTGTCCAATGATACCAAACTCGACCCCCCCCCCCGCCAGCTCGTGGGGGTCGGGGTGAGGGAAGATGAAAAACTTAAATGAGAACCCCCATTTTTCATTGAAGATTTGGATTCTCCACAAAAAAATACGGTAATTATTTACTTTCAGGGCTCTCTCACCGATTTTGATGAAATTTAAATATGTTATAGATTTCTACATTTGGAACAACTATTTCCTATACATATTAGCGCCGCTCGATTTTAGTTTTCGAGATCTTTGCGAAAAACTATCGCCAATAACACTGTCCAACACCAAATTTGATTTCAATATACTCTTGGGTCCTTCTTATAGAGTTTTTTGCGCTGATTCCGAATCTGGTTTTAATTTTTTTCCTATACGTCCAGTTTTTGAGAAAATGGAGTTTTAAAAAAAGACATATTTTTCAACTTTAAACAAATATTGCGATGTTATTATAAAAGATATTGAATTGTTGTTTACAGCAAAAGATTCTGTAGACTTTCCCGAATACAGTGATATCCAATATTAATACATTATGATTGTTTAAACATGTTTAAACAATGATTAAAGACGGAGATGCACCACTTTTGCACCAATTTTTGCGGATATTTTCGAATTTATCTCAAAAAATAAGGGTCCAGCGAAAAATTGAACTATACCACGCGAAAGAGCAGACTTTTATCTTGAGAAACCCCCCTGTGAAGTTTGCATGGTCGACGTTTTTACCGAACCAGAAAGCAAAATATCTTCGCCCGACATGCGTTGACGCCAGTGGTGCTCTTCCACTAGCGCGGTCGTTCGTCGGGATACGGCGCGGCGCGCTGCGATGAAACGGCGCGTGGCTATAAGCGCGCAATTATGTCAGCTTACTTAAATGTAAAATTTTATTAAATGTTATATTATTGTTATTTATTATTTATTAGTATATTTATTCTGTATAAATTATTTTTGTATTTTTTAATGTTAGTCTCTCGTTTATAGTATATTTAATACAAAAAATACCTTTTGTAACAAAAAAATAATTTATTCACACACTACACTATTACACTATTTACAATGCTAATATATATGTGTACACTATTCAGATATAATACACTATATCGATTTAATATGGAGCAAACTATTTTAATTATGTATTTAAGTCAATAAAAATAGTCCCGTTTATATTGTGTTTGGACTTATTTTACTCGGAAGAATCTCGAGTGTTCATTGGCACTATAATTACAATACATAGATAAGACGACAATTACTGAAAATAAAATTTTTCAGTCGCCGCATTGCAGACTTTCCTTACATTGTATGTATTCCGTTGTCCGTAGACCGTCATTTATTTCAAAATATCGTGTTGGTTCTTAAGAAAACTGATGCCAGAGTTCAGTTTCGGCTTTGTGTTTGTTGAAATCAGTCGTGTCAAGCATTTCAAATCTGCATTGCTACGTATAAAACTTCATAAAAAACATTTATAGTTATTTATAGTATTTTAGTTGTTGTGTATATAATATACGTATTTTAGTAGTGTATTCTATCTGAATAGTGTACACATATATATTAGCATTGTAAATAGTGTAATAGTGTAGTGTGTGAATAAATTATTATTTTGTTACAAAAGGTATTTTTTGTATTAAATATACTATAAACGAGAGACTAACATTAAAAAACACATAAAATAATTTATACAGAATAAATATACTAATATATAATAAATAACAATAATATAACATTTAATAAAATATTACATTTAAGTAAGCTGACATAATTGCGCGCTTATAGCCACGCGCCGTTTCACCGCAGCGCGCCGCGCCGTATCCCGACGAACGACCGCGCTAGTGGAAGAGCACCACTGGCGTCAACGCATGTCGGGCGAAGATATTTTGCTTTCTGGTTCGGTAAAAACGTCGACCATGCAAACTTCACAGGGGGGTTTCTCAAGATAAAAGTCTGCTCTTTCGCGTGGTATAGTTCAATTTTTCGCTGGACCCTTATTTTTTGAGATAAATTCGAAAATATCCGCAAAAATTGGTGCAAAAGTGGTGCATCTCCGTCTTTAATCATTGTTTAAACATGTTTAAACAATCATAATGTATTAATATTGGATATCACTGTATTCGGGAAAGTCTACAGAATCTTTTGCTGTAAACAACAATTCAATATCTTTTATAATAACATCGCAATATTTGTTTAAAGTTGAAAAATATGTTTTTTTTTCAAAGCCATGATTTTCAAAAACTGGACGTATAGGGAAAAAATTAAAACCAGATTCAGAATCAGCGCAAAAAACTCTATAAGAAGGACCCAACAGTATATTGAAATCACAAAAAAAGTTGAAATTTGTTGGACAGTGTAATCTATTGAATTTTCGGTAATTATACAGAAAAGTACTGCCCACTCCGATTTTGATAAAATTTAAATATGTTATAGATATTGACATTTTGAACAACTTTTTCCTTTTCCAATATAGGGGGGTCGCTTTTAGTTTTCGAGATGTTTGCAAAAAACTATCGCGAACACTGTATTGAATTTTGCGTATTCCTGCACGCTCCGCTGCAACGTAAACCTGTTTCGGTGCGGCGTTTGTTTACATTTTGACTCTGTAGACATGAGGTAGAAAACGGGAGGGTGGAACAGCCGGCCTGATACCACACACACCCACCCAGTGCTTAACACGCTCCCAGTGTTTCTAAATAGAAGGTTTCCGTTAAGAAATTAACGTTTGCGCAAATTTTCAATATTATATTCGTAATCAGCACGTGAAAATACGTATGTAAGAATCTAGAGTATAATTTAGAAACAGTGGGTGTGTGTGGTGTCAAGCTGGCCCTTTCCGCCCCCCTGTTTTCTCTCTCATCTCTACAGCGTCAAAATGTAAACAAACGTCGCACCGAAACAGACTTACGTTGCAGCGCAGCGTGCAGGAATACAAAAAATTCAATACGGTATTAGCGATAGTTTTTTGCAAATATCTCGAAAACTAAAAGCGACCCCCCTTATATTGGAAAAGGAAAAAGCTGTTCAGAATGTGTTGCTGCATAACATATTTAAATTTCATCAAAATCGGAGTGGGCAGTACTTTTCTGTATAATTACCGAATTTTCTGTATTCTCCTGCACGCTCTACGGCAGGCATGCACAGGTGGACGATTTGGGAGCAGGAGCAATCGACCCTGCTCCTGAGCAGGGGTCGGAGCAGTGACCTTGCTTGGACGTGTGGAAGGGGAACCCACCAATTGTAAACGGAGCACGAGAGAAGACGAGAAAAAGAGCGTATGAGAGTGGGGGCGGCGTCTACGTTGTTGTAGTCTGACCACTCCGGCGCGCTCTGCACTTCCCCACGCCCCTCCCACTCGTCTTCTCTCGTGCTTTGTTTACAAGTCACGCTTACAAGGGAACATATTCAGATGCGAAATTCGGATTTTGATAACACTTTGGGAGTTTATAGTTCTTTGAAAAATATTTGACACGTATTTTTTTTTATCGGCAACCATCCACTTTGAAGGGGTGAAAACAGCCCTCAAAATTGGGGGTCAAAACCATACTTTTTGAGATATCTCGGAAACCGGAGGTCGAAAAAATTTGAACTTTTTAAAATTGTGTGTTTTTCAATGGGCAATGTAGTCGCGCAAGAGAATTTTAACAAAAGTTTTTTGTTTAAACAATATATTAAAAATTTGATTTCTTTTTGTAGTTTCTCTTATTTATTATTAGTTAATTTTAATGTCAACTTGGGTGCGTGATCGTTGATCCAAAATAGGGGATACATGTTTCAGGATTTTCTTTTTTTTTGCCATTTAACAATAATTATGCATAATGGAATATAGTCTTGCACCTAGCGTGTGGGGGAATTCTGGCTTGTTTTATCGAAATATAAGCATTTAGTGTAAACGTATATAGTATTTTAAACAATACCACTGGATTACATGTCGTTTATTGTTTTATCAGCAACTAAAGAAGGTGGCGCAGGTACCAGCGTGACGCGGGGCTAATTACCGCGGCGGAGTAAGGGTGCCGACTGGTATGTATAGCCAATTCTCCTGCAAATTTCTCCGGTTGTTATTTGTTTCCTTGTTATTATTGCTGTGATATGTTTCCATCAAAATGTTTATAATGTTCATCAAACTATTTGAAGGATCCACAGTGTATTTGAAAAGGCTCCAGGTATATTTTGACCGAAAGCCCAACGACCGCAGAAATTCGCAGACGAATTGGCTATACATACAAGTCGGTACCCTTACTCCGCCGCGGTAATTAGCACCGCGTCACGCTGGTACCTGCTCCACCTTCTTTAGTTGCTGATAAAACAATAAACGACATGTAATCCAGTGGTATTGTTTAAAATATTATATACGTTTACACTAAATGCTTATATTTCGATAAAACAAGCCAGAATTCCCCCACACGCCAGGTGCGAGACCATATTCCATTATGCATAATTATTGTTAAATGGCAAAAAAAAAGAAAATCCTGAAACATGTATCCCCTATTTTGGATCAAAGATCACGCAGCCAAGTTTACATTAAAATTAACTAATAATAAATAAGAGAAACTACAAAAAGAATTCAAATTTTTAATATATTGTTTAAACAAAAAACTTTTGTTAAAATTCTCTTGCGCGACTACATTGCCCATTGAAAAACACACAATTTTAAAAAGTTCAAATTTTTTCGACCTCCGGTTTCCGGGATATCTCAAAAAGTATGGTTTTGACCCCCAACTTTGAGGGCTGTTTTCACCCCTTCAAAGTGGATGGTTGCCGATAAAAAAAATACGTGTCAAATATTTTTCAAAGAACTATAAACTCCCAAAGTTTTATCAAAATCCGAATTTCGCATCTGAATATGTTCCCTTGTTAGTGGGTTCCCCTTCCATACGTCCGATCTGCTCTGAGAGCATACGGGGAGCAACTTGGGAGCACGGGAGCTGCTCTGAGAGCAAAGAGCTGTGCATGCCTGCTCTACGGCAACGTAAGCCTGTCCCGGCCCACCATTTGTTTACATTTTGCTTGTAAACACGCTGCGGACATGAGAGAAAAACAGGGTCTCACTCTGATCATACATATATTGGGTGAACTTTCAGTTTTGAAAGACAACTCCTACATTTTCGTATGCGTGGTCGGGCCGGCCTGACGGCCGGCCCTCTCCGCACCCACCACCTAACCCTAACTAATTCTGATCTCATGATTTTTCCATTACCAGTTCAAATTCTGTATGACGGCTATATAGAATGAAAAGATTATGCCATCAGAATTAATTAGGGTTAGGTGGTGGGGGGGGGGGGGGGGGTCTTTCAAAACTGAAAGCTCACCCTATAGTATATGTATGGTCAGAGAGTGAGACCCTGTTTTTTCTCTCATCTCCGCAGCGTATTTACAAGCAAAATGTAAACAAATGGTGGGCTGGGACAGGCTTACGTTGCCGCAGAGCGTGCAGAAATACGGAAAATTCAATACAGTATTAGCGATAGTTCTTCGCAAATATCTCCAAAACTAAAATCGAGCGGCGCTAACATGTATAGGAAAAAGTTGTTCAGAATTATGAGTTTAACAACATACTTAAATTTCATCAAAATCGGTGAGGAAGCCCTGAAAGTAAATAATTACCAAAAATACACAAATTTGGTCCTAGGAGTTTTTGCATTTTGGTTCACAGATGGCGCCGTAATGGGCAAAAATTAAAATGGGTAAAAAATAGTTGAAAATTGGGGATATCTCGAGAAATACACATCAAGGTCAGAAAAATAAAAGTAGACGGATGTATTTGATATTTTTAAAAATGCTATTCAATAACACCACAATTGACCCCCCCCCCCCGCCTCACCTCATGAGGGTGGGTCAGGGAATTATTTCAAAATCTTACACATACATAGGTTAGTACTTTTTTATAACGAATGTCCAGCTGCATCGATTGTTGTATTAAAAAATACCTCATTCTATTTAAACAAATGAACGTTTGTCTTCATATTTCTAAAAAAAAATTACATAAAAACAAAAATTTTTTAGGTATCGTATGAGCCCCATTTTACTATTCCACTTTGTCCTTCAGACATTTGACGTATCTCTAAAAACAAGAAAGATATTTCAGGTGGCAACGTTAGGTGACTCACCCTGTATAGGGTGAGCAATATGTACGTACATCCTATTGTGTTATTTGAAATATACAAATACATCAAATGTGTTACCATTTTGTCCGGCAGTGTATCATCTCTCTTCACACCCTGTACAGGGTGTCACGAAATTATATGTCACGGACACCATAGCGCGATTCTACACCCCCGATCTAGTCGAAAATGACATAAGGAACCCCCGCGAAATTGACCTTGAACAAGAAAAACAAGGTAAAAAACAAATTTTCTTTAAGATTAGAAATCTTAAATCTTAAAAGTTAACTCTTTGATATAAAAATTTAAAAAATCTTAATCCTTAATAGTATCTGTGATTTTTAGGGTAGGGTATAGATCGATCAATCAGGGATCCTTAAGTTTTGTTTTTTTTTACCTTGTTTTTCACGTTCAAGGTCAATTTTGCGTGGGTCTTCTCACGTCATTTTCGACTAAATCGGGGGTGTGTAGTTTTGTGACACCCTGTATGTACAGTATCGGTAGTACCTACGTGTTCAAGTTTGCCAAAAGGAAACCGAGGGGGGTCTTAATCGAAAAAGGATCAGGATACGAGATGCTGGAAATGGAACGGAACAGCTGCAGATGCATTTCCAATAGCAGCGGCACCATAAATTGTCATAACGTCGGCTTTAATAATCGGAAGCTACTTAATTTGTAGAACCAGGTCATGGGTGCCAGGGCAATTGCATGGGCGCGCGCGTTAGTCTGCGACCTTATTAATGTATATTACTAGCGTGCACCGGGAGAGAGAGAGAGAAAGAGAGATATAATATTGTGTTGTAACGCGAGGGAGCAGACACCAGACCACAGCAAATGCATTTTTGTTTCCAGTTAAAAATTTTTAACGAATTCGGGCATTTCCGCCGAGCCTTCCTTAATTAATCCCACCGCGCCGCGCGCCGTGATTTACATTAACGAGGGAAGTCGAAGAATATTTTTAATCCCACGCGCGGGGGGGGGCCGTGCATGGCGCGCGTATTTAACACAGCATAAACGTTTATGAGTTATTCTTCAGCTACATCTACGTTTCTCCGCCAATTAATGAATTTTTATAAATATTTTTCATTAATCCCGCGAGACAAGCTCAGGTAAAAGTTGCTTTGCGAAAGCTTCGGCTTATCGTATTATTGTTATTGCCTGGTCTGCGTTCTGCAACGATTGCAGTACAGAGGATTTTTCAACAGGGTGGTACATCGGATATTACCACCTCGATTTTCGCCATTGTTATTATTCATAGCGAAGAATGGTTATACAGTAAATCCTCTATAGACGCGACAGCCTAGGGGGGATTTGGTCGCATCTATCGTATAGGGTAGCTATTTTTTATCTCCAAAGGCCGAGCCTTTAATCATCAATTAAACCATCATCGTCAATTAAACCACTAAATACAGTTGAAATTATATCGTGTTTGGTATCATTTTGCATTAGAAAATTGCCACGAATATGTTGGTGAAAGTCCCATAAGAAAAATAATGAAAAATAAGGAAGATTAAATATTGGTGTTACATTGTGATGACGCACGGGCGTTTGAACTGTGCCGGCGTCTGCGACTCTCCGCGTCGCGTTAGTAGTGGTTCATTAACATTTATTCAGAGCCATTTCCAAATATTACCCGAGGCCATGAAGAAACTGGAAACAATAGGATTACCTCTAACGGAATCTATAGATTTGGTAACTGTAGTTACAGAAAATTTAAAAATTATACCCGGTGATTATGGAGAGAAAAGGTTATGTACACATAAAATGGAATCTGTATTAAAACAAAATATACACTTTAATGTATTATTAAAAATAAGCAATATTGTGAAGGGTGAACACGTTGAAGGACCACGAGAGGTTCTGGCACATCATTGGGGTAAATTTAAATATGCCCCTGTAACATCATGTGATGTAGAACGTTCTTTTTCAGCGTATAAATTAATTTTAACAGACAAGAGGCATCAATTTACAATCGACACTGTAGAAAAAACTATTGTTCTATATTGTAATTTAAATTATAATAAATAAAACAATAAAATAATTACTATTTTACAGATCCGTACATGCATTCCCTATACATACAGGGTGGTCCACGCAACTTGCACACCTATAATGACTTCCAAAGTATGCGTTGCACGAAAAAGTTTTGTATACAAAAGTTGCATGGTCTGAAGGGGTACATTATGTAGTGTATTTATTTTTTTTACAGACGGACGCGTAGAGAGCATATGAAGGTTAACTTCATTCTTTTAAATGGAATGAGGTATTTTTTAATACATCAATTGATGCAGCTGGACATTCGTTATAAAAAGGTACTCACCTATGTATGTCGAAAAGTTAGTAGTTCAGGAGATATTTCAATTTAAATAACTCTAAAATACCATTACTGTCGTACTGAGACGTTACACAAGTAAGTAAACGTTAACATCAATTTCAATTTCAACGTCAATTTTTCAATTTCAACTTCAACTTCAATATCAATTCTTCAACTTCATTTTCAACTTCAATTTTTCAATTTCAACTTTAATTTCAACTTCAATTTCAACTCTTCCATTTCAACTTCAATTTCTATTCTTCCATTTCAACTTGAATATCAATTCTTCAACTTCATTTTCAACTTCAATTTTTCAATTTCAACTATAATTTCAACTTCAATTTCAACTCTTCCATTTCAACTTCAATTTCTATTCTTCCATTTCAACTTCAATTTCTACTCTTCCATTTCAATCTCAATTTGAAATGGAAAAATTGATGTTGAAATTGGAATTGAAGTGTTGAAATTAACGAATTGAAATTGAAAAATTGAAGTTGAAATTGAAAAATTGACGTTGAACATGAAAATTGGCGTTGAACTTGAAAAATTGAAATTGACGAGTGGGAATTGAAATTGAAGTTGAAGGGTTGATATTGAAATTGAAATTGAAGAGTTTTAATTAACGAATTGAAATTGAAAAATTGAAGTTGAAATTGAAAAATTGACGTTGAAATTGAAAAAATGAAATTGAAGAGTTGAGTTTAGTGTTTACTTACTTGTGTAACGTCTTAGTACGACAGTAATGGTATTTTAAAGTTATTTAAATTGAAATGTCTCCGGAACTACTAACTTTTCGACATACATAGGTTAGTACTTTTTTATAACGAATGTCCAGCTGCATCGATTGATGTATTAAAAAATACCTCATTCCGTTTAAAGAAATGAAGGTGACCTTCATATGTCCTTATACGCGTCCACCTGTAAAAAAAATAAATACACTACACAATGTATCCCTTCAGACCATGCAACTTCTGTATACAAAACTTTTTCGTGCAACGCATACTTTGGAAGTTATTATAGATGTGCAAGTTGCGTGGACCACCCTGTATTTTGCATATATTTTGCATATCTCGACATATTATAAATATATAAAGATCCGCAGTCTAGTCATCACAGTTTGGATATTTATGTATTCATTTTTCTTATAAATGCATAAAATCCGCAGTTATACAGGGTGTCCCAAAATTCCTTCAACAGCCGGGAATGGGAGGTTCCTGAGATCATTTGAAACAATATTTTCCTTTGCAAAAATGTTACACGCGGCTTTGTTTAGGAGCAGGGACTGAAACGGTTCTGGAAATAACAGTTTCAAACTGTTATACATCGGTTCTGATCGAAACAGTTATGAAGAACCGAAATGATGTTATAACTGTTACGAGAATATCGGTTCTGGTTACGGTTCTGGTTACTTATATCGGTTACGGTTACGGTTCTGGAGTAGGGATGCCGATTATTAATCGATTATTTAAAAAATCGATCATTTTCATAAAATAAATCGATTTTTAGAATCGATTCTTCAATATCCGATTTTTACAAATAATCGATTCTAAAATTGTATAAATAATCGATTTTTATGGCAAATTGTATGACTGTACGTGGAGACCGTGGAGTGTTTATGCGGAGACTGTATAAAGAGAATAAGAGATCCAACTAGCATCAAAAGTAACTATATAAGTGTTCCTAAAACACGAAAATTCTACTGCACATAATGATTCTAACGAAACTCGTTCATTGGTTAATTCTCTACTCGTACTCGGCCGACCACGCGACCATTGGTTGACGCGCAAAAATGTTCTTAACATCATTGCCCTTCGAAGATTGGTTATTATTAGACTGAATCTTTATGCAAAATAAAAATTTTCTACACCGGTAGCAAGAAATAGAAACTAAATTGAATGTTACCTCTTCCCGTAATGATCTTAATATATGTATAGAGGAGAAATTATATATTGATATCTTCAATTTTTTAAATTTTTGAACTTCTTCGATTTTCATATACTCAATTTTGCTATAAATGCATAAAGATCCGCAATATAATAATTATTATTACTTTATTTCTTTAATAAAAATGTCCAACAAAATTTTGATCTTCGTTTTTTTATCATTTTTAGACATTTCTAAAAAAAAATCGATTATTCAAAACATCGATTATTTGGAAACGATTTTTTAGTGGATCGATTCTTAAGCTTCGATTATAATCGATTCAGAAAAATCGATCTTTTTGAAAATAATCGGCATCCCTATTCTGGAGAAACGATATTATTTCGGTTCTATAACTGTTATTTTTCGGTTCTGGATTTCGGTTCTGGATTTCGGTTCCGGATTTCGGTTCCGGATTTCGGTTCTATCATTCTGTATTCTGTATTGTGTTCAGTTAGTTCGGTCTTATATATTTATTATGCAAGTAGATATTTTTCGTTATTTATAATTTAAACAATCTTTAAATAAATAAATTTTTATAATTTATTCCTATATTCGTTATTTAAATTGTTATTTCAATCATTTATTGATAAAAGAATTGTTTAAACAAATTTTTATAATTTGTTTCTATATTCGTTATTTGAATTGTTATTTCAATCATTTATTGATAAAAGAATTGTTTAAACAAATTTTTATAATTTGTTTCTATATTCGTTACTTAAATTGTTATTTCAATAATTTATTGTTAAAATAATTGTTTAAACAAATTTTTATAATTTGTTTCTATATTCGTTATTTGAATTGTTATTTCAATAATTTATTGTTAAAATAATTGTTTAAACAAATTTTTATAATTTGTACAAACTTTTATAATTTGTTTCTATTATTCGTTATTTGAATTGTTATTTCAATAATTTATTGTTAAAATAATTGTTGAAACAAATTATAAAAATCTGTACACAAAATTATTGAAATTCGATAAATTATTGAAATAACAATTTAAGTAACGAAAACAGAAACAAATTATAAAAATTTGTACAAATTATAAAAATTTGTTTAAACAATTATTTTATCAATAAATGATTGAAATAACAATTCAAATAACGAATATAGAAACAAATTATAAAAATTTGTTTAAACAATTATTTTAACAATAAATTATTGAAATAACAATTTAAGTAACGAATATAGAAACAAATTATAAAAATTTGTTTAAACAATTCTTTTATCAATAAATGATTGAAAGAACAATTTAAATAACGAATATAGGAATAAATTATAAAAATTTATTTATTTAAAGATTGTTTAAATTATAAATAACGAAAAATATCTACTTACATAATAAATATATAAGACCGAACTGACCGAACACAATACAGAATACAGAATGATAGAACCGAAATCCGGAACCGAAGTCCAGAACCGAATTCCAGAACCGAAAAACAACAGTTACAGAACCGAAATAATATCGGTTCTCCAGAACCGTAACCGTAACCGATATAAGCCAGAACTGATATTCTCGTAACAGTTATAACATCATTTCGGTTCTTCATAACTGTTTCGAGAACCGGAACCGATATCATAACAGTGTTCAGTCCCTGTTTACGAGTTATTAACGAAAAACACGGACCAATCACGAGTTGGCACAGTATACTCTATCCAAGGAGAGAACAGTACCGTGTGAAGACCAGTTTTCGTTCGTCGCTGCGCATCTTCGCCCTAATTGGTTCAAGAAAGTGGGGAGTGAGAGATGATAGGCTCGCTGCGCCCCACCATCTTCCAAGCTGCGCGTAACGGTACTGTTCTTTCGTTGGATATACATTAGTCATGGCGCGTCAACTGTCTATTGGCCGGCTGTGCCAACTCGCGTCTAGGTCGCGCTCTGATTGGTCCGTGTTTTTCGTTAATAACTCCTAAACAAAGCCGCGGATAACATTTTTGCAAAGGAAAATATTATTTGTAATGATCTCAGGAATCTCCCATTTCCGGCTGTTGAAGGAATTTTGGGACACCCTGTATTATGTCAGTGATATAATTTACCATTTCCGCGCCACTGTTCTACTTTCCCCGGAAGTGCATTTTTAGGGTGTTTCGAGGACTCCCGCCGGCTGTGCGAGGGAATCGATTGGGCAGTTCTCTCTCTCTCTCTCTCTCTCTCTCTCTCTGGCAAGCATCTCCTTTGATTAGATCCGGCCCTCGGCGTGCCTCTGCGTTCCTCGTCGCGTCGTTCACAGTCACAGGCCTGATCCGAGCGAAGAGTATCCCAGCGTATACAATGCGATGTCCGTACGCATCGGTGGCAACGCGGCCGATTGCATTTGCGGTGGGAAGCGGGCCGTATGTAGGCCATGGGACACAGCGAGTCCTTGTCCCTCTCTCGTACGATACTCGCCCTCGTGTCCCCCAATGTTCCTCTGTTCCCCGCGCCCCCAGCGTCGCCCAGCACCCTCGACAGAACCCCGCCGGGTATATTAGGGTGGTCAAAGTTGAGCTTCGCAGCGGCTAGAGATACGCTCGTTTCTGCGCGCCTCCCATCCGGTCGAATTTACGATTCAACTTCCGCGGTTTCGCGCCATTAAAAGCTGCTTTCACTGACGGAACTCGGGGGATCCCGATGGCCCGGACACGATACCGGCACGATTTATTATACCACCCCACCCCCGCTTTCGTCGCATGCTAACCCTCAAGAATTATGCAATTATCTGCAGCACGATATACATACCAAATAGGATTAGATAGAGGCGAAGGTGCTGTAGCTCTCTTTTACAGCGCCAACTAGTATCTCAGGAACCGAACTATACGTTTGAGTTCTATTCAACCCTTCTTATATTTTTCTTGTACACGCTGACTGAAATATGTACGCCATTTGTAATCAAATCGCTGTGAGTGGTTCATTGTTTCCTATATTTCCAAGTATTTTTGGTTTTGTGTTTTCGAAATTAGACAAAAATGCCTATACATTGCTGCATTTACAAGCAAAAAGTGGAGCATACCCAAAGAGTCACATATGTAAGTTGTGTCAATATGTATAAGTTGCTGTAAATATGTACATATGTATATACATATGTATACGTATATTTCTTTTGAGAATAAATGTAAATGTACTTTTCAATTGTATTTTATATTCTTCCCTCCTAACTATATAACATGTATGTATATGAATTAATGTTTTAAAATTTTTTAAATTGTATAGTCAGAAAAAAATTTAGTCTTAGAGTTTAATGTAGAGCGAACCGCAAAATGAGGTATTGAGGAGGGGACTGTTTTCGGGGTGCGGAACAAGGGGATAAATGAATAGTTCGGTTCCTGACGCGTGCTTTAGTATATCAAGCAGTAGAATCGGTAAGTCATGGTCAGACGCATCAGAGCATTCCGATCGAAACGATTTTCTTTCTTCTTTGGATAATATCTCATTAACTATTAGGTTTCGGACACTTTTATACTCAGAATTCGATACTCTATCGATCTGTGGTATAAAAAATAGGACATTCTATTTAAAAATGTTGATGTACACAGACGATATACACGAACAGATACACGGACAGCCCTAGCACACGAAGTTCTTTCCGTCTACCTGTATTTTATTGCAGATTAGGATGGACCTAAGCTATACTTGACGAAAAATTTTTATCGAGATACAAAGCACGACGCCCCCCAGAATGGTTCTCTTTGGTGAGAAAAAAATTTGGGCAAAGTTTGAGATCGATCGAAAAAAAGGATCACGTACGTGGCGCATTTAAATTGAAAATATTGAAAATTTTGAAATTCATCGTAACTATAAAGTATTATATATCGTTGGATTTGTAATTTTTTTAAAAATAAGAATATGGAAAAATTATATGACCTTAATTAAAAAAAAAATAACGATGACCTTGAAATTTCGAAAATTTGATTTTAAAAAACAAATTTTTTTGTGCCATTATATTTACCATATTGAACAGTGCAACTTTTTCCTCTGACATTTTTTCGTATAACCACAAATAACAGAGATATGTAATTTTGTATTGTACTATTGTACTATACATGTGAATGAATATTTTGAATATATTCTACAGAATAGAGTAATAAGGAACTATTTCTTATATTCTAATGTAAGACTATCCGCTTTTAGGATGGGAAGGACAGAGCGGGTCACCAAATTATACGCCGATCAACGGTGAAGCCGCTCGCCAAGAATGCATTTTATTAAATGAACAGACAAACAAAACAAAACCTAGAGAGAGAATCCAAACTTGACAACAGTCACTGGAAGAACGGGTCCTCAGACCCGAAGTGGCTGTAAGGACCCGCGCTGCCAGCGTATTTTATGACGCTACCCCTCTGGGTTTTTCCTGAGAGGGAGGTAGCTGTGTGGTTCGCCTGTGCTGCGGACCCTCGACGTTCGATTTACATGTTTTTCGTTATTATCGTTTTCGTTGCGTCAGGATATTGCTGGCGGTAATCTTTTACCATTTGCAGTACCAAGTGCTTTTCTTCTTCATTGCGAGCTAAAATTTGATTATAATCCTGCATTAGCTTAACGGCTCTTTCTGCCGAATCATTGACCACAGGTAAAGCCTTAACTATATCTAAACCTAGTTTGTAGGATTCTTCATCTTGCCAAACTATTGGATCTTTTTTTAAAAATTCTGTCAATATATTAAATCTACTAAAAAATTTTCGACTTTCGTCTGATATAAAACCTGAAATGTCCTCTTGCATGTGATCGGCCACATTAGTTGGTAAAATGACAAATTTTTTATAATAATCGCCGCTACTAAAAGATCACTAATTGATCAAGAAACTCTTGTTCCTGTTGATCTTGTATCTGGGATCGTCGTTTACAACTCTTTTGTAAGACCTTCCACTTGTGGTATAATGACTCCAATTTCTCGACGCAGCGACTGTTTAACTGAACTGGAATTTTGGCCTTTTCCCACAACACCTCCACTTCTTTAACAACAAGGTGTGCACTAGACCGAAGGTTCAATTTCACTTTCCGCAAATTATAAAATAGCACTCCTAAAACTTGTCGCTTCGATGGCAACTTAGCGTCAATTATCTGATTTTCATCATGTTCTAATAAGAACAGTTTTTCGCGACTTCTACTCTCCATTGGGCTTCTCAATTTATATAGAAATTGAGTAGTCTTCCTGTATGACTACTGTAACGTCTCGCGTCTGCCAAATCTGGATTGAACGACGATGATCACGAGTCCGATTTTGTAAGTTGAGGTGATAGTTGATCAAAGACAACACTTGGGGTTGTATGTTCGCTTACTCGATACTGATGATTACAGTTCGTTAGCTCAGACAGATCTAATCGGTGGTTCTCTGATACATCTAAATCTTACTACGATGTGGATGTCGTTTGTTTGAAAAAGCGTGATGATTGGTTGATGGAGTTGAAAGTAATTGGTGGAAAAACTTGTAAGGATAGGAGTAGGAATAGGAGTGGGAGTTTAAGTACGGGTTGTTTTAAAATTTATAACGAGGGTTTACATCTGTTTCCCGGGTGTGCGCTTACGAATTTCAAGATAGGTAAAATTGTAAAAAAGTGGACTTAAGGTCCACGGGGTACATCTGGAGGTAACGTAATAAATTATATTCGGTCACAGGTAATAAATGGATATGTTTAAATATCTGTTATTTGTGGTTCTACGAAAACATGTCAGAGGAAAAAGTTGCATTGTTCAATATGGTAAATATAATGGCATAAAAAAATTTTTTTTTTAAAATCAAATTTTCAAAATTTCAAGGTCATCGTTATTTTTTTAAAAATTAAGGTCATATAATTTTTCTATATTCTTATTTAGAAAAAAATTACAAATCCAACGATATATAATACTTTATAGTTACGATGAAATTCAAAATTTTCAATTTTTCAATTTAAATGCGCCACGTGATCCTTTTATCCGATCGATCTTAAATTTTGCACAAATTTTTTTCTCACCAAAGAGAACCATTCTGGGGGGCGTCGTGAAAAAAATTCGTTGGTCAAAAAATAAGGTCCACCCTATTGCAGATCTTTCCCTTAGTATAAAAAGACCCGCTGGAGACTAAGGATGGATTTATAGTGGAGCAGCGAGGTGAGCTGTGCGGTGAAAAAAAAAGAAAAACAAAGAAAATACATATGTACTTTTTCATTAGTATGTGTCGAAATGTTGTCACGAATGTTGGTTTCTTTTCACCGCGCCGCTATCATCGATGCTCGCAGCTCCACTATAAATCCATCCTAAGTGAGTGTTACTCCGAGGTCAGCCACAGTACAGCGCGTATCACGTCACTCACGATTTGTACATTCAGTATAATAAAGTACATACAGGATGAGTCCGAAGAAACAGAATACCTAAATATCTCCGTTACTTTTCGTTCTACAAACAAACTTCTTAGGACAAAGTTACACTGTTTGAACGGCCACATGTAACGGTGTCCGGTAAAAAAATTCAAGGTTATTTTTTTACAAGATTTCAAGGTCATTGATATTTTTTTAAATTGGATGAGGCATTTTTTAATACATCAATCGATGCAGCTGGACTTTCGTTACAAAAAAGTACTAACCCATGTTTGTCGAAAAGTTAGTATAGCTCACTACATATTTCAATTTAAATAACTCTAGAACACCATTACAGTCGTCCTAAGACGTTTAGCGTTTACTTGCTAGTGTAAATTGAAGAGTTGAAATTGAAATTGAAAAATTGACGTTGAAATTGAAAAATTGAAGTTGAAAGGTTGATATTGAAATTGAAAATTAATGTTGAAATTGAAAAATTGTCGTTGAAATTGAAAAATTGACGTTGAAAATGAAAAATTGAAACTGAAATTTAAAAATTGACGTTGAAATTGAAAAATTGAAATTGAAGTGTTGAAATAGAAATATTGAAGTTAAAATGGAAGAGTAAAAATTGAAGTTGAAATGCGAGAGTTAAAATTGAAGTTGAAATGGAAAAGTAGAAATTGAAAACGAAGTTGAAGAGTTGATATTGAAATTGAAGTTGAAATGGAAAAATTGATGTTGAAATTGAAAAATTGATGTTGAAATTGAAGAGTTGAAATTAACGAAGTGAAATTGAAAAATTGAAGTTGAAATGGAAGAGTAGAAATTGAAGTTGAAATAGAAGAGATTGAAATTGTAAAATTGACATTGAAATTGAAAAATTGAAATTGAAGCTGAAGGGTTGATATTGAAATTGAAGTTGATATTAACGAAATGAAATTGAAAAATTGAAGTTGAAATGGAAGAGTAGAAATTGAAGTTGAAATGGGAGAGTTAAAATGGAAGTTGAAGTTAAAGTTGAAATGGAAAAATTGAAATTGAAAACGAAGTTGAAGAGTTGATATTGAAATTGAAAAATTGAAGTTGAAGGGTTGATATTGAAATTGAAAAATTGACGTTAAAATTGAAGAGTTGAAATTAACGAAGTGGAATTGAAAAATTGAAGAGTTGAAATTGAAAAATTGAAGTTGAAGGGTGGATATTGAAATTGAAGTTGAACTTGAAGTTGAAATTGAAGAGTTGAAATTAACGAATTGAAGTTGAAATTGAAAAACTGAAATTGAAGAGTTGTAATTGACGAGTTGAAATTGAAATTGAAGTTGAAGGGTCGATATTGAAACTGAAGTTGAAATTAAAGTTGAAGGGTTGATATTGAAGTTGAAGTTGATATTAACGAAATGAAATTGAAAAGTTGAAGTTGAAATGGAAGAGTTGAAATTGAAGTTTAAATGGGAGAGTTGAAATTAAAGTTGAAATGGAGAAATTTGATATTGAAATTGAAGTTAAAATTGAAAAATTGACATTGAAATTGAAAAATTGATGTTAGCGTTTACTTACTTGTGTAACGTCTTAGTATGATGGTGTTTTAGAGTTATTTAAATTGAAATATCTCCTGAAGTACTAACTTTTCGACATACATAGGCTAGTACTATTTTATAACGAATGTCCAGTTGCATTGATTGATGTATTAAAAAATACCTCATTCCGTTTAAAAAAATATCGATGACCTTGAAATCTTATAAAGAAATGACCTCGAAAATTTTTCCCCCTACACCATTACATATGGCCCTTCAAATAGTGCAACTTCGTCCTAAGAAGTTTTTTTGTGCAACGAAAAGTAACGGAGATATTTATGTGTTCTGTTTCTGCGGCCTCACCCTTTATACACGGTGTCCCAAAATTCCTGCACATGAAAGCATCATTATAATTTCAATAATTGTACGAGTAAAATGAAAAACCATAAACCGGTCATGGCTGACTGGCGGTGGTAGGTTTAATGTTAAAGGTTTAACTGAATATGTTGAAGGGTTGATATTGAAAATTGAAGTTGAAGGGTTGATATTGAAATTAAAGTTGAAATTGAAAAATAGACTGAAATTAACGAATTAAAATTGAAAAATTGATGTTGAAATTGAAAAATTGAAATTGAAAAGTTGAAATTGAAAAATTGAAGTTGAAGGGTTGATATTGAAATTGATGTTAGCGTTTATACTTACTTGTGTAACGTCTTTGTACGACAGTAATGGTGTCTTAGAGTCATTTAAATTGAAATATCTCGGGAACTACTAAATATTCGACATACATAGGTTAGTACTTTTTTTATAACGAATGTCCAGTTGCATCGATTGATGTATTAAAAACTTGCTCATTCCATTAAAAAAAATATCGATGACCTTGTAATCTTATAAAAAATGACCTCCTAAATTCTTTTCCTTACACCGTTACATGTGGCCCGTCAAACAGTGTAACTTTGTCCTAAGAAGTTTTTTTGTACAACGGAAAGTAACGGAGATATTTAAGTGTTCTGTTTCTTCGGACTCACCCTGTATATGTATTTCACAAAAGATCTGTTCCTCACTTACAAATAATCAACAAAAAAAAATCTATTGATCTTCAGATCTCCTCCACCACTCCACTCTCAAGGAAATAATTAATACTACGTAATGTAGCCCGTGATACCAAACAACTTTTGTAGGAACACTTTTTTGATAACGACAACGTCTTCCGAGATATCCTGCTGATCTCACTTAAACAGGACATCCAGTTTTCATACATTACAAAGTTAATGAACTGGTTTTATCTTTTATTACTTTTACTACTTTCAAATAAGTATTTGATGTACATCCTTTCATTAAATAAAATGTTGAATTTCTTAGCAATTAATTAACATTTGATTTGACTTGTATAAAAATTTACTTTATAATGCTTTGTTCGAAAAAGGTTGAAACTGATTTGCAAAAGGGTGAAATAGATTTGCAAAATGGTGAATTTAGAGTGCAAACCCTGTATTCTTCAGTTTCGTCTCACCAATTGGTTGTCCATTGTATGCGGGACCCCTCGTATATACAATAGTTTGCCTGCGTCTGGTCCGAACTGCACAATTCAGGATGAAGTTTAACTCCTGCTACAGCTGACATTCTCCTTTGACGTTAATATTGTTTCCTATCTCTATGCTGTTCGTTAAATGAATCTTCTTGAAAATGACGTCTGGCTTCAATACATTTTATTCTACATTTTAAACTTGATCATACATTTTCGGAATTATAATCATTTTCTGAAATTCCTTTTGTGCCTTCGCGGTACATACTGTATTTCGTTCATATTCGTTCTTATAAATACATAAACTGCGCAGTCGAATTATTGAACACAATCAACCAATTAATTCTATTTCAATGGTTAAGCAGAATTATTTATAAATGAGTAAATTGTACGAAGTTCTCCATAATTAATCGGAATTAATTAAAAGCGTTTGTTCGAATAACGAATTGTACCCATAGCCATGCTGGAATTATCGGTTCGATAACGTTTTTTTTTTCTATAGCGTATTTTACAATTGAAGTCCAGATTTAGAAGATTAATTAACTGTTATTACCTCGAACAAATTTGTCCGATTGTTCCAGAGAATGATTATAGTAGAGATCGTGATTGTTAAATCCAATGAGAACAAAAGCGCAGCCAGTTTATAAGAGAAATTGCAAGATAGTCATTTTGATCATGTTGGTTTGGTAATTATTCTAGCGTTAAATCCGCGGTTTATGTCTTCCAGCTATCGCGTCAATAGAGAGCTTCTTATCGTTGACTGAGCCACAAACATCGCGTGTATCTATTCGCATAAGCGTATCATGGATGCCTTACCGGCAACCAGTTGCACACGCTTGTATGGACAGAGGAATTCCCGTGCTCTCGTCCGTGCTAAGCTGCACGCGATAACCTCCGACATGCGATCCCGAATAATCGCGATTAAACGAGGCTACCTTGTTTGATATTTGTCAGAAATGATGTTAGTCAATCCTGGGATCACGGTTCTTTAAACTTTAAACCTGTTAAGAATGTTCTGGAGGTAGGGTAACCGCACCAGTGAATGAACATGTAAGAAATTGTTCAGGAAGATATTTTATTTAAAAAAAAAATATGTGAATTAAAGGGATCTCATATATGCCAAATGGCTCCCTATAATTCATTTGTCAAAAATAAATGAACACAAATAAAATGAAATTATTATTATTTTTCTTTATTAAACGTTAAATATTGTATTGTATGTACTTTATTGATTCCCCTTAGGGTTACAATTTTCTTACATTTTCTTCGCAAACCATATTCCCTACTTTTCCCGTTTCCCGTCTTCCTAAAATATCTTCTATCCTACCTTATATCTATGCTTATAACTAAATTATCTATATATATATAGAGAGAGAGAAGCTTACTATATACAAAAGACGCTATGTACACTATTTACAATAATTTACAGATCTTAACCTATCCCTTATGCTTTAAATCTTACATACTAATCTTACATGCTAAAACGGACCTCCTCTTCCGGTTGCTTATCATTCATTCCATTCTTACCATTCTTACTCTCCATTCTTTCTCTCCATTCCTCAAATTTCCTCAACCACTCTTCCCCACCCCCTTCATCTTCTAGCACTTTCCCTATCCACTCCTGCCAGCCTTTTTCTTCATCCACTCTCATACAAACCTCCCATACATGTTCCCATGTTTCCCTCTCCCAACCACATATTCTGCATTCTTTCTCCTCTTCATCCTCCCAGTACTTCTCTTCCATCTACTCTCCCCCCACCCTTTCTTTAAATATCCCGGCAGCCCCTCCCCCTTAACCCTCCCATACCAACTATTAAAATTCGTGTTCCTAATTCTTTCCCATCTTTCTTCTCTGTGTTTTATTTTTTCCCTTCTTATTATTTCTTCACTTATGGACTCTTGCCTTTCCTCTATCAGTTTCGAAATCTCCTCTTCCGTCCACCCCCTCTCCCTAAAGAAATCCCATCTCTGTTTTTCCCATCCGTCCCTCTGCCCTCCCTTTCTATCTCTTCTTCTCAATTCCTCCCAGCATAGGCGCGCTAACTCCCCTCCCTTACCTTGCCCCAATTTACTCTCATACCCCCATGCCCTTATGCCTGCCCTCCCTCTAAGTAGTTCCCTTTCTAATTCCTCCCTTACCATGTATCCCGGCGTAAATTTACCTACTCCTAGCAGCCATCTCAAATATCTTTCTTGAAGTCTCTCTAGACCTGTCCTCTCCTTCCAGCCCCATATTTCTACCCCATAGCTTTTCACAGCCCATATTAATCTGTGGAACAGCCATAATCTCCTTCCCCAATCTTTGGAAAATCTCTTTTTTCCTATCGCCCATATTTGTCCCATAGCTGCCGCCCCTTTCCTTAACCTCTCCTCTACATGAGGTCTTTGACCCCCATCTCTTGTAATCGTGTAACCCAGATACCTGTATTCTTTTACCTCTTCTAACCTTTCCCTTTCCACCTCCAAGACATTTTTTTCCACCTCCCCCCCTCCTCTTCTGCATCTCATCACCTTGGATATTAAACGTTAAATAAAAAAATATAAAAAATACCAGTCAATGAACACTACATTCTAGTAATTGAACAATGATGGTCCAATGAATGAACAAATCACTAAATGATATTCTGCTATTTATTTAACTCTTTAATCACAAAAAATCCGCTAGAATTAATTTTCTTTGGCTCCGTTATCTTTGTTAAAACATCCTGTCTCTTGTACCAAACCGTATCTGGAATCTCTGGCCATTTCCATACCTTTCCTTTTTCACATTCTACCATTGTTGTCACTTCGTGAACACTCTGTTCATTTACTGGGCTATGAGTAATATCGTGGACCAGTGAATAGACACAACGAATTTTTAACGAACTATTCATTTTATAGCTATTTTTGTGATTTATATTCAATATTTAAACCCTCGTACATCTATATTGTTAGTAACTTTTATCTCATGTGTAAAAGAAAAGTATAAAGACTCATGTGTAAAAGAAAAGTTTTAGCTCTGTTGCACACACTCAACGCACTTAGCGAAAATAGGCCATCTTAGAAACTAATGGTAAATTGATCAATATAAACCAATATGAATACAGCTACGAAAAAAACGTCATACATTCCATTGGCCCAAGAGTCATTAAACATAACATACAAAAGCATTCATTTACTGGTGCCCGTTTATTCACTGGTGCAGTTACCCTACAATGGGAGACAAAATTGCAAGAAATTCGAAATCCATCAATATATTGCCAATGAAAACCATTCACGAGTATATTTTGCATTGAAAAAATAGATGAATTTAAAAATCTTTCGTTTAATTAGTGAATTTCATGTTATATTTATTTTCTAATCAAATTGTCTTCATATTATAAACAATTGTTAGTGGTACATACAGTCATTTGGTTCGAAAAAAGAGGTTACCTGGGAAGTTTTCCGGGAGTTTTGAGAATGGGTAATTTTATAGATTTCGATGTGCTCTTTCCGAATTTTAACTTTGCCACCTCGTACCAGTTTTTTGACAATATCTCCGTTCCGACTCATTTTACGATAAAAACATTTATATACAAAATTAAACTAGAGAAAATTTCCTACAATTTATGTAATAAAAATTTTTTTTGTAAAATCAATAGTTTTGGCGTACGAGCGCCGCAAAGTGTACTTCAACATGCGTTTTCGCTAAAAAAACTCATTTCATTTTACCATCTTATTGAGGTAGAGTAAGCGGCGCGTTTTTTTAATGCACAATTCTGAAATTTAGCGCAATCTTCTTCGCTTCGCTAAAAAAAGGCAAAAATCAAAAAATTCTTTTTTTTTAATTTTTTATTACGTAGCCCATCATACGCAACAATAACATTTGATTTTTATTACCCGCGCAACATTATCGGAGAAGCTGTTAAACAAAATTAAGAAATATTTTTATTCATGATTATTTATATCAATTATTACTAATGGCTGGACCACCGGAAGTGACACTTGCAATCCTGGAAAAAGGAGTCTACTCCCTTGTTACGGATAGAGAATACAATTCCGTTCGTTTTCTCACAGGAGTCTCTTCCAGATCGTCTCTGGCAGGAAGCGTCCTAGATAACCTTTCATATCATGGTTGATCCCTTTGATTTAGGACCGAGTTCTGAAGTGACAAAAATGAGAGTCTGGCCCTAAGCTCTAATCTCTAAGCGCGACCAAATTATGAATAGAGCATTTCATTCATTGTAGGGGTATATAAACCCTTAGATTCTTACTCTCGGGGGTTAGTACTTCAGTAGACACGTATCGCGTCACGTCGTGCTGCATTTTGGAAAGATAACTTCTAGTGAGATCGGGCTAAAGTACCTTTCAGATCAAAGTTTAACTACATAGATTCCGCTAGTTCGGTTCATAATCTATTAGGCAGTGTTGAAGTTGCTTCCGAGTCCCCCGCATTGCCAGTGCGTCAAAACCGAGCATCGTAGTTTAGGTAAATTCCTTCTTTTACATTTTATATCTTTTACTCTCATTTCCAATAGCGACACATACACGCTTGTATTACAGAATTTTATAAGTAGAATATATTTGTGTTCTTTGGTAATTAGAGCAAATTTATTGAACCTATAATTATTGTCCAAAATCCTTATATAGTAATTGAACGTTCCCACACGATACAACCTTACCGCTCGGGTTGTATCAATTAGATTATATTAGTTACGAGGCCTACTAACTATCCTAGCGACTCACAGTGGTTCCAAATCCCCAAAAGCTGGCCAAAACCCCAAAAATGAATTATGAGCTAGGACGTTTTTACCCATTGGGATGGGTACTCTAATAGTGACTCCGTAGTGGGGTAAACGGGAAAATGCTTGCATTTTTTTACCTGAGTTGCAGTCGTAGTCGAAACTTCGCTTTCGTTAGACAGGCATTTTTCACGCGCGTGAGCGTACGTACGAAATATAAGTGCAAAGTGTATAAGTTATATTGGAAGCTACTGATTTTTATACTACATAATGGATACAGTTTGTGGAGGTAAGTTCAATCGTTTTTAGTGCTGAATTGTTAATGTTAACCGGTTAAAAGTTACACGGAAGGGGAACGTAAAATTTGACGCATACATTTTAAAGATGTAGTGATAAGTTAAAACCTCCACACACCTCCAGCAAATAACTTACATAGGGTCTTAGATTATACTATTATCTTGCAAAATCTAAAATCTTAACTGCCGAGAACTGCCATTTCTCACGTACCACCATTTTATTTAACTCAGTGTAAGCATTTTATTAGCTTTCACCAAAATATCTCGGAAAGTATGAATGATACTAAAAAATGTTTCAAATAAAAATTTTACGGTCTGAAGGTACACATTTGACGATGGTATGCGTTTGACTTATTAGTGACCTTGAAACGTCCTGCGAAGGTCACGGGTCAATTTTTTAAAAAAAGGGTTATTGTTTTTATATATTCTTATAGCTGACATTCAGACAATTTCAAAACAATATAATAACATTATTTTTCGTTAATTTGTTACCGAGATATAAACGTTTTAATAAGAGAGCTAGAGAGGAAGCGACCTTTAAGGGACAGACAGGTTTAAGTAAATTAATTTATAGAAGTAATTAATTCACTTTTTAATTAATTCTTAGACAAAATGTTTCAAATATTGATTTCTATTATTTACTTTCAGGGTCTCGTGATAGCGAAATCCGATTGACGAGAAAACAGATTTTTCAAATAATTAAGTGTTATTTGAATAGTGATATTACTATAACATCTGAACACCTTCAGAATCAGATATGCGAACAGCACGGGAAATTAATTGATGTAAATCATGAAACAAAGACCGCATTAGGGATTTTAATTTCTAAAATTAAGACAAAATGCCAAAGTGTAAAGAGAACGGAAGATTTCTTTTTTAGAAAGTTTGCTACGTGGCTTAATGTATCTGTTGCATTCCGTATACCTGCAGACAGCGACAATCATGCGAACATCATTGGCCGTCCTTCTTTAGAATTTGAAACCTCCAGCGAAAGATCAAAGCGAAGAAAGACAGCAGATATTCGTGCAAATTTTTCAGATGATGCATTATCGTATGCAACTCAAATGAGTTTCCGAGCATCTTCTTGTGCTTTGTGGTCGCAATACGTACGATACACCTCGGAATGCCAATTTTTTAACAGAAGTAACAATTTTTTAACGTATGCGTTCGCCATATTGGATCCGCCATTTTGTTTTTTCGAATTTTGAGTCCAGATTTGTAATCAGCGGACCCGAAAACCATGGGATACCAATTTTTGGAAAAATTGAAGTACGTTTAGGGGTTTTGGCCAGCTTTTGGGGATATGGAACCACTGTGCGACTCCCTGATTTCGCATCAGGTTTGTTCGCGACTTACCAATTATAATTATCCGAATAGAGATTTTTCCTACCTAATGGCTCCCCGATTTCGCATTGGGTTCGTCCACGAAAACTATACCATCCTAGCGGCTCCCTGATTTCGCATCAGGTTCGTCTGTGCTTTTATCCAACCTCCCAGCGGCTCCCCAATTTCGCATTAGGTTCGTCCGCGCTGTTCTACAACTTCCTAGCAGCTCCCCGGTTTCGCATCGGGTTCGTCTGCGCGTCATTTCCTAGTGACTCCCCAATTTCGCATTGGGTTCGTTCACGAAGTTTCACCTTCGTACAGGGATCCTAACCAACGCCTAACCCGAACCGTAACCCGGGTTACCAAGCTCGGTTACTGTAACCCGCAGTAACCCTACAGGAACGGTTCCCAAGTAGCAACCAGAGCGGGTTACACATTTTCAACTGTACCCGGTTACAAGACGTGGGTTACTACGTATCTAGAGCTTGAAATGCAGGGAAATAGTATGTAATTGTAAAAATGAAAACATAATATTTAGCGTGTATGAACTGAACATAATATTAAAGCACACAAAAATACATAAATAGTTTACGAAACATACACCAAAAAAAATAATATAATACTACATTAATGCAAACAAAAATATGTACATACTTCACAAAAAATATATACAAACAGATACAAAAAAATAATATAGTAGAATATTAAAGCAAACAAAAATATGTAAATACTCGTGAGAGTCAAAAGTGAGTATACACTTTAAAAGAAGTCGCTAAGCATTAAGTTTTGCGATTAAAATTTGCAAAGCAATACCAAACTGAACCAGTGCAATATTGGAATTAGGCATTATTTATTCATAAGAGTAAGTTCGAAATTTTTTGGAAAAATAATTTGAAGCAATACAGGGTGTCCCAAGACCCCTTCGACTCCGGGAAATGGGAGGTTCCTTAGGTCATTTGAAGCAACATTTTCCTTTGCACCAACGTCAGCCGGAGCTTTGTTTAGGAGTTATTAACGAAAAACACGGACCAATCAGAGCGCGACCTAGACGCGCGATGGCACGTTCAGCCCGGCGCACAGTGGTCCAAACGGCCGATTTAGGAGTGCAAAAGTCTAAACGCTTCTAATAATCGATAATTCTGTGTTACATGTATTCTATACACATTAGATAAGTATAAAGAAGGCTAATTGAGTTCCGTAAGTTTTTTGAAATATCTTTTTTTCTTAAAATATAGCAAAGAGGAAGCAACATATTTCAATTTATAATGCCAGTTTTAATGTACAGTGTTAGAAAAGAAAAACTTGTGCACAATTCTTCATTTTTTACAAAAGTATAATTTTTAGAAATGAAATTTACGACAACAACAATAATAATACATATAAAAAACACAATAATAATAAAAATAAAAACAAAACAATATTTATATCTAGTTATACTATTATATTTACATCTAATTAGATATAATTATACAACCTAACACAATCCAAGCTGTTAACGATCTCTTCGACACAATAAGAATGGGAAACATTCATGTGGAAGGCCCATAATAATAGAAAATCAATCTCTTTTTGTTTACGCTCTCTACGACTCGCAAAAAGAACTGCCAATCGGCCCTCCAACAACAATGCCACAACACCAGGCATTCTTTGCACATTATTGCCTAATACGTCTATTAATCGTCTATTATATATTATTATAATAGTACGTCTATTATATATGTACGTCCTACGCGTACTCGTCATCGAACTGTACCAGAAAAAATAAAATAATTTACTAATCTGCATTTTTCTACAAATAAATTTGATGAAACCATAAACTACATATTTCATTCCTAATATTCATGCAAAAATTAACGCGAATACGGGCGAGTATCGTTAGTATTTCCTACCAACTTAAGAAATGAATTTCTTAAAACCTCTTCGTTCCACGCGCACTCGTCATCGAACTGTATCAGAGAAAATAAAATGACTTGCTAATCTGCAATTTCCTGCTAATAAATTTGATGAAACCATAAACTACATATTCCATTCCTAATATTGATGCAAAAATTAGCGCGAATACGGGCGAATATCATTAATATTTCCTACAACAAACTTAAAAAATAAATTTCTTAATACTTCCTTGAGGAACATTACTTAAACATTTCCGAAAAATTGTTTTATATTTTTTTTCATATCTTCCCAATGCTTCTGAACACGGCTATTATAATTAGAAATCAATATTATCGTTCTAGACAATAAATAAGAGTTGAAAAGGATGTCCTTTATATCGATGTACTTGTCATACTGCTACTTTCAACCTATGCCACACTTAACAATAATTGATTTGAGAAGTAATATTGTCGATTTCAGCTTCTACAGACATATGTGTTGATGTAAGAAACAGTATTAAATGCCTACTTCATGTTTGGTTTTTTGACTTTTGCACTCCTAAATCGGCAGTTTGGACCACTGTGCGGCGCGCCGGGAGACGAGCGTGGTGTAACGCCGCGATGCCGTAACGAACAAGAGTTTCTCGAGATTATGTGAATCCTCCCCGATTTGGATGAGCTTTGGATATGTTGTCAAGACCATGATTCTGAACAACATTTCCCTTTACAGTTTTTGTCGGCCGGCTTTAGTTTACGCGATAAATGTAAAAACTTTTAATTGTAAATCGATCGATTGTACTATCTTTTACCCGATTTGGATGAGCTTTGGATATGTTGTCAAGACCATGATTCTGAACATTTCCTTTAGACATTTTGTCGGTCGCGGAAGAACTTTACTTGTCAATTCATATGGGTGGATCTTTTTACCCGACTTACGGCAACGTTACCCGAACGAGAGAAGAAGCAGAAACTGATTGTATTGAAACCTCACTTATTCAGCCGTAAATCCATTTGCTGCTTCGAAATGTGTGTCACTGGGTCACTCGGTGACGAACTGTACAGATGTCTTCAGGTATACGACAGTACCGAAAGCTAAGGGACGTACGGCCAGGTCGACGAACTGCACAGCCGGTGGTAGAAGGCCTAAGGGATGCGCGGTCAAGTCGACGATCCAGAATTTCAGTTTCACTTTCGAATCGGTAAATAATTCGTATGTTTATTTCACACAGATGCCTTGAAATTTTTCCACACTCACAATCACTGTTCACATTTGTCAACACATAGTTATGCACTAATAATAATTGCTTAAACTAATTAAACGATTATTTAATCTAATCACTAGACTGCGGATCTGTATGTAAAATGAAAGTTGGCTGCCGCTATTACAAGGGACAGGAGCCAGACAGATATTTGATTCTTACTGTGATCATTTTAAGAAGTTGAAAATAATACATTGGTGTTCTGAAATTACTTTAATCTCTCTAGTGTCTTAAAATGCACCTACTCATGTTTGCTACAAATGCATGAAATCCGCAGTCTAGTGATTGCATTACCTGATTGTTGTGATTTGTGCAGCAGGACAAGGGATATGGCAATTATTATTAGTGCATAACTATGTGTTGACAAATGTGAACAGTGATTGTGAGTGTGGAAAAATTTCAAGGCATCTGTGTGAAATAAACATACGAATTATTTACCGATTCGAAAGTGAAACTGAAATTCTGGATCGTCGACTTGACCGCGCATCCCTTAGGCCTTTTACCACCGGCTGTGCAGTTCGTCGACCTGGCCGTACGTCCCTTAGCTTTCGGTACTGTCGTATACCTGAAGACATCTGTGCAGTTCGTCACCGAGTGACCCAGTGACACACATTTCGAAGCAGCAAATGGATTTACGGCTGAATAAGTGAGGTTTTAATACAATCAGTTTCTGCTTTTTCCCTCGTTCGGGTAAAGTTGCCGTAAGTCGGGTAAAGAGATCCACCCATATGAATTGACAAGTTCTTCCGACCGACAAAAACTGTAAAGGGTAATGTTGTTCAGAATCATGGTCTTGACAACATATCCAAAGCTCATCGAAATCGGAGAGGAAATAGTTCAGATAGTACATCGATCGATTTACAATTACAAGTTACTTATCGCGTAAACTAAAGCCGGCCGACAAAAACTGTGAAGGGAAATGTTGTTCAGAATCATGGTCTTGACAACATATCCAAAGCTCATCCAAATCGGGTAGAAGATAGTACTATCGATCGATTTACAATTACAAGTTTTTACAATTATGTATCTCGTAAACTAAAGCCGGCCGACAAAAACTGTAAAGGGAAATGTTGTTCAGAATGATGGTCTTGACAACATATCCAAAGCTCATCCAAATCGGGGAGGATTCACATAATCTCGAGAAACTCTTGTTCGTTGCGGCATCGCGGCGTTACACCGCGCTCGTCTCCCGGAGCGCCTGGCTGAACGTGCCATCGCGCGTCTAGGTCGCGCTCTGATTGGTCCGTGTTTTTCGTTAATAACTCCTAAACAAAGCCCCGGCTGACATTGGTGCAAAGGAAAATGTTGCTTCAAATGACCTAAGGAACCTCCCATTTCCCGGAGTCGAAGGGGTCTTGGGACACCCTGTATGTGTAAGATATATTGAATAAATTCTATGATTTCAGAATGTATACACTATATTCACTGTTAGCTCTCATTGTAAGTACATATGTGCATATCTGACCAAATTAAATAAAAAACTATAAAAAAAAATAGGAAACTTAGGCCGTCCACACACGGGTCGATTGTAATCGCGTCGTGAAGTTCGTACGTCTTGCTCGTCATGTACGATTCGTGCGGCGGACGCGATTTCGTCCACACACGGGTCGATCGTCGATTTGGTCGACGCAATTCCAGTCGCATGCGATTCCCCTCCACGTGACTTCCAATGCAAATGAATGCAGAGCCACACACGGGTCGATTCGTGGTCGACTGAAATCGGTTCGACTGAAATCGCGTCCGTGGCATGAACAGTCGCATGCGATTCCCCCTCCACGTGATTTCCAATGAAAATAAATGAAGAGCCGCACATTGAAATCGCCGCGATTCTAATCGCGTGCGATCGGCAGCGAAGTTGGAAAATCGCGTTGATCGTACGATTCGCGCGACTCATGGAGGTAAGTTTGTGCAGTTCATGTAATTTAAATGATTTGGCCATTATTTTTTGTAGTTTGAGTGCATTGCACTCTTCGATGTGGTCTATGTATTTAGGTTACATAGGTTATTATTTATTTATTATCTTTTTTTATGTTATTACGCATACTAATAACATTAAGGTAAGCTTTTTATTTACATAGTTGAATATAATCATGTAGGTTTATGAAAAACAAAAACAAAAGGCAAAGTAAAAAAAAATTGAAGTCACAGGGATTGATAAACTGTTGTACAATTTTCTGTGGAGTGGGAGTGTTCTTAGGGAGTTGTCTTCTCAGGTCGATTTAATCCGGAAGTATTACCACTTGGTATATTGAGCGAAGATTGAGGGAAATCTGTTGAACTTCCACCAACCTCATCTATGAGGAGCAAAGCTCTCCTTTTGTAACTCCTCAGATGAGCATTGCTCCTCATAGATGAGGTTGGTGGAAGTTCAACAGATTTCCCTCAATCTTCGCTCAATATACCAAGTGGTAATACTTCCGGATTAAATCGACCTGAGAAGACTTTGCCTTTTGTTTTTGTTTCTCATAAACCTACATGATTATATTCAACTATGTAAATAAAAAGCTTACCTTAATGTTATTACTATGCGTAATAACATAAAAAAAGATAATATATAAATAATAACCTATGTAACCTAAATACATAGACCACATCGAAGAGTGCAATGCACTCAAACTACAAAAAATAATGGCCAAATCATTTAAATTACATGAACTAAACAAACTTACCTCCATGAGTCGCGCGAATCGTACGATCCACGCGATTTTCCAACTTCGCTGCCGATCGCACGCGATTAGAATCGCGGCGATTTCAATGTGCTGCTCTTCATTTATTTTCATTGGAAATCACGTGGAGGGGGAATCGCATGCAACTGGAATAACGTCGACCGAATCGACGATCGACCCGTGTGTCGATGGTTCATGCGACGGACGCGATTTCAGTCGAGCCGATTTCAGTCGACTACGAATCGACCCGTGTGTGGCTCTCCATTCATTTGCATTAGAAGTCACGTGGAGGGGGGAATTGCATGCGACTGGAATCGCGTCGACCGAATCGACGATCGACCCGTGTGTGGACGGCCTTACTGTCAATTTTATATTGCATCCGTTAATAAGGCACGCGGACTTGTTGTCGTCTACGTTAAATGAGAAGTACTCACGCACAGGATGTTGCATTATTAAAATTAAATATAAATTGTAATTTTCAATATATATATATATATAATAGTCAATCTGTTATGTACGTCGCGACTTTGATCCCGTTAGTTCGCATACTGAATTTCACGGGATTGTCAACCAAAAACAAAATACGATCGGGAAACAATCCGGACGCTGAAGTGGGAGGTGCCAATGCGAGAGAGACACAGGTCTCAGGTGCAACAATGTCATTTGTCACGCTCGCGGAGGTCCCGAAGTGGCGTCTCTATATTTACAATGATATATTTAAGTGATGTATCACGGTAATAAATTGATTGTACTTTACAACGCAATATATACAATATATAGTTAAAGAATTATATAATATTATTATTGCACATTATTCCATATTAATATTATCATAATAGTAGACAGTAAATTTATGGTAAATATCCGCTACATGTTACATCTAAGAATCAGTATCAGTAACCCGCTTCGTAAGAGCGGGTTAACCAGGTTAACCAAACACCGATGTCTTCAGTAACCCGGTTATGCGGGTTACTCCCGGGTTACAAGAACCCGGAACCCGGTTACGGTTACGGTTAGGATCCCTGCCTTCGTAGCAGCTCCCTGATTTCGCATCAAGTTCGTCTGCTTTTGACTCCATTCCTAGAGGCTCCCTGACTTCGCGTCAGGTTCGTCCTCGCTGTCTATATTCCTAGCGGCTCACAGTGGGGTATTTGCCCGATTTCAGCGGTCATAACTGAATTTTAAAAATTTTAGATAAATTGTAAAATTTTTGTGGCTTGAGTTAGGCCGTCCACACACGGGTCGATTGTAATCGCGTCGTGAAGTTCGTACGTCTTGCTCGTCATGTACGATTCATGCGGCGGACGCGATTTCGTCCACACACGGGTCGATCGTCGATTTGGTCGACCGATTCCAGTCGCATGCGATTCCCCTTCACGTGACTTCCAATGCAAATGAATGGAGAGCCACACACGGGTCGATTCGTGGTCGACTGAAATCGGCTCGACTGAAATCGCGTCCGTCGCATGAACAGTCGCATGCGATTCCCCCTCCACGTGATTTCCAATGAAAATAAATGAAGAGCCGCACATTGAAATCGCCGCGATTCTAATCGCATGCGATCGGCAGCGAAGTTGGAAAATCGCGTGGATCGTACGATTCGCGCGACTCATGGAGGTAAGTTTGTTTAGTTCATGTAATTTAAATGATTTGGCCATTATTTTTTGTAGTTTGAGTGCATTGCACTCTTCGATGTGGTCTATGTATTTAGGTTACATAGGTTATTATTTATTTATTATCTTTTTTCATGTTATTACGCATGCTAATAACATTAAGGTAAGCTTTTTATTTACACAGTTGAATATAATCATGTAGGTTTATGAAAAACAAAAACAAAAGGCAATGTAAAAAAAATTGAAGTCACAGGGATTGATAAACTGTTGTACAATTTTCTGTGGAGTGGGAGTGTTCTTAGGGAGTTGTCTTCTCAGGTCGATTTAATCCGGAAGTATTACCACTGTTGAAATATGTCAAAATGAATCTATTGTTTCACTCAAGGAACGATCGATTTAATATTTGTATATTGTTCAGTTTATATTTATAAACCCGTTATTTATTTGTTCGATGTATCGTTCAATTTCTAGCCTGAATGATTCTCAATTGACGTGTGATATTTAAATAGAATAGACGTGTTTTCCTTGTGCTCATAGGTGTGTTAATTCAATGTGTTAATAAAAGTTCAATAAGTTAATTTGTTTAATTAAATATACATAATCTAATTATAACCTTTCGCCGGCCACTCGTGCTACTCGCGGCCCTGCCTCGTAACACCCTTATGAAGCAGCGTTTGCTCTCGAACGCAAACATTTAAAATTTCAAAGCGCGCACAATGGGCGATGCTCCTTGAATTTCCGGGGGCACAGCCGGGTGTATCTTTCATAACGTTGCATTTTAATTGGGCCCGATTATCGCTCTCGGAGCAGCAAGCGCGAAAAGCGTCGTGGCGGTCCGTGTCCATGCAAAACCGGACCGTGAAATTCCGTACTATATGTACAACGAGGTCTCGCCGTTATAAATATTCAGCCGCCAGCCGCAAAATCTATCTCCACGTGGGGACAGTTTTCGCGTTGGAACTCGGCAAACGTCCGGGAACGGGCCGTGTCACCGGAAAAACGACCAACGACCCAATTTTTCCGCGTTTCTTCCAGTTCGCGCGTCGTTAATGAAACATAACTTTCGCAACGGTGTCAGTCGAGCGACGACTCCGTGCTCGGGACACCAAAGTTCCTCCCGACGTCGCGTCGTCCGTTGTCTGACGAGATACGGGCTCGACTTTATGAAGAAAGTTGCGGGGGAATCGTCGGGCAATTCGCTCGCGATATTTTGGGCGGAACATCGCCGTTCACCCGGTTATGAAAGTTCCCGGTTTTACGATCGTCTCGACGCGAGAACGCGTCTATGGGAATCGTCGTAAATGCAAATCAGAAGCGTCTCCGCGACACGGTAGCCCGTTAAGTAGCTCTCCCTGCTCACATCTGCTCGCCGGCTGCAGTTACCATCATTTTACCGTCGATAATGACACCGCGTCTCTTCACCTCCCTCCCCCCGGTTCTCTCTCACGAAACTTGGATTGACTTCGCTGCTGCAAAACAAGTGGTCGATTGATATTCGTGCGTCGCCGCAACCTTTCCGACACCGAGCACGATTCGATTAATAAAATTGGGTTCGTCACATTGAGTCTCTCTCTCACATATCTCTGATAAAACATTTTCTCTTATAAGTAGGTGTTTAGAGGGGTAAACTTTTTTCGTAACCGTATACTATGGACTATGGACTATGGACATGATATTTGGTCCCCTCAGGGTTTCAAATTCATTTACCAATCCTCTTCCTCTTTCCACTCTCACCATCGCCTTTTCAGCGGGACCTACTGTTTATGGTGGGTTCCGAACCACCTTTTGCCAACAACACGTGAAAAACACCCCGGGTGGGTCACTTTCCGGTTTTTGACCAGACGGTCACCCATCCTAGTGCCGTCCACGTTCCACGTTGTTTAACTTCGGTGATCTAACGAGAACCGGTGCTTTTAACGGGACTACGGTTGTTGGCTCCGTAACCGTATACAAAAATGTAGAAATTATTCAGGTGGCTTGTCGTAGGTGACTCACGCTCAGTGTTGGGCAATAAATAAATTTATTTAAATTAGTAATTATTTAAATGAAAATTTAGATAACAAGTAATTCGTTATTTGGATATTCATATAAAACGCAAAATAATTATTTATTATTTGAGCAAGTCTCTGAATAGAATTATTTAAAATAATAAAGTTATTTATTTATTATTTACAAATACAATTTCAATTATAAACTTCCCGATTTTATAGGAAAGTTATTGTAATGACCCCGAAAATCGAAAATCGATTTTCTAGCAGATCTTCACGTTTCATGGTCATTCGAGTCATTTTAGACTGTTTTTATCAAAATGTTCGTATGTGTGTGTGTGCGTATGTCTGTTTCTATGGTATCAAATTTTTCGTTAACGTTTTCTGAAAAAGTAACAACGCGATCAGAATGATGAATAATGCAATCGATGTGCCCCGTCGTAACTTAGAGCTGATTAGATTTTGGTCCATACTGGTCAAGCAGTTTTTTAGATTTTTAGTTTTTTTCGAAAGGAGTTGATTCTACAATGCAATTTATACGAGAGAACAAAAAATTTTTTTTTCATTTTTTTTAATTTAAAAAAATTTTTTTAATTAAAAAAAATTTGTATTTGTACCTTACGCTAATGTTTCCGCTTACAATAATCGAAAATTATCCCAATGCAAGAGTGAGTTAATCATCTCTACTTCCAAGAATACATTTTCAAAGAATATCGATGAAAGTACAAAAAAAATGTATATTACAATCTTTAAAAAAACAATCAGATCAAAACGAATTATTAACTGAGATTAAATTGAAAATTAATATAAACTATATGATAATTATTAATAACATTAATGTTGAAAACGGATTGGTTAATGGAGCACACATGCAGAATATTAAAATTGATTACTTTTCAAGAAAATACTAAAATTCCGTCTATATTGTGGTTAGATTTTCAATTGGCCAGAGTAGGAGTGAAAGTAAGAACTCGTTATCGTGATTATATGAAAAATGCAAATATTGATCAAAATTTAACACCAATAATAAAAATATCGAATCAAGTAAATATGTCGAGTGAGGAAAAATATCAAATCACACGTAGTCAATTTCCAGTGGTTCCTGCTGAAGCGATTACGATTCATAAAAGTCAGGGACAAACATAGGAGAAAGTATGTTTGGATTTTAAAAAATCAGAAAGGCGAACTTTACAAATGTTGTATGTAGCACTGAGCAGAGTTTCAAAATTGAGCGCGGTTTATATATTTTGGGACAATTGAAATTAACAGTATCGAAGAAAACCAAGATCAATACTGCAAACCCGGATAATGAGGAGTTGTATCGTTTGCGAAAAACTAATTAAGACAATTTATTTTGCAACATTAGTATGCTATAACAAGGAACCAAGCGAGCAACGAGCCTACGATGTTCGTTTAATGCGACGCCATATAGCAAACATGTTGATAAGTAGAAAACTATTGAATTTCCCTGAAAACGTATAATCTTATTAAAACGTACACTTAATAATGATAATAATATACTGCAACTAACGAATCGGGAAGTTCTTTGTGTGGCTCGTGGAGAGTCACACCAAATAAAAAAAAAACATTAATAGCTATAGGTACTACTAGCCATGCGTACCACTAACCCTTTCGCAAGAGCAGTCCTATCCGCGAGCTCGCGAAGCGAGCGAGCAAAAACAACCCTACTCGCGAGCGATCAACAATAACCCTCTAGTTTAAATTGAAATATCTCGAGAAGTACTAACTTTTCGACATACATAGGTTAGTACTTTTTCATAACGAATGTCCAGTTGCATCGATTGATGTGTTACAAAATACCTCATTCCATTTAAGAAAAATATCGATGACCTTAAAATCTCATTAAAAAAATGACCTTGAAAATTTTTTCCCTTACACCGTTACATGTGGCCCTTCAAACAGTGTAACTTTGCCCTAAGAAGTTTTTTTGTACAACGAAAAGTAACGTCGATATTTAAGTGTTCTGTTTCTTCGGACTCACCCTGTATATTACTAATGCATGTTTATTTAATGCGTGATTTTGTTTTTGCTAATACATTAATTACTTCAGAAAAGTTACATTATTTTAGTTCTTGATCGTGTTGGGGCCCTCTCAATCGCGGGGCCCCGGTGCATAGCACCCGCCGCACCGCCCAGATGGCCGGCCCTGGTTCCATTGAACTTCTCATCTATACATATACAATAAAAGCGAAGTCCTCACTCACCTATCAACGCCCAGGCTAAACCCTTGGACTTAGAAAGCTGAAATTTTGCACAGAGGTTTCCCTTATGATCTATACAAGGGATAAGAAAGGATATTTCGAAATTCAATCCCCAAGGGGGTGAAAAGGGGTTGCAACGTTTGTATGAGGAATATTTTTTTCGTGGTCGGATTTACTTCGTACTTGGTCTTAATGCTCTTTGATATAATTAATCAAACACCTATTTCGGAATTTTAAAAAATTGATCCCCTAAGGGGGTGAAAAGGGGTTTTGAAATCTAAGATTGCGGCATGACATAAAATTAAAACTCTATAGGGGTGAATGGGGGGTTAGAAGATTTCATGTGGACAAGCAATATCAATTTCCGAGGGCATTAAACGGTTTTCTGTGCGAGCGAAGCCGCGGGCAAAAGCTATATTTCTTAAAAAAATGATTTTTTAACACTTTCTTGTAAATAATGTCAAGTTGTATTAAGTGGTGCAGTCAAAAATATATGTTTCCATTCAACAAAAGTGAATGACCTTCATATGTCCTGTACGCTTCGGCGGTCTGATGTAACCTACAGAATACGAGCGTGGGAGCTCTCAAAAAATTAAAGCCTGGAAAAGCATACCGTTCCCGTTTGGCAACCGTGTACAGTCGCGAAATCGAAACGGTCGACGATTAATTTTTCATACGCCCGTTGAACCAGCTTCGTCTAAATCCCCGAGACCCCGCCGATAATTATTCACGCTGATTAATCGTGCAGTAATTATGCCGCACGCTCGCGTCTCGACTTCGCCCGATAAAAGAAACGTTTGTCATTTTCTTCCCTTGACACCGTGAAATTAATAGATCCACTTCGTTCCGATTGTCTTGTTGCGCGATAGTAATTGTTTCGCTACTGGAGACCGATTAGTCGCTGGAGGAACGGTTGTGAAACCGTTCGATAGATCACTATGGCTCCGCATAACTTTGTTTCAATCATTGTCGTAATTAAACTGCCGGTGTTTATGCAAAATATATATCAAGATTTCGTGCATCTATTGTAAGAAACAGGAGCCGAGTAAGAAATTCTTTCCTTCTTTACTGACTTGATTTAACTGAAATTAGTGCATCTCGATGTTCCGAAATTTTTTAATAATTCCAACTATTTACTTTTATTCTATAATTCGTAACATAATATTAGTTCTAATTATTCGAAATTATTACGGCTGGAGATCTGTACGCAAAATAAAAATGGTGCGCATGGATTTGCAAGGTACAGGAGCTAAAGAGAAAGTGAGGCTAAACTTCATCTTAGAAGACCAAAAATTGTGGACTTTTTTTTTATATGTTCCAGTATATTTTGACGAGAAAGTGGAGGAAATTCAAGTTTTAATGTTAGGAATTCACTGGTTTAAAAATGATGGCTGTTCAAAGTTCAAAGAATGTTTAAAAATCATTAATTAGGGTCGTAAGAAACACGGCACGTAAATATGATACTATAAATGTTTATCCTGCTGGAGTTTGTTCATATAAAAAAATTCTAGAAGGTGCTATATGAAATAACAATGATAAATTAATTCTCGTTGTAGTCTATCACCAGGTTACACTTCGCAGGAATAGTCCAGTCAATGAATGCTCATAAGAGGGGTGTAGAGGAAAATGGAAGGAACACAATTTTTAACTTGGGATCTTTGTTTGGACCAGTTAGGAGGTAAACATACTAAAAGTCACCACCCGCAGGAAGTGAGCGGAGTGCAGGGGGGCACGTAGATCCTCTTTTTCGGTTTTCTGCTTATATTTCGGAAACTATGTGTCCTAGAGATAAGACCATTCTATACAAAATTAAAGGTGAAAAATTGTGCCGTAAGATTGATTCCATTCAGTTTTTCGCTATCTCGCATAGTTTCCGAGATATCCGCGCTCAAAGTTCACAAATTGTGAAAAAGAAATTTTCGCATCGCATTTTTAGCCTTATTTCATTAGCTAACTCTTCAGCACAATTAGTGAACTTTGAGCGCGGATATCTCGGAAACTATACGGGATAGCGAACAACTGTATGCAGTCAATCTCATGGCACGTTTTGTCACCTTTAATTTTGTATAGTATGGTCTTATCGCTAGGACGCATAATTTATGAGATATAAGCGGAAAATCGTAAAGGGGGACCTTCTACGTGCATTTTAAGTTGAAATTGAAAAATTGGAGTGGAATTTGAGAAATTGATGTAGAAACTGAAAAATTGATGTTAAAATTGAGAAACTGATATTGAAACTCAAATATTGAAGTTGAAATTGAAAAATTGATGTAGAAACTGAAAAATTGAAGTTGCAATTGAAAAATTGATGTTAAAATTGAGAAACTGATATTGAAACTTAAATATTGAAGTTGAAATTGAAAAATTGATATTGACAATGAAAAATAGAAGTTGAAAGTGAAGTTGAATTTGAAAAATTAAAGTTAAAATTTTAAAATTGAAGTTGAACTTGAAAAATTAAAGTTGAATTTGAGAAATTGATGTTGAAACTGATAAATTGAAGTTGAATTTGAGAAATTGATGTTGAAACTGATAAATTGTAGTTGAATTTGAGAAATTGATGTTGAAACTGAAAAATTGAAGTTGAAATTGAGAAATTGATGTTGAAATTGAGAAACTGATGTTGAAATTGAGAAACTGATGTTGAAATTGAAAAATTGAAGTGGAAATTGAAAACTTGAAGTTGGAATTGTAAAATTGATATCGACAATGAAAAATAGAAGTTGAAAGTGAAGTTGAAATTGAAAAATTAGAGTTGAAAGTGAATTATTAAAGTTGAAATTTTAAAATTGAAGTTGAAATTGAGAAATTGAGGTTGAAACTGAAAAATTGAAGTTGAAATTGAAAAGTTGATGTTAAAATTGAGAAACTGATGTTGGAATTCAAAAATTGAAGTGGAAATTGAAAACTTGAAGTTGAAATTGAAAAATTAAAGTTGAAATTGAAATTAAAGTTTAAAATTGAAGATAAAATCGAAAAATTGAGGTTGAAATTGGAAAATTGAGGTTGAACTTGAAAAATTGAAGTTGAGATTGAGAAATTGAAGTTGAGATTGAGAAATTGATGTTGAAACTGAAAAATTGAAGTTGAAATTGAGAAATTGATGTTGAAACTGAAAAATTGAAGTTAAAATTGAAAAATTGATGTTGGAATTGAAGTTGAAATTGAAAAATTGATGTTGGAATTGAAGTTAAAATTGAAGTTGAAAGTGAAGTGGAATTTGAAAAATTGATGTTGAAATTGAGAAATTGATGTTGGAACTGAAAAATGGGAGTGTGGAAACTGAAAAAGTGAAGTTGGAATTGAAATTGAAGCAAACACACTAACTCGAACAAATAATGCCAAAGTGAACTTTGAGCGCGGATATCTCGGAAACTATGCGAGATAGCGAAAAACTGAATGGAATCAATCTTACGGCACAATTTATCACCTTTAATTTTGTATAGAATGGTCTTATCTCTAGGACACATAGTTTCCGAAATATAAGCGGAAAACCGAAAAAGAGGATCTTCTACGTGCCCCCCTGCACTCCGCTCACTTCCTGGGAGTGGGGACTTTTAGTATGTTTACCTCCTAACTAGTCCAAACAAAGATCCCAAGTTAAAAATTGTGTTCCTTCCATTTCCTTCTACAACTTTCCGTTGACTGGACTAGAAGAAGACCAGACTATTTCGCATCTGTTCAACAGCTCCGATCACGCAGAAAGATGATCTCTTCGCGAGGTGACGGACGTATCTCCAGCCGTCAACGAGCGACGTTCAATTATCCATTCGATTCAGGGCACAGCCGCCATCAAAGGAACCGCGTACAGTAATTTCATGGCCCGTTCGAAATCTCGCCGGAAGTAATCCATGTAAGACGCCTGTTTCCCTCGATCGTTAAACGTCGAAACGCGACGACAACGACGTCTGGTACAGGTGACGTCACGGTGAAAATGCATTTCCACCGAGACCCGCCGGCGACCCACTTCGCTCCGTTACGTTCGCACAATATGTCGGAATTACCGTCGAGCAAACTCGTCTATGTCAGCGCTTCAACTTGATTTATTAATCGCTCGTAAAGTACTTCATGCTGTTGTTGTTGTTTGCCCGGTGATTCTATCCAACTCGAAATTAAGTGAACTTAAATCTGCTTCGAGCCGCATTCCTTACAAGCGATACAACTGTGTTAACCATAGTTACCGGAGGTGTGCGTGAACCCAATATTATCGAGACGAGTCGGATCGGGTCGAGTCGAACTCTCGAAAGTATAAACGTTGGGTAACTTCGGTAAATTTCGAGCACCCGATACTCGGATATCGGACCGGGAATTGTTTTTGTCGAGGTCAGTGTTTCGAAACAAGGAATTCGATATCCCATCTTTTGAAATTGTTCGCTCGACATCGGTCAGTAGCAGAACGAGAGGGTCATATTCTATTTGTTGCTAATTATAGGCACATTACTTTCCCGATTCGTCCGCGTCGTTATACAATCACCTAGCAGCTCCCCGGTTTTGCATCGGGTTCGTCTGCGTTTGACTCCATTCCTAGAGGCTCCCTGACTTCGCGTCAGGTTCCTCCTCGCTGTTTATAACCCTAGCGGCTCCCCAATTTCGCATTGGGTTAGTTCACGTTGTTTCACCTATGTAGCAGCTCCCTGATTTCGCATCAGGTTCGTCTGCGTTTGACTCCATTCCTAGAGGCCCCCTGACTTCGCGTCAGGTTCGTCCTCGCTGTCTATAATCCTAGCGGCTCCCCAATTTCGCATTGGGTTCGTCCGCGTTCCTTAAGGGGCTAGTATACCTTCGATTTGTAACTAGAAAGGAACTAGAATCTTACTAGAAAAATGGCTCGAAACATGGGTTTGCGCCCAGACGTTGTTTGACCTTATTTGAACATACTTTGAGCTGGGTGAGGGCTCATTCTAAAGAGAAAGGTTAGATGCACTGCGCTCTTCTCATGATTTTAACGAGATTATGTTAATAACTAATAATATGCAGGCCCAAAGTAGAGAAAAAATCTAGGAAAAAATCCCCTCAGATTTCAATGCATTTTCTGTCTCCAATAGACTTTTTTGACTTATGAGATGAGAAGAGCGCACTGCGTTGAACCTTCCTCTTTAGAATGAGCCCTCACCCAGTTTAAAATTTGTTGAAATAACGTCAAACAACGTCTGGGCGCAGATCCATGTTTCGACCCATTTTTCTAGTAAGATTCTAGTAAATAGCAAATATCTAGCAAATAAGGTCTGTGTGTATCTAACATGTTTCTTTTTTTATCTTTTATGTCTGTTATCATGGAAAAATATCTTTCCACATGTGCATTTGAATGCGGCAATGACAAGCATATAAACGCAAGTTTTGGAATTTCATCGTACAACAAATTATCAGATTAATCCTTTAAATTGCTAACGGTGCTCCAAAACTCAACAACATCTAATCGTTTCAACTTATTTCTTTTTCGTGCGGTAGGTTTTATGCCTAACAAAAACCACTGGTGTAAAGCTTTTTTAGCTATCACTTTGGATGGAAATTTATTTAAAAGAATGTCTGTTTTTACTTCTGATTGTTTAGCGAAATATAAAGCTATTTCTGGACACACACGCTTCGCGATCTTACACGTATTAAATTATATTTGCAATCAAAACAAATTAATGCTTCCAGCTTCCAAATAACAGATCAGATGTTAGAATTATTTAATGTCCAAATGTACAATAGAGAAGAAATACCAAAAAAATCACCTGGAACCTTGCTCGCTGGTGAAACTGAGAATAGCGGCAATGACAGTGATATATATTGAGTATTTGTTTGCTTATTTTGGTGTGTGTGTGTATTTGTTTATTATATTTTATTGTATCGTATTGTATTTGATTGTATTATGTGACGCTCTGAGTGTTCAGTTCGTAGAGTTCATTAATAAATCTCACTCTTGGCGGAGAGCTTCACTGGCAATAACTGAATAGTTCTTATTTGAACACCCATGCCAGTCATCCTTTCCCATAGCGTATATGTCTAGCTGATAGGCTATATTGTCCTACAATTTTATTGTATATCACTGTATTATGTATAATATATTTATTATATTCACACAATATTTTTAGTTCTACAATTTGTGTCATCTTCCCAATACTTTTTAAGATATGCATTGAAAAAGGTAGTTTCAAAACTTGCTATGTCCATTCCTTAAAAGTGTTAAAATAGATTATGATTTATTTTTAGGACATTTATGATTTTACTGGAATGTAACTCAGTAGTACAGATTTCAACATTTTTTTCAACATACATATTATACATAATAAGCATACTTCATTTCACAACTGAAACTCCCACATGTTACAATTCATTTTATTTATAATAAAGAATGTTGATAATATCTAGAACGATTCATATGATTCATTTCATTATGTAGGTAATAGGTTCGATACGCGGCAATAACCTGCAATAACCTAAAACTTGTAATATGTGAAATATGTCATCTGTCATTGTTGCGTCTTGCGTGCCCATCGCGCAAGCGCCACGCGTCTTCATTCGCCCCACTTGACGCCTTACTCGATCCCCGTCGCGCTTGCGCATATTGCTGGTCATCAGAGAAGGGGTACTGTATTCCTCTCGCGAGTTTCAAGGTCGTACTCGTCTGGCCACACTGATTATTCCGCCGCTGCGCCGTATCCCGTCCCGAGCGCCACTGGCGGAAACTCATGTCGGGCGAAGATATTTTGCTTTCTGGTTCGAAAAAACCGTCGATGTCGCAAACTTCAAACGGGGTTTTTCAAGATAAAAGTCTGCTCTATCGCGTGGTATAGTTCGATTTTCCGCTGGACCCTAATTTTTTGAGATAAATTGAAAAATATCCTCAAAAATTGGTGCAAAAGTGGCGTCTCTTCGTCTTTAATCATTGTTTAAACATGTTTAAACAATCATAATGTATTCATATTGGATATCACTGTATTCGGGAAAGTCTACAGAATCTTTTGCTGTAAAGAACAATTGAATATCTTTTATAATAACGTCACAATATTTGTTTAAAGTTGAAAAATATGTCATTTTTTTTAAACTCCATTTTCTCAAAAACTGGACGTATAGGGAAAAAATGAAAAACAGATTCGGAATCAGCGCGGAAAACTCTATAAGAATCGCATAGTGGGAATCGAAATACTTTTTGGTTGTTGGCCAGTGTTATTTTCGCCGAGAGTAAATACAAGATCCACCCAACTGTAGAATCATGTGATGCTGCTAACTGAATTTCGACCAAAATGTATTATAATATAGACCCTTATTCGAGATTCACATGCGATTGCCTATAAAGATCACGTTTATAATTTCAGTGGGTGATTGGAAACGATAAATCATAAATGTCGGACAACGTGAGAGCGATGTACCATACATATGTTGGCACGCGGTGTGCTGTGAATTAGTTTAGCGAAATAGCAAACGAGAGAAGTTAAACGTTTCGCATTCGATGGGACATGAGAGAGGTTAAATAAATTCGCCCGCCTCTAATATTATTTGAAAGCCCGTAACAATGGTCTCGCGACAGAAGCTATTCCGAGCAATTCGTTCAACAAACATTCGATATAAAGCGCGCTGTGAGGAAGACCGACCGTTTTATTCGGCGTTACAGTTTTTCAACGCCACGCGCGCGACGGTAGGTATACAGTCAAGTCAAAAATGAGTGTACACCCCATACATATGAGATTCTACATTATAAAAGGTTGGGGAAAAAGTTTCTTCGTATTCTCCCGATAGATGATGTTACCATGTCTTAATGACTAGAAGGTGATATACAGGGTGTCCCAAAATTCGTGAAAATCCCGAAAGGGGGTGGTTCCTGAGACCATTTCAAGCGACATTTTCCTTTGCAAAAATGTTATCCGCGGCTTTGTTTAGGAGTTATTAACGAAAAACACGGACCAATCACGAGTTGGCACAGTAGTCATGGCGCGTCAACTGTCTATTGGTCGACTGTGGCAACTCGCGTCTAGGTCGCGCTCTGATTGGTCCGTGTTTTTCGTTAATAACTCCTAAACAAAGCTGCGGATAATATTTTTGTAAAGGAAAATGTCGCTTGAAATGATCTCAGGAACCACCCCCTTTCGGGATTTTCACGAATTTTGGGACACCCTGTATATACAGGGAGGACCGTTTAAATACGAACACCTAAATATCTCTTCAGGTTATTGTGATGCAAAAAATATTTGTTACGTAATATGCATGGTGTCAATGGACCAAATATCTGTCAAGAATATTTTTTTTCAAAGGTCATGTTTTTCTGAGTTATGAAGGTCATCGATGTTTTTTGATACAAAACTACATTTTTATTTTATTGCATCGTGTAACTGATCGAAAAATGTATTCTGATATTTATAAAAACATGAACTTGAAATGACCTTGATCTTCGAAAATTGACGTTCCTTTGCGTGGTCCATGTCTTCAGGATATTGTGATGCAATAAATATTTATAACGTAATGTGCATATTGTCAATGGACCAAATATCTGTCAAGAATATTTTTTTTCAAAGGTCATGTTTTTCTGAGTTATGAAGGTCATTGATGTTTTTTGATACGAAACTACATTTTTATTTTATTGCATCGTGTAACTGATGGAAAAATACATTCAGATATGTATAATAACATTACCTTGACCTTGATCTGAAGCTAAAACTTTAATTTTCGAAGATCAAGGTCATTTCAAGGTCATGTTAGTACACATATCTGAATGTATTTTTCGATCAGTTATACGATGCAATAAAATAAAAATGCAGTTATGTATCAAAAAACATCGATGACCTTCATAACTCCGAAAAAAATGACCAATGGAAAAAAATATTCGTGCCAGATATTTGGTCCACTGATAACACTGTCCAACAGAATTCAACTTTTTAAAAGTATTTCGATTCCCACTATGCGATTCTTATAGAGTTTTCCGCACTGATTCCGAATCTGGTTTTAATTTTTTCCTATACGTCCAGTTTTTGAGAAAATGGAGTTTAAAAAAAAAGACATATTTTTCAACTTTCAACAAATATTGCGATGTTATTATAAAAGATATTGAATTGTTCTTTACAGCAAAAGATTCTGTTGACTTTCCCGAATACAGTGATATCCAATATGAATACATTATGATTGTTTAAACATGTTTAAACAATGATTAAAGACGGAGATGCACCACTTTTGCACCAATTTTTGCGGATATTTTCGAATTTATCTCAAAAAATAAGGGTCCAGCGGAAAATTGAACTATACCACGCGAAAGAGCAGACTTTTATCTTGAGAAACTCCCCTGTGAAGTTTGCATAGTCGACGTTTTCTTCGAACCAGAAAGCAAAATATCTTCGCCCGACATGAGTTGTCACCAGTGGCGCTCACCACCAGAACGGTCGTTCGCCGCTCCGTATTCCGTCGCTGCGCCATATCCCGTCCCGAGCACCACTGGCGGAAACTCATGTGGCGCAAAATTTGGTGCAAAAGTGGTGCATCTCCGTCTTTAATCATTGTTTAAACATGTTTAAACAATCATAATGTATTAATATTGGATATCACTGTATTCGGGAAAGTCTACAGAATCTTTTGCTGTAAAGAACAATTCAATATCTTTTATAATAACATCGCAATATTTGTTTAAAGTTGAAAAATATGTCTTTTTTTTAAACTCCATTTTCTCAAAAACTGGACGTATAGGAAAAATATTAAAACCAGATTCGGAATCAGCGCGGAAAACTCTACAAGAATCGCATAGTGGTAATCGAAATACTTTTTGGCTGTTGGACAGTGTAATATGCACATTACGTAACAAATATTTTTTGCATCACAATTGGCTAAAGCGATGGACCGCGCAAAGGAACGCCAATTTTCGAAGATCAAGGTCATTTCAAGGTCATGATTTTATAAATATCTGAATGTATTTTTCGATCAGTTATACGATGCAGTAAAATAAAAATGTAGTTATGTATCAAAAAACATCGATGACCTTGATAACTCCATAAAAATGACCTTCGGAAAAAAATATTCTTGCCCCATATTTGGTCCATTGGCACCATACATTACGTAACAAATATTTCTTGCATCACAATACCCTGAACAGATATTTAGGTGTTCGTATTTAAATGGACCTCCCTGTATTTAGCATATACCTTGCATACATCTTGCATATATTTTGCATATTTCGACATATTATAAATGCATAAAGATCCGCAGTCTACTAATAATTGTTAAATAAATGCCGCGTTCTCGAGGTGTATACTCACCTTTGACTCTCACTGTATATTTTTGTGCGTGGTTCGCGCGATCAGGGACACGCCTTGTTTTATAGTCGAGAATTAATTCGTGTCGTCCGAACGGCGCAACGCGGTGGTGCACGAGCGAATCGCAACGAATCACGACAAGTATTACATGTGCTAAACGGATGTGAAATACAATTACGTGAAATACAGCGTGAAAAAAAGATATACGATGAGGAGGAGGTGGAGGAGGAGAAACATGTGCTCGATTGTTCCGCTATTATATTCCGTAAAGTGTGTGTATTCACTGGTGGCAGACGATGTTCCACCGACGCGGCGCGGCAGGATGCGCGTTTTTCAAGCAAGCACAAAGCACTAATTAATCGAAGCGCGCTGCTAGTCGATAGACGGAAACTTGGTTGGAGCAAGGCGACTCGTACCCACTGCGAACCGTAAACATGCGAACTTAGCAATATTGTGCACACCGAATGTATTAACATTCATTAGTTTCACGAGGCAGCAACCGACACCCCGGGGGGGGGGGGGTCGAGAGTGTAAATTAATTATCAGTTGCCGCGAACGTCTGAGGCCGGGCGAAATGCTGCCAAGTTTCAACCGACGACGCGCACTTATCAACCTCGCGGTCCCTTGGTCCTATCGAAACAGTTGCGAAAACGGAAATGTATGTGGTATTACATAGGTTGTCCGGAAAGTTCGTGTCGATTTTTAACGAAAATTCTAGGACAGCATAATTTAATTTTGATTGTTGTAGGGAAGAATGGGGTAGTGACGGTCACTTAAGGGGGTAAACTAGTTTCTAAAATTCCAAGGGTCCGGGATATGCGCCTTCTCGTTTCTTGATACACTCCGGGATAAAAAGATAGCACATCGTCTATTTTTCCTCATTTAGTACATTAAACTGAAGAAAATGAATATTTTAATATTTCAACATATTTTGACATGGCTGTACATTAGGGTGGACATTATTTTTTGACCAACGAATTTTTCTCACGACGCCCCCCAGAATGGTTCTCTTTGGTGAGAAAAAAATTTGGGCAAAATTTAAGATCGATCGGATAAAAGGATCACGTGGCGCATTTAAATTGAAAATTTTGAAAATTTTGAATTTCATCGTAACTGTAAAGTATTATATATCGTTGGATTTGTAATTTTTTTCTAAATAAGAATATGGAAAAATTATATGACCTTAATTTAAAAAAAAATAACGATGACCTTGAAATTTCGAAAATTTGATTTTTAAAAAAAATTTTTTTTATGCCATTATATTTACCATATTGAACAATGCAACTTTTTCCTCTGACATTTTTTTGTAGAACCACAAATAACAGATATTTAAACATATCCATTTATTACCTATGACCGAATATAATTTATTACGTTACCTCCAGATGTACCCCGTGGACCTTAAGTCCACTTTTTTACAATTTTACCTATCTTGAAATTCATAAGCGCACACCCGGGAAACAGATGTAAACCCTCGTTATAAATTTTATAACAACCCGTACTTAAACTCCCACTCCTATTCCTACTCCTATCCTTACAAGTTTTTCCACCAATTACTTTCAACTCCATCAACCAATCATCACGCTTTTTCAAACAAACGACATCCACACCGTAGTAAGATTTAGATGTATCAGAGAACCACCGATTAGATCTGTCTGAGCTAACGAACTGTAATCATCAGTATCGAGTAAGCGAACATACAACCTCAAGTGTTGTCTTTGATCAACTATCACCTCAACTTACAAAATCGGACTCGTGATCATCGTCGTTCAATCCAGATTTGGCAGACGCGAGACGTTACAGTAGTCATACAGGAAGACTACTCAATTTCTATATAAATTGAGAAGCCCAATGGAGAGTAGAAGTCGCGAAAAACTGTTCTTATTAGAACATGATGAAAATCAGATAACTGACGCTAAGTTGCCATCGAAACGACAAGTTTTAGGAGTGCTATTTTATAATTTGCGGAAAGTGAAATTGAACCTTCGGTCTAGTGCACACCTTGTTGTTAAAGAAGTGGAGGTGTTGTGGGAAAAGGCCAGAATTCCAGTTCAGTTAAACAGTCGCCGCGTCGAAGAATTGGAGTCATTATACCACAAGTGGAAGGTCTTACAAAAGAGTTGTAAACGACGATCCCAGATACAAGATCAACAGGAACAAGAGTTTCTTAATCAATTAGTGATCTTTTAGTAGCGGCGATTATTATAAAAAATTTGTCATTTTACCAACTAATGTGGCCGATCACATGCAAGAGGACATTTCAGGTTTTATATCAGACGAAAGTCGAAATTTTTTAGTAGATTTAATATATTGACAGAATTTTTAAAAAAAGATCCAATAGTTTGGCAAGATGAAGATTCTTACAAAGTAGGTTTAGATATAGTTAAGGCTTTACCTGTGGTCAATGATTCGGCAGAAAGAGCCGTTAAGCTAATGCAGGATTATAATCAAATTTTAGCTCGCAATGAAGAAGAAAAGCAGTTGGTACTGCAAATGGTAAAAGATTACCGCCAGCAATATCCTGACGCAACGAAAACGATAATAACGAAAAACATGTAAATCGAACGTCGAGGGTCCGCAGCACAGGCGAACCACACAGCTACCTCCCTGTCAGGAAAAACCCAGAGGGGTAGCGTAATAAAATACGCTGGCAGCGCGGGTCCTTACAGCCACTTCGGGTCTGAGGACCCGTTCTTCCAGTGACTGTTGTCAAGTTTGGATTCTCTCTCTAGGTTTTGTATTGTTTGCCTTTCCATTTAATAAAATGCATTCTTGGCGAGCGGCTTCACCGTTGATCGGCGTATAATTTGTTGACCCGCTCTGTCCTTCCCATCCTAAAAGCGGATAGTCTTACATTAGAATATAAGAAATAGTTCCTTATTACTCTATTCTGTAGAATATATTCAAAATATTCATTCACATGTATAGTACAATAGTACAATACAAAATTACATATCTCTGTTATTTGTGGTTATACGAAAAAATGTCAGAGGAAAAAGTTGCACTGTTCAATATGGTAAATATAATGGCACAAAAAAAATTTTTTTTAAAAATCAAATTTTCGAAATTTCAAGGTCATCGTTATTTTTTTTTTTAATTAAGGTCATATAATTTTTCCATATTCTTATTTTTAAAAAAATTACAAATCCAACGATATATAATACTTTATAGTTACGATGAATTTCAAAATTTTCAATATTTTCAATTTAAATGCGCCACGTACGTGATCCTTTTTTTCGATCGATCTCAAACTTTGCCCAAATTTTTTTCTCACCAAAGAGAACCATTCTGGGGGGCGTCGTGCTTTGCATTGTATGTCGTACTGTACATACAATGTACTGAATATCATCCACAATATTTACTTCAATAGAATTTTCGAAATGAAAACGTCAACATTCGGGCCCACAAGCGGTACAAAATGATAGCACAAATAGCAGTTTTACATTTGTCTGTTGTGCAGAAGTTACTGAAGAGCAAACATTCATTGCAAAACGTAATTGACGAAGTGGGTACTAGCTTCTTTCGTGCTTATATCATAAAACAACATACTAAATCGTTAAGATTGGATCGTGGAAAAGAACTAACTGAAGGAAAAGAAGAGCAAGAGATTGAATTACACAAATATCGAAAACTGTAAATAGATGGCGAAAAGTTATTATGAGCTTGTTAAATAATCCTGAAAATTACGGAAAAGTGAAGAGTTCTGGGCGCTCACAAAGTTTAACTGCCCATGAAAAACGTGCAACATTGAGAACAGCATCAAATTCGAGGATGACTGCGAGACAAATATCCGAAAGTGTTGGCGTAAACACTAACGGAAAGAACGTACGTTGTGTCTTACAAAAATGCAAGCACTTAGCGCGAAGAGAATTGCAAAAGAAAGCTTGGTTAAAGATAGAGCAGAAAGCGTTCCGCTTACAATTTGCCGAAAAAGCATATAAATATGAGGACAAAGCGGTGAAGAGTCATATTTACTGACGAAAAGAGATTTAATTTGGATGGTCCAGACGACGTAGGCTATTACTATCATGATTTGAATGAAGAACAGCAATTTTTAATCGCCAAATGGGAGGCGGCTGTGTGATAATTGAGGCCGATATTGGATATTGGGGTAAAACAGAAATCAAATTTATAAAAGGACGAATGAATAGTGAACGGTATATTGAAATGATAATTGAACAACTAAACACTTATACTGTAAGAATTGCTGCAAATAAACACATTTTACAACAAGGTAATGTCGCGGTCCACGCGGCGAAAGCGGTCAGGAAATACTTTTTTTCAAAAATTATTCGTGTTTTGGAGTGGTCAGCAAGATCTTCAATCTCAATATTATTAAAAATTGTTGGGGGCATCTTGCCAGAGCTGTGCACGAAAATAGCAGACAATTCCAAAATATTAACGATATAAAATAGTGCATTTTGGACGAATGGAAGGATATTAGCCAAAACAGTGTTAAAAAATTGTATAAATATTTACCAAACCGAATGATTAAAGTCGTTAGCTGTAAAGGAGGTCCTACAAAATATTGAGCATTGATTTGTATCGACTAATTCTGTTATATTTCAAGTTTTTCGTTAAGTATGCTATCATTTTGTACCTCTATATTTCGTTAATAATTCCACTTTATTCAATAAATATAGATAAGTCAATGAAGCTTTGTTTCATTTCATTCATATATGTTGAGAAAGACACACTAAAAATATGTGTATAAAAAAAATTGAATTTCTAATGCTTAATAAACAGAAATTACATTAATTTCAAAGTGTGCTATCTTTTCGTCCTGGAGTGTAATGCAAAGATGCAGTTTGTTAGATAAAAGAACAATCTAAGTCGCGATCGCCCTCAAAGGTCCTATTTTTACCTATTTTTTAGTTATCGCAGCTTTATGTTGTTACGAGCCGAGGGTCAGGCAGTTATGCGTGAACAGAGGATAGTTTGGATTGAGAGATTGGTTGTGGACCTACCGGCAGGGTCTCCACTGCTAGTACGTTCGTACTAGATCTAGTACCTTTTATAAATTTTTAGTGTTCTAGTACGTTCACCACCAGATCTAGTACTTTCGTGAATTTGAAAAGATTTGTATGATTTGATTCTGAAAAATGAATGTATAACATGTGTATTTGTGTATATTTTGTAACTTGTAGGACACGTCCTAAAGTTTTTTTGTCCGGAACAGATTGTTTCGGTACTTTCGCGCCAATATAACTGTCTCAAGGCGCAGGGCGTAGGGCTCTACTACCTCGTCATCATAGGATCATAGATACGTTACTGCTTTTCCCACGCAGCGCCACCAGCGGCCATCCATCGTACGAAAAATCTTGTACGATATCGGAACACTGCTTCACGAACTCTTTTTTCTTGATAATAGAATAAAATAGAATTTAACAGTTTTATATTGAGTTTATCTGTAATATTATGGTACATAGGCATATAAGCGGTATATATAGTATATACAATGCCCCTAATTAGAATAAAACGTAAGGAATTCAAAATCTAGTACTTTTTTTCAAATCTAGTACCTTTTCTTGTATATTCTAGTACGAAATATTTTTTCTCGGTGGAGACCCTGCCTACTGGTGTCTGTTTCGTCACCGGGTCGTCACTAGGTAGGAAAAGTACACGAGGACTAGCCGATGTCTCTTTCACCACCGGGTCGCCTCAAGGGAACAAGGTAGTGGAACACAAGTTATACGCATGTAAAGTTAAGCAACTTCAAGCGTTTTTGACACGGAAGAGTGCCGCCATATTGGTGTTGACTAACCTGTCGGAATCAGTGAAAATCGCAGAACTCTAAACACGCATAACTTTCGAACCACTGATCTTCTAGGATTGAAGCTTGGATTTTCGGCATTTTCTCGTCAAAATCTACAGGATTGTATAAAAAAGATAAAAAATGTCTGGCTTCCTCAGGTAAAGTTTATCCAAAATACATATATTCTTCACGAAGGAGTTGCGCTTATTGTTGTTCTTAATTATTTTCTTTGATCGTAACAAATAATATTGAAATAAAATATATCACTGCAGTCTCCAGCTGTTCTCCGTTGGTTGTTGTTCTTTCAAATGCAGTATGAACAGATGTAACGTTAATCCACGTTGTCTGAGAAAGTCGAGAAGATTCAGGTTGTTCAATTGTTAAATGAATTCATTTGTTCGCGCCAAAAGTCTACATACAGCAGGAATTTTCATCGTTTTCACGATATTACTCGCCGCTTTTATCTCTCGACGGTAGCGCGGCTGCCGCGCCGTGTCAAAGAACCTTTTCCCCGACGAGCGAAAGAAACAGTGAATCAAATATGAATAGAAACCGATGTAACTTAGCCCCCCGGAAGACAAGTCATAAGTCAAACGATGTGCCTCGCGCGTTCATCCGAGGGCTGATGAATTGATAAGAACGTTGTAAAAAAGGAAATGGAGGCTGGTAAAATAGCGAGGCGGAAGAATGAAGGTATAGCGGAGCGGGGAATTATTAACAGCCTCTAAATTATTAGCCGGTGATTCAGCTCGAGGGGCACGGCAATCGGTCAGAGGCTCATCAAAAAGTCAGCGTAACACTTGCCGAGGCTGTTCCGACGGTGAAACGAATAGCCCCGCGCGGCGCGGTGCGGCGCGGCGTTGTTTTGGCGTCGAACGTTTTCATAAAACGGAGAAGCGGAAGAAGGAAAAGTCGGGTGCAACGTAACGCGCGTGGTAATTCGAAACTCCCACCGAAGCGCTCGTCCTATATCGTTGTTGTTGCAGTCCCGGACTTCTGGCGTGTGTACCTTTTTTGGCCGGAGCTCTTCGCCATTTGCCATGAAACCAGCGTTTCATGGATTTTGCCGCGCGCAAGATTTCGGCCAGGGTTTTCGCCGGAGCTCTCTCTCTCTCTCTCTCTCTCTCTCTCTCTCTCTCTCTCTCTCTCTCTCTCTCTCTCTCTCTCTCTCTCTTCCCCATTCTCTTCTATGTTCCCGCTTGCACTCCCGGGACAGCGATCGCGATATCGTCGGATTATGATCGTGTGCGGCAAACATGATGCTGCGCGTCCCGTCGCGTCCTGTAGTGTACGTGCATCGGCGAGCCCGGCCGCGGGACCATGATTCATTTGTATTCCGGCGACTATCCGCCCCGGCACCGGGAAAAACCGGGGTGGAAAAGCGCGCCGGTTTGATCTCTCGCGACCGCAGAAATAACACTGGCCGGGGGGGGAAAAGAGGATCGAAAAACGAGCAACGCCGGGAAATGAAGTCTCGTGAACCGAGAGAAACTCTGGAAATCTGTCTCGACGCCGCGCCGGGCCGGGCACCCTCCCAGAACTCCTGAAAATCTTTCGGTACCGTGTGTACCTACGCGCTGTTCATTCTTTCTCGAAACACAACTCTATCCGTCATGCTCCTATCTGGTAGGACGTATCCACCATTGCTCTGAAATATACAGAGTGTCCCAAAATTCTGAGACCATTTGAAGTAGCGTTGTATAAAGCTCGAGTCTTCGAAGCTCCAGAGTTCAGTCTTGAAGAGTTCTTCTATAGAAATTTTGTCTTTAAGACTGAGCTCTGGAGCTTCGAAGACTCGAGCTTAATACAACACTAATTTCAAGCGATATTTTCCTTTGCAAAAATGTTATCCGCGGCTTTGTTTAGGAGTTATTAACGAAAAACACGGACCAATCAGAGCGCGACCTAGACGCGAGTTTGCACAGTAGTCGGCCAGTCGACAGTTGGCGCGCCGCGCCGCTCAGTGTCACGAAATGTCTGTTTTTTGGACAAAATTCAATAACTTTTTCATTTATATTGAAAGCAATCTGAACATGATATTATTATAAATATAGTAATTTATTTAAACATTGTAAAACGATATTTATAAACAAAATTTTGTTTTATTGCTGGTTTTCAGTAGGTGAATTCTCAGTTCAGTTCTTACTCATCGTAATAGCATCATTCTCGGTCGTGTCATACTAACACGTAATTTTTTTTTATTGATAAAGAATGAGCAATGATAAAGTAAATATAACACTGTATTATTTTTATGTTCGATTTGTTTCAATACCCACAAATAAAAAACATGCAGTTTCTATTTAAAAAATAATTGTTTATAATGGTAGATTTAATAAATTTTAGGATTAAAACTGAAAAAAAGATTAAACAAAAAATATGTCGGCAGCAAGACTCGAACCAGCGACCTACTGATTACCAGTCTTTCTTGCAGTACCCTTGGCCACTGCGCTTCATAGTCATAGGTTAACGCGAACTGCTTATGAACTATGAACGCGTAAACCGATTTTCAAATGCAATTTTCTCGGGAAATCTTGAGAAGCGCGCGCTACTGCTTTGCTAAATTACATTTGGATACGTCATCTTCAAATACTGCAAGTTTCAGGAAAATCCGGATTCCGACTACCCTGGACTCCCCTTGTTAGTCTGCTAGACCCAGTAATGAAGCATGATACCGCAGTAATCCGTACAGTTACCCTAATTGATAATAACAAAAGCGACACGAGGCTCTCACTGAATGTCCGCCGGGCGTCGAAATATTGAAAAGTGGCAGTAGATTTCAGCGCGTAATGGTCGAAAGTTTTTCCTCGCCGTAGCGTGTGTCAGCAACGAAGCTTGTTCGGCGTTAAGCTTCGAAAAATTCCCTGAACGAGCGGAACAAGTCCTGCACATTTTTCGACCGTTCCGCTGATCCGTGAGCGATGCCGTGTGGTATCGATCGGCGATCGAAAAATTGCACGGAAGCGATGGGACGCGCGACGTGACGAGATCGAGCCGAAAAAAGGAAGAACAGATATCTTTAAGAGCCCCGAAGGAAAGAAAGGAAACATCCTCTCTCCCCCAGATGCCCCGCTTCTCGTTCGTCGATAGTTAAAAGCTCGCGAGGCCGACACGTCAGACACGCGCGCGCGCGGCTCGAAAAGGGAGAAACACAAGGGAAGGGACAGATTTTCCTGCCACACGAGTAACTCTATACGAGTCGAAAGTTTCTCCGCTGAAAGCCCCTCGGTGAGCTATGAAACATTTTCCAGGCGAGCTGGGAAGCACCGGAGCTTTTAGCTTCGGGTTTCCCGTCGGTTTCGAGCTCAACTTTTCACCACAGATGTGAACGAGAGGAAGGGGATACGACAGTCAAGGGCTTCCAGTTTAGATATTACGCGAGAAAGATTGTGCCGTGTTTGGATACGTTATCGCGCGCGGAGAGTTCGCTTGCTCTGGAGTTCCGCGACGATTGCGTTTCCCCTTTCACCCGGAAAATTACTCGGTTCTCGGTGGATTCCGCTCGGCACCGTCTAGCGAAATCGCCGAAAATATTGCGTTTGATCGTTCGCGTGCATAGGTCGTTTTTCGAAAGGGTGTAGCCCAGATAACAAGTAGCACACTGTATCTTTGCTAGGGGGTGTGTGCGTACCCGAAATTTCGGGTACCCGCGATTTTGGGTACTCCAGAAGGTGTCCGAAACAGGACGGATGGGAACACTAATTCACTAGACTGCGGAAGTTTATGCGCGATAAATATGCAAAATGCATATGACATTTATGCACGAAAATCATGCAAATATGCTCGAAACATATGCAAATTTTTCCGATATTAATTACATATTATGATACATTAAGTGTTAGGTACAATATTGAGTATTAACAGACATTTCACAGTTATACTGGAATATTTCGATTTATTTTCGGCAATATATATAAATCTCTCGTGAAAGTCTGCAATTTTTACCATCTTTAAACGTTTGTTGCTCATTGCAACGTCGAGAATTTTGACGAAATTTTCAGAATATATTTAATTGACACAGATCTACAACGTAGTTTTTAAATGTTCAATATAGGCCCACATAAAAATGTTAGAAAATCAACTTTTAGTATTTTCTCAACAATTCCAATCAATCGTAATTTTTGAAAAAATTTCTTTTCACATCCTTTAGTAAACTAATTGCTCTAGCTTCCCAAAAAAGTTCAAATCGTATAATACAATATTAAAAAAGTTATCGTCTTCTTTAGAGCGGTATTAAACTTTTGTCCGCTACTGTATATTCCTATTGATTCATTCAATGATAAACCTATATCGTAATATCTGCTTGATCGCTATTTTTTCTGTGCATGGAAGTATTAATATGTTGAATTAATTGCGATTTACTATCGCACTTTACACTTTTATTGCACATTTCACAGTAAATACTACTTTCATTATTTTCGTCAATAATGAAATTGGGATCGTCCTCGATCCAGCTTTTCATCAGTGAAACCCTACTTTTCCGAACTTTCGGCATTTCAAAAAATCGAGTATCACACTGAACTGTTCGAATTCTAAATAGCAACAGCTACATGTATTCTTATAGCTGATTCAGCAAGTAATACAGGGTGTCCCAAAATTCCTTCAACAGCCGGAAGTGGGAGGTTCATGAGATCATTTGAAGCAACATTTTCCTTTGCAAAAATGTTATCCGCGGCTTTGTTTAGGAGTTATTAACGAAAAACACGGACCAATCAGAGCTGCGACGTAGACGCGAGTTGGCACAGTCGGCCAATAGACAGTTGGCGCGCCGCGCCGCACAGTGCGGACAAACGTGGCATATCTCACTACACGTGTATATCACAATGTACGATAAATTCCTTTGGCAAAACGTTTTATTAGGTGGTAATTGATGTTATTGATCATATAACAATAATTTTTATGCGTAAATATTGTTAATTTTTTTTTTAATTTATTAATTTTATTGTTACATTTTTTTTGTGAATAATTACTATTGCATTTACATTAGTAACCAAATTTAGATTTTTATAAAAAATTTTACCATGTGCCGCACGCTCTAGAGTCCCAAAAATCAAATAATATTACATTAATTGTAAATCAGTGTTGCAATAATAATTCTGTATAATGGAAAATGCTCACCAAGGTATATGCATTCTTTTTACATTTAATAAGGTAGATTTATTTTTTGTATAAATTTTCAACGGTGGTTTTATTTATTACTTGCATATAAAACTTCAAATTAACATATCTCGAGAAAGGAAAAAAATATCCTGAGATTTTGACATATTCGGATATATTACTTGTTGTAGTTTATGAATTTCATAGTTTAGCCTGCAACTAACTGCTACTCTTAATTTTATAAACTTTTTAATAAGTGCCCGTACCTTGCCTTTATGTTGTATTGTGGAAAATTCGTTAATTTCTTTTTAAATTTATTAGTTATGTCGTTGAATTTCATTTTCTGCGAATAATTACCAATACATATACATTCATAACAAATTTGGATTTTTGTACAAAATTTTGCCATTTGTCCGCCACAGAAAAATTCAATATTCGTGTATATCACGATAGGAAATACATTTCTTTTGCAAAAAATGCGTATTAGGATGGAAATTGTTATTAATAATCATATAATAATCATTTTTATGCATAATACGATTTTGCAATAATTATACAGGGTGGACGATTTATCTGAAGAGATTGAAATATCTCGAGAAACGACAACAAAAAGCAAATCTTGCGATTTTACTGAAATTGATCAATATTTAATCAGAAATGTGCAAGATCACGGGATTGAATGATTCGTTTTGGATCACATTCAAAGTACCGAGGATGACTCGGATAGCGAATAGCGTTTTGTTAAGTTTGTTTTGGTTTATACTATTATAATTTGTCTAAGTTTATTATTATTAATATTAAATATGATACATTTATTATTAATTTCGTTTTAAATTTGTTAGTTTTTAAAAATATATTTTTGTTTAAATAAAAATGATTAATTTCTTAATAAATTTATTAATAATATTGGTAAATATCATTTTCTGTAAAAAAATTACCTATATATACATTAATAACCAAAAGAGAAGTGCCGAATATTAGGCCATTTGTCCGCACTGTGCGCCGGGCCGACTTTGCCAACTCGCGTCTAAGTCGCGCTCTGATTGGTCCGTGTTTTTCGTTAATAACAAAACGTGTTCTTTTTCAAACTCAAATTTCTCAAAAACTGTGCGTGTAGGAGAAAAATTAAGACCAGATTCGGAATCAGCGCTAAAAACTGTATAGGATACACCCAACAGTTATATGGAAACATTTTTGTTGTTGGACAGTGTAATTTGCTCCGTCTTTCCCTATATTCGTCAGTTGCCACTTAATTTCCTAATTTGGAACGCCTGTCTCTCGGTGCCTATTGGGTCGAAAGAAATGATTGACCAGTGAAATTTGAAGGAAATTTAATGCTCTTTCCAAAAATGGAAGACAAAAGTTCATAGGATCCACAGTTTTTGAGTAATAGGCGAAAAACCAAAACAAGGTAATAAAAATCGTGGTTTTTTCCCCCTCCCCAAGTTAGCACAGGGTCCTCGAGATCCAAAACTGAGATTCGACACCCCAGAGTACCCCTACGTGACGTGTCAAAATTTCATTAAGTTCGGAATATTTTCCAGGTAAAAGTACCTGGCGACTGGACTACATTGCTTTATCAGATTTCTATATAAATATGCATTTGCATAAACACCCGCAGTCTACTAATCACAATGTGACCTGACCAATGGCAAAGAGAGAGGGTAACTTTTTTCCCTCATGTGGCTACTCTAGGTGCAGCCAGTGTCGTCAGCTGAGGGGAGGGAGTAATCTATCCTCTATCTTCTGTCTCTTTGGAATACTTAGGACAGATATGGGTAACCTGCAGCTCGCGAGCCGCAGACGATCTATTAAGGTGCCTCTTATTTTCGACGTTTGAATTTCTTTAACGGCACCCCCAGGGTTGTTACAAATAATTAAAAAAAGTCTGTGCAAAGTTTGAGCCAGAAAAAATAGTGTCCAGTTTCGTTCGGTCTACGTCACAACACAGAATCGAGAATTCACTTAGAATGTGACATTACTGTACAATGGATTGCTAGAATACCTCATCAATGAGGTTAAGAAGATTGATTCTTTCAACGTACAGAATACTTCTTGAGATTCGACAAGAAATGATTACGACAAGGTTTCCCACGAGGGAAAGAAATGTACTGTCGCGAAGACGATGATCGGATCCCCGAAAGAGAGACCGCTAGGAAACGCGAAGTTATCGGTAGAGAAAAGCTTTCATGATGCATCACCACGATACGACCGCGTCGTCGCGTCGCGTCGACTTGCTACTACCGACAAATACTGGCAATAAAAGTTCGCTCGTTTCGTCCGATGCAAGGGTTAAGCAAAGAGTAAGTGGCTTCTCGTTTATTGATACGGTTCTATTTATTTCGATTCTTTCCGTTCGATAGAGGAACATCGAGGGGGTCCAACACGACGGATGCTGCGGCAAGTTTCCCGGATCGGACACAGGCGTAGATTCCTTGTATTATTTCGCGAATACGACGCGGAAAGTTGTTTGTCGGTGAACTTGGAAGATTTCTGTTCCCGTTTGATCGGTGCCCGCGTATCTTAGTCTCGCGAACAACCATTATCCATCCGTAAAGTTCGCCACACTTAGCTCGGTGCTTAGCGATTCGACAAGCTCCCGTCGCTTTTCTTTTTATGAGATTGCTCTCCGGACCCACTCCGTCAACTTCCCTTCCGCTTTCCCATTCCACCACCATGAGCATACTCCAACATCCCCCACTAAGACCGTAGACCAGCGGTTTCCAACCGGGGAGGCGCCAAAATTTTTAATAAAAAATTAATGTTCATACCATAATATCTACAAATAAATAAACTTCATATCGTAACGTAACGGTACAAATTCAGTGAAGTAATGTTTATTTTTATTTTTCCTTACATTTTTATACATTCATTTAAGCCCTATTAAAAAATTATCCGGAGCTGAAGATTTTAAAAATGACGCCTTCTGTTCGGCGAATCGTATGCAAAACAGTTGCGACAAATTCCGCTTGCTGATAATACAATCGGAAGAAGAATCAATCATATATCTGAAGATATTTGCGACCAATTAGTTTCTCGGCTGCGTACTTCGAAATTCTCCATTCAAGTAGATGAGGCAACTGATATAGCCAAGATGCCCATTTAATTGCATACGTTCGATATGTTGCGAAAAATAACATATTATTTTGTAAACCCATTCCTGGAAAGACCACATCCATTGAGATGTTTAATATAATAGACAGTTTTTTTTACGAAAACGACATAACGTGGAATAATTGCATTGGACTCTGTATCGACGGAGCTCACTCAATGTCCGGGCACAAAGCAAGTCTTCAAGCATTGGTCGAAAAGAAAGCATAACATGCTATCTGGACGCACTGTATGCTTCACAGAGCAGCTTTAGTGTCAAAATATATGAGCGAGGAACTGAACAACATTTTTACGAAAGTTATCAAAATGATAAACTACATTAAGAACAGTCATTTGAGAGCTAGGCTGTTTGCAAAGCTGTGTGTTGATATGGGAGCTAATTATACCTCACTTCTGTATTACAGTAATTCTTTGATCGGAGTCCCAACACCCGTGTTTTGAACGGACTTCGATAGTATGTCCTATGATAGGTTGCCCTATGACCCCGACAGTAGGTACCGAGCCCGTAGCAGGAGAAAAAACCACCTTGGAAATTTATGCCACACCCGGGAAACGAACCCTGGCATTCCTGCTACGAATCAGACACTCTATCACCTTCTTTTCTTTCTTTTTAATTGTTTATTTAAAGGCAATACAATGTTAACAGTTCTTAAACTAACTATAAAAATAAACGAAAAGTTTTCTCTAATAATTGTAGTAATACTAATGTATAAAGGCACATTAGCGGTATAAGGTCTTTTTTTTTTTCTTAGTCGGAGGAGTGGCGAATGCTCACCCCTCGTGTTTCTATTTTCGCAGTGAATAGAATGCGATTCACAGCCGCAACCATTTCGAATTATCACATGCTCCTGGAAACGCCCTTAACAAAAACAGGAACTCGCGTCAATTATTTTTAATCTTAGAACTAATTTTTATACATATGTACATGGATATGAATGATAGAGAGAGAGGGGGATGATGATGATATAATGGGGTGATGTTATTTACAGTTATGCTAGGTGAAGTACGCGTGGGGAAAATGCGTTTGTGAAGGTGAGGATGAAGTGGATATGGGATGAGGTGAGGTTGATGATGTCTTATTTACTAACTTATGATCTAGGGGTACTTTGGTACTATCGTCGAGGTCGACATGATTGCACACTTTTCGTGATTGCACAAGGTTCTTTGGTAATTGCAATTCATTAACAATATCTATAATGAACTTGTTCATTTCGCAGGAAACTAATGGGGTGCCAGTCTATCGGCTAACCACCAATATTTCTTATAATTTGTATTCTTAATTTCTATGAGATCTTTGTGTGGGATAGCTGCGCTGTAACGGTAACCATTTTCAGGTGTGATTAGATCATGCCCCTGGGGGGGGGGGCGTACGCTATGGCTTTTTTTCCTCTATGCCGTGCGATGTGGTACAATATCGGAACTCCATTTCTGTTTTGAATGTATCCTAACTTGTCTAAGTATACGAATGCTTCTGGAGGGATAAATCCTGAAGTTAGTGTTTCTCTGATATAATTGTCATCGGGGTATGCAATGGGGAATATTAGGCTATTGTTTGTGACGTGTCGTGTGTTGGCGAAGTAGTTTCGTGTTATTTTTATGATGAAGTTATCGATTCTGTTGATATTGGCTTTGTTGTATATAGTTTCGTTGTTTATGTGTCTTTTGTAGTTTGAGTGGGCTGACATGTACAATCCGAGGCAAGCTCTGAGGCATCGTCTTTCAAAAATGCGAATTTCTTCCATAATAGAGGCGCTAATGTTGTACCAAATCTCGCAGCCATATGTTATTATGGGTCTAATTAGGAGTTGATAACAGATTAATTTTGCTTTTCTACTGAGTGTGTGGGAGTGGAATAGTCTTGCACAAGCTCCGAAAGCTTTTCTAGCTTTTTGAAGTTGTATTTGTGGGTGGTTATTTAGTAGGAGCCTGCTGTCTAAAGTTAAGCCTAGGTATTTGACTGAAACATTGTGTGGGATTTTGTCACCGGATTGCTGGTTGCCTATGAGTTGAAATGTTTTGTGATTTCTTAGTTGGTTGCCTATTGATCCACTGAGTTTAGGCCTGAATAATATTGATTCGCATTTATCTATGTTTACCTTTAGTTTCCAGGATGTGTAGTATGTAAAGATGCTATTGATTGCATTTTGGAGTGTCGTTTGTACCTTTTTGGGATTTTTTCCTGCGTAATACATAATTTGGTCGTCTGCGTAGGATATTATGGAGCAGCTTGTTCGTTCCGGGCCAAATAGATTTAGAATGTCACTTGTGAATATGTTAAATAATATTGGTGAATTTATGGTGCCTTGTTGGAGGCCATTGTTTATCTTGAAGAGGCATGAGCAAATGTCGTTAGATATGCAAACTCTGAAAGATCTGTCACTTATCATGTTTTTAATTAGTTTCATTAGGATGAGAGGAAATGCTTTGCGCTTCAGTTTGCATATCAACCCGTCTATCCATACGGTGTCGAATGCTTTCTCCAGATCTATCAGACAAGCGCCCACGCAGGAACCATTACTCAGGGCAAAATTAACATCGGAGGTTAGTTTGTTGATAGCATGTACTGTGGAATGGTGTTTTCTAAAGCCATACTGGTTTTCGGGGATTATATCATTAGTATCGCAGAAATCTAGAATCATATCGTTGATGATGCGTTCATAGACTTTGCCAATATTTGGTAACAGGCTGATCGGCCTGTAGCTGTCTGGGGAGGACACTCTATCACCTGAGCCACTGACCCGCCTCGTCCAGACCTAACCCCAACCTAACTGATCCTAACCCTACAAAAAATGTTTATCGGTAAGGTATAGAGTGACATTAAAATGGTAAAGAATTATTTTTTCTGGACGCCAAAAATTCTTCTGACAATCCTCATTTTAGTCAAAAAGGAACCTATTCCCAAAATTTCATCCAGTTCTGAGCATGGACGTCATCGGAAGTTCAGCCCACAGATGTGGGCTATTATATCAAAATAAAATTAATTAATTTTAATCACGTCGTTCGTGGAAGAGCCGCACCCAAATAACCATAAGCGCTGCATGTGGCTAAGGTCATGCGTGTGTCACAATGTTATGTGACTAATCCGTTACTGGTAGAGAAAGGCTTTTTTCCCTCAATTTTTTCCCTCCCTCCCCTCATCTGGCGACTCTGTTCCGCACGGATCAGGCAGTAACAATATCGCTGGCAATTATCGAGCCATGATCGAATTGTTTTATTTCCACGCAGAGCGATCGTTTTCGATTTAACAACTTTAGCAACTTATTTTATAAATTGTCTTCCCTCCCGCCTTTCTCTCTCTCTCTCTTTCTCTTTCTCTGTCACTGTCTCTGTCTCTGTCACCGCGTGGACGCGAACGAACTCCGGAGAAACGAGATTCTGGAATAAACGGTTTTTCGCGTCGAACGAAGAGGCAATCCGAAACTTTTTCCGAGACTTGGGAATTTTATTTCGTCGATCCAACGCACGAGTGCTCGATTCATCCGTGCTCTTCGCTTCCCGGCGAGCCTGAAACGCTCGAAACCGATATCGGAGGGAGAAAAAGAAGATCGAAGTGTGTACAATTGGATTTCACAGGGACCGAATTATGGTTTTATTTCAGCCCGGAATTTATTCGGCCCGGCGAAAATACACGCAAGCGGGCGGGCGCGCGCGCGTCCGATCAGTGATTGACTCGTACCCGATCGAACACCGAATAAATAGAGTTTGATGTTTGCCATTATAAATCGCTAACCAGCCCCGTCAATTATGGACGAGTGTTCCCGTTTATTTAGCCAATCAGGTTTTGATTATAACGCAACGTAAATTGCGACAAACGCGGAGACGGGAAAGTTTCACCGATGAACGCTTCCGCGCACCTCTACATATAGGCCAATTAATTGTCTCTGCATACAGGGTGGTCCACGCAACTTGCACACCTATAATAACTTCCAAAGTTTGCGTTACACGAAAAAGTTTTGTATACAGCAGTTGCATGGTCTGAAGGGATACATTGTGTAGTGTATTTATTTTTTTTACAGGTGGACGCGTAAAGGACATATGAAAGTCAACTTCATGTTTTTAAATGGAATGAGGTATTTTTTAATACATCAATCGATGCTGCCGGACATTCGTTATAAAAAAACACTAACCTATGTACTGTTGTGAGCTGACGAGAAGATCCCCGGGGGGGCACAGAGGCAAGAGGGGTCTCCAGCTAGCGCCGCCTACCCCCACCTCTGACGGTCCGTACTCGCCGCCTACCCCCACCTCTGACGGTCCCGTACTCGCCGCGTGACCACGCCCTTTCAGCTGCTACGTCACACGACGCATAGTAGTAGGATTCCCGTATTTACAGAGGGCTACGATGTTTCGCGACTTACAGCCAATATTCAATGCCGTGAATACGAGGATCCTATTGCAGTCATGAAAAGTGACAATTTACACAAGGAGAATGCAAAGCCTTCGCGTCACAGATTTAGTTGAGACTTTACAGAGTTACAGATCTCGTTCCCCTGATTACGAATATACCCCATTATAGAGGCAACTATTCAGTAATTTTCAAGATATTTGCAAATTAAAGTTTTGTGGACGCAACATGTCAGTTTACATAGTTCACTCTTTTACTAATTGTAAGTAATGGTGTGGTGTAGCGGCAGCGAGCTGAACTGCTATGCCGTGGACTCGGGTTCGAGTCCCGTCGTGGTAACTTTTTTTATACTTTTTTTTTTAGCTTTTTACATTAGAGACAGAGAGCGAGAGAGCGGGAGAGAGAGAGAGCGAGAGAGAGAGAGAGAGCGAGAGAGAGAGAGAGAGCTTATAATATATATAGGATTATTAATATGTGCTGTAGAATGTTAATGTCAATACTGATTTGAACATTTTATAATAAGAATAGGAAAATAAGAAAGTTTTACGTCATGACAATTTTTCAGCAGTATTCTGAATTTTGTGCCTACGCCGTTGAGTACCCTCACTGAGTACCCTAGGGTACGTCTGATTCCCTCTCTTCGTCACGCGACTCGAGTAGTGAGGGTGACTGCGTCGGCCAATAGAACGCTCTAGTCGAAACTGCGTGTGAGCCTAGGCGCCCCCCCTCCAAGCCAACCAATCGGGTGCGCATTCTTGCCTACGTCACCGGATTCCTGCCAGGGATCTTCTCGTCAGCTCACAACAGTATGTCGAAAAGTTAGTAGTTCAGGAGATATATTTCCATATTTAAATAACTCTAAAATACTATTTTATGCTCTATGTTATCGTGCAAGAATCACATCCCGTTCGGCCCCGGTACACAAGTTATTATTGTTTAAAGCATATGTGTCGCCTGAATTGCGACCGAACCTCTGGCATTTTCATGATGCAGTCGAACAATTAATATTGAAAGATGTTGAAGAAGAAAGTGATGACAATAACGATTTGTCAATATAATATAATATAATGTCAATTGTTATTGTTGTTTATACAATAAAAATTATATTTTTGTCTTTTATCATTAATATTCTGTGTTTCGCACAGTTTTAAATAAAATATTTTTAATTATGTTCATAATATCCATCATTTCAAAAATGATTGATTATTGTGTTTATTTAAACCTTTAACCAGATTTATCAGGCAGTTCCGATAATCTGAGAAAAAAACTGTTTTAAACAAAACTTAATCAACATTTAGCATTCTACAAATTTCACAATCCAAAAAATTAAAAAAGAAATTTTTAATGCATAAATAATTAAAGTCAAGGTGGTTCGGAACCCACCATAAACAGTAGGTCCCGCTGAAAAGGCGATGGTGAGAGTGGAAAAAGGAGAGGATTGGTAAATGAATTTGAAACCCTGAGGGGACCAAATATCATGTCCATACCATACCATAATTAAAGTCGCCTCGAATTTTTAAAAGCCAATATGTACTGTTGATTTCATAATATTGTAACTGATATCAAAACGAATCCAACGACCTAAATTACTATACCTTTAAACTTTTAAATAGTGCTAAAATATTAATGAACAGCTAGATCGAGCGCGTGGACCAGTGTGCGACGTCTTGAAGACGTCCATTTTACGTCTATTTTAGGTCTGAAACTCTTACGTCCTAAAACAGGCCTAGCCAAAGCGCGGCCCGCCAGGCGATTTTATATTTCTATTCAAACTTTTGTTTCTTGTTGTATGTATACAAAAAATATTAAATAAACGAAGTGTCATTGTTATAATGCGCAAGTGCGACTATGACGTCCAGTTCTATATTTGATATCTTTGATATAATTGAGTTACAACGCAACAATGAAATGAAACAAATTTTTTGCGTCCACGTCAAAATTTAATTTTTACAATACTTATATTACATCCGAGAGATATTCCAACTTCAGATATTTTGCACAACAAGTTGTAAGTTGTAACTGCTTTTGAATCCACACATGTTTGTGAAACATTTTTTTTGGAAGATGAAATTTACAAAGAGTTCATCACGTGCTTCATTAACTGATGCCAATTTAGAGAACCAGCTAACAAAAGATGTGCAACGTCGAACATAAATATAGATTTACCAAAATTAAGTGAAAGAAAGGATAAACAAATATCTCATTCATTAGGACTCGAGAGTTATTATATCGAATCATAGTATAACAATAAAGTTTTATTCATTTTGTATTTGTATTACATTTTTTAAAAGCATGTTTACCTAAAGTGCGGCCCGCTGTCACGTTACGCGTCATCAAAGTGGCCCGTGAAACCATTTGGGTTGGCCAGGCCTGTCCTAAAACGACGTCTTTAAGACCTTAAACAGTGTGGTTTGTATACAGGGTGTCCCAAAATTCGTGAAAATCCCGAAAGGGGGTGGTTCCTGAGACCATTTCAAGCGACATTTTCCTTTGCAAAAATGTTATCCGCGGCTTTGTTTAGGAGTTATTCACGAAAAACGCGGACCAATCAGAGCGCGACATAGACGCGAGTTGCCACAATCGGCTCGGCGCGCCAAATGTCTATTGGCCGACTGTGGCAACTCGCGTCTAGGTCGCGCTCTGATTGGTCCGTGTTTTTCGTTAATAACTCCTAAACAAAGCCGCGGATAACATTTTTGCAAAGGAAAATGTCGCTTGAAATGGTATCAGGAACCAACCCCTTTCGGGATTTTCACGAATTTTGGGACACCCTGTATAATACCCACAATCTAGCAGTATTAGCATTGGCATTATTTATTTACGAGTTATAGTGTTTTTGCTTCAATTTCAGAGTTCCAATTTCAATTCTAATTTCAATTCCAATTTCAATTCCAATTTTAATTCCGATTTCAATTCCAATTTCAATTTTTATTCTGATTTTCATTGTAATTGTGATTTTTATTTTTATTATTTGAATTGTTATTATTAATTGCAATTGTTATTTTTATAACACTTTTTATGTCGATTCCACATTCGTTCTTCTAATAAAGCCTTTATTAGTTATTGGTTTAACTTTAAACTCGTTTTTGTCGAAAAATCTATTTTTACGCTTTCCTTCTTTTATTTTAGTTAACATTTATGTACTTTTAAAACTTCTTAGGGACGTCTTAAAGACCTACCGAATGTACTACGAAAGTCTCCTGAACGTCTCTCAGACGTCTTTAAGACGTACCGTTTTTTTAACACAAGACGTTCAGCAGACGTTCCGGAGAGGTTCGTAGGAAATTCGTGACATTTGTCCAACTGTGAAAAATCTGTGAAAATTATATGTTCACAAGCATAACGAGATGCTGAAACTGTAATAATATGAACCGAGTATTTCATAACTTCTACAAGAAGTGAAGATTTCAAAATTTCATTCAACATTTTGAAATTCGGTTTCGAAGCTAACAATTCTGTAAAAATTCATAGATGCGCATTCTAATAGCTGAAATATGACCGTCATTTTTCCGAATTTTCAATTGGAGAAGATTTAGAGAAATTACGGGAAAACCTGATATTCTTTGTCAAGTATTTTCTTTGGATAAGCTATATCGAATGGCCTATTGCAAATTCAATTGGTTTTAGGGCCACTTTTGATCCCCTTATCTGAAATAAAGTAGAAGTAATCCTGGTATTAAAACCTTTCGTCGGATTAAGGGGGACTGTGGAAAAGAATGAAATTCTATTGGAGCATCAATTTTACTCGGGCATAAAAATATTTTAAACGCGAGTTTAGAGCGAGCATTGGCGCAGGGTTTAAATAGAGGAAAAGATGGGAGTTCTCGGATATCAGAAAGCAGGTGTAGCAGAGCGCGCGAAGGACGTGCATGAAAAGGATGCTTAAAATTCGAATGTGTTCGAGTGTTGGGATTTGAAGGAGTGGCCTGGGGATCGAGTACAGTGAGCATCAAAGGAGTGAATAGAAAGATTTGCGTGAAGCAGGTTGTCGAGGTTCGAACTGGTTCTCCTCTGGCCATTATTCCCCGAACGCAGCGTCGAGTTTTCTCAAAAGTAATTGATTCGCGTCACGGTGATTGAACGCCGCGCCGCCCTACTTCCCGGCGCAAAATATCCTTGGGCGTGGCGGTACGTCATCAAACGAAAATTTGTCACCGGGTGAGATAACGGGGCCTGGGTAATTTCGGGAAACATTTCCATTCATCTTCGCGGCGCAACTGCGCCCTTATCGCGGCAAGAAATAAAGCTGAACGTTCTGTGGCGTTGCGTGCTACGCAACGTTCCCGTTCGAGCCGCGAACCGTCGAGCCGTGTACGTGCTGGCAAGTTATTACGTGCGAACGCAAAGAAAGGAATATAGGAGGGGCCCGTAAACGGGCGACAATATAAAATTTCCATATTCAAATTTCCCGCGCCGCGCCGCCCCGCGCCAACGTTCTCGCGATCCTCAGGTTTTACGGACATTCTATGTTTTAATTAAAATCGTCATTGCGCCCCGCGGCCTTCTATCGACCTCCCCCAAGTCCGAATTAGAAATTTTTTGTTCGCCCCAACCCTGGAACGAGGGAACTAATTTTTATCGTCTCGATTCGTAACTCCACGCTGCTCGCAACTTTCATTTGAATAAGAAAATTCGCGATTCCGTTGGTACGTTTACCGACATCCTCCGCTCCTTTTATACTTGAAACTTATGCTTCCCGGAGTCGAGAACATCCTCCTCAAAATTAGCATTTGACTGAATTAGACGATTCTTAGAATTTCCTTTTCTTTAGAATACTCGGAAGATCTTATCCTCGGATATGCTGAATATGTTGCAGACACTGCTGAGCATTTTTCTAATTTTATCTGCCTCTCGCCCACTTGGAACAAAAGGGTTTAGAACATGTCACTATTTTCTGTCTCTTTCGAATATTTAGGACAGGCCTGGACAACTTGCGAGACGCAGACGATCCTCTCCCTACTGCTGGGTCCACCGTATCAAACTTCTGTGGACTGTAGGAGGAGGTCAGTGCAGCCAGATGGCATCCAGCACCACGAGCACACTCCAATGTCCCCCACTAAGGCCGTAGACCACGGTGCCCATCAGTGCCCGTGCCATGGACTGGTCTGGTCATAAGAGAGGGGGTCCATCAGCTCACCGTGATTCCCCTCATCTGGCGACACTGCGCGTGACTGCTAGCATCAAACTTGATAGCACTATAAGGTGTTTTTAAGAGCATTTCAGGCATTCTTAATTATCTTAGTGCAGGCTAAAATGGTTAAAATACAAGGCTTTTTGGTCATACACAGTAGGATGGACCTTATTTTTCGATCATGAAATTTTGGGCAGGACGCCCCCCAATATTGTTCCATTTCATGAAAAAATTGTGTATCCAAAGTTTTAGATCAATCGGACGTCGGGAAGGGGTGGCGCATTAGGATGGACCTTAGCTATACAACGTGAAATTTATTTTGCCATTTTCTTTTACGACACCCCCTAAAATTGTGCCGTTGGGTAAGAAAATAATTCCTGCAGAAGATGAAGTTGATCGGGTAAGGGGAAGACGTGCCACATTGACGTTGAATGTGCGAAAAACATGAAATTCTATGTAGTCCACTCAACGAAAAGTTGTAGAGGGAAATGGAAGGAACACAATTTTTAACTTTGGGACTTTGTTTGGACTAGTTAGGAGGCAAACATATTAAAAGTCCCCATTCCTAGGAGGTGAGCGGTGTACAGGGGGGCACGTAGAAGTTCTCCTTTTTCGGTTTTCCGCTTATATCTCGGAAACTAAGTGTCCTAGCGAGAAGACCATTCTATACAAAATTAAAGCTGACAAAATGTACCACAAGATTGATATGAATCAGTTTTTCGCTATCTCGCATGGTTTCCAAGATATCCGCGCTCAAAGTTCACTTTGGTATTATTTGTTCGAGTTAGTGTTTTTGCTTCAATTTCAACTTCAATTTTAACTTCACTTTTTCAGTTTCCGCTCCCATTTTTCAGTTTCAACATCAATTTCTCGATTTCAACACCAATTTTTCAAATTCTACTTCACTTTCAACTTCACTTTTTCAATTTCCACTTCCATGTCTCAGTTTCAACATCAATTTTTTAATCTTGCCTTAAAATTTTCACTTTCAACATCAATTTCTCAATTTCAACTTCAATTTTTCAAGTTCAACTTCAATTTTCCAATGTCAACCTCAATTTTCATTTTATCTTCAATTTCAAAACTTCATTTTCAACTTCAATTTCAATTTCAACTTCAATTTTTCAATTTGAACTTCACTTTCAACTTCAATTTTTCATTGTCAGTATAAATTTTTCAATTTCAACTTCAAGTTTTCAACTTCCACTTCAATTTTTAAGTTTCAACATCAAATTCTCAAATTCAACTTCAATTTTTCAATTTCATCTTCAAATGCACGTAGAAGGTCCCCCTTTTCGGTTTTCCGCTTATATCCCGGAAATTATGCGTCCTAGTGATAAGACCATTCTACACAAAATTAAAGCTGATAAAATGTGCAACAAGATTGGTTGCATTCAGTTTTTCGCTATCTCGCATAGTTTCTGAGATATCCGCGTTCAAAGTTTACAAATTGCCTGATTTGACTAGCTAATTCTTCAGCACAATTAGTGAACTTTGAGCGCAGATATCTCGAAAACTATTCATCCTAGCGATAAGACCATTCTATACAAAATTAAAGGTGACAAAATATGCCATAAGATTGATTTGATTCACGTTTTCGCTATTTCGCATAGTTTCCGAGATATCCGCGTTCAAAGTTTACAAATTGCCTGATTTGACTAGCTAACTCTTCAGCACAATTAGTGAACTTTGAGCGCAGATATCTCGAAAACTATTCGTCCTAGCGATAAGACCATTCTATACAAAATTAAAGGTGACAAAATGTGCCATAAGATTGATTTGATTCACGTTTTCGCTATTTCGCATAGTTTCCGAGATATCCGCGTTCAAAGTTTACAAATTGCCTGATTTGACTAGCTAACTCTTCAGCACAATTAGTGAACTTTGAGCGCAGATATCTCGAAAACTATTCGTCCTAGCGATAAGACCATTCTATACAAAATTAAAGGTGACAAAATGTGCCATAAGATTGATTTAATTCACGTTTTCGCTATTTCGCATAGTTTCCGAGATATCCGCGTTCAAAGTTTACAAATTGCCTGATTTGACTAGCTAACTCTTCAGCACAATTAGTGAACTTTGAGCGCAGATATCTCGAAAACTATTTGTTCTAGCGATAAGACCATTCTATACAAAATTAAAGGTGACAAAATATGCCATAAGATTGATTTGATTCACGTTTTCGCTATTTCGCATAGTTTCCGAGATATCCGCGTTCAAAGTTTACAAATTGCCTGATTTGACTAGCTAACTCTTCAGCACAATTAGTGAACTTTGAGCGCAGATATCTCGAAAACTATTCGTCCTAGCGATAAGACCATTCTATACAAAATTAAAGGTGACAAAATGTGCCATAAGATTGATTTGATTCACGTTTTCGCTATTTCGCATAGTTTCCGAGATATCCGCGTTCAAAGTTTACAAATTGCCTGATTTGACTAGCTAACTCTTCAGCACAATTAGTGAACTTTGAGCGCAGATATCTCGAAAACTATTCGTCCTAGCGATAAGACCATTCTATACAAAATTAAAGGTGACAAAATGTGCCATAAGATTGATTTAATTCACGTTTTCGCTATTTCGCATAGTTTCCGAGATATCCGCGTTCAAAGTTTACAAATTGCCTGATTTGACTAGCTAACTCTTCAGCACAATTAATGAACTTTGAGCGCAGATATCTCGAAAACTATTTGTTCTAGCGATAAGACCATTCTATACAAAATTAAAGCTGACAAAATGTGCCATAAGATTGATTCGATTCACTTTTTCGCTATTTCGCATAGTTTCCGAGATATCCGCGCTCAAAGTTCACTAATTTTGCTGAAGAGTTAGCTAGTCAAATAAGGCAAAAATGTCTTTTTCACAATTAGTGAACTTTGAGCGCGGATATCTCGGAAACTATGCGAGATAGCGAAAAACAGAATAAAATGAATCTTATGGCACGTTTTGTCAGCTTTAATTTTGTATGGAATGGTCTTATCGCTAGGACGCATAATTTCCGAGATATCCGCGCTCAAAGTTCACCAGTCGTGCTGAAGAGTTAGTGAACTTTGAGCGCGGATATCTCGGAAACATATGCGAGATAGCGAGAAACTGAATTGAATCAATCTTGTGGCACATTTTATCAGCTTTAATTTTGTATGGAATGGTCTTATCGCCAGGACACATAGTTTCCGAGATATAAGCGGAAAACCGTAAAATGGGACCTTCTACGTGCCCCCTGTACACCGCTCACCTCCTAGGAGTAGGGACTTTTAGTATGTTTACTTCCAAACTAGTCCAAACAAAGGCCCAAAGTTAAAAATTATGTTCCTTCCATTTCCCTCTACACCCCCCTTACGAGCATTCATTGACTGGACTATTAGGAATGGGAATATTTGTTGTTTTTCGCAACTTCAACGTCATTATGGCACGTCTTCCCCTTATCCGATCAACTTCATCTTCTGCAGAAATTATTTTCTTACCCAATGGCACAGTTATAGGGGGTGTCGTAAAAAAATCTCGCAAAAAAAACTTCACGTGGTATACCTAAGGTCTAGGCTATAATGCGCCACCCCTTCCCGACGTCCGATTGATCTAAAACTTTGAATATATCATTTTTTCATGAAATTGGACAATATTGGGGGGCGTCGTGAAAAAGACCTCGCAAAAAACGTTCATCAGGTATAGCTAAGGTCCACCCTAGTAGTAGTACTAGTAGTAGTAGTAAGAGCGTTTGCCGGGGAAGGGCGGATTGGCCGCCCCTCGCTTCCTTAAGGCACGCCGGATCTTTCATCACCAGTATCACAATTGGCGCTGCCGGCACTCGGCCCTTTTGCGGGTTGCAGGTATCCACGTTTTTAGCCGTCCCCTCTGTTTTATTCGGCCCGGGCCATTTTCAGAGTCGTCGATTTACTAGACGGGTCAGTCATCATTGATGAGCGGGCCATGCTACCAAATTTTTTGCCAGTTTTTGAGCTGTTTTACGGCTCGGTGTGAACGTCGGGCCCCCTCACCTTCAGACCTGCGGGTGTCCCGCCTGCCCTTTCAGACTCCCCCCACTTCACCATAATTTTCATGTCGAATGTGTCACGTTTTGAAGCCCGCCCCTACTCTGTTTCCGGATAGCCCAGAAACCTGCCCACACCCTCCCCTAGGGCTAATCCCTCCGCCTGTGCTGTGAGTCTATTGGGAGTTCAAGATGCAAGGGACCGCGTATTATTTGACCATTGGGAGGAAGTTACTGCTACTTGGGATCCGATCCGACTTTATCGAAATCACGGCTGGGCCGAGATATCAATTCCATACGGTCTTCTCTTGCCGAGTCTACTTCGCGCTGGGGTTGAGAAGGAAGGGTTCACCAACTTCGCCGAAATCTGTCTCCTGAGAGATTTGATATCGGGTTCATCGAGATCTTCCTTCTTGGGGGGGCTTGACACATCCTAGAAAGTATGGCTGATTGTTTGGATGTGACCATCATCCTCGGTTCTGGTCGGTGTTCAGCAATTAGCTCCGTCCACCCGGCCTTTCCCTTAAAGGTTTCTTAATTCCGTTTGCGTTTCTTGATTCCATTTTTTTTAGTAGGGTCCATGCCCAGTTTCCACAGTGGTACCATTTGTTCGCTGACCACCCCCTTTTCCTTACTCTATCCCCCAAACAGGGGAGATAGAGCAGCGGCGGGTACCCTTATGAGGCGGGATGGCCAAGTTGGGCTTCCAACAGTTCACCGATTCCCTGGATAAAGGGGAAATTGTTGCCATTGGAAGGTCCACCCTAATGCACAGGTTGGTTTTAACATCCAATCGCCGTTAATCAAACAGTTGGGAGATCTTCCCTTCGAACGCGTACAAAATGTGACGGAGGAAACGGCACAGAAGGGTGTGAGGAAACAATGTCGTGAGCGTTTTGAAAACACGTTTAAATTGAATGCGATGCATCAGCCGGCAGTTCATTCGTTCGACACGCGTTATGCAAGTACTCGTTGAGAGATCAATGACATCGGCACACCCAGATTGTCAGTGAATAGGGTTCGAAGCAATAGAATCGGTATCGAGTATCAATTATATCGAAACAGTTGTTCGATGCGGAAGCTGGTCGCGACGTTGTCAAACGTATCGAGGAGAGACGAAAGTATTTACGGACTTGTTTGGCTTCTAGTTAGAGCTGTAAGAGAACCCGAACCTTGGTCAAGGACTTATGAAGGTCAACTCTCTCTCTTCGATTTTTTAAACAGAAACCATACATACAGTGTTCCCGCGATTGATGTGATTTTCGGGCATGCGGATGATGTGACTTTTTTTATCTCCGCTACTAGGGGGTTCCCCCTTGGGCGGTCGATCGCGCTACAAAGAAACACGATCCGAGCTCGCAGAGTCGCAGCGTTCGGCATAGATCAAAGGCCTACGTATCGATTGCAATGGTAACGCAAAATACAAAAACTTTTATTCTTCATTCTTTTCTTACAGAACTTTTACCACCACCGCCTTTGTACAGGGTGTCACAAAATTATATGTCGTGGACACCATATCGCGATTCTACACCCACGATTTAGTCGAAAATAACGTAAGAAACCCCCCGCAAAATTGACCTTGAACGTGAAAAACAAGGTGAAAAAACCAATATTTCTTTTAAGGATTAAGATTTCTTAAATTGTTATACCAAAATTTAGAAAATGTTAATCCTTAAAAAAAAAATGGTGGTTTTTTACCTTGTTTTTCACGTTTAAGGTCAATTTTGCGGGGGCTTTCTTACGTCATTTTCGGGGGTATACTAAAAATAATAAAATAATAAAAGGGTTTACTAAATCGGGGGTTTAGAATCGCGCTATGGTGTCCACGACATATAATTTTGTGACACCCTGTACATGTGTCCTGGCTATATCAATATTTACAAAAATCTGTCTGTGGCGGCCATCTTGTGATATCATGGTTGCTTCGGATGCCTCGTGACAGGCGGTGTATCTGCCGAATATTACAAATTATTCCTCGATAACGTAAAAATATGCATTTTGGGCACTGGTGAGACATACAGGGTGTCCCAAAATTCCTTCAACAGCCGGAAATGGGAGGTTCCTGAGATCGTTCGAAGCAACATTTTCCTTTGCAAAAATGTTATCCGCTGCTTTGTTTAGGAGTTATTAACGAAAAACACGGACCAATCAGAGCGCGATCTAAACGCGAGTTGACACAGTCGCCCGGCGCGCCAACTGTCTATTGGCCGACTGTGCCAAGTCGCATCTAGGTCGCGCTCTGATTGGTCCGTGTTTTTCGTTAATAACTCCTAAACAAAGCAGCGGATAACATTTTTCCAAAGGAAAATGTTGCTTCAAATGATCTCAGGAACCTCCCATTTTCGGCAGTTGAAGGAATTTTGGGACACCCTGTAGATTTGACTTTTAGGAATCAGAACTGACCGCTTCTGAACTCCTCATTGCAATGTTGAAGCGTCATTTTGTATTCTTTCAAACCTTGTAATTTCATATACGTATATGCGGATCTAGCGATGTGTGCGTGTGGACAACGCTGGACATCGCGTTTTGCATCCCTTTAAGTTTTTGTATCGCCTTGACATTTTAAATATCCATATTTTCAGTAGCATAGAATACGAATCTGAAGTCAAAAAATTTTTTGACCAACCAAAAAATTTTTTTTTCAAATTGTTGGAAATAAGGAAAAATGACTTATTTATTTAGAAAATTCGCTAAAAACAGGATGTATTTTTAATATACTTTTATATTATACTTTATTTTTAATATGTTAATATCATCAGATATCACTGATTCATTACATTTATAGAATTTAATTTTTGTCAGATAGGTTGTTGGTTTTAAAAAAATCAAAAAAACGTTGAAAAAAACGTCGGCTACCGAAACGCAACTCGAAATTCTGGACGAGAAATTATCAACTTTCTGTAGTCATTTAAAATTCTGGACGAGAAATTATCTACTTTATCATTTAAAATTTAGATGGACAAATAGCTTTAATAATAAAAAGCGCTTTTTGAAGAAGAATGGCAAATGGCTGTCGCAAATGTTTCCGTACCCTGATAAGGATAAGTATTTTGGTGGTTCGGAAGGTAAAATAGCACCCAAGTCATTTGGCGAGTGCTCAATGAGACACAAAATGCGTCGATTGGACGAATTAAGAAATTTTTCGAGCGAGAAGAACTCCTTTTTGCCGCTAAACTCAATTTAAGGAACGAAGGCCAAACGCTTAAGGCGAAAATAATAGAAAAAATTCTTAACAACCCTGAAGATTCTGACGAAATAAGAAAAATGGGCGGTGTACCAAGTATTTATAGTAAATCATGATTTTTTTAAAACCAACAACCTATCTGACAAAAATTAAATTCTATAAATGTAATGAATCAGTGATATCTGATGATATTAACTTAAAAATTCTTTTCTGAGGTTCAATAGTATAAATTGTCAACAGAACATATCCGAAAAATTATAGGATATAAAAATACATCCTGTTTTTAGCGAATTTTCTAAATAAATGAGTTATCCTTCCTTATTTCCAACAATTTGAAAAAAAAATTTTTTGGTTGGTCAAAAAACTTTTTGACTTCAGACTCGTATTCAATGCTACTGATAACATGGATATTTAAAATCTCAAGGCGATACAAAAACTTAAAGGGATGCTAAACGCGATGTCCAGGATTTCGATACATTCGTCCCACTGTGGTCGGGGACAAAAAGCTGATAAATAGGCTATCGGTCGGTAAAGTGTTAAGTGTCTATCAATAAGTACCTGTATCAAATTTAAACCCGATCGGAGTCAGTTAAGCCAGTATTAAAAGCAGTATTGCTTATTTGGAGGTTCCCGCCACTTTTTAAACCCAAATGGCGATCGCGGTCGAGTGTGGTCGGGTGTAATCTCAACGAATTTCTCTCACATAATACCAAAGGAAAAAGACCATGAAGCCCGTTTTTTGGCAAATCCTGGCGGACTCGTTAAAAATGAAAAAAAGACCATTTTCAAAAAATAAAAAAAATTTGCAAAGAAAAAACGAAACAAAATTTTCTATTGCTTCATAGATGTAGAACAAAAAAATTCATCAAAGTTTTTTTTTCTTTCCATTCACGGTTATTGTAATATAAACGTAAGAAAAATATAGAATTTTTTTTTCTTCGACTATAAAGCACATAAAAATTTTTTTTTTTCGATTTGCTATATGTGGATGACGCTCGTCAAGATGCACTAAAGCAAGTATATATGCCACCAAAGTCTTATAATAAACTTCAAATTTTAGTCAATGTCGCGGGTTTTCGTACATTCGTCCCACTGTGCGCCGCACAGCGCAGCGGTCGGAAATTGCCAAATCGTGGCCAAAAGTAAAAAATATTTTTCCGCTGTTTAAAAATCTGTGTAATAGTACTTTATTTATAAGGTTCCAGAGCACGTTTTTTTGTTACAGCCAATATTTAATACGTACTTCTGTCGGAGATACATAAGTTTTCAAATAAGTTAGTAGTTCTAGAAGACCGGCATTTTCAACCATAATTGAAATTACCTCTGCGATTTATTATCGCGATGTAACGCTGATTTATCATTCTTGCTATTGTTGGGCATATCCTAATTTAATATAATGTTCTGATTTTATTGCTTTATTTAATTTTTGAAGCTCTGGGAGCTGAAAAAGAGAAATCTACACGTCTGGTACATTTTATTAACGGAAAAGTAGCTTATCAATCGCGATCAAGCGTTCATTTTTTTTTTGGAAAAGAAGCTGTTAAGGCTATTAAACAAGTGTACGTTTCATTTTCCTGAAACCTAATGCGACCTTATGAATTATCGGCCAATTTGCCCTAAATCGTATAGACAAAACTAATATTCGCAAATGTAAGGTACATTGTTGTTATATATTACAATAAAATGCTTCGGATAGTCAACATTGTAAGATTTTAATGGCAAATATTGCATTTAAAACACCAATTACAATCACAATTTTAGAAAATACAAAATAATTTGTATACATGTAACTTTACAGTACTTCGTCACATGACATATCTTCATTCATATCAGGTTCTTCAAAAATTGTGTGACTTCGGGGGGATATTGTCTTATACTAGTTATGTATGGATCAGATGAAACACCATAGACCATAGTATACATTATATATTTATTTTACTAGAGGTGAGCGAAATATCGCAGCGAAACGGAATTGAGAAACTTCCATTATATTTTGGTACTAAAGAATTACCTCGGATGCAATATTTAACACTAAAATCTTACATTTTTCGCTATCTGAAGTCATCTGATATCAATTTGTACTAATAATATACCTCGCAAACATTCTATTACCAAATATATGGGGAAATAAATAATTTTTTCACATACCCGGCCTGCAGTTTGTTTTTTAATTTTGACATCAGATTCATATTCAACGACCCAAGAAACAGAGGAATTATATTCAAGAGAGTCCAATAAAGTCTTGGATTACGCATCCGCCCTATTGAGTCCGCCATTTTTTTTTGCAATTTTGACATCAGATTCATATTCACCGGCACGAAAAATATGGGAATACTAATTTTCAGGAGAGTCCAATAATTTTTTGCGTTACGGATCCGCCATATTGAATCAGCCATTTTGTTTTTTGTAATTTTGACCTCAGGTTCATATTCACCGACACGAAAAACCTGTGAGTATCAATTTTGACCTAAATTGGAGTACTTCTTCCTATTTTGACCACGTTTTGCCGATTTCCGACCACTTTGCGCCGGCACCCTTAAGAAACAAAGAAAGAACGAAGATTTTAAGAAATAAAAAGGAAGAAAATTTGACGAAGACAAAAGAGTTTACAGTTTAGATGCAATTATGAAATGTTGCAAACTTCAGAATTGTTTTAATTTAGAATAGTTTCAAACTAAAGACAATAAATATTACCCAAATATTTGTAAAAAGAATATATTTAGTTATTTTTGTGACGTTATATACTGCGGTGTTAAAATTAATAAAAGGTTTATTTATGATATTTAAAACGCAATAAATTATAAAAGTTTTTTGTTACTGTACTCAGGATTTATTTAAATTAATGCCTAGATACGTAATTTGTTTCCGTACGTTCGTATATTTCGAATTATAACCCGCAGTAATTGGGGTACATGGCTCTTTTTTGTCCACTGTAATACGTACTAAATGTTACCGATTTTATGCTTTAATATTTTCTTATGATGCATTAGGTTTTGGGGGCCATTATTTTTTGTTGTATTCAGAACACATCATTCTTCCATAAAATGCTTACGCATAATATTATTTCATGATAAATTAGTGATAATATTACACTAAAGTACGATCGAAGCATGATACCGCAGTAATCGGTACAGTTACCCGAGTCATTTTTAATAAAAGTTTTCTTAAAATAAATGGGTCTCATAGTAGGCTGTTTTACTCTATTCTCAGTTCACACCAGATCCCCGAACGTTCCGCGGAATGCACACAAATGAATCAAAGTGCAAATTTTCAGTAACTAGGGAAAATCGTGTCCGTCCAATCCCTGGACCGCTAACAAAGCACGGAATTCAGAACCCTTTGATCGAACCAGCCGTCCAGGCAGAGCCAGCGAAACATTAGTAGAATTGCAAATTGTCGTCAAAGGAAGAGTAATTCCACACAAATCTCTCTGTAATACAGCAACGGTGCGGTTTTCGGATTCGACCGCTGCCGCGTTTCTCAACACCTCCGGTAACCGCGAACAAATTTTCATCCGCTTCTTCATAGTGGCTTTAAAAGAGCAGCGGCTACATCTTTATCTTGCTCGCAATTTAACCCACCGGGTAAGCATGATGCATAGCGAACGTAGTGGCTGTAAAATTGTCAGATGGGTGTAGAACGAATAAATACATTGGACGTATCTGTGTAAACTTCATGTAAATGTTTAAGTAAGCTTGCGGGTAAACTTTATTTCACCGGACTCAATACCTATTGCCTTTATCGTGGAAATTATTATGTATTTAGTATGTGATACAGTAGATTTTTTCCCGGAGAACCTTTTTCTATATAAAATTTCTATAATATAAACTTTTTATATAAAATTTATAATATTACCCCTTAAATAATATTAATTCTATATTAATTTATAATATTAATTCCTCAATTAATATTAATTCTATATAAAATTTATATTACCTCAAATAATATTAATTTTATATAAAATCTATAATACTAACCCCTCAATTAATATTAATTCTATACATATAAAATTTATAATATTACTCTTCTCAAATAATATTAATTCTATATAAAATCTACAATATTAATTCCTCAATTAATATTAATTCTATATAAAATTTATATTACCTCAAATAATATTAATTTTATATAAAATCTATAATACTAACCCCTCAATTAATATTAATTCTATACATATAAAATTTATAATATTACTCTTCTCAAATAATATTAATTCTATATAAAATCTACAATATTAACCCCTCAATTAATATTAATTCTATATAAAATTTATAATATTACTCCTTCAATAATATTAATTCCTCAATTCCTCAATAATTCCTCAAAAGATCGAAGTTTCGATCCTGTAGGATCAATGGTTCAGGAGATATGGTTGCTTAAAGTTGATCAATTTGCAGTGTTTTTGATAGGTAAGCGGGCCGCCATATTGGTTTGTAGTGACGATCGCTTACCGAGCAGAATCGCTAGATGGCAGCACAGAATATCTCAGAAAATGTTTCAGAAGAAACATCACGGCAAAAATTTACAAAATGAGCGGGATACATCCTTCCCTAAAGCAGAGTCTAATTAGATCGTCCCGTACATCATGGAAAACGAAACATTCATTTTTATATTAATATGTTCTTTACAGACGACGAGCTCCATCATTCAATTTTTCTTTATCGTAAATCGAGATATTTTCAACATTGTGGCTACGAGTAATTAGAATGATATACAACTTGAGTTGTTTGATCGAATAATTCTTTCCAGAGGTAGTAGTCGTTGAGAAGTGAAAGATTTTCGACATCTAGATGCAAAGGAGTGGGCGAATGTTTACCCGAGAATCGTGCGAGGGTTAAATTGTGAAACGTTGTTGATCAGTATATCGGCATTAGAAGTTCGCATGTATGCAATTCTCTAATAAATCAAGTTACCGTACAGAAGCCCCACGAAGGTCCGTATTTCCCTCAGGACGGAATAACAAGTGTACATACAGCCTTGGAATCGAGTCGCAAGTTGCCGGTTGCAGGGTGGATCGTGAAGTTCAGTCGATCGAATCAGCGGGTTGATTAGGAAAGTTAAGCAAGATCGAGAAACAGAGAAAATGTTATGCAGAGCACCAGGAAAAGTCTGAGCCCTCGTCCTCCGATGTTATGGGCAAGCTGTTGCAGTACACCACGTTGGTTTAAGGGGACCATTTCATTCTTTCAGACATCTAAGGGAAGAGTATTATTTATTTATTATCGCATGACAATTTAATGTTGTATTTTTCACTAATTCTTTAAATTATTTTACCAATGAATATTTTATCGATGAATAACATTTTTGTATTTAGTTCTTTCGATGACAAACGGTATAAAACTACAGGGGTGAGACCGAAGAAACAGTACACTTAAATATCTCCGTTAGTTTTCGTTGTACAAAAAAACTTCTTAGGACAAAGTTACACTGTTTGTAGCGGCCACATGTAACGGTGTAAGGGAGAAAATTTTCGAGGTCATTTTTTAATGAGATTTCAAGGTCATCGATATTTTATTTTAATGGAATGAGGCATTTTTTAATACATCAATCGATGCAACTGGACATTCGATATAAAAAAGTACTAACCTATGTACGTCGAGAAGTTAATGGTTCATGAGACATTTCAATTTAAATAACTCTAAAACACCATTACTGTGGTACTAAGACGTTACACAAGTAAGTAAACGCTAACATCAATTTCAATTTCAATGTCAATTTTTCAATTGCAACTTCAATTTCAATATCAACTCTTCAACTTCAATTTCTCCATTTCAACTTTAATTTCAACTTCAATTTCTCCATTTCAACTTTAATTTCAACTTCAATTCTCCCATTCCAACTTCAATTTCAACTCTTCCATTTCAATTTCAATTTCAACTTTAATTTCTATTCTTCCATTTCAACTTCAATTTCTACTCTTCCATTTCAACTTCAACTTTTCAATTTCATTTCGTTAATATCAACTTCAATTCCAATATCAACCCTTCAACTTCAATTTCAATATCAACCCTTCAACTTCAATTTCAACGTCAAGTTTTCAATTTCAACTTCAATTTCTACTCTTCCATTTCAACTTCAATTTTTCAATTTCTTTTCGTTAATATCAACTTCAATTTCAATATCAACCCTTCAGCTTCAATTTCAATTTTTCATTTTCAACGTCAATTTTTCAATTTCAGCATCAATTTTTCCATTTCAACTTCAATTTCAATATCAACTTTTCAATTTCATCGTCAATTTTTCAATTTCAACATCAATTTTTCCATTTCAACTTCAATTTTTCAATTTCATTTCGTTAATATCAACTTCAATTTCATTTCGTTAATATCAACTTCAATTTCATTTCGTTAATATCAACTTCAATTTCATTTCGTTAATATCAACTTCAATTTCATTTCGTTAATATCAACTTCAATTTCATTTCGTTAATATCAACTTCAATTTCATTTCGTTAATATCAACTTCAATTTCATTTCGTTAATATCAACTTCAATTTCATTTCGTTAATATCAACTTCAATTTCAATATCAACCCTTCAGCTTCAACTTCAGTTTTTCAATTTCAACGTCAAATTTTCAATTTTCAACTTCAATTTCAATATCAACCCTTCAACTTCAATATCAACTTCAATTTTTCAACTTTAATTTCAACTTCAATTTCTCCATTTCAACTTTAATTTCAACTTCATTTCTCCCATTCCAACTTCAATTTCAACTCTTCCATTTCAATTTCAATTTCAACTTTAATTTCTATTCTTCCATTTCAACTTCAATTTCTACTCTTCCATTTCAACTTCAACTTTTCAATTTCATTTCGTTAATATCAACTTCAATTTCAATATCAACCCTTCAACTTCAATTTCACTATCAACCCTTCAATTTGAATTTCAATTTCTACTCTTCCATTTCAACTTCAATTTTTCAATTTCTTTTCGTTAATATCAACTTCAATTTCAATATCAACCCTTCAGCTTCGATTTCAATTTTTCATTTTCAACGTCAATTTTTCAATTTCAGCATCAATTTTTCCATTTCAACTTCAATTTCAATATCAACTCTTCAATTTCATCGTCAATTTTTCAATTTCAACATCAATTTTTCCATTTCAACTTCAATTTTTCAACTTTAATTTCATCTTCAATTTTTCAATTTCAACTCTGCAATTTCAATTTTTCAATTTCACCTCTTCAATTTCAATTTTTCAATTTCACCTCTTCAATTTCAATTTTTCAATTTCAACTCTTCAATTTCAATTTTTCAATTTCAATTTTTCAATTTCAACTTCAATTTTTCAATATCAATTCGTTAATTTGAAATCTTCAATTTCATTTTCAACGTCAATTTTTAATTTCAATTTCAACTCTTCAATTTACACTAGCAAGTGAACGTCTTATTGTTAGTACGACAGTAATGGTGTTTTAGAGTTTTTTAAATTGAAATATCTCCTGAACTACTAACTTTTCGACATACATAGGTTAGTACTTTTTTATAAAGAATGTCCCGCTGCATCGATTGATGTATTAAAAAATACCTCATTCTATTAAAAAAAATATCAATAACCTTGAAATCTTGTTAAAAAATGACCTGGAAAATTTTTTCCCTTACACCTTTGTATGTGGTCCTTCAAACAGTGTAACTTTGTCCTAAGAAGTTTTTTTGTACAACGAAAAGTAACGGAGATATTTAGGTGTTCTGTTCCTCTTCGGACTCACCCTGTATACATAGTATGCCCAACAATCTCCTGCAAAATAAAATTAGTTCCGCATGTTCGAAAGAAACACATTTTTCGCCTATAATATTCATCGACAAAAGGTAATGATAAACCACCGTTCAATTTTATAATTTCAGAAACAAATTTTTGGCTAAAGTCTTAATCTGGCGACACTGGTTCTAGTCGTACAGCAGCTGTCCCGCGCGGCCAGAGACGGTCTTCACTGGCCGGGAAAGAATTCGATGTTTCCGCGCCGCTGCATCGAAACGGCCGGTGCTTTCTTTGCAAGCACGATCGATCGGGATTACCCGAGAGATTTATTTGGGGTCTCTGGTCTTCTTTCGACGTGTGTCCCGAGCAGTTGAATAAGAAACTCTCTCCGCCACGATGAATTGTCCATCGTGCAAGAAGAAAGCTCGATATCCTCGTATCATTTTTCTTTTGTTCTCCTTCTCTCTCTCTCTCTCTCTCTCTCTCTCTCGCCTCAGCCATCTGTCCCTCTTCCTCCTCGGCTAGCCTTCTCGCGAAATATTTTCCCGATCAAACCCCCGCGGACGTAGCGAGCTTCTTAACCTTTCCGCTCCAGCACGATTCCGCGCGAAATCGCCGCTTGCGGACGACACCGACATCCGCAGTTGACTTCCGTCTCATCGATTATCACGCATGCTTACCATTTCCCCAGGACAAATATACAAGGTGTCAGATAAATCGCAGTAGACCAACTCACACACTCTACTTTAGTTGTCCGGCTTGGCAAATCAACGTTCATCAACGTTGTGCCAGTGTCTATCTTTTCTGATGAGTGTATGCAATCAAAACTATCCTTGAGCTTGCTTCTAACTGCTCTAATTATATTATGTTTTCATCTACTATGACTTTGTGCCTGCTCTAATACCACCAAGTAACTACTCGGGCAATGCTAAGTCCAACACTTTTCTTGATATCCATAATCTGATGAACTCCTACTTTCAAGAAATAACAAGGAAACTTCAAGAAATATGAACCATTTTTTTTCTAAATTTAAATCACTAAAGACGTAACATTCATGTTTGTTACACTTTGTTTAAAATCTTAATGACGAGTGTGACTCGTTAAAATGCAGCAAGGGGTTAAAAGAACGATTCAGTTTTGACCATTGATTCCTTTTGCATTTTTTATACGATGAATAGAATACGATGCAGTAAAAAAGAAATTGTTGACCTTTCGACCTTGAAGTTCAATTATGTATTATGTATGAATTGAAGCGAAAAATCACCTATCGACTCGGAGAAACGTAGAATGACGAGAGGATTACCGAGTTATGTACCCGCGATTGACCTTTCTCCGATTTTTTCTACGCGCTATTCCTGAAACATAAGACCGCGGATTTCGTTTTACGGACGTCTGCGCAATAACTTTGTTTTACTATCCAGCAATCTCAGTTTAATATTCTTGGAAGTTCGGTTCCGCAAAACTATGCGCTCGATCCGAAACAACAGGCGAGAGCCTTATTCCCCCGGAAATCTCGTCGAATGATTTTCATTTTCCGTCATGTACTCCTTTACCCTGTTCATCGTGCCCGACAAAGCTGATGCGGAGCCAGCAGCAACTTAGGGCAATTACTACGGGATCTGTTTTAAATTCCGTTTCGGAGCAGCCGGAAATCCAGAAAAGCGCTTTTCTTCGAGATATATGGCCGGCAGAGATTGCAGAAGATTTACGGTGTAGGAAGAGCGCGCGCGCCTTCATCGACGAGAAGATTTCTGGTTTAAACGGTGTCTGTTATTCCGTGCACGCGCGCGCACACCTTCGCGCCTACAATGATTCGTCTGGTTTTCATGTTCTTTATGGGTTCTTCGTCAGTTGGCTCTAAAGGATCGTTTTTTTTTGCGAGATTTTTGTCACGCCCTCTCCTCCCCAACAATTTTTCAATTTCAACTTCGTCTTCAATTTCCATTTCAACTCTTCGATTTTAACTTCAACTCGTCAATTTCAAATTTCGATTTCAACATCTATTTCAAGTTCAATTTCTACTCTTGTATTTCAACTTCAACTCTTCAATTACAACTTCGACTTCAATTTCCATCTCAACTTCAATTTGCATTTCAACTTTAATTTGCAGTTCACCTTCAATTTTCATTTCAACTTAAATTTTTCAATTTCCATTTCAACTCTTCGATTTCAACTTCAACTCGTCAATTTCAACTTCACATTTTCAATTTAAACTCTTCAATTTTTCAAATTTCGATTTCAACATCTATTTCAAGTTCAATTTCTACTCTTGTATTTCAACTTCAACTCTTCAATTTCAACTTCGACTTCATTTTCCATCTCAACTTCAATTTGCATTTCAACTTTAATTTGCAGTTCACCTTCAATTTTCATTTCAACTTAAATTTTTCAATTTCCATTTCAACTCTTCGATTTCAACTTCAACTCGTCAATTTCAACTTCACATTTTCAATTTAAACTCTTCAATTTTTCAAATTTCGATTTCAACATCTATTTCAAGTTCAATTTCTACTCTTGTATTTCAACTTCAACTCTTCAATTTCAACTTCGACTTCAATTTCTATCTCAACTTCAATTTGCATTTCAACTTTAATTTGCATTTCACCTTCAATTTCCATTTCAACTTTGTTACGAGCCAGGGCCGCGAGTAGCACGAGTGGCCGGCGAAGGGTTATAAACCCAGCAATATGGTATCAATTTGTTAGTTAAGGTAGGCGGACGAACCCAATGCGGAATTGGGGAGCCACTAGGAATATAGACAGCGAGGACGAACCTGACGCGAAGTCAGGGAGCCTCTATTAATGGAATCAGACGCAGTCGAACCTGATGCGAAATCAGGGAGCCGCTAGGATGGTATAGTTTTCGTGGACGAACCCAATGCGAAATTGGGGAGTCACTAGGAAATGACGCGCAGACGAACCCGATGCGAAATCGGGGAGCTGCTAGGAGGTTGTAGAACAGCGCGGACGAACCCAATGCGAAATCGGGGAGCCACTAGGTAGGAAAAATCTCTGTTTGGATAATTGGTAAGGCGCGAACGAACCTGATGCGAAATCAGGGAGCTGTTAGGATGCGGACGAACCTGACGCGAAATCAGGGAGCCGCTAGGATGGTATAGTTTTCGTGGACGAACCCAATGCGAAATTGGGGAGTCACTAGGAAATGACGCGCAGACGAACCCGATGCGAAATCGGGGAGCTGCTAGGAGGTTGTAGAACAGCGCGGACGAACCCAATGCGAAATCGGGGAGCCACTAGGTAGGAAAAATCTCTGTTTGGATAATTGGTAAGGCGCGAACGAACCTGATGCGAAATCAGGGAGCTGTTAGGATGCGGACGAACCTGACGCGAAATCAGGGAGCCGCTAGGATGGTATAGTTTTCGTGGACGAACCCAATGCGAAATCGGGGAGCCACTAGGTAGGAAAAATCTCTATTTGGATAATTGGTAAGGCGCGAACGAACCTGATGCGAAATCAGGGAGCTGTTAGGATGCGGACGAACCTGACGCGAAATCAGGGAGCCGCTAGGATGGTATAGTTTTCGTGGACGAACCCAATGCGAAATTGGGGAGTCACTAGGAAATGACGCGCAGACGAACCCGATGCGAAATCGGGGAGCTGCTAGGAGGTTGTAGAACAGCGCGGACGAACCCAATGCGAAATCGGGGAGCCACTAGGTAGGAAAAATCTCTGTTTGGATAATTGGTAAGGCGCGAACGAACCTGATGCGAAATCAGGGAGCTGTTAGGATGCGGACGAACCTGACGCGAAATCAGGGAGCCGCTAGGATGGTATAGTTTTCGTGGACGAACCCAATGCGAAATCGGGGAGCCACTAGGTAGGAAAAATCTCTATTTGGATAATTGGTAAGGCGCGAACGAACCTGATGCGAAATCAGGGAGCTGTTAGGATGCGGACGAACCTGACGCGAAATCAGGGAGCCGCTAGGATGGTATAGTTTTCGTGGACGAACCCAATGCGAAATTGGGGAGTCACTAGGAAATGACGCGCAGACGAACCCGATGCGAAATCGGGGAGCTGCTAGGAGGTTGTAGAACAGCGCGGACGAACCCAATGCGAAATCGGGGAGCCACTAGGTAGGAAAAATCTCTGTTTGGATAATTGGTAAGGCGCGAACGAACCTGATGCGAAATCAGGGAGCTGTTAGGATGCGGACGAACCTGACGCGAAATCAGGGAGCCGCTAGGATGGTATAGTTTTCGTGGACGAACCCAATGCGAAATCGGGGAGCCACTAGGTAGGAAAAATCTCTATTTGGATAATTGGTAAGGCGCGAACGAACCTGATGCGAAATCAGGGAGCTGTTAGGATGCGGACGAACCTGACGCGAAATCAGGGAGCCGCTAGGATGGTATAGTTTTCGTGGACGAACCCAATGCGAAATTGGGGAGTCACTAGGAAATGACGCGCAGACGAACCCGATGCGAAATCGGGGAGCTGCTAGGAGGTTGTAGAACAGCGCGGACGAACCCAATGCGAAATCGGGGAGCCACTAGGTAGGAAAAATCTCTGTTTGGATAATTGGTAAGGCGCGAACGAACCTGATGCGAAATCAGGGAGCTGTTAGGATGCGGACGAACCTGACGCGAAATCAGGGAGCCGCTAGGATGGTATAGTTTTCGTGGACGAACCCAATGCGAAATCGGGGAGCCACTAGGTAGGAAAAATCTCTATTTGGATAATTGGTAAGGCGCGAACGAACCTGATGCGAAATCAGGGAGTCGCTAGGATAGTTAGTAGGCCTCGTAACTAATATAATCTAATTGATACAACCCGAGCGGTAAGGTTGTATCGTGTGGGGACGTTCAATTACTATATAAGGATTTTGGACAATAATTATAGGTTCAATGAATTTGCTCTAATTACCAAGAACACAAATATATTCTACTTATAAAATTCTGTAATACAAGTGTGTATGTGTCGCGATTGGAAATGAGAGTAAAAGATATAAAATGTGAAAGAAAGAATTTACCTAAACTACGGTGCTCTGTTTTTACGCACTGGCAATACGGGGGACTCGGAAACAACTTCAAACACTGACTAATAGATTATAAACCGAACTTTAGCCCGATCTCACTAGAAGTTAACTTTCCGAAATGCAGCACGACGTGACGCGATACGTGTCTACTGAAGTACTAACCCACGAGAGTAAGAATCTAAGGGTTTATATACCCCTACAAAGAATGGAATACTCTGTTCATAATCTAATCGTGCTGATAGATTAAGGCTTAGGGCCTAACTCTCATTTTTGTCACTTCTAATGAGACCGGAGCCATAACTGAGCCCTAAATCAAAAGGGTTCAACTATGATATGAAAGGTTATCTAGGACGCTTCCCGCAAGAGACAATCTGGAAGAGATTCCTAATGAGAAAACGAACGGAATATATTCTCTATCCGTAACAAAGTTGAAATAGAAAAGTTGAAATTGAGGTCGAAATTGAAAAGTTGAAGTTGAAATAGAAGAGTTGAAATGGAAATTGAAGATGAAGTTGAAATTGAAAAATTGAAGTTAGAATCGAAGTGTTGAAATTGATGTTTAAATTGAAATTTTTAAAATTGAAGAGCACCTAGAAAAATAAAAAACAATGTGAAAAAAAATATTTATAGACTAGAGGGGTGTTGTTGCTCGCTCGCTTCGCGAGCTTCGCAAGTAGGGTTGTCGTAGCTAGCTCGCTTTGCGAGCTCGCGAGAGGGTTAGTGGTACGGATGTTATTTGGTGTGTGACTCTCCAAGAGTCACACAAAGAACTTCCCGATTAGTTAGTTGTACTATATTATTATCATTATTAAGTGTACATTTTAAGAAGATTATACGTTTTCAGGGAAATTCAATAGTTTTCTACTTATCAAAATGTTTGCTATATGGCGTCGCATTAAACCAACATCGTAGGCTCGTTGCTCGCTTGGTTCCTTGTTATAGCATACTAATGTTGCAAAATAAATTGTCTTAATTAGTTTTTCTCAAACGATACAACTCATCATTATCCGGGTTTGCAGTATTGATCTTGGTTTTCTTCGATACTGTTAATTTAAATTGTCCCAAAATATATAAACCACGCTCAATTTTGAAACTCTGCTCAGTGCTACATACAACATTTGTAAAGTTCGCCTTTCTGATTTTTCAAAATCCAAACATACTTTTCTCGTATGTTTGTCCCTGACTTTTATGAATCGTAATCGCTTCAGCAGGAACCACTGGAAATTGACTACGTGTGATTTGATATTTTTCCTCACTCGACATATTTACTTGATTCGATATTTTTCTTATTGGTGTTAAATTTTGATCAATATTTGCATTTTTCATATAATCACGATAACCAGTTCTTACTTTCACTGCTACTCTGGCCAATTGAAAATCTAACCACAATATAGACGGAATTTTAGTATTTTCTTGAAAAGTATTAAATTTTAATATTCCGCATGTGTGCTCCATTAACCAATCCGTTTTCAACATCAATGTTATTAATAATTATCATATAGTTTATATTAATTTTCAATTTAATCTCAGTTAATAATTCGTTTTGATCTGATTGTTTTTTCAAAGATTGTAATATAAATCTTTTTTGTACTTTCATCGATATTCTTTGAAAATGTTTTCTCGGGAGTAGAGATGATTAATCTCTCTTGCATTGGGATAATTTTCGATTATTATAAGCGGAAACATCAGCATAAGGTACAAAAAAATAAAAAAAATTTTTTTTTTTTAATTTTTTGTGTAATTACGTTTGTTTCTTCGGTGGAAATTTTCCGTTCTCTCGTATAAATTGCATTGTTGAATGAACTTCTTTCGAAAAAAACTAAAAAAACTACTTGACCAAAATGGACCAAAATCTAATCAGCTCTAAGTTACAGCGGGGCACATCGATTGCATCATTCATCATCCTGATCGCGTTGTTACTTTTTCTGAAAACGTTAACGAAAAATTTGATTACATAGAAACGGCCATACGCACGCACACACACACAGACACACACACACACATACGAACATTTTGCTGAAAATAGTCTAAAATGACTGCAATGACCATGAAACGTGAAGATCTGCTAAAAAATCGATTTTCGATTTTCGGGGTCATTACAATAGCTTCCCTATAAAATCGAGAAGTTAAAAATGACGACACGGGACACGAACCCCGACCAATCTCGTGGTAGACATTTGCTGAACCCGCGACACATGTTGCATTTCAAAATCGATTTTCTCGGAAACGGGTTCGCGTTGGCGGCTAAAACCAATTGGATAGTTCATGAGGGTGCGTAAGCTATGTCCACACAAATACTCGTTGCGATCCGGCGTTCTTGATACGCGAGGTCTCCTCGTAAGAGTTCACGATAAGTGTTCTTGTGTTACGAATGTGAACACACAAGTTATTGTGCGAATCTCGTACGGGACAACGCTCTAAACAACGTACGCCCGTTAGCACTGGGGCGATAGAATCGTGCACAAATTATAGGATAGGTACACCATCGTAAATTCCATATTTGACGCAACGAAATTAGCTTTTTAAATGTATAAAGATAACGATGATTTATGGACCAATATTCCGCGCAACACATTGTATTTTACGTTATATAAAATATTCAATCAATGCGTTAAAACGAAATTGCATGTACGTTGCACTTCTGGGCAGCATCGTTGAAATCCCGCGGGCAACGTTCCGCTACATCGTTAACACGCTAAACATTCATGTAAAGCAAATAAACAGTGCCGTCCGAAACAAACGTTTTAATTCAATACGCGGTGAAATATGCGTTTACAGCTGAGAAGCGGACAATGCAACATTGCAGAACGTATGCCCCCCCCCGCGCAGCATCGCCCACGTTGACATTAAAATAATCGCAGTTCAGCCTCCGTAAATTCGAGTCGACTCGAAAGCGAGATCGATTCGTTCGAACACGAGTGCAAGCATACCGCGGACGCAATGGAGAAGCTTCGAACCTCTTTCCGTGATACATTCTCCTCCCGAGACACGGATATACCGGCTCTTCGCAGTATCTAAATTGAAATGTTGCCGGGGTCGCTGCGCGGGCTAACATTCTTACTAATTTCGCTAATATAATTAATGTCTTTAATTAGTGTCTCACCGCCGCTCCACCTCCGAGCTAATTACGGTACAATTACGAGCGTCCCAAGTGTGCCTGAAAGTTGCATGTTCGTTAGCAATCCAAAAACAACCTAACGATATATTTATTCGCCGAAGAAGAGAGGCCGGCGAAGACTGCAACTGTAACTGCAGCCGCGTATTTTTCCCCGACGAGGATCCGTCGGGCCCGCGCGCAAATGATCTCATAAATCATCGGACGTAATTAAAGCTCCCGGAGAGCATAGTTGAAAGCTTTCCGAAGCGGTTTCGGCAAGAGAAAAAAATGAAAGATGCAACGAGCGGGTGGGGGGAGGTGAGACAACGGGCGATGGAAAGGAAAGCGAAGTTGTTACCCGGCTCGGAAAATTTCCCAGGACAGACTGATTGCCTTTTACACGCTCGCGAGAACGCAACCAGCCAGCGCAGCGTCGAAACCAATTCCGCAACAGCTTGCCCATAACTCCACGCAGTGGAACATGCTTGCTCGCAATATATTCAGTACATGAACCTTAAATGGAGTTTATGCTAATCGACGCGCCGCAACGCTGTCCCCTCCCCTCCACAAAGATGGGAAACAAAGACGATTTCCACCGAAAACTGGTGTGAAAAACGCGGACACGCGGCCTACCGATTCAACCAACTTCTCGATACCCAATTCGAGCCACGATCGATCCGAGACTGTTCTCTCACCGTTCGACGATGGTCAATTTGCACGAAAAACGCGGGCAAAATTGGGCAAATAAGTTCTTTGCTCGTAGAATTGAATTAACGTCAGTAGACTTTTTTCAGTAAAAAAAAACCGGTTTTAAATTTATACATAACATTTATATTAATCCGCTATAATGATTTTGATGTAATGAAAAAGTACACAGCTAGTGGTATAGCGGAGAAAGGTCTGGCAACATTGTTGGCTTAGTGGAGTGCGACTGCACGAGAACTGCAAGAACCTGAAGTTTCCTCCAGACCTCAAACACTAAAGAAGGAGTTCTTGGTCTTAGAGGCTACAAATAGAAGAACAAAAAATTTAGATTTATTATTTAATGCTTTAAAGACAATTAAGCCAAGTTCAGTAGCAAGTGAGCGAGTTTTTTCTATTTCTGAAAATTTTGTGTCCAAACTAAGGACACGACTAAGCAATAAATCCATTGACGTTCTTTGCTTTCTGAAGTCATACTTTATTAAACAAAGGAAGAAGTAACATAATAATTTACATAAATATAAAACATTTGTTAATGTCTGTGATTTTTTAAGGGTATTATTTTGTTAATATTTTAATTTAATAATTTTATGTATGTATGTATGTATATGTACCTTACTTTTTCCTTTTTTGTGTTTCTGAATTATTATCAATAAAAAAAATTAAAAACTTCTATTTTAAATTGTAAATATGTCTTGTTTTCTATCTGTAAAAATTTTTTTACAAGATTTCAAGGTCACCTTCATTTTTTAAAATGGAATGAGGTATTTTTTAATACATCAATCAATGCAGTTTGGACATTGGTTATAAAAAAGTACTTACGTATGTATGTCGAAAAGTTAATAGTTCACGAGATATTTCGATTTAAATAACTCTGAAACACCATTACTGTCGTACTAAGACGTTAGCGTTTACTTGCTAGTGTAAATTCAAGAGTTGACATTGAAATTGAAAAATTGACGTTGAAAATGAAATTGAAGATTTGAAATTAACGAAATTGAAATTGAAAAATTGACGTTGAAATTGAAGAGTAAAAATTGAAGTTGAAAAGTTGACGTTGAAATTGAAGTTGAATATACGAAGTGAAATTGAAAAATTGAAGTTGAAATGGAAGAGTAAAAGTTGAAATTGAAAAATTGAAATTGAAGTGCTGAAATTAAAAAATAGATGTTGAAATTGAAAAATTGACGTTGAAATTGAAGAGTAAAAATTGAAGTTGAAAAGTTGACGTTGAAATTGAAGTTGAATATACGAAATGAAATTGAAAAATTGAAGTTGAAATGGAAGAGTAAAAGTTGAAATTGAAGTGCTGAAATTGGAAAATAGAAGTTGAAATTGAAAAATTGACGTTGAAATTGAAGAGTAAAAATTGAAGTTGAAAAGTTGACGTTGAAATTGAAGTTGAATATACGAAGTGAAATTGAAAAATTGAAGTTGAAATGGAAGAGTAAAAATTGAAGTTAAAAAATTGAAATTGAAGTGCTGAAATTGAAAAATTGACGTTGAAATTGAAGAGTAAAAATTGAAGTTGAAAAGTTGACGTTGAAATTGAAGTTGAATATACGAAGTGAAATTGAAAAATTGAAGTTGAAATGGAAGAGTAAAAATTGAAGTTGAAAAATTGACGTTGAAATTAAAGAGTTCAAATTAACGAAGTGAAATTGAAAAATTGAAGTTGAAATGGAAGAGTTGAAATAGAAGTTGAAATGGAAGAGTTGAAATTGAAGTTGAAGGGTAGATATTGAAATTGACGTTGAAATTGAAAAATTGAAATTGAAGAGTTGAAATTGACGAATTGAAAAAATGAAGTTGAAATTGAAAAATTGACGTTGAAATTGAAGAGTTGAAATGGATGAGTTAAAATTGAAATTGAAGTTGAAGGGTTGATATTGAAATTGAAGTTGATATTAACGAAATGAAATTGAAAAATTAAAGTTGAAATGGAAGACTAGAAATTGAAGTAGAAAAGGAAGAGTTGAAGTTGAAGTTGAAATGGGAGTGTTGAAATTGAAAAATTGAAGTTGAAAATGAAATTGAAGAGTTGATATTGAAATTGAAGTTGGAATTGAAAAATTGACATTGAAATTGAAATTGGTAGCGTTTATTTACTTGTGTAACGTCTTATGTAGTACGACAGTAATGGTGTTTTAGAGTTATTTAAATTGAAATATCTCCTAAACTATACTAACTTTTCGACATACATGGGTTAGTACTTTTTTATAACGAATGTCCAGTTGCATCCATTGATGTATTAAAAAATACCTCATTCCATTAAAAACATATCGTTGACCTTGAAATCTCATTTAAAAAATGACCTCGAACATTTCTTTCCTTACACCGCTATATGTGGCCCTTCAAGCAGTGTAACTTTGTCTGAAGAAGTTTTTTTGCACAACGAAAAGTAACGGAGATATTTAGGTGTTCTGTTTCTTTGGACTCACCCTGTATACAGGGTCGTTTCCCCTTTCCCTACAGCCTTCTCCAAGTTTCATCACAGTCTGATACTTGGATGTGCGTTAGCAAAGATTTGTATAATTTTTCTTAGCTCGTTGGTTCGGATAAGCCAGCTCGCATTTAGGGTAAACGAAGAATGGAAAGGCCACGGAGCGTCTGGCTTCGATGAGCCAGCGAAGCCTTCGTTTCCCGACCATTGAAGTTTAAGGAGTCCTTAATTATACATTCTCAGCGTTCCAGCAAGGTAAACAAGCGCCCAAGATTCCCCCGGAAATTAGCTCCCGATTAAATTCAACGTGAAAGCAGTCGCAGGCACGTTTCCAAAGACTTCGGTCGCGGTTAATTGCCGGAATCGCCATAACCGAGAACGCCGCATCCTAGCGTTCGCGTTCTCTCGCTCCCTGTCTCTCTCCCGCTCGTTTGCTCGCTCTCTCTCTCACCACCCCTTATCGAGTTACTTAATTAGCGTGAACGATATTTCACCAAACAAGCCTGCTTTGTTGCGTGATCGCTAATGAATCAAAGCTCGGACCGGGACCCATTAAATTACTTCCCGTCGCGGTCTCCAATCAGGACACCATTATCTCCGAGCTGCGGTTCTTCCTCCTTAAAAAATGACCGTCGTTAGGGGGTCCATGGACGTCTGCCAAAACAGAATTAATTTTTCAATTCTTGGTCACCGGAACCACCCGTTTAGAGCCAGCCGCGCGTCCATCCCGGGAGAGTTAATTAAAATAAAATACGCCCGGTGATATTAAAAAGAAACCGGGCTCATCAGTTTTCCCGCGGGGCGACGACGCGGCACGGTGTCGGATAAAGTTTAACGACTTCGCAGGTCACCTTTCCCATGACCTTGCGTATCAGTATGTCAAACGTTCAAGCTGTAATACCCTCTATGGTTTAGTAAAAATGTAGGCTAACTATACCGATTGCTGCGGTATCATGCTTCGACCGCGTTTTATTTTAATTGTATTCCTAATTTATCATGAAATAATAATGTGTGTAATCGGTTTGTGGAAAAATTATGTGTTCTGGATACACAAAAAATTGGTGGCCCTCAAAACTTAATACAACATAGGAAAATATTAAAAGATGTAATCGATAACATTTTGTACGTATTACAGCGGACGAAAAAGAGCCATGTACTAATTACAGCGTACGCAATATGAGACCCATTTATTTTAAGAATCATAACTGTCGATTAAGAACACTTTTATTAAAAATAACTAGGGTAACTGTACCGATTGCTGCGGTATCATGCTTCGATCGCGCTTTACTTTAATTGTATTCCTAATTTATCATGAAATAATAATGCGTGTAAACGTTTTGTGGAAGAATTATGTGTTCTGGATACACAAGAAATTGGTGGTCCTCAAAACCTAATACAACATAGGAAAATATTAAAAGATGTAATCGATAACATTTTGTACGTATTACAGCGGACGAAAAAGAGCCATGTACCAATTACTGCGTACGCAATATGAGACCCATTTATTTTAAGAATCATAACTGTCGATTAAGAACACTTTTATTAAAAATAACTAGGGTAACTGTACCGATTGCTGCGGTATCATGCTTCGATCGCGCTTTACTTTAATTGTATTCCTAATTTATCATGAAATAATAATGCGTGTAAACGTTCTGTGGAAGAATTATGTGTTCTGGATACACAAGAAATTGGTGGCCCTCAAAACTTAATACAACATAGGAAAATATTAAAAAATGTAATCGATAACATTTTGTACGTATTACTGCGGACGAAAAAGAGCCATGTACCAATTACTGCGTACGCAATATGAGACCCATTTATTTTAAGAATCATAACTGTCGGTTAAGAACACTGTTCCGTCTCAAGAATCGTTGTCCCTCGCAAATATTCGATTTCTAACGAACGATTTATTAACGGGTCTTCCCTCGAAAATACATTACGATCGAGCCCCCCTTTACAATGTTTTTCCTTATAACAGCGACACGACGATGCAAGATCGGTATTTGTTTTTAGCAATCGCTCGTCCCCCCAAACATCAGAGACACGGAGAGTCGATTCTCGAATGTTCTGCAACATTGTCGTGCCCAGGAAACCGTTAGAGATTAAATAATTTGATATACCGTAACTGACCAAAAACAGTCGGCATTCGCTTCAGGTATTGCAACCTTCGGAACAACCCAATCGCGATATGGGTCGATTGTATGCACAGTCATAAAATATCTACAGTCTAAAGTCTAAAGAATCCTCGCGTTCGTTAATCTCGGTCAAGTATCCACGTTCACCCTCGACCATCTTGTTTCAAGGATGCGCGCTAGCTCGTAAATCTACGGAAAAGGGACACCATTAAATTCTTACAACATGCTTCCAAGGGTGCATCGGCCGACCCATACACAATTCTTAATATCGAAGATTTGTATACGTATATTTCGGACAGTAAACAATTCGCATGTATACGGTTCATCTGCACTGCTGCTCTCGTAAACCAAGAGATGGCATTGCCCTCGCAGGCCCGTCACATGGAAATGCTGCATGTTCATAAACAATCGAAAACCTCTCGTTCTCCAACTCGGGCATACTCCTACTCTTCTTTCCAATCGACCAATCGAAAGAAAGTGTAAAGAGTGATCGATGTCCTGATTGGAAGCGAAAGATCGACAGCACCAACCAGGTTGCTTACCATTAGAACAAAAGACGATACATTCTTTTCCCTACTCCAAAGCCAACCTCTCATCCACGAGGCGCTTCTCAAAAAACTCGTGTTGTATGGAAGTCGAGTTCACTCTCAGTTCGTTACGATCCTTCGAACGAGTGACACTAACCACCCAACCGAGCGTTACACTTCTTGCTACCGATATCGTGCAAGCGAAGTAATACAGATCAACACGGTTTGATCTGCGCGCGTATAAGGCAAGACTTGTCGGCACAGCCTTACTGACGAGTCCTCCGGCAAGTCTAGGACGAAACGCAATTCTTTCATTTTTTACATTTCCTTCATTCCATCCAATCCGATCCGATAAATTGAAATAGTTGTCCAAAGTTAATTCGGCGGACAACCAAACGATAGACTCGCGGACACGACGGTCGCGACAAAACAAACACTTTTATTAAAAATAACTAGGGTAACTGTACCGATTGCTGCGGTATCATGCTTCGATCGCGCTTTACTTTAATTGTATTCCTAATTTATCATGAAATAATAATGCGTGTAAACGTTTTGTGGAAGAATTATGTTTTCTGGATACAGAAAAAATTGGTGGCCCTCAAAACTTAATACAACATAGGAAAATATTAAAAAATGTAATCGATAACATTTTGTACGTATTACTGCGGACGAAAAAGAGCCATGTAGCAATTACTGCGTACGCAATATGAGACATATTTATTTTAAGAATCATAACTCTTGATTAAGGACACCTTTATTAAAAATAACTAGGGTAACTGTACCGATTGCTGCGGTATCATGCTTCGATCGCGCTTTATTTTAATATCATATTATTCCTAATTTATCATGAAATAATAATGCTTGTAAACGTTTTGTGGAAGAATATGTTCTGGATACACAAGAAATTGGTGGCCCTCAAAACTTAATACAACATAGGAAAATATTAAAAAATGTAATCGATAACATTTTGTACGTATTACTGCGGACGAAAAAGAGCCATGTAGCAATTACTGCGTACGCAATATGAGACATATTTATTTTAAGAATCATAATTCTTGATTAAGGACACCTTTATTAAAAATAACTAGGGTAACTGTACCGATTGCTGCGGTATCATGCTTCGATCGCGCTTTATTTTAATATCATATTATTCCTAATTTATCATGAAATAATACTGCGTGTAAACGTTTTGTGGAAGAATATGTTCTGGATACACAAGAAATTGGTGGCCCTTAAAACCTAATACAACATAGGAAAATATTAAAAGATGTATACATTTAGATTATAATCGATAACATTTTGTACGTATTACTGCGGACGAAAAAGAGCCATGTAGCAATTACTGCGTACGCAATATGAGACATATTTATTTTAAGAATCATAATTCTTGATTAAGGACACCTTTATTAAAAATAACTAGGGTAACTGTACCGATTGCTGCGGTATCATGCTTCGATCGCGCTTTATTTTAATATCATATTATTCCTAATTTATCATGAAATAATACTGCGTGTAAACGTTTTGTGGAAGAATATGTTCTGGATACACAAGAAATTGGTGGCCCTTAAAACCTAATACAACATAGGAAAATATTAAAAGATGTATACATTTAGATTATAATCGATAACATTTTGTACGTATTACTGCGGACGAAAAAGAGCCATGTAGCAATTACTGCGTACGCAATATGAGACATATTTATTTTAAGAATCATAATTCTTGATTAAGGACACCTTTATTAAAAATAACTAGGGTAACTGTACCGATTGCTGCGGTATCATGCTTCGATCGCGCTTTATTTTAATATCATATTATTCCTAATTTATCATGAAATAATACTGCGTGTAAACGTTTTGTGGAAGAATATGTTCTGGATACACAAGAAATTGGTGGACCTTAAAACCTAATACAACATAGGAAAATATTAAAAGATGTATACATTTAGATTATAATCGATAACATTTTGTACGTATTACTGCGGACGAAAAAGAGCCATGTAGCAATTACTGCGTACGCAATATGAGACATATTTATTTTAAGAATCATAATTCTTGATTAAGGACACCTTTATTAAAAATAACTAGGGTAACTGTACCGATTGCTGCGGTATCATGCTTCGATCGCGCTTTATTTTAATATCATATTATTCCTAATTTATCATGAAATAATACTGCGTGTAAACGTTTTGTGGAAGAATATGTTCTGGATACACAAGAAATTGGTGGCCCTTAAAACCTAATACAACATAGGAAAATATTAAAAGATGTATACATTTAGATTATAATCGATAACATTTTGTACGTATTACTGCGGACGAAAAAGAGCCATGTAGCAATTACTGCGTACGCAATATGAGACATATTTATTTTAAGAATCATAATTCTTGATTAAGGACACCTTTATTAAAAATAACTAGGGTAACTGTACCGATTGCTGCGGTATCATGCTTCGATCGCGCTTTATTTTAATATCATATTATTCCTAATTTATCATGAAATAATACTGCGTGTAAACGTTTTGTGGAAGAATATGTTCTGGATACACAAGAAATTGGTGGACCTTAAAACCTAATACAACATAGGAAAATATTAAAAGATGTATACATTTAGATTATAATCGATAACATTTTGTACGTATTACTGCGGACGAAAAAGAGCCATGTAGCAATTACTGCGTACGCAATATGAGACATATTTATTTTAAGAATCATAATTCTTGATTAAGGACACCTTTATTAAAAATAACTAGGGTAACTGTACCGATTGCTGCGGTATCATGCTTCGATCGCGCTTTATTTTAATATCATATTATTCCTAATTTATCATGAAATAATAATGCGTGTAAACGTTTTGTGGAAGAATATGTTCTGGATACACAAGAAATTGGTGGCCCTTAAAACCTAATACAACATAGGGAAATATTAAAAGATGTATACATTTAGATTATAATCGATAACATTTTGTACGTATTACTGCGGACGAAAAAGAGCCATGTACCAATTACTGCGTACGCAATATGAGACCCATTTATTTTAAGAATCATAACTCTTGACTAAGGACACTTTTATTAAAAATAACTAGGGTAACTGTACCGATTGCTGCGGTATCATGCTTCGATCGCGCTTTATTTTAATATTATTCCTAATTTATCATGAAATAATAATGTGTGTAAACGTTTTGTGGAAGAATTATGTGTTCTGGATACACAAGAAATTGGTGGCCCTCAAAACCTAATACAACATAGGAAAATATTAAAAGATGTAATCGATAACATTTTGTACGTATTACTGCGGATGAAAAAGAGCCATGTACTAATTACTACGTACCATTATTGCGGATTTGAATGAGAAATATACGAGTGTACGGAGACCAACTACGTACCTGGGCATCAATTTAAATAAATTCTGAGTACTCGAATGTCCTGAGTGTCCCGAATGTCCTACGAACGTCTTCCGAACGTATCCTGAACGTCTTGTGTTAGAATAAGATACGTCTGCTTGACGTCTAAGAGACGTTCAGGAGACTTCGCAGGACATTCGGGAGGTCTCTAAGACGTCCCTAAGAAGTCTTAAAGGTCCATATATGTTAATTACATTATAAAAGAAGGAAAGAGTAAAAATAAATTTCGACAAAAACGAGTTTAAAGTTTAACCAATAATTTCGGCAGTTTTCGGCGAAACAAAACCGAATTTCTGTATTCCAGCACTGAACTTTAATCGATAAAATATTTATTTATTCTTTTTGGCAAAAGATCATCGAACAAAAGGAAGAATATATCTTACTCATTAAAATTCATTGCTTGGTTAAAAGAAATTCGGCTCTATTTCTCCTTAAAATAAGCTAAATTACTTTCTTGCCAACCCAGTAGCTTTAACAGAAGACTGAATGTGGAGTTGCCATAAAAAGGGTAATAAAAATAACAATTGTTATTAAAATCACAATAAAAATAATAAAAATTAAAATTACAATTAAATTCAAGATAAAAATTGAAATCGGAATTGGAATTGTAATTGTACTTGAAATTGGAATTGAAATTGTAATTAAAATTTGAATTGGAATTGAAAATTGGAATTGGAATTGAGATTGGAATTGAAGCAAAACACTATAACCTCAACAAATAATACCAATGCTAATACTTACTGCTAGATTATGGCTATATGTATATAAAACCACTCTGCTTATGGTCTTAAAGACGTCTTTTTAGGACGTCAGACTTTTAAACCTAAAATAGACGTAAACTGGACATCTTTCATGAACTCAAAATTGATACAGTGGTAAAAGATCAATGAAATAACAAGGTAAAGAATTATTTTTCGTTGTCTTTTTATTCAACTTGACAAGTTAACATTTGCATCTTAGGTTTTCCGGTTGTGTTTCGCATAAAGCAGAATATAAGTCACGATGTTTCGGGCAAATTTACCTAAAAAAATAACAGAACAGTATAACTTATTTCGGGAAGACTGTGCCAAATTCACATGAGGGACGGATAAGGGTTAATCTCATTGGGAAAAACTACCGCAGTAATAGGTACATCTACCCTAATAGCCCCTCGGACTTTTAGAACCGCTAGAATCGTAGCTGTGCTCTCCTAGAAAATTATTGAACAATTTTCACTGATTGTGCGCCATTAAAGGCTCGGAATACGTGCTGAATAAATACGAAAGACAAGCAAATCGATTGAATGAGTAATGTAAGGATAAGCGACCAACGGGGAACAAGGTTAAACGATTTCACCTTGTAATTTGTATAAGAAATTCGAAACGGAATAGATGGAACAGTGTCGGTGATTTTGAAAGAAAATGTTTTGACCACGGCGGCGCGGCGTTCACAGCAGCGGTTTCGTTGTCGGTCGTCGATCAGAGAACAGAGGATCGAAACTGTAGAAATTAGGTTGGCCAAATGGCCGTCTCGTCAGGGCCGGGCTCTCAATGCTACTCCTATTACAGTCCCAAGTTCGTCGCTATGATTGAAGCCAATGTAACACATCGACGTACACACAAGCATTAGATAAACGACAGCGGGGCGCTTTACATGCACAATGCCGGACCCCAATTGCCCTGGCCGAGCGATCGATGCTGTTATAAGGCCGGCAGATTGAAAAGTTTACCGTGCTTAACAATGCCAACGGCGAAATTGCCACCGTTTAAGGAAGTTTGCGGTCGGCACGGCCTGCGACCAACTCGCTACACTTAATTCCCTCACGATTATTACCGTATTACGTCGACTGGAACCTCGCGGGAAAGCTTCAACAATTTTTTCTTCTCCTCCGCGAATGATCCGTTCGTCTTCCAGCAAGTTTCTCACCGAACTTTTCACGCCATCAGGGACTCGGTATCCGTGAAACTCTCGTTTTCTTAAAGCATCGATGCCCACAATTCATTTGCCGCTCGATAACGAAGCCAACTTTAACACAGATTCTCAAGGCTAAAAAAATATATTTAAAAGAAACGTTTTAAAAACCACGCTTAGGGGAGAGTCGTGCAGTACCGACCACTCTAAGTTTTCTTGTTATTAGGTAGACTAGAATCGGTAAAAATTAAAATTAAAAAAAGGAATTTGTAACACAAAGGGAACTTAATAAAAGGCCAGAAATTGATTTTGTGAAATTTAATAATTAGTATTCAATATTTGTAAGAATAAAGATATTAGAATTTGAAGGAAACAAAGAATTGTCGTCCAGTACCGACCATTACGTATTTAGTAGATTTTTCAGTCTAAATCATTAATAATGTTAAAAAAGACATTTAGATGTTAGAATACGAATTTTTATTCAAATTTTATTTATACAAATAATAAAATAATTATATATTTTTATATATTATGTCATTTTTTTCGTTTAGTTTTTACATCTTTCCTTATTTCCTTTCCTTAATTGAGTTTCAGCTTTCCTTTTTTCTGCTTCTTTGGCTTTTTCGTTTCTTGCAGCTTTTCTTTTCTCCGCATTTATCTTTTTTTCTTCAGCCAGGTTCCTTTTTTTCTGAACTTCGTTTATAAAAACGGTCGAAGTTAGGATTTCGGATTGTTGCGTCCGTTGTCTTCTCTTTTTTGTTTGCAACTCTAATGTGTCGTTGCTAGGAGAGATTGATTTTACTATTTCCATGAACTTTGAAGTTACACCACGTAAAGAAGTTAATGAAAAATTATCGTTAATATTTAAAGTGAGCACTGATGATGGTTTTTTCCGCTTTGGAATTTCGGACATTTTTCTGTGGGAAAAGGTAGAAGAAAGATTGAATAAACATCTTCTCTAACTTCATTTCAAATGCTAACAGATTGAACTTACAGATAAGAAAAGTTTGGCTTATACTGGTCGATGGTTGATTGGTCGGTACTGCACGACAGTTGGATGGTCGGTACTGGACGACAAACATGGGGAAACATTTTAGGTTATGGTATACATAATATACAAAGAAAATTCCAAAACAGGGCCCGTTAATTATACTTAATAGACTAGGTATAATATACATAATTCAACAAAGTCATTTACTTACCTGAGAAACAAATTATCAGATCTAGAAAATAACTCTTAACACTCGAAATATCAACGCTCACGCTAAATGTGTCAGAACTGCGAAAAAAATCGAATGAACAATGTAGCAACGAAACATATTACCCACAATAGTTATATTCATTTGTTTTCTTAAAGGAAGTGTAGCCATTTGACCTGGAAAAGTCATAAACTAATTTTGGTCGGTACAGTACGCCGGTCGGTACTGCACGACTCTCCCCTATATGTATATTAAAATGCACTAAAAGGAAGAAAATTTTTCAGACATTATAGTCACTATAAATAAAAGCGTGGAGCGCTGAACTATATTGACGTATATCTTTGTGGTTTTCTTTTTTTTTTTTTTAACCAGGTCGGGACCTGTTTCTCTATCATGGCGATTTTCAAAAGTTTTCTAGAGCTAAGTTTCCTAGAGCTACAGCGCTCTCTACACTTACAGCTGATTAAGATGGTCAAAACTGCCCTTAGAGCTTTTTCAATGGCTATTGATCCATTCGAAAGCTGACCAAGAAAGGCCGTCTGAGTAAAATTTCAGCCCTCTAGCTTGTCCGTGAGGGTAGTTACAGGGTAAAATAGATTTTGCGCTTTCCGGCGCATTTTCCGTTCTGAAATGCGTTCTAAAATTCGGAAAAAATGTGACACATTCCGGATCCTGAGGCGCATTCTTCAGAATTTTTTAAGATTTTTTTGTTGCAAACTGTGGTCGTAAAAAATGAAAAACCCCCAAAAAATTGGAAAAATATGAAAACATGCTATTCTACTGTTTGGTTCCCTGATAAAATACTATAACAGGCAGTGTCGTCAATTTTTTTCAGACTTTTTGTTCGGCTGCATCATTGTCAAAAGCAATAAAAACTGAATTTTTCGACGTTTTTGCTGTGAGGAGGATAGTCACACTTGTTGGCTTTACCGTGGGAGTATATTAAGTAATTTTTAGCGTTATTACACTGGCACAAGCAATTATTTCACTTAGAAAATGTGATTTGTGTGAGAGAAATAGAAAATTGTATTCTGTGCGATATATGTCTACCTGAATGTTCGCAACGCTTACAACATCGCCGGTTGGACTACGGAGCGAATGCTCTGGGGTTCGAATCCTGTCGATAGCAGTTTTTTTCCATACGTCAAACTTTATTCTTTCAATTTCTTATTATGTATATGGTTTATTCATATGAGTTTAATAATATTCTCTTAATGTTTTAAAAATATTTAAGTAACATTTTTATGTAAAATACATACAAAAATAGTTTCGGATCATGAAAAATATTATAAAACTCCAGAGAGTTGCCATTTTGCATCATGAGAGTGAGATTTAGTCATAGCTCCCATAGTATGTTAATAAACAAGAAAATTTCCAAACAACTTGTTAAGGCTGTTAGAGCTTTTTTAGAGCTCATTCACATCTGAGGAGAGGACCCTAATCGACAAGTTCACCAATACTCTTATTCCTGATGGAAAGTCGTTGAAAACGAAAGTTCGAAAGAGCTGCACCATTAATCCTGTATTAAATATTATGTGTATAAAAGCCATAAATCGAACTGAATAAAATTGAATGTTCTCTCCATGCATTCTTAATCGAGTAAAGCTGAGTTAAAATACTGATCGCCGTATTGTTGGATTAAGTTAGCCGATTTGTTGAAATGGGAAGATCGCTGTCGCATTACGAAAGCTCATTAATCAATTTCCGCTGACGATAATCGATTTCGGGAAGATTAGTAAATAATCGTTTGGCAAAGCGTCGACTCTTTCGTCCGGAGTTTCACTTTCCGAGCAATCCACAAGGGAGACTGAATAATTCAGTTTCCCCCGTGCCGAGAGTGTCGCTGTCCAAATTCGCACGACACGGGGAAAGACCGACAGTTATTGTGTACTAAATATGAATGCTATGTGCCGGCAGCTGTCGGCTCTGTATGTCCATAATAGTGGCGTTGGCAGTGTGCAATCATTTCGAAGAGGCAGGAGCACAGTACGCAGAGCGAGCATCAAATAGACTTTTATTGGTCAATGGAATCCCTTTTGTCTTGGTCACGTGCGCGGAACAATTTCCAAAAATATTAAATTTTTCGGTACACCGACCATCAAGTGCAGGGTGTAACAAAATTTAGTATCATGCTTTTGGCAGATGGTTGTACACCTTCGAATCGGTGGAGATTTGTTAAAGAAATTGCTGCAAAATTGACTAACCTTGAAATTCAAGGTCAAATTTTTTATGCCTGTATCGCATTCTACTCACCATGGGGACCAAACTTGTCAAAGGAACCACAAGGTTGCAACTCAACCGTTCTCTTATAAAAGAATGTTAAATGTTTTAACGTCGTCTACCGTTCCTCGAGTTGAGAACCATCATGGTTTATGGCTGTTAACAATCGTCCTTGAACAGCGGCTCCGATTTGGCCACCATTGTTTTGTAAACGGAACGGATGTAAACAAATAGAGGACAGTAAACATGAAAACTTTCAGATGTGGCCACTGCCAATATAATTATAGTCTTTTCTGGTCTTTCGTGTGTAGTGAGTGTTAGACGTCAGTCATGCAAAGTAGAAGAAGAAATTATAACGTGCGTCAGATGCTTCATGCTATTGATGAAGCATTTGGGAATTACACCTTAGCTCGCAGTATATACCGCGAATATTTAATTAATACCGGACAAGGAAATCCTAGGAATGTGCCAGACAGAAGGGATTTTCAAAGATTGGACCAACGTTTACAACATTTTTTTTGAATTTGCTATTACTCCTGGACATCGTAGGGCAGGCCGACCTCATATTCATTGTAGGAAAGAGGAGTATATGTATAATCATTTATATTTTATATTCTAATCATTGTTTTCTAATTTTAGGGCGTCGCTTATATAAAACAATCAGTAAAAAGACCATTTACAGCCATACTTTTAATGTACAATAAAAATTACAATTTCAACACATTCCGAGGTATTCGAAGCCATTTTAGTCGTCATTCACACTTCACACTCGGGAGGGGGCGGCAAGGACCGGCGCACAGTGGTCGATTTACTCCAAAACGTGGCCAAAAATAAAAAAAATGAATTTTCAAATCAAGAGTTTTGTATACTTGGGTTGGCTACCCTGATAGTTGGGCTATTGGATGGTTAATGGAAAAAGGGCCTGACCTTTCCACCTGAGCGAGAAATTCAGTCTGAAAGTGGCCATCGTTCAACTAGCAGCTACGCACAGTAAATCGTTGAGTGAGAAAAGTGCCCAGAAGTGAATATATTTGTATTATATCCTACTAATTTTTATTCTACAATATGGAGGGTGTCCCTGGAGATAAGTAAATCGTGTTTATACATTATATAAAATGCAAGTAATAATGGATAATGTAATATATAAAATATGACAAAATTTCATACGAAAATTTTGGAAACCTAGGAAAATAGTTATGATCTGGATCGATCTGAACTATGTGACTTGTACACACCTTTAGTTTACATTATCACCTAGTAGGATCAACAAAAAACGGCTGCCCCGATGTGCCCCCCCCCCCCGATTTTTTTGCTATTTTTGTAATGTACTGCATGGGCTGGAAACCCGCTTTTTGTGATTTAGACCTTATTTCATGGTTTAAAGTAATATTATTATAGGTCGTTGAATTCGTCTCGATACCAGTTACAATATTATAAAGTAAAAAGTATATGTTAATATTTAAAAATTTGAAGTGACCTTTTTTTTTTAATAAAAAATGATTTTTTTTTAATTTTTTCTATTAGAATTTGTAGAAAAGTGAATACTGATCAACTTTTATTGGAAACAATTTTTTGTCAGATCAAACATATTTGTAAAAACTTGTGAAAATACCGGTATCGTGCTTGTTCCTTAGTTCCTTCGCACGGAGGGTTTTACGACGGACCGTATTTCTATTGTATATACTTAGCTAGTTTAAGTGACCGTGCTTCTTGAGGCATCCATTGCATTGGAAAAACCGAGAAAGTACCGATATTTATTACGATGTCGGTAGAATATCGGTTATACCGAAACCGGTATTTTAACGATTTCAAGCATTTGCTGCTGGTTTCTTTGTCATTTCAGCTTCGACGTTTTCTGTTTCTGTATCCATTTTTCTACGTTGATCTCTTGTGTTTTCAAATTCTATTTCTGGCCTTCCGTATTGTCATTTCTGTCTCTTTTCTACTCTTCAGCTTCCGGTGTCAGAGTTGTAGAAATTTCCAGGAAGGAACTTTTTTTGTTTTAATAAAGGATCATTTACACGGCGAGTTCCAAATAATATTTTTAGTTATTGAAGCACTATTATCTAAGAAATTTAGAAGTTCTTATCAATTAACGGACCATAAAAAAGGAACGCTTCAAAATTTGATATATGTATTCAGGAAAAAGTGGTTGTGAAAGTTAACAGAACTAAAGTAAGATTTTACCAACAGTTCGACCAACGGCTGAACGGTTCCCTTACATTTGATCTAATTTATAACCTTCCATTCTTCAAAACACATATTTAAAACAAGAATTTCTTCTTCTACAATTTAGTAATTAGCCGGCTACTTGTGTTCTTTATATAATTTGATATTAGATTCACATTTAACAAGACAAAAAATCTTGAGGTATCAAATTTCAGCTGTATTTAATACTTTCTTACTACGTACATCCATCATATTGGTTCCGCCATTTTGTTTTCTGTTCTTTTAATTTCAGTTTCATAATTAACGACTTCAGGAACCCCAAAACACCAAGTTTTGTCCCATTCTGACAGTTTTCATAGGTTCAATCTCGATTTTACAGCCGCCATTTTACTTTTTTGCGATTTTGATTTTAGATTCGTAATCAGCGACCTCGAAAACCCCGAGATACCTAGTTTCGTATAAATCAAAGAAAGATTTGATTTTTGGCCACGTTTTGGAGTAAATCGACCACTGTGCGTCGGCGAGAATGGTGACCCCGTCCCATGCGAGATAAGAGTGGAATTTCCGCGACGTCAGCAGGGCCTGAGGAATACAGCGACAAAGAGAAGAATGGAGGGTGCGAGGAGTTTGATGGAGGATTTTTCGAAAATCGCTACGCGTGCATCCCGCGGCAGCTCCCTCGGGCGATAAGTTCCGCGGAACGAGAGAAAGATGAGGAGAAGGCGAGAGGAGAAAAACGAACACACGATTAAACAGTAACCTACTTGCGGCTGTAAATGCACTTGGGCTTGGTGTATTCGCGTGGCGTGATAGTATATCACCGGAGGGTGCAGCCAATCTAGCGTCACGACAGCACGCCTACGATTTAACTAACTGCCCTATTTCGTTTCCCCGGCTCGACGCGCCGAGTTTCCTCGCGTTCAACACGTTTCCGGCCGAGACTTTGCTAATCGCGCCTCTGTATTTTTACCAAAGCGCCGAGATACTGCTCTGTTCAAACAATTCGTAGAACGATTTTTTTACTGCCACCTCGGCAACGTTGATCCATTTGGTCAAGATACACAGGGTGTCCCAAAATTCGTGAAAATCCCGAAAGGGGGTGGTTCCTGAGACCATTTCAAGCGACATTTTCCTTTGCAAACACTTCAAAATGTTATCCGCAGCTTTGTTTAGGAGTTATTAACGAAAAACACGGACCAATCAGAGCGCGACCTAGACGCGAGTTGCACAGTTGGCGCGTCGCACAGTGCGGCGTTCTTATGGTTGGAGTGGACAAAAGTCTGTTCTTGACGGATTCTTATAGGAAATTTCACACGGTTCACGAATATACCATATACTAGGGGTTCCTGAATAGAATTTAACAGTTTCTTCTGCAAAATACCGTTTTTTTCGAAGTTTTTTTGAGTGTTTTTGCGTGAAAAACGGTTAAACTCCATTCAGTGACCCTTAATACATGGTATATTCGTGATCGGCGTGTTTCCTATAAGACCTCAAAGTATCTTTCGTTTGAGATCACACTGTATATTCCAAGTGATGGAAACAGGGGTCAGTTAAGAAAAGTTGCTCTTCAATGCATCATCTACAAAAATGAGGAAACATGACCAAAAATTAAATTGAATTTTATTCAAAATTGAATTTCAAATAATATTTTATAAACATTATAACAATAATAATGGACAGAATATGTAGGTAACTTCACAATAATAAAGGTATGCGAATTTACATAATATAGGCCATAGACTATACCTATGAAGTAGATATATACAATATATAAATATATATAAATATATATATATATGTATACATTATATATATTTATATAAATATATATATACATTATATATATTTATAATATTTATATAAATATACAGGGTGAGTCACCAAACGTTACCACCTCAAATATCTTTGTTGTTTCTAAAGATACGTAAAATATGGTAAGGACAAAGTTGAATGGTACAATGGGGCTGACACGATGCAAAAAAAAAAATTTTGTTTTTATGTCATTTTTTCAGAGATATGAAGGTGACCTTCATTTTTTTAAATGGAATGAGGTATTTTTTAATACATCAATCGATGCAGCTGGACATTCGTTATAATAAAGTACTAACCTATGTATGTCGAAAAGTTATTAGTTCAGGAGATATTTCAATTTAAATAACTCTAAAATACCATTACTGTCGTACTACGACGTCAGTGTTTACTTACTTATGTAACGTCTTATCACGACAGTAATGGTGTTTTAGAGTTATTTAAATTGAAATATCTCCTGAACTAATAACTTTTCGACATACATAGGTTAGTACTTTATTATAACGAATGTCCAGCTGCATCGATTGATGTATTAAAAAATACCTCATTCCATTTAAAAAAATGAAGGTCACCTTCATATCTCTGAAAAAATGACATAAAAACAAAATTTTTTTTTTGCATCGTGTCAGCCCCATTGTACCATTCAACTTTGTCCTTACCATATTTTACGTATCTTTAGAAACAACAAAGATATTTGAGGTGGTAACGTTTGGTGACTCACCCTGTATATATACATTATATATATTTATAATATTTATATAAATATATATATACATTATATATATTTATATTCATAGATAAAAATTTATTAAAACAAACAAAATATATACATAAAGAAAAAAATTTACATAAAATATATATGTGTACATAAAGTCTCTAATTATGTCTGTAATAAATAAACATAAATAATATATTTTTACTCTTGAAAAATAAAAAAAACATTGCAATGCACCGCATTTATAAAATGAAAATAAATTCGTTTTTCTCTGTAACGAAATTAATACATAGAATAAATAATTGTTTTTGACGTATATGGAGAAAGAAAATGCTGTGAGTAAAAAATGGTTTAAAAATGGTTTTTAAAAAGTTTTTTATATATTTTATTTTCTACTTTTATTGTCATCGCGGAAGCAAGTGTGTATATAAAATTTTAGTAAGATTGGTCTATGGGAAGAGGCTTAAAATTCGATTACAAGATTTGACGCATAAGCCTGGTAAAAAATGGCACACAGCCGTTCAAAGCAGTTTGAAGCAGCAAATGTTTACATATTTGTGATGTATAATAGTTGTGAAATCGAAATATATCAAAACCCCAGGATGTTTTCACCCTAACTTGAGAAAAGCTTATCTAAAGATCTTAACGTCTATAAAACTTGATTGAAACTTGTCGGGCCGATTGTGGCAACTCGCGTCTATTTTCGTTAATAACTCCTAAACAAAGCCGCGGATAACATATTTGCAAAGGAAAATGTCGCTTGAAATGGTCTCAGGAACCACCCCCTTTAGGGATTTTCACGAATTTTGGGACACCCTGTATTGTGTAGGGAAGAATGAGGCAATGACGGTCACTTAAGCAGTACTTATAATAACATGAAAATATGGGGCGAAATATTAATTTAAAGATGTGTTTCATAAACTTGACCTATTCATTTACTTGTAATACACTAGTATTTACATATCACATATTTACATATTACATACAGGGTGTTTATTTTATCTTGAACACCTAAATTATTTCCGCTACTATTAAAAGTAAGAAACTAGAGGGGTGTTGTTGCTCGCTTGCTTCGCGAGCTTCGCAAGTAGGGTTGTCGTAGCTCGCTCGCTTTGCGAGCTCGCGAGAGGGTTAGTGGTACGGATGTTATTTGGTGTGTGACTCTCCAAGAGTCACACAAAGAACTTCCCGATTAGTTAGTTGTAGTATATTATTATCATTATTAAGTGTACATTTTAAGAAGATTATACGTTTTCAGGGAAATTCAATAGTTTTCTACTTATCAAAATGTTTGCTATATGGCGTCGCATTAAACCAACATCGTAAGCTCGTTGCTCGCTTGGTTCCTTGTTATAGCATACTAATGTTGCAAAATAAATTGTTTTAATTAGTTTTTCGCAAACGATACAACTCATCATTATCCGGGTTTGCAGTATTGATCTTGGTTTTCTTCGATACTGTTAATTTAAATTGTCCCAAAATATATAAACCGCGCTCAATTTTGAAACTCTGCTCAGTGCTACATACAACATTTGTAAAGTTCGCCTTTCTGATTTTTTAAAATCCAAACATACTTTCTCGTATGTTTGTCCCTGACTTTTATGAATCGTAATCGCTTCAGCAGTAACCACTGGAAATTGACTACGTGTGATTTGATATTTTTCCTCACTCGACATATTTACTTGATTCGATATTTTTATTATTGGTGTTAAATTTTGATGAATATTTGCATTTTTCATATAATCACGATAACGAGTTCTTACTTTCACTCCTACTCTGGCCAATTGAAAATCTAACCACAATATAGACGGAATTTTAGTATTTTCTTGAAAAGTAATAAATTTTAATATTCCGCATGTGTGTGCTCCATTAACCAATCCGTTTTCAACATCAATGTTATTAATAGTTATCATATAGTTTATATTAATTTTAAAAAAATCGAAAAAAAATTTTTTGTGTAATTACGTTTGTTTCTACGGTGGAAACTTTCCGTTCTCTCGTATAAATTGCATTGTTGAATGAACTTCTTTCGAAAAAAACTAAAAAAACTAAAAAACTACTTGACCAAAATGGACCAAAATCTAATCAGCTCTAAGTTACAGCGGGGCACATCGATTGCATCATTCATCATCCAGATCGCGTTGTTACTTTTTCTGAAAACGTTAACGAAAAATTTGATTACATAGAAACGGCCATACGCACACACACACACACACACACACACACACATACGAACATTTTGCTGAAAATAGTCTAAAATGACTGCAATGACCATGAAACGTGAAGATCTGCTAAAAAATCGATTTTCGATTTTCGGGGTCATTACAATAACTTCCCTATAAAATCGGGAAGTTAAAAAATAACTAAAAATAGGATGTACATGGTTTAAAGACGGGCATCAGATGGTAATAAAAAAGAAATCCTTTGAACGACATTTTAGCAGTTTTTTCAAGGTCACTGTATTTTTTTGCATAGCAATATGTATTTTTCATAATGCAATGTTGTAGTCGGCGTCAAGATGAGTTCAACGACCTACACACCATGACCTTGGAGTGACCTTGACATTCAAGGTCAAGGTCAATTTTGCGGCAAATTTTTTAACAAATCACCACCGATCCAGAGATGGAGAATCACGCTAGAGTAGTCACGACATATGTATAATTTTTATACATCCCATACATATTGACGGTCGCTCGAGCTTATCCCCACCGCTACCGGGTCAGGTCACGAATGACGCCGGCTCACACTGGTCCAGGCGCTTGATCTAGCTGTTCAATAATATTTTAGCACTATTTGAAAGTTTAAAGGTATAGTAATTTAGGTCGTTGGATTCGTTTTGATATCAGCTACAATATTATGAAGTTAAAAATACATATTGACTTTTAAAAATTCAAGGTGACTTTAATTATTTATGCATTAAAAATTTCTTTTTCAATTTTTGCGATTGAAATTTGTAGACTGCTGAATGTTGATTAAGTATTGTTTAAAACATTTTTTTCTCAGATTATCGTAAGTAGCTGATAAATCAGGTTCAGGTTCTAAATAAACACAATAATCAATCATTTTTGAAGTAATGGATTTTATAAACATAATTAAAAATATTTTATTTAAAACTGTGCGAAAAACATAATATTAATAATAAAAAACAAAAATATAATTTTTATTGTATAAACAACAATAACAATTGACACATTATACTATATTATGGGGTTCACCGCATGGGGCTCTGGTCATCCCATCAGTCAAAAAGTCTTTTGGAGACAGAAAAATGCATTGAAATCTGCTGGTTTTTTTTCTAGATTTTTACTCTACTTTGGACACTAATATTATTAGATATAAACATATTCTCGTTAACCTCATGACCAGAGCCCCCTGCGGTGAACCTTCCACTTTCGAATGAGCCCTCACCCAGCCCAAAATTTGCTCAAATAAGGACACTAACTGAAAACCAGCAAACCCATGTTTCCACCAAAAATCTAGTAAGATTCTAGTTATTTTCTAGTTACAAATCGAGGGTATACTACCCCCTTAAATGTTTGTTCTAATCACAATTTTCAATAAATCTCATTAATTTCATCGTTTTCGAATGTCATGTACATTTAGGAAGCAATATACATTCAATAAACATCGATTTGGACAAGTTGCTTTTTTACCAAATGAACAGCTAGATCGAGCGCGTGGACCAGTGTGCGGCATGGCGCACAGTGGTACCGAGGTGGCCAAAAATCGATTTTATAAATTTTCGATTTTTAGAAAAAAAAACATAATTTTTGAATTACCAAATAGTGAATGTATAATGTGCCAAAGTTCGATTTAAAAAAAAAATTTTTACGGAGATATACGCACGGCAAGTAACCTATTTTTCTCTCTTGGGAAATCATCAGTTTTCAGCGCCATAGTTATTTAATTATTGCGTCTATAATTGAATACTTACAGCTCTGCAATTTATAGGGGTTATTATGCATGCTTTAAACTATTAACTGGCACAAATAATTTTTCAATAAAGTTGTTTAACATTAACTAATATGGATTAATCGGAAGCATCTTTGTGTTACGCTCATTGTTTATTTATGGAAGCAAATCTTAAAAGTGTTAAGGAGCTTCCGTATGGCACTCCTTGTATTAGTAAGGTGTTATATTGAAGTAACTTTGTGTAAAAAATCTCGGCCAACTTCGGCCAACCTTGGCCGCAATTTAAGTTTAAATATCCACTTTTAGAATTTCCAAGAATTAATCGCGCGGAACTTACGATTATTTGGAGTTTAATGTGAAAATTTTTAAGGAATATTTTTAAATAATAAAGAAAAATGTGAAATGTATATGATTTATTAATCCTTTTTGTATAAAAAATGTTAATAACAATTTTTTTATATTGCGTAAATTATTTTTATTGAGGTCACTATATATTGTCAGAAAAATGCCTATTCAATTTTTTGTGACTGTGGTCGCAAATTAAACGAGAACTTTGTTTATTTAACAAAAAATTGTAATAACAATTTAAAAAAAAGAAAGAACAAATATCTTTTAATTATGAATTTCGCCATTTTTTTTATTATATGTTATGCCCCTTAAAAATTTCACCTAAAACATGAATGTGTTTTATATATGAGAATACAATATTCCTTCAAACTAGTGGATTACAAATTCATTTCAACGAAAAAATGATTTCATAAGTTGTGTTCACGAAAATCGAATTCTTGCAAAATTCTGAGGTCGTAGATAAATTTTGAAACCAGATTTGAAATCAGCGCGAAAAAATCTACGGGAAATGATGTGTCGCATGTTAAAAAAAAATTTCTTCCGCGCGTGGTATTGGAAAAACCACAATTATCTTGAAGTTGTGCAAGTTTAACGAATTCTTTCAAGGTTAAAAAACGTTCATACCACAATCTCCATAATTATCCCATATTCTGCAAAGTTTCAGCTTTAATTTAAAAAAAATTTCATCGCTCTATCTCATTTCTATCGAAAGTTCTTTGATTTTTACAGAGATTTCGTCGGTTTGGCCCACTGTGCGAATGGAAAATCCACGAAACAGGAGGAATAACAAGCAAAAAATGATGCCAAGGCGCAACTACAAGAAGAAGAAGAATACAAAAATAACGCATCTGCAAATTAAATCAGGTAAATGTCTACTATTCATAACCATTTCCATCACTATACATTTCTATTTTTAATAAATTATATAATTGAATTATCTTATTCTTATATGATTGCAGTTACTTTTTGGAACGAATGGAAAATCCATGAAATAGGAGGAATAACAAGCAAAAAAGTGAGTATTATTTATGAAGTTGTTATGAAGATGTTATATTACGAATAAGTATGTTTATTGTGAATAAGTATGTTATATTGCAATAATAATACGTATGTACACATACATAACCGTTGTAAATTAATTTTTCTAAAAAACCCAATTCATAACTATAAATAGCTAGCGATGAATACGATTACACGTACATGCGAGGTTAACTATGTGTGAGTACACGTTTGTGTGATCACCAACACACATATACGTTTTAGTTCGGTTCGGCTCATCTTTAGCTGAGAGGGCGCCCTGAACAGTGGTTCAAAAAAGTACCAGAGTCGACACTCCCTGGCTTTTCTTGGGCGCAAAGCCTCGCGCGAAACAGTTATTCAATCTCCACAGTCTCGAACCATGAAAATAATATAAATCCGGATGAAGCGTTTGAAATGCAACTTCGATGAAAATATGTCCCCGCAGCTTCCTTCGAAAATTGTATTTCGTATCGTCGATTGTTCTTCCCAGCGGAGTGAGTCCCCGGCACGGCAAATCTTGGGAAAATTTATGCATTGGATATAAAATGATGGAGCGTCGAGGCGAGTTGAATTACGAGCGATCCGCCGCGCCGTGCCGCTCCGGTGGTGGCGCAAGATTGAATGCAACTTTGTCGTCGTGATGCATTACGACAGGCGCGTCCCATTCGCAGCTGCAACTGTAGCGCAAAATTTCAGGAGCCATTCTTTTCGTCATCCGCGTCTTATCCCGGCTGTTCGCAATCCGAAGCGCTCGCCGGTGGCGCGCGGTGGCGGCGGCTGCTCCCGTAAATTCTGAGATCATGGTCGATTAAGTTCTTACTAGCGAAAGACACTTACAAAGTTTTCAACAACCGTTTATCCGCTTCTTGGCGGCTCAATGCTTTAGAAAAATTGATTTGGTAGCCGGCTATCTCGGTAATTGAAAACTCGGAGGTTCCAACATGCGCACGGGGCTTCGGTAACAAGTTGCCCCGGGAAAAATTGGGTGCAGATTCTGCGAAACAACGTTCTCGAAGATGAGATAGGGTAGAGAGGAGCTAAAAGCCAGCAGGTACGACGACGCACAGTGTGCTGGATCGAGAAATTTAGTGACGTTTCACGAAAAAGTCGACTTTCTCGTATCGTTAGGGGAGAGTCGTGCAGTACCGACCGGCGTACTGTACCGACTAAAATTAGTTTATGACTTTCCAGGTCAAATGGCTACACTTCCTTTAAGAAAACAAATGAATATAACTATTGTGGGTAATATGTTTCGTTGCTACATTGTTCATTCGATTTTTTTCGCAGTTCTGACACATTTAGCGTGAGCGTTGATATTTCGAGTGTTAAAAGTTATTTTCTAGATCTGATAATTTGTTTCTCAGGTAAGTAAATGACTTTGTTGAATTATGTATATTATACCTAGTCTATTAAGTATAATTAACGGGCCCTGTTTTGGAATTTTCTTTGTATATTATGTATACCATAACCTAAAATGTTTCCCCATGTTTGTCGTCCAGTACCGACCATCCAACTGTTGTGCAGGAGCGACCAATCAACCATCGACCAGTATAAGCCAAACTTTTCTTATCTGTAAGTTCAATCTGTTAGCATTTGAAATGAAGTTAGAGAAGATGTTTATTCAATCTTTCTTCTACCTTTTCCCACAGAAAAATGTCCGAAATTCCAAAGCGGAAAAACCATCATCAGTGCTCACTTTAAATATTAACGATAATTTTTCATTAACTTCTTTACGTGGTGTAACTTCAAAGTTCATGGAAATAGTAAAATCAATCTCTCCTAGCAACGACACATTAGAGTTGCAAACAAAAAAGAGAAGACAACGGACGCAACAATCCGAAATCCTAACTTCGACCGTTTTTATAAACGAAGTTCAGAAAAAAAGGAACCTGGCTGAAGAAAAAAAGATAAATGCGGAGAAAAGAAAAGCTGCAAGAAACGAAAAAGCCAAAGAAGCAGAAAAAAGGAAAGCTGAAACTCAATTAAGGAAAGGAAATAAGGAAAGATGTAAAAACTAAACGAAAAAAATGACATAATATATAAAAATATATAATTATTTTATTATTTGTATAAATAAAATTTGAATAAAAATGCGTATTCTAACATCTAAATGTCTTTTTTTAACATTATTAATGATTTAGACTGAAAAATCTACTAAATACGTAATGGTCGGTACTGGACGACAATTCTTTGTTTCCTTCAAATTCTAATATCTTTATTCTTACAAATATTGAATACTAATTATTAAATTTCAAAAAATCAATTTCTGGCCTTTTATTAAGTTCCCTTTGTGTTACAAATTCCTTTTTTCAATTTTAATTTTTACCGATTCTAGTCTACCTAATAACAAGAAAACTTAGAGCGGTCGGTACTGCACGACTCTCCCCTATCTAATAAATTTCTATTGCTTCCTAAATGTCCATCAACATCGCAGCTGAAAAAGTTAATGTTTATCCACACAAGAACTATAGTTAACACTTTACCTACCGGAAGCCTATTAATAGGATTTTCAATAATTGTGCTGTACCAAAAGAAAACATAGAAATTTTCTTTTATATTACAATCTTAAATGAGAAACTATTAGATGACGTTATTGAGGGTGACTTGTTTGTTCACAATGAAAATTGCTGTTGTTATTGAAGGTTCCATTAAAAATTTGTGTTTAGCCACGTACCATAGATTTTTCAAAATTATGCAATATTCACCGGTCGGTAATGTGTTAATATAATTTCACAAAGATAGACATTTGGGGTGCAGTATTCTTCAGCCAAAAATTGCTTCTTTTCATCGAGGTGGACCGCAAAATTGATTTTGACCTTGATCCTCAAGGTCAACATTTTTCCCGAGACTGGTCACTTTCCAACACGCAACAGCAGCGGGCGAGGTTGTCGTTAGTATATAGGTCGTTGATTTTTATGCTTCCGGAGCAACGATTCATAGTTTTGTCTATCTGTCTGCTTTTGTTTCTTGTCTAGCGTTAATTTTAGAGGTCACTGTTGCGTTGCAGTGCCGCGATCACTGCAGTGACGACTCACAGAACAACCAGACATGCCCACAAAAATTCTCACATGTGAGGAAACCTGGATTGTCCAGTACGACCCAGAAACAAAGCGTCAATCGATGCACTAGAAAACGCCCCCGGATCGGCGCACAGTGGGCTGGTTCGAGAAATTTAGTGAAATTTCACGAAAAAGTCGACTTTCTCGTATCGATTTCTAATAAATTTCTATTGCTTCCTAAATGTCCATCAACATCGCAGCTGAAAAAATTAATGTTTGTCCACAAGAACTATATAATTAATATAATTTCACAAAGATAGACATTTGGGATGCAGTATTTTTCAGCCAAAAATTGCTTCTTTTCATCGAGGTGTCCCGATAGTAATCGTGAACGAGAAACAGTCCTTTGGGGTAACAATTAACGCTGTTAGTTGAGGATGTTTGCTCGCAATCTATTAAAAATTAATAATTAATGAAATGAATAAAATCTATATGCTTTCTAAGAATTTGCAAGGTATATCTTTTAATGGACCTAATTGGACCTCTTCGGACAAATTAGATAATTTTCATTAGACCTTCCTCTATATGTATATCCCCACAAAAATTATATCCGGACCAATCGGTTTGAACAAATTATGATTGTCTAAAGTTACCGGGACGTGTCACCTGACGTATAGCAACTCACATATGTATAGTAATACGTAAGTAATTAAATACCATCCAAATATGAATATTTTTGCAATTTGCATTAAAAGTTCATACCTACCTAAAACAAGTATGTCATTTTTAACAATAATATGCGAACCCGAAAAATTGCTCCCACTTTACGTGACCATAACCGAACACAAAGCAGGTCTTCAAGCATTGGTAAAAAAAAAGCACCACATGCTATCTAGACGCACTGTATGCTTCACAGAGCAGCTATAGTGTCAAAACATATGAGCGAGGACCTGTACAACATTTATACGAAAGTTATAAAAATTATAAACTACTTTAAGAACAGTCCTTTGACAGCTAGGCTGTTTGCAAAGCTATGTGTTGATGTGGGAGCTAATTATACCTCACTTCTGTATTATTGCGAAGTTCGCTGACTAGCTCGTGCAAAAGTGATTCAAAGGGTGTTTCAGCTCAAAGAAGAAATAGCAACCTTTCTCGAGGAAAATCACCATGAAGAGGCACATTTGTGGATAAACGATAATTTCATTGTTAAACTTGCCTATTTGGTTGAAATTTTTGGAAAATTGAGCGGTTTAAATCAATCAATGCAGGGATCACAAATGCATCCCCTTGTTCAAAAAGACAAAGTAAAAGCTTTCATTAAAAAGCTGGAGTTATGGAAGTCAAAACAAAAGAATGAGTTGGATATGTTTTCACTTTCAAAAGATTTCTGGGACACAGCCAATATTGAAGCGAGCAAAAATCTTTTTATCGAACAGTTGGATGGTTCAGTGCTGCATTTTTCAAATTATTTCAAAGACCTTGCGATTTCTCAAAGGTTTTGTGGATACAGAATCCATTTATCGACAAACAAGAAGACGAGTTTCAGCTGACAACCATCGAAAAGGAAAAATTTATAGAATTATCATGCGACAGCTCACTGAAACAAAAGTTTCAAAATGAAACCATAATTCAATTTTGGGTGAATCTTAGTGGTGAGTATGAATCTTTGTATTGCAAAGCAATACATGTGCTTCTACCGTTTGTAACGTCTTATTTATGCGAAACGAGCTTTTCGGCACTGGCTGCAATGAAAACCAAATATCGAACCAGGTTAATAGTCGAAAAAGAGTTACGAGTGGCACTCTCCACATTGCCCCTAAGATTCGATCAACTTTGTGCCAATAAACAACAACACTCGCATTAAATTTTGATGCATTAGATGTAGTTTAATTAGTAATTTAATCCCAACAAAAACATTCTGTAAACCGAAACCAAGTTCTTATGGCCGTAAAAAGTTGTGAGATCAAACAAAATACGGCCAAGTTCGTTAGCTTAGAAATACCTCTTGGAATACTGAAAGAAGCGTTTGTAAAAATTAGTTAAAAAGAACGCTATTTAATTTTTAATGAGTTACATGGTGGGCTAAATTATTCAAACTTGGCCGCTACCTAAGACCTTTTATGGTCATTGGTTTAAAAAGTAACGGCCAAGTTCGTTAGCTTAGAAATACCTATTGCAATATTGAAAAAAGCGTTTGCAAAATTAGTTAAAAAGAACGCTATATAATTTTTATAGAGTCACATGGTGGGCTAAATTATTCAAACTTGGGCGCTTCCTAACACCTTTTATGGTCATTGGTTTAAAAAGTAACGGCCAAGTTTGAATAATTTAGCCCACCATGTGACTCTATAAAAATTATATAGCGTTCTTTTTTTAACTAATTTTGCAAACGCTTTTTTCAATATTGCAATAGGTATTTCTAAGCTAACGAACTTGGCCGTTACTTTTTAAACCAATGACCATAAAAGGTCTTAGGTAACGGCCAAGTTTGAATAATTTAGCCCACCATGTAACTCATTAAAAATTAAATAGCGTTCTTTTTAACTAATTTTTACAAATGCTTCTTTCAGTATTCCAAGAGGTATTTCTAAGCTAACGAACTTGGCCGTATTTTATTTGATCTCACAACTTTTTACGGCCATAAGAACTTGGCTCCGGTTTACAGAATGTTTTTGTTGGGATTTCATCACTTTTTGTTGAAATTTCATCAGTTATCAAGTTTATGGTTACGCCTTTTGAAAATTTCGTTATTTTTGCGATAGGACGCACCGTTTCCGAGATACGGTCAGTTTTTAATTTTTCTTTTTTTCCTTTTTTTTCGAAAAATCAAAAGACCACATACGTCATGTGGTTCGGCATACCCTATATGTCTCGCGTATGGTCTTTCGAAAATTTCGTTATTTTTGCGGTAGGACGCACCGTTTCCGAGATGCAGCCATTTTTAAATTAAAAAAAAAAATTTTCAAAAAATTTTTTTTTTTGCTGCGGGTTGAGCCTTTTGAAAATTTCGTTATTTTTGCGATAGGACGCACCGTTCCCGAGATACAGCCATTTTCTATATGTTCTATCCTACGTACCTATTTCGTAATGTTTTTTTTCAATACCACCCCTTTAAGGTGTAAAATTTCAAACTTTGACAATTATTCCTTCGATGGTTTGTTATGGTAGACCTGTGTGCCAAATTTCAAGCTTGTAGGTCAATGGGAAGTACCCAAAAGGTTTTGATGATCTGTCAGTCAGTCAGTCAGTCAGTCAGTGACAAATTTAACGATTTTTGAGGTCCTATATCTCGGAACCTACTAATGTTGGAAGATTAATGTTTTGTCAATATTGAGACATGATAGCATTTAACAACTGTACGAAATTACATCTCTCCATCTGCCTCCAGTGCCGAGTTATAAGCCTCTACAAAGCGGCTAAATTGTTTCGTGTAAAAGGTGGTAGTGCAAGAACTTGACTGGTGCGCTACCGTGCACCTAGATATAAAAATAAATATGCATGTTCCTATTGTTATAGCAAAACCTTGTTATTATTCTGTTAATTGTAGTTTTCAGTATTTTAAAACGTGTCTGTATTATTATATCGATTAGAAGATAGGGAGGCGCGGAAAAATAAATTTTTTTTAGGGAGGCATAGTAGCATAAAGGTTGGAAACTGCTGAGCTAAAGTCCACCCCCTAATGTGGCAAGTCTTCCCCTTATTCGAGCAACTTCATCTTTTGCAGGAATTATTTTCTTACCCAATGGCACAATTTTAGGGGGAGTCGTGAAAAAATTGCACCAGGTATAGCTAAGGTCCACCCTAGTAAGTATTTGGTACTGGCAGAGAGAGGGTAACTTTCTCCCCTCAATTTACGCTCCTTCCCCTCATCTGGCACCACGGTGTTGTTCTGAGTTGATCCACATTCTGTTTAGAGTCTTCGCTTCCTTAACAACGCAGAGAAAAAGAGAGCGATCGCGCGCGAGGGAGAGAGGGAGAGAGAGAGAGAGAGAGCAGAAGGCCAATTTACTCGCGCGGAGTAAAGCTCGTACGGCGCAGGCTTAAAGTATCGTTAATTCAAAACAATTACGAGTTCCTGGCGCGCACGCGGTCTCTACGAGTCGTCGTTCTGACTTCTGGTTATGTGCGGGACGTATTAAGTGGCAGCTAGAATTTAAACGGTCGCTCGCGTCGAACGGCTCGTAATTCGCGTCTGCCTCTCCGTTATCGACGGAACCATTCGCCGCCGTCTTTCCGAAGCATTTTCCTCTTTCACGCGCGGCGATAAGCCACCGGAGAGAATAGAACGCGGCGGGAAACGCGATCGGAATCGTGGCAGATTGCGCGGAAAAATATTTATCGGAAAATCCTGTCCACCTCTCTGCACTGGATATCTCGGAATGCGCCCCGCCGCGACTCGACTCGAGCACACGCCTATTATTTTTAACGCTTTCGGATGCTTACGCGGTCTCCCATTTTTCCACGAAAACGCAAGAACGCAGCTACCAAACAGAACGCTTCTCTTTCGTAAACGGTTTCAACGTATAGTGAAAATCGAGGTTGGATTTATAGTAAACAATTTATATTGTATGTTATAATATATTTTTAACGGTATTTCTAACGCGGTTGTAGTTATACAGTAAAGTAAGGTGAACTGCCCTATGCCTGGACAGCATGTTTTTCTATTTTAAATTTTATCACTTTAAATAAACAAAAATAATTTTTTAAGAGTTTTAGCATACACAGTTCAGAGTTTGTAAAGTAATTTAAAATTTAAAAAATCATTGTTTAGGTTAATATCTTAATTGTATTAACAAGAATAATTCAAACCTATAGTTGGACATATTAGATCCAATCTAAGCTAGTACCTGGACAGAAGTAAACCCTACACCGGGACAAATTTAATTTACATATAATCTGCAACAGAGACACTATAGTTCTCCAAGCACTATGGCCGCCACGGGGAGCGAGACGCGCGACCGGGAGGAGTGGGGGTGTTCCTTGAGAATGCCTCCGATCGAACAAAAATTTGCCCATGCCTGATCTATAACATCGAACTTTATTAAATCTTTAATATGATGCACATATGAATATATTATTATTGTATATTACATTCTACCCTTAATTTGTTGTGTAATTATCTTCTTTCTTTCGTGTAAATTATTATTGATTTCTTGTTCCTGTTCTTTTTTAATTTTGTATCTCCCTTTTTCCTGCTTTTTTGACAAATGTTCTTCTTTTATAATTTTTTTTCTTGATCCTTTTTTCAAGATCTTTCTTCTGTCTTCGACAGTACAGTTAGTGGCCCTTTGTTAGCGCATCCACCGAACTTAAATTTTTCATTCTAGAATGCGTGCTTTTTGGAATCTTAAACTGGCCCACTGTATTGAGATATTCTTGATTTCTCTTCAATTTTTTATTTTTATTCAATCTTCTATTTTCCTTCAATCTGTCATTTTTAATAATATCCTTAGTTTTTATGTACACTTTTGGCTTTCTCTTACTTTAATCTGTCTTTTTATGATACTTATTAATTACTTTTTTCGACTGTAATCAAAAGTTTTGTTTCTAGTGATTGCCATTATCAAATTTAATTTTTAAAGCAAGTTTACAGTCTGGAAAACACATTTTTTTAAGAACTATATCGACATGAATAATTAATTATTGAGGTTAGGTATTAATACTGATAGATTTATGACATAAAAATTAAGTTTTATTAACGTCACAGCCGGAACACATTTTCTACATACGTTATACAAGCTAATAGAAGACTACTTATACGTACATTTAGTTAAATAATTTGCAAACAATGCGTCGATTTTATTCACAAACGTATCACTTTTGGACTGTCCAGACTTAGGGCACTTCACCTTAGCGATATTTTGCAAACGACTGTGTTCTGCACGGAGAAATAACGCCCAGGGACACTATTTTTTTTTATGACGGCGTCTATCGCGCCGAGAGTACAAGCGAAGCCGAACGTAGAAAAGGACAGCATGTAAATATGGATCGCGCGGCTAATCCAATTACAAAACTTCTTTATTGAAGTGAAACTTCTTTGCTGAGGGGGCTACAATTTTCTAGCGTTACGGAAGTGACACGCAGTCGAAATGTGGCAAATAACCTCGAATAGTTTGACAAGTAACATTTTCATAATTAATTTAACTTTTAGGATTGTAGAATGTAAAATGAATCCTTGGCTACATTCCCGTTTCAATTTTATGCAGGTTTGATGCTTAAATTGTTAGTTATTAACAAATTTTGGAGAATTGGTATGTTATGTATGTTTAATATGGGAACTTCCGAAACAATCAGCCCGCCCAACAATTGTTAATAACTAATTAACCAGAGTTAATTTGTGAACATTTGCAATTGGATAGCATAGAATCAACCTCCACCTACTTTCGCATGCAGTTTCTCGTCGGATTTTGTTCCGACTGAAAGATTTATAAACAATTATCTAAACCCTTGTTGTAAACTAACCTGAAAAATTTTGACGGGTGTCAGGTAAGTAAAAAAACATACGCGTGGAAAACCACGCGCGGCAGACGCAGTCATACAAAAAAATAATGTCAGCATGCGATCCTAGTCCATGCAGAACACAGCCGTTTGCCAAGAATCGCGACTTTACTGTAGTTCGTTTTTACTTTTCACTTTCAGCGTTCTGGTACCGAATGAAACAGCGATTCACGTTTTATACAGGGTGACAAAAAATAACGGAGTTAATCATTTCTTATTATAATTCTGTCAAACTGACGAATTTTGAAAAACCAAATAATAACAACCATAACATGGACCTTTAGCATTCATATATTTAAGAAGTTTCGAAATGGCCACCGTTTGCGCCGATACAGAGGCTTAAAAGTGTCTTGAAATTTTCGGCAATGGGCCGCAGCTCTTCTGGCGTTATTCGGTCCCACTCCTGGTACAGAGATTTTTTTCGATGACTCCAAATTTTTATGAGGCCGAGCACAGGCCCTGGCCTCCAAAATCGACCACACGCTGCAGTCCATCGGGTTGAGATTCAGTGAGTACGGCGGCCATTCCACAGATTTGATGAAACCTGGAAAATGGGCTTTGCATCACTCCGGAGTCGTTTTCGCCCTGTGGGCCGGCGCAGAATCCTGCTGCAACGTCCATTCCGGATCGCCGAGGTGCTGTTGAGCCCACAGAAGTACGACGCACAGTGGTCCGGATCGAAGAAGTTGGTGTCGTTTTGTAATAACTTTTGAACTATTAGAGATATCGTAATGAAATTTTCACCAAAAATATTTAAAAAATAGTAATTCTTACCTAGAGATAATTAAATATTTTTTGCATTTGTTAAACAATAATTTTTAATAACTTTTCATTGATATTTTTTATTAAAAAATGAATTTTCAACCTTTTTTTACTTGTTATGAACAATAATTTTTAGTGTTGGTCTTAATCTTTAACACATGAGAGAATGCTTTCCTGTGTAAAAAAAAGAAATATTTTAAATACATATTGCGACTAAAATAGTACTAACATTATATTCAGTCAATATTACCACAAATAAAAAAGTAGGCTAATAAAATAAACATACCATAATTTGTCTTTCGTGATGATGTATGGTGATCGATTGAATTAATTAATTAATAATTCTACTGCCTCAGGATTCAGTATTTTAGGATTTCTTTTACATGTTATTCTTAATTGTGACATGTACGGGTCAGATGTTAACAATAATTTCAATCTAAATAGAAGTGACTGTCGAAGTCAATTTATACAGGGTGACCCACCCGATTTCGACATCTTGATTTTCTCGCTATTGTTACTCGTAGCAAAAAATGTTTCACCAGAGACTCGAACGGTATCGAGTGGAGCATATTTTGACGCTATGAGTTTTTTCGTGACTGGACGCGTAAAGGTCATATAAAGGTCAACTTCGTTTTTTTAAATGGAATGAGATATTTTTTAATACATCAATCGATGCAGCTGGACATTCGTTATAAAAAAGTACTAACCTATGTATGTCGAAAAGTTAGTAGTTCAGGAGATATTTCAATTTAAATAACTCTAAAATAGCATTACTGTCGTACTAACAATAGGACGTTACACAAGTAAGTAAACACTAACGTCTTATTGTTAGTACGACAGTAATGCTATTTTAGAGTTATTTAAATTGAAATATCTCCTGATATTTAGTCTCCTGATGGTTAGTATTTTTTTAAAGCGAATGTCCAGCTGCATCGATTGATGTATTAAAAAATACCTCATTCCATTTTAAAAAAATGAAGTTGACCTTCATATGTCCTTTACGCGTCCATCTACAAAAAAGCTACTAACATCAAAACATGCTCCACTCGATACCGTTCGAGCCTCTGCTGAAACATTTTTTGCAACGAGTAACAACAGCGAGAAAATCAAGATGTCGAAATCGGGTGGGACACCCTGTATATGTATATATATATATATATATATATATATATATATATATATACTCTATTTATCTCTTATAATGTGTTATTGCAGAAACGTTCATATTTGGAACATTTCATCAGTCATACGAGCCTGTTTTACGCAAGCGAAACGCGTCGCGAAGTAACATTGACAGCTTTGAACGTTGATAACTTGCAAGGTAGGACGAGGTGGGACAAGATTTTTGCACGATTATATACGGGAAAGAATACTGAAAATGATTCAATTTGTTACAAACCGTGACTTTTTGAGACCCTGTAGATATTCCTTGTCAAATGTAAAAAATTTGGCCAATTTTTTTATTTCATTGAGTATTAACTTTTAACATATTGTGAACAATAACTTTTAGTGTCGATGTTAATTTTGTATCACAAAAGAGTGCTCTTCATCGTAAACAAAAAAAAAGAAGAAATATTAAGGGGGAACTATACCCTACTGAAGTAACTAGAAAATAACTAGAATCTTACTAGATTTTTGGTAGAAACATGGGTTTGCGCGCCCCGACTTTTTGTCCTTATTTGAGCCTACCTTGGGCTGGGTGAGGACTCATTCTGTAGAGGAAGGTTAAATACAGGTCGCTCTTCTCATGATTTAACGAGATTATGTTTATATCTAATAATGTGAGTGCCCAAAGTAAAGACAAAATCGAGAAAAATAACCGCAGATTTCAATGTATTTTTCTGTCTCAAAGAGACTTTTTTGACTAATATGATGAGATGAGCGACTTGTGATGAACCTTCCTCTATCAAATGAACCTTTGTGCAGCTCAAAATATGCTCGTATAAGGACAAGAAGTCGAGGCGCGTGATTTCATTCACATTAGCATAGATTTCCCCATGAAGACAGAGGTCCTCTCTGATGCAGAGCCATTCTAGAGCCAATTTTAGTTCAGTTCGTTCAGACGAGATGGCGCCTAGTCAAGGGGACTGTCAATCAGTGCTGCGATATTGTGCAACATTTCACTGCTGCACTGCTCTCATCGTGGAATCATAGCAAAACTGATACAGATGAGTTAGATATTCTCATCGGTGGCACTAATATTAGTGCGAGCTGCCCTGTGTAACGGCATTCGCGACGAGCTGAATAGAATATAGAAATAGGAAGCAACTCCATCTCGTGTTCATTAGGCAGTTGCGTGTTTATCAATGTTACCAAACTTTTTTTTTGCACAGAGGTTTATAACATTGATAAATAGTTCCCCCTTAAGGGGGAACTATACCCTCGATTTGTAACTAGAAAATAACTATTTATCAATGTTATAAACCTCTGTGCAAAAAAAAAGTTTGGTAACATTGATAAACACGCAACTGCCTAATGAACACGAGATGGAGTTGCTTGCTATTTCCAAATTCTATTCAGCTCGTCGCGAATGTCGTTACACAGGGCAGCTCGCACTAATATTAGTGCCACCGATGGTAATATCTAACTTATCTGTGTCAGTTTTGCTATGATTCCACGATGACAGGAGTGCAGCAGTGAAATGTTGCACAATATCGCAGCACTGATTGACAGTCCTCTTGACTAGGCGCCATCTCGTCTAAACGAACTGAACTAAAATTGGCTCTAGACTGGCTCTGCATCCGGGAGGACCTCTGTCTTTATGGGGAAATCTATGCTAATGTGAATGAAATCACGCGCCTGGATTTTTTGACCTTATACGAGCATATTTTGAGCTGCACAAAGGTTCATTTGATAGAGGAGGGTTTATTACAGGGCGCTCTTCTCGTCATATCAGTCAAAAAAGTCTCTTTGAGACAGAAAAATACATTGAAATCTGCGGTTATTTTTCTAGATTTTTTCTCTACTTTGGGCACTCATATTATTAGATATAAACATAATCTCGTTAAATCATGAGAAGAGCGCCCTGTATTTAACCTTCCTCTACAGAATGAGTCCTCACCTAGCTCAAAATATGCTTAAATAACGACAAAAAATCCAGGCGCGCAAACCCATGTTTCGACCAAAAATCTAGTAAGATTCTAGTTATTTTCTAGTTACAAATCGAGGGTATAGTTCCCCCTTAAGTAATGTGAACAGGGCACCTCGAAGAAGAGAGTCAATTTTCTTAGTGAAAAGTACTGTCTCTAAATGTCTACGCTTTAAGTATTCGACCTAATTACAATTCTTGGTAAACCGAATTAATTTTGTCATTTTCAAGGTTGATAGACATTTAGGAAGCAATACAAATTTGTTAGAAATCGATATGAGAAAGTTGACTTTTTAGCTAAATGGCACCAACTTCTTCGATCCGGACCACTGTGCGACGGCTTCGAGAATGTTCCGTCGATACACTTCTTGGTTGATTTTGACCCCTTGATCCACGAAAACCGTAGCAAATCCCATTTTCCAGGTTTCATCACATCTGCGGAATGGCCGCCGTACTCACCGGATCTCAATCTATGAACTCCAACGTTTGGTCGATTTTGGAGGCCAGGGCCTGTGCTCAGCCTCATAAAAGTTTCGAGTCGCTGAAAAAATCTCTGCACCGGGTGTGGGACCGAATGACGTCAGAAGAGCTGCGGCCCATAGCTGAATATTTCAAAACACGTTTGAGCCTCTGAATCGGCTCAAAGGGTGGCCACTTCGAAACTTCTTAAATGTATGAATACTAAAAGTCTATGTTATGGTTGTTATCATTTGGTTTTTCAAAGTTCGTCGATTTGACAGAATTATAATAAGAAATGTTTAACTCCGTTATTTCTTGTCACCCTGTAAATTACAAGTCGACTAAGTGCGCGTTTCTCTCATGCACCCATGCGAGCAATCCTGCGGAAGATTTCAGCCCCGCGTACAACATTCAACCCCCAACACGGTAGACGGTAGCAACTAATTTGTAAAGCAACTGACCACGATGCAAGAGACGTAAAGTGAATCTACCGCACGAGAATTTTAGTTCTGTCTCTTTCACCGCTACCGTTGTATCCGCGTACTGTTGGCGAGTGCAGGGAGTGGAAAGCGTGTCAGAGGCACCACCTGTGGACAGCTTCTAGCTTTTTCATCTTGGAGTAAACGTACTTTTAAACCACGCTCATATTAAAATGCACTAAAAAGGAGAAAATAATTTCTCTCCTGGTTCTCCATGAAATACCGAATCCAGTTAAATGATGAATAATATTTTTTCCCAACGTTTTAAGCAAACAGTTCAAAGTTTCTTCTGTTACAAAATTAGTATCGGGATAGATAGAAGAATTTCATATAAATTTAAATAAAATCATGACATTAGTGACTATAAATGAAAGCTATAAATATAACCAAAATTTACAATTTTACAAGGTTGCATGCAAAAATAAAAAAGCCATTTTTTAAAACTTTTTTATCTGGGCCCTTAATGAAAATTTAAAATATATGTTTCGTAGATCTATGTTAGTTACACACATGCTGAACATTTCATCAAAATCGATTAAATACCCAAGAGCTACAAGTGGTTAAATGTGATGAAAATAGTTTTTCGCGACTTTTTTTAGTTTCTGCTTAAAATCCACAGATTCTTACATATTTCGATGCGTGTCGTTTTTTTCTGCGTCAACCGATTTCCATGAAATTTTCAGCACGTGTATAACTAACATACATCAGAGTTGGGCAAAAATTTAATCAACGATTGACTACTAAATTTCTACCTCAATCGTTAATCGCAATTAACAATTAATCTCCTCGTTTGGTCGTTAATTGTGGTTAACGATTAAATACTTATTAATCGTTAATTGCGATGAACGATTATCAATCGTCAATCGGATAATTGATTAATGATTAACTGCTGAAATTTCGAAATGAAATACGTAATCAGAACTGTATGAATTCTGAAAAAAATGTAAACTGAGTTTAGGTGTATTGTCATTTGGTCCATGATACAAATTCTGTTTACGTGCTTTTATGTTTTTTCCGACGATTCCTTTTTTTAATCAACGATGACGATAACTTCATCAATCGATTGAATCAATCGCCGATTTTTCGACGGTTTCTTTTTTTAATCGTATACATTAATCAATCAATCATGATTAAAATTTTAATCGATTAATGCCCAACTCTGACATATATCTACGAAACCTATATGTATATCTTAAATTTTCATTACGGTCTCTAATAAAAAAGTTATAAATGGTGCCTCATTTACTTTCTCATGTAATTCTTAGCAATTGCAATTTCTTCAAAATCTTTTTTTCATGTCATTTGGGAAATCAATTCTTCTAATTGCTTATAAAAGTCAGGTCGTTTGGTCCGATGATAAAAAAGTTGGACTGTTTTGAAGGGGTCCCACGGAAATCATCGACACAGATTTCTCCGACACGGTTTTCACCGACAACATTTCATTAATTTTTTATTTATTAATTAATTAATTCAAGAACACTCGGTTTCATATTTCGTTTTTCCACTGATTTTCATTCAATCCACATTACTTACTTAATTAATAAATAAAGAATTAATGAAATGTTGTCGGTGAAAACCGTGTCGGAAAAATCTGTGTCGGTGATTTCCATGGGACCCGTTTCAAAGTGCGTAGAAACACTTTCGTGGTTCACTGTATATTAAAAGTTTTTCGTTAAGTGTGCTATATCATTTTGTCCCTGTACATTTCGTTAAATAATAGATAGAATAATGAAACTTGGTATCATTTCATTCGTATATGTTAAGAAATGCACACTGAAAATATGTGTATAAAAGAATATATAAAGAAAACATTTTAAAAACCACGCTTATATTAAAATGCACTAAAAAGGCGAAAATATTTTTTTTAGACATCAGTCACTATAAATAAAAGCGTGGAGCGCTAAACTATACTCGCGTAATCTTCGTTTATTGAAATTTATATGAAATTTTTCTATCAATTCCGACACGAATTTTATAACAGAAGAAATTTTGAACTAATTGCTTAAAATTTTGGGGAGAAATATTATTAATCATTCAACTGGATTCGGTATTTTATGGAGAGCTAGGAAATAAATTATTTTCTACTTTTTAGTGCATTTTAATATAAGCGTGGTTTTTAAAAATATTTTTTTATATACAGGGTAAAACAAGAAATAACGGAATTAAACATTTCTTATTATATGTAATTGTGTCAAATCGACGAATTTTGAAAAACCAAATGATGACAACCATGACATAGACTTTTAGTATTCATACATTTAAGAAGTTTCGAAGCGGCCACCCTTTGAGCCGATTCAGAGGCTCAAACGTGTTTTGAAATTTTCAGCTATGGGCCGCAGCTCTTCTGACGTCATTCGGTCCCACACCCGGTGTAGAGATTTTTTCAGCGACTCGAAACTTTTATGGGGCTGAGCACGGGCCCTGGCCTCGAAAATCGACCAAACGTTGGAGTTCATAGATTGAGATCCGGTGAGTACGGCGGCCATTCCGCAGATGTGATGAAACCTGGAAAATGGGATTTGCTACGGTTTTCGTGGATCAAGGGGTGAAAATCAACCAAGAAGTGTATCGACGGGACATTCTCGAAGCCGTCGTACTTCTGTGGGCCCAATAGCACCTCGGCGATCCGGAATGGACGTTGCAGCAGGATTCTGCGCCGGCCCACAAAGCCAAAACGACGCAGGAATGGTGCAACCCCCATTTTCCAGGTTTCATCACGTCTGTGGAATGGCCGACGTACTCACCGAATCTCAACCCGATGGACTACAGCGCACAGTGGGCTATTTGGCCCGAAAAAGTGGAAAAAATTCGATTTCTCAATTTTTGGGTATGGCATAAAATTTTTGTGGTTCGTTGTAGTTAAAGGTCTGAAGAATAAGGCTGCAATATTATTTTTTCCTATTTGTACACCCGTGAAGTAGTAAACTTCATCGAAAAAGTCGCGAGATTTTAAGGCGCGCTTGGCGTTCTTAAGCAGTCTCTAAGACAGCGTCTGTTCATTGGCGATTTTCAAGTGTTTGAAGGAAAATTCTGTAAATTTTTCTATTACAAAAGTTGTTCAGGTAGGTATACAGAGCACTTTCGCATAGATTTTATTTTGTGTTATCATCTAAATTAGTATAGTTATTAATATTTGAATATTACCAATCATTCTGTAAACTTTTTAAAAATGACAAAACTTTATTGACAATTTTGTTATAGTATAAAGCTTTATTGAGTGCTCTTTTTGGTGTCATTACATTCGGTAAAGATTTGTGATTATAAGCCAACAAAGTTTGATTCCGGATATGTCCGGATTCAAATTTTATAGCTAATTTAGTATTAAGCGTTTAGCAGCGTTTCGCGTACGCCTGCATGTTCCGCTACGCTTGGCCTCAAATGAAGAAGAAATATTATCCGAGGTAGAAATTTCTGGTGTTTTCGGATGAAAATTAATGGTAATAATTTTAAAATGTTCTTATAATATACCGGGTGAGTCATTCAAAGTGAAACAGACGTATATCTTCGAAATTAAGCACTTTGGTTAAAAAATGTTTCTGACAAAAGTTGTATGGTTTCGAGGGGGTTCGAGACGTTTGAAAATCACGCGAAGGTCATCTTCAATTTCTTAAATAGCAAACCCTATTTTTTATTGCATATTCTTCTAGCTTGTTTTCAGAGCTTTCCAAAACGCTATAATAAAACATTTTTTCTTAAATACTTTTCAAGTTACAATAGTGCAAATATTCCACTATCGCCTCGCTTTTTCAGGGGTTCTCGATAATCTGATTGTGAGAAAAAAATGTTTCGAACAAAAGAGGAACAGTATTCAGTCGTCTACAAATTTCAATATATAAAAATTAAAAAAAAAATTTTTTTCAAAAAATTGAGGTAAATTTGATTTTTCAAATACTGAAGTGTATTTTGGATTTCATAATGTTGTAGTTGATCTTAAGGCGAATCCAACGATATATAATATTATAACCTTGAGCCTATAAATAACGCTACAATAGTTTTTTCCACTTTTTCAGGCCAAATACCCCACTGTGCAGCGTGTGGTCGATTTTGGAGGCCAGGGCCTGTGCTCGGCCCCATAAAAATTTGGAGTCATTGAAAAAATCTCTGTACCGGGAGTGGGACCGAATGACGCCAGAAGAGCTGCGGCCCATTGCCGAACATTTCAAGACACGTTTGAGTCTCTGTGTCGGCGCAAAGGGTAGCCATTTCGAAACTTCTTAAATATATGAATACTAAAGGTCCATGTTGTGGTTGTTATTATTTGGTTTTTCAAAATTCGTCAATTTGACAGAATTATAATAAGAAATGATTAACTCCGTTATTTCTTGTCACCCTGTATTTTGTTTAGCCCATGAACAGCTATCGCGTCGATCTGGCCCACTATGCTAGAATTGAGTCTTCCAAGGCCAGAGGCAGTTCCAGGCGAATAGGAAGCTACGTTTCCGCGGAACTTCCGGCTTCCGGAAGTCTGCAGCTCGATCGGAGGTCGTGGCGGCTGAGGCCGTAGCTGATTCGTTCCAGTTTATTCCGACTTCCACGACCGACAGAGGCGAATATGCCGGTTCCCTTTCTCCGCCGCGTGATCAACGGTAACGTCACTCTTAACTTCTAACGTTAGGTTGCTCGCGCAGCTGCGCTCTTTCCGCGGAACTTCAGCCTCACCGCGTCACCGGCATCGTGCATTCGCGAAAGTCGGACACACACGCTGCTGCGAATAACGAGCGTTCTTTTATGGTTTTGCGCTTTTTGCGCGTCCCACGGTTTCATACGTTCACGGTTCGGATAGCTATAGCTAGGCTCTGGAGAACAGGTAACGAGGAAAAGTAAGACAACACCCCGCTGTGGCCGGAGTCAACTTTGGAAAACACTTTTTACGCTGTCTCCCGGGGGCATGAAACACGACTCTAAAAACCGTGTCGTGAATTATGGTAATGGGGGGGAATAGTAACGGGGTATTATGGTAATAACGATAGAACTTTATTGCCCGAACCCAGGCACGATTGGGTACGCACGCTGTACGCCGATAAAATTGTAGGAAAGTGCTGATTAGTGGTCTGCTGACGATGCCCCCTTTCGGCTCTTGAAATCGGATTGCCGAAGACATCAATTCCAAAATTATACTCGTCCTCGTAAAGAGTCTGAGAACCGTAGATAAAATAAAAATTCGACAATACCGGTAACGGCGTGAAGGCATCGCGACGTGCGCGCACCTGCTGTAACGATTCTAAGGACGCACACTGGTCCACTCCAGTGTTGAGATATTGCACGGTTTTTTCGCGCATGCGCGACGATTTTAGCGTCAGTAAAGTACAAAAGTTGGGCTAAAATGGAGTACCTTGGTCACCCCACATAATTTCGCAAAATTTTGTTTTCCGATTTTCAAATATGGATGTTTAACATGCGTATGTTATATTCAAATTTAATGTGTATGTACATACATATAATATATAATATACAATTCCGTACCATTCTATAAAAAATTAAAGCTGACAAAATGTGCCACAAGATTGATTCGATTCAGTTTTTCGCTGTCTCGCATAGTTTCCGAGATATCCGCGCTCAATGTTCACTTTGGTATTATTTGTTCGAGTCAGTGTTTTTGCTTCAATTTCAATTTCAACACATCAATTTCAACTTCAATCTCAACACTCCAATTTCAACTTCACTTTTTCAGTTTCCACTCCCATTTTTCAGTTTTCAACATCACTTTCAATTCCAACATCAATTTTTCAGTTTCAACATCAATTTTTCAATTTCAACATCAATTTTTCAAATTCCACTTCACTTTTTCAATTTCCACTTCCATTTTTCATTTTACAACATCAATTTCTCAATTTCAACTTCAATTCCAACATCAATTTTTCAATTTCAACTTCAAGTTTCCAATTTCCACTTCAATTTTTGAGTTTCAACATCAATTTCTCAAATTCAACTTCAATTTTTCAATTTCAACTTCAATTTCTCAATTTCAACATCAATTTCTCAATTTCAATATTAACTTTTCAATTTCAACTTCAATTTTTCAGTTTCAACATCAATTTCTCAAATTCAACTTCAATTTTTCAATTTCAACTTCAATTTCTCAATTTCAACATCAATTTCTCAATTTCAACTTCAATTTTTCAGTTTCAACATCCATTTCTCAATTTCAACATCAATTTCTCAATTTCAACTTCAAATGCACGTAGAAGGTTCCCCTTTTCGGTTTTCCGCTTATATCTCGGAAACTATGCGTCCTAGCGATGAGATCATTCTATACAAAATTAAAGCTGACAAAATGTGCCACAAGATTGATTGGATTCAGTTTTTCGCTATCTCGCATAGTTTCCGAGATATCCGCCAGAGTGAGCTCCAAACGGAGTGGAATTTGAAAAATTGATGTTGTAATTGATGTTGAAACTGGAAAATGGGAGTGGAAACTGAAAAAGTGAAGTGGAATTTGAAAAATTGAAGTTGAAATTGAATTTGCAATTGAGAAATTGATGTTGAAACTGAAAAATTAATGTTGAAATTGGGAAATTGATGTTGAAATTGAAAAAGTAAAGTTGAAATTGAAAAATTGATATTGGAATTGAAGTTGACATTGAGAAATTGAGGTTGAAATTGAAAAATGGAAGTGGAAATTGAAAAAGTGAAGTGGAATTTGAGAAATTGATGTTGAAACTGTGGAAAATGGGAGTGGAAACTGAAAAAGTAAAGTTGAAATTGGAGTGTTGAAATTGAAGTTCTGAACAGACTTCTGAACTCTTCCAATACTTTCCTTCCAGTAATACATAGTTCTTCACTACATTCCCCACAAACTTAGGAGATAATACATACGGTCATACGTTCCTGTACCTGGTCGCGCATGCGCGAACAAACCGTGCAATATCCCAACACTCTGGTCCACTCGCCCGATCTAGCTGTTCATTAATATTTTAGCCAGGGACCAAAAATAACAGATATTCTAAAATTTTCTATGATAAAAATCATTAATAGAAAGTTGATTGTTATCGAAATTTAAGACAATCTACGCAGAATATAAAGAAAAAATTCGAAGAAGAAAATCATTAAAAAATATCGATCTTCATACTTTTTTGTTAAAAGTAACAGTTATTAGTGTCCAAAAAATTGGATCTTCCTCGATAACTGTTATCCATGAAGAAAAACTGTTTCGATTGATAAATTTATTTCCATCGGTCATAACAGTTATCCATGAGAGTAACAAAAGTTTTAAAGACAAATGAACACCCGTTATTTTCCCTACCTTCTCCCACAGGCGGAAGAGTGGCAGAAGCGAAGGTGGCTTCGCTGCGCAGCTGGACGAGGGGAGGAAGGGTAAGGTGCCTGGCGGGACCAGTGTGGCCAGAATGAAGTTGGTTTCAACTCCATTTCCTCCTCCAGGCTCTCCACTTTATCCCCTTCCACTATCCTATTCCACCGTTCAGTCCCTATCGCGCACGCGCAACGTGTCTTCCATTCGCCTCACTCTGCCTCACTCTATTCTCGTCGCGCAACGTATCACATATTACTCCGGTCATCAGAGAGGGGGCACTTGTATTCCCCCCAATTCCTTTTCGATTACCCCTGTCTGGACACACTGGGCGAGACTCGCATATGGCAACCCTGCTCTAGACTGGTCTGGTCATCGGAGAGGGGGTCATTTCACCTTGATTCCCCTCATCTGGTGACACTGGTTGGGCGGCAGTAATGGCGCGGGGGGGGAACAGTGACGAAGTTCGACGGTAACAACGTATGCGTGTGCGTCTCGTCGTGCGTCGTGCGTCGTGCGTCGCGCGGCTATACATTGTATAACGACGAAGTCTAAGAGTGGGGGAAGAACGTAAGCGGGCGAGGTGCACTGATATACGGGTGTCCCAAAACCCCTTCGACTCCGGGAAATGGGAGGTTCCTTAGGTCATTTGAAGCAACATTTTCCTTTGCACCAATGTCAGCCGGGGCTTTGTTTAGGAGTTATTAACGAAAAAGACGGACCAATCAGAGCGCGACCTAGACGCGCGATGGCACGTTCAGTCCAGCGCGCCGGGAGACGAGCGTGGTGTAACGCCGCGATGCCGTAACGAACAAGAGTTTCTCGAGATTATGTGAATCCTCCCCGATTTGGATGAGCTTTGGATATGTTGTCAAGACCATGATTCTGAACAACATTTCCCTTTACAGTTTTTGTCGGCCGGCTTTAGTTTACGACATACATAATTGTAAAAACTTGTAATTGTAAATCGATCGATGTACTATCTTTTACCCGATTTGGATGAGCTTTGGATATGTTGTCAAGACCATGATTCTGAACAACATTACCCTTTACAGTTTTTGTCGGTCGGAAGAACTTTACTTGTCAATTCATATGGGTGGATCTTTTTACCCGACTTACGGCAACGTTACCCGAACGAGAGAAGAACCAGAAACTGATTGTATTGAAAACTCACTTATTCAGCCGTAAATCCATTTGCTGCTTCGAAATGTGTGTCGCTGGGTCACTCGGTGACGAACTGCACAGCCGGTGGTAGAAGGCCTAAGGGATGCGCGTCAAGTCGACGATCCAGAATTTCACTTTCACTTTCGAATAGATAAATAATTCGTATGTTTATTTCACACAGATGCCTAGAAATTTTTCCACACTCACAATCACTGTTCACATTTGTCACCACATAGTTATGCACTAATAATAATTGCTTAAACTAATTAAACGATTATTTAATCTAATCATTAGACTGCGGATCTTTATGTAAAATGAAAGTTGGCTGCCGCTATTACAAGGGACAGGAGCCAGACAGATATTTGATTCTTACTGTGATCATTTTAAGAAGTTGGAAATAATACATTGGTGTTTTGAAATTATTTAAATCTCTCTAGTGTCTTAAAATGCACCTACTCATGTTTGCTACAAATGCATGAAATCCGCAGTCTAGTGATTGCATTACCTGATTGTTGTAATTTGTGCAGCAGGACAAGGGATATGGCAATTATTATTAGTGCATAACTATGTGTTGACAAATGTGAACAGTGATTGTGAGTGTGGAAAAATTTCAAGGCATCTGTGTGAAATAAACATACGAATTATTTATCGAATCGAAAGTGAAAGTGAAATTCTGGATCGTCGACTTGACCGCGCATCCCTTAGGCCTTCTACCACCGGCAGTGCAGTTCGTCGACCTGGCCGTACGTCCCTTAGCTTTCGGTACTGTCGTATACCTGAAGACATCTGTACAGTTCGTCACCGAGTGACCCAGTGACACACATTTCGAAGCAGCAAATGGATTGACGGCTGAATAAGTGAGTTTTCAATACAATCAGTTTCTGGTTCTTCTCTCGTTCGGGTAACGTTGCCATAAGTCGGGTAAAAAGATCCACCCATATGAATTGACAAGTAAAGTTCTTCCGCGACCGACAAAAAGTCTAAAGGAAATGTTGTTCAGAATCATGGTCTTGACAGCATATCCAAAGCTCATCCAAATCGGGTAAAAGATAGTACAATCGATCGATTTACAATTACAAGTTTTTACGTTTATCGCGTAAACTAAAGCCGGCCGACAAAAACTGTAAAGGGAAATGTTGTTCAGAATCATGGTCTTGACAACATATCCAAAGCTCATCCAAATCGGGGAGGATTCACATAATCTCGAGAAACTCTTGTTCGTTACGGCATCGCGGCGTTACACCACGCTCGTCTCCCGGCGCGCTGGACTGAACGTGCCATCGCGCGTCTAGGTCGCGCTCTGATTGGTCCGTGTTTTTCGTTAATAACTTCTAAACAAAGCCCGGGTGACATTGGTGCAAAGGAAAATGTTGCTTCAAATGACCTAAGGAACCTCCCATTTCCCGGAGTCGAAGGGGTTTTGGGACACCCTGTATATACCATATACCATAAGACCATTTAGAACTCTTGTTTTGCGCAGTTAGAGGCAGAAGTGGGTGGTGCCCAAATCCGACAGTTTCGGGGTTTGTTTCCGCGTACAAGCGACTGCTTGTACGACATGATATTTCAATTAATACAGGAAACGTGAGGGCATTGGACAATACCAGAATATTAAATGTGTCAAGCGAACGAAAGAAAAGACGCGCAAGAATAGATAGATACGATATCAATGTTTACGACCAAGTTCATAATTTAAAAATACAAGAAGAGCACGGGCTGAGTGAGCATGTAGAACACACTGATGACTTCCCCGATATTACTGAATTTTTAAATTTCACATGGGCACAGTCCCCAAATATAAGTGAATTTTCCCAGCAAGCAATTGGATATATTGCTGGCTGGGTAATTTTATCTTTAAAAAAACACAAAAAAATTAATTGTATTGAATGTTTACTTGCGTGTGAGGAAATAGATAATAGTAACATTTCTGTACACAGGCAAGATCCAACATCGTATATAAAAGCAATTACGCGCGCGTAATTATTTAACTATACCGTCGCCGAGTGTTGTACAAATTTGTCTAAGCACAGAATCCCTTTTTCGAAGGGCATGTAATCTCAATTCCGGGAAACCACCCGTAGAGCAGAATTTCCCTGCTGTTTTAGCCGCTAAAGCTTTTCAAGTGATAGCAGAAAATAATAACATTTTTCAAGAATTAGAACAGCATAATATTGAAATGTTAAGCGCCGAAGAATTTGTTAGCCATTCGAATAAACTGGTAAAAACCATAGCTGCATGCTACATAGAGCTACGCATGTACGCGGAAACAAAAAAATATGATTTAGCTGTAACAGGAACAAATATGCGATATTTCTTAACGCGTTCTATAGTTTGGGCCCATCAGTAACGCTTTATATATTATAATAACTATAAATAAATAACATTTCGTCTTCTAGATAAGCATCCCTACTGTTTGTGAAAATATTACTATGTGTTGTATTACTGCTATGTATGCATGCTTACTTGTTTGTATCGCACATGTATATAAAATGATTTTTCTTATATTTTTACTATTTTGAGATTTTGCTTAGCTGTCAAATTTACCTTTCTCTATGTGGTAAGAAATAATAAAGTGAAAAGTTTAACAGACATTAAGATTCCTCTTTATTTACTAGATTTCTAGTCTACATCCCGTAATCACCAATAATAAAAGTGTGGATGAATGGTACTGAATTCTGCCTCCCTACTGACTTACAATTGCTTGGATGACAAAGATCATGGTTCATGATGGGACATCAGATAATAAAATTGAATTCATTCTGTTTATATAATTGTACATAAAAGAAATATCTATGTCACATGTATTATTTGATTGTAAAGTAATAAATAAATTTATTTCAGTATTATTATGAATCTAATTTCATTTACTCCTTCTCTTAAAACGTAAAAAATACATATCTCCACTTCCTTTATCTATAACAATGAAGTAAATGATAATAATGTTTAGAAACATTTTTAAAATTACTATTCACTTTCTGCGAATTCCAATAATCATTATTTCTGTTTCTTTTATATTATATTTATATATTTATTTCACTATTTTCATGAATATTATTTTTTGCAACCAGTTTTTTTAATTTTAACCTTCATACAAGCAGTTCGTATTATTCTGCTATATTAATACGCGTCCCTTGTAAAATCAATCTTTCAAACTTCGCGCTAGTTCCGTTAGTACACCGGTCAGAAACTACGCAGCGCTGGCATGTAAAGCCACTGAAAACCTCTTCAATTTGTTTCAACCGCTGTACGGCTGGCTTATGGGGGAACTATACCCTCGGATTGTAACTAGAAAATAACTAGAATCTTACTAGATTTTTGGTCGAAACATGGGTTTGCGCGCCTCGATTTTTTGTCGTTATTTGAGCATATTTTGAGCTGGGTGAGGACTCATTCTGTAGAGGAAGGTTAAATACAGGGCGCTCTTCTCATGATTTAACGAGATTATGTTTATATCTAATAATATGAGTGCCCAAAGTAGAGAAAAAATCTAGAACAATAACCGCAGATTTCAATGTATTTTTCTGTCTCAAAGAGACTTTTTTGACTGATATGACGAGAAGAGCGCCTTGTAATGAACCTTCCTCTATCAAATGAACCTTTGTGCAGCTCAAAATATGCTCGTATAAGGTCAAAAAATCGAGGCGCGTGATTTCATTCACATGAGCATAGATTTCCCCATGAAGACAGAGGTCCTCCCGGATGCAGAACCAGTCTAGAGCCAATTTTAGTTCAGTTCGCTTAGACGAGATGGCGCCTAGTCAGGAGGACTGTCAATCAGTGCTGTGATATTGTGCAACATTTCACTGCTGCACTGCTGTCATCGTGGAATCATAGCAAAACTGACACAGATGAGTTAGATATTCTCATCGGTGGCACTGATATTAGTGCGAGCTGCCCTGTGTAACGGCATTCGCGACGAGCTGAATAGAATATAGAAATAGGAAGCAACTCCATCTCGTGTTCATTAGGCAGTTGCGTGTTTATCAATGTTACCAAACCTTTTTTTTGCACAGAAGTTTATAACATTGATAAATAGTTATTTTCTAGTTACAAATCGAGGGTATAGTTCCCCCTTTAAGGGGGTACCCCCTTAAGGAGGTAGTATACCCTCGATTTGTAACTAGAAAGGAACTAGAATCTTACTAGATTTTGGGTCGAAAATATGGGTTTGCGCCCAGACGTTGATTGACCTTATTAGAACAAATTGTGGGCTGTGTGAGGGCTCATTCGAAAGAGGAAGGTTAGACGCAGCGCGCTTTTCTCACGAGGTTAACGAGATTATGTTTATATCTAATAATATGATGGCCCAAAGTAGAGAAAAAATCTAGGAAAAAATCCCGCAGATTTCAATGCATTTTCTGTCTCTAATAGACTTTTTTGACTTATGAGATGAGAAAAGCGCGCTGCGTTGAACCTTCCTCTTTCGTATGAGCTCTCACACAGCCCACAATTTGTTCTAATAGGGTCAATCAACGTCTGGGCGCAGATCCATGTTTCGACCCATTTTTCTAGTAAGATTCTAGTTATTTGCTAGATATTTGCTATTTACTAGAATCTTACTAGAAAAATGGGTCGAAACATGGATCTGCGCCCAGTCGTTGATTGACCCTATTAGAACAAATTGTGGGCTGTGTGAGGGCTCATTCGAAAGAGGAAGGTTCAACGCAGCGCGCTTTTCTCATCTCATAAGTCAAAAAAGTCTATTAGAGACAGAAAATGCATTGAAATCTGCGGGATTTTTTCCTAGATTTTTTCTCGACTTTGGGCCATCATATTATTAGATATAAACATAATCTCGATAACCTCGTGAGAAAAGCGCGCTGCGTCTAACCTTCCTCTTTCGAATGAGCCCTCCCACAGCCCACAATTTGTTCTAATAAGGTCAATCAACGTCTGGGCGCAAACCCATATTTTCGACCCAAAATCTAGTAATATTCTAGGTATTTTCTAGTTACAAATCGAGGGTATACTAGCCCCTTAAGCCCCCTGGGAGGTACGCCAAATGGAATGGTATGAACAGAGAATGTCAGTGTCAAAAACGTGTCAAACGATGAAACGGAAAGGTTAAAAATACATGGTTATGTAATGACCGGTGAAGAACTAAGGCTTTAGACCAGGTTAGGTCCATAAGCTGGTAATTATGATACAAAACTTATTAAATACATTCTATCCTTACGAACTAGGTTAACAGTACAAAAATAAAGATATAAAATACAATATTAATGGTAGTATTGGGTTAATAGAAAATACACAGTGATAACAATAACATTATATACAATAGTATTAATAGAGGTTAAAATCTTACAGCTAAAGTTTCTTTGGCAAAGTTATTGCACGTTAATTAATGCGTCGTCTAGTACTAATGAGTGATACGTTAAAATTATGTGCTTCTATGTATAGGATTCTAATGGCAAGCTCTGACTTAAATAAAATTGACATTTATTTTGGTTAGGAAGTAGCTAATTGATTTAAGTGCACTTGTGTCTAGATTTTTCACAAATGAATCAATGTGATATGGACCTCTCCATCCTTATATTTCTAATTTCCTGTGAAAGGATTATCTTTCTTCTGTGTACTTTGGGCAGTCCTATAGGATATGGTTAAGATCTTGCTCTTCATGTCCTCACTAACATTTTTTTCTATAAGTAATACCTAATGTATTGAGCGATGAGGCGAGGTTGTAGTCATTTGTCCTGTATCGACAAACCCATGATGTTGTGAAGCGTTATATATATAAATTACAAAATTCCATTCAAAAGAAATAAATTATATTCTATAAACAAACTACTTTTATATTAATTAAAGTTAATATAATTAAATATATTACAGAGAGAACACACACACTGTACCAGAGAATAATTTACATATCTATACGGACATATAGATATAATTTTGTATTCAACAAATTTGAAATCAATATGAATACATGTATGTATATTGCTGTAGGGAAAAAGAAGCAACAATATTAAAGGATGCTATACATGTAATATTTATACATAATATAAATAGTTGTAAAAGAAACAAATCCTATTATGTGTAAAAACTTATTGTACTTTTAATTACATTATAAGAAAACTACTTTATTACAACTACTTTTAATTATATTATAAGATACCACCTCTTTATTTTACAAAAATAATAAGATTTTGAAAATCTTTTTAAAAAATTTATAACATTCTTTTTCTTCAAATTTTGCGTATTTGCACGTCCTGTCATAACATAACCATATATTTCTAACCTTTCCGTTTCATCGTTTGACACGTTTTTGACACTGACATTCTCTGTTCATGCCATTCCATTTGGCGTACCTCCCCAATACGGGAACAAGTTTTGTCGCCACTTCCAAACTGTACAGATAGATCTCCTTACTCTTACTTCATGGTTCCCCCTTATGGGAATCTCGTATCCATAGTATATATGTATATCAGTGGCGAGGTGCCTGGAATCAGTGCTTCGATTGAAGCCAACCGTTTTGATACGATGGATGGCCGCTAGAGGCGCTGCGCGGAGAAACAGTAACGTATCTACTATTGGGTAGCAGAGCGGCCAGAGCCCTGAGGCAATTATATATTGGCGGGAATGTATCGAAATAATCTTACCGGACAAAAAGACTCCAGGACGTGTCCTACGAGTTACAAAATATACACAAATACACTTGTTATACATTCATTCTTCAGAATCAAATCATATAAATTTTTTTTAATTCTGTGGGGTGCTCAAGGAACCCCATTTCATCTACCCAATATACGTTAGTTTTTCCGTGCAGCGCCTCTAGCGGCCATCCATCGTATCAAAACGGTTGGCTTCAATCGAAGCACTGCTTGGAATAGCTCCGGAGCTACTAGTTGGAACTGCCTGCTCCAGGACATCAGTAAGAAAAGAGGTAATTTTTTCGGTGACAAATGAGATTGATAAAATGTTGATTTTTCAATGTGTGTGTACTAATACACAATTTTGTAATAAGTGAACAAGTCTCATTAATTGCATCGTTTTCGAATATTATGGACAGTTTAAGAAGCAATGTACATTCGATAAACATCGATTTGAGCAAGTTGCGTTTCAACCAAAAAGAACAGCTAGATCGGGCGAGCGGAGCAGAGTGTGAGTCGGGCAGAAATCGCAGCGTGAAGGCGATCGGTTTTTTTCCCATGCAAAAATATTCATATTCGACCAGATGTCGAAAATTGTTACACCATGGTCATTCATCGAAAGCCGCTCTCTCACCACGCACCGGTGGAGAAGCGACGCGCGATGTGTCCACTCGGAGAGCTCTCGACCAAATTCAAATCCGAAAATCCGATGATCCGAACGGCCTTCGCTTTGGAGCGCGCTGTGTCCTTTGCATTCTCTATTGAAGTTCCGGAGTCGTTTTTTGCCGGACAGAGAGGAGCATCCCTCCGATCTGGCGTGAAATGATTTTTTAATCAATCGACGGCGAAACGAAAAACTGGAACCCGACCGGCCCGGCCCGGTGCGGTGTGGTGCCGACGCGTTCTCGAAAACGGCCCGCGACACATTCCCGTTGTTATCGATATTACATTTATCAGGCTGGTCGCATCGAAAGCTGTCCGCTCGCTACTTTTTCGTTTTATTTTTTAGTTTTAATTCTGGCCCGCGATGGAATCGACGCGATCTCTTTCTGTCGCGATGACTGTCCCCCGCCTACCTTTCGGAAACGAACGCGAAAAAACAGAGGAGGCGGGAGCGAGAGGAGAGAGGCACACAGCTGTCGCGAATTCTGACTCTCGAATTCGCTTGCGAACCGCCACGGTTATCGGAATCGCATTAATCTGCGCGTGCACGCCGAGTCAGATCCGTATCTCCCTGGCGCGGCGGATAAACTTCGCGGCCAGCACAGAAGATACAAATCATTTTTCCCGGACGGTCTTTGCATTTTCATTGGACCGACGCGACGCGCGACGCGAGCTACGGTTTTTGTCACTGGAAACGATGAAGACCGCGCGCGTCTCCTGCTTCTCGTCCCACAACAAAAACGAATCGAACGAAAACAGTCTCGCGCGTCGATATTTCATCCCCCTCTTCGGCAAAGGCTTCCTCGAGAACCGCGCCGCGCCGCACAGTGTGCTCCCTGGTTTCCCGAAAGAAAACTGGCGAGAAAGCAATTTTCGAAGCACAGTATTCTCTTCGCGACTGTCGAAACTTCGGGTCGTCCGCCCAGCAACAGTTATTATTTATTATTATTATTTATTTATTATGAACGGACCGAGGTCCGTTTACACAAATGTTTACAATAGAACAAAGACTTACGAGGGTAGTCCCAGAAGTACCCGACCTTGGTATATAGCTGACGGTTGTTATTTGAAAAATTACTATAGCCAGAAGTACAATCTTTATAAAGCTTAAGTTTTTACCACGTTTTTATTAGCTCGCTTTCTTGTTTGTTTGTTCGGTGGCAAATTTTGCAATTGATTTTAAACTAACTTCCCGATGAGCTAGAGGCTTGAAATTTTAAACATAGCCCAGAACTGGATGACAATGCATTTTGAAGCCTGAAGACGCTACGTTGTTTAGTATTTGTTTGACAGCCACCAATAGCATTTAGCGAGTGTTACGGATGACGAACAGGTGTTCAATATCATCTCTGGCAGGAACCGTCCTAGATAAACGAACCGAGCTACCCTAGATAAATCTACATAATTGTTTAGTTTAGTTTAGGGCCCAAACATACGCACGACCAACTGGTCGTTGACAAAATACGAATGTTCACTTGAAGGGTACTGACAAGTACCATCCGTCATTGCAGGGCTATATGTATAAGCCCTTGCATTTTTACTCTCGTGGGCTAGTACTGTCGTAATCACGAATTGTGTCGCGTCGTGCTGCATCTCGGAAGTCAACTACCAGTGAGATCGGACGTTCGTTCCTTTTGAATCAAAGTTTAACCGTACAGATACCGCGAGTTCGGTGTAAAATCTGTTAGGCAGTGATAAGGTTGCTCCGAGTCCCCCGCATTGCCAGTGAAAGTCAACACCGTGCATCTTAGTTTAGGTAATATCATCTTTCAATTCTTTCTATTCTAAATTCAATCCATTCGCGACGCTTACACAATTGTAATACGAATTCTGATAGTAAGAATATATTTGTGTTCTTTGATAATTAACGCAAATTCATTAAACCCATAATTATTGTCCAATATCGTCCCCAGACGATACAATCTTACCGCTCGGATTGTGTCAATTAAATTATACTAGTTACGAGGCTTACTAATTATCCTAACGATTCCCTGATTAAGCATCAGGTTCTTTCGCGACATTCCAATTGTCCAAACAGAGATTTATCCAACCCAGCGGCTCCCCAGTTTCGCATTAGGTTCGTCCGCATCCTAACAGCTCCCAGATTTCGCATCAGGTTCGTCTGTGCTATTACATATACAACCTCCTAGCAGCTCTCCGGTTTTGCATCGGGTTCTTCTGCGTTTGACTCCATTCCTAGAGGCTCCCTGACTTCGCGTCAGGTTCGTCCTCGCCAGAGTTGTGCAGAATTACAATTGAATTACTCCAGAATTATAATTACAAAGTAATTGAATTAAATTGTAATTCAATTATGTTGCAATTTATAATTCAGATCTTCAGTCAATTAAATTACAATGTAATTCGTAATTGCAATGGAGTACAATTATAAAATACATTGTAATTGAATTACATTGTAATTCAGTTATATTGCAATTTATAATTCAGATCTTCATTCAATTAAATTATAATGTAATTCGTAATTGCAATGGAGCACAATTATAAAATACATTGTAATTGAATTAAATTGTAATTCAATTATGTTGTAATTTATAATTCAGATCTTCAGTCAATTAAATTATAATGTAATTCGTAATTGCAATGGAGCACAATTATAAAATACATTGTAATTGAATTAAATTGTAATTCAATTATGTTGTAATTTATACTTCAGATCTTCAGTCAATTAAATTATAATGTAATTCGTAATTGCAATGGTGCACAATTATAAAATACATTGTAATTGAATTAAATTGTAATTCAATTATGTTGTAATTTATAATTCAGATCTTCAGTCAATTAAATTACAATGTAATTCGTAATTGCAATGGAGAACAATTATAAAATACATTGTAATTGAATTACATTGTAATTCAGTTATATTGCAATTTATAATTCAGATCTTCATTCAATTAAATTATAATGTAATTCGTAATTGCAATGGAGCACAATTATAAAATACATTGTAATTGAATTAAATTGTAATTCAATTATGTTGTAATTTATAATTCAGATCTTCATTCAATTAAATTACAATGTAATTCGTAATTGCAATGGCGCACAATTATAAAAAACAATTTAATTGAGTTTTGAAAAATGAAGTAATAGGCAAGAAGAGGTTGAAAAATCCATGTAAAGGATTACACCTATCGTCGATTACACCACTAAATACAGTTGAAATTATATCGTGTTTGGTACCATTTTGCTTTAGAAAAATGCCACGAATATGTTGGCGAAAGTTCCATAAAACAATAATGAAAAATAAAGAAGATTAAATATTGGTGTTACATTGTGAAAAAAATGATGTCACTGCAGGAATACTGCCCGTGCAGAACACGGCTGTTCGACAGTAAACCCGCGGTTACTCTGTATATGAAAGAAGAATATAAAAATATATCGCAAGTTCTTCCAAGTTCTGGGCTATAATTTGGAGAGCTGTATTTTTATTGTATTATATTTCAATTATATTGTATTTCAATTATATTGTATTTCAATTATACTGTAATTCAATTATATTGTATTTCAATTATATTGTATTTCAAGTATATTGTATTTCAAGTATATTGTGTGTATTTCAATTATACTGTAATTCAATTATAAATTGCATTTCAATTATATTGTAATTCAATTATAAATTGCTTTTCAATTATATTGTAATTCAATTATAAATTGCATTTCAATTATATCGTATTTCAATTACATTGTATTTCAATTACATTGTGTTTCAATTATATTGTATTTCAATTACAAATCTGATTAAAATACTTAGTAATTGAATTACGTTGTATTTGAATTATATAGTAATTCATTTATTGAATTACTATTAATTGAAATACAATGTAATCGAATTACATAATTGAATTACAATGTAATTGAATTAGCACAACTCTGGTTCTCGCTATCCATAATCCTAGTGGCTCCCCAATTTCGCATCGGGTTCGTCCGCGTTCCTTAACTAACAAATTGATATCATATACCCTCGTAACATAAATTACAAAGAAAGGACATGCACAAAAAAAACTGTTGGTATAATGGTACTGATATTTTAAGTTAATCCTGCGTTATTTTTGTTTGAAAGTGTGTAACGACCCATTAAAATAATCAATACTATTGAGTGTGAGAGTGAGAGTGTTGGAGTCCGCAATAATTCGATTTATAGGATTTTTAGAGCATTATATTGGGTTGGCAAATAAGTTCGTTCGGTTTTTGTGATTTATTCCAGTGTAAAAAACCGAACAAACTTATTTGCCAACCCAATACATAGAGGACTTATACAGCGTGAGTCACCTAAGACCTAAGAGAAGCCACTTGAATAACTTCTACATTTTTTCAGATAGGCAGAAATATTTGAGCCCCTCAAAATAATTTAAATTCAAGTGTCAAAGCGCTTGGTTCAGTCATAACTTTATTTACAATAAATTACAGATTAACACCATTGGATGCAACATTTTTTTCGTCGCCGAATAATAGATAGTTTATTTCAGAAGCCGAATTCTGATTAACTCCGTACTCTAATGTAAATCGTTGCAATCGTGCCCAAAATTTCATGGTCGAAAAATAAGGTCCACCCTACTGTTGCACCGTGTATCGTGTCAGCGCACGGATTTTTCCGGCTAAACAAATTTCACGCACACTGCCACGCAACCCCGTTTTCCGATCTGTCCGCTGCGCTGGGAGCAGGGATCCTAACCGTAACCGTAACCGGGTTCGGTTCTTGTAACCCGGGAGTAACCCGCATAACCGGGTTACTGAAGACATCGTTGTTTGGTTAACCTGGTTAACCCGCTCTTACGAAGCGGGTTACTGATACTGATTCTTAGATGTAACATGTAGCGGATATTTACCATAAATTTACTGTCTACTATTATGATAATATTAATATGGAATAATGTGCAATAATAATATTATATAATTCTTTAACTATATATTGTATATATTGCGTTGTAAAGTACAATCAATTTATTACCGTGATACATCACTTAAATATATCATTGTAAATATAGAGACGCCACTTCAGGACCTCCGCGAGCGTGACAAATGACATTGTTGCACCTGAGACCTGTGTCTCTCTCGCATTGGCACCTCCCACTTCAGCGTCCGGATTGTTTCCCGATCGTATTTTGTTTTTGGTTGACAATCCCGTGAAATTCAGTATGTGAACTAACGGGATCACAGTCGCGACGTACATAACAGATTGACTATTATATATATTGAAAATTACATTTTATATTTCATTTTAATAATGCAACATCCTGTGCGTGAGTACTTCTCATTTAACGTAGACGACAACAAGTCCGCGTGCCCTATTAACGGATGCAATATAAAATTGACAGTAAGTTTCCTATTTTTTTTTATAGTTTTTTATTTAATTTGGTCAGATATGCACATATGTACTTACAATGAGAGCTAACAGTGAATATAGTGTATACATTCTGAAATCATAGAATTTATTCAATATATCTTACACATATTGCTTCAAATTATTTTTCCAAAAAATTTCGAACTTACTCTTATGAATAAATAATGCCTAATTCCAATATTGCACTGGTTCAGTTTGGTATTGCTTTGCAAATTTTAATCGCAAAACTTAATGCTTAGCGACTTCTTTTAAAGTGTATACTTCACTTTTGACTCTCACGAGTATTTACATATTTTTGTTTGCTTTAATATTCTACTATATTATTTTTTTGTATCTGTTTGTATATATTTTTTGTGAAGTATGTACATATTTTTGTTTGCATTAATGTAGTATTATATTATTTTTTTTTGGTGTATGTTTCGTAAACTATTTATGTATTTTTGTGTGCTTCAATATTATGTTCAGTTCATACACGCTAAATATTATGTTTTCATTTTTGCAATTACATACTATTTCCCTGCATTTCAAGCTCTAGATACGTAGTAACCCACGTCTTGTAACCGGGTACAGTTTAAAATGTGTAACCCGCTCTGGTTGCTACTTGGGAACCGTTCTTGTAGGGTTACTGGCGGGTTACAGTAACCGAGCTTGGTAACCCGGGTTACGGTTCGGGTTAGGCGTTGGTTAGGATCCCTGGCTGGGAGCAGAAACACGCTCGCCGGAAGAATATTCGCCGGCAGTTACCTTCGGCGGAAGTCGCGGAACCGGACGCGTATCGTGAATAATAAAATTCCTGCTCGTTAATCAACCCTTCATTGATCCTCCATGCACCTTAAGATGTTCACCTTGCTTTCATAACAATCTTAATCACTCGCTTTACAACATCGAGTCGGTAGCGGAAACTTTAAACTGAATTTGACGTACAGCAGATTCTACCCTGAAACAGGCTCTCTACCAGAGTATACGCTCGAATAATGGCGGCACGTGTCTCTCGTGTAATTTAAAAGCAAAATGTGTTTGTTCTGTAAAATTATGTATTTTGACATTCATATCCCTGTCTCTCGGCAACTACCGGGCCTATTAAAGGCTTCAAAATGAGTCTTGGCGAAATAATGGTTTCACTATCTGCTCTTGGCATAACCCAGAAAGATGCCAGAAAGATGGCAAAAGATCATCGAACAAAGTGGAAAATATTTTATTGATTAAAGTTCATTGCTTGCATAAAAAAATTGGACTATATTACACAGATAGTGAAAGCATTATTTCGCCGAGACTTATTTTGAAGGTTACATAAAGGACATAAAATGACATCTCTTGAAAAAATGTTTCAGACAAAAGTTTCTTGTTTTTTTCGCATAGAATCCGAATCCGTAATAAAAAATATCATGTTCCATTTGAAAAATGTAACTTCTCAATCATCTATTTCCGGCCGAAACCGGAAGTTAAAAATATCACCATTTGATAGAGCGCATCTGATTTATAAAAGAAACACTTTGAATTTTTGAAAATAACCTATTTTCTAGATTATAAATGGGTGGTAGGTGTGGTCTGACACACCCTGTATAATACATATAAAACTATATACTACTTGTGTAATGTTATGCGTCGCGTTTGAAAATACATAATTGATCTAGAAGGGACTTAATATCCTGATAAGAAACACTCTGCACTGTACATTATATACCATTATAATGACGTAATTTTTTATTTGTTTTTCAATATTTAACTATGTTCCACCAATCCGACCATCTTGAAACTTTTTTATATGTCAGATAAGCAACAGAACATTGTTCTTGAATTTTTTGGAAGTGATCACTCGAAGGGTTGCTTGCAATTCCCACCCCTAAAAAATTAAATGATTTTTTTCTACCCTTAATAATTTGATCACGATGGTGAAAAAAATGTATGATATGAAGGAGGTAAGTTCGAGTATTTTCGTTTTTTTTTATCTGAATATCTCAATTAACAATCGAGAAAAAAAATGATACAGTTAAGGGTATTTACCCTCATGTCAGCCTTATACGAAGGGTTAGCGACTTAAAATTTTAGGGGGTTATCTTCCAACCTAAAACTAACCTAAAACCATTGTTTTCCACATAATATCAATAAAAATTGTGGGTGGGACCGCTGGACCAATCTTAGTCTGCATTTAGTATTAAGAGTGGAACCTATTTTAGCCGAAGGCTTTCTTCGAATTCAGTCCACAACCGGATTTACAGTATCGTCTAACTTGAACGTGACAGTGCAAACGTGTCCACGCATTGATAGGGCTGTATCGTTTTTTCTATTCAGTATTTCGAGATTCTATTTGGCTAAAATGCACATCTTGTATTCGGAACCAGGTACTTCCAAAATTATAAGTTGCTAGCTGCTGATTTTTAGAAGAAGGAACACATGGCTTATTTTCTATGTACCGGAAAGAATATCTACTACCCTTAACATGATTACCTACCGAGCCTTAAAAGTAACTGGTACCAGCGCCCGCTCTAGTAGTAGTCGCCCCGGACAAAAAGACAAATTGCCGCCCCTTAAGAATATACATTTTTTAAATATTTACGATAGATTTTTTTCTTGACACGGTGAACATCATTTCCCGTCGATTTTGTCACGCTGATTACAAATCTGGTCGTAAAATTTGTCCACCACCTCAGGATTTTGCAAAACATCAAGTTTTGTGAAAAGAACTAATGAAATCATTTTTTCGTTAAAATGATGTGATAACCCACTAGTTTAAAGGTATATTGTATTCCAATATATGAAACACAATAGAAATGAATATAATGAAGTATTTGTACGTTTCGAGGTATTTACAAAGAATGACGAACATTCGTGTTTTGGACAGGGACTTAATACCGGTAAAATTTGTATACCGGTATTGCGACAGGGACTTAATACCGGTAAAAATTTTTATACCGGTACTACGAATACCGGTATCACGCCCTGTGACGTAATACCGGTATAATCTTGGTAACGGTATTGGGCCAACAGAATATACCGATAACCGATATGATATACCGGTAGTTTTCGGTTTGTTGGGGAAGGGGAAATGGGGCAAGTGGGATATTCCGCACGCTTCGCCCGATCCCCACTTTTCGACTCGCGCGTAGCTCCTGCCGTTCATAGGAGTAGGAACAGATGTCGCTACTACATACAATGTATTTCTACGGCGACTACGCCAATGGATTCCCGTTCACCGCATCGCTCGCTCTGTCTCGCTTGGTTTTATATAATAATAAAGTATATTTATCAAATGTAAGTTTTTATATGAATTTTGTAATATGAATTTGGTAAAATTTTAGATAATGTTAACGAGATTTCCCGCTTACAGTCACGAAACAATTAAGAATTATATAGCTGACACTGGAAAACTACACATAAACCAATAAACTAGTAATATATTAATTATACATTTACCGGTAATTTTTTCGGTTCCGTATTTCATTATTTACAACTTTTTAGTATCTAATTTATATTTCCAATTGTAAGATATTCTTATTTGCATTAAGATATTCTTATTTGCATTAAGAATAAGAATATCTTACAATTGGAAATATAAATTAGATACTAAAAAGTTGTAAATAATGAAATACGGAACCGAAAAAATTACCGGTAAATGCATAATTAATATATTACTAGTTTATTGGTTTATGTGTAGTTTTCCAGTGTCAGCTATATAATTCTTAATAGTTTCGTGACTGTAAGCGGGAAATCTCGTTAACATTATCTAAAATTTTACCAAATTCATATTATAAAATTCATATAAAAACTTACATTTGATAAATATATTTTATTATTATACAGGGTGTCCCAAAACAAGTAAAAATCCCGAAAGGGAGTGGTTCCTGAGACCATTCTAAGAGACATTTTCCTTTGCACCAATGTCAACTGCGGCTTTCTTTAGGAGTTATTAACGAAAAACACGGACCAATCAGAGCGCGCCCTGGCCCGGCGCCACAAGTCGCGCCGGCAAGCGAGTGTCGGCGGTACGCCGCGACATCGCAACGAACAAGAGTTTCTCGATAATGTGAACCCTCTCCGATTTCGATGAGCTTTGGATAGTCTTTGGAAGTCTAAAGAGAAATGTTGTTCAGAATCATGGTCTTGACAACATATCCAAAGCTCATCGAAATCGGAGAGGGTTCACAATATCGAGAAACTCTTGTTCGTTGCGATGTCGCGGCGTACCGCCGACACTCGCTTGCCGGCGCGGCTTGTCGCGCCGGGCCAGGGCGCGCTCTGATTGGTCCGTGTTTTTCGTTAATAACTCCTAAACAAAGCTGTAGTTGACATTGGTGCGAAGGAAAATGTCTCTTAGAATGGTCTCAGGAACCACCCCCTTTCGGGATTTTCACTTGTTTTGGGACACCCTGTATAAAACCAAGCGAGACAGAGCGAGCGATGCGGTGAACGGGTTATCCATTGGCGTAGTCGCCGTAGAAATACATTGTATGTAGTAGCGACATCTGTTCCTACTCCTACGAACGGCAGGAGCTACGCGCGAGTCGAAAAGTGGGGATCGGGCGAAGCGTGCGGAATATCCCACTTGCCCCATTTCCCCTTCCCCAACAAACCGAAAAATACCGGTATTTCATATCGGTTATCGGTATTTTACGTACCGGTATTGTATGTACCGGTATGAATCCCTGAATGCAACCATACCGGTATACGTCATACCGGTATATGAAAATACCGGTATGACGTCATACCGGTATTCTGATATTTCGGTTCTATAACGGTTAGGAAGAAATAACCGAAATATACCGGTATCATACCGGTATTTTACGTACCGGTATAAGTCCCTGGTTTTGGATTTGCCAGCGAGATGCCCGACCTCAACATTATAGCCAAGTCGCCAGGTCGAAAAAAGGCCGTCTAGCTGGAAAGTATTCCGAACTTAATGACACGTCATTTAGGGGTACTCTGGAGAGTCGAATCTGAGTTTTCGACCTCAAGGACCCTGTGCTAACTTGGGGAGGGGGAAAAAACCACGATTTTTGTTACCTGTTTTTGGTATTTCGCCTATAACTCAAAAACTATGGGTCTTACGAACTTTTTTTACATTTTTGTAAAAAGCATTAAATTACCTTCAAATTTCACCGTTCAAACGTATTTTTTGACCCAATAGGTACCGAGAGATCCGAAATGTGTCAGATTTTTTCAGAATTTTTAATTGTCAATAAATAGGGAAAATGGGCCAAAAACTGGTTTTCAGATTTTTCTCAATAACTACCCTTACAGATGAGATATGGGGCTGAAACTTGGCAGGGAGGGGTCTTTTTGGGTAGGCTATCGAATGGTCCAAGTTCGATTAAAATCCCGCCCGGGGGGACATTTCACCACCACACCCGAGTATAGCCTTTCCTTGAAACATTTCCTAATTTTGAACGCCTGTCTCTCGGTACCTATTGGGTCAAAAAATACGTTTGACCAGTGAAATTTGAAGGAAATTTAATGCTCTTTACAAAAATGTAAAAACAAGTTCGTGAGATCCATAGTTTTTGAGTTATAGGCGAAATACCAAAAACAGGTAACCAAAATCGTGGTTTTTTCCCCTTCCCAAGTTAGCACAGGGTCCTCGAGGTCGAAAACTCAGATTCGACTCCCCAGAGTACACCCAAATGACGTGCCAAAATTTAATTAAGTTCGGAATACTTTCCAGGTAAAAATACCTGGCGACTGGACTATTATTAAGTATTGCTGGAGACATCCTGCCAGAGCCGTGTGCCAATATGGCTGACAATTCCAAAATAGTAACAATTTAAAACAGTGCATTTTCAACGAATGGGAGAATATTAGACGAAACGGTATTAAAAAATTGTGTAAATCTTTATCAAACCGAATGATTGAGGTCATGAGATGTAAAGAAGATCCCACAAAATATTGAGCATTGATTTTCCTTGATTAATTGTGGTACACACAGTAAACCACGAAAGTATTTGAACGCACTTTAAAACAGTATAACATTTTTATAATTGTACCAAACTACCTGATGTTTTGTAAGCAATAAGAAACATTGGTTTACTAACTGATCTGCAAAAAAGATTTTCCAAAAATTACAATTTGCAAGGTTGCATGAAAAAATAAAGAAAGCATTTTTAAAAATTTTTTTATTTCGGTCTTTAATGAAAATTTATGATATTATGTTTTTTAGATCTATGTTAGTTATACACATGCTGAAAATTTCATGAAAATCGATTAACATATCCAAGGGCTACAAGTGGTTGAATGTGGTGAAAATCATAGTTTTTCGCGACTTTTGGTCAGTTTCTGCTTAAAATCCAAAGATTCTTACATCTTTCGATGCGGGTCGTTTCCTTTCTGCGTCAACCAATTTCGATGAAATTTTCAGCATGTGTATAACTAACATAAATCTATGAAACGTATATTTTAAATTTTCACTACGGGGGCTCTAATAAAAACGTTACAATTGTGCCTCTTTTACTTTCTCATGTATTCTTAGCAATTGCAATTCTTTCAAAATCTTCTTTGCATGTCATTTGGTAAATCAATTCTTCTAATTACTCAAAAAAAGTCAAGTCGTTTGGTGCGATCATAAATTAATTATACAGTTTTAAAGTCCGTTCAAATACATTCGCGGTTCACTGTAAATGTTCTCATATTGATCTATGGAAAATTTGTGTTAAGTTTTGAGAGGTTAAAAATTTGCTCATGATCCGCGATCAACCGTTGTTGAGTTCACTTTTTCATACCCAGCTTATTAACGATATACGATAGTGTCAATTATTCTCTGCAACTATTAATTACGAATAATGCGCAATTTTAATAGAACTAGTTACAGCGGGTTAGAATTAATAATTACAGAGTATAGCTGGCAACCAAGTTAGCAGTTGCATAATAATCATAAATGTGTAACTAGATGAAATTTCGTCGAACTATGGCATAATGGACATTTGCATTATTTAATCTCAATTAATATACTTAAAAGTATCTAAATAAAATTTATACAACATTTTAAATTTATACAACTGTTTTAATATTGGATAATACACGACTTGGATTTTTTGAGAAGTTAGAGCAATTAGCTCACTACGCACAGTGGTCGATTTACTCCAAAACGTGGCCAAAAATCAAATCTTTCTTTGATTTATACGAAACTAGGTATCTCTTTCGAGGTCGCTGATTACGAATCTAAAATCAAAATCGCAAAAAAGTAAAATGGCGGCTGTAAAATCGAGATTGAACCTATGAGAACTGTCAGAATGGGACAAAACTTGGTGTTTTGGAGTTCCTGAAGTCGTTAATTATGAAACTGAAATTAAAAGAACAGAAAACAAAATGGCGGAACCAATATGACGGATGTACGTAGTAAGAAAGTATTAAATACAGCTGAAATTTGATACCTCAAGATTTTTTGCCTTGTTAAATGTGAATCTAATATCAAATTATATAAAGAACACAAGTAGCCGGCTAATTACTAAATTGTAGAAGAAGAAATTCTTGTTTTAAATATGTGTTTTGAAGAATGGAAGGTTATAAATTAGATCAAATGTAAGGGAACCGTTCAGCCGTTGGTCGAACTATTGGTAAAATCTTACTTCAGTTCTGTTAACTTTCACAACCACTTTTTCCTGAATACATATATCAAATTTTGAAGCGTTCCTTTTTTATGGTCCGTTAATTGATAAGAACTTCTAAATTTCTTAGATAATAGTGCTTCAATAACTAAAAATATTATTTGGAACTCGCCGTGTAAATGATCCTTTATTAAAACAAAAAAAGTTCCTTCCTGGAAATTTCTACAACTCTGACACCGGAAGCTGAAGAGTAGAAAAGAGACAGAAATGACAATACGGAAGGCCAGAAATAGAATTTGAAAACAAAAGAGATCAACGTAGAAAGATGGATACAGAAACAGAAAACGTCGAAGCTGAAATGACAAAGAAACTACATAGCAGCAAATGCTTGAAATCGTTAAAATACCGGTTTCGGTATAACCGATATTCTATCAAAATCGTAATAAATACCGGTACTTTTTCGGTTTTTCCAATGCAAAAGATGCCCCAAGAAGCACGGTCGCTTAAACTAGTTAAGTATACACAATAGAAATACGGTCCGTCGTAAAACCCTCCGTGCGAAGGAACAAGCGCGATACCGGTATTTTCACACAAGTTTTTACAATATGTTTGATCTGACAAAAAAAGTTTCCAATAAAAGTTGATCAGTAATCACTTTTCTACAAATTGTAATATAAAAAATTTAAAAAAAAATCTTTTTTTATAAAAAATAAAAGGTCACTTCAAATTTTTAAATATTAACATATATTTTTTACTTTATAATATCGTAACTGGTATCGAGACCAATTCAACGACCTATAATAATATTACTTTAAACCATGAAATAAGGTGTAAATCACAAAAAGCGGGTTTCCAGCCCATGCAGTACATTACAAAATTGCAAAAAAAACCGCTGGGGCACATCGGGGCACCCGTTTTTTGTTGATCCTACTAGGTGATAATGTAAACTAAAGGTGTGTACAAGTCACATAGTTCAGATCGATCCAGATCATAACTATTTTCCTAGGTTTCCAAAATTTTCGTATGAAATTTTGTCATATTTTATATATTACATTATCCATTGTTACTTGCATTTTATATAATGTATAAACATGATTTACTTATCTCCAGGGACACCCTCCATATTGTAGAATAAAAATTAGTAGGTTATAATACAAATATATTCACTTCTGGGCACTTTTCTCACTCAACGATTTACTGTGCGTAGCTGCTACTTGAACGATGGTCACTTTCAGACTGAATTTCTCGCTCAGGTGGAAAGGTCAGGCCCTTTTTCCATTAACCATCCAATAGCCCAACTATCAGGGTAGCCAACCCACGTATACAAAACTCTTGATTTGAAAATTCATTTTTTTTATTTTTGGCCACGTTTTGGAGTAAATCGACCACTGTGCTACGTGACAGAAGATATTTTGAAAAGATTGCAATTGGTCGGAATCAAAAAGATAATGAAACTGTTGTTTACAAATTTTTTATGTGGCCATATATTGAATATGTAAAAACTACATTTTGTAGATCTGTGCCAGTCATACATATTCTGAAAATTTCTTCAAAATCGGTTAGAAATGCGGGAAAAAAGTACAGGCGTTGAAAGACGCAAGAATCCTTAGATTTATTACTGTTAAAAAATGCTATTTTCCATCACCATCTTGAAACGTTGACCATCTATAAAATGTATTATTAGAATTTTCAATGTAGACACATATCAAAGAGTTGTAAGCAACAGTTTCATTTGCTTTTCAATTCCGACCGATTGCAATTTTTTCAAAATTTCTTTTTCGCGTCATGCAATAAACTAATAGCTGTAACTTTTCAAATAAAAACCAATTCGCATGGTCCGATATTGAAACAGCGTCCTTTTAAATGTGTCCGCGTGTTACTGTGAACAATATACAGGCTGTAACAAAATTTACTGTCATGGTTTTGGCAAATGGTTGTACAGGGTGTCACAAAATTATATGTCGTGGACACCATAGCGCGATTCTACACCCTCGATTTAGTCGAAAGTGACGTAAGAAACCCCCCGCAAAATTGACCTTGAACGTGAAAAGCAAGGTAAAGAAACCAACAATTTTTTTAAAGGATTAAGATTTTTTAAATTTTGGTATAACAATTTAAATAAATCTTAATCCTTTAAAAAAATTGTTGGTTTCTTTACCTTGTTTTTCACGTTCAAGGTCAATTTTGCGGGGGGTTTCTTACGTCATTTTCGACTAAATCGGGGGTGTAGAATCGCGCTATGGTGTCCTCGACATATAATTTTGTGACACCCTGTACACCTTCGGATCGGTGGAGATTTGTTAAAAGGAACTGCCGCAAAATTGATCCTACAGGATCGAAAAACTTCGATCTACAGCCGCCCCGGGTACAAATCTACTGGATTACATACCAAATACACACATCATAATTTATAGGAGAAAGGCAGAAATTTTGAGTCCGGTAAAGTAAAGAGCAGTCCAATTACACTCTGTACACGGTTAACATTAGAATAGCAGTGCACAGAGAGAAGGTTGACGCTCCTTCCTCAAAATCGAAAATAAATATATTTGTACATAAATATAAAATAAATATATTTGTACATAACGAGATTGTTTATAATTTAATAGTTTATTACTTTTTGTATAAAACTAATAAATGTGGCAAAGAAACAACTGGGCTGCTCTTTGCATTACTGGACTCAAAATTTGTGCCTTTCTCCTATAAATTATGATGTGTGTGTGTGTGTGTATTTGGTATGTAATCCAGTAGATTTGTACCCGGGGCGATTGCAGATCGAAGTTTCGATCCTGTAGGATCAATGGTTCAGGAGTTATGTTTGCTTAAAGTTGAGCAATCTGCAGTGCTTTTGACAGGTAAGGGCGCCGCCATATTATATGGTTTGTAGTGACGGTCGCGCGCCGCTTACCGAGTTGGTCGGGGGGGGGGCGAGGACCAACGGTTCTACTGGGAAAGCGGTTCGCGGTCGTCACTACAAACCAATATGGCGGCGCACTTACCTGTCAAAACACTGAAAAATGCTCAACTTTAAGCCATCATAACTCTTGTACCATTAATCCTACAGGATCGAAACTTCGATCTACAGCCGCCCCGGGTACAAATCTACTGGATTACATACCAAATACACACATCATAATTTATAGGAGAAAGGCAGAAATTTTGAGTCCGGTAAAGTAAAGAGCAGTCCAATTACACTCTGTACACGGTTAACATTAGAATAGCAGTGCACAGAGAGAAGGTTGACGCTCCTTCCTCAAAATCGAAAATGGCGGTCATTGAAACGTGTCATTGCAGCGACGTCAGCGGAGCCCTTTTATCGATGTAAGCGATCAGGAAGTGTAATTAGAGGTTCGATACGTCCGACTACGTGTCTCTCGAACACCGATACCGCGTTACGGTAATCAAATAATCATTTGCACGGCTTTTTCGCCGGGAAGAAGAATTCGTTAGACGTCGATGTTCCTCCAGCTCTTTCACTCTCGGGCACGGAGAGATATTCCATGTCCCGGGAACTTCTTAATTGCGTCATTAAATTCGTGTCACGTAGGGTGGAGCGAACGATCAAGGCTTTTCCACTATTACCGCGAGATAATTATTCGGAGTGTTTCTAAGAAATGGTTGTTTGTATCTTTAATGAGAGGAATGGGAAATCTCATTCGGGGGCGAACCGACGTGCACGGGGAAAAATATATTTCCGCGGCGCGGCGTTCCCCCCCTGGAAAATCTGCGGCCATCGTGTTTGCGCGGATTTTTCCTCAATTAACCTTTTCCCCAGGAAATACATTCGAGATTTATATTGTCGATATCGTGGTTTGTAATTTGTATACCTGCGTGCTTTGCTATTGCAAAAAGACTGAGGAAAGGAAATTCTATTAGTGCGAATTTTAAAAGTGTTTCACCCAAAACAGACAATTGTCTTTAACACATTGCAGTATTTTGATAAGAGAAATTATTGTATAGATATCTTTAGTGGAGCACATATTACAATAGGAGCTGTACAAAATCTAAAGAAAATCAATCTTGTCAATTTTATAAGGGAACATGTATCCAGCAGAGCCCGCTCTAGGGGAAGGGGGGCGCCATTTTGGCTGTAACTGTGAGAGAAATATTGATGTGTTAAATACCCAATTAATAGAAAATTTGCTTTTATTAAAATAAATGCTTTTATTAAAATTTAAATAAAATGATTTGATTTTTATTAAAGATAAAAAATATGTTATTACGATAGGTAATACATGGTACTGAATAAACTACAATTTTCTTACAATTCTGCAAGTTTAACACAGATTTTCAAAGTTAAGAAAAGTTCGTACCATCATTTCTCTATTTTTCCCATATTCTGCAATAATTCAGCTTTGATTTAAAAAAATCATCGCTCTATCTCATTTCTATCGAAATTTCTTTCATTTGGAAAAACAAATTACTTGGGTTTACCGAAAAAATAGAATAGCATCAATACGATTGGGTCAATGTACGGAAAAATTTATATATTCCAGGGTTTTTGAGGTCGTTAATTATAAAATTGATGATCAATAATAATTAACAATGCAACACAAGTTATACTGTTTTAAAGTGTGTTCAAATACTTTCGTGGCTCACCGTATATCAAGATATTTTCTGGACGTCATGAAAAATTCAATGATAATTATCTTTGTAAGTAATTAGTATTGCCAAAAACGCTCCGGACATGGGTCGGCTTATTTCTGTTCTTGATTCGCCAGAAAAAGTTTAATGAAAATCGACAACTCCACCACCTTGTCAGTAAATTATATTTGTATACAGGCATGTCAGAAGATGTTGATATGTATATATTAAGATATATATTAAAACATCCATTCTCTTCGGTTTAATGTACCAAATGAGAACAAATAGAAGGTGTGCTGTCTTTTTGTTCCGCAATGTAAATTCGCAATCGCTCTCCAGACCTACGGTGGAAATATGCAAAATAACTTTCTGAATTCCTCTGTGATTTAAAGGTTTAAGAAAACGGTACATCTTTAAAACTGCTTGTGTATTGACCTACGTGTAGTTATAATTTGTATTGTATTATATATTAGAGAGGAGTTGTAGCTCGCGAGCTTCGCGAGTAGGGTTAATCGAAATTAACTAACTGGCGAATGTTTATAATGTCGATAATGCAAACAGACGTCGATAATGTAAATTTCTATTGAAATATTGATTAAAAGCTGCGACGTTCTATTGAAATATTGATTAAAAGCTACGACGTTCGTTTTTTTGTTGTATTGAAATATGATTCTAAAAGCTCTTTTAGTTTTTCCCGAATTTTCCATTCTTCCGTGATACTTTTCCAATTTTTTAAAATCTAAAAACCTGATTCGGACTACAAGGAACATTAAAAAAAATAATTAGCCAAATCGGTCCAGCCGTTCTGCCGTGATGTCGTGACCAACGAACAGCATTTGATTTTTATTATATAGAAGATAAAGTATCACAATGTATTCACAAAATAATGTACGGCAAAATAATCTCAACCTGGAGATTCAAATTGCATTCAATAAAAAAGAAAACGGAGAAAAACAATACTCGTCTTAATAAAACTAGCCGATGAAAGTTGCTCGGGGCCGAACGCTGGCAACGAAAACAACAGGTAACAATATATATTATACAACAAACAAAACTCTCCACAGATAATACAGTCTCAGATAAAATGACTCCCACTAATATTCGAACACTCTTAAAAAGACCATAACATTCTTAATATTGGAATATACGATTTGAAATTTTTGGAAATGTTAGAACGTTTGGTTTGCTACACAACGTGACAAAAATTTTTGAAAGAAACTGCAAGTTGTCGGAATTGCAGAAAAAATACTGAAAGTTATATTTTCCAACTTTTTTATGTGGGCTTACATGGAAAATTTCGAAAACACGTTTCATAGATCTGTGTCGATTAAACATATTCTGAAAATTTCATCAAAATCGGTCAACGTTGTAATGAGCTACAAACGTTTAAAGATGGTAAAAATTGCAGTTTCTCACGAATTTCGGCCTCCAACTGCAGTAATTTTAAGGATTCCTACATCTTTCAATGCCTGTCGTTTTTTCCCGCAACAACCGATTTCTATGAAACTTTCACAGTGCATATAATTGACACAGATCTACAAAACGTATTTTTTAAAATTTCAATATAGGCCCGCATAAAAAAGTTGTAAAATGCAACTTTTAGTATTTTCTCTACAATTTCGACCAATTGCAATTTTTGAAAAAATTTCTTTTCACATCCTGTAGTAAACTAATTGCTCTAGCTTCCCAAAAAAGTTCAAATCACATAGTCCAATATTAACAAAGTTATCGTTGTTTTGAGAGTGTCCGAATATATATTAATGGGAGTCACTGTATATCATGCCTCCATAGGCAAAAACAACATGTTTTGTTGCGGATCCCATCCCAACTCCAGGCATTTTGCGTAGTTCTTCAGACCAAATTTGAAACATGAAAATGTGAAAATATGTAACATTTTACCACGTTTTTTTTCAACATGAAAATGATTTGAATCACCTTTTCCTATTTTGTTTTTAGCAAAAATGTCTGTGATGTCAAAAATTGTTGCGGGGACCCCCGGTGAAGACTACGCGGGGACTACTCAGGGGTAGGGATGCCGATTATATTCAAAAAGATCGATTTTTCTGAATCGATTATAATCGAAGCTTAAGAATCGATCCACTAAAAAATCGTTTCCAAATAATCGATGTTTTGAATAATCGTTTTTTTTTAGAAATGTCTAAAAATGATAAAAAAACGAAGATCAAAATTTTGTTGGACATTTTTATTAAAGAAATAAAGTAATAATAATTATTATACTGCGGATCTTTATGCATTTATAGCAAAATTGAGTATATGAAAATCGAAGAAGTTGAAAAATTTTTAAAATTAAAGATATCAATATACAGGGTGTCCCAAAATTCGTGAAAATCCCGAAAGGGGGTGGTTTCTGAGACCATTTCAAGCGACATTTTCCTTTGCAAAAATGTTATCCGCGGCTTTGTTTAGGAGTTATTAACGAAAAACACGGACCAATCACAGCGCGACCTAGACGCGAGTTGGCACAATAGTCATGGCGCGCCAACTGTCTATTGGCCGACTGTGGCAACTCGCGTCTAGGTCGCGCTCTGATTGGTCCGTGTTTTTCGTTAATAACTCCTAAACAAAGCCGCGGATAACATTTTTGCAAAGGAAAATGTCGCTTGAAATGGTCTCGGGAACCACCCCCTTTCGGGATTTTCACGAATTTTGGGACACCCTGTATATTAAGATCATTACGGGAAGAGGTAACATTCAATTTAGTTTCTATTTCTTGCAATCGGTGTAGAAAATTTTTATTTTGCATAAAGATTCAGTCTAATAACCAATCTTCGAAGGGCAATGAATTTAAGAACATGATATTTGCTAATTTTTTGCTGGATATGTGGCACATCCCGGAAAATCCTGGAAAAAACGGAAACGAGTCTACTATATATTATATAGGTAGACTTGTTTCTGTTATTCCTTTCCTATACATATTCCTATATACATATATATGTCGTTGCGCGTCAACCAATGGTCGCGTGGTCGGCCGAGTACGAGTAGAGAATTAACCAATGAACGAGTTTCGTTAGAATCATTATGTGCAGTAGAATTGTCGTGTTTTAGGAACACTTATATAGTTACTTTTGATGCTAGTTGGATCTCTTATTCTCTTTATACAGTCTCCGCATAAACACTCCACGGTCTCCATGTACAGTTATACGATTTGCCATAAAAATCGATTATTTTTACAATTTTAGGATCGATTATTTGTAAAAATCGGATATTGAAGAATGGATTCTAAAACTCGATTTATTTTATGAAAATAATCGATTTTTTAAATAATTGATTAATAATCGGCATCCCTACTCAGGGGACTACTCAGGGGACCCTCCGCGGACCACATAGTTTAAGGGGTTACCATGGGTTCGTCGACAACTCATTTGACCGACACTGTTTTGATCGACACGATTTGGCCGACAGTAACTTTCGTCGACACTATGTTTTCGTCGACATTGTGAAATCGTCGACAAACGATTTGACCGACACTATGTTTTCGTCGACATTGTGAAATCGTCGACAAACGATTTGACCGACACTATGTTTTCGTCGACATATTAGAAAAATACTAGAGAGCCGAGAAATGTACAGTGATATGGATCTTTTAAAGGCTTTAGCACAAAATATACCGCTTCGATTTCATTACTTGATATTTATGTAATTATTGTACAATTTTGTTATGTTTTGTAATCTGAATACAGTCGGTGTACAAAGTATTCGTACATCTTTTAACAACGAATAAATTTTTCAAAATTGAGCAGCTTGAGTTTTTTGGAGGCATTAGAAGGGTTAGTTTACTAGGTAATGTGTAAATAATTTTTTTTGTAATTGTTATTGGTCGCAATTACGAAGGGAACAGTAAAGACCACGATTTTTAAATTTTTTATCTGTGCCTGTAATGAAAATTAAATACATGTATTTTGTAAATCTAAGTAAGTTTTATATATGTACAAAGTTTCTCATTGCAATTGGTTGACGGATAAAGAAGCTATGGGTATTGTAAGATGTAAAAATCTTCGAATTTACGGTTTGCGATTCATTTAAATCGCAGATTCTAACGATTTTTGCTATTTTCAATCAATTATATTTCGTAACACATCCTTGATCGATTTTGATGAAACTTTGTACAAGTATATAACTGACTCAGACCTACCAGAGGTCATTACAGGTACAGATAAAAAATTTAAAAATCCTGACCAATAACAATTTTTAAAAAAAGTTATTTACACATTAGCTAGTAAACTAATCCTTCTAACGTCTGAAAAGAAGCTCAAACTGTTGGGTCCAATTTTGAAAAAGTAATTCTTTTTTTTAATACAGGGTGTCCCAGGTAACTTGACCACCTGGGATATCTTTGTTGTTTCTAAAGATACGTCAAATGTCTGAAGGACAAAGTTGAATGGTAAAATAGGGCCCATAAGATACCAACAAAATTTTTTTTTCCATGTAATTTTTTTATGATATTCCAAGGTCACCTGCATTTTTTTAAATGGAATGAGGTATTTTTTAATAAATCAATCGATGCAGCTGGACATTCGTTATAAAAAAGTACTAACCTATGTATGTCGAAAAGTTAGTAGTTCAGGAGATATTTCAATTTAAATAGTTCTAAAATACCATTACTGTCGTACTAAGACGTTAGTATTTACTTACTTATATGTAACGTCTTAGTACGACAGTAATGGTATTTTAGAGCTATTTAAATTGAAATATCTCCTGATCTACTAACTTTTCCACGTACATAGGTTAGTACTTTTACAGCTGCATCGATTGATGTATTAAAAAATACCTCATTCCATTTAAAAAAATGAAGGTGACCTTGAAATCTCATAAAAAAATTACATGAAAAAAAAAAATTTGTTGGTATCTTATGGGCCCCATTTTACCATTCAACTTTGTCCTTCAGACATTTGACGTATCTTTAAAAACAACAAAGATATTCAAGGTGGTCAAGTTAGCTGGGACACCCTGTATATACGAATACTTTGTACACCGATTGTATGTATATGCGTAGCGTTCGTTCAGTTCATTCAAATTATGTATATGTATTTACACAATTATGTATGAAATTAAATGAAATATTATGATTTTTGTTCATTTGTGTGTACCTATTAATAAAGTTTGTTTATTTGAAGAAATGCTTTGTACTTCTCTTTATTTTTTATTATACAAGCAACTAAATGCGACTAGAACATAACAGTGATAATAACGATTAGTCAACATTAGAAAATACGAATCAAACCTGTCGCTAAACACGGACTGTCGCACAGTGGTCCCAAATCCCCAAAAGCTGGCCAAAACCCCTAAACGTACTTCAATTTCTCAAAAAATTGGTATCCCATGGTTTCCGGGTCCGCTGATTACAAATCTGAACTCAAAATTCGAAAAAACAAAATGGCGGATCCAATATGGCGAACGCATACGTTAAAAAATTGTTAGTTCTGTTCAAAAATCTTCCGTTCTCTTTACACTTTGCCATTTTGTCTTAATTTTAGAAATTAAAATCCCTAATGCGGTCTTTGTTTCATGATTTACATCAATTAATTTCCCGTGCTGTTCGCATATCAGATTCTGAAGGTGTTCAGATATTATAGTAATATCACTATTCAAATAACACTTAATTATTTGAAAAATCTGTTTTCTCGTCAATCGGATTTTGCTATCACGAGAGACCCTGAAAGTAAATAATAGAAATCAACATTTGAAACATTTTGTCTAAGAATTAATTAAAAAGTTAATTAATTACTTCTATAAATTAATTTACTTAGACCTGTCTGTCCCTTAAAGGTCGCTTCCTCTCTAGCTCTCTTATTAAAACGTTTATATCTCGGTAACAAATTAACGAAAAATAATGTTATTACATTTTGTTTTGAAATTGTCTGAATGTCAGCTATAAGAATATATGAAAAAAATAACCTTTTTTCAAAAATTTACCTGTGACCTTCGCAGAGCGTTTCGAGGTCACTAATAAGTCAAACGCATACCATCGTCAAATGTGTTCCTTCAAACCGTAAAATTTTTATTTGAAACATTTTTTAGTATCATTCATACTTTCCGAGATATTTTGGTGAAAGCTAATAAAATGCTTACACTGAGTTACATAAAATGGTGGTCCGTGAGAAATGGCAGTTCTCGGCAGTTAAGATTTTAGATTTTGCAAGATAATAGTATAATCTAAGACCCTATGTAAGTTATTTGCTGGAGGTGTGTGGAGGTTTTAACTTATCACTACATCTTTAAAATGTATGCGTCAAATTTTACGTTCCCCTTCCGTGTAACTTTTAACCGGTTAACATTAACAATTCAGCACTAAAAACGATTGAATTTACCTCCACAAACTGTATCCATTATGTACTATAAAAATCAGTAGCTTCCAATATAACTTATACACTTTGCTCTTATATTTCGTACGTACGCTCACGCGTGTGAAAAATGCCTGTCTAACGAAAGCGAAGTTTCGACTACGACTGCAACTCAGGTAAAAAAATGCAAGCATTTTCCCGTTTACCCCACTACGGAGTCACTATTAGAGAACCCATCCCAATGGGTAAAAACGTCCTAGCTCATAATTCATTTTTGGGGTTTCGATTTTTGGGGTTACTGTGTGTCGATGAAAGCAGCAGACGTCGACAATTTCACTGTCTCTATGAGGGTCCCATGGAAATCACCGACACAAATTTCCCCGACTCGGTTTTCACCGACAACATTTCACAGACTCTAGATTTGACCGACAACGATTTTGACCGACAACGAATTTGATCCACAACGACTTGAGACGACCACAGTATGATAATACATTTTATACAGTGGGTGTACAAAGTATTCGTACACCTTTTAAAAACTAATAACTTTTTTATAATTGTACCAAACGACCTGATTTTTTATAATCAATTAGAAGCATTGGTTTACGAAATGTTATGCAAAAAAGATTTTCCAGAAATTTTTAATTCACAAGGTTACATGCAAAAATAAAAAAGGTATTTTTAAAACTTTTTTATTGGGGCCCTTAAAGAAAATTTAAAATGTATGTTTTGTAGATCTAAAATAGTTACACACATGCTGAAAATTTCATCGAAATCGATTAACATACACGCGAGCTACAAGCGGTTAAAAATTGTGAAAATCGTAGTTTTATACGACTTTTGATCAATTTCTGCTTCAAATCCACAGAATTGTACATCTTTCGATGCGTGTCATTTTTTCCTACGGCAACCGATTTCGTTGAAATTTTCAGCATGTGTATAACTATTATAGATCTACAAAACAAATATTTTAAATTTTCATTAGGGACCCAAATAAAAGAGTTTCAGAAAATGCATTTTTTTATTTTTGCATGTAACCTTGTAAATTATAATTTTTGGAAAATCTTTTTTGCATATCACTTCGTAAACCAATGCTTCTAATTGATTATAAAAAATGAGGTCGTTTGATACAATTATAAAAGAATTATTAGTTTTTAGAAGGTGTACGAACACTTTGTACACCCACTGTACATATGATATTACATACTGTGGTCGTCTCAAGTGGTTGTGGATCAAATTTGTTGTCGATAAAAATTGTTTTCGGTTAAAGGCGTTGTCAGCCAAAGTTATGTCGGTCAAATCTGGAGACGTTGAAATGTTGTCGGTGAAAACCGTGTCGGGGAAATTTGTGTCGGTGATTTGCATGGGACCCGTCTATGAAAACATAGTGTCGGTCAAATCATTTCGACGAAAGTGATTGTCGGTGAAATCGTGTCGATCAAAACAGTGTCGGTCAAATGAGTTGTCGACGAACCCATGGTAACCCAGTTTAAGAACCACTGCCATAGACAGAAAACCGTTCGTTCAGTGTACTCGACATCTCATCCGAGCACCTAAATCCCCATTTAATTCGGATACGAGAGTGGATCCCGCCGGATCGTTAACACAGTGTCTCTTCGATTGCGTAACACGTCGCGTCGGTCCGGTCCAGCGCGAAATCGGAAAAGGATCTCTGTACTCACCTTGTCGAGATCGATCTCTTCCTGGGAGTTGAGCTTCGGGCACGTGAAAACCGAGTATTCCGAGTTGTTGACAGAGTTTTCGGCCCACGAGACACCGGCCAGAATCAGCATCACTAAACACCACTTCATCGTTCGCGAATAGATCCCGTCTTTCTTGAGGTTCTCCGAAATATCGTGATCGGGGTTCCGATCGTTCCGGCGTCGGGTCGAACGCGTGTGAACAGGATCGAATCAGGGAGAAAAGACGAATCACAGAGAAACAGACGACGAGGAGTCGAAAGAGAGTGAGCGCAAGAGATAAATAGAGAGAGAAATAGAAGGAGTGTGATCAGTCTAGCAGAGTTGTCATCGACGCGTCGATCGCGATCACGCGCGGCTCAGATATCCTCGAGCATGTCCCAGACTTTGACCCAATTTTTCGAACTGGCCGCCACGCTACTCGGTGCACTGAATTCCTCTTCAGAAATCCTGGGATGTGAAAGATTCCGGGTGCTGGGAGGAGATTAGGGTGTCGAAACTCTCAGCGCGACTGTCGTTCGGCGGACACGTTGATAAGAGGCAACATCGCACAAGCGCCTTGTCCTCTTCGACTAATATTTTCCGAGCGAGTCACGCGGCTCCGCTCCCCTAGTTCCTTCGCTCTCCGTCGCGCTTCTGGAACGCTTTAATTGAACGGCTGTGGCTCATCCCCGCGCGCGGTCGTCTGTGATCGATGCTTCAGCGCATCGCGCGCTCGCTCGCGTTCCGTTCCGTTCCTCTCGCTTCCCTCCGTGGATCTCCCTCTCGTTCTCGATCGCCCCGGCGGCTACGCGAGAGAGATCTGGTCACTCTGCTGGATCACGCGCGCACGGTACACGGCCGCGAAACTGTCGAGGACGTTTTTCTTCTCTAGGTGCAACGGATAAGGGTCTGGCAACGAGTGAACATCGTAGAGCACACACACGCTCGATGAATCTTGGTGCGGATCGATATTTGCACGGGCCTCGATAAACACGCTCGCAACACGTCAGTACACGCGCGCTCCTATGAAAACTCGCGGTTACCACGGAGGGATCAAACGACGATCGGATCTACTCGCGAATGTTTCGCGATGCTCGGAGCAGGTCCGTGGCGGGAGCGCTCGAACGCGACTCTGGATCTCTCGTCGAGAGGAACCGCGAACACTGAAACCACTCGGTTCTACGGAAGAATCGCTCGATATTCGACGGTGTTTCGAGGGTAAAAATCCTTGTGGATCACGGGGGTCGATTCCGTACACACCACTCGACACGCTCTACAGACGAGAGCCGAACGACGATCCAGAGGAGACCACGATCGAGCAGGCCGGGATGCGCACGCGACGCAGTCGTAGGGTACTCTGACGTTCCCAGTCTGCTCCGCTGGTCCTCGCCTACGTCCGTCCATCCGTCCGTCGCGACGCCCCCACAATCCGCAGGGAGAGGGGAGCTAAGAATGGACCGAACACGTGAAGGAGATCGAGAATTAGCTGCGGAACCACCGGACCGTTCACGTTTTTCACCACCGGAATCAATTTTCGCGAAAGGTGCGCAAGCTTCGGACAGGTGACACCACCGCTCACTGTACGGTCGCTGGACACCACGGGGCTCCCGGCGTACTTATGATCGTTTTACGGAAAGTAGACTCTCGGGAATGGTCATTTTGCTGACCGAAAGATTCCTCATTGTCGAAAGTAACCCCTCCGGGACGATGTCTGTGCGCGCCACAGTCGGGTAAATCGACGAATTTTCTGTCAAAATCAAAGAACCTTCGATAGAAATGAAATAGAGCGATGATTATTTTTTTAAACTAAAGCTGAAAGATTACGGAATATGGGAAAATAGAGAGATTATGGTAAGAATGTTTTTTAACCTTGAAAATCTGTGTTAACGCTGTTAACCTTGCAGAATCACATGGATATTGTGGTTTATCCAATACCATGTACGGATAGATTTTTTTCTTGGCATGGTAAACATCATTTCCAGACGCAGAATCTTGTAAAAAATCGATTTTTGTGAAAAAACTAATGGTATCAGTTTTTCGTTAAAATGATTTGATAACGTAGTTGTTTAAAGGAATATTGTATTCTCATACCAATGGAACACAATAGAAATAAAAATATCATATTTTTTTGTTGCATAGTTTGGTTCTTACGGATTTTTTCTGGTTTTTGTCAAATGGCATCACCGTGCGCTCCACAGTCGGGTAAATCGACGAATTTCCTGTCAAAATCAAAGAACTTTCGATAGAAATGAAATAGAGCGATGATTATGTTTTTAAACTAAAGCTGAAAGATTGCAGAGTTTGGGAAAATAGAGAGATTATGGTACGAATGTTTTTTAACCTTGAAATTCTGTGTTAACCTTGCGATATGCACGGATAGATTCTTTTCTCGACATGGTATGCATCATTTCCCGTAGATATTGTCACGCTGATTCCAAATCTGGTCGCATTTCTCCACCACCTCAGGATTTTGCAAAAAACCGATTTTTGCGAAAAGAACTAATGAAATCATTTTTTCGTTGAAATGATTTGATAACCCACTAGTTTAAAGGTATAGCATATTTACACATATGGAACATAATAAAAATAAAAATATCACATTTTTTGTTGGATAGTTTAGTTCTTACGGATTTTTTCTGCTTTTCGGTCACATGGCACCATCGCACGGTACACAGTGGGGTAAACTGATGAATTTTGTAACCAAATCAAAGAACTTTCAATAGAAATGAGATAAAACGATGACTGTTTTAAAAATTAAAGCTGAAATATTGCAGAATATGGGAAAAAAGAAAAGAAAGGACGAATGTTTTGTAACCTTGAAAATCAGTGTTAACCTTGCAAAATGTACGAATGGATTCTTTTCTTGACATGCTTTGCATCATTTCTCGTAGATCATGTCACGCTGATTCCAAATCTGGTCGCACAATTTCTCCACGGGAGTTTACAAAAATACGGTTTTTGTGAAAAATCTAATGAAATCATTTTTTCGTTGAAATGATTTGATAACCCACTAGTGTGAAAGTATACAGGGTGTCCCAGCTAACTTGACCACCTGGAATATCTTTGTTGTTTTTAAAGATACGTCAAATGTCTGTGAAGGACAAAGTTGAATGGTAAAATGGAGTTCATAAGATACCAACAAAAGTTTTTTTTCATGTAATTTTTTTATGAGATTTCAAGGTCACCTTCATTTTTTTAAATGGAATGAGGTATTTTTTAATACATCAATCGATACAGCTGGACATTCGTTATAAAAAAGTACTAACCTATGTATGTCGAAAAGTTAGTAGTTCAGGAGATATTTCAATTGAAAAAACTCTAAAATACCATTATAGTTAGTACTAAGACGTTACATAAGTAATTAAACATTAACGTCTTAGTACGACAGTAATGGTATTTTAGAGTTTTTTAAATTGAAATATCTCCTGAACTACTAACTTTTCGACATACATAGGTTTGTACTTTTTTATAGCGAATGTCCAGCTGCATCGATTGATGTATTAAGAAATACCTCATTCCATTTAAAAAAAATGAAGGTGACCTTGAAATCTCATAAAAAAATTACATGAAAAAAAAAATTTTGTTGGTATCTTATGGGCCCCGTTTTACCATTCAACTTTGTCCTTCAGACATTTGACGTATCTTTAGAAACAACAAAGATATCCCAGGTGGTCAAGTTACCTGGGACACGCTGTATTGTATTCTCATATATGGAACACAATAAAAGCAGTTAAGAATGGTGAATATCGTAGTCTCAGCTTAAAATCCAAAGCAGAAACAAGCATAACTCCTGAACCATTGATCTTACACGACCGCCCCGGGTACAAATCTACTGGATTACCAAACACATCATAATTTATAGGAGAAAGGCACAAATTTTGAGTCCGGTAAAGTAAAGAGCAGCCCATTCAAGTATTGTATGAGATATAATATCAATTTCGTATCTATACGAAATTTAAAGAGTCATTGAGAATGGAAATATTCTACGTCGAAAGAAATGTTTAATCTTCGATTTGAAATAGCTCCAAGTGCAAAAGTTTCATACCACCGAAAAATTGCATTAATTTCGATCTGTGCTATCTTTTTGTCCCGCAGGTTAAGTTTTTCCATTGTGCATTTCGACTTTTCTTGGATCAAAATTCAGATATAATATAACGATGCAAGTTGCTTGCATCGTGGAATATTCCTTCGTTCTTCCCGTTGCCTTGTGAAAGTTGGAAAGCCCTTAGTGCAGGTCTCGGAGCAAGCGCAGGAAATGCTGAACTTCGATAGAACTTTCATCAAATATATCAATCGATGAAATCTATCGGTTTGTGATCAAAGTTTACTTCTCCATTTTTCCACATATTCCTGCAACACTCGGAGAACGGAATCCGTCCGGAGCTGTACATTCCGAGTTTCCTATAACCATTGCGAGACTTTCGCGCGACCTCATCACGATTTCAGTAATAACATAATAAAAAGTTTCAAGTGGCCACGGCCAATCTTGTTATTGAACCGATTGTGTTGGTACGAACCACGTCCGACGGGCAATTCTCGGGATTCAGAACGAATCAAACCCATTTGTTATTCTTTTTTAATTACTCGGTCAGAGAGAGATAGATAGATAGAGAGAGAGAGGGGGGGGGAGAGAGGGAGAGAGCAATTCGCGAGCACCATGTTCCCAGCAAATTCCCACGAGAAATTTTCGGGACGAGATGCGAAAACAAGGCTCGCGAGTCGATGTGAAAATTCCGGAAAGTCGGTTTTCGCGACGGACGAGAGCGCATCCCGGTTTTTTGCCGAGTTTCACGCGAGGCAGAGTCGTAAGTTGCCTTGAAGGCTTCAGTTTGCTCGTTCCCCCTGACACGGTAGGTACGGCACGAGAAAAAAAGTGTTCATACACTGCTGGCGTTTTCTAACTACTGTTAACACTCTTCTCCAACGTGGCGTTGAGTGAACAATTACATGTGCCAGATTGTCGCACAGGAATTTCGCTTCCCGTCGAACTGCATACTCGAACGAAAATAAATGAACAGCTTCGACGTAACTCTGGGGTTCACGATTCGTCCCGTTTTCTTATAAAATGTCCCAGTGTCCCTACTGTGGATTATAGAATTTATTCTGTTTTCAATATCGGGCAGCGGTTTCCAACCTTTATGCTACTATGCCTCCCTAAAAAAAAATCTTTTTCCGCGCCTCCCTATCTTTTAATCGATATAATAATATAGAAACGTTTTGTATAATAATAACTTTATTACAGAAAACTATAATTAATAGAATAATAACAAGGTTCTGCTATAACAATACGAACATGCATATTTATTTTTATATTAATTACTAATTAAACTACATCTAATGCATCAAAATTTAATGCGAGTGTTGTTGTTTATTGGCACAAAGTTTATCAAATCTTGGGGGCAATGTGGAGAGTGCCACTCGTAACTCCTTTTCCGACTATTAACCTGGTTGGATATTTGGTTTTCATTGCAGCCAGTGCCGAAAAGCTCGTTTCGCATAAAAATAAGACGTTACAAACGGTAGAACCACATGCATTGCATTGCAATACAAAGATTCATACTCACCACTAAGATTCACCCAAAATTGAATTATGGTTTCATTTTGAAACTTTTGTTTGAGTGAGCTGTCGCATGATAATTCTATCAATTTTTCCTTTTCTATGGTTGTCAGCTCAAATTCGTCTTCTTGATTGTCGATAAATGGATTCTGTATCCACAAAACCTTTGAGAATTCAAGGTCTTTGAAATAATTTGAAAAATTCAGCACTGAACCATCCAAGTGTTCGATAAAAAGATTTCTGCTCGCTTCAATATTGGCTGTGTCCCAGAAATCTTTTGAAAGTGAAAACATATCCAACTCATTCTTTTGTAAATTTGATTTCCATAACTCCAGCTTTTCAATGAAAGCTTTTGCTTTGTCTTTTTGAACAAGGGGATGCATTTGTGATCCCTGCATTGATTTATTTAAACCGCTCAATTTTCCAAAAATTTCAACCAAATAGACAAGTTTAACAATGAAATTATCGTTCGTCCACAAATGTGCCTCTTCATGGTGGTTTTCTTCGAGAAAGCTATATCTTCTTTGAGCTGAAACGCCCTTTGAATCACTTTTGCACGAGATAGCTAGTGAACTTCGCAATAATACAGAAGTGAGGTATAATTAGCTCCCACATCAACACATAGCTTTGCAAACAGCCTAGCTCTCAAAGACTGTTCTTAATGTAGTTTATAATTATAACTTTCGTAGGGGAGAGTCGTGCAGTACCGACCGCTCTAAGTTTTCTTGTTATTAGGTAGACTAGAATCGGTAAAAATTAAAATTAAAAAAAGGAATTTGTAACACAAAGGGAACTTAATAAAAGGCCAGAAATTGATTTCGTGAAATTTAATAATTAGTATTCAATATTCGTAAGAATAAAGATATTAGAATTTGAAGGAAACAAAGAATTGTCGTCCAGTACCGACCATTACGTATTTAGTAGATTTTTCAGTCTAAATCATTAATAATGTTAAAAAAAGACATTTAGATGTTAGAATACGCATTTTTATTCAAATTTTATTTATACAAATAATAAAATAATTATATATTTTTATATATTATGTCATTTTTTTCGTTTAGTTTTTACATCTTTCCTTATTTCCTTTCCTTAATTGAGTTTCAGCTTTCCTTTTTTCTGCTTCTTTGGCTTTTTCGTTTCTTGCAGCTTTTCTTTTCTCCGCATTTATCTTTTTTTCTTCAGCCAGGTTCCTTTTTTTCTGAACTTCGTTTATAAAAACGGTCGAAGTTAGGATTTCGGATTGTTGCGTCCGTTGTCTTCTCTTTTTTGTTTGCAACTCTAATGTGTCGTTGCTAGGAGAGATTGATTTTACTATTTCCATGAACTTTGAAGTTACACCACGTAAAGAAGTTAATGAAAAATTATCGTTAATATTTAAAGTGAGCACTGATGATGGTTTTGTCCGCTTTGGAATTTCGGACATTTTTCTGTGGGAAAAGGTAGAAGAAAGATTGAATAAACATCTTCTCTAACTTCATTTCAAATGCTAACAGATTGAACTTACAGATAAGAAAAGTTTGGCTTATACTGGTCGATGGTTGATTGGTCGGTACTGGACGACAAACATGGGGAAACATTTTAGGTTATGGTATACATAATATACAAAGAAAATTCCAAAACAGGGCCCGTTAATTATACTTAATAGACTAGGTATAATATACATAATTCAACAAAGTCATTTACTTACCTGAGAAACAAATTATCACGCTAAATGTGTCAGAACTGCGAAAAAAATCGAATGAACAATGTAGCAACGAAACATATTACCCACAATAGTTATATTCATTTGTTTTCTTAAAGGAAATGTAGCCATTTGACCTGGAAAAGTCATAAACTAATTTTGGTCGGTACAGTACGCCGGTCGGTACTGCACGACTCTCCCCTATAAATGTTGTACAGTTCCTCGCTCATATGTTTTGACACTACACTATATCCAACGATAGAACAGTACCGTTGCGCGCAGCTTGGAAGATGGTGGGGGCGCAGCGAGCCTATCATCTCTCACTCCACTATCCCCTCCCCACTTTCTTGAACCAATTAGGGCGAAGATGCGCAGCGACAAACGAAAACTGGTCTTTACGCGGTACTGCTCTCTCGTTGGATAGAGTATATAGCTGCTCTGTGAAGCATACAGTGCGTCTAGATAGCACGTGGTGCTTTCTTTTTGACCAATGCTTGAAGACCTGCTTTGTGTCCGGATATTGAGTGAGCTCCGTCGGTGCACAGTCCAATGCAATTATTCCACGTTATGTCGTTTTCGTCAAAAAAACTGTCTATTATATTGAACATCTGAATGGATGTGGTCTTTCCAGGAATGGGTTTGCAAAATAATATATTATTTTCCGCAACATATCGAACGTATGCAATTAAATGGGCATCTTTAGCTATATCACTTGCCTCATCTACTTGAATGGAGAATGTCGAAGCACGCAGCCGAGAAACTAATTGATCGGAAATATCTTCCGATATATCATTGATTCTTCTTCCGACTGTATTATCAGCAAGCGGAATTTGTCGCAACTGTTTTGCATACGATTCGCCAAACAGAAACGGAGCGTTTGCAAAGGCGTCATTTTTAAAATCTTCAGCTCCGGGTAATTTTTTAATAGGACTTAAATGAATGTATAAAAATGTAAGAAAAATAAAACTAAACATCACTTCACTGAATTTGTACTGTTACGTTACGATATGAAGTTTATTTATTTGTAGATATTATGGTATGAACATTAATTTTTTATTAAAAATTTTGGCGCCTCCCCTGGCAATAGCCCGCGCCTCGACCCGGTTGGAAACGGCTGATATAGAGTAAGGTTGCTCAAGTCGTACCGCTGAAGAAGAAAAACCGTATAAAACTTTGGATGTATCAAATAAATAGAAATTAAATGTGTTATTCAAAACTTGTGTTAATATTGTTGTTATTTATTATAACGAAATTAGAAAATCTATATGCTTTCACGTAAAATAAACTAAATCTTGAAAAGCTTACATCGGTACGACTAAAGGAACCGGTTTCCTGTGGTACTACCTATAGTCTAAGTCGTACGTAAGAATTCAATTAAGCAACAATAATAATTAAAACGTCTTTTTCATTAATCCGTTTACATGACACATGGGTATTCAGTTAGTACAAACATCACATACAAATGTTTTTGTTCTTTTGTCAACTCCAGCGCATACATTGTGCACCCATGATTTGCATTTCGAGCATAAAACTCGTATCGAAAAAAGTAGAACAATTATTCTTCCTACACACGAATTTAGAATAAAATACTATTATTTCACACAATGTATTCTAAAAATTGATTACACTAAAAATACAAAAATCATTATCAACCTGCCAGTGAAAGTAAAACTATTTATACTTATATAAATACAACTTTAACTTCAAGTACCCGAATATGGCAAACTTTCGGGACCCGAAATCGCGGGTACCCGAACTGTGTAAACTATCGGGATCCCGACCCAAACCGACTCGATCATTGTCCGACTGAACCCGAGGCTCGGGTACCCGCACATCCGTAGAGAATATCTATACTATTTCTACATCATTTTATATGTTTCTTTAAAATCGAAACTTGTAGCCCCGGTCTCCTCTACTTCGAAAATTGTACAGTGAAGTCGCGATACTTGTCAACGACCGGGTACGCGATAGTTGTCAGGTGCGTACCCACTCCACTGACGGCCGAGGAAGGACAGCGTACGGAAAAGAAAGAGACGCGGACAGTCACCGCCGCACGGTGGGTACAAATGACTTACCTCGCTTCAAAAAGGAATAACTTTCGATAGAAATGAGGTAGAGCGATGAATTTTTTTTTTAATTAAAGCTGAAACTTTGCAGAATATGGGAAAAATAGGGAGATTACGGTACGAACGGTTTTTAACCTTGAGAAAGTTCGTTAAACTTTCACAATTTTTTGAAAAAACCAGAGGTCGTAGACAAATTTTGAGACCAGATTTGAAATCAGCGTGAAAAAATCTACGGGAAATGATATATAGCAAAAATTTAAAAAAATTTTTCTGCCCGTGGTAACGCAGAAACCACATTTTCTGGAAATTGTGAAAGTTTAACGAACTTTCTCAATGTTAAAAACCGTTCGTACCGTAATCTCCCTATTTTTCCCACATTCTGCAAAGTTTCAGCTTTAATTTAAAAAAAAATTCATCGCTCTACCTCATTTCTATCGAAAGTTATTCCTTTTTGAAGCGAGGTAAGTCATTTGTACCCACCGTGCGCCGCACAGTGGGACCTTTCGTCCAAATCGGAGACAAAATCAAAGAACTTTCGATAGAAATGAGGCATTGCGATGAAATTTTTTTTAAATTGAAGCTGAAACTTTGCAGAATATGGGAAAATAGGGAGATTATGGTACGAACGTTTTTTAACATTGAGAAAATTCGTTAAACATGTAGAATTTCAAGAAATCGATTTTGCAATATCCTGAGGTCGTAGACAAATTTTGAGACCAGATTTGAAATCAGCGTGAAAAAATCTACGGGAAATGAAGCACAGCATGTTCAAAAAAAATGTTTTCCACCCGTGGTATTGGAAAAACCACAATTTTCTTGAAATTGTGCAAGTATAACGAATTTTCTCACCGTTAAAAAACGTTCTTACCATAATCTCCCTATTTTTCCCATATTCTGCGAAGTTTCAACTTTAATTTAAAAAAAATTTCATCTCTCTAACTTATTTCTATCGAAAGTTCTTTGATTTTGTCTCCGATTTGGACGAAAGGTCCCACTGTGCGCTGCAGCGCCGCGCCGCGCCGGCACAGTTCAAAGGCCCGCGTGTTCTCTTTGATCCGTACTTACATGCTGTCCTTCTCAACGTTTGGCTTTCGATTGAACTCTCGGCCGGTCGGCGCGGTAGACGCAGTCATAAAGAAATAATGTCGGTACGCGATAGTTGTCCTTGCAGAACACAGACTGGTTGACAAGAATCGCGACTTTACTGTATATTGGCCAACTTTTTAGGAAAAGGGGCGACATGTGACAGTGTGTCGGCATGTCAACGATTTCGACGTGGATCACCAGCTGGATACTTGTCTCCGTCCGCTTATGGCACGGTCGCCGGATAAGCCCGAGAAAACCGAGGAGAAGGTAGAAAGAGATAAGAGGTCGAGGTGCTGCGCTGGATCCAGGATTACGGAAGGAAATCGAGGAACGTAGGAAATATGGGGAAACGATTGTCCCGCTGGATGAGTTTTCAATTTCGGTCGAGCCGAGGTACACGCTCTCCTCGGCCCGAAAGACTGCGAGAGATTGGTTCGGCTGAGGAATATTATTCATTCGTATTTTCCGCGTTGGCGAATTAATATTCACGGTTATCGCACCACGCCGCGCGCCGGGCTAATAAAATACGAAACCAGAAACGGAAGACTAGTTTCTCGTGCCGAAACGTCGTCGTTGATGCGAATTGTTCGATACAATATTTCAATATCTTGGTTGATGAAGGCGGCGGCGGCGCGGCGCATAAAATGGCCAGGCTAGAAATATAATTGGCTGTCGGAACTTCGTTGCGCTTTTAAGCTTCCTCTCTCCTCAAGTGGCGCCGCGTCTGCCCTACGTCGCTACTAATTAATCAAGTTTTGCGATGGTTACACAAATCTAAAACGTTCTCAACGTACTGCGATGACTCGGTGAGCTGCGCGATCCGTTTTCATAGCGATTACACCGTTTCGTTTCCTAGCAGTTCGCCTTTGTCGTCGGATTTCCATGCCCGGTAGAACCTCGATTAACCGAGCTAATTGGGAGACAGCCGGGTCGCGTGCATTGCCATCGGATAATAGAGTCTCGCGAAGAAATTGTCAACAGCCCGGTCGCGAAGCTCGCTGGTTTTCATTTACGCGAGACTGCACCTCCGCTCCGCTCGAAGCCATTCGAAGGTTCGATTCGAGCACGATCTTTTTCTTCGTATCATCGCGTAATGGAGACCTTCATTGACTGGCGCACCACGAGATTTTATGAATAGAATCGCGACCCTAAGTGTCAGGTTATTTTTATTGAGTCTGTGTGTGGTTGTGTGAGGTTAGCAACGTGAGGATACTCAGTGCAAAGAAGAAGCAGCCGATACCGATCGTCGAGCGCCGGTTGTTAGCGCGTGGCAGCGAGAAAGGACGCAGTGTGAAGGAATATGTAATACCACAGCGGGAATACTGGAATATAGTGGAGCCGCGAGGTGAGCGTTACCTTAAGGGGTAGACTCGTCTTCAGGATTGCAAGGGTGCGGGATGCGCCTTCTCATTTCTCGATATTGCAAAGATGGGGCCTTTCACTAGTCAAAAGGGCTAGACAAAAGATCAGTCTAGGCCGCAGTTACCCTCAAAAGTCTTATTTCTACGTTAACGAGGCGTAATTTACATTATTTGGCAACATATAGCTGTCGCAGCTTTGTGAAAATAGCTAGCTACATGCGCTGCTTTATGGATACCCGATAATGCAAATTACGCCAAATTCTTTGGGCCGTTGTCGTTCTGAAAGTCGTAGGCTGCTATTAGACTAGGCCACTTGTGGCGTAACCAAGTTGCTCCACCAGTCAGGGCCGGGTTAAGCCCCGTAGCAGAAGTAGCAAATGCTACGGGCCCCGCGCTTCTGGGGGCCCCGCACACGGGCGCTTCATCGAAGAGGCGCCGAAACATGAACGATATTTTTTCTAGAAAAAAAGGTCACTCATTGTGCCTGTTTAAGGGTGTCGGTCCTTAGTTGGCCTTGGTCGAGCGAGAGTGTGGTGGCACACTCACACCCGCTAGATCCAGGTATACGTAAACGAGTATTGCAAGGGTCCCGAAAATTTCAAATCACGTCTCGCTAACGCACATTTGAGGCCCCTACGTAGTCACAATCGCTGGATAAAAGACCAACCTAGCGCGTTTGGTGTCTAAGATGGCCTTCTTTTGCGTCTTCGAGGCGTAATTTTCATTATTCGGCAGCATGTAGCAGAGTTTGAGAAGCATTGGGCGGCGCGACAGTGCTGCCACTGTCAAGACACATACATTTTCTTAAATATCGACAGATTTAGGGTTCTTTATAGAAAAAGCATACACCAAGCGCACTTGCCGGGACACATACAATGTCAATGCAACCTTTATTATGTTAAACTATACGTGTTTAAACACACAGTTTGAAATTTACCGAAGTACACCCCTAGACGGAGGGTTGGGTGTGTTACGTCGCGATGCTTCCTTTCGGAAAGTAGGCGCAAGGAGGATGTGAAACAGACGAGCGGCTATCTGTTTCAGGCGGGAGACGTTATTTCGTCAGTGGAGGGGTCCAAAAAGCAACAGAGGCCCAAGAATTCAGCTCTTCCACAGTTCAATTTTAACAAGTTGATTTATTAAAAAAAGAAAGCAATTTACAAAAGAATTTTCAAGATACATACAAAATTATACTGTTGTCCGCGTAGGAGGATGGGGGAACAATAGATTCGCGTAATGTGCGAATCGGGGATCAGTTGTGGGGACGTTGCTAAGATTTGGGATAGCCTTTGGGACCTCGACGAGTTTAAGCTCCCATGAGCTTACGGACTGATGATCGACTATCTGAGTCGGCTCTGCTGGCGATGCTTCCTTTAGTATTAGCCCGTGGTCCTTGGCTGCCTTCCTCGATTTTTTGTGCTTCCTTCCTCCTCGTTTCACTCGTATCGGCCCAGTTGATACCTCAAGATCAAGGGGAATGGTCATCCCTCGAAAGATGGGGAAAACGTTCCTTTTTGAGGAGGTACGTCAGGTCGCACTCGTCTGTGACACGGATCTGTATTTGTACCAGCACTCGGAATCCTAGGATTCGTTGTGCGCGGATCTGTATTTGTACCAGCACTTAGAGGAACGACCCTAAAGCAGACGGCTTTATTCTCTTTTGACCAGTCCCAGCGGGTGGTCTTTATGTTCTACCCTGCATATTTTTACTTTCGAGAAAGCTTTTTGCAGGGGGTAGGTCTAATCCCTCTCAGTTTTACCTGTGAGAAAGTGTGGAAAAAAAAGGGGCCACCTAGGTACAGGTAGCGTATTAATGCGGGTGTGATTTGAGGGGTGTGCTGGTGAGTGAGAGAGACAGCGCTATGGTGCTGCCGGTGTGAGAAAGAGGGGTGCGCTCGGCTGGTGGAGCGTGAGAGACAGCGCTATGGTGCTGTCGGCGTAAAGGAACGTTCACCGTGCTAACTGCATGGGAACGTTACACCTCCCCCCTGACGAATAAAAAATGAGATTCGTAGGATCTCATTTTTTGCGATGGCTACAGCTGAGCTGGGATCCTGGATTTCCTGCATCTGTCCATGTGCAAAATTCTCAATCTTCCATTGATAGATAGTTTAATGTTATTGTTTGGAAGTATTTCCATTACCCTATATGGTCCTGCATAATGGTCGCTGAATTTATTCTGCTTTGTTGCTAGTATAAAAACACTATCTCCTACTTTTAATTGTTGCGGGTGGATCTTTTTGTCGTAGTAGTATTTCGACCTTTCCTTTGCTGCTATCAGGTTCTTCCTTGCTCTAGTTTGGAGGTCCCTTAGGTTTTTTACGTGTTGGACTAACCTATTTTCGTAAGTTTCCTCGGGTTCCTCTTCTATGATGTCGGATGAGAAGGGTGGGCGAGCGATTTCCCCAAATATTAAGTGGTGTGGCGAAAATCTTGTTCCCTCGTGAACACTCGTATTATAAGAAAATATTGCTGCTTCGATACATTCATCCCATTGAACTCTATTATTTATATATTGCTTCAAATATTCCACGAAGACATGGTGCGCTCTTTCTAATGACCCATTTGTTTGTGGGTGGTATGGTGAAGTACAAACGTGTTGAATTTTAAACTTCCGAAATAGCCTTTTCATTACTGTTCCCGTTAGATTCGTGCCTTGATCTGTCAAAATGCATTTCGGTGTTCCGAAGCGGTATAGAAGGTTGTTTGTGAATGCTTTTGCTATTGTTTGTGCTAGTCCGTCTGGTATTGGTATGGCTAGAGAATATTTCGTCAATAAATCTTGTATAGTGAGTAGATATTTGTTATTTCTACGGGTGGTTGGTAAAGGTCCAACCATATCTATTGATATTTTGTCAAATGCTTTGCCCGGCGTGTCTGTAAGCATCATTGGTTGCTTATTCTTGACGCGGACTAACTTTTTTAGTTGGCAACTTATACAATTTTGAATGTATTGTTGGATGTCCTTTTTCATGCTATCCCAGAAAAAATATTGACGAATTCTAGCGTACGTCTTTGTAATCCCTTTGTGCCCAGATATAGCGGATGTATGGAATTCCTCTAGTATCCTACTTCTTTTTGAAACCGGTGGAATTTTAACAAGGTTTCTACAAACTGTAATGTGAATTGGCGCATGTGAAAATCTTCCTTCTAATTGTTCATTTAAGGCGGTCCAATTTACTCTATCTGATTTTGAAGGCTTACTAATAGAAAATGTACTTATTGCTTCTTCGTAAACTATATTTTGTAAATTCTCGAAGCATTCCTTTAATATTTCCCTATTAACTGGATCGTGTGACTCTCTAACTATTGGGAGCGCGATGTACATCTTCCTATTTATTGTACGGACGTCTGGTCTCCCTAATCTTAAATCCTTATGTGAAGGTAATTTTGCAAAGTCCTGGATTTGACGTGAGCCCTCATCAAATGGATCCCCGTTGATGGTTACGAAATATACCACATTATCCTTTCTTAAATATAAACAATCCCTAGTTTCAATAATATTAGTCGTAGGGGAATCTTCTTCGACTTCTGATTCCGTTCCTGTGTATGTTTCTTCATCTATTTCTTCCTCTTCTATTTCTTCCTCCGTTTCTTCTGCTATTCCCGGGGGGTTAGGGGGGGTTTCTTCCTCTTCTGTTTCTTCCTCTTCTATTTCTTCCTCCGTTTCTTCTGCTATTCCCGGGGGGTTAGGGGGGGTTTCTTCCTCTTCTGTTTCTTCCTCTTCTATTTCTTCCTCCGTTTCGTCTATTATTCTGGGGATATTAGTGGGATTCCCGTCTTCTTCTATTCTTTCTTCTTCTATTCCTTCTTCTTCTATTCCTTCTTCTTCTATTTCTTCTTCTTCTAGGGGTTCCTCAGTATTCCCTCGGTTCTCCATAGGTTGTCGAGACCCTAAGGGCGACGATAGGAGGTTCTCGGGGGTACCAGAGGATCTTAAGGGATTTTCGGGGGTGGGAATTTCTTCGAAGGGTATTTGAAGGTCCGATATTTGCCGGGGTCCTAGGGACGGCGGTTGGAGTCCTTCTTGTGGAGGGTATTGAGGAGGTGTGAGGGGGAGTTCATCGTCTCGAAAAAGTTCAGCCAAACCAGCCCATGAGTCTTCGTCTATCTCTTCTTCTTCGCGGGTGTTCGTTACCAAGACTTGGGGGTTCCGTGAAAGCGCGTCCGCGTTACTATTAATTTTCCCCGGCTTATATTTGATTTTGTACTCAAATTCGGCGAGTTTAAGTCGCCAGCGGACGAGTCGGGATGTGGGATCTTTCACCCTATGTAGCCAAACTAAAGGTTGGTGGTCGGTTATTAATAAAAATTCCTTTCCGTAAAGGTAAGGGCGAAAATGTTGCGTGCAATATACGATGGCGAGGAGTTCCTTCTCTATTGTGGAGTAGTTCATTTCTGCTGTATTTAATGATCGAGACGCGTATGCTATAGGGAGGTCGTTACCGATTTCTCCCTGACTTAGTATACCTCCGATGGCATGATTTGATGCGTCTGTGGTCACTATGAATTGTTTGTTGAAATTCGGATACTGGAGAACCGGCTCCTGACAAAGTGCTTCCTTTAATTTACTGAATGATTGTTCCTGTTCGTTTTGCCAACTAAATTTAACACCCTTTTTGAGGAGTGATGTTAATGGTTTTGCTATACCAGAAAAATTTGAGATGAATCGTCTATAATATCCGCTAAGACCCAAGAACTGTTTAATATTGCGCGGAGTGCGCGGTTTTGGAAAGTTTTTAATTGCAGTGATTTTACTTGGGTCTGGCTTAATACCATTTTCTGAAATTATGTGTCCCAGATAATGGACTTCTTTGCGTAAAAATTTGCATTTGTCCGGTTGAAGCCGGAGGTTAGCGGATCGTAGACGTTCAGCTAATTTATTGAATTTAATAGAGTGTTCTTGCAGAGAACTCGCGTATAGCACTACGTCGTCCATATAAACGAACATTTCTGTTCCTTGTAATCCGGTTAATACAGTATCCATCAATTTTTGAAATGTAGCAGGAGCGTTCTTAAGACCGAAAGGCATTCGTGAAAATTGATAATGCCCATAGGGGGATGAAAATGCGGTTTTATGCGCGTCGGATTCTTCCATGGGAATCTGGTGGAAGCCGGATGCTAAGTCTAGGACGCTAAAATATTTAGCCCCGCCTAACTGGTCTAATATGTCGATGATATTTGGAAGGGGGTATGCGTCGCCTACAGTTTTTTCGTTTAGCTGTCGGAAATCAATAACCATCCTCCAACGTTTGTTGCCGGAGGAGTCTGGTTTTTTCGGAACTATCCAGATGGGAGAGTTATAAGGGGAGGATGACTCTACGATAATTTTCTGGTCGACTAATTCCGATATTTGTCGGTGTATTTCCTCTCGATGGATTGGGGGGAATCTATATTGTTTAATATTTACGGGGCCGCTATCGGTAGTGGTTATTTTATGCGAAGTTAAGTGAGTACATGGTAATTGATCATTTTTGCAGTGAAAAATGTCGTGGTGCTTCTGTATTAAATTTTCAACGTGCTTTCGTTCTTCAACATTTAAGTGATCTAAATCTATTGATTTGAATATTTCTGAAAAACGTTCGGAAGAGATTTCGACGGGAAGACAGGGGGTTTTGGGAATTTCTACCTCGTTCTTTGCGAGTTTAAGGGGGTTTTCCTCGTTCTTTGCGAGTTTAGGGGAATTTTCCTCGTTCCTTGCGAGTTTAGGGGGATTTTGGTTAATCTCCTCGATTTCTTCAAGGGATAACCAAGGGACTTCCACGTCAAATTCTACCTCCGACGTGTTAAATACTTTTATTAGAGCACGTCCATTTATATTTCTTACCACGCATTCTCCTGCGAAAATTTTGGGCCCGATATGCAGCCGAGGGAGATAACCCGTTCTAACTTGGGGGTTTTTTAAGAAAACCGGAACCGTCGTAACACTGCGCGGAGGTACCGTAATTTTTAGAGGATCGGAGAACCAAATTTTCATGGAATCTAATATAAGACAGCGGTCTTGGTATGATATGGTGGCATTAGATTTTCTTAAGAATTCCGATCCTAAGATCCCGGGGTAGGGAATTGGAAAATTACTTGGCACCACGTGAAATTCGTGGGCTTGATTTGATATTTGAATTTTTAAAGACCCCATTGTCTCAACTACTTCTGATGTAATGCCACTTAATCTTAGAATGATTCCATGGTTCAAGGGAAGATTCCCTATTTGACTTTCCTTAATTAAATTTGGCTCCGATCCGGTATCGATTAAGAATTTCGTTTTGCCGATTGGAGAAGCCAAGTTCATTTCGATAACGGGATCGAAATTACCTTTTATGTGGAAGGTTTTTCTTCCGCTGTAATCGTTAGTGTTGGACGATCTAGTTTCCCGTCTCGCCGGTCGTCCGTCGGCGAGCGGTTGTCGCGGTTTCCCGAGCCGAGTTGATTTTTCCTATAACACTGGGAAGCAGTGTGTCCGAATTTATTGCAATATGTGCAAGTTACCGGAGACGAGGGTCGATTTGAGGTATTACTATTTGTTCGATTCTGGGGGTTGTGGAAACACTGTGAGGCAGTGTGTCCAATCTTGTTGCAAATTGTACAGGTACTAGGTGGTACCCGATTATTTATGAAGTTCCTCGAGGGTGGGGGATTCCGCGGGATAAAGGGGGGCGCGGAAGAGTTTAGCAATGGTGGTGGCTTCATTCTAGCCTCCTCCTGCTCCATTTCGTTCGAAACGATGATTGCGTGATTATATGCTTCTGTGAGCGTTTGATACCCCTTGAAATTTAACAGGATTTTTATAGTGGACGGTAACCCACGGATAAAACAGTCCAACGTAAATTTATCGATCTCGGGGTCGGGCGATCGGCCCTCTTGTCGCTCCGCGTCTCGAACGGAAATTTTCAGGTCTTTCACCCTTTGTACGTAATCTATGATGTGTTCCGCGGGCTGTTTAAAGATATCCGCGAGTAATCCGCGGTAATGATAGGACGATTTTTGCGGTAATAGTTTAGACCGAAGGGTGGCTATTAGGTCATCTATTTGTCGGAACTCCTCTCCTTCTATTATGCAATACGCTCGCCCAAAAATTCGCGTTCTTATGGCTTTTACTAATTCCGATTCTTGAGAGGGTGATAGAGCATCCCGAGCTCGTCGGCATGCTTGAAAGAACCGGTCGATTGAAATGTTGGTTCCCGAAAAGGTTGGGATCTCCGAGAGGATGTCTCGAAGTCGCAGCGAAAAGGACTGCGGTGGTGCTTCTACTATCTTAACCGGTGCAACTGCTATTGGCTTTCCTTGGGACGAAGTTTCCGCGAGCTGTGCTTCTAAATTTTTCGTTTGTGCCATTAATGTATTGACAACAACCTCCAACTCCTCCTTTTCTTTTAGTTGCGCTTCTAAATGTTTTGTTCGTGCTTCTAATTTCTCGTTTGTACGTTCTAGTTCCTGTATCTTCTTTTTGTCCTCTAACCGGAGGTGAGCTCTTTCGTTCTCTAAAAACTCTTCAAAATTCTCTTGCGTTTCTCTGAATTTTTCTTCCTGTTCTCTAATTCGACTTTCTCTAGTTTTTAGTTGATTCGATAGTATTTCTAACTCGTCTTCACTAAGTGTGAGCGTCATCTTGAAAGATTTATTTTATAACTTTACTGGAAAAACTGATTTTTCTTGTCTCTGAAGCTGTAACCTCCACGAAATAACGAAAAATCCCACCGCTGTCACCAATTTAATAAATTCTCCTGTTACGTCGCGATGCTTCCTTTCGGAAAGTAGGCGCAAGGAGGATGTGAAACAGACGAGCGGCTATCTGTTTCAGGCGGGAGACGTTATTTCGTCAGTGGAGGGGTCCAAAAAGCAACAGAGGCCCAAGAATTCAGCTCTTCCACAGTTCAATTTTAACAAGTTGATTTATTAAAAAAAGAAAGCAATTTACAAAAGAATTTTCAAGATACATACAAAATTATACTGTTGTCCGCGTAGGAGGATGGGGGAACAATAGATTCGCGTAATGTGCGAATCGGGGATCAGTTGTGGGGACGTTGCTAAGATTTGGGATAGCCTTTGGGACCTCGACGAGTTTAAGCTCCCATGAGCTTACGGACTGATGATCGACTATCTGAGTCGGCTCTGCTGGCGATGCTTCCTTTAGTATTAGCCCGTGGTCCTTGGCTGCCTTCCTCGATTTTTTGTGCTTCCTTCCTCCTCGTTTCACTCGTATCGGCCCAGTTGATACCTCAAGATCAAGGGGAATGGTCATCCCTCGAAAGATGGGGAAAACGTTCCTTTTTGAGGAGGTACGTCAGGTCGCACTCGTCTGTGACACGGATCTGTATTTGTACCAGCACTCGGAATCCTAGGATTCGTTGTGCGCGGATCTGTATTTGTACCAGCACTTAGAGGAACGACCCTAAAGCAGACGGCTTTATTCTCTTTTGACCAGTCCCAGCGGGTGGTCTTTATGTTCTACCCTGCATATTTTTACTTTCGAGAAAGCTTTTTGCAGGGGGTAGGTCTAATCCCTCTCAGTTTTACCTGTGAGAAAGTGTGGAAAAAAAAGGGGCCACCTAGGTACAGGTAGCGTATTAATGCGGGTGTGATTTGAGGGGTGTGCTGGTGAGTGAGAGAGACAGCGCTATGGTGCTGCCGGTGTGAGAAAGAGGGGTGCGCTCGGCTGGTGGAGCGTGAGAGACAGCGCTATGGTGCTGTCGGCGTAAAGGAACGTTCACCGTGCTAACTGCATGGGAACGTTACAGGTGCAACTATAATTCCGGGATTTTTCGCTAGGAGCGCTAATGTCTGTTTCTCATCATCCAGTCACTGTTTTACCGATACAGTTTACCGATATTTAATTGTACTTGTACGATGGATACAACAGAATGAGATTCTTGATTTCTCTTCAATTTTTCATTTTTATTCAATCTTCTATTTTCCTTCAATCTGTTATTTTTAATAATATCCTCAGATTTTATGTACACTTTTGGCTTTCTCTTACTTTAATCTGTTTTTTTATGATACTTATTAATTACTTTTTTCGACTGGAATCAAAAGTTTTGTTTCTAGTGATGGCCACTATCAAATTTAATTTTTAAAGCTAGTTTACAATCTGAAAAAACATTTTTTAAGAACTATATCGACATGAATAATTCATTTTTGAGATTAGGTATTAATACTGATAGATTTATGACATAAAAATTAAGTATTATTAACGTCACACCCGGAACACATTTTCTACATTCGTTATACAAGCTAATAGAAGACTTATACGTACATTTAGTTAAATAATATGCAAACAATGCGTTTTGATTTTATTCACAAACGCGTGTCCGGCTTCAGGCGTAAGCACATTGCGTATAAGCTTAGAGTGGGACAGCTACTGTCATCGCGTCCCAGTATGGAGTACTTATATTTGAAAACAATCCTAATCTTGGACATCTAATATTTGAATTAATAATTATTATTCACGTTAAGTTTGATTGCCAATTTATTTTAAAATATCAATATTATTATGCGTGATAATTATTTTTTTTCTGAGGGCTTAAATTATATTTTTTTTTCTAACAAAAGTTCGAACTTTAAATGCACATGATTCGCATGTAAATAGACTATTTTGTATACTGTTTTCAGATGAACTTTGAATTTATTTTTAAATTTCAATTGATGTCATAATGAAATAATATTCACACCTACTTGTAGCTAAGAGAGAGAGAGAGAGAGAGAGAGAGAGAGAGAGAGAGAGAGAGAGAGAGAGAGAAAGAGAGAGAGAGGCCTCAGAATATATAATATATAATTAGTAGTAGTAGTAGTAGTAGTAACATGATATTTGGTCCCGTCAGGGTTTCAAATTCATTTACCAATCCTCTTCCTCTTTCCACTCTCACCATCGCCTTTTTCAGCGGGACCTACTGTTTATGGTGGGTTCCGAACCACCTTTTGCCAACAACGCGTGAAAAACACCCCGGGTGGGTCACTTTCCGGTTTTTTACCAGACGGTCACCCATCCTAGTGCCGTTCACGTTCCACATTGTTTAACTTCGGTGATCTGAATAATATATAAATATTTAATCTCTTAATTACTGATTTTACTATGAAAATTCAATTGTCCAGATTTAGGTATCACTTTTGGACTGTCCAGACTTAGGACATAGGTCCAGACTGTCCCCCTTATTGGGGGATCCGCCAATCTGATCCACCGAGTCCTACACTACCCCCACCTGAGGTGTATTTACAGGTATTTTTCCTCTTCATCGTAAACAAAAAAGAAAAGAGGTTAGGCTATGAGAGGGGAGGGGAGCAATGAAGTGATACTTGTGATTGTAAGTTTATATTACTGATGCAAATAATATGTTTCTTATTTATTCACGAATGTGTGTGTTTCGCGTGGGAGGTGTACCTTTCTTATTCACTACCTAGACATGTATATGCTTGTGGTATCTAGCAACAAACCAACAGAAATTTCGTACGGATTTCGGGTGAGATTCCGGTGCGGCAGACATACTAATCGTGGCTCCGGAGAACAAGAACGGTGGGCGATAGAGACCGTGGCTAATCGAGATCCTACGAACTTGTTCTGCGAATCTCTGGGTTTGTGAAAAAGGACACTGTGCGAATAGCAAGCAGATCGCGGGTACGAAACCCGGGGGACACCGCACCGGAGAGGAGCGGCGCGGCGCGGTGCGGCGACGAGACAGAGAGAATACGCTCGTCGAGTTGGCTCGCGAGGGAGACAAAGGAAACGTCAGCTTGTGTCACGTATCGGGCCAATGAAAACTTAATTCGTTCATTCAATCCGGCTGATGATTCAGGCTGCGGGCTGGTAAATGTCCGCCGACGCGCCGCGTGCACCAGCGGTCTTTTTATCGGAGAGCGAATTCCACTGAGAGAGACGCAGAGAGAAAGAGAAATTCGGTCCTCTCGAATCGACGTGGAAGAATTCGCCGGATGATTAATCGATTCGCGCGCGCGCTGCAAGAAGACTTATTTAGCGACGTCGTTTCGGGAAAACGCGATCCTCTCGTCTCCCGGGAACACAATGCGACCGCTGAAATGTTCTTGATGAAGAGCACTCTACCAATCGCGTCTTTTCAAGGATCCTCCACGCGATCGCGACTCGAAACTTTTTAATGGAACCGGCAGGGAATTTAAAAATCGTCCCGAACCACCCAGCCGTATACCGCTTTTCATATCTTGTCGTCGGAACATGCTTTAAGATAATCCCCGTGCGCCGCCCCGGTGCTCCGAGAGGAAACGCTTACCTTTGTGATTCCCTTTATAGTGATTCTACGGCTTGTCGCGTGCTCGATCGCCAATCCACAATGGAGTGCACGCTGGATGACACGAATAAAGAAAATGTACCTAGTAAGCGAAAGAGTGATTCTGAATTATTAGCAGTGTCACGTTTACTTTACTCTTATTTTATTATTTTAAATAGTGCTAATGATTTCTAGGCAAAATAAAGCAAATTAGGCTTACAAATCATCATCCGAGACACAGTTAATACACACATCTGATGCATTTTTCGTGAGCCCATTTGCTGCAACGTGTGCACTGCACTCAGTTTGTCACCACAAACGCAATCAGTGCGAGATTCATTGCAGATCAAGCATTCTGAATCATCTTCTGATTCCGAGGACAAGGAATCTTTCTTGAATGTCGTAAATCCTATGCTTAGACAAGTAGCCCCGTTCGACATTTTTATCATTGCAAGGGCTACACGTGCATAACCTCGATGCGCGCACCGGATAGAATAAAATACCTCAAATTATAGTCAATGTGTCATATCTCCATAAACTAATCATGACCAAATATCTTCGATCTCCTCCAATCATCGATCCTGGTCGTCCTTTTTTTCTTTGGTTCAGAAGAAATTGTTTATCTTCATCGATCGTGATCATTTCTAAAGCATCAACATGTGCGATATCGAAAAGATCATCTAATTGATCAAGAAACTGTTGTTACTTGTTATCTTGTAGCTGCGATCGTCGTGTAGAATGCTTTTGTAACAGCCTCCACTTCTGGTATAAGGACTCCAATTTCTCGATGCTGTGATGGCTTTGCCTGAATGGAATTTTTGCCTTTTCCCACAACACTTCCACTTCTTTCACAGCAAGATATGAGCTAGATCGAAGGTTCAATTTCACTTTCCGTAAATTGTAAAACAAAACTCTTAAAACTTGTCCTATCGATGGCAACTTAGCGCCTACAATTTGACTTTCGTCATGTTCTAATAAGCACAGTTTTCCGTGATTTCTACTCTCCATTGGACTTCAGTGCACTGTTCGGTGGTTAAATCAGCTATGACTGATGATCCGTTTTCGGACGGGCTTTTATACAATTTTGTCTGGGTCCAAAAAGGGCCTAATAGTCGTGAAGGAGCGCGGACCTTGGAGAGTGCCCCTCGTGTCGCGAAGTGATGTAGCGTCTCTGATTGGCTCGCCCTTGTGTCAGGAAAACAGGGGTAGACTAACGGGAAATTGTCCTGGAGGGTGAACGTGTACTAAACGTCCCTCGTACCTGACCGTCGTGGGTCCAGTGTTCAGTACGGAGAGTTGTAAACAGGTCCGCTGCCCCTGGCTACCCTCATTTGTGGGGTCCTAATCCCGGTGAAATGTTTTATAGCGTTTTATGTTAATGGACGGCATTGAGGGTACCCAGTACCCAGGTACGGAACTGTACCTGGTTTCTGCCTTGCGAAAGTCGTTTTCAGCTCATATTTTGCAAACCAAAGCCAGTTGACAAAAAATTGTGGTAACAGAAATAGTTTTACTTAATAATTTTACTTAACAGTTGACAAAAGTACTTCGTAATGCAAAGTACAAGTTGATTTTGTTTATTGTTCAATGCCAATGTAGCTAAACTGTCACTGTCTTGTTTCAGTACAGGTATAAATAAAATGTAATACATGGAAATGTTTAAATATCTCTGTTATTTGTGATTGTACGAAAAAATGGTAGAGGAGAAATTTGCATTGTTCAATAAGGTAAATATAATGGCAAAATAAAAAAATTTTTTGGAAATCATATTTTTGAAATTTCAAGGTCATTGTTATTTTTATTTAAAGGAAGTCATATAATTTTTCCATGTTCCTATTCAGAAAAAAAAGACAAATCCAACGATGTGCCATGTTCCATAGTTGAGGTGAATTTCAAAATTTTCAAAATTTTCAGTCGCTTTGAGGCACGTGATCCTTTTTTTCGATCGATCTCAAACTTTGCACAAATTTTTTTCTCACCTAAAGGAACAATTATGGGGGGTGAGGTGCTTTGTATCTCGATAAAAAATTTTCACAGGTATAGCTTTGGACCACCCTATTCCTCATACAAACGTTGCAACTACTTTTCACCCCCTCGGGGGTTGAATTAAAAAAAATGCCGAAACAGGTGTTTGATTAATTATATCAAAGAGCATTAAGACCAAGTATGAAATAAATCCAACCACGAACAAAATATTCCTCATACAAACGTTGCAACCCCTTTTCACCCCCTTAGGGGTTGAATTTCGAAATATCCTTTCTTATCCCGTGTATAGATCATAAAGGAAACCTCTGTACAAAATTTCAGCTTTCTAGGTCCAAGTATTTAGCCGGGGCGTTGATCAGTGAATGAGTCAGCACTGCATTTTTTATAGAGATATCGCGGAAAGCAACATCATCTACTTTATAGTATTACAATTAGAATCTTATTAGTCAACTAGCCCCGGTCTCCTCTACCTGTAACTACATAGAAACACCGTATTTTGTTGAACGATCGTGCTGGAAGTTTTACCTACAGCTTCGATAACCCACATCGGACTTAAACGGATATATCGTTAAAGGGGATGAACGGCGAAACGGTCGAGCAGCGGAACGGTCGTTTCGCGTTTGCTCGGGCGTATTTCAGATCCGTCTGGACCGTTAAATGTACACGAACAAATTGATTCGTCGAATGATTTAAGACGGGAGAAGCGGCTCGCCAGCTCGATCGATTGCGATGCAACGAATCCGAAATCGTTCAACGTTAATGGAAGGACGACGGGAACGGCGAAGGATCGTTTAAATATTTGACCAACGAAAATTCTTTCAATTAATACGTTATTCCACGAGCCTCGTAATTACTGCGTCTCTGTCTCTCTCTCCGACTCTTTGCCCTGGGCCGAAGAAAAAAATCGCATTACCCACCCCCTCAACGCTATTGAACCAATTAGAGAATTTATATCGAATCCCATTGAAAACATTAATCGGAGAAGAAACATCGAGCCGAGCCGGGACGCTCCACGTACTGCCAATACTTTTTTTCGTGATTGAATCGGCCCCAGGCACACCGTTTTTCCGTGTTTACAGCCGCCGATAAAATTGAATTCGAATATCGAATAAGTGGCTGTGTTATAAATTTCCGAACTTCTGTGAGATAACGCGGTTAGAAGTTACACCTGTTTATACTGCGTTTGATAGGTCTTCCGGACAGTCATCGATAACATGGACACCTAAGGTTTGCAATACCTGTATTCGGAATTTTTTTTAAATATTGTACCCGAACACCGTTATTAGGAATTTTCAAAACGGTGCAAACACACAGTTGTTGGGTAAACTTTACTTTACCGGACTCAAAATTGATGCCTTTCTCCTATAAATTATGATGTATTTGGTATGTAATACAGTATATTCGAAGTTTCGATCCTGTAGTATCAATGGATCAGGAGTTATGATTGATTAAAGTTGATCATTTTCTAGTGTTTTTGACGGGTAAGGGCGCAGCCATATTGGTTACCGAGCACAACCGCCGATCCTTGCCACCCCCCCTCTCGACCTTTTTTTTTTTTTTTTTTTTTTTTTTTTGTTTAAGGGCGGTGGGGAAATGCTCTTACGCACACCCTCTCCTCCGATGGAGGTCGGAGAGGGTAGTGTGGGACTCGGCTTCCCCCTAAGATGAAAAGTGGGGGAATCATATGGACTTAATCCTTCGCCTATACCCACTAAAACCCCACCGCCCGGGACCTAGGGACCCTTCCTCTATCTGTAAAAGCGATGCTTTTATACCTTCGCTGTCCCGCTTTCCGCATTCAGCGGAGGTATACTCATCGCCCCTATGTCCACGCCTGTTCTTGGCTATTACCCCCCCTCTCGACCTAATCCCAACCAACTCGATAAGCGGCTCGCGGTCGTCACTACAAACCAATATGGCGGCGCCCTTACCTATCAAAACCACTGCAGATTGCTCAACTTTAAATAAGCATAACTCCTGAACCATTGATCCTACAGGATCGGAAACTTCGATCTGCAACCGCCCCCGGTACATATCTAGTGGATTACATACCAAATACATCATAATTTATAAAAGGAATTATTTATTAGTTTTACACAAAAAATAATAAACTATAAAAATATAAACAATTTTGTTATGTACAAATATAAAATAAATGTATTTGTACATAACATAATATATATTTGTACATAAATATATTTGTACATAAATATATTTGTACATAAATATATTTGTACATAAATATATTTGTACATAAATATAAAATAAATATATTTTTGTACATAAATATAAAATAAATATATTTGTACATAAATAACGAGATTGTTTATAATTTAATAGTTTATTACTTTTTGTATAAAACTAATAAATGTGGCAAGGGAACAACTGGGCTGCTCTTTACATTACTGGACTCAAAATTTGTGCCTTTCTCCTATAAATTATGATGTGTGTGTGTGTGTGTATTTGGTATGTAATCCAGTAGATTTGTACCCGGGGCGATTGCAGATCGAAATTTCGATCCTGTAGGATCAATGGTTCAGGAGTTATGTTTGCTTAAAGTTGAGCAATCTGCAGTGCTTTCGACAGGTAAGGGCGCCGCCATATTATATGGTTTGTAGTGACGGTCGCGCGCCGCTGTCAAAACACTGAAAAATGCTCAACTTTAAGCCATCATAACTCTTGTACCATTGATCCTACAGGATCGAAACTTCGATCTGCAGCCGCTCCGGGTATAAATCTACTGGATTACATACCAAATACATCATAATTTATAGAAGAAAGGCACGAATTTTGAGTCCGGTAAAGTAAAGAGCATCCCCAATATCTCTTATGGTTCAAGAGTTATATTAAAATGTCACGAAATTTCTCGATCCAGACACGATACACGTGTTAATTATCTGAGTATCGCAGTCCTAATTCTTCGCTAGGAATGCTCAGCTCCGAAGATGACCACGGTGGGAACGGTTGCGTGGTTGTCCATTCGATTAAACCATCCGGCGAAAACCATCACGTTGGCCGATGCGCACGATGGAAGAAACAAGAAAAAGGCCGGCGGCGAGTTGTCGAAAAATGCGGAATTATCGAGGCGCAGCGGTTAATCGGAGGCGGGCAGGCGAGGAATTTCATTTTCCCAGCAATTTCGTTTTTTTTTCTGGTCCCTTCTGTCGATCGAGCGAGGCCGCATAATTATTGCGAACGGCCGAAGTTCGATAAATTCCGGCGAATTTGCGAGCGGCCGCGAAACGCGTTGTTCGCGCAAACAGCGCGGCTGAAGTTTCTTGTCCGCATAACATCAGAAGAAGCGACACAGTTTCTGCTGGGTGTATCGTACACTACTTACTGGATAAAATTGTAACTAACATACTATACAGGGTGAGGCACTAACTATTGCCACATACAATAACTCCGGAAGTATGATAGTAGTGGAAAAGTTTTTGAAATAAAAGTTGTATCGGACAACAGGGCCCCCGTAGCGTGGCGTTAATCTTTTCTTGCTAGGTGGAGTCACTTCAGAGATGTGAAGATCGCATTTGTTTTTTTAAGGGGACATTAGGGTAAAGTGCCCAAATATGAACCATTTTCTGTTGATGTCATTTTTTTAACTTCCCGATTTTATAGGGAAGTTATTGTAATGACTCCTAAAATCTATTTTTTAGCAGAACCTCCCGTTTCATGGTCATTGCAGTCATTTTAGACTATTTTCAGCAAAATGTTCGTATGTGTGTGTGTGTGTGCGCGCGTATGTGTGTCCGTTTGTATGTATCGAATTTTTCGTTAACGTTTTCTGAAAAAGTAACAACGCGATCAGAATGATGAATGATGCAATCGATGTGCCCCGCTGTAACTTAGAGCTGATTAGATTTTGGTCCATTTTGGTCCAGTAGTTTTCTAGGTTTTTTCGAAAGAAGTTGATTCAACAATGCAATTTATACGAGAGGACGGACATTTTCCACCGACAGTTTTCCACCGAGAAACAAACGTAATCATATATATTTTTTTTTAATTTTTTTTTTTTAATTATGCAACTAATGCTAATGTTATCGCTTACAATAATCGGAAATTATCCCAATGCAAGAGTGAGTTAATCATCTCCACTCCCGAGAATACATTTTCAAAGAATACCGATGAAAGTACAAAAAAATTTATATTACAATCTTTAAAAAAACAATCAGTTCAAAACGAATTATTAACTGAGATTAAATTGAAAATTAGTATAAAATATATGATAATTAATAACATTGATGTTGAAGACGGATTGGTTAATGGAGCGCATGCGGAATATTAAAATTTATTACTTTTCAAGAAAATACTAAAATTCCGTCTATATTGTGGTTAGATTTTCAATTGGCCAGAGTAGGAATGAAAGTAAGAACTCGATATCGTGATTATATGAAAAATGCAAATATTGATCAAAATTTAACACCAATAATAAAAATATCGAATCAAGTAAATATGTCGAGTGAGGAAAAATATCAAATCACACGTGGACAATTTCCAGTGGTTCCTGCTGAAGCGATTACGATTCATAAAAGTCAGGGACAAACATACGAGAAAGTATGTTTGGATTTTAAAAAATCAGAAAGGCGAACTTTACAAATGTTGTGTGTAGCACTGAACAGAGTTTCAAAATTGAGCGCGGTTTATATATTTTGGGACAATTTAAATTAACAGTATCGAAAAAAAGAAAGATCAATACTGCAAACCTGGCTAACGATAAATTGTATCGTTTGCGAAAAACTAAACAATTAAAATTATCATTCAATAATTTGGTCAATGAAAACGGATTAATAGTTATATATCAAAATATTGGTACTTTGACAAGTAAATTAATTCATATAAATAAAGATTCATGGTTTCATCGAAGCGATATATTAATTTTTAGTAAAACATTAATGAAAACCGATGATGAGTTGAATATTTTAAATAATGATATATTATTCCGATCCGACATTGACAACAACAGCCGCGGATTAATTTGTTATGGAAAAACAGAATTATCAATAGAAAAATTATTTGTTGAACAGGAATTTAGTTCACTTTTAAAATCAGAAATTATTATATAATAAGTGGTTATAAATCACCGAAAGCTACTAATTCTATATTTGGTAGCGTTGTACAACGAATAATGAATAAAATTACAATTGAAAGTGAAAAGATTTTGATAGGTGATTTCAATTAGAATATATTAAATTGCAAGGATAATGGTAATAATTATTTGATTAACCTTTTGAACAAGAGTACACAATTTAAAAACTAAATTACCATCCAAATGTATAACGACCAATATAAATACGCAAATAGATATCATTTTCTCAAATGTTGATGATAGATTGCGGTGTTTATGAAACATATTTCAGCTATCATAAGCCAATTTATGCAATCCTCGATAAGAAGGTTGTCAAATATAAAACAGAAGAGAATGTAGAGAAAACAGATATAACAATCACAAATTAAAAAATGAATCCTGAAAATTTTACCATTTTTGATGAATGTATAATGATCTCGGACCAGCATATCGAGCAAAATAATCATGAATATGCAGTGCCTGCAGAATGTTTCCTCAATGATGGTTATAACTATGCTTTATCGTCTATTGGCCGATTGTGCCAACTCGCGTCTAGGTCGCGTTCTGATTAGTCTGTGTTTTTCGTTAGCAACTCATAAACAAAGCCGCGGACGCCATTTTTTGCAGAGGTTTTGCTGCATAATATTGTTTCACATGACCTCAGGAACGTCCCATTTCCGGGTTCCGCAGGAGTTTCGGAACACCCTGTAGATCGATCCACGTCAAAAAGCAAGAAGAACGATGGGAATAAACTCGGCCGCGATGAATTCTTTCGCAAACAGTTTCATGTTTTTTCGCGTGCCAACCGTGTGAGAGATGCGTGCGGACTATATGTGTGTAACGGCTTTCGCCGCGCGATGTGAAGTAATGTGGAAAATTTGCAGCTGGCGCGGCACTTTCCTGATAAGCAAACTATGCAAATTCCTGTGGATCAGTTGAATATTGAGCTATACTCAGCTTTTTTGTAGTACTCGCTCCGCGTAAAAGAATTGCGTATAGTTGTATCCGAACGCAAGCTTTTTAGCGTTTCATCGCACGGAAAGTGAGGTGGTACGAGCGCGATAATTCCAGTTGTTAAAAAGTAATCCAGCCGAGACGAAAATCTCGCGGTGAGAAAGGCACATATCTACATGGCAGAACGGTCGGGGAAATGATTCATTAACGTCGGGAACAGAGAGAAGCGGTCGGAACGTCAGTAGTTCCGAAAGTAAATTTACATATGTCCACGGACTTTTCGAAAAATGGACTACCAGAAGGGAATGATATTTTTTCTGGTTGAACGTTAACATTTCGCGGAGATAACGCAACTGGTTTTCATAGACAGTTCTCTCTAAAGATTAATTCTTCTAGATAGAAGAATTAATTCGCATTCCCTTCCATTATTATTAAATTGAACGGCCTCGCTCTTAGAACGAGTTTGTCGATAATATTGGATGATAACGCAAATATGGTCGGGAATCTTCAATTTCCTTTTCGTTTATTAATTAACTACAGAATTATATTCAATCAATTCTGCAATTTCCGACTGCAAGTAATAACTTCTTTTCAATTGGGTTGGGTCTGAGTTAAGAGCGTTTTGCGATCCATACTACTGTTACGAGCCGAGGGCTGGCGGATAGACGTGGCCGAGGTTTGTTCGTGTGAACAGAATTGTCGTGGACTAACCGATGCCTGTTTCATCACCGGGTCGCCACTAGGTTAGGAAAGACAGAGGGTGTCGTGGACTAGCCGATGTCTGTTTCACCACTCGGGTCGCCACTAGATAGGGAAAGGGTTGTCGTCGACTAGCCGATGCCTGTTTCATCGCCGGGTCGCCTCTAGGTTAGGAGAAAGGGTAGTCGTGGACTAGCCGATGCCTGTTTCATCACCGGGTCGCCACTAGGTTAGGAAAGACAGAGGGTGTCGTGGACTAGCCGATGTCTGTTTCACCACCGGGTCGCCACTAGATAGGGAAAGGGTTGTCGTGAACTAGCCGATGCCTGTTTCATCACCGGGTCGCCACCAGGTTACGAGAAAAGGGTAGTCGTGAACTAGCCGATGCCTGTTTCGTCACCGGGTCGCCACCAGGTTACGAGAAAAGGGTAGTCGTGAACTAGTCGATGCCTGTTTCATCACCGGGTGTCACAGGATAGGTTTTCGTGGTCTAGCCGATGCCTGTTTCATCACCGGGTCGCCACTAGGTTAGGAGAAAGGGTAGTCGTGGACTAGCCGATGTCTGTTTCACCACCGAGTCGCCACTAGATGGAAGGTTGCGAACTAGCCGATGCCTGTTTCATCACCGGGTCGCCACTAGGTTACGAGAAAAGGGTAGTCGTGAACTAGCCGATGCCTGTTTCATCACCGGGTGTCACAGGATAGGTTGTCGTGGACTAGCCGATGCCTGTTTCATCACCGGGTCGCCAATAGGTTACGAGAAAGGGGTAGTCATGGATTAGCCGATGTCTGTTTCACCACCGGGTCGCCACTAGATAGGGAAAGGGTTGTCGTGGACTAGCCGATGCCTGTTTCATCACCGGGTCGCCACTAGGTTACGAGAAAAGGGTAGTCGTGAACTAGCCGATGCCTGTTTCATCACCGGGTCGCCACTAGGTTAGGAAAGACAGAGGGTGTCGTGGACTAGCCGATGTCTGTTTCACCACCGGGTCGCCACTAGATAGGGAAAGGGTTGTCGTGAACTAGCCGATGCCTGTTTCATCACCGGGTCGCCACCAGGTTACGAGAAAAGGGTAGTCGTGAACTAGCCGATGCCTGTTTCGTCACCGGGTCGCCACCAGGTTACGAGAAAAGGGTAGTCGTGAACTAGTCGATGCCTGTTTCATCACCGGGTGTCACAGGATAGGTTTTCGTGGTCTAGCCGATGCCTGTTTCATCACCGGGTCGCCACTAGGTTAGGAGAAAGGGTAGTCGTGGACTAGCCGATGTCTGTTTCACCACCGAGTCGCCACTAGATGGAAGGTTGCGAACTAGCCGATGCCTGTTTCATCACCGGGTCGCCACTAGGTTACGAGAAAAGGGTAGTCGTGAACTAGCCGATGCCTGTTTCATCACCGGGTGTCACAGGATAGGTTGTCGTGGACTAGCCGATGCCTGTTTCATCACCGGGTCGCCAATAGGTTACGAGAAAGGGGTAGTCATGGATTAGCCGATGTCTGTTTCACCACCGGGTCGCCACTAGATAGGGAAAGGGTTGTCGTGGACTAGCCGATGCCTGTTTCATCACCGGGTCGCCACTAGGTTACGAGAAAAGGGTAGTCGTGAACTAGCCGATGCCTGTTTCATCACCGGGTCGCCACTAGGTTAGGAAAGACAGAGGGTGTCGTGGACTAGCCGATGTCTGTTTCACCACCGGGTCGCCACTAGATAGGGAAAGGGTTGTCGTGAACTAGCCGATGCCTGTTTCATCACCGGGTCGCCACCAGGTTACGAGAAAAGGGTAGTCGTGAACTAGCCGATGCCTGTTTCGTCACCGGGTCGCCACCAGGTTACGAGAAAAGGGTAGTCGTGAACTAGTCGATGCCTGTTTCATCACCGGGTGTCACAGGATAGGTTTTCGTGGTCTAGCCGATGCCTGTTTCATCACCGGGTCGCCACTAGGTTAGGAGAAAGGGTAGTCGTGGACTAGCCGATGTCTGTTTCACCACCGAGTCGCCACTAGATGGAAGGTTGCGAACTAGCCGATGCCTGTTTCATCACCGGGTCGCCACTAGGTTACGAGAAAAGGGTAGTCGTGAACTAGCCGATGCCTGTTTCATCACCGGGTCGCCACTAGGTTAGGAAAGACAGAGGGTGTCGTGGACTAGCCGATGTCTGTTTCACCACCGGGTCGCCACTAGATAGGGAAAGGGTTGCCGTGAACTAGCCGATGCCTGTTTCGTCACCGGGTCGCCACCAGGTTACGAGAAAAGGGTAGTCGTGAACTAGCCGATGCCTGTTTCATCACCGGGTGTCACAGGATAGGTTGTCGTGGACTAGCCGATGCCTGTTTCATCACCGGGTCGCCAATAGGTTACGAGAAAGGGGTAGTCATGGATTAGCCGATGTCTGTTTCACCACCGGGTGTCACTAGATAGGGAAGGGTTGTCGTGGACCAGCCGATGCCTGTTTCATCACCGGGTCGCCACTAGATAGGGAAAGGGTTGTCGTGGACTAGCCGATGCCTGTTTCATCACCGGGTCGCCACTAGGTTACGAGAAAAGGGTAGTCGTGGACTAGCCGATGTCTGTTTCACCACCGGGTGTCACTAGATAGGGAAAGGGGTGTTGTGGACTAGCCGATGTCTGTTTCACCACCGGGTCGCCACTAGATAGGGAAAGGGTTGTCGTGGACTAGGCGATAACTGTTTCATCACCGGGTCGCCACTAGGTTACGAGAAAAGGGTAGTCGTGAACTAGCCGATGCCTGTTTCATCACCGGGTGTCACAGGATAGGTTTTCGTGGTCTAGCCGATGCCTGTTTCATCACCGGGTCGCCACTAGGTTAGGAGAAAGGGTAGTCGTGGACTAGCCGATGTCTGTTTCACCACCGGGTGTCACTAGATAGGGAAAGGGTTGTCGTGGACCAGCCGATGCCTGTTTCATCACCGGGTCGCCACTAGATAGGGAAAGGGTTGTCGTGGACTAGCCGATGCCTGTTTCATCACCGTGTCGCCACTAGCTTAGGAAAGACAGAGGGTGCCGTGGACTAGCCGATGTCTGTTTCACCACCGGGTCGCCACTAGATGGAAGGTTGTGAACTAGCCGATGCCTGTTTCATCACCGGGTCGCCACTAGGTTAAGAGAAAGGGGTAGTCGTGGACTAGCCGATGTCTGTTTCACCACCGGGTCGCCACTAGATAGGGAAAGGGTTGTCGTGGACTAGCCGATGTCTGTTTCACCACCGGGTCGCCACTAGATAGGGAAAGGGTTGTCGTGGACTAGCCGTTGTCTGTTTCACCACCGGGTCGCTACTAGATAGGAAATCGTGAACCAGCCGATGTCTGTTTCACCACCGGGTGTCACTAGGATTTCGGAAAGAAGTAAGGTATTACGAAGTGCAGCTCTCGTAACTTTATATAGAATTGTTGATAAGCGCCATGCGCGCCAACTGTCGATTGGCCGACTGTGGCAACTCGCGTCTAGGTCGCGCTCTGATTGGTCCGTGTTTTTCGTTAATAACTCCTAAACAAAGCCGCGGATAACATTTTTGCAAAGGAAAATGTTGCTTGGGACACCCTGTATATATATATAAATAATTTCAATAATACGCTCCAATGTACAAAAGAAGAACAGATCTAATATCGGAAAAAGAAGTTATTATGAATGTTATGTAAATTACGAAAAGAGGTGACATCAAAGTATTTCGTCTCGCATTTGCTGGCGGACTCGTCAGTAGAGCCCAGCAAATCTTGTCTCAATTCTTGATACAATTATGTATCCCAGATCTGCTTGTGGTCATTCGGTAAGACCAAGCAGATCCTGCCCTAGACGCAACTGTGGTAACCCTTACGAAATAATTCTAAAAAAACTCTCAAATAACAAGCAGTCTTCAATGAGTCTCAAAAATGCAATTAATCCTGAAAGGATTGATCAGGTGTTTCTCTCTATGTATATTAAAAAATCTTTAAAAATCCTTTGACAAATTCTGTTTTGTGGCGTAATTTACATAATATTCATAATAACTTCTTTTTCCGATATTAGAACTGTTTTTCTTTTGTAGATTGGAGCGTATTATTGAATTTATTTATATATATATATATATATATATATATATATATATATATATATATATATATATATATATATGTTGGGAGATCGGATACTAAGTTCTAAGAGGATCGTGGGTGATTGACGCAATACTGCACTTCGTTTAACAAAACACTTTAATGCAGTTAGTTAACAAAAGATGCGCTGAATTGCACTACACGATACGTGAGCTGCGATGCCACGAAAGTGTGAAGGCGAACCGAATAGCGTTTCGATGAATAGTGGTAAACACGATGTTGTCTTCGCGGTGGTCGTTAACCGAAGAACGAGTCCTCGATCAGCAGGTGCGTAACCGAAAATCACGCGTTCGGCGTATCGCGAAGTGGGGGGTCGCGCGGCTGACGTGACGTCATCCGCTCGGCTACGCGAAGCCGGTAAAAGCGGATCGGATGCGTGTCGGTTCGCCTGAACAATACAGGGTATCCCAAAATTCGTGAAAATCCCGAAAGGGGGTGGTTCCTGAGACCATTTCAAGCGATATTTTCCTTTGCAAAAATGTTATCCGCGGCTTTATTTAGGAGTTATTAACGAAAAACACGGACCAATCAGAGCGCGACCTAGACGCGAGTTACCACAGTCGGCCAATAGACAGTTGGCGCGCCGGGCAGACTGTGGCAACTCGCGTCTAGATCGCGCTCTGATTGGTCCGTGTTTTTCGTTAATAACTCCTAAACAAAGCCGCGGATAACATTTTTGCAAAGGAAAATGTCGCTTGAAATGGTCTCAGGAACCACCCCCTTTCGGGATTTTCACGAATTTTGGGACACCCTGTATACATATATACAGAACAAGTGTCGTTCCTTGAAATGGGAGGTTCCTGAGACCATTCTAAGAGACATTTTCCTTTGCACCAATGTCAACTGCGGCTTTGTTTAGGAGTTATTAACGAAAAACACGGACCAATCAGAGCGCGCCCTGGTCCGCCGCGCCGTCACGATGCGATGTCACGGCGTACCGCGACACTCGCTTGCCGGCGCGGCTTAGCGCGCCGGGCCAGGGCGCGCTCTGATTGGTCCGTGTTTTTCGTTAATAACTCCTAAACAAAGCCGCAGTTGACATTGGTGCAAAGGAAAATGTCTCTTAGAATGGTCTCAGGAACCTCCCATTTCAAGGAACGACACTTGTTCTGGGACACGCTGTATATAAGGGAGTAGACTCGTTTCCACTGTTGCAAGGGTGCGGGATTCGCCTTCCCATTTCTCGATAATACAAATACGGGGTTTTTCATTAGTCAAAAACGCTTGATAAAAGATCGATCTAAGGCGCTGTCTGCTTCAAAAATACTATTTTTTCGATTACGAGGCGTAATTTGTATTATTCGGCTGCGCGTAGCTATGGAAATAGCTACATGCGCAGTTGTATGCTTCCGAATAGTGCAAATTATGCCCCTCAATATCTCTGTCAGTTATGTATACATGAAAAAACACTTGAAACAAAAGTTGTAGTGTATAAGGAGGTGAATATAGTATCAAAGAAAAAAAAAATTTTCAAGGTCATTTTTTCAAGTTTTCAAGGTCACGGATGTTTTTTCTATTAACAACTGTTTATGCTATTTATGGATTCTTAAAGAGAAAAAGAGACAAATTCAACGCTATATATTAACGTCTATTTATATGTCAAGATTTAAAAAATTAAAAATTTTCAAATTTTCTGCGCGCCATTTTTCCATGATCCAATCGGCCCCAAATTTTTTCCAGATCGTTTTCTCAATATTTGTCACATTTCTGGGGGGTGGCCCCAAAAAAATTTCGCAAAATAATTTTCCTCAAGTATAACTAAGGTCCACCCTAATGTGGACACTGGGCGGGTCCCTCTGCCCGGGGTCCGGTTAGAATAGGTCGTGGGGGAGAGGCTAATCCCTTCCCCCGAGATGCATGTTTAGCTCAGTTGTGTCCTATTGAGTTCTCGCGAGATCCAGACAGCACCCCTTTAGCTTAGGTGGGCGTGTGTTTTTAGTGAGTACTCTTGTGGGAGGGGATCGCTTCGCTCAGCAACCCCACGCCCCGAGGAGAGCCCCACATAATCCCGGCTTCCCCCCAGGGTACCACGCGTATAAACCTGTAGTTGCTAATGATCCTTGCGAGTTTGACGCAACATAAAATATAAATTTCAAACAAATTATATTTCATCGTATTTCTATGTATATTTCATTGATTCCAGCGATCGCGCGATCGATGGATCGAGGGTGGAGGAAACAGTGTCGACGTTGGCCGCAGGACGAACGGTTCGGTGGTCGCGTGGCGCGTTGCGTCGGCTGAGACGGAATTAATCAGTTCTCCGGGAAACGAGGCTGGCGGGTCACGTTTTATGAAATTCCAGCGATTCGAGTATGACCGGGTATCCTCGGGTGGAGCGGTGCGGCGTGTCGCGTTGGGTTGTAAATAAGCGACGAACGGCCGAGTAATAAATCAGAGGAAATAAATTCATATCGGCGGTGCGTCGCGTCGGGCGAGAGCTTTCGTCGCTAAATAATCCAGATCGTAATCGTTCGCAGTGGCACGCCGCGCATTTAAATTCGCAATTAGAATGTTTGTTATCAGCGGGCCGGGACACGGGCCGGCATTTTTCAGTCGGCGGGCTGGTTTTAAGAGCGAATTGCAACGGTAGCGGAGGGATGGGGGGAGGGGGGGGGTGGCAGGGATGAAGAGAGGCGCGCGTACCCGTCCTCCTGTAAATCTCTTGGAAGCGCTTTCGAGGCCCGCTCGTTTTTCCCTTCCCACTTCCGCGTTCTCGTGCCATCCCCATTCCCCGTTTTTTCCCCCACCCGGTTTTCGTTCGTTTGTTCGTTTTAAACTGCCGTAATGGCGCCGAGCCCACCCGCTTATATCCTCGTCGTGTCCGTAATCAAGCTTTTCAATGATACTAATACACTCGCGCTCCGACTATCCTCGTCTGCACCAGATCCGAAATGTATCGCTACATTCGGTACGATCCCCCCACCCTGGACAATTTTATATGTTAAAAAGTTGCGCGCTCAGGCTATCGAGATTTTTCAATCTCTGCTTTATTGGGAGACCGACGCGTCGAATATTTAGAACGCACGAAAACGTTCAATACTGCGCAGTGAGTTTTCAACCTTTTCGATGATACTGATGCACGTCCACGTATCCCGGGGTACACAGGATCCAAAAGGTAATAATACATTCAATACTTTCCATCATGATTTCCGTGTTGAAAAGTAGCGTATCCGGATTTGTTTAATCTATCATGTATTGGCCTACGGATCATGGAACATTTGTAATACGGAAGAATATTAAAAAACTGGGTAATTATTGCGAACAGGTGTGCGTCCTCCGAGTTTGATGAAATTTTAATATGTTATACGGCAACACATTTTGAACAACTTTTTCCGTTTCCAATATAGGGGGGTCGCTTTTAGTTTTCGAGATATTTGCAAAAATCTATCGCTAATACTGTATTGAATTTTTCGTATTCTTGCACGCTCCGCGGCAACGTAAGCCTGTTCCGGCGCGGCGTTTGTTTACATTTAGCTTGTAAACACGCTGCGGAGATTAGAGAAAAAACAGGGTCTCACTCTGACCATACATATATAGGGTGTGCTTTCAGTTTTGAAAGACTACTCGTACATTTTCGTATGCGTGGTCGGGCTGGCCTGACGGCCGGCCCTCTCTGCCCCCCACCACCTAACCCTAACTAATTCTGATCGCATGATCTTTTCATTCTATATAGCAGCCGTCATACAGAATTTGAACTGATAATGGAAAAATCATGAGATCAGAATTAGTTAGAGTTAGGTGGTGGGGGCGGAGAGGGCTGGCCATATGGCCGGCCCGACCACGCATACGAAAATCCAGAAGTATTCTTTCAAAATTTAAAGCTCACCCTATACAGGGTGTCCCACTGTATCGAGAACGGCAGGATATCTCGGAAGACAGTGTCGTTATCAAAAAAGTGTTCCTACAAAAGTTGTTTGGTATTACGGGCTAAGTTACGTGGTATTAATTGTTTTGTTGTGGGTGGAGTGGTGGAGGACATTTCAAGGTCACCTTGATTTTTTTAAATGGAATAGTATATTTTTTCTTTAGAAAATAATAGCGGGTAGTGAGACGAATCCAAAGATGTGCTACATGATATTATTCTGATTTTGATGAAGGTAAATTGTTAGCTTGTGTTTACATCCTGCATCGGTCGACGGCCAACAGCCAGCAGCCGCTGCTAAGTGGCGTCGAATACGTCGGTATTAAATTACTGCGATAGGACTCGATACTGTAAACAAAGTTCGAATTTATCTTCCACGTGCTTCTTTCAGTAGTTCTTTCATGATCGACAAGTTAGTTTGAGACGTGCATTCAGTGAGCAAAAAAGTCAAAGCACTTTATTCTCTTCGATCTCTTACCATCTCAATTTTCCTCCTTATACCCCAATTTTATTCCGTATTGGAACAATTGTACTGCAGGAGGTTTGTCGGAAGAAAAGTCAGTATTTATTAACAAATTGTTCTCCTCCGCTGCTTGGAGCTAACTCAGCTAACTGCCCGAACGCAGTGCTCTGCCGATCTTTTTCGAATCGCGGCAACGCGGAGCCACGATCCGATCATTCGGCAATTGTTTGTGGGAATCTGTTTGAAAAACAGATTGCAGTCGCGAAAAAGCACAAAAAAATGAAATAAAAAAAAATTTTTTTTTTAAATTAGCAAAAAATTTTTTTTTTGAATTAGCAAAAAAAAAATTAGCACATCTTTGGATTCGTCTCACTACCCGCTATTATTTTCTAAAGAAAAAAATATACTATTCCATTTTAAAAAATCAAGGTGACCTTGAAATGTCCTCCACCACTACACCCACAACAAAACAATTAATACCACGTAACTTAGCCCGTAATACCAAACAACTTTTGTAGGAACACTTTTTTGATAACGACACTGTCCTCCGAGATATTCTGCCGTTCTCGATACAGTGGTACACCCTGTATATGACCAGAGTGAGACCCTGATTTCTCGGGTCCCATGGAAATCACCGAAACAGATTTCTCCGACACGGTTTTCGCCGACAACATTTCTCCGACTCCAGATTTGTCCGACAGCAGCTTTGGCTGACAACGCCTTCCACCGACAACGAATTTTATCGACAACGAATTTGATCCACAACGACTTGAAACACAGTAGGATAACGTATGATAATACTGTATGATAAAACATATGATAATACTGTACGATAATGCATACTGTGGTCGTCTTAAGTTGTTGTGGATCGAATTCGTTGTCGGTCAAATGCGTTACCGGCCAATGATATTGTCGGTCAAATCTGGAGTCGGAGAAATATTGTCGGCGAAAACCGTGTCGGAGAAATCTGTGTCGGTGATTTCCATGGGACCCGTTTTCTCTCTCACCTCCACAGCGTCAAAATGTAAACAAACGCCGCACCGGGACAGGCTTACGTTGCCACGGAGCGTGCAAGAATACGAAAAATTCAATACAGTATTAGCGATAGTTCTTTGCAAATATCTCGAAAACTAAAATCGACCCCCCTATATTGGAAAGGGAAAAAGTTGTTCAAAATGTCGAAATCTATAACATATTTACATTTCATCAAAATCGGAGGACGCAGACCTGTTCGCAATAATTACCAAAAGCTCTACTACAGAGCAAATTTTCAAACTTTTCCACATGATACCCGATACGTGTGCTCATGTTTCCCGACAGTTTTGCGTCAAAGATCAGTACACGCGTGCAGATGAAACATTTTTATCTCTCTATTATTTGCAGTGCCGCACAGTGGGCCAGATCAACGCGCTAGCTGTTCATGAGCCAAAAAATGAAAGTCCTCATATCGATTTTTAACCAACGCACAGTGATTCTTAAATGTGCATTACATTCGAAAACGATAATATTAGTTAAAGTTATTAAAAACTCTTGTTACAATAAGCCTTCAAAGATCAAACTTTTTCAGATACGATTTATCACCGAAAAAATTCCGTATCTTCATAACGATGTCCTGGAAAACCTACTGAAGATTAAGTGACCAATTTTTTGTTATATGAAGAATGTATATCTATGTTGAGAACGCCCCAAGAACTAAACGTTAATGTTCATAATTTATTATTTTAAAAAATGCTTAGTCGACTAAGGAAAATCGTCAAAGTTTTTCACCTTTGACAAGGGATAAGTTAAAATGCATGGAGAGGCAGGAACTCTAACAAAGTGGAACATTTTCAGTAAAGTCTCCTCTAAAAGGTCCTGTAAAGATCTCGTCCCACTTGGTCCCGGTTTGGAAATTATGATGGTTTAAGGGGGTAGTATACCCTCGATTTGTAACTAGAAAATACCTAGAATATTACTAGATTTTGGGTCGAAAATATGGGTTTGCGTCCAGACGTTGATTGACCTTATTAGAACAAATTGTGGGCTGGGTGAGGGCTCATTCGAAAGAGGAAGGTTAGACGCAGCGCGCTTTTCTCACGAGGTTAACCAGATTATGTTAATAACTAATAATATGATGGCCCAAAGTCGAGAAAAAATCTAGGAAAAAATCCCGCAGATTTCAATGCATTTTCTGTCTCTAATAGACTTTTTTGACTTATGAGATGAGAAAAGCGCGCTGCGTTGAACCTTCCTCTTTCGAATGAGCCCTCACACAGCCCACAATTTGTTCTAATAGGGTCAATCAACGTCTGGACGCAGATCCATGTTTCGACCCTTTTTTCTAGTAAGATTCTAGTAAATAGCAAATATCTAGCAAATAACTAGAGTCTTACTAGAAAAATGGGTCGAAACATGGATCTGCGCCCAGACGTTGATTGACCCTATTAGAACAAATTGTGGGCTGTGTGAGGGCTCATTCGAAAGAGGAAGGTTCAACGCAGCGCGCTTTTCTCATCTCATAAGTCAAAAAGGTCTATTAGAGACAGAAAATGCATTGAAATCTGCGGGATTTTTTCCTAGATTTTTTCTCGACTTTGGGCCATCATATTATTAGATATAAACATAATCTCGTTAAGGGGGCCGTCTCCTAGCAGATGACGGTCGCGCGTGAACACTCACACACCGCTAGAGTACACTCACACACCGCTAGACCACGTATACGTACGCGAGAATTGCTAGGATCAGGGAAATGGGTTCTGATTTCTCGATAATGCAAAGACGGGGGTTTTTATTAGTCAAAATCGCTAGATAAAAGATCAATCTAGCGCGCTGTTTGCTTCAAAAGTCGTTCTTTTACGTTTCCGAGCAATGATTTTGCAATATTCGGCTGCATGTTGCCCGTCGCATGTTGCGTGGTCTAGCGGTGTGTGAGTGTACTCTAGCGGTGTGTGAGTGTTCACGCGCGACCGTCATCTGCTAGGAGACGGCCCCCTTAACCTCGTGAGAAAAGCGCGCTGCGTCTAACCTTCCTCTTTCGAATGAGCCCTCACACAGCCCACAATTTGTTCTAATAAGGTCAATCAACGTCTGGACGAAAACCCATATTTTCGACCCAAAATCTAGTAATATTCTAGGTATTTTCTAGTTACAAATAGAGCATATACTACCCCCTTAAAGCGTCGCGTGACACGTAATTCCGCGGCGAGTCGCGTTGCACGAGACGCATTGACGACCACTGACGACCACTCAGCGGCTCTTACGAGTCTAAAAACCTAACCCAGATCTATCTTATGAATTTTTTTGATTATACGGCCATTGATAAACATTCGAACTTCTTGCTAGCTTAGTTGAATCATTTGTATTTGAGAAACTATAGTAACAGCATCGTAGTATAGCATCACAGCAGTTTTTCCATATTGAAGACCTGTATTTTACCTTTGTTAAGAGGAATTATAGTATAGATTTTTGTTTATTCATAGATAAATAGAGTTATAAACGGAAAATCCGTATGATCAACTGAATATAGTCAGTGACTTTGTAAAATATAATACTTAATTTTGTTTGAATTTTTGTAATTCTTTAAATATAAGACAATAATAACACATTTTTCTTATTTCATTAAATGTAATAAACTTCATTCATTCAAAAATTATGGATTACCCTTGTTTGAATGCCTGAATAGCCAGTTTCCACTATTATTATTTATTATTCACACGATTTTTCAGACATTTCCGGTGGTGTGACAAACAAATGTTTCCTACAAAAAGTAATCGGTACACAGTCTTTTACAAATCTCAATACAAAAAATTTGAATAATTTCTTTTTTTAAATAAAAAATTGTTGTCACCTTCAATATTTATGTATAACTATATATTTTTTATTTGATAACATTATAGCTGATGCCAAGACGAATTCAACGACCTATTTAATGTGGTCTTTAAGTTTTGAAATAATGGTGAATTAGGCGTGAACAGCTACCGAGCCATTCTGGCCCACTGTGTGCCGTAACGAAAGTATGATATCTAACTTGCGCCTCCCCGTAACCCAATAATGAAAAAGAAATTAAAAATTTTAATGTAACAACTTAAATTTTACTAAATGCAATATATAAAATACTATTAACCTCATCAAAATAAGATACCTGTATAATGTATTTGGGGTCATTCCATGCCAAATCGATCACTTTTTGCAGGCACCATCGTCGATTTTGTTCTAAATGAAATATATTGTGATAGCGGTGTGTGTGCGCTCGACTCGCCTCTACCTGAAACGGAGGTATTTACACGGCGTACTTTACCAGCACATTGTGACGCCAATTATAACGATACCATCTTTTTCAAGAGCTCATTTTAAAGGGGAAACTTCAAGGAATATTACCATATTTTTTTCAAGATTTAAATCACTGAGCCCCATCATCGAAAAGAAACGTAAAAAAAAGAATTTGTTTAAATTTTTCGACATTATAAAGTTGTTTGTCGGGGTTGAAAAAATTATTTTGTATTAGCCCAGTCCTTCTCGAATAAAACAACAAAAAATGTAGCTCAATCGGACAAATAGTTCCCGAGATAAAAATTCGTAAGTGAGGTACGTTTTCGCCGAAATGGACAAAAATTGAAACCTTTGAAGGCCTGCCATTTCTAAAAAAATTCGAAACCGGCAAAATGATGACTTAAACCCCCCCTAATTTCACACATGGAGTACAATATATTTCATTTAGAACAAATCGACGACGGTGCCTGCAAAAAGTGATCGATTTGGCATGGAATGACCCTTTGTCAAGGTATTTGTATGAATATGAATAAATAATCTATAACCTAAAGAAGAACAAATTTTTATTCATATTCAATGACGACAAAATAAAAGAAATACAAAACATAGGGATATGTTAAAATAATATAATAAAAACATAAAACAGTTCAGCATATTTTATCAAGTAATTTTTCTCGTTTTATCATTTGCAAACAGATCTATTATATCGTCATAATTTAATGTTTTGGCAACATCTTTTTCAATTGATATTATAGACGTGTTTGTTCATCGCTCTTGTCCAATAGAAGAACGAAGGTACGATTTTACAATTTTTAATTTGCTAAACAAACGTTTGCAGGGAGTTGTTGTTACAGACAGTGTTACGAAAATAGCTAATTCTATGTCTAGATTTGGATACGTGTTTTGTAACGGGAGTTAGTGATTTTTTTGCAAGATTTGAAAAGCGTCCAAGCGACCCTTAACCGGGTCGGTATCCTTTGTTTTGCGCCCGTGGCGGGCGCCTCTTTCGCCACGCCCTCGTTACGGGACTGATTATTTGACTGCTATTAAAAACTGTATGGTTTCCAAACTTTTCAGTGAAACTAATACACACACTCGGTCTCTTCTCCGCTGCAATCCGGCTGGCCTGGCCTGCACCAGGATCGATACTTTCCATGATCATTCTGTATCAAAAAGTAGCAGGCCCGGGCAATCGAGATTTTTTAATTTCTCCTTTATTGAACTTTGATTAATCGTCAGATATAATTTACAACCCTTCCGTTCCTGTTCATATCACTGCACTATCTATGCATAGTTTCTTCGTATCTATTTCCCGGAAATGCACGATTTCGAATGCAAATTTGCGTAATTACGTCGGCGCGGCGCGGCGTGCATCAAAATACGCACACTGCAGAATAAAACGATCCGTTAATCACGGAGGGACATTAATCGATTCGCGAAATGTTCAAATGACCAGCAATAAGTGCGCCATCGATTAAAAACCAGAATTCATTAATGCGAATGGCTCGGAAAAAGTAGCAAACGAAACGTTGCGTTACCGATACGTTTAATGAGCCGATAATCCCCTTGTATGCTTTGCATCGTCTAATTCTGCCGGTGTGAACATTCACGGTGAATATGTGTCTGTACATGTGTATACAGGGTGTCCCAAAATTCGTGAAAATCCCGAAAGGGGGTGGTTCCTGAGACCATTTCAAGCGATATTTTCCTTTGCAAAAATGTTATCCGCGGCTTTGTTTAGGAGTTATCAATCAGAGCGCGACCTAGACGCGAGTTGCCACAGTCGCACAGTGGTTCCAAACGCCCAAAAGCTGGCCAAAACCCCAAAAATGAATTATGAGCTAGGACGTTTTTACCCATTGGGATGGGTACTCTAATAGTGACTCCGTAGTGGGGTAAACGGGAAAATGCTTGCATTTTTTTACCTGAGTTGCAGTCGTAGTCGAAACTTCGCTTTCGTTAGACAGGCATTTTTCACGCGCGTGAGCGTACGTACGAAATATAAGTGCAAAGTGTATAAGTTATATTGGAAGCTACTGATTTTTATACTACATAATGGATACAGTTTGTGGAGGTAAGTTCAATCGTTTTTAGTGCTGAATTGTTAATGTTAACCGGTTAACAATTACACGGAAGGGGAACGTAAATTTTGACCCATACATTTTAAAGATGTAGTGATAAGTTAAAACCTCCACACACCTCCAGCAAATAACTTACATAGGGTCTTAGATTATACTATTATCTTGCAAAATCTGAAATCTTAATTGCCAATTCGCGCCATTTCTCACGTACCCCCATTTTATATAACTCAGTGTAAGCATTTTATTAGCTTTTACCAAAATATCTCGGAAAGTATGAATGATACTAAAAAATGTTTCAAATAAAAATTTTACGGTTTGAAGGAACACATTTGACGATGGTATGCGTTTGACTTATTAGTGACCTTGAAACGTCCTGCGAAAGTCACGGGTCAATTAAAAAAAAAAAGGGTTATTTTTTTATATATATTCTTATAGCTGACATTCAGACAATTTCAAAACAATATAATAACATTATTTTGCGTTAATTTGTTACCGAGATATAAACGTTTTAATAAGAGAGCTAGAGAGGAAGCGACCTTTAAAGGACAGACAGGTCTAAGTAAATTAATTTATAGAAGTAATTAATTAACATTTTAATTAATTCTTAGACAAAATGTTTCAAATATTGATTTCTATTATTTACTTTCAGGGTCTCGTGATAGCGAAATCCGTTTGACGAGAAAACAGATTTTTCAAATAATTAAGTGTTATTTGAATAGTGATATTACTATAATATCTGAACACCTTCAGAATCAGATATGCGAACAGCACGAGAAATTAATTGATGTAAATCATGAAACAAAGACCGCATTAGGGATTTTAATTTCTAAAATTAAGACAAAATGGCGAAGTGTAAAGAGAACGGAAGATTTCTTTTTTAGAAAGTTTGCTACGTGGCTTAATGTATCTGTTGCATTCCGTATACCTGCAGACAGCGACAATCATGCGAACATCATTGGCCGTCCTTCTTTAGAATTTGAAACCTCCAGCGAAAGATCAAAGCGAAGAAAGACAGCAGATATTCGGGCAAATTTTTCAGATGATGCATTATCGTATGCAACTCAAATGAGTTTCCGAGCATCTTCTTGTGCTTTGTGGTCGCAATACGTACGATACACCTCCGAATGCCAATTTTTGAACAGAAGTAACAATTTTTTAACGTATGCGTTCGCCATATTGTATCCGCCATTTTGTTTTTCGAATTTTGAGTCCAGATTTGTACTCAGCGGACCCGAAAACGATAGTATACTAATTTTTGAACAGAACTAACAATTTTTTAACGTATGCGTTCGCCATATTGGATCCGCCATTTTGTTTTTCGAATTTTGAGTCCAGATTTGTACTCAGCGGACCCGAAAACGATAGTATACTAATTTTTGAACAGAACTAACAATTTTTTAACGTATGCGTTCGCCATATTGGATCCGCCATTTTGTTTTTCGAATTTTGAGTCCAGATTCATAATCAGCGGACCCGAAAACCATGGGATACCAATTTTTGGAAAAATTGAAGTACGTTTAGGGGTTTTGGCCAGCTTTTGGGGATTTGGAACCACTGTGAGTCGGCCCGGCGCGCAAACTGTCTATTGGTCGACTGTGGCAACTCGCGTCTAGGTCGCGCTCTGATTGGTCCGTGTTTTTCGTTAATAACTCCTAAACAAAGCCGCGAATAACATTTTTGCAAAGGAAAATATCGCTTGAAATGGTCTCAGGAACCACCCCCTTTCGGGATTTTCACGAATTTTGGGACACCCTGTATACATATGTATGTATGTATGTATAATCTTTGAAAGAATTCATAATCGCACTCGTTCCGCTGGTTGCTACGGCAGCGCATCGATCGAGCTCGGATTATCGCAGACCGTTTCCATCCCCGGAGCTAACGAATCTACTATATAATTTCCAATACTCGACGGGGAACTCGGAAAAATGTTCCCGTAAAAGGCGTCAATTAAACAGCGTTCCTTCAAACGGAGCGAAGCCTTTTGAATCTCTTACTTGGTTTCCGTTCCGCGCCTGCCGTACCGCCGCGCCGCGCGCCGCAGGAATAAATCTATTCTCCCGGGAAGAAAGTGCCATTGAGAGAAATTTAATATTAATACACCGTCCAGAATTACGCGGCGCAGCTCCTTACTTAAAACTGTGCAACGCCGTTAGCCCTTTCGCGGTCTAAGATCTTTTATTCCGCTTCCGCATTAGCATTCGCGTTAATCAATACTCTCTCACACTCTGTCAGACAGTTGAACGTCAATTTCATATACATTCTCACAGGTTGAACGTGTATTGAGGATACACGTATCCACGTGTACTAATACATATAACGGGTATTTCACGTAACTTGACCACTGTACGAGATTGAACTCGATTAATGGTTCAATCGTAACCCCGCTACGCTCGACGTAAAATTGCAGGATGACTAGAAATAACGGAGTTAAACATTTCTTATTATAATTCTGTCAAATCGACGAATTTTGAAAAACCAAATGATAACAACCATAACATAGACCTTTAGTAAGGTGAAGTGCCCTATGCCTGGACAGCATGTTTTTCTATTTTTAATTTTATCACTTTAAATAAACAAAAATAATTTTTTAAGAGTTTTAACATACACAGTTCACAGAGTTTGTAAAGTAATTTAAAATAAAAAAATCATTATTTAGGTTAATATCTTAATTGTATTAACAACAATCATTCAAACCTGTAGTTGGACATATTAAATCCAATGTAAGCTAGTACCTGGACAGAAGCAAACCGTACACCGGGACAAATTGAATTTACATATAATCTGCAACAGACACTATAGTGCTCCAACCGAGGAGTGGGGGTATTCATTGAGAATACCTCCGATCGAGCAAAAATTTGCTCATGCCTGATCTATAACATCGAACTTTATTAAATCTTTAATATGATGCACATATGAATATATTATTATTGTATATTACATTCTGCCCTTAATTTGTTGTGTAATTATATTTTTTCTTTCGTGTAAATTATTATTGATTTCTTGTTCCTGTTCTTTTTTAATTTTGTATCTCTCTTTTTCGTGCTTTTTTGACAAATGTTCTTCTTCTATAATTTTTTTTCTTGCTCCTTTTTTCAAGATCTTTCTTCTGTCTTCGACAGTACAGTTGGTGGTCCTTTATTAGCACATCCACCGAACTTAAAATTTTCATTCTAGAATGCGTGCTTTTTGGAATCTTAAACTGGCCTACTGTATTGAGAGCTTGTACTTGTACGATGGATTCAACAGAATGAGATTCTTGATTTCTCTTCAATTTTTTATTTTTATTCGATCTTCTATTTTCCTTCAATCTGTCATTTTTAATAATATATCGTTAGATTTTATGTACACTTTTGGCTTTCTCTTACTTTAATCTGTTTTTTTTTTATGATACTTATTAATTACTTTTTTCGACTTGTTTCGGCTACGACCGACGGTCGGAAAGCCTGATTGCCAGGATCGCCCAGATATGGACGCGCGAGGAAAGGTGTAACGGTCGCGGAACAGAGGTTAAAGAAAACTCTCAACAAACGCCGTGATTTCGATCGAATACGCGCGGTGCTTTATTTGTGATTCGGTAGAAGTTGAGCGCGCACGGCACTGATTTGCGTAAGTGCTAAGAACGCGCGTTTGACAAGAGGTTTTGAATCGTTGTGTTCTCGGAGCGCCATGAACAGAGAGAGTCTCTCCGCTTCGCCGAGGGGGTTCCCGAATAGGCCCAAGTCGACGAACGCGGTGGTCCACGATTGGCGGATCGATCGCAGAGTCGATTGTTTCGGGATTCGAATCGAGGTAGTTTACGGGTCACGACGGCGAGCCGTTGAGAACGCGGTGTCGAAAATAATAACACACGGCGTGTGTTCTTGAAATAGGTAGAAAAACCCAGGGGTCTCAATCGACCAGTAAACTTCTCGATTTGAATCCCGAACACGACTGGAATCAAAAGTTTTGTTTCTAGTGATGGCCATTATCAAATTTAATTTTTAAAGCAAGTTCACAATCTGAAAAAAACATTTTTTAAGAACTATATCGACATGAATAATTCATTTTTGAGGTTAGGCATTAATACTGATAGATTTATGACATAAATAAAAATTAAGTATTATTAACGTCACAGCCGGAACACATTTTCTACATTCGTTATACAAGCTCATAGAAGACGAAGATATTTTGCTTTCTGGTTCGAAAAAAACGTCGACCATGCAAACTTCACAGGGGGGTTTCTCAAGATAAAAGTCTGCTCTTTCGCGTGGTATAGTTCAATTTTTCGCTGGACCCTTATTTTTTGAGATAAATTCGAAAATATCCGCAAAAATTGGTGCAAAAGTGGTGCATCTCCGTCTTTAATCATTGTTTAAACATGTTTAAACAATCATAATGTATTAATATTGGATATCACTGTATTCGGGAAAGTCTACAGAATCTTTTGCTGTAAAGAACAATTCAATATCTTTTATAATAACATCGCAATATTTGTTTAAAGTTGAAAAATATGTCTTTTTTTTAAACTCCATTTTCTCAAAAACTGGACGTATAGGAAAAAAATTAAAACCAGATTCGGAATCAGCGCGGAAAACTCTACAAGAATAGCACAGTGAGAATCGAAATACTTTTTGGCTGTTGGACAGTGTAATCAACTACTATGTACAAGTCTGTGGTGTGACAACGTAAGGTGACGTTCGTTCGGTGGTTGAGAAGAATCTGATTTTTTGAAAAACGCTTTGCCGTTGACTAGATGTCTTTTTGGGGGGTACAAGAAATGAGTGGTGGGGGACAGTGTTTAGGGAAAGGGAAAACTACAGAAGAGAGGGAAGGCTGGAAATGGTAACGAAGAAAGAAAATGCAGGGACAAGGATGACCTGAGGGTTGGTGAGTTGGAGAAAAACCAGATATGTTAAGGATGTGAAGGACTAGGGCATTCGCTCGGAGTTATTTATGATGGAGAAAGTCCTTGAAACTATGGGGGGGAGTTCGTGACAAATTGTAAAACTTGGGTTTAAGCACGGTTTAGAAGTTAAAGTGAAACGGAATTATAAAGAACTAAACGTGAGAATGACTGTTTGTCGGGTGTGCTAGCAATCCGGACAACCACCTTAAATATCTTTGTTGTTTTTTAAAAATACGTCAAATGTCTGAAGGACAAAGTGACAACGGGAGGATGGGTGACATAAAAGAAATTTTTACAAGAATTAGCAAGAGCCGCATTTGTGTTTACCCTCGTACTACTCTTAAGTGAGGGGTTGGCGATTAAAATGATTAAAGGGGGATTATCTTTCAACCTAAATGCATTGTTTTGCACACGATGTCAATAAAACATGATGTGGGGACCGCTGGACCATGATCCGTACTAGACCCTTTGTAACGTCATCGGATTTGCAAGGGTCGATAGCACGATAACTTTTACTTCTCTTTCGTCGTTTGTGCCGTCAGAAGAATAAAGAATCGAACTCCAATTTCCATGAATACCTACGGGCGAAAGCTTGGGTGGTGTCCATAAACTTTTCTTCCGGTTTATTCTCCAATTAGACTCCCCTTCCCCCCCCCCCCTCCTCGCCCGCCACCATTGGAAAAAACATAAATGAAATGATAAAAACGCGATCGTTTGAAAGGAGATCGTTTGTACGCAGTTTCCCTCGTGAATACTTCTGACCGTAAAATTAATACCGGCTCTCATGCGCGTATGATGGGATACGAATTCAATATTTATGTTGGCAGAGACGGTCGCTCGCAGATTTTATATTCCTCGCGGGCCACGAGCTCCAGATCGAAGAGGGGAACACGGGAAAACAATTTTACCGTAATTAGGGATCAGAGTGTACCCCCTTGCGAAACGTTTCGATCGTTATCGCGACGATTTTCTGGACGTCCTATCGCGAACTCCGTTCGAGAAGATCCGTCCCTGAGAAGAGGGCGGGAGAGGAGGGGGGGGGCACGTAAAAACTCGGGGAACACGCGAAAGAACAATAATTATTCCCTTCGAAAATAGCCGGGCGAGGGAACGTCGCGGAACGTGCCGTGCCTCCAGACTCGCGAGTAATACGAGTCAGTAACCAGTCAGCCGTTCCTTACAGGAGCGAAAACAGGAACGGAACGAGGAAGGAAGTCTGTTTGTTGGGTTAAATTAAACCGGGGAAAAACGAAATGTTTTCATTTGCTTAATGCGACCGTTCGCTTTAACGTTCTTCCTTCTGCGCGTTCCCTTTTTTCTTCTTTATTTGTGTTTTTATTAAATTACGTAACCGGAGGTTCCACAAAGAATCCAGTGGAAGTGGCTCGTTTGCGACCAGACACACCTTGACGCCTTCAACGCCGCGTCAGTCACCGTTGACCGATATAAAGCTACGCACTCATGCCTGCAATCGCTGTTTCACTAATTTTCTAGTTTTTAGCTGGCTGATAAAAATAATGGCCGAATTAATTTGGTTTATTCTTTTGGTTCTATTGGTTGCTGTATACCAGGGTTGCCTAACATCCGTATACCGGGTATTTTATCTAACGTTGCCACCTCAAATATCTTTGTTGCTTTTGAAGATACGTCAAATGTCTGAAGGACAAAGTTGAATGGTAAAATGGGGCTTAAAAATAACAGTTATTCTAAAATTTTCTACGATAAATATCATTAATAGAAAGTTGATTATTATTGAAATTTAAGATAATATACAGGAAATATAAAGAAAAAAATTCTAAGAGAACAAAATGATTAAAAAAATATCGATTTTTATACTTTTTGGTTACAAATACACCAGTCATTGGTGTCCAAAAAAATTTGTTTCTCATCGATAACTGTTATCGATGAAGAAAAACTGTTTCGATTGCACAAAGCAGTTATCGATGAGAGAAGTTCATTTCGATCACTCATAACAGTTATCAATTAAAGAAATTTATTTCTACCTCTCAGAACAGTTATCGACAAGAGAAATTTATTTCGATCGCTCGTAACAGTTATCGATGATCGAATGTCTTTTCACTTGTTCATAATAATTATTGATGAGAAAATTCATTTCTCGATTGCTTATTTAATTATTGAGTTGTCTACGCTTGGAATTCAATGTTAATTTTTTTGTAACAAATCTCCACCTATCTAGAGGGGCAGAATCACGCTACAGTGGCCGCGACATATAATTTTGAAACACCCTGTACATGTGAAAATAATCAAAAACAAGAAAAAACATTTGGTCATTTGACGCCTCGTTTTCGAGGAAGCAGTGTTTAAAGATCCGTCGGGTTTGCATGCTTTAGGGAACGCTCACAGTAGACCCGTTTACGCGCGACGCGGCGGCCATCCTGTCGGTCGAGGTCGGACGAAACTAGAAGGGTCTCACAGACGGGCCTACCCAAACATTTGAAAAGTCAGGCCGATGCCTCTGGCGTCACTGTTTCGCCAGATGTCGGATCCACTGTGAACGTATCCTCAGTAGCAATATGCAGGAAGTAGAATTGGTTGGTAATAATCAGACGCGTCAGAGGAATCCTATCTACAACCCCTGACAGAATGCTTCCGACCGGAGGCATTGATACGGAGATTTTCGAGAAAACATTCACAATTTAGAAGTATAAAATATTACTTTATGGAGTTAAAACTGATGGGAAATGAAAAGGGGCTTATCAAAGAATGAAAAACAACAAAATAACATAAGCTACCATTTATTATAACAAAGAAACGAGAAAATAAACAAAATTTTACACGGAAAGAAGTTCCCGATTAAAGAAAGTTTCCGATTCGATTATCACTGCCCATCACCAAATTTGTTCAACAATTACTGTTGGATGATTCTCATAGAGTTTCAAGCGCTGATTCCGAATCTGCCCTTAATTTTTTCTCTAGACGCACAGTTTTTGAGAAAAAAAAACATATTTTTCAACTTTAAACAAATATTGTGATGTTATTATAAAAGATGATATTATTATTATTGTTATTGTTATTGTTATTGTTATTGTTATTGTTATTGTTATTGTTATTGTTATTGTTATTGTTATTGTTATTGTTATTGTTATTGTTATTGTTATTGTTATTGTTATTGTTATTGTTATTGTTATTGTTATTGTTATTGTTATTGTTATTGTTATTGTTATTGTTATTGTTATTGTTATTGTTATTGTTATTGTTATTGTTATTGTTATTGTTATTGTTATTGTTATTGTTATTGTTATTGTTATTGTTATTGTTATTGTTATTGTTATTGTTATTGTTATTGTTATTGTTATTGTTATTGTTATTGTTATTGTTATTGTTATTGTTATTGTTATTGTTATTGTTATTGTTATTGTTATTGTTATTGTTATTGTTATTGTTATTGTTATTGTTATTGTTATTGATTTTTATTGTTATTGTTATTGTTATTGTTATTGTTATTGTTATTGTTATTGTTATTGTTATTGTTATTGTTATTGTTATTGTTATTGTTATTGTTATTGTTATTGTTATTGTTATTGTTATTGTTATTGTTATTGTTATTGTTATTGTTATTGTTATTGTTATTGTTATTGTTATTGTTATTGTTATTGTTATTGTTATTGTTATTGTTATTGTTATTGTTATTGTTATTGTTATTGTTATTGTTATTGTTATTGTTATTGTTATTGTTATTATTATTATTATTATTATTATTATTATTATTATTAATTAATAATAATAATAATATACGGACCGAGGTCCTTTTATACAGATGTGTACAGTTTTGACAGTATAACTGATATGACAAAAATCTTGACATAAAATCTTAACCTAAATCTTAACTAAAATTTACATAAAAATGGACCGTGCGAAACTAAACAAATACAGGTACGATTAACATATAGTATTGCGCAATTTTGTTTTGAATATTGGATATTGGATATTGGATTGTTCTTTGTAGCAAAAGATTCTGTAGACTTTCCCGAATACAGTGATATCCAATATTAATACATTATGAATATTTAAACGTGTTTAAACAACCGTTAACGATGGAGAGACACCACTTTTGCCTCAATTGTTGAGGATAGTTTTCAGTTTATCTTAAAAAATAAGGGTCCAGCGAAAAATCGAATTATACCACGCGGTAGAGCAGACTTTTATCTTGAGAAACCCCCCTTTAAAGTCTGAAACGTCGACGTTTTTTCGAACCAAAAAGCAAAATATCTTCGCCCGACATGAGCTGCCGCCAGTGACGGGATGCGGCGCGGCGAACGGCCGTACTAATGGCGAGCGCCACTGGCGGCAGCTCATGTCAGGCGAAAATATTTTGCTTTTTGGTTCGAAAAAACGTCGACGTTGCAAACTTTAAAGGGTGGTTTCTCAAGATAAAAGTCTGCTCTATCGCGTAGTATAGTACCATTTTCCGCTGGACCCTTCTTTTTTGAGATAAATTCACAAATATCGTCAAAAATTGATGCAAAAGTGGCGGGTCTCCGTCTTTAATGATCGTTTTTAAACATGTTTAAACAATAATAATATAATAATAATAATAATAATAATAATAATATTTTATTCTCTTTTCGGAGTACAAACGCGGACCTCCGCTCCGCTTACAAGCTTCTCCTTTCCTGACTCTTCATACTTAACTTAACTTAAACTTAATTTGTACTTAATCGAGAGAGAGAGAGCACACCGTTCACTCATTCCTCACACATTCACACATTCACACACACTGGACCCCCGGTTCCGCTGCTCACTCTTTCTCTCATCTCTTCCACTCTCTTCATCCATGCCTCCCCTTCCCCTTCCTCCCCTAACACCTCTGCCACCACTTCTTGCCACCCTCTATCTCTCCCCCAATCAGTACATTCCTCCCATATATGCTCCCACGACTCTATCCCTCTTCCACATATTCTACATCTCCTTCTATCCTCCTCCTCCCAGTACCTTCCCCCTTTCATTCTACTCCCCAACCTATGCCCTGCTACCAGTTGCCACCTCTCTTCCTCCCAATTTTTCTTCAAGTACCCTGGTATACCTTCACCTTTTATCACCTTATACCACCCGTTATACCTCGACTCCCTTATCCTTCTCCACCTCTCCTCCGATTGCATACTTTTCTCCTTTCCTATCAGATCCTCCCCTCTCAACCGTCCTTCACCCCTCAACTCCTCTACTACCTCTATATTCCACCCCCTACTCTCGTAAAACCTTCTCCTCTCCTCCTCCCATCCCTCCAATGCCCTACCTCCCCTTGCCCTTTCTCTAATCTCCATCCAGCACTTCCTCGCTAAAAACCCCCCAACATGTTTAAACAATCATAATGTATTAATATTGGATATCACTGTATTCGGGAAAGTCTAAGGAATCTTTTGCTGTAAAGGTCAATTCAATATCTTTTATAATAACATCATAATATTTGTTCAAAGTTGACAAATATGTAATTTTTTCAAACTCAAATTTCTCAAAAACTGTGCGCCTAGGAGAAAAATTAAGGACAGGTTCGGAATCCGCGCAAAAAACTGTATAAGAATTGCATAGTGAGAATCGAAATCCCCAAAAAAAAGTTGAAATTTGTTTGACCGTGTAATTGAACATGAAATTACGTGATCGATTGATCGTAACGAGGCGAACGGCAACGAGAGGACACTGCAACCGATCCTCGTTGGGGTTGACGTTGAATTTATACCGCGTCAAAACTGTAATTCACATTTTCCAAAGCATCGTTAAAATCGGTAACGGTACAACAGGTTCACAGAGGCGTGCGCACACAATACATACGTAGCGAGCTCCTGACACCCGCGCCGCGGCTCGAGCCGGCGCGTAAAATTTCGAGATTTTTGCCGGGCGATGATTTAAATTGTTTGCTTGGCCAAACACGAGAGGGGGTCGCCGTGAAATATTCTCGAAAATATTTTATAACCCTCTGCGCGCTTTGTCGCCGGTGAAATATACGCGGAAGGATTCGATAATCTTCGCGTACTGTCGCACCGGCAACGAATGGGCCGTAACGCACGCAAAAATAAACTATGTTAAACGATGGATTCGCGAGAGGAACGGTTACAGGTGTGTCCACATGATTTTTTACTATGCGCGACGCATGTATGCAGCTCGCTCGGAAAATTCAGCCGGCCGCAGAACTTTCGGACGCGTGCTCCCGCTGAAAAACTTGTTCGATAGGTTTTCCATTCTTTCGTTACGTTGTATGTATTTCGAGCATCGCGATAAAAACGAGCGTATTTCCCATTTTTATTGCACGGGATTAAACGTGAATCCTTTTTCTATCCGATAACGATGATTTCATTCCATTCTGTACTGGTATTGTGCGAGCTTTACAATACCGATTTTCGTTCGCAGACGGACGAACAACGATCGCCGATGTTATTTCGACTATCATTGGCACACGAGTTTTATCAATGCGCTCGAGTTTAGCATGGAATCAATGGAACCGCGGGAAAACCAGTCGCGCAAAAATCGCGTAGAGGGTTTATTTTCCCGTGTATTTCTTCATACCGGGACTGTGTACCGCCCAGAGGATGAAAATTCAATCGAACTGAACCATAGAACGAATTCGGTTCCATCTGTGATTGTGTCAAAATTAACGTTCCAATCTTTTTCACATCGAGGTGTCGCCCATTGTCCATTTAAACGCGACGAACGCGGATAAAATTATTTTCCAAGCTAACTGTAAGTTTAAATTAATCAAAATCGCGCAGATCACGTTTGATCAGATTTTGTTCACATTGAAACCCATTAAAGGGTATAAGCGTTTTTGATAAACAGTAATCTCGAATTTGGTCGGATATATGGTGTTAACATATTGATTATACGCAGGGACCCTAACTGTTATAATCAAAAAGAAAAAAAGTCATGGAATAACAAGTATTTCATCGACTAAAATCGTATTGATTACGAATAAGGATTATAAGTAACCGAAAATGTTTTCTCCTCTTGGTAAATGTTATCGTTGAGAGAAATCCATGTCGATCATTTATAACAGTTATCAACGAGAGAAGTTTATTTCGATCGCTCATAAGAGTTATCGATAGAAGTTTATTTTGGTCGCTCATAACTAGACTGCGGATTTTATGCATTTATGACAAAAATGAGTAGCTGTAATTCAAAGCAGGAAAAAGGTTAAAAGAGTTTAACAATGCCACAATGTACTATCTTTTAAATATAAAAATCATTAATGAGGAAAATCAATTTTTACTCAGCTCGTATATCTTGCAATTGATGTATAAAAATTTTATTTTGCATAAAGATCCGCAGTCTACTCGTAACAGTTGTCGATACGAGAAATTTATTTCGATCGCTCATAACAGTTATCGATGAGAGAAATTTATTTTTTGTTCGTTCATAACAGTTATCAATGAGAGGAGTTCATTTCGAACGGTCATAACAGTTATTGATGAAGGAAATTTGTAATAGTTATTAGTAAAATAGTAAAACTTTCAAATGGTAAACAATCAATTATTTCATAAATTTTTTATTCGTAAATTTAATTGGTATAATCAAAATTTAATGTGACAAACATGAGTTTATCCAAATTTTCTCCTGACAAATTACATCGCAAATCATCTACCTTTAATTTTAGAGCAGAAAAGGCTTGTTCAACGCTAATCTGAGTTATGGGCACAGCGAGAATTATGCACGCTGGTTTTGATAAATACGGGAGAGTCTATATTTCTGATTTTTCTAGTGTGATCTATATTGTATAAGTTACGTACGGAGGCTTTGCCTACGTGACTTTTGCTCCCTTCTTGGAACCACGTGTTCATAGAGGAGGTCCAGCTCGCATGCCCAAATAAATAGTTTTTCCCCTTATGGGAAAGTGCATACATCTGGGAAACATAGACAATCTTCCAGATTTCCGTTTAACCCCACTACCATCTTCTGAGCAATTTCATTAGTATGTAAAGGGCTCTCGAGCTTGGCCACCACGGGCTTAGTTAAAGACTGAACACGAATCTGTACGCGTTTAGTGAAATTGGATCTGATTCCCTTTCGATCGTTTTAACTTGAAAGAAGTTTCGAAACGCGGTTCTTAAGTCAAGTCAATTAATCTACCCCCGCATTTATCAGTGCGTGAAAACCGAGAGTTCGGGAATTAGCTTCCGCGAATAATACAACACACTACAAGTCTATTCCATCTTCAATATCTTTTCTACATCCTTTAAACTCCAGTAGCTAGCATTTCACTCATATCGATAAACCTTTACCGCTCGAGGTTTATCAACAATTCTATATAAAGTTACGAGAGCTGAACTTCCTAATACCTTACCTCTTTCCGAAATCCTAGTGACACCCGATGATAAAACAGGCATCGACTAGTTCACGAATTCCTATCTAGTGGCGACCCGGTGGTGAAACAGACATCGGCTAGTCCACGAAAACCTATCCTGTGACACCCGGTGATGAAACAGGCATCGGCTAGTTCACACCCTTCCATGTAGTGGCGACCCGATGGTGAAACAGACATCGGCTAGTCCACAACACCCTCTGTCTTTCCTAACCTAGTGGCGACCCGGTGATGAAACTGGCATCGGCTAGTCCACGAAAACCTATCCTGTGACACCCGGTGATGAAACAGGTATCGGCTAGTTCACGACAACCCTTTCCCTATCTAGTGGCGACCCGGTAGTGAAACAGACATCGGCTAGTCCACGACTACCCCTTTCTCCTAACCTAGTGGCATTCCGGTGATGAAACAGGCATCGGCTAGTTCACGAATTCCTATCTAGTGGCGACCCGGTGGTGAAACAGGCATCGGCTAGCCCACCAAAAACCTATCCTGTGACACCCGGTGATGAAACAGGCATCGGCTAGTTCACGACAACCCTTTCCCTATCTAGTGGCGACCCGGTAGTGAAACAGACATCGGCTAGTCCACGACTACCCCTTTCTCCTAACCTAGTGGCGTCCCGGTGATGAAACAGACATCGGCTAGCCCACGACAACCCTTTCCCTATCTAGTGGCGACCCGGTGGTGAAACAGACATCGGCTAGCCCACGACAACCCTTTCCCTATCTAGTGGCGACCCGGTAGTGAAACAGACATCGGCTAGTCCACGACTACCCCTTTCTCCTAACCTAGTGGCGACCCGGTGATGAAACAGGCATCGGCTAGCCCACCAAAAACCTATCCTGTGACACCCGATGATGAAACGGGCACCGGCTAGTTCACGACAACCCTTTCCCTATCTAGTGGTGACCCGGTAGTGAAACAGACATCGGCTAGTCCACGACTACCCCTTTCTCCTAACCTAGTGGCGACCCGGTGATGAAACAGGCATCGGCTAGTCCACGACTACCCCTTTCTCCTAACCTAGTGGCGACCCGGTGATGAAACAGGCATCGGCTAGTCCACGAAAACCTATCCTGTGACACCCGGTGATGAAACAGGCATCGGCTAGTTCACAACCTTCCATCTAGTAGCGACCCGGTGGTGAAACAGACATCGGCTAGTCCACAACACCCTCTGTCTTTCCTAACCTAGTGGCGACCCGGTGATGAAACTGGCATCGGCTAGTCCACGAAAACCTATCCTGTGACACCCGGTGATGAAACAGGCATCGGCTAGTTCACGACAACCCTTTCGCTATCTAGTGGCGACCCGGTAGTGAAACAGACATCGGCTAGTCCACGACTACCCCTTTCTCCTAACCTAGTGGCGACCCGGTGATGAAACAGGCATCGGCTAGTTCACGAATTCCTATCTAGTGGCGATCCGGTGGTGAAACAGACGCACAGTGGTTCGAAACCGTGAAAACGCGAACTAAATTCATAGCGTTGTTATGTTTACGTTATTTTTTTTTAGCAGGACATATTTAGGGGTTTCTTTGGTCGTAGAATCTGATTTTCGAGTAATTTTTTTACTACGATAAATAACAACAATTATAAACTACCTTTATACAGGATAAACATGGTTTTAAAGTGCCAAACTTTGTCAGTATATTCTATGGGCCTAAATAAGAAAAAAATGTTATATAAACATAGGTTGTTTAACGCTTTATTAAAAAGTTATTAACAAAAATAGGGAATCTTACGCCACTTGGCCTTTATGTTGGCAGAACTTGAAAGGAGAAAGTTTATTCTCACGCTCATTTGTATACATTATAAAAAAAAAATAAATAAATAAATAATATCCTTACCGGTTAGTTTTTCGTATAGTTCTCGAGTACGAGGTCTCGATGAGGTGTATGTAGGACGAGGAGGTTCCAACAGATTAATTTTTTAAGTTTGTTGTCTGAAATACTTATGATATTCGCTTGTAGTCGTGTTCATTTTTGTATTAATATTAAGAATGGAATATGTAGTTTATCTTCTGATCAAATTTGGGTACGGAAAACTGCAGAATCAATTGATTTGGCATGCAATGACCCACAAGTTCTTCACATTACGCGCGCGCCGCAAATTTCGGCATAGTGACTGCACATATATTGTTATAACTTTCGCGGATGCGAGTTGCTGCACGAAATTCTTGTACAGTCACCTTCAATAGGTTCTAACGAATACATCCGTGCAGGTTTTATCAATACCCGGCTTTAATTCCGTTTCGTAGGTCCAGTTGAATCTTAAAAAGCAGGAAATAGAGGGGATCCAGGAAAGAATATTGTTTAAGGGTTAAGATTATTGTTATTATTTTCATCTTTTGCGTACGTGTAACTAAAAGCCTGCTCTTTCACACTACATTAGTAGATTTAAACTATTTCCAATCAATCACAAAATATAACGAGGCCAAGTACGTCGATTTCAGCTCGATATATAATCCTTCCTTTTTCGCTCTTTTCAACTCTCTGGAAAAAAATTCTGAGTGACTTAAAGCCACCCGCATGCATGTCAAAACTTACTTTAGACATATAAGAATTTATAGTAAAAATTTCAAAAAATTTCGACGGAATTGAAAATTCGACTTTAGTTCACGTTTTCACGGTTTCGAACCACTGTGAGACGTCGGCTAGTCCACGACAACCCTTTCCCTATCTAGTGGCGACCCGGTGGTGAAACAGGCATCGGCTAGTTCACGAATTCCTATCTAGTGGCGACCCGGTCAAAACGAGACTCCTCGAAACAACTAGCTACGAACAAAATCAATACGGTTTTAGACGTGGTAAAAGCACGGTTCACGCTATGTATGAGATTACTAACAGATGGGACAAGGCCAGAGCAAAGTCCCATCATTGTGTACTAATTGCCCTAGACGTTAGAAATGCCTTTAATACCATCAAATGGCACAATGTAATAAAGGCTCTTGCTAAAAGAAAGCTACCGAGCAGACTTTTCAATATATTAAAAAATTACCTACAAGACAGAGCAATTGTACACACAAATAGCAATGGACAAAACGTGGAGACCAGTTTTTATGCGGGAGTTCCACAGGGATCGGTCCTAGCGCCAATGCTATGGAACTTGCAGTACGATGAACTATTAAAGATACCGCTCCCCAGAGGGGCCTACCTATATGGTTATGCAGATGACATCGCACTGGTTGTTACAGCCACTACCGCGGAAGACTTATCAAGAATTTCAACGGAATCACTAACAAAGATCAGTAGATGGTTTCGAGTTAACCAACTCACACTTGCCCACGAGAAAACAGATATGGTTCTCCTAACTGGAAGGAAAGCAACGAAAGACATTTGCATTAGACTTGAAAACACAACACTGGAACCCAAAAAATCCACTACGTACCTTGGACTGGTTATGGAAAGAAACCAATTTTACACTGGACACTTGAACTATGCTACCGGCAAAGCATCTAAGGTAGCTTGTGCCTTAAATGGCATTATGCCCAATATAGGAGGTGGTTCATTCCTCGCTCGTGTTTTATATTACAGAGTAATAGAATCTATCATTCTATACGCGGCACCAATTTGGGCCATAACCGCAAGAAGACCAACTAAAGCGAAGGTCCTTAACAGGATTAAAAAACAAACACTATCCAGAGTCATTCGTGCGTATAGGACCACATCACTGGACGCCTTATGTGTACTGGCGGGTATCCCTCCCCTCACGCTTCTGGCCGAGGAAAGACGCCGCATATTCATAAGACAAGTCAATACGGACAATATATCGGGAATAGACCACAAACGGGAATTGAAAGAAATTAAAGAAACAGAAAGGAAAAACACAATAGAAACATGGCAGACTCATTGGGACAATGCCACCCACGGACGCAAGACCCACAGCTTAATCCCGAAATTATGCGATTGGATCGAATGGGGCCCTAGAACGTTAGATTTTCACCTCACCCAGGTCCTTACAGGTCACGGGTGCTTTGCGGATTATCTCCACAAAATAGGGAAAAGAAAAGACTCCAACTGTATAATGTGCAGACAACTCCCCGACAGTCCCGAGCATACCGTGATGATGTGCCAAGCGTTGGACTCTGAAAGGAACGAACTAATCCGTGAAAATGGTCAGCTGCACTGGAATGAGCTAGTAGCATGGCTTAAGGACCCCATTAAGATGCCCAGACTCAGAATGTACATTAATACAATAATGAAGAAGAAAGAAGAGACAGAACGAGAAATCCAACAGGAAGAAAGAAGAGAAGAAAGAATATCAAGAACTAGATAGTTAAAATCCGGTAGATACCTAGAGCAACTCATACCCGTGCAGTAATGCTCTATATGCGGTTCCGCGGGGAAAGAGTTACTTTAGGGAATTTGTATCTAATCTGTGTTTCTTTTCAGGAAGAGGAGGGGTTTTTAGGGGGTAAACAACAACGGAGTCCCTCACAACGTACGCAAAGTATTTTCCCCTCCTCGTAAAAAAAAAAAAAAAAAAAGTGGCAATTCGGTGGTGAAACAGACATCGGCTAGTCCACGACAACCCTTTCCCTATCTAGTGGCGACCCGGTAGTGAAACAGACATCGGCTAGTCCACGACTACCCCTTTCTCCTAACCTAGTGGCGACCCGGTGATGAAACAGGCATCGGCTAATCCACGAAAACCTATCCTGTGACACCCGGTGATGAAACAGGCATCGAGTAGTTCACAACCTTCCATCTAGTGGCGACCCGGTGGTGAAACAGACATCGGCTAGTCCACGACATCCTCTGTCTTTCCTAACCTAGTGGCGACCCGGTGATGAAACAGGCATCGGCTAGTTCACGAATTCCTATCTAGTGGCGACCCGGTAGTGAAACAGACATCGGCTAGTCCACGACACCCTCTGTCTTTACTAACCTAGTGGCGACCCGGTGATGAAACAGGCATCGGCTAGTCCACGAAAACCTATCCTGTGACACCCGGTGATGAAACAGGCATCGGCTAGTTCACAACCTTCCATGTAGTGGCGACCTGGTGGTGAAACAGACATCGGCTAGTCCACGACACCCTCTGTTTTACCTAACCTAGTGGCGACCCGGTGATGAAACAGGCATCGGCTAGTCCACGAAAACCTATCCTGTGACACCCGATGATGAAACAGGCACCGGCTAGTTCACGATAGTCCTGTTCATACGAACAAACCTCGGCCACATCTATCCGCCAGCCCTCGGCTCGTAACATATAAAAAGACTGTCCTGACTCACTCACTGATCAACGCCCAGGCTAAACCCTTGGACCTAGAAAGCTGAAATCTTGCACAGAGGTTTCCTTTATAATCTATACAAGGGATAAGAAAGGATATTTCGAAATTCGACCCCTAGGGGGGTGAAAAGGGGTTGCAAGGTTTGTATGAGGAATATTTTGTTCGTGGTTCGATTTACTTCATACTTGGTCTTAATGCTCTTTGATATAATTAATCAAACACCTGTTTCGGCATTTTAAAAAATTCAACCCCCGAGGGGGTGAAAAGTAATTGCAATGTTTGCATGAGGAATATTTTATTTGTGGTCGGATATGTTTGAAACTTGGTCTTTATCCTCTTTGATATAATTAATCAACCACCTATTTCGGCATTTTAAAAAATTGATCCCCTAAGGGGGTGAAAAGGGGTTTTGAAATCTAAGATGGCGGCATGGCATAAAATTAAAACTCTATAGGGGTGAATTGGGGGTTAAAAGGTTTTATGCAGAAACAATATCAATTTCCGAGGGCATTAAACGGTTTCCTGTGCGAGCGAAGCCGCGGACGAAAGCTAGTCTACAATATTTTCGTCTACATATATCGATACGTTTTTCCCGAGTGGAACAGAGTCGTCCGTGAACAAAGACAGTCAACAAACAGATTTTGTGTTGTCCTTATGGTCTGTTGATTCGTCTTGTTGTACGAAACCTTCTCAATGAATTTCACAGGGTTGCTCCATCCGAAAAAGAGTAAACAACTCAATAATTAAATAAGCAATCGAAATGAATTTTCTCATCAATAATTATTATGAACAAGTGAAAAGAAATTCGATCATCGATAACTGTTATGAGCGATTGAAATAAACTTCTCTCATCGATAACTGCTTTAGGCAATCGAAACAGTTTTTCTTGGTCGATAACAGTTATCGAGGAGGATCCAATTTTTTGGACACTAATAACTATTACTTGTAACTAAAAAGTATAAAAATCGATATTATTTCTAAATCGTTATAACTCTTGCATATTTAGCCCTCCGCGGGCAATATCAACGATATAGTCATTCAAGGTAATTGAAGGTCATTAAAGGGCAGAAACGTAAAAAAGGTTGAAAAATATATATACATATATTCACTGTGAACGCGCTTACGTAATGGGGTATTCTTAGCTTTGCCATCTCCTGATGGAGATCAGTACTCTCTAGTTTCAGCTTAATAAAATATTTAACAGAAGAAAGATTTCTCTCTGAGAAATTTTACAAGTTTTGTTGGATTAAATATTCGCATGGATCTTTTCTGTGCAGGCTATTCAAATAAGGAACTTCCATAGGATATCTTTATAACGAGAAATGGCGATAAAGCAAGTTTACACGAATAATATCATAATAAAATAGTAGGTATACCCTCTTAAAGCTTCTGCAAATGTTTAACGATGTTATGCAAGCGTGTTGTGTAATATTATTGACGTTCCCTCGAGTTAATTCAATAAATAGTCCCGGTACGACCGTAATATCCTGCAATCGTATCGTGCAAATCGGAAATCAAATATGGTGCTATATAATTTAATGGAAAACGTTGAGACCTGCGTAAACAGACTGCGTATTAATTAAACGAGACAGAAAGGATGACGAGAAAGAGAAAAAAACATACGCGTGGAAAACCACGCGCGGCAGAAGTGAACCTTCTTGTAGTCTAGTATTATTTCGAAGTAAGTTAAGATTGGAAATGGTAAATAATCCTAATGAAGCGACAACCAGATCAGGAATATTTATATCATATTTTAGCTATCACAAGCCAATTGTTTCAATGATAGAATCATAGAAAATCATAGAAAAAATGATGAACGATACAGGAGACGTTCGGAAGACGTTCGTAGGACATTCGGGACATCTTTAAAACGTCTGAATGTTCAACTGCAGACGTTTTTAACGACGTCTTTAAGACGTCTTTGTGCTATCTGGGAGGTATGTTTCTTGCAGAGTTGGGGAAAATGTAATTTCAGTTACAATTACAATTACTTACCAATTACTGTAATTTGGAATTGCAGAAATACAATTACAATTACATGTAGGGGAAGTCGGGGTATTGTGAGCCACTTTTTTTTATTGCCAAAAAACTGCTATTAAATTAAGTTTTTCATCAAATTTCAACGCTATATGTTGTAGTATGAAGATTTACCTTTCTTTTAGACACTATAGTTTAATCGAATATCTGCAAATTAGATGATTTTAAGACTATTACAAAAAATTTGCATTTTCTTGAATTTGGAAAATCTCGGGGAATCGTGAGCCGCTTTCAAATCAAATAAAAATTACAATTTCTGTTATGAAATGTTTATTCATGTGTCTGAATGACAAAATAATTTTTTAATAATAAGAAAAGAAGAGTTAAAAATAACCACAATTAATCTGAAATGCAAAGCTCACAAGTCCAATTTCTTGCGGTCATTCCGGCGCATTCCAAATGGATGGCACGATCGCAGACGTTACAATGAAGAATTGAATCAGATAAAATATCTATTAGATATTGCCAAAAAATTTATATCGCCTGCTCGAATATTGCATAAACAATCATTGAGAAACATCACACACGTGAGGTTAGCTCGTTAAATGTCAAAAATCGGGTGGCTCACAACAATTCCCCGAGAAAAGTGGCTCATAATTCCCCGAACCCTTATTTTTACAACTTGGCCACAAACAAATAACACAAACCTCACCTAATTCAAATTTATTTATTTATTTCGAAAGCTTGAAGTCACACGAGTATTATAAACACAGTTACCTGCTTAGATCCACAGAAAAATGTATCAATAATAGACCAAACACGAAATGAAAATAATACTTCGAGCGCAGCGAATTTGTATCTGCTAACAGAGCAAAGTAATGATGCGGGTGCGTACTTCAACTGATCGTGGAAATATTACCTTATTATGAGACAACTCAAAAACAGTTGTTCGCAGCTGTCATTATTTACCAGTAAAACACAGATGGCGCTGGCTCACGATTCCCCGCGGCTCACAATACCCCGACTTCCCCTAATTGTAATTGGTAATTGCAATTACTTGACGTATCACTGTAATTGTAATTGTGGTCCGCAATTACAATTACTGGTTGAGCAAAAGTAATTGCAATTCCAATTCCAATTACATGTAATTGTAATTGTATTTCTGCAATTCCAAATTACAGTAATCGGTAAGTAATTGTCATTGTAATTGAAATTACATTACGACCAACTCTGCGCTAGTCCACGTATACGTACGCGAGAATTGCAAGGGTCCGAGATTCCACTTCTGATTTCTCGATAATGCAAGCCGGATTTTTTTAGTAGTCAAAATCGCTAGATAAAAGATCAATCTAGGCCATTGTTTGCCTCAAAGTCCTTCTTTTACGTTTCCGAGCAATGGTTTTGCAATATTTGGCTGCATGTTGCCCGTCGCATGTTGCCCGTCAGATGACGCTGCAGTCACGCCGCACAGTGGTCCAAATCGAGAAATTCAGTGACATTCTGCCAAAAATCAACTTTCTCATATTAATATCTGATCGACATGTATCTCTTCTTAAATGTTCATAGATTTCGAAAATGAAGAAAATAAATCAAATATCATTCAGATTTAAATGATACAAACATTTAAATTTGCACATTTTAAAATTAGAATCTTTTACGCGGGAAAACTATTCTGTTTCTTCGTGGTGTCCTGAGGAGCTCAGTTAGTATTTGGTTTCGATTTTTTGTTTTGTTTTGAAGAGCATTCTTTTGAGATAAGAAATCGTGCACGTCATTAATAATTATTGTATATAATGTCTTTTAAACATAATGTTGAATGAAATAAAGAAAAATCTCAAAATGCTTTACAGTTGACAAGGTGTATCTTTTTTGTCTCGGGGGATCGCGCATTGTAACAAAATAGAATATCTTCAGTAGATCTTCCCCTATAAGATCGTGTAAAAATCATTTCCCATGCTATCCCAGTGTTAAAGTTATTATAGTTTAATCCATCCGCGGCACGTCATCTTATGCGTATACGTTTGGATCCAGCGCCGAAACTCCGCAACGAACTAATGTAAGACATTTGAAAGATTTGTTTAGATTTTTTTTTTTACGGAAGAAGCTTTTTTAGAAAGCAGACACAAAGATTTTAAAAAATTTAGATTGAAAAATACAAGAAAATTTTCCTGATTGATTACGAATGAAGATTTATTTTATAGACTTCTCTGTTAACACCTGATCCGTATGTATCCACTGCACGAATAACCTTGAAGAAAGAACATAAACAATTAGACGCGGAAGCTATAAAATTAATTATTAAATAGCTTCAAAAGATATGCAGTTAAATAAAATTAATATTTGTTATTGTTTTTTTTTTGTTACACATATTGTTTTTTTTATATTTCATGTTATTCGTTGTATGCTATTATTGTTATATTATAAAACCGTTATTGTTATCACATTTTTATAACAAAAGATCTACAAAAATGTTACTAAATCATTATATATATGAAAAAATATCTTTTATATATAAGAATTATATATAAAAAATATCTTTTGACACAGTTATGAGGCGTTTTTGCCTTCTTGGTACTTTTTGTATACGTTGATTAAGAACAGATTCCTCAAATTTACATTTTACCCATTCCATGAAACATTGTATGTGTAAAACATAAATATAAAATACCCACTTAGGAAGAAAAAAGGGTTTGGAAGATTGTATTTAAATGATTTCTTTTTTAGTGAAAAATATGAATGAAAATTAATTAAAAATTATTGTTTAACAAATGAAAAAAATATTCATTTGTCTATAGTTCAAATTGACTATTTTTTTATGAATTTTAGTGCAAATTTCATCTCGATATCTCTTATGGTTCAAAAGTTATAATAAAAAGTCACTAAATCTCTCGATTTGGACCACTGTGCGGCGCACAGTGGTCTGTAGACCCTGTTTTCGTGGCCAATATTATTTTAGCATTATTTCAAGAGTTAATATCATAGTATTGCAGGTCGTTGAATTTGTCTTGACGTCAGCTATATGATTATGAAATAAAAAATATATAGTCACGTCTAAAAAATAGGGGTGGCCTTGATATTTGAAGAAAAAAAAATTTTTTCCAAATTTTTTATATTGACGTTTATAGAAAACTGATTAACTTTTGTTGAAACCGTCTTTTTGTCAGATCATCACATATAACTGAAAAATTGTGAACAATGCTTCTCGAAAGTAGTTTTTTCTTGGCTTACATTAAAAAGACGTACATACTAACATTTTTCAACATGTCTAAGCATCAAGTAATGCTACCAATATGAGTAATATATATACATATATATATTATGATTTTTGAATTACTAATTCTGATTCTAATTCTATATCCTCCAAATATTCAAGCACGGGCAAATCATATTCGTCCTCTTCTTCTAAATCTTCGTTGTCAATTGGTTCCGTTTCCAAACATAAAGGAGACAATAAGGACAATACCTCAGATGGTAGACTTGATTTTTTTGCATATTTTTGTCTTCGTTTCTTTAAGCTTATGCTTGATATTAGAGGATTCGATGTTACCATGGCTCTGTTCAAAATTTTCAAATAAATAAAGAATTAAATATAACTGAAAAATAACTAAAAAGAAGAAAACCAAACAACTTATAATGATTTAAAATTAGCAACAGTTATGCCTACCTATGGAATATATCGTGCAAATTATTTCTCTGTTCACTTCGAATACTGCACTAAAGACTAATGTGAACAATAGAAGCATCCTCAGACCAAACCGATTTCTATTGTTTATAAAACAAAACACTAAAGCGAACAAGACTGGCGTAGAAAAAACATATACATAAATTGTACTTCCCGGCTGCTATGCAAGATTCAAGTGGAACTGCGTATCCAGGCGTGGAATAACCACGGGCCCGTATTTGTTAAAATCCGTTTATAGTTCAAGATTGCGGGAGATTGCAGTTAAAATTTACATGACCTTCTTAGTAAATGTTCAAGCTTTCATATAAAACAAGTCCGATGCTTAGCGGTCTTAAACGTTTTTGTATAATTCTTTTCAAAGTTTGAATTGCTATTAATTTACGCTATTGGTGTATGGACTAAACAATGCTTAAAAATGGATTAAATATTTGAAATGCGCTTACTAACATATATAAAATCATCATTAAAATCTATTTTCTGATATTCGATGATTGAAATCTAAAACGTTTTATTTTACTTTGAATTTTCTGACTTTGTCTTTAGAACGCTGTATCTCATCACAGAATCATCTAAAATGAATAATATTTTGGATTTGGGAGGTTTGAAGGGTTGTTACTATATAGGAAAAAAATGTTTTCAATATATAAAAGTTGAAAAATTGAATTTTGGCCACGAAAACAGGGTCTCCAGATCACTGTGCGGCGTAGTAGCCTCTCCGACGGGCAACATGCAGCCGAATATTGCAAAACCATTGCTCGGAAACGTAAAAGAAGGACTTTTGAGGCAACCAGCGCACTAGATTGATGTTTCATCTAGCGATTTTGACTACTAAAAAACCCCGTCCTTGCATTATCGAGAAATCAGAAGTTGAATCCCGGACCCTTGCTATCCTCGCGTACGTATACATGGTCTAGCGGTGTGTGAATGTTCACGCGCGAGCGTCGTCTGTTTGGAAAGGAATTGCAACTACCAGTTACAATTACTTGTAATTGCAACTAACAATTACAATTACTTGTAATTGCATTAAAATTACTTGGGAATTGCAGAAATAAAATTACAATTACATGTAATTGGAATTGGACTTGCAATTACTTTCGCTCAATCAGTAATTGTGAAAGAAGTAATTGCAATTACTCAACACAATTACAGTAATTGTAATTGAGTCTAACAATTACTTCAGTGTAATTGTTCTTTTAAACCACTAATTTTTATGTTTTGGACCATTTCACCGTTTTCTTATTGTAATTATAGTCCACTTTTGTACATGTAATTGAAGATGTAATTAATTACTCATGTAATTAATTCCTGCCCAACTCTGAGTTTCTTGATATGGTTAGTACTGTCAGAGAGAGAGTAACTTCTCTTCCCCTCAAGTCATGCTCCCCCCTTCATCTGTTGACTTTACGTCTTTGCACGTCGAGGGGATAGGAAGGAAATCGATGATCCCGAGTATCGAGGAAGGAATCGAGCCCTGTACCGTCCGGTGGCCGAGAGCCTGTAAAATTCGTAAATTGGATGCATGTTCGAGGAGAAGATCAATCGTCCCCTTGGATCGTTTCAGCGAGTATGTCCGGCGCATTAACGATCCGCCGTATTTTCGGTGCCCACCTACCTCCAGGGACATGTTGGCCGAAGAACGAGAATCATGTTTACTCTGTTGGATCTCGGATCCTCTATATACGACTCCTGGACTGGTGTCTAGTGGGAAATATTTTCTCGGTGAAAGATGCTTGCAAGCCACTATTGGTTTTGCGGTTTCACGATGGCATCCTGGTTTTCTTTATCCCGGTACGTGGCTCGTTTATATTGCCACGAGTGTACAGGCCGCTTCAAACGAATAGGTCGTCGGATAATTTTAACGGGATCTCTTCGCTACAGGTGCCGTGTTATGTCAATACACATTTAGTTACCGTGTAATCAGTCTGCGCATCACAGTTCGGTGCTCCTCCCGAAGAAATTAAATTTTCACTTTACGAGAACACGAAATACATTTTGATGTGTTTGACGTCGTGACTGTGAATGGTGCGACGCGCATTACACGTACCGAAATGTTAGCTTGCTCTCGTCATTATCATTCTCCGGTGTCTCTGTTCGTTGTTTCAATGTTTCGTTAAATGAAAAGTACTCGAGCGCAGAAATTATGTCGGGGGATCGGGGTGGGGCTGCAATACTTTTGCACAATTATACAGTACTAGCTTTCCCCCGCCACGCGTTGCTGTGGCACAGTATTTTTTAAAAGCATATACGTATTGAACGTGTTTGTGATAATCGATTTTGTTCAATTCCATTTCGCTTTTCGCGTTGCTTTGTAGTTCTCTCTCTCTCACTCGCTCTTCTTGATCTCCTCGCTCTCTCTCTCTGTCTCTCTCTCCCTGTCTCTCCCCCTTCCACTCTGTTTCAATTCCCTCTTTCTCTCTCTCTCTTTTTCTCTGGCTCTCTCTCTTGCTCGCTCTCTGGCTCTCTTTCTTGCTCTCTCTCGCTCATTCTTGCTCTCTTGCTCTCCTCGCTCTCTTCCTCGCTCTATCCCGTTTTCTCTCTCGCTCTCTCACTGTCTCTCTCTCTCTATCTGTCCGTCTCTGACTCCCTCTCTCTCTATCTATCTGTCTGTCTGTCTCACTCTCTCTCTCGCTCTCTCTCACTCGCTCTCCTCGCTCTCTCTCGCGCTCTATATCGCTCTCTTTCAGTCTCTCTCTCTCTACCCCCTCTCTCTCCCTCTATCTATCTGTCTGTCTCTGTCTCCCTCTCGCTCTCTATGCCTATCTCTGTCTATCTCTCGCTCTCTCCCTCTCTCTCTCTCGCACTCACCTATGTAGAAAGCTGCGGTTTGAACCGTTAGACGCGGCGTTTCTTCGGGAAGGTATTAGAGCAAACCGCACTCGAAAAAGTCCATTTGATCAAAAGTTATAAGCAAAAACGTGCCCAAAAGAGAGCGAAAAAGTTGACTTTTTTCACTAATGACGTCACAACTTTTGAACCAATAGACTTTTTGAATGCGGTTTGTTCCTAAACCTTCCCGAAGAAACGCCGCGTCTAGTGGATCAAGCCCCAGCTTTCTACGTTGAGCCGTTCTCAAGTGATGCAGTTACAAACAAACATACATACATACATACATACATACAGACAGACACGATTTTCTTATATATTATATTATTTACATAGAAGATTCCTCGTTCTCAAATACCTATGTATACCAATTTTCGTAGCGATAGGTTCAACCGTATAGAAGCTGATGTATTGCAGCGCCATCTACAGCGGCGAGTTACAACAAATTGAATAGCGTAAAAACCTTCTCCATGAAAAAATACATATATGTGCCAAGTTTCATGTTAATCGGTCAAACAGTTTCGAAGTCTATTAATTATACAGGGTGTCCCAGAACAAGTGTCGTTCCTTGAAATGGGAGGTTCCTGAGACCATTCTAAGAGACATTTTCCTTTGCACCAATGTCAACTGCGGCTTTGTTTAGGAGTTATTAACGAAAAACACGGACCAATCAGAGCGCGCCCTGGCCCGGCGCGCCAAGCCGCGCCGGCAGGCGAGTGTCGCGGTACGCCGTGACATCGCACGTGACGGCGCGGCGGCCCAGGGCGCGCTCTGATTGGTCCGTGTTTTTCGTTAATAACTCCTAAACAAAGCCGCAGTTGACATTGGTGCAAAGGAAAATGTCTCTTAGAATGGTCTCAGGAACCTCCCATTTCAAGGAACGACACTTGTTGTGGGACACCCTGTATATATATATATATATACATATATATATATATACAAATATCCATTTTTATATATTAAGATATCTAGCCTAGTCGATTAAGATGATCAAATCTGCCCTTAGAGGTTTTTCAATGGCTCTTGAACCATTCGAAAGCTGACCAATAAAAACCCATCTGAGTAAAATTTCAGCCCTCTAGCTTGCCCGTGAGGGTACAGTGACTCCCATTAATATTCGGACGCTCTAAAAAAACGCGATAACCTTTTTAATATTGGACTATACGATTCAAACTTTTTTCGGAAGCTACAGCACTTAGTTTACTACAGGATGTGAAAAGAAATTTTTTTGAAAATTGCAATTGGTCGGAATTGTAGGGAAAATACTAAAAAATCCATTTTACAATTTTTTTATGAGGGCCTATATTGAAAATTTAAAAAATACGTTTTGTAGATCTGTTTCAATTAAACATATCCTGAAAATTTCGTCAAAATCGGTCGACGTTGCAATGAGCTACAAGCGTTTAAAGATGGTAAAAATTGCAGATTTTCATGATTTTCGGCCTATAACAGCAGTCAATCTAAGAATTCTTATATCTTTCAATGACTGTCATTTTGCCCCGCTTCAACCGATTTCGATGAAACTTTCACAATGCATATAACCCACACAGGTCTACAAAACATATTTTTCAAAATTTCAATATTGGCCCGCATAAAAAAGTTGTGAAATGCAACATTTAGTATTTCCTCTACAATTCCGGTCAAATGCAATTTTTGAAAAAATTTCTTTTCACATTCTCTAGTAAACTAATTGCTCTAGCTTTCCAAAAAAGATCAATTCGCATAGTCCAATATTTGAAAAGTTACGGTGTTTTTAAGAGTGTCCGAATATTAGTGGGAGTCACTGTATTTATAGGGTAAATTAGATTTCGCGCTTTTCCGCTCATTTTCCGCTCTCGGATGTTTTCTAAAATTCTGAAAAAAATGTGGCACGTGTCGGGTCTTAAGACGCATTTTATAGAATTTTTTCAGATTTTTTGGTTGCAAACTGTGGTCGTGAAAAAGGAAAAACACCCAAAACGTCGGAAAAATTAAGATTTCTCAAAAATATATGAAATAATGCTATTTTACTGTTTAGCGTCCTGATTAGCTACCATCAAAAGCAGTGTCCTCGATTTTTTTAAGATTTTTTGTTGTGGGAGATCATTGTCAAAAACAATAAAAACCAAAGTGCTTCGACGTTTTTGCTGCTAGGAGGAAAGCTAGACTTGCAGGTTTTAGCGTGGGGGTACATTAAGCTCTAATTAGTGTTAATATATTGAATTAAGCTTTTTTTTTCTTCAGAAATGCGATTTCTGGTAAAACCTGCAAGTCTACCTTTCCTTCTAGCAGCAAAAACTTCGAAGCAGTTTGTTTTTTATTGTTTTTGACAATGATCTCCCACAACAAAAAATCTGAAAAAAATCGAGGACATTGCTTTTGATGGTAGCTAATTAGGGCGCTAAACAGTAAAATAGCATTATTTCATATATTTTTGAGGAATCTTCATTTTTCCGACGTTTTGGGTGTTTTTCATTTTTCACGACCACAGTTTGCAACCAAAAATCTGAAAAAATTCTATAAAATGCATCTTAAGACCTGACACGTGCCACATTTTTTTCAGAATTTTAGAAAACATCCGAGAGCGGAAAACGAGCGGAAAAGCGCGAGATCTAATTTACCCTATAAACTACTCTCACGGGCAAGCTAGAGGGCTGAAATTTTACTCAGATAGGCTTTTATTGGTCAGGTTTCGAATGGATCAAGAGCCATTGAAAAACCTCTAAGGGCAGTTTTGACCATCTTAATCGGCAATAATTATTTTCCCGAACCAATCCACCCCGCGTCCAACTACAAAATAAGTAACAACCTTACAATAAACATTCTTCGCTACGAATAAAAAAAAACTTTTTAAAAACCACGCTTATATTAAAGTGCACTAAAAAAGGAGAAAATAATTTTTTTAGACATTAGCGACAATAAATAAAAGCGTGGAGCGCCCACGAAGATTGCGTCAATATAGTTTAGCGCTACACGCTTTTATTTATTGTCGCTAATGTCTAAAAAAATTATTTTCTCCTTTTTAGTACACTTTAATATACGCGTGGTTTTTAAAAAGTGTTTTTATATATTTTTTTATTTTCTTATTTTTAGAGTCTTTACATATCTTGTAATCGATTTTAATTACCACTTCAACCAGTAAATTCAACCATCTTTTGTAAAAGGAAAAATATTGTGTCATGGCGGCTGCAAATCGAAGTTTCCATTCTGTAGGATCAATCGTTCAGGAGCTATTGCAGTGTTTTTGACAGGTAAGGGCGCCGCCATATTGGTTTGTAGTGACGACCGCGAGCCGCTTACCGAGCATAATCGCCGGTCCTTGTCGCCCTCCACCTCGACCTGATCCTAACCATCTCCGTAAGTAAACTGAGCTCCTTCGATCACTGATGCCAAGGCTGTGGTACTGTGGTACTAAACCATACCCCCACCATAGCCTACTATTGCCCCTCCGTTGTTTTCCAACGCGCCCGCGCGCTACACTCACCAACTCACCAGCGTACCTTTACGGATACAGTAGAGTGATACGCTGGTGAGTGTAGCGCGCGGGCGCGTTGGAAAACAACGTAGGGGCAATAGTAGGCTATGGTGGGGGTATGGTTTAGTACCACAGTACCACAGCCTTGGCACCAGTGCCTTCGATGCGAAGTAGGCCAGTGGAGTGGGGATGAGTCAGAATGGGAACACGTAGTGTGGTAGGTAAGCGCTGGCGCGCGGAGTGGGGGTCGCTGGCCGCGGTGACGTACTACCGAGCGTCGCGCGGGGAGGTGTAATGGTTAAATTTTTAATAGTTTATATCTCGTAAACGCATAGTTTTTTTAAAAAAATTTGTTTTTTAATATTGCATTGTCGCCCAGTTCTGAGCTATGTTTAAAGTTTCAAGTCTCTAGCTTATCGGGAAGTGGTTTAAAATTCGATTACAAGATTTGACACATACAACAACGACAACGACAACTCGGCAAGTTAATATAAGCGTGGTAAGTAATAATGACGAAAATAGAGGTGGTAATATCTGGTGAACCACCCTGTAGAAACCATTCGGTAGCAGACTAGACCTAAGTGAAGTGTTAATAAAATTCGTTTAGCTCTCGAAAACTGGGTTCATCGACAGGATTATGCTGATCCCCGAGGAGTCGGAAGTTCTTAATTTCTCAACGAGATTTTTCTATTAGCAGGGGAAAAAGGGAAAGCGGGTAAAAGAGAAATGATGGAAGAAAGGGGTGCAGGAATAAAACTGCGCGTGAAGAATGAAAAGCCGAGGGAAATTTTCAAGTGGGTCGCAACGGGGGTCGACGACACAAGTTGGGGGAAGTTAGAGCACCGGTGGAGCAGGGTAATTAATATCAGTTAAGCAGGAACTTAGAAGACGCAATAAGTTAATAAGCAGGGCCACGAAGTTCAGCACGCCGATCCACGCTCGTCCGGTTCCTGCGGGGCCGATCTGACACATTTCCCACGATCGCTATCCGAACCTGAAGGCTAATTAACCGCGACCGAAAGATTTCCGACCTGTCATGTGAGTGTACACTCAAAAGTCACGATGATGAAAATGGTGTTGAAAATAACGGGTCCATAACGGACGCTCCCGATGCGCCGCACTATGGGCCAAACCGACGAAATCTGTGTCAAAATCAAAGAGAACTTTCGATAGAAATGAGACAGAGCGATGAAATTTTTTTAAATAAAAGCTGAAACTTTGCAGAATATGGGATAATTATGGAGATTGTGATACGAACGTTTTTTAACCTCAAAAGAATTCGTTAAACTTGCACAACTTCAAGAAAATTGTGGTTTTTCCAATACCACGCGCGGAAAACAATTTTTTTAACATGCGACGTAGATTTTTTCACGCTGATTTTAAGTAAACGTTCAAATACTTCATTATGTTTAATTTTATTGTGTTTTATTTTATATTATATGAGAATACAATATACCTGCAAACTAGTGGGTTAGCAACTCATTTCAACGAAAAATGATTACACTAGTTCTGTTCACAGTAATCGATTTCTTGAAAAAACCAGAGGTCGCAGACAAATTTTGAGACCAGATTTGAAATCAGCCTGAAAAAATCTACGGGAAATGATATCGAATACCACGCGCGTGGTATTGGAAAAACCACAATTTTCTTGAAATTGTGCAAGTTTAACGAATTCTTTCAAGGTTAAAATACGTTCGTACCACAATCTCCATAATTAGCCCATATTCTGCAAAGTTTCAGCTTTCATTTTAAAAAAAATTTCATCGCTCTATCTCATTTCTATCGAAAGTTGTTTGATTTTGACACAGATTTCGTCGGTTGGGCCCATAGTACGCCGTGCCGCGGCAGTTTTGACAGTTAGGGTCTTAGAACAAGGCCCATATACCATGCCTTGTTCCAAGATTACATCATCTACCAGATGACGGATGTGGGCAAAGTGCTTGTAGCCTGTTGAGAAGTCGCAGTATCGCGAGGCGGTCCGAATTTGACCTTGGCCGAACGCCAGTGTGGTAGTACCCTCACACACCGTTAGAAACTGTATACGTATACGAGGTTGCAAGGGTTTCGTAGTTTTCAGAATACGTCTCGCTAATGCACATTTGAGGCCCGTACGTAGTCACAATCGATAGATAAAAGACCCACAATTGGTGCTCTGGTCCAAAAATAGCCTACTTTTGCGTTTTCTAGGCTTAATTTTCATTATTCGGCAGCATGTAGCGGAATTCGACAAATATTGGACGGCGCGACAGTGCTGCCACAGTCAAGACACATACATTTTCTTAAATATCGAGAGATTTAGGGTTTCTATAGAAAAAAATGAACCAGAGCACCAATTCAGGGACACATACAATGCCAATGCAACCTTTATTATGTTAAATTATACGTGTTTGAACACACATTTTGAAAACTACGAATATGGTGGAACTACATCCCTAAACGGAGGGTTTCGGCACAAGTATCAGTTCCATTTTGGCAGTTTTAGCTAGGATCGCTAGTGTATTTCTGAAGTTTTACTCACTGTTTTACCGATATTTTACCGATACAGTGACTGAATCGGTAAAACACAGTGAGTTCCACCGTACTTCGTAGTTTTCAAACTGTGTGTTTAAACACGTATAGTTTAACATAATAAAGGTTGCATTGACATTGTATGTGTCCCTGAATATGCGGCCAGCTTCATTTTTTTCTATAGAAACCCTAAATCTCTCGATATTTAAGAAAATGTATGTATCTTGTCTGTGGCAGCACTGTCGCGCCTCCCAATATTTGTCGAATTCCGCTACATGCTGCCGAATAATGAAAATTACGCCTCGAAATACGCAAAAGTAGGCCATTTTGGAGCTGACCGCAATTGGTGGGTCTTTTATCTATCGATTGTGACTACGTAGGGGCCCAAAATGTTTGAAAAGTACGGAACCCTTGCAACCTCGTGTACGTATACAATGTCTAGCGTTGTGTGAGGGTACCACCACACTGGCGCTCGACCAAGGTCAAATTCGAACCCACACCCTTAAGTAGTGGGCGAACAGACTGATTGATGGTTGCGACCGTGTGGCTCGCAACAAAGAGGAAGTTGTACAGGCATCTGGAGGTCAACTTGAAAGTCAAACAGGGACTTTGAAGTGTTCGACAATCGCAAGAATAATTGAAATCCAAGGGATTTGTAGGCTAAAATAGCAATGTTCTCGTCTTGACGGCGCCGGAACCTGTAACAAAAATGTACACCTTGAAGGCACCTGACAAAGTTCCTTCCGTCGCGTCGACCCCGAAACTTTTCGAAGAAGCGGATTACCGCGCTAATGGCTTCGAAAGTTCTAATACAGTATTCCTAACGTTGTACAATTCCTCCCTCGTGCCTTTGGAATAATACACGAGGAAGATACATCGAGATTCTTGTCGCAACTCGACTTTCTAGCCTTCTTCGCTGACGCGGACTACCCGAAACTACATCTTCAACACCTAGAGGACGAGTGTCCACGTATTTGCACCTAATTCGTCAGGTGCAATCAAATAATTTGGGTATATTCATGATCTACTATAGTTCTCCGAGAGAACCCTTTTTAAACTTTGCCACGATTACTAAAAATATTAACTTTATCAACCTATCTACAACAGTTGGGAAATTCTATGATTGTTATCAGGTGTATCACGTAATTGCGGTATTATTAACGAATGTGGTACACAAATAAATCAGAGAAATAATTATAGGAGCAAAAGTCAATGTGGGCCTCGACACGGGACAACAAAGGGTTAATCCTTAATTGTAATTGGGGTTGCCAACTTTTTTCGAAAACAATTCCGGGACATATTGTCCAAAACTGAAATTTCGGCTGATTTATAATGGAACATAACGTAGGTACTGCGGAACACTTGCCGAGGCCGAAATAATTTGGTGAACTTTTAACTTCGATAACTTCTTAACGAATAAGTTTAAGGCATAAGTACGTTAGTACTTTTACGTAGAGCACAACAAACTGCATCGATTGGTGCAGTCAAACATGTATGTGTCCATTTAAAAAAAAAAGTGCAGTTGCATTTTTCTGATGCACCGATGCACAAAAGTGCATAAAATTAGTTGCGTAGTATGCACCGTCTACTTCTTCTTATAACATTTTCCTCTATTCCTGACCGTTTAGGACGTACAGCCTGTTCCAGTTGCTTGGAACACCCTGTATAACTCGCTGCATCGATAGCCCCGCTATGATCCGATTTTGAGTGAGCTCTCAGTTCTTAAATAGGCCCTCTGTTTCGACACATATCTCCGGAAGAGTCAAGAGTCATCAACGGTCGCGTCCGCATACGTAACAAGTTCGAGCAATTTAATAAAAAATCGCGTTTTCCATCGATTTAACGAAAGAGGACGCGACGCGACGCACAGTGGGCTCGATTGAAAAAGTACGCGACATTTTTGAATAACTCTTAAACCACTGAAGATATTGCAATGAAATTTTAACTGAATGTATAAAAAAATAATTCCTTTTCAATAATTTTTAACTTAATATATTTCACATTTGTTTAACCGTTTTTATTAATTTAAAACAGCTTTATAAATTATTTATTCTATAATGTATTTAATATTTTCGCTATTTAATGCAAATAGATACAATGTTTATAAATCAATTTATCAATGTTTTACATTCTTGAGAAAAATTTGTTAAGACCGAAAATATTGAAAAATTGCAATTTTTACCACTTTTGATCGTTTATAACTCGTAAACCAATTAACCAATTTCAATGAAATTTTCAGAGCGTATATAATTTATACCAGTTGACAAAACACATTTTTTAAATTTTCGTTATTGGACCAACTGAAAAAGTTGTAAAAATCCATTTTTAGTATTGTTTATTAGACGTCATTTACTAAACTAATTCTTCTAGCCTTACAGAGAAATTGAAGTCGTTTGGTCCATTCATATAAAAGTTATTCTGATTTAAAGTGTGTGGAATGAGTTATGCTCCTTACTGTTTATGAAGTTCTAAAAATAAAATATAATTGATATATATTAACTTACTTGATGTATTATATTAAATAATATACAGTGGGTGTACAAAGTATTCGTACACCTTTTAAGAACTAATAACTTCTTTATAATTATATCAAACGACCTTATTTTTTTATAATCAATTAGAAGCATTGGTTTACGAAGTGCCATGCAAAAAAGATTTTCCAAAAATTATAATTTACAAGGTTACATGCAAAAATAAAAAAGGCATTTTTTGAAACTCTTTTATTTGGGTCCCTAATGAAAATTTAAAATATATGTTTTGTAGATCTATAATAGTTATACATATGCTGAAAATTTCGACGAAATCGGTTGACGTAGGAAAAAATGACACGCATCGAAAGATGTACGATTCTGTGGATTTGAAGCAGAAATTGATCAAAAGTCGTGTAAAACTACGATTTTCACCATTTTTAACCGCTTATAGCTCGCACGTATGTTAATCGATTTCGATGAAATTTTCAGCATGTGTGTAACTATTATAGATCTACAAAACATACATGTTAAATTTTCTTTAAGGGCTCCAATAAAAAAGTTTTAAAAAATCCCTTTTTTATTTTTGCATGTAACCTTGTAAATTAAAAATTTCTGGAACATCTTTTTTGCATATCATTTCGTAAACCAATGCTTCTAATTGATTATAAAAAATCAGGTCGTTTGGTACAATTATAAAAAAGTTATTAGTTCTTAAAAGGTGTACGAATACTTTGTACACCCACTGTAAGCAGAAAACGTATAAAACTGAAAATAATATCGGAATCACTGTACTGCTCAGGCTGATAGTTCTGCTCTGACTGACAATATGTAATTCTGTTTCAATCCACAATTTGCGTCGACAAAACAAAACATTTGAAAAGAAATTTCAAAAGATTTGAAGATTGATGCGCGTAAACAATTACAATGCAACTTATATGCATATTACAATGAAAGACTGACTTATATACTGCAAAATATAAATTAATATTAAATAAAAATATAATATAAATATATAATATTCAATACAGTTCTCTCTGTCAGACTTTCAGAGGCTGCATACTTGACGAATTCAGCGCGTAGCGCGTGTCCGAGCGCCGACAAGATAACGCGACGCGGATGTCTTCAGACAATAATATCTTGAAAAAGGACTCGAAGGAGGAAGTCATTTTTGTCACATTAGATAGAGGAAGGTTCACTGAAAAGATCCTTACTTGTTAAAAACTGGGATCTCCTGGGACTTGAAAGATCGCACATGTCAAAGATACAAATTTTCAACGATTATTTTTATTTTGCTCAGTATTTTTTTTTAAATATGTTATTGTTATATATCATAATTGTCAATGAAAAGTATGATTTCTTATGAATAAAGTGTGCATTTTGATGTAGAAAAAGAATTCAGGACAAGAAGTTGATCACAGTTATCAGGACACTTTAAGGGGGAACTATACCCTCGGATTGTAACTAGAAAATAACTAGAATCTTACTAGATTTTTGGTCGAAACATGGGTTTGCGCGCCTGGATTTTTTGTCGTTATTTGAGCATATTTTGAGCTGGGTGAGGACTCATTCTGTAGAGGAAGGTTAAATACAGGGCGCTCTTCTCATGATTTAACGAGATTATGTTTATATCTAATAATATGAGTGCCCAAAGTAGAGAAAAAATCTAGAAAAATAACCGCAGATTTCAATGTATTTTTCTGTCTCAAAGAGACTTTTTTGACTGATATGACGAGATGAGCGCCCTGTAATGAACCCTCCTCTATCAAATGAACCTTTGTGCAGCTCAAAATATGCTCGTATAAGGTCAAAAAATCCAGGCGCGTGATTTCATTCACATTAGCATAGATTTCCCCATGAAGACAGAGGTCCTCCCGGATGCAGAGCCAGTCTAGAGCCAATTTTAGTTCAGTTCGTTTAGACGAGATGGCGCCTAGTCAGGAGGACTGTCAATCAGTGCTGCGATATTGTGCAACATTTCACTGCTGCACTGCTATCAACGTGGAATCATAGCAAAACTGACACAGATGAGTTAGATATTCTCATCGGTGGCACTAATATTAGTGCGAGCTGCCCTGTGTAACGGCATTCGCGACGAGCTGAATAGAATATGGAAATAGCAAGTAACTCCATCTCGTGTTCATTAGGCAGTTGCGTGTTTATCAATGTTACCAAACTTTCTTTTTGCACAGAAGTTGATAACATTGATAAATAGTTCCTTTCTAGTTACAAATAAGAATGAACAGCCAAATTATGTAGGGAAAATCGATATTCCTAAACTGTCTAACTTCATGCGTGTATCACAACTAGAACTGCTGTTATGATTTTCGTGGTTGGTGGACATTCAGAAATCGATATCAATTGAAAAAATATCAAAATTAGAATGTTGATTTTTTCGCAAAATGTCGCGTACTTTTTCAATCGAGCCCACTGTGCGACGGCTAGCGGCAATGGCGCGAGTGGATGAGAGGCGAAGTTGAAGGTGTTCGTTGTTCTTATATACGTGGGCGTTCACGGAAAAAAAAACGGTGGGCTAAATCGCGAAGGATATTTATAGCGAGGTTGGCACCGAAGGGAATAAAAACGTTGGCGTTCTAATGCGAAGCACCGTAATTATCCTTGCCTAAATCGGACCGATGCGATGGTTTAAAGCCACGCGCGTCCCCTGTCGCGTCACGATACGCTGCGCGGCATTCGTGTAACGTGACGTGCAAACACCCCGTTAGCCGCCTTAAGCTGGCGCCGAGCTCTTGTATAAGCCTCCCCCATGCTTCCTCGACGCCATCGCAGATCATACGTTACATGTTAGTTCGGCCGGAAAGCAGATTCGGTAGTACATCTACGGCTGGCAGGCACACCGACAATCGCCCACCCGGCGGCGTACCGTATTTATGCACGTGCTGTTTACCTATTAGCAACACGTCCGCTCTGCCAATCTACGCGCCGAGACCGATTATTGGCTGGGCCGCGATGATCACCGGTGTCGTTCGATCTCCGTGAAATTGGAGATTCGCGCGACACAGCAGACGCGCTTTCATCATTTCCATGCCACCGACACCGCCCCAGCCATCGAATCCAACAACTCCTTCTGCAATCGATCTGTGTTGGCCTCGCTGCAAAAGTCTCGATGCGATTCTCGGTTTATTTTTCATTTGTTCTTCATTTGTTCTTCATTACAAAATATGTTAGACTCATTGTCAGTCTATTAAGTACTTACCATCGCACAGTGAGCGTTGAAGAGAAACCAGATTTCAATTTTCAACTTCATCTAGATTGGTACGAAATCTTCGTGACAGATTCTTAAATGCATATACAGGTTGGCAATATTGTATTATACAGGGTGCTTCGTTTAAATAACGACATTTAAATATATCCAGGTTATTGCGATGCAAAACATATTTGTTACGGGGTCATTCCATGCCGAATCGATCACTTTTTGCAGGCACCATCGTCGATTTTGTTCTAAATGAAATATGTTGTAGTCCATGAGAAATTAGGGGGGGGGGTTTAAGTCATCATTTTGCCGGTTTCGAATTTTTTTAGAAATGGCAAGCCTTCAAAGTTTTCAATTTTTGCCCATTTCGGCGAAAACGGGCCTCGCTTACGAATTTTTATCTCGGGAACTGTTTGTCCGATTGAGCTACATTCTTTTTTGTTTTATTCGAGAAGGATTGGGCTATTACAAAATAATTTTTTCAACCTCGAAAATTAACTTTATAATGTTCAAAAATGGAAACAAATTCTTTTTTTACGTTTTTTTCGATGAGGGGCCGGAGTGATTTCAATTTTGAACTAGAGGGTTATTGTTGCTCGCTCGCTTCGCTCGCTCGCGAGTAGGGTTGTTTTTGCTCGCTCGCTTTGCTCGCTCGCGGATAGGACTGCTCTTGCGAAAGGGTTAGTGGTACGCATGGCTAGTAGTACCTATAGCTATTAATGTTTTTTTTTGATTTGGTGTGTGACTCTCCACGAGCCACACAAAGAACTTCCCGATTCGTTAGTTGCTGTATATTATTATCATTATTAAGTGTACGTTTTAAGAAGATTATACGTTTTCAGGGAAATTCAATAGTTTTCTACTTATCAAAATGTTTGCTATATGGCGTCGCATTAAACGAACATCGCAGGCTCGTTGCTCGCTTGGTTCCTTGTTATAGCATACTAATGTTGCAAAATAAATTGTCTTAATTAGTTTTTCGCAAACGATACAACTCATCATTATCCGGGTTTGCAGTATTGATCTTGATTTTCTTCGATACTGTTAATTTAAATTATCCCAAAATATATAAACCGCGCTCAATTTTGAAACTCTGCTCAGTGCTACATACAACATTTGTAAAGTTCGCCTTTCTCATTTTTGAAAATCCAAACATACTTTCTCGTATGTTTGTCCCTGACTTTTATGAATCGTAATCGCTTCAGCAGGAACCACTGGAAATTGACTACGTGTGATTTGATATTTTTCCTCACTCGACATATTTACTTGATTCGATATTTTTATTATTGGTGTTAAATGTTTATGAATATTTGCATTTTTCATATAATCACGATAACGAGATCTTACTTTCACTCGTACTCTGGGCAATTGAAAATCTAACCACAATATAGACGGAATTTTAGTATTTTCTTGAAAAGTAATAAATTTTAATATTCCGCATGTGTGTGTGCTCCATTAACCAATCCGTTTTCAACATCAATGTTATTAATAATTATCATATAGTTTGTATTAATTTTCAATTTAATCTCAGTTAATAATTCGTTTTGAACTGATTGTTTTTTTAAAGACGTAATATAAATTTGTTTTTGTACTTTCATCGATATTCTTTGAAAATGTGTTCTCGGGAGTAGAGATGATTAACTCACTCTTGCATTGGGATAATTTTCGATTATTGTAAGCGGAAACATCATCGTAAGGTACAAAAAAAATGTTTAAAAAAATTTTTTTGTGTAATTACGTTTGTTTCTTCGGTGGAAAATTTCCGTTCTCTCGTATAAATTGCATTGTTGAATGAACTTCTTTCGAAAAAAACCTTAAAAAACTAAAAAACTACTTGACCAAAATGGACCAAGATCTAATCAGCTCTAAGTTACAGCGGGGCACATCGATTGCATAATTCATCATCCTGATCGCGTTGTTACTTTTTCTGAAAACGTTAACGAAAAATTTGATTACATAGAAACGGCCATACGCACACATACACACACATACGAACATTTTGCTGAAAATAGTCTAAAATGACTGCAATGACCATGAAACGTGAAGATCTGCTAAAAAATCGATTTTCGATTTTCGGGGTCATTACAATTACTTCCCTATAAAATCGGGAAGTTAAAAAAATATGGTTACATTCCTTGAAGTTTTCCCTTTAAAATGAGTCCTTGAAAAAGATGGTGTCATTAAAATTGGCGTCACAATGAGCTGGTAAAGGACGCCATGTACCCCCGTTTCAGGTAGAGACGAGTCGAGTTCGTTTAGGATACCCATTCGATTCGGTTCAGAAATTGAAAGTAGAGGCAATCGTAGAAAGAAAAGAGTTTGAAATTGCCGGTTAGAAATTAGATCAAGAAAGCCAAAAGGTCTGGAGAAAAAAACCTTACCTCGTTCCTTCCTTCATATTTTCCTCTGGGTCGGAAGTAGGAAGGGGAAAGAGATAAGGGCCTTTTTTCCTAAAAAAGCGAACAGGCGATTAGAAAAAGGGGGTTAGGGCCATCCTAATAGCCAAATTTTGTAGCCGAGCGACCATTATAGGCCGAGCGCGGGCGTAGGTTAGGTTCGGAAATTTGACCTAAATGTCGAATTTTCGAAAATTCACGAGAGCAAGAGTGATAGCGCGAACGAACCCTAGAAAAGTGCAAGGGAGACGCAAAATAGGATAGTGGGCTTACTTACTCATCATTGAGGTAACGGACAATTTTTTGCAAAATTGACGGATCGCCCTCCAGATTTACAACCGGATTTTTGTTACATATTTTTTTAGTCGTTTTTTTTTTTAGTTTAAAAAAGAAATATTTTTTATTTTTTTTATAAAACTGAAAAAAGTTTCGGAGTTTAATAGCGTGCTCAGATTCCCTATTTGTCCTCCAAACCCCTCATGTGGGGTGTCAGGTGAAAGAGGAAGAAAAAGTAGGAACTCTGATCACAAAAAATAAATAGGTTAATTATATAAAAAATTATTTTTTGAGGAAAGTACCCCGAGTAGGTACGCAAACGAACGGGTTTAGAAGAAGAATTAGCGTTAGATATAAAAAATTAGGATTAGAAAAAGCGGTTAGGTTTTAAGATAAGAAGATCTGTAATTTTAGTTAATATGCGTGCGGATGAGGTTAGGGTATAGATTTATATATTGTAAGCGAGATTGTTATTTTCTTTATTGACACATGTTTTGTACATCAGTAATTCTGGACTAATAAATTAGGGCAATTCTGTTTAAAGAAAAAAAGGTAGAGACGAGTCGAGCGCACGGCTATTATGGTCCGTTGTCTATACCGCAGGTCTCAAGAAAATACCAGCAGACTGTATACGACTAAATAACCCTATTTATACCTGGAGAACAATATTAGTAACCACTCTTGGCCAACAACACCTTTTTAATCATGTGACTTCATTTGTAAATATTAGTTTTTATACGAATTTTATATGTTCTACAAAAAAGGTGTCGTTGCTCAATGGAAGCTACGAGAAGGTGGTGGTTTTCTTCCCTCGGGGAGGAATAAGGAGAGTTTATGGTAAGAAATATGAATAGGATCTCGGTGTTTGGGTAGACTTAAGGATTATGGAAAAAATATAAGAAAATCTATTTCATTACACTAAAAACAGAGCCATCATCATCGCACGAGCAAGTTTTGAATAGCAGTTCTTTATTCGATAATGGGGTAAAGCTATGAAAGCTTCTAGTGCTTCTAATTGGTAATGCTGTTGCAAAGCGAGCTTGTAAACAACCAGCTTATTTGTTATTGTAACCAAGAGTGGTTACTAATATTGTTCTCGAGGTATAAATAGGGTTATTTAGTCGTATACAGTCTGCTGGCATTTTCTTGAGACCAGAGATACAGACAACACACCATAACAGCCGTACGCTCGACTCGTCTATATCTGAAACGGGGGTACACGGCGTCCTTTACCAGCTCATTGTGATGCCAATTTTAATGACACCATCTTTTTCAAGGGCTCATTTTAAAGGGGAAACTTCAAGGAATATAACCATATTTTTTTCAAAATTGAAATCTCTCCGGCCCCTCATCGAAAAAAACGTAACAAAAGAATTCGTTTCCATTTTTCGACATTATAAAGTTAATTTTCGAGGTTGAAAAAATTATTTTGTAATAGCCCAACCCTTCCCGTATAAAACAAAAAAAATGTAGCTCAATCGGACAAACCGGTCCCGAGATAAAAATTCGTAAACGAGGCCCGTTTTCGCCGAAATGGGCAAAAATTGAAAACTTTGAAGGCCTGCCATTTCTAAAAAAATTCGAAACCGGCAAAATGATGACTTAAACCCCCCCTAATTTCTCATGGACTACAACATATTCCATTTAAAACAAAATCGACGATGGTGCCTGCAAAAAGTGATCGATTCGGCATGGAATGACCCGTAATGTGGGTTGTGACTCGTTACGTGACTACGTAATGTGGATGGTGTTAATGGAAATTATATCTGGCAAGAATATTTTCTTCCGAAGGTCATTTTTCGGAGTTATCAAGTTCATCGATGTTTTTTCATACACAACTACATTTTTTTTTATGAGAGGTGACATTCGTTTTTGCTGCGTCATAGAACGACTTTAAAGTTGGTGCGCCTTTCCAGATTAAGAGGCGAATTCGGGAGTTGTCGGGTCCCGTCGCTGTTTCTCGTTCGTTCTTCTTCATTCGTGTTTGACCGTTTTTCGAAGTAGTCAACCATGTTGTCGTTGTCGTAGCAAGTCGTTTAAAAGTCGTTTATAGAGAATATTCAAAGATGTGAAAATGTATTTTGATTTGATAATTATTGTGTCGCTGAGCAATCACAATGCTTATGCAATATATACATATACTTTCTGTTTGTTTAAATAAATTGTTCTTATACCTATTTCACGGCCAGTGCTTATTCAAATACGCACATGATTTCTAACATAACCTAACATTTTTAATTGCATTGCGTAACTGATCGAAAAATACGTTGTGTCTCAGCTGAAGGAGGCCACCTAAGTATCTCCTTTATTTTTAATGGCACAACAAATATTTATGGCGCAATTTAAATGGTATCGAAGGAGAAATATCATAGAAGAACAATTTCTTTTGTCAAGTTATTACTCCAGACACGACAAAATCATTCTTCTGCATGATAATGCTCGTCCTCATGTTGCGGCGCCGGTCAAAACCTACTTGGAAACACCTAATTGGGAAGTTTCACCCCACCCGCCGTATTCACCAGACATTGCTCCTTCTGATTACATATTACTTATTTCGATCGATGACGCATGGTCTGTCTGAGCAGCACTTCACATCATATGAAGATACCAAAAATTGGGTCGATTCATGGATAGCGTCAAAAGATGAAGCGTTCTTCAGATGGGAAAAGTGGTGGCCAGCGATGGTCAATACTTTGAATAAAACATAAGGTACCGTTCTTTTGCAATAAATGCCCAATTTAAGATGAAAAACGGCGGAGACTTATTTTCACTCCCAATATAAAAAAACAAACTTTTTTTGTGTGTTGTACAAAGATTTTCGCAATTTTCTTATCGTGTTAGAGCGAAACAGTGTTATGGGATGCCTTGTTGTGGGAGGGCTACCTGTATTCGAAGTTTAAGAGATGTTACGTACGAAGCTAGAAATTTGTTTGCTGCGGCAGCACCGTAATTAGATTATATAAATTAACGGAGCACGGTACAAGCCGTACGGAAAACCTATCGGAAAGTAATTCGAGCTCAGACCCGTGCGTGATATTAATACGCGCATTAGCGCCGCTAATATCCGCCCTGGAGCCTGCAAGTCGATTCAGGGCTCGCTAATAAAGATAAATCACTGTCGGTCGAACAAACACGGTATGTTTCTTGCGTTCCAGTCAAGTGGTCCTACAAGCAACAACTTTTCCCGGCGATAACGCAAGAAACTAACTTCCCCCAAGCAATGGGTCCGCGAAGTTCGCTACACTTATTTCGATTAACTTCGGAGACCGCCAACTTAGCTTATCTGTGCAATAGTTACGCCAAGAGTGTTTCCCGAAAATGCTATTTCTTTCGCCGACGCCGGAAATGTGCTTATGCCTGGGATAGATTAACATCGATAAATAGTCCAGTCAATGAATGCTCATAAGGGGGATGTAGAGGGAAATGGGAGGAACACAATTTTTAACTTTGGGACTTTGTTTGGACTAATTAGGAGGTAAACATACTAAAAGTCCCTACTCTTAGGAGGTGAGTGGGGTGCAGGGGGGCACGTAGAAGGTCCCCATTTTCGGTTTTCCGCTTATATCTCTGAAACTATGCGTCCTAGCGATAAGACAATTCCATACAAAATTAAAGCTGACAATATGTGCCACAAGATTGACTCGATTCAGTTTTTCGCTATCTCGCATAGTTTCCGAGATATCAGCGCTGAAAGTTCACTACTTGTGCTGAACAGTTAGCTAGTCAAATAAGGCATTTCTTTTTCACAATTAATGAACTTTCAACGCGGATATCTCGGAAACTATGCGTCCTAGCGATAAGACTATTCTATACAAAATTAAAGCTGACAAAATGTGTCACAAGATTGATTCGATTCAGTTTTTCACTATCTTGCATAGTTTCCCAGATATCCGCGCTCAAAGTTCGCTAACTCTTTAGCACAATTAGTGAACTTTGAGCGCGGATATCTCGGAAACTATGCGAGATAGCGAAAAACTGAATCCAATCAATCTTGTGGCACATTTTGTCAGCTTTAAATTTGTATAGAATGGTCTCATCGCTAGGACCCATAGTTTCCGAGATATCCGCGCTCAAAGTTTACTAATTGTGCTGAAGAGTTCTTTCTCACAATTAGTGAACTTTGAGCGCGGATATCTCGGAAACTATACGAGATAGCGAAAATCTGAATAGAATCAATCTTTTGACACATTTTGCCAGATTTAACTTTGTATAGAATGGTCTTGTCGCTAGGACGCATAGTTTACGAGATATCCGCGCTCAAAGTTTACTAATTGTGCTGAAGAGTTCTTTTTCATAATGAGTGAACTTTGAGCGCGGATATCTCGGAAACTATGCGAGATAGCGAAAAACTGAATCCAATCAATCTTGTGGCACATTTTGTCAGCTTTAATTTTGTATAGAATGGTCTTATCGCTAGGACGCATAGTTTCCGAGATATAATCGGAATAGCGGAAGAGGGGACCTTCTACGTTCCCCCTGCACCCCGCTCACCTCCTACGAGTGGGGACTTTTAGTATGTTTACCTCCTAGTCCTAACTAGTCCAAACAAAGATCCAAAGTTAAAAATTGTGTTCCTTCCATTTCCCTCTACAACTTTTCGTTGACTGGACAAATAAGGAATAGGGCATGGGTATGGATGGATGGGTGGAAGAATGGATGGATGGAGGGATGGATGGATGGGTGACATACAGAAAAGACCTTTATACATATGTACCAAGTCCGGAGGTCCTCGAGGTTGGCGAAGTCTTCCAAGGTGAGCAGCGTGGAGTGGAACAGGTGATAATCGGCAGCAGCATAGGGATTGCAATACTGGTATACCGGTGTACCGAATACCGGTATTTCATGCTATTTTGCAATTTCGTGAAACCGGTATTTGCTAAGGTAAAATACCGGTATTTTCGGTATTAGCTATAAATAATAAATATTTTTTTGGGGCATCTCTCTTATTTGAAATACGTTCGTCGCTGAAATCTGGATTTAGAAACTTCTGATTCTGATTTCGAAGAAAGTGAAAATGAAGACAATAATAATAAAATTGTTGAAAGTACCTCATTTGAATATGACCAAGATAATAGTAACGAGGACGAAATATTAACTTACCAAGGATTGCTTCCTATAATTAAGAAAATTCGAAAAGTTGTTAAAATATTTAAACGTTCCCCTACTAAAAATTCCATTTTACAAAAAGATATACTTACTGAAATAAAAAAAGAACTTATGCTAATATTAGATTCTAAAACACGCTGGAACAGTTTGTTATTAATGATGGAACGATTTTCGAAATTAAAAAATCCAATTCAGAAAGCAATAATTTACTTAAATTTACAAATTAATTTTTCCGATAGTGAATTCGATTTAATATCAAAAACTGTATCAGCTCTGCTTCCAATAAAGCTGGCTGTGGAAGCATTATATGTCGGAAGGATTCCAACTTATTAACAGCGAATGCAGCAATAAATTTTATGTTGCAATCACTTAAAGATCAGGACACGCCACTGTCTGAGGAATTATACAGTGCATTGAAAATTCGTATACAGGAAAGGCATAGTGAACTAGAAAATATTTTAAGGTATTTACATAATTATAACGACTTTAAAAAAGAAAACGGAAAGGAAGAAAAGAAGCTAACAAGGTCAAATTTAATGAAGTACGTCGTCAATTTCCACAAAAACATTTATGAAAACCAAACACAAACCTATCCAGAAGAATTCGTTGAAGATGATGTTGATGTTAATATCGAAAAAGAATTGTCTCCAGAGAAGAAATTACAATTAGCTATAAATAAAAAAATTGCCACGAACAATAATACAAAAAATAGATTTATCCAACACCGTCAGACGAAAGACCGAGTTGTAAGAAGATGAAGGACATCGAGGCAAATATTTAGAGAAAGTATATCGCTCATTATTAACAGTACCACCAACCAGCGTGGATGCGGAAAGAGCATTTTCATATGCAGGTAATAATTTGTGCAGAAAAATACGTTCAAGGCTTAATGACAGTTCAATCGATGCATTATGTTTTTTACAATCACATTTCAAAAGTATGAAGTCAATAAATTAGTTAATGTTTTTTTCTATTAAACAACTGTGTTTTTGTACCTTCATGAAAATTCCTAATACCGGTACAACGTTTAAACAAATACCGAGTACCGGTATTGTATTTTTAGTCCGGTATTGCAATCCCTACAGCAGCAATGCCGGAAGAATATGCTGGGGGCGCCCGGGCTGGAGGACTTCCCATTCCAGGTACAAAAGTCAATTTTAACAATTGTACATAAATTGCGTAAATGTTACGTTTAGTAGAAACAGCTCGGATTACCTTGACCTCGACATAATTTAATCTCTCTACTGTTATAAAATGCACCTACTCATTTCTGCTACAAATGCATGAAAACCGCAGCCTAACAGGGCTCAAGCCTTACAATCTTGAGTAATCTTACAACCTTGCACACACGCGTACATTTCATAGTTGGGAAATAAGGTCCACCCTAAAGTCAATTCTACGTTCGAGCACTCGAATGATCAATGGCGTACGTAAAATCTCTATCATCGAAAATGGGCCATGATTTTATACAGCCCCGTTAGAAACTTTCGAAATGGTTTAAATTCAAAATCCTGAGGGACTGAAGCGGCGCTTTAACACCCGCCGTAAAGGGTCTCGAATGTCTTCGAATGATTACGAATTCACAGGGTAAGGAACATTCGGACGTGAACTAATTAATGCACGTGTCGGCGAGCAATTACTGATCGTGCAACCTGCGTCCGTCCGCTCGCCGCAAGCCTCGGTGTACACGAGCTGACGTGCAAACATCGTCTTAGAGCCCATAAGCTGGGTAAATCCTGCGCGTGCCTTTCACGCCTCCTTAATGTCACTTCGATCCGTGGTTCGCGGCTGCTGGCCCATAAACGGACTCCTTCGACTCGGGTCGATAGAGTATCGGAACGGTTGCGTTACATTATCGGGGCAGATTTCACTCGCTTAGGGAACGGCCGTCGAAGCGCGTAAGCGCCGCACGGTGGGTACAAATGACTTACCTCGCTTCAAAAAGAAATAACTTTCGATAGAAATGAGGCAGAGCGATGAATTTTTTTTTAAATTAAAGCTGAAACTTTGCAGAATATGGGAAAAATAGGGAGATTACGGTACGAACGGTTTTTAACCTTGAGAAAGTTCGTTAAACTTTCACAATTTCCAGAAAATGTGGTTTCTGCGTTACCACGGGCAGAAAAAATTTTTTTTAATTCTTGCTATATATCATTTCCCGTAGATTTTTTCACGCTGATTTCAAATCTGGTCTCAAAATTTGTCTACGACCTCTGGTTTTTTCAAGAAATCGATTTTTGTGGACAGAACTAATGTAATCATTTTTCGTTGAAATGATTTGATAACCCACTAGTTTGAAGGTATACAGGGTGAGTCACCAAACGTTACCACCTCAAATATCTTTGTTGTTTCTAAAGATACGTAAAATATGGTAAGGACAAAGTTGAATGGTACAATGGTGCTGACACGATGCAAAAAAAAAAATTTGTTTTTATGTAATTTTTTCTAGAGATATGAAGGTGACCTTCATTTTTTTAAATGGAATGAGGTATTTTTTAATACATCAATCGATGCAGCTGGACATTCGTTATAATAAAGTACTAACCTATGTATGTCGAAAAGTTATTAGTTCAGGAGATATTTCAATTTAAATAACTCTAAAACACCATTACTGTCGTGATAAGACGTTACATAAGTAAGTAAACACTGACGTCGTAGTACGACAGTAATGGTATTTTAGAGTTATTTAAATTGAAATATCTCCTGAACTAATAACTTTTCGACATACATAGGTTAGTACTTTATTATAACGAATGTCCAGCTGCATCGATTGATGTATTAAAAAATACCTCATTCCATTTAAAAAAATGAAGGTCACCTTCATATCTCTGAAAAAATGACATAAAAACAAAATTTTTTTTTTGCATCGTGTCAGCCCCATTGTACCATTCAACTTTGTCCTTACCATATTTTACGTATCTTTAGAAACAACAAAGATATTTGAGGTGGTAACGTTTGGTGACTCACCCTGTATATTGTATTCTCATATATAAAACACAATAAAATTAAACATAATGAAGTATTTAAACGTTTATTTGACGTATATCACTTGACGCGGGCGCGCGTACGATCAGCCGATGTATCGCTGCGATTGCCGCTGGCACTCCTTGTAGGCTATGTATGACTGTAATGTAATTTAAATTAGATATCTATTTTCCATGATTATATTTTCATTTACACAGTAAGTAAGGTAAGTATTTAATCTTTTTAACTTACTTCTCATCAACAAATTCTTTAACTTCTGGTGATACCTTATTCTTATTTTTATCGGGACGGGATACGGCGCGACGAACGACCGTTCTGGTGGTGAGCGCCACTGGTGACAACTCATGTCGGGCAAAAATATTTTGCTTTCTGGTTCGAAAAAAACGTCAACCATGCAAACTTCACAAGGGGGTTTTTCAAGATAAAAGTCTGCTCTATCGCGTGGTATAGTTCGATTTTCCGCTGGACCCTAATTTTTTGAGATAAATTGAAAAATATCCTCAAAAATTTTGGTGCAAAAGTGGCGTCTCTCCGTCTTTAATCATTGTTTAAACATGTTTAAACAATCATAATGTATTAATATTGGATATCATTGTATTCGGGAAAGTCTACAGAATCTTTTGCTGTAAAGAACAATTCAATATCTTTTATAATAACATCACAATATTTGTTTAAAGTTGAAAAATATGTATTTTTCCAAAGCCATGTTTTTCAAAAACTGTGCGTATAGGAAAAAAATTAAGGACAGATTCGGAATCAGCCCAAAAAACTCTATAAGAAGGACCCAACAGTATATTGAAATCAAATTTGGTGTTGGACAGTGTAATTAACGGGCCCTGTTTTGGAATTTTCTTTGTATATTATGTATACCATAACCTAAAATGTTTCCCCATGTTTGTCGTCCAGTACCGACCAATCAACCGTCGACCAGTATAAGCCAAACTTTTCTTATCTGTAAGTTCAATCTGTTAGCATTTGAAATGAAGTTAGAGAAGATGTTTATTCAATCTTTCTTCTACCTTTTCCCACAGAAAAATGCCCGAAATTCTAAAGCCGAAAAAACCATCATCACCGCTCACTTTAAATATTAACGATAATTTTTCATTAACTTCTTTACCTGGTGTAACTTCAAATTTAATGGAAATAGTGAAATCAATCCCTCCCCTAGAAACGACACATTAGAGTTGCAAACAGAAAAGAGAAGACAACGGACGCAACAACCCGAAATCTTAACTTCGACCGTTTTTATAAACGAAGTTCAGAAAAAAAAGAACCTGGCTGAAGAAAAAAAGATAAATGCGGAGAAAAGAAAAGCTGCAAGAAACGAAAAAGCCAAAGAAGCAGAAAAACGAAAAGCTGAAACTCAATTAAGGAAAGGAAATAAGGAAAGATGTAAAAACTAAACAAAAAAATGACATAGCATATAAAAATATATAATTATTTTATTATTTGTATAAATAAAATTTGAATAAAAATACGTATTCTCACATCTAAATGTCTTTTTTTAACATTATTGATATAACATTAATGATTTAGACTAAAAAAATCTACTAAATACGTAATGGTCGGTACCAGGGTTCCCTGTTCCCGCAAAATATGGCAACCCTGGTCGGTACTGGACGACAATTCTTTGTTTCCTTCAAATTCTAATATCTTTATTCTTACAAATAATGAATACTAATTATTAAATTTCACAAAATTAATTTCTGGCCTTTTATTAAGTTCCCTTTGTGTTACAAATTCCTTTTTTAACTTCCCGATTTTATAGGGAAGTTATTGTAATGATCCCGAAAATCGAAAATCGATTTTTTAGCAGATCTTCACGTTTCATGGTCATTGCAGTCATTTTAGACTATTTTCAGCAAAATGTTCGTATGTGTGTGTGTGTGTGTGTGTGTGCGTATGGCTGTTTCTATGTTATCAAATTTTTCGTTAACGTTTTCTAAAAAAGTAACAACGCGATCAGAATGATGAATGATGCAATCGATGTGCCCCGTCGTAACTTAGAGCTGATTAGATTTTCGTCCATATTGGTCAAGTAGTTTTCTAGATTTTTAGTTTTTTTCGATAGGAGTTGATTCTACAATGCAATTTATACGAGAGAACGGAAAGTTTCCATCGAAGAAACAAACGTAATTACACAAAAAATTTTTTTTTTCATTTTTTCAAAATTTAAAAAAAGATTTTTTTAATTAAAAAAAAATTTTTTTTTGCACCTTACGCTAATGTTTCCGCTTACAATAATCGAAAATTATCCCAATGCAAGAGTGAGTTAATCATCTCTACTCCCAAGAATACATTTTCAAAGAATATCGATGAAAGTACAAAAAAAAATTTAGATTACAATCTTTTAAAAAACAATCAGTTCAAAACGAATTATTAACTGAGATTAAATTGAAAATTAATATAAATTATATGATAATTATTAATAACATTGATGTTGAAAACGGATTGGTTAATATTGGAGCACACACACACATGCGGAATATTAAAATTTATTACTTTTCAAGAAAATACTAAAATTCCGTCTATATTGTGGTTAGATTTTCAATTGCCCAGAGTACGAGTGAAAGTAAGATCTCGTTATCGTGATTATATGAAAAATGCAAATATTCATAAACATTTAACACCAATAATAAAAATATCGAATCAAGTAAATATGTCGAGTGAGGAAAAATATCAAATCACACGTAGTCAATTTCCAGTGGTTCCTGCTGAAGCGATTACGATTCATAAAAATCAGGGACAAACATACGAGAAAAGTACGTTTGAATTTTAAAACATCAGAAAAACGAACTTTACAAATGTTGTATGTAGCACTGAGCAGAGTTTCAAAATTAAGCGCGGTTTATATATTTTGGGACAATTTAAATTAACAGTATCGAAGAAAACCAAGATCAATACTGCAAACCCGGATAATGAGGAGTTGTATCGTTTGCGAAAAACTAATTAAGACAATTTATTTTCCAACATTAGTATGCTATAACAAGGAACCAAGCGAGCAACGAGCCTGCGATGTTCGTTTAATGCGACGCCATATAGCAAACATTTTGATAAGTAGAAAACTATTGAATTTCCCTGAAACCGTATAATCTTCTTAAAACGTACACTTAATAATGATAATAATATACTGCAACTAACGAATCGGGAAGTTCTTTGTGTAGCTCGTGGAGAGTCACACACCAAATAAAAAAAAACATTAATAGCTATAGGTACTACTAGCCATGCGTACCACTAACCCTTTCGCAAGAGCAGTCCTATCCGCGAGCGAGCAAAAATAACCCTCTAGTTTAATTTTAATTTTTACCGATTCTAGTCCACCTAATAAGAAGAAAACTTAGAGCGGTCGGTACTGCACGACTCTCCCCTACATTATACATATTTTGGACTGCGCGGATTAATTCGAATAATTCCGCAGCCGCGATCGAACGAGCAGCGTAGCTTCGAGTAATCAACGTTCCGGACGAATCTCGAACGGCACCGCAGATACGGAATGGTTCATTCAACAAACTTTATTGGAACAATGAGCCGCGCGACCGAGTCTCCAGGGTGTAACACCCGGCCAATCCTCGGCGGCTGAGCAACGTTTACGTAAATAACTCTACACTGATCGGATAATCAATGAGCTGGGATTACGACGCCCATACATCGTTGGTTCGTTAGCCGGGATATTAGGTTCCGGAGGTCGTGGAATTATGGAGGCTCCCCCGAGCAATCGTTAACCGGTTATTAACGGAAAGTCGATTGTTAGAATAAACGTTTAATTGCCCGGGAAATTTCTCGAACGCTCTTCCTGCTCTAAAATCCTCCTCTCATTTATCCGACATCCTCGACAATCCCCGGCGAAGTCATCTCTCGCAAACACGTGCTGCTTCGCGCCATTATTTCAAGGTCACTCATGCCATTCAAAGCACGGCCGCGCTGTACGTGGCGCGCTAATTTCTGCAAAGCACTAACTTCAAACAGAGCCGCCATAAGTAAAAAATTGGCGCAGCGAGTTCATGCAACACCACCTATACAGGGTGTTTAGCTACAGGTGGGAGAAAATTTCTCTTTACATTCTCCTCATTCCCCTCAGTAAACTTGTATTCTCTGTAAACTCGTAGTGCGAGTGTATAATATTGTAAATAGTACTAGAGTGTTTATTCCAGTATATTAACTACGGTGTTATGAACAATTATAGTGCAGGATAAGGATTTGTGGATATGTGAGAAGAGTTTAAAAGTGAAAGGGCATTGACCCCTTCTACTCGATAATTCCATAGGGCGGATATTAGAAATGCCCTTGTGGAATTTAACAAGTAGGTAGCCCGGATAGCACAAACACATCTCAAAGATATCTGCAAGATGTCTGTCGCAAGACGTAAATACGTCTGACAGATGTCTTTTACGTCTTCAACACGTCGTTGTCACGTCGCTGTCACATCTTTGTACGTCTTTAACACATCTTTGTTACTAAACTGGGAGACTTAAAGATATCTCTCACAGGTCTTTCTGACATCTTAAAGATGTCTTGTAAAGAGGTCTAAAAAATCGCCTGAAAGACGTATATCTTTAAGGCGTCTTTTTAGGCTTCTTTTATGCATCTTTTCGGAAGTCTTTCAGGCATCTTTTTCAGACGCACAAAATCTTCAAATTTAAGAAAAAGTTATTAAAAAAAATTAGAATCTACATTGTACATACATATATATTACTACTTTCATGCACTGCTTGAGAGAATATTCCACTTTGTCTTTGAAAAAACCGTATTACAATTTAGACATTTTTATCCAGTTGGGCGGGATTCGAACTCTGGACTTACCGTTTTAACTTCATGATGGCTTCCTCGCTGAGCCATGCGAACCTTTAGTGTTAGATCCATTACTTTTTATTCTTATAGGCTTAAATCATATCAAATCATATAATTATTAGAAGAGATAAACTTCTGTTAAAAAAATTTTTAGGTAAAAATCAAACTACTTTTTTTAATGAAGCATAGTATTAGTATAATAACGATTAAGAGATATACATATTTTCGTAAGTACTTCAATCGTTTCTGCCGTGAAAACAGCGTCTCCAAAGAAGCGGCTTTTACACGTCCAAAAAGGCGTACTTTTTCAGACGTAGTTTTAACGGTTGGAGGAAGGTGCCTTTTATGAGATGAAGAAATGAGATGCATAAAAGGCACCTTCCTTCAACCGTCAAAACTACGTCTGAAAAGGTACGCCTTTTTGGACGTGTAAAAGGCGTCTTTTCGAGACGTAAGACGTAAAGACGTAAAAATGACGAGAAAACGACATCTGTCAGACGTACTGTGCTACCTGGGGTATACATATTTTACGGATATTTGCGTATTACGTGTGGTTTGAACGACATTTTGCGATATTTATAGTCGTTTCAATTGTAAATAGGTATTATTAGTTAAAAATGGTTAATAAGCGTTGTGTACCTAAGTGTAATGGAAAATTATCTGCTGGTGATAATTCAAAATTGGATGTTTTTAAATTTCCGCGCGACGAAAAGATTAAACAGAAATGGGTAAACGCTATTCATCGAAAAGATTTCTGTGTCTCAGAACATTCCGTAATTTGTCATCGACACTTTGCGGAATCAGATAGTGAATTTACTCTGACGGCAGAGCACTGGAAAACTGGAAAAATAATAACAGCTCCTCTGGGCAAGCCTCGAATAAAGAGTGGTACAGTACCCTGCATCTTTCCAGAGTTTGCCCCGTATTTAAGCAAACGAAGAAATCACAGGAAATCCCCATCTGACAATGAGAAGAAAATCAGACGAGAAGCTGTAGCCATCCAGAATTCATTAATTGAAAGTGAAAAAACTTCTGCAGAACACATAAAACGTTTTTTCTTCAAAATTTTGAAGAATTATACCAAGCAGCCAAATTGGTGAGTATTAATGAAAATTGGACTCTTATGATTAAAAAAGAACATGTTATTTATCTTTATTTAAATTTAGAAAAAAATCATCACGATATAATGTACATTTTGATCGACTCTAACTTAAAGGTGTACACAATTATATGAATTTATGTATTACATGTTTCAACAGTTTATTAATTTTTACTTTTGTCACGTTACAGATGACGTTCATGCAGACTAGTTGGAACGTCGAGATGTGTCGGTGTTTGCAAGAATAAAAAATATTACAATTAATATGCTAAACAATAATGTCATTCAAACTGTACTTTGTAACGTAATGTAAATTACATCCAACTGCATAGACTCCATTTAGAGGTCTGGGAAAGTTTAAATAAAAAAAAATTTCTAGTTGTGTTATTTTTTGTGTATTGATTGAAAAATATGCAGCTGATGGTTAAAGAATATTAAAAAATAGGTAATTATTTACAAAAGTACCACCCTCTCCGATTTTGATGAAATTTATATATGTATGTTATAGATATGGACATTTTGAACAACTTTTTCCTTTTCCAATATAGGGGGGTCGCTTTTAGTTTTCGAGATATTTGCAAAAAACTATCGCTAACACTGTATTGAATTTTTCGTATTCTTGCACGCTCCGTGGCAACGTAAGCCTGTCCCGGTGCGGCGTTTGTTTACATTTTGACGCTGTGGAGGTGAGAGAGAAAACAGGGTCTCAATCTGATCATGTATACAATATAGGGTGAGCTTTCAATTTTGAAAGAATACTTCTGGATTTCCGTATGCGTGGTCGGGCCGGCCTTACGGTCGGCCCTCTCCGCCCCCCACCACCTAAACCCTAACTAATTCTGATCTCATGATTTTTCCATTACTGGTTCAAATTCTGTATGACGGCTATACAGGGTGTCCCAAAATTCGTGAACATCCCGAAAGGGGGTGGTTCCTGAGACCATTTCAAGCGACATTTTCCTTTGCAAAAATGTTATCCGTGGCTTTGTTTAGGAGTTATTAATGAAAAACACGGACCAATCAGAGCGCGACGTAGACGCGAGTTGCCACAGACGGCCCGGCGCGCCAAATGTCTATTCATGTCTATTGGCCGAGTATGGCAACTCGCGTCTAGGTCACGCTCTGATTGGTCCGTGTTTTTCATTAATAACTCCTAAACAAAGCCGCGGATAACATTTTTGCAAAGGAAAATGTCGCTTGAAATGGTCTCAGGAACCACCCCTTTCCGGGATTTTCACGAATTTTGGGACACCCTGTATAGAATGAAAATATTATGCTATCAGAATTAGTTAGGGTTAGGTAGTGGGGGAGGGGCGAGGAGGGTCGGCCGTTAGGCCGCACAGTGTGCCGGATGGCCTTTTTAGCTGGACAAAATTAACTTTCAAATAAACAAAAACTAACTGTGCCAATATTATCTAAAATAACCATGTATTAAAACCCTTGAATATTAGAACGTAAAATTCTTTTGTTGTATGTTTACAGAGCGTGTAAACTTCATCTAAAAGGCGGACGCCTAACCTATACATGAATGGGCACATTGTCATACGCGCTAGAAATATGTTAAAATGTACGAAGGAGTATTTAAATTTCCTATGTATCATGGATATAGCATCCCAAAACATGTATTTTCACTTTAGTAATTCCAAATTATCGATAACATACCTCTATTTTTGTAAATTAAGTGTCAAAGACGGTACTTATTTTTCCACAGAAACGTCCATGTTACTCCTCTTCGTCAATGAATTAGTATATGCCCCACGTCGCCCCACGCGATGATTTTTACATTATTATAAAGTAGAGATTCTCTAGTTTATTGTAGTACCAAAATAAAATTGCTATACGTTGCTATAGCATACTAATTTTTACAATGAAGTTACGTCGTTTTACGTTCACGCGCGTGTTCCGAACGCAGCCGATGCCGTCGACACTTACGGGTTTGTTTAGTCTACTCCAGTCTACTCGTTGAAACCTATGGATTGGTTTCGTTCATTGTATATTTAAGGAATATACAATGATACTATCGTCAGGTTTTCCTCCGAACTTTCTTCTTATGAAAATTCGTTTCTTCAGTCTCAGAGCGATCAGCGTGCAGTCTACATTTCCCTTGCGTTTTTCATATATCTTTCAGTTTCGTTATTTTTATTGTTGTTGTTGTTTTTTATTGTTATTGTTATTATTACTGTGTTTGTTGTCATTGTTTTATTTGTTACGTTATCACTGTTATTTCTTTTGTTTTATTTATATTTTTGTTATTATATTTTTAATTTTTTATTATATTAAAATAATAAACTATAATATGCAGCAAATTATTTATAGATTGAAACCTTATACTAAACCAAAGAATAATTCTTTCCCGTATGTCTGAATCTCCAAAAAGTAAATTAGTAAATTATATTAACATTCTTTTTGTCCATAATTAAAAATGACGTCTTCTCTTTGATAATATCACCGACGAGATATAAGGATAGACCTATCATCTTATGGGACTTCATGTCCACGCTATGAATTACCGACTGTGCAAAAAAACCAGAGGTTTTCGTATGCCCTCTACAATTTAGAGTGGTGAGTTTAGAAATCACGTATAATTTCAGATATCGATTGCGTAGTTGCCAAAACACATTCGAAAATATTCGTCGCATAGTTGCCAATTTACTGTTACTGCCGTGTAATGCACAGCGCGTATTTTTGCTATTTTCCACGTTACAGCATCGACGAATATATATATATACAGTCCAATTCTGAAAAAGTAAACGAAACGAGTCGAGTCAGTCAATACATGATTAATTCAATCTCAATATTTCATCTCTGTTTAAATATAATGCTTCCTGTTTCTATAATCATTTTAAAGCTGAATAAATGTTTTTTCGATTTAAATAAATAAACTGTTATTTATTGATAGCAAACAAAATAATAATTGTTGTTGAAAATTGAGTTTCCTATTAAACGCTATTTTTATCTTGAAATTTATTAATATAAAGTGTTAATTGTTGGTTTCTTTAAACCTTCTGCTATAAAATACAATTTTTCAAAGGACGGAAAAATATTCAGAAGATCGCAGTTAACAAAAAATTTTAAGGACAATATATTAAGTTGTTATACATATTCTTTATTATTGTACTTATAGTAATCATTCGTTTATTATTTATTCCAAATACAGAGAGGAAATTAACTAATCAAAACAACATTCTATGTATTCGCGAGACTGCAGTGGCTATAGCTATTTTTTAATTTTAATTCCTCTACCACCACCGACGAGATGTAACCTCGTCTGTGCTACCACTAATTGTAAGAAAGCTGTCAGCACAAATGGGATATAGGAATATGATTCCTATATCCCATTCGTGCTGTCAGCCTATTTTAGCTGTCAGCAGCCCCGTCGAGATCCTGCCTGGGGCTCCAAAACCGAGTTGGTAATACAGGAAATGACAAGAAAAAGAGGCCATGTGGCCTCAGCAAAGATGGCCACCAAAATACATTGGGTGATAGGTCTATCCTTATATCTCGTCGGTGATAATATCTACTACTTGTTAAATCATTCTGTGTTACATAGATCCATTACTAACTTCGTTGTATATTGTATTTAACTATAAATCACTTAAAATATATTGTTTAATTAACAAAAACCAACTAAATGTTGTGAGAAGTTAATAATTATTCATATTTTATACGACTGTAAACATATCAATTGATAAATATAGAAAAATACGCGATTTTTTTAGAATTTTGTCCAGCTAAAAAGGCCATCCGGCACTCTGTGGGCCGGCCCGACCACGCATACGAAAATGTAGGAGTAGTCTTTCAAAACTGAAAGATCACCCTATATATGTATGGTCAGAGTGAGACCTTGTTTTTTCTCTCATCTCCTCAGCGTGTTTACAAACAATATGTAAACAAACGCAGCGCCGGGACAGGCTTACGTTACCGCGCAGCGTGCAACAATACGAAAAATTCAATACAGTATTAGCGATAGTTTTTTGCAAATACCTCGAAAACTAAAAGCGACCCCCCTATATTGGAAAAGGAAAAAGTTGTTCAAAATGTCAATATCTATAACATATTTAAATTTTATCAAAATCGGAGTAGACAGACATTTTTTGTATAATTATTAAAATTTTATGTTCTACATGCTCACATGTTTAATTATTTCATATTCTATTTTATGTTAAAATGTTATGTTAAAATTTATCTTAAAAAGACCTCCTTGCCTGTGTTAACATTGCTTCGTATAGTAGAAATATAGGTTTATAATTTCTTGTGTACTTTTTGCGTGATAATTACACTGTCCAACACCAAATTTCATTTCAATATACTGTTGGGTCCTTCTTATAGAGTTTTTTGCGCTGATTCCGAATCTGGTTTTAATTTTTTCCCTATACGTCCAGTTTTTGAGAAAATGGAGTTTTAAAAAAAGACATATTTTTCAACTTTAAACAAATATTGCGATGTTATTATAAAAGATATTGAATTGTTGAAACAGCAAAAGATTCTGTAGACTTTCCCGAATACAGTGATATCCAATATTAATACATTATGATTGTTTAAACATGTGTAAACAATGATTAAAGACGGAGATGCACCACTTTTGCATCAATTTTTCCGGATATTTTCGAATTTATCTCAAAAAATAAGGGTCCAGCGAAAAATTGAACTATACCACGCGAAAGAGCAGACTTTTATCTTGAGGAACCCCCCTGTGAAGTTTGCATGGTCGACGTTTTTACCGAACCAGAAAGCAAAATATCTTCGCCCGACATGCGTTGACGCCAGTGGTGCTCTTCCACTAGCGCGGTCGTTCGTCGGGATACGGCGCGGCGCGGCGCGCTGCGGTGAAACGGCGCGTGGCTATAAGCGCGCAATTATGTCAGCTTACTTAAATGTAATATTTTATTAAATGTTATATTATTGTTATTTATTATTTATTAGTATATTTATTCTGTATAAATTATTTTATGTATTTTTTAATGTTAGTCTCTCGTTTATAGTATATTTAATACAAAAAATACCTTTTGTAACAAAAAAATAATTTATTCACACACTACACTATTACACCATTTACAATGCTAATATATATGTGTACACTATTCAGATATAATACACTATATCGATTTAATATGGAGCAAACTATTTTAATTATGTATTTAAGCCAATAAAAATAGTCCCGTTTATATTGTGTTTGGACTTATTTTACTCGGAAGAATCACGAGTGTTCATTGGCACTATAATTACAATACATAGATAAGACGACAATTACTGAAAATAAAATTTTTCAGTCACCGCATTGCAGACTTTCCTTACATTGTATGTATTCCGTTGTCCGTAGACCATCATTTATTTCAAAATATCGTGTTGGTTCTTAAGAAAACTGATGCCAGAGTTCAGTTTCGGCTTTGTGTTTGTTGAAATCAGTCGTGTCAAGCATTTCAAATCTGCATTGCTACGTATAAAACTTCATAAAAAACATTTATAGTTATTTATAGTATTTTAGTTGTTGTGTATATAATATATGTATTTTAGTAGTGTATTATATCTGAATAGTGTACACATATATATTAGCATTGTAAATGGTGTAATAGTGTAGTGTGTGAATAAATTATTTTTTTGTTACAAAAGGTATTTTTTGTATTAAATATACTATAAACGAGAGACTAACATTAAAAAATACATAAAATAATTTATACAGAATAAATATACTAATAAATAATAAATAACAATAATATAACATTTAATAAAATATTACATTTAAGTAAGCTGACATAATTGCGCGCTTATAGCCACGCGCCGTTTCACCGCAGCGCGCCGCGCCGCGCCGTATCCCGACGAACGACCGCGCTAGTGGAAGAGCACCACTGGCGTCAACGCATGTCGGGCGAAGATATTTTGCTTTCTGGTTCGGTAAAAACGTCGACCATGCAAACTTCACAGGGGGTTTCTCAAGATAAAAGTCTGCTCTTTCGCGTGGTATAGTTCAATTTTTCGCTGGACCCTTATTTTTTGAGATAAATTCGAAAATATCCGGAAAAATTGGTGCAAAAGTGGTGCATCTCCGTCTTTAATAATTGTTTAAACATGTTTAAACAATCATAATGTATTAATATTGGATATCACTGTATTCGGGAAAGTCTACAGAATCGTTTGCTGTAAACAACAATTCAATATTTTTTATAATAACATCACAATATTTGTTTAAAGTTGAAAAATATGTTTTTTTTTCAAAGCCATGATTTTCAAAAACTGGACGTATAGGAAAAAAATTAAAACCAGATTCGGAATCAGCGCAAAAAACTCTATAAGAAGGACCCAACAGTATATTGAAATCACAAAAAAAGTTGAAATTTGTTGGACAGTGTTATATGTGATATATCTATATCATAATTTTATTAAAAAGCAGATAATTTGTATTGTTTTTTGTAATAGTTAGAAAGGATTGAATACATATTATAAATTTGATATATATAAATGAAGTTACTGCTTATATAAATATATAATATGTATATATTATTTGAGTGAATCTTACTATTCCGAGTAAATCGTGAATGTCGCGCCTCTTACAATTAGCGATGACGTCACAGCGAAGTTGTTTGGCTTTGTTCTACAGGGTGTCCCAAAATTCCTTCAACAGCCGGAAAAAGGGAGGTTCCTTTTTCTAGGTTCCTTTGCAAAAATGTTATACGCGGCTTTGTTTAGGAGTTATTAACGAAAAACACGGACCAATCATAGCGTGACTTAGACGCGAGTTGGCACAGTCGGCCAATAGACAGTTGGCGCGCCATGACTACTGTGCCAACTCGCGTCTAGGCCGCGCTGTGATTGGTCCGTGGTTTTTCGTTAATAACTCCTAAACAAAGCCGCGGATAAATGATCTCAGGAACCTCCCATTTCCGGCTATTGACGGAATTTTTTGGGACACCCTGTATAGGTGGTGTTGGTTCATGGGGTACTCAATCGAATCGGCAGAATCTCTGCTTCAATCTGACGTTTGGATCGTGGTACATATTACGATCATTTCTCGCCGAGATACAGCGATTTAAAGGAAAAATGCAAATTTCGAAGGCCAGTCATTTTTAACAAAATTCGAAACCGGCAAAATAATGACTGAAACCCCCCCTAACACGGACTACAACATATTTCATGTAGAACAAAATCGACGAGGGTGACGTCAAGAAGTCGATCGACTTGGCATGAAACTCTTTTGCGACAATTACGGCGATAATTATACGTAAGATGCGTAATTGCTGGGGTCTACAGTCCCGAAAACAATTGACTCAATGTGGACAGCCCTTGATAGTTGAGAGTGGATTTCCGTAAGAGATTGACGAGCGCCCCGTGAAAACGACGAAGTCATTAAAGCTTGTCGAAGAAAGCGCGACAAGACCGGGGGAGTACAATGGTCTCGCGGGCTGGCAATATACCATGCCGCAGCCTGGGATTCATCGCCGGGAAGTCGGTGGTACGATAACAAACCCTCCATTGAATGGCGCGGCTTCTCTGCGACGAGCCTCTTGGAACACCATCGACGAAATGGAAGATATCCGAGAGCCCGTGGAGCTGCACTTTGTATTCCGGTGTTACCTCGGCAACCTGCACCGCCGCTCATAGTCAAGAGAGAGAGAGAGAGAGGGGGGGGGGGAATCGACGCCGTTTAATACTTTTAAACAGACCATTCCGACAAGAGATCTTTGACACTCGAGGTCCGATCAGATTCCGGCTCGGAGACGGATGACATTTTCCAACCGGTGACTTTAACCCTAAGCTATCTGCGAGTAGGGATTTGTCTTACTTTTTAGTGCATCCAGTCAGGGCCCGCTCTAGGGGGAGGGGCAACCCGAACATTTGTCCGGGGCGCGAAAATTTAGGGGCGCCATTTTGGCTGCAACTGTGAGAAAAATATTGATGTGTTAAATACCCAATTAATAGAAAATTTGCTTTTATTAAAATTTAAATAAAATGACTATTTTTATTGAAGATAAAAAATATGTACCTTTATTTAAAAAATATATATATATATTCCTAAGGGGTGGCAATTTGTCTTTTTGTCCGGGGCGACGTAATCGTTAGAGCGGGCGCTGATCCAGTGAAAACATTATTTCGCTAAGACTCATTTTGAAGGTTACTTGAAGGACATAGAATGACATGTTTTGGAAAAATGTTTCAGACAAAAGTTTCTTGTTTTTTCGCATAGAATCCGAATCTGTAATAAAAAATATCGTGTTCCATTTGAAAAATGTAACTTCCGGTCTCAATCACGTATTTCCGACCGGAAACGGAAGTTAAAAATATCACCGTTAGATAGAGCGCATCTGATTTATAAAAGAAGCACTTTGAATTTTTGAAAATAACCTATTTTCTAGATTATAAATAGGTGGCCTGAGACACCCTGTAGATAAAGGGTTTTTCGGCAATAAGAGCATCCGGAAGTTGTTTGTAAATAAACCATGTTTGAATTTAGAGAATTAGCAGAACTATTATTGGGAATTATAGTACACAATCATGTACAATTATGTATGAAATACAATACAATGTCGGATAAATGACCAGCTACACGTTTTTTACAAGACATCATTTTTTTCTCGAAATTTTCTATCTCATCTGCACACGAAGACTTCCGACTCCCATTTACAGTCCGTCGAATATTTTCCTTCAGTTTCTGTGATCTTTGTGTGGATGGTTCCGATAAACTTCTTCTTCGATGTAGCCGCCACCCACCCCCCCCCAAAAAAAATGTAATGACGTCAAATCGCATTTGACACTAGCGTTCTTTGACGGAACTCTGTCGCTAAACTCTGACCGTAATAAAGTTATGGTGCCGGCGGATGTATGGCATGTGGCTCCATCTTACTGAAGCCATATACTGCTTACATTGATATCGATCACTGTGGGCCACAAAAAAGTTCTGTAGTATCGTGCGATAACGGATAAAAATGTTTAGATGATCATTAGACTGCGGATCTTTAAGCATTTATAGCAAAACTGAATAAGTATGTGAAATTCAAAATTGTTGAAAAATTTTTTAAATTGAAGATGTCAATATATAATTTCTACTCTATTACAATCATTACGGAAAGAAATAACATTCAATTTAGTTTCTATTTCTTGCAATCGATGCAGACCATTTTTACTTACAACAATATTTTTAGTGACTTCCATTAATATTCGGACATTCTAAAGAAGATGATAATTTTTATTAGATGAGAACTATTTATTAGATGATTTTATAGATGATAACTCTTATTATTATATATATATGAATGTATTCTACGATCAGTTACACGATGCAATAAAAAAAAATGTAGTTATGTATCAAAAAAACATCGATGACCTTGATAACTCCGAAAAAAATGACCTTCGGAAAAAAATATTCTTGCCAGATATTTGGTCCATTGACACCATGCACATTACGTAACCAATATTTTTTGCATCACAATAACCTGAAGAGATATGTAGGTGGCCTTACTTAAACGGGCCACCCTGTATAATACAATATTATACGCAGCAGTGTTAGCAGGAAGACTGAGAAAAGGGGTGAAGGACTTTTTGTAAAAGGATTGTAATCCCCAAACGGAAACAATAAAGTTATATACAGGGTGAGCAAGAAGAAACAGAACACCTAAATATCTCCGTTACTTTTCGTTGTAGAAAAAAACTTCTTAGGACAAAGTTACACTGTTTGAAGGGCCACATGTAACGGTGTAAGGGAAAAAATTTTCAAGGTCATTTTTTTTACAAGATTTCAAGGTCATTGAAATTTTTTTAGATGGAATGAGGTATTTTTTAATACATCAATCGATACAGTTGGACATTCGTTATAAAAAAGTACTAACGTATGTATGTCAAAAAGTTAGTAGTTCACAAGATATTTCGATTTAAATAACTCTAAAACACCATTACTGTCGTACTAAGACGTTAGCGTTTACTTGCTAGTGTAAATTGAAGAGTTGAAATTGAAATTGAAAAATTGACGTTGAAAATGAAATTGAAGACTTGAAATTGAAAAATTGAAGTTAAAATTGAAAAATTGACGTTGAAATTGAAACATTGAAATTAAAGAGTTGAAGCTGAAATTAAAGTTGAAATGGAAAAATTGAAATTGAAAATGAAGTTAAAGAGTTGATATTGAAATTGAAGTTGAAATGGAAAAATTGATATGGAAATTGAAATTGAAGAGTTGAAATTAACGAATTAAAATTGAGAAATTGAAGTTGAAATTGAAAAATTCACGTTGAAATTGAAAAATTGAAATTGACAAGTTGAAATTGAAATTGAAGTTGATATTAACGAAATGAAATTGAAAAATTGAAGTTGAAATGGAAGAGTAGAAATGGAACAGTTGAAATTGAAGTTGAAATGGGAGAGTTAAAATTGAAGCTGAAATTAAAGTTGAAATGGAAAAATTGAAATTGAAAATGAAGTTAAATAGTTGATATTGAAATTGAAGTTGAAATGGAAAAATTGATGTTGAAATTGAAATTGAAGAGTTGAAATTAACGAATTAAAATTGAAAAATTCACGTTGAAATTGAAAAGTTGAAATGGTAGAGTTGAAATTGAAGTTGAAATGGGAGAGTTAAAATTGAAGCTGAAATTAAAGTTAAAATGGAAAAATTGAAATTGAAAATGAAGTTACAGAGTTGATATTGAAATTGAAGTTGAAATGGAAAAATTCACGTTGCAATTGAAAAATTGAAATTGAAGAGTTGAAATTGACGAGTTGAAATTGAAGTTGATATTAACGAAATGAAATTAAAGAATTGAAGTTGAAATGGAAGAGTAGAAATTTTGAAGTTGAAATGGAAGAATAAAAATTGAAGTTGGAATGGAAGAGTTGAAATTGAAGTTGAAATTGAAAAATTGAATTTGAGAATGAAGTTGAATAGTTGATATTGAAATTGAAGTTGAAATTGAAAAATTGACATTGAAATTTATTAGCGTTTACTTACTTGTGTAACGTCTTATTGTTAATTACGGCAGTAATGGTGTTTTAGAGTTATTTAAATTGAAATATCTCCTGAACTACTAACTTTTCGACATACATAGGTTAGTACTTTTTTATAACGAATGTCGAGTTGCATCGATTGATGTATTAAAAAATACCTCATTCCATTTAAAAAGATATCGATGACCTTGAAATCTCTTAAAAAATGACCTTGAAAATTTTTTCCCTTACACCGTTACATGTAGCCCTTCAAACAGTGTAACTTTGTCCTAAGAAGTTTTTTTCTACAACGAAATGTAACGGAGATATTTAAGTGTTCTGTTTCTTCGGACTCACCCTGTATTATTTTTGGAATAAGTAGCTTATCATAAAAAGAAAAATGTAATTGAATTCTTTTTAGAGCTCCGCTTTAACGGTTATGGTCGCTGATGGTATATATTATAGCTGCTCGGAGTATATCAAGAGTTATGTGTGATCCTAACGTTATCTTGTATTTTGGAAATTTGTAGTTTACCATAACTATAATATAATATAATATAATATATAATTTTCGGAATAAGAAGCTTAGGATTGATTGATTGTCGCAACAGCATCAATTAGAAAGAAAAATATAAGTGAATTCTTGTTGTTTAACACATTTTATTGGCGCAAATTGATACCGATCTACCGTGACGATTTTACCATTGAATAGCACGATCCCTCACTGTCGATTCTTTTCTATCAACGAAAAACGTCAACGTTCCCGAAACAAGCTGTAATTAAATTCTCTCAGTCATAGCATTAACACGGATTCGATCGATTTGTTTCTCATCAGCTCGATCGATCCTTATTTACGTCAAACGCGCCCGATCACGACCGGCTACGAACAAATTCATCAATTACCGACAAAGTGATAAATAGGTTGCGGATATTGTCACCACCGGTACAGACTTTCATCAGTTTTTAAACAGTCATCGATCTACTCAACATGGCACTTCGAATTTTAAGCTACCGTGTACAAACGCATAGACAACCGCGAGTTAGGGAAAATGCTATCGAGACGAAAACAACAAATCCGAAGAAAAGTCAATCAGGGATCGTTGCGTTTATGGAGCTGCGATCATCGGTGATGGGTCTCTGCAAGGTACGGACTTCTTATCGTGACAGCAAAGTGGTCCTTCGCTCTTCACACCAGTATACTTCCAGGCATCATTGTCGCAGACCTTCGCGTATACAGCAACCTAACAGACAAAGTCGTCGATATTTTGTAAAAAAGAAAAAATTAAGAAAGCAGTCTTTTGCAATTTTTTTAATGTTACGACACGTTTCCGAATTCGCCTTGAAATCCTCTAACAGATAGGCGTAAGAAAATTATATGTTTATTTGCAAAAAATTCAAGGTGACCTTGAAAAAACATAACAAAAAGGAGTTAACGAAAAATTTTTTATAGTCACGTTAAAGCTCTCTTGAAACCATGCAAAAGCTGATAGAAACATTTTCGATCGAACAGAGATACCATCTTTTTCAAGGGCTCATTTTAAAGGGGAAACCTCAAGGAAAACTACCATATTTTTTTCAAAATTTAAATCACTGAGCCCCATCATCGAAAAAAACGTAAAAAAAGAATTTGTTTAAATTTTTCAACATTATAAAGTTGGTTGTCGGGGTTGAAAAAATTATTTTGTAATAGCCCAATCCTTTCCGAATAAAACAAAAAAAATGTATCTCAATCGGACAAATAGTTCCGGAGATAAAAAATCGTAAATGAGGCACGTTTTCTCCAAAATGGGCAAAAATTGAAAACTTTGACGGTCTGCCATTTCTAAAAAATTTCGAAACCGACTAAATGATGACTTAAACCCTCCCTAATTTCACATGGACTACAACATATTTCATTTAGAACAAAATCGACGATGGTGCCTGCAAAAAGTGATCGATTTGGCATGGAATGACCCCAGAGTAATCTCTACTGATCACGATTCGTGGTTCACCCGGTATATTGATAGCAGTGTTGACTACTATCTACAGCGAGTGTGCGAACTACGAACAGAATTTTCAGTCACCGAACCTTTTCTTTCGTCTCCGTTTCCCCCTAAATGCTTTACAAAAAGAATTCCAAACTCTCAACTCCTGAGTCCTCCCCACCAAACTCCTTGGGAGTTTGTTCAGACTTCTGTCCGTCGCGACGAGTACTATGCTATACAATAAAAAACAATTTTGACCTTGGAATTCAATGTTAATTTTTTTGTAACAAATCTCCAGCTATCTAGAGTGGCAGAATCACGCTACCGTGGCCGCGACATATAATTTTTAAACACCCTCTACATGTGAAAATAATCGAAAACAAGGAAAAACATTTGGTTACATTATAAAAATTTATTTATTTAAAAATTGTTTAAATAAATAATAATAAATAGCTATATAAATAATAAGTATACAAACGGATTTGTATACATTATATTTTGCAGCATAAAAATGTATTTAAATAATTGTTTAAATAATAAATACGTATTTAAATAATGAGTATATAAATAAAATTGTAAATATTATAAAAGATTACTTATTTAAAAAATTGTTCAAATAAAGAATAATAATAGATAATACTTTAATAATACATAATAATACAAATTTTTGTAATTATTTGTTCAAAATGTTGATTTGTATAACATTATAAAAAATCGTCGAAATCATCAGAATCATAGCCGAAACCGAAATCAAATTTAATCACGAGTATAAAAAGATCGCGTCCGAGTTTGGCTAATCTATGTAATAATGTAATCCGAATGTCTCCGGCTATCCGTGACGATCAAGCATCCGACGCGATCAAGCTACCCGATGCGATCAAGCTACCCGATGCGATCAAGCTACTCGATGCGATCAAGCTACTCGATGCGATCAAGCTACTCGAACATTCAAATGTCTCGAGTACTCGCTCGAGCTCGCTCGACTTTCTCCGGCTCGACCCGAACCCGTAACCCGTATATGCGGGAACCCGCGCACTCCTACCGATGTCGGATCCACTGTGAGCGTACCCTCAGTACATAGCAATATGCAGGAAGTAGAATTGGTTGGTAATGATCAGACGCGTCAGAGGAATCCTATCTAGAACGCCTGGAAGAATGTTTCCGACCGGAGGCATTGATACGGATTTTCGAGAAAACATTCACAATCTAGAAGTATAAAATATTACTTTATGGAGTTAAAACTGATGGGAAATGAAAAGGGACTTATCGAAGAATGAAAAACAACAAAATACCATAAGCTTCCATTTATTATAACAAAGAAACGAGAAAATAAACAAAATGATCAGCTGGAAGAAAGTTTCCGATTCGATTACCACTACCCATCACCAAATTTGTTCAACAATTACTGTTGGACGATTCTTATAGTTTTTTTAATCTACCCTTAATTTTTCCCCTAGACGCACAGTTTTTGAGAAACTTGATTTTGAAAAAGAAAACATATTTTTCAACTTTAAACAAATATTGTGATGTTATTATAAAAGATATTGGATTGTTCTTTGCAGCAAAAGATTCTGTAGATTTTCCCGAATGCAGTGATATCCAATATTAATACATTATGAATGTTTAAACATGTTTAAACAATCGTTAAAGATGGAGAGACACCACTTTTGCCTCAATTGTTGAGGATATTTTTCAGTCTATCTTTAAAAAATAAGGATACGGCGTAAAATCTAACTGTATCACGCGATAAAGCAGACTTTTATCTTGAGAAACCACTCTTTAAGTTTGCAACATCAACGTTCTTTCTAACCAAAAAGCAAAATATCTTCGCCCGACATGAATTGCCGCCAGTGACGGGATGCGACGCGACGCGGCGAACGGCCGTACTAATGGCGAGCGCCACTGGCGGCAACTCATGTCGGGCGAAGATATTTTGATTTTTGGTTCGAAAAAACGTTGATGTTGCAAACTTTAAAGAGTGGTTTCTCAAGATAAAAGTCTGCTCTATCGCGCGATACAGTCAGATTTTACGCCGGACCCTTATTTTTTTAAGATAGACTGAAAAATATCCTCAACAATTGAGGCAAAAGTGGTGTCTCTCCATCTTTAACGATTGTTTAAACATGTTTAAACATTCATAATGTATTAATATTGGATATCACTGCATTCGGGAAAGTCTACAGAATCTTTTGCTGCAAAGAACAATCCAATATCTTTTATAATAACATCACAATAATTGTTTAAAGTTGAAAAATGTGTGTTCTTTTTCAAAATCAAGTTTCTCTAAGACTGTGCGTCTAGGGGATAAATTAAGGGCAGATTCGGAATCAGCGCTTGAAACTCTATAAGAATCATCCAACAGTAATTGTTGAACAAATTTGGTGATGGGCAGTGGTAATCGAATCGGAAACTTTCTTTAATCTTTCTTTAACTCGTTTCTTTGTTACAATAAATGGAAGCTTATGTTATTTTGTTGTTTTCCATTCTTCAATAAGCCCCTTTTCATTTCCCATCAGTTTTAACTCCATAAAGTAATATTTTATACTTCTAAATTGTGAATGTTTTCTCTAAAATCCGTATCAATGCCTCCGATCGGAAACATTCCGCCAGAAGTTGTACTAGCACGCGTATTCGTTGCATTTTCAAACTGAATTTTCGCAAAACCGGGGATTTGAATTAGAAAATATTAATAACAAATGTTTTTCTTGTATTTACATTTAGAATCACCCCCTATCCGGTTATACTACGATTACCGTCCCGTTTCCACGATTACTCCTCCAACCCTGATACTCTTCAGGTAAAAATTCATCCACTATCTCTCTCTTACTGAATACAATTATAAAATCTTGAATTTCCTTATGATATTGTATCCTAACTTAATACACCTGCTTCAAATACGTAATTATGTACGAAACGGAATTTGTCGAATTAAAATGTAAATTTCGCAGTCTTTTGTAAAAAGTATTACTCGTTAATAAATAAATGATCAATTTAATTTCGAACGAGGCGTGGAAAGAATATCGCGAATGGAATCTCGCGAACAAAAGGAGTGATCAAAGGACTCACCCGCATATTTTCGACGTGCGTGCTCAACTTCTCGCAGATGATTTGCGGCGCTTTGTCCTTCGCGCTCTCCGCCTGCACAGAATTTCCATTTCCCCGGTATAATTGCTGAATACATTCGCCCCGATTATTTACTTACCAGAGCGACGCACATTGCAAGACACTTGGCCTCCCCTTCATTGTCGCACGTGACGTCCATCTGAAGCGAACGTTCGATGATTGACTTCGACATCTCCACAACCGGGAACACAGCGCATTTGCACGTCCCCGTCGCTGTCGTTTGTGGCCTGCGATAATTAATGAAACTATTAATCGACAGAGATTTAGTCGGTAATATACCGTGAATGAACTGTTCGCGTCCTCTCAATCTCAATAGCAGCCGGTGTTCGGTGAACGGTTAGAACAACGGTAAACTGAATCAAGTCGTGAAATGACTGTACATTAACACTCTACTTAACGGAATCCTATTCATTAATTATCTGGCACTTTAATGGTTGAGCTGTATGCAAAAGAAGCTCATTGTCGAATGAAACGATTGGCGGTAATTTGTTACAAACCCATATGAAAAAGAATCAGTTGTTCAAAATGTGTAGCGGCATCATAAAATATTTAAATTTCATCAAAATCGGAGAGGTGTGCCTCTTTGTAAATAATTACCGTCACTCTTGAACAATGTATTAAGAAATTCTCAACTTTGGTTTTTGAAAAGTCTATTGATAATTGCCGGTAAGTAAAGTGTTAACATTAATACCAATCAAAGAAACTATGGCAAAATTGAAGTCGAATAAACGAAGCAAAAAGGGTATTATACGAATTGTTCACGTAATATGTTTACTGAAAACGTTAGCGTTCAAGTATCGCGTAACGACGGACATAATAACAATAAAAATGTTCGATAATACAAGGAAAACGTAGACCGGACGATATAATAATGATAAGATGTTCTATAATACGCGAGGAATGCAAGACGATCGTTACATAGCGCATGGAAAAACGACGAGGAACAGCACAAAGCACAGGAATCGATTCATGGCGAACACAACTTTGGAGCACAATTGACTTGCAAGATCACTGTCGAAAGACGAACGTTCGAACAAGACTCCTTATTTATATGCTCGAAATCTGCCCCTTCCCATTCTCTTTGAATGGGAATTGCATATCGGTTGGCACACATGCGATCACTGCATACCGTTCTTCCGTATCAAATTATCAATCGATAATGTTCGATTGTAGTCGAGTTGTAACGCGAGAGTTAATTCGGTGTCCGATATTGCCTCCGTTCTGAGCTGCTCGGCCGCGTCGCACAGTGGGACCTTTCGTCCAAATTGGAGACAAAATCAAAGAACTTTCGATAGAAATGAGGTAGAGCGATTAAATTTTTTTAAAATTAAAGCTGAAACTTGGCAGAATATGGGAAAAATAGGGAGATTATGGTACGAACGTTTTATAACCTTGAGAAAATTCGTTAAACTTTCACAATTTCAAGAAAATTGCGGTTTTTTCAATACCACGTGCGGAAAATTTTTTTTTAACATGCTACACCTCATTTTTTCACGCTGATTTCAAACCGGTCTCAAAATTTGTCTACGACCTCAGGATTTTGCAAGAAATCGATTTTTGTGAACACAACTTATGAAATCATTTTTTCGTTGAAATGACTTCGTAACCCACTAGTTTGAAGGGATATTGTATTCTCATATATAAAACGCATTAAAAATGATCATAATGAAGTATTTGAACGTTTATTTGACGTATATTGATACTTCATTCTTATTTTTACCACGCTTATATTAGCTTGCCGAGTTGTCGATGTTGTCATTGTATGCGTCAAATCTTGTAATCGAATTTTAAACCACTTCCCGATGAGCTGGAGACTTGAAACTTTAAACATAGCTCAGAACTGGATGACAATGCAATATTAAAAAACAAATTTTTAAAAAAACTGTCTAGGAGAAACAAAAATTTGAATATTAACCGTCTCACACCTCTTCGCGCGACACTCGGTAGTACGTGATTGCGTTCAGCGATCCCCACTCCGCGCGCCAGCGCTCCCTACTCCACTACTCGTTCCCACTCCAACTCACCCCCACTCCACTGACCCATTTCGCACCGAAGGAGTTCAGCCAGTGTGGTGTTCCGTTCATTCAGTTCCATTTCGGACAATTTCGGTCTCCATCATTCTATCTTGCGTTTCTATATCTTACTATTTCGTACCAGTATTACTATATCTTGCGTTCCATTTAAAAAAGACTAAAAAGTAGAAAATAAAAAAATATATAAAAAATGCTTTTTAAAAACCACACCTATATTAAAATTCACTAAAAAGGAGTAAACAATTTTTTTAAGCATTAGTGACTATAAATAACAGCGTGAAGCGCCCACGAAGATTACGTCAATATAGTTCAGCGCTCCACGCTTTTATTAATAGTCACTAATGCTTAAAAAAATTGTTTACCCCTTTTTAGTGATTTTTAATATAGGCGTGGTTTTTAAAAAGTTTTTTTTATATATCTTTTTTTATCACCAGAAGTTAAACAATTCGTTGATGAGAAGTAAGTTAAAAAGATTATATACTTACCTTACTTCCTGTGTAAATTAAAATCTAATCATGGAAAATAGATATCTAATTTAAATTACATTACAGTCACACATCGCCTACAAGGAGTGCCAGCGACAATCGCAGCGATACGTCGGGTGATCGTTTGTCAAGTGATATACGTCAAATAAACGTTCAAATACTTCAATATGATCATTTTTAATGCGTTTTATATATGAGAATACAATATCCCTTCAAATTAGTGGTTTACGAAGTCATTTCAACGAAAAAATGATTTCATAAGTTGTGTTCGCGAAAATCGATTTCTTGCAAAATCCTGAGGTCGTAAACAAATTTTGAGAACAGATTTGAAATCAGCGTGAAAAAATCTATGGGAAATGATGTGTCGCATGTTAAAAAAAAATTTTTCCGCACGTGCTATTGAAAAAACCGTAATTTTCTTGAAATTGTGAAAGTTTAACGAATTTTCTCAAGGTTATAAAACGTTCGTACCATAATCTCCCTATTTTTCCCATATTCTGCCAAGTTTCAGCTTTAATTTTTTAAAAATTTCATCGCTCTACCTCATTTTTATCGAAAGTTCTTTGATTTTGTCTCAGATTTGGACGGAAGGTCCCACTGTGCGACGCACAGTGTATCGGCCATGAGGAAAACAATTAAAAAATCGATTTTTTGTACAAGTTTATCCAGGCACTCGAAATTCACCCTTTTCAAGTCAAATACACCCTTCTGCAATCGAATTTCACCCTTTTGCAAATCAATTTCTCTTCAAAACTCTTCAAAACAAATGACAAGAAGGTCGATCATTGTTTAAATTTATAGCAGATATAACGTAATGTGATATGTCGTTGAATTCGTCTGGAAAAATGCTATCGTGTTATGACAAAAAAATATATGATTCCATTAAAAAATATTAATTTGACTTTGAAATTTCCTCCCCCACCATTCGAGTCCTGAAAAAATTAAACCATATGATTGTTCCGTTCATACCAAACAATTTTTGTAAACAAACTTTTTTCCTAATTTCAGTGCCTCACGAGATATTTCCGTTTTCAAATAAACGAAACACCCTGTACATCTGTTTACATGAATTTATTTTAAAAACATCATTTATTCCTGGACAATCTGACCATAAACATAAAGAAAACAGTTTCCCTTCATTATAATCTGACGACAAAATGTTTGAAATAAAAGTTGAACAGTATTTAGACATGTCCAAAGTTGTATATTTAAAGTTTCGAAAAAAATTTTTTTCGACGAAAAATAAGAATTATTTTGATTTCTTAAATGTGTGTGTGTGTGTGTGTGTGTGTGTGTGTGTGTGTGTGTGTGTGTGTGTGTGTCAAAGTGCAATTTTTATTTCATAATCTTATATCAGGAGTCAAAACGAATACAACGACCTACTTATTTATGGCCCTGAGCCCATAAATAAAGCTACAATAATTTATTCCCGTTTTTCAGAGATCGAGTTGACTGGTCTTTTGCCAAGGTTATGGTTAGGGAATTGTTTCGACAGTTTCAGAAAGGCTGAAATTTCTTCGTCACTTGGGCAGAGTACAATTATTATCAACTGAAACGTCGGTCCATCACGACTATGGGAGAGATCTATTCTCTTCGTGCAATTTCCTAATCGTAATTACCTTTCAGTGGCCCCGTAAGGAACAATTGTGAAACTCGTCGAGAAGAAAGAATGGAAAATAAAAATCGCTGAAGCAACTGCACCAGCTTGAATCACAAGTCCGAGGAAGTCGGAGCAATGGTCGCGACTGAGGGTAGCTCCTTGAACTGTGAGAGGGTGAAAGTTGCTCGCTTAGCAGTGAAAACTTTGAATGCTCTTTTCTTTGTTGCCAAGTCAAAAGCGATGCAGGATTATAAATGAACAAGTAGTTGCTTAAAAGCAAAGTTAAAGAAGAGATTGAGTCGGGCGAATATCGAATAGCAACTATATATATAACAACTGCGAATTAAACGCTCTGAACGACGACAAAAAAGATTCGAAGGATCGTTTTAATTGAATAAGTTCACAGAGTGTCCAACCGAGAAACTATTAATAGACTGATGCAGTGAATGTCCTCCGGCTATATCGAAGTGTAAAAAGTATTCGTACGCCCTTTAAACCAGAATAACTTTTCTCATAATTGTATTAAACGACCAGATTTTTTATAATCAATTATTTAAATCATTGTTACATTGTTCACATTCACGAATTTTTTCAAAATTTTTTGTCTGTACGCTACCCCGCAATAATACACAGAATATTTTAACGCAAAAAGCATTTGGAAGAAGTTTACAGAAAAAAATTTCTTCTATACAAACCATATAAAAACGTACACTATTATTGTTTATAAAGTTTCAAGAGACAAATTCCAAAAAAGGGCTCTGTACGAGGCACCGAGATAATACGGCGAACATTTGCAGAACAATTGCGAATAAGTTCATCGAAAAATCAAGCTGTTTCGTATTCTCTGTCTTTGTCTCTCGTGCGAGAAACATATCTCCCTCTCTGTCTTTGTTCGTAGTTCACCTGTTTGCCGATGGTGGTACATTGTGAATCAAATTTACGGGGATTCGAACAAAAATCTATGAATTTTTATTCAAATTTCATATTTTGTCACAATTATTTTAAACTCTTATATATATTCTCATATATTTGATCGAAATGATTAGTTAATCTATATATAGATCGTATCGTTTTCTTTGTTACATTGCAAACTTGATACGCATATTGAGCATTTCAAAGTGACAATTTTCTACTTATCCATCCAGCAATATATACGACGATGCGATCTATAAATCCGGTATAAAGAAATTAATTTTCTGATTTTCTGAATGCATAGAAATTGTAAAATATTATCCATTTCTTCAAATTTTTCATATTCCTTTTTGGAATTTTCGATATCGGCACGGAGTGGTTCCGGTGTGGTTCGCCTATAGAGCGCACCACAGTTTTACCATACAAGATGGCCGACAAGTTGTTGATACTCTTGCCTTATATGCACAGTCCTTTATTTTCCTCTCTGCCTTTATGTAAATAGGTACGTCAAAGTACGTTTACCTGCGTTTACCAGTTTACCAACTACAGCCAGAGAGTTACAGCTTACTGTTAAATTGAAACAGTTCAATAATTTCAGTTTTATTATCAATAATTGTTTCGACTTAGTTTTCTATAAAATGAATATTGTTTGTGTAATATGTACTGATTTGTTAACATCATCTTCTAATATATATCATACGCCTTGCGGACATATATTTCATTATGCGTGCTTAGATCGATGGTTACAGAGGTAAGAGATTTTGTTATCATTTAAAAAATAGAAATTGTATATTTTTCATGATTTTCTGTATAATGAAATACATACAGTAATTTGTATACAGTGATTCACAAAAGTATTTGAAAGTACTTACTAATGGTGTACATTTTACAATAAGTAACTTTAACATTCTGTCAGAACAACATAATTACTTTGCTCTATTATAATTTTGCTCATAACGACCAAAAACATCTGTAGTCGGGTATAATATGAAGGTATTGTGTCTAGCTAACAATAATGTACATTTTATGTACATAATTTAAAATATTTGATAAGCTCTACATTTTATACGAAGTAGTGTTCGACTTGGAAGTTACTTTAATATAAAGACTTGTGTTTTTCTATAATATCAAAGAGAAATCTTACGTTGGATATACTTAACTCTTAGCACACTCGAGTGGTAACTCTAAGAGAGAGCGACACCACTAATAATTGCTGTACCACTATTCAAAATATTGTTTGCATTATTGAATACGTTGGTATCTAACTGATTAGTAGACATTTAACACGTTCACTGCCAACAACGAGTTATCTCGTAGGTCGAAGTTTGTGTTTAGGCTGTCGTAAAACATTTTATCGCAAAAACTGACTACGATATAACTCGTATATTTAATAAAGCAATTCAAAATTATCTAAATTCAATATCTTTCCCATAAATACATGTTTTGTATTTTTATTTTACAATTAATTAAAATTTGTTGGCGTGGTGGAACCATTTTTGAAAATGTCGCTCAGCAGCAAACGTGTTAATTATTTTATCATTTCATATTCATACAAAGAAAATTTAGTAAACAGGGTGATTCACCAGATATTACCACCTTGATTTTTGTCATTATTATTATTTATAGCGAAGAATGTTTATATAATGTTGAATGATACGTACTGCGCGTGTTCACTTGAATCAGCCCAACTAATAGGAGGCATCCATGCCCTTATATACAAGGATAGTCCCAGAAGTACCCGACCTTGACATATAGCTGGCGGTTGTTATTTGAAAAGTTACTATAGCCAAAAGTACAATCTTTACAAAGCTTAAGTTTGAAGTCTGAAGACGCTACGTTGTTTAGTATTTGTTTGACAGCCACCAATAGCATTTAGCGAGAAAGAAAGTGTTGTTCTATCAAGACAATGCACCAGTTCACACATCCGGTATCGCGGTGGCCAAAATCGATGAGTTAAAGTTCGAATTGCTTCCTCACGCACCCTATTCGCCAGATTTAGCCCTCTCAGACTATTTTCTCTTTCCAAACTTGAAAAAATGGCTCAGTGGTAAAAGATTTGCCAACAATGAAGAGGTGGAGACTGCGGTTGATGGCTATTTTGAGGAGCTCGACGGATCTCACTATAAACAGGGTATCGAAGCTATTGAACATCGCTGGGAAAAGTGTATCGAGCTAAAAAAGGAGACTACGTTCTGGGACTAACCTCGTAGTACCCTAAATTGGGCCTGAGCGATGGTGGGGGCCACGGCTACTTCCGATTAGAACTGAATTCTTAGAAATTATATAACTCGCTGCATCGCTTGCAAGAGCCCTAGTATGAATTTTGAGTGAGCTCTTTGTTCTTAAATAGGCCCTCTGTTTCGACACATATCTCCAGAAGGATCAAGAGTTACCAACGGTAGCGTCTGCACTTTATTCTGCGTACAACGGATAATAACGAAACAGTGCAATGTAAGGCGCGTGCTCTTGCTTCAACGACTCGAGAGGATCTGTCTTCTTTCTTCTTGTCAACAACAACCTCGTTGTCCGGATACCGCAATATCGATCCGACAGACAACTTCTCTTGATCTCTGCGATATCTTCAGAATATCACAGGGGGAGGCAACTTCATCTCATGCCGTCGTAACAGTATGTTTTTTCCTGCACCAAGATGTGTCGATTAAGCTTCGTATTCTCTACAAAAAAAGTATTAACCTATTAATATCGAAAAACCATTAATTAAGGAGATATTTTAATTTCAGTATTGTTACAAAATCACAACTCTCTTAATAATGTTGTAATGATTTCATTCACAGAAAAGGTTTACTGTGGGGCGACCGTTTAAATCACTACATTTTTTGAATCGAGAAAGTAATGATTGTTTTACGTTATGTAATAAAACTGGCGGTACATTATTGCATTCAGTGATGATACAATCTTTCATATCAACAACTGTAATCAGAGCCTCAGTTTATACTTTATTTCTCGAGTGACCCCATAAGAAAAAGTTGAGGAGTGGTAAGTCAGGTGATCTTGCTGGAGAATGAATGGGACCACCTTGTTCTATCCAATGATTCGGAAATATTTGATTTAATGCATTTCTTGTTATTCTCTCATAATGTGCAGGACAACCATCCTGTTGGAGCCACATTGTTTGTCGAATATGCAATGAAAAATCATGTAAAAATGACCATAAGGTATTTGAATTAGTAACATCATCAAGAGAGTTGTGATTTCGTAACAACACTGAAAATAAAATATTTCCTTCACTAATTGTTTTTCGATATTAATAGGTTAATACTTTTTTTGTAGAGAATACTATATGAAACTTCATCGATTGGTGCTGGAAAAAATATACAATCCCACTAAAGAAAATACTGACGACCCTCATATCTTTTCTACGTGTCCACCTACGAAAGAACTCACAACATCAAAGTATGCATCTCTCGAAACCATTCAACCTTATATAAACATTCTTAAGTAAAATAGCTCTGAGTGCAATGGTTTAAGGGGGTAGACTCGTTTCTCATTTCTCGATAATGCAAAAAGATGGGGTTTTCCAGTAGTCAACTTGCACTATTCAGCAGCATGTAGCTGTCACAGCTTTATGAAAATAGCTACATGCGCAGCTTTATGATTCCGAATAATGCAAATTACGCCTTGTAAACGTAAAAATAGGACTTTTGCATTATCGAGAAATGAGAACTCCCTTAAGTGAGAGTACAGTGGGAGATATCATTAGAAGATTTTATCATTTATAATAACGATAGATATAAATAATGATAGATCCTACATAGAATATATAAAAATTAGTTGAGGCATTCTTCGCAAAGACTCGGAAGAAAGTGTATCCGTAAGTAATACATAAAACATTTATTGAAAGTGGTTACGATGCAAAAGTTCTTTAGAGAAAACTACATATTTGCGAACAAAACGAAAGATAGAAAAGACAGAATTTTCCAAGAGAATTATTGTTACAAAGTAAATTTAAAATATGATATACCAGAAGATGAATGAAAAATTTATATTGAAAAATACAAAATTCATTAATTAGTAATGATACAAGGAATAATGGTATAACACCAGTATGTAATGAAGAAAACCACAGAACAGATGGAAAAGATCGATATTACATGAATATTGTGAAGAACGTAGAACAAACTATTAACTCGGCAGTAGTCACGTGAACTTCTAAAACGAAAGTATCTGCATGGGATGCTCATGGAATCCCAGTGAAAAGTAATATGTATTGGATGATTGCAAAAGTTCGTACCCAATTTACCTTGTGACCTTCTTTGAAAATAAACATGTAATTTCTACGAAAAAGGAAATCAAGTTGTAACATATTCGGAGACAATTGTAGAAAATAGTGGTGACTATATAATTGATAAAGACTTATTTTTAAATATAATCGCTCGAATTTTATTTTCAAACAGGGTACAAATTTTTGCAATACCTAATACTTTTAATGTTTTATGCTTATCGTAAGATTTGTTCATTATATTTTTTAAAAATAACAGCATAAAATACATACAGGGTGTCCTGCTTAAGTGAGAACAGCAGGATATCTCGGAAGGCGTTGTTGTTATCAAAAAGGTGTTTGTACAAAAGTTGTTTGGTATGACGGGCATCATTATGTAATATTATAATAATTCTTTTCTTGTGGGTGGAATAGTGGAGAAGATCTGGAGACCAATCTACTTTTCTTAAATGGAATCTTATATTTGTTTTCTTCAGAAAATAATAGCAGGCACTTAAATTGTATTTAAATACAAATTTCGAATAACGAATAAAAGATACAAAATTTGTATTCGTTATTCGAAGGTTTGAATGCAAAAGTATCTTTTATTCGACTTTTATTTAAATAATATTGTATTCGCCGAGAATGTATTCGATGAATAATAGTTGCAAATTGTATTCAAAGCTTCGAATACATCCGCTTACAAAATTATTTAAATAAAAGTCGAATGAAAGATACTTTTTCATTCGAACCTTCAAATAACGCATAAAAGTTATATATCTTTTATTCCAATCTGTATTTAAATAATTTTAATGATTGGTTAATGGTTTATTCGTTACTCCATATCGTAATACAGAGATGGCGTGGTGGAGCCGAGGCTCTATTTGCCCAATTCAAGCCCGTCTACATTTCAAGTGGTACAGAAGTATTTAAATATGTACTGCCCAACTCTGACTGATCGTGAGACAAATCCAAAAAGGTGCTATATGATATTATTCTGAGTTGGTTAAAGGTAAATCGTTAGCTTACGTTCTGCATCGTCGAATGCGTCGGTACTAAATTACTGCGATAAGTCTCGATATTGTAAACAAAGTTCGAACTTATTTTTCACGTGCTTTTTTCATTAGTTCTTTCATGATCGACAAATTAGTTTGAGACGTGCATTCAGTGAGCTCAGAAGTCAAAATATCTGAATTTTTAGTTTAAAGTAATTATTTCTGTTCATTAGGAGGTTGAATAAGTTCACGCTGTTTTTTTTTCATTAACTTAATTCTTTATTTTTTAGAAATTAGTAAAAAACATGTCATTGAAAGTATTGTCCATCGCTAGCCACTACTTTTTCCACGTAAGAAAAACGACACGTCTTTTGAGGCTATCCAAGAGTCGACCTATTTTTTGGCATCTTCGTAAGAATGGAAGTGCTGCTTAGCCATGCCCTGCTTCATTGATCGGAACAAATGGTATTCGAAAGGGGCAATGTCTGGTGAATATGGCGGGTGGGGTAGGATTTCCCATTTAAGTGTTTCCAAGTATGTTTTCACCGGTGATTGCGATTGCTATTGCTATTGCTATCAAAAAATGTATTAAGTGCATTCCACTGTTCTAATACTCTATGTACGCATTCGGATAGTTCCAACCACCTGGTTTTGGATGGCTGAATCATCTTATGTTTCGCCAGATGCATCTCTGTCTGTATTTTTTCTAATTCTCCCTGTCTCTTTGGACTTCTTGAAAGATATGTATACAGTTTGTACAGTAATTTTTCCAAATTTCGTGGAAGACACTTGCATGCGTCGGAGGCAAGGAGGTCCATGTTATGGCAAATACATGGAAAAACTGCTACGTTTGATTTCTTTTTCCCCAATATGACACTCGCATAATCAATCGAAATTCCAATAATGTTTTTAGTAGACACTTGATATTTTTGCAGCGAATATTCTAAATATTTGTATAAACCTGCTGTTGAATCCTTTACTTTGACATAAGCTAATAAGTACGTATGTATATTAGCTTCATGCACATATAAACCGCACCAAAATGCATAAAGCTTTTACGCCAGCTATGTCTGTGCTTTCATCTATAAGAATAGTAAAGAATTTTTGCTATAATACTCTTGTTGTCCTTTCAGCAATTGTTTTGGTAAGGACATTTTTTATGATGGCTGCGATTTTCGATCTCTTGAAATGCATTTTCTTAAGACTAAGACAGTTGCAATCAGGATGTGCTGCATCAAGTATTTACTACAATATTTGTTCGACATATACACATACACATACTGTTGTGAGCTGACGAGAAGATCCCTGGCAGGAATGCGGTGACGTAGGCAAGAATGCGCACCCGATTGGTTGGCTTGGAGGGGGGGCGCCTAGGCTCACACGCAGTTTCGACTAGAGCGTTCTATTGGCCGACGCAGTCACCCCCACTACTCGAGTCGCGTGACGAAGAGAGGGAATCAGACGTACCCTAGGGTACTCAGTGAGGGTACTCAACGGCGTAGGCACAAAATTCAGAATACTGCTTAAAAATTGTCATGACGTAAAACTTTCTTATTTTCCTATTCTTATTATAAAATGTTCAAATCAGTATTGACATTAACATTCTACAGCACATATTAATAATCGTATATATATTATAAGCTCTCTCTCTCTCTCTCGCTCTATCTCTCCCGCTCTCTCGCTCTCTGTCTCTAATGTAAAAAGCTAAAAAAAAAGTATAAAAAAGTTACCACGACGGGACTCGAACCCGAGTCCACGGCATAGCAGTTCAGCTCGCTGCCGCTACGCCACACCATTACTTACAATTAGTAAAAGAGTGAACTATGTAAACTGACATGTTGCGTCCACAAAACTTTAATTTGCAAATATCTTGAAAATTACTGAATAGTTGCCCCTATAATGGGGTATGTTCGTAATCAGGGGAACGAGATCTGTAACTCTGTAAAGTCTCAACTAAATCTGTGACGCGAAGGCTTTGCATTCTCCTTGTGTAAATTGTCACTTTTCATGACTGCAATAGGATCCTCGTATTCACGGCATTGAATATTGGCTGTAAGTCGTGAAACATCGTAGCCCTCTGTAAATACGGGAATCCTACTACTATGCGTCGTGTGACGTAGCAGCTGAAAGGGCGTGGTCACGCGGCGAGTACGGGACCGTCAGAGGTGGGGGTAGGCGGCGAGTACGGACCGTCAGAGGTGGGGGTAGGCGGCGCTAGCGGGAGACCCCTCTTGCCTCTGTGCCTCCCCGGGAATCTTCTCGTCAGCTCACAACAGTACGGGACCGTCAGAGGTGGGGGTAGGCGGCGCTAGCGGGAGACCCCTCTTGCCTCTGTGCCCCCCCGGGGATCTTCTCGTCAGCTCACAACAGTACATTGCTTCTTACATTTCAGATTGTTATTTCGCACGAAGAGAGGACATTCTAGTAGTAACTAAATTGAGTTATTGATTCGCAACACATGCAATCTTAAACCAAATTAGACAATTGATTCGTAACATCCCTTTGCGGGGCAAGGAAGTGTTCTTTAGCATTCGCTAGCGCCAGTGCGGGGTACTCTTCCTGGCAATACCTTCAGACTAGCATTACTTAAACTGAAACAAACCTTAAACTAAAGAAAACAAACGCAAACTAGAAAACATTATTCTTTAACATGTAATGTTATCATATAAAGGGAATCGTATAACTCTAATTTAGCAAGTGAACCGCACGCATCATAAAGGGTGCGTTCCGTTTCACGCTTCAAGCGCATACACTGTATAGTGTAGTATAAGAGTCTCTATGCATACACTATACAGTGTATGCGCTTGAAGCGTGAAACGGAACGCACCCAAAGTGTATTTGCAGTAGCTCGCCAACTATCTGGAACATTACCAAATTCGTTCCAATCATAAATCGACCAATTATTGTGATCATCATCAATGACATGCTTCTGAAGTAATGGTAATGATTTAGGGGCGACTACCTCAGTACCCGTAACCTTGCAACCGTAAATGGCTAACATAGAAGCTTTCACCTCTGGGAGGATTGAAATCGCTCTAGGCGAAGTGCGAGTCTTAACGAATTGAACAGTTTCGTCTGAAGTCAACGGTGACAATTTTAATGTAGTAGCTAGCAATTCTGTTTGAACAGCTCTAATAGTTGACATCATTAAGTCCATATCTGGTGTGAAATCGCCGGCTTCATTCCAGCCAACCTCAGTCAACCACTGTACTTGCATCGGTGTTAAGCTCTTTGCAAGGTCGTAGCCCAGTAAGTTCGGTGTAGGTAATCCAGCATGACCTGCTGGACGAATATCGTCTGGTAACTGCCATTCGCGTGGCAAGTTCCTTTCACGAGTGTAGACTAAGTCCATCTGTATTCTGGCGAGATAGACTGCAAGGCATGGATATGACATGTACATCCAGTGGGTTGTGTGATCAACACGACCAAACCAACCGACAGAGCCATCATCATTAGATGTTAAATATTTTAAACTTTTAAACTTAACCTTGACTTCTATTCCATATAATTTGAAATTACCAAAACCGGTTAAATAATCATTTAACGCGGCTGGTATATGTAAATCAGCATTATAAATCGCGTCCATGAACACTCTCTCGCTATACTCAAGTATTGCGCCTGTTCGTTTTTTAAGTTTAAGTAATCGTGCGAAGGCGGCAACCGCACAGTAATAATGGAACACTGATTCAGGAACCCATAGACTGAAACCATAGTCCACAGTTTGATACAATTGCGTGGAGATGGTTGGTAAAGCAGTAAAACTAGGGTAGTAAACTTGCTGCTTTCCAGTAGGACGACCCGCAGCTTCAGTTAATGGGATTAGAGCATCTAGATGTAGCGGATCATTCTTAGGAGTAGTGCTAGTTGCAGCCACGTGTGTCAGTTTTGGAGGACCGGACACCTTCTCCCCTTCGACCCTCGGGGAACGAACGCTCGTCTGAGCACGAGGACGAACAGTTTTAGGTTTCATCTTCAATGGGCGGAGCAAGTCCTTCATACCTCGAATTACCATAATAACGAGGCTCTCGAGAGTTACGATCATAATTAGAGCCGCGCCCTCAGCCACGGCTACTTCCTCTACGTTGAGGATTAAATTCGTAATTTCTGCCAGACATTGTTCTCCTTCCGGATACCCGTTTTAAAAGTTTAGACAACCTATTTATAAAATGATATTTTATACGATACGTGCCTGTTTCATCACCGGGTCGCCAGTAGGTTAGGAGAAAGTGGTAGTCGTGGACTAGAGCCGATGTCTGTTTCACCATCGGGTCGCCACTAGATAGGAAATCGTCAACTAGCCGGTGTCTATTTCACGACCGGATGTCACAGGATTTCGGAAAGGGTGAGGTTTTTAGGAAGATCAGCTCTCGTAACTTTATATAGAATTATTGATAAACCTCGAGCGGTAAAGGTTTATCGGTATGGGTGAATTGCTAGCTACTGGAGTTTAAAGGATGTAGGCGCCCGTGCAAGAGTGTGCTGGCACACGTACACATCGCTATTTAGATCCGCATATACATACGTATAATATGTTAAGGACTCCTTTCTTGAGCAAAAACACAAGGTTGATTCGTCTAAAAATATAGAGCTTTATTATTAATCACATAATAAATAATTATTGCATACTTCCCACGTGTTACACTAACCTAAAAATATAGAGAATCAACAATTAAATGTTTGTGCTTCCCTGTATTCTCTAAACACAAGATTTTCTTATAGAAACTTGTACTCGTAGATTTTTGAACTTAAAGATTTCATTCATTCGTTTACTGACGAATTAACAAGGTAATTAATCATGAGTTGAACTATCACTCTGTCTATCTGAATATCTGTTTACTTTTTCCTAATGTGGGGTCGCGGCGGTCGCGCGTACCACTCCGCATCTGTGCGTAGTGGGGAGCTGCCGCGCCTGCGCACGACCGTATGCGTTACTCCGAACGACACGCTGATCGTGTCGATCGATCTTCTTCTTCGTGCGCTCGAACAGTTAGACGTGTTTGATTTAGCTCGTCTGATCCACCATTTGGGTGGCTCTCAGTTTATCTCAAGTTAATCTCCGACTATATGTTACTGTCTAACATGTATTTATGTACATCTCGTTTATTGTATCAACGTTAATAAATGTTCTACGTCTATACATTCATTCGGTGATTCGCGAGTGTACCAAATTCATTCCACGTGTTGATCTTTATCCGACCATTGAACACAGTATTGCATGTATCAACCGATGCATGCAAATACTTAATTTCCACACTAACCTCTCAAGTCCCGCCCTCTCTCGAGCATATATATAATATAATTCACCGGCCTATACACAAAGCTTACATACGTATGTATATGAAATTACAAGGTTTACAAGAACACAAAATGACGCTTCAACATTGCAATGAGGAGTTCAGAAGCGGTCAATTGTGATTCCTAAAAGTCAAATTTATGTCTGCCCGGTGCCCAAAATGCATATTTTTACGTTATCGAGTAGTCCAGTCAACGAAAAGTTATAGGGGGAAATGGAAGGAACACAATTTTTAACTTTGGGTCTTTGTTTGGACTAGTTAGGAGGTAAACATACTAAAAGTCCCCATTCCTAGGAGGCGAGCGGGGTGCAGGGGGGCACACAGAAGGTCCCCTTTTTCGGTTTTCCGCTTATATCTCGGAAACTATGTGTCCTAGCGATAAGACCATTCTATACAAAATTAAAGCTGACAAAATGTGCCACAAAATTGATTCGATTCAGTTTCTCGCTATCTCACATAGTTTTCGAGATAATTGTGAAAAAGAAATTTTTGCCTCACATTTTTTGCCTTGTTTGACTAGCTAACTCTTCAGTAGGGTGGACCTTATTTTTTGACCAACGAATTAAATGCACCACACCCCCCAGAATTGTTCCTTTAGGTGAGAAAAAGATTTGTGCAAAGTTTGAGATCGAGCGAAAGAAAGGATCACGTGCCCCAATGCGATTGAAAATTTTGAAATTCACCTCAACTATGGAACATGGCACATCGTTGGATTTGTCTTTTTTTTCTGAATAGGAATATGGAAAAATTATATGACTTCCTTTAAATAAAAATAACAGTGACCTTGAAATTTCAAAAATATGATTTCCAAAAAATTTTTTTATTTTGCCATTATATTTACCTTATTGAACAATGCAAATTTCTCCTCTGACATTTTTTCGTACAATCACAAATAACAGAGATATTTAAACATTTCCATGTATTACATTTTATTTATACCTGTACTGAAACAAGACTTTAAGAAGCCTAAAGTAACAGTTTAGCTACATTAGCATTGAACAATAAACAAAATCAACTTGTACTTTGCATTACAAAGTACTGCAATTTTTACCATCTTTAAACGTTTGTTTTACAACGTCGACCAATTTCGATGAAATTTTCAATACATGTTTAATTCATAGAGATCTACGAAACGTGTTTTCTAAATTTTCCATATAAGCCCACATAAAAAAGTTGAAAAATACAGCTTTTAGTATTTTCCCTGCAATTCCGACAACTTGCAGTTTTTTTTAAATTTTTCTCACACGTTGTGTAGCCAACCAATTCTTCTAGCTTCTCCAAAAATTTCAAGTCGTACATTCCAATATTAAAAAAGTTATGGTGTTTTTAAAAGTGTCCGAATATTAGTGGGAGTCACGGCAGGTCTCACCAGTGACATCTCACGTGAAAAATTTTGTGTTTTGTTTGTGTTTGTCCGTGACAAAATTGTACATATGTATAAACATTCAGATACCTTCATGAACCACTGTATACACATTTATACATACATACATAAAGGAATATTATTAAATGTGTAAATTGTTTTCCATTTTCTATGCAGTTCTCAAACGTGCCCACAATGCAGAGGACAGACCTCATTAAATCGAATCCAGAGGGTATATTTCAATTTTGCCGACGATGACATGGAAGATGCAAGTACTTTACAAAATAGAATTGACAGACTACGTGCAGAACTAAATTCGAAAGATAGAGATGCTAAACTACTTTCAAAAAAATGCGGCACCTTAGAATATACAACTAAGAATTTGAAAATGAAATTAAAAGAAAAGGATATGGAAAGGATGAAAATAGTTCATAATCTTAAAATGGAGGCTGACGCAAAGATGGTAGAAGTAAATACTGTCAGAAGAGAGAACGACCAACTGAGGGCACCGATAGAAGCCTGCAGAAAGTACATAACTATATTTCTTTTGGCATTATGTAATAGGTTACTAAATTAATCATGTAATTTGATCATAGATTTTTTTCCATTTTAATCACACCATTCTTTTAATCTTGTCACTACGTACAATGCCAAATAAATTATATTTGTATATATGTAATATCAGTATATCTTTTTTGTATTTATTTCTTTTTGTTTTTTTAGGAGCGGTGGGGAAAATGCGTTTACACAGTGGCTCCCCCCCTAAAGATGACAGTCGCCGGGGGGGGGGGGTCTCGCTTGCGCAATACCTACTAAAAAACCCCACCGCTCGAGGGCTTGCACCCGTTTCCTCCTCTAAAGTCAAGAATAGGTGCAGACAGGGTCCCACTATTCGTATTTCACCTGAATGCATTGAGGATTTCTTGTTGACTCCACACATGTTCTTATCTATTCTCACAATATCACAATAACCCAACCAATCCTATCAACCTGCCAGCCGCTCTTAAGCGGACCCTACACGGTCAGTCATATGAATAAATATAAATACAAACAGCATTAGAGAAACTGCTCGTTATTTACAAAGAAATTAAGCCCATAGCTGTAGTGAAGGACGTCACTAAAAAGTTGAATACATTACGTTCTAACTTTAGAGTTTAATAAAATTAAAAGTTCGACGAGTTCTGGATCTGGAACGAACGAAGTATACAGGCCTACTTCATGGGTCTTAAAATTTTTACTACTTTTGATCAACGAAAATGACAATCCACAGGTAAGTAATGCGTTTTTATTAAGTTTTATTGATTTTTTAAATATTTTTTTAGGACACAACATCATATGATATTTATATAAAGTCATATTTCGGATTCTTCGTGGCTCTGTAGTAGTACTCTACATATAGTAGTACTCAGCATAAGTGTTTGCAACAGCTTTGGCTTGCGAGGTAATGTTTTTATGTTCTGTTCTTTGCAATTGCACCAAGGACATCTATCCATTGTTCCCTCAATGTGTGGCAAATAATTAGTCTCATTCTCCTCTATAACAAAGTTATGTAGATGGCAGCACGCTAGAATTATAACACTGACGCGTACCACGTGGAGCAAGGTAAGTTAGCAGTACGCATCAGTGTTAGTGGGAAGAGTGGGGCGGGCTCAGCAGACAAGCTGGGCGAAGGGCGGAAGGGTAAGAGGCCTGGCGAGACTCGCATATGGCAACCCTGCTCAAGGTACACAGTACTTAACAGAACTCTAAACCGTGCTGCCAATATGCCGAAGGCATTTTTCACAACTGAACGAGCTGATGATAATTTCTTGTTGAAAACCACTTGTTTTTCATTATTCAAATCTTTTTTGGAATACGGTTTCATCAGATTTGTATGCAACGAAAAAGCTTCATCCGCTACGAAGACAAATGGAAAATTTTCGGAACTGTTTGGCATAGGTGAAGGAGTTGGAAGATTTAATTCCCCTGTTTGAAGTAGTTCACCAAACTTTGAGTGAAACATCACTCCTGCGTCTGATATTCGGCCATTAGTGCCTACGTCTACCATTATGAACTTTTTTCTAGCGCTGACTACCGCTAATAGGACTATACTGAAAAAAATGTTGTAATTGTAGTATCTTGAACCGGAATTTGTAGGTTTTTTATTATAGGCACATGCTTTCCATCAATTGCTCCAACGCAGTTTTCAATTTTGAATATAGCTTTGAACTCTTGGCTTACTGATTTCCAATCCCCAGGGGTGGTAGGCATCTGAAACACATAAATGTATCTATTAATAAAATAATGAATACTGTCACGTCGCTTTATTATATCGAATTTCCTAAGCCTAATTTCCTATTTCTAATTTCCTTTCCGCGTCTAACTGGCGTCGGACAACCACCAAAGTGTGGTCCCGCTGTCCGACTGGATTCGGAAATCTCCGGACGCCTCGCGATTACTCGGGTAACGCGGAAGTGGAGCGTTCCCGTCTGAGGAATTTTTTGTTTTTTGGAATTGTTTTCTTACTAATGAATTGATGTTTGTGGTACAGGAATCTCAGGAATTTGTATCACCAGGAACTTCGTACTCTACGATTACATCGTATCCACCGCCGGCAAAGAAAAAAAAAGTTCAAAACTCCATAGCCAAACAAAATGAACTCCTTCAAATGGCTTGTGATTATTTATCTCAATCTAATACGAACAATTCATCACAAGATGATGAATATTTGAATATAGCGAAGGTGTGGACGAACAAATTAAAAACCCTTGAGCCAATGCAAACGAAATTGGCAGAGAAAGCAATTAAAGATATACATACTATTTGAGGCAGAAATGGAAACCCTTCATAGGGACTCTGTACAGGGTGTCACAAAATTATATGTCGTGGACACCATAGCGCGATTCTACACCCCCGATTTAGTCGAAAATGACGTAAGAAACCCCCCGCAAAATTGACCTTGAACGTGAAAAACAAGGTGAACAAGCCAACATTTTTTTTAAGGATTAGGTACAGGTGACACCCTCTCTCTGTACAAATTAATCCCATAAAAATCCTACCTGGCTCGTCTGTCTCCACGTCGTCGACAGCTCAATATTTCGCGAATTACACTGATTAATCTTTGTTATTGTTGACTGTTTAATATAAACTGTTGTTGGTTTCTTTGAACCTTCTGCTATAAAATACAATTTTCAGAAAGACAGAAAAATTTCAAAAAATTAGTCAACTAAAAAGGAACGTAGGGGTAATAGTAGGCTATAGTGGGGGCATGGTTTAGTACCACGGTACCACAATTCTGGCATCACTGTTCTTGCCAGCCAACCACGTTGTTATACCTACTTTTCGTTATCGCGCAGGTATATCCGCTTCGTCAACCCGCTGGTACTCTTCGTTATCGTTTCCCCGCTGGTAAGTTTACCCCTTTTTTAACCGCTCTTTTAACGGTAACCGCTTATGTTCAACGTTTTGTTTACCGCCTTCGTCGTGTAGCGATAGTTGTTGCGTTGCTGTACAACTGTTTTAATTGAATCGTGTGTGTTAATCTAGTTTCAGGTGTTCCTCGCCCACTCACTGACCGATCTCAGATCCTCTTATCCCATCTCTAACAGCACGATTTTAGGTCGCGGAAGAAATGTTTAATTTTCAAGACAAAATAGCCCCGACTTCAAAGAGTCTTTACGAATAAAATAAGATAGAAATATCGCTTACACTATTTTTAGAATGACCTAGCATACGATCATATTACCCAGCGAAATTACAGAAAACAACTTTTAAGATAAACAATTTAAAGAAGAAGGAAGAAAACAAGCAGCTATCACAGCGCTCGGATAAAAACTGCTTAGTCTCAACGTCCAGCAGAGACGGAGGTTATCGCAAAGAGCTAGAACCGGTAAGCTGCGAAACACTGGTTAGACTTTGTAGTATCCAGCAGAGATTCGTCGACGTAGGATGACAGTCTTGTTACGTTGAAGTTACATTCGCTTGAATCTTTCGTAGACCGTGAAAACCCCAAATAAACGAGTTCCCAATAGTCAACAATGAAACTTCTTTGCACCATGATCATTCTAATATCACTCTTCATAACCTGGTCCATCGAATCCCCCTCAACCGTCACAAAAGCGGATGTAGTCTGTGCACTCTGTCATGCTCCTTATCGAAGAAGACAATGTGGACCTGGGCAGAAACCTGACCGACGTGGCAAATGTAGGATGGTTGTTTAAGACGGTGAGAATCATTTGCAAAGTTCGTAATCGTTCTCTGGAAACGGAGAGGCTTGTTCCTGAACGAATATCTCGCGCAATACCAATCTTCCAAGCTGACTAATCTTCCAACCATTATCAATGTTCCTATCAATTGTCCCTCGGATAGAGTGAGGATCGGAAACCGGTGCAAAGCGATTTTACTACGTTTTTATTAGCTTGCTTTCTTGTCTGTCTGTCTGTTCGGTACAAATTTTTCAATTGATTTTAAACTAACTTCCCGATGAGCTAGAGATTTGAAATTTTAAACATAGCTCAGAATGAATGACAATGCAATAGTTAAAAAAATTTTTTTTTAATCCTATGCGTTTAGGAGATATAAACTATTAAAAATTTGACCGTTACACCTCCCCGCACGACGATCGGTCTACCCACTCGGTTCCCACTCTGACTCATCCCCACTCCACTGACTCGCTTCGCACCGAAGGAGCTCAGTGTGTGTTCGAGCTCCGTGCGGTGTTTTACAAAGTTACTACGTATTATTATACTATAATGCGAAAGCGAACCCTTACCAAGCGAAAGAACAGTTACACCGAGATTCTCCGTCGAACCTTTATCTTTGACATTTTACCACGGCGTTTGTTTTCGATATGACGCGGTCACAATACCGTCTGAAATTTACTACATGTCTCTGTTATAATCTCATCAGCGGCCCCTACACGGTCAATCCTGACTGTGATCCTGACTTCAATCAAAATAAATTCATGTAAATTTGCTCCGTGAGATGTCGGTAACAAATTCTGATGATTATAAAAATTATTTTCGAATGGACGAAAACCTATTGAAGACTGTTAAATAGTTTCTCCTCCACTTCCTGTGATTGAAACTCGGATTTGTATGAAGTTGTAACTTATGAGTTCCATACCATGTCACGATTTTTGATAAATAAAAATATTAACTTTCAGTCACCGGTGACTGACACTGAACTTTCCGTTTTGATTTTTCGTAATTAAATTAAATTTAAAAGAGTGCATTCTATTAATAAATTTCGGGATCATATCACGAATGTACTTAAAAAATAATACTTTACAAACAAAATTTTAATGAGTTTTATTAAATTCTGTGAAATCGGATATCGCGGACTAAATGAAAAGAAAGGCAAGACAGGCTTGGCGCTTGACAAAACTCACGTATTCAGTAGGACTGTAACTTTCCTTTGAAGGTCGAAGATTTCGAAGCTCGAAATCTTCGACCTTCGAAGGAAAGTTACAGCCCTACTAAAAACCAGAAAATAATTATAAAAATACCACTTTTTAAAACGGGGACTAAAAGATACAAAATAAATTTTCCTAGCCCCACATACAGATTCTCAACCTCGTACAGATAGTCCTGAAAATTTGTGATTATGAATTTTGAGTAGCTATGAAAATACTTGTAAGATTTAAAACGAAAAACGTGGGGCGATTTAGTTGAAATTTGGTGCACTTATAGATCTCGATCTCCCTTTTACTAATATATACCATTGTAGGGGCAAACACTCAATTAATTGTTGAGATATTCATAAACAAAGTTCTTACATTAATGCTTAAATCTGCTATCGTAAATAAAGTATACAACGAATAATGTCCTGGTACAACAAAGACACTAATAACATAATCCCTCATAAAAAGGATGTTCGTTATTTATAGACGTTAAATTATAACGATCATGTTTATATCCAAATCCAAAAAGCGCAAATGGCATTTGCGGCGAACAGACGATTATTTTACTCTAAAGACCTCAACACGGAAGTCACGTTACTTTGTTACAAACTGCTAATAAGACCGATTATTACATACGGCATATCAATATGGTACAACAGAGAGTTCCAACTTTTAGCTCGCGAGTCATACGCAGCACCTTCCCAGCTTACTTAGGTTCTTCCCCCACTCTTAGACTTCATCGTTATACATATGTATAGTAACCGTCGAACTTCGTCCCTGTCCCCTCCCATGCCGCCACTGCCATGTCTGTCATCTCATTCGCTAACTCTACGGCTGTACGTAACAGTGGGAAGAGGTCCAAATGGTGGGGACCTTGCGGCTCTCGGAGGGGAATAAGTTGGAACTCCCTGTGGTACAACATCAGTGCCAGCACAATGGAGAAGATATGTTTACTCGAACGCAAATGCCTCAGAGCCTGCCTAAACGCATACCGCACCCCCGAATCAAACTATACAAAGTACATCAGTAACCACAAACTATTAAAGAAAGCTAATTTATTTACTCATCTTAATTAAAATGAATGTTGCAGACGCAGCGATGCGAAGCAGTTCCTTCGCCAAACCCACGAAAAGGGATTTCGAGGTGACACACAGTGTGTCGTCCAACGGAAAAATTGTCCTATCCTAAAATGTTCGTAACAAAACGTAGTTTCTGAAACTACCTTCGATTTTAACTGAATAAATCAATTTGTTATTAAAATTGAGGCTGAAAATTTACTGTCAAATTCCGTGTATTTTTTTAAACATGCATCCCTCGCAAGCTACTTGGTTTTTTAATTTGATTTTTACAGGGTGGGTTTAGTATTATAAGGTCTTCGATCTCCCAAATTTTTTTTTTAAATACTCACAATTTGTCCTAATTTTTTATGTTTAACATTTATCAACTTTGATTAGAGTTTTAAAAAAAGTACCCCGAGGCACACCCGTGAATTTTTTTACAGTAATTGGTGGCATATTAAACTTTGATTTCACGTTGGTTTAAATCTGCTCACATTTGCTAAAGTGTAGAAAATAATAAAAAACCATATTAAGACGCTCGCGCTCGGCGTCTTTCTGCATTGTCTTTCGAAGAAATTTGTTGCAATTATTTTTAAACGCATGCCATTTGATAAGTACTTACATATGTGCTCAATTTTATTCTTGTAAATTATATATTTGGCTTTAAAATTATTTACATATTTACTATCTTTCAATTCAGTATTAAAGAAAGTACCAAAAGGTTCCTTTGAGATTTTGTATTATATTAATTTGAAGCACATTAGACTCGATATGACGGTCGATCTTATGTGCATAAATATGCACAAATGTTAAAAATAGTAGAAATTTATGTTGACGTTGGGACAGGATTGCCATATTTTGCGGGAACCGGTCCCCTTACCGCTGCGCCCCTCGCCCAGATGCGCCACGGAGCCCGCCCCACTCTTCCCACTAACACTGACGCGTACCGCGTGGAGCAAGCTAAGTTAGCGGTACGCGTCAGTGTTAGTGGGAAGAGTGGGGCGGGCGCCGCCCCGCGGCACATCTGGGCGAGGGGCGCAGCGGTAAGGGGACTGGTTCCCGCAAAATATGGTAACCCTGGTTGGGACACGTGCGTTCGCCGTCCACGTAAATAGTCCAGGCATGGGCAGAAATAGCACGCGTGCTGGTGATTTTCAAGGAATACCCCCACTTCTCCCGGCCGCGCGTCTCAATCCCCTTGGCGGCCGTAGTTGCTCCGAGCACTATGGCCGCCACGGGGACCGAGACGCGCGTCCGGGAGAAGTGGGGGTATTCCACGGGTATTCCTTGAGATTTCCTAGCACGCGTGCTATTTCTGCCCATGCCTGACGTAGTCTATCGAGTTCCCACTTGAGTCCGCGCGAAACGATAAGACACTATGTTTACTGGTTTACACATTATGTTATTTTAAATATACAGTCCCTTATTTTCAATTATTTATACGATATCCGTCGTGGTCAGAAGTATCAGACGTGAAACTAAAGCCGAACATAGTCAATCGCAAACGCGTCCAAGTTATTAATAACACTGTCCAACAAATTTAAACTTTTTTTATTATTTCAATATACTGTTGCGTCCTTCATATGTAGTTCTTTGCGCTGACTCCGAATCTGTCCTTAATTTTTCTCATATACGCACAGTTTTTGAGAAATTTGAGTTTAAAAAAATGATATATTTTTCAACTTTGAACAAATATCGTGATGTTATTATAAAAGATATTGAATTGTTCTTTACAGCAAAAGATTCTGTAGACTTTCGCGAATACAGTAATATCCACTATTAATACATTATGATTGTCTAAACATGTTTAAACAATGATTAAAGACGGAGAGACACCACTTTTGCACCAATTTTTGAGGATATTTTTAAATTTATCTCAAAAAATAAGGTTGCAGCGGAAAATCGAACTGTACCACGCGATAGAGCAGACTTTTATCTTGAGAAGCCACCCTGTCAAGTTTGGATCGTTGACGTTTTTTTCGAACCAGAAAGCAAAATATCTTCGCCCGACATGAGTTGCCGCCAGTGGCGCTCGAGAGGGGATACGGCGCACAGTTGGGAAAAGTGACCTAACTCGATTCAAAAAGAAATAACTTTCAATAGAAATGAGGCAGAGCGATTAATTTTTTTTAAATTAAAGCTGAAACTGCAGAATATGGGAAAAATAGGGAGATTACGGTACGAACGGTTTTTAACAATGTGGTTTCTCCGTTACCACGGGCGGAATAGAATTTTTTTAATTTTTGCTATATATCATTTCCCGTAGATTTTTTCACGCTGATCTTAAGTAAACGTTCAAATACTTCATTATGATTATTTCTAATGTGTTTTATATATGATATTTTATTTTATATATGATGTCGCATGTTAAAAAAAAATTTTTTCCGCGCGTGGTATTGAAAAAACCACAATTTTCTAGAAATTGTGCAAGTTTAACGAATTCTTTCAAGGTTAAAAAACGTTCGTACCACAATCTCCTTTACATTTTGCAGCAGAGAAGGGTTATGATCAGATTACCACTGTTCTGTTGAAACATGGGGCTGATGTAAATGTAAAAGAAAATCAAAGTACAGCTTGTCAAATCTAGCTGTGCGGCTGAATGTCACCCGCAAGGAGAAATGACCCCGCTGTGCAATGGTAAATAGGCGGTCAGTGGTCCAAATGGACGACTTAGGAGTGCAAAAGTCAAAGAACCAAACATGTAGTATACTCCATGGAGATCATATCAATTTCTTAAAATTCTGCATGGCGCTCAAGGTGCCACATTTCCTCGAGAAGCGTACTTTACTGAGCACTGATATATATACTTATGGGGGTAGTATAGGCTCTATTTGTAACTAGAAAATACCTAGAATCTTGCTAGAAAAAGGGGTCGAAACATGGGTCTGCGCCTTGTAGTTGTTTGACCTTATACGAGTATGTTTTGAGCTGGGTGAGGGCTCATTCTAAAGTGGAAGGTTCATCACACCACGCTCTGGTCATGATTTTAACGAGATTATGTTTATATCTAATAATATGAGGGCCCAAAGTAGAGAAATAATCTAGGGAAAAAAACAGCAGATTTCAATGCATTTTTCTGTCTCCAAAAGACTTTTTGACTTATATGATGACCAGAGCGTGGTGTGATCAACCTTTCTCTTTAGAATGAGCCCTCACCCAGCTCGAAATGTGCTCGTATAAGGTACAGTAGCAGTATATTGTTATAAGTATTGTTCATGAATTTTTTCAGATTTTTCGGTTTGGTGCGCCGTTGTTAAAAAAAATAAAAACCGATTTTTTCGACGTTTTTAAAAACGTCGTAAAAATATAAAAGTGGACACTCTAGAACTTCCATGTGAAATCTGCATTTTTTCGATTTTTTTGATTTTTTACAAGCAGGATTTCCATTTTAAAAATCTGAAACTAATTGCAAAGTATGTATTTGGGTTCTTGACATGTGTCAGATTTTTTTCAGAATTTCTAAACGTCATTAACTAGGGAAAATAGGCCAAAAACTGATTTTTCGATTTTACCCCATAACTACCCTCCCGATCGAGATACAGGGTTGAAATCTTGCACAGTATGTTTTTTCTTGGTGCTCTATCGAATGGCACATCGTCGATAAAATTCGGTTCAAGGGCATTTTTGACTACCTTATCCGGCTATACCCTTTCATCAAATGTCAGTCCATTTCATCAATCCGCCTTTTACGATCAATCCGAATGTCAATCTTCGACGTGACTGTCATTCCGATTGACCGGTCATTGTTTTTTTCAGAGCGGTCTTTGTTTTTGTCTTCGCATTCCTACGTTTTGGTCAACCGCACAGCTAGATTTGAAAAGCTGTAAAGGCACAGCGGCACAGCCCTACATCTTGCATATGGTCATCCTAAGGTAGTCAAAACTCTTATTATAAATGGAGCAGATGTTTTACACTTAGGGGCACAAATTGGTAATTTAGATATATATATATATATATATATATATATATATATATATATATATATATATGTGTATATATATATATATAGTTAGGTCTCTGCTTATGAGCGGAGCATTCTTTAATGCTAGAGCTGAAGGAGGTAAATAGATAAATATGTTTTACCATTACACTTTGCAGAAAGAAGAGGAAATCCAGAAGTCATAAAATTACTAAAATTGGTTCGGAAGGTTGATCTTTCTCGAGACCGAAATATTGCTAACCTATTGAGATTAGTAGAAGAGCTGTTTGAGAATGTAAAAAATGGTAATGTTGAAATTATCAGTAAGCTGAAAGCGATAAAACCTGACGAGTCCAGATTGCTATAATCAATAAACACTCAAACCTTGCAAGTGGATTATTAGAAATATTAAAAAGTCCAGATCAGAGTTTATAAGATGTCAGCGTAAAAAATTGAGTAAAGAGTTTGAAGTTATAGTTCTCTTAAATGAAACTCTAATTAGGGGGTGCCAAGATCTAGAAAATATACCAAAATTTTGTTACAAAATAGTGAAATTTAGGAGGATTTCAAAAACATGCCAAATAATAATATTAACGAAGAGTTAGCAAGTGCAGTCCGTAAAGAAAACTTGGAAGAAGTTAAAGCTCTTTTGTCTGCAGGTGCTGATGCTAACCATATTAGAGTAGAATGGAATAGAAATAGAGATAGGTTACTTCATATAACTAGTAGTGTAGAAATTACAAAAGAGCTTTTATTGGGTGGTGCTGAAGTTGATGCGAGAAACACATATAGTGAAACTCCACTACATTCTGCTGTAACACTGAGCAAGAAAGTAGAATTAGTTAGAGAACTTCTGAAACATGGGGCTGATGTAGACGCAATAAACCGTAAAGGCAATACTGCACTGAACCATGCTGTAAGCAAAAGGATTAAAAATCTGTTAGTAGTTAAAGAACTATTAGAATATGGAGCTGATATTAACATAAGAAATAGTGAAAACAGTATTTATAATTATGGTACATCTTTAGATAACGCTGTACATGATCTGGAATGCGGTAAATTGTTGATTAAATTTACTTTAATAAGGAATTTCAATGAGGATTACAGAAAAATTATTGACTTATCCCCTTATAAAGAATTCAGTAATTACAATGAATTATCAAGTTATCTAGATGACTGTGTTTGCGAAATTCTTCAAATGAAAACAGATGAAATAAAAGATAGCCTTCCACTATATGAATTTGTTACAAATAACTTCAACATACATGTACATTATAATAATCAATTATCTGTGAGATTAGCAAAAATTGATTATTCCGTACGCTATCCTATATATAATGATATCATATTAGATAAGGTAAAACCTTTTGTAGAAAGAGCAGATTTATTAAATAAGCTAAGTAAGATACAATTTTATACTAAATTAGATATGACAGATCAAGATGTCAAAGAAAAAAAAGTTATTCTGGACCATGATTCTACATATAATATAACTGAATATCTATCTAATGACAACTTGTTAAACTTTATAATAGCGTTAAGTTCCTTAAATAATCTCGTAGAACCGGATACAAGACTTTATGAAACTTTTGTAAGTAATGATACCAAACGTGCAAGATTAGAATAAATACATTTTTTATCAGTACATACTACTACTACTACAGTACATACTAATATAATGCTTAAAACACTAAATTTAGTGCTTTTCTTATGTAAGTTGATCATCGCTTCTCTTTGTTGTTTTCAAACAGGTTATTATTAGTGGTTGTTACTAAAAATTTAAACAACCAACACATTTCCCGCACCCAAAACCAAATGTTGTTAGAGCTTTTCGTTCTGAAGTTGCACGACTAGTAAATGTTTCTCTCGAAAATATTTTATTAACAAAAGATGCTATTTTAATTTTTGCTATATTAAGTAAACTGCTATTCTAATATTGGTGTAAATATATATCTCAGAGAGGGTTTATGTATGTATCTAAACAACAAACCCGTTTTTATCAAGAAGATAAATAAACTTATGACAAAAATGAATAGGTGTAATTTGAAACAGTAAATTCATTGGAAGAATTAAAAAATGCTGTTATATTCTTTTCAACCTATTAAACATATTAGGAAAGAAAATAAATTTCTATTTTATAAAGAGAGAGAGAGAGAGAGAGAGAGAGATCCACTGTCTAATGATTACAACAATATAAAAGATTGATTTACTATTATCAATCTGTAAAGAACTATATATTCTTATAAATAGTTTAAACATTGTTTATAAAAACGTATATTTTATACGATAAACGTTAACCCACGGTGTATTATAGAGGTGTTACGACTAAGCACAAGCACCGAAGCACCTCTGTAAGTCTGTAAGATTGAAGTTTTGTCACCGACGAGATACTATACTCATACTACTGGATACTACTGGTCCTGGATACTACCAGATACCACCCTGATAGCACAGTTTGGAACTGCCAGGAATAGTCCAGAGTGGTCCAGAGCGTGGAGTGAATTTGGAGGGCAGTATCGTTCCAGACGCCGCTTATTGGCTGCTCGGAGCAACGGTTGGAGTACATCTAGAAAGAGTGTGGAGTTCATGCCAGCGGGCTTCCAGAAATACGCATAGATGTAACAAAGTCCGCCGTCCACCGCCGTCACAGCATCTAGAGGGCAGCTTCTTCCGTCCAAATGGAAGGCAGCTCGTGGAGTCTGTGTGGAGCGGCGGATGCCGTTATACAGGGCAGCACCGTCGGTGATGTTATGTCAGTAATGTTGGTAATGTCGGTGAAATGAATTTCTACATATTGTACAAATATGTAGCAGTCTTCCTTTTTACCGACAATTCCAAATACCGATTCTGAATGAAAACGAAATAATAAACCCGATATAAAAAAATATTAAATTTTATTTATTTCTATTATATCTATATTATTTTTCCTAGACTGCGGATCTTTGTGCAAAATAAAAATTGTCTGCATTGATCGCAAGAGAGATGGAAACTATATGTACAAATTGAATGTTACGTTCTTCCCCCCTCGCCGTAATTTTCTTTACAGTTACATTAAGAGTAAACCTACACATAAATCAATAAACTAGTAATACATTAATTATCCCCTAATACGTACAGTTACGCGAATTAATATTCGGACGATCTAAAGAAGATGATAACTTTTTTAATATTGTACTATACGATTTGAATTTTTGGGGGGAGCTGGAACAATTAGTTTACTGCAGGATGTGAAAAGAAATTTTTTCAAAAAATGCATTTGGTCGGAATTGCAGAGAAAATACTAAAAGTTACATTTTACAACTTTTTCGCGCGGGCCTATATTGAAAATTTAAAAAGTACGTTTTGTAGGTCTGCGGAAATAATGTGCACTGTGAAAGTTTCATCGAAATCGGTTGATGCGGGAAAAAACGACAGGCCTTGAAAGATGTAAGAATTCTTCGATGTAGGCTGAAAATCTGCGATTTTTACCATCTTTAAACGTTTGTAGCTCATTGCAACGTCAACCGATTTTGACGAAATTTTCAAAATATGTTTAGTCGACACAGATCTACAAAGCGTATTTTTCAATTTTTCAATATGGGCCCACATAAAAAAGTTGTAAAATGCAACTCTTAGTATTTTTTCATACAATTCCGATCAATTGCAATTTTTGAAAAAATTTCTTTTCACATCCTGTAGTAAACTAATTGCTCTAGCTCCCCAAAAAAGTTCAAATCGTTTAGTACAATATTAAAAAAGTTCTCGTCTTTTTTAGAACGTCCGAATATTAATTCGAGTAATTGCAGTTCCAGTATAGCCTTTTTCCAGGATTGCAAGGGTGCGGGATTCGCCTCTTCTCATCTCTCGATAATAATACAAACACGGGGTTTCTCACTAGTTAAAAACGCTAGATAAAAGATCGATCTAGGACACTATCTGCCTCAAAAGTCCTATTTTCCGTTTACGAGGCGAAATTTGCATTATTCGTCACCGTAATTTGCATTATTCGGAAGCATACAAGCTATTTTCATAGCTACATGCTGCCGAATAATGCCAATTACGCCTCGTAAACGAAAAAATAGAACTTTTGAGGCAGATAGTGTCCTAGATCGATCTTTTATCTAGCGTTTTTGACTAGTGAAAAACCCCGTGTTTGTATTATTATCGAGAGATGAGAATAAGAGGCGAATCCCGCACCCTTGCAATCCTGAAAACGAGTCTACTTCCTTTTAATAAACTAAAGCAAGAATTTGAAACCAAGGAGTATGTTCGGTTGCAGGTAGCTACGGTATAAAGTTTAGTACTTTAACGGTATAAAAGGTCGAAATACATCTGGCTACATCGGCTGTGCTTCTTTCGGCTGGCTAAAAATCACTTTGTTGGGAGGTACATCTGGAAGGTCTTTAGCTGAATGTTTTATGACGGCCTCGCCTGTGAATTCGGACTCGCGCTTGTTCCTTCGCGCGGAGGGTTTTACGACGGAACATTAAGTGGCCTGTAGTTCCTTTTTCATTTGGAACAACCTAAGCATTGGAAAAACCGAAAGAATACCGGTATTATTTCGGTTTCGGTAGAAAATTGATTGTGCCGTTATTCGAAGACTTTGAATAAATCCACTATCCACAGTCCAAATTCTATCTTGAGATTAGTCTTTTTTTAATCGGAAGAACGCCACACGAAGCAGCTAGCGTCATTTACATGAAACAATTACGAAAAATAAACAAGGTCTGCAATTAACTTGTTAGTGGTTTCATGCCGATATGTCTGGCTGGCCGACGCGCGTCGGGTTACCTGGCCGTGTTTATTGCACCACTTGGCCACGGCGACCGAAGTTTTCGCCGCCCTGGCAGAAAATTATTCGAAGCTACACCGTTTCGATAGTTTCCAGACGGCTGGAAAACCCCAAGGTTTGGTTGCCACATCTGCGGTCTTGCCGAATCCCAGAGTCCGCTTCAAGCACTAGCTTAAAAGTTCCGTTCACCCCCAAATGGGACTTTCACCAACATGTTCAGTCGCGTTTTTAACACTTTTTAATGGGTTGTTAACATTTTTTTTTCTTATTAGGAATTTATTTTAGTTAGTGATCATATTCATCGATAAAAAAAGATGAGTATACGGTACTATATATTTACCTACAAAATATTGCAATTAGAATTACGATTTCAATTATGTCTACTTGTTCTTTGAATACAGTAGAGACTCCCGTATCCGTACCCCCATTATCCGAATACATACCCTAATATAAGGACGTCCTATTGTCCGTATGTTCTGTTATCGCCGCGTCGCTCGCTGTGCCGGGATTCAAATGCGCGCCGCCTCCAGATTCCGACTTTTCGCCTCATGCTTCCGAAACTTCGGCAACGTGAAAATCGAAGGAACGCGTCGGCGTCGATCAGTCAAGCAGGTAGTTCACACAGACAGAGTAGAGGTACGCTTGTGTGTAGCGCGCAAGCAATTGAAAAGGCACTCACAATCAGACGGGCTGAGTTTTCACGTTACCGAAGTTTCGAAAGCATGAGGCGAAAAGTCAGAATCTGGAGACGGCGCACAGTGTGACCTTTCGTCCAAATCGGAGACAAAATCGAAGAACTTTTGATAGAAATAAGGTAGAGCGATGAAATTTTTAAAAAATTAAAGCTGAAACATTACAGAATATGGGAAAAATAGGGAGATTATGGTAAGAACGTTTTTTAACGTTGAGAAAATTCGTTAAACTTGCACAATTTCGAGAAAATTGTGGTTTTTCCAATACCACGCGCGGAAAATTTTTTTAAAATTTTTGCTATATATCATTTCCCGTAGATTTTTTCACGCCGATTTCAAATCTGGTCTCAAAATTTGTTTACGACCTCAGGATATTGCAAAATCGATTTCTTTAAATTCTACATGTTAAACGAATTTTCTCGGTTAAAAAACGTTCGTACCATAACTTCCCTATTTTTCCCATATTCTGCAAAGTTTCAGCTTTCATTTAAAAAAAATTTCATCGCTCTACCTCATTTCTATCGAAAGTTCTTTGATTTTGAATCGAGTCTGGTCCAAATTTTCCACTGTGCGCCGACGCGATGAAATCTCTCCGTATTTAATCATTGTTTAAACATGTTTAATCAATCATAATGTATTAATATTGGATATCACTGTATTCGGGAAAGTCTACAGAATCTTTTGCCAGAAAGAACAATTCAATATCTTTTATAATAACATCACAATATTTGTTTGAAGTTGAAAAATATGTTTTTTTTTCAAAGCCTTGTTCCTGAAAAACTGTGCGTATAGGAAAAAAATTGAAAACAGATTCGGAATCAGCGCGAAAAACTCTATAAGAAGGACCCTACAGTAATTGGGGAACATAAAAAAAGTTGAAATTTGTTGGACAGTGTAATTCTACTCCATTCAATAAAAATAGATCAGTTAATGAAGCCTCGTTTCATTTAATTCATACATGTTAAGAAAGACACGCTGAAAATATGTGTATAAAGAAATGGAATTTCTAATGTTTCATAAACAGAAATTTTGTACGCAGTTCGCACGGTCTGGGATAGATACGGGCCTGAGCTGCCTCGAGGATAAAGGCCGTTACGGAGAACGAGACGTGCGGTCGGTGAAAGGAGGCGGCCTGAAAAGTCTCATCCAGCAAGAAAAGAAATTCGAACCGTTTCACGATATCTAAATTGCTTTCGCTGCTTTATACCAGGGTACGCGACGAAGTAATAAAACGTCGATAAAACTGGGCAATTACTTTGACCGTCGCGAGGGCCAATAAGTCCTGGGTAGTTACCAAAACAACTCTGGATTTTCTGCACGAAATTACCTGAACCGTTTCCCAGAATGTTCATTTGACAAGCAAATTTTCACATAATCATCAATTTCATTTCCAAAGTACAGTACCAGGACCTCGACGAACCGGCTTGATCGAAAGACAAACAGCCCGGACAAATTAAGGCCCGATGGATAATTGAGACCCGAGGGAAACCACGTCTTACCCTGCCATAGTCCGGCCACTCTAAGCGACCGTGATTATCCTTACGGGCACCGTCGCGTCGGTTCTTCCACGCCATAATTAATCCTCCGGCAACCCTCCCTCTCTTCCCAGTTTTCCCCGAAATTCTATACTCTATACAATTGTACTTGCAGCTTGCAGCTATTCCTTCTGACGCGATAACGGTAACGTTAGCGTATCTGCTTTATAATATTTGTCATTGTTGTAATATCCTGCAATTTCTACCATCTTTAACCCTTAGCACTCCAGTGGTGACTCGAAATCACCACTAAAAATTGCTGACCCATTATGCAAAATATTGTTTACATTGTTAAACATGTTGGTAGCTAATCAATTACTAAACCTTTAATTATTGTATGAGGTATTACAATCAATTTCATATCCATCAAATGAAAAGAATCGTATAGAACGAAATTATTCTACCTAGAACGAGATGTTTCATTTTCGAGTTAAAACAGCTCCGAAATTAAAACAGCTGCAAATGGTTAATTATTATAACTATCTTTTAAATTTTCAATATAGGCCCCACATAAAAAAGTTGTGAAGTGCAACATTTAGTACCTATTTTCTCTACAATTCCGGCCAACTGCAATTTCTGGAAAAATATCTTTAGGGTGACGGGTAATTCAGTGTCTATGATGTTTCGCGTGGTTAACAGACAACGATATAGATATTTATTAAAACAATAACACGTAACAATAACAAAACAAAACAAGATGTAATAATAATAACAATAACGAGAAAACTAGATTATAAACGTTAATGACTAACGAGTACTAACAAAGTACAGAGATATAAATTAACGTAGCGCGGGCAACTCTAGAGCGATGCGTTCTCAACGAGTGCCACAAGCTTTTTTTCCACTGGTAAAAATCCTTTTTGGTGGGAGGATTAGCAACGTGAGAAAGACCGTTAAAATAAGGGGAGGAATTCTCCGTTCCTCAAGAGTAAGGAGAAAGTTACCTTCCCCAAAACAATTCAAAGTCGTCGCTGCCAAGGACATTGCAACGGTTGAGTCAGGGTTCTGGTAATCGTCACTTTTACGACCGAACCCTCAACGCAACCGTCCACAGCGCGCACTTGAGAAGGATGAAATTTCCGCGTCCGGAAAGTCCCTCTTTCCAACGCGCCATGTCCACTACATATCTTTTCACATCGTGCAGTAAACTAATTTCTCCAACTTCTCACGAAAAGTCCAAATCCATATAGTCCAACATTAAAAAAGTTACAGTTACTCGAATTAATACAACCCCTGGCAGAAAGTTTCCGATCCGGAGGCATTGATACGGATTTTACAGAAAACTATTACTTTATGGAGTTGAAACTGATGGGAAATTAAAAGGGGCTTATTAAAGAATGAAGAACAACAAATTAACATAAGCTTCCATTTATTATAACAAAGAAACGAGAAAATAAACAAAATATTACACGGAAAAAAGTTAATAGACCCATTAATAGATCTGCTGGAAGAAAGTTTCCCATTTGATTTACAGTCTCCGCGACACCAAATTTCTTCAACAATTACTGTTGGATGATTCTTATAGAGTTTTTTGCGCTGATTCCGAATCTGCCCTTAATTTTTCTCCTAGATACAAATTTCGGATCACGAATAATAGATACAAAATTTGTAATTAGTTACTCGAAGATATAGATACACAGGGGACCACCTGTAGCGGTATTTTCGAATACCTCGAAACCATTCTGCACTTCGCAATCATAACTTAAATTGTGTTTCTTTTTTTTCAATTACAGAAAGTGGACAGCGAAAGTCGACAGCGCGAACTGCATCAATTCTTTAAGTTGAAAATAAATGTAGACAATTAAAAATTGTTTTTGGTTAAACTTTTCATTAAAACTCGAAGCAATAAGTATTTACCGAACAAAACGATTATAGATGCGGGATTCGATTCGGGGCCAGAAGATTCCCAGCCGTATATATGTACTTGTTTTGTTAACGGCTACCCAACCTCTAAAAAATTATTAAAAAATTAAGAACGGTTGCTTCAATAATATCCAAGTACTGAATTCTTATAAAACTGGAGTCTCTAACACTTCAATACAAAACATGCATTTTCTTGGAATTTTTGGAGGTTTTCAATTTTTTAAAACATGTTTCCGTAATCCGAAAAATCTGAAAAAATACACATTAATAATCAGGATGAGACACAACTAACGTAATAATATAAATGTGGTCAACTGAAGACTTTGATGTATGTATATACATAAAATCGGCAATTTTATGTTTTCCGATTTGTTTAAAAATCGATTTTGCAACCAAAAATTTTGAAAAAAATCTCAGTAGTGTATGCTATTCGGTAGAATATTCATGAATTTTTTCATAATTTTCTGTTGAACATGACGCGACTAAAAACAAATTTGGTTGGATACTTCTGACCATCTTTTCCGGCTATACCTTAAGAATCAACGAAAACATTATTTAAAAAATACAAAATATATTTCTTTTTACATCGTTAAAACCGATTTTTCAAAAAAAATTAGGCCTAATTTCTCTTCGATATCTCTTTTAGATCAAAAGTTATAGCAAAATGTGCGTCGCGCCGCGTGCTGTGCCCGAGATTCAAATGCGCGCCGTCTCCAGTTCCGACTTTTCGCCTCATGCTTCCGAAACTTCGGCAACGTGAAAATCGAAGGAACGCGTCGGCGTCGATCAGTCGAGCAGGTAGTCACACGGACATGGTAGAGGTACGTTTGTTGTGTAGCGCGCGTGCAATCGAACATGCACCAACACGGTCAAGCGCGGTCGACACCGCTCACGGATACGACGATACGTCAGGGAAGGGGAAACTGCCGTTCAGTTTTCAGCAGTTTTCAGTTATTCTCTCAACTCTCAACAGTTCGCAAGTTCTCGTTCGCTTAGCTCGGTCGTAATATCTGTGGTTGTCAGGAGGACGCCGCCGCATGTCACATTGTACCACATTGTACTTTCACTTTCGAGATATTGTCGTTTAAAGTTTTGATCACTAATGTTTTGACAAGGACATTGGTTATAAATTGTATTATTTTTTCGAGCCTTTTGTATTGATTTTCGTTACGTTTTTTCTGGTAAATACCTAATCCTACACTATAAAGTTCAATAAATGCATAAACTGAAATTTTTTGAAATTGTGACATGCAGCGTTTTTCTTGACACAATCACAGATATATTTACATAGCTTCGCTCTGTGGTTACACGTTACACTCGCGAGTGCGGTCTGCGTTGCGGCATTTGACTATTTGACTATTTATTAGATTGACTTGCTTGGATTATGTGATTACGTGGATTACTTGGATTACGTGCACTACGTGGAAGGAAGGAAGAACGGAAGGTATTTGTACATATTTATATTGGTTGATCGGTTTCATTTTGCTCAAATGTCTCCCAGAATCTTCGCGTGAAAAAGCGTGAGAACGCTTGTCGGCACACCACGCGACAGTGCCATTTGCCATCACGTATGAGGTGCTACGGGGCGAGTATGTTCACTTCAATGTAGAGTCCAAAATAGTAAATTGTTTGTTTCTTTATCACTTTATCACTCTCTTTTCCTTATCATTATTATCATTTATCACTTTAAACAAATCCAACACAATTCAGCTTTGGCCCATTCAGATTAGAATTAGCTTAGCAATATTCTAAATCGGCAAAATGATGGCTTAAACCAATTCAGTAAGGCAAGTATTAGGTTGTCCCAAAAGTTTCTTCCGCATTGTGTTCCTTTAATGTAGCTAAATAAATACAAACAATACGATAATCTTTATGTTAATATTTTAGTACTTCTTAATATGAATTTGCATTATGTGCATGCATCGAAAAACAACTTTTGGGACAACCTAATATTTATTTAGCAATATTAAAGAAAGGCATTGCGGAAGGAACTTTTGGGACAACCTAATATTTAATCTTCTTCACTTGCTTCTCATCATCGAATTTTTTTATTTCTGGTAGTACATTCTTTTGTTTGTAGTTCAACTTTAATCGATTTTTTATAAATATCATTGCAATGTTTGAATCAGTTAGGTATATTAGTTGATAAATAGCCAAGAACAGGCGTGGACATAGGGGCGATGAGTATACCTCCGCTGAATGCGGAAAGCGGGACAGCGAAGGTATAAAAGCATCGCTTTTACAGATAGAGGAAGGGTCCCTAGGTCCCGGGCGGTGGGGTTTTAGTGGGTATAGGCGAAGGATTAAGTCCATATGATTCCCCCACTTTTCATCTTAGGGGGAAGCCGAGTCCCACACTACCCTCTCCGACCTCCATCGGAGGAGAGGGTGTGCGTAAGAGCATTTCCCCACCGCCCTTAAACAAAAAAAAAAAAAGGTATATTAGTTGATGAAAAACGTCAGAAGACCTTTTGTAATTGTAGCACCAGAAATTAGAAAATTCGTTGAGATGAGCAATAAGCGAAGAAGATTAAATACTCACCTTTACTCACTGTGTAATTAAAAATCTAATTTACAGAACGGAGGATAAATATAATGTGCTATTCAGGGAAGGAGGAGAAGGAAACTGCGGCAACCGGGGAAGAGGAAGACCTCTAATTTTTCACGTGGTACGTATATCTAATTATGCCATTCAACACACATGCATATATTGTACATTACTGATTTTCTTTGTATTTTTTAGGTATCCCACCTATGCCAGAACGTGCTACGGGCCACAAGTTTTGGGAAGCAGAGGCAACAACGTGTAATAATCACAATATACAGGGTGTTCCGTTTAAATACGAACACCTAAATATCTCTTCAGGTTATTGTGATGCAAAAAATATTTGTTACGTAATGTGCATGGTGTCAATGGACCAAATATCTGGCACACCGTGCACATTACGTAACAAATATTTTTTGCATCACAATAACCTGAAGAGATATTTAGGTGTTCGTCCAATAATAATAAAGCATAGTAATAATAAAAAATTATAATATTTATTATATATATATATATATATATATATATATATATATATATATATTCCTTGTGTCATTGTCCATGTGTCTTTACCAACTCTCTGCGGTGTATTAAAAAATAAGAAAAAGTAAATTTTCTTTTCCCTTATACGACACTTTGTCTTTTTTTGCATGGTGACATTTTAATCTTAGCTTCCATCTCTTGCAATCGATGCAGAGAATTTTTATTTTGCACAGATTTTTTTTTCGTTTTCTCTCCTTGCATGTGACTGAATATTCATTCAAAAATCA